>NC_141691.1:615568929-618068929 GCF_964263255.1 Lissotriton vulgaris | reverse complement strand
ACCTTCGAATATCTCCAGGCGTCAGACTGGATCCCGAAACATTTGTGTAGCAGTACCCTTGCGCGTCGGTAGGCGTCGTCTGCGGCTCCGCGTCCGTCGTCGGCGCCGGAGTACTTAGACGCCGCCTCCGCGTGCTGAGGGCCAGGGACAGACTGATTTGCATATAGCCAGGTTCTGAGCTGGGATGGGGCAGTGAGATAAATAACGGTGATGGATCAAGCCCTGATCTTTGGACTGGGTAAGAGTGGTCTGCTTAATTCAGACACTCTGTTCATCACCACCCCCTTTTCTGAATCGTTTTTGGCCACTATAGGTGTGGCAGGGTATACTCAGACATGAGTCCCTTTCTCACTGCTCCATCAGGATTCAAGCAAGCCGGGCCGAAGACGGCTGAAATGCCAGAAACCGGTCCCTGGTAGCTTGTTTCCTTTCTGGTGAAGAATTGGCTTGGTAGTTTAGTCTGCCCTGTTCCCATGATGCACTGGGCCAGGGACAGACTGATTTGCATATAGCCAGGTTCTGAGCTGGGATGGGGCAGTGAGATAAATAACGGTGATGGATCAAGCCCTGATCTTTGGACTGGGTAAGAGTGGTCTGCTTAATTCAGACACTCTGTTCATCACCACCCCCTTTTCTGAATCGAGGTCAGTTCTTATACACAGCTTTTCCACGCCAGAAACGCAGAGCCATGATAAAAACCAACACTGTTGCCATGAAACTAGGGCCCTGTAAGGGGATGACCTTAACCCTAGATATCGGTTCGCAGAACTGGGAGGATGGTGGGGCGGTAAGGAATCTAATACTAACTACTGTTTCTTACAGATATATCGTTATCGAAGGTAAGTAACTTGTGAAACTGAAAGAAACAGGTTAGTATTAGATTCCTTACCTTAGAATAGATACCCCAGCAATACCAACCCCGGTGGTGGGTCTGCGAACCAATGATCACACCAGAAAGTCCTGGAGAACGGAACAGCCGAAAAAGCCATCTCTCCAGACTTGGCTGTCCAGGCAGTAGTGTCTTGCGAATGTGTGCAGCGAGGCCCACGTAGCTGCCTGACAAATGTCCTGCAAGAGGACTCCCCGACCTAGGGCAGTAGTAGCCGCCGTGGCCCGAGTGGAATGGGCATGTAGCCCCACAGGAGGCTCCTTTCTAGCCAGAGTAACAAGCCTTGATGCACAAGACGACCCTTCGAAATGGTCCTTTTGTGCACCGCCCGTCCCTTCTTAGCGCCCACGGAACCAACAAAGAGTTGGTCATCCACCCAGAACTGACGTGTGCGATCCAGATAAAATGAGAGCGTACGTTTTGGGTCCAGACGGTTAAGCCTCTCTTCCTCTTTCGAGGGATGTGGAGGCGGAAAGAAGGTGGGCAAGGTGATGGACTGCCCAATGTGGAAGGCTGTGACCACCTTGGGCACGAAAGAGGGTCGCGTCCGCAACACAACTTTGTCCGGATGGACAGAAAGGAAAGGAGGTTTAGAAGAAAGGGCCTGGAGCTCATTCACTCTCCTAGCAGAGGTGATGGCAACCAGGAATGCAGTCTTAAGAGTAAGGAGGCGAAGAGGACAGTTATGAAGTGGCTCGAAGGGAGCTCACATCAGAAAAGTCAGAACAAAGTTCAAGTCCCACTGAGGCATCACGAAAGGAACAGGAGGAAAAATGAGTGATGCCCTTCAAAAACCTATTTACAACTGGGGACTTGAACAAAGAGGGCTGATCAGGGAGCCTTAAGAAGGCGGAAATGGCAGAGAGGTAGTCCTTTAGAGTGCCCAGAGCAGAGCCCTGCTGGGCAAGAGAAAGAAGAAAGAGGAGAACCTCTGAAAGAGGGGCAGAAAGGGGATCCACAACCTTTGCTGTGCACCATGCCACAAATTTGTTCCACCTGCAGGCATATACCGATATTGTGGAGGGACGCCTGGCTGCCAGAATCACATTACAGACTTCAGGAAGCAAGTCAAATGGCCTCATTTGCCGCCGCTCAATCTCCACGCATGTAAGTGGAGAATGGACAGGTTCGGGTGGATTCTGTCCATCACCTGTGGTTTTTGCATTTGTCACCCCGAGTGGGATGGGTATGCTCAGACGTGAGTCCCATGCACTCCACGCCACTGGATTCAAGCAAGCCGGGCTGAAGACGGCTGGAATGCCAGAAACCGGTCCTCAGAAGCTTGTTTCCGGTCCAGGGAAGGCATGGCTTGGCAGTTCGGGCTGGACTGTTCCCATGAGGGTCAGGGTCAGACTGATTTGCATATGGCCATGTCTGAACTGGGGTGGTGTGGAGTGCAACAAAACGATGGATTTAGGCCCAGATCTCTGTACTGGGGTGAATGTATGACATTGTTCTGCATTCTGTCCATCACCTGTGGTTTTTGCA
This sequence comes from Lissotriton vulgaris, assembly GCF_964263255.1. Lineage (NCBI taxonomy): Eukaryota > Metazoa > Chordata > Amphibia > Caudata > Salamandridae > Lissotriton > Lissotriton vulgaris. Next base: position 618,066,552 of record NC_141691.1, on the reverse strand, counting down.
TTTGTCACCCCGAGTGGGATGGGTATGCTCAGACGTGAGTCCCATGCACTCCACACCACTGGATTCAAGCAAGCCGGGCTGAAGACGGCTGGAATGCCAGAAACCGGTCCTCGGAAGCTTGTTTCCGGTCCAGGGAAGGCATGGCTTGGCAGTTCGGGCTGGACTGTTCCCATGAGGCACAGGATCAGACTGATTTGCATATGGCCATGTCTGAACTGGGGTGGTGTGGAGTGCAAAAAAACGATGGATTTAGGCCCAGATCTCTGTACTGGGGTGAATGTATGACATTGTTCTGCATTCTGTCCATCACCTGTGGTTTTTGCAGATTCGGGTGGAGGACCGTCCCCTGCTGCTGCGACAGAAGGTCCTCCTAAAGAGACAGACCGATCGGGGGATCGACAGACATGTAGAGTAGCTCGGAATAGCAGTATCTTCGTGCTTAGTCAGGAGCCACAAGGATGACTTGGGCCGGGTCGCGTCTGATCTTCTTCAGCACTCTGGGCAGAAGTGGTATAGGCGGAAAGGCGTACAACAGACCGCAACTCCACTCGCAACGAAAAGAGTCTCCGAGCGAGTGCCGCCTTGAAAATTCCAACGCGCAGAACTGATGACATTCTACGTTCTCTTCTGTGGCTAATAGATCTAACCAAGGCTCTCCCCACTGCTGAAAGAGGCCTTGCGCCACGTCAGAGTTCAGACGCCATTCGTGATCCATCATTCACTGACGGCTGAGTTCGTTCGCCCTGGCGTTCAGGGAATCTGCCAGGTCTTGGAACCACCATGGTCAAGCCCTGATGTTCCAGCCACTGCCAGAGGCGCAGAGCCTCCTGGCATAGGGTGTTGCCACATGGCGGTGGTGTTGTCCGTGAACACCTGCACTACACTCCCCCGGACAGAGGGGGGGAATGCCTTCAGTGCAAGCCGGACCGCCCGCAGCTCTAGAAGGTTGATGTGGAGTCGGGACTCCGCCGGAGACCAGAGGCCATAATCTCCGCCTCTCCCATGTGGCCCCCCCAGCCCTGGAGGGACGCATCCGTCACAACTACGTGCTCTGGTTGGAGTAGGGAGAGGGATCTGCCGCTAACCCAATCGCGGTCCGTGAGCCACCACTGCAACTGTCTTGCAGTGCCCTCTGAGATCAAGACATGGTCGGACAAGTTGCCCTGATGCTGGGCTCACTGAAACTTCAGGTTCCACTGCAGAGCCCGCATCCGCCACCTGGCGTGATGCACCAGAAGGAAGAAGGATGCAGGAGGCCATCAGCCTCAGAAGCCGCAGCGTCAACCTGACCGAGACTCGGGATAACGGCTGAAAGATCGGAATCAGAGCCTGAATATCCCGAACCCGCTGTTCGGGAGGATAAACCAGAAACTGCGCCGAGTCTAGAACCGCTCCGATGAAGAGGAGCTTCTGAGAGGGACACAGGTGTGACTTCGGCACATTGATGGAGAACCCCAGCAGATGCAGGAGGTCGGCCGTAGTCTGGAAGTGGCAGACTACTGTCTGGGGCGAGCCCGCCTTCAACAACCATTCGTCGAGGTAGGGGAAGACTGAAACCCCTAACCTGCGCAGATGAGCTGCGACCACCACCATCACTTTCGTGAACACCCGTGGGGCGCTGGTAAGGCCGAAGGGAAGCACAGTAAACTGAAAGTGCTCGTGGCCTACCGTGAACCGCAGATAGCGCCGGTGGGCAGGCAGGACAGGGATGTGAAAATAAACGTCCTGCAAGACCAACGCTACAATCCTGTCTCCCGGGTCCAGGGCAGCTAAGACCTGAGCCAGTGTCAGCATCTAGAACTTATGCTTCCGGAGGAAGCGGTTGATGTTCTGCAGGTCCAAGATAGGGCGTAGGCCCCCTTTGCCCTTCTTGGGAACCAGAAAGTAGTGGGAGTAACAACCACACCCTACTTCTGCCCCAGGAACGCGCTTGATTTCCTTGGCCAAGAGGGCCGTAACTTTCTCTCGCAGAAGATTCACGTGATCCCCCGACACGCGCTGGTACTGCGGTGGCATGGCTGGTGGGGTCGCCTCGAAGGGGAGGGAGTAGCCCCTTTGGACGATTTGCAGCACCCACCTGTCCGAAGTGATGTCGCACCAGTGGAGGAGGTGATGGCGAACCCTGCCCCCCACTGGCGTCACATGGGCCTGAAAGCTCAGACTAGGAGGGCTTTGAGGCGTATGCTGCGGGGGTGGATGTGGACTGGCCTCGCAGTTGTCCCCGGGCACCGCCACGGCCGTTACCACGTCCGTTACCACGTCGGCCACCGCGCTGGATGTTAGTCTACGGCCCGTGGCTGGCAGGACGTGTGGGGGCGACCCCTTCCTTGGCCACGAAAGGAGCGAAAGGGAGCAGTTTGCTGGCACAGGGCCGACAGGCCAAAGGACTTGGCCGTAGCCCTGGAGTCCTTAAAGCGCTCAAGCGCACTGTCTGCCTTGTCGCCAAAGAGGCGATGGGCATTAAACGGCATGTCCATAAGGGTGTTTTGGACATCAGCTGAAAAGTTGGCGGACCTCAGCCAGGTGTGGCGACGAATCACCACCGTCGTTGCCATCGCTCTGCCTAGCAAGTCCGTTGTATCCAGTCCACACTGGATGGAAGACCGTGCCGCATCTCGACCCTCCACAAGGGTGAGTTTAGTCTGGGCCTTCTCCGGACATTGTGGCAGCATGTCCGCAACCGTGTCCCACAGAGAGTGGGAATAATGGCCCAAGAGGGACGCAGTGTTAACTGGCCGCAACTCCAAACTCAGTGAGGAGAGCATCTTCTTATCATACTGTTCGTACCTCTTGGATTCCCGATCAGGGGGAGCCGTCGGGAATGTGGTCTGGGAGTTAGAGGCCTGTATGACCAGGCTCTCGGGAGTGGGGTGGGTGGACAGGAAGCAAGGGTCGCCCGGAGCCGGGCAGTGGCGTCTGGCTACGTTCCTATCTACAGGGGGACCTGTAGCTGGCCTGGACCAGGTGCCCAGAAGAACGTCAGACAAGGCCTCATTAAACGGCAACAGAGGCTCCGAAGAGCTTGCTTGCGGTTTAGGGACCTCAGTGAGGAGGTTAGTCCTCACGGCAGTGACAGGGAGTTCAAGGAATAAGGCCTTGGACGCCCGTGTCAACACCACACTATAGGCAGCCCCCTCCTCCGAAGCCACGGTAGGAGGGGCGACAAAATCAGTGTCTGGCGAAGTGTCCAAAACACTGGCATCCACTAGCTCACCTGCCCGGTCTGATAAGACTGGCACTCACGTGCCAGAGGGACCTCAGACCCCACCCAATCCGCCTTGCCACCCATCTCCTGTTACTCAGGGTCAAACGATGGGGCCGGATCATAGAAGAAAAAGTCTTCTCTCGACGTCGAATGCGGCGTCGAGCGGTGCCGCTACGGCGTCGGAACCGGGTCGAGGGTGGGACCTGGGACGACGTCGTTCGGGGACGACGTCGTTCGGGGGCGACACCCTAGAGGCCAGGGCCGGCGAGGTCGTAAGGTCGACCGGCAATAATCCGTAACCGGATCCAGCGGGGCCCTGCGGCGCCGGGACCGAAGTTGCCGATGGCGCCAAAGCACCCGGCCCGCTTAGGCTCTCAGTCGGGGCCCAAAGGCACCGCAGAACCAGACAGAGGAGTGAGCGACCTCATGGCCGTGAGGAAGGCCTCCTTCCGGACCGGGCCCTCGAAAGGCTCGGGGCCAACTGCCGGAGCTCGAGGCGCTTGCGGGACCGCTCCTGCCTAGCCTTCGACGTCAAGGTCCTGCAGTCGGGGCACGACTTGTCATCGTGGTTGGGCCCCAGACAATGTAGACACCGGCGATGGGGGTCGTAACCGACATCAGTCGACACAGGGCTTGAACCCAGGCATCCCTACCGGCACCGTCTGAGTTGTTTGACTTCGAAGAAAGATCGAAAATGATCGAAAAAGTTTAGTCAAAAATTGACTAAGGGTACCACTTTTTCCGGATCGGCACGGTAAAAAGAACTACTTAAGCGCCCGAGGGCGGCATCTAAGTACTCCAGCGACGTCATCCCGGCGCCCACGACGCGGACGACAGACGCTGAGCCGCTGACTGGATTACTGTTTTAAAAAAAATATAACTTTTTACCATCCTTATTGTTTTTAATCATCTTCACACCCTTTAGCCTCCCGTACCTTAGTGGGCTGAAAGTGTTTTGGCTTCCTTTCGCGGGTACCTGTGCTCTGTTGTCCTCCTTCCCGCCCTGGTCCGACGCTGCAGCTAGTGCCGTTTGAGCGGAGGGCGTGGAAGGTAGAGCCAAGTACTTCCGCTTCTCGAAGGGAGCAAGGTTAGCGGTCTAGTCTGGGGGGAAGTGTGCCTATTTATTGCGCATGCCAGAACGGACGCGCAGGAGGGATTGCTAATATTCACAGGCTATCTATTCAGTGCACCTTAGAGCCGACGGACATTGAAGATAGTGAAGCAGGCTTTTTCTCTATTATGGCGTCCTCTAACTGCATTATAAAGGGGTATCTGATTTACCGGCCTCCTGGGCCCTATCACTGTTTACAGCCAGCATTATGGAGCAAATAATGCAACCCCACTGCTTTATGACAAAATGCTGTTGTTGGGGGATCTGAACTTACATTCGGATGATTTCTCAAACACTGGCGCGCAGGAGATATGCCAGGAATTGGCTGATCTCCAGTTAACACTTAAATCAGCGCTTTCTACTCACCAACTTGGCCATCTACAAGATCGGATTTTTGCTAACTGGGGTGCCTGACAAACTGAAGCCCCGGTCCCTGTCCGTTGGTCTGATCATTTTGTGGATCCCTTCAGTGTCACATTGCCTCAGTCTTATGTATCGACAAAGACGGGCACTAAGAAACAGCTGAGGAAATGGGCTAAGATTTCACTGTCTAGTTTCAACTTGGCCTTACAACAGGGTGGGCCTCCTGGCGGCACAGATATTAATTCCACCTGCGACGCACTTGACAAACGAATCGTAGAGGCATTAGACAGTAATGCTCCCTGGTCCTCGAGAACGTCTGGTAGGCACTTAAAAACCGCACCATGCTTCAGTAGTGAGCTTAGAATAGCTAAATCAGCCTGTAAGCGCCTTGAAAGAGCGTGGAGGAGAACTTTTTCTGAGCTTAGGTAAATTGAATATAAATCTCACTCTCTGATCAGGAAAGTGAGGGCCACCTACTATAATGATAGGATTGGGAGAGCGGAAAACTCTTCAAAGGAACTCTTCACTATCTTTAAAGAAATCTCGTCACTAGCAAGAGTCACAGCTCCTGACACCAGCTCAGCTGACTCCTGCAATATGGTGGCGGACTTCTTTGCGGAGAAGGTGGGAAAGAGCTACTCTACCTTCCCTGACACAGCATTAAACGGGTGCGCGGATAGTGAGGAGACACCCAATATAGTAGAGAAGGAATGTCTCTGTGAATTTGTAGCCCCCACAGGTGACCTACTTAAAGATGTAGCCTTAAGCATCAAGTCAGGTTCACCTAGAAATCCGGCCACCCCTAAGGTTTTAAGAAGGAGTCTAGTGTACTAGAGCCTTATATCAGACACCTTTTTGAGCTCTCGTTTACCTCTCGAACTGTCCCTAAAAGATGGAAAGAGTCTATCGTCATCCCCATAAAAAAGAAACCGAATGTTAGCATGAGCCAACTGGAAAATCTACGCCCCATTTCACGGCTGCCTTACTTTGCCAAAATAGCAGAGAAAGTGGTTAACACCCAATTGACAGCTCACATCAATAAACATAACCTACTTCACCCCACTCAATCGGGTTTTCGTGCTACATACTCTACTGAATCGGCACTGCTCTTATCTACAGAAATCATCCGCAGACATGTAGATGAGGGACAGATGGTTGCTTTAGTCCTATTAGACCCCCATGCCACATTTGACATTGTTGACCATCATACTCTACTTCAGGGCCTCAGAAAAGGAGGTATGGCTGGCCGAGCCATGGAGTGGTTAAGGTCCTTCTTACATGACCGTACCTTCCAGGTGTCGCAGGAACCTTTCTATTCCAAAAGCATCAAGCTGGACCAAGGGGTCCTACAGGGCTCCATACTTAGCCCCACCTTTGTCATATAGTTACTGCTTACCTATATACCGTGTTAAGTTAGCATGAGCTTATTAAATGTTTAAACGCCATTTTACCTTTTGCTGCTTCTGCACACAACATATAATTGTTGCTTCAGTTTTCAGCCTAGAAGAGCGTTGCGATTTATTCGAGAATAATATGTTATTCCTCTGATAACATTGCTTAGTATACGGTGTCTGTACAGTGAGTGCTGAACCCTTGAAGGATAAGTAAACACGATGTTATTGTAATGTCTGATCTTCGCACTTTCCTAGACATAACATAAATGCAGCTGCTGCCAAATCAGGCTTTAGGCGCGTTTCATATTGCTTTGCAAAGAACACACAAACACACTTGATGGTGCTTTGCATGCAGAGAACTGGTGGAAGATGATGTGATCCTCTGCCACTGAGAGATTGAGGTATATGGTCGCCCTACTAAAGCCCAAAGAGATATAATATAATATGCTAGTTAGGGAGGGTGAGAATTAGGTGTTGTTAACTCATATTCATTTCAACATTTTAGCATGTTGTCACCTTTTGCCTTCTATGGACTAATAGCTATGCTGATAACTTTGCTCGTTATAATATGTTTGCTTGTGTTATCTAAGATACTGCGTTTGAGAACCCTGCATTAGTAAATAAATATTTCAAATATGCACGCGTCCTCATTTACTCCACGTTCTGGTTTGAAATAATAGTATAACGAAAGAGTGTCTATGTGTTCCACGTGACCTGAGGTATTCTAAGTTCATGTTCTGGTTTGTCTAAACATTGGGAGTTTGTTATGACCAATGAGACACTGTAGCTAGCTCGGTAAGGGGATTTTGGGTCCTGAGGTGAGTTTTGGGCCATCCTAATTCACTGAGGTTCCAAATCTCTATGCACAGTTCTATAGGAGAATGGAATCCCTGCTACATGGCGCCCAATGTTTCTGGTGGTCTTACATCATGACACTTGAGTAGTATATCATTCATTCCACAACCCCTTCACTGTCGTTTCCGGAAAACAGTGGTGTCGGAAAAACCTACCTATTTGTGAAATAGGTCCTATTCAAGCTTGATTCTTTCTAAACGGTTTCCTTGAATTACTACCCAGTTGTGCTACAAAGTTTACTTTGTCTTTCTACGTTTCTGTGCCGTCATGGCTGCCGTGGACATTCCGCAGCATAGTCGCATTGCGATGCGCAATCATTTGCAGACTTACAATGTCCCAGTTGATGGCATGGCCGTGATATTGGTGGTGAGTGCGGAGACAGCTTACCCTTACGAAATCTTTCATTCGTGGGTGACTTTTCCGGCTGTGGACGCGAATTCTGGTGTGTTCCACACTTACATTCCCTCTCCTGTACCGAATGAATATACACTGTACAGGGCACAGGAAGTACCTATTGATGTTTGGCAGCATAGAGTTTGGTTTGGTGGCGCCCTCCCCCATTCTTTGTCCGCTCCGAGGTTAGGTCCTTTGTCCATTCCAGGCGCTAGTTGGCCTGTTTTGGCTGGATTTACGCCTCATCCTCTGCACGGAGCATGTAACGTAGCAGAGTTGAGACGACTACATGTGGTCTCCATTAGCGTTATTCGAGCTTTGGTGCAGTACATAACCCGCAACCTTCCGGGTGGGCCCCCGGGGGGTGCGGCGCTTTCGGCAGGTCAGGGCGGTATGAAGCTCAGTCCCGTAATGGTCAACGCTGTGATGGGCAAGCGTCCCCAGGATAAGGATGATTTTCCTTTCTGGCTTGCCGAGAAGTTTGACCAGCTGTATTTCTTAATAAGTCTCCTGGTGTAAAACACAGGATTATGACGATTAGTTTGCCCAAAGACTTGACCCCTGAAATCGGTGACAGTGATTCCTGGGGTAAGACATTTGCGGCGGTCTATGCGAGGTGTTAAGACACTCCGTCAATGGCTGTCCTGCATGCGGTCCTTAAGCGTGTTCAAGATGACCACGGACCAGAGGCTGCGGTTGAATTGGGTATGCGCCTGTGTGGCACCTTTGATGTGGTTTGCGATCTCATTCTTGCTAATGTCAAGGGGGATGCAGTGAACTTTTAGGTTGCCAATGCTTTGGCAGCACTTCCTGATGCAGAGAAACCCCGTCAGTTAGCGAGGATTACTGTGGCGGCTTATAAAACAGTGGGTCGCAATAGTAGGGTACTAAAACCATTTTCGACTAAAGAAAAAAACGCAACCCCAAGGGTAGAAGTCTGAAACGGACGTTCAGCCCAAGTCCAAAAAACAAAATTGGCCTAAAAAACAAACAGGGAAAGCAACAGAAACCGGAGTCTCGTCCTGCGTCTCCATTGCCTGCGCCCACAGAACGTGTTTATGACTTGCGCGATGATTAAATCACCTGATCAATTTCAGGTTTCTGATCAACGCTCTCCTCGTTCCTTTCAGGACTCATCGGCCTCAGCGACCGGTGGAGGAGGAGGCGGAAGGGGTCGGGGTGGCCAGCAAGGACGTGAACAGCCCCGCCCGAAGGAAGGTGCAGGAAAGCAGGACGGCTCTACGCCGAAAAGACCGCAGTTTCAAAAGAAGAGAGTCGCCGCCTTGACAGCGAAATATGCCACAGATGGTGAGAACGCGGCTTTGGAACCTGACATGGGCTCTGACCTTGCTGGACAGCACGGCGGAGATTACCATAGTACGGGAGGCCCTGCGTCCACTACTTAAGGTGACAGCGACTGATCGTTATGTTGTGATCGAAACAGCTGATACTAGAGTTGCTCCCCCTGACAGACTTTATGAAATAGTCCTGCTTATTGAAGGTGACATACAACGTACCATAAAAGGGGTATTTTGGGAAAATCTTTCGTCTACATATGACATTTTGCTTTCGGAGGCTGACTGGCCCCCACCTTTTGTTCTCGCAGCTCCGCGAGGGGAGGAGGTGATCCTCCCCAGTTTCACGCACACAGTCTCGAAGGAGCATGCGCTGAATTTTGCAGAAGAGTGGGCTAAGGCACTAGCGCCGGCTCTGTACCGTACACATTGTGGTTGGGATAAATTTTCCCAGAGCCACGAGATTCTATTACGTTCTCAGCCACAGCCTCAACCGCAATATCCCATTCGACGTGAAGCAAAAGCTTCCGCCGCAGCAATCCTTGAACAATTAGAATATCAAGGTGTGAATGAAACATGTGTGTCACCTATGAATAACCCTCTTTTTACTGTGACCAAGCCAGACGGTTCATATCGTTTGGTGTTGGATTACCGACATTTGAACTCGCATTGCCGTACCTGTGCAGTACAGAATACTCACGGCTCTGCTTTGGTGGATAGTCTTGTGCGTAAGCGTTCTAAGACCACGCTTGACATCTCCAACGGTTTTTATGCCCATCGTTTGGATGGTCTAAGTTCCCAATGGACCTCCTTTACTTGCGGCGGTGTCCAAAAACAGTTTCAACGTTTGCCTATGGTCTATAAGAATAGTCCTGGGATTTTTACTGCCCGCATTGTCTCTTTTAGAGAGAGTAGACCTGGATGCATGCTCGTATGTGGATGACATTTATCTCACAGACGACGAACTTTGGGAGCATCTGTGTTGCGTTAACCGCTTGATTTGTAGCTTTGCAGACATGGGTTACGAATTCAATATTGCAAAATCGCACATTGCAGAATATACAGTGTTGTTCCTGGGCTACGAGCTCAATGATGAAGGTAGAGGTTTGGCTCCTCACTTACTGGAGAAATGCGCACAACTGCGCGCTCCGACAACTCTGAAAAAATTACAGTCTTTACTGGGTTTTCTGAATTTCGGGAGAACATGCATTCCGGAATATGCCCAGCGTATCAAGCCTTTGTATGCTTTGATACAACCAACTTTTTCCAAATCATGCTGGCTGCCTGAGCACTCGGCTATTCTGCAATCTTTGCAAGCTGATCTGCTCGCTTCTAAATTTTTACTGACTCGTGACAACCATACCAACCTGGTGATAAGAATCATCCCTGGGACGGTGGGTTTCACGTACCTTACTTTTAATGAAGGAGACACAGTACCTATTGCTTACACGTCACACTTGTACACTTCGGCTGAAATGCGATTTTCCACTGTGGAGAAAGTTGACAGAGCACGTTCCTTAAGAATCGCCTTCTGTACAGCTGTCACAGGGAAAACGCATGTTGGTTGTTACCCCGTGTCCTGCCTTGGAGGCGGTTACGAAAGCCAGTGTACCAAATTCGAAAGCTTTGCACCCTCGGTGGATACAATGTGCTGCTTCCTTGACGTCCTGGGATGTCACGTTTATCTTTGACGCCTCATTACGGTCGCAGGAGTATTTACAGTATGAATTCGTTCATCCAGCTCCTTTAACCATGCGGCCTTTGGAGGATTTCCATTGCATCATTTACACTGATGGTTTGGCGCAGGTTGCGCATTGCTCTAAACATGCCTACGTTTCCGCATGCGCCATTGTGGTCGGTGCCATGGTGAGCGATGAGTTCAAGTCCCGAGTCGTGCATACGCAGACTCTAGGGGACTGCACTGCACAATTAGCAGAACTTCGGGCTCTTTTGCTTGCATTAGAGTACGCGGATCCTAGTGTGACGACTCTTATTGTGAGTGATTCCCATTACTGTGTCTAGTCTTACAATGAAAACTTGTTCTTTTGGATTCAAAATGACTTTCGCGATTCCAAGGGTAGCACAATAAAACAAAATGATCTGGGTCCCGAGTGGCTGAGCTTAAAGAGCGGTTGCCACTTGTGTTTGTAATTCATACTCTTGGCCATCAGCGTGTTGGAGTTCACGCTGTGGGTAACTCGCTTACTGATGAAGCGGAGAAATCAGCGGTATCTACATATTTAGTTGCAGCAGTTACAAGGTCCACAAGTAAGATAGATGATGACATCTTGGCGGTGGTGGCTGCCACTGAGAAGGGAGGTAAATGTCCTACGGGTTTCCCTTCGAAGTACACATACCACTTAAGTACCGATAAGGTTCCTTATGTGAAAGTTCCTGGAGTCGGGGATCGGTTGATTCCCAACACTGACCGCAGGAATAAATTGATTACAGCTGCACATGAAGGTGTGGCGTCTGCGCAAGCGGGGGTCTCGGCCACTGTGTCACAGTTACAATGTTTCTGGTGGCGGGGACTGTACAAACAGACGCGCGATTATGTCCTTCAATGTGACATTTGCCAGCAGATTAAGCCTGCCACTTCAGCGCGTCCGCCACAGACACAGTTGTACATATCTAATAAACCACTAGGATGCGTTTATTTAGATCACTGCGGTCCTTTTTCCTCTGATACTGCGTATAAGTACATGTTAGTAGCAGTTGATTCATGCACACGCTTTGTGTGGGTCTGGCCCCATCGCAGCGCTGATTCACGGACTGTCATAAGAGATTTGCGTGTCTTTGTAGGGATTTTTGCCTGTGGTACCTTCCATTCGGATCAGGGTCCGGCTTTCGCCTCTAAGGCGTACAAGGATGCCATGATTTCGATGGGGGTCCAAGTCAAGTTTTCGTCTCCATACAGACCAGAGGGTAATAGTGTAGTGGAACGAATGAACCGTGACTTAAAGCAATCATGGACAGCTCGAGTTATAGGCACTGGCAGAAACTGGCTGGCCCATCTCAATGGCGTGCAGCGTGCTCTTAATAATCTCCCTAGAAGGTCTCTGGGTGGGCGGACCCCGTACGAGATGCTCTTTGGTATCAAGATGTTTGTCCCGGGCCTTGGCGGTCTCGACTGCGTGGCCCAAGCCACAACCTTTGACGTAGATGAACATTGCAATGTTTTACAGGATCTACAAAAAACGAGAGACAGTCTTGCAATGGAACACTTGCCCTCCACATCGGATGATGCTTTGCAGATCCCGGTAGTTGGCTGGCTACCCCAAGTTGGAGAACTGGTTTGAGAGAAGATCGATAACAATAAAGAATTTGGTCCTTCGTATCGGGCTCCGGTTCCAGTGCTTGGAGTGAAGGGCACAAGAACAGTCATTTTACCACCACTTGCAGGTCGTAAGGAAAACAGGTTTATCTCAATTGACAATGTCAAGATACAGAGTGGCCGATTCTTCTTAGTATGACACCGGCGGTCTCCTGTCCTTCGATTGTGAGAAATTCTGTTTTGGCCACTGCTTCTAATCCTGAGCCAGAGGTGGCCATCGAGATGCCTACAATTTCCAGTCCTTTAATAAGTACGTTGCCTGGTACTAACGTTGATGAGCTTGATTATACATACCCAACTGATTTGTCTATGCCTGATTTGCAAACACGTTTGGCTACAGAATCCAGGTTTTCTTTTGACACTGTTTCGCATAACTCAAAGACTCCCTCACGTTTGAACCCTTGTTTAGTGTGGGCAAGTATCTGGGGGCAGAGGAAGACGCTGTTTGGGATATCCCGCCTTTATTTTTAAACAAGGGTGTAAAGGCTACTGATGCGGCACTCCTCTGGCTAGGGCTGTGTTTGGAGTGGGGTCTGCGAGCAGTTAATGGGCGCACGACCTCTGACAAGGCAGGGCATCCCACCTTCAATAACTGGGTCAGCAAGAGTCGAATAGATGATATTTTAGCTAAAATAGAATTTTGGTCTCTGGTGATTGACATGGAGGTTTTAGTTCGCCCAGAGAGCGATCACAACCCCCTTTCGTTAGGCTTGAAGCTCCCAGGCGATCGGGGCGGGCCCCCTAAAACCAGTTGTCTAACGTCAGAGGCTATTTTGACCAATGACAGGAGAAGGGTTAGATGGCCCAGGGTAGTCGAAGATCCTACCTTAATAAATGCCATAGAGAAGGAAGTTTCGGTAACATTGAATGCCATGAAAGCTCTCCCATCCCCCTCGGAGGCTATCCCTCAGATTAGTGACCTGCGTGACCAGTGCTTCTCAAAACTTAAAACCCTTCTTACGCTACCGTCAAATCTAAGGAAAGAAAAGGCACTAGGCACCCAAAATAAATGGTATAACAAGAGTTGCAGGGTAGCGCATTGCAGTCTGATCAGAGCGATAAAATCTCGAGTCACTGGTGACATTAAAATGGCGCGGCAAACATATAAAAGAGCTCAATGGGCCGCGAAGAAAGAGTGGGATGAGCATCACTGGTCCGAGCTCCTCCTAGCGTGTCAATCATCCAACCAAATCAAGTTTTGGGAAATTGTAAAGTGGGGTATGAATCCAGACTCCCGAATTCCAGTCAATTATGTCTCTCCTGATGAATGGGTGGCTTTCTACTCATCCCAGTTTAGGGCTTTAAATATAGATCACCATACAGAGCAGGTGAAGGGAGTATTCTCGCCTTCCAGCTCTAGCCTCACGCTTGTTTTTACCATCTCCGATACAGAGCAGGCCCTCAGTGTAGTACAATCAGGGAAAGCCCCAGGGATGGATGCAATACCGGCAGACCTTTTCAAAATTAATTTACATATTTGGGTTCCCTATATAACCATGCTCGTGAATGCCATCGCTAAAGGGGCAAGGATCCCGGACTCTTGGAAAGGGGCGGAAATTTTACCAATTTTTAAAAAAGGGGACCGATCGGCCCCGGGAAATTACCGCCCGATAAGTTTAATTGATTCAATCCAAAAAATAGCTGCTAGGATGGTCCTCGCAAGAATCCACGGGCGGATGGAGCAGGATAACATTATCTCCCCAATGCAAGCCGGATTTAGATCAGGCACCAGTACAATAGACCAGGTTTTTAGACTAACCATGTTGTACTGGAAGGTTGTTCTGTTGGGAGGAGGAGCAATCTATGCCGTCTTTGTGGACCTCAAGTCGGCTTTCGACCTTGTGCCAAGGGAGAAAATGTGGGATGTTCTTAGATCAATGGGCCTGCCGCCAGAACTCCTGGACATGGTGGTTAGGCTACACGAGGAAAACTTTGCCAGGGTGAGATGGGGAAAACAAGGGCAGGTGACGGATAGCTTTCCAGTAACACGTGGCGTCCGTCAGGGGTGTGTGCTGGCCCCCACCCTCTTCCTTTTGTTTATCAATCAGGTAGTTAAGTTTTTTGCTAACACCCCAACTGATGCCCCTTCTCTGGGTGGGACAAAGTACCCAATGTTAATTTTTGCGGACGATACTTTGCTTCTCTCAAAAACTCGAGGGGGGCTGCAAACAGCACTCAACAGGTTTGATGAGTGTTGCAGGGTAAACGATCTGCAAATTAATGTTGGTAAGTACTAAATTTATGGTCTTTAGTAAAAACCGCCCCATTAAAAGCTTGGTTAGTTTAAATGGTGCCTGTATCGAACAAGTGGAGGTAATGACTTATTTGGGCGTGACTTTAGACTATCGCCTTTGCTGGAAAACCCAGGTTGAGGCATTATATCTTAAATTTGCACGCCTCACAGGTTGTTTAATCCAGGAGCATAAGAAGTCCTTGACCAAACGTATTGCTCCAGTACTTAAGATCTATGAAGCAAAAATAAATGCAACCACTCTGTATGGTGCCAACCTTTGGGGTTTCAAAGATCTAACCTCCCTGGTTAAAGCCCAAAACAAATTCTTGCGGAACGTGGTAGGTCTTCCTCAATCTACACCTATCAAACCTCTGTTAGATCTGGGCTGTAAACCCATTAATGAGCTGGCTCGATATCGTTTGGTGGCATTGTGGCGACGGCTCTGGACTTCTCCAGAACTCAGCCTCTTTGCCAACGAACTAGCCGAGGTAAAATCATTATGGGGCGCTTCCAAAATTACATGGTTAAGGGAAGTGAAACTGGTGCTGGAAGAGATGGGTCTAAACCAGCTTTGGGCCTCCCCGGGGAGTTCTACGTTCCCCTCTAAACAGGATTTCAAAGATCTGTATTGGGCTTCAGTTAAGCATTCAGCTGTTGTACAGTCTGATGCCACTAGCCTAACAGGTCTTTTTCTGGCTCATAAAGTGACCCCCTCCCTAGAGATCTACTGGGATGTGATTACTAAGACTCTCGACCGGAAATTATATCACCAGTTCCGAGTTGGGTCACTACCTATTAACTCTTTTACCAAAAAGTGGTATGCCAATTTAAACAATACCTGCCCTTTCTGTTTAGACCATCCGGAGAGTGTGGGCCATTTTCTTTTTGCCTGCCCTGCATATCATGCCCCAAGAATTAAATGGATCAGGCCTATTTGCTGTAGGCTAGAAACTAAAAGGGAGCACCGAAGCCATGAGGATATTTCGTACCAACACTTCTGAGCTGGTAGCGGTTAGTGTTGCAAAATACCTTGGGTGGGCATGAGTTATTCGAACTAGGAACCCAAATGTATTTTAATATGGAAAATGTTTTATGGGGTATTATATTTATAAAGTCTTTATTATACGGTTTAGTATTTTTTAAATGATGATTGTTATGATGGTTTTTACCAATTTTCTTATCCTGTCTTTGATACTTTCTGTCTTTTATGATTTGATAATCAAAATAAAGACTTATGAAACTACATACCCAACTGACTTGTCTATGCCCGATTTGCAAACACGTTTGGCTACAGAATCCAGGTTTTCTTTTGACACGGTTTCGCATAACTCAAAGACTCCCTCAAGCTTTGCAATTTATGCCAGTTTATTTAAAAAACACTTTTTGATTCCCCCTGGACATATATTTGGCTGGTGCTTTTTTCGATTTACCTTTTTATGTCAATTGGTTTTGTATTTTATTTTTTTCGAATTGTCAATGGACACTATGTCGAGGAGCGAACATGCATTCGGCATCTGAATGAAACTTTGGCCCACCTTTCCTCATCGCATTTCGCACATAGACTGAAGAGAGACTTAACTTTTGTTAACATTACTGCTTGGCCTGTCCTAGATGGGATTGTGTGGGATGCGGTTAAATTTCAAATCCATGACCCAACTGAAGTTGTTAATGTCCCTAATGCACAAGTTACTACTTGTGCAACGATATATCTGTAAGAGACATTAGTTAGTGATAGATTCCTTACCTTAGAATATCCCCAGGCGTCAGACTGGATCCGGAAATTTTTGCGTAGCAGTACCCTTGCGCATCGGTAGGCGTCGTCTGCGGCTCCGCGTCCGTCGTCGGCACCGTGATGACGTCGTTGAAGTACTTAGACGCCGCCTCCGCGTGCTGACGTCAGTTCTTAGACACAGCTTTTCCGTGCCAGAAGCGCTGAGCCATGTTAAAATCCAACACTGGTGCCATTGAAACTAGGGCCCTGAAAGGGGATGACATTAACCCTAGAGATCGGTTCGCAGAACGGGGAGGATGGGTGGGTCGGTAAGGAATCTATCACTAACTAAGGTCTCTTACAGATATATCGTTACACAAGTAGTAACTTGTGCATCTGAAAGAGACACGTTAGTGATAGATTCCTTACCTTAGAATAGATACCCCAGCAATACCAACCCCGGTGGTGGGTCTGCGAACCAATAATCACACCAGAAAGTCCTGGAGGACAGAACGGCCAAAGACTCCATCCCTCCGGACTTGACTGTCCAGGCAATAGTGTCTTGCAAACGTGTGCAGCGAGGCCCACGTAGCTGCCTGGCAAATGTCCTGCAAGGGCACTCCCCGGCCCAGGGCAGTTCTTGTCGCCGTGGCTCGGGTGGAGTGAGCCCGCAATCCAACAGGGGGCTCCTTTCTAGCCCAGGAGTAGCATGCCTGGATACACAAGATGATCTATCGGGAAATGGTCCTCTTATGTACCGCCTTCCCCTTCTTAGCGCCCACGTAGCCAACAAAGAGTTGGTCATCCACCTGGAACTGGCGTGTGCGTTCCAAGTAGAATGAGAGCGCACGTTTTGGGTCCAGACGGTGGAGCCGCTCTTCCTCTTTAGAGGGGTGCGGTGGCGGAAAGAAGGTTGGCAAAGTGATGGACTGCCCGATGTGGAAGGCTGTGACAACCTTGGGCAGGAAAGATGGCTTAGTACGTAACACAACCTTGTCCGGATGGACAGAAAGGAAAGGAGGAGTACAAGAGAGGGCCTGGAGCTCACTCACTCTCTTGGCAGAGGTGATGGCAACCAGGAAAGCAGTCTTCAGTGTAAGAAGGCAGAGAGGACAGTTGTGAAGTGGCTCAAAGGGAGCGCACATCAGAAATTTAAGTACAAGGTTCAAGTCCCACTGAGGCATCACAAACGGAACAGGTGGAAATGTGTGTGTGATGCCTTTTAGGAATCGATTTACAATAGGGGACTTGAACAAAGATGGTTGATCAGGCAGCCTTAAGAAGGCTGAAAGGGCAGAAAGATAGCCCTTGATAGTGCCCAGAGCAGAGCCCTGCTGGGCAAGAGAAAGAAGAAAGAGAAGAACCTCATAAAGAGGGGCAGAGAGAGGATCCACAGCCTTTGCTGTGCACCATGCCACAAATTTGTTCCACCTGCAGGCGTATACCGACTTTGTGGAGGGACTCCTGGCTGCCAGAATGATGTTACAGACTTCAGGAGGCAAGTCAAATGGCCTCAACTGTCGCCGCTCAATCTCCAAGCATGGAGGTGGAGACTGGACAGGGTCGGGTGGAGGACCGACCCCTGCTGCTGCGACAGAAGGTCCTCCCGAAGAGGCAGACGAACCGGGGGATCGACTGACAAATTGAGTAGCTCTGGATACCAGTACCTTCGTGCCCAGTCCGGAGCCACAAGGATGACTTGGGCCCGGTCACGCTTGATCTTCTTCAGCACTCTGGGCAGAAGTGGTATAGGCGAAAAGGCGTACAGCAGACCGCAACTCCACTCGCGACAAAAAGTGTCTCCGAGCGAGTGCCGCGCAGAACTGATGACATTGCGTGTTCTCTCCGGTGACGAATAGATCTAACCAAGGCTCTCCCCACTGCAGAAAGAGACCTTGCGCCACGTCAGAGTTCAGACGCCATTCGTGATCCATCATGCACCGGCGGCTGAGTTCGTCCGCCCTGGCGTTCAGAGTACCTGCCAGGTGTTGAACCACCAGGGTCACGTCCTGTTCCAGCCATTGCCATAGGCGCAGAGCCTCCTGGCAGAGGGTCCACGACCCCACCTCGCCCTGTTTGTTGCAGTACCACATGGCGGTGGTGTTGTCTGTGAACACCTGCACTACACTCCCTCGGACAGAGGGGAGGAATGCCTTCAGTGCTAGACGAATCGCCCGCAGCTCCAAAAGTTTGATATGGAGCAGGGTCTCCGCCGGAAATCAGAGGCCTCTGATCTCCGCCTCTCCCATGTGGCCTCCCCAGCCCTGGAGGGACGCGTCCGTCACAACTACGTGCTCCGGTTGGGGAAGGGATAGGGATCTGCCGCTGACCCAATCGCGGTCCGTGAGCCACCACTGCAGCTGTCTCGCAGTGCCCTCCGAGATCAGGACGTGGTTGGACAGGTTGCCCTGATGCTGGGCCCACTGAAACTTCAGGTCCCACTGCAGAGCCCGCATCCGCCACCTGGCGTGATGCACCAGTAGGTTGCAGGAGGCCATCAGCTCCAGAAGCCGCAGCGTCAACCTGACCGAGATCCGGAATAACGGCTGAAAGATGGGAATCAGAGCCTGAATATCCCGGACCCGCTGTTCGGGCGGATAAACCCGAAACCGCGCCGAGTCGACAACCGCTCCGATGAAGAGGAGCTTCTGAGAGGGGCACAGGTGTGACTTCGGCACATTGATGGAGAACCCCAGCTGGTGCAGGAGGTCTGCCGTCGTCTGGAGGTGGTTGACCACTGTCTGGGGCGAGCCCGCCTTCAACAACCAGTCGTCGAGGTAGGGGAAGACTGAAACCCCTACCCTGCGCAGATGAGCTGCGACCACCGCCATCACCTTTGTGAACACCTGTGGGGCGCTGGTAAGGCCGAAGGGGAGCAAGTGCTCGTGGCCAACCGTGAACCGCAGGTAGCGCCGGTGGGCCGGCAGGACGGGGATGTGGAAATAAGCGTCCTGCAAGTCCAAAGCTACCATCCAGTCTCCTGGGTCCAGGGCAGCTAAGACCTGAGCCAGTGTCAGCATCTTGAACTTCTCCTTCCGGAGGAAGAGGTTGACGTTCCGTAGATTCAAGATAGGGCGTAGGCCCCCTTTGCCCTTCTTGGGTACCAGATAGTAGTGGGAGTAGCAACCACACCCTACTTCTGGCCCAGGAACGCGCTCGATGGCCCCCTTGGCCAAGAGGGCCGTAACTTCCTCCTGCAGAAGTCGCAAATGATCCCCCGATACACGGTGGTTCTGCGGTGGCATGGCTGGAGGAGTCGCCTCGAAGGGGAGGGAGTAGCCCCTTCGGACTATCTGCAGCACCCACCTGTCCGACATGACAGTGCACCAGTGGGAGTGGTGATGGCGAACCCTGCCACCCACTGGCGTCACATGGGCCTGAAAGCACGGACTAGGAGGGTTTTGAGGCGGATGCTGCGGGGAAAGGTGCGGACTGACCTCGCCGTTGTCCCCGACCACCGCCACAGCGGTTTCCACGACTGCCACCTCGTTGGGTATTACCTTGCGGAGCGTGGCTGGCAGCACGTGTGGGTACACCCCTTCCGTGGCCACGAAAGGAGTGAAAGGCAGCCGATTGCTGGCGTGGGGCCGAGAGGCCCAAGGACTTGGCCGTAGCCCTGGAGTCTTTAAAACGCTCAAGCGCATGGTCTGCCTTGTCGCCAAAAAGGCGATGGCCATCAAACGGCATGTCCATCAGTGTGTTCTGGACATCGGCTGAGAAATTGGCTGACCTCAACCAGGCGTGGGTCTGACCGCCACCGTCGTTGCCACCGTCGTTGCCATCGCTCTACCCAGTGAGTCGGTGGTATCCAGTCCACACCGGATAGAATATCTGGCTGCATCCCGACCTTCCACAAGGGCTTGGCCGAGTTTGGCCCGTACCTCCAACGGACACTTCCGCGACCGTATCCCAAAAGAACGTCAGTTAAGGCCTCGTTAAACGGCAGCAGAGGCTCGGCTGAGCATGACTGCGGCTTAAGGACCTTGGTGAGGAGGTTAGTCCTCACGGCCGCGACGGGGAGCTCAAGGTCCAAGGCCTTGGCTGCCCTCATTGACACCACACTATAGGTTGCCCCCTCCTCCACGCTAGGAGGGGAGACAAAGCCAGTGTCAGGCGAGGTGTCTAAACCACTGGCTTCCCCAAGTTCACCTGCCCAGTCCTCATAAGACTGGCACTCAGGTGTCAGAGGGTCCTCAGACCCCTCCCAATCCTCCTCATCACCCATCACCTGGTACTTAGGGTCAGCAAAGGATGGGGCAGGTTCATGGAAAGTGAACTCACCGAACGGCGTCTGAATCGGCGCCGGAACCGGATTGAAGGAGGCGTCGGGGACGGCGCCGGTGGTGACACCATTGGGGTCGGCGCTGGGGAGGTCGTTAAGTCCACCGGCGACGACCCGGATCCGCAACCAGATCCAGCGGGGCCCTGCGGCGCCGGGCCCTGCGGCGTCGGAGCCGAAGAACCCGACGGCGTCGGGCCGAAGCCCCCGACCTGCTAGAACCCCCAGACGGGACCGCTGGGCCCGAAGGCGCCGCGGAACCCGTCGGGGGATAGAGGGACCTCATGGCCATGAGGATCCGCTTGATCTCCCCCAGGGTCGCGTTAGGCCCAGGGACCGGAGGGTATGAAGCCGGACGTGATGCCTGCGACTCAGACGGAGCCACGTGGGCGGTGCCACCTGAACCCCCGGCCGCGTCGCGCGAGCGTCGGAAGAGCGATGACGTCTCATCGACTTCTTGTGCTTACCTGACGACTTCGACCCTGAGGAGTGATGTTGACTCCCGGAGCTATGATGGCTCCGCTCCCGCGACCGGTCCCTCGACCTCTGTCCGGACCGGGACCTCTCTCGGTGCGGGGCCGACTGCCGGAGTTCGAGTCACTTACGGGACCGCTCCCGTCTAGCTTTCGAAGTAAGGGCCCGGCAGTCGAGGCAGGTCTTGTAGTCGTGGTCAAAGTGGAGACACCGACGGTGAGGATCCGTGACCGACATCAGTCGGTCGCAATCTTCACAGGGCTTGAAACCAGGCATCCCTATCGGCACTGATCGGAGTCGAAGACTCGAAAAAGGATGATCAAAAAAGAGTTAGTCAAAAAGTGACGAAGGTACCACTTTTTCCGGATCTGCGCTGCTGGCGCGGAAAAAAGAAGAACTGACGTCAGCACGCGGAGGCGCGTCTATGTACTCCGACGACGTCATCACGGCGCCCACGACGGACGCGGAGCCGCAGACGACGCCTACCGACGCACAAGGGTACTGCTACGCAAAAATTTCCGGATCCAGTCTGACGCCTGGGGATATTCTAAGGTAAGGAATCACTAACGTGTCTCTTTCAGATGTGCTCAGAGTGAACATGGGGGATGTGGTGAAACAAAACATACGTTCTGATGATTGGGATATTCAGGCCGTAGAAGCGTTGTTTTCTGATTTGAAATATTATGCTGCTTTTGATGCTGAAGATTTGTACTTGGAATCAGCTAATTATGGTGATTTATTTTGCTTCCAACATTTTGGTAATCATTATTTGCACAAAACAAGTTCCAGACGAAGTTCTGTTAATTATACACAGTGGGAACATTGCCTGGCTCCTTTACAAGGCAGTTCGGGTACTTTTTTGAAAAAGTACACTTATTTTACTGACTTCAATCAGTCCAATCCAGTGTCCTTTTATTTTAAAATGACACAGAAGTCCATGTCCAAAGTTAGACTTACCGATACTAAATTGTTGTATTCAAAGTCCTTTCTAGACAAGTTGGCTGTAGAATGCTACGAGTTGTGGAAGGAAACCATTGACCTTAAATCGGTTTGGGGTTCTAAAAGTTGGTAGGTACAAGGCACTGAGGCTTTGCACCGTGCATGTCTCATCTCAAATCATATGTTGTTTTTAAATTCTACCATTTTTCAAACCACATGCTTTGGATTGGCTACTTCAAAAAGGTTAAATTCTCCTGCCCTACCTGATTTGGAAGAATTTTCTGGTTGGAACAACACTACTGATTTTTCAATTCGAGAATTACATTCCTTTTTGCGAAACTCGTCATTTAATATATCCAGTTTGAACCCGAAGGGTTGGCTAGTGTGGCACAAAAGTGCGGATTCCTGCCAGTGTCGTTTTCTGGGTTTGACTGATGGCTTTACTCATGTTAGGCCAGATCCTCGTTTTGAAACTGACCATTCTGTCACCACTTATTCAGTAGGCAAATTATGTCAAAATTGGCTCAAACATTCCACTTTAGCATCAGTTAAACTGCATCTATCCAGGCTGACAGATGATGTAGATTTGAATGATTTCATTAAAGGCCCAGCTAGTGGTAGATCGAAAAGATGGATATATGCGATTTATAATGAAATCTGGAAAACCTCACAGATTGAGGCGGCAAAACGCCTTAAGGCCATTGATCAGGATAATTTGGAAAAAGTGCTTGCAGTTGTAGATAATAGCATTAATATGCTTTCATCCCGCATTTACACGTTCGATAGTATTGTGTCCTCTGTTGTTGAAATTGTGCATGATGAATTATCTGTGTTATACCATGGCCAAAATCAGTTGCGTTCCATTATGCAATTTGCGTGGACCCTGCAGACTATTAAGTCTGGAAAAGTGCCTTGGAATTACATGAACGTGTTCTCCCTCTTTGCCCCTTTTAATTTGACTGAGAAGCAACGTTTACTTTCAATGAGGGATGCATCTTTTTCTATGTTACACATTGAGAGGCTGCAGTCCTTACCGTTTTCTGTGGCAGAAGCCGCTGCTGCAACGTGGCTTATCCACGGGTTAATCACACTACCATTTGCTCTATTTAAATTTACAAATTGTATGCGATATATCGCGTTAGGCCGATACGAACCACTTGGTAGTGCATTTCTGCACGAGGCCTGGTCACTTCCCTTTACATACAGATGTCTGAAAGATCGGAAGGAGGTTTATCTTAAAGGCGAAGAGTGCACGGAAACACCAGATCACTCCTTAATGTGTAGACATATCCAATTACATGGTTCTTGCAACCAGGAACGTCCTAATTTGGCCTGTGTTTTAAAAGGTACACCGGTTCCCACAATCGTTCCAACTTTCACATTACTGGCAAATTGTAGTTATTTACTTTTAAATAATGAAGATTGTTGTGGGTTAATCCGAGGCATTGCTTATGTGGTGACTGTATCTGAACGTGTGGTGTGTTGCAAAAACGTTCTGTATCCTCCTCCACATGGGAATTCAGATGTTTCCATCTGGCCGCAAATTCCAACCTTGATGGCAGAGTTCAATGGAATGAGTAGAATAAGAGCCATTTTGTCTCAAAAAGAAGTGGCCCTGAGTTCGGCTCGTGAAACATTTGTCCTTCACGTTGCTAACACCCGCACAGAGGTGCAGGCGCTGTTAAATACTGACTTACCATTGCATTTCAGCGAGCTGATTCATTCAATCTTTAACGCATCCTCCACTTCTGGCCTCGCACACTTTTTTAAAATAGTTAGCAGTGGTCTTGTGACTTCCTTTGAAAAGATATTTGGAGTCATTCCTGCTTTCTTCCATTCCATATTCTCAAGCTTATTTGGTGGATTTTCTGTTGCGCTGGCTGCAGGCGTTCTGGATATATTTTGCTTTATTAAAAATGGATGCCCGTCCTGTGTTGCACGCCGCACAGCCCCACCTGGCATTGTTTCGCGACAGGATGCTTGAATACTATGGCACGCTGCCGCTTGCGACCTTAAGCACGGCATATGGATTATCGTTTCGATTTTCCTATTTCACATGTGTCCAGCCTGTGTTTCATTGCCTGAGCTGCGATTTCGACTGGGCCCTTGATTTGTGTCTCTGCAAGACGGTGTCTCCTGACGTCGATTTTAATCATCTGAGTCCCATAGTTACTCACGAGCTGGTTTGTTTTGGCGGAGGGATTATGGCCATAGCAGCGATGCATGGAATAATGGGTCATTGGAACATACTCGCAGCAGCGCAAGATTTCTTGGCACACAGCTTTATTGAGAACCCACCGAGTTGTCCTCTGATGATGCTAGAGACTCCGGTACTTGAAGATCACGTATGTTCTTTCCCACTGTTGGATTGGATGGCTGAACTGTTTTCGGATGAGGACAGTGACTTCATGCTAGAGGCTGTTGCTGCATATTTTGCATATTCAGTCCTGTCCCGAATGCCTTTCAAGACTATTGCTTAATTATCCCGTCTTAATTGCACTGATTTTTGGAAATTTTTGGAAAATTATGCGTGAGTTTTTAGTTACCCAGACCTATTGACTTGGATTTTTTCTAAATTGACTTACATATGCGTTTTTTCATTCAATCTTTATAATTTGACCTGGCTCATTGTTCTTGAACTCTGTCTTCTTGATGTGCCCTGTGCCTTATCTTATCTTATCTTGTCTTATCTTATCCGTGCTCGGATCATGGGGGGATATCATAGTTACTGCTTACCTATATACCGTGTTAAGTTAGCATGAGCTTATTAAATGTTTAAACGCCATTTTACCTTTTGCTGCTTCTGCACACAACACATAATTGTTGCTTTAGCTTTCAGCCTAGAAGAGCGTTGTGATTTATTCGAGAATAATATGTTATTGCTCTGATAACATTGCTTATTATATGGTGTCTGTACAGTGAGTGCTGAAGCCTTGAAGGATAAGTAAACACGATGGTATTGTAAGGTCTGATCTTCGCACTTTCCTAGACATAACAAATGCAGCTGCTGCCAAATGAGGCTTTAGGCGCGTTTCATATTGCTTTGCAAAGAACACACAAACACACTTGATGGTGCTTCGCATGCAGAGAGCTGGTGGAAGATGATGTGATCCTCTGCCACTGAGAGATGGAGGTATATGGTTGCCCTGCTAAAGCCCAAAGAGACCTTCTTAGATATAATATAATATGCGAGTTAGGGAGGGTGAGAATTAGGTGTTAACTTTTATTAATTTTAACATTTTAGCATGTTGTCACCTTTTGCCTTCTATGGACTAATAACTAAGCTGATAACTTTGCTCGTTATAATATCTTTGCTTGTGTTTGAGAACCCTGCATTAGTAAACAAATATTTCAAATATGCACGCGTCCTCATTTACTCCACGCTCTGGTTTGAAATTATAGTATAACGAAAGAGTGTCTATGTGTTCCGGAGGTATTCTAAGTTCATGTTCTGGTTTGTCTAAACATTGGGAGTTTGTTATGACCAATGAGACACTGTAGCTAGCTCGGTAAGGGGATTTTGGGAACTGAGGTGAGTTTTGGGCCATCCTAAGTCACTGAGGTTCCAAATCTCTATGCACAGTTCTATAGGAGAATGGAATCCCTGCTACACCTTCTTTAACCGCATCGCTGCGGCGGCTTTTCCCGCTGTGCGCGGCATTTTTAAAAATCCCGCGTAACGTGACAAAGCCAGCTCGTCATCCGCGCAGCGCAGGTAACGCCCATGACGAGCTGGCTTTGTCATTAGCGTCGAAGGGGTTAATCTCTACATCACCCCTCTGGCAGAGATTATTCAAAATTGGGCGTCAGTGGTGTGTCATACACTGATGACACAATTGGTGGTGACCCCAACTCAAGATTATAAGGCAGCCATCAATGTATCAACGTGCCTCAAAGAACTGGGGTCGTGGATGGCCCATAATTGCCTTAAACTAAATGGCAATAAAACAGAGGTGCTAGTGATTGGCAAAGTACCCTCGATCTGGTCCTCAGATGTTGGGACCGTCCCCGCCCCTACGGATCAGGTAAAGAACCGGGGGATGTGGTTGGATACCAAACTATCCTTTGAAACACACACCAGGCGGGTGGCGGGTAGTTGTTTCAGGGTTCTGCAAGGACTCCAGAAGACCTTAGATGTACTCCCTCTCAGCGAGGAAAACGATGTTCCACGTGCTGGTGACATCACGTCTCGACTACTGGAATGTCCTCTACCTAGGGGATAATATCAAATGTGTAGAGACTCCAATGCATTAAGAGTGCTGCAGCTCGTCTCGTTTTAATGCTTCTGAGGAGAGCTTCATCGAACAAGGTCCTGGCTTCCCTTCACTGGCTCCGGGTTAGGGAACAAATTCTTTTTAAAGCTCAGTGTGTCAGCCACTGCATCCTACAGAGGAAATGGCCCACCTATCTGCATGACCTTCTTAACCCCCTATGCTCCTACCCGCTGATTGAGATCAAGTGGGACAGGGCAGGTTAGCATTCCGACTTACAGAAGAGCTAGGATGGGAGGTTGTTCCTTCCACTTTTTAGCTGTCATGCACTGGAATAAACTCCCCATAGGGCTCTGGCTGGAGTCTTCGGAGACAATTTTCCGGAGAAAGCTTAAGACCTGGCTTTTTCCATCTGTAAGTCCTCCTGTCTTATCTTTTTGTTCTCACCTCATTGCCTGGAACCGGTTGTCTTTTTGCCGCACCGCGGGGACGCATGCGCTTTCTACATTTATTATTGGGGAGTGCGATTGATGTGGTTACAATATAAAGATTCATTTATCTATCATTATGGGTTATGCCGCAAAAGCTTTTGATAGAGTCAGCTACCCTTATTTGTACAAAGTAAACAAATAGATTTTGGAACAACTTCCTTAGCACACTTAGATCAATATATAATGCCCCTACAGCAAGGATAGTGATTAATGGGTCCCTCACATCAACATACTCTATCAGCAGGGATGCCCACTGTCGCCCTGGTTATTCAACCTATATATATATATAGAACCATTGGCAAGAAGAATAAGAGAACAGAAAATCTTGCCCTTTCAATGCCTAGATTAGATTTTTAAAAAGCGTTATACGCAGATTTTATAATCTACACACATGACTGGAAAGCATCACTTCCAGTAATAATGGAATTAATGGAGGACTATGGGAGAGTTTATGGTTATCTAGTTAGAGGCTAAGACTGAGATTATGAGTTGGAATGGCCCTTTGGACTCCTTGCTAGAAAAGTCAGAAATGTGATACCGGGGGTAAGAGTGGTCAAGAACTTGGAGAAAATGGTATACATAAACTTCATTAAAATGATGTGGGAAACTAAAAGGTTGATGCACTTATCGATGCATTTACCTCTTTCCATTTTAGGGAGAACAAATGTAGTCAAAATGATGATTGTCCCCAAGGAGAATGGAGTAGCTTTATATGAAAGAACAAGTGTATGTATAGCCTGGAAAAAACTTCAGAAAAAGAAAATAGATGGAGGGATAGCACTCCCGGACTTCCAACTATATTATTGGGCCACATCTTTAAATAAATACAAGACTGCTGTTAATGGATAACAGTCAACATACTCCACCTCGACTCAGGGTGGTAACAAAAAACCTTCCGGATCAAGGTAACTATTCTCTCTTCAATTTTGGCCATCCTAAGTACTTTAAAAAGATCAAATTCAAAATTCTAAATTGCAGCCTATAAACTATGGATCCAAGGCAAATGGATTCCTGGAATTCCTTATTATAGCAGTAATGCCACGATATGGAAGTCACCTGGGACCCCTCAGTTTTTTCAAGATGTGCTAGCCATCACATTGTTACCAGCAGGTTTGGTAAGCAGGGGTTAGCTATTTGAACAAGGATCGTTGGTGTCATGGGATTCCCTAGCAAAGACCACTAATTATACTCTATCCAGATTCAAATATTATAGGTTATCAAGTTATATCGGGCTCAAAAGAGACTGGGAGGAAGAGATACAGAGAAACCAGGCTTACACAAAAGAGGTGTCCAAGTGGTATTTGGCTCTGGTTCAATGTGGACCTGCCTGGACCGGACATTATACATTTATGGCAAGTATCTATGTCTACACTTTTGGTAACTGAGATCTGCAACCCTTAGGAGGCACAATCTGTTTACCTTATTCAGAACATATGGTTCACCTAAGAAGCTTTCGAAGATGGGAGGACACAAGAAGAGGGTTTGCCCTAAGTGTGCGCAGACTATGTTCCTCTACTATAGCAGTGCCCAGCCATCCAACTCTTCTGGCAAGATGTGGGTAAATCTCTTCCGGGATTCTCTGGGGAGAATATAGAGGTAAGCCTTGAGCTGGTTATTATTTGGGGTTTTACCTGGCGACAGGGCCTCTTGTTAACTAGGGAAATCTTGCACTCAACTGCTTTTCACTCTGATGATAATTTCCCAAAGATATATGTGTAAATTGGGTCTCCCCCATATCACCTAATCTCTGAATGGGTAGACTACGCTAAACATTGGGAGGCTGGATTGCTCTAACAATTCAGTAAAAATGGGGAAATGTAGGACTCCTTATTTTTAAATGCCGGGTTTTAGCTAAAAGTAACATGGTGGGGCGGTTTTATATCTCTTGGTGGCCAGATCTGCAAGTACAATGCCCTACTATACTCATAATAGTCCAAGGATTAAGATAAACTTCAATAGTTGGTGAGGTTGGTGCGATGGTTATAAACTCCCCCACAAATGGTTTGAAGGAGGTGTGACAAGGAGACTAATCCATTACTGGCTCTGCTGTACTCCCAGGTCACTCCTAGCTTATGTTTCCTGCCTATGTCATATATGAGGACTAAAAAACTAAATTAAAAAGAAAAGATAAAGGCCATCATAGTCTCTGTTGTTGGAAAATCTGATGATTTAGATATTAAGATAGGAAGCACAACTCACGTGGCATCCGTTTATTGGCTTATTTTAGGACATACCGTAAGGCCCTGGATTTCAGAAGCCTAATTACCAGAGAAACACAAATATTAGCAATTATTTCATTACCTTGCGTTAACAAAGCGGTCTACTCTCTTATTTACAGTGTATAGGTTGGTGCTACAGGAAAAATGGATCATCATTTGTGAAGTCATTCTTTTTAGGTAGTCTGTTGGAAAGATGTGCAACATTTCAAACAAACAAGGTGAATGCTTGAATTAATCTCAGCCATTTGCTGGCTGGGTCTATGTTCCAATCCATTTTGTTTCGCCACAATGATACTCTAAACATGCAAATCAGTCTTGCTCCTGCTCCAAGGAAAACAGGCCAGCCCGACCTGCAAGGCCAACTCTTGTCAAGACATTAACACAAGCAACCCCAGACTTGTTTCGGCCTACTTAGGCCTTGTCGGTTAAGTATAGCTTGAATCATATAGGACAGTGAGCAAGGGACCCATGTCTGGGCATACATGTTGCACCTAGGGCATCCACCACAACAAAATAAGATTTTGTTTAATTCAGGCACTAGTGATCACTTGGGACACATCCCAATCTAGTCTTCCATTCACTGCGACCCACTACATTATCTGCACCACAGAACTCAAGCTATACGTAATTGATGATGCTTAAGTGTGCCAAAACTAGTCTGGGCTTGCTGAATCCGGTCCCAGGATGCTGGTTTCTGGTCCACGGAGGACCTGTCTTGGCAGTTCAGGCTGGACTTTTCCCATGGGGAACAGGATCAAGACTGATTTGCATATGGCTGGGTCCAAACTGGGGTGGCATGGTGAGCAAAAAAAAGATCGATTAACCCCAGATTGTGACAGGGGGTGAATGTTTGATTTGTTAAGCATTCATTCCCTCATCTGTTCTTTTTTGCTTTTGTCGCCCCATTGGGAAGGATATGCCCAGACATGGGTCCTGTGCTTTCTACCCCACCAGATTCAAGCTGGCCTGGCTGATGAGTGGGGGTGGGGGTACCCCAAAACCGGTCCCAGGACGCTTTTTCCGGTCAACGGAGGATCTGGCTTGGCAGTTTGGGCTGGATTGTTCTCGTGGAGAGCAGGGTCAAGACTGAAGACTGGAGTGGCATGGTGAGCAAAAAACGATGAATTATACCCAGATCTGTGACTGGAGCTGAAATTTCTTTTTTTTAACATTTTATTGGCATTTTATATAAATAGACAATCGATACATCAGTGGAATACTCAGTAGTGCATACAGTAGATGACAAACATCATGTAATAATAGTACATCTCTTACATTATCAATAGGTTTCAACTCACACTTAGTAGCTACTGATCTGCTGCGTGCTGTGACCCAAACCCTGGCTGCCGTTCCAACATGGCTGCTTATTACCCCTCAGAGGATGCTGTAAATAACCACTTCCCTATTGTTCCAATGCACAACCGTTCACTATCTCGGGTAGGTTAGAGCACTCTAGTCCTTTGCCCCCACTAAAATGGCCGCCACTATTGCCACGCACCTCACGTTCACGTCCACCTTGGCCACACGCAAGATGTCGCCCACTCCGGCGCGAGGTTAGAACGACCGGGGCTACTCACCTTCTGTTCCTTCACAGCGCCATTGAGCCGGAAGGACGCTAGGATGACCTATCCAGGACACTAAGGTAAGGCCTCGCCTATGCTCCCTTGTGCATCCCAATGTTGTCAAACGCTGGTATCTTCCGCGTTAGATGCCCTTCTTAGCCCTTATTTAATTGTATTTTTTAAGTGATCAGGCAACTCGTCGAATGACTAATTGGTCACTCCATCGGATTCCCGGTAACCTTGCTAATTTTGAGCATTTGCTCATTACACGAGAATTAAAATACCCGGTAAGGCTCCTTCCTCTGGCCACTCGCTCGCCTCAGCCTTAATTAAGGCCTTCTAATTCCGTTTTCACCCCTTTCACCCATTCCAACTGGTTGTTGGCCTCCATACCGCAACCTACTGCTGAACAATTATTGCATCGCACAACCGATGCGCCTTCCTAGGCCTGTGCGTCTCTAATTCTCCACAGGTAATAGGCTACTCTAGCCTTAACTTTTAACTCTCATTACCGGTTTTGCGCCGTGGCTAATTCCAACTGTATCTTCCACAGGCTCGGCAACATTGCCTTCATCCCACCACTCCGTATCTTCATCCTCCTCACAACTACAGTCCCATGAAGTGAGACTCCCTCGCCCTGTAATCCACATCCCTACGCCTCACCAACACTCCCTCCCACTCACCAAGTCACATATTTTAAACTGTCTCACGGAATGCGTTACGAGCACATACCCACGCACGGATGGAAGTTTTCACATTAAGTGTGACATGGTTACCAGCACTACAATACTGTGTATGCCATAGGGCTAAATCCTGTCCCTTGTTTCCCTTGCTTCCCTTCTCCACAGGCTTTTCACGTTCAGGCAATCTCATTGAGTCCTGATGATGATCCTTCATTGTACATGGGATCGAAACGTCATCGACTGTTTGTGTAGTGACGCAAACATTTTCATTGAAATGTGTAAACTACATGAGGATAGCTAGTTGAACTTTTTATCCCTTACTAGCGCCTCCTTTTTGAATTGCCTGCAAATTTCTTTTATTCCCTTGTTTTGTCATTTATGTTTTATATACTGGATACAGGACTGTATCCCACTGTATAATTGTTCGGCTTATATTTTGTCTCATACCTTGAACATTGATTAAATCAGGGTCCGGCTGGACACTTACCTAATTATAGTACAGATTGGTGTCTATAATTGCATATTTTTCATTGTTTGTTTGTATTAAGGACCATTGTTGCTTACTATATGTGTCCCAAACGCTGGTATCCCCATCTCCATTAGTTAGTCACTATCTGCCGACATCCGCTCCTCTTGAGTGGGTTTGCAAATATTACCACGGAATGTGTTCCATCATCCCCATACCCGGGCTCATTTTTTTGAGACATCCCAGACTTCTCAGTTATCATTGTGCCATCCATATCACAGCACCACTGTCGATGAGACGGAGTCATTCCTAAACCCCAGTGCTGTGCTATATTGCGCTTTGCCAGTACCACCAATCTTGAGCCGCGTGATTGAGATCTGTGGGTTCCAAATGTTAAGCAGACATCTCTTTGGTTCCAGTGGGACCTCTACTCTAGTTACTTGTGAAATAGTGTGCATTATGGCCTTTCAATGTAATTTCCGGGCATTCCCAAATTGTGTGCTTAAAGGTGCCTATTGCACCGCATTGTCTGAGGCAGAGCGGAGTATCCGCCCTGTCTAATTTATGTAGCAGGATTTGTGTGTAGTAGGTGCGATGTAAGATTTTCAGTTTTATTCGTTTTAGAGTAGAAGGTATTGCTACTTCTCCCGGGGAAGTAAGGGCTTCCTGTCAGTCCTCGGCTTCCAAGTCTCCTACTTCTGCCTCCCATCCCTCCTTAAGAGTGGTCGTGGGGTCCGGCTGATTGTTGATTATTTTTCAGTATGTTCGGGAGATGGCTTTTTTACTCAAGTGATCTGTTAGAAGTCTGTCCTCTAGTGGTGAGGCCTCTGGGAGTTGAGTGGTTGGTGGAATTATTGCCATGAGCACATGCCTAACTTGCATTTTTCTGAAGGTTTCTGCCTGTGCCAATCCGTAGGTGGCTTGCAGCTGGGCAAATGGGACGACACCTTTTTTCCATAGGTCTCCCACCCTGGATATACCTATCATGTCCCATTGTTGGAATCCCTTGGTATTTCGTAGTTTCCCCAATTCTCGGGATGTCCCACAGTGGCGTCACTTGTGTAAAAAACCCTTCCCAACCCAATGCCCGCTGTGCCGCGTGCCAGACGTATATTGTATGTGCCGTGGGACCTGTGTGAGTCGTCTTCCTGGATCTATTATATAGTACCCCCACGATCCCTTTAGCTTCTAGGAGATGCCTATCCACACGGAATGCTGGGTCGTCCTGTGATGCATGAAGCCATTGATTTATCACAATGAGCTGTGACGCCCAATAGAACATTTGTAAATTTGGGAGGGCGACACCTCCGACATACAATCCTTTCACTAGTTTCTTCATGGCAATAAGGGCAGACTTTCCGTCCCATAGCAGTTTAGTTGGGGCTGAATGTTTGATTAGTTCAGCATTCCGCCCATCATATTTTTTTGGACATTACCATGTGAAGCACAACCAAGACTTAGATGCATATCTCTCGTATCTGAGTAGAGTATACCAGTGGATAAAAAATGGTCAGCTGAGACTACTTTAAATTGATTTTGGCTCTCATTAATTAAAGCATTTCTCTCTGCAGCATGTATTCGTTGTTAGAATATCTACTTGATACCAAACACACCCTGCTTCTAACCGTGTATACAATGTTATGTTCACATCAGTGGGTTAAGGGCTGTATGCTTAACCCTTTTCCACCCTTGCAAGTCTAACACCGTTGTATGTCAGTGATGTCCAGGTCCGGGACTTCAGGTAATTTGCATACTATTGCTAATGGACCTTTGCAAGCACGTACTGCTGTGTGAATCAGGTTCATAGTCCGTAATTCTTGAGGATTTTGAATGCGGACTTGGTAAACTTCTGTGAATGCTACCAACTTTCAGAATGACTGTCCTACTTAACAAACACCTCGGACCTGCTCACGGTATAACAATGCTTCAAGAACGTATTCACACATCCATTACTGCATTAGATAGAGCTTACTATCAGCTTGACTAGTAATTGAGTTCCTCCTTCATACAGATGAGGTAAGTTGAAATCTTTCGTCCCAAAAACTCTTCTAAAAAGCAGGTGTGGTCTCCTATATTGAACGTGCTTGCACGAAGAAGACCGTGGTCTTTTTTTAAATTATTAGCAGGATGCTGCGAATAATCTACATATGGTTTATATTAGTCAAACTTGGATGTATCTCGAGACTGGAAATCCCCCAACAATACCATATTAGAGAAGTAAGCGGGATTTAAAAAAAAAAGAACTAAAGAAAATATCATGTTCTGAATTTTCTCGAGTAGAAAAATAACGGAATTATGGCGAGTACCATGAACAAAGCAGTTGCAAGGCCCTAGGCAACTGAATAATTCACAGGATATAAAGAAAGAGAGAAGTTTGTAATTTGGAAGACTACAAGTGTAATGAAAATGTAATTAAACAGCATTATAAACACAGAGTAGGAATTACTTCTGAGAAAGGAAAACAAAATAGTCTCAATTTATGTATTTATAGATAATCTCTTTAATTTATTTTTTCCTTTTTACACAGTTGAGGTCACAAATATGCTCTAGTGTGACTTGTGGAGTTTCAGATTTACAAGAGTGCCTATTACAAGACTAAAAAAAAAAACATCAGGTGACTAACTGGTCTTCACATCTCAAAACAAACTATTTTAGTTTCAAAAATCTATTTGACTATAGGATTTAATAACTATAGGAAGAACTATATAGGTACCTTAAAAAAAGAATCGTGATTTGGGGAATGGTGGATCTAGAACCACAGAACCTCTTTTGCAGAACTGTCAGGTAAAACAGACTCCCACATCACTGTTTTGTTGCCTTGCTTCTTCCATTAAGCCCTATTGCTATTAGAAAATCTAGAATATATTTTAATGAATTACAAACATATTTTAACACGAAACCAACTGTATATTTTATCACCGTAGAAATGCCACTTCTATCCTTAAATGATCCCTTCAGTAGCAGACAGATTTAGTACAGCCATACCCAACACTTTTTTTTGTTCAGTGCTGATTGAATGGTTGTCTCATACCAAACACCACTAACTATCTATTTTCAGCTAAAGTACTGTCAGAAACCCGATTTTATTGTATTCTTAACCTTCAACAAAAACATTTACATTTATCACTGCATTCATGAGGTGGAAAATGGGAATTCTAACTCTTGCATTTGTTAGTCTTTCAAAATTGCCCATCTTAAGCATCAATCACAGTTTTAAACTTAGGGCAATCACCTTAGCAAAAGGTATGAGCTTAAGGGATTGCAGCCTAACTGGTGTCAGGATCACTACCTCAAGAGCAGCAGAATTATATTTTCCCAATATTCTCATGTATTAATTTTGCGGCAGACTGGCAGAGTAGTGAAATGCATTTTAACTGCGAAAATCTTCAGTTTGGAACCCTCTAGCTCTTTGGCCCTGCTAGAAAACGAGAGACAAAATGAGCTTGCAATACGCTGCTTGCAGATAATCGTTTCTTTTTGAAGAGGTTAGAAAACAATAACAGTACAAAACTAAGTTAGTCTTGAAGTATGGGGGAGTTGCACTTTTTTGAGACCCCATCACTTCTGCCACGTTTCTCTTTATTCCTCGTGTAATGTACTGCTTGGCACATAAAACATGCATTTACGATGCTAGAATCAATTTTATTAACTTTAGAAAAATATTATCTCACATTTTAAAGTTGCATCTGGATTACTAAGAAAGTCAGAGAATCAGTAGAAGAAAAATGCAGTTATTCAACTAAAACCGAAATAAATTAATCTTGCAGTGAATAAGGATTTGCTTTGCTCCACTTGGCCTTGTGAACAGCAGACACGCATGTGCTTTTCTATTTAAACAAAGTTGCATCCCTCGTTCCTGTGTTCTAAACAGATATTCCAGTGGCGGGTGTCACTTTTAGCAAGAAATTCCATTCTCCTATAAGCTAACGGCAGTTGCTAAGATATTTGTTTCCATGTCGAATGAATAATACAGTTTATTTCATTTGTCTTTCTGTCAACTGTCAGAGTGCGAGTACAGAAAATTTCAGGTTTTCAAGACAAGAAATTTGACGGAGATCCAACAGATTTCGGTGAACCATAATATGCACTAACAAAATGTGCATAAGTATGCATAAGATAATCACCCACATTGCATTCGTAAGATGAATTCGAGCACGTTTCCCTAGTATATTCACCACTAGGGATATGGATTACTTTTGTACCATGTAAATAGAATAAAACCGTACTAGCCTCAAAGTGACTTAACTATTTGATGTGTAAGGCATACTGCTGAATAAGTTGAGGGATGGAAAACAAACTTCATGAAAGTTCCAGAGAACAAACGAACCATAATTGTTAGGTGTATGGCCACCTTGAAAGAGAAGACTGAACTATTTGTAGTTCTGATTGAAGAAGAGCAATGCACATTTCCGTTCCACTGAAAACAAAGGATTTCTCATAATGTTCCAGAAACACCAATCTCCTACATTTTAGAGGGATTTGATTTCTCTTCCTATTTATAGCATAATGGAGATGGATGTTTTAATATCGAGTTTGGAAAAAGGACAATGCTCTAGAGCTGAGGATTCTATAACCATTATCTCAAAGTAACTTTTTTATAGTTCTACAATCAAGTAATTAATATAAGTTCCCGAAACTCCATTGGTTAATGTGTTCAAAGACACATGAAAAGAGTTTTAACGGTATACGTGCATGAGGACACCCGTGACATGGATGACTTGACAAAACATGGTGGTTGTTTAAATTTTGATCTTGACACCGTATTTATGACTGGATTGAAATGTCATCTGCCGCTAGCACAAAAGCAGTCAAAGTTAATTAAGAAAACATTTTGTTTCAGAAAGTGTTTGAAAAGCAGTTTTGAAAGGGATCCCAGGGAAGTTCAACACCGAGTTAATTTCTCTTAACATGGACCCAATGTATTATTATCACAAGCCAGTCAATATCAATCAAAGCACTTTGTTATTTAGTTGCATACATCAGGTTTAAGCTGTGGGCAGGTAAACATGCTTCAGTGGTTAACTATTCAGGATTATTAGGAGCTCACTGTGGAAGTTAACAATCAGCAGTGATATAGGTGCCACATTGTGGTGCGAGTAGCTCTGATGACATGGTAGTTATTAAGTCTTGCTAACTACCCCACAAGCGAGGAGAGGGAAATTCCTTCTTTGTGCGGTAAATGATGCAGTTGGATTGCCAACGCATAGTAGCAAGTCACCTTTCTTTCCATTTTTGAGATACCTATTAGGCCTCAAAAGGAGTATGCAGATCTACAGACCATTATAGCAATTTAGGTTCATTTCTTTTATTTTTACTAAGAGAAAGTTTTAAAGATTCAGTACTCATTTCTACACTACCCCATCTGGGCTATGAGACTCCCCATCTGCTAGTGTTCCTTCTTTGCCAAGGACCCTAGAGGGGTTATCCCACATTTTTCCCAGCCGTAATCTCGATTATGCACTATATACTTAATCTCTGTGAATGGAACAAGGTATTCTCTTTGGTTGCAGATTTGTAGTAAGAATCTCGTTAAAAAACACAGATTCCCCCCCCCCCCCCCCCCCACACACACAGATTAGTTAGATGTCTTCTTCATTCTCTAACTGATAACATCAGTTCATATTCCCAACCAGCTTATTTAATTAATGTCAAGTCCTAATGGTGCATAGTTGCCATAGCAAATTATTACTGGTGAGTTTCCTCTACATAGAAACACTATTTCTTAAATACCACCCCCAAAATGCTAAACCTCAAATCAAACCAATACAGATCCACAATAAAATTAAAGCTGTAGCACCCTTCAATTACTTATCCGATCTAAAAACTCACAAAAAGAGCTGGAGTCACCAACTTAGGCCAAATGTCAGTAAACCTCGTTCTTACTATGCTTTTCTACTTTCCTATTGCCTTCTAATAAATATATTATCATCATCATGACTGGAACGGTCACCTGGCATTTTCTGTGGACACTGAATAATTATACTTTCGATTCATGACCCCCATAAGAAATAGCTTTTAAAAAACATTTTGGGGGAAAAAAGCAAAAAAAGAAACGCTATGTGACCCACTAGATCAGAAAAAGAATACACAAAAGAGGGCTACCCATAAACAGGATGCAAGGATTTTAGGTTTCACATAAAGTTTAGTTAAAAAATATCCATGTATCAGTTTTGCAATCCTCGCAGCAAAAGGCAAGCATTCATTCAGTGGGAGTCTAATGAAGATTAAATAGTCAAGAGAATTACTTGATGCGTGAAGGCAGACTTATGTTTTTTATATTTGATGTTCAGAATCAAATGGCATGATAGAAGGCGTTTCAAGAGTGTCTCATATGCCGTAAAATAACCAGTAATAAATTAGTTGACTATGTTTTTTTCACAGAAAATATTGGTTTTGGTTCTGTATAAAACAGGCTTTCTCACCTCCGTAAATCAGCAATAAGACTAACCTGGACAAATTGAAATTTTAAAAGCATTTGTAATCACCTGGTAGTTTTCATCTTCAGCTAATTCAGTAAGTGAAATATGGCTATTTCAGCACAAAAATGATTAGGCCGATGCATTGGATCTTGGTTTATGTTAATAAGAAAATGGGGGCTTTTCTTCCCACGTAATTTTGAAAGGTTGTCAAATATTCTCAGGTCCTATGCCAAGTTCACATTTACACCTCTTACCGCACCCTAGAAATGAGGCCTTGTGTAAACATTTTTCAATATGGCACAATTCCGGCTACATGCCCTAGAACAAGCCATACTTTTTTTGTTCATATAAGAACTGGGTAATCGGTTAAGGCGTGTAGTTTTATCCAATACCGTAAGAAGCATCTCCACCCTGAAAGGGGGTGGAGTGTGCTTGAGATGGACCGAGATCTGCTCTTAAAACAATTAATTCACCACGTTTTGGTACGTTAGTCATCACAAAATAAACTTCCATAATGTAAGCTGGCCGCAAGCCTTCCAGGGAATACCAATCCACTTCGTGTTTCAGTATGAAACTAGTCTAAATGAACTGTTGTCTCACCAGTCTGTGCTTCGTATGGAAATATAAAAAGCTGGAGAGGAGGCAGAGATTCCCGGTACAGTTTAAAAATTAAGTACTTTTTTTTAACCCTTGCTTTCAGTTTCCAAACTAGTTTTTTAACTGCCATGGAATCTCAACTTCCTTAACTTTCTAGTTTTGCATTACCTGAAAAGGTAGCAGTAAGTGAGTCACACAAATGTTCTGAAGTACAAACGAAATCAAGTAGGATTAGTTAAAGACTACAAGCAGAAAAGTTAAGGCACATCCTTGTTCAAAACCATGATTGTAATTAAATAGCTATTATCTGAAACACCCAATCAGTGGTTTAAACAAACCATGTAACTGACCGTTTATAAAATTTGCATCAGGATAAATGGTGGTTTTATCTGAAAGGTTGTTTTATTTCATCTGAAGTGAGCAAGTACATCTTCCACAATAACACTGAAAGCAGTGCAAAGACCGACAGCGACCTTTGACTAAAAGGTAGTTTTGTAAAAAGAAAAATACCCAAAAGGAAATTGTTATCTGGCATTTTGACTGTTGTAAAATTTTCTTTTTACATAAAAGTTGGTCCAAACTTACAAAAAAGCACAAGTGTGCATAATTCTTTAACAGGTCTGCAAATATCCATAAAAAGCTGAAACCCCTAAAGTTATTTTTCACTTAGATTAGGCAAAATACAAAAAGAAACACGACTAGAGTTTGTGAAGATGTACAATCAATTGATTTACTTTTGAAAACTGCATACTTTTGCTCTTGCTTTCTTGCAAGACCCTTTCTGGCATAAAAATAAAGCTGTTGAATTATTATTCAAGTCTTTTGAACTGCTGCTTTTAATTGCAGCTGTGGTGTTATGGGTTGGAAAAATAAGTCTTTCCTAATATAGACTATGTGCCTGAAAAATCTCAGTACGGCAATCCTCTGCCACGCCCCCGTACTGTTGCTGGATTCATATGTCCTCTAAAACCTTGGG
The DNA here is from genome assembly GCF_964263255.1 of Lissotriton vulgaris. Lineage (NCBI taxonomy): Eukaryota > Metazoa > Chordata > Amphibia > Caudata > Salamandridae > Lissotriton > Lissotriton vulgaris. The sequence goes on along the minus strand of NC_141691.1, from coordinate 618,027,342 downwards.
AATATCCCTGTACATGAGCAGGTGAAGACCACGTATGTCCTTGAATGTGGCCAGGGCCACGAGGCATGTCCTGTAAATTAGTGCTATAATTATAGTTATGCATCTTTGTTGATAAACCATGCGCAACGTCTGCACCTATCGAGGGGTCACCACTGTTTCCAAGCACTAAGATAGGCCCATGCATATATTCAAACCTATGGTCCTTATCGCCACTAAACATCATGGAACCAGTGTTGAGGTAATTGTCTCCGTAACCAGCCACTGAGCTCGGAAATGGCTCTGTAAAGGCAGGTGGGGGCTGAGGTGCACCACTAGAATGAGATGAAGCAGTACTGTAGTTATCCGGAGGCTGACTGTCAGCGTTTCCAACAAAATTTCTTCCTTCTAATGCACCAGTAGATCCAGGACCTCCTCCATCACTGCCATAAGGGGTGGAAGAGTAAGTACATTTGTAATGATCAGTGTAATCTTGAGCCACTGTCAATGGACCCCCCGACGGAAAATCGATAATGCTTTTATCTTCCTCTTGAGCCTGATGGTGAGCAAGCAGCTGAAGTAGAGCCTCTTTCACAGCTGCATGCGGGTCAGTGGCGTTAGTGCTAATGCTAGGAGTGTGCGGTTTTTCTGTCCGATAATCTAGATCTTCTTCAGAGAATGGAGGAGGTTCGGGAGGCTCTGGAGGGCGTTGATCTGGAGGCAATATGATGGGCTGTTCCCGTTCAGGTGACAAGTCCAGGACAGGTGTATCAGATTGTTCACTGCGATTCTCATCTGAAAAAAGGACATTCCAAATTTAGTGTTTTAGCATAGAATGAACAAAAGTATCACTTAATTGTAGAACTAACCTTTTCATATTGAATGAACTTGTGACAATTTATATCAATTACGAGTCTAGCTTGTACTAACCTAAAACAAATGAAAAAAGTGTGACTTGGAGTGTCTCATCGTTGGCTATTGCTTACTGCAAAGGTCTGACGTTGGCACTAAATATCAAAAACATTCTCATTTTTGCGGCGTTCTTATATTTGATTGTGTCCACGAACTCATGATTAATTATTTTCAACAGTTGGCCCAATCACTTTAAGGAGAATTGTATTGTAATTGGATTTATATAGCGCTTACTACCCTTGACAAGGCGTCAAAGCAATTTTTCGGTGAGTAGCACACTACTCTGTAACCCAAGAAGGATTAGTGTTGAATTAGTGCAGTGAAATATTAAAGTAATTTGAGTGGTGGTTAGGTTAGTCAGTTATTTGGATTCAAAAGGATAGAAGAGGGAAAAAGCTTTGTATTTATATAGCGCTTGTTACCCCTAATGGGGTGTTGAAGCGCTTTTTTGGGGGGAGGAGTAACACGCTACTCCGGAACCCATAAAGGATTAGTTGTGAATTAGTATAGTGAAATGTTCAAGTAATTTGAGTGGTGGATATTAGTCAGTTATTTGGATTGAGAAGGATAGTGGAGGGATAGAAAAGGGAAAAAAGGTTTACATTTATATGGCGCTTGTTACTCCTAATGGGGTGTTGAAGCATTTTCTTGGTGAGTTGCACGCTACTCTGGAACCCTTAAGGATTGTGACTCGTCTCTTCATGCCATAACCAAATTTAGATAGTCACCCTTCGTTTTAGGAACCTCCCAACTTAATTTTGCCCTAAAAGGGGAAATACAGGCATTCTTCTGCATTGATTCAAGTGGTTGACTAAATTGATGTGTCTATAAACAAAAACACATTGAAAAACAGCATTACAGACGGTGGATAATTTGCACTAATCTATTATGCCTCATCTCAGTATTTGGGTCTCCATAAACATTCTACCATTTTAAATCTTCCCACGAACACATAAGAGCTCAGTTTTGTTTAAACCTACTGCCTGCATGTAGATTATGTTCTGCTTGTGTCCTTCTAGATGATCCCAGTATCCTTTAAATAGAGAACCATCAATACTTATTCAAGGTTGGATATATTGGTTTTCTACTTACAGAAAAGTTAATATTGCAGTTTATTATTTATTAAAATCTACACAAATGTGGCTGTGGGCTAAAGTATAAATGTGGAAGCAAGTGTATAAACTAAGTTGTTTTAAATCATTGAAGCACATTAATGTAACTCAAGATATAGTGCCTTGCAACCTTCGCATTCAGTGATTCTATTTGCCTCTACAAACAGCTCTTACCTACTTTACCTTTAGAATTTTGCTTTTCAGCGGCAGGATCCTCAATCAAACGGCAGCACTATTTATGTCCACATTCTAATTTTTGAAGACAACTTATTTTTGCATTCCTCCCTTAATAACGAGGTAAACTAATCCTACTATTGATGGTCTTTGTATAAACATACATAAGACTAGCATGAAAGTAAAAAAACAATCTATTTTCTTAATTACTGAAGAGCGTGAATCACAAGAAACGTTTTTAATCTACTAGCAGAACTGTTTTAATTTCTCTCATACCAGCTGTTGTACCCTTTTGGCCCGGTTAGGGGAAAAGGCACACCTTGGCTATGTGCGTGCGATCAGAGACATCTGTAACGATTAAAAAAGTAAACCTTGCACCGGTTTCTTGTCACGCTTTTATCCACTTCGAAGCATGTACATGTCGACAACACAAAGTTTATATGCTGGGAACTTTCGACATCATAGCTCTTCTAGCTATGGGTTAATATTAATACAAGGCTAAAATGCTAAGAGACACCTATGCCTATCATTTTAATCGCAGGTGAACAGGTCCCCCCTCACCCCCCACCTACATGCCTTTAATTCCAGAACTTTTACATCCCACAGGAGAGAACCTGTTTCTCGCACCTGAAGGTTTCAGCTGAATTTTGTAGTTCAGAATTCAAGATCCAGGCACCATGAAAGATGCAAGCTCAAATTGCAGGCTCCTGTGACTACTTTTGGCGTCTGTTCTGTGGCATCGTGTTTCGGCTTCAGGACCTCTTCCGATCTTCTAAAAGCGAGGGATTTTATAGTTTTATAGGAGGCTTGCCCCCTCCTCTGGCCATGGATGAACACACTTCAGGTATTTTATATGAGGCTCGCTCCCTCTGGCCATGGATGGGCAACCTTCAGGTATTGTATATGAGGCTCCGTCCCTCCTCTGGACATGGATGGACAACCTTCAGGTATTTAATTCTGATCCAATGACAATGTTCTCACCTACAGATCTGAGCAAATCAAGATTATGTTGTACCATACATTTTCACATTTTTAAAAAGTAGCAATTTCTGCTTCGCTGATAAAAACCTTCATGTGAGATATTCCATTTCAAACCCAGAAACATAAACCAGGCTTCGGAAAATCTACTCGCCCAACTTGCTATGGCGAGGCAGATTTTATCAGGGCAAGCTATTTTTTAGGCCTTTTAATCTATTCTGACCAGAGAGCTCGAGCTGGCTAAGAACAGGTGACATGTTCATTCACTCATTCTCTGGGTCTTCTCATCCAGCCTTGCCAGCAACACTACTGCCAGCTCATCACACCTAAATAAGGAACCTCGTAGTTTCGCTGGAGAGGCAGTGGTGCCCAGCAGTCAATGAGATTCTTAGTTTGAAGACAATCTTCCCAGTGGGTATAGCTATATGGTATTTAACTCACAAGTCAAGGAATCTGCGGCTAGATGTCTATCAGATTAAAAAGTTACGTACCTTTGGTAATGATGTATCTGATAGAGAAATAGTCTAGCCGCAGATTCTTTAACGCCGAGCCCATCCTCCCTGCTCTGAGAACGACATGATGTAGGGGTTAATCCCTTTTTTCAGTACTGGTTTTTATTCCAGGGATCACAGTTTTGTGCAGTGGTGATTTACACCACGCAGTCTTGTTCTGGTATTACCATACCATTCATTTCCATTCCTGGGTGAATGCTAGAGTGAGAGGTGTTTTGTTTTGCAAGGCTGGTTTAAACACCAATGCGCAGGGTTTCATGTAGCTTGCGTGCATCGGTGATTCATTTGGTCTTTTCCTTTAAGTCCTTGGCTGGTGTTCACATACCATTTATTGCTACTTTATAAGATTTGTTTCAAAGATTTTTGATCTTTTAGGCACACTGTTTTCTCAGCCAGTTTTTGTAGTGGCTCCACGTTCTGGTGCGCAAGGTTTCACAAAAGAAACCGACATCCGCTTGCCAGAGGGGACTTGCATGGCTCTATTGATATCACAACTGGAGTGGACATCATCACGGAGCTGGACCACACCTTCCCCAGCACTCAGAGGTACTGCTGAAAAATCTTCAGATCCAGTCTGACGCCTGGGAGAATTCACAAGTTAAGGAATCTGCGGCTAGATTATGTCTCTACTAGTTACATTGTTACCGAAGGTTACACTTGCTTCACCTCCATAGTTGGAAGCTAAAGGTCTAGGACCTTAGCCACCCTATGTGTAACCATAGTGTAGAATGCCAATTATTATGTGGCCAGGCAAGGAGGGAAGAAAAGGATTGACTCAGGGGAGGACTCTAGCCCACTAGCTTCTTGCAAGTCCCTCATACCAATTGTCATTCTGATGGGGCTGAGCAAACGCATCCCCCAGATCAGGATAGTTGTCGGAGTCAGTACCAAAAAGAGAATGTAAGGAGTGTTGTCTGCCTGGTGGTAAAATGAGAGCAGATTGCTCAGTCTGATTCGGTTGAGATGTAGGTCGAATTAAAGCTTGAGTCAGAAAGGACAATCCGGTCTAGGTCTTTGGACGGCTAGGTGGACATTTGTGCACACATGCCAGGGCCTGGATTGAGCATGGGCGCTATAAACCTGTGGATTTGTAGCACACGAAGACCGGCTTTGGGAGCAACTCTGGGAACGAGCCAATAACTTGGAGCAGTCCCGACGCTGCGTCTTGTGCTTGGCGATATACAGTTTCACCTTGCGTTCTCGATTGGTCTTCATGTTTCTCCAGCATCTCGTCAACCAGTAACTCAAAGAGGTGTTCCCCATCGAAATGTAGGTTGTGGAGATGCAGCTGGAGCTCTGGTTTAACTGTACTAACAAAGAAAGGGGTCAGAGCTTTGAAGATCCAGCACCAAACGTCACTACTTGTAAGGCCTATTAAATCTCCACTATACCTCAGTGAATTGGGCCTAGGATGTGACCCAGATACATCCCAAAAAGGTGGTTAGTCGTGGAGCTCTGGTTTAACCTAGAGATACGATGATAGGTGTGGTGTCTGAGAAGGATGCTGGAGTTACCCCTCAGGGAGGCTGTGTCTGCAGCGCCAAGGATGCAAATTATGTTATAAGTGGAGATGGTCTTTACCTCGTACACTATCTTCCACTATCTCCTATCCTCTTTTACTAAACTACTCAGGCAGATGTTTCACCAGTTGAGCATCTCATCCCACAGGGATATATAGTAGCAGGAGAGGAAATATAGAGAGTTGGATATGCGCCATTGGGTAACTGCCCCTATGCCACACTTTTGCATGCTGTGTCTTGCTGCTTGTCAGCTGGTGGGGTGTTGCCTGTGGCTTGAGCCGAGGTTCGCTTACAGTCTTGACTGTGTGTGTGTGTGTCTTGACTAGTGTGTGTGTGTGTGTGACTGCACGGTCTTGAGGCGGAAGCCGGGACCAGAAGCCTGATTTTCGATATTGCTGCTATTTCTTAATTGTTTTTAAATACCCCACATTACTGCTGATTTTAAAAGCGATTTTGCACTTTGGTTCTAATAGTGATAGACTACTCACGGTGGGCTCGAACCGGAGCCAATTCCCCCGTGGGTCCCGCCATCTTGAGTGAGGAGCTGGGCGAGCAGACTAGTGCTCTGCCCCTCCGCCCCTACGTGCATAAAATGGCAGCCTTTGCTAGGAAGCGCAGCGGAAGAGCGCAGCGGGCGCGCCGGACCCGTGCCTAGGGCCAGGACCCCTGCTCTGGGGCAAGCCGACCCTACCTCGAGGCTCACTTATACCAGCGAGACTTTGTGGGCTTTAAGGTACAGTACCAATTTAGCAGGTTGCACAATCTTGGAATTGGGGGATAACGCACGGAAGAATCCTCTCCTATGCACTTACTGCTCACAGGCTTTGCCTAGACTGTGCTGGCAACCTATTGCGCCCCCTAGGGACAATAAGGAAAAGCCTTTGATGAAAAACCATCCCTCGGCCAAGTGCCTTCTCCTCAATGCTAGATCATTGGTCAAACACAGCACAGAAGTAGCAGAGTTGATTCAGGACGCTGGAGTGACGATAGCTTTTATTACGGAGTCCTGGACCGATGCCGATTCTGGCCCTGACATAGTTAACGCCACGCCGCCGGAATATGTCTGCTATACCCTAAATCGAGAAAAGAAGAAAGGTGGAGGCCGAGCTATCATCTATCACAGCTCAATTAGAGGGTCTTTTCAACCTGGACCCATAGGTCTAGAGGAGACTCTTCTCTTTAATCTCACCTTATCCGATCATCAAACCCTCAGAAGCCCCATTTGTTGTAGCTCTGGGTAAGATACTCGAAGCTGCCACCTGTGCCCGAGCCTTTATACTGCTGGGCGATTTTAATTTCCACCTAGAATGCGGCTTGGACCCAGACACTCGCGATCTGATTGACCTACTGGAGGGGGTGGATCTGAAGCAATGGGTCTGTGGTCCGACTCACAAGGCAGGACATACCCTGGACGGGATTTTTTCAAATCATCCTAGCCTTTAAGTAACAACAGTGCAGCCAGTACCCTGGTCCGATCACGCAGCAGTCTATTTTAATGTTACTCTAACCCCCCCCCCCCCCCACCCCCCCCCCCCGTGAGATCATCTAGAGCCAGAAACGCACCAAGGCAGGTTAGGAAATGGAACAACATAAATGGGGAGGTGCTGGAGGGTGTATTAAAAATTTCCTTGGAGCCCCTCTCAGGAAATGTGGAGGAAGCAGCCTTGGCCTATACTAACTGGCTTGAATCAGCATGCTTACAACTGGCTCCCCCTAAAACTTTTTACTCCACACGCTCAAATCCCTCCACCCCTTGGTTCTCCGAAGAGATCAGGGAGCACAAAATGTTGTGTAAAAAAAGGGAAAGAACTTGGCGGACAACCTTTTGCGAGACAGACAAAAAAACTCTCAATATTGAGCAAAGAGCCTATAAAAAGAGGATACAGCAGGCACAACGGGCCTTTTTCACGAAATGGATTAAAGAAGCCAGTAATGCCCCGAAGGAACTATTCCGGACGGCGTCATCCCTGGCAGTCCCCAAGACCATAGAAGTACCCCCCAGTCTTTCACTTTGTGAGAATCTTGCCACTTTTTTCCGAGAAAAAGTGGAAAAAAACCTTCTCTCCACTAGACAGTCAAATAAGAATTCCTCCCTCTATCATTGGCCCGGAATTAGACAGCAATTCGGAAAAACTCCTACAATTTACCCAAATTAGTGAGAAGGAGGTAGTGAGCCGACTACAGAAGATAAAATCGGGCTCCCCTCATGACCCCTGCCCTGCTGCAATCGCCAAATTAGCTCCAGCCACTATTGCAGCCGGACTTACTCCCCTCCTCAATCTCATGTTGGATAGGGGGGAATTTCCCGCGAAATGGAAACAAGCCTCCCTCCTACCCCTCCTAAAAAAATCCAACCTGGACACAGCCGAGATGAATAACTACCGGCCTATTGCCAGATTACCCCCCCCAGCTAAAATTATGGAAGGCTCTTTAAACACGCAGCTAAGTGCCTTTTTGAGGACAGGAGAACATCTAGATCCATCCCAACATGGTTTTCGTGCAGTACATAGCACGGAATCCGCCCTGATCAAGTCTGTGGAAGACATTAGAAGAGTGATGGACGCAGGAGGCAGAGCCGCCCTGATCTTGTTGGATCTTTCCGCGGCCTTCGACGCAGTCCATCACAAGTCGTTGATGGACCGGTTGAGGGCCTGGGGAATTCAAGGAAAGGCATTGAAGATCTTACAGGCCTTCCTTTCCAATAGGACTCAGACGGTGGCACTGGGGGACTTCGAATCACGTCCTTTTGTGCTCCCTTGTGGAGTTCCCCAGGGGTCCTCACTGAGCCCGACCCTTTTTAATGTGTACGTCTCTACCCTAGCGCCGGTTATTTGATCCCTTGGTTTTAACCTCACAGCATACGCTGATGACACGAGATAGTGGTGTCATTGCTGCCTTGGGAAATAGATAGCACAGCTGACAGGTTCAAAGGCTGTATGCGAGAAGTGGGTAACTGGATGGCACAAAACTGTCTTAAGCTCAACTCTACAAAGACTGAAGTGCTACTCTTTGGTTCCAAAGACAACTTCTGGTCCCCGAGATGGTGGCCAGAAGAAATGGGAACCCTCCCGTCTCCAGTGGTGAAGGTGAAAAATCTAGGCATCCTGGTGGATGATTCATTATCCTTCAAACCACAGATCAAGGCTCTTTCCTCATCCACGCATTAGGAGTTTTTCCCTAGGCGCAGCAGTAGCCTGGAACAGATTACCACTCAACATCAGACAGTCGTCCGACCTGTTATCTTTCAGAAGAGCGCTTAGGACCTGGCTCTTTACTCACTAAAGCCCTTTACCCACATACACTAGTTCAATTATGTTAGCGCCAGGACACCTCCGGGTAACAGTGCGCTCTAGAAAGGTTAAAAGTAAATAAATAAATAAGTATGCAGGGGCCAGAATGTCTGGTTGGGCTGTTGGGGGGGTGGGGGGGGGGAGCAATGAATGGCCAATGATATAAATCGGATCACGTTACTGAGGTCACTTCTCCACCACAGAAAACTATCCTAGCTCTTTGAATATCTCAAGGGCAGACTCGAGCATGGTTTTCAACATTGGCAGAAACTGCACAGTCTGCTCCAATTTCCAGGGCATCTTGGGGAGGAAATAGTCTGCCCCATGGAAAACATGCATGTCCACTTTGTGGAAGGAGGCTGCCCACTGGATGACCCTGTGATAGGCTGTAGTATTGTTGGGGGAAATGCGCTACTGGGCGAGTTCTAGGTCGCCACGGGTGGGGGAGAATGATATTTTAGCAGTCTCAAGGTTCGTTTGTAGGCCCTGGCTCTAAAAGTGCATTGTAAGGATCAGCAGGGCTAAATGACTGCTTGCGTCTCCTGAAGTGTGTGAAGATCCCTCTGGTGTATATTGTGGGGATGCTCTGTGTGAGTGCGGCACTGGTGGTGAGGGATGAGGTGGGGGGGTGGTTCCAGTCTGTGATGGGGTCCTGGCCTCCTGGGAGGCCTCAGATGTAAGTTCCTTCTCGAGGCATGAGACCCAGATGGCCCAACAATGTGGGGGTCCTCTTTCAAGGCAGTCTCTGTAGGCTTCGGCAGGGGTCGTTTAGCTGAAATCTTCCAGCTGATCGGATTATTAAGACATCTGTCTCACATCAAGCTCTTCTGGAGTTTTTTTAGGATCGGCTGCTCCGAATATGCGCGAAGATGCTCTCACTGTTGATGATGGTTTAGGTGCTGGGGTCAATAGAGCCTTTGGCTTTGAGTGGAGCCTAGGCTTATCGGTGGCCTTGGGGAACTTAGGCCTGGCAGGGCTCAATGACGAAGAGGGGTCAATGCTGGACTGATCATTATTTGAATCCGTGGCTTAGCATAGTGATTACAAAGCCTGAAGATGGCATAGGTCCTGGGGCTGTATTGGCTTGTGCACGGGGCTCAACGCCAGGATACCTCAGGAGAGGTGCTCTGCCTCGTCATGAGGCCTCTTGCAAGGCTTGGAGTTAACTGTTCTTAAAAACCTGGGTAAGGTCTTCAGTTGAGGATAACTAATCCTGGAGGTCAGTGGAGGCTCCTCTTCTTCCTCTTTGCCAGAGGCTCTGGATGAGATGGTCCCTGGATTGAGTGTATGCTGGTGCGTCAGAATGCCAGAAGGACTGGCATTGTCACTTTCCCTGGTGTGGTAGGAGCCTTATTCATCAAAGAGGTCAGGTGCAGGCTGCTGATGCATCTTGTGGTGCACCAAACACCTCTGACTTCAGTTCCATATGGTTTTCTTTGACTGGAAAGCAAAGCAAGCTTCACATGAGGTGTTGTTGTCATGGTGGTCCGGGGGAGGGGGAGCGGATACAAACCTCGTAATGATCCAACCACGGGTATCTTGTGTGCCCCTGAGGGCAGTACTGAAAGGCTGTCTATATCGTTAGCCTAGAGGCTCTGTATTCTCCTGAGTTGAAGGTCGATGAAAAAGGGAGCAAGGCCCTGTGAAGGGCATTAGGACCCTGGCGTTCAGGGACTCGATTGGTAGGCATTCTCCAGATAGTGTCGAAAGAGAAGCGGATGCTAAATATTTTTCTGACCATGGGTGTAGTGAATTCAACATGTGGGCGCAAAAAAACTTGGAGAACTTGTTGATTTTCAAGTCCCACCAGTACACTTTCAAACCTAATGGGGGGGAAAACAATCTAACGTGAAGTCAGTGCCCATGAGCATTGCCCACTAAGGGTTGAGTCACCAGCCATTGTGTAACTCAGAAGCTTTCATCAAAGAAAAACAAACAGCACATGCTACTAACTAGATTTAATTATAGGACATTAAATTTGCTTCCCATGCCTGGTTTACAGCATAGAAATGTGTGCACTTTCAAGTCTCCCAAATCATCAATATGTAGAATAAAGTCACCCAGCATGACTGAATGCTAATCACAGAAGCTTTAGTGATGTCAATCTTATTTGTAGTTTTCTGCACAAGAATTAGGAGGACAGCAAATTACAATCAGAGTGCATATTGAGACTGGACAATACATAATAATGTAATTTCGGTAATATTTATGGTGGACCCATTTTCTTCCTGCAATTGTCATCTTATGAATATTCTAGATAGGTCACTGAGAGCATCTCCTTTTACACTGAGGAAGACTGCTATATGAGCGGTTATTGGTAAGATTCACCATTACTGCGCCCACAACCACAGGAGAACTGCTTCTCAATTTATATAATTTTGAGAGTTTTTCATAGTGCTAGCTAGACCAGACGGCAGTGGCGGTTCTTACATGGGGGCGTTTGGGCGCCGCCCCCCCTGCTTTCTCGCCGTGCGAGAAGGCAGAACAAATGCTAGTTATCATATTATATAAGTTATATAATATGATAAATAGCATTTGTTTGTGCCTTCTCGCACGGCGAGAAAGCAGAAGTTTCCTTGTTTACAGTGGGAGTGTGTTACTCGAGGGCAGGGGGAGTGGCTTGGGGGAGTGGCTTGCCCACTATTGTTAATACTGACTGTTTGGACAGCCTGAGGCCGGCGCCCAAACAGACAGTATTAACTACAGTGGGAAAGCCACTCCCCCAAGCCCCCCACCCCCCTGGCCTCAACTCTCCCTGTTCTCTGTATGCTGCAGCAGCAGCATACGTCAGAAAATTACGTCACCTGGGGCAGCTGGCCGCACCAATCAATCTGCGGCAGTGGAGAGGGAGGCTGCCTGCCGCGCCGCCTTCCTGATGACGTGCTGCAGCGCAGGACAGGACTTGAAAACGAGGACGGCGGGAATCGGGACGGAGTCTCTGGTAAGTTTAGTTTATACTATTTTATTTAAAATATATTGGTTGTCGTACCCCATTTCCAATCCCCCCCAACCCGTAATGCCGGCGAATTAGAGCCCGCCATTAAAGGCTGTTCACCCTTGGTTTATAAAATGTGAATCAAAAGTTTTTTGATGCAAAACAGTAGAATTCTGTTTCAAATCGTGTATAAACTGTGTACATCGATCCGAAGAGTCATATATGCGCCGTACAAGAGCATGCATGTCTTTTAACCGTCATAATTTTTTTTTTTTAATGGTTGGACCTTTTAAAACCTCTCGGCTGAAGTCCCTTCTCGCTCTCTCATGAATACAACTTACAAGCATTCCGCCTCGCGCGGCATCGGTAGCATTTCTAAGTGTATATTCAATGCCAGAGTGAGTCACGCGCTGCGGAATGTTGGATAGCCAGCTCGCCACCCCCCCTCGACACATACCAGAGATGTCCCTCCCCCGGCATCGCGCCTGGTTCGAAACCCCGAGGCCATGGCGAGAAATGATGGAAGTCGTCGGCAACCCGATTACTTTATTTCACAATTATTTAATGATAACATTCGTTCATATTTTTATGGTGCAGAAAACACAGAATGGAAGTTTAGTTTGCATACACGCAATTAGATATTACACGTGTCTTCAGCATTTGTGACCTTAAGGCTAGTGGAAGCCATTTGCTGCTCATCATCTGTTTGAAGGGATTGGAGGCGGCCCACCTGGCGCGGGGATTAGAGTGGGGTGGGGGTGTCTGTGGAGGGAGGGGGGGCCCTCACACCTCCAGATCAATTAACACCAAGGTCCAGTGTCACCTCGGGAGCCCTGCGCTCTGGGGCGGGTCCCGCTGTGTGTGCGCTCCGAACGCTATCAGGTGACCAGATCAGACACTCACAGGCCAGGCTCCTGACCCCGGCTGCATGCACAAGTAAGCAGGGTGCTGATGAGTCAGAAGCCAATCAGTCACTTGAACTAGGCATTCAGTAAAAACTGTACTCATTGTTTATACGCAGTTCGAACGGCGCGCAGCGATAAAATTTTAAGATGAATACAGATTGCAAAGTTGCCAGAACAGGCTGAGGCATGACCATTGCAGGTGCCCCAATGTGTAGCGCGTGAAACAACAGTTGAAGTGCAGAAATGTTATCTGATGCGATGGGGGTGGCTGTGCCCAAGTAACAGGTGCCAGAGCTCACCAGGGAGGGGTGCATGGCAGGCGGCAGGCTCATGAGCCGACTCGTGTCATTGTAAAAGTCAAAAGACCAAAATCACGAGGCACTTGTAGGAACTTTTAATAGTTCATGTTTCCTTACATCCTTTCGCCTTGTTATTGGGGTCACCTTGTATAGGGTCGTGGGCTTTTCACACACACCTACTTGCTCTCATATCAGTTCTGAAGGAATGCAGTGCCTTGCGCATTGGTGCTTTTAATTATAATGTGTTGTGAGCAGAGGCGTACAGCTACGGTGCAGTAAGACTTTCATTTTACGCCTCACCACTTTCAAATGTCACCAGCCGCCACTGCCAGACGGTATCAGAGCGCTTTACAGCATTTGTTAGGAATTATCAATCAATAGTAGTGCTTTAAAACATTGTCAGAGGCATTTTAAAGTGTTGAGAGTTGAGCCAATGTAGAGTCCTTGGGAGATGCATGCGTGGAGCGCGGTAGTACTTCCAGGGAGAGTCAGGTGTTTTTACCTGGGAGGTTGAGGAGAGATTATTTTAGTTATCCCTTGAACCTCATGAAGGAGGGATTAGATCCGATATGTATCAGCAGTGTTGTCTCATTTGGCCAGCCTTTGTGAGTTAGGATGTAAGGTAGGTTGGATTTCCAGAGTGAAGAACTTCGTGTGTGAGACAGGCCGTTGTGAAACAATGAGCTTCGATTGGTAGCCACTTTAGACTTTTCAGTGAGGGGAAGATGAGTTTGTATCTCTTTGCTCATTGTACCATCATGGATGCTGCATTTATAGGATGGCTCTCAGTGGGGCTACGTGAGAGTTTGGGGTGCCTGAGGGTGGCATTACCATAGTTCAGTCTGGAGAGGACCAGAGCTTGTGTGGCGTTTTTTTGGTCAGCTTGTGGGAGTAAGGGCTTAATACTGTTAAGGAGTTTTAGGGTGTAGAAGGCGCCCTTTGCTGTGCTCTTTATGCAAGAGCTCATGTTTAGACTGGAGTCCAGGGTTATTCCCAGGGATTTGGTAGGATCTGCCAAAGTCCTATTGCAGGTTAGAGGGTCCAGGTTGTTTAGCCATTCTTAGATCTGGGGGACTCGATGTGGTTGAATTTAAGGAAAGTTAGTCTTTTCTTTGCTGAGTTTGAGGTGGTTGAGAGTCAACCAGTTTCGGACCTTTATGAAAGTGGAGTTCAGTCATCGTATGTCATTGAGAGAGGATTCTTTCAAGTAATGTGTGTCATCTGCTTAAAGGTGGTATGAAATGTTAGCTTGTTTAAGTATTACTGTGAGGGGTTCCATGTATATAGGGGGTTCCATGTATATAGGAGCGACCCATGACCCTGTATTCAGGGTAGGCCGCTACCCACGCCGCACAGCACCACCTGTGTGTCCGTGCCTTCCTGGCTGCTGCTGCCGCAGTTGTGAGTTCGCCCCTTCCCTCTGCCTTTTGCCAGACTGTTATCGTGCCTATGGCTTTATTGTGCCTCAGCCTTTTGCCTGACTGTAATTGTGCATCTGCTCCTGCGTAGTGTTTAGTGGTTTCTTTTTTCTCATTCAGTTATTTGAAATGGTATTTCCATTTTACTTTTGTCCCCATTTTTTCCTTCTGTATACCCCGCCCGCTCGTTTCCTGCTGCTGCGTCCCCGTCCCCCTGCTCTCCCATTCGCCGCCCAGCTCCCGCCTCCCAGCTGCTCCTCCCTCCCCTTATATGGCAGGCGTGCCGAAGGCGAACCAGTCTGCACTCGGACCATGCCCAGCGCCAGAACCCCTGGCCCCCATGAAAGCAACAACGCCAGTCTCTGCTACGATACCAGCACCTTCCTCTCACTAAACACCGGACGATCACACACCTGCTTCCAGGCCGCCTGAGGCACACCCAAGGACCCTTCTTGTGCCGGAACTGCAGTTTCACCAGCATCCAACCCGCCAATCCACCCACTGCGAAAGATCGCAACCACCTCAGATGCATTCTTCTCAACACCTGCTCCGATCGCAAACACGCCGCTGAACTCTGAAACCTACACGACTACTTCCCCTGACGTCGCCTTCCTGACGGAGACCTGGATGAATCCCTCTTGTGCACCAGACATCGCCATCGCCATCACCATCACCATCCCTGACGGTTACAAGATCACCCGCAGGGACCGCACCAACAGAACAGGAGGCGGAATCGCCATCATCCACAGTAACACCTTCAGAGTCTCGCCCAACACAGACTACACCCTCAGCACTGCCGAACACCTGCACTTCCAGATCCACACCGATTCCAACGCCACCCTCAGAGGAACCCTCATCTACAGACCCCCCGGACCCCAGCCACAATTCAGCGACTCCATAGCCGACCTAGTCAGTACAAACGCCCTCGCCTCCTACGACATCAGGGCCCTGCTGGACAACGGCGAAACTGCGGCCCTCATCCTCTTGGACCTGGCAGCCGCCTTCGACACGGTCTGCCACCGCACCCTACGCTCACGCCTCCACGACGCTAGGATCCGAGACAAGGCTCTGGAATGGACCACCTCCTTCCTCTCCGGCAGAACCTAGAGCGTCAGCCTCCCCCCTTCCGTTCCGAAGCCACCAAGATCTGCGGCGTACCCCAGGGCTCGTCCCTCAGCCCGACATTGTTTAACATCTACATGACACCTCCTGCCCACGTCGCCCGACTACACAACTTCTACATCATCTCCTACGCCGACGACACCCAGCTGAACCTCTCCCTCACCAAGTACCCCTTCACCGCCAAAACCAACCTCAACAAAGGAATGAAAGCAGTCGCTGAGTGGATGAAGAACAGCCGCCTGAAGCTTAACTCGGACAAGACAGAAGTCCTCATCCTCGGCTCCACCCCCTCGGCCTGGGACGACTCCTGGTGGCCAACCGCACTGGGAACAGCACCTATACCCACCGACCACGAAAGCAACCTGGGGTTCATCCTAGACTCTACTCTCTCCATGACAAAGCAGGTCAACGCCGTCTCGTCCTCCTGCTTAAACACCCTCTGCATGGTCCACAAGATCTACAGGTGGAGCCCCACCGAAACAAGAAGAACGGTCCAGGCCCTCGTCAGCAGAAGGTTGGACTACGGAAATGCCCTCTACGCAGGAGCTTCGATCAAACTCCTGAAACGACTTCAACGCACACAGAACGCCTCTGCACGCCTGATCCTCGACGTCCCTCGCCGAAGCCACATCACACCCCACCTGAGACCTGCCCTGGCTTCCCGTCAACAAGAGGATCACCTTCAAGTTCCTCACCCACAACACCGGACCGGCATACCTCAACAGAAGACTCACCTTCTACACCAAAGAGCCAGTTCCGCTCCGCCGACCTTTCCCCTAGCATCCGAAGAGAGACCTCTGGAGGCAGATCGTTTTCCCACCTCGCCGCCAAGACCTGGAACACCCTCCCCATGCCCCTACAGCAGAGCCAGGAACTGCTAACCTTCACGAGGCTACTCAAGACCAGGCTATTCGAGTAGTATTAGCTTCCCCTCCCTCCTCAGAGCCTTGAGACCCTCACGGGTGAGTAGTGCGCTTTACAAATGACTGATTGATTGAGTGTAGGTGAGAGGACTGAGCCTTGGCGACACCTCCGGTGATAGCGGAATTATCAGAAGTTTAATTGATTTTTATTTTGTGCAAGAATGACGCAAACCAATGCATAACAGTGCTGTCTGCTCAGAATTATGTACATTGTGTGCTATATTTACAATAGCAGTTTCCGTACTGCATCCCTTCCTGAAACCGGATTGGTGGGAATAGAGTAGGGTGTTGGTGTCACAATGTTGGTTGAGTTGGACGAGATCTATTTTTCGAGAATTAATTTTCAAGTGGGGTGATTTAGCCCAGTTTGAGGCAGTCTTGCATAACCCCACGCTAAGGGAGCTGTTTATTATCCTGGTCCAGAGAGGGGTTGAGGTGTGTTTAAGAATTTTCACTAGAGAGGCAGGAATGTGGTCTGCATAGTGGAGGAGGGATTGGCTTTAGCAATTACCCTGTATATGACCTCTTTTGTGAGTGGGTTGAAAGCATTTCAGCTTGTGGGTGTTGCATGGGACCCTGGACTCTGGTGGTCATTGTGATGATTGAAACAGACCTCTGCTGGCAGGACCGAGGAGTGAGCTGTGGAGCTGGGAACCTCTGGGTTGAGGGAGAGGGGGAGGGTTTTCATGGGGCATCTACGAGTGAGTTAAGGGAGAGTTCGATCTTTAAGATTTTATTGTTGAAGACTATGGCAGTCGCAGTGTTTTTTCATTTTTTTACTATTGGTGGGGTTTCTTTGATTGGGTTAGAGGTTTGTTGCTGAATGATTTTAAGTCCTCGCCTAGGAATTGTTTTGATTTGTCGGGTGTACTGCAGAACATTGTGTCTCCTTATGTGGTTTTTGTATTTTCCGAGTTCCTCTCTTAAATGGTAGAGATGGGTTAGAGGGGCAGGCTCTCCACCATCTCTCTGTTGTTCATTTGCTTCATTCCGGGTTGAGATCTTCATTAAACAATGATCCAGAAAGAGCGTGGCTTGTCTCTTTCAGTTTTAATGGGGCTATTTAATCAAGGGCGGTTTTCATCGTTGGATTGCAGAGGTTTGTATGTTCGCCCGTAGTAAGGATGTGTGCGGGAGGAGTAGGGACATCATTTGTTCTTCCAGAAGCGTTGGGGGGGGGGGGGGGGGGGGGGGGGGGGGGGGGGGGAGATAGGGGGGAGGGGGGGGGGGAGATAGGGGGGAGGGGGGGGGGGGAGTGGGCGGGGTCAGGTTGATGTTTCTCAACCATTTGAGATCATTGTGAGATCGGTTTGGGGGTGCCTCCACTTGGTTCCGATAGAATAGTATGACGTGGTGATCTGACCAGCCGACTGGAAGAATCTTATCTAGCTTACCACTTCGCTTTGGCTATGATGCCGCCCAAGGTTGAGCCGTAGTCGTGAGTTTGCCCCTTGCAGCGTTGGGCGAGGGCTTTGCGGAGTACAAATTTGTTTAGAGATTGGATTAGTGTCTTCTCATCATTTCAATTTCATTGAAGTCACCTAGGATTAGGTTATTAGCGTTGAAGAGAGAGCTTTGTGTTATCAAATCCAACAGGTGTTCACCGAAGG
Source organism: Lissotriton vulgaris (assembly GCF_964263255.1). Classification (NCBI taxonomy): domain Eukaryota; kingdom Metazoa; phylum Chordata; class Amphibia; order Caudata; family Salamandridae; genus Lissotriton; species Lissotriton vulgaris. The sequence continues at coordinate 618,009,656 of NC_141691.1, read as the reverse complement.
ACAGCGTGTTTCCTTGTGAGTGGTAGAGGAGGTGAAACTGTCACTTTGTTTCTTAGTGTTATGGAAGTCCTAAAATATTCGAAGGTGGAGTAGGGAATTGTTTTGGTTATGATGATGCTGTTCTTGTGCATGATGGCAGTGCCACCACATTGGCTGATTTCTCAGTCTTCCTAAAGATGGAGAAGCCTGGAGATACTGGAAGGTCAAGGATTAGATACACTGAATTATTTAGCCATGTTTCTGTGATGAATGCAATGTCATGGCTAAGGATTGCTTTTTCGGCGGCTGCGATCGATGGTTATCGGCTTTCTGTGGGGGGCGGGCAGGCGCAGGGTGGCGCATGCCACGCTTCTCCGACCTCGGGCGGATGGAGGACTGGCAGTGCCGGACTATGAGCGCTACTACCTAGCGGCGCAGCTGCAGTGGCTGACGCAGTGGGTGGCAAGAGCCAGACAAGGGGAGGACGGCTCAGGGGAACCGGCGGGCCCGGTCCAGGTGTTGTCCCGGATTGTCCTGGGACTTCCGGTGGGAGATTTCCACCTCACTCAGGAGTTTGCGACGGCCCGAAAATGCTGGAACAGGTATCGCCGACGGAGCGGTATTGCGGTTCCGTACGCACCTGAGATCCCACTTAAACTCTGCGGGGCACTCCCGCATGGGGGTTCGTGGCGCGGGCTGGATGACTGGGACCAGCGGGGGCTGTCATCCATGGGCGACTTTTACGAAAACGGGGCGCTGTTGCCGTTCGACCTCCTGAGGCACCGCTTTGAGCTGGCGGGAGGGGACTTCCTCCTTCACGCAGCACTAACGGCGGCGCGATCCGCAAACACTGGAAGGCGGGCATGCAAGAGCCACCGCTATCTCTGGGCTGCCAGTACGTTGTGATGATGGCGGGGATGGTCAAGGCTGTCACGTGCCTGTATCGACGAATGGTCTCGGAGTCCGTCGCCCCACTGCTGGCCTTGAAGGCGAAATGGGAGGCTGACTTGGCGACCGAGATCCCCGAGGTGGCGTGGAATGGTATACTGGAACGGGCCCGTAAAGGGACGCGCAACACGAGGTTCCAGCTGGTGCACTTCTATGTACTACACAGGGCCTACTTGACCCCCGACAAACTACATAAATACTTCCCGACCCACCCGGCGTCCTGCCCGCGTTGCCCGGCAGATCTCGCCGATTTCCAACACATGTTCTGGTCTTGCCCTGAGCTGGGTTCCTTTTGGGGAGAGGTAGTGGAGGTTTTGAAGGAGGTAACTGAGAGGGACCTGCAACTCACCATGGCACACTGCATCCTACACTGGTTCGATCACACATCAAAAAACAAGGTTACTAGCAAATTTCTGGATCTGGGGCTCCTCCTGGCAAAGCGGGCCATCACGTCTCAATGGAAGGCATCCAGGGGCCCCACGGTGTAGCGCTGGAAGGCTGAGTTGCATAAATGGGCCCGGTGTGAGGGTGAGCTTCGCCTGCAGGCCGCGCTCAGGGCGGGCAATGACATGGCACTGGAGAGGGCCAGGGCGTGGGAGGGGCTGGTCCTGGACCTCACGCTCCTGGACATGGACGAGGATGACACCCCGGCGCATAGCCCGGCTCCGGTGGTGCGCCCGCCGGACGCGGGGGTGACTTAGGCCCCCTGTGCTGCTCCCCTATTTGCATTCCACTGTGGTGACTTATGAATAATTGCTGATAAATCCTGATGCTTTGTTTCGGATCTGGTTTAGCCGGGAGGGTTGAGGGCTCGGTTCGGTGGTACTCTAGCACGCCTGGGGGGGTGGGGGGTCCGGGAGAGGGCGGGGGCGGTTTTGGGCAGGTTCTGGGTGGGGGGGGGGGGGTTAGTTGGGATGGGGAGAGTTGGGGGGGGGGGGAAGAGAGCTGTCCAGCAGTGATGGAGAGTGACTCTTGGTTCAACTGGACGTGGGCTGCGGGACAGGGAGCATGAGGTCTGAAAAGCAGCACTGCCATTTCCCTAACGCCTGGTGACTATGTTCCAACACAGTATTCTTCGGGGCGGCTTGTCCCCACATGGTATTGCCGCTCAACCTCCGGGGTGTGAGCTGAATGGCTGTGTAACACGGAAGTGGGGAAGTCGCGCATTCCTAGAGCGCCGAGGGAAATGGCTCGAACATACTGTATGTATCACTGATCTTGCTGCAATAAAAATATATTTATAAAAAAAATGGCTAAGGATTGCTTCAAACATACTTCAAGTCCTGGTACCTGACCAATGTCCACTGTTACTTTAAGCCAGTGCTACCAATTTAGCATGAAACATTTACTTAGTACAACTTAAACACACATGTTGTATACATATCTTCATCAGCATATACAAAAGCAATTTTCAAAGCAAGAACTTTTACAAAGAAAACTTGAACAGGATTTATTCTGTTTTTTGTCACAGAAAATGCATCTCTTCTGAGAGATCTATCAAGTTTCTCTGTTCAACGTCCATGCTCAATGCATTTTGGGCCACACAGACTTTCTTCTGGGGCTTAAATCTACAAATAACACAAAATACCATGAAAACAATGTGCAGGGAGTGTTAGGCCTCCTTTCAATCAATTCATACTGCTGAGTATAGTGAGCAAAACCTCAAAATGTTTAATTATGAGTTATAATATGGGCCAGTCTATTTCTTGCTGTGTCTGTCGTTATTGTGCATGCGCATCTCTTATGTTATTTTAGTGAGTCCTTGTGGTCTGGTGCGAACTATGAATAGTTGTTGACACTACATTGTGATAGATGTTATTCTTTCAAGGTAAAACCTCCACTTCAAAAACCTGCAGAACCCTATGTGCACATTAATGGTACCAATACATACACAACTCACAAGTGTAAAAAGCGAAAATACCAGTGCTCCAAGCCAAAAATATTCCCTAACTACAAACTTACTGATAAACTCTCCTTTAATAATCTAACATAAATCAAAAGGTTGTTGGAACCTACTAGTGTTGTTACTCTCGCCTTTCTATATGCATGAAAACAACCTGAACGTACTGACCTGAATAATGATAGATACACCTTTCTGCGGTAAATTAAATGACAAACTGTTTCTGCAAAACATAAAAACACGAAAACACACAATGACTCTAAAGCTTCACGAAGACCATGATCGATGGTATCTCCACTGTCAAGAATCCTGTATGTAACTACTCAACTGAATCATACGGGCGAGAAAACGCTCGACACTACACGGATGGCTTTCGTTTGACGTATGCGACACGCTCGTAACTTGTAATAAACGGCAAAGATTCCGAAAAATGAACAGACTCAAGAACTGAAGAGCTCTTAATGTGAAAAAAACGTAATCACCATCTTCAAATGGTGAGAAATCTCACTAAGAGATGGTAATGTCATTGTAAAAAAGGTTGACAAAAAAGGGTGCAGAAAATTAACATTGTGTGACTGGCAAGGCCCTGAAGAGTGAACAGAACATAGTGAACCCTTGTGGGGTGGGTACACAATGAGAGTCTATCAAGTGAACAACATATTCTAACTTCTAACACCAAGAGAGGAAAAACAATAACGTTCTGTCCGGTACTGCCATATTACACACAAATAATGATCCAAACAATTAGCATAGTTCAACATGGACCCTCAAAGGTGTAAAAGCTCCCAAATACAAAAAAATGTCCTGTGTGAAAGTTGGTGGTCGTGAGTGGTCAACATGCACGTTATCCTGTTTAACGTCAGGCCACATCTGAATTAATGGATCAGCTTCACTTATGTCTGTTTAATAACAACACTTATTACCATTATAGAAAGCAACTCATGTCAATTTTTTCATTTATTTCATTTAAACCCTTTGGTTGTTGTGTCTAATTTCCTGATCCAGAAGATTTCTCTTTGTAGTAGCGATCTTGTAAGGATTGCTTCAGCCAGCTCTGTTGCATGTTTGGTTGTTGACTTGCAGTTTATGACCATGCATTTACTGCTGGTGCTGATGAGCTTCTGCGAGGGGGCTGTCATAAGAATGTCAATGTATTGGGCTGGCAATCCGAGGAGGGTTTAGGTCTCCATCTACTCCAGTGATCACCTGGATCTTGTGAGGAGTGGGACTCCACAGATGTCATAGGGGCCGTGTGTTTTAGCTAAATCGGTCGCCTCGCTTTGAGACATCTGGGAGCTCGTTCTTTTTGGTCTGTGATATTGGTAGTTGAGGAGTAGTGCGGCAGCTGTTTGGTTGGGCCAGAGATCAATGTGGGGGTTGATTGCTGGTGATGGAGGAGGAAAGGGTTGTCGATCTAATGTATGGTAGGTTATAATGCTCATTAGGATGCTGTTGATACACAGAGTTACTGTGTAGAGCTGTTTTTCCGTGTGAATTAAATGATCAGTTATGTTGGTCGTGTTTATAAGGTTCAGTGGAGATAGAGGTTCGAGTTGCGTCTCAGTGTGAGTTTGGAGTTTTACTGAGTCTCTCAAGGGCGAAAGGTTGAATGGCAGGAGAGCGGGTGCATTGATGGGCGGGTTGTCCTGTGTGGAATTATATTGGCAGAGTGGTTAAAGTTGCCCCGTGTTTCATCCTCAGTGAAGGTGGGAATAGGGCACGCGTTCTGTGTGCACCTTTGTGTATTTCCAGTCATTGCATGTGTGCAGATTAAGTGCAGATTGGGGTTTCTCAGAACAGGTGCCTCTTAGTCTTTATCCTGAACGGTGTGGGAGAGTGTGGGTGAGGAGTTGTGGAAGGGTATGTTGATGGGAGGGTTATTAGGGGAATTGTTGGGTTGGTGACTGGGCCGGCGTTGGGAGCAGGTCTATCTGCTGGTTGGCTGGGTTTTTTATGCTAGGTGAGTGTGGGGATGTGATGGAGTCCTCAGAAATTGAGGTAGCCAGAGCGGAAGCAGTGTGAATGTTGGAGGAGATGATGAATGAGTTTCGAGTGTCTTGTGTGGATTTTTTCCCCAGTATTAGGATAGGAGGGTAGGGATGGGTTAATGCTGGAATGTTGTGGGAGTGGGATATGGCGTTGTGCAATATTGGGCATGAGGATTCAAGAGAGCATAGGTTAGTGTCATTAGCTTGGATCATGATATTTCCATTGATAATTATGGTCGCATTGCCTTTGAAATTGGGTGAGCTGGAGATCGACAGTTTGGGGCCATATTGAATTTTGGTAAGTTGTAGAAGATCTATAGGTTACTTTCGAACTTTGGAAGTGTTAATAGAGGTCAGTTATGAGTGTTTTGAGGTGCTGCTTGAGCAGTCTGTTTGAAATTTTGGTAGCATCAGCTGAGAGGTGGAGGAGGAGGTGATGTAGAAGGAGTTTGGGCCATGTGATTTTAGGTTGTTTAGTTGTGGGTGTGAGAGGAGTGTTGTGGCGGTATGCATTTTCTGAAGCAAGTTGCTCAATATCTTTAGTGGATGTGGGTGAATTCTCCTAGGTGAGAGAGTATACAGAGACCAGTAGGGACATAAAGATCTGAAGGAGGTCAGCCGAAGAGGACCAATCCAAAATGGCCAAAGTTCAATGCGATAGGGAGTCCTTCAGTTATTTCTATGATATGTTTATTGGCGAAGAGTAACAACCAAGATGGATGTTTTTCGTGTCAAGAATTCAAAATTGAGGCTGCGGGTTGTGACGGTGTTTAGTCATAAATGGCTGACCAATCCAAAATGGCCGCAGTTCTGTATGGCATCTGCAATTATGAAGTCATTCATATCATCACCTCATTTTTCAGAAACTGTATATTCCCATACTCAGGGTAGGATCAGATTCTGCTGGAGAAGCAATAAAGAACAAGTTACTACTTACCTTCAGTAACTATTTATTTGTAAGAAACCTATATTAGTTATAGATCAATTAGCCTTGGAATTATCTCCAGGCGTCAGACTGGATCCGGAGAATTTTTTCTCTTAGCAGTACCTCTGCGCATCGGTTGACTCCGCGTCAGTCCTCACGGTCGTCGGGATGACGTTGCGGTGCCTACTTACACACAGACCCTTCACGCTGATCAGTTCGGATCAGACTTTCCACGCCAGAAGCGCAGAGCCATAAAAGACACTGACCCCTGTTGCGCCACACTAGGGCCCTGCAAGGGAGTCCCTATCCCTAGAAATCAGTTCACAGAGCGAGGAGGATGAGTGGGGTGGTAAGCAATCTATAACTAATATATGTCTCTTACAGATACATCATTACAGAAGGTTCATAACTTGTTCACCTGAAAGACTATTAGTTATAGATTCCTTAACCTTAGAATAGATACCCCAGCAATACCAACCCTAGAGGAGGGACTGCGAACCAAGTTCACACCAGAAAGCCCTGTAGGACAGAATGGGCAAAATTGCTGTCCCTCCGGACTAGACTATCCAGGCAGTAATGTCTGGCGAATGTGTGCATAGAAGCCCACATGGCCACCAGAGGAGTGGGACTCCACGGGACAAAGTGGTTGCTGTTGTAGCTCTAGTAGAATGAGCTCGCAGACCCACTGGAGGTTTCCTTTTAGCTAAAGCGTAACAAATCTTTATACAGAGGATGACCCATCGAGAGATGGTACACTTTTGCGCAGCCAGACCTTTCTTGGCAACTACAAAGCCAACGAAGAGTTGATAATCCACCTGGAAATCCTTTGTGCGGTCAAAGTGGAAAGACAGCACCCGTTGCGGGTCCAGACGGAGGTGTGTCTCCTCCTCCTTGGAAGGGTGAGGAGGCAGGAAAAAGGTGATAGTCTGTCCGATGTGTAGGAATGAGGGCCTCGTTCGAAGCACAACTTTGTCAGGATGCACAGAGAAGAAAGGGGGCTCAGAAGAAAGAGACTGAAGCTTACTCACTCTGCGAGTAGATGTGATTGCAACCAGAAAGGCAGTCTGAAGCGTGAGAAGCTGACGAGGACAGTTGTGAAGAGGCTATAGGGGAACGCACATAAGGTAAGTCAAAACAGGGTTCAAGTCCCACAGAGAGATTATGAAAGGAGATGGAGGAAATACATTAATAATGCCTTTAAAGAACCTACTTACAATAGGGGACTTAAACAAAGAGGGCTGATCTGGTAGCCGAAGAAAAGCAGTAATGGCTGCAAGGTAATCTTTAAGAGTGCCCAGAGTAGAGAAGAAAGGAGGAAGTAAAGAAGAACCTCAGAAAGAGGGACAGAAAGGGAATCCACAGCCTTTGCTGTCCACCAAGCCACAAATTTGTTCCACCGGCATGCATATACCGTATAGGTGGAGGGACGTCTGGCTGCCAAGATTACATCACAAACTTCGGGAAGCAGGTCAAAAGATGTCAGCTGCCACTGCTCAATCACCACACAAGGAGGTGGAGGCTGTGCAGGTTCGGCTGGAGGACCGTCCCCTGTTGCTGCGACAGAAGATCCTCCCGAAGAGGCAGACGGGTCAGAGGATCGATGGCCATGTTGAGCACCTCGGGGTACCAGACTCTTTGTGCCCAATCCGTAGCCACAAGGATGACTTGGGCCTGGTCGTGCCTGATCTTCTTCAGCACTCTGGGCAGAAGTGGTATAGGCAGAAAGGCGTACAGCAGACCACAACTCCACTCGTGACGAAAAAAGTCGCCTAGCGAGTGTCGCCTTGGAAATTCCAAGACGCAGAATTGCAGACATTGCGCGTTCTCTTTGGTGGCGAATAGATCTAATCAATGGCTCTCCCCACTGCCGAAAGAGACCTTGGACCACCTCAGAGTGAAGACCCCATTCGTGATCCATCATGCAGCTACAGCAGAGTTTGTCCGCCCTGGCGTTCAGGGAACCTTCCAGGTGTTGAACCACCAGGGATATGCCCTGGTGATCCAGCCATGTCCAGAGGCAGAGGGCCTCCTGACATAGGTTCTACGACCCCACCCTGCCCTGTTTGTTGCAGTACCACATGGCGATGGTGTTTTCCGTGAACACCTGCTCTACTCTTTCCCGGACAGAGGGAAGGAATGCCTTGAGTGCAAGACGGATCGCCCGAAGCTCTAGAAGGTTGATATGAAGCCCGGACTACGCCGGAGACCAGAGGACTCTGATCTCCGCCTCTCCCATGTGGCCGCACCATCCCAGAAGAGATGCATCCATCACCAGTGTGTGCTCTGGTTGGGGAAGGGAGAGGGATCTGCTGTTGACCCAATCATGGTTCGTGAGCCACCACTGCAATTGTCGTGCAGTGCCCTCCAAGATCTGGACGCAATCGGACAGATTCCCCCGATGCTGCACCCACTGGAACTTCAGGTCCCACTGCAGAGCCCGCATATCCCACCTGGCATGATCGACCAGCAGGATGCAGGAGGCCATGAGGCCCAGCAGCCCCAGGGTCATCCTGACCAAAACCCGGGATAGAGGCTGAAAGATCGGAATCATAGCCCGAATATCCTGGACTCACTGTTCAGGAGGATAATCCCGAAACCGCTTTGTGTCCAGAACCGCTCCGATGAAGAGGAGCTTCTGAGAGGGAATCAGGTGTGACTTTGGCACATTGATGGAGAACCCCAGCGAATGCAGGTCAGCTGTGGTCTGGAGGTGGTAGATGACTGCCTGAGGCGAGTCCGCCTTCAACAGCCAGTTGTCGAGATAGTGGAGGATTGAAACACCTGATCTGCGCAGATGGGCTGCGACCACCGCCATCACTTTTGTGAACACCAGAGGGGTAAGGCCAAAAGGAGTTGGTTAAACTGAAAGTGCTCGTGGCCTACCGTGAACCACAGGAAATGCAGGTGGCCCGGCAGGACGGGGATGTGAAAATAAGTGTCCTGCAAGTCCAATGCAACCATCCAGTCTCCAGGGTCAAGGGCAGACCAGACCGGAGCGAGCATCAACATCTTGAACTTCTCCGGAGGAAGCGGTTGAAGTTCTTGAGATCCAAGATAGGACGCAGACCCTTGTCCTTCTTGGTTACCAGAAAGTAGTGGGAGTAACAACCACAACCTACTTTTGGGACAGGAACGCACTTCTATAGCATGGCTTCCTTGGCCAAGAGAGCCGTAACTTCCTTTTGGAGAAGGCCCAGGTTATCCTACAACATGTGGTGGAATTTAGGTGGCATGGCCGGAGGGGTAGCCTCGAAGGGGAGGGAATAGCCACTTCGGACTATTTGCAAAACCCACCTGCCTTTCAGAATGTCTCAGCCAGCATCAGAAGTATAGATGTTTATTTTCTGGTTTCTACATGAGATGTTAGAGAAAGCACAGCTTCTAACCTACAGCCGTCAAATGAGCCAAAATGGCCTTAACTGGTCTTTTTGTGACTGCTTGGTATTTTTAAAAATGATCAGGCTTAGTAGTCCTACCTTGGAGAAAGAAGTAATATTGGAGTCATTATTTTAAATGCCCCATTCGAACATGTAGTCTTACCACAGAGGAAGAAGTGATGGTGGAATCATTCTTATGAAGGTCCCCATTCTGAACGTTCTCGTCATTAATGCATCCCTAATCCCCCCCAGTTTCAGATTTTTCTCAATCGGAGATGGATATCACATGGGGAAATTTGGATATGGATATGAGGACAGTGCCAGGGCTGCTATTTTCTACTGCTTGATCTTCAGTCTGATGGTATATGATTTCAAAGTGTGAACTTTTTTAGCTCTAATCTTTTTATTGATATAAAGATTATGAAACAAAGGACAAATCATAACATAAGAATAGTATTAAAAAAGTAATAGATTAGATTAGGTTATATTAAAAGAGTTAATCAAAGCAAATATTGCTTTTTTCTGTTTCACACACCACTAATGGCTCATCGTTAAGTCTTCATGCAGTCCAATATAAGTAGTAAACATGTTCCACCTTCGATTACCTTTTCCCCAGTATGATCTGACTTCTCCTATGAATAATATTGAAAACAATCTTCATGCTCCGCCACCTTGTAGGAAGCTAGGTACAAGTGATCAAACTGAAAACCCTGGCTAACATTTTCTGTTTGTAGCACAAGTCTACGGTAGACTGTAAAGCAGTGCCTTTCACCTTGCCAAAAGAAGTAGTGGAAGAGGAGGGTGTAAATAAGGCACTCAGAACTGTGAGACCCACTGGAATCTTATAGCATGACTTTCTAAACAATGCTTGTGGAAGGATAGGCAAAGTACCACCATGCAGCTTTGCACATGTCTGCAATATATACATTCCTTAGCAAAGAGATGGTGGCATCTTCCTTTTGTGTGGAATATGCTTAAGGTGAAGATTTAAGTTGTAAAATGGAGAGTGCCATTTTCTACACAAGATACAATTCATTTTGCCAGATGAGATTTGAAAACATGCCCCTTCCGATTCTGCTAAGCAACTGCTACAAAGATATGGTTTGTTGTATGAGAAAGGTTTGAGCAGGTACTATACTACATAATAGTTGCTTTTCTACCTAGGATGTGTAAGGAATGCTCGGTTATGCTTAAGGGACTAGGGAAAAAGAGAAGTGAAACAGCTATATTGATATGAAAGGAAAACACAACCATAGGTAGGAACTTTGGTGGTGTATGCAATAGCAGTCTGTCTTGCAGACAGAATTCTTCAATTCTTAGGTCTAAAGCACATTGATCCTATCTATGTAAATAGCTTACGGCAACTAGAAAGGATAGCTTTTTGAGACAACGAGAAAGCCTTGGTAGAAATAGAGGGCCCATCAGACTCCCAATGACCACAGTGAATCCCATCATGGTGCTGTGACTATCCAAGGTGGGATTATTGAAATGAGTGCTTCCATAGAGGCTTTTTAATCACAGAAATTCTGCCTATGGGCATATGTTTCCTAGTCTGAAGATAAAATGCTACTGTTGCCAAGCATACGCAAACTGATTTATGTTTAAACATGGCTTGCATTGATGTATTTAATGGATCAAACTGCCACAAATGGTTTACAAAGGTCTCCGTTTAAATTGCAGAGCATCTCCTGATTTGGCAGTATGCTCCTTCTGGTTTGTGATACATTTAAGAGGTGAATTAATCGAACAATGACTTAAGAAGCCATAAGGCTAAATTAAGTGAAGTGGGATTGGGGTCCAACACTAACTTAGTGGTGGCTCATGGACTGATTTGAGTGGGGTAGTTTCCTGCAAAGGTGTAACAACATTTCCACACATGAAAACCATGCGAAAGAGCCAGTGACTGCTTTTCATTGCTGCTCCGGGACAGTTAAATAACCTTATATTGCTTTGTTGAAATGTTAAAAAGGAGATTGTTTATCACATGTGAAATTCAATGTATATATTTTTTTCTTAACCTGTAGTTTGTGATTTTATCTAGAGGTAATAACTAGTTTAAGGGAGGTATGATTCAGTTTTCACTTATATCATTTTAATTCAGGCCTTTTGAGTATAGTTTATTTTTTTGTAGTTTTCCTAAGGATTGGCTGGAGGACCGGGCAATTTCAATGGTTCTTAACGCCTGCGTGAGTGGGCATCTTAGGCCGCCCACAGTGCCTCTTTTATGGATCATTAATGCTTTTTCGGCCTGGCTGGACTTTATTTTTCTTTTGAAATGCTCGGGCTGCATTGACATTGTTATATATCTGTAATGGGCACCATCTTTGCTGTGGGCAAAGCTTCTTTATGAAGCTCTATATGAAGGATTATTATGCCCATCTTTGAATTGGGCAAAAAGTCAGTTTGTGTTAAGCAACTTCAGAGCAAAAAATTAAGGGTAGGTGTAAAGTTAAAATCTCAAAATTGATTGAAGATGACAACCCCCCTTCCCGGAAATTTCTTGGTCCTCAAATTACCCCATGTGGTACCAGATACTACACGCATGTTGCTTTGGGATGTCAGGGCACCAGAGATAGCTTCTCTCCCCTTCCCCCAATAGGGGCCCCAATTGGGGGTAGTGGGATATACAGACTTGGTAGCTAAGATATATTGTGCAAATATTGGGGGCAATATCAACAGGGCCTAGTTAAATGGGTTCACAATATGAACTGGGGCATACAGGTGGTAGCCACCTTGTATAAGGCAATAGGATGCTACAGGAATTTCAAAAAGAGTTGGTCTGAATGGGAAGATACACAGGCCAATTATACGGACTGACAGGGGGTATGGGGTTTGGGGGGGTAGCGGAGCTGAGGAAGGGGCAGAATGAAAGCAGATCTGGATAGCATGGTGGGGGCATAGACCAAGGAAGATGTATAGGTGGGAATGGATCCAGGTAGATCATCATTATGTGGTCATCTACTGTTTATATAATTGGGGTAATATGGTGTACTTGAAGTTGTCAGACTGTCATTTGATGGTGGGTTACCACCACCAGCTTTTTTGTTCGAAAAACCAATGCAAAAAATTTTTTACAAGTAAAAAAAATAAAAATAAAAAGAAGTTGATATATTTCATTATTGGAATTCATTTTAGCATCGGACATCTTCTAAAAACTAGTAGAAAGAATTTTTGGTGTAGGTTTTCAAGTTTATCTTAGAAACGTTTGCGTGCCGGAGAAGATGTTAAGATGAAGATGGCTGTTATGCTCTGACATAAATCGACTATGGTGTTCAGATTCTAGAATTTTAAGTTTTGCTAATGTTAATTTAAGAGACTACTTAAAGTTTAAGTAAATGAGTAATGCATAATTGTACCTTCTGGTCTTGACATGAAATCCAGATTCTATGTCAGGACCGGAGGCAAGGATTATGCTATTCTTTCTTCACTTTATTGAATAGCAGCCATTTGTAGACAAGTGAAAACAACTACTATTCCAATGAACCATAGGGAATAAACAAACAATAGAGAATGTCCATGGCAAGAGTGTCCCATCTTCTGCACCAATCACAGGTCCCCAGGGTGCTGATAGTCCTCTGTCCCATGGGCGTCCGCAATGGGGGGGGGGGGGGGCAAGGAGGGGCACTTGGCCCCCCCCCCCTAGGAGCGACCCTCTTTGCCCCCCCTGCGGACGCCCATGAAAACCATCACTTCAAGGCGGGCTTCTCACTCTCTTTCCTCTCCTTTCTTTTATTTGCTTCCCTGGGAAATGGATCCAAAAAAGAAAGACACTTTTGCTGGAAATGTCATTTTTCTGACATTTTAATTCCAAAGTGCAGCATTGGGAATAACAGGCTAAAAACATGAAAAATAGATAAATAACCAAATAAAGTAAGACAGAGTGGTAGCAAACTAGCCAAACTGATTTTATTCACACAAACACAATAGCGCCACTTTTACGGAGCTTGCCAGTGAAGTACAGAGTTTGCCAGTGAAGCACTATTTTTGTTTTCTTGTCTTTGTTTTCCCTGGACTTGGAACTAGTGCACCAATCCTGGAGGTACTGCAATCTGTGGATTGGAAAACAAAATGTGTGGTGCGGCTCTGCGTCCAGGGATGTGGCCTTTTTTACCATACTGCTTGTGTTTAGTAAGGATATAAGCAATGGCCATTGAAATGGGTCCATTCAGGGCCCTGTAGTCGTGTCCTTAACTTTTCAGGCAAAAGCACTCACTGATTTCTGAATAGTGAGTGTAAAAGCATTAAGGTAACCATGTTGTTCCTGCTTACATTTCCCATGGTTTGCTAAATTTTGCATTCCCTCTAAGTGTTTGCTTTTTCCAGGATGATGTTACTTTTTTTTTGTAGGCCGCATATTGCTCTTGTCTAGTGCGTAATTTAAATTGAGCCGCATCCAGGTTTTTATAGCGGGCAACAATTGGGTTGTAGTTGAAGACAGTGGGAGTTTTTTTCAGTGGGGCAGTACGGTGTTCAGTGGGGGAGAGGATGTGGCACTATGGTCAGAGCTGCTGAATTTGGAACTGGGAACCAGGTTCAACCTTAATAACCAGTCCACCAGACCACTCTCCTGCGAGAGCACAATCACATGCTAGACCTTAGAAGGCTTAGCAACACCTTAGAAGTCCTGGTGTCTTCGCACCAGCAGGTGGACCCTAGCATGACAAGTGTAGGTTAACCTTCAAGGCTTGTCCACCACTATCCATACTAAAGTTCACCTCCAGTCTGCGGGCAGGCCTATGAAGCAGCACGCCCTAGAACAACAGTCACTGAGGTCACAGGACCCTTGAGAAGGGCCAGCTCTAGGGCAGTGCAACCAGTGGGACCGCAGCAGGTGCTGACTTTAGGTGGAGGCATCATGTTTGCAAGTATATTATGGTTTTAAACACGCTTGCTGCCTCCTTCCTGGCCTCCAGCAATTTTCGGCAACAATAAAAATGTCATGATGACTCTGGTGATTAATATTCTTCCTAGAGAGAGATCAGAATTTTGTCTAGTGGTGAGGTTCCGTGACAATTATAGTAGTGTTTTCGACTCGTTCGAATATGGACGAGTCTGGTATCTATGAACCGCAAATGACGAGTTTAGTGGGTGTACGCGTTTTCGCTATGCTGGCCTGAACCATTCGTCTTATTCGTGGGTTTCTTCATCTGAACCCACGGGTTCCATTTTAGATACGGCATCCATTTTGTCTCTTGCCCTCAAGTAGCCAGCGAACGGACACTGTCCGCTTCGTGACCCTGGGATTCCCAAGCTCTTGCGGAAGACACGTGTTCCTTTGAGGGTGTCTTTATGACGAGGGGGATGACACAGCAAAGGCAGATGGCCCCGCTCAAGGCTCATCTTGCCGTGTCGGTCTATTGTTTCAGCCGTGCATACATTAGGCACGAATCCTTTGATCCTGCAATCGTGCTTCCGATATCGCCCCCTACACTCTTTTTCTCTCTGTTGTCTATCTTCGTCTTCCTTGCACCTGTTTCTGTCTTCTCTCAAACTCGTTTACAGCCGGAATGGAATGTACTTAATGTTGGGATAACGTACTTTTACAGTTGGGAACCGGCGATGCTACTGTAATTATGTTCCGGGCTCCTGAATACATGAAAGCAACCCTTTTGAAGTTTACTGTGGGAACTGAGTTGTAACCTTTTGTTCGCCATGTTGTGCTATGACGGAAATATGTATAAAAGGAGCAATCCACTGTTGCAATTTGAAGCAGTCTCCTAGAACCTACACACGTTGTACTTCTTGTGACTTCTGTGTTCCCTGCAGTAAATAAATCTCGATCTTTGACGCCGAAGGAAGTGTCCCGTGTCTCTGATTTGTACGCCGGAACAGGTAACCCACGAAGGTTTCAGGTGTTGATAACCCTTGAAGTTTGTAAACTCGGTTAGTGTGCACGATGCCTGGCCGTAGTACTTTGTTTAGTTGCTTTAAAAATTGTGGTGCGGATTCCCGATTGGAGGACTCATGTCAGATACCTCCAGTTGGAACTCCGATCTATGAGCTCTATAGCCGCCATGGAGTGGGTCCTATCGTGTATAATGATTATTGGATCCGCTACACTAAAGATGATGGTGTCCTTAGTTGGCCACCTCATGGTAGTTTCGAAACAGCAATTTTGGATAATCTAGAAGCAAAATTGTTCAAAAAGAAGTCTAGGCCGGCCAGGTTTGATTCCTTTCGGTTATGGCGTAAGGAGGCCAAGCAGAAAGAAATCAAACAGCTTATGAAAAATAAGAGGGAAGGTATTGTTACGGTGATGAGAAATGCAGAGCAGTTTCAGCGAGACAAAGAAGAGAAGGAAAAGGAAGTTTTTGCTAGACTGCAACATATGGCGGTGGATAAGTGTTATCCTGTTTTACCGTCGAGTACTGATAAGAAGGGAGAGGAAGCGGTAGAGGACCCTTTGTTGTCCTATCTACTGAAATCACCACCTCCATACGCACAGGATACTACAGCTCCTGTGGTTCCTCCTGTTCCTCAACCTGTCGTTCCGGCAGCTGCTGGTCAGCCTATCGCTGGTCCTGTTCTTCCGAATCCTCTTGTTCCCCAAGTTGTCCCTATTCCCTTACCTGCTCCTCTTCCCACTGCTCCACTGCCTATACCTTCTCAGTCTACTGTTCCCGCTACCTCTGCTCTCTTGGCTACTCCTACTGCTCCTGTGTTTAGTCCCCATGTTGTTGCTCCTGTACTTCTCTCCTCTTCTCCGTCTGTTCGTAGTCGCATACCTAATGCTGTTGCTAATCTTTACTCTCCATTTGGACCGATCCTTGGATCTGATGTTTCCGATGTCCCTCAACGTCGAAGTCAAATCCCTGGTGGTAGGGAGAGTGATACGTTAATAAAAATGGCGCGTACTTGGATTAGGTATCCCGTTAAAAACACCCCGCGCATAATTTGAGACCTTCTCTCAATTTAATGAGCCCACACAGAGATTTGTGTTTGAGGAAATGTGTAAATGTTTACGAGAAGTAATGGATAATGATGAGGTAGACAATGTGCCGCCCGAAGTGACTGAACTTCAGCATCAGTTTTCGAGTGGTATAATTGTGGGTGGTAATGTTTGACGTGCTGTAGAACATCTATCTTTTCGGCCTACTGTACTACCTCGAGCATTGTTTAAGGATGAAACTGAGGAGTGGATGGCAACACCTGGTCAGTATCCCATGCGAGAAGTTCCCCCAGTATGGATGCCAGGTGATGCTGCTGCTAATCCTGCCATTCCGCCACACTTCCAGAGAGTTTGGATACACCTCCCATAGAAGCGGTCGGAAGATTTGCAGGTGAAACAAACTTTACCTGACCCCGCAAAAATCCGGCCGGTTATTACAAAGAGTTATCCCAATTAGTGGATGCTACTATTATGAACCTTGCCGATATTGACATGTTGTTCGGTAATGTAGTACCTCAACCAATTTGGGCAAAAATCCGTCAAGAGAATCACGTAGCCGAGTTGGGCGGTGATTGGGCTGCTCTTGCGGCGGCCGACAAGTTGGTGGGGCTAAGCCTGAACAGATCATTGAGAATCTGCCCCAGAGGATAATTACACTTATGAAGACGCTTATGCCAGCTATGAGAGTTAATTGGGATAAACTCTCTGCGTGCAAGCAAAAGAAGGACGAGAGTGTCTCCGATTTCTTTACGAGATTTGAGGAGGCATTCATCGATGATAGTGGTCAGGATATGAGTACTGAGGGAGGTCAGCGATTGTTCGTCGATAAATTTGTATCGAATTTGTTGCCTGACCTTAGCAACAAATTGAAAAATTCCGAAAGTTTGTGGGCTGTTTCTACTTCTGCTCAGATATTAGCTACGGCTCAATATTACGAAAATAGGGAAAAGGAGGAAAATGATTGTGCGGATAAGAAAACAAAGGATCTCAAAACAAAAGTTTTGTTACAGCAAGCGTATCCTCCGCGCTCGAATCAGAATGATTCTCGGCAGCAAAATAGATCGCAATCACAGTCTTCTAGGTCGCAGTCGCATAATGACTCTTCCACGCCGAGATCTATGCTCGGATATAATCAATGTGCATACTGTAGAGGTGAGGGCCATTTGAAGTTTGATTGTCCGGTTTTGCGCGACCGAAATAATGGTGGCTCGGCGAGGTCGGAGTGGCCCTCAACAGGCTTCACGGGGTAGAGGTCGTGGTGTTACTCAAAATCAGAATGAGCGTTCTAATACTTCATCAGATTCAAACAATTGCTTTGATCAGCGTGGTTCCTCGTCAGGTAGATCTGCACAGTATCATGTGGATGACTGTTACGTCGAGCATGATATTGATGACGGTAATTACTAGGACAGCCACAGACAAAGAGAGGGAGTAGTATCAGTTCCGGTTGATCAGAGAGGGCCTTACGTCGCAGTTGCCACATCGGGCGTAGTTGAGCCTTTTCTGTTGGACACTGGTGCCGCGAAAAGTTCCATCATGCATTCGAAACTCCCTGGCGCACCTTTGTCTGGCTTAACGAATGTTTCCGTTGGATTCTCTGGCGCCCCTGTTAGCAATCCGGTTTCTAGCCCTTTGCCCCTCACAATTGGGCCTCGTGAGCTACAAGCTCCTTTGATTTTGACTACTGGTTGTGGTGAGAATCTTTTGGGCCTGGATTTGCTGAAACGGTTATATGCGACCCTGTACTGTTCTCCTGAGGGAGTGGAGCTTACTTTGGGTCAGAGAGTGATCTCTCCTATGTATTTATCAACTGATAAGCTCCCACCGGAATTGAGTTCTCTTCCCGAGTCTTTGTGGGCAACAGGTCCTAATGATGTGGGCCTGCTGGACATATCACCTTATGTTGTCCAATTGAAATCGAATGTACGATTGCCACGTATTCCCCAGTATCGTATCTCTCTCGATGGTGAACGAGCGTTGTTAGCGATCATCTATGACTTGATCAAGAAAGATGTTATCGAGGAAACTCGGGGAAATGTGTGTAATAGTCCTGTGTTACCTATTTTGAAACAAACTGATCCATCTAAGCCTCCTGTGTATCGTTTTGTCATTGATTTACGGGAGGTGAACAAAATTGTGATTCCACAATTTCCTGTGGTGCCTGACATTACGGCTTTACTGACTGATTCCAGCCTCTGCTTCTTGGTTCTCAGTGATCGATCTGAAGAATGCTTTCTTTAGCATTCAGATTGCTGAGGAAAGCAGAGATCTATTCGGCTTCTCATTAGGTGGTCGCAGCTTCAGGGTTAAACGCGCTCCTCAGGGCTATTGTGAGAGTCCATCGATATACAGCCAAGCCCTGAAGAGTCAACTTGATGCGTTTGTGTTACCGGCTGGTGCAGCTTTGATCCAGTATGTTGATGACCTGTTAGTGGCTGCTGATACCAAAGAGATTTGCAAAACTGCTACAGTATCGCTGTTACAGCATCTCTGTGACTTACATCATAAGGTGTCACCTTCTAAACTGCAATATTGTTGTCAAGAAGTAACCTATCTAGGTCACTTATTGTCAAAGGAGGGAAGAAGGTTGACCCCAGAGAGAATTGCAGCGATCGCTCGAATGACTGTGCCAACAACTCAAAGAGATGTGCGTGCCTTTCTAGGTATCACGTCATACTGCAGGCAATGGATTCCAAATTTTTCATTGCTAGCGAAGCCATTGGTAGCCCTCACATGCAAGGATGTTCCAACTCCTTTGCCATGGACTGAAGAGTGTCAGAAAAGTTTTTCTGAATTGCGTGATGCGTTGTGTTCGGCCCCTGTGTTATGTACTCCTGACTACAGCAAGCCGTTTATATTATACGTTCACGAGAGAGAGGGTTGTGCGTTGAGTGTCTTGACGCAGCAATTTGGTGGTAAGCAGCGTCCATGTGCATATTTTTCCTCGACCTTGGACCCAGTAGTTAGAGCGTTGCCAAGTTGTCTAAGAGCGACAGCGGGGGCTGCAGTGTCCATCCGACAATCTGCAGGATTGGTCATGGATAATATGCTTACGGTGATGGTTCCGCATGCAGTTGACACTCTCTTAAATCGTACAAAAACCCAACACTTGACGAGCGCAAGGTTGTCCGGTTATGAGTTGACGCTTTTGGCAAGTCATATACAAATAAAGCGATGTAATGTACTAAACCCGGCGACGTTGTTGCCAACTCATATGGAATCAGATGATGTACCACCACATGATTGTTATTTGCGAACTGAGGAAGAAACGAAGGGTCGTGTTGACCTAAAAAACACTCCATTGGCAGATCCCGATGGTACTTTGTATGTTGATGGTTCGTGTTTTAAGTTGCCGAATGGTGATGTGACGACTGCGTATGCTGTGGTGACGTTGAGTACGGTTGTGGAAACTGCGAGATCGAGTCAGAATTCCGCGCAGGCGGCAGAGTTGATTGCGTTGACGAGAGCGTGTGTTTTGTCGAAGGAAAAGCGAGTGAATGTGTTTACTGATTGTCAATATGCATTTGGCGTTGCACATAGCTTTGGTCGATTGTGGAGAGAAAGAGGATTCATGACATCGCATGGCACGAAGATCCAACACGGACAGCTCGTGAACGATCTTTTGGACACACTTACATTGCCTAAGCAGGTGGCGATTATTAAATGCAGCGCGCACCGAAAGGTGACGGATGATGTTGGTCGTGGTAACGCGTTTGCGGATGAGATTGCTAAAGAGACAGCTAAGAACCTTGCAACCCGAATGTACGTTACGAGTTCAGTAAGGTGGCCGGCAGAGACTGGTATGTGTGAGGACACTGTTGAGAGCATGAAAGCGATTCAGAATGAGGCCACCGAAACTGAAAAGACTAAGTGGAAAGAAAGTACGGGAAAGTTAGATGCGCACGGATGTTGGATTGATTTGTCGGAAAGTCAGAGATGGATGTTGCCGGATGCATATGTGCTAGCCGTTGTGACTATGGCTCACGGCTTGTCACATATTAGCGCGAAAGGTATCTGCAATTTGCTGTCCCCTGTATGGAAGAATGATGGTATCGCTAAGTGTGCTGAGAGAGTGGTTAAGAATTGTATGGTATGCATGATGTACAATCCTGGTAAGGGCACTCCTACTCCACCTGCCCATTTTGCTCATCCTACATGTCCCTTTGAGGTTATCCAACTGGATTTCATCCATATGGAGAGATGTAATAATCTGAAGTACGTTTTAGTTGTGGTTTGCGCATTCTCCAGATGGATCGAGGCTTATCCTCTCAAAGATAATACTGCCTTGTCCACAGCGAAAGTCCTACTGAAGGAATACTTTCCTCGGTATGGAATGCCACGGATTGTATGGTCAGATAACGGAAGTGAGTTTGTGGGGAGTGTGATGCAGAGTGTGTGTAAGGGCCTTGGAATTCGACAAAAATTCCATAGCGCCAATCATCCCCAATCAGCAGGTTTAGTTGAAGGGTACAATGGTACCCTGAAACTGAAACTTGCTAAGATCCAAGCTACGACTGGTTTATCATGGCCTGATGCCTTGCCTCTGGCTCTCTTGTCGACCAGGGCGATTGTACACTCTCGAGTAGGGCTTAGCCCATATGAGATGGTGTTCGGCCGTCCTGCGAACATTTGGGGGGTCTCGAGGCCTAGGGCCTTTGATAGTCTTGAGTACCCAATGTTAATTGATTTTCTTCATGATCTGACTGCTAAACTGAGGTTAATTCATCAACAGGTCTTTGAAGCTCTACCGGCACAGACTGAGGGTCCTGGACATCGGCTCCAACCGGGTGACTGGGTGGTCACCCGCAACTTCGGCAGAAAGTGCAATTTGGAGCCGAGATTTGTGAGTCCGTTCAAAGTCCTCCTAGCCACAAGGACTGCAGTTCGTCTGGAAGGCAGGAAGAATTGGGTGCATGCCACCCACACCAAAAAAGTGCCTATCCCTTTGCCAGCAGATTCTTGGGTGAGGACTGGAATTGCCGCAACAGAAACGGAGACCCCAACAAGATTTGTGCCGTTTAGTGATGCTCAACCTGTAGGAGACACTTCATTGCAGTCAGATACATTTGTTGAACCTTTGTCATTGGAGAACTCGAGACTTGAACTATCATCTGATCGACAGGACTCTGTTCCGCAACCTGAACAATTATTTGAAGAGCAGACTCGTCCTGGAAGAAGCAGATATTTTCTTCGTTCTCACAACAAAGACTAATAAAAACGTTTTTTTGTTTTTTTCCCCTTTTTGAATTCATATTACCCCCCTTACTGTCATTTTGAACATTATGAACATTTGCATCTTCTATTAATTTTTGAGTTCTTTTCCACGCATGTTTCTTTCTCCACAGCTAGGAGATTTGCACTAAAATTGAATGTTTGATTAAAGAAAACCTTACATCCGGGTTGACCGTAGGGCCGTGCGGGTACTTCCTTCTGTTTAGCAGGTTCCTGACACTAGGTCGGTACTTTTGTCGATTCCTGGGAACTCCTGGGAATTGATAAATCGCTACTCAGAACGAAGTGCGTCAAGAACGTTGCAGACGGTTTTTAGAGGATGGAATTTTCAAAGTTGTCGGAAGTGGAGAAGATGCCAGCTCAAAGATCGACGTTACATAGGGTTGTACGAACAAAATGCTTTCTGTTTCAGGTGTTCCTGCTGTTTCTGACTGTTTCCATGTTATTGGTGGGTGGAGTGTATTTTGGACTACAGTCGTTATTGCCTTTTGCTTTACCAACTTCTTCTTCTGAACCGAAATCTATTCCCACTGTTTCTCTACATTCCTTTCATCCTCTGCCCCAACACGAACAGGTTAGACATGCGGAATTCATGAACAACTCCTTTGTCCAGCTTCTTCATCAACATCAGTTGGTGATGAATACTACTAACTGTTGGGTGTGTGGGTTAATGACACATACCATGGATAGGGGAATTTCGTATTTGGTCCTTCCTTATAGTTCCCAGGGGTCCGCTCGAGAAATCCAAACTATGTTTCGTAGCGCACTCGAGAGCCACGCACTGCAGATCATGGTCCTGGCCCGTACCACAACCCTTTGGCAAGAGCGATTGCTGACTTAGATAGAGATATTTTTGATGCATCGCTTATCCCAGAGGAAGAGGTGCGAGCATACAGGGATCTGAGTGAGGCTGAGTATAGCATGTCAGTGGGTGATAGACAGCTTAAAAGCTCGTCTCCGATCTGGATCGTACCCCATCTCGGTAATTTTTGCTTGAAGGGTCTTGGCCGAAGCCCGCAAGCTCAGTTTGGGAGGAGTGCTTGCACTGAAACGTATGTTTTACCAACGCTCTTCCCCTGTTCTTTTGACTGCCAAGGGTACATACTTTGTATGTTACGACCGCGCATACACATGGTTGCCTCGTGATTTCTCGGGCACCTGTTATATTGCGAATCTGTTGCCACCGACCTTCACAGTTGGGTCGGACTATCACAAGACTAGAGTTGTGAGAGGCGTTATTAGCGAAGAGGACACTGCCGGTCAAGAAGCAGGAGACTTCTTTAAGGGTTTCCTGCCGTTTTGGGTACCTATGATCAATAGAAGGAACCTGAGACAGTTGACTCGTGTGGTGGAATCGACTGCTAATATAACTGCAAGTGCTCTTGGTAATCTAACAGCAGAGCTCCAGGCGGACAGGCTTATGACGTTACAAAACCGTATGGTTTTAGACGTTGTTCTTGCAGATAGAGGTGGTGTATGTAAGGTGATCCATTCGAGTTGCTGCATTTTCATCCCTGATAACGCTCCAACTGTCTATCAAGCCATCTCGAAGTTGCACAAGATCTCAGAGTCCATACACGTGGACGCAGGTGATTGGACGCTACTAGGATGGTTTTGGGGCCTGATGTCGACGTGGGGTTGGAAGATTCTGATGATCATTGGGGTTGTTGTAGCATTTCTGTTCACGTGTTGTCTTTAAGTACAGTGTGGTCCTGCCTTATGTGGCCTCTGTGCTACGACGTGTATAAGACGGCCATCTGTTACCAAAGAAGCATTGATGGATAGAATGATGTTGCAGCAACATCTGAATGATTTGATGAATATCGAGATCGATTCTGATATCGACTAGTGCTTGCCTACAGGAGGGCAAAAGGAGCGTCTGAGGTTCCGTGACAATTATAGTGGTGTTTTCGACTCGTTCGAATATGGACGAGTCTGGTATCTATGAACCGCAAATGACGAGTTTAGTGGGTGTACGCGTTTTCGCTATGCTGGCCTGAACCATTCGTCTTATTCGTGGGTTTCTTCATCTGAACCCACGGGTTCCATTTTAGATACGGCATCCATTTTGTCTCTTGCCCTCAAGTAGCCAGCAAACGGACACTGTCCGCTTCGTGACCCTGGGATTCCCAAGCTCTTGCGGGAGACACGTGTTCCTTTGAGGGTGTCTTTATGACGAGGGGGATGACACAGCAAAGGCAGATGGCCCCGCTCAAGGCTCATCTTGCCGTGCCGGTCTATTGTTTCAGCAGTGCATACATTAGGCACGAATCCTTTGATCCTGCAATTGTGCTTCCGATATCGCCCCCTACACTCTTTTTCTCTCTGTTGTCTATCTTCGTCTTCCTTGCACCTGTTTCTGTCTTCTCTCAAACTCGTTTACAGCCGGAATGGAATGTACTTAATGTTGGGATAACGTACTTTTACAGTTGGGAACCGGCGATGCTACTGTAATTATGTTCCGGGCTCCTGAATACATGAAAGCAACCCTTTTGAAGTTTACTGTGGGAACTGAGTTGTAACCTTTTGTTCGCCATGTTGTGCTATGACGGAAATATGTATAAAAGGAGCGATCCACTGTTGCAATTTGAAGCAGTCTCCTAGAACCTACACACGTTATACTTCTTGTGACTTCTGTGTTCCCAGCAGTAAATAAATCTCGATCTTTGACGCCGAAGGAAGTGTCCCGTGTCTCTGTGATTTGTACGCCGGAACAGGTAACCCACAAAGGTTTCAGGTGTTGTCCCCTGGCACCGCTGGGCCTTAGAATAGCCCAGTCCTTCAGTGGAAGTTTTAACTCATGGAAAGGTAGCTCAGAGGGTTAATGTACCGGTTGCACAGAACATGCGCCATGCAGATCACAAAGTGCACATAATGTAAATAGGTCAGTGAGCTTCTGCTTTTGTCAGAGAGATCCTTTTGTTACTTGCAGTTTAGAAGTTAAAATCCTAACTTAGAACAGTGAGCTATTAACTGTCATCTAAGAGCTGCATACAAACTGCAAGGTATAAATTAGAGCGTTATGTCCCCCCCCTCTCCCCCCAGTCTTTGATTATCCTAATGTCCCAAAAAGGGTTCTTTTGGACAGAAATCAATTCTGATTATCAAGGAAAACCCCCACCATGGTATTACGTTTTAAATTCTGGGTATTGGGTTTCTCCAGACCAATCACTATAAAACTATACGGGCTACTAGTATGGCTGTCATGTGACTCCTACACCTTGTAGTCCTTAGTCTTATGTAACATTTTCTATACAATGATTTACACACATATTGATTGTCTCTGTGTAATGTGTGTGATGTAAAGTACTCTGACACTCTACAATGGTATGAGGGGCGCTGTAAATCAAATTAAATGCATCTGAGAGAGAGTGGTTATGGAAAATGGGGGGCACAGTTAAAGGGTGGTAGTGAGGGAATCCATGGCAGAGGTGGTCATTGGGGGGCACTAACAAACATTAATGCACAGGACACCACCAGTGCTGTGGCTGGCCCTACCATTGAGGCCAGTCTCCCTCACCCATTGGTACCTCCATTGGCCTTGTTTCAGCAGTAGTAGCTGCAACTCACCAGGGATTGGCAGTGCAGGACTTGCACGCACACCAAACTAAGTTACCAAACTAAGTTAGCAAAGGATGACAACATTATGCCGTAGTGTTGACTAAATTATGCATTAAAAAAAGGCTGCAGCGTAATGGAGTATATTTTAAGATATTTTATTATTTTGACATGTGTACACATGCTAACAGTCTCTGGAAGGATTTTGCCTTATTTGTACCAGTGTAACATACAAAGGCAGCAGTGAGAAAGATGACCAGTCAACCTTTACAATAGGCCATCCACTCCGCAGCAACACAAGTCACATTTTATATTAACTTTTGATATGTTTGAGCTACAAACAATTTATTCGTTTAAATGGTCAGATCATGAAGCAG
Organism: Lissotriton vulgaris; assembly: GCF_964263255.1. NCBI lineage: Eukaryota > Metazoa > Chordata > Amphibia > Caudata > Salamandridae > Lissotriton > Lissotriton vulgaris. The sequence goes on along the minus strand of NC_141691.1, from coordinate 617,984,483 downwards.
ATCTTGCATTATGAGGCAAATATGGCAGAGCCATAATTTTAGAGAAAACATTTGCAAACTAGGATATTTTGCCATTCATGTCTGAACTGCTGTTGTGGAAAAAGGGAGTAGTGCTGATGACAAACTCCATGGCTCGGAGACAAATGGCTTGTGTTTCCACATTTTACCGTATTTGGTACATTCTGTGATTAGAAGCATATACCACTTTGTGAATATATTTTAATGTCAATAACTCATTATAACCCTAAACAATTGTGCATCCATTGGTTGATTAAACTGGACAGTGAAATGACAAACAAATACAAAAAAATTGGGATGTCTGCCCATTCTGGCCACACCTCTGGCTCCCCCCACAGATCCAATCCTTGGGTTATTCCTGCCCTTTTATTCTCCACCCACTGTTCCCCTACTTTTTTCCCCCACTTCGACCACTGTGTAAGACTCAGCATCCCTGGACCTGTGATGTGCCGCTGCTGCGGGCACCGCATGTGCCACACATTTACGGTGCCAGGCTTCCGTATAAGGGAGGTGGCCATTATTGTATCCCTAAACGTGGGCACGTTGTCAGTTTGAAATTGACTACACGTAGAGCAGAGGTCTTCAATCTGTAGGGCGTGATCCCCAGGGGGGTCGTGGAGTCCTTGGAAGGGGGTCGCAGATTCTGTCAGAGTGCAGTTCCTGGCTTGGGCTGATCGAGGGTGCTCAGGGTGGGGGCCTAAATCACACCGAGGTATGAAAAACATCAAAGCCTCATTAACAAGTAAAAGGTCTTTTAAAGACCTGTCAAGTACTCGGGTGTGGCTGTGTGTGTGTGTGTGTCCCTGAAGCCGTTTCGAGCTGGGGAGGAGGGGATGTGGGGAGGGGGGTGGGGCGGAAAGGGGCTGGGGGAGCAGGCTGTAATGTAGCCCTTTGAGGTCAATGGATATTGCGCGCCTGGAGCTGTGGGTCCCGTGACACGTCCCGCGCCCCCAGCAGGGAGGCACAGAGATGCCCTCCCATGATCGGGAAAGAAGGAAGAAGACGCAGAGAGATACTGCCCCCCCCCCCCATGAGAGAGGCACAGAAAAGGTGGGTGGATGAATGATGAATGGATGGATGGTTGAAAGGGTGGGGGGATGGATGATAGGATGGATGGAAGGATGAAAGGGGAGATGGATGAAGGATGTATGGATGGATAAAAGGCTGCATGGATGAATGATGGATGGATGTGTGAAAAGGTAGGTGGATGAATGATGGGTGAATGGATGGATGGATGAAAGGGTGGATGGATGTATGGATGGAAGGATGAAAGGGTGGATGGATGTATGGATGTATGGATGGAAGGATGAAAGGGTGGATGGGTGAAGGATGTATGGATGGATAAAAGGTTGCATGGATGAATGATGGATGGATGTGTGAAAAGGTGGGTGGATGAATGATGGGTGAATGGATGGATGAAAGGGTGGATGGATGTATGGATGGAAGGATGAAAGGGTGGATGGATGTATGGATGGAAGGATGAAAGGGTGGATGTATGGATGGAAGGATGAAAGGGTGGATGGGTGAAGGATAGATGGATGAAGGATAGATGTATGGTTGTAAGGATGAAAGGATGGACGGATGAAGGATGAATGAAAGGGTGGATGAATGGAAGGATGGGCTGATGAAGGATGGTGGGCTTATGAAGGATGGATGGATGTATGGATGTATGGATGGATAAAAGGTTGCATGGATGAATGATGGATGTGTAAAAAGGTGGGGGTGAATGATGGATGGATGAAAGGGTGGATGGATAATGGATGGAAGGATGAAAGGGTGGATGGAATCAAGGATGGATGTATGGATGGATAAAAGGTTGCATGGATGAATGATGCATGATTGGATGTGTGAAAAGGTGGGGGATGAATGATGGATGAAAGGGTGGATGGATAAAAGGGTGGATGGATGATGGATAGATGTATGGATGGGAGGATGGATGGGAGGATGAATGGATGGATGGATGTATGGATGGAAGGGAAATGGTTGCATGGATGAATGATGGATGGATGTGTGAAAAGGTGGGTGGATGAATGATGGACGGATGGATGTATGGATGGAAGGGTGGATGGGTAAAGGATGGATGTATGGATGATAGAATGAAAGGGTGGATGGATGGATGAAGGATGGATGTATGGATGTAAATATGAAAGGGTGGATGGGTGAAGGATAGATGGATGAAGGATAGATGTATGGATGTAAGGATGAAAGAGTGGCGGATGAAGGATGGATGGATGAAAGGGTGGAAGGATAAAAAGGTGGACGGATGAAGGATGGATGGATGGATAATAGGTTGCATGGATGAATGATGCATGGATGGATGGATGGATGTGTGAAAAGGTGGGGGATGAATGATGGATGGATGAAAGGGTGGGTGGATGGATGTATGGATGAAAGGGAGGATGGATGTTTGGATGGGAGGATGGATGTATGGATGGGAGGATGGGTGGATAGATGTATGGATGGATAAAAGGTTGCATGGATGAATGATGGATGTATGTATGTGTGAAAAGGTGGGTGGATGAATGATGGGTGGATGGATGGATGGAAGGGTGGATGGGTAAAGGATGGATGTATGGACGGAAAATTGAAAGGGTGGATGGATGAAGGATGGATCGATGGAAGAATGAAAGGATGAATGGATGTGTGAAAGTGTGGGTGGATGAATGATGGATGGATGTGATGAGGTCTAACTGGCGCATTTATGGTTGTCAAAAGATGATTATGAGGAGTACCAGTTTCTAGAAACTTTTGTCGGAAGGGGGTCCTTACCCCTAAAAAGGTTTTACAAGGGGGTCTCGGCATCAAAAAGTTTGAAGACCTCTGTCGTAGAGGGACTCTAAGTTTCTTTTAAAAAATATAGCTAACATTTGGACCTATACATTTTATTTTGTATAAATTAATTGATTGTGTGTGAAATTTAGCAATGCCCGGGGAATTCTAGTAAAGGGAGCACCCATTGGCGAATCACTAGCGAGAGTGATTGCTGAATTTTTTATTACTAACTTTGACGTTGTGCTTTAACTTTGGATAAAAGTTATCATGAATTCTAGCACCAAGAAGCCAATATTGGTAAATATTTGTGCTACAAATAATCCCTAACATACACTGTGCATACAATATATTTAATCTGGTGCTTTAATCATAGGCCGTTTTAAAGTATTCTGATAAAAATCGAATCGTGCTGAAGACAGCCTTGATTGGTGTTGGATTGAGGACCCGGAAGTCTGCACACCTAGCACACAGAGATAAAGCCCCTTGTAAGAAAGTTTAGCATTTTCCCTACAGGTGGTGTTTGTTGGCCTGTGGCAGGGTCAGTCACATGTCCTGGATTCCTGGCATTTAATTTAGTCTATCCCAGTTCTGCGCCCCAGTGTTTCTTGTGGCCCTCCTGGCACACTTCATGTCGGAGGATGGTGATGATAACATTTTGCCCCCCCCTGGAAAAATTTCTGCGGACGCCCATGCTCTGACCCAGACTATTCCTCCTCTTTCTTCACTGCTTGCAGCCAAGATAAGGCATATTTATTTCTGTTGTGCTGAATGGTTTACTGTTAGTTTTCATATTACTGTAATTGCGTTTTTCTTACCGCGCGTTCTGCATCTTGTACTGTGCTGACGCTTGTATTTATTGTGGGACTCAGTGCAGTTTCCCTCACAGCTCTGGGTTTATGGCGCGCGCGTCTCTGCATGTTGTGGGTGCGCGCCCGCTTGTTTTTCAGAAGTGCTTGCCTTTCCGTGTCATTTCTTTTCTCGTGGCATTTCCTTTCAGCTTGCGAGTCCGCAGCTTCGCGGCGTCTCTTTCAGCCGTGGGAGCGTCGGAGCTCCCTAATTGCTCTGTCTGCTGCGGTGACCTCGGTTGACCGCCAGAGGGCGCGTGTGCGTGCCGCCTCACGGCGTGCTGTCTGGCTCCGTGCTGTCTGGCTCCGCGCAGTCAGAAGCGCGCAGAGGAGCCTTGAGCAGCATCGCCGCGAGTGCCTGGTCTTGCCTGCCTTCTACACCCCTGACGTGGGTCTGTTTTTCCACTGCCATTAGGCAGTATGTTCACTTGAACCCCCGCTGAACGCCTGAGATTTCTCTGGTCAGTATTCTGCCATTAGGCATCGTGAGGCAAATCCTGCCGGAGGGTCAGTTTCATGCCCTTAGGTTCTACTCCTACGCTCAGAGGTTAATTAGACTCGAGTCTGTATTGCAGACAGTGTCTGCGGGGACCTTTGTTGGCAGGCCGCCCTACAGATTCCTTGGCACCTGGGCTTTTGGATCCCGGGCTTAAGGCCCATTCCTAATTGCGAGCACTGCCCGCCCTAAATTCAGGCTGACCCCCACCCCCTATATTTTGAGGCGCTCCACCTCTTGTGCTTCCTCCTGGTACTCTCCTACCTACCCTCATAATCTTACTTACCTGGTACAGTACTACCCTCCCATACACTTACATAGGGTACCTCCCTGACTACAATGAAGGAATATCAAGAGGAAGTTTATCAGGACTATCAGTGGGAGGAGGAACCTCTCTCTGCCCTTCAGTGGGACGAGGATTTTTATGAGCTGTGGATGCGTCCATATATAAGGCGGTGGAACAAGTAAAGACACCCCTCGAAGAGACGTTGTCCCGTAAAATAGATCTAGCCTGTGACAGGTTCTCCAGGGCCACCCAGTCTCGCATTGCTGTCCCTTCCACTAGTGGCCCGCTGGCAGACCCCCAAACCCCTGCAGCCAAACGCGCTAGGGATGCTGGGGTGGACTCCGAAGCCTTTGACCGCCTTAAGCGGGCTTTCCTGGACAGCACTGCTCCTCCGGTTCCCGCTGGGGATGGGGGCCCAGGGTGATGATGGTGACAATCTGGAACACTGATGCCCTTGGCGTCCGGCCTCACGCCCCACATCTGGCGCTGATGGGCAAAATGCCTCGGCCTCCGCTGGTCAAAATCGCTGTGCGGATATGTTGAACCCGGACGGTATACTACACCCACGGTCCTCCGACTGGGCTCCCTCGGACAAAGTCGCCCAATACGTGGCCAGTCGGATCCGTCGCCCCCTTGAGCCTGCAACCCGTAATTGTCTACGGGCAGAATGCCCTCGGCCCTCCCTTGATGGCAAGGTAGCCGCCACCCCAGACATTGACCCCAGAATGGCTACCTTCCTCCAGAAATTAGTAAAGGACCACAAAAAGGGCATAGATCGGTCTTGGCGCGCCTGCCAAGACAAGTTGTTAGACATCTTGGGCCCCATCACTAAAAAATTGGATATGGCAGAGGAGGCCATGGCCTCTGGTTCCCTAATTTCCCCTGAAAACCTGTCATCTGGGGCCCAGCGCGTGGTGCGTGGTGGTGTTTCTTGGAAACGCCAACTGAGCGAACTCCACTGAGCAGCGCAGGTCCCTGCTCATCAAGGTTGACCCCAAGCTGGGGGCGGGAGCGATTGCTCAAGGCGGCCTGTCTGGCGAGCCTTTTATTAAAGAGTTAGGGAGGTTTGTCAACACCTTTACATCAGGAAGGTTTTTCGCCCTCGGGTTTTCCGAGGGGCCGGACGAGGACGGGCCGCTCGTCTGGCCACCCTAACCAAGAGAGGTCAAGGCTCCTCCGGGCAAGACCAGTCCCGCAACGTGGTAATAACAGAGGCGGTGGCGCCTCCAGCTCTTCCGGTGAGTGCTCCCCTTCCTTCCCTTCCTCCAGTGAAGGTGGGGGGCTGTCTGGCACGTTTTCCCCCAGCTTTGACTTCCATCACAGGAGACGCCTGGGTGTTGCAAACCGTGCAGGGTTTTCACATAGAGTTCCAGGGGGATCCTACTGAGGGCGTGCTGCCTCGCCCGCTTTGTTTTTCGGCAACGGAGGCCGCGTTAGTCGACCAAGAGGTTCAGTCTCTGCTGTACAAGGAAGCGATCACAGAATCTCGTCCGCATCCTGGAGGTTTTCTCAGCAACCTCTTTCTGGTGGACAAGCTAGATGGCGGCTTAAGACCGGTCATCAACTTATAAGAGTTCAATGCATGGCTGGTCTACCGTCACTTCAAGATGGGGGGTATCCATCTACTCTGCGATATTCTGCACCCCAACGACTGAATGCCGCGCCTTGACCTCAAAGACGCCACCTCGCGATTCAGATCTCCCAGCCCCATAAGCGGTTTCTTCAGTTCTGCTGGCAAGACAGGGTGTACGAGTACACCACTTTTCCGTTTGGTCTGTCTCCGTCCCATGGTGTTTTACCAAGGTTCACTGACCAGCAAATTGAACATCTGAGGGCCTTTGGCATAAGACTCATCATCTATTTGTACGATATCCTCCTGATGGCGCAAGATCCTGTTACCCTCTCTCGTCACCTCCAGACGGCGGTCAACCTCCTTCAGGGCCTCAGGTTTGTGATCAACGAGGCCAAATCCACTCTCGTTCCCTCTCAAAGAGTTGTTTTTCTTGGGTTTTCCATCGATTCCATAGAATCCACCCTCAGCCTTCACCCCGGAAACTGACAAAGATCCGTGTGATATCGCCCCGCCGGTCGCGAGACCCTTACTCACCCCGCCACGACTACCACCCCTCCGAGGCTCTCCATATCCAGGCACACAATCTGAATCCACCACAAAAGCGTACGTGACGACAGGAACCCTGCCCCTCTCTCTGTTACAGGATCCAATCCGGAGCGACGACGGACCGTAAGGACTTCCCCTTGACCCCGGAAGTCCCTCCTCCCTGCACACAGAAAAGACAGAAGACGAGAGGTGGAAAGCGTCGGAGTATCGTGGCAGGAGATTTCGGCTGGAGCTGTGACAGAAGGAGAAGACGGGAGTGGAGACATCGAGGAGTGGTCCGAAGACTGGTGTAGTCCCACGGAGGTGGCTGAAGAGCGGCCGTAACTCGAAGGAGAGTTACGGCGGAGCGCGTGAGTACCAGCTACCTTTAAAGCACGCTAGGTGCTCTGTGTAAATAGTACGGCCCCCCCTTGTATAAATACTCCCGCTATCCTAGACACGTCACTTGTTGCTCTTGGACACCTTATATATATATATATATATATAGCACCTGACACTGTTTAAACATCACACCCCCACCGAACCTTCCTGAACACCTCTTGCACTTTACCTTCCCTTATCCGTCCCGCCCCTTCCTCACGATCGTTTATATTCCTCTCACTCCTAGTTAACGGTGACAGTATCTGACCTCTAGTCCCAGTGAGACCAACGGCTCCTCTCTCTCTTATTGCCCTCCGAGGTGCCTTCCCGACCATCTCGAGACGTCTACACCCAAGACCAGGAACACCACTGGACCCCCACAACATCAGGAGGAGAAAGAAAAAGTCTACGCATCCCGTGTTTTATGTCATACCTTGGATTTTCTCTCTGGTTATCAAACTGCTCAGTGTGCAATAAAAAAACTACTATTGCCCACTATATCAGGCCTCCTCGCCTGCTTTTCCAGTCCGCCGACCGCCCATGATCACAATCCGTCACAAGATTCGGAGGGCTCTCGCCCAGCCTCAGATCTCGCACAGGCAACTTGCTTGCATTGTGGCCCTTCTGTTGGCCTCCATCCAGGCTATATTCCCGGCTCCACTCAACGCCTCAAGGCTACTCACTTGCGCAAGGGTCTTTCTTCTATTTCCACGATGTGAGCCTCTGGAAGCTACAGTGTTTGTGGATCTCCAGGACCTTTTGGGACCGTTCTCAGTGGACCTATTTGCGTCCTGGCTGGATCACTAGCTTCTCCTGTTCTTCAGTTGGAGGCCGGACCCTCTAGTGGAGAAAACGGACACATTTCTGCAGAACTGGCAGGAGGAAGCGGGTTATGCCTTTCCCCCGTTTGCCATGATCACCTGGGTCTCAGCCCAAGTGCGGCGGCAGCAAGCAGATGTGGTTCTCATTTCGCCGAGGTCGCAAGTTTGGTTTCTGGTTCTAATGGAACTTTCTTGGGATTTTCCAATCCATCTCCCCCCCTTCCCAACTCTCCTCTGCAGTCCGGAGGGAGTCCCTCATCCGTTGATATAATAGGGGTCGCTGTCCCTGATTGTGTGACGGATTACAGGGGACGATGGGCGGTCCGGTGCCTTTCGGGAGCGGCTGAGCGATTCATGTCCAGAGCTTGGGCAGACAGCACGGTCAAGCGATAACGTTCAACCTGGTGTTGTGGGTGTCTGTGACAGGGTTTCGATCCTGTGGCAGCAGATGTGACTTCCATCCTGAACTTTTTGGCCCCCCCTGGCGGAAGGAGGTTTGGCGTATAGGACCAACAATACGTTCCGCTCCACCATCTCAGCTGGGCACACCGTTGTGGACGGCTCTTCAGTCAGGGAACATCCTCTGGTCTGTCGTCTCCTTCGAGGCATCCACCTGCCTCTGCCTCTAGAACCGAGGTACTCCCAACTATGGGATGTCAACCGGGTCTTGAACCTTTTCCTGTCTTGGCAGCCAAACAGCTTCCTTTCTAGGAAGGAACTCTCTGCGAAGTTAGCCATGCTTCTTTGCTTAATCTCCTGCAGACGAGTTTCTGAAGTCTGGGCCCTGGACGTGTCTGGTAGGATTGTTTCTCCTACAGGGGTTACCTTTATAATCCGTCAGAGCACAAATTGCGGAATTGTGTGTTGTGGCCTGCCTTAAGGCGTACTAAGAAATGCCTGAGGAATTCAGCCCTCCAGGGGAGCGGCAGATCCTCATTGCACTCAAGAAGCCTCACGGGGCTGTTTCCTCGCCCACGATTGCCCGTTGGGTGATCCAGGAGGCTGGTATAGACCTCCGTCTGTTTGGTGCACAATGTCTACTAGAGGAGCTATGGCCTCCAAAGCATTTAACCTGGGAGCTCGTCTGGAAGACATTCTGAATGCTGCAGATTGGTCTTCCCAATCTACCTTTAAGCGGTTTTACTTTAAACCGGTTATTGATAGGGCTCATTTCGTTGTGAGCAAGCTTTAAATGAGCATAATCCCTGCCTCCGGTCCTGACATAGAATGAAAAATGTCCTAGCTAGCGTAACAGAGTTTAAATTCTATTAAGGCCTCGGAGGCGAGGATTATCCCACCCAGGGTACAAGTTCCTTGCTGGTTTTTTCCTCCCTCGAATTTGAGTAAGTAAAGTTTTTGACCATAGCTATTTGATCTATTGTCATACTGTTGTGTTTGTACTTGAGATGTTTTCCCCACAGAGTTAAACCTCAGCCACTTCTTCTGTTCCTTACCCTTTTCCTTTGCTCCTTGCAGGCGATTCCAAACATGATTCTTGAAGCGTTCCTGATGGCTGACGGAGTGACTAAAGAGGAGGGATAGTCAGACAGAGGACCATCAGCACCCTGGGGACCTGTGATTGGTGCAGATGATGGGACACTCTTGCTATGGACATTCTCTATTGTTTCTGTTAATTCCCTATGGTTCATGGGAATAGTAGTTGTTTTTACTTGTCCTGCTATTCAATAAAGTGAAGAAAGAATATCATAATCCTCGCTTCAGAGTCCTTAATAGAACTGAAACTTTCCGTTACACTAGCTAGGACATTTTTCATTCTCTCCATTTTAAATTGGAGAACCTACATTTTCATTGCTCCAAACATGAACGCTACATTGCTATACAGGTGTACCTTCTCCAAGGTCCACCGGCCCAGTTTTGCAAGCTTATTCATGTGAGGTGGGCAACCAATTTTTGAAGTAAGCACCAGGTTTTTCAAACGTTCTGTTCTTGGCAAGTTGTGCTTGTTCAATCCCATTAGTTTGTCTTAAACCCAGGGTGTTACAAACTCGAGTCTTTCAAGACCTGGTTGCTTTAAACACTAAACTATGCTTAACTTTACTTATTGCCAGGGAACTCATTTGGTTGAGAAACCCAAACTAACCTAGGACAGACAGGCTGCAGACCAGGAAAAAGTACGTAATAAGCATTAATTTCCATCTGGGAGGACCTAAACAGGAATATGATAATTACCCTGTAAGTATCAGTTTGTGGCATGTAGTCCTGTAGATTCAAATGGCATAAACTCCTGCGCCATCCAGTTATGGGTCCGGACATTGCAAGCTGTTTTTCTTCATAAAAGTCATACGAGTCACAAGACAAAGTGACGACTCCTCTCGGTGATAATGCGCATGGGCATTGACTACATTGTTAGGAATGTTTTCCCGTAGGTGGGTGAGAATGGAGTAAGAATAAGTATCAGTAAAAAAATGTCCATGGAAATAAAATAGTGTAAAGGAACTGCAACAGCCACATGTGTCCGGGGAGGAGGGTGGGGCACGCGAATCAACAGCACTACATACCACAAACAGATGCTTACAGGGTAACATTCCATTCGAGGATGTGTGGCTGTAGCTACCAGGCTCTGCATAAATTGTAAAGCTTTTCCTCTCCAAAAGTGGTGGCTAAGCTGTGGGTGATGCAGGTGTTTGAAAGAGTCCGTAGCACTACCTGACCTACAGTGGCTTCATGGCGTACTAAGTCATACACACAATAATGTTTGGTGAAAGTGTTTGGTTTAGACCAGGTAGCTTGCCTCACAAATGTCAGCTATTGGGACGTTGTCCAAAAAAAAAAAAAACAGAGCGAGGAGTGCAGCTGTCTCCCAATACTAGATCTTTTAGCTGACATTGGCGCACTGGCCAGTCTTGCAGCGGGTGCATTATGCAGAACATGTGGTACTATTGCAACGCAAGATGCCAACATGCCTTAGTCTTGCATAACTGTTTTGACTTGTGTGTTGATTGGGTTGAATTGTTTGTAGTAGCATTTGAATATTTTGAACTCTGGCCACATTTGGTTATGCTAAGCAAAATTGTGTGTTGAGCATGGCCGCTAAATACGGCTGATTGGTAAAGCTTCAAGGTGTGATTTCTGTTATGTTGATAGTAAATTCAAATTGATGGAGAAGATCGAGAGTAGTTTGAGTGTGTTGTTGACTCATGAGAAATGTACTGGCTTTGACAAGTCAGTCGTCCAGATATAGGAAGATATGAATGTTCTGTCTGCGCAGATGTGCTGCTACCACTGATAGGCATTTGGTGAACACAAGGGGTGAAGTAGGGACTCAGAATGAGAGTACTTTGAACTGGTAATGCCTTCCAGCTATAATGAATCTGAGGTATTTGTGATGAACTGCATGGATTTGGATGTGAAAGCAGGTGTCCTTTAAGTCTAGTGATGACAAAGTCGCCTTTTTGGAGGAGTGGGGCCACATCCTGAAGAGTGACCATATGGAAGTGTTCTGATAGTATGCAATAATTTAAAGGCCTGAGAAAGAAGATGGGTCGTAGTGATCAGTGTTTTTTGGGAAATATAATTTATAGTGTGCACACTCCGGAACCTTGGCGCTGAAGAGGGACAGGATCTATGGCTCCTTTGAGCAACAACCTGCACTTCATGTGTTGGTAGGTTTTAATGTTATATGGAGAGATTGTGTCTGCGAGGAGGAATGTTTGGAGGTGTAGTGATGAGCGCCAGACACTAACCATGTTGGCTAATGTCCAACACCCACTGGCCTGATGTTATAGTTTCCAAGTGGGGAGAAATGTTGTAGTTGGCCCCCAAAGAGAGTCAAATGGTCTGGGAGAATGAGGAGAGCACTGTCTAAAGAGGAAGGATGTAGGGTGTGCTGAGGCAACCTTACCACGAGCTTTAGAATTGTTTCCTCTATATGTACCTCTTTAGTATCCCCTTGAGGGGTTGAGTTCCGATGTTGCTGCCTGTACAAGAAGGTAGAAGCATCAGGGGGTGTAGGTTGGCCCCCGGTTTGTATGAGGGATGCTGAAAAGAGCCATGTGAAGCAGATACTTGGAGCATCCCCATAGATTTTGCTACTTTGGTGTCCTTTTTAAAAAAAAATTTAGCGCCTTGAGACCCTCTGGGTATGTAGCGCGCTATATAATTTTTTTGACTTGACTTGACATGCTTGGCACACCTGTGGACCAAATAGATGATCCTTGTTAAATGGCACATTCAACAGAGTTTGCTGCACTTATGGCTTAAAGCCAGATATACCGTGCCAAGCAGGTCTTCGCAACAATACACTTGGATTGTTGCCCCTGGCAGCTGTGACTGCTTAATCTAGGGCAAACTTGATTGAGTTAATGGATATTAATTTGCCATTATTTACAATTTAATGTTCTTATTTTATGTGTTGGAGGAGCTTCTCCAGCTCATTCCAATGTTCCCTGTCATACCTTGCCAATCAAGCCTATGTGTTGGCTATCCGCAAATGACTGGAGGATTGTGCTGCCACTCGCTTCCCTGCAACAGGAGTAAGTTTGGACTCCTTGTCAGGTGGAGGAGCATCCGCTGAGTATTATGAGTTGGCCCTTTTACAGGCATAAGACTCAACTAGTGAGTCTGGGGAAGCTGACCTTTGATGTAAATAGGATTTAATGGTACTGGTTCATGATTAGGGCTCCCGAATTACATAGTATTATATTTTTTAAACATTTCCGTCGGTATTAATCCATTTTTATTTTTGGGCTATTTTATTGGTGTTTATCCCAATTTATTTTAGGTTTTGAGAATAAATGGACAAGTAAGATGGTATCTTGCCACAATTATTTAACTGATCAACATGCACTCGTACTTTGAGGACTTTTGCGTTTTAGCAAATTAAGCAGGCACATATAACAAAACTCCAACAGGTAAATATCAGCATTATATACAATACATATAAACATATGCCTATATTTAAGGAAATCTCATCTGGGTTTAAATCCAAATGGGGTCTACCTGCTTAGCAGTTGGTCTGGAATTCATGAAGGACAACAAGAAGAGTTACTCAGAAGCACAATTTTCTGTATTTTTCTGCTTTTAAAAATAAATACAGACAGGAAATAGATTGTTTTCTGTCTATATTTATATGTAAAAATCAGTTAAAACTGAAAACTGGAAGCCTTATACATGATCAGTGACAACTGTGCAGATCCCCTGTGGTGTAATGTCCCCTGGGTCTTCATGTAAATGATGTGATGAAGGTGGTGGTTAAGAGGATGGAGGAGATGGCCGAGGAAGTGAAGGATGCAGAAGACTGGCTGCTATGTCCTTTTTAGTTGGCACTGGTTAGTCTATGGCCTCTTCAAAAGAAAGCTGGTGCTTGGATGGTTGGGGTACCGGCTGCACAGTCTTAGATAAAACATGGCCAGTTTGAGGCTGTATATGCAGTTTTTCTGCTTCGGATCAAGCCACTCTGGCATTATTTGGAGGATTGGTTCCCTAGGAAACACGGATGCTCATGCTGAAGTTTTTGGTACCGAAACAGGTTTCTTTTTCAGAGCCAAGGTGGTCGGGGACAAAGCGGCAGACGGCAGAGTGCTCTAAACCGAATTGGCAGCTGGTCAGCTTGGTAGAGTTTGGTTGACTCTGTGCAGAAGGGAATGGTTTTGTCTTTGTCTTTGGTGTCAAGCCCAAGGGTTGGGTGTCCACAGCAGATGGACAGAGCCGACCATGGCCTGTTGGCGCCTCAATGTCGAGCTTCAAGGGTGCCTCGACAGCAAACTTCGGTGCCTTGGCGGCGAGCTCCGTGCTCGACGCCTATTGGAGTCCATGCCTCAACGTCTATATTCGCTGCCGGTGTCACGATGGAGACCTACTTGGAGTCTTCGACATCCTCCTCCGGTGATTGCTCGACTTTGTGTCTTGAATTGACGGCGAGCATTTCGGCGCCGTACCTCTTCTCGATGTCGAGCAGGACCGATGTCGTCTGAGTTCCCCCTCTTCCTGGGATGCTCTGTGGAAGTTGCCAACAGACTTGATAGAGGTTCTACCCTCCCTAAGTCCTGAGGTCCCATCTTCAGACTGCAGCCTCCTCTGCTCTTCTGTTCCATGGAGACAAATCTTCTCCCGGTCTCTCAGGGTACGCTTGGTGAAGTTCCTGCAGTGTTGACATGACTAAGGAACATGACTGTCTGGAAGACAGATGATACAGACCCTTTGAGGGTCTGTCTTGGCCTTCTTTCTCCCACAAGCTGGGCATTTGCCAAAGAGGGATGGCATTTCTTGACAAAATGCTGTTAATTTCTGGCAGGAAAAAACAGAAAAAGGCAGGGAGAAACAAAAAATGTTGAGTAAAACGTTTAAAGTTGAAATTCAATTAAGAATATTTGATTGAAAAAACAATTTGGTCGAGCTCAATGCTCCAGGATCCTGTCAGCAGGAGCCGGAAAAAAAGAACTGAAGTAACTGCCATCTGCTATGCATGATGAGATACTGCTGGTGCCTGGTCCCTTAAAGGCACAGTGTTCTTTTTTTAGACATATAATGACAGCCTATGAGGCTACTCTGCCCTGCTCCCTTCATCTCTATCAAAGATAAAAAAGGTTTGGGGGAGATTTCTACTGACTAAACTAAAATGATCTAAAATGTACTTATTCTGGCCCCTTTTTCTCTTCAGGATGAAGATTCTTGTCAGTGTAGCCTGGGCAAATAGACTGCATAATTTGTCTCTTTTTCTTAAGTGTCTTTGCAGGCCTGCCTGAAGTAAGGCAAAAATTCTACACTTAAGATATATATAGAACAACTGCTCCGGGGTCCCCGCATGTGGGCGGGACTATGCAGCGCTTATGACTATACATGGAAATCCCATGCAAAAGAATAGGAGGATCCCACGTACAGAGTATTAGGTGTGTGAGACATATTAAGGGCTTCTGTTTTGAGTGAACATGAGCACACAAACATGGCTCTCAAAGCTATGCACTGGTTACCAGTATCGGTCAGAATCTCCTTCAAAATGCTCTGCCTAACAGTGTCACAATGGACAAACCCCACATTATAGTCGAAAAACTGTTGTGTCAAAGGACAGCAAGGAAGTACGGTAAGCCAAAAGGCTAACATACTAGGAAATCCTCTTTAGAAAAGGCAGAAAGGCAGGATACGAACTGCCAATTTCAAACTTTTGTACTCCTTTGGTAGGGTTATCACTGAGGAACTGATTCATTTGTGCTCCACAAATTTTGCCCCTCACAACCTTGCACTTTCCACCTGACCAAACTACACAAACATTTTCAAACTCTGAATTGAGTAAACTTATTAGATAATTTTGTATACATTTTGCATATTGTTCTCCAGAATAAGAGAAAGGATGACCATACAGTGACACCTAAGAAGGGCCAAATAACAGATTAAATATCAAGGAATGTATCTCCAGTGGGATGAAGAAAACTCCAGTACTAAAAGAAAGATGTGCTGCTGCTCGGCACCCTATATACCCATTTAATAAGTATTGCATCTATCATACACGTACCAGATGGAAAGGGCAATATCACCCTTCTCTTTCAACTCAAAAGCGACAGACTTTAAGCTAGCGAACACATAACAGAGCATCACCCTCTTGACAGTGTCCCTAACAGGCTAATAGCAGTTAAAAAACAAACAAAAAAAGAGCAAAAAATGAAATTAATGAAAACATCACACTGAGGAGCATCCTCAGAATTGGTCTAATTTAATAAGTAATACAATCTTCTGGCAGATCCCTTGCCTTTACAATATCCCACAGTTGTTAGACTGCTCTGGAAAACAGTTTCCATGGAGCAGTACCTCTCTAGCGCTGGCAAGTGGTGCTGTACGGCTCCAGCAGACTCTGCCTGCCCGATAAGACCTCACCAGTGCACAATAGGTGCCAACCTGTGTGCGGACATCACATACTGATTTTTTATTTTTACACCACAGTGAAACATGCAGACAAGAACCCAGAGAACGTCAGCAACAGCAGCTTTGACACTGTGGCAATCCTTTCCATTAGCGCCGGGACACCTTGTTAGATAGTTGTGCGCTTGAGAATTGTATGTTTGAATACTTTGGGATCTTATATACAGCACCGACTCATCACTGGAGGAGAGAAGGCAGTGACTAATCTGGAGTTTTTGTACTCATCAAAAACATTGCTACCGAAGGTAAGTAACTTTCCAATCCATACATCTTGTTGCAGTTTCCTCAACTTGTCAATGAGTCCCCAAGCAATACCCAGCAGCACAGCCCTGGCAATAGATCCATAACTGCATAATTGTGATGTGCCGGAGTAACGTTTAGCAAACGTATCTCTGGATGACAAAGTGGCAGATGTTAGCCACTAAAAGACCTCTGTTGAAAGCCTCAGAAACAGCCATGACCAAAGTGCAGTGGGAACAAATACCTTAGAGAGGGTCTTTCTTTTCCAAGGAGCTGCTGATCTTGATAAAGAGAATTATCCATCTCAAATTAGTGTGTTTGTTAACATCCTTGCATTTCTCGGATCTGGCAAGACTGACATTGATAACAATAAAAAAAGTTTTTCCCTTGGATTGACTCACCAACTCTGAACAGCATTCAACTATCTTTCATACAAGCTTCTTCTCTAAAATATATACTGTCGATAACCCCACATGTAATTATAAAAATACACAAATCAAAAATCTTGTTAATTCGATTGAATCTATATTGTAGTCATATCACATGGAATATCTTTAGACTCAATAGTTCCTCGAATCTAACACCCCAGAAGCGTTGACGCTTTTCGTTGTGCAAACAGCTTTCGCACCCCCCTTCATTAGGACTTTATAAAGATTGTCTGTCGGAAGTAAAACTAAAATCATGTGTGCCTTAAAATTAGGGTTACACCCAGAGCTTAATATCGGTTTGTTATTATTAGCGCTTGTGGTAGACCTTGGATTATCTGAATCAATGGGTCATAGTTTTCACAATACCGTATTTAATAGGATAAGCCAACCTGGACCGTGCGAAGACCTACATTTTCATAAGGACCTTGTTGTAGGAGAGTAGGATCTGCTTCCTATGGTTACCTCCACTTTTTGCTGCGTTTCACTGATTTATCGACTTTAGTTTGGCTGGGGCCCTGCTAAACAGGACCCCAGCCTAGCTGTTCCCGCTCTAAAATGATTGCATGTACATTAGGTACACTCCAGTATGGTTACTGGGTTACCCTTGTGAGTCCCTAGTATGGTACCTTAGGTACCAAGGGCATAGGTACCCCAGAGGCCTACCAGGGCCTGAAGCATGTATTATGCAGCCTGGGTAAGGTGGTACTTGTACCCCTTACTTAGATATAGTATACCTATATCTACCTTTTAAAACAAACACATATACACCTATAAGTCACTCCCTAGGGCAGGCCTTGACAATCCTGAAGGCAGAGTGCTTGGTTTTGTGTGAGAGGGTGCCCAAGCATGAGCTGAGCCCCTCTGCGGCTTTCAAAACCCTTCCTTATAGCTGTTCTGTGATATAGCCATACAATATACTCTTAAGTGCATTATAACCTCACAAGTTCTGGTGGCCGGGTTAGCATTCCACCCTTCTAGAGGGAGGGGAGGCCTGGACAATAGGTTTCTTGTCCAGGGAGGTATAACCACCTCCCCAGACAGGCTTTAGTGTATTGGGGCAGGGTGGGTGCATTCAGAGAATGCTTTTCAGACACTGCCTGGGGCACACAAGGATTTCCCTGTGCATACCCCAGTTCAAACCGGTTGCAGGGGCACTCAGCCCCTGCTCTGGCGTGAAACTGGACAGAGGGGAAGGGGGGTAACTACCCCCTCCCCAGGTCCTCCCATAGGTGGGACCTTAGAGTTAGTCCAACCCCTAAACTTAGTATAAGTATAGAAACCCGGTCCCTAGGACTTTAGATTACCCTGGACGAAACTCTGCAACATTTATATAGGACCTACGATATTCTATATCGACTAGAAGATGGAAGAAATATCCCTAGGGGTCAAGGTGTGACTCCCCTGTTCAAACAGGCAGCAAAGAAGCATCTTGCCAGTCTGCATATTCGAGGCTCCCGCCGGATCCCGAAGAATCTGCGACACAGACTTCCAGAAATCTCCGAGTCCTTCACAAGATCTCAGCAGAGCTGAGACCTGTAGCCATCACGAGAGACGTTGGACCGGGACTCCTGGACATCCAGCACATTTGCTAGTGCATCGACTTCCCAAGCTTTCCCAAAGTTGTTCATTGGACTACTTGTAGTCCAAGCCCGGAGCACCTTTTGCACCAAAGCTTGAGGACCTACACTCCACGAGTGTTCCGTGGGCCCGCTTCCTGCATTCCTTCTCGAGGCACCTTCGCAATCCCTGGCCCGTCGACTGTTGGGTCCCCACGAAGCAAACTCTTGTTTCTTGGGCTTTCCTGGTTGCTCCAGACATGCCCTAACTCCCCTCCAAAGGGTGAGTCCCGCAAACCTTGCTGGTCTGCAGTGAAGCCACTCTTTCCATTCTGCATGGGTTGCTGTTGCCAAGGCTTGTTGGGTCCAATCCGGATACCGACGCTGCAGCACTCGACATCAGACGTGGGACGGCTCGAATCCAGCTCGTGGTTGTCGACGTCTCCTGGACCTCGTGACTGAAGTCAAGCTTCACCTCCATCACCTGAAATCACCCGACATCTGCTGACATCTTCTCGTCGCCTTCCTGGTCACTGGCTAGTGCCCCAGACTCTGTCCCCTCTGCTTTCAGGTTCTTCAGATCTTCGATCCACCCTTGGATCCACCCGGACACTTTTCACCTGGTCGCCTGCAGCACTTCTTTGCAGCTCTCCATAGGAAACGACAACTAAACCAGACACGAAAAGACACCTATGCACCCGGCTTCCCTGGGTGACTTAACACAAGTACTTCAGTGCTCCCGTGGGTCTTGATTGACGAAGTGTCCAGTACTGAAGGGGTTTGTTCTTAGTCCACTCCTAAGTGTCCTTATTCTTTAAAAATCTAACCGTAACTTTCTCCATAGAAGTCCATGGTGATTTGCGGCTGTGTTTAGACACTGCACGCGTCCCCCGTGGGTCTCCTGTGTCCCTACCTTGGTCGGTTTCTGGTTGCCTCAGCGGTTCTATAGGCCCTAGGCCTGGTCTTTATGTTTACAGCTGTACTTATACCACTTTCTTAGTATATGGTTTGTGAGGTCCCTAGGGCAAAACGTATACTGTGCTATTTTACTGTGTGCTACTGGTTTTCAGTAAGTACTTTTGCCTCTAGCCTCATAAAGAGACTAGAGGGGTGTGTTTAGAATAAATACATATATTTTTTATATATATCCACACCTGGTGTGGTTCTCTTTTCATTTGGACGTTCATTAAATTATAGACTGGTGAAACAAGCTGCTTTACATTCCTTCAAGACTTAGGCTAAAGGCTGCTCTCCATAGCTACCACTAGGATAGCTTTCTATAAAGGTTGTCTTAAACCTACCATCAATAAGGGTCGTTTGGACTGGTGCAAGGTGCCCACTAGAATAGTGGACAGCATTTGCCAGGCCAACTTCTCACGCTTAGACATGATATATTTTATTCAAGCATACGTTTCCTGCGATTGCCGATAGTTTGGTATACATTCTCTTAGTCTTTATTTAAAATCTCTACAAAATCTTCATACAGAAGAAGAACTTCTTTTATTCACAGTCAGGTATACGTCCTTCACCCTTCTATAAGACTTCTATTTGAGCCGATATCTCTGTCATCTCCGATCAAACGCTGCTCTGCAATTGGAAAATCCGATCCGAAACGCGTCGACGCTTCTGGGGTGTTACATTCGAGGAACTATTGCGTCTAAAGGCTTTCCATGCGATATGACTACAATATAGAATTCTATCAAATTAACAAGATTTTTGATGATTAATATGTCACTTGTTATTGTCTCTGTGAATTTATGATATGAAATGTTTTTATGAATTGTGAACAGTGTTTTTCTGTTTTAACATCTATTATTTGAACTAATGGCCGACAATGTACACTGAATAAAAATTGTGAATTTTTAAAAATAATTTGTGTATTTTTATAATTATATGTGGGGTTATCAACAATATATAATTTAGAGAAGAAGCTTGTATGACAGATGGTTGAATGCTGATCAGAGTTGGTGAGTCAATCCAAGGGAAAAACTTTTTTATTGTTACTATATTGGGCATCCTGTCCCTTGGATAGTAGGGCGTCTCCCTTTTACTTTACAAAGAACGACAATGAGTCAATTATCCACCATGTCCTGTTGGATGTAGTTTGAAACTTCAAGCCTAGGATCTACTCTATGCAATCCGCCCTCCCCCAGCCCCCAACACCCAAGCGTTCAATCTCCATTCATGTCGCCAAGGAATTGGGATGGAGGGCAAGCCATATACTGCAAGAGCAGGGCAACTTGGACATAAGAGGTGCCAACTGCTGAGTGTCAATCAATCAATCAATCAATCAATCAAAACATTTGTAAAGCGCGCTACATACCCGTGAGGGTCTCAAGGCGCTGGGGGGCTGCTACTGATCGAAGAGCCAGGACTTGAGAAGTCTTCTGAAGGCCAGAAGGTCCTGGTTCTGTCGTAGGTCTGTAGGGAGAGTGTTCCAGGTCTTGGCGGAGAGGTAGGAGAAGGATCTGCCGCCGGCGGTGGTGGTTTTCCGCATGCGTGAAACTGTGGCGAGGGGGAGGTTGACAGAGCGGAGGCTGCGGGTGGGGGTGTAGAAGCTTAGTCGGTCGTTGAGGTATGCTGGCCCGGCGTTGTGAAGGGCTTTGTGTGTGTGGATGAGGAGTTTGAAGGTGATCATCTTGTTGACGGGGAGCCAATGCGGTCCTCTCAGGTGGAGTGTGATGTGGCTGCGTCGGGGAACGTCGAGGATCAGTCATGCCGAGGCGTTCTGGATGTGTTGCAGCCGTCTCAGGAGCTTGGTTGTTGTTCCTGCGTAGAGGGCGTTCCCGTACTCCCGTCTGCTGGTGACGAGGGCCTGGGTGACTGTTTTTATCGTGTCTGAGGGGATCCATTTGAAGATCCTGCGGAGCATTCGGAGGGCGTTGAAGCAGGATGCGGAGACGGCGTTGACTTGCTTGGTCATGGAGAGGGCGGAGTCGAGGACGACCCCCAGGTTGCATGCGTGGTCGGTGGGGGTTCTGGGGCTGTTCCTATCGATGTTGGCCACCAGGAGTCGTCCTAGGCTGATGGGGTGGTGCAGAGGATGAGGACCTCCGTCTTGTCTGAGTTCAGCTTCAGCCTGCTGTCCTTCATCCATTCGGCGACAGCCTTCATTCCTCTGTGGAGGGTGGCTTTGGTGGTGTGGGGGTCTTTGGTGAGGGATATGATCAGCTGGGTGTTGTCGGCGTATGAGATGATGTTGAGGCTATGTTGTCGTGCGACGTGGGCGAGTGGTGCCATGTAGATATTGAACAGCGTCCGGCTGAGGGAAGATCCCTCTGGGACGCCGCAGATGATCTTGGTGGTCTTGGAGCGGAAGGGTGGGAGGCGGACGCTCTGGGTTCTGCCAGAGAGGAAGGATGTGGTCCAGCTTCTCTTGGATTCAGGCGTCATGGAAGCGTGCTGTTAGGGTGTGGTGGCAGACCGTGTCGAAGGCTGCTGATAGGTCCAGAAGGATGAGGGCGGCTGTTTCTCCTTTGTCCATCAGGATCAATAGATCGTCGTACTAGATTGGGGCAGCAACTGTAATTTGTCGTACTGCACTATCACCAGGACTAGAAGCAAAATTGGAATTGGTGGGAAAGACCATAGCAGTCCCCAAGACCAGCAAAATCTAAAACTGATCCATAGATGCACACCACAATTTGGAGAACACCTCTGCCACTTTGGGGTGTAGTTCTCATTCTTCCGTATCCTGCAGATGCCAATATATATATCTTTTTTCAATTCCTCATCAGTGAGGTGCAGCTGGCCTTCCCTGTCTCCCAATTTTGACAGTGACTACATCAAATTTTCGCTTCAGCAGACGTATCTAGGCCACTGGATTGTTTTCAAGTCAATGGTAAAGACCTGCATCAGAGTAAGGAGGAGGAAGCCGATTGTCTGTCTTCGAACCATAATTATTGCACCCACAATTCTTATAAGGCATGATTATGGTGTTGGAGTTGAAATAACTCCCTCTGGTCAAATTGCTGTTTCGTGGGAAGACACTGTTACTCAAGTGAAGTTCTAATCTTCTCTTGCACTACTCAGAGATTTCACCTGCCTTAGGGGGGAGGTGGCAGTCCAGACTCAATACCAAAAACATCTCTGGGGGAAATCTCAGTGATGGCAACAGACAGAGGATGTGCTGTAATTAAAAACTTCCTATAAGGCACAGAGGACTGGCATTCAGAGGCTTTGGAGCTGCCAGAGTTGCAAAGGACAAAGGAGCAGGGGCGTCCTTAGGAAGTGACCTAGAGGGTGTCTGGCCATCTGAAAATGTTGAACATGGCCTGGTAGGGTCAAAAGATTGAGTCACAAATTCATGCTGAATTATTTAAGAGTCTGGCATAAAGGAATAGTGCAATGAATTTGAATGGTTCCATGATGCAGGATAATTTCTTAGAGGAAAAGAAAAGTAAGCCCTGCAATAGCTTTTTTGTGTTTTATCTGGAGGAAGAGGAGGAGTTTGGTGTGTCCTACCAAGCCTTGGCCCGAAATACCTTGGCATCCTGCTTCCTGATGGCCCACCGGATGTGTCAGGGAAAATGGTTGCATCGAAGACCCCACATGCATGTGTCGTAAAGATTCAAAAAAGACAACTGCTTTCAGTACTTTTATCAGTGTTTGAATGAAAAACAAACAGATGTTGGCACAGTTATGCCAAGCAGGTGGAGTCATATGAGGAGCAAATGGTGCCATGTGGCAGCTCTGGAGTGCTACTGATGGGGGCAAAAGAGTATTCTACCTTTACTTCACGGCCACGATTTACCGTTCCTATGCATTTTTTACTTCGCAGGTACGATTACGTTGCATGCTTTTACTACGCATGCTACTAGTAAGCAAATACTGTTACTTCGCAAATATGTTACTGTGCAAATACCATTACCACAATGCAAGTAAATTACTTCAGTGTTGTAAGAGTATTAAAATGCACAAAAAAAACAAACGTTTAATATAAAAGTCTTTGCAAGGTTTTAAAATTGTTTCTATGGTCACAAATACCGTAACTTTGCAGGCTATCCACATCGTTGTTTTCATTCCGATTCTAAATAATGCTGTGCGACTGACACAGGAGAAGTGGAAGGTGAATTATGAGGAGAGAGGTAAGCGGGCTGTGTCGTTTTTTAGGGTTGTGCATGGGGTAGTCTAATAGGTTGTAGGTTTGAGTTTGTGTAGTGTACAGTAGTGTATTTGGGTGTAGGGTAGTGTTGGGGGTTGTGAAGGGTAGGGTTTGGGATTAGGGACAGGACATGGGGTCGGAGGAGGGAAGTGCAGGGTGTAGTGTTTTAGGGTAGTGTTGTGGTCTATTTGTAGTGTTGGGTAGTGTTTTAGGGAAGTGTAGGGGGGACGTGGAGGGTAGTGTTTGCATATCGACTGGGTGAAGGGGGAGGGTCTTGCAGGTGTAGTGATTTAGGGTAGTGCTGTGGTGTATGTGTAGTGTAGTGTTTTAGGGTTTAGGGACGTGTCTGAGTGGTTGTGCAGAGTAGTTATTAGAGCATAGGGACAGGAGTGGGGGAAGGTAAAAGGTCATGCAGGGGGTAGTGATTTAGGGTAGTGGCGTTGTGGGTGTGTAGGGTAGTGTCGGGGGTCGTGCTGGGTAGTGTTAGAGTGTAGAGCACTGCCTGGGGGAAGGGGGAAGGTTGTGTAGGGGGTAGTGTTTTAGTATTTAGTGTAGTGGTGTTAGAGTAGTGTAGGGTGGAGTAGTGTTTGAGGGTTAGTGTATTCTGTTGATTAAAATGAAAAATGTGAATGTGTATAAATAGTGGCAGGTGCTACAATCAAGAATGAAAAGAAATTGTCGACATATCAAAACATTTTATAATAGAATATTGATTTATATGTTTAATGTTCAATTTATGAACTCAATTATTGAATGTATTTATAAAAATAATAGTTTTTTTAACGGACATATATTTAAAGAGTAAAGGAAATAATAAACACGAAGAATGGTTACAAAACGTGTGTATTTTTTAAAAAAAGGTGTTTACTTTAATACACGAATGAGTATTTAATACTTGATTTTTAAAAGTACTTACCTACCCAAAACCCCTTTGACGAGCTAAAAACACTCTGTAGTTGTATGCGTACTAATGTTAAGCGAAGTAAAAGCATATTTGTTTCATTTCAATGATCTTGCGAAGTAAAAGCACGTGCACTGAAAACATGTGGTGTAACGGTAATCGCAAAGTAAAAACATCGCACTTAAAACATGCACACTAATGGTATGCGAAGTAATGTCATTCAGGCAAAAGGTCTGTTGGACCGGTCTGACAGCTGGGGAATAGAAAATATTCTTAAGAGAAGAAACTTGCAGGAAGATGCATCAGTCCATGATAAGAGCAATCAGCCAAAACAAATCGACTGGAGTAAGGCACTCTATTTTCCCCAGGATCTGTCCTCCATCTACTGGCTATAAAAAAAATCCCCTTTTCCAGTAAAACAGCATATCTTATTTTAGTTGTCAATTTGGAATTTGAACACTTTTTCAGTTCCTTTCTAGAATTAGAGATAAATATTCTCAAATCATAATAGTTTTTTTCAGGCACGATCCTTAACCTTTATAGGGAAGAAAAACTGAGAAAAACATCAGACCAGCTCTTCAAGGCAAAAATTATATGGGACATATTAACCAGGAAAACTCTTGTTGCTAAGTGGATTGATGATGCTTTTGTGGAGTGAATTATTGATTACACAATGATCCAACGTATTGCAGTTTGCAATAAGCTGGTAGTGATATATTCTGAACGACTAAGACCAATCATTGTCCTCACAGGAAACTACCGTACCTAAAACTCATGTCCAATAGGAGGGAGTCCACGCTGCATTCCAGATGATGTTGCAGCAGAATGGCATATATCCAGCTAATTTTGCTGTTAGTTTGAGGATGGTCTAGCATAAAGGAGTTATCAAGCTTGATTAGCCAGTTAGCATGTGTTTTTCTTCAGATTATGCTGCCTGAAGAAAAGTTACTTACCTGTAACTTTGGTTCCCCAGTATTGGTAACTTTCATAGATTCCCATACTTTGTATCATTCCCCGTCATCGGAATGGGAGCCTCGGTAAATAAAAAATACCATAGCAGTAAGCAAAAAGTGAAAAAATAGGCCTAGGCCTCATCTCATTTTGGAGCTTATCCACCTCTTTTTGTAAAAGAGACCAAATTCTTGCAATAGCCAATCAGAGCAGCCTCACCCCACATCACCTTCCTGAGAGAGCCTCAGATGTTCTTAGCCGTTGTGAACAGCAACATCATTGTACAATAAGGCTGAGCTTTCCCAGGGGAGGAGGGTGGGCGCATGGGAATCTATGAAAGTTACCAATACTGGGGAACCAAAGTTGCAGGTAAGTAACTGGTTTTCTTGCCCCAGTATTGGAACTTTCATAGATTCCCATGCTTTGTATCAGAATAACTAGCAGTAAAGCATATTTTGTCATTTGTATATCTGTAAATGTCATGCATAATCCTGATAAGAAAAACAGATACACATTGGCATCACAAAGCAGAACAACCACAAGTAATACAAAATATGCAATACAGGAAGGCGGGATAGAAAGGAAAGCTCACCGACTTATTGAAAAAGGTCCCTCAAGACCGCATGGCCCACTGCTGCATCCGCATACAAGCAGTAGTGGCAAGTGAAGGTGTGGACACTGCTCCATGTCGCCCCTCTACATATGTCCTTGATCGGGGCACCTGAGAATAGAGCCACCGATGAAGCCATCAACCTCGTAGAATGAGCACGAACTGCTCGCTGAAGTGGCTTGCCTGCTTCTCGATGGCAAAACTGGATTGCACTTGATATCCAGCGGGAAATACAGGGTTTATAAATTGGACAACGCTTTCGCGGAGCACTGTATGAGACAAAAAGCTGGGAAGACTTCCTGAACAGTTTCGTCCGCTCCAAGTAGAATTTGAGACATCTATGAATGTCCAAAGAATGTAACGCCCTCTCTGCTGGCGTGGAGGGCCGCGGGAAGAAGAACTTTAAGATCACCGGCTCATTCAGATAGAATTCTGAGGGGACCTTTGGGATAAATTTAGGATTTGTCCGCAGGATGAGAACATCATTCTTGAATTGTAGAAAGGGTTCCTCAATTGTGAATGCCTGGAGCTAACTAACTCTTCTAGCCGATGTCAGGGCCAAGAGAAGAGCCAGTTTCCATGATACAAACTTCATATCGGTCCTGTGAATAGGCTCAAACAGAGCCTTCATCAGATGTGACAGGACCAAATTAAGATGCCAGGCTGGTGGTGGAGGCCGGACTGGAGGAAAAACCCTGAAAAAGCCTCTCAGGAACTGTTTAACAATCTTCGCAGACCAAATGGAAGGACCTGATGATGATCGTCTAAATCTAGAAATGGCCGCCAGATGAACCTTTACAGAAGAATGAGCCAATCCAGATATTGCAAGAGAAAGGATGTAAGGCAAGAGTTGGTGCGGTGCAGAAGTATATGGATGTAGACCTTGTCTCTGACACCAAAGGCAGAACCTCTTCCACTTCGCCCAATAGGTTTTATTCGTACTCAGCGCTCGGGCCTGGGCTAAAATGTCTCTACATTCTCCTGGAAGATTCAAACCCTGGAACTCTCTGGACTCAGGAGCCACGCTGTCAATTGGAGTGAATTCAGATCTGGATGCAGAACCTGCCCGTGAGCCATTGTTAATAGTGATCGAACAGGCGGCAGGAGAATTGGTTGATCTTGAGAGAGAAGAAGTTGTTCTGTGTACCAAAACTGCCTCGGCCATGCTGGTGCAATCAAAATCATTCTGCACGGCTCCGCCTTGAGCTTGCGGATCAATCTCGGGATCAGCGGAATTGGTGGAAAGGCGTAAACAAATGCGCTGTACCAGGCTATCAAAAGCGCATTCCCCAAGGATCCCTGCTTGCGTTGCACTGGTATTTGGCGTTCTGAGGAGTCGCAAACAGATCGATGGTTGGGGTCCCCCAACGTGAAAACAGTTCCTCTAGAATGGTCTGATCCAATTCCCATCCGTGGCTGATAGTCCTTTGGCGACTCAAAGCGTCCGCTGTGGCATTGAGTGTGCCCGCAAGATGTTCTGCTGAGCGAGTGATATTGTGTTGGATCACCCAATACCAAAGTTTCTGTGCTTCCTTCAAAAGGGTGCAGGATCTCGTCCCGCCCTGTTTGTTTATGTAGTGCATGGCCGTGGTGTTGTCTGTACGAACCAGCACTGAACGGTTGCAGATCCTATTAAGGAAAGCCTGTAAGGCCAGACGGATGGCCATAAGTTCCAGCAGATTGATGTGGAACTTGCCTTGGACTGTGCTCCAATGACCACTGACTTTCAGTTCTTGGAGGACCGCTCCCCACCCCTCCATGGAAGCATCTGTTAACACCATGGGAGATGGTGGAAGTTGGAATTGCAAACCTACTGAAAGATTCTCTTTTAGCAACCACCAGCTGCTTGCTTTCCGCATTCCTGGTGTGATCACGATTTTGTCGTCGAAGGAGCCTGTCACCTGACGCCATTGCTTATCCAGCTGTTCCTGCAGTGGACGCATTCGAAGCCTGCAGTGCGGTATCAATGGTATGCAGGATGATATCGATCCGAGAAGCAATTTGTATTGGCAGACTGACAGATTTCCTTGTTTGCACGAGGCGAGCTGAGAGAATCAGTTTGGTCTGGCGCTCTTCCGAAGGGAAAGCCCTGCAGCAATCCGTGTCTAGGATAGCACCTAAAAACTTCGCTGTTTTTGGAGGGGCGCAAAATCGATTTCTACTTGTTGAGCCGAAGGCCCAGCTGCTCGAACAGTTGACTGCAGCTCGTGACTGCCCTGGACGCTTCTTGGAACGAAGGAGCCTTTACTAGCCAATCGTCCAGATATGGGAAGACTTCGAAAGACTGCTCCCTGAGAAAAGCTGCCACAGGAGCTAGTCCCTTTGTTAAGATCCTCGGTGCGGACCGGAGACCAAAAGGTAGTACTCTGAATTGAAAATGGCTCTTGCCTACTGTGAATCGAAGATAGTGCCTGTGAGCTGGATGAATGGGCACATGGAAATATGTATCCTCCAAATCTAGGGTTGCCATGTAGTCCCCTGGATTGAGAAGACTGAGAATGTCCTGAAGGGTGACCATCCTTAAAGACAACTTTATGAGATAGGTGTTGAGCTACCGTAGATCTAAAATCGGACGCCACTTCTCCTTCGTTTTGCAAACCAGGAAGAACCTGGAATAGAACCCTTTCCCCTTTTGGGAGTGATGTACAGGCTCTATTGCCCCCTTGATGAAGAGTTGGTGGGCTTCGAGACAAAGAAGTCTTAGATGTTTGGGTGTAATGGCGTCTGGAGCTCTCGTTGGAGGAAGATGTTGAAACTCCAACGTGTGTCTTTTTTGATGATGTTCAGGACCCACTGGTCTGAAGTTATGACCTTCCAGCTATTTAGGCAATGGGCAATCCTGCCCCCCACTGGTGTTAACAAGGGAACAGGAACAGTAGAAAGACCCACATGGCCGCTACTGTCTCTTAGAATTGTCTCTCCTCTGTTGCCCCTGACGCCTCTCGGCGGCTGGCGAGAGAAAGACCCCGACAGACCCTGCCTCTGCGAATATTGGGGATTGTATGACTGACCAGGTTGAGAGTAGGAAGAGTAGCGTTGCTGATTGCCGCCTCCGTAGGATGAGAAACCTCTTCCTCTTGCCCCCTTAAAAGGAACTTTGCGGTATTGTAATGTTCCCAAGGATTTAGCCGTGTCAGTATCCTTCTTTATGCCTTGTAGGGCGTCATCCACATGTTTACCGAATAACATCTCTCTGTCATAAGGTAAGTCCAGAATTTTGTTCTGTACTTCTTGTCTAAACCACGTGGCTCGCAGCCAGCCCTGGCGTCTCAAAACAGCCGAGCCTGCTAGCGCTCGGAAGGCCGTTGTTGCTATATCCATAGCGCAGTCGATTACCTTCGAAGAGGCGCGCTCACCTTCCATCAAGATTTTCCTGACCTCGTCCTTAGACCCATCCTGAAGTTCTTCCACAAACGGGGATAGGTCACACCACATCTGGCGATCATATCTCCCAAGAATCGCCAGAGCATTAGCCGCCCTAACGAGGAGACTGGCCATTGTGGAGAATCTTTTTCCTACATTATCCAGACGCCTCCCATCTTTATCAGGTGGTGTCGTTAGCGGTGTTTATGGATTCTTGGACTTACTCTGTACGGCCTGGGAGATAACAGAGTCCGGTTTTGGTTGACCTGTAAGACATGCGGGGCTGCCCTCCGGCGCCTTCTATCTTTTCTCCAGTCTGGAAAGCACTGGGAGGACCGTGGCTGGATTTTGCATAGCCTTTATTCCTTCTGATCAAACATGCTCAAGGATGGGGATCGAACGAACTGACTTCCGGAATGGTTCTTTGAAGTTGTACAAAAAACAGTCAGATTGAACTGTGGTAATGAGAAGACCAAATCTCTTAGACGCTCGTTCCATGAGGTTGTGAAAACCTCCAATATCTGCTGGAGGAGAGGTTGCGGTATCAGGCCCTGTTACATCTGGATCTTGAAGGCCATCCTGATTCCAGTCCACATTCCGATCTTGGTCAGGGTCCCCCTGCTGATCCGCATCTGATGAGGCATCATCATGATCATCCCGAGTGGCAACCACCTCCTGAGGATGTTCTACGGGCTCTGGGTCATGCACCCTTAAGGGCAAAGAGGCGTTCGCCACTGCTTGCGGGACTGGAGGTAGAGGTGTTGGAGGACGTACGTGTTGAACCTCCTGTTGAGTTGGAAACCGCCTCCGATAGTCCTGCAACATTAATTGCAGGTCTGAGATGAGTGAGGACGGCATCGCTACCATCTCCTGTTGAGACCTTCGTGGAGATCTCTGCGAATGATCATGCATGCAAGGCCCCTCTTGCTGGTCATAACAGTCTTGCGGAGCATAGTGGTGTTGCTCCGTCTCGCCTTCCTCAAAACTGACCTCCTGTAATTTGACTTGCAAGTCAGATGGGCTATAAGCTGGCCCATAAGTGCTGTCATTCTCCTCCTCAGAGTCATCATCAAGCAGTAATGAAGGAGGCAATGGCGTAACCCGCCGTGGAGATGTCATTTCTGGAGTTATACGTCTCTTCCTTTGAGAAATGCAGATTTTCCCAGTCGTCGACGGTTTAATCTTCGTCGACTTAAGTGCCGAAGAAGAGACTGTGCTCGTCGTCGAAGGCTGAGTCGACGACGGTGAGATGGCTTTCGTCGACGATGGTTGGATCGTTGACGGCGTCGTCGATGAGCTCGTCGTCAGAATCATGACAGCTGTCGTCGTAGACGTTGTTCTCGTCGTGGACTACTCTACTCGGCGTCGACGTGGAAAATGTCAGCTTCGTCGACGACGAACAGGAATCAGGCGTCTCAAACATAGACGATGGTGTAGATGCCGTCGACTAGCCCGTCGAAGAGGCCATTTTCAGAGACAAGTCTTTGACAGGAATCGTCGACGTACCTGTAGTTTTCACCGTCAACGGACGCTGTTTCTTGTCTAAAGCAATGTCCTGAGGCGTAGACGAGGCTTTTTCACCCCTCTTTCTTTCTCTGAAGTTGGTGAAGTCACAGAGACGATTTTCTTAGCCTTCTTTGTAGGTTGCAACTCCTCAGGCTGTCCCTGCCTCTCCTTTTCACCGTGGTGAGGAGATTTTAGGGAAGCAGGCCTATCAGACCTATCAGAGGTCCCAGGCAAGGCCTTCACATGGGGCTCATTAGATGTTGAAGGGGAATACCTACCCCCCTTCCTTGATCTTCTTGATGACACAGCAGAAGAAGAGCCCTCACTGTTCGAAGACAGAACCTCCTTGCGATCCTTCATCTTTTGCAACCAAGTCAGCAGGCGGCCTTCTCTGTCCCTCAAGGTCTTTGTGGAGAAGGTCCTGCAAATCTTGCACTCAGTGGCCTTATGGTCCGGGTACAAGCAGTATATACAGTCTTCGTGTTTGCCTTCAACAAACAACCTCTTTTTTGAGCAGGTAGCACAGGCTCTAAAAAGTGCTTTCTTCTCTTTGTCAGACATGACGAAAAAACAGGCAAAAAGTTGTAGATATCTAATCAGAAGTGAAGAAAATTGAGCAGAGCTCAATGGAGACTCCCTTGCACAACATGCGGTAGAAAATCTGAGGCTCTCTCAGGAAGGTTCTGTGGGGTGAGGCTGCTCCGATTGGCTATTGCAAGAATTTGGTCTCTTTTACAAAAAGAGGTGGATAAGCTACAAAATGAGACGAGGCCTAGGCCTATTTTTTCACTTTGTGCTTACTGCTATGGTATTTTTTATTTACAGAGGCTCCCATTCCGACGACGGGGAATGATATAAAGCATGGGAATCTATGAAAGTTCCAATACTGGGGCAATATTTCCACTGCTTGAGAAGATACCGGGTGCTTGCATCAGTCGAGAGTCAATTAACAAAACTGCAATATTTGCTCGTGTTAGACATGTTTCAACAGACTATTCCTTGTGAATTTCAGTAAAACCAGCTGAAATGCAGAAGGGCCCAACTGCTTTGACTTTGGTAAGAATAGGACAGCTCACTGTGTTTTCTTAAATGCCCATATAAACTAGCTGCAAGACTATTCATGAGGAAAATACAAGAAAGTAGGCAACAATATTTTTACAGCAGTGCACCGGCCTCCTTAATGTTTTCCAATCCATTTTACCTTTATCCCAGTTCTTCTCTGGAAAACTAGTGATACCCAGCTTCTATCTGGAGACAGACACTTTGCTACAATCGTTTACACTTTTTAGAGAACATTTTCGGTGCATTTAAGCATTGTGAACATAGAAAGCTAAGACCAGCATATTTACACCAGTACAGCCCCCAATTATTTCAGCGATACTCCTGTGCTCTCTTCTGTACTTCAAACACATTAAAAACAAATGGGGCAGAATGCTTGTAAATTTCGCAGCTACTAGCACTAGTTCGGACCTGAACTGGAATGCAGCCCGGGTGACAGGCAATGCTAGATATTTTTGCATACATTCCACTCATTGTATGTATTATTTTAAAGCCCTGTCATGACTGAGGCCATGCCCTTAGTGTCATAGAAACAGCTAAATCAAACTGGAATGAAAGATGAATAAGCGACTTACCAATTTTAGGGGTTCTGGGCTCATGATGGGGCCTTGATTTTAATGATGCTTCAGATCCATTTTCTTTCTCATTCAAAGTCTGTTTTTGTTTGGACTGCTGGATCTTAATAAGTTGAGAAACCAGCACTGAAAACGCAGTTTGAACAGATGGTTGAGCGCTGTCTGAAGTGATGCTGGGTGGCTTTGTCTGAACAGGTGGCAAAATAGGCTGGATCACGGTCGGTGCTTTAACAGGTTCAGGAGGTTTTGGCTGCTTATCACCTGCTGCTAAGATTCCAGCAGGAAGGCTTATTTTATTTAATTGTTGTTGAGTCTCAGGA
Organism: Lissotriton vulgaris; assembly: GCF_964263255.1. NCBI lineage: Eukaryota > Metazoa > Chordata > Amphibia > Caudata > Salamandridae > Lissotriton > Lissotriton vulgaris. Next base: position 617,952,281 of record NC_141691.1, on the reverse strand, counting down.
TTCACTTTAATGTTCAATACCTGCGCAAAATGAGCCATATTGACACTTGAATTGGACTGCAGCAAATTCAGCAAGATTGCCACTTCATTCTGGTTTAATTGATGTCCAGAGCTCTGGTTACCTAAAATTAACAACACTCAGAAATTAGCGTTAACACGACATTAAATTTTGATCACTAAAATATGCCCCACTGGCAAAGGCTTTAATAGTTGCAGTTTTTCTATACCCCTAAAATAGATCGAAGCTAAATGAACAGTAGGGCGTGTCAAGACTAATGCTGTGAACCAGACAACAACCAGTTTCAAGTATTTCAGAATTTAAAAAAAATACTCATTCAATTGAATCCACAACCTACAGCCGTAAATCAGTTTGTTCAAAAATTACTAAACATAAAAAAAGTATCTCAAAGATTAGGTTGCTTACCTTTGTAAAGAGATCTCTTGAAAATACTCTTATCTGCAGGTTCCTTACCTCATGCATCTCCTCCATGTGCCAGAATGAATCAAGAGGAACAAGTCAAAAATATTTGGCAATGCTCTTTCTGGTAAAAACGATCTAAACGCAGATTCCTCGCCTTTTGAATATTGCCCAAGAGTCACACTGGATCCAGAAACATCTTCAGCAGACACTGTGCAGCTCCGCATTAACACCATTCCGCTCGGTAAATGGCGTGCGGACCCTGTATAGGCTTTAGAGCCCAGCACTCCACGGAGTCTGCCCTTTTGTTTACAACTGAAACTATACGAGCTGCCATGGACCATGGCAAGAAGGCTGTCCTGATCCTTTTAGATCTATCCGCAGCCTTTGATATAGTTTCCTATGCTATCCTTTTAGACCGCCTGGCTACTGCTGGCATAGCAGGAACCATATTAGAGTGGCTCAAGAACTTCCTGTCGCATAGGAGTCAAGTAACTGTTTTAGGGCATTTTTGCTCAGGGGAAAAAGTATTGAAGACAGGGGTACCTCAGGGCTCAAGTTTGAGCCAAACGCTTTTCAATCTTTATATGGTCCCCCTGATTAAGTTAATCTCTTCCTTTGATATCAGCACGATTGCATATGCTGATGATACGCAGTTGATTCTAGTCCTGGATAAGGACATGGCAAATGCAGAACAAAACCTTAAAAACTGTCTAGCAGCGACATTCACATGGATGAAAAACAACCACGTGAAGTGTAATTCCGCCAAAACGGAAATTCTGCCATTTGGACAAAACAATCCATTTTCTCCTCAGGTATGGTGGCCAGAGAATGCGGAAACTCCTCCGAGCACTATTCGTGCAGCACGAAAATTGGGGATTAAATTTGATGACACCCTTTCATTTAAACAGCAAGCAGGGGAGGAAGCAGGCTCCTGCTTCAACATCATAAAGGGTCTGAGGAAATTGTTCGACCTGCTTCTCCTGGAAGCCAGGCGTACGGTGGCAGTGGCATTAATTACATCAAGACTGGACTACTGTAACAGCTTGTATGTAGGGTCAAATAAAGCGGCCCTTCAACAGGCTTCAGATGGTCCAGCACGCCGCCGCCCGCCTGGTACTTGGATGGCCCAGATAGTGCTCTGCCTCGGCTGCACTGGATGCCCTACACTGGCTCCCCATCGACAAACGCATTCTGTTTAAGATACTAATCATCACCTATAGGGCCTTTAATATGCAGGGGCCGATATACCTCCGCAAAAGCTTTACAAGATATCATCCCCGCGTAATCTTAGGTCTGCCACGGCCAACCTGCTCATTGCTCCCAAATTTAGACTTTCTACGAAGGGAGGTAAATCCCTGGCAGTGATGGGCGCTAGGGCGTGGAACAAACTCCCCCACCACCTGCTTCAGATCACATCTGAAAAAGGTTTTAGGAAATCTCCCAAGACCTGGATTTACAGCCTCTCTGATCCAGTATGCAAAGCATTAGTGTAAGGTTCATCCCCTCTGTGGACAGTACAGCTGCGACCCTCATTCGGCTGGTTGAGTAAAAGCGCCAAGATGCTCTTTGGAGTGATAGCGCCATATATAAATGTCACTTCACATCACATCACAATTCCACGAACTGACGTCGGTTGTATTTGAATGGTTGCGACCAGTGTGCAGATTCCTAGACTGGCATCTTATTTAGGGATGAAGTCCAATGTACAGGGAGGATAGGTGAGGAATCTCCGGTTAGATATTCTTTTACCAGAAAGGGAGTTACAGAAGGTAAGTAACCTGCTCATCTGATAGAGACTTCTGCCTGCAGATTACTCACCTTTGGAATAGATACCAAAGCAGTACCTATTTGGAGGTAGGTCTGTTGGTGAACTCAAACCAAAAGTCATGTAGGACCGAGTGGGCAAATGCTACTCTTTGCAAATTTGGCTATGCAGACGGTAGTGCCTAGTCAGTGTATGGAGTGATACCCACATGGCTGCCTCACAAATCTATGTCCAGAACAGAATCTCAGTGTGCCAATGCAGTGGTAGCAGGTTTGGCCCGAGACGTTTGAGCTCACATCCCTTATGGGCAGCTGTTGATGCAGAGTACAATTCAGCAGGAGAGAATCCCTTTCAGCAAGGCCTTGCCTTTTTTGCTCTAGAAAAGCGGATTGTCCACCAGGTGCTCTCTGGTGTAATTGGTGATCTTTTGGGGTTCAAGTGGTGGGGAGTCTCCTCCTGCTTACGGGGGAGAGTTGTGGCAAAGAACGCTGTTAAGGTGATATTTTGACCGACTTGTAATTTGGTCACAACTTTCGTTGAGAATGCTGCTTGCATCTGCAAAACTATTTGTCTGGGAAGGCAATGATGTATGGAGGATTAACTGAGCTTGAAGCTCACTCACATGCCATGCCGACAAGGAATACATTCTTGAGGGTCAAAATCCACAAAGGATAACTGTGAAACGGCTCTAAAGCAGTCCACATAAAATATGTGGCGTTAATTAAGGTCCCACTGTGGTATAACAAAGGGCAAGGGAGCAAACCGAAGTCGGAGACCTTTAAAAAAACGCACCACAAAAGGTGATCAGAATAATAAGGGTTGATCTGACAACTGTAAAAAGGCAGAAAGAGTAGAAAGGTATCCTTTAACTGTGTCAAGAGCAAAGCCTGGCCGGTAAGGAACAAAAACTACAAAACACCAGATAACTTTGAATGGAGAGAGTCTATCTGGCATTTTCCTCACCATGCCACAAATTGTTCCCAACTACAGGTATATACAGGGTTTGTAAAGGGGAGCATGGCTGCAGAGATGACATCAACCACCGCCGGAAGGTTGAAGGTGTTCACTTGTTGCTCAATCAACAAGCATTAAGATTGAAATAGAGAAGGATCAGGTGCAGGATCCTGCCCAGTTGCTGCAAAACAGCAGATCCTACCAGAGGGGCAGACTGATCGGAGGACAGATGCTCATGTCAAGGAGCTATTGATACCATACTCTCGTTGCCCAATACGGGGCCTCTAAAATGACTTGGGCCTGGCCGGTCCTGATCTTCACAACTGAGCAAGAGAGGTATCAGCAGGAAGTTATACAGTAGTCCCAGAACTCCATCTAGGCAGAACACGTCTCCTAGTGAGACGCCTCGGAAACTCCATGCACAGAACTGCTGATATTGTATGTTCTTGTCAGTGGTGATTAGATCGAGCCAATGTTCTTCCCAATTGCAGAAGGGACCTTGTGCCACAAGCATGTGCAATTGCCATTTCTGATTCGCTAGATGTGAACGTCTGACCTAGTTTACCCTGGCATTCAAAAGTTCAGCCAGGTGGTTCACAACCAGGAAAGGAATATGCTACTTACCAGTATGTCTCTGTTCTTGGCATGAAGGGCTGCTGACATTCATATCTGTGCATAGATCGCCGCCTGGTGTTGGGTCCGGATGATTGCACATTATTGTCCTGGAAGAGTCTTCGAAGTATCACAAGATAGTTGGCTCCTCCCCTGGAGTACAGTGCGCATGGGCATCCTCTCCATCCCCAGATTGTTTTTCGCCATTGTGGTAGAGATGGAGTGTAATACTGAAAGTGATGACCATGCCTGAAAATGCTTCTGAGAGCTGCAGCTGCGACAGGCACCGGGGAGGAGGGCGGGCGATATGAATGTCAGCAGCCCTTCATGCCAAGAACAGATGCATACTGGTAAGTAGCATATTCCGTTCGAGGCATGAGGGCTGCTGAATTCATATCTGTGCATAGAATAAATAGCAGTTTCCTCCTTATCGGCGGGTGCCCGCGCCAGCTGCAGCAGTCTGAAAGAGAGTTCTGAGAACAGCCTGTCCTACAGCAGCTTGCTGTTTGGAGTGTACATCTACGCAGTAGTGTTTGGTAAATGTATGTATGGTGGTCCATGTGGCTGCTCTACATATGTCCTCTAGAGGAATATTACCCAGGAAAGCCATGGAAGCCCCCAGCTTGCGTGTGGAATGCGCTCTAGGGGGAACTGTTAATGTGCGCTTAGCTTTCTGATAACAGATCTGGATACATTTAACAATCCACCTGGCTATACCTGACTTGGAGATAGGGTTGCCTTTATGTTGTGGAGAGAATGCAACGAACAGTTGTTTAGTCTTTCGAAAGTCTTTTGTCCTGTCGATGTAATACAGGAGAGCTCTTTTGACATCCAAGGTGTGCAGTGCTCTGTCTGCCACTGAATCTGGGTTAGGAAAGAAAACTGGCAGTTCTATATTCTGGTTAAGGTGGAACTGCGAAACCACCTTTGGCATGAATTTAGGGTTGGTGCGAAGCACCACTCTATTCGCATGAATTTGCAGGTAGGGTTCCTGAATTGTGAGAGCTTGACCCTCTGCAGCGATGTAATAGCTATTAGGAAGGCCACCTTCCAGGTGAGGAACTGTATTTCACAGGAATGGAGTGGCTCAAAGGGCGGCCCCATGAGTCTGGTGAGAACGATATTTAAGTTCCAGACTGGTGAAGGGGGGTGTCTGGGAGGGATTACTCTCTTAAGTCCTTCTAAAAAGGCTTTAATGGCTGGCACCCTGAAAACGGAAAGGTGCTGCCTGTTTTGAAGGTAAGCGGCTATGGCCGCCAGATGGATCCTGATGGAACTGTACGCCAGGTTGCATTGGTACAGATGCAATAAGTAACATATGATGTTTTGCGTAGATGCGTCCAATGGATTAATGTTATTGTTGGAGCAGTAAATAACTAACCGCTTCCATTTGGCTGCATAGCAGGCCCTGGTAGTTGGTCGTCTTGCCTCCTTGATGATGTTCATCACTCAGGAGGCAAGTTCAGGTATCCAAACTCTATGACCTCAGGAGCCAAATCGCAAGGTTCAACTGTTGGGGATCTGGGTGCTGAATGTCGCCATGGCTCTGAGTGAGGAGGCTGGGAGTGAGGCGCAGCCGTTGGTGAGGCACCACTGAAAGTTCCAGGAACGTGGTGTACCAAGCCTGCCGTGCCCACTTTGGAGCAACTAGGATGAGTGTCATGGAGTGTTGTCGCAGTTTGCGCGCCACCAGAGGTATGAGGGGGGACTGGCGGAAAAGCGTACGCAAATCTGTCTGACCAGTTCATCCATATCGCATTGCCCTGAGACTGCGGGTGTGGGAACCTGGCGGCGAAGTTTGGGCATTTTGCGTTCTCGCTTGTGGCGAAGAGGTCGATGTCTGGATGACCCCACTGTTGGAAGTACGGATGGAGAACCGACGGGTGGATCTCCCACTCGTGCATCCGATGACTGTGCCTGCTGAGCAGGTCCGCCATCTGGTTGTCGACACCCGGGAGATGCTCCGCCATGAGGAAGATGTTCCTTTGAATGGCCCACTTCCACATGCTCTGGGCTAGATGAGACAGCTGCGGGGAGTGCGTGCCTCCCTGCTTCTGGATGTAATACATGGCGGTCATGTTGTCCGTCCGGACTAACACGACCTTGTTGCACAGGTGCAGCTTGAATGCCTTCAGTGCCATGAAGATTGCCATGAGTTCCAACACATTGATATGCATCCGTTGCTGTTGTGCTGTCCATAGTCCCTGCACTGTGTAGTGGAGGACATGCGCTCCCCAACCCTGGAGAGATGCGTCCGTCGTTAGCACTATCTGTGGGACAGGCTCTTGGAACGGTCGTCCCCTGCAAAGGTTTTGTGGGTTCCACCAATGCAGAGAGCTGTAAGCACGACCGGTCACCAACACTAGGTCCTTTAGATGGCCATGAGCCTGGTTCCACTGACGGGCTAAGCATTCTTGAAGGGGTCGCATGTGCAGCCTCGCGTGCGGGACAATGAATATGCAGGATGCCATCATGCCGATCAGTTGCATGAAAACTTGCGCTGGGAGGGATCGCTGAGGTTGGAACCTCCGGATGAGCGTTTGCATGCTGTTGACCCTGGCTGGGTTCAGCTGCGCCGTGGCCAACTGGGTGTTTAGTGTTGCCCCCAGGTACTGTTGCACATGGGCCGGCTGCAGGTGAGACTTTGCGTAGTTGAGAGAGAACCCCAGACTGTGAAGGAGGTGAATTGTTCGCGACATGTCGCGGCCGCACTACTCGGCAGATTTGGCCTGCACGAGCCAGTCGTCCAGGTAGGGGTACACGTGAACACCTTCCCTGCGAAGGTGTGCTGCCACAGTCGCTAAGCACTTGGTGAAAACTCTGGGAGCAGTAGTGACCCCGAACGGCAGAACCTTGAATTGGTAATGCTGACTGTTGATTGTGAACCTGAGATATTTTTTGTGACTTGGGTGAATGGGAATGTGGAAATACGCATCCTTGAGGTCCAGGGTGGCTAGGAAATCGCCCTGACGGAGCAGCGGCAGGACTTGTTGTAAAGTTAGCATGTGAAAGTGCTCCGAAAGGATGTATTGGTTGGGGGGTCTGAGGTCTAGAATGGGCCGCAGGGACCCGTCCTTTTTTGGAATCAAGAAGTACAGGGAGTAAATCCCTGCACCCCTTTCCTCGGCAGGCACAAGTTCTATGGCTCCTTTTTGCAGCATGGAGAGTACTTCTTGCTGCAATAAGAGCGAGTGCTCTGCGGACATAGGACGGTTTCTTGGGGGTATGTTTGGGGGGGGGGGGGGGGGGGTGGAGGTTAGCTCTAGACAATAGCCGTAACGGATAAGTTGTCTCACCCACCTGTCTGTTGTGATGTTTTCCCAGAGTGGCAGGAACTGCTGGAGTCTCCCCCCCGACAGGTGTTAGATGGTCGGGGGGCAGTGACATGAAGTCACTGTTTGTTGGGAGAGGAGGACCTGGCGTTGTTATTGCCGCGGCCTCTCCCTTTGGTGTTGTTCCCACGGTATCCACCTCTGGTGTTTTTAGTGTAGGCAGATTGCGTGTTGCCCTTGGCGTACTGTGAATGCTGTTGAGCCTGTCCTCTTGTTGCTCCCCTGTTACCGGAGCGACGAAAGGAACCGCCACGAAACTGCTGTGACTGGAGAGCCCCCATGGATTTCGCCGTCTCAGTGTCTTTTTTCATTTTCTCAAATGTCGTGTCAACTTCGGGTCCAAACAGGAAGTCCGGATTAACCGGCTGATTGAGAAGAGTAGTTTGGATCTCGGATTTAAACCCTGAGATGCGCAGCCATGCATGGCGTCGCAGCATCACGCTAGTATTGACTGCCCTCGCTGCAGTGTCTGCTGCATCCAGTGCGCATTTGATTGACGCATTGGAGACCAGTTTACCCTCTTGTATAACCATTTCCGCTGCCTCTCTGTACATGTGAGGCATGTGCTGCATTAATTGTTCTAGGGTGTCGTAGGGTGTCTGTGAAGGAGCGAGTGAAATTTAAGGCGCTATGCACGGCCCACAAAATTCTGCATGGCAAGGGCCCCCCCATTCTTTTTAACATGGCCCGTCCTTATAAGCCCACACGTCTTTTACGCTCGGACCAAAAACATCTTCTGCAGTCAGCGAGAGTAAGGAGAGCTCGTTCTGGGGGCAGGCGTTTCTCTGTGCAGGTGGCGACTCTGTGGAACTCTTTGCCCCTTAAGATTCGCTCAGAGCCCAAGATCCTACTGTTTAGGAAACTTCTCAAGACCTATTTGTTCCCACAGTAGTGATTAGATTGAGTCTCTCCTTTTGGTCTGTTTCGCGCCGGGATGCCCCCGGGTAAGCTGAGCGCGTTATAAATTTCATATAATAATAATAATAATAATAAGTGCGCCCTGTCGTACCTAGCCAACAGGGCCTGTGTATTGGCTATTCTCCAAATGTTAGCGGCTTGCGCTGCCACACGCTTCCCAGACGCTTCAAAGATTTTTGACTCTTTGTCCGGAGGGGGAGCGTCACCAGTTGATTGAGAATTAGCCCTCTTGCGTGCATTAGCCACCACGAGGGAGTCCAATGGGAGCTGGCTTTTGATATAGGTTGGGTCCACTGGGGCAGGCCTATATTTTTTGTCGATCCGGGGATTGATAACCCTGGCTTTGGTTGGCTCCTTGAAAATGGCTGTGGCATGCTTGAGGACTCCCTTAAGCATGGGCAGAGTCTTGGTGGTGCGTTCAGATGTGGAGAAGGTATCAAATAAGAAATCCTCATCCACTGGCTCAGCATGCATCTCGACGTCATGGTTGAGGGCTGCCCGCTCTATTAATGCATTGAATGCTGTAGTGTCCTCAGTTGGTGATGGTTTTACAATGTAGGACTGAGAGACTGGAGCGGTATGGGGGTCATCAGGGTCATCGCCTTGATCTCCTGCTCCTGACCATTGATTTGAGACATCTTGATCAGTGTCAGTATTGTAAGAGAAACCCATTTGGCTATAGTCTGCATTCAAGTCCTCCTCACTTTGTGTTGGAGATTGAACAGTATGGTGCGAGTAGTCCTGAATAGGTTCAACAAGAACCGGAGAGGTGGTGGAGACCATCTTCTTTTTGAGGGGAATCCTGTAACCTTCCAAGGGATGTTCAGGCGCGATCTTCCGCTTGTGGACGGTAAGCCTGCCCGACTCCGAGTCAATAAACAGTTTTGCCTGGTTGTCGTAAGAAGGCTCATGATAGACGACCTGTGCATGGGAGGACACCTTCGCCATCTTGGAAACCTCGAGCTGCTATGGACGGGCCGTGGGCGGAAGGCCAAACTTAAGTGGCGTCGAGTCCGCATGCTTCGAACCTGAAGCGCTCGTTTCGGGTTTCTTCGACGCCTGTGTAGGCCGCTCGCTCGACCGCGTCGAATCGAGCTCCCGGCGCGGTGTGCCTCCATCCTTGGGCGTCGACGACAAAGTCGGGGCGTCTTTGGCCGTGGCTTTGACCCTTTTCGCCAGCCCAGTCTTGAGTCCTGAGAGGGGTGGCTGCAGATCTTTTCCCAACGGAAGTCCTTTGCCCTTCTCGCCATGTTTGGTTGTTGACGCGGGCACCGACGTCGAGGCCTTTGAGGCGAAGTTCTTGGTGGCTGAGCCCTGCTTTGAAGTCCCAGTCTTGGCGCCGACAGGTATCTTCGGTGCCGAAGGATCGTCAACAGCCTTCGAGGAGGACGTCGAACCGACCACCATTTTGAGTAGTTTCGGTTTCGATTTCGCTGAATCGACCGATGGCTCCTTCGAAAGGGTCTTAGCCTGGCTATGTCACGGGGCTGTAGACCGAGAGGATGGATCTTGGCTAAGGCCTTTCGGCGATGCCTCGACCGGAGCCGGAGAGGGCTGAATGTTAATGATAGGCCCCGGAACTGCGGGCGGACTCGGTTCTCCACCGGAGTCGTCATCAACGGCCGCAAGGGCCTGATCGTCGTCCCCTACCTCGACGACGTCTTGGTCGTGGGCGAACTCATCTGGCTCGTCCATCTCGAAATTGGAGTCCTGCTCCGACGCCGGTTCCGACACTTCTTCGGGAACGTCGTCTTCCGCCTCTTCCTCATCCTGGAAGAGTTCCTCTTCCCCGGCATCGAAGATGTTTGCAGGCGCTGGTGCCGACCGCTGGGCCGACTGCTTTGCCGAGCGTCGAAGTTTAATAGTCTTTTTTGAGCGGAACCTTGAGCAGGCGAAACATTTCGACTCGTCGTGGTCGGGGGACAAACAGGTATTGCACACTGGGTGCACATCCAAGTTCGAATACTTTGAATGACAAACGGGGCACCGCTTAAACGGGGTCCGTTCCATCGTCGATGTAGTCTGGGCCTGTGTTGTCGAGAGAATCTTCTTTCGACGCCGATCGAAGAACCGAAAGGGCCAGGCACTGAACGATACAATACAGACGCTAAGAAGGCCTTTTGGCCTTAGGAATAGAAAGATTACAAGTTATTTAACTGGAGTTAAGATTAGACATCCGAACCCAATGGCGGAAAAAAACAATCTGGGGATGGAGAGGATGCCCATGCGCACTGTAGTCCAGGGGAGGAGCCACCTATCTCGTGATACTTCGAAGACTCTTCCAGGACAACAATGTGCAATCATCCGGACCCAACACTAGGTGGCAATTTATGCACAGATATGAATTCAGCAGCCCTCATGCCTCGAACATATCTTTATAGGAAAGCCGTTTCCAGACGCACACAGCCACGACCCTACAAGGCCATGTTTTTTGAAATAGCAATAGCAGTGGTGCGGTCTATAACCACCTGTACCAGCCTCCCTATGAGGGATGGAAGTAAGACTTTCAAAGCAAAGCATGTGGGCCTCAGCACCAGAAGTTTGAAATGGAGTCTAGTCTGGATTTTGACGGAGACTAGAGGTCCTTGATCTCAATCTCTCCCAGGTGGCAGCCCAAACCCAGAAGTGACGCATCAGTCAGCTGGATGAAGCAGGGAGAGGGGTCTGCCACTGACCTAATCATGGTTCAGTAAGCACCACTACAGTTTGCTCCGAAATCTGAACATGGTTGGAGAGATTCCCTTGAAGTTAGGCTCACGGTTTTATGCCTTTTATGATTTTTTTAAAAATCGAATAAAGTGAATTTGACTGACTGACTGATTTCATATCCCTTTGCAGAGGCCACATATACAACCTGGTGTACTTGACTAGGTGGAGCCCATCAATCCCAGTAGCCTCAGAGTCGACTTCAAAGTAATCCAGGACTAATACTAGAAGATCAGTATCATAGCCTGAATGCGCTGGACTATCTTTCCCAGGGAAAAAGCAAGAAACAGAACCATGCCCAGAAAGGCTCTGAGCGAATGAGAAGCAGCCAGGTTTGAATTCGGCACATTGACAGAGAACCCCAGAGAGGAGAGGAGGTTCGTAGTAGTCTGGAGCTAGTGGGAATGAGCCCGCCTTTAAGAGCCAGTCATCAAGGTAGGAAAAGAATCAAAATGAAGGCGGCAAGTTACACCCTGATCACGCTGCATGTATTAAATAGAGGACTGTTATTTATGATGAAATATGCCAATTATCTTTTGATTATAGATGCGATTTTCTATTGTTCAAATTCAATAAAAAGATTATTTTTTTTAAAAGGCAGGAAAAGAATGACTCCGTCTGACCTCTATAGGTGTGCTGACACCACCGCCATAACTTTCGAGAACACCGAGGGGCCATGATCAGACCAAAAGGAAGCACTTCAAACAAAAAATGCTCCTGTTGCACAACTTACTTCTTGTGTAACGATATATCTGTAAGAGACATTAGTGATCGATTCCTTACCTTAGAATATCCCCAGGCGGCAGACTGGATTCGGAAAATTTTGCGTAGCAATACCCTGCGCGCCGGCAGGCGTCGTCCGCGGCTCCGAGTCAGTCGCCGGCCGTCGTTAGCGCCGTAACGACGTCGTCTGAGTACTTAGACGTCGCCCATGCGCGCTGACGTCAGTTCTGATACACAGCTTTTCCGTGCCAGATACGCAGAGCCATGATGGAACCAACACTGGTGCCATGAAACTAGGGCCCTGAAAGGGGATGACCGTAACCCTAGATATCGGTTCGCAGAACGGGGAGGATGGGTGGGTCGGTAAGGAATCTATCACTAACTAATGTCTCTTACAGATATATCGTTACACAAGTAGTAACTTGTGCATCTGAAAGAGACACATTAGTGATAGATTCCTTACCTTAGAATAGATACCCCAGCAATACCAACCCCGGTGGTGGGTCTGCGAACCAATAATCACACCAGAAAGTCCTGGAGGACAGAACGGCCAAAGAAGCCATCCCTCCGGACTTGGCGGTCCAGGCAATAATGTCTTGCAAACGTGTACAGCGAGGCCCACGTATCTGCCTGGCAAATATCCTGCAAGGGCACTCCTCGGCCCAGGGCAGTGGTAGTCGCCATGGCCCGGGTAGAATGAGCCCGTAGTCCCACAGGGGGTTCCTTCTTTGCCAAGTAGTAACACGCCTGGATACACAAGATGATCGAACGTGAGATGGTCCGCTTGTGCACCGCCTTTCCCTTCTTAGCACCACGTAACCAACAAAGAGTTGGTCATCCACCCGGAACTGGCGTGTGCGATCCAGATAGTAAGAGAGCGCACGTTTTGGGTCCAGACGGTGGAGCCTCTCTTCCTCTTTCGAAGGAGGCGGAAAGAAGGTGGGCAAGGTAATGGACTGCCCGATGTGGAAGGCCGAGACAACCTTGGGGAGGAACGAAGGTCACGTCCGCAACACAACCTTGTCCGGATGAACAGAGAGGAAAGGAGGTGTAGAAGAAAGAGCCTGGAGCTCACTCACTCTCCTGGCAGAGGTGATGGCAACCAGGAAAGCAGTCTTCAAGGTAAGAAGACGGAGAGGACTGTTATGAAGCAGCTCAAAGGGAGCACACATTAGGTAGGTAAGTAAAAGATTCAAGTCCCACTGGGGCATCACAAAAGGAACAGGAGAGAACATGTGTGTAATGCCCTTCAGAAACCTATTTACAATCGGGGACTTTAACAAGGACGGCTGATCAGGTAGCCGTAAGAAGGCGGAAAGGGCAGAAAGGTAGCCCTTGATAGTGCCCAGAGCAGAGCCCTGCTGGCCGAGAGAAAGAAGGAAGAGGAGAACCTCAGAAAGGGGTGCAGAGAGTGGATCCACAGCCTTTGCTGTGCACCATGCCACAAATCTGTTCCACCTGCAGGCGTATACCGACTTTGTGGAGGGACGCCTGGCTGCCAGAATGACATTACAGACTTCGGGAGGCCAGTCAAATGGCCTCAACTGTCGCCGCTCAATCTACAAGCTTGTAGGTGGAGACTGGACAGGTTCGGGTGGAGGACCGTCCCCTGCTGCTGCAACAGAAGTGCAACAGAAGGTCCTTCCGAAGAGGCAGACAAATCGGGGGATCGACTGACATGCTGAGTAGCTCGGGATACCAGTATCTTCGTGCCCACTCCGGAGCCACAAGGATAACCTTGGCCCGGTTGCGCCTGATCTTCTTCAGCACTCTGGGCAGAAGTGGTATAGGCGGAAAGGCTTACAATACACCGCAACTCCACTCGCGACGAAAAGCATCTCCGAGCGAGTGCCGCCTTGGAAACTCCAACGCGCAGAATTGATGATATTGCACGTTCTCTTCTGTGGCGAATAGATCTAACAAAGGCTCTCCCCACTGCTGAAAGAGGCCTTGCGCCACGTCAGAGTTCAGACGCCATTCGTGATCCATCATGCACCAACGGCTGAGTTCGTCCACCCCGGCGTTCGGGGAACCTGCCAGGTGTTGAACCACCAGGGTCACGCCCTGATGTTCCAGCCATTGTCTGAGGCGCAGAGCCTCCTGGCATAGGGTCCACGACCCCACCCCGCCCTGTTTGTTGCACTACCACATGGCGGTGGTGTTGTCCGTGAACACCTGCACTACACTCCCCCGGACAGAGGGGAGGAATGCCTTCAGTGCAAGTCGGATCGCCCACAGCTCCAGAAGGTTGATGTGCCTTAGGTCAAAACGGCTTGCACTTCGTACCGATCAATGGACAGATGGTCCGCTGTTAGTTGTTTGGGAATGATGGAAGGTGCAGCAGCGAGATAATGAAAGTAGGGCATAGCCCTGACGAACAGTTTTCACAACCCACCCATCCAATGTTAAGGACTGCTAGTATGACCAGAATCAATGCATCCTGCCTCCCTCTGGGTGGCTGCTCTCTGCTAAGGGAATGCTAAAGGGGTTTAGCAAGTGGGACTGCAAGGGGGCAGGGGGCTGGTGGATTAAGGGGTCCAAATGACCTCGGCCGCGGGGGTGTTGGGCACCAATGGCCTTGACTGTGAAACTGCTCGGCCCCTTATGGCAGTTGGATTAGCAGGTGGTACAGGGAGTCTCTGCTGAAGACGCAAACGGAGCGGTAGGGTTGATGTGGATGGTGAAGTGTGGTGTAAATAAGCCCAGGGAACAGCCATGGCCCTGCTCTCCATGAACCACTTGAGAGCGGAGTCCCGTAGAATGGGATGTCCATGTGGGGAAGAAAGGCAAACGGTTGATCCTCATCAGGTTTGAGTTAAGGGAGATCATAGGAGGGAATTACCATCTGTGTTTAGACATGTTTGCATATTACTTTTGTTAGAAAGGTTATCAAATTGGGGAAAATAACTCATTAAAGCTCTTCAAAAAGCCATCTGACCCTGGGGCCTTGGTCTTCTTAAAGCTACTAGTGGCTGCTAAGACCTCATTTTTTAGCTATCCATTGCACATATTGTGGACAACTTTGCCGAATGGATGCATTTCAGCCACTCCACATGTAAGAGGGGCATGTGAACAGTTTGTTCGAATTATGTAACTTGCTCAATTTCTTTTCCTTCCTTTTTAGATATCCCTACCAACACCACCACCACCCCCCCCCCCCCCCCCCCGAAAAAAATCTTTTAACCCCAAGGAGTTTACACCCCCTGATAATACTTCAAATAACTCGAATTAATTTAGCAAGCAAATACTTTAGTGTATCTCGTTCTGAGGTTTTGATTAGCCACTAAGTATAATAATGCTCTGCCATTATTTGCTTCTGCGTTGTTCAGTGTTTGCTTTCTAATTCCCCCGTTCTCCCTCTTCAACAACACATATATATATATCATTTTTTTCTTTTCTTTAGATTAGCCGCTTCGGTATCAAGAGTCCCCTCAAGCCTCCTTTAAGAACATTCCTTTTCCCACCTCTCCATTGTTAATGTCCATGTACTCTGACCTGTTGCCTAGTGCTCATCAACACTATGGAGTCTTTCACCAAAGCATCATTCAGACTTCAAGTGCTTAGGATTACAGTGTTGGAGGGTATATCCCATGCAAACGTGCAGAAGAGTGGATACCATTCTTAAAGGGCTCAAGACTTCCTCTTTGACATCCTTATTACTGTAATGGAGCCTTTAATCTATTAGTATGTGGTGTAATCTTATATAATGTTTATGTACTGCCAAAGAATATGAATACTCCACGCTAACTGGATGTCTGTAATGATGAACCACTACTACTTTACATGCCTTCCAACCGAGACTTCCCTGCACCAAAGTTGAACTGCGCCAGCAGCTCTTTGAGCTAGCGAAAGAAAGGGCTCTGCGTGCTGTGTCCTGCTCATGAAAAAAACATCCTCCGAGCCCAGTCAGAAGCAGAGACTCCAAAAGTCAGTTTGCTGACTTCCTGTTTGCAGGACAGGACCACAAAAGCTGAAGAAGCCTCCTAGGTTGAGCTACTAGCCCAGATCACTGGACCGCCGCTGTGTAGCCTGAGAGACAAAGAACGGTCTCGCTGTGTTTGCTGGACCCAGGAGAGTCGTCTCAGTGCAGTTTTGTCGCCCAGACGGAGCATTATCGCCCAAAGAAGGAAACTGCTGTGCCACATGACCGGTAGCCAAGTGGTGACTGGTATTGTGCTGACCCCAAGGGATGTCAAACCCTGTGGCCAGAATACCTTACCAGAGCCATGGACTGCAAAGCATTCCTAGGATGTCCCCATCGACTCATCCCAACACCACCACAACTGCACAGCAACTTTAGCATCCTATATCCCATTACACAGAAGTCTATGGCAAGGAGCCACTGATGCCGGACAAAACAGCCCTGAAATGCCCATACAAGAATCCAGAAACAATCTTGAAACATCATATCCTAAAAGTCCCTGAGTTGGTTTTTCACAACATCTGAGAAGACGATGTTAACAAGGGACCCAGAACAATTTCTCCAGGTAGAGGTTATGTGGACAAGGAGATTCCCCAGGTGAGCAGGTTAGGAGTAAGAAGGCCAACAAGTGGGGAAGGGAAAGTGGGATGGGGCATTGAATACGTGACGGCAGCCCCAGAAGAAGCAAACTCCCACCACACCCCCGGGACAGGGGAAGGGCCAGACTGGTTGGTGGCAGGGTCTACGTGTGAAGGAAGCCCCCTCACACCCAAGACCTTGTGAACATTTCAGCAGTAAGTCATTTGTGAGTTTCTCATAAGAGGCCATGCCATGCATATCTGAGAGCCATGTACTGTGAGACGGCGGCATGGATGATTTTCAGTGGCACAAGATTAACACTTTCGCCACTTCAAAGGCCTGGTGGGCCCGTCAATTGCGGTGCCATCCCTAAGTTGGTCATCACGTGTCTTGCCCACGTTGGTGCTATGAGAATCAATGTGAGAGAATGTTGCTGAAGCTTGCGTACCACTAATGGAATTAGTGGGAGAGGTGGAAAAGCGTACGCAAATTTGTTTGACCATTTCATCCATACCGCATTGCCTTTGGATAACGGGTCTGGGTATCTGGCGGCGAAGCTTGGGCATTTGGAGTTGGTGTGTAGCAAACAGATCTATCTCTGGTTGACCCCACTTTTGAAAAAATGGCTGAAGAACTTGATGCTTAAGTTCCCATTTGTGTATCTGTTGTCTCTGACGACTTAACAGATCTGCAACTTGATTGTGAACTCCTGGTAGATGTTCTGCTAACAGAAAAATGTTCTGAGGAATGGCCCACCTCCATATGCTCTGCGCCAGCCGGGAGAGCTGTAGGGAGTGTGTTCCTTCTTGTTTTTCAATGAAGTACATTCCTGTCATATTTTCCGTCCGGACTAGTACAGCTTTGTTTGATAGGTAATGCTGAAACGATTTTAGAGCTAGAAAAATCGCTTGTAACTCCAGATGATTTATGTGGAGTAGTTTTTGTTGCATTGTCCATGTACCTTGTACTGTGTGTCTTTGTAAATGCGCTCCCAATCCTGTGAGAGATGAGTCTGTGGTTAGTATTATTTGTGGAACAGGTTCTATAAACGGCCGGCCCTTGGAAAGGGTTTTGGTGTTCCACCATTGCAGAGAGCGAATGTCCAGTCGTCTACCACCACCAGATCTGTTATTTGTTGCTGAGCCTGATTCCATTGACTTGCCAAGCACATTTATATGGGGCGCATTTGTAGTCTTGCGTATGGTACTATGAAAATGCAAGATGCCATCATTCCTATTAGTTGCATGAACACTCGAGCTGGTAGTGAGTGTTGTGGCTGGAATCTTTTTTTAAGATTTTGCATACTTTGTATCCTTGTTGGGTTGGGATACGCTTTTGCCTTGGAGGTATCTATTGTAGTACCTAGATACTGCTGAGACAGGGACGGTTGGAGGTGTGACTTCTTTTGATTTACTGTGAATCCCAGTTTGTGTAGCAGGCATATCATTTCATGCGTGTGCTGTACACATTGGTTGTATGACTTGGATTTTATTAACCAGTCGTCCAGATATGGGAAGACATGAATGTTGTCCCTTCTTAAGTGTGCTGCTACTACTGCTGGACACTTTGTGAACACTCGAGGTGCTGTAGTTACTTCGAAAGGGAGTACCTTAAATTGGTAGTGTTGACCTTCTAGAATGACCCGCAGGTACTTTCTGTGCGATTAATGTATGGGAATGTGGAAGTAGGCGTCCTTGAGATCTAGTGTGGCAAGGAAGTCTCCCTTCTTTAGCAACGGTAGAACCGGTTGTAGTGTGACCATATGAAAGTGGTCTGATTGTATGTACAGGTTTAGGGACCTTAGATCTAAAATAGGTCTGAGGGGCCCGTCCTTTTTGGGTACGAGAAAGTATAGAGAATAAACTCCTGTGTTTTGATGTTGTTTTGAGACTGGTTCTATTGCATTCTTTTGCAGTAGAGATTCCACCTCTTGTATTCGCAGTATAAGGTGTTCTTGTGACATTGGACGCTGTCTGGGTGGTATTGTTGGGGGAGTGGAAGTGAGCTCCAGGCAATAGCCTTTTTGAATGATTTGTCTTACCCACCTGTCTGTGGTGATGGAGTTCCAGACAGGTAGGAACTGTTGTAACCTCCCCCCGACAGGAGTGGAATGGTCTGGGGGGGTGGAAGGGAAGTCGTCACTGTTTAGGAGTAGAGGTGTTGTTGTTTCCTCTACCTCTGCCCCTATTGTTATTTCCTCTATAACCTCCTCTATAATATCCTTTACTAGACGAGGTTTGGTTGGGCGCTTTGTAGGAAGAGGAGGTATTGGCGGTTTGGAAACCTTTAGAGGCGCCCCTATATGAGGAGCGACAAAAGGAAGGCCTATGGGCTTGTGTTTGTAAAGCTCCCATGGATTTTGCCGTATCTGTATCTTTTTTCATCCTTTCTAGTGCACGACTGATGGACCGAAAAGATGTTGGTCAAATGGCTGGTTTAAGATACTGGGTTGTACTTCTGGTTTAAACCCAGAGATGCGTAACCATGCATGTCTATAACAGTACCCCTGTATTTATTGCTCTAGAGGCTGTGTCTGCTGTGTCTGGTGCACATCTTATGGAGGTATTTGTAATAACCTTGCCTTCCTGTATTAGATCAGAAGCCCTGGTTTTATATTGTTCTGGCAAGTGTTGCATGATTGACTCTAACTCATCATAATGAGCTCTATCATATCTAGCTAACAAAGCTTGAGTGTTACCAATCCTCCAGACATTGGCTGCTTGTGAAATGGTGCGTTTTCCTGAAGCATCTAAAAGCTTAGACTCTTTTTCAGGGGGTGGAGCAACCGCTGTTGTCTGCGAGTTAGCTCTTTTTCTCGCATTTGACACTACTAGTGAGTCCAATGGCAACTGTCCTTTAATGTATGCTGGATCAGTTGGAGCCGCTTTGTACTTTTTTTCTAGTCTGGGGTTAATTACCCTTGCTCAAACTGGGTCTTTAAATATTTCAGGTGCATGTCTTACCACTCCACTAAGTATTAGAAGTGTGGTTGTGGTCTTATGTGACAACATTAGTGTTTCCATTAGGAAGTCTTCTTCCATTGTATCTGTGTGTAAGTCTACTCCATGGAAAGTGTCTGCTCTATGAATGAGCTGTGTAAACCCACTAGTGTCATCTGGGGGAGATGGTCTAGACGGGTATACATCATCTTGTGGCAGATCTGGTGCATTACAATCTTCCCATGGGTCACCTGATGGCCCAGGAATATCATCTGGGTCGTTAATGTTGTCTATGTGATGTTCACTCTCTAACACTTGTGAGTAGCTATCCCCATCATCCTCATCTTGTGGTATGAGACTATGTGTACTAGATGGTGAATGTACAGGAGAAATATCTACTGGTATTTCTACTTCTGGTGAAGGAATCCTTATGGGTGAAGTTTGAGCATGCTTTTTTAGAGGAACTGGCAGTAGTTTAGGATAGTCCATTTTCCTCTTTTCAGGCACTGAAGTAATATGTCCAGTCTTTGGATCAATATGAAGAGTCTTTTGCTTTGGATCAGGTTTAAAAAGCTCTTCTACTGGGAAATCCTTTTTCGGCACTGATTTATGTGGTTTGGGGCCGGAATGCTCATCTTTACCAGTGTCTATTGCCTTTGGAGCAGGTTTTTGTTTCAGTTCCGAAGACTTTTTCTTAGGATGTGTGCTCTTTGGATTCAGAGTTTTTGTTCCTGGAGTACATTTAGACTCATCTACCTTCGGAGTCGAAGTATGTTTCGGTACCGGAACAGTCTTCGGGTCCACTTTTTTCGGAACCAGGGTTTTTTTTGGTTCGGTAGCTTTGGGAACCTCTTTCGGTGCTGAACTTTCTTTCGATTTGATCACTTTTGGGTACCGAAGGATGCTTTGGTGTTGGTGTTAATTTTGGCTTAAGGACCTTCAGCTTTTCGGGACGAACAGACTGACTAGAGCCCGAGTCGACTGGAGGCTTTTTTATATTCTTCGCTGCTGAGCCAGTAGGCTGGGCCTCGGAAGGTTTTGTTCGGTGTGCAAGCCTGTCCCGGTATGGTGGTGTGAATAGGGTCGACTTCTGTACTCACGACCTGTTGACCAGCTGGAAGATAAGTCATCTTCGGATTGATCCTCGGCTCCAGAAGCTGAATCCTCTGTTTCGGAAGCGATGTCTTCGTGCTGCTGTTCTTCTGCGTCTACTTCAATCGGAGCCTCGTCTATGATGAGGTCTGGTGTCGATGAAGATGACTGCGCCATTACTCTTCGAGCTCGGTGGTCCCTGATGGTTTTCTTGGACCGGAAGGAAGCGCAGGCATCTCAGTCTCGACTCTCGTGCTCTGGAGATAAGCACAGATTGCAAAACTCATGAAGATCTGAGTGAGGGAATTTGTGTCCACACCGAGGGGAATTCTTGAAGGGTGTTCTTTCCATGAGCCAAAGGCCCAATGGCACAGTTGGGCCCGACGGCCCCGCCGAACGCTAGAATCGAGAAGTGAAGCCTCTCTGACGCTGGTAACCGGAAACACTGTTGACGACGATGCCAATGGTATTATGATTGATTTATGGATTCGAAAAGAGATCGGTAACTGGACCGAACGATGAATATATCCGAGCCCGATGGCGGAAAAAAACAATCTGAAGATGGAGTCGATGCCCATGCACACTACGATCTAAGGGAGGAGTCATCCAACAGATAAAGACTCTTCCAAGAAAACAACAAAGTGTAATCATTCGGACCCACCACCAGATGGTGATCTAATGCAATACTGTGTGGTCTGCAGCCCATATGCCTCGAACATAACAATTTCAACCAGACCTCCGAAAGTAAACCGTCATGGTCCTCCAAAGGTTCGTGACAGTCTTGTTCAGAGAGTGAGAGGCCTAGCCTCAGCTCCAACCACCAGCCTAAATTGTGGGCAGTGGGGCATGAAAGACAGTCCATCAGAGTAACATATAGTCAAGCCATGGTGCCCCTGTAACACTTCCACGTCAGGATATAGTTCAACAGCGGGTTGGTCTTGAGATCATAATGGGGAGAATTCCCCATTCAAAATGCATCACAGGCTATGTGTAAGTTGCAGGTATTTCCAGCGTTACGAATGTAGCAACCTATAGACTCACATGAGTATCAAATGAGATCACCATGCCGCCCTGTGTTAAATCATCCACAAAGTGTATCCCTCTGTCCCTCCACTGAGACCAATCGACCTCCTCCCTCAAACTGTTATATCTCTGTTCCTCCTTATCGGTGCCCAAGTTGAATTATCTTAATTCTGCCGATATGTTTTGCTATCATCATTATGGACATAATTTCCTGGATAGGGCTACTGGCCAGTGTCCCTATTTTAATTATACACAGTGGGAACATTGTTCAAATATCTTAAATTCCAAACTCACCAAAGAAATAAATGCTTACCCAGACTATGCTCATATATGCAGCTTTGTCACCCAATTAGCCCTCAAAGGTTATGATTACCGAAAAGACAACGAATTTGACATCGATTTGGGGGACGAAGTCCTGGCAGGTTCATGGCACAGAAACCTCATTTTTGAGCCTGTTTAATTCCCACCCAAATGACTTTCTTGAATGAAACAATCCAACAGACTACCTGTCTGGGATTGACAAAAAATAAAGAAATAAAAGCCCCAACCATTCATTCTGTTGCCCGCTTTTATAACTGGCAGAATTTGACAAACTACAGTGAAGACCAATTAAAAAGCATGGGTCCAAATGGTACATTTAATTCATCACTTGCGAGTCCTGGCAGATGGTTGTTGTGGCCGATGGACACGAATGGTTGTAATGCTTATTTTCTCAAAACCGTGCCAGAGTTCACATCCAGAAGACCTGATCCCCGATACTCACAGTCTACACACTTTGGCATGGTTACCAACTATTCTGTGGGAAAGTTATGTCAACAATGATTGGAAGATTCCACAATGTATGCATTTAAACAAGATCTTCCTCTACTGTCCAAAGACATGAATCCCCATGTTCTAAAAGTTTTCTATATGCTACTTATAATGAAATTTTCCCAAATAAAAGCTGCTGCACGCTTAAGACAAATGGACCAAGATAATTTAGATAAAGTGCTCATTGTATTAATACGTTGTCATCTCGCATTTACAACTTGAACAATGTCAGACCCTCCATAAAGGCTTTAATTACTGGAACCTTGAACAAAGATAAATCTGGTTTGTTTTGTGCATATGCGGCTACTGCTGCAAGGTGCAATCAAATGGATGTGTAGACTAGACCAGCTCGCTGTAGATACAAAAGGTAACAAATAATATTTTGAATAGAGGCATCTAGTGGATCAATATTGTTGTTGTTACAATAAACAACAAATCTTGTCCATTTTGCAGCATAACATGCTCTGGTGGTAGGTTTTCTTGCATTTTTAAGAATAGTCACACAATCTGGCAGCAAATTTAAGTATCCAAACCCTAACGAATTAAGGAGCCAAATCGCTAACTTGAGCTCCTTGAGGTTTGGGTGTCGGATTTCTCCATGGTTCTGAGTAGGAAGGTTGGAATTGAGATGCAGCTTTTGATCTGGAACTACTGATAGTTCCCAGAGTATGGTGAACCATGGTTGACAAGCCCATGTGGGAGCCACCAACATCAGTCTGAACGATGTTTGCCTGAGCTTCCGAACCAAAAGCGGAAGGAGGGAGAGATGGAAAGCGTAGGCAAATATCCCTCACAAATTCATCCATAGGGCATTGCCTTTGAATAGAGGTGCCGAAGTTTAAGCATTACGAGTGGTCCATTGTGGTGAACAGATCTATTTGTGGGAATGCGCATTCTTGAAAGTATGGAAGGAGAACCTGGGGATGAATTTCCCACTTGTCTATTTGTTGTTGCAACCTTCTGAGGAAGTTGGCAATTTGATTGTTCACTCCTGGGAGGTGGTGTGCCAGAAGATGAATTCTGTGATGGTTTGCCCAAAGCCAAATGGTCTGAGAGAGGCGTGATAATTGCTGAGTGTGTCTCCCCCCTGTTTTTGTACATACCAGTCATATTGTCAATGCAGACTAAGAGAACTTTCCCTATAGGTGAGACTGAAGAGCCTTCTGTGCTAGATACATCGCTGGAAGCTCTAGATAGTTGATGTGGAGACTTTTGCACATGTTGTCCCATAGACCCTGAATTGTCAAGTTCTGTCGATAGGCACCCTAACCTGTAAGAGAGGAGTCAGCTGTTAGCATGATCTGTGGAAGAGGGTCAATGAAGGGCCTACATTTTCATAAGTTTGTGTGTAAATTTGTGTATTCCACCACTGTAGAGAGTGATGGGTGCAGCTGTCTACCAACACTAGGTCTGTTAACTGACCCTGTCACTGATTTGACTGACATGCTAAGCATTCTTGTTAAGGCGCATGTGTAATCTTGCGTGAGGCACTATTGCAACGCATGATGCAATCATACCTAGCAGTTGCCTGAAATTCCTGAAAGCTAAGTATTGGATGGTCTGAAACTAGTAACAGTTTGAATATTTCGCATTCGGCCTGCATTGGGCGAGGCTAGAGCTCCGAGTGTTTAGAGTCGATCCCAGATTGGACTCCATTTGTGAAGGCTGAAGATAAGACTTTTGCATATTGACCTTAAAACCTAATTGGTGGAGTAGGTCTAATGTAGTCTGAGTGTATTGCAAACACTTTTGGTGTGTACTGGTTTTGAAAAGCCTATTGTCCGAGTATGGGAAGACATGAATCTGTTGTCTTTTGAGATGAGCT
This sequence comes from Lissotriton vulgaris, assembly GCF_964263255.1. Taxonomy (NCBI): domain Eukaryota; kingdom Metazoa; phylum Chordata; class Amphibia; order Caudata; family Salamandridae; genus Lissotriton; species Lissotriton vulgaris. The sequence continues at coordinate 617,928,661 of NC_141691.1, read as the reverse complement.
GCCACTACTGCTAGACATTTTGTGAACAGTCTGGGAGCAGTAGTTACTCCTAATGGGAGTACTGGTAGTGGGAATGTGAAAGTATGGGTCTTTTAAATGTAGTGTGGACATAAAATCGCCTTGTTATAGAACTGGAAGCTCTAGTTGAAGCTTGACCATATGGAAATATTCTGACCTATGAAAGAAGGCATGCATAGTTGAAGAGTACACACTTGTGCATCTCGAAGGAGAGTGCGGGCGCGCGCATGTGGTGAGAGGCTTTATGACTGTGCTTAGGAGGACAGTGCATGCTTTATATTGGGAACGATGCTGTGTGTTTGAAACAAGAGAGCATAATTGTGTCATTTTTATAGTGTATAGTGGTGCTATTGCAGTGCTGCTGGATTACGATCTGAAGTATGCATAGGTGGTGGTAGTCTTATATAGGGCTACTTGAATTATGCAGATGCAGCGTTTTTCGCATAATTATGGATTTGTTGTATTTGCCACCTAATCCATCGGCTGCATAATCAGCAAATGTCAGCAAAAATGTTCCAGCTCAAAGGGGTCAAAAGTTATAAAAAGCGTGGCTCCACATCTCTGCGTAGAGTCATATTTCAACTGCTTTTTTTATTTGGGTCTTAAACTGGTACTAAGGTGAAATACTTGTCCAGAAAAATGTGCTGAATTACAACGCATAATTTACTTGCTGCATAATTTAGTCAGCCACATAATTTGGTTCTCCCCTGTCGCATAATTGCAGTGGCCCTGGTCTTATATATGTGCTGCGTTTTAAGGCAACATATGTGTGTGTGTATATGCACTTGTGTACAAGAAGTGCATGCTTCTGTGCATGGAAGGAGAGTGTATGCTTTGTAATTGTAGGGGATGTGCTTGTGGGGAAAAGAAAAGTGCATATCTATGTGTTGGAAAGTGTTGTAGTGTGTGTTTGAAAGGAGACTTCATACTGTGTTCATGGACTGAACGGGCATGCCTTTGTATGTGAAAGAAGAATGCAATTTTATGTGTTGGGAAGGAGAGTGCATATTGTGTGATGAAAGTAGGGTACATAATGTGTGATCAGAAGTAGAGTTTATGCTTATGTAATGTTTCTAACATGAGAATACAATCATGTGTGTGGGCAATGAGTGCGCAATTTGTGTGATGAAAGTTGGTACATATTGTGTGATCAGAAGTAGAGAGCACACTTAGGTGTGTAACATGAGAATATAATCTTGTGTGGGGAAGCAGAGTGCTTGCTTGTGTGTGTGAAGGGAGAATTACGTTTTGTGTGTGGGGGGAAGGAGAGCGCATATTGTGATTCCAAGTAGGGTACATATTGCATGATAAGAAGCAGACTGCATGCTTGCGTGTGACAGAGTAGTTCAGCTATGTATGTTGTGAAGGAGAGTACGCACTTAGCTGTTGAGCAGCAGTCCACATTTGTAGACGAATGTTCAATGCTTCTATTCTTCGGTGAGAGTGAATAGTTGTCAGCACAGTTGTAGTCTTGAAGGGAAATGAGGATTATTGCTCGCTTGTTCGAAGGAGGAAGGAAGAGGGTTTTATGTGAAAGAGGTTAAGTGCCTGACTGTTGTTCTTAAAGGAGGAAGGTGCATACTTCCTAGTTTGCAATGAAGGACCAGGCGAGTATCCTTGTTGGTGTGGAGGGTGGTGTTTTGTTTATTTCACAATATTGCAGCAAATGGTGCTCTTTGACTGCTTCGAAGACGTTGGATGGACATACCTTTTGGACTTCTACTGGTATCGTGGTTGTGGGCCTTGAGCAATTAGTTGTCATGCGTATTGAAGTCCAGTGCGAGACACTCAAAACAAGCATGGCCCCAGAAGCAGCTGCAGCGTCCCGCGAGTGGTGTGTGCGCATTAGCCACTGCTCGTAACCGCAAGGTGGATGTCACCACAAGAACGAATGTGCGTGAAAAGGAGATGACCAATTTCTAAAGGTCATCTCCTAGAGTAGCGTATGAGCGCTGCCTAGGCGAGACCTAAAAAACAAAGTAAGTTAAAGGACCCGCGTGCAAACAAAGTGGCGCGGCCACCATTACATGAAACTGCACAACAGGGCACTCGGTAAAAAACCCAAAGTGGCACGTCTGCCATCACACGAAAGCGCACAACTGGAAGCTTGTTAAAAAAGTAAAATTGCACCACCATTACAGAAAAGCACACAACGCAGCGACTTCATACTCCAAATGTTCAGTCGTCACAGTGTTAAACATGGAAACAAGGAAGCAGTCCCTAAATGAAAAGATAACAGCCCAGCAACGCAACTAAACTGTAGTTGGTCGGTGCTACTTCCTACAAAATCGGATCGCCAGCTAACAATAAGCACAATAAGAAAAGCAATGCCAGAGTTAACCAATGGCAAGCGGCAGGAGAAATTACCCTAGGTATTCTATGTACTACAAGGCGGGGAGGGCAAGCAACAAGGCGGGGGAGGGTGGGGGAGCAAGCTACATGGCAGGGAGGGTTAGGGGGCAAGCTACAAGGCGGGGGCAAGCTACAAGGCGGGGGAGAAAAGCTACAAGGCGGGAGAGGCAAGTCACAAGGCGGGGAAGGCCAACTACAAGGCGGGGGAGGCAAACTGCAAGGCGGGAGGGTGGGGGGGTAAGCTACAAGGCGGGGAGAGTAGGGGACAAGCTACAAGGCGGGGGAAGGTGGGGGGCAGGCTACAAGGTTGGGGAGGGGTGGGGCAAGGTACAAGGCGGGGGAAGGTGGGGGGCAAGCAACAAGGCGGGGGAGGGGGCAAGCTACAAGACAGGGAGGGTGGGGGAAAGTTACTAGGCGGGGTAGGGTGGGAGGCAAGCTACAAGGCGGAGAGGGTGGGGGGCAAGCTACAAGGCGGGGGAGGGTGGGGGGCAAGCTACAAGGCGGGGAGGGTGGGGGGCAAGCTATAAGGCGGGGGAGGGCGGAGGGCAAGCTACAAGGCGGCGGAGGGCAAGCTACAAGGCATGGGAGGGCTACAAGGCGGGGGAGGGTGGGGCAAGCTACAAGGCGGGGGAGGGCAAGCTAGAAGGCAGGGGAGGGCGGGGGCAAGCTACAAGGCGGGGGAGGGCTACAAGGCGGGGGAGGGCTACAAGGCGGGGGAGGGCTACAAGGCGGGGGAGGGCTACAAGGCGGGGGAGGGCTACAAGGCAGGGGAGGGCTACAAGGCAGGGGAGGGCTACAAGGCAGGGGAGGGTGGGGGGGCAAGCTACAAGGCGGGGAGGATGGGGGCAAGCTACAAGGCGGAGAGAGTGGGGGCAAGCTACGAGGCGGGGAGGGTGGGGTGGGGTGGGCAAGCTACGAGGCAGGGGAGGGTGGGGTGGGCAAGCTACGAGGCAGAGGAGGGCGGGGTGGGCAAGCTACGAGGCAGAGGAGGGCGGGGTGGGCAAGCTACGAGGCGGGGAGGGGGGGCAAGCTACAAGGCCGGGGAGGGCTACAAGGCGGGGGAGGGTGGGGGCAAGCTACAAGTCGGGGGAGGGCAAGCTACAAGGCGGCGGAGGCAAGCTTCAAGGCGGGGGAGGGCTACAAGGCGGGGGAGGGTGGGGGGCAAGCTACAAGGCGGGGAGGGCAAGCTACAAGGCGGTGGAGGGCGGGGGCAAGCTACGAGACGGGGAGGTTGGGGGGGCAAGCTACGAGGATGGGGAGGGGCAAGCTACGAGGTGGGGAGGGTGGGGGAGGCAAGCTACGAGGCGGGGAGTGTGGGGGAGGTAAGCTACGAGGCGGGGAGGGTGGGGGGGCAAGCTACGAGGCGGGGGAGGGTGGGGGGGCAAGCTACGAGGCGGGGGAGGGTGGGGGGCAAGCTACGAGGCGGGGGAGGGTGGGGGCAAGCTACGAGGCGGGGGAGGGTGGGGGGGCAAGCTACGAGGCGGGGGAGGGTGGGGGGGCAAGCTACGAGGCGGGGAGGGTGGGGGGCAAGCTATGAGGCGGGGGAGGGTGGGGGGGCAAGCTACGAGGCGGGAGAGGGTGGGGGGCAAGCTATAAGGCGGGGGAGGGCGGAGGGCAAGCTACAAGGCGGGGGAGGGCGGAGGGCAAGCTACAAGGCATGGGAGGGCTACAAGGCGGGGGAGGGTGGGGCAAGCTACAAGGCGGGGGAGGGCAAGCTACAAGGCAGGGGAGGGCGGGGGCAAGCTACAAGGCGGGGGAGGGCTACAAGGCGGGGGAGGGCTACAAGGCGGGGGAGGGCTACAAGGCGGGGGAGGGTACAAGGCGACGGAGGGCTACAAGGCGGGGGAGGGCTACAAGGCAGGGGAGGGTGGGGGGGGCAAGCTACAAGGCGGGGAGGATGGGGGCAAGCTACAAGGCGGAGAGAGTGGGGGCAAGCTACGAGGCGGGGGAGGGTGGGGTGGGGTGGGCAAGCTACGAGGCAGGGGAGGGTGGGGTGGGCAAGCTACGAGGCAGAGGAGGGCGGGGTGGGCAAGCTACGAGGCGGGGAGGGGGGGCAAGCTTCAAGGCCGGGGAGGGCTACAAGGCGGGGGAGGGTGGGGGCAAGCTACAAGTCGGGGGAGGGCAAGCTACAAGGCGGCGGAGGCAAGCTTCAAGGCGGGGGAGGGCTACAAGGCGGGGGAGGGTGGGGGCAAGCTACAAGGCGGGGAGGGCAAGCTACAAGGCGGTGGAGGGCGGGGGCAAGCTACGAGACGGGGAGGTTGGGGGGGGCAAGCTACGAGGTGGGGGAGGGGCAAGCTACGAGGTGGGGGGAGGGTGGGGGAGGCAAGCTACGAGGCGGGGGAGTGTGGGGGGGCAAGCTACGAGGCAGGGGAGGGTGGGGGGGCAAGCTACGAGGCGGGGAGGGTGGGGGGCAAGCTACGAGGCGGGGGAGGGTGGGGGGGCAAGCTACGAGGCGGGAGAGGGTGGGGGGGCAAGCTACGAGGCGGGGGAGGGTGGGGGGCAAGCTACGAGGCGGGGGAAGCTACAAGGCAGAGGAAGCTACAAGGCGGGGGAAGCTACAAGGCGGGGGAAGCTACAAGGCGGGGGAGGGTTGGGAGTGCAAGCTACGACACACTAATAGGAAGGAAGCCTATGGCAGCTGTCTAATGAGTAGTAAGCATACTAGAGTGACATTAAACCCAACCACTGGTAAGCAAAGGGCGGGCTACAAGCCCACTGATTGAATGCCAAAGTTGGAGAGTGCATGCACTGTCAAAGTAAGGCTTAAAACTGTATTTTAGTGATGCCCAGTCTCCACTCTCGGCGGTTTTTAAAAGCGAATTAAAATGAATGATGATACTAGGGAACTGCACCTAAAATGTTTATTGTACATTTAATGTATGATAAATGTGCATACTGTAAATATTCCATCAAGAGAAAAACCTTTACTTCAAAGGTAAAATACATACTCACCTAGTCCTGCACTAGAATTTCCCTGAGTTTTGAGTTGCGAAGAGGTTTGTACCCCTTGAGGTGTGTTGTTTCTGCTGTCATCCGTACCTAGAGAGAAATCTTTTCTGGGAACTTTTGCTGCTACTGCATCATCACACAATCCCATTTGCTTCTGTCTTCGACGCTTCTTACTCCATAATTCGTGGCAATCTTGCCACAGCGGGAGGCTGAAAGATGGAAAAAATAGCAATGTGTAACAGATGTCAGGACACTGCATATGCGATTATGTCATTTCTACTCAAAGTTGAAATACCACCAAACCAGCGCATCCAATTGTGAAGAAAATATTGGCCTCACTGGTCTCAATAAAAAATCCTAGAGTTTTAACAAAAAACAATGAAACGTAACCTCTATGGTCTGGTGATGGCAAGTATGAAAGATTTTTATTTTTTTTAAACAGCGAACTGGACTTACTGTTCAACATCAATACAAATTGGAAGAGGCAGCACTCAATAGGCTAGAAAGCAGTCCTTAACCTGAAGTTCAAGGGCACAACCTAAGAGGTCTTCAACTCTTCAGACTAGTGGTTCTTAACTTTTGACTTTCGTGGACCCCCCCTGAACCACTGCTGGAAGTTGCTGATCCCACCCAAACAATTTCTATGACGTGAAACTCCCAAAAGCACCTCAAACTATAGAAACACAAATCTCACAAATCTACATCAAACAAATAAACAATTTATACAATTTTTTGATGATCCACACACAATGGAAAGTTTAATTTCAATGGGAAAATTGGAGCCTTTAAAAGTGTGCTTCTATTTTTAAAAGACTTAGTGATATACCAGGTTCTCATACATTGCTTTATCTTTTACGTTCCTAAGACACACAGCTTTTCTTTGTGCTGGGGTATACTAGTGCTTCACACTACCTTCACATTTGCTGCATCTGTTACTATTTTTGATTTTACATTTTATTTTGATGTGTATATACTTTATTAATCTACTTATATTATTTATCATTCCACAAAGTCATGGATCCTCTGAGTAAGCGGACCACGGGATAAGAATTGCTGCCTTAGACTAATATTATCAGATTAAAGTGCATATACATAAAAAGAACATTTTTAATTTTAGAATCGCCCTATGAACATGAAGTGATTTGAAATTCAATGGTAAAAATTAGGTTGGCACCTTTAGGTTGACTTGAGACAGCAGCAAAAGTACAGCAAAATCTAGTTTGAGAAAGTAGTGGCATCATTGGTGGTAAAGATACATGACAAAGACCAAGCATTTAAGAGAAAAAAAAGACAATATGCTAGTCTAGCACCACGTTCTTCATTTTAGAAATGAACCCAGATTTTGAAAGCTCAAACTTTCCTCTTAAAATGATAATTACTATTTGTTTGTGAATTAAAGTATTTTATATTTTGCATATTTGACTAACATATGCTTGTTTCTGTATTTTAGTGTATTGTTTTGAGGTTCAAATCATAGTAGCTTAGGCTGGGGTTTCTGGATTCCAGTAGTGTTTCAGAGGGGATCCACAGAATTCAAAAGTTTAAGAAATGCTGATCAAGAAGGACCCGATTTATTACTGCTGTGCTAGAATTTAAGGTATAAGGAGCCTTGTGAATGAACAAAGTAATAAAGTTTATAACATCAAATCTTTCTGCCTTAGTAAAGTTATTAGTATGGTACCTATACTCACCTATAGCGTGTAATAATCAGGATATATCCATCACACATTTTAGAGTTAGTTACCTTTTTAGGTCTCGTGACCTATCAATGCGCATTGGGAGAAGCGAGACTATAGGGCTTTAAAAAGACTTTAACTAACTGGCGATTTGGTGCTGTGCCTGTGCGCTTTTAGGTCAATGCGCAAGCGCATTGACCTAAAATGCGCGTGCACAGCATCAAATTGTCAGCCATCTGTTGCCCAGCTTGGTGCCGCTCCACCCCCTGCAGCATCAAAGGCTTTCACAGCCGGCCCACCGTGCTTTCAGTTTCACGGCTGGCCGGCCGTGTGAAGTGCGGCCGTGTCGCATTTCTCCTCCCCCCTCCCCACAGCAATGCCCTCCGTCTTGTTTCTCTCTCTCTCTTAGTTAGGCCTTTGCTGAGCGTTGCGTCAAAATAGAATTACGGGCCAGTTTGCTTCTCTGATCTGCTTGTTATATATATATTCAAAGGCAGAATCCACAATCATTGCATACCAAATCTCACCGCTGTAATTCAAACCTCGTACTTTATTTCTGCGTAGGAGATGATTTCATTATGCCTGTCCCTTCTCTGTCTGAGGTTGTGGCTGCCAAAGGACCTTAGGTGCGTCATCATTTAAAAGAATCTTCTTAAGGTGCGAGTCGCTCGCCCCTCATACCACATCCTTGACAGCCTGCTAGATTTCATCAGAATAACCATAAGCTTCCTGAACATCTAGGCAGTTTTAATCGAGGTGCTGAAAGAATGCTGCAGCAGGCTTTAATCTCTTGATCCCCTGCTCTCCGCTTGGTGAGAATAATTATTTTGTGGAAAATGGAGTGTGAGGCATTGGTGTGAACTGAACCCTCTCTGCCGACAGCTCTGCTGTGCCGCCTGACTCTCTACAAAGCATAAGTGTTGCTGGAGTAATACGGCTTACGATTTTGCTTAATGTCGCCATTATTCCATTTTACGTACAGGGATGGGCGGACACCATGGTGAGCGATCCCAAACCGAGGTTTTGCTCATGTGCTCTGTTGCAGAGCCACAGTGTTGAAATTGCATGTATTCATCTCTGGGAATTTCCTGATGGGCACTGATTTATTAAATCTTCCTGGGACAGGGTGATGCTCTCTCCTGTTTGAACCCTTGACAGAATAACTATTATTTTCTGTGTTGCTTTGTATTTCTGAGCCCCATATTTTAGCTCCTCTTCCGAGCACCCTATTGCACCATAACCAGGATTCAAAACCTTTCCTATTTGATAATACCGCCTGATCCATTTCTGTTAATTTTGCATAATGCAGCTGACAGGGCTTTGTCCCATTTGTGTGAGATTGCTTTGACCCGTTTGTATGTATGTGTATGTATTGTCATTTATATAGCGCGGTTGCTGCCCAAGGGCGTCTGTGTGAGACTGCGTAGATGTGAGACAGAAATAGTGCTTTGAAGCACAAAGCTAGTTTTTTGTCTGCATAATTATTCTGCGAGCTGGAGCACAGCATGTAGTCAACATATGCACTATTCTTCGTTCATCTACACTTGTAGTGTGAGGAAATTGAACACGGTGGTCCCTTGATTTCCCTTCCTCAGGCACCTGATTAGGATTGCCTTAAAGGATTCGCAGGAATGGTATTCTGCTCCTGTAACCGACACGCCAAATCCTGCTGAAGCAAGCGCTGGTCCCCGACAGGCACTGAGGAGTGCCGCCCTTTTAATCAGAATTATCAAGTTCGAGTATTTTTAGAATTCTAGGAATGTGCTTTTAATAAAAAATGAATTTCGAATAACACTGGGGATTGCACAACGTGTCTACAGGGCATACGGCTTTGCTCAGCTTTGCTGAGCGTTGCTGGATGTCTTTCAGAGGGCTAGAGTGGGGCCCGCGCCCTTGGTATTTTCTAGTCGTCATGTATGAGAAAACGTCTACTTTACCAGCCTTGCTGGGATGAAAATCTTACTTTAAAACACGATAGCAGTCTGAAATGTTTTCACAAACGTTGCTCCTCTGTCTGAAGGCTGACGTCAGCAACCAGCTGCCTGGATGCGGAAGCCATTTTAATGCAGCAACCAGCTTTGGTTTGCCTTGAGCTGCGTATCCCTTTCGGTGATAGTGACAAGCAGGCTATAAACCTGTAATGGTTTGACCAAGGGGGCTGCGGGATAGCCGTTACTTTAATTACGGGCTGGCATCAGAAGTTATAGGATTATTACTTATATGCCTGGGGCTCGATCAGTGGAGGGGAAAGAGTCTGCAGGAATTGGACATTAGGTCGCTTGAGTGCGGTTCTGGCCTGGTTTGTTTCACACTCGAAATATTACATTAGTGAGACTCGAAAGGACGCTGGCGGATGGACCGCGCATGCGCAGACGCCCCTGCAGTTTGTGTTCCTATTATCTCGCGCCTCAGCCCAGGCATACGTATCTATTACGATCGTTGCGTAACGTGGCCGCTTACCAGAATAGGATCTGGCTTCAAAAGGTCAAAGGTCGTGCAAGTCTTTGGCACTCCGTAAATCATCTTGGGAGTAGGCAGCATGCATTTTACTACCTTTGCAAAAACCTCACTAAGTGCATTTTCTTCATTCTTTTGGACGCTATCGGGAAGAACGACATCCATATAGGCAGCATGAAGATAGTTTGGCATCCTTGCTGGGACACAGACGCTACTCACTGTGGGCAAAAACGGCCACCACTGCTACATTTTCAACATAAGGAGTCCATCAGGGTTCAGCCGTCTTGTATTCCTTATTTGAAACTTGTATTGATGTTGTAAGTTTCTCGTTTCTCGTTACAAACCTATAGTTCAGTTACTGGAGTGGATACCTGACATCATACATACACTGCAGCTCCGGGTAGTGTATAAAACGAGTGCCTTGATTATACCGTGCTAGCAGGGAGGGTGACATTCCTGAGGAATGCCACTGACACTTCCTTGGAGGATTGAATGGTCAGACAAATGTAGACCTCAGTTTGTAGATTTTTCCCCCCAAGTTTCTTTCATCCTGCCACTAGGGGATTCAATAAATTGTATACATTCCACCCTTATAGATCGTTTTAACACGCACACATACTCCTTTTTCCCCTCTGCACTTTCACACACCCTTGCAAACTAGACAAGTAACTAACTCGCATCCCTGCCAAGCACTGTTTTCTCATCCATAATTTTATTGTAAATGTTTACAACTAAACAACGTCCTAAAAAGACAATGAAAATGTGTTTACCCTCGGCCTTAGTTTACAGAACCCAGAATTTTAAATAAAGACATATGCCATAAAGCATTCAACCCACAATGCAACACTCAACTTAATATCACAATTCCTGTACCAGGAATTGCATTTCCATACTAAATGACTGAGTCACTGCAATATGAAAGCACACAGAGCACTGACTCTCCCACTCACTCACTGACTCTCCCACTCAACACATATTGCACTACAAATGCAATAGGTGTCACATTTGCGAAAGGAAAAGCTATTGGCATTGTAAATGACAATGCTATTAATGTATGTTTTCAAAACCAATACATAAAAAAGTGTCATTTACAATGCCAATAGCTTAAACTTTCTTCACTGCCCTTGCCAGTGCTTGTTGAATTGTGTCGTAAGCACAGTCCATTGCAACCGCGGAGCCCAGCCATTTGAGGTGTTATTTTTTTCATACAGGCATACAGCCAAAGGGACCTAGATATTGCTTCACACAGTACCAAGGCCATTTCACCCCCTCACCCACTCATCCTCACACACCCTCACACCCTCAACCCCCCTCACAACCCTCTCACCCTCACTCACCTTCACACCCCTCACACACCCACACCCTCACCCTGACACACCCCGTCACCCTCACACCCCTCACTCACCCTCACACACCATCACACCCCCTCACACACCCACTCACCCTCACACACCCTTACCCTCACCCCCTCACCCTGACACACCCTGTCACCCTCACACCCCTCACTCACCCTCACACACCTTCACACCCCCTCACACACCCACTCACCCTCACACACCCTTACCCTCACCCCCTCACCCTCACACACCCCCAGTCACCCTCACACTTCCTCACCATCACACACCCTCACATTCTCTCACCCTCACAAACCCTCACCCTAACTCAAACTCACACCCTCACCCTCACACCCTCACCCTCTCACCATCACCCCCTCACCCTCACACACCCTCAGTCACTCTCACACCCCCTAACCCTCACCCTCACTCACACTCCCTCACACACCCTCACACCCCCTCACTCACCCTCACACACCCACTCACCCTCACCCTCACACCACTCAGTGCTACAACACATATTGTGTTACAATAGGTGTCACATTTGCGAAAGATAAAACTATTGGCATTGTAAATAACAAAGCTATTAATTTCGCTATTTTCAAAACAAGCACATAAATAAAAAAAGTGTCCTTTACAATACCAATAGCTCAAACTTTCCTAATGCGAGACCTATTGCATTGCTGTGCTCCTCTCCCCTGCTGCACTCTCCTGCTCTCTAGAGATGTGGCCTAACGACCAGAGCTGCCATCTAAGTCACGTAAATACAAAACATGTTGCATTCCAAATGCTATAGGTGTCACATTCGCGAACGTTATAACTATTGGCATTGTAAATGACAAAGCTATCAATTTAGCTATTTTAAAAAGCAAGAAATAAATAAAATATTTGTCATTTACAAGACCAATAGCTCCAACTTTACTAATGCGAGACCTATTGCATTTCCAATGCTTGTTTTATCATTACCAACAGTACAATTCAACAAGCTCAAAGGGCTATGCACTGCTTGGAAGGAAAGGTATTAATTTAAACTATGAAAAATAAGTTTATATTAGACCTGTATTTTGCTCAACCAAAGGACAAAAATGATTTCCTAAGATATAGTGAAAAGAAATGCCGAAAACTAAACTTCAAGACGTAAAGAACTTCGGTAACGATATATTTGTAAGAGACAAAGATTAGTTATAGATTCCTCACCTTAGAATTACCCCCAGGCGTCAGACTGGATCCAGAGTATTTTTCTTTAGCAGTACCCCTGAATGTCAGTAGTGTGCGTCGGTTGACTCCGCGTTTGTCGTTGGCGTCGTGCACCCGGGTGCTGACGGAAGGTCTTTACTCAACATTCCACAGCAGAAGCGCAGAGCTATGCAAGACACTGACCACAAAACTAGGGCCCTGAAGGGAAGTCCCTTACAGTAGAAGTCAGTTCGCAGAACGGGGAGGATGGGCGGGGCAGTGAGGAATCCATAACTAATCTATGTCTCTTACAATACTCCAGAGGTGGGTCTGCAAACCAAGTTCACACCAGGAAGTCCTGGAGAACAGAACGGCCAAAGAAGAAGTCTCTCCGGACTTGGCTGTCCAGGCAGCAGTGTTTAGTAAACGTGTGCAAGGAAGCCCACGTAGCTGCCTGGCAGGTGTCATGAAGGAGGACCCCCACTTCCCATAGCAGTAGTGGCTGCCGTGGCCCTGGAGAATGGACGCTCAACCCCACTGGAGGTTCTTTTTTCGCTAAGGAATAGCAGATTTTGATGTAAAGGAGATGGTTAAGTAAAAGTCTTAAAAAATACTAACAGGTTTCTGTTGAGCACAAGAAACGTTTATGGCTTTGTTGTGAATATTTGTATTCCAACCAGAAAATAATGTATGTTTTTCGCACTGTCTGTTGTATGTATTTTCGTGTGGTATGAAAGTTGTATGATTGACTGTTGGATGAGATATTTTTTGAAATGTATCTAGAATGTTGGTTGTAAATATGACTAATGCAAATGCTACTTACCAGTATGCATTTGTTCTTGGCATGTAGGGCTGCTGACATTCATATCTGTGCATAGATCGCCGCCTAGTGTTGGGTCCGGATGATTGCATATTGTTGTCCTGGAAGAGTCTTCTAAGTATCACGAGATAGGTGGCTCCTCCCCTGGACTACAGTGCGCATGGGAATCGACTCCATCCCCAGATTGTTTTTAGCCATTGTGGCCGAGATGGAGTGAACTTTGTGAGTGATGACCATGGCATGAAATGCATGTAAATACTGCAGCTGCTACAGGCGCCGGGGAGGAGGGCGGGCGATATGAATGTCAGCAGCCCTACATGCCAAGAACAGATGCATACTGGTAAGTAGCATTTGCAGTTCGAGGCATGTGGGCTGCTGAATTCATATCTGTGCATAGAATACATAGCAGTCCCTCCATTAGCGGCGGCCGCCCGTGCCAGCTGCAGCAGTTTGGAAAAGTGTCTTGAGAACAGCCTGCCCTACAGCTGCCTGCTGTTTGGAGTGCACGTCTACACAGTAATGTTTAGTAAATGTATGTGTGGTAGACCATGTGGCTGCTCTACATATGTCCTCTAAGGGAATGTTTCCAAGGAAGGCCATAGAGGCCCCCAACTTTCTGGTGGAGTGGGCTCTTGGTGGAATTGTAAGAGTACGTTTAGCTTTTGCATAACAGATTTGAATACATTTCACGATCCACCTAGCAATACCAGCCTTGGAAATAGCGTTACCTCTGTGGTGTGACGCAAAGGCAACGAAAAGCTGCTTAGTCTTTCTAAAATCCTTGGTCCTGTCAATGTAATACATTAGGGCCCTTTTGACGTCAAGGGTGTGGAGCATCCGCTCCGCCAGTGACTCAGGATTTTGAAAAAACACTGGCAACTCAATTGTTTGGTTTAAGTGGAATTGAGACACAACCTTGGGTAAAAATTTGGGGTTAGTGCGGAGCACTACCCTGTTAGCATGAACCTGGAAGAATGGCTCCTGGATTGTGAGGGCTTGCAGCTCACTAACCCTCCGTAGCGATGTAATTGCTACTAAGAAAGCCACTTTCCAAGTCAAGAACTGCAGTTCGCAGGAGTGTAGTGGCTCAAAGGGAGGACCCATCAGTCTTGTAAGGACTACATTGAGGTTCCATTCTGGAGCTGGTGGGGTCCGTGGTGGAATGACCCTTTTGAATCCTTCCAGTAAAGCTTTGATAGCAGGCACTTTGAAAAGTGAAAGGTGCTGTCTATTCTGGAGATATGCGGCCATCGCAGACAGGTGAATGCGTATGGAAGTATATGCCAAATTACACTGGTACAGATGAAAGAGGTAACAGATGATGTTCTGAATGGAAGCATCTAGAGGGTTGATGTTGTGGTTTGCGCAATAAATGACAACCCGCTTCCATTTGGCCGCATAACAGGCTCTAGTAGTGGGCTTTCTTGCCTCCCGAATGATGTCCATGCAATTTGGAGGAAGGTTAAGGTAGCCAAACTCTAGGACCTCAGGAGCCAGATCGCCAGGTTGAGCTGTTGCGGATCTGGGTGCTGAATGTCGCCATGGCTCTGCGTCAGAAGGCTGGGTGTGAGACGAAGCCTCTGATGCGGTACCACGGACAGTTCCAGAAACGTGGTGTACCATGGTTGGCGAGCCCATGTTGGAGCAACCAGGATGAGAGTCATCGAGTGCTGCCTGAGCTTGCATGCCACCAGCGGTATCAGGGGTGCTGGGGGAAAAGCGTACGCAAATTTGCCTGACCAGTTCATCCATATCGCATTGCCCTGCGATTGCGGGTGTGGGAACCTGGCGGCGAAGCTTTGGCATTTTGCGTTCTCCCTTGTGGCGAACAGGTCTATTTCTGGATGACCCCATGTTCGAAAGTACGGCTGGAGTACTGATGGATGTATCTCCCACTCGTGCATCTGGCGGCTGTGCCTGCTGAGCAGGTCCGCCATTTGATTGTCCTTGCCTGGGAGGTGTTCTGCCATGAGGAAGATGTTCCTCTGAATGGCCCACTTCCACATGCTCTGAGCCAGATGAGACAGCTGCGGAGAGTGTGTTCCTCCCTGTTTCTGAATGTAGTACATGGCCGTCATGTTGTCCGTCCGGATCAACACGACCTTGTTGCACAGATGTACTTTGAGCGCCTTCAAGGCCATGAAGATTGCCATCAGTTCCAACACATTGATGTGCATCTTCTTCTGCTGTAGTGTCCATAGTCCCTGCACTGTGTAATGGAGTACATGCGCTCCCCAACCCTGGAGAGAAGCGTGCGTCGTCAGGATAATCTGTGGCACAGGCTCCTGGAACGGTCGGCCCTTGCAAAGGTTTTGTGGATTCCACCAATGCAGAGAGTTGTATGCCCGACCGCTCACCAACACTAGGTCTTTCAATTGCCCATGAGCCTGAGTCCACTGACGTGCCAAGCACTCCTGAAGCGGACGCATATGTAGTCTCGCGTGCGGGACAATGGAGATGCAGGAGGCCATCATGCCTATCAACTGCATGAACACTCTTACTGGAAGCGAGTGTTGAGGTCTGAATTTTTGGATCAGCGATTGAATGCTGTTGATCCTCACTGAATTCGGCTGTGCTGTAGCCGCCAGAGTGTTTATGGTCGCACCCAGATACTGCCGTATGTGAGCGGGCTGGAGATGGGACTTTGGGTAATTCAGTGAGAACCCCAGATCGTGCAGAAGGTGAATGGTTTGGGACATGTGGTCGGCGCACTGCTTGTCCGACTTTGCTTGAATGAGCCAGTCGTCCAGATAGGGGTAGACGTGGATGTTCTGACGTCTTAGATGCGCCGCCACTGTCGCCAGGCACTTTGTGAAGACCCTGGGCGCTGTGGTGACCCCAAAAGGCAGAACCTTGAACTGGTAGTGCTGGTTTTGAATGGTGAACCTTAGATATTTTCTGTGTGAAGGGTGCAGGGGGATGTGAAAGTATGCATCCTTGAGATCCAGAGTTGCCAGGAAGTCCCCTTGCCGAAGCAGTGGGAGAACCTGCTGCAGTGTAAGCATATGGAAATGTTCTGACAGAATGTACGAGTTGAGAGGTCTGAGGTCTAGGATGGGCCTGAGGGATCCGTCCTTCTTTGGGATTAGAAAGTACAGGGAGTAAACCCCTGTTCCCCTTTCTTGTAGTGGAACGAGCTCTATTGCCCCTTTTTGCAGCATGACTTGGACTTCCTGCTGCAACAAGTGCAAGTGCTCGCCGGACATAGGACGGGTCCTTGGAGGTATGTTTGGTGGAGTGGAAGTGAGTTCCAGACAATAACCGTATTGGATAAGAGATCTGACCCACCTGTCCGTGGTGATGGACTTCCACACGGGCAGGAACTGCTGGAGTCTCCCCCCGACTGGTGTTGTGTGGTCGGGGGCAGTGACAAGGCGTCACTGTTTGCTGGCGGTGGAGGACCTGGAGCTGTTATTTCCACGTCCTCTGCCTTTGACGTTGTTGCCACGGTATCCACCTCTACCCTTGTTGGTATATGAGGATTGGGTGTTACCTTTATAGAATTGCGTGGATTGTGACGCTTGACCCCTTGAGGTGCCCCTGTTATTGGAGCGGCAAAAGGAACCACCCCGAAACTGCTGGGACTGCATGGCACCCATAGATTTAGCAGTGTCAGTGTCCTTTTTCATTTTTTCGAGAGTGGCATCCACTTCTGGCCCAAAGAGGTGGTCAGGATTAACTGTTTGGTTGTCTGAATGTCTGGTTTAAAGCCTGATATTCTGAGCCATGCATGCCGGCGCAGCAGAACGCTAGTGTTTATTGCTCGTGAGGCGGTATCAGCCACATCTAGAGCACACTTAATTGAGGCATTGGTGATAAGCTTCCCCTCCTGAATCAACATTTCAGCAGCCTCCTTATACTGATCTGGTAAGTGCTGTAGAAGTGTGCCCTGTCGTAGCGTGCAAGTAGCGCCTGCGTGTTGGATATGCGCCACATATTGGCTGCCTGCGCAGCAATACGTTTCCCTGAAGCCTCAAACACTTTTGATTCCTTGTCTGGGGGAGGAGCATCACCCGTTGTTTGTGAGTTGGCTCGTTTACGTGCGTTGGAGACAACCAAAGAGTCTAGTGGCAACTGTCCCTTGATGTACGTTGGATCAGTGGGTGCTGCCTTGTACTTCTTGTCAATACGAGGATTGATGACTCTTGCCCGGGTGGGCTCCTTGAAAACCTCTGGCGCATGTCTTAACACTCCTTTGAGCATTGGTAATGTCTTGACAGTTTTTTCAGCCACTGAGAAAGTGTCAAAAAGAAAATCGACATCCACTGGGTCTGCATGGAGGTCGACGTCATGATTGGCTGCAGCTCTTTCAATTAGAGTGTTGAAGGCCGCAGAGTCTTCTGTTGGGGAAGTTTTTGCAGCAAAAAGCTGCGGCTCGTGTCCCGAATGAGGGTCCCCAGGGTCGCCCCCGGCAGACCATGGCTCATTGACATCCTCTGGGTCCGAGTAAACTGGATAAGTATACTCATCCTCTTCGTCTCCGTCACCCTCCCCAGCGTTAGAATGAGTGGGTGAGAGCTCCAGACCTTGTGGAGATGCAGGCTCTATAGGGGCAGATGCACCCGCAGAGTCCAACTTCTTTTTAAGGGGGATGTGGAAATGCTCCAACACCGGCTCCGGGGTGATCTTCCGTTTAAGGAGAGCTTGCCTGTGTTGGCGTCGATGATGACCTCTCGACGCTCCTCCTCTGCTAGTGGTTGGTGCCGTGGGTTTGGAACGACCAATGGTGCCTTCGGCGTAGAAACCAGCTTCAAGGGCACTCCGGCCGCAGGTTTCGCAGTGAAAGCCTTCGGCGCCGTCCTCGGCGGCAGCTTGAAGTGAATTGGCGTCTGCGCCTTCGCCGGTTTCTGTAGAGGCTTGGTCGGCGCAGTGTCCTTCGGCTTGTTCTCCGCGGCCCCCTCCCGAATACGCTGAAGGGACTCCGTGACCTTCTTGGTGAGTGAGGCGGAGGGACGGAACGGCTCGAGCGAGTCCTCTGAGGCAGGATTCGGGTCGGCAACCAAAGCCGCAGTTTTCGGAGCTGACGCAGCACCCCCCTGTGCCTTGCCGACTGGGAGCGGAGCAGCCAGAGACTTGGGGTCGTCCCGATGCTTCTTTGGGGCCTTCTTATGGTCATCGACCTTCTTGGCGTCGACGCGACTCTTTAGCGCATCGACCAACTTCGGCGCCGACGCAGCCGCGTCGGGCGTTTTCGCCTTTGGCTTCGACACCGGATTCTTTGGATCGGCCATTTTGGCGTGGCTCTTGAGCTCGACGGCCATCTTGGATTTCTTCGGCGCCGAGGCCTCTCCGAAGCCTTTGATCCAAACAGTGCGACTTGCCCTTTCGGTTTCGATACGGATGGCGTCGACCCTGATGGTTTCACTTTCGGTTACTGGACCGGGAGTGGTGCCGCACCAATGTCCGTGGCCGGGCCAGGAGGCGGGGCCGTGGGACGAGATTTGAGGTCTTGGGTAAGGCCCGAAAGCGATCCCTCGACCTGGGCCTTATAATGTTGTGTGGCCCCGGAGTCAGTTTGAGGAAGCTCCTCTTCCGAGCTATCCTCTACGGTGGCAATGGCCCCGTCGTCGTCCCCTACCTCCTCGACGACTTCCTCGAAGTCTTAGTCTTCCGCGTCGTAGTCTTCCTCGACCTCCGACGCCGGGTTAGAGTCCGAGACATTCTGGATGGTGTCGTCGTCAACATCCTCTTCAAAGATGTTCGCCGGTGGGGGTGCCGAACTCTGGGCCTGCAGTCTTGCGGCTCGACGTAGCTTGAGAGTTTTCTTCGACCGGAACTTGGAGCAGGCCATACACTTGGCCTCGTCATGGTCCGGCGACAAGCACTTGTTGCACACTGGGTGCACGTCGATGTGCGGGTACTTTGTGGCACACACTGGGCACCTCTTAAATGGACTTCGTTCCATGTTGAAGTAGTCTGGAGCGTCGTGTAGGCCCGTCCGCGCCGACAGCACGCAGAAGGACAGCAGTTGATCGGAGCCGATGAATAAACCAACCCGACCGCTAAACAATACCGACGCGAGTCCTAAAGACCTTTTGGTCTCAAGTAAAGAAAGTTAAACAACTATCGATTCCGACAGAGGGAACCGAAACACATCCGAACCCAATGGCGGAAAAAAACAATCTGGGGATGGAGTCGATGCCCATGCGCACTGTAGTCCAGGGGAGGAGCCACCTATCTCGTGATACTTCGAAGACTCTTCCAGGACAACAATGTGCAATCATCCGGACCCAACACTAGGCGGCGATCTATGCACAGATATGAATTCAGCAGCCCACATGCCTCGAACATGTTGTTTTTCTTCTATGTTGAACATAAGGTCTTAAAATATAAACTTTGTAAAAATTAATTTTTCAAAAAAGGTCAAAATTGAATAATTGACTCAAGCATTAATAAAAAAACGATACTTTTGATCAAAAAACATTGGTTTGATTTCAGATGTTTTGCAAAAACTAGGGCAATTAACTAGGTAGCAGCACGTGCACTTCTTTTTTGTTTATATGTTCTGTAGGTAAGCAGCTATGGCAGCAAGATGTAATTGTATAGATGTGAATACCAGATAACATTTTTGTAGATGCAGGAGGTAACAAATAATGTTTAGAGGTTAGTGGTAGGACGTCTAGCCTCTTTAATTACGTTAATACAGTCTGGCGGGAGATTGAGGTAACCAAACTCTAATACTTCAGGAGCTAGAGCACTAGGTTCCATTCAGATGGATCTAGATGACTCATCTCTCCATGGTTCTGCGTGAGAAGCTTTGGGGAACGGTGCAGCTTTTAATGCGTAACTACTGACAGTTCCAGCAAGGTTTTGAATCATTGTTGCCGGGCCCATGTCGGAGCAACTAGGATCAATGTGAGAGACTGCTGTTTGAGCTTGAGCACCAGTAATGGAATGAGCAGGAGAGGTGGAAAAGCGAACGCAAATCTGCCTGAACCGTTCATCCATATTGCATTGCCTTTGGACAATGGGTGTGGATAACTGGGGGCAAAGCTTGGGCATTTTGTGTTTAAATGTGTGGCGAACAGATCTATGTCTGGGTGGCTCCACATTTGAAAAAACAGATGAAGAACTTACGGATGAAGTTCCCATTTGTGGATCTGTTTTTTTTACGACTGAGCCGATCCACAATCAGATTGTGTTCCCCTAGAAGATGTTCTGCTAAGAGGTATATATTTTGAGGAATGGCCCGTCTCCATATGCTTTGCGCTAGGCGTGAAAGCGGTAGAGAATGCCCCCCCCCCCACCTGTTTTTGTTTATAGTACATTGCTGTCATATTGTCCATACAGATGAGGACAGCTTTGTGTACGAGATGTATTTGGAATGCTTTTAATGCGAGAAATATCGCCAGTAATTCAAGGTGATGGATGTGAAGCAGTTTCTGTTGATGGGTCCACATACCCTGAATGGTACGGCTAAAGAGACGAGCTCCTCAGCCGGTGTGCGATGCGGCAGCTGTTAGCACCATCTGTGGAAACGGATCTAGGAAGCGCCGCCCTTTGGAAAGATTTTGTGTGTTCCACCACTGCAGAGAGCGATGTGTGCAGCTGTCTACCAACACCAGATCTGTAAGCTGACCTTGAGCCTGGTTCCACTGATGTGTTTAACGTTCTTGTAATGGACGCATTTGGAGTCTTGCATAAGGTACAATTAAAATGCAAGAGGCCTTCATCCCCATTAGTTGCATAAACACTCGATCGAGCTGGTAGTAAGTGTTGAGGTTGAAATGTTGTTAGGAGAGCTTGCATGCTGGCTATCCTGGCTGGGTTGGGGTATGCAAGGGCTTTTGAAGTATCTATTGTGACGCCTAGATACTGTTGGGTGTGGGATGGTTGAAGATGTGATTTGGGGAGGTTTATTGTGAATCCAAAGTTGTGCAGCAGCTGGATCGTTGTGTGTGGTGTACACAATCGCTGCATGGCTTGGCTTTTATGAGCCAGTCGTCGAGGTAAGGAAACACATGAATGTATTGTCTTTGCCAGTGAGCTGCTACTACTGCAAGATATTTTGTGAAGAATCTGGGTGCTGTAGCCACTCCGAATGGGAGCACTTTGAACTGGTAGTGCTGACTGTCCACTACAAACCATAGATATTTCCTGTGAGCAGGGTGAATAGGAATGTGAAAATAGGCGACCTTGAGATTTAGAGTGGCAAGGAAATACCCTTGTTGGAGCATTGGGAGGACCTGTTGGAGAGGGACCATGTAAAAGTAGACTGATTGTATGTACAGGTTTAACGGTGTGAGGTCTAATATTGGCCTTACAGTACTGTCCTTTTTTTGGATGAAGTAGTACCTTGATGGTGTACGGGAACGGGTTATATTGTGGGCTTTCGCAAGAGAGAGAATCTCTTGTTTTAAAAGCGTGAGATGTTCTGTGGACATCAGGCGTTGTTTGGGTGGTAAGTGTGGAGGAGTAGAGGTGAGTTCCACGCAGTAACCATACTGGATAATTTGTGTCACCCACCTGTCTGTGGTGATGGAATTGCAGACAGGTAGGAACTGTGGTAGTCTTCCCCCGACCGGAGTGGAATGGCCTGGTGGGAGTGGAGGGAAGTCACTGTTTTGTGCTAGGGGTGTTGCAGGTGTTATTACCGCGGCCTCTTTGCTGTTATTTCCTCTATAACCCCCTCTAAAATATCCTCTGTTATAGGATGTTTGAGTTGGGCTTTTGTAGGAAGAAGTGTGGTCTTGTCTAATGGTCTTGGAGGCACCCCTATAAAAGGAACGACAAAAGGAACCTCTAGTTGTTGGTGACTGTAAGGCCCCCATGGATTTAGCGGTTTCAGTGTCTTTCTTTCTTCATCTTCTTAAAGATGTAACTACCGTAGGTCCAAACAAGTGTTCTTGATCCAAAGGTTGATTAAGAATTTGAAACTGTCCCTCTTGTTTAAAACCAGATATGCGTAGCCATGCGTGCCTGCGCTGTAAAGCACTTGTGTTAACAGCATGAGATGCTGTGTCCTCTGCATCAAGAGCACATTTGATAGAGGTGTTTGTAATTCGCTTTTCCTCTTGTATGAGGTCATTAGCTTTAGACGTATATTGTTCTGGAAGATACTGCATGAGTGTCTCAAGCTCATCAAAATGCGCCCTATCATACCTGGCCAACAAAGCTTGGGCGTTTGCAATGCAACAGAAATTTGATGTCTGTGACGCAACCAGTTTACCAGATGCGTCCAATAATTTAGATTCTTTATCCAGAGGAGGGGCATCGCCTGTTTGGGAATTTGCCAGTTTACGGGTATTTGACACTACCAGAGAATCTAGAGGGACCTGTCCCTTGATATAAGCTGGATCACTTGGCGCTGGTATATATTTTTTATCAACTCTGGGGTTGAGAATTCCAGCCCCCAGACATGGCATTTAAACACATCAGGGGCAAACAGAGGTGATGGCGACCAGAAAGGCTGTTTTAAGTGTCACAAGTCTGAGAGGACAGTTATGTAGCAGCTCGAAGGGAGCACACATAAGATAGGTCAGAACAGGGTTCAAGCCCCACTGAAGGAATTCCGAAAGGAATTGGTGGACACAAGTGAGTAATGCCCTTAAGGAAGCGATTTACAATGGAGGATTTGAAAAGAGAAAGCTGGTCAGGAAGCCGGAGAAAGGTAAAAATGGCCAAAACATAGCCTTTTAGAGTGCCAAGAGCAGAGCCCTGCTGGGCCAAAGAAAGAATGAAGAGGAGAACTTCCGAGAGGGGGGCAGAAAGGAGATCCACAGCCATTGCTGCGCACCATGCCACAAACTTGTTCCATCTACAGGTATATACAGTTTTGGTGGAGGGATGCCTGGCTGTCAAGAGGACGTTACAGACTTTGGGAGGAAGCTGTCAACGGAAGGAGGTGGAGGCTGGACAGGTTCGGGTGGAAGACTATCCCCTGCTGCTGCAAGAGAAGATCCTCCCGAAAGGGTAGTCTGATCGGAGGATCGATGGACATGTGCAAGAGCTCCGGATACAAGACTTCGTGCCCAGTCCGGAGCCACAAGAATAACTTGGGCACGGTCGCGCTTAATCTTCTTCAGCACTCTGGGTAGTAGTGGTATAGGCAGCAAGGCGAATAGAACACCACAACTCCACTTGTAACGAAAAGCATCGCCGAGCGAGTGCCGCCTTGGAAATTCTAGCACGCAGAACTGCTGACATAGCGCGTTCTCTTTGGTGGCGAATAGATTTAACAAAGGCTCTCCCCACCTCTGAAAGAGACCTTGCACCACCTCCGAGTGAAGGCACCATTTGTGAACCATCATTCACAAGCGGCTGAGTTTGTGCGCCCTGGCGTTCAGAGAACCTGCAAGGTGTTGAACCACCAGGAACATGCCCGGACGTTCCAGCCACTTCCAGAGAAGTGCCTCCTGACAGGGTCCACAACCTCACCCGCCCTGTTTGTTGCAGTACCACATGGAGGTTGTGTTGTCGGTGAACACCTTCACTACTCTCCCCTTGACAGAAGGAAGGCATGCCTTCAGTGCAAGACAGATCGCCCGAAGCTCCAGAAGGTTGATGTAGAGCCCAGACTCTGCCAGAGACCAGAGGCCTCTGAACTCTGCCTCTCTCATGTGCCCACCCCACCTCAGAAGCGATGCAACTGTCGCCACTGTGAACTCTGGTTGGGGAATAGACAGGGATCTGCTGGTGACCCAATCCTGGTTAGTTAGTCACGACTGCAATTTGTGTGCAGTGCCCTCCGAGATCTGGACGCAATCAAAAAGATTCCCCTGATGCTGTGCTCACTGGAACTTCAGGTGCCATGGCAGAGCTGGCATATGCCACCTGGCATAGTCCACCAGCAGGATGCAGGAGGCCATGAGGCTCAGTAGCCACAGGGCTATGCTGATGGAAACCCAGGATAGAGGATGAAAGATCAGAATCATATTCCGAATATACCAGATTCGCTGCTCGGGAGAATAAGCCAGAAACTGCGCTGTGTCCAGAACCGCACAGATGAAAAGGAGCTTCTGGAGGGGACCGGGTGTGACTTCGGCATGTTGATTGCGAACCCCAGCGTATGCAGGAGGTCGTCTGTAGTCTGGAGGTGGAAGATCACAGCCTGGGGCTAGCAAGCCCTTAACAGCCAGTTGTCGAGATAGGGGAAGACTGGAACCCCTGATCTGCGCAGATGAGCTGCGACCACAGCCATCACTTTCGTGAACACCCGAGGGGTGCGGGTAAGGCCAACGGGGAGCACTGTGAACTGAAAATGCTTGTGGCCCGTAGGTAATGCCTGTGGGCTGGCAGGACAGGGATGTGAAAATAAGCGTCCTGCAAGTCCAACGCTACCATCCAGTCTACAGGGTCGAGGGCAGACAGGACCTGAGCCAATGTAAACATTTTTTTATTTTTTTTTCCCAAAACAATCAACATTTTGAACTTCTTCTGGAGAAAGCGTTGACGTTCCTGAGATCCAAGATAGGACACAGGCCTTTGTCCTTCTTGAAAGTAATGGGAATAGGAATCACAACTTACTTCTGGGGCAGGAACACGTTCGATGGCTCCCTTGGCCAAGAGGGCCGTAACTTCCTGTGGAGAAGGGCCAGGTGATCCTCCGACATGCAATAGAACTGAGGTGGTATGGATGGAGGGTAGTCTCGAAGGGGAGGGAGTAAGACTGTCTGCAAAACCCACCTGTCCGAAGAGATGTTGCACCAGTGAGGGAGGTGCTGGCGAATCCTGCCACCCACTGGCGATTGGTGGCACTGAAAGTCAGACTAGGAGGGCTTAGAGGCTGCTGCAGAGGGGGCGCTGATGGACTGGCCTGCCCGCTGGCTTCCACACCCAAGACGGTGGGTCCCACATTCCCAATCTGCGCCACGTCCGGCCATGTCCACGGCCTGCGCATAGGATGGAAAGCTTGCGCCGGCCTGTGGCTCTGGGTGGAACGTGGCAGGGCACCACTTCTGTAGCCACGAAAGGGGCGAAAAGCAGACTGCGCAGGGCAATAGTTGGAAGCGAGGCCCAAGGATCTAGCCGTGGGCCCAGAGTGCTTAAAGCATTCGAGCGAGTTGTCTGCTTTGTCGCCGAACAGGCAACAGCTATCAAAGGGCTTGTCCATACGAGTAGCTTGGATAGCACCCGAAAATCCAGTGGACCTCAGCCAGGCGTTGCGTCAAAGGGCTACTAACATGGAAATCGTCCTGCCCAGAGAGATACGGCGGTGTCCAGCCCACATCAGATGGCGAACTATGCTGTGTCTCTCCCTTCGGCCACTGCACGGGAGAGGACAGCGCGGGCCTCCTACGGACATTGGGGCAGCCCCAGCGCCACTGAGTCCCACACAGAGGGAGAGCAACATCCCAAGAGAAACGCGGTGTTCACCAACCGCAGTCCTCAGCTGGAGGGGAAAAACATCTTCCCAAAGTGGTCAAGCTTCTTGGATTCCCTATCAGGTGGTGCGGTAGGAAATGCACCCTTGGAAGTCGAGGCTTGGACAACCAAGCTCTCTGGGGTAGAGTGGTGGAAAATGAAAAAGTGGTGTCGGGCAATCATCCTGTCCATAGGAGACCCTGTGTTGGGCTTGGACCAAGTGCCCAAAAGAATGTCCGTAGGGGCCTCAATGAAAGGCAGCAGGGGCTCCGAAGATGCTGCTGCCAGTTAAAGCACCTTGGTCAGGAGGTTAGTCCTAACCGCCACTGTAGGAGGCTCGAGGTTTTAGGCCTCAGCTGCACTATGCAGCACCACTGCCTATGACGTACCCTCCTCCATAGCCACGGTAGGGGGAGAACGCATGCCAAGGTCTAGGGAAGTGTCCAGACTACTGGCCTCACCCAACTCTTCTCTCCGGTCCGGTTCTTCCAAATGGTCTTGCGTAGGGTCCATAGACCCCTCCTCTGGTCGCCACAGGGGTAGAAAAGTACCTGTCGGCGCCGGGGCGACGTTGGTCCGGCTCCGTGTCCAGATTGAGGGGAAGGCCGGGGTCGACATCAGCTGGGGACACAACCGTCGTTGGAGGGGGGTGCGGAGCATGGAGACCCTAGATGATTCGCTGGCCTCAAAAACGCGTGCCAGCGGAGTCAAGTTGCCCAAAAATAGAATGGAGAGCTTCGTAAAAGCTACGAAGTTGGGCAGGCATTGCCCGGGCTCCCGGGAAGGTAGGGAAGCTCAGGTTGACGCAACACGCTTCACGGGCTACTACCAACCAAATCCCGCGTTGGCCTACGGACAGGAAGAAAGCGAAGAGCTACGGTGCTTCTTCGCCTTCTTTTTGTGCTTTGACTTACCCAAAGACTAAGACTTCGACGAGGAGTGGTGATGGCTCTGCGACCGCTACCGCGACCTCCCTCTCGACTGGGACCTCGATCGGCTCGGAGCCGACTGCCAGGCCTCCAGAAGCTTGCAGGACCGCTCCTGCAAAGTCTTCGGGCCATGGCCCGGCAGTCGGAGCACGACTTTGGACGGTGGTTGCGTTCCAGGCACCAGAGGCACACAAGATGCGGTTCAGTCACAGACATCAGGTTGTGACACCAGTCACAAGGCTTGAAGCCGGTCCCCCGAATTAACATCCCTGTGCACCATGAGTCGAAACGACTCAAAAAGACGTTGACAAAAAGTCGCAAAAATAGAGTCAACAGGCATTTGCAATGCAATAGGTCTCGCATTATTGAAGTTTGAGCTATTGGTGTTGCATTATTTAGCAATGCCAATAGCTCAAACTCTAGTAATGCGAGACCTTTTGCATTGCCAGAGGAGAAAGAAAAGAGAAGTGAGGAGTAGAAGAACAGTAAACTGGGAGAGAGGGAACAAGAAAATGAGGGACTGGGGAACTAAATGAAATAAGAGAGGAAAAGAGATTGGTTAGAGACTGAAGAGGAGAGTGGAGATGTGAGAAACATGGAGTGATGAGAGGGAAGCGAGGAGAAGGAGAAGAGAGAAAGAACGCGCTGAGAGGCAAGTGGGTAATAAGATGGGGGTGGAGGGACGAAATGGAGAGAGCTCCAACACAGAGAGCCAGAAGATGATTAATTCGAAATAAGGCTCTGATTAGAGAACGGCGCAGAACCAGGTGGAGCGGACGTGGGTAGGGGATGGATGGGGGCACAGAAGTAAACTACTAGAATTCGCGAGAATGAGATGAAAAAAGAAAGGCAGAGCAGAAAGGTGTGACTCGGGGCCAGGACAGGGAACAGCAGTAGCTCAACTGTGGGAAGCATTTATTAAAAATAAAACAAACAAGCATTGGCATAGCCAATAGGTCTTGCATTTGGGACCTTATAAGTGTTTAGCCATCCAACAGTTGATGTTGTTGCACCAAGGATATTCTGCAACATAACTTCTTATAGGGTCCAAAAAGCGAGACCTATTGGCTATGTCAATGCTTGTTTGTTTTTTGTTGCTGTATTGTTCAAGTTGCCAGATCCACAATAGCTGGACATGCTTTTTGTTAACAGTTCTTTGCATCAAATGAACTTGTTTTCATTGCTCTGAATGTTGTTTCCATTCTGGTTGTAGGAAGCAGTCATTCCCGGGGGTGTGGGGGCTGCCTAGCTGAGCGCCGAACTTTGCAAATGAGAAAAAGCCTGGTGCAGGCGCAATGTACAAGTGTGGAGTGAGTGAGCCCAAGGCAGCATGACTCACTCACACAGGAGTTCACGAACTGCACCTGCATACTCAGCATGGTTTAAGGAAACTCTACCCACTTCCTCAGAGGCATCAAACAAATATTTACCAAGAAACTCTGAGAAGAGCCTGCCTGCTGCACTGACGGCTGGTGGTGTCTTCCTGGTGAAAGTGTGCACGGACGGCTGGTGGTGTGTGTGCCTGGTGAAAGCGTGCATTGATGGCTGGTGGTGTGTGTGCACAGTGGAAACGTGCACTGACGACTGGTGGTGTGTGTGCCCAGTGGAAGCTTGCACTGACGGCTGGTGGTGTGTGTGCCTGGTGGAAGCGTGCACGGACGGCTGGTAGTGTGTGTGCCGTGTGAAAGTGTGCACTGACAACTGCTGGTGTGTGTGCCTGGTGGAAGCAGGAGCATTCACAGTAAGAGAAGACACAAATTAAACTGACGAAGAGGAGGGGGAGAAGGGAGGGGGAGTACTAGCAGAGGAGCATGATTCACAGCTAGAAGACACAAATGAAGCTGACCAGGAGGGAGGAAGGGGGAGTAAATGAAGCTGACCAGGAGTGAGGGAGGGGGGCGTGCGAACAGAGGCGCCTGATTACGGCAATAAAAACACTGTTGGCAGCAGTGCACGTGTACGAGCGCAAGCTGTAGGCCACCAAAAGCCTATGGTGGCACTTTTAAAAGCCACTTACTAAATGTCTCGAAGAGACAGCATACGCTGTCTCAGGCGAGACTGAATAAAAAAGGAATGAAAACGGTGGTTGGGGCGGGGAAGATAAGAACTGCAACATACGGAGATGTGTTTTTATCTACTGTTTACAGGGAGTGTTGTTATCTGTCTTGCTCTCGCTCCTTCTGTCTGTTTGTCTACCTCTTTCTGTCTGTCTGCCTGCCTCTCACAGCGCATCGGAGTGCCTGCCACTTAGGGCCACGCGCACCTCTCTTTCTGGCAAATAACGCTTTTGCGCTGGGGTTAAACTTGGAAAACTCAAATTACTATACATTATATTAAAAACCCTCCCATGCCACGAAGAGAGTGAATTATTAAATATGCTTCTATTAAATAGTGAGAGACAACTGTTGTAGTCCAATCAACTGGAAAGTTATGAGATGGCAGAAGGGAAAGGAGGTCGCTGTACATATAACGTTGACAGGAAGAGGGAAGACTAATAAAGTGTGTGTGAGAGACCGGGAGTACGAGAAAGAGAGAAACAGGAAGGAAAGAATGGAGACATAGAAAGGAGTGGTCAAGAGAAGAGAAAGAAAAAACTGGAGGTTAGAGAGTGGGAGAGCGCGAGGATGCAAAAACGAATGACAAGAAAACGAGAGACGAGCTACTGGTAAGGGAAGAGAGCGAGGGCGCGTGTGTGAGAGTAGGAGAGAGAAGTGCTTAAATAGTGACCAAAGAGGAGAGACCCTGGGGGGTGAGTGCGATAAAGAAATGAGCAAGAAAGAGGAACAATGTGGAAAAAGCAAGGGGGCCTTAGGAGGGAGAAGTAAAGAGAGACAGAAGAGAGAGGGTGCGTGTTTGTGAGAGAGACGCATAACGAGAGAGTGAGAGAGGAGAGTTAGAAAGAGTGAGAAAGTGTGTGGACTGGGAAGAGGGAGCAACTGCAGAGGGCGGACATAAGGATTGACGCACGTGAACCCTGTAATGTATGTTCAGACATGGATTCCAACTTAATGTGCACGGACCGGCTGACTTCGCCCCTCGGCCGCCCTGTGACTTCAGGCGCCTCCCTGATTTTTCGAACTTGTTGCAGAATTTAAAAGAGCAGGGACAGTTTTGTTTCTGCTGCGAGTTAGTAGGTGCAAAGGATGTGGGAGTAAAGCAACTACAGAACGTTACCATTAAAGGCTCACATGCCACAACCAATTTTTTTTTTACTTAGCCCATATGTTGAAACACCAATCTATTTGACACAGAAAACGACTTATGTCACCCAACTTGGTGACCATGTAACAATACTCCCACGGCTGTGCCTTGAGGAAGGCGGACAGTTCAAGCAAATCTGCACCAAAATTACACTTTTATACTAGAAACATGGATCCTTCTAAGTTTAAATTCACGCGCCATCGGTTAAAGTTGAAGAAACCCCAGTGCCAGTGAGCGACTGGCAGAGACGTTTGCCTTGCCGCACTTCTGGGAGCAGGATGCTTCCTAAACACTTGAGAACGCACCAAACCGTTTGAGATATTTACTGAGCTTGTGTTTCTCTCAGAAGTAATTCGAAATATAGATTGTTTTTCGTTGTTCAGTACTCTGATTTATGTTTGATTTCATAAATTTTTATTTAGAAACATACTTATTTTCAACACACAAACATGCGTCCTACATGAAAAGAGATGTAACAGCCAGGAAAAGTTATATTTCAATATTTTCAAATACTTTAACTATTCTCGTTTACTTCAATTTTACATTCAGGATATTGGAATAATTCAAACGAAACGCCATTATTTCAATTACAGATATTTACTATAACTCGCCATGTGAAATACACAAACTATGAATGGAGATCTCTTGCACACAAAAAGGCGAAAAATCAACAAAAATGGAAATATTGCAGAGAAACAAATGACATAATACACGGCTCTTTGTTCCACAATTTTCAGCGCAAAGGGGTCTCTTATTATTTAAACAAGCGACAGGGAAAGCTTTCGATTTCACTTCCGCTTGAAAAACAAAGAAGCCCGCGAGTGGTGCGTGGATGCCACTGCGAGCCATATGCTTTCAATTATCGCGCCTGTGTCAGGGCACGATAATTGAAACCACATGGCCTATTGGTGTCTATTTTGCGTACCAAGTGAGTAATACACACCAACAGGCCATGGGCGGAGCAATGCCCCCGCCTTTGGCCAACTGCGGGCACTCTTTTATAAAAAGACGCACGCAAAGGCCAATGGGATAGCACAAAAGGAAAAGCACACGCACAACCGTGTGCGATTCCTAGGTCAGTGCTAAATCTCTGTTTTCAATTACTAATGGTCTCGCCCTGCACGAGCAATGCTGCGCACTGCAATGCAGGCGTGAGACCTAAAAAGTGACTCTAGGTACAGCTCTCTCCGAATCAGTGCTAGTCTGGTGCGGAGAAAGAAAGAACTGATGTCAGTGTGCAGGGGCGGTGTTTAAGTAGATACTGCAACGTTATTCTGGCGACCACGACACCACCTACCGATGCGCAAAAAATCTCCGGATCCAGTTGACGCCTGGGGTTAATTCTAAGGTGAGGAATACATAACTAATTGTCTCTTTCAGATGCACATAATTAAGCCAATCCAACCCTTGGTGACATTTTAAACAAAACTAACCAATATTGATGGGACTTACTCAGGTGGAGGCATTTTAGACGGTTCCACGTCACGAAGAAAGTCACACAAAAGGGCTTGTTCAGCAGTGCAGCGTTTGCTTGGGTCCAATGCAAGCATATGATCAAATAAATCTAATGCAGGTGTAGGAATACTGGCAAGAAAAAAAAATATTTTCAGAGGTCTGATATGTGATGCTTCAAATAAGTTTATAATGAGTGCATAATTTTTATGGTTTAGGACATGCCCAATTTTGATGTTTGAAGCAGAGTACCCACAAATTAGAAACTTCTGAATATTTATAAACTTTTTTTGATTGCACGAACGAGCACATACACAAAAGCACACAGTGGTTATGCAGCTGTTAAGGTGCCGTATTAATACAGTATACAAGAATAAAATTTAATTGAGAGGTCAGAGTCAAACTGTTCTAGAAAAGATACATCACACTGTAGGAAAATAGGCTGGAGAACATGGTTAAATTAATGCAGCTCAGTGCTTCCCAACCTTTTTAGAATCACGACCCACTTTTTAGTACAACAAACTTTTGCAACCCATTTAGCTTTAATGTACGTGAGGCCGACAATTTATTAAGGTAATAAACCATTGTGTGGTAGCAAATTGTTATTTGCAGAAATCACATTTTTCATTTACATGGTCATTTAATTCGTAGAGACAATCTTATAGATAAAACTATACTTACTGCAAACAAAAGAGAAGGTGTGGACAATTGGATTTCAGTGTATTTTTTTTTACTTGTACTTCTGATCCTACTAAAACCTAAGGGTCCGATTTAGATTTCGGCGGACGGGTTGCTCTGTCACAATGGTGACGTATAACTCGTCCGGCGAAATCTAAACGCCATTATTTCCTATGGTGTTACATGGCCCATTGTTGTCTTCATTGAGTTAGCTTGAGCACGTTGCAGTCTGCCTGCTGCTTTGCGCACGTTACCACACGTCTTTCTTTTAATATTTTCTATGGCTGTTTTCACATGAGAACTCATCGCTGTGTTCACTTTCTGCATATTGCTGGGATTTTGACTGAACATTATGTGCAAGGTGGAACAACAATGGCCCTTATTATTTTGTTCTGGCCAGGCTTTAGCCGCAAGATAAAACATACCGATGCAACTGTTTTGAAAAACGTAGTTTGGTTTTTATTAGAGTACGCAAATAAGTAGCAGACACTAGGAGAGGGACCTTTCCAGGGAGAA
Organism: Lissotriton vulgaris; assembly: GCF_964263255.1. Taxonomy (NCBI): domain Eukaryota; kingdom Metazoa; phylum Chordata; class Amphibia; order Caudata; family Salamandridae; genus Lissotriton; species Lissotriton vulgaris. The sequence continues at coordinate 617,896,800 of NC_141691.1, read as the reverse complement.
GAGCGAGACAGTACCTATGATGTAGATCTACCATCTATACGCTAAGGTATGAGGTCTGTTGACAAAGCCCGGAGATCTTCTAATATACAATAATCCTGCTTCTTAGCAAGGGGAGGGAGTTTAGGCTCCATTGTCTTTTTTTGGATGACATCCCCCTTCACGATTTATGGACTAGCTGCTATGATGAATTTACTTGTATTATGCATTTTTCTGCTGGTCGTGGAACATATACTGCATGTTAGGGCACCTTAGCTTAAATAAATATTTTAAACTGTTTCATGTTTGTCAGATCTTATGTGGACCAGTACAAGAATGCGAGGGAAAGGGGGTCTTCTTACTGCGATTTCTGCAAGATCTAGTAGTGTTGTGGGGTGCCTAATCATTTGTTTCTCTGTGAGTGAGTAGGAGAGCAAGTGAGACACTATAGCTAGTCTGTCGGGGCTCGTGGGTAGTAAGGTGGTAGGAAGACCCAGTCCCTATACACCAAGGTCCTATAATCCTGCACAGTTCTGTGTTTGTGCAGAATCCCCGCTACATGGCGCCACCAACTTTTGGTCTGGCACTTATTTACAAGACACCCGAGTAGTGCTTGTCCACAATACCCTCTCACCGGTTTCCAGAGACGTCCATGGAGGAGGCGGGGTGGGTGGTTGGGGGGGGGAGGGGGGGGGGGGGGGGGGGTAGGTAGGTAGGAGATTAGCCACAGCCTCCTATATTAGTGTATTTATACGTTTTTCAAGCTTGAAATTGAGAAGGTTTTCTTTACCCTATTTTGTGTCACAGTTTCCTCATTTTTTTTGTCCCATTTCTAATATGGCACAACCAGTCGCTATTGCGGCAGATAACCGAACAGCGGTTACAGCTTTCTTGACTAAACATGGAGTCCCTGTTGCTTGGGCCAACATTTTTGTTGTCAAAGCGGACACTGCTTTTCAATTTGAAGTCTTTTATTCTTGGGTTACGTTCCCTACTGTGGATGAGAATGATCATTTGTTTCATGAATACATGGGGGCTGCGGCTCCGCGTGCTGATCGTCCTTATGCATTACTTCAAGTTCCGTTGACAGACTTGGACCATACCATTTGGTTTAATGGCGCCTTTACTCACCCTAATACTGCTGTTCCAATGGGTCCCCTTATCTATTGACGGGGCCACATGGACAGTTTTGGCTGGTTATACTCCACATCCGAACTATCTCAATGTTACACTCGCAGAGATACGTCAGCTACATACATAATTGATTCACATACACAGAAGTGCAATACAGTTTAGGTCACACGCTATTCATGTAGCTCTGCTGGAGCCGCACCTTAACAACCAGGACATGGTGGTGGTCTGGTCATTAGTCCAGTCATGATAAACTCGGTGATGGGCAAACGCCCTAAAAACCGGGATGACTTGCCATTTTGGCTTGCACATAAAGTTGAACTTGAAGGGGTTTTTCCACATACACCTGTAGAAACCCACAGGATCCTTACAATGAGTTTACAGAGTGGTCCGATTCCCGCTTTAGCTGACTGCACCACCTGGGGGACCGTGTTTGCTTCAGTGTATACACTGTGCTTTGGCACCCCCTTCATGAGCGTACTAAAGGTACAAGATGAAGACGGGGCTGGTCTAGCCCTGGATTTGGGGATGAAGTTAGTGGGAATGTTTCCTATTATCTCTGATGTGATTATGGCCAATATGAAAGGTGAAGCAGTTTGCTTACAAGTACGTTAACGCCTAGCGGCGGTGACGGACGTGGATCGCAAACGTCAGTTGCCGATCATTACGGATGTGTATACATCTTTGGGTCGCAATAAGTTGGGGATTCGGCCATTTGTTTAGCCACAATCTAAACATCCTCCTGAAAAGGAGGGTCGTCCAGTCTTTCCTAAAAAGGCTTGGAACAAGAATCTGGGGCAGCAACAACAGAAGCCTGGTTCACGTGCTGGTTCGCCCCCACCTGATGCTGAAGTAGATATGATTTGGGTGACCGCTTTAAAATTAAGACACCTGAGAGGTTCCGGTTTACTGATCCTCATTCTCCTCGTTCCTTTCAGGAATCGTTATATCAACAGTTGGGCTGGGGAGGAAGTCAGGATTGCAGACAAGGCGCGTCTGCGCAACTAGACGTGAACCGCAGCGCCAGTTTGATCTAAAAGTCAAGAAGGAACCAGCTCAATATGGACTGCATTTTCAGAAGAAAAAGGTTGCTGCTTTGACTGCAAAGTATGTCTCAGACAGTGAGAACCCTGCTCCTCGACAGGAGTTGGACGATAACCCTCCTTGACAGCACAGCGGAGGTTACCATAGTGCGGAAGACACTCCACCAGCGTCTCGAGGCAAAAGCAACTGACACTTTAATTAACGTAGAAACACCTAATACTCGAGTTGCACCTCTAGATAGGCTTTATGAAGTGAGCCTCCAGATTGAAGGTGATGTGAAACGCCCGATTAAAGCAGTCTTTTGGGTAAATCTCACTTCTTCCTATGATATTTTTCGGCGAAGGTTGATTGGACTTAACCTTTTGTCCTAACTTCCTATAGGGAAGATGATGTTATTCGACCTAGTTTTTCACAATATGTTTCTGATGACGATAAATTGGCTTTCGCCTCGAGGTGGGTTTTATTCTTGGCACCGGCATTATATCAGAATCAGGCAGGTTGGGACAGGGATTTCCCAGTTCATGTGATTACTTTGCGTTTTACAGCTCAGCCCCAACTACAACACGTGATCAAACGAGACGCTAAACCGTCTGACATTTTGAATCAAATAGAATACCAGGGTGTGAGTGAACTTTGTTTCGTTGATGATTAATCCTCTGTTTCCGATATATAAACTGGATGGTTCATATCGTATAGTTTTAGATTACAGACATTTGAACCGTCCTGTTCGAACAACATTGTTTGCAAAAAGTACAAAACCACTTTTTATATTTCCAATGGCTTCTTCAGCCACTCTTTGGCTCCCGAGAGCCATGATTTGACCGAATTCAGTGCGTTGGGCAATCAGCGGCGATATGCAAGATTGCCTATGGGATATAAGAATAGCCCTGGCGTGCTTGTGGCGCACATAATGTCCCTTTTGCATGAGGTTGATACCGATGTATTCTCGTACAATGATGACATACTTGACGGATGATGAATTACAGCCACATTTCTTACTTGTGGACCGCGTTATCACATGTTTCGCGAACTTGGTTACAAATTGAATTTTGCTATGTCTTACATCGCCTTCTTGGTGGTTCATTTTCTTGGTTAGGAGCTCAATAATGAAGGTAGGGGATTAGCCCCCCACATTCTGGAGAAATGTGCACAATTGCAACCTCCATCTACACTTCAAGAATTGCAATCTTTGTTGGGTTTTTTGAATTTCGGGAGGACATACATTCTTGATTATGCCCAGCGTATCAAACCTCTTTACTCATTACAACCTACTTTTTCATTTTCCAGCGGTCTTCCGGAACATATCGCAATTCTTTAATCTCTGCAGTCTGATCTGCTTGCACACAAATTCTTGTTAACAAGAGACAATTCTCCGAATTTGTTCATTAAGATTGTACCAGGGGCGTTAGGCTTTACTTACTTGACGTTCATGAGGCGGACACTGTCCCCATTCTATATAAATCGCATTTGTATACTTGAGCTGAGATGCATTTCTCTTCTACAGAAAAGAATGTGACCGCTTTGCAGATGGCTTTTCTTAAGGAAAGCTCTCTAGCTCAGGGAAATTTTCATGGTTTCGCCGGTACCTGCTTCAGAAGCAGTTACAAAGGCTAGTGTCCCAAATTCTAAAGCCTTGCATCCATGTTGAATACAATGGGCTAGTTCTTTGACGTCGGCTGATGTCAACTTTAGCTTTGACCCTTCTTTGCAAACACAGGAGTTTTTACAATATGAACATGTTCATCCCCCTCCTTTGTCTTTACTTCCTCTTGATTAGTACAAATGCATAATTTACACTGATGGATCTGCGCAGCCAGCCATTGGTTCAAAACATGCTTATTCTGCAGCCTGCGCAATTGTGGCAGAGAAGATCGTTGATGGGAATTTTAAATCCTCCTTGGTTCACACAGTCTCTAGCTAGGAGATTGCATGGCTCAATTGGTATTTGGCTCTAGAGTTTGCTGATCCAGACTTTACAACACTTGTGGTGTGATTTGTTTTACGGTGTACAATCCTTTAATGACACTTTGTTCTTCTGGACGCAAAATGATTTTGATGGTTCTAAAGGTAGCGCAATTGAGCATAAAACGCTTTGGGTTCGAGAGGCCGCTCTTATGGAACGTTTGCTGCTCACACATGTTATCCATACCTTAGGACATAAGTTTGAGGGAGCACATGTTGTTGCTAATTTAATCGGTACAAAAGGGGGTGGTGCTTCCGAAGACCGGTTTCTGGCATTTCAGCCATCTTCAGCCTGGCTTGCTTGGATCCAGTGGCATAGTAAATGTATATGTTTTTGTACTTGTATAGCGCACAGCTACCCGCAGTGGGTTTCCCGGCGCTTGTACGAATACCGCAAGGTAACCCTTCCTGGCTTTCCCTGTGAAGTGTCCACTCCTGGGCACCCCCATGGTGCAGACCAGGCATCCCTCGCGTTGTGGGGGCCGTTGTGGAGACTAAGCAAGCTATTGCCCAGATTTGCACCGTGGACCCATGATCAGAATAGGCACTGAGGCGAGAATATCCGGTCAGGGGAATTAATGAGCCCGAGACCCGCCGGGGCAGGAATCGAACCCTGGTCCCTGGCCAGAGCTCTGCATCGAGGTCTGCCTGCTCTAACCATTGAGCCACACTTCTCCACAAGTGAGCAAGGGACTCACGTCTGAGCATACCCTGCCAACTTACAGTGAACAAAGCGGTACAAAAGGGGGTGGTGATGTACGGAGCATATGAACCAATCAAAACACTCGCACCCAGTCAACAGATCTGGGTTTAATCCATCACCGTTCTTTAGCCCACTCTGCCACCCCAGTTCAGACATGGCCATATGCAAATCAGTCTGACCCTGTGCCTTATGGGTCAGCAAAAAGGGGGGTTGCTGGACTGTTCCTTAAATTGGAAAGTGTGTGTCACTGGCGGGGCCAAGGGTGAAGATATAACACCTTTGGGCATCCATTATGTTGGAAATATTTGCCTCACACACCCATATGAGTGTCATGCTTCATCATCGGCGTTGCTCCTCGTCGGGGAGGCGGTGCAATCCCCGACGGGCTCACCTTAGAGAGGGGCTCTTTGGCGGAGATCTTTTAAATCCAACTGCCTTATGGTGAAGTGCGGGTGTGTGGGTAGTTAGGAATGTAGCCTAGGTGGTGATTAAAATGGAGTAGCGGGTACCGAAGACTATTTTATTCAGGGGGTCCCCTACTGCAATTAAAAACGTGAATCTAATGGTCTAGGTGCCAACAAGTTAGGTGTAATGGCCCTAGGTTAGATTTGCAACGGACTGGTCAACATGTTTCTCGCATGGGAGTAGTACCCGCAATTCATCAGGACCTCAAGTGGATGAAAGTATGGTCTACAAACTATAAACAGCATGCAATATGTCATGTGCCTAATGCCGCAATTGTGCAATGCTAAACGTTACCTCTGTAGTTTTTTGTCCTAAACCTGGATGGGAAAAAAATATATACAAATACATAGTTAGTAGCATGGATTATCGCCAGAAGAAGTATATGGTGATAGCCAATCTAACACACAGTGTCATGCTAGTGGAAGTGTACTAGCGTAAATTCGGCGTGCCTGTATTGTGACTAAGTGGGATAATACTGTCACACCAAATTTATAAAAGTGAAAGGTTTAAAAACTTTCAAAAACAGCAGCAGTCTATCAGGAGCAACACCCTCCTAATTGGTCGGTCGTTCAGTTCGCAGTGAAGTTGTGTGCACTTTATGTGCTTAGTGTAAGGCTTGTCACGTAGTGGGCAACCCACTCACCTAGTAATCAGGGACTAGAGGCCACCTCAATGCTCAGCGGGTCAGTACTGCAGGAAAGGGCCCTTAAGGTTTGACTAGGGGTATAGAAGGATACGTATACATGGTCAGTACATGTCTTTGAGAGAAAGATAATGACAACAGAAACAGCCAGTCAGTCATGTAGGGATTCCAGAATAATAGCCCCTCGAGTTGGTTAAGTTAGCAAAGTTCCAACCCGCGGGTCCAGACAGCAACGGGAATAAGTCCTCCTTACCTCACAATCACTGCATACCGGTCTCATCACCTACCCATCGCCGCCGAGCTCAGATAGATACCAGAGCTCGGCGGCGGTCGCCATTTAATGCCGGGTAGAGTCAATGATTGATACGTGGCTCCGCCCCCACGTACGCTCGTCCGCCTCCGTAAGGGATGTCACGTGATGTGGGTGTTAAGTATGGCGGCCATTATTGAGTGGAGGTGAGAGTCAGGAAAAGGCTCATAATTGCGGTTAAAGGCTAGGTTTACACTCGGCAAATGTAACCACATTATCGTAAACATATGCGGGCTCCCTTAAATAAGAGCAGATGGAACGGTTGTGCCTAGTGTTGGTAGGGGCGTGACCAAATCAACGAGTTACACTAAAGTGTGCGCACTGGCTATGGGACTAGAATGGTATCCAGGGTAATGGATGGAATCCAGTATGCGAACGTGCTAACTGCAGTTGCCAAGCCCTGTGTTAAATGTGTAGCTCAGCCTCCCCTCCCTCATGGGAACAGTCCAGCCCGAACTGCCAAGCCATGCCTACCCTGGAATGGAAACAAGCTTCCGAGGACCGGTTTCTGGCATTTCTGGTAATTTAATGGCTGATAAGGCAGCCAAATCTGCAGTAGCCACATGTTCAGTAGAAGCAGTCACTAGGTCTAAGACTAAAATTGATGATGACATTTTGTGGCTATAGCTGCGACAAACGAGAACTGAGTTTCCCCAAGGTTTCCCTTCATGTTACACATCACTTGTCGTCCGACCAAGACCCATTTGCAACTATTCAGTCTGTTGGGGGCCAAAGGACAGCAGACTTCCTTTGATCATTGCCACTTATGAAGATGTGGCTTCTGCCCATGCCGGAGTAGTTGCAACATTTTCTCTTTTACAGCAAAGTTTTTGGTGGTGTGGTTTAGATCAACAAGCATGTAAATATGTTATTTCTTGTGGCATTTGTCAACAAATTAAGCCTTCTACTGTTGTACGTCCACCCCACACTCTACATTTCAAATCAAACCTTTGGTTGTATTTATCTTGATCACTGCGGTCCTTTTACATTTGACACTGGTTTTAAACATATCTTCGTTGCAGTGGATTTGTGCACTAGATTCCTTTGGGTTTGGCCGCAAGGCATTGGTGACGCTTGAACGGTCATAAAAGATTTGCATGTCTTTGTTGGTACATTTGCCTGTGGCAACTTCCATTCCGACCAAGGTCCGGAGTTTGCCTCTAAAGCTTAACGTGATGCGATGAAGTCTCTGGGGTAACAGGTGCAATTCTCATCTCCATATCGGCCTGAGGGCAATTCTGTTGTAGAGCAGATGAACCGTGACTTAAAGCAATCTTTAACAGCAAGAGTTTTAGGTACTCGTCGGGCTGGCTGACTCATCTTCACAGAGTCCAGCATGCTCTTAATAATCTCCCAAGAAAATCTCTAGGTGGGCGGTCCCCATACGAAATGCTCTTTGGCATTAAAATGTTTGTGCCAGACCTTGATGGTCTAGATGTTGTGGCGGCTGCCGCAACCTTTGACGTACATAATCATGGCACTATGTTACAGGATCTACAAAAGGCTCGCGATTCACAAGCAAAATTTGCTCTCTTCCGAGGAGTCTGCTGTGCAGATTCCTGTGTCTGGCTGGCTTCTTAAAGTTGGAGATCTGGTCCGAGAGAAGGTGGAGAACAAAAAAGAATTTGGTCCATCATAACGTGCACCAGTCAGAGTCATTGGTTTGAAAGGCACCCATACTATGATTCTGCCTCCACTACCTGGCCGTAAGGAGAATCGTTACATTTCCATTAAATATGTCAAGCTACACCATATGGCCGATACTGAATAGTATGCCTCCAAGCATTCCACACCGAGAACTTTCACTGAATCCAATGGCTTCTGTTTCTTTGATTACTCCCCAAATATGAAGGGAGAGATGGAGTCTTCAATTGATTTGTTGTCTGTTTTACAGTCTACATCCACGATGGAACTGAAATGTATAATACTTTTGGACACAATACAGAATGGCCTAAATCGCACAGAGGATTGGGCTGGACTCTTGTAACTCCTCTGCACACCATTTCCTTAGACTTCTGAGAATGTCTTTGAACAAACATGTAATGGCTTGTTAACTGTTTTAATTATCCAGTTAATTATTGCCCAAGCTTGATGGGTGAATACCACAGTTACTTCTTATTAATTGTATACTTTCCCAAAAATTGTAAAAACAATTGTAAATTATATGATATCGTTTATTTTTAATCACGCATTCACAGGCTTCTGACCGACGACTAATGCATGTGGTTTAATTTGACCCCTTTCCAATATGGCCGCTATAGTCACACGCAGCCTCACTTCCCTTTCCCTCATTCACTTAAACCCACCGGGTCGCTTGGTATGCCGAAATCACTTCCGGATTCCCGTGCCGTCGGAACAGTGCCATCGAGCCTGCCGATTGATCACTGCTCGATCCATGAGCAAGACTGATAAAATTGTCGAACAGAGGTAAGCCTGTAAGCCCCTGGGTTTTAAACTGATCCCCGTCTTAATTATTTTTACCTGATATAATCCCATATCTCTTACAGCGCGTGGATTTATTTCAGCCCACGCCTCCACTTGGAATAATTTCCATCAACCCAGTCGAGTGACTTACAACTATTAGCCTGAGGTCCCGACTCTCAGTCTCTGAGGTAATTATGCAACCCCCCCCCCTTTTTGGAACAATTTGTGCTGCATGACGCAAGGGTTACATTTTAATCCAACCTTCCATAATTGTAGGAAACATCCTCAATTCGTCCAGCGCCAACGTCACCACCATCCTTGATTCTCGCATTGAAGTAGAACTTGACAGGCTTGCCCCCCCCCCCCCCGTTTGTTACTCACGGTGCCGCGGCTGTTGTCACCAACCCTCATTCACATCCAGTCACCACATTACCTTGTGTTCCGAAATAGGCACTTAAACCGTTTTTGTTGCTCAACTCCGATTTCAAACCGATCTGCATGATCACATACCACCTCACCAACCTGTTATATGTACGATACACCCGAGTATCCTACAAAGTTCAAGCACTGGGCAGAATCGTCACCAGTACTATAGCACACGAGCATGATAACGTCGGCAGACACTTTTGATCATTATCTCCCAAACCGCGGCACTCATTATCATACGTACCGCTTGTGCACCATTCCAGAAATTGGGACGGTTTAATATGGAATGACAGCATGAACAGGTGTGTACAATCAACTGGTGGGCACTATGGCATGTTGCAATAGAAGAACATGTGGAATTCTGTGTAAACTGTCAGACAGATGTGTCGCTTTTAAATAAGAATTTTCTCTTCTCGTCTTTTCCTATTTTCTACTCTGAACAGGCGCTCCAATAGCAAAACAGGCAACTTAACACAAAGTCCTGATGATGATCCCAGTTTACTAGGAGCCAGGGATCGAAACGCCGTCGACACTTTAAGCAATTCTGTAATTCTTGCCATTGTGTTTATTTTATTACAGTAATTGTCTGTCCGAACTTGCTTAAAGTTGATGTGAATGCAAGGGACAGTTGGCTCCCACGTCCTTCTTGCCTGATATTCTTTGTCTCTTCCTTTTCTATTTTTCTATCCCCCACTCTTGAACCCTTATTTTGATTGATTTCTGGATAGGTGCAGGCTTGTACCCTATCAGATAGTGAATTTGACCCCCCTGGTGGTCTTGCTTACCTGTGTATATATTTGAATAAAGTTTTTCAGGCCCGGCTGGACACTGAAATTGTTTGATATAGCACTGATTCCAGTCTATATTTCATTGTATTGTTCATGCTGTTCATCCTAAGGACCGTTGTTTTCATAAAATGTAATTTATAATGGCAATAGCTTAAACTTTTGTAAATAACTTTTGTGAAGATTATGTTCATTGTATTTTATTGTGACGAAAATCCAAGAACAGAAGTGAAATATTAACATCTTTTTGTGACATTTGTAATAAAGCTTGAAACATTGAGAGAACATATTTGAACCAGTGATGCTGTGGTTCTGCTGAGTGATGCTGTGGTTGCGCTGAGTGATGCTGTGGTTGCGCTGAGTGATGCTGTGGTTGCGCTGAGTGATGCTGTGGTTGCGCTGAGTGGTGCTGAAGAGTGATGCTGTGGTGGTGCTGAGTGATGCTGTGGTGGTGCTGAGTGATGCTGTGGTGGTGCTGAGTGATGCTGTGGTGGTGCTGAGTGATGCTGTGGTGGTGCTGAGTGATGCTGTGGTGGTGCTGAGTGATGCTGTGGTGGTGCTGAGTGATGCTGTGGTGGTGCTGAGTGATGCTGTGGTGGTGCTGGGAGGTGCTGTGGTGGTGCTTAGTGATAATGTGGTGGTGCTGAGTGATAATGTGGTGGTGCTGTGGTTGTGCTAAGTGATGCTGTGGTGGTGCTGAGGGATGCTGTGGTTGTGCTGAGGGATGCTGTGGTTGTGCTGAGTGATGCTGTGGCTGCGCTGAGTGATGCTGTGGCTTCGCTGAGTGATGCTGTGGTTGCGCTGAGTGATGCTGTGGTTACGCTGAGTGATGCTGTGGTTGCGCTGAGTGATGCTGTGGTTGCGCTGAGTGGGGCTGTGGTTGCGCTGAGTGGGGCTGTGGTGGTGCTGTGGTGGTGCTGAGAGGTAATGTGGTGGTGCTGTGGTGGTGCTGAGTGGTGCTGCTGAGTGATGCTGTGGTGGTGCGGAGTGGTGCTGCTGAGTGATGTTGTGGTGCTGCTGAGTGATGTTGTGGTGGTGCTGAGTGGTGCTGGGTGGTGCTGTGGTGGTGCTGAGTGGTGTTGTGATGGTGCTGAATGACAATGTGATGGTGCTGAGTAATAATGTGGTGATGCTGAGTGGTGCTGTGGTGGTGCTGTGGTGGTGCGGAGTGATAATGTGGTGGTGCGGAGTGATAATGTGGTGGTGCGGAGTGATAATGTGGTGGTGCGGAGTGATAATGTGGTGGTGCGGAGTGATAATGTGGTGGTGCGGAGTGATAATGTGGTGGTGCGGAGTGATAATGTGGTGGTGCGGAGTGATAATGTGGTGGTGCGGAGTGATACTGTGGTGGTGCTGAGTGATACTGTGGTGGTGCTGAGTGATACTGTGGTAGTGCTGAGTGATGATGTGGTGATGCAGAGGGCAGAAAGGCACAACAAGACCCAAGGCATTGCAAATGCTTGTTTAATTTATGGTTGGGGTAACACAAACAATGGCTGAGTGAGAGGTGGGGTGAAGAATTAACACAGACAATGAGAAGGTGAGCGGAGAGAAGGATAAACGAAAGAAGCAGCACAGGCAGGAAAAAAGAAAGAAGCAACATTGACACTGAGATAGAAGGAGTAAACGGGAATCAGGCAGCATTTTTAAAGTGGACTTGACAAACACTGCGATTAGGTGGGAAACAATATTAGAAGAACACTTGCTGGAATAGCTACCCCTCAATATGTAGGCAAAAAAAGATGTTAAACCCAAAAGGATGCAAAAATTGCCGACAAAAAGGGACATAAAATCTGCACAGACCAGTTGATAATACTGCACCTAAAGCAGTTAAGTCAAAGTTGGCCCATGATGTGCATGTCGTACGCTGGCCCCTCGTTCCTGGTGGTGGGGCACAACTTCCTGTTTACTAAAGCAGAGCCATCATTGTCTCATCAGGTACAAGTATAAGCTCCGTTTTCAAAGCACACACACTTCAAATGAGTTTTAACCCCATACATAGAGGAATAACTAAGTAAAGAAGAAAACGCTACCTGAGTATATTGCAGAACTGTTTAAAAACTGTGTTCTGGGAGGAGGTATCATTCTTGGTAGACGTTTGAGCTGAGCTCCTTCTTTCGCAAAGAAAGTAGAGGTTAGCTTGTTTCTTGTTATTTCCCTTTGTTCACCATTTTGGGATAGGGTTTTTTTTAAACATGAAGCGCGGACAGAATGGTTAAGAACTCTGTTTTAATCTAATAATTGGGACACATGCTAAGAGGGCACACCTGCACAGAGGGAAAAAACAGTTATGATTAGAAAAATCCTATTTCGTAAAACAACACTGCACAACCTTGCACTTTTCACCATGAAGTGTGATTTGCCCCCTGTCGGTTTCTGTCACTGTCGAAGACCGAAAGCAATTTATATTTATGATGGTCAATTAGCGAGGTTTCACAGCTGTAATTGGGCAAGATAAAACCTAGGCCAGCTAAAAAGTGCACTCTTGCGTAGGGCCCGTGGGTCAAGGCACTGAGGTCAGCAAAGGAGCAGACTTGTGGGAGGGAGCATTATGTTGTTGTCTATTATTGTATAACGTGTTAGGAGACACTTCGGAAGTAAATTGAGAACAACAAAAAATGGCAGAAAGAATAAGGAGGCACAAGTCATCTGCAGTTCACAGCGTTAACAAGTTTTCCCGACCTGTTAGAAAAGCAAAGGGCAGCGCTTGAGGTGCTGACAACGCATGACACATGGCTACCCAGTGCACGCTTTGGGCTTTAGACTCTTGACATGCTTCCATGAAATAATCCCACCAGGTATTGAAATCACGCTGTGAAAAGTTGCCCCAAGGCTGTTACTCGCATTTCAGTTTGTTAGATTTCTTTAAAATGAAGGTGTTTGAGCCGTGCAGATCAAAAGTGCGGCTAAAGTATTGTCTGTTTCTGATGTCTGCCTGCAGCGGGAGCACCTGCTCGGTGAGGTTTTACGTAAAACATGGCTCATGTTTTCCTAACTTGAAAGCGGTCCTGCGTTGAGACAAAGCAGAGCTCCCGTGTACTTAAAATTGATGTGTTGGCTGCCAGTGAAGCGGTGTGTAAGTAAGTGTACGTATAGAATGAATGCATCTGAATATGGCCTGCAATGGGAAAGTTTTTTTTATATGTGTTTAACAAACATGCAATGATAAAAGACATTGTAATTTACAATACCAATAGGTCAATATTTTGAAAATGCGAGACCTATTGCATTGACTTATTCCTGGTGTAATCTGGTGCCAGTTGTGGAGCTGGGCAGGTAGCATGCAATGTGCCGGACCAGGGCAGACTGCTCAGCTTATGATTTTTATAGCGTTTTTATAGGGTTGAGAAAGCTTAAGTCTTTTTAAAATAATACAGCCTGGCTTTGACCTATGTGTGCCTCATACTTACTCTCCTGAGGGCTTATATGTTTTCCTGTCTTCATTGCTTGGTTTTGCTCACGAGAAAGTGTCACTAAATCATTGGATTGTCACTCAAGAGTACACTGAAATTATGAAAATGTCACCATAAGCAGTCTGAAACCTTGGAAGCTATGGTGGTTCTAGTTTTATACACGTAGCGCGCCTGCTTGTTGCCCATGTAACACTGTGCCCGGCAGTAACTCTACTGCTCTTCGCTGGAACAGCACGCACCCTGCTAAAGGGATCAAAAGAAAGAGAGAAAAGTGTGACAAAGAGAGAAAGTAGGGGCGAAAAAGAACGTGCAGGAGTGTGTTTAAGGGGCATGGAGTGTCTTGTGATGGATTCAATATGCATGAGGGTAAATCATGACTATGCAGTTTTGATTTTCGGCACAACTGTGCATCGCTGGTAGCAGCATACGAGCAAAAAGGTCTGGGCCCGGCACTTATTATTTCACAAATTACGCACCAAATTACTCCCCTAACAGCTTGCATGCACAGATAACGCGTTCTACCCATTTAACTGGGAAAAGCGGAGTCTCTGCAGCCTCGCCATGGTCCATTGGCACTCTGTGCAACGCCGAGCCTCTGTAGCCTCCTCCTGTACCTACCGGCCGGGTCCGAAGTTCTCTGCCCATGATGTCATGTTAAGCTTCCACAACCTGCACCTGTTTCACGTTATCAGGGACAGTTCTAAAGCATATGGCCATGTAATGCTGTACCCCTACACCACCAGCATCCCTAAAGCGCTTTACCCTTTAAGCCCCAGATCAGACAGAGCCAGTGAATGCCCATACTGCTCCTGTGGACACGGTGTCAGCGAATGTTCTGTATCCGCATGCCTCTTGCAAAACTGCCTGCCCTAACATATCGGTGGAAATGTGAGACTATGAGGGCAGCTAAAGCCGTGGTTGCCGTGCAGTGCACAACTTATGCAGCAAGAGACGGCTGTGTGCCTGAACCATGGCACACACAACTAATATCACACAGTAGTAAAAGAAAAAAGAAAAAACCACCAGAGGCCACAATTTATTTTATAGCAGCACATTTGTTAAAAATAGCGGCCATCATGTGCTTCAGCGGATTTCAAAGGAATATCGTGATTAGCAAAATCTCAAAAAGCGTTTTCCTAGACAGCGAGCGCCACAAGCCTCTGAGTCACGAGAGCCCTAGAGCCTTGCTTTCATCCAGTGCACTTCTCATACTGCCTATGCAGCTCCGGCTAAACTGCTCTCGGCGAGGCCAAATCAAACCTGAACTGCCATGGTAAGCAGACATATCAGGCACACTAGGAATGTGTGTCTGGTCCTGCGGAGCAGAATGCTGTTCCACTGCTCTGTTTTGCTGGTGTGGGTTTTTAAAAAATAAAATTTAACATGATGTTTTGGAGCAGGCGAAAGAGGGAAGAGGCATCCGACGCTGCGTGTCCACAGGCAGAGCCTGTAGCACAAAGTGGTGAAGCGAGGGAGCCTAAATGTAGGACGGAAGCGTGCAGCCTTAAGGTTGCAGACTCCAGGAGCTCACTCCACATCTGCAGGCTGGCTCCAAAAAAGAAGGGGGGGTGTGGAGGGTGGAAAGGGCCATGCAGGGGCTCGTGGCAGATCGACAGTCCAGCTGGGACGCATCCGTCCTGCCTTGCCGGCTGCTGGCTTTCTCGGGTCAGTCTGGGCTGCAAATGGCGCACGCCTTCCGTGTCTGCTACGCAGGCAATACAAAATAAGCACTGAGCAGAGCCGGGGAAGAAGGGAGGCACAGCCGTGCAGTAAAGCTGCACGGCCGTGCAAAGGATCATCTGCATTTATAAAAATAAATAAAATAAATAAAATTTAAACAAACATAACCAGCACCGCCTCTCCCCTACCTCCTCCACCGCCCAGGAACGTGCTGGAATGACGGCACAAACGAAAAAAAAAAAAAAAAAAACGGGGCAGGAACAGAATACTGAATCCCGCCCCTCCAGGACTCCCTGACCTGCCTCATGGTTGCCAAGGCAATGTTTCTGAAAATATTGTCGTGCTACCGTAAGGCAGGTCATGGAGTCCTCGAGAGGCGGGATCCAGAGCAGACAAATCTGCTAAACAGGAGCTTTTTCCAATGGCAGGCCTCCATTTCGTGATGCCTGCCAATGGAAAAAGGGGGCGTGGTTTCACGCAGTACTGAAATTCTCCTGTTCACAATAGGTCTTTGCCTCCAGCAGGACCTAAAAACTCTTGCAATGCCTGAGCTTCCCTCAGAATAATGTTACAATATAGCACACTTTCTACACGCATTGCACAACAAAAGACTTGATAAAATAAGCCTCAAGAATTAAGTGTACGAACCCATGGACATACTAATGTGAAAACAATTCTATCCTTCAGCTAGCAAGGACAGTCATCCACCAACAAAGACCAAAGACTTGGTATAATGGAATTCAGAATCCGTATTCACAAATCCCGTTGCTGTAGCTGTGTAAATAGCTAGAAGGACAAAAAGATACTCTGTGCCTAAGATACCTCTTACTCTGTTCTCTCCACATTGGAGGACACTCCTTGGCATCCAATTCAACAAAAGTACATAGACATATTACATCAGATTGACCTCTGCTATATGCTATAGCTATGACCAATAGCTCAAACGGTCATCCATCTTATTTATCCAACTAGAGATAAAGAGAAATAGGCTTAATTGCAGAGCCATGTACTACAGCTAAAAATAAAAATCACATGTACTGGGATATAACTGGAGTCATTCAAATGTACATTAAGGAAAAATGTCATACCCCTTTAAAGGCAAAATGCAGCCTAGATCCAAATGGTGTACTTACGTGAGGGAATATATGTCTTCAGTGCCCTTCCACCACAGAGAGAACACTGGATTACGATTGCTATAGAAACCTGGCTGGCTCCCTTGTTGGTCCAGTCATCTCAGCAACAATGCCTCCCAGACATAAGAAAATAGACCCTAAAACGCTATCATCTTCAAAGAATCCATCAAATGCTTCACCACCTCAGAAAGCATCAACAGCAACATGCAACACTTGACCTTCAAACACCTCACCACTTCCAACTATACCCAAGAGGCATCCAGGTCTACCGCCCTCCCAGATCGCGCACCAACTTTGCAGCACCATTGCTGGCTTTGTTGCATCACTGATTCTCTATTCTAGCACCTTCATTCTACTAGACGACCTCAACTACCATCTCGAGGACCTCACCGATTCCAACAAGACCAACTCCACAAAGAGCAGTCCAACCTCAGGTTTACCTAGCGAGTGGAAGGTCCCACACATGTCAAACATCCACTGGACCCCATATTCAACAGCTTCGTCAACATCGCAGTAGAAAAGCCCACACTGATTACATGGTCCGACTACAACCTCATTAACTTCAGCATACCCATCACACACCACGTAGAAGCACTATCATCAACTCTTCACGATAAGACTGGAAAAAGAGAGGATAGGCATCATGGTCTTCTGAAGTCCTACACCAACAGTGTAGACAACAACTTATCAGAATACATTTCATTGCCTGACAGAAACAAAGCTCCTCTCAAAGACAACAAAGTCACAAGAACTAGACTACAAGCAGGCAAGTACACAAGAGTTCAGGCTCACAAAATGCCATTGTAAGCAACTTGAACGCACATCAAGATTGAACACCAAAAAGCGCACCTACAAATCTGCCATCAGACACTACCATCAGCAAATCAGTCACCAAAAGCTCTGCGCTCACCAACCACATCCAAAAGCAGCACCAACAGCGACATGGAAACTGTTGCCATTGTAAGAGACTTAATCTCTTCAGCAGCAAGCTCTACCACCGTAACACCCTTTCATGACCTTTGTACCCACTGTCCCTTTTCTTCAGCAACACAATCACCAACACCTACAAAAACTTTGAGCCTCCTTGCTTTCTCCATCAAAGCCCTCCTGCCCATCTTTATCAAACGTCCATAAGGCCACCCTAACCACCTAGTTCACTATCCCCATTCAAGAAACCACAACGGCCATACACTCCAGCGCACCCTCGGACTCCTGCCTCAATCACGTCTTCATCAAAGGACTGGACCCCATCACTGTAGCCCTCATCCAAATCCTGAAGACACAATCTTCGCAGCCACTTAACCAGGGGTCTGGAAAAACGTCACAGTACTTCCACTCCTCACGATACCCTCAGCAGACCCAAAGAAACTAGCCAACTACCAGCCTATCACCCTACTACCCCACCTGGCAAAAATTAGGAAAAATCTGATAAAAGCCTATCCACCAAACTCACTGACAACCACCTCCTTAGCACTACTCAATCCAATTTCAGGACCAATCATAGTACAGAGACAGCCCTCATTGCTGCCAAAGAGATCTGGATTATCATGGACAGAGGTGACGCAACACCCTTTCTACTGAATCTTTCCTCCGCCTTCAACACAGTCTTCCAACTCATCCTTATCCAGCGAATGCACAAAGTCGGCATCCATCTCCCATACTTTGCTCATTTGCTCCTTTCTGACAGACAGCACCCCGTGTATCAACCTGGTCCGCTTCACCTCAGATGCCATCTACCTTATCTGCAGAGTTTGAGGACTGCCACTCAGCCTCACTCTGCTCAATGCCTGCACGACCCCACTTGGGAAGCATCATCCGCGCCCACTGAATCAATATCATTCTATGCCGACGACACCCAGCTCATACGCTCCGTATGACATGAAGCCAAACATCTGGACCAATTTCTACGCCTGCATGACCGAAATACACAGATGGATAAAAACCAACTGCCTTAAGCTAAACACAACCAAGACAAAGTGGCTATCCTCTGTAAAAACACCTTGCTCTGGGACTCAACCTGATGCCCTGCAGAGCTCAGACCCTCACTCATCCTGGTAACTCACAGAAACAACCCTAGAATACTAAATCGACAACCAACTCACAGAGAGCGGTCAACTGAATGCAGTCTCCCTTTCCTGCTGTAACATAGTGAAGATTCTCGCGAAGATCTTAAAATGACTCCTATCAACACTCATAGAACTGTCACCAAGCTGGACTATGGCAACACAATTTATGACAGAATCGATGCTCAACTGACCAGAAGGCTCCACGACCATACAAAACTCAGCAAACAAGATCATTCTCAAACTCCCACCCCACACTCAGCTGGATTCCTAGTCACAGCCCCGTGCATACGCAGAACCAGATCCACCAGATGTGCCTTTTACTTCACTCCTAAAGTCTACAACAATGTGCGTCGGCACACCAGAACCACTACCTTAGTGCTTGAATTCTAGAAGAAACTAAGACCTTGCCCTTCACCTAACCTCAGATTGTACTCAGCCCATGCAGGTCCTATTTCAGCACTAGAATACCCTCCCGGTGAGTTGTGCGCCATCGAATGATAAACTATCATACATGCAGTAGCCACTAGATAGGTATAGTTAGGTCTGCTTCTCCATAGAAAGAGTTTTTTTGGTTTGCTAATAACTTTGGCCCTGTTTGACAAATCTTCACAAAACCTTACACCAAAAAAGTTCATCCACCTCATCTCCTTCCTTGAAAGTTTAAGGGTGATCTGTAAAGCGTGGACAGAGATGAAAAAAGGGGGGTATCAAAATGCTAAATCCTAATCCAATTTACATAGACTTCTTTAAGACGGCTACAACAAAAACTGCTGAATGGAGTTACACCAAGTTCGGCAGGATGCTAGATCTTGCGCCTCTTTTTTAGGTCTCGCCTGCCGATGCGCTTGCGCATTCGAGCTGGCGAGAGATATAGGGGCTTATCCAGAGTTTAACCAAACTGGCGATTTGATGCTGTGCCCGTGCGCTTTTAGGTCAATGCGTAAGCGCATTGAGCAAAAATGCGCGTGCACAGCAACAAATCTGCAGCCATCTGTTCCCCAGCAGCTCTTCAAAGCATTTCTCCTGCCCTAATTATTCACGGCCGGCGGTACTTTCACGGCCGGCAGGCCGTGTCTCGTTTTTTAAAATTACTTTAAACACAACTCCGGGCTTGTCTTTATTATGTGAGCCTGATCACCATTAACAAAACTTGTGTCTTATTTAGTTGCCGCATTTAGCAGGAAGCACGGTCACTTTAGTAAATGAGTGCAGTGTCCGGCTTCCTTTGTGTGCTTTCACATCTAGCTTTAGTTCTACTCTTGCAGTGCTGTTGCTGTGACATTTAAATCGATGACACAGGACTTATCTAGTTAGTGCTTCTAAAAATAGTTTATTTTATATAAATGCATATTTCCTGTCTAGGACGATTTAGCAGCTGAACACGTTCGTATTCTTTACATGCACATTGCCTCTTTGTTGGTGGAAACACTATCGCTCCACCCCCTGCTGCATCAACTTTCAGTTTCATGGCCGCCATTTGACTCGCAGCCGCTTTTCAACCAGCAACGCGAGCTTCATTACGTTAGCCGCTTGTTTTTTCCTCTCATGGTGATGCATATAGACAGTGGCTGCAATGTGTTTGGGAAGACTTTAAATGGCAGCATCTCAATTTGTCCTCCTGCAGACGTATATTTTAATACATTTGATTTAATTTTTTATTAAAAAAAAAAAAAAGATACTTTATTGTGGTGTGCCAGCAGGAATATTCTGGTTACGAGCATGGTGAAAATGCCCTTGTTTCAGGACTCCCATGTCAATTAAGACGGTCAGGGAAAGAAGCTTTAATTGGTACAGTCTCTGGGTGTCAACTCCTTGCTGGAATCTTGCAAGAGCAGTACGGATGGCCTTTATTTAGTTGCCGCCTTTAGCAGGAAGCACGGTCACTTTAGGAAATGAGTGCAGTGGTACGGCTTCTTTTGTGTGCTTTCACATCTAGCTTTAGTTCTACTCTTGCAGTGCTGTTGCTGTGACATTTTAATCGATGACACAGGACTTATCTAGTTCTACTCGACTCTACATCGCCGGACGTCGCCTTCCTTACTGAAACATGGATGAACGCCTTATCAGCACCCGACATCGCCATAGCAATCCCGGACAACTACAAGATCATCCGAAAAGACCGCACCATCCAAACAGGAGGAGGCATCGCTATCGTGCATAAGAACACCATCCGAATCACGACCAGCTCCGACGACAACCTCGCGACTGCCGAACACCTTCACTTCCAGATCCACACCGACCCCAGGACCACACTCAGAGGCACCCTCATCTACAGACCACCAGGATCCCGCACACAATTTAATGAAGACATCACTAAATTCATCAGCCCACATGCCCTCACCTCCGAGAACTACATTCTACTGGGAGACCTCAACTTCCACCTGGAAAAGAATAACGATAACAACACCACCACCCTTCTGGACAACCTGGCTAATCTCGGACTCAAACAACTTGTTGACACCCCCACCCACCTTGCCGGACACACGCTCGACCCTATCTTCACCTCCAGCAAACACATCTCCTTCGATCACACCACGGCTCTCCATTGGACGTACCACAGCTGCGTTCAATTCAGCTACAAAAAGACCACGACCCACATCCCACCACAACCTATTCCTCGAAGAAACTGGAACAAAATCACCACCAACCAAATCTTCGCTTAACAAAAACCCCCCCACCATAACATCGGACCCAAACCAAGCTGCCACCAAACTCACACAATGGATCACCCACAGCGCTAACGAATTAGCACCCCTGAAAAACCACCAAATCAAACAAGGTAGCAAAAAGGCCCCTTGGTTCAACGATGACCTTAAGAAATCCAAAAAGATATGTCGTACCCTCGAGAAAACCTGGAGAAAAAACCCAACCACTAACAACCTGACCACCTTCAAGGACGCCACCCGCAAACACCACCAACTGATCCGATCCACCAAGAAATCACCGTTCAAGGATCGACTCGACAACAACACCCACAACAGCAAAGAATTATTCAACATCGTCAGAGAATTTACCAACCCCACCGCCGGCACCAACTACATCACCCCCTCCCAAGACCTCTGCGATTCCCTATCCTCCTTCTTCCACAACAAAATCGCCGACATTCATAACAGCTTTGGAAACCTGTCCGAAGAACAACCCACTCCACCCACCGCCGAACCAAAACAACAATCTCACAACCTTGGCGCCTGGAACCCAATCACGACTGAAGACACCATCCCCCTGATGAACTCCATCCACTCAGGATCGCCAACCGACCCATGTCCCCACTACATTTTCAACAAAGCAGACTCAATCATCGCACCCCATCTCCGCGATGTCATCAACTGCTCCTTCAACTCCGCTACCTTCCCAGAAAGCTGGAAACATGCCGAACTCAGCGCCCTTCTGAAGAAACCCACAGCGGACCCCTCCGAACTTAAGAACTACCGCCCCATCTCACTCCTCCCCTTCCTGGCCAAAGTCATCGAGAAAGCCGTCAATAGTCAGCTCGCCGCATTCCTTGAATCCAACAATTCACTTGACCCCTCGCAGTCCGGCTTTCGAGCCAAACACAGCTCCGAAACCGCCCTCATCGCTGCTACAGACGACATCCGAATGCTACTGGACAACGGAGAAACAGTTGCCCTCATCCTACTTGACCTCTCCGCTGCCTTTGACACAGTCTGTCATAACACCCTCATACAACGCCTCAGCAACGTCGGAATACAAGAAAAAGCTTTGGACTGGATCATCTCGTTCCTCGCCGGAAGAACCCAGAGAGTCCGCCTCCCCCCATTCAAATCAGAGGCAACCGAAGTCATCTGCGGCGTACCACAAGGATCATCACTTAGTCCCACCCTCTTCAATGTGTACATGAGTCCTCTCACATCCATCGCGCGTCAACACAACCTCAACATCATCTCCTACGCTGACGACACCCAGCTAATCCTCTCCCTCACCAAAGATCCTAACACCGCCAAAACCAATCTACACGAAGGAATGAAAGAAGTAGCCGAATGGATGAAGAACAGTCGTTTAAAACTAAACTCGGACAAAACGGAAGTCCTCATCTTAGGATCATCCCCCTCAGCATGGGACGACTCATGGTGGCCACCGGCCCTGGGCACAGCACCCACACCTACAGACCACGCACGTAACCTAGGCTTCATCCTAGACTCCTCCCTATCGATGAGCAGACAAGTCAACGCTGTCTCTTCATCATGTTTCAATATCCTACGCATGCTCAAAAAAATCTTCCGCTGGATCCCCACCGAAACAAGAAAGACAGTCACCCACGCACTGGTCACCAGCCGACTGGATTATGGAAATACCCTTTACGCCGGAACCACATCCAAACTACAGAAAAAACTCCAGCGCATCCAAAACGCCTCAGCCAGACTCATACTGGACATCCCCCGTCAAGCTCACATTTCCGGTCATCTGAAAGATCTCCACTGGCTTCCCGTCAACAAAATAATAACGTTTTGTCTCCTCACCCACGCACACAAGGCCCTCTACGTCCTAGGACCCGAATGCCTCAACAAACGACTATCCTTCTACACACCCACCCGCCAACTACGTTCATCCAAGCAAGCCCTCGCCACAATCCCGCGCATCAATAGATCCACCATGGGAGGAAGATCTTTCTCCTATTTAGAGGCCAAAACCTGGAATTCCCTCCCCACCCACCTCCGCCTCACACAGAACCACCTCTCCTTCAGAAAGCAGCTAAAAACATGGCTATTCGATAAATGATGCACTAAAGCACCCACCATCACTCAAGCGCCTTGAGACCCTCTGGGTGAGTAGCGCGCTATACAAATTACTGTACGTGAACTTGAACTTGTTCGTTCTTGATTTTTTGTTACAAATTTTTTTTATTTAAATGCCACCAGCCTCGCATTACCACATCGAAGGCAGCCCAGCTTCCCTCCCACAAGCTTCTCCCAGCGTGTGCCGGCATTTCTCCTCCCCTAATTATTCACTGCACGGCCTGCTGCTCCCTGTGCTTCTCGTCACCATTCCTGCCAGTCCAGCTCGCTCCTTGTTTTTTTAAATTCCATTCTGCGCCCCCACTTCCTGTGCATGCTAACTGCTCTACTTGCACTTCTCTGTCCGCTGCTTGCAAGCGTCTTTCATATGTACCATCACCTCTCACTCTGAATGGCATCTTCTTCTGCTTGCGATACTAAACTTCTAGATTAGATTTTTTGTTATATAAGTTACCTTTGCATGCCAGACTGTTTCTCCTCCTGCCTCCCTGCATGCCAGTGTCTGTCCGTCTACCCCCACATTATGTGCGGAACACTGTTATGTGTCAGCCAGCCTGCGTGTGAAGCAGTATGTCAGGCAACTTGCATTTGTGCTAGACCAACTGGCGTTTCCCCTGCGGATCTTTAAGCTAAGGTGAAGTTACTGGATCATTGGCGCACATTAAGTGGAAACAGCACCTCTTTTCCCTATTGTACCTTTTCTTTTAAAACTATAGGTACGTGAATCAACAAAAGCTCCTGCCTAGCCAACACTGTTGTGTTTACTTTTGAAGAACAGCAATATCAATGTGAATATTTGTCCTGATAAACTGCTAGCGTCATGCACTGGAGTACGTTTTAGAGCTGCTATTAGGCTCCCGCAGGTTCACAGAGCTGGACAGGAAAAGTGATATTGTTTGTGGGTAGTTCTTAGAAATGCATGTGGTTTGCACTGGAGTCTAAATTCCCTGTTGGCAATGGATCATAGTGACCTACAAGCTATTTCAGAAAAGGCCAATGTCTGTTAGAAATGGTTTGTTGAGCAAAACACAGTAACCCTTGCTTGTTTGAGCAGACTCTTTTGCCTTAAATAAGGTGCACACAGGATGGTATATATAGCTCTGAAACTCAAACGCTGAATCCTTGCAACGTTGCTGTACTTTGTGACCGTTTAGAGAGCGCAGGTGTCAGCTCAGCTGTCTTCTGGTTGAGTTAATACCTACATTAATCTGCAACTCAGCACTTGTTTGTCTAGTTGGCAGACTCCGCTGAGAGGCCAACATCTGAATGGGTGCGTGCGAAGAGTCAGGTAGCCTATACTTCTGCCACACACTTTTCTTTCTAATGCTTACGGATCAGGCAGCGCTAGTCTCTCACTCACCTCTCTGCCTGCATGCTTAGCTTCCTTTGTTACTTTTCCTTGGCCGGACTATACCGCCCTCACTCTACCCCTCTACCGTCCCCCACTCTAATGCCCCCCACTCTACCGCCCCCCATCACACCTTCGCCCTCCATCACTCTACCGCCCTCCATCGCTCTACCGCCCTCCATCACTCTACCGCCCTCCATCACTCTACCGCCCTCCATCACTCTACCGCCCTCCATCACTCTACCGCCCTCCATCACTCTACCGCCCTCCATCACTCTACCGCCCTCCATCACTCTACCGCCCTCCATCACTCTACCGCCCTCCATCACTCTACCACCCTCCATCACTCTACCACCCTCCATCACTCTATCACCCACCCTCCCTCTATCACCCACCCTCCCTCTATCTATCACCCTCCCTCTATCTATCCATTACACAGCATCACTGAACACCACAGAATCACTTGTCGCCAAATCAACATCACTCAGCGCCACTACAGCATCAATCTGTGCAACCATGCAACAACAACTGGTTCAAATATTTTCTGTCAATGTTTCAAGCTTTATTACAAATGTCATACAAAGATATTAAATGTTTTCACTTCTGTTCTTGTTAAAACATTGTGATTTGTCAGATCAATACATGTAAGACAGGGGAAAACTAAACATGTACCTTTACTAATGCTATAGATGTAACATTTGCTAATTTTATAACTATTGGCATTTCTAATAACAAAATTAATACTTTTATATTTTGAAAAACAAACAAAAATTTTAAAAAAATTATATTTTCCACACCAAAAGCTCAAACTTTTCTATTGCGAGACCTATTGCATTTCCAATGCTTGTTTGCTTTTTGTGATTTGGTATTAAGTCATTGAGTGGTTTTTGATTTATTATGGGTAAACAATAAATGGATATTATAGCAGTTCTGTCCACAAATGTCTCAGAGAATCTTGCAGGAGCTTTCTGATTGGCCCAGGTAGCTTCATTTACCTTGGGCCAGGTGACACCTGTGGGACTCAGACACCTGCGAGAGCGAGCACTCTGATTGGCTGTCAGTAACCTGAGATAAATGTTGCTTGCAGCCATTACAGAACTCTGGGGACTTATTACCTGGTCCTAAAGTTCTAAAAAACAAACATATATGGGGCCAGGTTCGGCATACCCTGATCCACTAGCCCAAATGGGAGGACCTACAGGTACCCTACCTGAGGCCAAAAAAGAATAAAAAGACGCAACAAAACGCCACACTCACAAGACACTTGCAGGGCCGCATTTCAACACCTCATACCCCAGGAAGCCCACCCACAGGGGCTGATTTCATATAAGGGAGAGGGCCTGAGCGACCCCTTCTCCCCAAACTGTCACGCACCCCAGGAAGCCCACCCCTGTGGCTGAAATTAGCTTATATGGGGAGGGGGTTGCACAGCCCCCCTATCCCTGTGCATCCAGAAGCACTGAGAAGCCCAATCCCGGGGCTACATTACTTTTTCTGGCCTAAAAAGTGCCAGAGGAGCCCACCCACAGAGCCGATTCGTTGACGAAAGGGGGTGCACAACCCCTGTCCCTGAGCCATTAACGGCTTAGGTGCTATGTCTTGGGGGACCCACCCCCTGTGAAATAGCGTTTTCTCTGCCCGCAGCAGCACAGGCAGGTGTTTGCTCTCGCTTGGCGGGAGCATTTTCAAAACTCTAGGCAAGTGGGAGCAAACACAAAGTCCACTCCCAGCGGGCCGAGCTTCACAAATGCACCAACCTGCACAAAGTGAACTTTTCATCCGTTTCCATGCCTACACTGAAGCGGGCAGAAAAACAGATAAAAAGATTACTCTGTCCCTCAGCGAGCAGAATTATTAGCTGCTCCCTGAGTGCGGAAGCAATGCCAGCTGTTATTTAAGGAACCAGTCAGGTCCTTAGTGTTACTACCATGGCCTCCACCATATGGTTGGTGCCCTAGGTAGGCACCAACCTTTTAGTGTGCCGAGCCTCGCTGCCCCCCCCCCACCTCCCCTCCACTTAAAAATGTTGGCGGGCTCCAGTGATGATGTTCCAGAGAAAGGAATCGGCTCAGAGAGGAAGTCGCCCCCTCCCCAATGCCTCTCAAAATGCTGCTGGGCTCCTGAGGATGAGGTTCCGGGGGTAGAATTTGTCCTGGGGAAGGTGGGCCTGTGCAACCCCTTCCTCTCCAAATGCTATTGGGCCCTGGGAAATAAGGTTCCTCGAGCTGAAATCGGCCCGAGGAGGGGCGCTGCTTGCGCACCCCACAAAATGCTGCTCGGCCTCAGAGGTTGGGGGTCCCTGGGGCTGAAATAGACACTGGGAGGGGGCTGTGTGTACCTCCCCCTCAAAATGCTGTTGAGCCCCAGGTGTGGGCCCCTGGGGCTGAAATCGACCTGGGAGGTGGCTGAGTGCACCCCTCCCCCTCAAAATGCTGCTGGGCCCCGGGTGCCGGATGTCGCCTCAATAGCTTTTGGGCCCTTGCATGTCGTGGGTACTTTGACCTCCCACACGAGTGAGGCACCATTTTTTTTTGATCGGGAGACCTGGGGAAGACTGGGTGGTAGGAAATTTGTGTCAGCCCAGTAATGCCACAACTTTCCCACACAAAAATGGGTGGAAAACGTGATTTCTTTTCAGCTAAATTTGAGGTTTGAAGGGGATTCTGGGTAAGAAAACGTTGGGGATCCACGCAAGCCATACGCCCCTGGCATCCCCCGGGTGTCTAGTTTTCAAACATTCATAGGTTTGCTAGGTTTCCCTAGCTGCCGGCAGAGCTAGGGTTAAAAAACTACAGCTAGGCACTGCAAAAAAAAAAAAAAAAAGATTTTTCACTGTAAAAATGTGGTGTGTCCACCTTGCGTTTTGGGCCATTTCCTGCTGCAGGCACTAGGCCTACCGACCCAAGTGAGGTTCCATTTTTTCACTGAAGACTTTGGGGAACGCGGGGTGGGTGGAATTTTGTGGATCCACGCAGATTCCAGAACTTTCCAACATGGAAATGTGAGGAAAATGTGTTTTTTTGGACACATTTTTTAGGTTTGCAAGTTATTCTGGGTAACAGAACCTGGTGCAAGCCAGTCAAGTCACCCCATCCTAGATTCCCTTGGGCGTCTAGTTTTCAGAAATATATAGGTTTGCTAGGTTTCCCTAGGTGCAGGCAGAGCTAGGGCCAAAAACTACAGCTAGGCACTTTGCAAAAAAAGGGTGATTTTGTGAAAATGTGGTGAATCCACGTTGCGTTTTGAGCCTTTTCCTGTTGTGGGCACAAGACCTACCCACGCAAGTAAGGTACCATTTTTATTGGGAGACTTAGGGTAACACAGAAGTGTAGAGCAACTGTTATTACCCATTGACTTTCTTTCATTTGGAAGGCAAAAATGCATCGAATGTGTAAAATAGAAGTCATTTTGCAAAATTACCTATAATTCTCATGCTAGTATGGGTAATCCCAATTTCGGAAATGTGCAAATATCTACGGTTTCTAAACTTTTATTCCCATTCCAGAAATACATAGGTGTCTTTCATACCGATTTTTCCATGTATGCATTTTCCCAAAATAATTGCTATATACCCGGTACATAAAAAAAAACAATGCAAGACGCTGCTCAGTTATTGGCTCTGGGTTAGTCGGGTTCTTGGTGAATCTACAAGTCCTATATATCCCCACAACTAGAAAGGTCGCGCGAATAATGCTATATAGCTTTCAAACAGCGGGCATAATTAGAAGTTACAGGTGAAAAGGGTGACACAAATGGCTGTTTTTATCAACTAATTTTCAATTTTTCCTATATTTAACTGTTAGTTTCCATGAAGAAACCTTGAAGGATCTACACAAATGACCCCTTGCTGAATTCAGAATAGTGTCTACTTCCAGGATCCACTATTGCATTCATACCCATTTCTACCATTATTTACTGGAAATAGGTTGAAAGCAGAAAAAATAGCAAAAATAGGAAATGTCCCAGAAAAATGGCAAAACTGTACAAATTTTTGGTTTTCTGACAAAAATCTGCATGTACCTGAAAGCTGGGAAGATGGCGATTTCAGCACCACAACCTTTTTTTGATACCATTTGCAGGGAAAAAACAGACTTTCATCTGGAGCCCTTTTTCCCCTTTTTCAAAAAAAAAAAACAAATTTAGCTTCATTTTGGCTAATTTATGGGTCCCCTCCAGGGGAATCCACAAACCCTGGGTACCTTTAGAATCCCCAAGATGTTGGAAAAAAAAGGACGCAAATTTGGCGTGGATAACTTATGAGGACAAAAATTTACAGGGGCCTAAGCGCAAACTACCCCAAATAGCCCAAAAAAGGCTTAGCACAGGGGGAGGAAAGGCCTAGCAGCGAAGGGGTTAAGGAATAGTATTCACCAAGGTAAGTTCTAGCCCCTGTTGACAGCCGAAACTGGCAGTAGGTTGGCGTTTGGTAACAGTCTCTAGGCGGACGCAGCCAACTTCCCGTATAATGTGGGAGCCAGCATTTCTACCGTTCAAAAGAAGCAGCTGTTTTTTGCAAGCTACCTCCAGGCGGGAGCTATATCTGGAGTGCCAGCAGGGAAACAGTATTATTCATGAAGGTAAGTTCTAGCCACTGTTGACAGCCGAACCTGGCAGTAGGTTGGCGTTTGGTAACAGTCTCTAGGCGGACGCAGCCAGCTTCCCTTATAATGTGGGAGCCAGCATTTCTACCGTCCAAAAGAAGCAGCTGTTTTTTGCAAGCTCCGTCCAGGCGGGATCTATATCTGGAGTGCCAGCAGGGAAACGGAACACAAGTCGCCCGCCAGACGGTGAGCAAACACTGGTTTCCCAGCCCACGCCAGCGTGGACATGAAAACTACTGAGTCCAGAGACACTGACTAAGCCAGCACCTGGGGATTGGGATCCCAGGGCCTTTAAAGGCTTACAGAGAGTAGCTGCACCCCGCCCCCTTTAAAGAGAATCACAGCATCAGGAGATTGGGTCCCCAGAGCCTTGGTAAGGCTAAAGTAAGGGAGCTGCGTGGCTCCCTCTCCTTTTATTTACATTTCGGCCCCAGGGGATGGGTTCCTCAGGACCCAATTAGGCCGGAAAGGAAAATGTTACTTACCCTGTAAGAACCTGTTTGTGGTATGCAGTGCTGCAGATTCACATTGGCCCAACTCTCCTGCCAGGTCACCTTTGGTTGCTGCAGATCCTATTAGCTTCTTTCACCTTTACTTTGCATGGACATCTTCTCTATATTCTTTATGCTCAAGCTACATCTTCTTCCTCCGCGCTGGAAAAAAACAACCTAATGATGGAGCAGATACCTATGCACATTACCGGAGATAGGAGAAGTGGATGAATGAAAGAGTAAGTTGAAGAAATTAGAGAATTCAGTAAATAAGAGGAATCATTTTAGTGTGGGGAGATAAATGGTTCACAGTCCATCAGTTTATCTAATGTACAACATAAAGGAGCCAAGCAGAATGGAAATGAACAGGTTACTTACCTTTGGTACTGCTGTTTCTAGTGGATACTCTAACTGCAGATTGTTCACCTTTAGGATAATCCCCAGGCGCCATACATGACCCAGAAGCTTCTCAAAGCAGTGCTTTTGTGCTCCAGTAGGTGGCACTGGGAGTCTGAATACTGATATCATTTCATTCAGGAAGCAGATCTTAATGCAGAGGACTAGACACCTGGACTGAGTCCTTATGTGTATCACCTTTCTGCTCTGTGCCCAACAAATCCTACAAAGAGCCGATAATCACTCCACTGTTGTCTTTGGTGTGATAGATGTCAAAGCTCCTTCAGGGTCCAGCCAATGGAGTTTCACCTCTTTCAAGATGTGAGGTGGAGCAAAGTTGGTAAGAGATTGGATTTACCAAAGTGAAAAAGTTACGACTTTTGGCAAAAAGACTGCCCTGTTCCTTTACACTAGTTTCCCCCCTAAAAAGCTGGTGTAGGGAGGGTACACAGAGAGGCTGGAGCTCGCTCACAGTGCTTTCACAAAAAGTTAAAGTGATTGCAGTGAGGAAAACAGTTTTGAGAGTGAGAAGAAGCAACAACCAGTTGTGTATTGGCTCAAAGGGGTAGCCTGAGGAAGGTCACAATTAAATTAGGATCCCACTGAGGCATCACAAACTGTTTAGGAAGTCTTTGCTGGGCCAAAGACAAAACAAAGACTTTGAAAGTTTAGCTTGCAACGGGTCCAGGTCAGGGTGATAGGAATAACATCCATGATTTCAAGAGGTAGACTGACTGGCGCCAACTGCTCGCGTTGCGTCTAAACCAATGCCCGATCTAAGGACAGGTGCTCATGCCCAGACGTTCTGAGTACCACACTCTCCTAGCCCAATCCACTAACTATGATGACTTGGGCCTGGTCATTGCTGAATATCTTGAAAACATGGAGCAGTAGCGGCAGAAAATCAAATCGTACGTGACGCCAGTGTTCCACTCTTGCCTGAATGCATCCCCTAGAAAAAGCCTTTGTGGGAGCTCAAGTACACCAAGGTTTTGACATCGAGTGCTCTTGAAGGTGGTGGTAAGATCGAACCACGGTTCTCTCCATTGTTGGAAAATTCAGTGCGCCACCACAGGTTCCATCTGTCTTTCGTGATATACAAAGCGCAGTTGGCGGAGTCAGTCCACCTTGGCATCCAAAGATCCCACAAGGTGGTTCATGGCCAGATATATTCCCTGATGGCCAAAGCCAACTCCAGAGAAGAACAGCCTTGTGGCACAGGATCCAGGAATTAACCCTTCCCAGATTGTTGCAGCATCACATGGCAGCTGGGTTGCCTTGGAGAACCTGCACCAGTGTCCCATTGATGGGCAAGAGAAATGCTTTGAAAGTCAGGTGAAGACCTGCAACTCAAACAGATTGAGTCTTATTTCGACCCGAGACATAAGATCTCCATCTTGCCCGAATGTCGCCCCTAACCTAGTAGTGACACATGCTTTAAGACCATGATCTCTGGGTGCTGCTGGAAATGCAGGCAATCACTGCAGATGTTTCGCAAGCTCCTCTGAAATTTGGATGGAATCGTAAAGGTTCCCCAGTTGCTAGACCCGCAGAGACTTCACCTTTCACTGCAGAGCCTGCATATGCCACTTGGCACACAGTCCACAAGCAGGATTCAGAATGCTAATCAGCAAAGAAGCCTCAGAGCCACTCCTAATGAGATCCTGTACCCAGGATCAAAGCCTGAAGTTCCTGGAATCACAACAGAGGGAAGGACCGGAACAGCACAATATCCAAGAGGTATCCTATAAAAGAAAGCTAAGGAGTACGATGTGACTTCAGCACATTGATCATGAACTACAGAGATGTAAGAAGGTTTGTGGCCATTTGGAGGTGGTCTATGAATGACCGAGGTGAGCCTGCCTTTAAAGCCACTCGTTGAGGTATGAGAATGCTACTATCCCCAACCTCCAAAGACCTGCTGAGATCACCACCATCACTTTCTTTAATAACAGAGAGGCACTGGTAAGGGCGAATACAAGCACAGCAAACTGGTAATGCTCTTGCCCTATCCTGAACTTGAGGTGTCTGTGGGATGGGTATATTAAAGAAGCACACATAAGGAAGGTGAGAACAAAATGAAGATCCCACGGAGGCATAATTAAAGTGGAAAACAAGGCTTTTGAGGAATCTACATACAATGGGTGACTAAAATAAAGAGGGTAGGTCTGGCAGCGTCAGTTTTTTACAAAATGTGTCTTGTTATTTACAGTTACCCCAGACGAAGAACCCGTTGGGGTTCGAAATACATTGGGTTTTAATAAACTGCTTTGGAAGAACTTTGCTTCAGTGCGTGCTTGGGGAGAAAGGTTCGAAAGGCCGACCATAGCATGAGAAACTTTGAAAAATGCATCACGTTGCAGGAGGATATAAAATGAATGGATTAAGAAGTCTGACGATCGAGTAATAAAACGAGGATAAAAAACATTGATTTAAAGAAATAGATGCAAATGCACCTTTTGAAAAAAAGCTGTTGCCACTGATTTGGGGCAAAAGAAATGCCCCAATTGTTGATTGAGTTTGGTTCAATACGTGCAGTTTGGGCTTGGCACGTCAACAGTGAGCACGCTACCCTGAAGAAACCGTTTGAATAATGTGGATTAAAAGTTTGATGAAAGGAGTGCAACCCGCTTATAAATGAACTACATCAAAATGCAAGCCGATTTCACGGGTTAGCACCCACTGAGATAAAAACTGTGTTGAGAAGATGTGTTCTATATCCCCCTGCAAAGTTAAACATCTTGGTTCTTTAAAGACGTTTATTTTTGAATGATGTCGGATGGTGACCGAGAAACGAGATGAAAAGCAAGACACATGAACTGACAAGAGTGATACAATGTACAATCCTTTATTTAAATAACGTCAGGCATTTTAGGTTGAGTAACATTGATTTACGTTTCCGATATATTATGTTGCACCATGGGAATTGAAGTGTCCCTGGTGCGAGCGGGTGGCCCAGGTAAAACAGTTAAAGTGAGAAGAGTGGGCGGGAAAATGAAAGAGGGCGTAAGATGCGGTTTAAAAAACGGAGGTTTTGCCAAAGAGGGAATCTCTGCTGCGTAAAGGAAGAGGTAGACAGACAAAGCTTTGAGCAGGTACGTGAGGGGAAAGAACGAGAAGAAACGAACTGCAGATTTATTTTATAATCGGAAGGAATACAACGGTTAGTTGTTATGAAAGGAGGTTTCCAGCTGGTTTGAGGGAGATAAGTGAACGGTTGATACACTGTGGAAGTGTCCCGTAGAGTCTAAAGTTTGTATTCGTACTTATGTTCAGTGGTTAGAACGAGGAAAGCATAGAAATGGAAAGCGAATAGTTGGTGAGTGGAGGGGGGAGCTATTAATTAAGATGAGAGTGGAGGCGAAGAGGAGTAGTTTGAAAGAAATGGGTCACTCCTGGAAAGAAGAATTAAAAAACAGACAAATAGTTTTGAAATGTTAATTAATGTATATTCATATTTTTAAGTGAGAAGAGGAAATGTACACATACCAGTTTTTTTTACAAAATGTGTCTTATTGTTATTTATAGTTACCCCAGACGAAGAACCCGTTGGGGTTCGAAATGCATTGGGTTTTAATAAACTGCTTTGGAAGAACTTTGCTTCAGTGCGTGCTTAGGGAGAAAGGTTCGAAAGGCCGACCATAGCATGAGAAACTTTGAAAAATGCATCACGTTGCAGGAGGATGTAAAATTAATGGATTAAGAAGTCTCTGATGATCGAGTAAAAAACGAGGATAAAAAACATATGAGTTTAAAGAAATAGATGCAAATGCACTTTTTGAAAAAAATCTGTCGCCACTGATTTGGGGCAAAAGAAATGCCCCAATTGTTGATTGAGCGTCATGAAAGAAGCCACATACTCTTTGAGGGTGCCCAGAGCAGAGCCCTGCTGGACAAGGGTCAAACTAAACAATAAAACATCAGAAAGAGTGAGGGTTGATGGACTTCTATGTACAATATATTACACATTTCTTCCACCAGCAGGCATATACCATTTTAGTGGAGGGGATACCTGGCTACCAAAATAACAAGACAAACTTCAGGAGAAAAGTCAAAAGCTGTCAACTGTTGCTGCTCATTTACAGAAGCTCAGGATACCAGATTCTCCATGCTAGTCTGGAGCCACAAGGATGACTTGGGCTTGATCTTCTTGAGAACACTAGGCTGGAGTGGTCTGGGGCAGAAAGGCATACAGGAGGACTGAGCTCCACACAAGATTGAGTGTGAGAGCCACCTTGGAAACTCCAGCGTGCAAAACTGCTGACTTTGCACGTTCTTTGTGGAGGTGAACAGATCCAACCGAGGCTGTCCCCCACAGCTAAAAATCCTTGTGCCACCTCTGAATGGAGAGGACACTTGTGATCTGCTAGGCATCGATGGCTGAGGTAGTTCACCCTTGCGTTCAGAGAAACTGCCAGTGGTGAACCGCCAGTGATTTGCCCCCCTGTTCCAGCAGAGTCCAGAGACACAGACCATCTTGATAAGGTTCACGACCCAACTCCACCCAGTTGGTTGCAGTACCACATGGTTGTGGTGTTGTCTGAACACGTGAACAAGCCTACCCCTTGATGGCAGGTAGAAAGGCTTTTAATGCAATCGGATTGCTCAAAGCTCCAGCATGTTGATGTGGAGTCTGGATTCCGCCAGAGACCAGTGTCCTCTGATCTCCACCTCTCCCAGATGGCCGACCCATCCCAAAAGTGAGACATCTGTCACTTCTGTAAGATCTGGTTGGGGACGGAAGAGGGGTTTGCCTGTGACCAAATCACGATTTGTTAACCACCACTGCAGGTCTTGTGTCTTCTCTGAAATCTGGATCATGTTGTAGAGATTCCCATGATGCTGCGCCCACTGAAACTTCAGCTCCTACTGCAGAGCCCACATATGCCACCTGACTAGTAGGATGCAGGAAACAGGCTAGAGGGTGAAACATCGGTATCATAGCCTGAATATCCTGAACTCGCAGATCAGAAACTGCACTGTGTCCAGTACAGCGCCAATGTAAGGCAGTGTCTGAGAGGGTGTCAGGTGTGACTTCGACACAACAGTGAACCCCAGCGAATTCAGAAGATCCATCGTAGTCTGGAGGTGGAAGACGACAGCCTGTGGCGAATCTGCCTTCAACAGCCAGTCGTCAAGATAGGGGAAGACTGAAACCCCTGATCTCTGCAGATTAGATGCGACCACCGCCATCACCATGGTGAATACACGAGGGG
Organism: Lissotriton vulgaris; assembly: GCF_964263255.1. NCBI lineage: Eukaryota > Metazoa > Chordata > Amphibia > Caudata > Salamandridae > Lissotriton > Lissotriton vulgaris. Next base: position 617,861,833 of record NC_141691.1, on the reverse strand, counting down.
CAAAAGTAAGAACAAAAGGGTGCACTGTGAATTGATCGTGCTAGTGGACCACCGTGACTCGCAGGTAACGCCTGTGGGCAGGCAGGACAAGGATGTGAAAATAAGCGTCCTTAGAGTCCAAAGCTACCATCAAGTCTCCAGGGCAGACAAGAACTGATCCAACGTGAGCATCTTGAATTTCTCCATTTTTAAAAATAACTGAGGGCCCGGAGGTCTGGGATTGGATGTAGGCCCTTGTCCTTTTTAGGGACCAGAAAGAGGCGGCAATAGCAACCGCACCCTACTTCTGGCATCTGAACCCTCTCTATTGATCCCTTGGTCAAGAGTCATAAATTCCTCTTGGAACACAAGTAGATTCTCTGTCAGACAGTGGGAGGTTGGAGGGAGTAGCAGTCTTGAAGGGGAGAAAGTAGCCCCTTTGAATAATCTGGAGAACCCACCTGTCTGAAGCACAAGTTACTACTTGTGTAACGATATATCTGTAAGAGACATTAGTTAGTGATAGATTCCTTACCTTAGAATATCCCCAGGCGTCAGACTGGATCCGGAAACTTTTGCGGAGCAGTACCCTTGCGCGTCGGTAGGCGTCGTCTGCGGCTCCTAGTCAGTCGTCGGCGTCGTGGGCACCGTGATGACTCCGCGTGCTAACGTCAGTTCTTAGACACAGCTTTTCCGCGCCAGAAGCGCAGAGCCATGCCAAAAAACCAACACTGGTGCAAATAAACTAGGGCCCTGAAAGGGGATGACCTTAACCCTAGATATCGGTTCGCAGAACGGGGAGGATGGATGGGTCGGTAAGGAATCTATCACTAACTAATGTCTCTTACAGATATATCGTTACACAAGTAGTAACTTGTGCATCTGAAAGAGACACGTTAGTGATAGATTCCTTACCTTAGAATAGATACCCCAGCAATACCAACCCCGTGATGGTGGGTCTGCGAACCAATAATCACACCAGAAAATCCTGGAGGACGGAACGGCCAAAGTAGCCATCCCTCCGGACTTGACTGTCCAGGCAATAGTGTCTTGCAAACATGTGCAGCGAGGCCCACGTAGCCGCCTGGCAAATGTCCTGCAAGGGCACACCTCGGCCCAAGGCAGTTGTAGTGGCTGTGGCTCGAGTGGAATGAACCCTCAGCCCAACAGGGGGGTTCCTTCTTAGCCAAGGAGTGTAACGCCTGGATGCACAAGATAATCCACCGGGAGATGGTCCGCTTGTGCACCGCTTTCCCTTTCTTAGCGTATCCAACAAAGAGTTGATCATCCACCCGGAACGGTTGTGTGCGATTCAGATAAAATGAGAGCGCACGTTTTGGGTCCAGACGGTGGAGCCTCTCCTCCTCTCTCTAGGGGTGCGGAGGCGGAAAGAAGGTGGGCAACGTGATGGATTGCCCAATGTGGAAGGCCGTGACTACCTTGGGTAGGAAGGAGGGCCTTGTCGTAACACAACCTTGTCCGGATGGACTGAAAGGAAAGGAGGCTTACAAGACAGAGCCTGGAGCTCACTCACTCTCCTGGCAGAGGTGATGGCTACCAGAAAGGCAGTCTTCAAAGAAAGAAGGCGACGAGGACAGTTGTGAAGTGGCTCAAAAGGGGCGCACATCAGAAACGTAAGAACCAGGTTCAAGTCCCACTGAGGCATCACGAAGGGAACAGGAGGGAACGTATGAGTGATGCCCTTCAGGAATCGATTAACGATAGGGGACTTGAACAAAGAAGGTTGGTCAGGCAGCCTCAGAAAGGCTGAAAGAGCTGCAAGATAGCCCTTGACAGTGCCCAGAGCAGAGCCCTGCTGGGCAAGAGAGAGAAGAAAGAGGAGAACCTCAGAAAGAGGGGCAGTGAGGTGATCCACAACCTTTGCTGTGCACCATGCCACAAATCTGTTCCACCTGCAGGCGTATACCGACTTTGTGGAGGGACGCCTGGCTGCCAGAATGATGTTGCAAACTTCAGGAGGCAAGTCAAATGGCCTCAACTGTCGCCGCTCAATCTCCAAGCATGGAGGTGGAGACTGGACAGGTTCGGGTGGAGGACCGTCCCCTGCTGCTGCGACAGAAGGTACTCCTGAAGAGGCAGACGAACCAGGGGATCGACTGACATACTGAGTAGCTCGGGATACCAGTACCTTCGTGCCCAGTCCGGAGCCACAAGATGACTTGTGCCCGGTCGCGCTTGATCTCCTTCAGCACTCTGGGCAGAAGTGGTATAGGCGGAAAGGCGTACAACAGACCGCAGCACCACTCGCGACGAAAAGCGTCTTCGAGCGAGTGCCGCCTTGGAAATTCCAAAGCGCAGAACTGATGACATTGCACGTTCTCTTCGGTGGTGAATAGATCTAACCAAGGCTCTCCCCACTGCTGAAAGAGGCCTTGCGCCACGTCCGAGTCACGCCCTGATGTTCCAGTAATTGCCAGAGGCGCAGAGCCTCCTGGCAGAGGGTCCACGACCCCACTCCGCCCTGTTTGTTGCAGTACCACATGGGGGTGGTGTTGTCCGTGAACACCTGCACTACACTCCCTCGGACAGACGTCAGCATTTTGAACTTCTCCTTCCGGAGGAAGCCGTTGACGTTCCTCAGTTCCAAGATAGGGCATAGGCCCCCTTCTTGGGTACCAGAAAGTAGTGGGAGTAGCAACCACATCCTACTTCTGGCCCAGGAACGCGCTCGATGGCCCCCTTGGCCAAGAGGGACGAAACTTCCTCCTGCAGGAGCTGCAAGTGATCCCCGATACGCGGTGGTGTTGCGGTGGCATGGCTTGAGGAGTCGTCTCGAAGGGGAGGGAGTAGCCCCTCCGGACGATCTGCAGCACCCGCCTGTCCGAAGTGACAGTGCGCCATTCAGAGTGGTGATGGCGAACCCTGCCTCCCACTGGCGTCACATGGGCCGAAAAGCACGGACTAGGAGGGTTTAGAGGTGGATGCCGCGGGGGCAGGTGTCGACTGATTTCGCCTGTTTCCCCGACCGCCTCCGCGGCGGTTTCCACGGCCGCCGCCGCGCTGGACGACAGTCTGCGGCGAGTGGCTGGCGGCACGTGTGGGGACGCCCCTTCCCTGGCCACGAAAGGAGCGAAAGGCACCCGTTTGCTGGCGCGGGGCCGAGAGGCCCAAGGACTTAGCCGTAGCCCTGGAGTCCTTAAAGCGCTCAAGCGCGTGCCAAAGAGGCGACTGCCATCGAACGGCATGTCCATCAGAGTGTTCTGGACATCTGCCGAAAAATTGGCGGACCTCAGCCAGGCGTGGCGTCTCACCGCCACTGTCGTAGCCATCGCTCTGCCTAGCGAGTCTGTAGTATCCAGCCCACACCTGATCGAGTACTTGGCTGCATCCCGGCCCTCCACAAGGGCTTGGCCGAGTTTGGCCCGTACCTCCAACGGGCACTCTGGCAGCACTTCCGCCACCGTCTCCCACAGAGAGTGGGTGTAGCGGCCCAAGAGGCATGCGGTGTTGGAAGACCGCAGTCCCAAACTAAGGGAGGAGAATATGTTCTTCCCATAATTCTCGTACCTCTTGGATTCCCTGTCCGGCGGGGCCGTCGGGAATGCGGTCTGCGAATTAAAGGCCTGGATAACCAGACTCTCGGGGGTGGGGTGGGAGGACAGGAAACATGGGTCGCCCGGAGCCGGGCAGTGGCGTCTGGCCACGTTCCTATCTACGGGCGAACCCGTAGCGGGCCTGGACCAAGTGCCCAAAAGAACGTCAGTCAAGGCCTCTGGCCTCCCCAAGGTCTCCTGCCCAGTCCATATTAGACTGACACTCCTTGGTCAGAGGGTCCTCAGACCCCTCCCAATCCTCCTCATCACCCATCTCCTGAGATTCAGGGTTGTAATTAAATGAGGTCGGTTCATAGAAGTGGAAATCTCCAAACGGCGTCGGGTATGGCGCCGATAGACGCCGTCCCGACGTCGGAACTGAAACAAAGGAGGTATCGGGGACGGCGCCGCCCAAGGACGGCGCCGGAGGTGACACCAGACGGACCGACGCCGGGGGGGTCGTAAGGTCCACCGGTGACGATCCAGAGCCCGAGGAAGGCCCAGCGGAGTCCTGCGGCGCCGGGCCCGAAGGAGTCGGCGGCGGCGGTGCCGCTGTTCCCTGCGGCGCCAGGCCCGAGGGCACCGGCGGTGTCGGGATCGTGGGGCCCTGCGGCGCCGGCGGCCGAAGCACCCAACGGCGTCGGGGTCGAAGCCCCCGACCCACTAGGGCCCCACAGACGGGTTCGCTCGGTCCGGAGGCGCCGCGGAACCAGTCGGAGGAGAAAGGGACCTCATGGCCACGAGGAAACGCTCATTCTCCTCCTGTGTCGCGTTCAGCCCAGGGACCGGAGGGTATGGGGCCGGACGCGACGCCCGCGACTCCCGAGGAGCTGCGTGGGCTGTGTCACCCGAACCCCCAGCTGCATTGCGCAAGCGTCGGGGGAAGTCAGAAGAGCGATGATGCCTCTTCGACTTCTTGTGTTTCTTACCTGACGACTTGGACCCGGAGGAGTGGTGCCGACTCCCGGAGCTGTGACGGCTCCGTCCCCGCGACCTGTCCCGGGACCTCCCGTGGGACCGGGACCTCCCGTGGGACCGGGACCTCACGTGGGACCGGGACCTCCTGTGGGACCGGGACCGGGACCTCCTGTGGGACCGGGACCGGGACCTCCTGTGGGACCGGGACCGGGACCTCCCGTGGGACCGGGACCGGGACCGGGACCGGGACCTCCCGTGGGACCGGGACCGGGACCGGGACCGGGACCTCCCGTGGGACCGGGACCGGGACCTCCCGTGGGACCGGGACCTCCCGTGGGACCGGGACCTCCCGTGGGACCGGGACCTCCCGTGGGACCGGGACCTCCCGTGGGACCGGGACCTCCCGTGGGACCGGGACCTCCCGTGGGACCGGGACCTCCCGTGGGACCGGGACCTCCCGTGGGACCGGGACCTCCCGTGGGACCGGGACCTCCCGTGGGACCGGGACCTCCCGTGGGACCGGGACCGGGACCTCACGTGGGACCGGGACCTCACGTGGGACCGGGACCGGGACCTCACGTGGGACCGGGACCTCACGTGGGACCAGGACCTCACGTGGGACCGGGACCAGGACCTCACGTGGGACCGGGACCGGGACCTCACGTGGGACCGGGACCGGGACCGGGACCTCACGTGGGACCGGGACCGGGACCGGGACCGGGACCTCACGTGGGACCGGGACCGGGACCGGGACCTCACGTGGGACCGGGACCGGGACCTCACGTGGGAGTGGGACCGGGACCTCACGTGGGAGTGGGGCCGGGACCTCACGTGGGAGTGGGACCGGGACCTCACGTGGGACCGGGACCTCACGTGGGACCGGGACCTCACGTGGGACCGGGACCTCACGTGGGACCGGGACCTCACGTGGGACCGGGACCTCACGTGGGACCGGGACCTCACGTGGGACCGGGACCTCACGTGGGACCGGGACCTCACGTGGGACCGGGACCTCACGTGGGACCGGGACCTCACGTGGGACCGGGACCTCACGTGGGACCGGGACCTCACGTGGGACCGGGACCTCACGTGGGACCGGGACCTCACGTGGGACCGGGACCTCACGTGGGACCGGGACCTCACGCAGCGCGGGGCCGACTGCCGGAGTTCAAGCCGCCTGCGGGACCTCTCCCGCCTGGCTTTCCTCGAAAGGGCCCGACAGTCGGGGCAGGCCTCGTCATCATGGTCGACGCCCGAACACGTCAGGCACAGGCGGTGGGGGTCCGTGACCGACATGGTGCGGTCGCACTCGTCTCAATGCTTGAAGCCGGGCATCCCTACGGCACCGTCAGAGTCGTGAACACTTCAAAAAGGATCAAAATGATCACCAAAAAGTTAGTCAAAAATTGACTAGGGTAACTGCTCTTTCCAGATCTGCGCTGGCTGGCGCGGAAAAAAGAAGAACTGACGTCAGCACGCGAAGGCGGCGTCTAAGTACTCAGAGGACATCATCACGGCGCCCACTACGCCGACGACGGACGCGGTGCCGCAGACGACGTGCAAGGGTACTGCTACGCAAAAGTTTCCGGATCCAGTCTGACGCCTGGGGATATTCTAAGGTAAGGAATCTATCACTAACGTGTCTCTTTCAGATGTGATTTTTTGCCAGTGGTGAGGTGATGGCGGAGCCTGCCACTAACTGTACACCCATGGTCTGGAAGGGCAAGACTAGGACGGTTTGGAGGCAGAAGCTGCCAAGAAGGGTGGTGGCTTGACCGGACCTCTGGCTACCTGACCCACGCCCTTATCCACACAGGGGCTGTGGAACTTGCACCACTGACTGGCACAGTTGAAAACCCTTTCTATGGCCACCAAAGGCAGACTGAGGAAGAGAGGCAACTGAGAGGTCCATGGACTTGAACGCAGCCCGCGAGTCCTTAAAGTGCTCCAGCGCCATGTCTCCGAAGAGACGGTTGCCATCAAAGGGCATGTTCGTGAGCAAAGCATGGACAAAACCCGGAAAAGCCAGATGTTCTCAGCCAGGTTTGGTGTCTAACAGCCACCATAGTGGAAATCACTCTGCCCAGCAAGTCGGTCGCATCTAATCTTCATAGAATGGCTAACTTTGCTGCATCTCTCCAATGTGTTACGACTTGTGACAGGATGGCCCGGGCCTTCTCCGGGACCTGTGGCAGTACTTGTGCAACCATTTCCTACAGAGAGTGCCAATAATGACCCAATAAGAATGCAGTGTTGACAAACTGCAAAGGAAGGCTTGTGGAAGAAAAAAAAAAGTATTTCCCGAACTGTCCAGCCTTTTATGATTCCCTGTCAGTGAAAGCAGCAGGGAATTCACCTTGGGAAGTAGAAGCTTGGACCACCAAGCTCTTAGGGGTGGGTAGTAAGGAAGTTTGGGTCGCCACGGGCAGGGCTGTGGGGGTAGGCGATCCTCCTGATCACAGGAGACCCTGTGCTGGGTTTGGACCAGGTTCCCAGAAGGACGCCTGTGGAGGCTTCATTAAAAGGAAACAAGGTTTGTAGCACTTCTGTTAAGATGTTAGTCTAGACCGACACTGAGGGCCGCCCTACGCATCACCATTGCGTAAGATACCCCTTCCTTCATTGCCACGGTTGGGGGAGAAAGTATGCCAGTATCAGGAGAGGTATCCAGTCTGCTGGCTTACCCAACTACTCATACCGGTTCATGTCCTCATAAGGCTGGTTTTCTAAAGGGTCCAGCGACCACTCTCATTCTTCTCCCTAAAAAGGGCTCAGGAAGCAGCCTAGGAGCTGTAGGCACTGGATTCGGCGTTGGTCGACACGGTACCAGCTCCAGGTCGTCGGGAACGAGAATAGGGCTGGAGTCGCTGGGAGCATCGGCAAAGGTTGCAGTGGCAGAACCAGCACCACTCTGGATCCATGGGCAGATCCAGTGGGGGACATTGGCGCCAGGTTTGGTGTCACTGGTGCATAATACCCCCCAGGGTGGCCAAAAGACATGCCGGACATGCCGGAGGGGTGAGGCCATTCAAAAATGTGGCATGGCCTCATAAAATTCTTTAAATTGAACAGGGGTCGTTCTGGCTCCCGCAAAATGCAAGGAAGCGCGGAGCCGAACCTGTTCTCTTGTAAACTGGTTTCAAGATTGGGGAAAAATTTTTAGGCAAAAAGTTTATCAAATGACAGACAAAGTAGGGAAGCAAGAAAACGAATATGCTACTTACCAGTATGCATCTGTTCTTGGCATGTAGGGCTGCTGACATTCATATCTGTGCATAGATCGCCGCCTAGTGTTGGGTCCGGATGATCGCACATTGTTGTCCTGGAAGTATCACGAGATAGGTGGCTCCTCCCCTGGACTACAGTGCGCATGGGCATCAACTCCATCCTCAGATTGTTTTTAGCCATTGTGGCCAAGATGGAGTGAAACTAAGTGAATGATGACCAAGTATGTGTGAATGCTGCAGCCGCTACAGGCGCCGGGAAGGAGGGTGGGCGATATGAATGTCAGCAGCCCTACATGCCAAGAACAGATGCATACTGGTAAGTAGCATATTCGGTTCGAGGCATGTGGGCTGCTGAATTCATATCTGTGCATAGAATACATAGCAGTCCCTCCATTAGCGGCGGCCGCCCGTGCCAGCTGCAGCAGTTTGGAAAAGTGTTTTTAGAACAGCCTGCCCTACAGCTGCCTGCTGTTTGGAGTGCACATCAACACAGTAATGTTTTGTAAATGTGTGTGTGGTAGACCATGTGGCTGTCTACATATGTCTTCCAAAGGAATATTTCCAAGGAAAGCCATGGACGCCCCCAACTTACGGGTGGAGTGGGCCCGTGGTGGAATGGTGAGAGTACGCTTGGCTTTCTGATCGCAGATCTCAATACATTTAACGATCCACCTGGCTATACCAGCCTTAGAAATGGGGTTACCTTTGCGTTGTTGCGCAAAGGCAACAAAGAGTTGTTTAGTCTTCCTAAAATCCTTGGTCCTATCAATGTAATACATTAGGGCCCTTTTGACGTCAAGTGTGTGGAGCATTCTCTCCGCGAGTGACTCTGGATTTTGGAAGAACACAGGTAGTTCTATAGTCTGGTTGATATGGAACTGAGACACTACCTTAGGAAGGAATTTAGGGTTAGTGTGAAGCACCACCCTGTTAGAATGAATTTGAATAAATGGCTCTTGGATAGTTAGTGCCTGGAGTTCACTAACTCGTCGTAGCGACGTAATCGCTATAAGGAAAGCCACTTTCCATGTCAAGAATTGAATCTCGCAGGAATGCAGTGGTTCAAAAGGGGGACCCATCTGCCTGGTGAGGACCACATTGAGGTTCCACTGTGGAGCTGGTGGCGTCCGTGGAGGAATGACTTGTTTGAGTCCTTCCAGAAAGGCTTTAATGGCAGGCAGCCTGAAAAGTGAGAGGTGCTGTCTGTTTTGGAGATAAGCAGCCATTGCAGATAAATGTATGCGAATGGAAGCATAGGCCAGATTACATCTGTACAAATGTAAAAGATAACAAATGATGTTCTGAATAGATGCATCCAGCGGGTTTATGTTGTGGCCTGCACAATAAATGACAAACCGCTTCCACTTCGCCGCATAGCATGCTCTAGTGGTGGGCTTCCTTGCGTCCCGGATGATGTCCATACAGTCAGGAGGTAAGTTGAGGTAGCCAAACTCTAAGACCTCAGGAGCCAGATCGCCAGGATGAGCTGTTGCGGATCTGGATGCTGAATGTCGCCATGGCTCCGCGTCAAAAGCCTGGGTGTGAGGCGCAGCCTTTGATGCAGTACCACGGACAGTTCCAGAAACGTGGTGTACCATGGTTGGCGAGCCCACATTGAAGCAACCAGGATGAGAGTCATCGAGTGCTGCTTCAGCTTGCGTGCCACCAGCGGTATTAGAGGTGTTGGGGGAAAAGCGTACGCAAATTTGCCTGACCAGTTCATCCATATCGCATTGCCTTGAGACTGTGGGTGTGGAAACCTGGCGGCAAAGCTTCGGCATTTTGCGTTCTCCTTTGTGGCGAACAGGTCTATCTCTGGATGACCCCACCTTTGGAAGTACGGGTGGAGTACTGATGGATGTATCTCCCACTCATGCATTTGGTGGCTGTACCTGCTGAGCGGGTCCGCCATCTGATTGTCCTTGCCCGGGAGGTGTTCTGCCATGAGGAAGATGTTTCTCTGAATGGCCCACTTCCACATGCTCTGAGCCAGATGAGACAGCTGTGGAGAGTGTTTTCCTCCCTGCTTCTGAATGTAGTACATTGCAGTCATGTTGTCCGTCCGGATCAACACGACCTTGTTGCACAGATGTACTTTGAAGGCTTTTAGTGCCATGTAGATCGCCATCAGTTCCAGAACATTGATGTGCATCTTCCTTTGCTGTGGTGTCCATAGTCCCTGCACAGTGTAATGGAGTACATGTGCTCCCCATCCCTGGAGAGAAGCGTCTGTCGTCAGGATGATCTGTGGCACATGCTCTTGGAACGGTCGTTCCTTGCAAAGGTTTTGTGGATTCCACCAATGCAGAGAGTTGTATGCCTGACCGCTCACCAACACTAGGTCTTTCAACTGTCCGTGAGCCTAAGTCCACTGACGTGCTGAGGACTCCTGAAGCGGACGCATATGTAGTCTCACGTGCGGGACTATGGAGATGCAGGAGGCCATCATGCCTATCAACTGCATGAACACTCGCGCTGGAAGCGAGTGTTGGGGTCTGAATCGTATCAGCGATTGAATGCGGTTGACCCCCACTGAATTTGGCTGTGCTGTGGCTACCAGAGTGTTTATCGTCGCACCCAGATACTGCCGTATGTGGGCAGGCTGCAGGTGGGACTTTGGGTAATTCAGTGAGAATCCCAGATCGTGAAGAAGGTGAATGGTGTGGGACATGCGGGCGGCAACTGCTGGGCTGACTTTGCCTGGATGAGCCAGTCGTCCAGATAAGGGTAGACGTGAATGTTTTGTCTCCTTAGGTGCGCTGCCACCGTCGCCAGGCACTTTGTAAACACCCTGGGTGCCGTGGTGACCCCGAAAGGCAAAACCTTGAACTCGTAATGTTGGTTTTGGATGGTGAACCGGAGGTATTTTCTGTGTGTCGGGTGCAGCGGAATGTGAAAATACGCATCTTTGAGTTCTAAAGTTGCGAGAAAATCCCCCTGACTGAGCAACGGGAGTACTTGCTGCAGGGTCAGCATATGAAAGTGCTCCGATAGAATGTACTGATTGAGGGGTCTGAGGTCCAGTATGGGTCTGAGGGACCCGTCCCTTCTTTGGTATCAAAAAGTACAGTGAGTAAACTCCTGTGCCTCTTTCTTCCACAGGCACGAGCTCGATTGCCCCTTTTTGCAGCATGACGATGACCTCCTGCTGCAATAAGTGCAAGTTCTCGTCGGACATAGGACGGTGTCTTGGGGGCAAATTGGGTGGAGTGGATGTTAACTCCAGACAATAACCGTACTGTATGAGCTGTGTGACCCACCTGTCTGTGGTGATGGATTTCCAGACCGGCAGGAACTGCTGAAGTCTCCCCCCAACCGGTGTTGCGTGGTCGGGGGGCAGTGACAAGGCGTCACTGTTTGTTGGCGGCAGAGGATCTGGAGTTGTTGTTTCCACGACCCCTGCCTTTGGCGCGGTTACCACAATATCCACCTAGACTTTGTTTGGTGTATGTGGATTGCGTGTTGCCTTTGTAGTATTGCGTGGTTTGGGAGAGCTGGCCTCTGGAAACACCTCTAGTGCTTGGGCGACGAAAAGACCCACCCCTGAATTGCTGGGACTGCAAGGCCCACATGGACTTAGCAGTTTCAGTGTCCTTCTTAATCTTTTCCAAGGTGGTGTCCACCTCTGGGCCAAAGAGATGATCTGGATTTACTGTCTGATTAAGAATGGTGGTCTGTATCTCTGGCTTAAACCCCGAGATTCTGAGCCAGGCATGTCGTCTCAACATGAAACTAGTGTTGACAGCCCTGGCCGCAGTGTCAGCCGCGTCCAGTGCACATTTAATTGAAGCATTGGATATCCGCTTCCCCTCTTGAATGAGCATCTCAGCTGCCTCCTTGTATTCGTCTGGCAGGTGCTGCAACAGGGTCTCCAGTGTGTCATAGTGTGCCCTGTCATACCTCGCTAGAAGCGCTTGTGTATTGGAAATGCGCCAGATATTGGCCGCTTGGGCTGCCACCCTTTTCCCTGATGCCTCAAACACCTTAGATTCTTTGTCTGGGGGAGGAGCATCACCCGTTGTTTGAGAATTGGCCCTCTTCCGGGCATTTGAAACAACAAGAGTCCAAAGGCAACTGTCCCTTGATGCAAGTAGGATCAGTAGGCGCTGGTTATACTTCTTCTCAATCCTAGGGTTTATCACCCTAGCTCTGGTAGGCTCCTGAAAGATCTCCCCAGAGTTTTGACAATTCTTTCTGAGACGGAAAAGGTATCAAAAAGAAAGTCCACGTCAATGGGGTCAGCATGGTGCTGGACGTTATGGTTTTTAGCCACCCGTTCAATGAGGGCATTAAACGCTGCTGAATCCTCTGTAGGCGACGTTTTCACAGAATAGAGTTGAGTGTCTGGGGCAGAATGAGGATCACCTGGGTCAGCACCAGCAGCCCAGGGTTCATTGGTATCATCAGGGTCTGTGTAGGCAGGATACCTGTACTCATCATCGCCATCCCCAGCATCCACGTCAGAGTAAGTGGGTGAGACATCATGGGCATGTGGAGAAAGTGGTCCCACAAGAACAGGAGTCGAAGTGGAATCCTTCTTTTTCTTTAAAGGAATTTTGTAGGACTCCATTGGCTGGTCCGGGGCAATTTTCCGTTTATGGAGGGAAAGTCTGCCCGTTTCGGCATCAATAAAGTGTTCTTGTTGTTCCTTCAATGAAGATCGCCGATGTTTCAAGGTGGGGACCACCGTCGTCGACTTCAGCACCGAGGACACCTTCTCGGGCCCGCTGGCGACCATCCTATGGGTGAAAGCCTTCGGCGGCAATGTGAAGTGAATGGGCGTCGACGCTTTGTGAGGTTTCTCGACCGGCTTCGAAGGTGGAGGATCTCTCGGGCCGACAGCCGAGGCCTTCTCCTTGATGCGCTTTAGGGAGTCCGCCACTTGCTTGGAGAAAGCGGCGGACGGTTGCGTCGAGCAGACGGGATCCTTCGAGGCACCACTAGGCGTGGACTCGCGAGTTGCACCGCTCTTGGCCTTGTCCTGTTGACGCGGAGTCTCGAGAACCTTTGGATCACCGAGTCCTTTGTTGGTGTCGACCGTCTTCGGCGCCGATTTACTTGGCTCGTCCACCTTGACCTGTCTTCAGAGTGGCAGACTTCGTCTCAACGCCCTTGACCTGCGTCCTCGGATCGACAACACCCTTCTGCTTTGTCAGCGCCGAGGGCTCCGAGGCCTTCGATCTGACCAAAGTAATGCGCACTTTCGGTTTCGAGGGGGGCACCAGTGCTTTTGAATGTGTCGAGACCGTTGGTTTCACTTTCGGTTTCGCTTTTGCAGGGTGCGGCTCAATAGTAATGTCCGTAGCCGAGCCCGAAGGCGGGGCTGTAGAACCCATTGTAAGATCTTGGGTAAGGCCCTCGACCTGAGCCTTCTGAAGCGTTGCGGCCCCAATGTCAGTTTGAGTTAGCTCTTCGCTCGAGCTATCTTCCATGGCCCCAAAGGCCCCGTCGTCGTCTCCTACCTCGTCGACGACTTCTTCAGCTTCGAACATTTCAGCGTCCGCGTCGTAGTTATAGTCGACCTCCGACGCGGGATTCAACAGGTTTTCATTAACTTCCCGGTCTGCTTCCTCCTCAACATCCCCGGCATCGAAGATGTCCACAGGCGCCGGTGCAGTCTACTGGGCCTCCTGGCGTGCAGTGCGTCGATGTTTAAGCGTCTTCTTGGACCTGAAACGGGAACAAGCCATGCAACTGGCTTCATCATGGTCCGGTGACAGACACTTGTTGCACACCGGGTGGATGTCGATGTGGGGATACTTTGAGTTACAGACGGGACATCTCTTGAACGGACTCCGTTCCATGATGAGTAGTCGATAGGGTCTGTGGCGTCGACTGGGCCCTCCGCGCCGAAAGCACGCGGGTATATGGAATCCGGCTCGGAACCGAGCTGGAAGAATTAGGCACCGAACGCAAGACTATACCGACGAAGAAACTAAAGACCTTTTGGTCTTAAAAAAGTTTATCATCGATTCCGACTAGAGGGAACCAATATACATCCTAACCCAATGGCGGAAAAAAACAATCGGAGTATGGAGTTGATGCCCATGCGCACTGTAGTCCAGGGGAGGAGCCACCTATTTCGTGATACTTCGAAGACTCTTCCAGGACAACAATGTGCGATCATCCGGACCCAACACTAGGCGGCGATCTATGCACAGATATGAATTCAGCAGCCCACATGCCTCGAACAGACGTCTGTGTGCAAGTGTGGCATCGACATACATCTGCTCTGCCTCATCACATAAGGGGTGTAATGTCAGCTCAGTCACATGGCTCTGCCGATCGGCACATAACAGCAATGCTATGAACATTTTCCGGATCTAGTTTGTCACCAGGAGGTTATTCTAAAGGTGAGGTGTATGTACTTATTTACTCACACTTACCCACACCACAGAAAAGCACTTGCTCATAATTTAATACAGGACTACACCACTGAAAGGATGATAAACACATACATTCATTATAATGATGATTGTAATAAAACTGTAATTAAATAAGCAACTTGAAAAAAATGTATCCTTACAAAATAAATTCTTCTCTGAGTTTTCGGCGGTACTGCTTCTTTGGTTTCATGGTGTTGAAATATGGTAGCTTTATGACATCAGGCCAAACTGCAGGACAAGGACTCCCACAAATACGACTAAAGGAACAGTTAAATAGGCAGGTGTAAATGTAAGTGGAAAATGAAATCATACTAAAGAACTACAAGGAAAAATACATTAAGCAGTCAACGACCAGTACGTCATTAAGAAATGTTTCCCAATCTATGAATTAAATAAAAATAGTAGAGGTACTATAGACACTGACAACATACTTAACCCTCATGTCAACCTTTACATTCTTTTCATACTTCGGTTGAAATAAACTGGACTCTGGATAAAAAAGATAGGTCATTATTTTGGATTTTAACCTGTACGAAAATCCTCAAGAGAACATGTGTAGGGAAAAAACAATAACCAAAAAGACAGAATGTATATCTAGTAAGAGACACCTGAAATAATGCTCTTTAATTCTAACAATACTCCAACACAAGATTCATGGTGTTGGCCAGGCATTAGATGTGTGCGGTTTAAAAAAAATAACTGTTACAAACACTAAAACCAAGCTTAATTTATGCAGTTTTAAAACGCTTTGCTACTTAAACATTTTAGTTTAACAAAAATAATGTTTTACTAGTCTTGTAGATAATGCAAAATAAGTTACTGACCGAATAAGGTTCCTAGTGAGATAGACAGGCAAAGCACTGAGCCAGGTGAAGGCAACTGCGAAGTGCTCCAGATTAGAACCCAGGTTGGAGTTGCCTTTGTATGTACAAAGTGGGTATTAGGTGAGTGTAAAGCAGTTGGACACCTTGCATAAGTCAAAAAAAGGGAAGGAACTGGAAATGGATAATTCCTAAGAAGTGTGTGTAATCAGAAACCTGTCCCAGACAGTGGCTAGGGGTTTTTCTTGCCTTTCCTGACTCGTTACAGCAGAGCACTGTTTCACTGCAGAACTAGGCTGGCAAAAGCTAGTACATTTTTAGAACAAAAAGGCACAGGCAGATTTAAGAATTGATGGATGGGTCCTGAATCACCTCCAGTGCAGATGGGGAAAAAAGATCTGAGCTCAGGAATGAAATTAGTTACTTAACTGTTACTTAAGTTTTCCAATGTTGTAATCTTTCATATATTCACATGCTTGGATAAAAATGGTAAGCATATTCTATTGCTTACCGTATCAGACTAGAAAGCAGTATATATCCATGCAATATGAAGATGGGGCTCACCTTTATTGAAACCGGTTTCTGAGGACTTCCGGTTCCACTGCTCTATCATCTTTTGCGCTCACGTCTAGGCAATAGAGCTTCGTGAATGTGTGCCTGCTCTTTCAGGAGCTTTGCAAGGGCATATCAGCATAAGGAGACACATTTGAAACTGTACAACTCTTCCCTTGAGTGGACCCTTAAGTGGCCTTGGTGTGATAGAAGACAATGCAGACTGAGAGAAAACAGTCTCTTTCAGGCTGTCCAAAAGAGATGAACAGCTGATGCACAAGTTACTACTTGTGTAACGATATATCTGTAAGAGACATTAGTTAGTGATAGATTCCTTACCTTAGAATATCCCCAGGCGTCAGACTGGATCCGGAAATTTTTGCGTAGCAGTACGCTTGCACGTCGGTAGGCGTTGTCTGCGGCTCCGCGTCCGTCGTCGTGATGACGTCGTCGGAGTACTTAGACGCCGCCTCCGCGTGCTGACGTCAGTTCTTCGACACAGCTTTTTCGCGCCAGAAACGCAGAGCCATGGTAAAAACCAACACTTGTGCCAATGAAACTAGGGCCCTGAAAGGGGATGACTTTAACCCTAGATATCGGTTTGCAGAAATGGGAAGGATGGGTGGGTCGGTAAGGAATCCATCGCTACCTAATGTCTCTTACAGATATATCATTACACAAGTAGTAACTTGTGCATCTGAAAGAGACACGTTAGTGATAGATTCCTTACCTTAGAATAGATACCCCAGCAATACCAACCCCGGTGGTGGGTCTGCGAACCAATAATCACACCAGAAAGTCCTGGAGGACGGAACGGCCAAAGAAGCCATCCCTCCGGACTTGGCTGTCCAGGCAATAGTGTCTTGCAAACGTGTGCAGCGAGAACCACGTAGCTGCCTGGCAAATGTCCTGCACGGACACCCTTCGGCCCACGGCAGTTTTAGTCGCCGTGGCCCGAGTGGAATGGGCCCTCAGCCAAACAGGGGGTTCCTTCTTAGCCAAGGAGTAACACGCCTGGATACACAAGATGATTCACCGCGAGATGGTCCGCTTGTGCACCGCCTTTCCCTTCTTAGCGCCCACGTAACCAACAAAGAGTTGGTCATCCACCCGGAACTGACGTGTGCGATCCAGATAGTAAGAGAGTGCACGTTTTGGGTCCAGACGGTGGAGCCTCTGTTCCTCTTTTGAGGGATGCGGAGGCAGAAAGAAGGTGGGCAAGGTAATGGACTGCCCGATGTGGAAGGCTGTGACAACCTTGGGCAGGAAAGAGGGTCTTGTCCGCAACACAACCTTGTCCGGATGGACAGAAAGGAAAGGAGGTTTAGAGGATAAGGCCTGGAGCTCACTCACTCTCCTGGCAGAGGTGATGGCAACCAGGAAAGCAGTCTTCAGAGTAAGAAGGCGGATAGGACAGTTGTGAAGTGGCTCAAAGGGAGCGCACATCAGAAAAGTTAGAACCAGGTTCAAGTCCCACTGAGACATCACAAAGGGAACAGGTGGAAACGTGTGTGTGATGCCTTTCAGGAATCTATTTATAATAGGAGACTTTAACAAAGATGGCTGGTCAGGCAGCCTTAGGAAGGCTGAAAGGGCAGAAAATTAGCCCTTGATAGTGCCCAGAGCAGAGCCCTGCTGGGCAAGAGAAAGAAGGAAGAGGAGAACCTCAAAAAGAGGGGCAGAGAGAGGATCCACAGCCTTTGCTGTGCACCATGCCACAAATCTGTTCCACCTGCAGGCGTATACCGACTTTGTGGAGGGACGCCTGGCTGCCAGAATTATGTTACAGACTTCAGGAGGCAAGTCAAAAGGCCTCAACTGTCGCCGCTCAATCTCCAAGCATGGAGGTGGAGACTGGACAGGTTTGGGTGGAGGACCGTCCCCTGGTGCTGCGACAGAAGGTCCTCCTGAAGAGGCAGACGAACCGGGGGATCGACTGACATACTGAGTAGCTCGGGATACCAGTACCTTTGTGCCCAGTCCGGAGCCACAAGGATGACTTGTGCCCGGTCGCGCTTGATCTTCTTCAGCACTCTGGGCAGAAGTAGTATAGGCAGAAAGGCGTACAACAGACCGCAACTCCACTCACAACGAAAAGCGTCTCCGAGCGAGTGCCGCCTTGGAAATTCCAACACGCAGAACTGATGACATTGCGCGTTCTCTTCGGTGGCGAATAGATCTAACCAAGGCTCTCCCCACTGCAGAAAGAGACCTTGCGCCACATCAGAGTTCAGACTCCATTCCTGATCCATCATGCATCAGCGGCTGAGTTAGTCCGCCCTGGCGTTCAGAGAACCTGCCAGGTGTTGAACCACCAGGGTCACGCCCTGATGTTCCAGCCATTGCCAGAGGCGCAGAGCCACTTGGCAGAGGATCCACGACCCCACCCGCCCTGTTTGTTGCAGTACCGCAGTACCACATGGCAGTGGTGTTGTCCATGAACACCTACACTACACTCCCCCGGACAGAGATGAGGAATGTCTTCAGTGCTAGACGAATCGCCTGTAGCTCCAAAAGGTTGATATGGAGCCGGGACTCCGCCGGAGACCAGAGGCCTCTGATCTCCGCCTCTCCCATGTGGCCTCCCCAGCCGTGGAAGGACGCGTCCGTCACAACCACGTGCTCCGGTTGGGGAAGGGAGAGGGATCTGCAGCTGACCCAATCGCGGTCCGTGAGCCACCACTGCAGCTGCCTCGCAGTGCCCTCCGAGATCAGGAAATGGTCGGACAGGTTGCCCTGATGCTGGGCCCACTGAAACTTCAAGTCCCACTGCAGAGCCCGCATCTGCCAACGGGCGTGATGCACCAGAAGGATACAGGAAGCCATCAGCCCCAGAAGCCGCAGCGTCAACCTGACCGAAACTCGGGATAAAGGCTGAAAGATTGGAATCAGAGCCTGTATATCCTGAACCAGCTGTTCGGGTGGGTAAACCCGAAACTGCGCCGAGTCGAGAACCACTCCAATGAAAAGGAGCTTCTGAGAGGGACACAGGTGTGACTTCGAACCCCAGCTGGTGCAAGAGGTCTGTCGTCGTCTGGAAGTGGCTTACCACTGTCTGGGGCGAGCCCGCCTTCAACAACCAGTCGTCGAGGTAGGAGAAGACTGAAACCCCTAACCTGCGCAGATGCGCTGCGACCACCGCCATCACTTTCGTAAACACCCGTGGGGCGCTGGTAAGGCCGAAGGGGAGCACAGTAAACTGAAAGTGCTCATGGCCTACCGTGAACCGCAGGTAGCGCCGGTGGGCCGGCAGGACGGGGATGTGAAAATAAGCGTCCTGCAGGTTCAACGCTACCATCCAGTCTCCTGGGTCCAGGGCAGCTAACACCTGAGCCAGAGTCAGCATTTTGAACTTCTCCTTCCGGTGCTCCGGTTGGGGAAGGGAAGAGGGATCTGCTATTGACCCAATCGAGATTCGTGAGCCACCACTGCAATCGTCATGCAGTGCCCTCCGAGATCTGGACATGGACAGGTTGCCCGGATGCTGTGCCCACTGGAACTTCATTTCCCACTGTAGAGCCCGCATATGCCATCTGGCATGCTGCACTAGCAGGATGCATGAGGCCATCAGGCCCAGGAACCGGAGGGTCATCCGGACTGAAACCCGGGCTAGAGGCCGAAAGATTGGAATCATAGCCTGAATATCCTGGACTCGCTGCTCGGGAGGATAAACCCGAAACCACATCGAACCCAGAACCGCTCCGATAAAGGGGAGCTTCTGAGAGGGACTCAGGTGAGACTTCGGCACATTGATGGAGAACCCCAGCAAATGAAGGAGATCGGACGTAGTCTGAAGGTGGGCGACGACTGCCTGGGGCAAGCCCGCCTTCAAAAACCAGTCGTCGAGGTAGGGGGAAGACTGACTCCCTTAACCTGCGCAGGTGAGCTGCGACCATCCCCATCACTTTCGTGAACACCCGAGGGGCACTGGTAAGACCGAAGGGGAGCACGGTGAACTGAAAATGCTCCTGGCCTGCCGTGAACCGCAGGCAACTCCGGTGGGCCGGCAGGACGGGGATGTGACAATATGCGTCCAACACTACCATCCAGTCTCCAGGGCAGCTAGGACCTGAGCCAGAGTCAGCATTTTTTTATTTCCCCTTCCGGAGGAAGCAATTGACGTTCCAGAGGTCCAAGATGGGGCGCAGGACCCCCTTGTCCTTCTTGGGGACTAGAAAGTAGAGGGAACAACAACCACTCCCTACTTACCGCCCAGGTCTGGAGCACCTTGGTGAGGAGGTTAGTTTTGAGGGTCACTGTGGGGATGTCGAGGTTAAGGTCCTCCGCAGCCCGACAGAGCACCATCGTGTAGGAAGCCCCTTTCTCCATCATCGGCGGGGGAGAAGCAAACGCCGGGGCAGAAGAGACACTGAGGTCGCCTGCATCCTCCAAGTCGTCCACCCAATCCTGTTCGGAGTCACACTGCCGGGCAAGAGGGTCCTCTGACCCCTCCCAGTCCTCCTCCGCCTCCGGTGCCAGAGGAGCCGGTTGCGGTGGTACAGCAGGAGCAGGGATAAACTGCGTCGGAAACTGCACCGGCCGGGGCCAGGCCGGCACCTCCTCCCAATTTGGGTCCCAAGTAGGAACAAAATGGTCCTCGAACCGGGGCAAGGGTGGAATTAACAGAACCCATTGCAGAGCCGAGGGCGGCGCTGGGGCTGGAGCTGGCAGCGCTGGACTCGTGGCGCCGGGGCTGGAGCCAGCGGCGTAGGATCCTGTGGTGCCGAAGCTGGATCCGCCGGCGGTGCAGACGGGCCAACATGATCTTGACACAGGACCGCGGGTCCAGAAGGCGCGCCGGCGGGAGCCAGAGGCCTAAAAAGGTGGTCCATGGCAGCAAGAAACTCTTGCAACTGTTCTGGAGTAGCTGATGAACCCGGGTAAGGCAGGTAGGCAGTGGGACTCCCCGGCTCCAGAGGAGCCGCAGGGGCAGAACCCCTGTCCACCTCCTCCGCATCCGAGGAGGGGCGGGGGGACGTCGAAGAGCGAACACACTTCGACTTTTTATGGTGTTGCTTACCGGAATCCGAGGGCGAAGACTTGGAGCCTAAAAAGCGACGACTCAGGTCCCGCGAGCAGTCCCGGGAACGGCCCAAGAGGCGATGTTAAGTATGCTGGAGCTCCAGCAACTTCTGGCGCCGCTCTCTCTAAGCCTTCGGGGTCATGGCTCGACAGTCCCGGGAGTCGTGGTCAGTCTCCAAACAGTAGAGGCAAACATCGTGGGGGTCCGCCACCAACATATCACAGCGGCAAGCCCCGCCGGACTTAAAACCAGATATCCCTACGTGCACCAGGAGAAACAAAGGGCAAGACAAAAGTCTCAAAAAAGCAGTAAAAAAGTGACGGAGCTACGTGCTCTATCCAGATCTGCGCTTGGTGGCACGGATAAAGAAAGAAGTGGCGTTAGCGCGCATGGGTGGCGCCTAGTCTCTGTGCGTCATCTCGCCGCTTACGACGCCAGTGACGGACGCAGAGCTGCAGGACGCCACCTACTGACGTGCAGGGGTACTGCTAAGCAAAACCTTCCGGATACAGTCTTACACCTGGGGATGTTCTAAGGTTAGGAATCTATCACTAAGGTGTCTCTTTCAGATGTTACGAGAACTGGTGATAACATCAAATTGTTCCAATCAGTCACATGTACATATTCTTGTACATAGCACAAGCGCACTCTCTGTTCACTACATATCACTTCCACTGTGCCATTACTTTTTGGGAGTACCAGGTGTATTGAGGAATGTAAATATTGTGTTATACTGTTGAAATCCATTTTTGCATTATGGGATCAGGATTTGGAAAAATAAATGCGCTAAGAGCTTAAGAAGAAACTTAGATCGTTTTTTTCAACACTATTGCCGTGGAAGTGAAAGGCTACACTTCTCCCAAACAGACCAACTTTTTTTATAGCAATTGTCCAGCCCAGGTCCCTGGGTTGTGACCTTCGTTCTATAACACAACAGCTGAAACAGGCACCTTCCCTATAGCCCCATTGGCCAAAAGGCTTGCATTTCCTGTTGTAAGATGGACAGATGATCTTAAGTCACTTGTTCCAGGAACGGTGTACGGTGTAAGAGCAGCCATCAAGTGTAGGGTGTACCCCACCTGGATAATTTGTGGGACCCACCTGTCCAATGTTATGACCTGCCAACCGAGTAAGATTAATTGGATCCTGCCTTCAATCAGGTGGCCATGTACCACTGAGGGCACCCTAAATGGATTTATCAGGTGTGGTTGTGGGAAGGGCAGTAGCAAACCTCTGGATCAGTGACAGAGCCAGTCAGTGGGTGCCACGACTATGGCCTCAAAACATTTGGGATGCTTGCTGAGGTTGCAGTTGCTGTCATTATGGGGTACCCCTGCCAAAGTGGCAAAACGAACAATAAGATTGATGCAGCTGGAACGTGGTGGGGCAGACAAGCCCAAAAAGTATTATTTTGGCCCTGCTCTCTCTGATGCACCAAAGAGGCGAGTCTGGTCAAAGTGCAGGTCCTCGAGGGACAACTTGACATCACTTGAAAAACCTGTCAACAGCAATCCGGTGTGGTGATGACTAGCTACACTAGTGCCCCTGGCTCACCTGAAAATCAGTAGTATCCTGTCCACAACAAATTAAAGTTTGCAGTGTGATGTCCATCAAATAAAGCCTGGGTGAGTACAGGGCAAAGGTCTTCAAGAATACCTGGGAGGATGTGAGTGACAAATACAGAGGACATAGTAATACCAGCCCAGCCAACAACTAGCATTTATTGACTAGAGGGCCAAACTAGTGGAAGAGAAGACCCTCTTCCCAAAGGTCTTCACTCCGTCTCCAGATCCGGAGTAGTAGTCCTGAAAGTATTTGGATTCGTCTGACTAGTGGAAGCCAACACCACTCAGGAGAGGGGTGCCCAGACAAAGGTCGGTGGCAGGGGGACAGGTAAGTTGAGTCTGGTAAATTAGCCATTTACAAAGGGCCAGAGGAAGGTTTGACCCAGGCCCCTAAGAGGGTGTCAGAGTGCTTCATTGATGGCTAGCAGGGGCTCAGTATTGCTTCACTCCAGCTGGAGAACTTCAGTCAGGAAATTAATCTTGACCTGTATGGTAGATATATTAAGGTAAAAAACTTTTTTCGACTTCCGCACGACCATTGCAAAGAAGGCACTTTCTTCAGTGGCAAGACTGGCGGATGAGAGGAGGCCATTGTCAAGAGAGGTGTGAAGACCACTGGCATCTTGAAAGTCATCATACCGGTTTTGCTCATGGTAGTGTGGGCTAATTTCATCTTCCTCATTGTGAATATTATAGGAGTCCATCCTAAACAAAGAATGCTGGCTGTGAGGTCTGGTCTGCGGAGGTGAGACTAAGCAGCTCAGAAGGAGACAGATGTGCATCAATGAAAACCAGTTCCAGCCTCGCCAGGTGGTGCCAAGTCGGAGTACAATGGGTTGCAACTAGTTTTCCCGTATCAATGGAGTAAGCATCAGCCTGCAAGGCCTCAGTGTGTAAGTGAAGCTGGAGCTAGGTCAAAGTGCTGGTTAAGCAGGCAGTCCAACTGGGGCCAAGGGCAAACTCGCAGGTGGTATTCCAGATGGATAACCTCTCACTTCCCAAGTTGAACAATGAGATTGTAAAATTTCTCTGAGCAAATTAGCTTTTTGTTTCCACAGTGGTGGTTGTGGGTCCTTACACCTCTGGCTATGAAGACCAACACTACAAAGGATGTGGTGTCCTCGGTGAGGGGCCCCAATTCAGTCTCTGGTAAGGTGTCAAGGCCACTAACATTCTGGTTAACGAAATACAGAGCAGCACCATTATAGTGAGGGGGTAACGGTGAGACTTATCCTAGCCAAGTAGAACATTCTGCAGGTTTAGTATTGTATCTGAATCTAGCCATACCCTATTCTCGAGGTGGTTAAAATGATGATGAAAAGGCAAAGTAACTGCTAGGGAATCCTCCCACATGATGGGCTGGTGGCTTGGTGATCTCGTAACCAGACACCTAGCTAAATTCACGACCGGATCAGAAATAGGCGTTGGAATACAATACAGAGTCAGCACATTGAGCCAAAAGAAGTTAAGTCAGTTGGTGCCAGAGAAGGACCAGTCGATGGAAGTTCAATTGAGGGCCCCAGTGGAACCATGGGGCTCAAAGGCATTCTGCGATAGTAGAAAGAAAAAGAAAAAGCAGCAGAATTGTGCTCTTGAAAGCCCTTATCTGCTGCAGATTCAACAATATCATAGGAAATCTGGGACACATTGGCAAGGGAATGAGATCAAAGCTGGAAGACTGGTGTGGGGTTGGGCCTTCTGAGTGCTAACTAAGCAAGCTCTCGCTGGAGAGAAATAACGGAGAAAGGCCTCCAGTCTGGAAATCTTGCGCTTGCACCAAGGCTTGTGTCCTTCAATTTCATCTAAGACTTTCCCAAGGGGACAGAAGAACCAGAAGCGAACAAGCCTGAAACTTGGTGCTGGCCTCATTTCTTGTGATCCGAGACAAACAGATTTGCCTTCTGCACCTAGATGTCTTTTAGGGGCATGAAAATGCACCCAAACGACAAAAATATGGAACTGTTGGCTTATATATATAAAAAAAATGGCGATAGTGCTGTGAAAGGAAAACTGGCATCACCAAAAAATATTCAGTGTCAAGATTGTATTCTTTCCAGATTTCAGAAATTAGGAAAGTCATTTTTTCCCACCAAGTGTTGGTTAATAGCTCAAAAGTTATCATTTTTTGATTTCTACTAAACCAAAGTGTTTTGGGGAAAGGTGTGAAAACCATTGGTAATCCCAGAATGGAATATATTTCAAAGGTTTTAATTCTTCCTATAGTCATTTTTGTAAGTCGCAATAGGTTTTCCCTAAGGAACTAATAGGAGAAATAGAAAAAATAGTGAAAGTAAGTGGTCTACAAAAATCACGTAATGTTATGCTCTTCAGGTCACAGACTTATATATAGTGTTTGTTGGAAGACCAAAAAGAGGCAATACCCAGAAACATCTGTTGAGCTAGATTTCAATATTTTTTAATAGTGCCTAGCAATCTGAACTTGGAGACAAGAATTAGCCGTAGCACTGCGAATTTTGGATTACCCATAATGTAAGATGATTCTGAGGGCATTTTTCAAAATGTGTTTTAGGTAACTATTTCGGGGGCCACAGAGGAAACAAAAGATAATGGCCCCCAACTGTACTTAATAGTTCAGTTTACTTCTCACCTCTTGGGTCCTAGCGATTCTAAGATGCAAAACTGACCACCAAGTACACCCCTTTTGCGCGTGACTCCTAGCAGAGAGGTACAGGAGCCAAAGGCTTACTTAAGAAGGTGGTGTGGGTTAGAGACTTTGAAATCAACAAGGCTCAGAATAAGAATTTTTTTTAAAAAAACCTATGTCCAGTAATGGCTGTTCTCCTGTTATATGAAAAAGTAATTTATTCTGATCACACAGATAAATACTAGACAGACCATGGTGTTAATTGCTATATTGGTATTCAGAAGTGTCTGGCCAATAATACTCTACAGTGTCATTATACCTAGAGTACTGCTAACTGGAATGACACTATGGTCTGTTTCTGTGTACTCTCCAGGCCAGTGTAGACTTGATATTATGAACAAGTTACTTACCTTCAGTAACGCCTTATCTGGTAAAGTTTATCTAGCTGCAGAGTCCTTACATTAGAATATTCTCCAGGCCTCAGAGTAGATGTGGAAATTTCTCGTGAGCAGTATCCCTGTGCACTGGTAGGTAGCATCACTCTGCTCTGCGTGGCGCCTTCTGCACTGTAAGTCTCTATTAGATAAGACGTGACCAAAATCAAGTAACTTGTTTATCTGATAGAAAATTCTAGCTGCATATTTCTTACTTTAGAGTAAATAAGAAAGCAATACCTCCCGGGATGTGGGTCTGCGGACCAATGTCACACGTGGAAGTTCTGCAGGACCGAGCAGGCAAAAAGCCCATCTCCAAGGACCTGATTGTCTATACAGTAATGTCTGGTGAGCGTGTGCAATGAGGCCCACGTTGCTGCCTGGCAGATATCCAGGACTAGAACTCCGTAAGCATACGCAGGGGTTGCGGCTTCAGCTTTGGTGTAATGAGAAAGCAACCCTCAGGGGTTCCTTCTTTCCAATGCGTAGCAGATTTTGATGCAGAGCATGATCCATCAGGAGGTGGTCTGCTTTTGCAAGGCCTGTCCTTTTTTTTGCTCCGACATACCCCACGAAGAGTTGGTCATCCACCCAGAACTCTTTTGTGCGATCAAAGTTAAACGACAACGCTCTTTTTGGGTTCTGACAGTGAAGTCGCTCCTCTTCCTTAGAGGGATGAGGCAGAGAATAAAAAACAGGCAGACTGATGGTTTGGTCTAAGTGAAATGGAGTCACCAATTTCAAAAGAAAGAAATTTCTTGTACTAAGCACCAGTTTGTCCGTGTACATGAAAAGATAATTAGGTTTGGATGACAAGGCCTGTAGCTCACTAATCCTCCAAGCATTTGTGATGGCCACGAGAAAGGCTGTCTTGATAGTAAGGTGTCTGAGTGGACAATTGTGCAGTGGCTAAAAGGAAGCGCACATAAGGATGGTGAGAACAATATTAGGTTCACACTGGCGCATAACAAAGGGAGGGGGAGGATAGATATGTTGCAAACCTTGCAAAAACCTATGCACAATACGGGATTGGAAAAGGGAAGGTTGGTCAGGCAACAGAAGAAAAGCATTAATAGCAAACAGATATCCCTTAAGGGTGCTTAGAGCATAGCTCTAATGGACATGGGAAAGGACAAACAGGAGAACCTGAGAAAGGGAGAAGAAATGTGAAATATGTGTCTTTCTGAACACCTTCGTACAAATTTAGCCCAGCAGCAGGCATAAACTGTCTTGGTATAGAGATGCCTGGCTGCCAAAATAAAATTGCAGACTTCGGGCAAAAGTTCTAAGGCTATCAACTGTTGTTGCGCAATCTCCATGCAATGAGGCGGAGGGTTGAGAGGTCCGGTGGAAAACCCTACCCTACAAATGAGATCCTCCTGAAGGGCAGCCTGATTGGAGGACCAAAGGGCATATTCAACAGCTCGGGATACCAGATACTCTGTGCCCAGTTCGGAGCAAAACTTCTTGAACACTCTGGGCAGGAGTGTTATGGGCGGAATGATGTACAGGAGGCATGATCTCCACTTGAGACAAAAAGCATCTCCAAGCGAGAGCCGCCTTAGAAACTTCAGCATGCAGAACTGCTGACATTCCGCGCTCTTTGCAAACATATCACCAAGGCTCTCCCCATTGTCAAAAGAGACCTCGCAGCACCTCTGGATGGAGACAGCATTTGGGATCGGCTAGGCACCTTCGGCTGGGATCATCCGCTCTGGCGTTCAGAGAACCTGCCAGATGTTAAAAGACCAGGGGCCGCATTATACATGTGGTGCATTTTCCTTCATTGCGGCGCATTATGGAGAATGAGCTGCCCCCATGGCAGCCGTGAAGTCCTGCTGCACTCCTGGCTCTAATATCCAGGACTCGCCGCTCGGGAGAATAGGCTCGAAAATGCACTGTGTCCAGAACTGCTCCGATGAAAGGAAGCATCTTAGAGGGAGTCAGGGGTGACTTCAGTACAATAATAGTGAGGAAAGAAAGACCCTGCGAGACGTTCCGCTTTTGGGTCCACCATGTCGCCGCTTGAACCATGATCGGCGTCACCTTGACCAGGTCTTCGTAGGATCCCTCAGTATGATGCCATTGTAGATCTAGTTGCTCTTGTAACGGACGCATCCTTAACCTGCAGCAAGGTAGGAGGGGCATGCAAGATGACATTGTTCTCAGCAATGACTTTTACTTGCGTACTGAAGGACACTTTCTTTTTGTAAAGTCTTTGAAAAGAGTTGAATTCTCAGTTGCCTTTCTTTGGAGGGGGAACGCCTTGTTTACCTCTGTGTCCAGTATTGCTCCCAAGAAGGTGAAGTTTCTTGTTGGTTGAAGGGATGATTTTCCTCGTTTAAAGTCAGACTTGATCTGGCAAACAACTCCACGCAAGCCGCTGTTGACGATCAGGTCGATGCTGCTGCTGACGCCTTGACCAACCAGTCGTCGAGTTAAGGAAATACTTGGTGTTTCTGTTTCCTTAGACAGCCACCACTGGTGCCAGGCATTTCGTAAATATTCTTGGGGCTTATTTCAGACCCTACGGCAGTACCTTGAATTGGTAATGTTCTCCGGCTACCATGAACCGAAGGTACTGCCTGTGGGAAGGATGGATGGGGATGTGAAAGTGTGCATCCTGTAGGTCTAATGTGGTCAAATGGTCTCCTGGGTCTAAAAGCAGAAGGATATCTTGAAGAGAAACCATTCTGAAAGATTGCTTCTTGAGATAGGTGTTTAGGGATCTACAATAAGACGCCATTGAAGAGTGTTTTTCTTGACTCGAAAAAAAATAAATAAATCGGGAGTAAAATCCCCTTCCCCTCTGAGAGTTCAACACGGGTTCTATTGCTGCCTTTCTGAGCATGGTCCGAAACTCCAGACTCATCTGAAGTAAGTGCTTGACCTATTGATGTTTTGGCGGTGTACAAGGGGGGGTTTGTAGAAGTTCTAGAGTGTGCTCGAATTGAATTATGTTGAGGACCCACTGGTCCGTAGTTATTTGCTGCGTATTTTGAAAATATTAAGCAATCTTTCCACCCAGGGGAACATGTGATGTAAGAGGGAAAGGTGTAGCCGGATCCTGAAGGTTGTCATTGTCGTCGGGTGTTGCCTTTCCCCTGACGACCGCCTTTACCTCTAGGAGTAGATTTTGTGTAGCCTCTTGACTGGCATTGTGTATACTACTGATGGTAGGGCTGAGATGAGGTGGAGTAAGACTAATATTTCCCCTCTGTAAGATGATTGGCCTCTACCTATAGTGCCTCAAAAAGGAACTTTCCTATATTGTAGGGTTCCTAATAATTTTGCTGTTTCAGTAGCTTTAAATTCTCTCCAGTGAAAGGAAGGTCCGAGATCCTCTTTTGGACTTCCGGCCTAAATGCTGTTGCTCTCAGCCATCCTTTCCTACGTAGGACTGCAGCTATTCCCAACGATCTGAAGGCTGTTGTTGCGATGTCAATAGCGCAATCTTTGACTTCAGCCGAAGTCCTCTCTCCTTCTTGAGGAATTATCCTGGCCTCCGGTCTATCAGCCTCTGGGATGCGGTCTTTGTAAGGTGAGAGGTCACACCACATCTGTCAATCGTACCTGCCCAGAATGGCCAGGGCATTCGCAGCTCTAATTAAAAGGGCAGACCTAGAGAAAAACCTCTTCCCCGCATTGTCTAATCTCCTACCCTCTCCGTCAGGAGGCGTTGTAATAGGAGCTGATGGATTCCTTGACTTCTGCTGAGCCGCTTGGGTTATGACTGAGTCCGGCTTAGGGTGGCCTAGAAGACAAGCTGGAGCATCCAAAGGCGCTTTATATTTTTTATCCAGTCTGGCAAGTACTGGAGTCACCGTTGCCGGTGTCTCCATGACCTTCAGGCCTGCTTTCCATAGATGATCGACAATCACTCCTGATCATCATCCGTGATCACTGGCTCTTGATGAGATCTTGCTGGTGGAGATCTATGCAAGGGCTCTGGTAAAACCTCTCGCCTACGCGTTGGCGTACCTGGAATAGAGCGTAGTTGAGGCGTAACCATCAGTAATTCTTTAGAGGTATGAGGTACAGGATGTCTCTTTATAATCCTCCAGCATGAACTGCAGATCCTTTAGAAATGAAGATGGAACACTCACCATCTCCTCCTGATACTCTTGGCGGTATTGTTGCTGGGGACGATCTTGACACCCCTCATTTTAGTCTTCTGAGTCATCCGTTTGGTACTTCACTTGTAACTGCGACAGGCTACTAGCGCAGTCAAAAGGACTGCCATCATCCTCCCCTTCTTCTGACTTCTCTTCCTCCAAAAGGTGAGATGGTACCAGAGGTGTCACCTTATTTGGAGAGGTAAGTTCTGGGGTAATTGTCCTCTTCCTGGCAAAAAAAGTTTTTCTGGGGTTTTTTCCCTTGTTGATGAGCCCATCGACAAGATAGTCATCGAAACCGCCGACATCATGGTCGTCGACGCTACTGTCGACGTTGCTTTACTGTCGTCGTTGACGATTCCGTGGTCGCCGACGTCGACAATCCCATTGACGACACAATCGTAGCCATAATCATTGTCGTCATCCATGCAGTCGTCGCCACAGATCTAGGCGTTGACATGGTCGTCGACTATGGTATCGCCAACGGTGATAAAGTCTTAGAAGTAAGTTTCACCTCAGATTTTGTTGACTACGTCATTTTCTTCGTTGACCCTCCCGTCGACTGTGTAGATTTCTCCAATCTTCCCTCAGGAGGCGTTGAGGCCGGCTTCTTGACAGAATGTTTGACCTTAGGGGTGATTTTGAGGGCTCTGAACTTGTTCTTTTGGTATGTTCTACCCCTGAAGCATGGCCCTGGTTCTCCTTATTCTTACTTAGAGGAGATTTAGCGGGACTGCTCCCAGAAGACCCTAGGGTGGTCTTTTTAAGGGCCTTCTCAGGTCTTTCCACTTAAATCAAAGGAAACTGTTTTAGCAGAGTATTCCGCTTTGAAATGGGCAACCTGGGATATGGAACAGAGGAATCAGCCCCCACAGGTAAAGGCTGTTATCCCTTGGAAATGCAATCCTCCATTTGCTTTAGTATACGTTCTGAGACGCCCATCAAAGACGGCCTGGTAGCATCCCATAGGAAATGGCATCCCAGAACCTACCTTAGTAAAATTAAATATTTGCCTAAGATCACACAATTTTAGCATGGAAGCCACGATTTTATCCAGATTTTCTGGTTCCACTCTGTACAAATCAGCAAGTGGGTATCTATTTGTCTTTCCTTACGTTAAGACTGTTTTAAGTTCAAACCTCCTAGTGCATTCTTCTGTAGTTTTTTTAATTATAGCTTCAACTTGACTGGAAGGAATTGATGCGCTTCACATGCACACCAGTCACACTACACAATTACAAAACCAACACATGCATTGTTTACAGGCATAGGGAGATTAAGTGACTTGCCTAGAATCACAGGATGACGAGCTAACGTCGAGACTCGAACCTGCCTCCCCGCTCCACAGTCGGCAGCCCTGGCCTTTACATAACATACCAGTAGTCTAGACAGATAGAAGCCGCAGTCACACGAGAGCTCTGCTTGTCGAGGTTCCAGTAGGACCTTGGCTGTGGCTCATAATCGACCTCAAAAGGAACGTAACTTCGCCCCCTCTCCACCCTTTGCTGGAGAGTGCTAATTTGTTTATATGGAAAGGCAACACCTTCTGGCCATGTGTTAAGAGCATTGGTGGCCACAAAAGAGAAAGCTTCTCTAATAAAAGGTTCCCATATTGGCTTTCTAAATTAACAAGGGCTATTTGATGGCTCAGGTCATTCTACATGTTTTGTGCCGCCGTTTGTCTCATCATCAAGCATCATAGCAATTGATTCACAGTGTTGCACAGTAGGTTTCCCCCACTGACGAACCCCTGAACATCCAGCGATATCAAAATATGTTGTGAAATCTTGCACAGGCCAGTCACACCATCACCAGCTACCAAGAACATGCGAGTACATCCCATGCGGGGAGGAACATGAAATAAAAACCCGAAAGAAAATAAGCTCCAGGCAGAGAGGTTGGAGGTGGAGTCTCACACAGTGTGGCACTACTCCTGAGAACGGTTTCATCACATCAGGAGCACTGAGCAGGTGCAACATTGAAGCACAGTGGGGCCACCTCTTAGAAAATAAAAGCCAAACCATGCTTGAATAAGTATAAATCTATTATTTGTGTGTTTTACTCATTTATTGGATTCTCAACACAGACAGGCTTACTCCTTGGGGACTTACAAGCAGCACAGGCCGCTCACATTCAATCTTGCAGCGATGGATTGTAGGCAGAGATGAAAGGCCACCATCATAAGGGGACCTTTTCATGCCACATTTCTTCAAGTGAAAACAATTTTGCTTGCAAGGAAATCCCTTCAGGTGGACCCTCTGAAAACACTGGTGGGTTCTAGCACTTTCCCACTTTCATTAAACAATTTACAACTACCTGAACTAGCCGTATGTTTAGAAGTGCAACGAGTGCGACAAAGGCTTCGAGAGTGTTTGTGAACACACACTAGCCCCGTGATTTTTCGGGGTTCACCACATTCTCGTAGATGGAGCACACTTCTCGTGGTGCTCCAAGATGTGCGAGGCGCTATGGAACTCAGGAGCGCTAAGCAAAGCTCTAGTGCATGGCGTGGCTTCCAGTCCAGTGCATGGGGTATAATCCATCAGCGATGAACAGAGTTCCAAGGAGAGAAAAGGAAAAGCAACAACAGAAAACCACACACTCACAGCCAAAGCGCCCTCTTGCAAAGCACAGCCCCTCAGAAACCAATCACTTGTGCGATGAAACTACATAAGAGAATGAACAATACTAAGGTGTTTGAAACTTTTTTAAAAATCACTGCATTTTTACAAAAGTGCCGATTTCGCGGCATACCGCGAAATCCTGGAGGGTCTGCCCAATTTCGATAATCTTGGTGCCTAAAATTATACACAATTCTGTGTTATTTTTCCAAATTGGTCTCGAGTTTCTTCTCGTTTTATTATTGACTTTGTACAACAAATGCTTAACACTACCCTCTGATAAGCCTAAACTGCTTGTCCATACTACCACAAATCGAGCATTTGGGATTATTAGTTTAAGCTCCATAAACCAATAAGGGTAATCTGGACTTTCTACATAGTGTACCTCATTTAGGTGCACTACATAACAAGCCAGCTTCCGTAATTAGTAAATCAGCTGTGGGACACAAGGATTTACAATTGCAGATGCCACTTGGTCAATAGGTGATTCAAGGAAGTAACCCAAACTGGACTTAAAAAAAAAATTCTTTATAGATTTTCAGCAAATAGGAAATCCCCATGGTCACCAAGCTAGTCTTCCCTCATGGCCTCGAATTAGACAGGGCACACAGGATCCCCACTTTCACTAGCAAAATCTCCAAAGGCCCAAGGCCACTGATTTGTAAGCCACTCAGGTTCCAGCACGTTGAGATGATCCTTCAATACGCAAGGAAAAACCACTCCATACTATGGGAGGGCCAGAGAATCATCTTCACACAGGATTACTCGAAAGACACAGTGGAAGTGCGCAAGGGGTTTCTAGACCTGCGTGACAAGCTCAGATCCAAACACATCACCTTCTCCTTCACAGGCCCCGTCAAATTCAAGAATGTGCTGGACGATCGTCCCAGATTCTTCACGGATCCCAAGGTCCTTGCACACCTACTCGAAGATCACTCTGCACAAGAAATGGACCAATCTACCGGGCTTTCCAACAAAAAGAAAACTACTACCCCAACCTCTCATGATGCAGCTTCTGCGTTCCACTGACGTCATTCCCTGTCAGAACTGAGGTTTTGCTATCCACAGTCCCGAGACGTGCTCAACGGTATGGTCTCCTGGACTGAGGTTGTTAAGTTCAAGAAGTGCAGCATCCTGACTAGGTGTTCCCATGGTCTGTGAGTTTATAATCTGGGACTTTATGAACTGGGTTGTCTGCCACTAACACTTTACATAGCACACTTCTCTCTCTTGTGATGTACTCTTATCCACAAGCTGCCTTCACCGCAATCAATCTGTCTCTATATAACCCAGTCTTGTAATTCGTTTACATCCTTGTTATCTCCCTGACTTGGGGGTTCCTCAACCCTATGTTGGTTTGTTTTGGTTATCATACCATGCCAATGTACTCACACTTCAGGCTCCAGACTTAGTCACTCCGACTAACTTTATTACCGCCTTAGATGGCTTATCGTTTGATTACCCCGGCTATTATAGCGGGGCTACACTATCCCACATTACTTCATCACTGGGAATGTTACTATGTTATTATGTTGTATTAAGGTTACTCCTGTTCTACCTAGCTGGGTACTGTCGTCGTACTCCCTACGTACGTATTGGGGGGGGGGGGGGGGGGGGGGGGGTTCCTGGGGTGAAATCGGGTGGGAGGGAGATTCAGAGAGTTAAGATGATCCAGAATCCAAGAGTTTCTAGCTCTTTTTTGTACTGTTTTATTCTTAGGTTTATTCTTTGCAGGCACAGCACCAACCTTATCACGACACACTCATCGATGTCCACATGCTGTAACCTGGTCCCTTTACTTACAGTTGCATTTCCAAACTTTAAAGTATGCAGGCTACACCTTCTACATACAGCAAGTCAAGGTCTACATTCACTACTCGACCCACGTGGGCAAGCACGTTGCCACGCTAACCGTACACTCTTGCCACCAGATCGCTCCTTAGCGAATAACTCCCACTATGATGGCTAGCTCCAAATCATTAGCTGACGACCTTACCGTCATTTCCCTGAACGTCAAAGGGCTTAACCACCCGGTTAAAAGGCGGAAAATCTTTGACTACCTTGCTAAAACAAAAGGGGATGTCGTCTTACTCCAGGAAACTAAGTTGTCAGAAGAGGACATGCGCTTTCTGAACATACATTGGTCATCGCACATACTGAGCTCCCCCGCGACACACAAAAAAGGAGGAGTTATCACTTTACTAGCGAAAAAAGCCAACTTGACTCTAGTCTCGCACACGCAAGATACTATGGGTAGACTTCTGGTGACACACCTCTTAAGGGAAGATGACCCTATCCATGTGGTGAATATCTACGGCCCCAATTCTGATGACCCCGAATTCTGGGACTCAGTATCTCGCTCGTTAGAACATATCTCACAAGACAACCTACTAATAGTAGGTTGTCTTGTGAGATGGGGGGCGACTTCAACCTCCCTCTGGACCCAATCCTAGACAGACAATCCAAATGCATGTTTCAGCCCTCCCATTCACACGAAGCCCTCTTACGCCTATGTTAGCTATACTGCCTGAAAGATTCCTGGCGCCTCCAAAAACCAGACGGTAGAGACTATACCTTCTTCTCTGCCCCACATAAATCGTATTCACAAATTGATTTCATTCTTCTTTCAAGCTCCTACACACACCTAATAGAGGAAACTGAAATAGCCCCTAAATTGGTATCCGACCATGCCTGCATCCGCACCAAACTTGCTGGCTCCCGGTCAATTCTCCCCCCTAAGAGATGGAGATTTAACGAGGAAACCCTGTCCGATCCCTCTAACAAACTACTTATAGCTAACGCCATCGAGGAATATCTATTGAATGTCACTCAAGACACTTCGCCTAATACCTTGTGGGACGCACTGAAAGCTACGATCCGTGGTGTCATTATCAACATCAGAGCTAAAACTAACAAAGCTCTAAATAAAGACCTAGAACTGCTAGAACACCAAATCAGACTCCTAGAATCCCGCCATAAATCTGACCCCCTCGACTCCGTCTCTCTAGATCTTTTGACCCAAAAGAAATATGAATATAATACAATCACTAGTAAGAGAGCGGGTGTTTGGATCAATCGCTTCAACGCCCTGAAACTATGTGAAGGTAACAAAGCGGGTAAACTCCTAGCCTCGTACCTCAAGCATAAACAGAGATTAACCACTATATCCTCGATAAAAGACTCCGCAAACCATACCCATACAAAACAGCCAAAAATTCTTGAGCCATTCAAAACTTTTTACGAAGAGCTATACAAAAACGAGGTATCATTGGACATAACAGCCTGCACTGAATATCTCGAGTTCCTACATCTTACTAAATTATCGGAAGATGACAAATCTCAATTAGGGTCCCCCATCACGCGCGCTGAGATTACGGCGGCGATCAAAACGCTAAAGAGCAATAAGGCCCACGGATGGCTTTTCGGAGGCCTTTTATAAGGCCTTCAATAACCAACTCAACCCGGCGCTCCACTCCCTTTTTAACTCTACAGCGATCAGTGGTAGTGTTTCCCCCTCGATGAGTGAAGCCACAATCATAGTCATCCCCAAAGAGGGTAAGGATCCTCTTCTCACCAAGAATTACCGCCCCATATCTTTGATAAATATTGACTGCAAGATTTATGCCAAAATTTTTGCGAATAGATTAAATACTGTCCTTCCAAAACTGATTAGCCCAGCACAGGTTGGTTTCCTAAAGCATCGACTGTCGAATGACAATACTAGATTATTGTGTCACTTATTAGAAAAAGCTAAGACCTCTACCTCCCCTTTGGTAGCGATAACCTTGGACGCAGAAAAGGCCTCGATAAGGTCTCATGGTCTTTCCTCCAACAATGTATGCACAGTTTCAACCTTGGTCAATCCTTCATTAAAATGGTGATGGCCCTTTACTCCTCCCCATCAGCCAGAATAGCAATTAATGGTACCCTCTCCAGCTCGTTCAGACTCTACCAGGGAACCAGGCAAGGCTGCCCACTCTCGCCTGCACTTTTCCTCCTAGCCCTTGAACCCCTTATAACTGACATAATGCGCAACGAAGAAATAGCTGGTGTCTCCTTCGGTCCCACTCGGGTAAAATTAGCAGCCTACGCTGACGACATCTTAATAGCTACAGAAGACCCCGCTAATTCTATCTCTGGACTCATGTCCTCCATCGGGAAATACTCAACCCTCTCAGGATATAAATTAAATAGAGAAGTCCGAAGTCAAGCCTCTAAATGTCCACACCAACAAGGAGGTTCTAGGAGACTCCGGACTAACGTGGCAAACGGACGCTATTAAATACCTGGGCCTGGAGTTTACCGACTCACTTCTAGGCACACTTAGACATAATGAATCCATCACCCTTACCAAAATCAAACGCCTACTCGATGGTTGGTCTCCCCGGTTCATCACCTGGTGGGGTCGTGTAGAGACCATAAAAATGATGGTGTCCCCCTTAGTCAACTATCTTAGTACGATGCTACCCCTAGTCCTTTCCAAAGAATTCCACAACAAACTGGACAAACTGATTTCCTCTTTCCTCTGGCAAGGCAAAAAGGCCAGGATTAGTTTAAAAAAACTATGTTTGGATAAAAACCTAGGAGGCGTTAATCTAGCGGACTGTAAACTGTATCAAACCGCCTTCCTAGCCAAACAAGGCTCATACTGGCTAACGCCTCCGTCGGACTACACCCCGGTGTGGTTATCTGTGGAAAAATCCCTCCTCCAGGGCCTTGATCCCGCCACTCTTCTCACCATTAAAATTAATCCAACCCTAGGCTCCTGCCCCATTTTTAAAAATACCAAAACGGCCTTGCTCCAAGTGAGCAAACATCTGCCAAACCAGTTCCGGCAGTCTAGATGGGAATCACTCTGGCAGAACAACACACTAACATACAAGGGGAAACCACTATACCTCACCTCATGGATAGCCAAAGGGATACACTTTCCGCACCAACTCTATGAGGCCCTGTCACCGCTCCCTTTTAGCACATTACAAACCAGATATCAGCTCCAACACACGGAATTCTATTACTTTCTAAACATCAAAGTGGCACTCACAAAGGCAGACCTAAGTGATCGCATCCCCTCCCTCCCTGACTTTCTCCATACACTCAACAGACTCGGCCATCAAGCTTCGAGAATCTACAAATTACTCCGCCCACAAGTTTCCACCTTGACTGACTCTCTGAGGGTGTTCTGGGATTCTTATTCATCAACACCAACTTCTGACATAGAATGGGCCAGAACTTGGGAATCCACCACACGTCACAAAATTAGCCCTACTTTGTCCCAAACTAAGTTCTGGCTTCTCCATAAAGCCTTCTGGACGCCTAAGAGACTATTCCTGCACAACATTAGGGAAGAGGACATCTGTTGGAATTGCAAGGTAGAAAGCCGGGATCTCGAACACCTAATTCTCACATGCCCATGTGTCACCTCCTATTGGGACAGAATCTTTGACTTCATCACCAAAGTCTTACACGTCTCATTTCCGAGAGAATTCTCAGCCCTCGTGTTGGGGTTTGCCAAAACCAACACACTCAATGACAATGACAAAGCCCTTCTTGACCTTCTACTGACGGCAGCGGTTAAGATCATATTAAACAAGTGGAAGGACTCTGCTAAAGCATCCTTCCCCCACTGGCTCAATTGGGTCTCAAATCTCAGAGGAGCCGATAATTTAGCCCTTGCCTCCACCCCTTGGCGCCCCCCATATAGGAAACTCTGGAATTCCCTGGATGCATACTTTGATTTACACAAACCACCATGACCTCCTTTTACACTTGCGTTCTTAAAGTACGGCTGCTTACGCTCTTATATATCCTGTAGTCCTGCTTGTTTTACCTTCATACCAATGTATTGTTTGCAACGATATTGTATTCTATTCGTTATATGATTTCTTGCATATCATTTATGTATATTGTAAATTTATGTAAACTTTTTACCCCTTACTGGTTTCCTTGAGTTCGCTTCATGTAATATTACTCTGAACTTAAGATTGTTTTACATGCTGATCATCTCTTAAACTCCCAATAAAAACTTGTGAACAAAAAAAAAATCTACAATAGACATATCAAATAGCACAATAGGAGCCAAACAAGAGCAAACCCCCTACCCCACTCCCACCCCACCCTCCCCAACTGAGAGAGATATAAAATCGACATCGATGGGATAGAAATAGTAGGCATAGATACACCATGCAGTCAAAAATAAACATTAGATACCACAAAGGCCTGGAGGTGGACACATAGTGGGGCCAATCTGAACCATGAGCAGTACAAATGACAAACACCATACCCTCCCCACGGAACGGCACCCAAAAAGAGCCTGCCCGCCAACGCAGGAGTCCGCACCCACCCACATCCAGGTGATTAGTCCAAGTTCGAACAAGTTAGCAAATAGGCCGTAAGAGGGGCCCAGAAGTCCTTCAGGAATATCAAGTATATCAAGTCTCGGAGCCACTTTTTCTTGGTAGGAGACCCTATCGCGCCCCAACACTGCGCCACAGCTCTTTTCGCAAACAAGGTAGACAGTGCAACTATGCACCTATTGGCTGGTTTAAAACATTTGACATAGCCTAACAAGCAAAGAACAGGGGTGCATGGAACCAGCTCCTGAATGACCTTAGTCAGCATCTTCGTCACTTCCTCCCAAAATGCAAACACTCATCCACACTGCCAGGCCACATGCATGAAATCCGCATCTGCCATTCCACACCTCACACAATTGGTATTCTCACGAAGACCATATTTAAAAAGCTGCAGCGGGGTGTAATACAACTGGTGCAAGTACTTAAAATGGTTTATTCTCAGGTTGCAATTCGATGTCAAACGCCCCGTAACAGCGCAACACGCATTCTATTTATCAGGGGGAGGGCGCCACCCAGAACCGCCTGCCATCTCACAAATGAGGGGGACTCGTGTTGGTCACGCTCCCGCATTGATGCATTATAAATTCTGGTGATAAGACCCTGTCGCTCAGCACTTGCCAGCATCGTCTGTAAAGCACGTAGAGTGGTGGGGGGCTCAGCCAGGAAATCGGGGTACACAGCTCTGATGGCCTGGCACACACGTACATACGTAAACTCGAACATAAAACCCTGTTCACACGTCTCTGTACCTCCTGCAGAAAGTTAAAGCTGCCCTTCTAATATAGATCTCCAATCCGTGTAATCCCTACCTTAGCCAATGCTCCTAGGGCCTGTGGTTCACGTGCAGCCGATATTTCAGGATGGAGGCCAGAGGCAGCAATGGGGCACAGAGATACGGCAGCTGCGCCCTTTCTGACAACTGTGCAAAGCACAGGATTAATCTCTGACCGAGGACCACCCGCGCCGCAGGACAAAGTTGCCGCCTGAACCGGCAACGGGAGTACCGCAACAGCCTCTATGGCCACATGGGGTTGATAACGCGGCAGGAAGTGCCAATAATGGGCGAACTGAGCTGGAGTACAGAGATAATATAGCCGAAAGTCCGGAGCCTCAAAACCTCCACGCTCATACGGCTGCACCAGTAGTTCCTATTTGCACCTTGACCGTTTCCCACCCCAGACAAATAACGTTAGTAAAGACTGAAGATTCTTGAAAAAGGCCATGTTTAATTTGATCGGAATGTTAATGAAGAAATACAGCAGTTTGGGGAGAAAGGTCATTTTTACAACTGGAAGTCTATCCTCTAGCGATAGGGGCAAGTGAGCCCATCGCTCCGCTTTTTCTGTGATACTAGTAATCACCCGCCCATAGTTCTGATACTACAACTTCCGGATCCCTATTGATCCAAACCCCCAAATATTTTACACTGTCAGACGTCCAAATCAGCGGGAACTCCAGTGCAATCTCCTTCGTGCGTGCCGTAAGCGGGAAGACTAAAGACTTCGACCAGTTGATCCCCAGTCTTGAAAACCGTTCAAATTTAACATACTCCCGTAACAATTCAGGCAGGTGTACCTTAGGGTCACGGACATATAAAAGCATATCATCTGCGCATAGCAAATCTATCAATGTTCGTTGATTAAATTGCAACACAGCCTCAGCATGCAACTGCCGAATCATGCAGGCGAGAGGTTCAAGTGCAAGCGAGAACAACATAGGTGACAGTGGGCACCCCTGTCGCGTGCCACCCCCAATGGGGATCGTTGAAGAGACCCACCCATTTACACGCACTCTAGCAACTGGTTCTTCATAGAGCACCCGAATCAGTTTTTAAAAGAAAGGAGGAAAGCCCATCAGAAGCAAGACTGTAAACATATAGGACCATTGGAGAGAGTCAAAAGCTTTTGCTGCATCTAATAGCACAGCTACTGCTTGCATGTCAGGATCAAAATAATGGAGTTGAGAAAATAGTTTGAAGATTGTCTGCAGTGGAGCGTGCCGTAACAAAGCCGGATTGGTCAGGTAGGACACCAGTAAGGGGACCAATGGCTGCATCCGGGTTGCGAATGTTTATGATTGAGAGTGGCCTATACGATTCAGAATTCGTCGGGATTTTATCATGTTTTAACAGAGTCACTAATAGGGCCTCCCTAAGCGTCGGTGTTAACTTCCCAGTATCATAGGCCTCAGCAAAGACTTCCAGTAAGCGCGGGTCCAACTCAGATGTATACGCCTTATAAAACTCACTAGGGAGTCCATCCAAGCCCGC
This sequence comes from Lissotriton vulgaris, assembly GCF_964263255.1. Lineage (NCBI taxonomy): Eukaryota > Metazoa > Chordata > Amphibia > Caudata > Salamandridae > Lissotriton > Lissotriton vulgaris. The sequence goes on along the minus strand of NC_141691.1, from coordinate 617,821,408 downwards.
CGCTTTGCAAGTAGGCAAAGCCATTATAGCCATCTTAACATCCTCTTCGTCAAATGGTAACACCAAATATTCCCGATGCGTGTCGGAGAGCCAACCCAAAGCCACATCATCCAAGTACTCACCTATCTCCTCTGCTGCCAAATCATGCTTGGTAGCATATAACTGGGTATAGAACTGAACAAATGTATCGCTAATGCCGGAGACAGAGTAATGAGCCGCCCCCTCGGAATCTCTCAATTCCGCAATATAATCTTGCGACCGAGGCGCAGCCAATTTCTGCGCTAGTGATCTACTAGGACGTCCTCCTTCCCCATAATAGCGCGCTATCTTCTGGCGAGTACAATGCTGCATTTCTTGGTCGACCGTCTCATTGTGCTCAGTTATAAGGGACCTCATGGCTGCCAGCGTAGCTGGTGTGCGACTAAACTCATACTCACGTTCAAGCACAGAAATATCGGAGGCAAGCTTTGCGATTTAACGCCGGATATCATGCAATACTCCCGCTTGGGCCCCAATGAACACTCCCCTAATAGTAGCCTTAAAGGCTTCCCAAAGCACCCCGCACTGTAAACAGTCCCCTCAGTTTCTCTGAAAAAGTTCCCTATCCCTTCAGTGACCGTCTGCTTAAAAACTGGGTCCGCTAACTCAGATTGTTGAAGGCGCCACAAGTACGGCGGATACTCGCATGTGGGAATACTCAGATCCAGGGTTACCGGAGAATGATCCGACCGCGTACGCGCCTCGTGTCTCACCCCCATCACCCACGAGCAAGCAGAATCAGAGAGTAACCAAAAATCAAGTCGGGACCAGGACCCATGCACCGAAGAGATGAAGGTACTCTGCTGACCACCCGGATTTCGACACCTCTAAACATCATACAAATTATCAGCATCACATATTCCCCGTAATGCCTCCGCTGCCTTTTTCGAGCGAGCCTCATCACTAACTGTTTTATCTAACGTGACATCCAGACACATTAAAATCGCCACCCCATATAAGCGCCGCAGAAGGGTACCAAGCTATACTACGCCACACATCAGAGTAAAAAGAGGGGTCGTCCACATTCGGGCCATACACGTTCACCAGCAGGACGTTCATGCCACCCAAACAACCATGCAGAATCGCCACACGGCCTTGCCCATCCGTCTCTTCCCCAATCACTGTAAACGGGACCCCTTTTTTAACCAGCACTCCTCTCGAGTAGGAGTATGAGGATGCCACCTTGACTCCCGCCCAGCGAGCTCCCAGCTTTCGTACAGAATCCACAATCAGGTGGGTCTCCTGCAACATAGCCACTTGCATCCCCATACAATCCAAATAAGCAAAAACAGACCTCAACTTCTTAGGGGAGTTAAGCCCTCGCACGTTCTATGTGAGGAATCGAACCGTGTTATGCATGGTCATCATTAGATAGTACAGAACAATATAGCCTCCCTGCAGTAGGCCACACCCCAGGCTTGGTAGAAAGACTGCGGTATGTAAAAAGGGCATCCAATATACATGAATCATAAAACATCCCAACTCAGTGATTTGTCCCCTGCAAAAGATGTCCCCCAGCCGCCCAGCCCCACAACCCCCCCTCTCACTTCAGCACCCCCAACTTGCCAAAGCCATCTCATCCCTGAATTTCCCTAACCCCACCCAGAACAGCCAAAATACAAAAATGGGGTTCACCCATAATGGGGCGTAGAGAACTTCCATCCTCCCATCTACTAGGACGTGGCCAAGCATACATTAATGTAATCAAGTATATAGCATCATGTCACAAGACTTGAGGCCCCAAAGGGCGGCAACAAACGGTTCAGTAGAACATAGCACCCCTGCAAAGTAATATATCCGATCATAACAGTACACGTTTCTAAATACACCTCCTGGTAATCCAACACATTCGGCATACATATGATAGGTACACAATAGCCAGGCCACCATACCACTACCCACATCAGTCTCAGAGGTCGAGTGGGATTCACGTTGTCGCTTATTCAATTGCTTTGCATGTTCCATGGCAGCTTTAGGAGAATTGAAAATTTTGTAAACGCCCTCCGACACTATCCGCAGGAGAGCTGGGTACAACATCAAGTAAGGGACCCCTTCATTTTGAAGACATTTTTTAACAGCACCAAACTCCTTGCGAGCTGCCTGCAAGGCCACAGTAAATTCAGGGAACGGATAGTGTGTTCCCTTGATGCTCAATAGGCCCTTTCTCCCTGGTCATGTGCAGAATACACGGTCCCTATAATTGAGCACTCGCGCGATGACTGGGCGCGGAGGCGCACCCGGCACTGGCTTAGGAGTAAGTGAGCGATGAACATAGGCGATAGATGGTTAGCGCCAAAAATCTGTGATCAAGCGCTCAATGTAGGACTCTATTTTCCCCACATTTGTTGACCCAGGCAGGCCAAGAATGCGTATATTGTTCCTTCGGGAACGAGCCTCTAAATCCTCATTCTTTGCCTGTATGAGGGAAGAGGACCTTTTCCATTTTTAGGGTCTTTCCCGCTACGTCACAAACCATCTTCAGCAGCAGACACCCGTTGCTCCACCTCCCCCATTCGTGTATTTTGTTTTTCCAGCTGGGAGGACATATGATCCAGCCGATGGTTGACCGCCGCCATCGTGCCCTCAATAGACTGCAGGCTTCGTTGCATAGCGAGGAGCATGGTTTCCAATGAGGATTGTTCCTGACCCGGGGCATCAGCCTCCGAGTCCAAAGCTGCTAGGAGTCTTACGTGCCTCAAACGCGAGGCGCGACTGCAACTTGTCATTACGGCCCATAATGTCCTCAAGCAGTCACTTTGCCCACCAGAAATATGACACACCCCCTATGCTCAGGATAAGGTGATCAGTTAGGGCAGCCCTCTACAAAAGCAGGCACCACAGCAGCACCCCACCAGTAGCCATGAGAAATCCAGTACAATATCCCACAGCAGTGCAGGCCGCAAACGTCCATATGTCCTGTCGCCCAACACTCTAGTAGCTGACGCGAGGCACAGCATTCATCAGTAGTAGCAGTCCTCCTTGCAACTAGGGTCCTCAACCCACACCAGGCACAGGGAGAGTCAAGTACAGTACCTGCAAAGCTAAGAGCAGGAGGCACTATATCCCAGCAGAAAGAAACCACCACGTCCACGATCCCCCTCCTTCTGAGGCAGGCCTCCAATACTGCAATCAGTGGCAGGGTAGCTCCTAGGCCGCAGGACACAATCAACAAGGGCCGCAGTACACCAGCAGATCCCTCTCCACGCGGCAAGCACAAGCGTCACTCCTCCGGGCCACTAGCGCTGTAAAGTTCAGCGGGTAAACTTCAGGGGGCCAAAGCGAATAAATTAAGCAGCAGCAGGCAGAGATGTAATGGCCGCCAGGCCCAGTAAGCATGAGGATCCGCAGTAATAGCCCCCCCCCCAGCCACCCAGGGGGCCCCCGAGCGGATCAAACCGGGCAGCAGCAAGTACCAGGATCGTCCCCGCAGACACAGGCCCTACGCCCGCCGCGTCCCCGCCTCCGGTACCGCAGCCCCAGGTGCCGCAGTTGGTCAGGGCCATCCGCTCCGCCGCTCTGAGTTCCAGCCAGGCCGCAAGCCTCTCGATCCCAGCAGCCTCAGTCAGCGGGGTGATGTTATACAGTCCAGGTCACAGCCAGCTCACTCGGGAGCCAAGTATCAGCAAGGGATTAATCGCCAGACGCACCATCACCGCCAGTGATCCCGGCAGGAGTCAATCAAGGAGACAGCCTCGCGAACGCCGCCATTTCAGCCGCCGAGGTAGGCAATGCCGGGTTGTTGGTCATCCGCCCTCCAATATTCACCTGAAACACAGCAAGTAGTTCAGGGCACTGTGCCCTGTCCGATCCGCCGCACCTGGGCCCCAAATGTCAAGGATGTATTGCGCATAATAATAGGATAGGTGCCCGGCCAGGCAGAGCCTCATACAGATGCGGCCATCTTGCCGTGCGTCCTCTAGCGCCCCCCCCCCCACCCCAAGCTTGACTTTAGTCCAACATATTTGTTCACTTTTTTGCACATTTCTGATTTGTTCTTAATTTTCTATTGTTAACTGTTACGGCCTTGTGTGTAGTCCCCCAGTTCACTGTATTAAAGAAGTATAAAGTATACTAGTCAGTAAGGCCTTAAAAGTCTGCTTAGAATTTCTTTTTCAATTTTATAAAAAGGTCCGAAGTACACTGAAAATGTCTGACACAGAGGAGATAGTCTAGGAACTCAACCGGACTATTTCTCTGCATCTTAGCATGTAGCAGTTAAGGAACCTCTACACAGCCAGAAAAATCAAAACTGGTTCAAATACAGCAAAAGTTTAGCTCCAAAAGCTCCTTGCAGAGTTTGATTTATTAAACTCCACAGACGACCCTGACACCTTAGAGGAGGCTGACAATGAACATGCCAGTGGGGACAATACTTCAGAAGACAGTCCCCCTAAACTCACTAGAGAAAATGATGAGGTAGACCTCACATTTACCCTAAAACTGTACCTGGAGCATTGGTCACTATTGGGGGTTGATCAGGCCATGAATGACTTAAGAGCTAGATGAAGAGGACCTAGTCCTTGAGAGACAAGACAGTAGAGTAGCCCCGGAGACCAAAATCCTGGCCATAGAAAGAGAATGGGCTGAGCTGGGTCAATGGTTTATTGCCTTTGAGGGGGCATGCAAAATAAGTTACAACAGATATACTAGGGCTCTCTACATTGGGAGAGTTGTTCTCAGATAAGTGCAGAGATAGACTCCTGACAGTGAATGAGGCATATGCTGAGCCTTGTGAACTCATGAAGGATACCCTGATTGAGGGCTTTGGACTCACCACTGAAGAGTACAGAATCAGGGAGACTCACAAAACCTCTAGTCAGACCTGGGTAGAGTTTGACTTCTCAGCCCAACACACTAGGTGGCTGGTTGAAAGTTAATCAGGTGCAGGATTATGATGGGCTTTATAATTTGATAATGAAGTAGCATGCACCTATTAGCAAACTGTACCTCAGACAAGTTTCACCAGCATCTGGTAGAAGCATCATTTTCTAGTCCCATGAAGCTGGCTACGAAAGCTGATGAGTAGGTTAAGACTGGAGTTCTCAAAAAGCATTAGGAGGGAGATCCTAAGAAAGGAGTGGCTCGGCCTAAAGAAGGCAATGGATGACGTGCTTAACCCACCAAAGAGATTTCCTCAGAGAACCACAACCCTAAAATAGAGGATAGTGCACCCCACTCTAGTGGTAAGCAAAGTACTGGGGACCCTCATCTTAAAAAGTCAATAGATAGCAGGCACTGCTTTTATGGTCAACATGATGGGCACAACGGAGGGACTCAGCTTGTTCCAAGAAAAAGGTAGGCACTGGGGTTGTCAGGGTATCCTTTGAGGATTGCTCCTCAGACGAGGACATCCTCATAGCCTTTAACTGTGAAGTGTGCCCAGGTGGCCAGTTGGTCATTCCAGAGGAAGCAAAATCTTCCATCACATCCAGGTGAATGCCCTGAGGGATACTTGTGCCAGTCACACAATGGCACGTGACAGGTTGGTATCCACAGACCAGTATTTACCAGGAGAGACTGAAATAGTAAGGGCCGTCCAGGATAAGGTTAGTATTAGGCCTGTGGCTTATGTAAACTTAAAAAATGCTGGGTCCCTCAGTTGGAAGAGGGTGGTAGGTAGTTAGTCCAGACCTTCCACTTGATTGTCTCCTTGGAAATGATCTCACAGAGGTTGGTCTGAACCCAAAGGAGGTACTGACCCAGGATGCTGGAGGAGCTAAACCTACAATTAGTAAAAGTAGGCCCCAGATGAGCAGCAAGAAAAAGAAGTGTAAGAAAGGTGTGCACATTTAAGAGAAATTTCCAGTGAGCTAAGGAGATTCTGCTACAGTAAGGAAGAACTTCAAAGGTGGCACAGGTGAGGCCTCACCTGCCCCACAAGAAGTCCCGACTAGTCAAGCAACTATCAAGATGGAGGGTGTGGTAACCCAGCTAACGGAAGAGAGAGTGGAAGAAATGTGCTTGCTACTAAAAGGTAGTAACCACCCCATACCCCCACTCAGAAACAGCAGAAGGACCCCTTGAACCCAATGAAACCTATTTCCTAGCACATCCATCTGTCAGTGGAGCGATAAAGGTGTGGTGCTGGGTACTGACAGCTGTCAGTATCCTCCTCTGGGTGTATATTGTCATTGGCATGGTGGTCTGAAGTTAAGCTCCCTGACTCTGCTGGTCATGGTGGGGTTACTCAAGTTATGGGTAACCTCTTTGCGTAAGCTGGCTGTTGGCATGGCTAAGATAGGGTTATCAAAAATAGCACTTATCTCTCCCTGGAGGGTTTATGTAACAATCAGGAATTTGTTTTGAAGTTGTCCCCCCACTCTTTTTACCTTCATTTGAACTACTAGGAGTTGGCTTTCGACTGATACAGCACTGAACCCCTGGGGTATGGGTACTAAAGAGGCTCCCTAAGGGTTGCAGTATGTCTTGTGCTACCCTACGGGACCCACACCCAAATCCATGCAGATTGCCATTTCAGGCGGAGTGAAACGGTCGAAACCATTTAAAAAACTCAACATGGCACACCCCCAGTGTGCCTTGCCCACCGACACTTCATGCAAAATATGCAAGGCACCCATAGAGCAAGCTTTATAGCCCAAAGGCAGGATGTATTATATATTACATGCGAGGACATGCGTGCATGAGGAGATCTGACCCGGTGCTGTCTAGTTCAATTACCAGATAGTACAAGTGAACAGGGAAGCCATATTATGTATATGTTATGGGCACTGGTCATGACAAGCTCCCCAGCTACATGATGGGTTTACTGAAAACCTACGGTGTTTCGTATCAAACACGTAGTCTTAGTAAACCTGCTCTGTTGCCAGTACTAAACTTAAGACATGCACCCAGAGAATACCTTACAGATGGCCCCTGAAAAGGAAGGCGTTCAAACCTCCTCCAGAAGGAAGGGAAGGGACTTCAAATCCCCTGCTGCATTTGACATGAGACACCAGATTCCCCCAGAACTGGGAGATGCCATCCCCTGCTTTGAGGCCCATTTGGCACCAGGACAGGTGCTAAATTAGCTATGCAGTAGGCGTTTTGCACCTCCAGGCTAGTCACACCCCTGAGGTGAGCTACTGGACGTGCTCCTCTGAAAAGGGTTACCATCTTGTTTTTGGTGGAATTAGGAACTCTGGGACAACTACCCACAGGAAGAGGTCATATAGGTAGTGTAGTGAACTTGCGTTAAGTAGCCCATTGGGTACTACCCTTCATTTGCCTTAACACCCCTACATTTAGTATTTGGAGTGCACCCTGAAATCAGGAACTCATATTTGCATGCCTGAAAGTAGTAGAAGGACAAAGAAGAGCAGAAGAAGTGAGAACTATTGACCAGCATCGAACTTGCCGCAAACTCCTGCAGGGCTGCTGCTTTACAGACAATCACCATTCACATAAAAACCTAGTAGCCTTCCGGGAATGAACTGTTATGGTACTTCAATGTGCAGTCTGCAGCTGATGTACCCAGTTCTTGATTGTAGCTAGCGATGTAAGTAGGGATTTGCCTACTGCCCTCACAGTTTGATGATCAATTTGAGCAACATTCAGTTTTCCTCTAATATCATTTGAAGTGCAGGAGATCCCAATTCTATTTATAGTACTTCATCTTTCTTTCGCATCTCCCTCTTTTCTGTATCTCTCTAAATAGGTCTAGTCTTGAGAAAATTCACTAGCAGTTGACTTCAAGATAAATAGGTGGAGAATCGTAACAAGTGATTTGCGCAATTGAGACAGACTAAGATTGATGGTGAGCAAGGTATCAAGAGAGGATGGAGATCAGCTTCATCTCTAGTTTCCTGGCATGGGGGAGAAAAGGGGGGGGCAATTGTTGCTTAAGAAACTGATGGATATTGGGCAGAGATGAAGACTAGTACAAGGAGTACAATGCAGATAAGGTGGGTGACCCAAAGGGTGAACCAGGGGCTGAAGGGGTTCTTTTGTCTTACACCCAGTGTCCTCTCCTCTATCAGTGCTTGGGATTCAATCCTGTTGCTCACTTGCATGAGGGTTAGAACTGGAGTTCAAGTTAGCTTTCCTTGGTTTCCCAGACTCAAAGTACATTAACCTTCATATTATCACCATCATTTCCTGAGGGAGAATGGCTTGTAATTGTTTATACTGAGTTAGGGAATTTTCTGGATCATTTGCCAAGACAAATATTCAACCTGGAACAGGTAGTGCAAAAATCTACAGCTTTCAGCCAGTAGCCGCAAGGCACTGAAGGGTTTTATGGTGCAAGACAGGCAGAGTTCTAAGAGTCCCCCAATCATTAGGATGTGTAGTAAGCATCTGAGGAAGTGTGGTGCTTGAGAAAGGCATAGCTGCAGGGCAGAGAGATATTGTGAAAAGTGTACAGAACTAACTTTAGATCACGTTCGACCGAATTCGTCATGGGGCCACTGCTGAAATAGGTAGCATGGAGCATTTGTGGTAGCAGCTTATTAAGGCCTGCACACGCACACGCCGTTCGACGTAAAGTCCACAATATTTTTTTGAAATATTACCTCCTTGGTTAGTGGTGTCGTTCATCTAAAGGCCCTTGACGTGTGTCTACAACTTTATCCTGATATCGGAATCTTGATATTGGCATCTACATAACTTCTCTGGTCAAACTTTTTCATCTACGTCATTTCGTCGCTTCAAGATCTACTAATATCTTTGCCCTGACGAAGCTCCCAAGGTTGGGGAGCGAAACGCGTTGGCTGTCTTAAAAATGAAAAAATAAAGGAAAATATATTTTTGATACAACGTGGTCCTGGTTTACTTCATGCTTGGTGCTGCCTCCATTCTTTCTCTTAACTTTAGATCACAGCAACTTTCCAGCGTTACGGTGTAGTGTCACACTGTGCTACTTCTTTTAGTAGCAACGTTCCTTGTTGGACTTGGGGGAATAATTACATAATATCTATAGCTAAAAAAAATTAAATGCTGGAGAAGCTAATCAACTATTTTTTTCAAAATCTTTGCATTGAAGGAGCAAAAAGTCAGTGTTTCTATTGTTTTTAGAGACTGCAGTAAAAGAGACATTGTACATATTGAAACCCATTATAACCCTCTAACATATACTGCACTAGTTAAATTTTGAATTTGGTTACGTGACGAACTTGAAGCCTGGTGAAGACAATTCAACTACACAAGTCAACTGATATGTTGTCTTGCACAAAGACTATGTTTAACATGCCTACACACTATTAAGTGACTGCAGTTGGATACTGGTTAAAAGGATTAGGATATTGCTTCAAATGCAGGTGGATTGTGGTCATCTTTAATTTTTTCAGTCAATCTTAATAAAGTCTATACGATAAAAAAGTGACATTGGTTTTAAGACTGTACAAGAATGCAAACAGCAAATGGCATAGGGTGTAAGCATTTTAATCTATTCCAGATCACACACTGCACAACAAGTATTCCACATCAAGGATAAAACAATCAATGTGCCCAACAGCAATTCCCATACATATTAACCAGCATATTTAATAGGTGCAGTAAGTACTAGTACCTTATTAGTTCAAGCTGAGCGAGTTCCTGATTTGCTTGAAATATTGGTTTTTTCGTGAACAATTCCCCAAGTATACAACTGTTTAGAAAGAAGAATTAAAAAAAAGATTTAAGCTATGAACTTTTAACTCTGGATGATATTGTACAATAATCACTTTAAAATTTGAAAACATACCCACAACTCCAGACATCAATAGCAGGTGTATATCTTTCTTCTCCGAGCAGAAGTTCAGGAGGTCGGTACCACAATGTAATAACTTTATTAGTATATGGTCGACTGCATCATAAAGAAAGAGGACATCTTAACATTTACATTTCTCAAACAGTACAGAAATACTTCAGGATGACAATGTTTAAAAACATTCTTTAGTCTGTTCTTAATGCCAACAAAACCACTCAAAATAGCAAGCATTGCCAAAGCCAATAGGTCTCTTATATGACCGCTATTAACTTTGCAAATATGTTTTAGCAATGTTGTACCTTAGAGTGGCTGCTGTTCAGCATGGCTAAAAGTTAGTGGGGCAAAGGAGAGTGGCATGGAGTAGAGTGTCGTAAAGTGTCATAGCATGGAGTGGTGTAAAGAAGAGTGGCGTGGAGTGTCATGGAGTAGCATACAGTGGAAGGGTGTAGAGTTGAGTAGCGTACACTGGAAGTGCATAGAGTTGAGTGGCATAGAGTGGAGTACAGGGTCAGTGGAGAGAAGTGTTGTAGAGTGAAGTGGCACAGTGTGTCATGGAGTGGCGAAGTGTGGAGTACAGTGTAAGAGTTGAATGAAGTGGTATAGTGTGTAGAGGGCATTGTGTAGAGTTCTGTAGAGAAGAATGGCAATGAGCGGAGTGGGCTGTCAGAGTGGAGTATTGTAGAGCACAGTGGCGTAGAGTTAAGTGGAGTGGTATAGAGTGGCAGTGCAGCAGCACAGCGTGCAGCGGTGCAGTGCAGCAGCACAGCGTGCAGCGGTGCAGTGTCTCAGCCTAAGCGGGAAGGGTATGCCCAGACGTGGTTCCTGTGCTCGCTAAGCCACCAGATTCAAGTTAGCCTGGCTGATGAGGGGTGAAACCCCGAAACCAGTCTCAAGATGCTAGTTTCTGGTCCCGAGAGGGCTTGGCCCGACAGTTTGGGCTGGAATGTTCCCATGCGGAGCAGGGCCAAGACTGATTTGCATATGGCTGAGTCTAAACTGGAATGGCATGCAAAAAACCGATGGATTTAACCCAGATCTCTGACTGCGGTGAATGTTTTAGTGGTTCAGCATTCAGGTCATCATCTGTTCTTTTTTTAACAGTTGTAGAGTGCAATCATGCAGAGTGTGGTGGTGTAGAGTAGAGTCACAGAGTGCAGTGGTACATAGTAGCGTTGGGAAGAAGGCAGTGGCATAGAGCAGAGTGGTGCAGAGAATAGAGGCATACAGTCGAGTAGAGTGCAGTGGTGCAAAGTAGATTGGTGTGGAGTGGCATAGAGTAAAATGCAGTGGTGCAGGCAAAAGTGACGTAGAGTGCAGTGGTGTAAATCAGAGGGGCGTAGAGTGCAGTGGCGTAGAGTATAGTGGCGTATAGTGGCGTACAGTGCAGTGAATCAGAGTAGATTGCAGTGGTGTAGAATATATTGGTTATGAGTAAAGTGGTAGGGTGTGCATTGGTGTAGCGTACAGTGGTGTATAATAAAGTGGCACAGAGTGGAATAGAGTGGCATAGACTGCAGTGGCAAAACGAAGATTGTTTCAGAGTAGAGTGAAGTTGCATAGAGTGCAGTGGTATAGAGTAGTGTCCTATCGTGCAGTGGCGCAGAGTAGATTAGGGTGGCTTAGAGTGTATTGGCGTAGAGTGCAGTGGCTTGGCGTAGAGCGAGACAGAGTGCAGTGGCTTGGTGTAGAGCGAGACAGAGTGCAGTGGCTTGGTGTAGAGCGAGACAGAGTGCAGTTGCACAGCATGGAGTGATGCAGAGTACACTGTCAGAGTATAGTGGTGTGGAGCAGAGTGGTGAGGAATACATTAATGTAGAGTGCAGTGGAGCAGAGTGCAGTGTATAAAGGCGATGAATGACAGACAGTTGCCACCCCCACATCTCCCGGGAAGTCTTCGTCCACCTCCCTGTACCCCCCTATCGCTACTCCCACAGGCATTGTCCCCAATCTCTTCAAGATCGCGGAAGTCACATTTGTGGAACAGTCCCAGGACCGGTTTCTGGCTATCAGCCGGCTTCAGCCAGGATAGATTGACTCCAGTGGTGTGGAGAGCACTCCTCACCACTGGATTCAACCAAGCCGGGCTGAAGACGGCTGGAATGCCAGAAAACGGTCCTCGGAAGCTTGTTTCAGGTCCAGGGAAGGCATGGCTTGGCAGTTCGGGCTGGACTGTTCCCATGAGGCACAGGGTCAGACTGATTTGCATATGGCCATGTCTGAACTGGGGTGGTGTGGAGTGCAAAAAAACAATGGATGTAGGCCCAGATCTCTGTACTGGGGTGAATGTATGACATTGTTCTGCATTCTGTTCATCAACTGTGGTTTTTGCATTTGACACCTGATACCTGGCAGGTGTGCTGCTCTCAATGAACTACTGTGCAAAAAACAAATGCCACTCGGACCACAAGTTCTCAAATCTTTATCCTTGTGGGTCTCCTACTGATACCTAAGGGTATATTCACTTAATGAAATGCATTTACTTCAATAGTTTTTTCAAAAAACGTCTTACATTTGTTTTTCCATCGAAAAATGCAGGAAATAAAAATTAGGTTGAATGGTTTTTTTACTTCAGTCTTTTGTACATTATATTTTTCTTTTCAAACACACATTCCTACTAGCAATGCTACAATTATTTACATAAATGCTATACGTAAAACTTTACATACTATACATACATGGAATTAATAAATCAAAAAACATACAACAGATTCATATATAAGCTAGTGTGGACATGAACTGTCCTACTTTATTTGGATATATCGGGACCATTTGCTTATGACTCCTCGATACTGCTTCAATGTTAGGTCCAAAAACAAGGGAGAGGTCAGAGAACACCCGAGTTAGTCCTTGACTAAGCCAACTTAATCAGGCTTAAACGTATGTGTCTTTCAACACCTAGTTGTTCTAAGCGGAGATACTCTTGGCCTGTGTGGGATGTGCAGACGCGTTTTGACCTTCGTGTGGGGACCGAGAGGATTTTCAGAAGGTCTTACTCAGGGCTGGGGAACTTTTGTAGGACACTGAAATTGAATAAGGTGAAAGGTTGTGTTAATCCGTTATTACTGATAGGCATAATCCATACTGGAGTGTGTTTCTTTTACAAACACTCAAATGTCATACCTGGTGTGTGCCATGCTGCTTTTTAATGTGATGTCAGAATCAGAAGGTTGTGCCTATACGTCGTTATATTATATTCTGCCCTTTTCATATAATTTCTTATCTATGGATTGAACAAAAGGAGCGGTGATTTAAAAGGTGTTCTAATGAGGAAGTAAGAACAGTGCTCATGATTGTGCATGCATCTATTTAAATCTAGAAGATTTGGGCAGTAAGATGTGAGGAGGAGCTTCTTTTTATATAGATAATGCTAATGCAATTTATCATGGCTATAACACCTCTGAGCTAAGTGAGTTATCTCAATAAATGCGCTGGGTCTGCCCTCTATTCATTCATAGGGAATGCCTTAGCTTGACCCGTGACATTGTTATTTTTAAGCATGCTGGGTGGCGAGGACCCGGTGCAGGTTTATTTAAGTAGGCTTGGAGTTTGTTTGTCCTACTGTTGTGGACCCGAACTGCTTTTCTTCGTACTTCCTTTCGGTCTGGTGTGTCGTTCTGATTCCTGGCATTTCAGCAGCGTTGTTACCTTGACATATGCGGTGACTTTGAGCACGTGAGTACATTTCTTTATTTATTTGGCAATTTTTAAAGCGCGCAAATACCCTTGGGTGTCTCGGCGCTGTAGATGCAGAACTCTCATGGGGGGGGGGGGGTAGGGAGGTTTAGGCAGGGAACAACCAGGTCTTTAGTTTCTTTCTGAAATTCAGAAGGGTCGGAGCACACTTTATGTGTAGAGGGAGTGTGTTCCACAAAATGGCTGTTGCCACTGAGAAGCGTTTGTCGCCCCAGTTGGCCCTTCTTGTACGGGGGACCATGAGTAAATGTGCTGAGGATGACCGCAAGGTTCTTGTGTGTTCAAGCGGTCGGAAGGCTCTTCTTAAGAATAGGGGTCCGTGATCATGGATAGCCTTATATGCTATGCATAATGCTTTAAATTTGATACGGCTCCTCACCGGCAGCCAGTGCAGCTGTCGGATGTAGGGGGAGACCGATGCAAACTTAGGGATGGATAGCAGTGTCCTGGCTGCTGCATTCTGCACTGTTTGCAGTTTATTGAGGACCTTTTGTTGTGCATTGAGAAACAGTGCGTTGCAGTAGTCAGTTTTGGAGAATACCAAAGTACTGACCAGGGTTTTGCCTGCATGAGGAGGAAGGTATGGGATTAATTTTTTTATCCTTTTTAGTGTGTGGAAGGAAGAAGAAACCACTGCATTAGCATGTTGCTGAAATGACAGCTTGTTATCGAAGATAACGCCCAGGTTGCGTACCTTCGTTACAGGTTCTGGGGGTTGTCCCATCTGGTGGGGCCACCATTGTGGGGACCAGGTAGGTTGAAGCCTCCCGAATGTCATCACTTCTGTCTTATCAGAATTGAGTTTAAGACAGTTGGATGACATCCAGGAGCTTATTGCCATCATTCCCATTTGGAAGTTGGCTGCCACCGAGATTCCATCGTTGTGTATTGACAGCACCAATTGGGTGTCGTCGGCATAAGTAGTCAGGGAGATTCCGCAGGATTTTATGACCCTCGCCAGGTCCGACACATAGATGTTGAATAGTGTCGGACTTAGCGAGGATCCCTGCGGTACTCCACATGGCAGGGAGAAGGTCTGGGATGTAAAAGTGCCTAGCTTTACAGTTTGCGGACGGTTTGCCAGAAAAGAGGCCAGGAGGTTTTTGGCTTTGTCTGTGATTCCTATGGCCTCGACACGGTCGATCAAGGTGGCATGGTCGACCGTGTCAAAGGCCGCGGATAGATCGAGGAGTATCAGTACTGCGGCTCCTCCGTTATCCATCGTAGCCCTAATCTCATCCGCAGCTTTTAGTAAAGCCGTCTCCGTTCCGTGGCCTTGTCGAAACCCAAATTGGGTGTCATCTAGTAGATTGTTATGGTGAATATAGTGTGACAGCTGGGTGTTCATAATCTTTTCAAAGATTTTTGCAGGGAATGGGAGGCAGGCAATGGGCCTGTAGCTGGCAGGCAGGAGAGGGTCTAGACTGGGTTTTTTGAGTAGGGGTTTGATTATTGCTTTTTTCCATACTGAGGGGTAGACACCTGATGCAAACATTGCATTGCATATGATGGTTAGAGGTGGGGCAATGACTTCCGGGATGAGGTTAAGGATACTTGGAGGGCAAGGGTCCAAAGGTGAACCAGATTTGGTTCGAGCGATCAGGGGAAGGGTGATTTCGCAGGTGGTAGGTTCAAAAGCTGCAAATATGGGGCCAGTATCGGCGATCGATTGAGGGGGAGAGCGCACTACGTCAGGTGTGAACGTATTAAAAATGGCTCTGACCTTGTCCTCAAAGAATTTTGCCAATGAATCAGAGAGGGCTTGGGATCCCTCTGACTGGGGGGCAGGTGGGCTAGACAGGTAAGTTACTACTTGGAATAGTTTCCCTGAGGAGTTTTTAGCCTGATTAATTTGGTTTGTGTAATACGTGGTTTTCTCTGTTTTAATGATTTTTTTATAGTTAGAGAGAGCGCTTTTGTAAGTGATCTTATCAGCCGTATTAAAGTTACGGCGCCACTGCCGTTCGAGGTTTCTGCAGTGCTGGCGCTGAAGTCTGAGTGATTCAGAGAACCAAGGGGCTGAAGGAAGTTTTCTACTCCGATGGGATGATTTGAAAGGTGCTAATTTATCGCAGGCTTCAATCAGATTGTCCATGTAAGTATGTGATGCTGCTATGGGATCATGCTCATTAGGTAGTGGGCTGTCCTGTATCATCTGAGTGAGACGTTCAAGATTTAAGTTTTTCCAGTCTCTGAATTTGGTGGGAGGGGGAAGAGGCAAGCACGGGGAAGTGGGTTTAGTGGGAATAGAGAAGCATATTGCTGAGTGGTCTGTCCAGATTAAAGGGAAGACCTCGGTGATGGAGATTTCAGGGTGGTTGGTGAATAATCCATCCAACGTATGTCCTGCTTTGTGCGTGGGTTTTTTAACAATTTGTGTGAGTCCGGCTGTCTCTAAATCTCCCAGGAGCGTTATGGTGTCTGGGTCATCTAAAACTTCGAGATGAAAGTTTAGATCTCCTAAGATGGTAAACTGTGGTGATCCAATTGATGTCTCGATTATATGATCCAAGCGTGCTAGGAATTTGGCTCTGGATCCTGGGGGGCGGTAGATCAACATACCTTTGAAAGTGGCTTTACTGGATAAGCCTATTGAGAAGAGAAGGGCCTCGCATTCAGGGTATGTTGTGTCTGCTGTAGTTATCGTAAGGTGATTTTTGTAAATGATCGCGACTCCTCCACCCTTCCTTATCGGTCTATCTAACTTACACACGCAGTAATTGTTAGGCGTGGCGTCTCTGAAGTCCGGGCCAGAGGCTTCGTCTCCCCACGTCTCGGTGATGAATAAAATATCTAAATGTTGCGATTCTATGAAATCTGCGATTTCAAATTTGTGTTTCGGCAGTGATCTTACATTTATAAGTGCTGCTGACACTAGTGGCGGAGGTGTAGGGTGAGAGGTAGATGGCGTCTCAGTACAGGTAGGACACTTAAGAGGTCCGATCCTGGGATTGTTGTAGTAGAATTTAGGTATGGAGTGGGACAACCTACTTGTTTGCTTGATGCTGAGCAGTTGGTCCGAAGTATACGTTATTGGTGAAGAACTGTTGCCGGGGTGGGAGAGTGATGGATCAGGGGGGGTGGCCCTGTGCCCGGTCTCGGCGCGGACGAGCGCAGACGAGCTTGCCTTATGCGCGCCTTCGGCGCGCAATCGTCGCGCCCGCACATGTTGTCTGACTTCCGGCTATCGTAGTTATGGAAACACTAGTTGACCGTAATGATTTCTGTGGAGAGATGTATTTTGTCAGGATTATACTCATGCCTAACTTGCCACATACCAGGCAGGGACGGAAGAAATCCTGTTGATACACTTGTTGGATTGATGTTTACTCTTAAAAGCAATGCATGATCTCCGTCATTTCATTTAGCCAGTTTTCATTAGTGCCCAATTTCAGGATGAGTTTTGCTTCAAATCTGGACATAAGTGAAACTGAACGTTTCCCTCTCACATGTTGCAACACAGTCCACTACATCTCGTGCGGGCCATGTTCCTTTTCTAAACAATGTTGCACCACCGGTGTATTTGGCGCCCTGCACTTATTTCACGATCTGTGAGCAGATCAGCAATCTGATTGTTTACTCCTGGGAGATGTTCTGCAGGGAGATATATCTTTTGAGGCATGGCCCATCTCCATATGCTTTGAGCTAGGTGTCAAAACTGTAGAGAGTGTGTGTCTCCCTTGCTTTTGTATGTAGTACATTGCTGTCATTGTCTGTACGGACTAGGACAGCCTTGCCTATTATGTGCAGTTAAAAAGCTTTCAATGCGAGAAAAATTGCTAGCAGCTCCAGATGGTTTATGTGGAGTTGCTTTTGTTTTAGTGTCCATATGCCTTGAATGGTATATTGTTGAAGATGAGCACCAAAACTAGTGAGGGATGAGTCTGCTGTGAGTACTATCTGTGGAACAGAGTCGAGTAATGGCCGCCCTTTGGAAAGGCTTTGTGTGTTCCACCACTGCAGAGAGCGATGAGTTTGGCCATCCACCAACACCAGATCGTTTAACTGACCTCAAGCCAGGTTCCACTGACGTGCTAAGCATTCTGGTAGGGGACGCATTTGGAGTCTTGCATAAGGAACTATTAGAATGCAAGACGCTATCATTCAGATCAACTGCATAAACACTTGTGCTGGTAGTGAGTGCTGCGATTGAAACTGTGATATTAGTGTTTGGATGTTGCGTATTCTGACTAGGTTGGGGTACACTAGAGCTTTGCAAGTGTCTACTGTGGCTCCTAGGTATGCTTGCGTATTGGAGGGTTGAAGATGACACTTGGTTAGGTTGACAGTGAATCACAAGTCCTGAAGCAGCTGAACTGTTTTGTGAGTGTGATGTATGCAGCTGTGTTGCGACTTGGTTTTTATTAGCCAGTCGTCTAAGTAAAGGAAGATGTGTTGTCTTCTTAAATGAGCTGCGACTACTGCTCGGTACATGGTAAAGACTCTTTTTGCTGTAGTTACCCCGAATGGGAGAGCTTTAAATTGGTAATGTTGTCCGTCCACCACACACCGGAGATATTTCCTGCGAGCTGGGTGAATGGGAATATGGAAGTAGGCATCCTTTAAATCTAGGGTGGAAAGAAAGTCGCCTTGCTTAAGAAATGAGAGCACCTGCTTAAGGGTGATCATGTGGAAGTGGTCCAATTGAATGTAGAGGTTTAGTTGTCTTAGGTCCAATATGGGCCTGAGTGAGCCGTCCTTTTTTGGAATCCAAAAGTATAGGGAGTACACTCCTGTCCCTCTAAGACGTATTGGGACCAGTTCTATTGCATGTTTGTGTAACAGAGAGAGAACATCTTGTTTTATCTCGGTGAGATGTTCTGATGACATTGCACGCTGTTTCGGAAGGATAGTTGGTGGCGTGCTGGTAAGTTCCAGGCAATAACCATGTTGGATAATTTGTATTACCCAGTTGTTTGCGGTGTTCGAATTCCAGACAGGTAGGAACTGTGAGAGACAGGTCTTAAGTGATCAGGGGTAGTGTAGGTAAGTCATTGTTTATTGGCAGCAGAAGTGCGGTTGGAATTGCCTCTGCCTCGTCCCTTGTTATTATTTCCCCTGTAGCCTCCTCGAAAATAACCTCTGAAGGAGGTGGGATTGGTTATTTTTATAAGAGGAGGAAGGAGTCCGACGACACTGTTTTTGAGCCGCCTCTATAAAAGGAGCGGCAAAAGGAACCCCATCTGGAAGGTAATTGCAAGGCCCCATAGATTGAGCAGTTCTGGTGTCCTCCATCTTTTCAAGTGAAGTGTCGACTGTTGATACAAAAAAATGCTCTTTATCAAAGCGCTGATTGATTATTGGACCTCCTACTTGAATCCAGAGATTCGAAGCCAAGCGTGTCTGCATAATATGCTGGTGTTGATGGCACGAAATTCTGCGTCTGCTGCATTAAAGTGCACATTCTATGGGAGCATTGGTGATAAGCTTCCCTTCTTGAATGAGTTAGTTGACTTTTGTTTTGTACTCATCAGGCAAGTGTTTGAAAACCTCATCCAACTTATCATAGTGAGCTCTGTCGCAGCGTGCTAACAGGGCCTGCGCACGGGTGATTCCCCAATGGTTAGCAGCCTGAGGCCACTCATTTGCCTGATGCATCTATTAATTTAGACTCCTTATCAGGAGGAGGGTGTCTCCCGTAGTTTGTGAATTAGCTCTTCTGGGGGCGCTAGATCTGATAAGAGTCTAAGGGCAACTGTCCCCTAATATATGCATGGTCTGTAGGAGCAGGCTTGCACTTTTTCTCCACTCTACGGGTCAGTATTTTGGCTCTGACTAGGTCCTTAAAGACCTTGTCTATGTGGTTTAGCATGCCCGTGAGCAGAAGTAAAGTATTAGTGGACTTCTGTGAATGTCTCCAAAAGAAAATCTAACTCTAAAGGGTCTGAGTGTAGCTCCACCCAGTGGTATTGATCAGACAAGTTAATAATCTGTACAAAGCCTATATTGTCATCAGGTGGGGTGGGTCTGGAGGGATACAGGTCAGGGTTATTAGTGTGATCCGGGTCTTTATTGTAATCTTCCCATCGATCAGTGTCATGTGGAATGTCTTGTGGTATCTCCTGATCCTTGTCCCCATCCCCATAATCATCATCCGGTGGTTCAGATGAAAACGGGGGTGGTGGTTAATTTGATGGTGGGATTCGTTAGATGCGGGTTATGTGGAGGAGAAGGAGATATGTAAGGGGGAGAAGGGTTATTACCCATATCCTCCTTTTTTAGAGCACTAGGACAGTCATCTGAGAAATGCAGCTTTTGTTTTTTGGAAGAGTAGCTGTAAGATGTTCAGTTTTGGTATAGATATGGAGTCTTTTCAGTTTTGTGTCCAAAACTGTGTCCTTGGATGGAAATTCTCTGGAAGGAGTGTCTTTTTCCTTAGAAATGGGTCTCGGCGTGAAAGATTTATGAGGGTCTCTGTGCGCCGAATGTTCGGACACTGAATCCTCACTTTTGTGTTTAGAACCTGAATCTTTCGGAGCTGGATGTTTCGGCTCCGAGTGTTTTGGTGCAGAGGTTGACTGTTCCGAGCTTTTTGGTGCCGAGGATTTAGGCGTGGGCAGTTTCGGCTCTGAAGCTTTTTTCGGGTTTGAGGCCTTCGGTGCGAAGGTGTCTTCTGTGCAAGAGATGTGGGGAGTGGCACATGAGGCGGCTTATGTTTTGGTGCCGAAGGTGGCGTCTCGGCACCGGAATCGGGCCGGCTCGAGCCCGAAGACTTGTCCTTCTGTTTCGTAGCCGGGCTGGAGGGCAGGCATTGGAAACTTTGTCGTCGTCGACCCAAGCTCGAGAGTGGGGGTGATGCCGGAGCCTTAAGTTTTTCAGGGTGCGTGGTCACATGGGGATTTGTACTGTCATATGGTTACTACGTTTCTATATATTGTGTTAAGTAAGCATGAGCTTATTAAATGTTTAAACGCAATATTTTCTTCCAGCTTGAGTTTGCACACGACACCTAATTGTTATTGTAGCTTTCAACCTAGACAAAAGATGTGATTTATTTGAGAATAATATGTTATTGAGCCAGTATCAGTCGTGCTTGGTACAACTGTCTGTACACCGAGAACTGCACACTCTAAGAATAACCTAACACAAGGTTGCTGAAGGCCTGATCCTCGCACCACGTTAGACATAACACAAATAATGTTGCTGCCAAAATTGGGCTCTACGCGAGTTTAAGATACAGTTACAGGGAATGAATCAACACACTTGATGCTTCGCATGCAGAGAGCTGGTAGCTGTTGATGTGACCTCCTGCTACTGAGAATTAGAGGTATGGGTCCGTCCTGCTAGAACCCAGATGAGACGTTCTTAGATATAATATAATATGCTAATTAGGGTGCGCGAAATATAGGCGATACAGAATTCTATAGATTTTTGCATCATAACATGTTATCACCTTTTGCTTACTATGGATTAGTGACTATGCTGCTGACTCTGATTTTTATAATATGTATGTTGATATTATACAAGATACTGCGTTTGAGAATGCTGCATTGAAAAATAAACATTTCAAACTTGCACGTGTATTCTTTGCCTCCCAGTTTCGGTTTGGAATGATAATATAACGAAAGAGTGTTCATGTGTTCCACGATACCTGAGGTACTCTAAGTTCATGTTCTGGATTGTCTAAGTCATTGGTAAGTTATTACTAACGATGAGACACTGTAGCTAGCTTGGTAAGGGGATTTCTGAAACAAAGGTGAGTTTTGGATCATCCTAACTCACCCAGGTTCTAGGTCTCTGTGCACAGTTCTGTGGGAGAACGGAAACCCTGCTACATGGCGCCCATACGTTGATTGGCCTTATATCATGACACTCGAGTAGTATATCATTCAAACCTTAACGCCTTCATTCCCGTTTCCGGAAAACGGCAGTGTCGGAAAGACCTACCTATTTTTGAAATAGGTCTTTTTCAAGCTTGAATCTATCTGTAAACGGTTTCTTTGAATTACTACCCAGTTGTGCTACCAAGTAATCTTTGTGTTCTCTCTTTCCTGTGCTGACATGGCACAAGCCGTGGACATCCCGCAGCATAGTCGCATTGCGGTGCGTGACCATTTGCGGACTTATGATGTTCCTGTGGATGGCTTGGCTGTCGTTCTGGTAGTGAGTGCGGAACATGCTTACCCGTACAAACTATTTTATTCCTGGGTGACATTTCCGCCAGTGGACGCTAATTCTGGAGTGTTCCATTCATACACTGCTTCAGCTGTACCGGTTGCGTATGCTCCGTACAGAGCACTGGAGGTTCCTATTGATGCTTGGCAGCATGGAGTTTGGTTTGGTGGCGCCCTACCACACTCTTTATCCGCTTCGAGGTTAGGTCCTTTGTCCATTCCGGGCACTCCTTGGCCCGCTTTGGCTGGATTCACTCCTCACCCTCTACGCGCCACTTGTAACGTGGCTGATCTGCGGCGGCTTCATGAAGTCGCGGTGGCAGTGATTAGAGCGCTTGTTCATTACACAAGCCGTAATGTTCAGGACGCGGCCCCTAGGGGTGCACAGCTTCGTGCAGAACATGCTGGTCTGAAGATCAATCCAGTCATGGTGAATTCCGTGATGGGTAAAAAGCCCCAGGACAAGGATGATTTTCCGTTCTGGCTTGCTGAGAAATTCGGCCAGCTGGAAGCTGTGTTTCCCAACACGAGTCTGGGTGATAAACACCGGATTCTTACACTAAGTTTACCGAAAGATTTGGCTCCTGAACTTGTTGACTGTGAGACCTGGGGTAAGACTTTTGCAGCGGTCTATTCGAGGTGTTATGGCACCCCGTCTGTGACCAATCTGGGTGGGGTCCTTAAACCTGTTCAAGACGAACACGGACCGGAGTCGGCTGTGGAATTGGGTATGCGCCTGTGTGGCTCCTTTGATGTAGTTTGCGATCTGATCCATGCGAATGTCAAGGGCGATGCAGTGAACTTTCAGGTTGCTAACGCATTGGAGTTGGTTCCCGAGGCCGAACGACCCCGACGGTTGGCAAGGATAATTGTGGCTGCTTATAAAACGGTTGGTCGCAATGCCATGGGGGGTTAAAGCTTTTCCTGATAAAGAGAAAAAGCAGCCCCAGAGTCAGACATCGGAAACTAGTGGTCAACAAAAGTCCAAGAAACAAAATTGGCCTAAAAAGCAGAATCAGGGTAAGCAACAACAACAACAAACACAGGTTTCTGCTCCTGCGTCTCCGTTGTCTGCGCAGTCGGATCGTGTTTATGATTTGCGCGACAGCGCGATGATTAAATCGCCTGAGAGGTTTCAGGCTTCTGACCAACGCTCTCCTCGTTCCTTTCAGGACTCATCGGCTCCGTCAACCGGTGGTGGAGGGGGCGGCAGGGGCCGGGGTGGCCAGCAAGGACGTGGTCAGCCCCGCCCGCGAAACAGTGGAGAGCAGCAGGAAGGCTCTACGCCCAAGAGACCACAGTTTGCCACGAAGAAAGTCGCCGCCCTGACAGCGCATCGTTATGCCCCAGATAGTGAGAACGCGGCTTCGGAATCTGACGTGGGCTCTGACCTTGCTGGACAGCGCAGCAGAGATTACCATAGTGAGAGAGGCCCTCCGTCCACTGTTGAAGGTGACAGCGACTGATACTTATGTTGTGATTGAAACTGCAGATACGCATATTGCTCCCCCTGAACGTCTTTTTGAAATTATCCTGCTAATTGAAGGTGACATGCAGCGAACTGTAAAAGGGGTATTTTGGGAAAATCTCTCGTCTACGTATGACATTTTGCTTTCAGAGGCTGACTGGCCCCCACCTTTTGTTCTCGCAGCTCCGCGAGGGGAGGAGGTAATCCTGCCCAGTTTCGCGCACACTGTGCCGAGGGTGGAAGCGTTGCATTTTGCAGAAGAGTGGGCTCTGGCGCTTGCGCCGGCTGTGTACCGTAATCAGTGTGGCTGGGATAAATTGTCACCAAGCCACGAGATTCCTTTACGGTCTCAGCCACAGCCTCAACCTCAATATCCCATACGGCGTGAAGCCAAAGCTTCAGTCGCGGCTATCCTTGAACAATTGGAATATCAAGGTGTAATTGAAACGTGTGTGTCACCGATGAATAACCCCCTTTTTACTGTGAACAAGCCGGACTGCTCGTATCGTTTGGTTTTGGATTATAGGCATTTGAACTCGCATTGCCGTAACTGTGCAGTACAGAATACTCATGGCTCTGCGTTAGTGAATAGTCTTGAGCGTAAACGGTTTAAAACCACGCTTGACATTTCCAATGGTTTTTATGCCCATAGACTAGACGGTCTAAGTTCCCAATAGACCAGTTTTACATGCGGCGGTGTGCAAAAAATGTTTCGGCGACTCCCAATGGGCTACAAGAACAGTCCTGGAGTATTTTCCGCACGCATTGTCTCTCTTCTGGAGAGCTTCGACCCAGTTGCTTGTTCGTATGTGGATGACATTTATCTCACAGGCGACGATCTTTGGGAGCATCTGTGTCGAGTAAATAGCATAATTTGTAACTTTGCTGACATAGGTTACAAGTTTAACTTTGCAAAATCGCACATTGCAGAGTACACAGTGTTGTTTCTAGGTTACGAGCTTAACAACGAAGGGAAGGGTTTAGCACCCCACTTCCTGGAGAAATGCGCACAGTTGCGTTCTCCGACAACACTGAAAAAATTACAATCTCTTCTGGGCTTTTTGAATTTCGGGAGGACTTACATTCCGGAATATGCCCAGCGTATCAAGCCTTTGTATGCTTTGATACAACCATCTTTTTCCAAATCATGCTGGCTGCCTGAGCATTCAGCCATTCTACAATCTTTGCAGGCTGATTTGCTCACTTCTGAATACTTACAGACTTGTGATAACCAAACCAACCTAGTGATAAGAATTATCCCTGGGGCGGTGGGTTTCACGTAACCTGACTTTTAATGAGGGAGATACAGTACCTATTGCTTGCAAGTCACACTTGTACACTTCGGCTGAATTGCGTTTTTCCACTGTGGAGAAAGTTTTAACAGCTGTGCAGATGGCGATTCTTAAGGAACGTGCCCTGTCACAAGGGAAGCGCATGTTGGTTGTTACCCCGTGTCCTGCCTTAGAGGCAGTTACGAAGGCCAGTGTACCTAATTCCAAAGCTTTGCACCCTCGGTGGATTCACAAGATGTCACGTTTATTTTTGACGCCACTTTACGGTCGCAGGAATATTTACAGTATGAATTTGTTCATCCTGCTCCTTAAGCAATGCGGCCGTTGGAGGATTTCCATTGCATCATTTACACTGATGGTTCGGCGCAGGTTGCGCATGGCTCTAAACATGCCTACGTTTCCGCTTGCGCCATTGTGGTCGGTGCCATGGTGAACGATGAGTTCGAGTCCAGTGTCGTGCACACGCAGACGCTTGGGGACTGCACCGCACAATTAGCAGAGCTTTGTGCACTGATGCTTGCATTGGAGTGCGCTGATCCTAGTGTGACAACTTTGATCGTAAGTGACTCTTACTACTGTGTCCAGTCTTACAATGAGAACTTGTTCTTTTGGATTCAAAATGAATTTCGTGACTCCAAAGGTAGCACAATAAAACATAAAATGATCTGGGTCCGAGTGGCGGAACTGAAAGAGAAGCTGCCACTCGTGTTTGTGATTCATACTCTCGGTCATCAGCACGTGGGGGTCCACGCTGTTGGCAATTCGCTTGCTGATGAAGCAGCGAAGTCAGCGGTATCAAAATACTTAGTTGCAGCAGTCACGAGGTCCAAAAGCAAAATAGATGATGACATTTTGGCAGCAGTTGCTGCAACGGAGAAGGGAAGTAAATATCCTGCGGGGTTCCATTCTAAATACACATACCACTTAAGTCCCGATAAGGTTCCTTATGTGAAAATCCCTAAAGTTGGCGAACGTCTCGTTCCCAACTTGGATCGCAGAGCTGCTTTGATTACAGCAGCGCATGAAGGTGTGGCGTCTGCACATGCGGGCGTCTCAGCCACTGTAACTCAGCTACAACAAAGGTTCTGGTGGCGGGGACTGTACAAACAGACGCGCGATTATGTTCTTCAATGTGACATTTGCCAGCAGATTAAGCCTTCAACTGCTGCGCGTCCGCCTCAGACACAGTTGTACATCTCGAATAAACCGCTTGGATGCGTTTATTTGGATCACTGCGGTCCATTTTCTTCTGATACTGCATACAAGTACATCTTAGTAGCAGTAGATTCATGCACACGCTTTGTGTGGGTATGGCCACATCGGAGCGCTGATTCACGTACTGTCATTAAGGATTTGCGAGTCTTTGTGGGAATTTTTGCCTGTGGTACCTTCCATTCGGATCAGGGTCCGGCTTTTGCCTCTAAGGCGTACAAGGATGCTATGGTTTCGATGGGGGTCCAAGTCAAGTTTTCGAGTCCCTACAGACCTGAGGGTAACAGTGTAGTTGAACGAATGAACCGCGACTTAAAGCAATCTTTGACAGCTCGAGTTATAGGCACTGGCAGAAACTGGTTAGCCCACCTCATGGGCGTGCAGCGTGCGCTTAATAATCTCCCTAGAAGGTCTCTGGGTGGGCGGACCCCGTACGAAATGCTCTTTGGTATCAAGATGTATGTCCCTGACCTCGATGGGCTAGACTGCAAGGCCCAGGCCACGGCCTTTGACGTAGATGAACATTGCAATGTTTTACAGAATCTACAAAAGACCAGAGACAGTCTTGCGAAGGAACATTTGCCCTCCACATCGGATGATGCGCTGCAGATCCCGGTAGTTGGCTGGCTACCCCAAGTTGGAGAACTGGTTAGAGAGAAGATCGATAACAAGAAAGAGTTTGGTCCCTCATATCGAGCACCGGTTCGACTTCTTGGAGTGAAGGGCACAAGAACAGTCATTTTACCACCACTTCCAGGTCGTAAGGAAAACAGATTTATTTCTATTGACAATGTCAAGACACACAGGGTGGCCGATTCTTCATAGCATGACACCGGCTGTATCCTGTCCTTCCATGGTGAGGCACTCTGTGCTAGCAATAACTTCTGGTGCAGAACAGGAGGTGTCCCTCGAGATGCCTGCCATATCCAGTCCTTTATTAAATACTATTCCTGTTACTAACATTGATGAGCTGAACTACACTTATCCTGCTGATTTATCGATGCCTGATTTACAGACCCTTTTGGCAGACCAATCCAGATTCTCTTTTGACTCTGTTTCGGAAATTTCAAAGAAACCCTCAACTATTGCAAAATATGCCAAGTTATTTAAAAAACATTTTTTGATTCCCCCATGGACATACATTTGGTTGATCCTATTTTCATTTTACCTTTTTATGTCAATTGGTTTTGTGTTTTATTTTTCCGCCTGATTGATGGTCACTACGTTAAAGAAAGAACAGGAATTCGGTACCTAAATGGAACATTGGCCCCTCTTTCCTCTTCACATTCAGCGCACAGACTGAAACGAAACTTAAATACAGTCAACATTACTGCTTGGCCTGTCCTTGATGGGATTGTGTGGGATGCGGTTAGGTTTCAGATACATGGGCCCACTGAAGTGATTAATGTTCCAAATGTGCTTAGAGTAAACATGGGAGATGTGATTAAACAAAATATACGTTCTGATGATTGGGATATTCAGGCCGTAGAAGCATTATTCTCTGATTTGAAGTATTATGCTGCCTTAGATGCTGAGGATCTGTATTCAGATTCTACTAATTATGGTGATTTGTTTTGTTTTCAACACTATGGTAATCATTTTTTACATAAGACAAATTCCAGGAGGGTTGCTGTAAATTTTACACAATGGGAACATTGCCCTGCTCCATTAGGTGGCAGCTCCAATACGTTTCTGAAAAAACACACTTATTTCACAGACTTTAATCAATCTAATCCCGAGTCGTTTTATTTTAAAATGACACAAAAGTCCATGTCCAAAGTTAGACTTACCGATACAAAATTGCTGTATTCGAAGTCCTTTCTAGACAGGTTGGCTGTAGATGGCTACGAGTTTTGGAAAGGAATAATTGACCTTAAATCGGTTTGGGGTACCAAAGATTGGCAGGTACAAGGCACTGAGGCTCTGCACCGTGCATGTCTCGTCCCGAATCACATGTTTTTAAATTCATCCATTTTCCAAACAACATGCTTTGGATGGAGTAGTTTCTGTCCTGTAACTCCAGTTCTGTAGTAGGGGTATCTCTGTTATAGTCATAATCTAGTGAATAGTCCCGCCCATGTGCGTGGACCCCGGCAATCAAAAATAATCTCTTAAGTTGTCAAAATAATGCAGAAACTGCAAGACACTTAAGAGAGAATTTAAAGACAAATAATGCAGCCTATATCCACAGGCTACACTGTCCAGTACTTCAACTAGAAATTCCACCAAAAATCACCACACACAGCTCAGCCTGCTGGTTTCTACCATAGAGAAACCTGCCTCCCCCAGTCAAAGACTCAGGAATGATAGAGAGGAAGGTAGGGACAGACAAGCCCCATAGGCTGCCATTATGTGGCTTAAATAGGATACTGTGCCTTTAAGAGAACTTTCCAGACTTCTCCTAGTATCCCAGAATGCATAGCAGGTCCAACTTACTTTCAGTTCTTTTTGAAGGCGTATAAAACGCCAGACCTGCAGCATTGGTTACATGAAGAATTCTCCACCGGGGAGGAGGGAGGGCGCTTATGACTATAACAGAGATACCCCTACTACAGAACTGGAGTTACAGGACAGAAACTACTCCTTCTGTAGTAGGGGATCTCTGTGTATAGTCATAATCTAGTGAATAGAATGGCAAGCCCATCCCCACAACAAAGCGGCGGTGGAGAGTAAATACATAATGCCACTACTGTGCGAACAAATTCCGCAGCGAAGCCTGTCCAACCTGAGCGTCTGCCCTGGCGTCAGTGTCCAGGCAGTAATGCTTAGCAAAGGTATGAACCGACTTCCAAGTGGCTGCCTTGCAGATCTCAACAATCGGCACATTACGGAGCAGAGCCGTCGTGGCAGCTTTGCCCCTGGTGGAATGAGCCTTAGGCTTACCTCCTAAGGTCTTATTAGCCTTCTGATAACACAATTGTATGCAGGACACAATCCACCTAGAGATGGACTGTTTGGAGGTCGCAAGACCTGTCCTGACCGATCCATAATTGATAAACAACTGGTCAGACCTACGAATATCTTTGGTTTTATCCAGATAAAATTTCAACACCCTCCTAACATCCAGGGAATGGAGAGACCTCTCCGCTGGGGATGAAGGGTTCTGAAAAAACGTAGGCAAAGTTATAGTCTGGTTGACATGAAAATCAGAAATAACCTTGGGAAGAAATTTAGGGTGAGTACGCATAACAACCTTAGCAGCATGAAATACAGTATAAGGTTCATTACAACACAACGCTTGAATTTCACTCACCCTGCGGGCCGATGTAATGGCCACGAGGAACGCAGCCTTCCAGGACAGGTGCTGCAACGAAGCCTTATGAATAGGTTCAAAAGGTTCCTTCATCAATCTGGACAGCACCACATTCAATTCCCATGAAGGCGAGGGAAGCCTGACAGGAGGGAATACTTTCTTCAATCCTTCCAGAAAATCTTTGATCACAGGGATCTGGAAAAAGGAAGTCTGTGAAGGGCATTTCCTGTAGGCAGTCAATGCAGCCAGATGAACCTTAATGGAATGCACATTAAGGCCAGACTGCGCCAAATGTAAAAGGTAAGGAAGGATGACATCTTCCTTACAGGTCGTAGGATCATGGTTCTTAGACTGGCACCAGAAACAAAACCTCTTCCACTTGTAAGCATATGAAGTCCGAGTGGAAGGTCTCTTAGACTCCTTCAGTATGTCCATGCAATCATCAGGCAGATTCAGATGGCCATATTGCACTATCTCAGGAGCCATGCCGCCAAACTCAAAGACGAGAGGTTGGGGTGTAACATCCGTCCCCCGAACTTCGTGAGAAGGTCCGGCCTGCACGGCAACCGAATGTGAGGAAGGAGAGACCGGTGAAGTAGGTCCGTGAACCACCACTGCCTGGGCCACTCCGGGGCGATGAGTATCATCTGAGCCCTGGACCGGGCCAGCTTGATGAGCACCGCCGGAATCAGGGGAATGGGAGGAAAGGCGTACAGAAAGTTGTTCGTCCAGTCGATCCACAACGCATTCCCCAGCGTCCCTTGCTGGAAGTACCTGGAGGCGAAGTCTCTGCACTTGCTGTTTTCGGCGGTGGCGAACAAATCTACGTCTGGCGTTCCCCACCTTGCGAAGACTTCTCCTAGTACTTCGTCGTTTATGACCCATTCGTGGTTTTCCTGAAGCAGTCTGCTCAGTGCGTCTGCCTGAACATTCTGCACACCTGGTAGATGGGTGGCCGTTATCGTCAGTCCTCTGGCCAGGAGCCAGTGCCAGATCGCCTGCGCCTCCTGTGACATAGTGCGCGATCTCGACCCCCCCTGCTTGTTGAGGTAATACATCGTGGTGGTATTGTCCGTCTGTACAAGCAGAGAGTCGGTCCGGAAGGACGGAAGAAAGGCCTTCAGCGCCAAGTGAACAGCTCTGAGTTCCAGGAAATTGATGTGATACGTGGCCTCCATCGGTGACCACGTGCCTTGAATCTGCAGAGTCCCGGAGTGCGCTCCCCATCCCAGAAGAGACGCATCCGTCACGACAGTCTGCGTGGGAATGTCCTTGTGAAAGGGAACCCCTCTGAGGAGATTCTCCGCCGAACACCACCACTTCAGGGACTGAAGAGCATGCAGCGACAGGCGAATCTTGTCGTCCCAAGATCCTTTCCTCTGATCCCACTGGTCCTCCAAGCACTCCTGCAACGGTCTCATGTGCAGCCGTGCGTGTGGCGTCAGGAAGATACAAGAGGCCATCGATCCCAGTAGAGAAGACACCGTCCTCACTGTTGTAGATGGAGTCGTCATAAGAGCCTGAGCCTTCCGAAGGAGTGATAATCGTCGCTCTTCCGAAGGAGACACGCTTGCTGACAGCGTATCGATGGAGGCTCCCAAGTACTGTATGCATTGGACCGGAGTCGGGACAGACTTGGCCATGTTGATGTGCAACCCCAGCTTGTTCAAGAGAACGCACGTCTTCTGGAAGTGTGCTCGCGCTTCCGAGAAGGAGGATGCCTTGATCAGCCAATCGTCCAAGTACGGGTAGACGAACACCTTGTTCTTCCTCAGGTGTGCCGCTACCACCGCCATGCATTTCGAGAATGTCCTTGGCGCAGACTTCAGTCCGAATGGGAGTACTGTGTATTGATAGTGATTGGTGCCGACTTGGAACCGCAGGAACTTCCTGTGTTTGTGTGCAATGGGCACATGGAAGTAAGCATCCTGTAGGTCTATAGCGCAAAGCCAGTCTCCCCGTTGCAACTGAGGGTAGATCTGGTGCAACAACAGCATGCGGAACTTTTCTCTGCGAATCCACTTGTTTGCCTGTCGCAAATCCAGAATGGGCCTGAACTCGTTCTTGTCCTTCTTGCGAACCAGAAAGAACCGGGAGTACAGACCTCTTCCTCTCTGAGACAGAGGTACGCCTTCTATCGCCCTTTTCCTCAACAGGATATCCGCTTCCGCCTGAAGCTCGCGCAGCTGGAACTGCGAGCTGACCGGGGGAATCGCTGGAGGGGGGCTGGTGAACCGAAGACTGTATCCATTGCAAACAATATTCAGCACCCACTTGTCCTGAGTAATTTTTCTCCACTCTGCCAGAAAAAGTTGGATGCTTCCCCCTACCGGAGTGGGTAACGGATCCGGGGGAAGTAAGTTCCTAGGGCCTAGACCCCGCCTGGCCCTTGGGCGCCGGAGCCGACTGCTGGCCTCCTCTGCCCTTCTGCCGCTTCTGGAACGGCTTACGGAACGGCTGCTGCTGTTGCGAGTGCCCCGAAGCCTGTCCCCGTCCTCGGCCTTGTCCTCCGAACCGCCGTTGGAAAGGGCGGTACTGCTTCTTGGTTTCCTTGGGCTTTTCCAGGCCCACAGCCGTCAGCGTTTCGGCCTCCGCCTTCATGCGGGCCATTTCATCATCTGCGTGTTTCCCGAAGAGGGTCTCCCCGGAAAACGGCAGATTGGCCACCCTCTGCTGCGCGTCCGGTTTCAGGGACGTCAGCCGGAGCCAGGCGTGGCGCCGTTGGTTGATCCCGTGGCAGAACCCATGAGCAGCCAACAGGGAAGAGTCCGCAGCCGCGCTGATTATCTGGTTGGCCACCAGCATCCCCTCACTCAGGACCTCCATGAAGTCTTCACGCTGCTCCCGAGGTAGATGTTCCGCAAAGCGCTCGAGGGAGTCCCAGAGGGCGCGGTCGTAACGCCCCAACAGAGCCGTGGCACTCGCCGCTTTCATGGATGTCGCGGAAGTCCCACAGATCTTTCGCCCTGCCGAGTCCATCCACCTAGACTCCTTGTCCGGGGGGACCGTGGAGGTCGGAGTGGTGGCGTGCTGCTTGCGGGCCGCCGTGACGATGACGGAGTCAGGCGGAGGCTCCGCTCTCAAGAAGGCCGGATCCGAGTCGGGAGCCCGGTATTTCTTTAGTAGCCTGGACGGGGCCGCTCTCGTCACAGCCGGGGTGAGAAACAGCGCCATAGCCGTTTCTTCCAAGCCCGGCACCAAGGGCAGGAGGGGACGAGACATGTGCCTCTGATGCAGAGTCTCGAAAATGACGGACGTCTTCGGAGTAGGCACTGTCAGTGTAATGCCTAGCTTCGCCGCGCCCCTCAACAGGACGTCTTGAAAGGCAACCAGGTCATCTATCGGGGACACTCTGGTGTCCGGCGACCCCGACAGCGTAGGTGAATAGTCCCTGGTCCCAGACGATCTCGTGCGAGAGCGAGATTCGCGCCTCCTATGGCGGTGTCTCGACCTCGTGGAAGATCTGCGCCTAGAGCGAGAACGAGACCTGCCAGCTCTAGGGCGCTCCTTCGGTTTGCGAGGAGGGGTCTTCCGTGGCTTCTCACGGGGACTCTTCGGATCCTCCCGGGGCTTCGGTTTCGGGGTCCCCTTGGGAGGAGCAGGCAGTGACGGCAGTGAAGTGGACCTCGGCGGAGGAACCACCGGCTGCGGGGTGGGCCCATGCGGTGGGACCGGAGGTGGAGCAGGATCCCCCGTAGGAAGTGGTGGTATGGGCGGAGGGTCCTCCTTCGGTACGGGTGGAGGAGTAGGAGTCCTGGGTCGAGATGGAGTGTACACTTCCGAGTACACCGAGCCCGGTGACCCTTTAGGGGACGGTTGCGGAGAGCCATCCCCATCCGCAGGCGACCTCTTCCTCTTGCGACCACTGGAAGTGGCGTGACTCCTGGGGCTAGAGCCCCCTCTGCGTCGTTTGGGAGAGGGAGATCTACTCCTCGACGCTGACCGCTGTCTGCTGGACGCAGAACGACGCTTCTCCGGCGTCGAACGTCGTCCCCTCGACGTCGACCCTCTCATCCTCGGCGTCGATCGTCGACTCCTCGACGTCGATCTCCTCTTGCGCGACCTCTCACGTCGCCCTCTCGACGTCGGGCGGTCCGCCCTCGACGTCGATCGTCGTCGTCGCCTCGACGACGATCGGCGGTGTCGCCTCGACGACGACCGACGGTGTCGCCTCGACGGCGAGCGTCGGTGCCGCTTCGACGGCGAGCGCCGATACACGTTCCTGCGCCTTCGGCGTCGGTATGAAGACCTCGACGTCGACGAAGACGATGACGTCGACGGCGGCTTCGACGTCGGCTTCTCCTTCGCCGTCGAGCCGTCACGCCGTCTCGACCCGGAGCCCCGGGGAGACGGGGAGCACGCCGTCGTCATCCCTCTCGACGCCGTCGTCGAAGCCCTCGACGTCGACGGAGAATGGGATCGTTGGCTGGACTTCCTGCCCCCGGGGAGCCCCCCAGGGGCCTCAGCAGAGGCAGAGGGATCCTTCCCAGGCTGCCCAGACCCACCTGCAGCACGTTGGCGCCTATCCTCCAGGCCAGCCAGCCTGATCTTCAATCTGTCCCTGAGGGTCCTAGCAGAAAGTTGCTGGCAGATAACACACTCCTCAGGGCCATGATCTTCTGGAAGGCACACGATGCAGACATCATGGGGGTCGCTTTTGGCCTTCTTCCTCTCACATGCTGGGCACTTAACAAAAAGGCCAGGCATTTCGGAGCCCCAAAACGCCTAAAAAACAGCACAAAAGTGAGAAGAGAACACCAAGCAGTAACTGCAACACTTTAAAAGTCAAAAAGTGCAAAAACGAATTCAATAAACCCTTGAAAAAGGGAGAGCTCAATGCCAGGGTCCTGTAAGCAGGAGCCGGAAAAAAGAACTGAAAGTAAGTTGGACCTGCTATGCATTCTGGGATACTGGGAGAAGTCTGGAAAGTTCTCTTAAAGGCACAGTATCCTATTTAAGCCACATAATGGCAGCCTATGGGGCTTGTCTGTCCCTACCTTCCTCTCTATCATTCCTGAGTCTTTGACTGGGGGAGGCAGGTTTCTCTATGGTAGAAACCAGCAGGCTGAGCTGTGTGTGGTGATTTTTGGTGGAATTTCTAGTTGAAGTACTGGACAGTGTAGCCTGTGGATATAGGCTGCATTATTTGTCTTTAAATTCTCTCTTAAGTGTCTTGCAGTTTCTGCATTATTTTGACAACTTAAGAGATTATTTTTGATTGCCGGGGTCCACGCACATGGGCGGGACTATTCACTAGATTATGACTATACACAGAGATCCCCTACTACAGAATGGCTACTTCTAAAAAATTAAATACACCGACCATCCCAGATTTAGAGGAATATTCAGGTTGGGGTAATTTTACTGATTTGTCCATTCATGAGTTGCAAGCTCTTTTGCACAATTCATCCTTTAACGTTTCCAGTTTGGATTCCAAGGGTTGGCTGATGTGGCATAGAAGTGCTGACTCTTGCCAACGTCGTTTTCTGGGTTTGGCTAAAGGATTCACACATGTCAGACCTGATCCCCGTTTTGGAACTGATTATACTGTCACGACTTATTCTGTGGGAAAACTGTGTCAGAATTGGTTGCAACATTCCACATTAGCTGCAGTCAAACTACATCTGTCTCAATTAAATGATAGTGTGGATTTGAACGATTTTATAAAAGGCCCAGCTAAAGGTAGATCTAAAAGATGGCTGTATGCGATTTACAATGAAATTTGGAAAGTTTCACAAATTGAGGCTGCTAAACGCCTGAGAGCTATTGATCAAGCAAATTTAGAAAAGGTGCTTGCAGTTGTCGATAACAGTATTAACACGCTTTCTTCCCGGATTTACACGTTGAACAATATTGTGTCTTCTGTTGTGGACATTGTACATGATGGAAGTGTCCGTGTTATATCATGGTCAAAATCAATTGCGTTCTGTGATGCAGTTTGCTTGGACACTACAGACTCTTAAGTCTGGTCGAGTGCCTTGGAATTTTATGAACGTTTCATCACTATTTGCCCCATTTAATTTGACTGAAAAACAGCGCATGCTATCAATGAGAGATGCAACATTTTCTATGTTAAACATTGAAAAATTAGAAACCTTGCCCTTTTCTGTGGCTGAGGTGACTGCTGCTACATGGCTTATCCATGGTGTTATCACCTTACCTTTTGCTTTGTATAAATTTACAAATTGTATGAAATATATAGCCATTGGGCGATATGAACCATTAGGCAGTGCTTTCCTCCATGAGACATGGTCTTTACCATACAATTACAGATGCCTAAAAGAGGGAAATGAAGTGAATCTGAATGGTGAAGAATGTACACAGTCGCCTGACCGCTCACTAATATGCAGACACATCCAGTTGCATGGTTCTTGTAATCAGGACAAACCTAATTTGGCCTGTGTTTTGAAAGAGACACCAGTTCCTGCAATAGTTCCCACGTTCACTTTATTGTCCAACAGTAGTTATTTACTTTTGAATAACGAACTTTGTTGTGGGTTACAGGCCGGTATCGCTTATGTGGTTACCGTTTCAGAGAGGGTGGTTTGCTGCAAGAATGTGTTATATCCACCCACGCATGGGAATTCAGATGTTTTAATTTGGCCAAGAATACCAACCTTGAAAGCTGAGTTCAATGGTTTAAGCCGTATAAGAGCACTATTGTCTCAAAAGCAGGTGGCCTCGAGCTCTGCCCGCGAAACCTATGTCCTTCACATAGCAAACACGCGCACAGAGGTGCAAGCACTTTTAAGTACTGATTTGCCGTTCCATTTCTGCGAGCTGGTTCATCAAATCTTCAATGCCTCCTCCACAACAAGCCTGGCTCATTTTTTTAAAATGGTTAGCAGTGGTCTCGTGACTACATTTGAAAAAGTATTTGGTATTATCCCTGCGTTCTTTCATTCTATTTTCGCTAGCCTGTTTGGCGGATTTCCTGTTTTGCTGGCTTTGGCTGCAGGCGTTCTGGTGATATTTTACTTTATAAAACATGGATGCCCATCATGCGCAAGGAAACGCTCAGCCCCTACTGATGCAGTTTCGCAACCGGATGCTTGATTACTATGGCTCCTTGCCCCTTGCGACTTTAAACACGGCTTTTAGATTATCGTTCAGATTTTCCTATTTCACATGTGTCCAGCCCGTGTTTCATTGCCTGAGCTGTGATTTCGACTGGGCCATTGATTTGTGTCTCTGTTTACGACTTCTCCTGACGTCGACTTTGATCAGCTGATGAACCCCGTAGTGGCTCACGAGTTGATCTGTTCTGGCGAAAGGGTTATGGCTGTGGCAGCGATGCATGGACTAATGGGTCAGTGAGACATATTCGCAGCGGCGCATGACTTTCTGGCACATAGCGTTCTCGAGAACCCACTGAGTTGTCCTCTGATGTTGCTAGAGGAATCGGTGTTTGAGGAGCATGTATGTTCTTTCCCATTGCTTGATTGGATGGCTGAACTGTTTTCGGATGATGACAGTGATTTCATGTTGGAAGCTGTAGCTACCTATTTTTCATATTCATTCAACCCATGAGTGACTTTGAAGACTTTCATTATTGTGGCACGTGACTTTTTAGTAATTCTGAATGGTGCCTTTTTTAATACGAACATTCGATTTTCATATGTTCTGAGCCTAAGAACTGAGAGTAGACCTTAAGTTCGACTTTTATTTTTTTGTGTGGCCACTATAGGCATTCATACATATTTTTGTTTTTTAAATTTTACATACATTTGCATACATTTAGCTTGGCTCAATATCATTGAACTCTGCTTTCATGTTTTACCTTTCATATGGTATTAGCTTGTGTTTTCTCCTTTTTAAACCGTCCTCGGATCATTGGGGGAGTGTCATATGGTTACTACGTTTCTATATATTGTGTTAAGTTAGCATGAGCTTATTAAATGTTTGAACGCAATATTTTCTTCCAGCTTGAGTTTGCACACGACACCTAATTGTTATTGTAGCTTTCAACCTAGACAAAAGATGTGATTTATTTGAGAATAATATGTTATTGAGCCAGTATCAGTCGTGCTTGGTACACTTGGTACAACTGTCTGTACACCGAGAACTGCACACTCTAAGAATAACCTAACACAAGGTTGCTGAAGGCCTGATCCTCGCACCACGTTAGACATAACACAAATAATGTTGCTGCCAAAATTGGGCTCTACGCGAGTTTAAGATACAGTTACAGGGAATGAATCAACACACTTGATGCTTCGCATGCAGAGAGCTGGTAGCTGTTGATGTGACCTCCTGCTACTGAGAATTAGAGGTATGGGTCCGTCCTGCTAGAACCCAGATGAGACCTTCTTAGATATAATATAATATGCTAATTAGGGTGCGCGAAATATAGGTGATACAGAATTCTATAGATTTTTGCATCATAACATGTTATCACCTTTTGTTAACTATGGATTAGTGACTATGCTGCTGACTCTGATTTTTATAATATGTATGTTGATATTTGACAAGATACTGCGTTTGAGAATGCTGCATTGAAAAATAAACATTTCAAACTTGCACGTGTATTCTTTGCCTCCCAGTTTCAGTTTGGAATGATAATATAACGAAAGAGTGTTCATGTGTTCCACGATACCTGAGGTACTCTAAGTTCATGTTCTGGATTGTCTAAGTCATTGGTAAGTTATTACTACCGATGAGACACTGTAGCTAGCTTGGTAAGGGGATTTCTGAAACAAAGGTGAGTTTTGGATCATCCTAACTCACCCAGGTTCTAGGTCTCTGTGCACAGTTCTGTGGGAGAACGGAAACCCTGCTACAGTACACACGGTACGCTGACACGGGGTGATGTTCAGGTCTTCCTCCATGTTGGCGTCAGCAGAGACCGGTTCTTCTTCCTCAGCCTCTACATCTGTACGGGGAACCTCTGAATCTGCTTCAAAGATAACCGGTACGGAGCCGCTGTCTCTTTGCATTTCGTGGCATCGAGCCCGACGGTCACGAAGAGTCTTTTTCGATTGGAACGATTGACACTTCGCAGTCCTTTTTGTTGTGTTCCGGGGATAAGCACAGGTTGCAAACCTGGTGCAGGTCGGTGTGTCAGAACTTAGCACAACACCCGGAACATAGTTTAAATGGAGACCGTTCCATCGACTGCTGGCGTGGTCGGCATGGGTAGGCCTGACGGCCCGCCTCAAAGTTCCTGATCAAAGGTTTTACAAATTCTACGATGCGCGGCGAATGGGAAACTACGTTTGAAAGTCAATACCGTAGAGAACTGCCTGTCGAAGGGGTTCAAAAAAGATACCGAACCAGAGCAAAGCAAAACACATCCGAACCAGATGGTGGGAAAAAACAATCTGGGGATGGAGTGGATGTCCATGCGCACTATCACCAAAGGGAGGAGTCACCAGCCACGTGACTACAAAGACTTCTCTGAAGAAAAACAAAGTACAAACATCCGGGCCCAACACCAGATGGCGATCTATGCTAACGCATATGATCTACAGCTCATATGCCTCGAAAATATAGTTCCACCAAAGTGGATATTAACAGTATTTTGCCAGTGGGAAACTGATGAGAGAAGCAGACTAGGAACAAGCATTGATGAATTCAGGAAAATAAGCTACAGACAATAGAAATGGCGGAAAGGTAACTGGCATGCAAAGGAACCAATAGGAAGCCAGGAAAGAGAGGAGGCGTTTGAATGTCCATTTTGAGTTTGGAATAAAAGCAATAGATTTCTCAGGCAAAACCTAAAATTGACCCTCCTCCCCAAATCCTTTATATAATGAAGACCCTTCTACTGGAGCCCCATCCACACTGGACAGGTAAATGCCAACATTTGATTGAGACCCATATATGGGACAGCAAGAAGTCCAACGTAGCTATCAATAGAGGAGGAAGGCCTTGGCATCCCCCACCTAACCCACTGTTATCAAGCAGCCCAAAGTGATGCATAGTGGAATCGAAAAGACCATTCACTGAAAAACACTGGTGATATTGCTGGGGTCCACATATAGAAAATTGCCTGGCTTCCCAAAAAAAACACCTCTTGCACCAGGAGTCTTTATCTCGATGATAACATTGGTGACATTCGGGACACAGATTGGAAACAAGTTTGCCAAACAGTTGTCCACAAACATCTCTCCATACAAACCCATCAGAGACGACCCACAGTTCCACACAACCATGAAGTACTCCACATTTCTCCCGTGGCAGAAGGCTAACTGCAAAGGAGTTTCTGACTTTTTTGACCACCTAGGCCTCATAGACTTAGTACAAATTCACTCCAGCTACGGCGTTCCAAACAGTGAATACTGGCACTACACTGCTATTTTACGCTTGGTCAATCACCCTTTCGTCCACCCCCATGCAAGCAGGCCCCTCACCCACTTTGAGAAATGGCTGCTCATCTGCCAAAATGACAAAGGCCTTCTCTTACATATGCAGGTCTTCATCAACAAATCCACAGATCCCAACAAATCTCAGAGCCAGAGAAGGTAGGAATCCTAGCTAGAGCTCCCCTTTACCCCCCAAAGGAATGGGCAAACATCCTCCATCGAAACAGCATATCTTTTTTTTTAGTGCAGAGGGAAAAGAAACCATGCTCAAAATAACACACAACTGGTACTGCACCCCGGCCAGATGGAAACCGAATGGACTAATTGTGTCCATGCAAGGATACGGACTTGCCTCCTTTGGCACGGCCCCAAACCTAAAAAGTACTAGGAAGATGTGATGAAGGACAATGAGATATAAACAGACATTCCCAACCTTCCCAGTTATATCATCCTGGGGCTTCAGAATATGCTGACTAAACAGCTACGCTCCAAAAAAGGAAAATCCATTACCATAGCGATATGCTTGGCTAAACAAGTCATCTTGTCCAAGTGGGGAACATACACTACAACAACCCATGCAGATTAACTGCGTAAATTATGGGACCTTCTCTGCATGGAAACATTAACAGCCTCCACTGAAAATAAACTACCACACGTTGACAAAAATGGGGCCCATACATTAAATTGCTAGCACGGGACTTTGAGAACTTTCCTGCCCAGCTTACGAGGAGTGCTCCGACTAACATGTGCAGAGAAAGCCATGGACCAATAAAGGCAGATCCCAGACGAACTGATTATCTTTACGACTCACTTCACTTACTATGCACAGTGTATAAAGTGGACTTTGTCGCAAAGAAAACCTTCCCCTGGACCACTTCCCTCCCAACCACACCCACCTCGACCTTCAATACCCTGCTAGTTACTCTTCCCTCCTGTGTCACATCAATATGCTC
Organism: Lissotriton vulgaris; assembly: GCF_964263255.1. NCBI lineage: Eukaryota > Metazoa > Chordata > Amphibia > Caudata > Salamandridae > Lissotriton > Lissotriton vulgaris. The sequence continues at coordinate 617,781,395 of NC_141691.1, read as the reverse complement.
GCTCTCACCGGACATTGAACGTAGGTGAGAGTTAAAGTTCTGTGCTCCTTGAAATAACAAATAAAACAGATTTGAATCATAAAGAGCCCCACCAGATGAGCTCTGGCAATTTTCCAATTCCAGAGACCAGTCCCATAAGAACAAGGCCTCCCAGCACAGGATCAACAAACTTTATGCTTGTTCTGTTGAGGTAATATTCAGTGGCAGTATTGTGCAAGAAAAAAATTGGACAGCATGACCAGAGTTGGAGGGGAGAAACAACTATGGCTAAGTAAACGGCCTGCAGCTCCAGAACACTTATGTGCGGAGGCTGTTCTGCCTGGGGCCAACGGTCTTGGAATGATAAAAGCCCCAGCTGACCGAATAGTACAGCAAGAAGAAATCCACTACAATGGTGGCCAGCAATTGAGGAGGAAAAGGGGACTACCATTTTGAGGTTTAAAGATGATATCCACCAGTTGAATAGGCTCCATTGATTATGGAAACAATGCTTCCCGAAGTACTCAATCCTCCTCCAAGCATGTGACATCAGAAGAAATGTATGGGGCCATCCTACCCAGTAGATAGAGAACTTTCAGAACCAGAACTCTTCTGAGGGCGAGGAATAGGCTTGTATGGTGATGGGTTTCCAGGATTACTCCAACAGCAGTTTAGACATCAAGTGGTTTGAACGCAGCATGGGGACTCAGCCTTCTCCAGCTAATCTTACAGAATTATGTGGACTCCTGTGTTTCTAAGACAGGCTTTCACCAAGCCAGCACTTTTGTGAAGACCTGAGGAGCAGCAGTAAGGCTAAAAGGTTATACCATGAACCGGTAGTGTTGGGACTTCCACCATGAAGCTGAGGTAATGCCTGTATGCTGCGAGGTATGGTTTAAGGATTAGGAAGTGAAAATAGGCGTTCTGGAGAACCAGCGACACCATCCAGTCTTTTGCATTCAAGGTCATAAGACTATGCGTAAGGTAAATCATTCTGAGCTTGTCCAGATGGACAAACCAGTTTAAGAGTTTAAAGTCCAGAATGGACCCGTGGCCGCTGTCCTTCGTGGAGGGAATGGAATCCCATGTCCCTATTCTCAAGGGTACCACTTTTACTTCCCTTTTATGAAGCAAGATTCGGACCTCCGCTTTCAGCATCAGGGTGATCCATTCATGACAGACAGCAGGTGCTCCAGGAAAGAGAAAAGGGGAGGGTTCCTCACCTGCTAGCAAATACAGCAACCAGAGATCAGAAGTGCTGCTTGAAAATATTAAATGCACCTCTCCCATCAACGTAGCAGATTACAGGTGCAGGGTTTGAAATGGTTCGTACAACTGCCGCTGCCGGGAATTCTGGTTTCATATAATGCTATGTAAGTGACCTTACTGTTGCTGAATTTGTGTAGTTGGGCAGCGAGCACAAAAGCACTTCTTAGCATGGCTGTATTAAAAAAAATTCAATGAGGAGCCATCAATTTATATACATTAGACTTGTACTAGAGCCTCAATCAGAATGCAGCTCTGATTGTTCCCGTAAAAGGCAGACAGCACCAAGAGAATATAATTGGACATGGTGGAGGATGTAAAAGGTTTTAACCTGTAATGTCAGGTAATTACACAAAGTCTTACAGAGTGCACACATACCTTTGACACTACAAGGTGGGCATAGTTTTTTATTATAATTTCTTTAAAAAAAGAAACTCAGAGATTCGGAAGCTGGTAAATTATAATAAAATGGAGGTCAATTCTACTCTTCCACATATGCAAGTGGATTGTCCATTTAGGTTGTTCCGAGAGTCCCATTCCGGTTTCGTAAGGCATACGCAGACATCTAGGGCAGATTTGTCTTGATAAACAAGTTACTTACCTTTGGTAACGCTTTTCTGGTGGGTATCTGCCTGTGGATTCCTCACCTTTTGAATTACCCCTTGCGCAGCATTCCCCAGAAAAGGTTTTCACAGCTCTCCCTCGTCGACGTCACCTTTACACAAATCTGTGTGACGTCATCAGACCCATATGAAGACCTCATCGGCGTGCTGACGTCTGTTCTTCCAAAGTATACAAAAAACTTCCAAATAGAGAAGAGAAAATGCTGGAAATTATAGTAAGAATAGACATTTCCTAACTAATAGAATCACAACGTCATGAATGACAAAAATACAGGAACTTCATAACAAACCTTTTGGTGTAGGTAGACAGGCAACTGGCAGGAGGGTGAGACAGTGAGGAATCCACAGGCAGATACTGTAGCCACCAAAAAAAGTGTTACCAAAGTTAAGTAACTTGTTCTTCTGATGGATACATCTGCCTGTGGATTCCTCACCTTTTGTATTGAATCCCCAAGCAGTCCCGCTCCCAGAGGAGGGTGCCTACCTACCCCACACCAAAAAATCCTGCAGCACAGAGCGTGCAAAGTGGCTGTCCCTCCACACCTCTGAATCCAAGCAGTAATGCTTCGCAAAAGTGTGGAGGGAGGCCAAGTCGCCGCCTTGCAGATGTCTACAACAGGGACAGCTCTAGCTAAAGCTGAAGAAGACTGGTGGCGGCCAGATGATTTGCAATTACGCAAATCTTATGGTCCTGTGCTCAGGACCGCCTCTCTGCAAAGGCGATACGACCCTACTCCTCCCGGTTTGTTGAAGTACCACATCGCAGTAGTGTTGTCAGTCAGGACCTGAACTGAATGACCACGAAGGGAGGGAAGAGAGGCCTTGAAAGCCAAACGTATCGCCCACAATTCTAGAAGATTGATCTGAAGCCATCTTTCCTCTGGAGACCAAAGGCCCATGACCTCCAGATACCCCAGATGAGCTCACCACCCTAGAGTGGAGGCATCCGCTATCACTTTCACCACTGGCGAAGGAGGTTGAAACGACTTCCCTTGAGACAGGTTGCCTGGAACACTCCATCATAACAGCCCCGCTGCAGTGTCTCTGGAGATATTCCACCTCCCTGAGATCTCCGTTGTGTTGAAACCCCTGTCTGCGGAGGCACCACTGAAGTGCCCTCATGTGCCAGCGTGCATGGTTGACCAACAGTATTCAGGAATCAAACAGACAAAGCAGGCTCAACACCTTCAGGACTGGAATAACCGCACCATCTTGAAACATTGGATTGATGGCCTGCATGTCTAGAAACATCGCAGGAGGCAGGAAGGCAAGACTCACAGTTCTATCCAGTACCGCACCTATGAACGGGTTGCGCTGAGAGGGCACCAGGTGAGATATGGGTACATTTATCCAAAAACCTAAGTCAAACAACAGACATGTTACCTGCAGGTGATGCAGCACCATCTCTGGTGACTGCTTTGAGCAGCCAGTCATCCAGATAAGGAAAACCGGAATCCCGACCTTCTGAGATGTGCCACTACCATCACCTTTGTGAAGATACCCGTGGTGCGGATCCAAGACCGATCGTAAGGATTGAAATCTGGTAGTGCTGAGACTCCAATGTAAAAAGAAGATATTTCGGTTGCGACTTCAGGATGGGAATGTGAAAATACACATCATGCAAATAGATCAACACCATCCAGTCGTCCTGCTGCAGTGCCAGTAGAACCTGAGCTAGTGTCAACATCTTGAATTTCTCCTGTTTGATAAAAATTCAAAATCCTTAGGTCTAGGATAGGTCTCAAACTGTCCTTTTTGGGACCACAAAATACAGAGAGTAGCATCCCTGACCCCTTTGCTGCTCCGGAACCAACTCTATCACACCTCTATAACAGAGATAGAACCCCCTTTTGCAGAAGCAAATGATGGTCCTCCAAACACCAACCCTGACAAGGGGGGAAAATCCCTGAAAGGAAGGTGTAACTATCTTCTACAAAATTCAAAACCCAAAGATCTGATGTAACAGATTTCCAATTTTGTAGAAAATGGGACACCCGCCCTACTTCGGGTCCAACATGCTCTAAGATGGAGGGAGGATCTAGAACTGCTTGCCTGCGGTCCAGTTAGGGTTTCTTTTAGTACAGGAGAGGAGGGAAAGACTTGTTAGCAAGAGGCTCCCCAAAGATTATCTCTATAATTCTCTCTGAATTTTCTATGCAGCGGTTTTGCTGTTGTATTTGCTGCTGCTGTTGGGCCTGAAAAGGAGCAGTCTTTCCCAAGCCCCAAAATCTCTGGTATCCAAAGCCCCTAGGCAGAGATTGCAAACCTAGAGATCTACTGTCTTTAAAGAGCTGTAGCGCTGAGTCCATCTTGGTCCAAAAAAGTCTGGAGCCATCAAAAGGAAGATTCAAAATTGCAGACTGAACCTCAGAAGAGAACACTGATCCTCTCAGTCAGGCGTGCCTCCTAGTAGCTACTGCAGAACCCATCACTCCGGCAACGGAGTCAGCCATGTCAAGTCCACACAGAATAACCAGATGAGTGTCAAGCTGCAGCACCTCTACAAAGTGGCCCTGGACATCTTCTGGGAGTTTAGGAATTACTTCCTTAGAGGAGTCCATCAGCGCATGGATGTAATGTCCCAGCAGGCATGTTGCATTTGTCGACTTTAAAGCCAAACTGGCAGATTAAAATGCTTTCTTTGCTGACTGCTCCAGCTTCATTGAGTCCCTGTTCCCAGGAGTGAACGGAAAGGAACCTTTAGATTGCTTAGATGAACATGAAAACTGAAGATTGCTTAGATGAACATGAAGCCTGAACCACCAACCTCTCAGGTGAAGGGTGTGTAGAAAAAAATACTGGATCCCTAGGTACAAATTTGGATCACCTTGCCACTAATCTGGACACAGCTGAGGCAGACATAGGCTTTTGCCACACCTCCAGGATGGGTTCAGTCGAGGCTCATTGAACGGAAAGCAAAGGCTCTATCACTGCTGAAGGGAAGTGAAGAACCGCCATCAAAATGTTTGATTTGACCTCTGCGGTGGGCAACTGTAAATCCAGAAGGTCAGCAGCCTTCCTAGAACAGAATGGTAGGAGGAAACTTTGAGAAGGAAGAGCTTTGGGAGAAGTTCCCACTAAGGTGATGTATCCAGCCACTAGGTTTCTGAAGTCCTTTCCAAATCATGCATGGGATCCAGTATTTCACCTTCCTCTGCTTCTTCTTGCTGCTCCTGGAATTCCTACTCTTCCAGAAGCCTCTGAGCCATCCTTTTGATCGAATCTTCGGTATTGGCAGCGCCAGAAGCGGTGCGGTGACCTCAGAGCCAGTGTCGATGGAGGCCCTTCAAGGACAGCTGGCAGCGCTGCACGCTAGACGGTGTCAGACCGGAGCCTGAGAGCGTCGAAGAACAGTCCACCTTTCCCTCCTGGCTCAGGATTACGTCGGGAGAGGCCAAGACGGAGTCATTGACATGAAAGGCATAAAGGGTGCCTGGGCATAATGATTAGGAATGCCCATATTATAGGAAAGCAGTCCCATGGGGCCACCAGGCGCACCGGATGGGTTAACCGCTCTGGCAAACATGCTATACATTGCATTTAAATAATGCAAAGGATCCGCACCTGGAGCCGGAAAAGAAGGGTGCGGATCCGGAACCGCCTGTTCTGGAACAGACTGAGGTCGCAAGGCTGATTCGGGCTGCGGCACTGGATACACCGGAGTTAGGGCCGGAGAGGCCGGAGGGGCAAAAGTCGCTTTCCTGGTCACCGAGAGTCCCTCTGAGTTGGAGAATGCACCGGAGTCACCTGCAGTGAAGAAGATGGCATGATGTCATCCTTCCTGTGACGCCTCCGGGCAGAGGACCCTGACTTCAGCGACTTGTCTTTAGAAGAGCGATACCTGGACCTATGACACCGCTTTTAATGCTTTTTCGATGACCTCAAGGTGTGTGGGGAGCCTGCAACTTTGTTCTCTTTCGACCCCTCTTCTGCTTCTTTACCCGAGCCACGAACAGTTTTGCTTCCCTTTCCTTGAGGGCCTTCGGGTTCATACAACAACACGAACAGCATCCCTCAACAGTGTGGTCAGATGACAGGCACCAAAGGCAATGTACATGGGGGTCCATGAACAAGTAGGCACCCCTGACAGAGGCGCAGCAATAGAAATACAAACATGTTAATACATGTTGTAAATACCCACTAGAGGGAAGAAGTAATTTGATAGAAAAGGACTTAGAAAAATCTCACCAATATTATACATATACAACATATACCAGAGTTTCCATTAATCTAATCAAAGACCCACTGTAGGGTAGAGATGTGAGAAATGGTAGTCCCAATAGGTCAATTGTTCAGCTGCGCTACGACACAAAAGATCCACTAGAGGAAAGAATTGGGGATACTACATACGCATTATTGTGTGAATTGTTAACACAATTACAGACTACATATACCACTATGCTTAGCGGTGAGTACAGGAAATTGACACATATCAAGTCACTTCCTGTTTTAAAAAAAGTTTTTCACTTTATTAAATCACACAAACACTGTCATAAACAGTCTCGTGAACAAGTGGCGTGGGCCGCGAAACGCGTCGAGCAATGTTGCTGGATAAGCTGTTATGAGAATAAAGTATCAGAAAGCACGTTTGGAGTACTAGTCGGCACTGGTGTGAGAAGCTGAGAGTGCGCAGGAATTTTTGTTTGCGCAAACAACGGGATTGAGATTATATATATATATATATATATATATATATATATATATATACACACACACACACACACACACACACACACACATAATATATAACCATGCAGCCCTATAAAATCCAAACTAAAAAAGGGACAAACAGCCAGAAAACAACTCAGCCATACCTGCATAGTAATAAATTACTTAAGAAAACTTGTAGTAGAGATCATACACCCAAATGGCTTCATGCAAGAATGTCTTTATTTACCAGAACAAGGAAAAAAACACAAGTATTTGAAGGCAGTTTCGCCCATAGGCTGCATAGGAATTACTGTCCTTAGACAGAAAAGAAAACTGGCACCTCGCCTTTAAAACCTTCAAGAATCTAAGTAATTTGCCTTTAAGAACCTCAGAGAGCCCTATGCTCCCAGCATGCACCACAGGTGACAGTTAGGTCAGTTCTTTTTGTAAAGGCGTATAAAAAAACACTTAAAACATGTACTAAACATTGCTAGACCGGGAAGGCGGGCAGGGTGCTTATGACTTTAATGAATATACCCCTGGAAGACAACTAGGATTACAGGTAAGTAACTTATCCTGCTCTTCCAGGGGATACTCATCAATAGTCATAAGCAGTGAATAGAATAGCAAGCCCATACCCCACACTTCGCGGACTAGCAATGTAGCACTAGTAATAACACCAATCTTAAAGTAATAGGTACCAATAATCAACCAAACAGATTCCTCAGAGATGCTTGACCTACTTGAGCATCTGCCTAAGTATCTGAATCTAAGCAGTAATGGCGAGAAAAAATATGAACAGACCGCCATGCGGCTGCTTTGCAAATTTCTGCTATGGAAACGTTTCTGAGGAGAGCCGTAGTTGAGGCTTTTCCTCTGGTTGAATGCGCTTTAGGCCTTCCTTGAAGAACTTTATTAGCTAACTGATAGGCCAAGGAAATACAGGAAACTATCCATCTTAAGATGGACCGCTTAGAGGTTGCTAAACCAGTATTAAAGGGACCATAATTGACAAATAACCGGTCCGTCTTTCTAATACCTTTAGTCTTATCTAAATAAAACTTCAACACCCTCTTAAAGTCTAAAGAATTTAAGGCCCTTTCAGGAGGAGTAGAGGAATTGGGAAAGAAAGTGGGTAACGGGATTCCCTGATTGATGTGGAACTCTGACAACTAGGATGAGTTCTAAGAATCACCCTATTTGCAGGAAATACTGTGTAGGGTTCCTTACAGCACAGAGCTTGCAATTCGCTTACTGTACGAGCAGAGGTAATTGCGACCAAGAAGGCCACTTTAAAAGATAAGTGCTGCAAAGAAGACTTGTGTATTGGTTCAAAAGGTGTTCACATCAGCTTGGTCAAGACCACATTGAGCTTCCACGGAGGAGAAGGCGCTCGAACTGGTGGATACACCTTTTTTAATCCTTCTAAAAAACCTTCACTACTGGCATCTTAAAGAAAGGACCCTGTGTAGGAGATTTTCTGTACGCTGTGATGGCTGCTAAGTGTACCTTCATGGAGGAAAATTGCAGCCCAGACTTAGCCAGATATAACATATGGCAGTATGACCTGTTCCTGTCCTGAGACTGGGTAATGTCCGTTATTCAAAAACCAGATGTAGAAACGCTTCCATTTGAAAGCGTAGGAAGCTCTAGTGGAAGGTCTTTTAGCTTCCTTGAGGATGTTCATACACTCATCTGGCAAGTCTAAGTGCCCATATTGCAAAATTTCAGGAGCCATGCTGTCAGCGAAGGAAGGCTGGGATGGAATACTCTTCCCTGGCTCTTGGACAGCAGGTCCGGACGGCAAGGCAACCTCTGGGGTGGAACTTCAGAGAGCTGTAAAAGGTCCGGGTACCACCATTGGCGCGGCCACTCCGGAGCTATCAGTATCATCCTGGAGTTGGTCTTGTAAAATTTGGTGATCACCACTGGAATGAGAGAAAGTGGGGGAAAGGCATAGAGCAAATTCTGGGATCAGCTTATCAGCAGCGCATTCTCGCGTGAACCTGGTTGGGGAAACCTGGATTCGTAGACGGGGCATTTGGCGTTTGTTGCGTCTGCGAACAAGTCTATGTCTGGAAACCCCCAGCGTTGAAAAATGCCCTGAGCTACGTCGTTGTTGAGCACCCAGTCGTGCGCCTCTACAAACTCTCTGCTGAGGCAGTCCGCCTGAACATTTAGGACACTAGGGACGTGACCTGCCTTGATGGTCAGACGTCTTGCCAGTAACCACTTCCAAATTGCTTGCGCCTCCTGGGACAGAATTCTGGACCTATTGCCTCCCTGCTTGTTCAGGTAAAACATTGTCGTGGTGTTGTCTGTCTGAACTAAGAGGGAGTTTGATCTCAGAGACGGGAAGAAGGATTTGAGAGCTAGATGGACCGCTCTCAGTTCCAGGAAGTTGATATGGTAACCCTTCTCTGTGTCCAACCACCGACCTTGAACTTGGAGGGGATCCATATGAGCATCCCAGCCCTGTAGTGAGGCGTCTGTCACAATAGTTTGTGTTGGAGTCTCTTGGTGAAAGGGAACCCCTTGCAGTAAATTCGATCTTTGTCCACCACCTGAGGAGTCCCTGGAAGACTGGGGAAGTGCAATTCAATCTTTCCACTTCCCTGAAGACTGTGCCCACTGGTCCTCCAGAGCCTGCAGAAGAGGACACATGTGCAATCGAAAATTGGGGACAATGAAGATGCACGAGGCCATGGAGCCCAGGAGCGAAGACACTTGTCTGACCGTAGGGAGGAGAGTCTGAAGAAGCTCCTGAGACTTCTTCTTGATAGATATGAACCTCTCCTCCGGACACACGCTTCCTTCCACGGTGTCCAGAGACGATCCCAGGTAGTGAATGCTCTGAGTGGGGTTGAGAATCGATTTCTTGAAATTGACTCGTAGACCCAGGCTGTTCAGAATGTGAAGACTGTAAGACAGATGCGACTGAAGCAGAGATGGAGTGGAACTCTTCGGAAGCCAGTCAGCGAGGTATGGGTAAATGAAAATTCCTCGTTTGCGCTAAAAAGCCGCCACCACTGCCATGCACTATGAAAACGTTCTGGGTGCGGACTTGAGTCCAAATGGCAGAACTCGAAACTTGTAATGATGCAGAGCTAATTGAAAACTGAGAAACTTTTGATGCTTCCTGGACACTGGAATGTGGAAATAAGAGTCCTGCAAATCTATGGAGCACATCCAGTCTCCTTGATGTAAATGGGGGAAGATCTGGTGTAGAGGCAGCATCCAGAACTTTTCTATTCGTATGTATCTGTTTAAGATGCGAAGATCCAGAATAGGCCTGTACTCCACAGAAGGACCCTTTTTCTCGACCAGGAAATAACGAGATTATATCTCCTGGCGCCTCTGATGAATTGGGATACGTTCTATGGCTTCTTTTACCAAAAGACTGCGTACCTCCTTTTGAAGGATGGGATGACACAAACCGAGTTCCCTCGGAGGAATGTAAGGAGGTGGAGGCTGGAAATGTAGTAGATATTCATTTTCGACAATATTCAGCACCCGTTTGTCGCTTGTTATATTGCGCCACTCCTCCAGAAAACCAACAATACTTCCTCCTACCAAAGTGGACAACACGTTTAGAGGAAGTAACTGCTCATTGTTTCGCTGGCTGTTTTGAGGTAGAGGCCTGTTGTCTATTGTTGCCTCTTCCCCTCCCTGGAAGTCTTTGTCGGAAATGAGACCTTTGCTGCTGCTGTTGACCTTGAGACGACCACTGGTTCGATTGACCTTTTTGTTGGAACTGGCGTTTATCATTGGAACGAAAACGCTTACGAAAGTCTTTCTCCAGACCTACCGCCTTAACTGTGTCCAGTTTCGCCGTCATTTTTGGCATCTCCTCGTCTGCATGAGGACCGAAGAGAGAAGATCCATTAAACGGTAAGTTAGTGATCTTTCGCTGTAGTTACGGTTTAAGGCCTGTTAATCGCAGCCATGCAGCACGCCTTGAACAGATCCCATGAGCGTATCCGTGAGCAGCTGAATCAGCCCCGTCCGCTGTGGCACTAATAACTTGGTTAGCGACAAGACATCCTTCCGGTAAGATTTCTCGAAAAACTTGCTGATATTCTTTAGGAAGCTGGTCTACAAAACGACCCAGGGAATCCTATAAGGATCTGTCGTATCTTCTCAATAGAGCAGAGGCACTGGAAACCTCCATGAAAGAGCCTGATGTGTTGCACCTTTTTCTGCCCATGGAATCCATCACTTTGCTGTCTATCTGGAGGAGCGGAGGATGAAGACATCGTTGACTGAGTTTTCCTAGCCGCTGCCACAATGATAGAATCTGGAGGCGGATATGAGCGAAGAAATAATGGATCCTGATCAGGGGCCTTATATTTCTTAGCTATTCGTGAAGGCACATCCCCCACTGTTGCAGGAGTTACAAAGGTCGGAGTGGCATGGTCAATAATGCCAGGAACAAGTGGAAGCAATGGTCTGGCTGAGGAACGATGATGTAGGGTTTCAAAGATTACCATGGTGGACACAGTAGGAACCAACACCATAATATTCAATTTGCTCGCTCCTCAACCTAACACCTCATTGAAAGTAGTAAGATCATCCACAGGTGAAACTCGTGATGGAGGTGTAGAAGTACAAGTAGGATAGTAATCTCTCCTAGAGGACTTGGTAGACTAGGTAGAACAAGTGCGAGGTCTTCGAGGACTCCTCCTTGATGAAGAATGAAAAGACCTAGACCTGTCCCTTGAATGTCTGTGACGGGATCGCGGAGAGCGTGATCTAGTCAGAGATCTTCTTCATGAAGATACCACAGTGGGCGTCCTTGATCTTCGTGGAGATCTCCGAGGTGCTTGAATTGGAGATCTTGACAGGCGAGGAGAGTAGGTACGGGAATAGTCCGAACCAGGACTGCTGATAGACCTAGCTTTCGTCCGCCTAGGTTCTTCACCAACTTCTGGAGAGCCCTCCGGTGAAACCTGTACAATATTAAGTTCAGGTGACGAAGCTCTTGAGGGAGAATAAGATGCACCAACAACCTCCACCGAGGCCCCAGCATGTTCCTTGTCCCTCGACATCGATGGCCTCTACGTCGACAAATGACCCTCCCTCGACGTCGACCCTGGTGATGCCCTGTAGGAGTCAAGGGCTGCGCAAATTTCGACGTCTTCAAAGGAGACCTCGACGTCGACCTGGCATGACATTGTGGCGATCTTGACTTCGCCGTCGAACGACAGTGTCGTTATCTCTACGTCGAATGGTGCCTTACTCTAGAAGTCGAATGGTCTTCAGGTCTCTTCAGACGTCGGCAAGCTTCTCGACATCGACCTACGGCGAGGTGACGGAGAGCGTCTCGGCGTCGATGGGGGTCTAGACGACGATACATGCTTCGAAGTCTATAGACCCGTATCTTGGCCATACCTCGGATCAGAAGCAGGACACTTCGACGTCTTTCTCGACGACGGAGACTGTTCAGGCCTTTTATTCGACGGTGGCTGAGACACCGACGGCGAACAATCTGGAATCTTCCTTTTTCTCGACGTTGTAGAGGCAGATTGTAGGTGTCGATGCTTCTGATGAGAGGAGGGCTCTTGATCCCCAAGGCCACTTTCTGGATGTGTTTTTCCTGTCTCCATCCTCGCCTGAAGTCGAATCCTCTCTCTATCACAGAGTGTTCTTGAGGAAAACCTTTGGCAGTGATAGTGATAACAGGCGTCTACCTTATGAGAAGAAGGAATGCAGGCGATACACAAGGAGTGTGGATCTGACCTAGCCATCTTTTTTCCACAAGATGGACAATTTCTGAAGAGAGCTGGCATTTTGACAGAAAAAGATGACATGTTTCTGTCGGAAAAAGAAGGTAAAACTTCTTCCACCACAAGAGAAATGCTAAACAGCAAGAAAAATAATTTCTGACTAAAAAGTCAAAAAACTGTCGAGCTCAAGCTCCAGGATCCTCACGGAAGGAGCCGAAAAAAAAGAACTGACCTGTCACCTGTGGTGCATGCTGGGAGCATAGGGCTCTCTGAGGTTCTTAAAGGCAAAGTACCTAGATGTCTTAAAGGCAAGGTGCCTGTTTTCTTTTCTGTTTCAGGACAGTAATTCCAATGCAGCCTATGGGCCAAACTGCCTTCAAATACTCTTGTGTTATTTTCATTGTTCTGGAAAATAAAGAAATTCTTGTATGAAGCCATTTGGGTGTATAGTCTCTATTACAAGTTTTCTTAAGTAATTTATTACTATGCAAGTATGGCTGAGTTGTTTTCTGGCTGTTTGTCCCTTTTTAGTTTGGAATATATATATATATCTAGAGATCTAGAGATCTCTATCTAGAGATCTAGAGATCTCTATCTAGAGATCTAGAGATCTCTATCTAGAGATCTAGAGATCTCTATCTAGAGATCTAGAGATCTCTATCTAGAGATCTAGAGATCTCTATCTATATCTAGAGATCTCTATCTATATCTAGAGATCTCTATCTAGAATCTATATCTAGAATCTATATCTAGAATCTATATCTAGAATCTATATCTAGAGATCTCTATCTAGAATCTATATCTAGAGATCTCTATCTAGAATCTATATCTAGAGATCTCTATCTAGAATCTATATCTAGAGATCTCTATCTAGAATCTATATCTAGAGATCTCTATGTAGAATCTAGAGATCTCTATGTAGAATCTAGAGATCTCTATCTAGAATCTAGAGATCTCTATCTAGAATCTATATCTAGAGATCTCTATCTAGAATCTATATCTAGAGATCTCTATCTAGAATCTATATCTAGAGATCTCTATCTAGAATCTATATCTAGAGATCTCTATCTAGAATCTAGAGATCTCTATCTAGAATCTAGAGATCTCTATCTAGAATCTAGAGATCTCTATCTAGAATCTAGAGATCTCTATCTAGAATCTAGAGATCTCTATCTAGAATCTAGAGATCTCTATCTCTCTCTATATATATATATATATATATATATATATATATATATATATATATATACTACTATTATAAAGAGAGAACACACACCTTTGAGCCAGGTAAACTCGGTAACCACAGCGCCAATCCACACTCGCGATACATTGTAGAAATTGTCAGGGTGTGCAGATGGACATAGGCGATAAAAAATAAAAAAATAAACGTACATTTAAAAATATAACTTTTAAAAAAAAGTAGTGCCCTGAAAGTAGCGTCGGCCACGACGTAGCGCTGGCCAGGACGTGCGTGATGACGAGCGGCGGACATGGAGCGGCGGTGAAGTGAGGAGCACGGGGAGAAGCGGCGGCTCAGGTGTGTCATGATGAGCGGCGGACATGGAGCTGCGGTGAAGTGAGGAGCGCTGGAAGGAAGCAGCAGCTCAGGTAAGGTAAATGCACATTGGAGTCGGGGCGGGAGGGGGTCGGAACGGGTGTGCACAGAGGGACGGGCGGGAGGGAGTCGATCGGGAGAGGGTGTGCACAGAGGGACGGGCACGGAAGCATCAAATGCTGCCCCCAGCCCCTTTCTGCCCCAGGCAACGCTGGGGCGGGCTGCTAGTATATTAGTATATCTATCTATCTATCTATCTATCTATCTATCTATCTATCTATATATATGCTCCGGGGTCCCGCATATGGGCGGGAATCATTCACTACTTATGACTATTGAGGAGTATACCCTGGAAGAGAACTCCAGATATCCATGTGTGAAGGGCTTATAGTGATGTTGTGTAAGCCAGACCGGGACGCTATAAATATTAGCTCCCACCACCCACTGTCCATGATTAATGTTGATGCCAAGGTGGTGTCTACATTGTTGGCCTGTAGATGGCAGGGAATGATCAGCTCACTCGTGCACGAAGATCAATGTGGCATCATCCCAGCCAGGAGCACAAATGAACATTTGAAGACTTACTCGTATCATGCACTCTGCGCAGGGCTTCAATCTGGCAGCCGTACTGGTTGCTTTGAATATCGAAAAGGAATTTGATACAATAGGCTGGGAAAATATGATGACGATAAACTTTAAATTGCAATTTGGCACTACATTTTGGAGTTTGGTTTCTGCTCTAGACAAACCACACAGACAGAGGTCGATCAAGGAGCTGTGTTTCCAAGAAGTGGGTTATCGAAAGAGGCACAAGACAGGGCTGACCTCTTTCGTCACCAGTGTTCACCTTAGCAAGGCAAACAGCCAGTAGTCTGACATCTGAGTCACTTCCTGCGGCAATGGGAAGTTCGGGAGGGTAACTGTGAAATTGCTTGCCCAAGACGCAATTTCTGCAGCCATTATCAGTTCCACCAATAACTGACTGAAATACAGAAGTGGTTCCTGAGCTACAGATGTTGGTGGTAGGATTTCTGTTAGGGTGCAGATGATGGTGGTAAGATTTCTGCTAGAATGTGGATGGGAGGTGGGGGGTCATTGACTACAAATTTGAGCTCTTAAGCACCACGGCTGGGAATGAAAAGACTTCCCCAGAGAGACAGCCTGGAGCACAGGTAATATCCACCATTGGGGTCTAATAAAGGCACTGTAACCTTGGGATAAGGTTTGATGAAGCCTTATCCTTTAAACAACAAGCAGGCACAGTGGCAGGGTCCTGCTTCAATATCATAAAAAGTCTTAGACGGTTTTTTGACTTCCTTCCCCTAACAGCCAGAAAGACCGTTGCAGTAGCCCTCATCACATCTCGCTTAGACTACTGCAACAGCATCTACGCAGGCTCAAACAGAGCGGTTCTGCACAAGCTGCAGATGGTTCAAAACGCCGCCGCCCGTCTGGTGCTAAGATTACCCCGGAAATCTTCGGCCTCAAAAGCACTCAAAGACCTGCACTGGCTACCTATACACAAAAGAGTATTATTTAAAATCCTACTCATCACGTTTAGAGCTTACCACCAGTCAGGACCGACCTACCTGTCCCAAAGGTTTGGAAGATACACTCCCTCAAGATCACTCAGATCTTCCAACCTAAACCTACTGGCAGTCCCCAAGTTTAGACTAACCACGAAAGGCGGAAAATCCATCGGAGTACTTGGAGCCAAAGCCTGGAACAAACTCCCACATCAAATGCGCTTAATCCACTGCGAAAAACTATTTCGCAAAACGCTTAAAACATGGATCTTTAAAGCTGAAGACTCACTCTGCCTAGCACTAATCTAACCCTCTCTGTATTCATCGACCAGGACCTATTAACATGACCAGCCTTGAGCTGCACCCCCCCCTTCTTTTCAGGACAGTGATGTCTAGCGCCAAGATGCTCCTTGGAGTGTAAGTGCGCTCTATAAAAGCCTATTAACATAACATAACATAACTGTTATTTTGAAGGTCTGAATAAAGCCCACATCTGTAGGATATGGATGGAGGAGGCTATCTACCTCTGAACCACCCTGCTCAGTCACTAAAAGCCTAGGCCGGGTGAATAAAGCATGTCCAAACCGGAGACAAAGAGTTCTTACATTAGTGTGACTCTCAGGCACGTGGGTAGAGTGTGAGTAAGAGCCCGGTTCTCAAAACAATTGTTTACCACCGCTCTAGCCACTTGAAGGATGTCTATCATTTCTGAGGATTTTGATGTTACCTAGCATGGCTCAGAAAACCACATCAGAGACAACTGCGATGTCATTAGAGCTTCAGTAAATATCAGCATTTGCAGAAGCAGCACTGAGGCTGGACCCTGTGAAGACGTTGAGCTGGGCATCATTAGAGAGAGAAAAGCCTGAATCACAGTACCATGGATCGGGCCATACCTTGGGAAAAAGAAGGGTCCTAGAAGGAGGAGGGCCTTCCTTGAAAAGATCCAAAATGGCCAGCTGAAAAGTCTCAACAAGAGAATGATCAACAGATGAAGAAATTGCCAACCAAAACCTTAAGAACCAGAATCCATTCGGAGGGGGAACTGATGAAGCCAATGTCTGGGAACAGTGCAGTGGACTTAATCTCAGAGTAGGACAGATTTTTCAATGATGAAGGGGAGGGCTTCTCTTTTCTATGCTGTTTCTTATGTTTCTTTTTAGAGGACCCTTTTGAGGGTCACTCCCTGTCAGGAAAAGGAGGGCTAAGGGGGGTATCAATGTGGGCCTTGGATAAGACCACGACTGGATGCAAGGGGGCACAGAAGTTGCACTTTGAGTGAGGGATTGTAATCCAAATCCTAGGCATCACAGGGACATATGCTTGCCACACCATGAACAGTGTTTGAACCTCTAATTATTCCAGAGGTGTTATTTGATGAAGCCTGATTAATAAACAAAGATTTCAATAGGAAATAAATAAGATGATCCAGATGTCGAAAACCGAATTGGCAGCAGCAACAAAGCTCCGCTGTATAAAGGTGACAGTGTGACTTCATGGTCTGGAGTCCTGTAGCACCACTTTGCACTGTTATAGAACAGCAGCAAGAAAAAATGCCAGATCCTGTTACAGCCTAAGGATTTTCATAAGGAGAGGAATTTGTGGGAAGAAGTATCCATCAGAAGGAGGTACCCTGCCACCAAACCTGGCAAAGAGCTACTGATCTAGATATGGATCAAAAGCCCCAACTTGCCACATCCATGGCTGCACCAACCAATGACAGCAGAGGAGAACTTCCCTTCATGGAAAACAGACTTCGCTGCCTCTTTCATCGTCTAGGCCCAGACAACTTAATTAATGTCTCTGCCACAGGGATAATTCCTATTCTGAAGTTATCCATTCCTTTCCCTTCGCAGCAAGGAGAGTCCCTATAGCAGGAGAGACACTTGAGTACTACATGACAACTGAGCCCAACTTCAAATTCTCAAGCAAGCGGAGGTGTTTACTGGGGGCTTTTCTAAAGGTGAGAAAGTTGTAAAAGAAGCAGGTTCTCTTTGGGGTGACTGGAAAATCAAATCTTTTGAAGGCCCTCTCAAACAGAAAAAACACAAAATATCGGCTGGGAAACCAGATAAGGATCGTGTTTTTTACTTGCCCGAGCAACGTATTCTGCCCATTCAGTCTCTGAAGCACACTTTTCCTTCACTGTTTTGGTCATCTTCTTCAGCCTTGCGAGTCTCTGGAGTATTAGCAGCAGCCTGCTGAGGAGGAGTTCAGGTTCTACTGGCAGCTGAAGCAATTGCTGCATTGATAATGGAAGTGAAGGTGATAAAGCTAGTGGTGGGTGATATGTGGATGGGGAAATCTGGTTTAACAGGCCTCTATCAAAGCCTGACGAACTCCCCCTCCTACAAGTAATAATAAATAATAAATAATCCCTCTATCAGACGGTTCTATTGAAGATCATGGTTAGGATCTTGGTAGTTGTTGAAGTAGATGAAGTGTAACCGGCGGGTGCCATTCTTTGCTGGAAGATCCACTGTGAGTATACAATACCTCTGCTGGAAGTTCCACTCTTATTGGACATCAAAGGAGTAGGTTCTGATGAGAAGATTGTTGATAATGTGGTCATCAAAAAAGGGGTTATTGCAGAAACTGAGGCGATGTTTGGTTAATGACAACGGTCTCGCTGACTGTTGTTGGCAAGGACTTCTCTGATAAGGATTTCTTGGGCAATTTCATCATAGACTGATATCTTTGATGCATGTTTTGATGTGAACTCCACTAAGTTGACCTTTAGCTCAGAGTGTAGATGGCTTCATAGGCCAGCGTACTCTGGAAGTTTCACGGCAGGGCTTCCCAAGGAGCTGCTTTTGAGACACTTTAGAACTGTACATATGCATGCATGTTTATGACTGTGAAGGTACACCCTCTGATGCAGGGGTATCTTTGAACGTCAACTTACTAAGAAATAGAAATGCCTCAAATGGAAAATGCTACTTACCCAGTAAGCATCTGTTCTTGGCAGATAGAGCTGTAGAGCTTCATGCTGTGCATAGATCTCCATCTAGTCTTGGACCCGGATGTTTGCACTTTGTTTTTCTTTGAAGAAGTATTTTCCAGTCACAAGGTAGGTGAATCCTCCTTTTGGTGACAGTGTGCATAGGCATCGACTCCATTGTTAGATTGAGCATCGACTCCACTGTTAGATTGTTTTCTCGCAGAGGGTGATAACTGAGTTAGTAAGAGTATTAAAAGGAGATGTCCATGAACGCATGTATCTAAGTAAGATTTTACTTTAAAAGGTAAAGGTACCCGGGGAGGCGGGTGGGCGCATATGACTCTATAGCTCAATATGCCAAGAACAGATGCTCACTGGGTCAGGAGCATTTTCCGTTCGAGGCATATGAGCTGTAGATCATATGCTGTGCAAAGACTACAAATGCAAAAACAACAATTGATGGACAGAATGCAGAACAATGTCATACATTCACCCCTGTACAGAGATCTGGGCCTAAATCCATCGTTTTTTTGCACTCCACACCACCCCAGTTCAGACATGGCCATATGCAAATCAGCCTTGACCCTGTGCCTCATGGAAACAGTCCAGCCCGAACTGCCAAGCCATGTCTTTCCTGGACCGGAATCAAGCATCCCAAGACCGGTTTCTGGCTATCAGCCGTCTTCAGCCAGGATAGCTCGACTCCAGTGGTGTGGAAAACATGGGACTCGCGTCTGAGCAGTTTCAGACTAATTTGCATAAGGCCATGTCTGAACTGGGGTGGCAGAGTGGGCTAAAGAACGGTGATGGATTAAACCCAGATCTGTTGACTGGGTGTGAGTGTTTGATTGGTTCAGATGCTCCGTCCATCACAACCCCCTTCTGTACTGCTTGTTAGTGCAAAGACTACAAAGCAGTTATCTGCCAAAACAGTGGCTAACCTGTATCTCTTGCAGTGGACTGAAACAGTGTACGTAAAACTGCCTGATCCACTCTAGTTTGTAGTCTTGCTAACACATCCACACAATAGTGTTTGTGAATGTGTGAGTTGTGGACCATGTTGCAGCTTTGCATATGTCATCTATGGGTATATTTCCTAAGAATGCCATACGAGCCCTCAGTTTGCGTGTAAAGTGTGCTCTAGGGGGGAACTGTTAACGTTTGTTTTGCTTTTGCATAGCGTATTTGAATGCACTTGACTATCCACCTTGCAATACCTGATTATGATATGGGATTGCCTTTGTGTGGTGGAGCAAAAGCGACAAATAGTTGATTTGTTTATGTTACTGAAAGGTTTTGTACTTTCTATGTAATAAAGCAATGCTCTCTTCACATCTAATGTGTGTAGGGCACGTTCTGCCACTGAATCTGGTTGAGGGAAGAACACGGGTAACACAACAGATGGTTTGATATGAAAAGCAGAAATGACTTAGTCCGAAGAATCACTATTTTGGTGCATTTGTAAAAAGGGTACTCCTACAGTTAATGCCCGAAGCTCACCGGCTCTTCTGAGTGATATGGTAGCAATGAGGAAAGCAACATTCCATGTGAGAAATTGCAAGTTCACATTTGTGCAATGTGTCAAAGATGGACCCATTAGTCTGGTGAGAACAATGTTGAGATTCCAAACTGGAGCAGGTTGACGTCTCGGGGGAATGACTCTTGAATCCCTCCATTAAAGGCTGTGATAACAGGTGCTCTAAAAAAGATAGATGTTGTCTTTTCTGGAGGTATGCAGGTATTGCAGCCAGATGTAAGCATATAGACGTGTACGCTAAATTGGATTGTTGTAGATGTAACAAATAATGTTTTGTACAGAAGCATCAAGCAGGTTGACGTGGTCATTACAGTACATCACAAACAGCTTCCACTTTGCTGCATAGCAGGCTCTAGTGGTTGGACGTCTACCCTCTAGGATAATATTCATGCAGTCTGGTGTTAGATTAAGATAGCCAAACTCTAAGATTTCAAGAGCCAGATCACCAGATTGAGTTCACTGGTGTCTGGATGTCTTATGTCTCCATGGCTCTGTGTGAGGAGATTGGGTGTAAGACGTATTTTTTGGTGAGGAACTACTGAGAGTTCCAATAGGGTTGTGAACCAAGGTTGACGTGCCCATGTGGGAGCAACTAGGATTAGTGTCAGGGAAACTTGTTTAAGTTTCCGAACCACTAATGGAATGAGTGAGAGAGGCAGAAAAGTGTAAGCAAATATCCCTGACCAATTCATCCATAGTGCATTCCCTTTGGACAATGGGTGTGGATACCTGAATGCAAACATGGTCTGCGTTAGCTGTGACAACTGGAGTGTGCGTCTCCCTCCCGGTTTTTATATGTTGTACATGGCAGTCATGTTGTCTGTACAATTTAGGACAGTCTTGCGTAATAGCTGAACTTGAAATGCTTTCAGCACCAGAAAAATCTCTAGCAGCTCTAGATGATTAATATGAAGCTGTTACTGCTGCAAGCTCCAATTGCCCTGGATTGTGTGGGTTTGGAGATGGGCTCCCCGACCTGTCAGTGATGAGTCTGTCAGCATTATCTGTGGAACCAGGTGGCTGAAGGCCCACCCTTTTAAAGGGTTTTGTGTGTTCCACCACTGAAGAGAGCGATGGGCGCAGTAGTCTACCAACACTAGATCTGATGACGGACCGTGAGCTTGGTTCCACTGACGTGCTAAACATTCCTGTAGGGGACGCATTTCAAGTCTTGTGTAGTGGACTATAAAAATGCAAGACGCCATCATTCCCAGTAACTGCATGAACACTCGGGCTGGTAAGGGGTCTTACGGCTGAAACTGAGACATCGGGGTTTGTATATGCCGGACTCTGGCTGGAGTTGGGTATGCATGAGCTTTTTGTGTGTTTATTGAAGCTCCAAGATATGCTCGAGGCCTGGAGGGTCAGAGATGGGATTTGGACAGATTTACTGTGAATCCTAGCTCTTGAAGCAATTGCAGTTTTTTGTGTGTGGTGTAGACAACTGTTAGACGACTGGCTCATAAAGGCCAAATCGTACAAGTATGGGAAGACAGATGGGCTGCAACTACTGCCAAGCATTTTGTGAAAACCCTGGGTACGGTTGGTTCTGCGAACGGGAGGAATTTGAATGGATAGTGCTGATCTGGCACCACAAACCTGAGGCATTGCGGTGCGCAGGGTGTATTGGAATATGAAATTAAGCGTCCTCTAAATCCAGAGTGGAGAGAAAGTCGCCTTGCTGAAGAAGGGGAAGCACTGGTTGGAGTGTTACCATATGAAAATGGTCCTACTGAATGTATAGATTTAGTTCTCTGAGGTCTAACATAGGCCTGAGAGAGCTGTCCTTTTTGGGAAGTAGAAAGTAGAGGGAGTACACCCCTTTTACCTTTTATGGTAAAGGGACTGGTTCTATTGCACCTTTCTACTACAAATGTCTTGCTTTAGAAGGGTGAGATGTTCTTGTGACACGAGGTGTGACCTTGGAGGAATGTTTGGTGGAGTGCTTGTAAGCTCCAGGCAATAACCAGATTGGATAATTTGTAGATCCAATTTGTCTGATGTAATCATATTCCAAATGGGTAGAAATTGGGAAAGACATCCCCCAGACAGGAGTGGAATGATGGGGGGGGGGGGGGGGGGGGGGGGGGGTATGGAAAGGAAGTCAATGTTTGCTATTTGCAGAGGAAGTGCGTGTTGACTTACCTCGGCCTCTTCCTTTGCCGTTTCCTCTATATCCACCTCTAAAATAAACATTTGATGAGGGCGACTGATAGTTACCTTGTAAGTGGAGGAGGGATGGTGTTAGACCTGTCTGGCCTTGTGCGTAGCCCCTACTATTTATTATTTATTTTGTCCCCTTTTTGCCCCTCATACCCCTTAAATCTTTTTGGGTCCACTAGATTTTTATGGTGTTGGCCTGGGGGATAGATGTTCTTTCGCCCTCATGATTTTTCACCTCAGGCCTAGGTGCCTTTCATGACAGGAATTCACTTAGTTCAACAAAATGGTGGCTACTAACTGCCACAACTGTCAGTTCCCTAGAATGCCCCATAGATTAATATTAGGCCTTCCAGAACCTTCTGGACCCTACTGGACCCTGTGTGGACAGGCTATATAAGGGCAGAGGTCAGGAAGCCATTTTGTGCAATCAGTGAGCTGGAGGAGAGAGGCAGTGGTGTGAGGAGGAGGACGCACTGGAAGAAGTTAGTTTGTCTAAGGGATAGACAACCCCTTTGAGGAGACGTTCCCCCTCTTGCCCCTGACCAATCCCTCTCATTGGATGTTACTCCCCGAAGGATTCAGTGTGGCCGTGGCTGTAGGCCCCCGGAGCCTTCTGACCCCCCCCCCACTTCCCCAAGCTGCTGGCTGGAAGAACGCCCCATTCCCTTCCGTGAGATCACCTCACCGCTAAAGCAGGGGAGAAGACCAGAGCGAGAGCCGCTGCCCTGCGCTGCTAGAGAGCCCCGGTATCTGAGGCAAGTGTTGGTGAAGGTGTTGCTGAGCTGCAGCGCTTGAGCGGGGGTGGCGCTAATCCTTGCGCAGGCCCAGTGGTGCGGCTGAAGGAGGTGAGGGAGCCGGCGGACTGCTAATTTCCTGCGCAGGCTCTGTAGCAGTCATCGGACCTCCGCGTGAGGGAGGCGGCGCCGAGCAGGAACAATGATCACCCGCGCAAGCGCTACAGCAAGTCCAGGAAGTGTTCGGCGAGGTTCGCGTCGGACTGCAATACCGGCCACCTCAGTCCTGTCACCTCCGTTTGCTGGCGAGTGGGTGAAGGGCCGGAAATTGTGCAAGAGCCTTCAGGAGGAGGGAGTGTTGAAGTCTGGACGCAACGATATCCTCCGTTCAGGCCCCAAGTAAGGTGGAGAACCTGGTGGAGGAGTACAGAGCGTCTGGGGAGGAGTTCGTCCCGGCCTCAATTTCTGGAGAACTGTCGAAGCCCTCTCTCATTCTCCCTTCTTAAGCTGATTAACTTTCTGACTGGCCTGATTAGTGGGAGAGGTCCGTTGGAAGGCTGGTGGGGTTAAAAGGCACAGTGGAGTGAGTGAAGCAGGAAGTCACCTCAAGGCTGGGAAAGAAGCCTGAGACACTGTGGGTATCAAATTGAGAGAGGTGTATATTTTGGGATTTTCTTACAGGGGAGGAAGGGAAGAAGACGTTATGACCTTATCCTGTGCTACTTGAGAAGAGGTGATAATAGAACTGTTTATGTGATCATAAATGAAAACTGTAATTCTGGTATTGCTTCCTCTATTGCAAGGAAGGGTCACCCAGTGGGCAGGGAGGTAACCTCCTTGGGTCCAAAGATCTAGATATTCCTGAAGTGATAATCTGAATTGTGTTAAAGTGTAATAATCCTCTTGGGGAAACCATAAACACCCTAGCCTGGGTGTTCATTCTATTAGAAAAGGGGGGTGCTTTAGCCGTCTAAGAAGAAAGTGTTTTCCAGAGTCATTTACTGTAAAAAGACTAAGCACTGCTGAACCGGATTCTCCTTATGTTATTGGATATGTGTGGAAAGAACTTTTAAAAATTGTACATTGTATTTAATTGCAAAGCAACCGAGAGGAGAGTGAGAAGTAAACAAAGAATATTTTTATAAACCAGCTCATATTTTTACACAAAGATTGGTGTAGCGTCATTTTTTAGTGGAATTGCTTGAAGTTACTGCTGGGTGGTATGCAACCTTCACACATGTGCCTCTATTAGAGATTGTCTTACCCTAGGCCAGGCTACCCTAGGTGACCTGACAACTTTAGGTCCAACAGATGGTCTATAGAAACCTTTTTTTGGATCCGTCCCTGTAAGATGAGCGACAAAAGGATCCTCTGTTGGAAGAGGACTGTAAGGCCCCCATGGACTTAGCAACTTCAGCATCCTTTTACATCTTTTCTAGTGATGTATCGACAGCTGGACCAAAGAGATGTTCTTTGTCGAAGGGTTGATTAAAAATAGAGGCTTGCACCTCAGGCTTGAATCCTGAAATTCTTAACCAAGCATGTCTATGGAGCAGTACACTAGTGTTAACTGCCCGAGCTGCTGTGTCTGTGTAACGGGGTGTACAAACGGGTCCCGCAGGGAAGGAAAGACTCAGTGCCTCCAGGTGCTAGTCTACCTCGCGAAAAGGGGACGACCGAGGGGAGGTCCGACTTAACTCTTGTTCCCTCCCCTCCCCTCTCTCTGTCTCAATCACAGGACCCAGCAGCAAACTGGACGGAGACGAACGCTGTGGAATGGCCCTTTAACTCCGAGGAAAACACCGAGTGGGAGGAGTCGGCATACCAGCCCTGCCCCTCAAAAGGAGAACCCGACGCATCTCAGGTGTGCTTGTTCACCTGGAGGACGGAAGGCGAGAGAGTGCGGAGGACGGAGATTCAGGAGGAGGAAGGTACAGAACGGAGGAGGATCGAAGCCCAGGAGGAGAGAGCGGGAGACGACACGGGAAACATCGAGAGCCGAGCAGCTGGAGAGAAAGTTGGGAGTCGGACGACAGGAGTGGAAACGCGAGCAGAGTCGGCGCCTGCCCAGGACGGAGGAAAGCCAGGAGGCCACCGTTCCCACGAGCCGCCCAGCCACTCACCCAGGGGAGGTGCGTGGCGTCTCCTGGTACGTGACCGTTTAAGGGGCTGGGTAGGAGGTCAGCGTACACTAGGTACCACCCCGCGGGACGTGTAGTTTTAACGGTATCCTTCAGGCACCCTTCCCCGCCATTCACTCGTTAACTGGAGCACCGGGAGTCCCCTCACTTCCCCTCCCCTGCACCGATTGTTATTTGGAACAGACCCCTGACACTTTTCTTTCTTTTCCTTTCCTCTGGCTGGGTGATCGCTGGAGAGCTACTCCGACAGTCGGGACGGACTCCGAGGCAGAAGAGACCCCTATCCGAAGACCGGACGTGACCCGGAAGAAGGAAAAGGTCATCCACCGTCGACGGAGTCGAAGCCAGTCACCGAGGAAATATCCTAATCGTAAAAGCTGTACCGATCAACTGTTTGCAGCAATAAAACCTAAGTTGCCAAGAGCTCGCCTATTGCCCATAACTTCTGCGCCGCAACCCGCCCCTATTGTAACAGTGGTGGAGAATGCGGGCAGCTTAAATCTCGATACTGAGATGGAAACCATTCTGCAAGAGCTCGTTAAAGGACAGGAGAAGCTCGGCTGGGTGGCGGAACAGCAGCTGACCTCGGCCCAGGCCGACCGGGAGATCCTAAAGAAAGCCCTAGCAGCCAGAGAGGAGACTCAACAGCCCTGGGTAGATCCCGTCGCCACAGGGGGATCTAGAGGAGAAGGAACCATCCCCCATGGCTCCTCTGCAGTGGCTCTGCAGAAATACCATGCCGGAGACGACCCTGATGCCTTCTTGCTGAATTTTGAAAGAGCCGCCAGGGCCTGTGGCTGGCCCATCAGCAAGTGGCCCTTCTTCTTGGCGCCCCTCCTATCTGGTGAAGCGCAAGCCGCCTACCAGGTCGCTAACCCTAACGGGGATACCTCCTACCACGATATAAAGAAGATCATTCTCGATCACCTAGGGCTGGACACCGAGGCCTACAGAATAAGGTTTCGGAAAGAAAGGGGCACCCCCGGAGAGACCCCTAAAACCCTATTCGTGAGGCTGAAGATGGCCGCCGATAAATGGCTGACCCCTAACACTAGCACTAAGACCGAGATAATGGACCATATATATCTCGAACAATTCCTGGAAGCCCTTCCCTATGCGACGCAGCGTTGGCTCCGCCAACATCACAACCTGCCGACTGCGGAAGCCGTGGAGATGGCCACCACCTTCTCCAGAGCACAACCCCGCTCCACAGGGTGGGAAAATGAACGCCACCCGAAGCAGCCCATGAAACACGAGAGACGCCCCGTCCAACGACCCATTGAACCTCCGAAGCCCCGTAGCTGGAAACCTGAGGTTCCATCCAGCTCTGGACCCCAATGCTTTGATTGTGGGAACTGGGGCCACATCGCCCGGTTCTGCCCCACGAAGAAAACCCAAGAAGAACCGATGGAGGTGGGATGCCTGCCCCGGACCGTACTTTACTCCGCGGAGATGGGGAGCACTTATCGGGTGAGTGTACAGGTGAACGGAGCGGTCATCCAGGCTCTTAGACTCAGGGTGCAGGCAGTCGGTTATTCA
This sequence comes from Lissotriton vulgaris, assembly GCF_964263255.1. Lineage (NCBI taxonomy): Eukaryota > Metazoa > Chordata > Amphibia > Caudata > Salamandridae > Lissotriton > Lissotriton vulgaris. Next base: position 617,755,015 of record NC_141691.1, on the reverse strand, counting down.
GGCCCCACATGTTCTCAGGTCTCAATACCTCGATAACCAAACCGTGACCATAAGATGTGTACACGGGGATGTTAGGACATACCCCCTTGCCCAAATACCCATAGCCCCCAAGGGAGGCCCCCAACAGCTAGTAAGGGTAGGTGTCCTCAATACCCTCCCGGAGCCTTTGATAATAGGCACTGACAATCCACGATTCCTTCACTGGTTCAGGCAGAGTCTGGGAACAGGGGAAAACAGCTCGCAGTCTCCGAAACCAGCCCTTCTAACCCCTGAACCCTGGGTCATGGACCGGAGCTTCAAATTCGCCCAGATCAACGACACCACCCTCCTTAACGCATGGGAGCAGGCCCACAGGGAGATGGACGACCCTCACCCCAGATACCCCCGATTTCTCATCTCCAAGGAGCTACTGTACCGTCAGGCTAAGGGAGGCGAACCCGAACAACTACTGGTGCCTGTCTCATACCGAGAACAAATTCTATTTTTCGCCCACACCCATCTAGTGGCTGGGCACACCGGGAGCGAAAAGACCACTCAACTTATCTTACGGTTTTTTTACTGGCCCGGTATATATAAGGACGCCCAACGCTATTGCCAGGAGTGCAACATATGCCAAACCATGAACATGACAAGACCACCGGCAGTGCCTCTCCAGCCCCTCCCCATTATCGGAAAACCGTTTGAGAGAGTCGGTATGGACATCATCGGTCCGTTACCAAAAACCCGAAAAGGACACCAGTATGTGCTGGTTCTGGTGGATTACGCCACTCGGTTCCCTGAGGCCTTCCCCCTCACGGCTACCACAACGAAGCAAGTAGCAGACAGAATGATCGAGCTTTTTAGCCGTGTGGGGTTCCCAAAGGAACTACTGACAGATCAGGGGACCCCATTCGTCTCACGGCTGATGAAAGAAGTATGCAAGTGCCTAGACGTGCACCAAATCAGGACTTCCGCTTACCATCCGCAGACGGATGGCCTAGTGGAGCGCTATAACCGCACCTTAAAGACGACATTGAGGAAAATGATGGAAGTAAATGGGAGTGAATGGGACCAGATCCTTCCCTTGGCTCTATACGTTATAAGAGGGCAACGCCAAAGCAGTCTCGGCGTGTCCTCGTTTGAGCTCTTATATGGTCGACTACCCCGCTCTCTGATGGAGATGACAAAAGAAGCCTGGGAGAACGAGGTTCCCGAAGAAACCTCAGCCACTCTGGATTATGCCCAGAACCTCAAATCCAAACTGGGAAAGCTCCGAGACCTGGCCTATGCCAACATGGGGAACAGTCAGCAAAAACAGAAACAATGCTACGATAAAGGCAAGAAGTGGAGATAGTTGAGGGTAGGGGAATGGGCCCTCGTATTGTTACCCTCCTCCACTCAGAAGTTCCGTGCCAGTTGGACGGGACCTTTCCAAGTTGTCAGAACCATTGGTAAAACCACCTATTGTCTACAGATCGGACCCCGAAAAACGCAAACGTACCATATTAACTCTCTAAAGAAATGGTTGGGAGCCCCACCCGCCGCCGACGTAAGAATCCTGACTAGCAGTACTCCGTCTACTTCCACTCAAGACCAGCTGAACATCAATGATGAGTTGACTCAAGCCCAAAAGAGGGATATTCAGACGGTACTCCACCAACATGAGGGACTGTTCTCCGACCAGCCCGGACTAACCAACCTGGCCGAACATCGAATAAACACTCCGCCTGGAAAGGTCATTAACATCAAACCATACAGAGTTCCTGAAGCCAGAAGACACGCCATAAAGAAAGAAGTACATGACATGTTGGAACTAGGGGTAATAAGGCCGTCCACCAGCCAATGGTCCAGTCCGATCGTCATGATTCCGAAGCCAGACGGTAGTCGGCGTTTTTGTATGGACTTCAGAGCCCTCAATGAGATTTCGGAATTTGATGCCTACCCGATCCCTCGAGTGGATGAACTCATAGAACGCCTTGGGGAAGCCCGGTACATCACGACACTCGACCTTACAAAAGGTTATTGGCAGGTGCCCTTACGGGAAGAGGACAAGAAGAAGACCGCCTTCAGCACTCACGAAGGACATTACGAGTTTACCGTCCTCCCGTTCGGGCTCCACGGGGCTCCCGCCACCTTTCAGAGACTTATGAACTCCGTTCTAGCCCCCGTAGCTTCCATGGCATCGGCCTATTTAGACGACATCGTCATCCACAGCAGGACCTGGGAGGATCATTTACAGCACATCCATCAGGTGTTTCAGGAACTAGAGAAAGCCGGACTAAGAGTAAACGCCAAGAAATCCCGGCTAGCCTACCAGAAGGTGAAGTACCTCGGTTATGTCTTGGGACATGGCATGATAGAACCTCAGATTGAGAAAGTCAGGGCTATAGTGGACACCCCTTTCCCCTCCACCCGGAAAGAGATGAGGGCCTTCCTAGGGTTGGTGGGGTATTACAGGAGGTTCATCCCACTCTTTGCGGACATTGCCGCCCCCCTTACAGATGCCCTACGCCAGACAGGGAAATCCAACGCTCCCATCAAGCCCACTGAGTGCATGGCCGATGCCTTCAACCACTTGAAGCGCATCATAACCACTACACCAGTGCTCACCTCACCAGATTTCTCTGTCCCGTTCCTTCTCCATACAGATGCCTCAGAGTACGGCATAGGCGCCGTTCTGTCCCAGATAGGAAAAGACGGGCTGGAACACCCTGTGGTATACGTCAGCCGCAAACTCTTTCCCAGGGAGTTGAAATATGCAACAATCGAAAAAGAATGTTTAGCTGTACGGTGGGCTATTGATAAACTTGCCTACTACCTCGAGGGTCGACCGTTCCACCTGTACACTGACCACGCTCCCCTCTTGTGGATGTCTAGAAACAAGTCCAACAACGCCAGGGTCATGCGCTGGTTCCTGGCGCTCCAGCCGTATTCATTTACTGTGCATCATAAAAAGGGAACTGAAAACATTAATGCGGACTACCTGTCTCGCCATCCCCTCCCCGATCGGGAGCGTCCTAGGGGGGAGGTGTGTAACGGGGTGTACAAACGGGTCCCGCAGGGAAGGAAAGACTCAGTGCCTCCAGGTGCTAGTCTACCTCGCGAAAAGGGGACGACCGAGGGGAGGTCCGACTTAACTCTTGTTCCCTCCCCTCCCCTCTCTCTGTCTCAATCACAGGACCCAGCGGCAAACTGGACGGAGACAAACGCTGTGGAATGGCCCTTTAACTCCAAGGAAAACACCGAGTGGGAGGAGTCGGCATACCAGCCCTGCCCCTCAAAAGGAGAACCCGACGCATCTCAGGTGAGCTTGTTCACCTGGAGGACGGAAGGCGAGAGAGTGCGGAGGACGGAGATTCAGGAGGAGGAAGGTACAGAACGGAGGAGGATCGAAGCCCAGGAGGAGAGAGCGGGAGACGACACGGGAAACATCGAGAGCCGAGCAGCTGGAGAGAAAGTGGGAGTCGGACGACAGGAGTGGAAACGCGAGCAGAGTCGGCGCCTGCCCAGGACGGAGGAAAGCCAGGAGGCCACCGTTCCCACGAGCCGCCCAGCCACTCACCCAGGGGAGGTGCGTGGCTTCTCCTGGTACGTGACTGTTTAAGGGGCTGGGTAGGAGGTCAGCGTACACTAGGTACCACCCCGCGGGACGTGTAGTTTTAACGGTATCCTTCAGGCACCCTTCCCCGCCGTTCACTCGTTAACTGGAGCACCGGGAGTCCCCTCACTTCCCCTCCCCTGCACCGATTGTTATTTGGAACAGACCCCTGACACTTTTCTTTCTTTTCCTTTCCTCTGGCTGGGTGATCGCTGGAGAGCTACTCCGACAGTCGGGATGGACTCCGAGGCAGAAGAGACCCCTATCCGAAGACCGGACGTGACCCGGAAGAAGGAAAAGGTCATCCACCGTCGACGGAGTCGAAGCCGGTCACCGAGGAAATATCCTAATCGTAAAAGCTGTACCGATCAACTGTTTGCAGCAATAAAACCTAAGTTGCCAAGAACTCGCCTATTGCCCATAACTTCTGCGCCGCAACCCGCCCCTATTGTAACAGTCTGCTTCATCTAGAGCACACCTGATAGAGGTATTAGTTATTAATTTACCCTCTTGAATCAGGACACTAGCTCTAGACTTAGGCTCATCAGGAAGAAATTCAATGAGCTTTTCAAGCTCATCATAATGAGCTCCATCATACTTTTCAATAGTGCTTGAGAATTGGCAATGCATCAATGATTAGCTGCTTGTGATGCTACCTTTTTTCCCGAAGCGTCAATTAATTTGGACTCCTTATCAGGAGGAGGTGCTTCACATGTTTGCAAATTAACGCTTTTACGAGCATTGGAAACTATCAGAGTCCAAGGATAACTGTCTTTTGATATATACAGGGTCATAAGGTGCAGATTTGTACTTTTTCTCTACCCTAGGAGTAATGATTCTAGCTCTTACAGGGTATTTAAAGATGTCATCAGTATGTTTGAGCATACCCTTTAACATTGGTAATGTTTGTGTAGACCTTTGAGATGAACTTAGTGTGTCCAACAAAATATCCTCTTTTAAAGTCTCTTTACGAAGCTCTACCCCATGATATTGTGCAGCTCTGTTAAAGAGTTCAATATATCCAATGTTATCATCTGGAGGACAAGGTCTGGATGGATATAGGTCGGGTCGTTATCTGGCTGAGGGTCAGCATTATAATTATCCCATGGGTCAGTATTCTGTGGTGTGTAGTCGTGTGTAGTCATCTATATCCTCATCCCCTGTATCCTGTGGGTCAGGTGATGGTGGTGGAGGACAATGTGTAGGTGTAATGAGAACATTTGGATCAATGGGTGATGAAGGTGTAATGTATGGTGGAGGAGTGTTAGCACCCACACTTTCTTTTTAGAGGACTGTGGTAGTCTTCTAGTAAGCCCATTTTCCTCTTATCTGGAAGTATGGCATGAGTATGTCCAGTTTCTGGATGAATCACAATCTCCTGTTTTGGATCCGAACAAGGAATATCGGACCGAGACTTTGTAGTTGAAGTACTTCTTTTGATGCTGGTTTTGGTGTTGAACGTTTCGGCCCCAATGTTTTCGGCTCCAAAGGTTTAGCCTTATGCACCAGTGGCATGGAAACCAGATGGGGTTTGGCTTTCGACGCCGAAGGTTTCAGGTCGGCACCAGCGTGGGCACGAGTTGAGCCCGAGCCGAAAGGCTGTTTATGTTTCAGTGCCGAACCCAAAGACGGGGCGCTCACATTTTTTTCTCTGTGCAGACCTTGGCCCAAAGGCAGAGAAGGGACAGCAGCCTTTTTATGGAGGAGATGGTAGGGTAAGGAAGTCTCTTTACTCCCGATCGGTTGTCCCGGTGTCAGGTCTTCAGCATCGGAGTCGGCTTCAGACACGGAGATGTGATGCTCCTCCATTCTGGGTCCCTGCGCTTGTGATTCTTCGGGTTAGGACTTGTCTTCGAGGAGATCCGGCGCGGAGCCTCTTTGCTGGTACATTTTGTGACGTTGAGTCCGCCTGTCACAGAGCGTCACACTTCGTGCAAGTTGGTGCGCGGAAACTTAGCACGAAACCCTGGACAAAACGAACCGAGTCCGTGCCATCGACTGCTATCGACCCCGGCGCTGGTAGGCCCAATGGCCTTCCACGAATCTTCCGATCAAAGGTTTGAGTGTAAACGATACACAGACAATGGGAAAAAGCGATCGATAGACAAAACCATCGGGGGTAGTGGATTGCGAGTCGAAGGGGGCCCTAAGAATGGTGTCGAACAGGAGTGCAACAGTTCACATCCGAACCTGATGGCAGAAAAAAAATCTAACAATGGAATCGATGCCCATGCGCACTATCACCGAAGGGAGGAGTCACCTACCTCGTGATTGGAAAAGACTTCTTCGAAGAAGACCCAACAATAGATGCGGATCTATGCACAGCATATGATCTACAGCTGACTCAAACATAGTGTTATCGGTTTAAAGTTAAGTACTTTGTTGAAGGAGTTGGAATCCTGGGGTTAAACCAACAGGTCCCCCAAGGTCAAGGATGCACTCTTGTTACACCTTCAGCCGCACTAGGGCGCTGGGAGCAGAGTGCTGAGGCCCAATGTTATCCAATGGGGGATAGGGGAACTCCGGTTGGTGGCTGCTGACGAGCAGGTCACTGGGTTGTGGGAGCAAAGCTCCTGGACTTCAGTTCAGCGAAAATGGTGGTTTAGGCCAGCACAAAAGGTGTCCAGTCAGCGGCACTGGGGTGGCCGGGTGCAGGGTGCTGTTTTGGCATCGGAATCCCTGTAACTTTCGTGGGGGAGTCTTCGGTTCGCAAAAGCACTGAAGGCTCGGGACGAGGGTCTTCTGGGTGCAACCACCACTTGAAGAGGTATGTTGGGAGTTGGTTAGGTACCGTCGGTTGGTCCACCCAAGGCCGTGGGCCATTGGGTGCAGGGGTGCCTTTTAGGGTCGGATCTTCGTACCAGCTCCTGGTCGCGGTTGTAGGGACCTTCCGGTTTGAGGCTTCAGGTGTCGGCTGGAGGCTTCAGGCAGGTCAGGGGTCACTGGATCTCGGGTCAGGATCAACTGGGAGACCTCCTTTTGGTGATGGGCCACGGGCGTCCGGTATGGAGTGGTGCAAACTCACAGATCCTTGCGGAGCTGGAGTCTGTTTGAACAAATCCGGTTTTCAAAGGAGACAGTCTTTGGGCGTGAAGGCAGGCAGCTACTCCGGGTTTGTCTAGGTTGCTGGCTGCAGGACACAGGGATTTCTCTGGAGCAGGTTTGAGGTGGGACAGGCCCGTAGGGCTGGGGCCATGTCAGGGGGTAGCCTCCTCTTGTTAGCAACGGCGTGGCTGTTCAGTCCTTTTCTTCTTGTAGGTTCTTGTCTGGCTTCTTGGTTCAGGGCTGCCCCTAAATACTGTATTTAAGGGGTGTTTTTAGGAGTCTAGGTCAGTAGCCAATGGGTTACTGACCTTAGGGTGACAACCCCCTGGGTGTGCTCACCCTACGTGAGTGAGCATGATCGCTAATCCTGATTGGGGAGTGCCTGCCATCTGCAAGATGGCAGACACTGAAGAGTGAAGAGGCACTGAAGAGTGGGCTTCACTTCGCCTCCCCCACTTGGTGTGGGGTTGGCAGAGCTGGGCACACCTGGGCTGGCTACTTTTTTCCAGATGTCTTCCAGACCAAAAGGAGGGGAGACAGGAATGGGACCTGCTCCTGATAGCAGGAGAGGCTGGGGGTCGCATTACACAGGCTGCCAGGCCTTTGAATCTCCCCTGTCAGATGACTCTTCCTGGTGTGAACTCTTCCGCCTAGTAAAGGCTTTGTTTCTGGGCTCCCACCCTAGGGGCCCAGAAACATGTCTCGTGGTGGCAGGCAGGTGTGTACCAGTCAGAGAACCCACCAGAGGTTGGTCATTTTTAAGGGGGCATCTCTAAGATGTCCTCTAAATGCAGTTTTCATTAAATCCCACAATGGCATCCATGTAGGTTTAATGTGCTGAGAAGTTTGATACCAAACTTCCCAGTTTTCAGTAAAGCCATTATGGTGCTGTGCAATTCTTAATGATAAACTCCCAGCACCATATACTCTTAATGGCATTACTGCACTTACATGGTCTAAGAATTGGCTTAGACACTGTAGGGGTACAGGGCTCATGCACCTGAACCATCACAACTGGTATAGGGAATCCAGCTAGAGGGGTGAAAGATCTATACCAGGGCAATGGTTTGCAGGCATGGCACACAGGAATGTGTGCCATGTCAACTCTTCACTTTGTTCTGCACCAGAACATGCAGCCTGCAAAGGCATGGAGTGAGTGTAAAGGCACAGGGCATCAAAGGGTGGCACAGTAACTGCTGCAGAACTAGAGGTCGTCCCTGGTCACAGTGCCCTGGGTACCTCTAGTACCATTTACCAGGGGCTGACCTGTGGCCAGAGATGCCAATTGGGTTTGGGTTAGATTTAGGGAAAGAACACAGGCTCTGGGAACCTGATTGACAGGGAGCTAAGGAACATCAAGTCAAAGTGCATCAGTAGCTGGGCAAAAAGTGGGGGGGGGGTTACTGCAACAGAACACAGCTTCTCGCAATTGCCCAATGCCTGAAAAAGTGTAACATCTGGTTCTGCTTCCAATCCGCTCGGGCTAGAATGACACTGTAAAGAATAGCAATAAAAAAAAATTCATCACAGGATATTAAGGTGAGGTGAAGTAAAACTTTGTATCCCAAAAGCACATGTCTTGAAGGCTATTTTGCAAAATTCAGACACAAAATTCCAGTTACAGCGACTACATTTGAATAGGTTATTTACAAAATCATTAGGCCTAACTGATTTTCCTACGTAATAAACTTTGCTTAAATAACTATCTTTCTGAACAAACTCCAATGTCCAGAGAAATCAACCATTTATTCAGTAACAAAGAACACGTTAACTCAAAATCCAAAACAAATTACACTTGAACTCCTATCATTAATTCAGGGGGCAATACCTTTTAAATTAAATATCTTACACTGACCAACATCTAATCAACCTCACAAAATCATCCCAAGATTATTCAAAGGTGCACTGCATAAACATACTTTAGGTAAGAATTATTTTAGTGAGTATACAAAACCATGCAAATAAATAAATTTATACTACACTGAAAAAGGTTTTCGTCACAAACGTTAAGAACTGCAGTCTTACCTTTCTTCAGAACTATACAATCTAGCAAGTCCGAAGTCAGCAAGCTTAATCTGGCCTCTGTTACAAAACAAAAAATAAATGCACTGTTACACATCAGTAAGTGTTCAAAATGCAAGACTGTATATAGGCATATTTTTCCTACAACTGGATTACAAATAAATGTGCATCACACAAAGAAAATATTACTCACACGTTTAAGTAATTGTTTCCCTAATCATAAAGGTTCATCCATACAAAATGTGTGAGTCTAAGATGAAAGGTGATTTTAGAAAATGTGCCAATCAAAGTCCAATATATGCTCTCCATTTATGGAAAGTATTTAGGCATTTCCCGAACACCCAAACAGTTATGGGGTTGTAACTGTGGATCATTAAGAAAGGAGAGGGAATCAATAGTAACAGTATTTTTAAATCAATCCAACACCCTCCCCCTCTTTCCCCCCATTAATGAGACTAATAACTAACTGCTAGCTAGCACCCAGGTAGATGAAAGCTGCATAAAGTTTGCGGGCTGCAAAACAAAAATTACAATTTTGTCACAGAATTCCTTAGCTGGGAGAACTGGACTCTTGACTGGACATGGTTCTGGGAAACTGAGGCTATGGGTTCCCTTCTGTGGCTCACAATGTCAATGTCCAGGCTGTAGTTGAGTGTTGGAGGAGCAAGAACACAAAAGAGAACTGCAGCTCACCTTGTCCCCAATGAGAATCACTTATGGAAACCATAAATTGAAGGCGATACTCATGCCTGGGTGATGGGCAAAACAGCAGCTGTGCTTTACAGGAATAGAAGTCCAGTCCCATCTATAAGAGGGTTGTGCTGGCTTCATTGCATGGGTTATTTTAGGAGACAAAAAGGAGGTTGAGAGACTTATCCAATGACAGCCTATGATTAGTAAGGCCGATTAGCTTGGAACCAAGGAGAGAAGGAAAGCAGCAGCAAAAATGGCACATTTGACAGAAATCCTCACAAAGGAAGAAGCTCAACAAAGGATGTAGTACAGGTGGTGTTGATTGTCCCCATGATATAATGGGCAGACACATTAACGATAGGTCAAATCAAGAGTAGGAGGCAAAGATTTGAAGAAAAAAACAGATGAAACAAATACAAGTTTAATGTTGTACCATTCAGTGGTTTACATTAATAAAGCAGATCTGTTGCATCTAGAAATGCTTCAGTTGCCCTTTTCACCCAGAAGTAAAGCCCGGCCTACTGGATCCAGCTTGCTCAATGTGGCACATAAATGCATCAAGAGAACTGGCCATGCACTGGCCATCCCCTCCAGAATGACGGTGGGTCTAGAATTCTTGGGGGGATCTCTTCAAATATGGTATTCTCCTTTCTTTTGCTGAGATCACAGATCAATATGTCGTATCTACAGGTAACTTCCTTGCATGTAATACTCTTCAGAGGGTGCTCTGCTCGTACTAGGGTACAGATGTGGAGAATCAACATTCAGTTCTTGAGTATCTACATCTCACGGGACAGGGTAGATCTCTAATCCAATCATTGGCTAGAGGCCTTGGTGAACACACCAGATTGCCTCCTTCTGACCTGAAGGCTAAGTGAGAAGCAGATTCGGCAGAGCCCTATCAGAGAAGGAATGGCCCAAATGTTGGCATACTCTGCTAAGGTGACCAGAAGAACAAATTACGTACCTTCTGTAACAAGACCATAGAGACGCAGCAATGAGGGATTGACCCTGGACCTGCAATGTTCGAACTAAGACACAAATCTCGATAATAATATAAAAGTGAAGATCACAACAGTTTTTAAAGCGGACTATACGAACCAACTGTGATGTACTTATGATTTAAGAAGTCTTGAGAAACCCCCGGTCCAACTGACCATTGAAGGTGAAATACGTGTCGGCTGGTGCAGCTCTAGCAATATGATGTTTAGAATATTTTGAAAAACAAGGATGTTATCCCTGTGCTGGACTTCACAAGGTTTTTACAAAACAAGTACAAAAAAGGCTTTTCTAAAAAGGAACTGAGTTTTCTTCTTGCTTACTCAAACACAAAAGAAGGCTGGGAATACACACACAAATTTACATTTTTGAGGCTGCAGCTTTGGCTCTGGTAGAGTGAGCCCAAAAGCACTAATTGGGCTATTTCTTGGCCAATACATAGCAGATCTTAATGAACAGGACATTCCATTGCAAGATTGTCAGTTTCTGCATAGTCTTCCCTTTTATGGTTCCAATATAGCATATTAAGAGTTGATCATCCACGGGAACTCTTTTGATAGATCAAAGTAGAACACCAATGCTCTTTATGGGTGGAGATGGCAGAGTCTCTCCTCCTCTTTGGAGGAATGAGGCGGAGCATTTAAGGTAGGCAGAGTAATGCTCTGGCCAACATGTAAGGAAGTGACAACCTTCCGAAAGAAGGAGGCACGTGTCCGTATTACCAATTTGTTCAGGAAAATTGTGATGTAGGGAGGGTGCACAGAGAGGTACTGCAGAGGTACTGCAATTCAATGATGCTCCTATCCAATGTAATGGCCGGTAAAAAGGCAGTTTCATTGGTGAGCAGCCATAGAGGACAATAATGCAAAGGTTCGAATGGCACACACATCAGAAAAGATAGAACAAAGTGGAGGACCCACTAAGGTATGGTAAAAGTGCCGGGGGCTGTGCTGCAGACCTTTATGGAACCTGGCTACAACACAAGGGATTTGAAAAGAGAAGGTTGATCTGGCAACTGCAGGAATGCAGAGATTGTAGACAGATACCCTTCAACAGTGCCAACAGCATTGCCCACCTGAGCGGAGTTGGCCTAACGGCTAGGGCGCTCGACCTCGGATCTGGGGATCTGGGTTCGAGTCTCGGTAATGACGCCAAAACCTCGTGTGATTCTGGGCAAATCACTTAATCTCCCCGTGCCTAAAATGAATGTGTATCCTCATGTAACGTAACTGGTGCTATGTAAAGCGCTCTGATACCAGATTCGGTTCGGGTCTAGTTCGCGCTATATAAAACTCTGCAAAAAAAAAAAAAAAAAAGATGGGAACAAACAAAAAGAACCTTAGCTAAAGGTGCAGAAAGAGGCTCAACGCTGTGGGAAGCACACCATGACACAAACTTATCCCAATGGCAGGGGTATACCAACTTGGTGGAGGGTTGCCTGGCTGCCAAAATAACATACTTAACACAAAAAAGGGGAGAGGGTCAGCTACTCATCTACCTCAAACCCCCTCGTTCGACATGCTAACACCAAGGGGGGTAGAGAGGAGAAAAAAGTGATTCACATGCAGTGGCACAAGTTGTGTTATTGAAAACTGCCCTCACACACAAATGTGTGTGACATGCTTCATCATCAAGTCTGCTTACAAAACACCCTGGCGTAGCCACGCACAGGATGGAGCATAGGGAAGGGGGAAGACAAATAACATAAAAAAAAATCAAAATGGTTTATACCGTATATGTGCTATAACCAGAGACTGGGGACAGTGATAGAACAGGTGCAGTGAAGAAAGTGGTTAAAACTGGCTCGTGGGTAACCTATCAATCACCTTTATTCAATGGGTCCCATGGCCAGGATTAAAATAGTGAAGAATGGGTGTGTTACAGAGATGGCAAGGTACTCACAACACCCCTCCTTAAACTGCCAATGTCAACATGTTTCGACCATGTAGTTATGCCTACCTAGGGATACGTTGTAAATTACTAGATTCTATCTTACTCCTGATATATGTTATATTCTTTTCAGTATTTGTATCCCGCGTTAGGGGACCTGCCTCCACACGCTTGGATCTCTTTAGGTCTCGAATCCCCGGCAATTGACCAGATTAAGGTAATGTGGGGATCCTGGCTGGGACTGGTAGAAGTCCTGAGGAAGACCGACGGGATCCTCTATTGTGGGCATAACTACACGGTCGAAACATGTTGACATAGGCAGTTTAAGGAGGGGTGTTGTGAGTACCTTGCATTCTCTATAACGCCCATACTTCACTATTTCAATCCTGGCCATGGGACCCTGGAATACAGGTGATTGATCGGTTACCCACGAGGCAGTTTTTTTTGTGAAATATTTTTATTTGCTTTTTACAGTACATGAACACAACAAGCATGTCACAGAAAACCATCAGCCGCCACCCTTTATCCCCCGCATCCCCCTCCCGCCAAACCACATTCCTTTCTTTCTCTTGACAGAACTGTGCATTACTTCTCCAAGAGCCCCAAAGTGCTAAAATAATATTCCAAGTTAGTCCCGCTCCCAACCAGAGCAGCCGAGTATCCCTCCCTCACATTTTCCCATTATCTATTAAACTTCTTAGGGCACCCCCTTGCCTTGTACGTGACCCTCTGCTGCCATGTATAGATCCATACCCCTCCTCCACTAATCCCACCTCGGCGGGGTGGGGCCCCCCCCACGCCTGCGCCACATCTCTCTTAGCCACCACCAGAGCCTGAATTAAAAAGATCATGATTGGGTGACTTGGGTAAATACCCACGAGCCAGTTTTAACCACTTTTTTCACTGCACCTGGTTCTATCACTGTCCCCAGTCGCTGGTTATAGCACATATATACACCATTTTGATTTATTTTTAAGTTGTTGGTCTTCCCCCTTCCCTATGCTCCATCCTGTGCATGGCTACAACAGGTTTTTTTTTATAAGCAGACCCGATGCATGTCTATCACTTTTTTCTCCTCTCTACCCCTCTTGGTGTTAGTATGTCAAAATAACATCACAGACTTCGAGTGGAAGGTCTAAAGCGGTCAACTGGTGCCACTTAATCACCACACATGCAGGTGATGGTTGTGCAGATTCAGGTGCCAAATCCTGCCTTCTTATTGCAAAAGAACATCCTCCTGAAGAAATAGCCAGATCATGCTCAACAGCTCAGGATACCAGACTCTCCATTCCTGATCCTGAGCTAAAAGAATGACTTGTGTCCAATCGCTCCTAACCTACTTAAGATCTCTGGGGAGGAGTTGTATTGGCGGAAAGGCATACAGGAGGCGGGGTTTCAATTGCGATGAAAAGCGTCCCTGAGATTAAGCAGCCTTGGAAACTGAAGCACAAAATGCGAGAGAATGGTCTTTCTTGGTGGTAGTGAATCGATCCAACCAAGGCTTGCCTCGCTAGACTTTTGTGCAGTCAAGGTAGAAGGACAGCGCACGTTCTGGGTCTATACGGTGGAGTCTCTCCTCCTCCTTGGGAGGGTGAGGAGGTGGGAAAAAGGCGGGCAAAGTGATAGTTTGTCCGATGTGAAATGGAGTAGGCACTTTAGGAAGGAACAAGGGTCTCGTCCTTAGCACCACTTTGTCAGGATGCACAGAGAAGAAAGGGGGCTTGAAGAAAGAGCCTGAAGCTCACTCACCCTGAGAGCAGAGGCAATGGCAACAGGAAAAGCAGTTTTCAGGGTTAGGAGCCGGAGATGAGAAGAGGCTAGCAGGGAGCGCACACAAGACAAGTTAAAACGAGATTCAAGTCCCACTGGGCATTATGAAAGGAGATGGAGGAAAGAGATGAATAATGCACTTAAAGAATGTGTGTACAGTAGGCGTTTTGAATAAAGAGAGCTGATCTGGTAGCCAAAGGAAAGCAGAAATAGCTGCAAGATAGCTTTTTAGAGTGCCCAGAGCAGAGCTCTGCTGGGCCAAAGAAAGGATGAACAAGAAAACCTCATAAAGAGGGGCACAGAGGGGATCCACAGTCTTTGCTGTGCACCATTCCATAAACTTATTCCATCAACAGGAGTATAGTGGAGGGACACCTGGCTGCCAAGACTTTGGGCAGGAGATCAAAAGCTGTCAGCTGTCGCCGTTCAAGCTCCCCGCAAGGAGGTGGAGGCTGGATATATTCAGGTGGAGGACCGTCCCCTGCTGCTGCGACATAAGATCCTCCCGAAGGGGCAGTCCGATCATAGGCTCTCAGAGTACCAGACTCTTCGTGTCCAGTGTGAGCCACAAGAATAGCTTGGGATTGGTCGACCTTAATCTTTTTCCGCACTCAGGGTAGAAGTGATAGAAATAGGTAATAATACTTTATTTGATTAAGAAAAATCATAAAAGGGTGGACTTATCACCATGCAAGCAACTTTTTCATCATAAAAACACAAAATCAACTTTAAATCAACTTAAAAACTGATATCCTAAAATGTGCAAAATTAGCGGGGAAAGGTCTAAAAGGAAAAAGAATGAAAGGAATCTTGTGTGTTCGTTCTGAATGCACATTATTTTTAACTCATAATAAGAAGGGGAGAGGTGAAAAGGTATGGGAGAATAATGGGAGTTCAAACAGGGGGCACGTTAATTCTTAACTCGTAATACAAAAAGGCGACCGTGTGGAGAGGAAGGGAAAAGAGTGGTAGAGTCCGTGGCCTGCCAAAGCCGACCTATTGTCCGGAGACCTCTTTGGTTGCTGCCCTATTTTCCAGCTCTATGGCAGCGAGATTCAAAAAGTTTATGGTTTTACATGAGAGTTCTATCCAAGTTCCACTTAGGCATCTTATCACCGCCTCCCTACTAGTTCTCACCTGGGCTTCTCTTAGAAGTGATTGAAGAAGCGTTTTTCTAAGAATCTGAAGTGCCGGGCATATGCATTTAAGGTGCAGTAAAGACTCGGCGCCGTTGCCACAGAGGCGGCAGTCGGGAGTTTCCCACAGCCATAGCCATCTTGGAGTGAGATCTTTGGACGAAAAGCAGCCCAGCCGTAACAGGCTTAGTCTCCTTTTGTAGTGGTCCCTAAAGCATTCTTTCAAATATTCCTGAGGCTTTAAGTGGGTATATGACGGCAAAATGATCCAGGCATGGTCTTTGCCAACCATTGCTGCTTTATCCATGAGTAATGATGCTTGTTTGACTGCTTTCTTGGTTATCAGCTTGAAAGCAGAATAAGTCATGGGCAAAAGCCAGGATTCTTCCAGTTTTAAAGCTTTGAGAGCTTGCCTCAAGATCTTATATGTCGAGTCTGGAAGCCCGGCCTGTTTTTCAACTTCTGACCAGCAAAGGTGCGCCAGGGATTCGTCTGCTGCGTCCCTCATGCGCCAATAATATTTGACAAGTGCTCCTTGTCTTGCCGGGAGCTGGTTAGTAAGACCAAACTCCAAACGAATTTGGGCTTGAGAGATATGACGCGGGATTGAGAAAAGGTTTTTGAACAGCCTGGATTGGGCGAGATCCAACTCTGCGAAGTCCCGGGTTGCCAGTAATTCAGAACCATATGTTAGTGATGGCAGAAATTTAGCGGCTGCAATCTTAAGAATGTGGCCAGTGTAATGTCCGTTTAATTGCTTTTGGACAGTTTTAAAAGCAAATTGAAGCTGCTTGGCTTTCGATTTCCCCTGTTCCAGGTGCTGTTTAAACTTTAATTGGTGGTCCAATAAGATTCCCAGGTATTTATATTGATCTACCTGGGTTAGAGAGGTGGAATGTATCTTCCAGAAGAAATTTTGTTTTTTCTTTCTTGAGCCGCAGAAGCATAGGATGTTTTTTTTTTAGGTTTATAATCAATTGTGCGTTCGAGAGGTACTGCGACAGTTTGGAGATCAGGCGTTGTAAACCGATGGGGGTTTTTGAGAGGAGCACAATGTCGTCTGCATATTGAAGACTTATTATAGGTGAGTGGTCCAATTTTGGTGGAACCCCCTGAATGGTACGTAGGTCACTTTCTAGATCTGCGGTGGAGATGTTTAAGAGGCTGGGGGCCAGTACGCAGCCTTGCTTTAAACCATTGGTTGTTTGGAATTTCTTTGTCAGGCGTCGACCATCTCCTTTTTCCACTTGGACCCAAGTGTCTGAATAAAGCTCAATTATTGCTCCCAACAACTTTGGCGGCATGCCCCAGGCTTTCATTTTGGCCCAAAGATTGGATCTGGGCACTTTGTAAAAGGCCGCTTTTAGGTCCAGGAAACAAGTGTACAGCGGGGTGGAGTTGTGGATTGCTTTGTTAACAAGGAGGGTTAACGCGGATAAGTTGGTCAAGGTGCCCAGTCCTGGCCGAAAGTCTGTTTGTGTCCGAGGAATTATCCCTGTGCTGCTCACCCAGGATTCCAGTTCCACCAACAAGTTGGAAGAATAGATCTTGGCCTCCACATCTATTAAGGCTATCAGCCTATAGTTGTTAGGGTCTGCGCGGGACCCGAATTTGTAGATTGGATGAAGAATGCTGCCTCTCCATGATTCGGGAATGTTCCCGGTCTTTAGGCTGTGACCAAATAAAGGTGTTAGTTGGCTGGCCCATAACGTTGGATCTTTCCTAAATAAGGCATTGGGAAGCCAGTTTGGTCCGGGCGCTCCATCTGCTCTCAATGATTTTATGGTGTTTGAGACCTTCTTTAATGAGAATGATTCCATGTCTCCTGTATTCTTTGATGGCAGTGAATTCCCAATGATTTTTGGAACTAGCTTTGTGCTCAGGCTGGAGCGAGGACGCTCCTCAGGACGTTATTATCCGTGAGTGAATTGTGCGAGGAATTATATAATAAGTCAATGTGACTACTCCAGAGCTGGTCCGTCATGTCTGAGTTAAACTGGCGATGTTTGCCATTTAGCATAAAGTTTATTTTTTCCCAAAAATCTTTTGAATTCTGCAATTTGCTTGCGTGGAGTATGGAGCACGCTAATTTTTCCTTATACATTCGCTTGGCCAGATTGATCTCTCTTTTTAGTTCTTTTTTTAGAGATTCGATTGTGTTCAGCGTAGGTTGTAATAGCTGAGGGTCTTTTTTGTGTTCGGCTCTAAGGAATGCGTTTAATTACCTTTTTAGCTGGCGCAGTTTCAGTGTGTACCATTCCCCACCTCTTTTTCTTATGGGTTTGCGACCTCTGTTGTTGGATTGGTGTTTCTTGTTGATCTCCATTACGAAGTTTTCCCAAGTTTTAACTATGTCTCTCGATGTTTCAGATAGTTGGAGCAATAAGTGGCATGACGCCATTAGGATAGTGAGATTTCCTCCGTTCCAGTTTAGCCGTTTTAGGTTAAAGATTTTTGTGTTCAAGGACAGAGGCACGGCCTTCTCCGACTTTGTAGGTTGGATGGTCAGGATAAGGCTCTGTGGAAAATGATCGCTTTCTCCGCGTTCTTGAATCTGGAAGTCACTAATATGGTGAAATAGGTCGGGGTCAGCCAGGGTATAATCTAAGGTAGAGCCTGAGTTCTTGGAGACCCTAGTTAGGGCGGCTGGTCTGTCCAGATGGCCTCTCCCATTTAGGGTGTGCAGATGAAGAGCTTCCAGTTCTGAGGCGCTTTTCCTTCCCAATGCATTTTGTCTGCATTGATTGCCCTGCCGTGGCTCGATGGGAATAGGGAGGATTCCCTCCTGACCACAAATTAGGTTCAGATTAAAGTCTCCCGTTATAATCATGTTTTCACTTGGGTAGATTGATTTCAGTGATTTGAATGTGGTGACTAGTTGTTTTATCCTTTTCCCTTTATGTTTTCCGCCGGGGTGCATATAGAGATTCACGATCAAGAGACCCAGGTTTGGGGAAATTTCCACTTTGATACATTGCATCCATGTAGAGTCTAAGTCGATGCTAGTTGGTGTCCAGGTAAACTCTGTTGATGTGAAAATGGATAGGCCCCCTTTGGCCCTGCCGGAGCGTCCATCCTTCTGGGCTGGATCAAAGAAGTCTTTGTATCCCACTAGAGGCGAGTTTTTGATCTGCCATGTTTCTCGGAACAAACGTATGTTGAATTGGGTTATAAACTCAATAAAGTCGTCTTCCTCCAGCTTTGCATTTAAACCATTGATGTTCCATGAGCAGATTGTCCAGCCCTGCTTTTCCCCCATCGTTAGTCTACTGTCAGTTCAAGCTGCATTCCTGTGGGATTGTACCTGAGTAGCATGTTGGGGGCTTTGGGGCATATCTGCCTCTTGGTGAGCGAAAGTGATTGTGATTTGTCTTAGTCGCTGCGCTTCCACTTCGATACTGCTTCTTAAATCTGGCCCTTTGGCGTTTTTTAAAAGGCTTATTTTAGGGTTTTGTTTCCGCAGCGGGCTGGGATATCGTGCGGGCTCCACTTTTTTTAATTCAATGCCCCATGCGGCGAAAGCCTCCCTATGAGACAGGACTAGGTCTGTGATGGTGTGATTGGTCCACTTTGTAATCGTCGAGTCGGAGACTGATTGAAGAGGGTTTGGTTTGAACTCTATTGATTCGAGGTCGCTCGATATTAGGTGTCGCAGACCTGGCAGTTCTTCTAGAAGTCTTAAAATGGCCCCTCTGTTCAGGATGTCGTAGGACCCTCTTGAACAATAGTGGAGTAAACTCTATTTTGTTGTTTGACGTGGACCGATTTTGGATTTTTGGTCGTCTGCTCTCTTCATTAGGTAGATGGGCCGATCCTACCTGGTCCCCCTCTAGCTCTAATGTGTGAGAGTTTGCAATCTGTACGCTGTTGGCAAAATATTGTCCGTTGGAGACTGGAGCTGATGATACATGAGGTTCTCCGCCCTGTGTGTCTCGTAAATTGATTCCCTTGATCTTTGCGGCATTATCTAAGTTGGCTTGACTTTTGATGCCTGTGGCTTGGCTAGGTGAGTTATCGCTTGATTCCTTCCTTTGATTAATGTTTATGTTTTTTCCCCGACGCTTGAAGTGGTACTTTACAATCTGGTTTTTGTCCCGCGGGTTTAAAAATGCTGAACACTTTTAATGTGTTCTGGTTTGTAGTTGTATCACCTATCGCTCCTTTTGAAATTAAAATTGATGTTACCTTGGTGGGTAGGTGAACCGTCGGCTTGGACCCTTGCTCTGGCGTTGTTCTAGTTTGTGGTAAGACGCTCTCGGGGTGATGTTTGGCTTCCTTGATCTCAGTGTTGTTGATGGATTTTTCCGAAGAGGTTTGTGGAACCCATCGGTTATGTGCTTTTGCATTTCTGGCTTTTCTTAGTCGCGTCCGTTCTCTCTTTGTGAGCGTTGGAGCCTGTTTGATGTGAATAGCGATTGGCGGGACGTTGGGAATTGGCCCCTGAATTAACTTGGCTACCTCTATTATGCGGTTAACAGAGTTGTGTTCGTCTAGGCTTGCTGGCGACCTGTTTTACTTTACAGGGGGGGGGTAGATGGTCTTGAGATTTCAGGCTCTCTTCACCCCTGCTAGCATTGGACAGCCTTGTCAGCCTGCCAGGGCCCTCTTTAGAGTGCCGATTGCCGGTTGGTTCACTGGTTGTTGTGGTTGTTTCCGTTGGGGAGTCTTTCGACGAATCCTTAACAGCCCCCAGTATCTGGGTCATCAGCCTGGGTACTGTGGCCAGTTTGTCTATTATGTTGGAGCAGTGGCAAGTGTAGAAAGTCTGATCTTATTTAGTTGAACCTTAGTAATCAAGGTATTTAAGTCTTGGAGGTTTGCTTCAATCCCCTGGACGTGGAACGCCAGGAGGTTGAGCAGGTCGACTTGAGTATCCAGTTTGTCCGCGTGATAGGACATGGCGGCTCCTATGGTTTCCATTGTCTTTAATAATTGCGGCCAAATGGAAACCGATTGGCTGATCTCTGGCGATTCCCCCTGAGAGTGTCTGGGGATGGGGATGGGTGATTTAGCAGAGTAGACAAAGGGGTCTGATTGGATAAAATGCTCACGCAGTCGGTCGTTCCCTGGCCTTTTGTCGGTACTCTCTTCCTTCCCAGGACCTTGAGCTGATAGCTCGCTTGTACTTAGTTCGAGTTTTGCTGTCTCAATTGCTGTTACATTTAGTTCCTGTGGCTTCGATGGCAGACTATCTTTGATAGCATCCGTGTCTTTATTAACTTGCCCGGTGGAAAGAGCAGTACTTTTTTCCCAAACCCGGCGTGAGCTGTCTGGACGTTGGACTGTGAGAGTTTGCCTGTGGCGTTGGACACGGATTTTCAACGCAAGGTTGCACCTGAGACTGCGGAGTTGATTCCTCAATTGTAGTCGGGGACGTATTCTGAATTATATGAACACTCTGCTCTAGAAAAACCCGATTCATCAGTTGCGTCCGGGGCCCAGTGTACTAGGGCACGCGCCGTAGTATGTGGGTCGTTTGTGGTGATTGAAAGGGTGGATCCCCCTTAGCTTGCTTTGAGTCTTTAGCAGTTTGTTGGGTCTTTGAAACGTTTGACCAGAGAGGGCCGGACCCCTTTCACCCGGAATTCCTTCTTGACTTTGTGGTATGGGCTTTGCAGGATTCACTGTAACACCTTGGCCGGTATGGTGGTGATGCAGACCGTGGGGCTTCCTTATTTGTGCCCTCCATGTGAGCGTTGTATTGTATGCTTTTACATTTGGAACCGGAGTCATGTGGTAGGGGTACATTCCCACTCCCACCCCCCGTGGAAAGTCTTTGACAAACTTTGAGGAAGTCTGTGATCAATGCCCTTTAGCTTGCTTTTAAATGCGGGGCCTGTTCGCTATGTGCAGGGAGTGGTGTTACGTCTCTCAAATTATTTCCCTCATTCTTCTCTACAGGGCTGCTGGTTGTACTATCCTTGTTGATCCTATTGGCTCCCTCGTCCAAGCTTAGTGAACCAGGATTGAGAGGTTGATGTGACGTGCCTTGGGGGGTTTTTGCGAGGCCTGCAGAGTCAGTAGCGGGGGCTGTTGTGCTACAGCCTTGATCTTCCTGGGTTGACTTTGTGGGACTCTTGCCCCTACCCACGACTGTCCCTTCGACTTCCTCCTCCGCCTCTTTCACAACCTCGTTGGTCATACATGGGGGGACCCCCTTGACCTTCTTTGTCTTCCCTGTGGTATAGCTGCTATGGCGTCCTCGCCTCGTAGTTTCCCCGACCTCATGCTACTTCGTGGTGAGTTGTGGTGAGTAGCGTTGTTGGTTTATCTGATATGTTAACTGATTTGCTTCTGTTTTGGGTTTTTTGTCGCTTGTGATAAGGGTGTCAGAGAATGGCAAATGACAGAAGGTGGCAGCAAACTGCGAGTGGCATGCAGCGAGAAAGCAAGCGGAGCACACGGGGAGACCGCAGGCTAGGGGGACCTAGTCAACCAGCCTCCCTGGGTCCACCTCCGGCTCTTACTTTGCGGACGCCTCAAACGGCGGCCGCGCTTGCTTTTCTTCTTTCCCTCTAGCCACCGCCTCTTACCTTGCTGGCACCTGTTCACCTATTCCCCAGGGTGCAGATTTCAGCTCCTCCTCCGCTGACTGTCTGGCTGGATGCGGGCAACCAGTTCTACTGGAAAGATTTGTCAGGTGTTGTGCCGGGGGGCCCGACTCACAGGACAACCCACGGGATGGCTCGCTGCAACTCCCGTCTCCGTCAGGGCAGAAGTGGTACAGGAGGAAAGGAGGTTGTAATTCCACTCGCGACGAAAAGAGTCGCTGAGCGACTGCCGTATTGGAAACTCCTACACGCAAAACTGCTGACATTGCGTGTTCTCTTCGGTGGCAAACCGATCTAACCAAGCCTCTCCCTACTGTGAAAGAGACCATGCACCACCTCAGAGTGAAGACGCCATTCGTGGTCTACCAGGCACCGACGGCTGAGTTAGTCTCAATTGGCGTTCAGAGAACCTGCCAGGTGTTGAACCACGAGGGTTATGCCCTGATGTTCCAGCCATGTCCAAAGGCAAAGAGCCTCTTGAGATAGGGTCTACGAACCCACCCCGCCCTGTTTGTTGCAGTACCACATGGCATTGGTGTTGTCGGTAAACATCTGCACTACTTTCCCATTGAGGGAGGGAAGGAATGCCTTCAGTATGTGTAAATAAGGGCCCCATGTCAATAATAGATGTTCCTAGGACAGGGAAATCACAATTGTGAATATAAAACATCTCTAGGCAACATAAAGGTCAATTGAAAATTATTAGACCATAAATTAATTATAGTAATGCTAAACCAAAAGCACCATTATTCAATATAAAATACTAAATTTTATGAATACAAAATATCAAGATGGAGGCTCAAAATTTGTAAACCAGATCAAAGAAATCTACATTAGTTGGCAAAATATAATACAATATAGACAAAATGAATAATAACAGTGTTACAGTGAAGTTGATGTAACACTGGAAACTTCGATATTGCTTTCACAGTGAAGTATGAATCATCACAGGAATGGATATAATAGACTATACATCAAACTATACAAACAATACATATAACTATTGTTAGAACTGGCTATTTCTGGTTGGCTAAGGCTGACGCCAAAGCTAGGCAGAAACCACCATTCTAGTCAGGGCAAGGGAGTCACACGCCAAGATAACCTGTGCTCACCCCCTTGGTAGCTTGGCACGAGCAGACAGGCTTATTCCGGAGGCAATGTGTAAAGCATTATCGCAAGCACACAATAGCAACAACATCCTAGGCACACCACAAAAGGAACTCCACACAAGGTTATATAAAAATAACTTTTGTATTGTAAACACACATCAGATAGTATCACACAATGTACATTGTGCCAACTGGCACAGGCAATATTCACAAGGGATTATTTACAGGACAGGGCCACATGGGCAACTGTCTGAATCAGCACTTAGTAGAAATAGCACTTCTAGAACATAGAATATAGGATATAAAATCACTGTAGTACAAATTAGCAAATATAGCACACAACCAGTAATCACTGGTAACAGGTAAGTACCCCCTACGCACCCCTAACCACCTTAGGAGAATGTCACGCAGGGAACCAGGACCACCTGTACTAGAAAGAACAACCACCTAAGTATCACAATACAATTAGGGGTATAAGCGAGAACACATTACACATGATGCATCACAACATTCAGAGGTGTAGGGAAGGAAAACACATGATGCATAAAACATACATTCAGCGGTGTAAGAACAGGGAAGACACATGATGCATAAAAACATTCAGAGGTGCCAGACCACAACTCAATAGTGCAAAAACACATGATGCCAAAAAACATTCAGAGGTGCAGGAAAAACCACACAATTGCGCCAAACTTACATAAGCCACCACCTGTGGCAGTCCCTAGGCCATCTGGTCTCGCAAGGGCTCAAATGCTCATAGTCAAATGTCAGGCAGGCTGCGCAGGCAGCCAAGAACTCAAGCCTAAACGTGACAACTGCCAACTAAGTGCTGGGTAGTTGTGCGCAATGTGGATGCGAACGTTGGAGCCTCTTGGGCTCAAGAACACAAGGAGGCCAAAACACTTGTGACCCCAAGAGCCTTGTGGCTCTAAACAACTAACTGCCCCTCAAGAGCCTCGCTGGGCTCTATACAAACAAGGTGGGCTGTGAGCCTCTCTGGGCTCTAAATAACAAGCATTTGCAATGCATTAGGTCTCGCATTAGGAAAGTTTGAGCTATTGGTATTGTAAATGACACATATTTTTTATTGATGTGTTGGTTTTGAAAATAGCCAAATTAATAGCTTTGTCATTTACAATGCCAATAGTTTTAACTTTCGCAAATGTGACACCTATACCATTTGTTATGCAATATGTGTTGTATTTACGTGACTTAGATGTATTGATATTACAAATAACAATGGCTTTAATAATTAATACTTAATTAAAAGTTATTGTAATTTATAATGGCAATAGCTTAAACTTTTGTAAATAACGTTTGTGAAGATTATGTCCATTGTATTTTATTGTGATGAAAATCAAAGAACAGAAGTGAAATATTAACATCTTTTGGTTTCATTTGTAATAAAGCTTGAAACATTGAGAGAAGATATTTGAACCAGTTGTTAAAAGGTTGGACAGATTGATGCTGTGGTGATGCGATAGATAGAGTGAGGGCGATAGATCAGGATGCAAAACAGAAGGAGGGACGGCATGTGGGAGGCAACACAGAGGGTGGATGGTAGGCAACACAGAGTGAGGGAGGGTGGTCAGTGGGCAACTCGGAAGGAGGGCAGAGGCAGCACAGAGGGAGGGTAGACAGGATGCAATACAGAGGGAGGGCAGTCGACGACAACACGGATGTAGGAAGGGCGTTTGGAACTAAACACATTTCGGCAACAGGGAAGGAGCGAGGGTGGATGGGAGGCAACAGGGAGGGATGTTGGACATTCGTGTGAAAATAACTAACTGTCAGTAATGTTCGCGGTGTATGTAGCAGCCTTGAGTTATTGAAATAAGATTAACAAAATAACCAACAGTAACAAGGTTATAAAAAGTTATAACTCAACTCAGATGTTGTATGTATAATGTAGCAACAATGCGCAGTTATTCTATTCACACTTTGCCTTGACCGCTAGCTGCTCTGCCATGAGCATAATTGTCTGCTAGTAGTTTTGGAACAGGGGTTAATTGTGCGGACCTTGGTAGAATAAAAGATCTGAACCAGCAGGAGAATCTGTTATTTTATTTGTCCGATACAAATCTTTTCTCGTCTGTTGGTATAGCACAGTACTACTTAAAGCCTCAACCTATTTTCTT
Source organism: Lissotriton vulgaris (assembly GCF_964263255.1). Taxonomy (NCBI): domain Eukaryota; kingdom Metazoa; phylum Chordata; class Amphibia; order Caudata; family Salamandridae; genus Lissotriton; species Lissotriton vulgaris. The sequence continues at coordinate 617,730,085 of NC_141691.1, read as the reverse complement.
CCAAAGGGATTTTGAATTATCCAGGTTTATAAAAAGCACACCAAGTACAAAAGCAAGTAGGAAGAAAACATTTTTACGAGTATTCCAACGCATTGTTGCTCTGTGCACTGTGTCTTTTCCCAGCGAATAGAAGAAAGGTAACATGAGTGCTAAATGCAGGAGGTGCAAAAGGCGAATCGTGAATAACAAAAGGCACAAAGGACCAATTAACATGATACATCAACAGGGCACTGAGTCACTCTGACTTAAAAGTTTTATTTTGACCGAATGCATAGCGTTTTTCAAATGTTTAAGAAATGCACCATTATCAAATTATTTTGGCTTTTATTGTACTGTTATCTAGTTAAACCAAAACACTAAGGTGGAGTATTTGCAATGTTTAAACGCTTTCAAAACAAAAACACTCGGAGTCTGAATGCCAGTCAGGAGAGAGAGAGAGAGCGAGAGAGACACAGACAGACACACACAATATCTGAGAGGGTGAAAGGGGCTGGTATTTAAAAAGTTAGAATCGAAAATTGTTCTTGCCAAGTTAACATCAGTAATCCCAGTTGTAACAAGACAACAATGCCCTTATTTGCCAGCTTAATTGTGTGAACCTCCGGATGATGAAAGGCTGAGTCCGCTCAGGTAGTTCTCACTAGTATCCTATTGTTAAAGGTATTCTGTTTTGAAGCTTCTCGGTGATAACAAGATAAGCCTGGGAGTGAACTGAAACCAGTATGAATAGAAAGCGGATTTGAACCACGGCTTCCTCTGTTATTCAATGTGAGCGTCAGCAAAGAGATTTATCATCTCCATCACAGGACAAAATCGGAAGTGGTTAGAATAGAAACACACGGACTGACACCCGATAATAAGCCACGCTGTGGAGTTGGTTATTCTTTAAAGTCTGTGAGCGCCAAGAGGCAATGCAGTTTGCAGTATTGCGCTATATACATGTATCATCCTCATGAATTCAAAAAAAGTTAAAGAGATCGGCAGACTTACATTTTGGAGTTAGGAGATGGACTCTAGTCTCTTTCTATGTAGCGCCTCCTTGTCCAGCCTCTGGGGGGTGGGCGGAGGTCTGTGCCGCCCCAGCCCCTCCAGGATGCCACTTCACTGCCTCCATCTGTATCCGCTTCTCCTGCTCCCCCAGGGACCGCAGCACCACCGCAGTTAGGAGGGCTAAGCAGGCCTTGGAGTAGTGCCTGGTGCCCTGGGCTGAGCACCGCATGGAGCGCTGCGATACAGGACTCCCCGAGCGCGGGGTACACACAGAACACGCTGTAAACAGCCATGCTATATGAGTTATGGCCCTGAATGTGGGACAGGGGATGTGCACGGCGCCGGGCTGGGCGTGCGCGCCCACGAGGTAAAATCGCTGAGGGAAAGCGCGTGCACATCCCCTGCCCACCTGTAGGAGGGGGATCAAGAAGACTTGCAGTCGGTCCTGAAGGAGGGACCTTTAAACTGATATCCCGCCTGTCCGCCATTTGGGTACTTCGCTGTGCAGGTCCCGTGCGGGCCCTCCAGGCGCAAACTACAAGCTGGCCGTGATACTGCGCACCTGACTGGCCCCTCTGGCCCAATTTCCGTTGACTCCGGAGGTGTTTGGCTGCCCCCCTGCGGGGCCTCGGATCTCGTGGATTGCGGTGAAATAACCGGTAGGAGAACGCTCAGGCCTACGAGGCTGCACCCACCATTTTAGCGCCCGCAGCTGCAGGAGCCCGAATGACCAGAACCGGTAGGAGAACGCTCAGGCCTACGAGGCTGCAGCCACCATTTTAGCGCCCGCAGCTGCAGGAGCCCGTGACTGAGCGAGCATCACGGCCAAGCCTACACTCTCCACCAGAGAATCAGCAGCGACTCGCAGTGGGAGCTGTGAGGGAAGTGTGGGGGCTGAGAGGCCTTGCGGTCGGACCCTGGGGAGGGAACTCTACTGACATCCCATTTGGCCACCATTTTGGAACTCAGAAGAGCCGGTTCCGGCCGGGGCCCCAGCCAGCGGGAACGGAGACCTGGCAGGGACATCCACAGCTGACTGGGCCTCCGGACCTTGTTGCTGATGGTCCCAGAGGTGCTGGGCTGTCCCTTGGGGGGCCCCGGACCTAGCGGGCAGCAGAGGGAGCGGCACTGGCAGGAGAGCGCGATGACACACATACACACAGCCGCCATTTTGGGGTCTCCAGCCTCCGGCACCCCGGAGGGAACAGACACCGCAAAAAGCTAGCATCCTCTGTCCAGGACCTGACGGCAGCACCCAGCAAGACCTGAGGTGGAGGTACGGGGGCTGAGAGACTCTGCGGCAGGCTCCGGAGAGTCTCCTCGCTGACATCCTGACGATGTGGTGAATGGGGGGGGGGGGGTGGGGACAATGTGCGTGTGTGCCTGTGTGTCGATGTGGTGAGTGTGGGGGGGGCGGCAATGTGCTTGTGTGCCGATGTGGTGGGGGGGGGGGGGTGGGGGCAATGTGCCTGTGTGTGTGTGCGCCGATGTGGTGAGTGGGGGTGGGGGGGGGGCAATGTACGTGCGTGTGTGCGCATGTGTGTGTGTGTGTGTGTGTGTGTGTGTGTGTGTGTGTGTGTGTGAGAACAGCATGCCATCTCTTGTCTAACTGAATGCTGGTTTCCCTGCGGGACAGAAGATGTGCACGGCTTCGGGAGGTTGGGCAGGCGGTTCCACGATATGAAATCGGCGCTCGTGCCCAGGTCTATCTCCCTTGAGAACCAACTCCGCAGCAAGCGAGACCTAAAAGGGGGGGGGGGGGGGGGGGGGGGGGCACGTTAGTGCCCCCGGAGCCTTCTCAGGGCTCTCAATCATAAAATGCCGCCTTTGGAGCCTCTCCGGGCTCGGGAACAACGTAACGCCCCAGAGCCTCTCACAGGCTCTAAATCACAAGTGTCCTCCCACGGAGATAGAGCACACTTATGGGGGGGCACCGGCGATGTGCCCGGACGCCCCCCTTTTGCAACTACCAATACTGGGAACCACTCACCGGTCTCTTCGGTGCGGCTTCTCGACGGCTGCGCACCATGCTTCGCCTGGTCCCCCATCTCGGGACCAGGACTTGGGGGAAGGTTGACCCCTCGACCGGGGCTCCCTCCAGCCCACGGGAGCCCCGCAACACTTGGGTTTTATTCTGCTGCCGACCCCAGGGCTGTCCCTACTTCTCGGGCTCCAAATCGCTAGAAGGGCAATAAATCAGCACTCCCAAGCGCTAATGGCCTGATACAGCGCTCCCCAGCACTAGGGAAAAGAACAAGCGCATCCAGGGCCCCCAGGTGCTAGAGGAGCCAACAGTCCAGCAAAGTCCTTCAGGGGTCCAGGGGCTGCAGTAGTCCAGGGGCTGGGCAGGGCCCAGGGAGGCAAGCCTTCCCCCGGGCAGGAGCAGCAGCACGCCCCTGGTAGGATTCAAGTTGGGAACAAGAACATTTTGTAAGGGGACACAGCCCCTTTTTATACTGTAAAATCCTTTGTCTGGCAGGGTGCAGGCAATGTGAGAACCAGCTACAACTGGTTATAGGGAACTCCTTTCACTGGCCAGGCTGGGGACACCAGACGCAACACAGGAGGTGGAGCCAGCATTGTGTGGGGAAAACCCAGCCCTATTCACTCCCAGGTGCTATCTCCTCCCACCACTCTAGTTGCAGATGAAGTCATTCAACCAAGGGCTGACTCAGACAACCTCCTGGGGGCTCCCCAGCCCCTGCTACCCTCAAACCAGACAGTCAATCCACAAGCAGGCCCAGGCACACTCCTGGAGCCAGGCTCCAGCCAGCTTCAGCCAATCACACGCCAGACATAAATTACACAAATATGCCAACTTCTAGAAGTGGCCCTTCTACACTAGACACAATCATGCCGCATATATCATTGCGCAGCATTCAATCTCACGAGTATGCACATACCAAACTCGACCCTGCACTCCCCACACATCAGGAACTACCATGGGCATACATATTCCCCATTCATTCCTATGGGAGGGCAGGTCACTCTCACCACACACACAGAGAGCTCACGCATTTTACGCTGTACCACAGTGAAAAAGTACGCAGAGGCCTAAAATCACCAACACCAGGTCACAGAAACAGGCTAGGAAAAAGCAAAAGGTTTCGGGGTGAACCTGCCAAAAAGGGCCAGGTCCAACAACTATACATAAAACAAGCCAAATAAAATTATAAAGCACAAAAGAAACAGTTAATTGATAAAAATAATACAATGTTAGTTCTTCAAAAAATCGTTCCGCGTATCGGTGAACATGGCACTTTCATCAGGAAACCTATATTGAAGAAAACAACCAGAACCAAAACTAAATAACGTATCTTTACGTTTATATGTACTTTGGAAGGTCACTTAGGGGCATCAAGGAATTCAGAAGGAATAGATTCTTGTAAAGTGACAATAAATCGATAGGTATGATGTAAATTAATCTGATGTGAAGTAGAGGATGTTGACGCAGAATAAAACAATATCTTTAAACGTTAGCAGGGGCTACTCAAATGATGTAATGCTCGAAAGGAGAAAATACTAGGATAAAAGGCACAACCTCGATTCTTAATCCTAAGAGAGACAAAGTCTTCAACAAGTTGTCTTCCTGGGGGGAATGACTCCGGGTTCGCGGCCTCTACTCCGGTTATGGTCTACGAAGGCTATTTCGCAGACTGAGTCGTGCGAAATATCCTTAGTCATCATACCTATTGATTTATCATCATTTCAAAAGAATCTATTCCTTCTGAATTCCTTGATGCCTCCCAAGTGGCCTTCTTCCGAAGTACATATAAACGTAAAGATACCTGATTTAGTTTGATTCCAGTTGTTTTCTTCAATGTGGGTTTCCTGATGAAGGCGCCACGTCGCCGAAACAGGTGTCGATTTTCTACAGCCGGGATATCCCGGATTCGCTGCTTGGGAGGATAGGCCTTAAACTGCACTGTGTCCAGAACAGCTCCGATGAAAGGGCATCTGAGAGGGAGTCAGGTGTGACTTCTGCACGTTTAAATTGGACCCCAGCGAGTGCAGGAGGGCCAACGTAGTCTGGAGGTCGGAAACGACAGCCTGAGGCGAACCTGCCTTTAACAGCCAGTCGTCGAGCTAGGAGAAGACTGGAACCTCTGATCTATGCAGAGGACCTGCGACCACCGCCATCACTTTTGTGAACACCCGAGTGGCACTGGTAAGGCCAAAGGGAAGAACGGTGAACTGAAAATGCTTGTGGCCTACCATGAACCGTAGGTAGCGTCTGTGGGCTGGCAGGACGGGAATATGGAAATAGGCGTCCAACAAGTCTAACGCCACCATCCAATCTCCAAGGTCGAAGGCAGACAGGACCTGAGCCAACATGAGCATTTTGAACTACTCCTTCCGGAGGAAGCGGTGAGGACCCTGAGGTCTAGAATGGGACTCAGGCCTTTGTCCTTCTTGGGCACAAGAAAGTAGCAGGAATAGCAACCACGAACTACTTCTGGCGGAATGTAGCTGGAATAGCAACCACTTTGCCAAGAGAACTCAGACTTCCTGGAGCAGAAAGTGCCAAAGGATCCTCCAACATGCGATCGAAAGACGGCGGCATGGAGGAAGGGGCAGTCTCAAAGTGGAGGGAGTAGCCCCTTCGGACTATTTGCAAAACCCACGAAGCCCAGCCTCCAAACCCTTCTGGCCTGCCCGCTGGGTCCCAGATCCAGGTCCTGGTCGAGCTCCAGACACCAAAGGCACATGAGGTGCGGGTCGGTCACTGACATCAGCCTGGGACAGGCCTCACAAGGCTTCAAGACGGTCCGACAATGGGATAAGCCTTGCACACCAGCAGTCGAAGACACAAAAAGAAGTCAACAAAACGTCGAAAAAAGTACAGTCAAAAAGTGACTAAAGGAGCAGCTAGGCTGGTGCACAAAAAGCAATAACTGACGTCAGCGCGCAGGGGACGGCATCTAAGTAGGCACTGCGATGTCGTCCTGGCGAACACGGCGCCAGACTTGGAGTCGACAGACACCACCTACCAACACGCAGGGTTACTGCTACAAAAAATTCTACGGATCCAGTCTAATGCCTGGGGGTAATTCCGAGGTAAGGAATCTATAACTGTCTCTTTCAGCTCATAACTCACTAATAAAATACCACGTTTTATGTTGGAACATCTGAATCTGATAAAGCGCATAGAGCCAATTGATAGAATTTTTAAATGAAAAATTACCATGAAAGATAGGGGACTGGTCACCTGCAGGGAGTTGAGTGTAGGCCCTGGCTGCAGGCTGTGCACCGCAGTTGACTGGGCACCTGTAGTGTTTAAGTACAGCTGTGGCCAGGCCCAGCAGCCAACCCAGTGAAGCTCGCAGCTAAAGAGGGGTAGGGTAGGCCTAGCTAAGATGGTAATTGTTAGAAAAGGGGGTCTCTAGGTGGCAAGTTGTTACCCTGTCCAAGTAGAGACCATTCTTCAAAGTCAGGATAAGGGGGACACTACTGAAATAACCCCTGCTCATCCCCTTGGTAGAATGGCACGAGCAGAAAGGCTTATCTTAGAGGCAGTGTGTAAAGCATTTTCACAAAACCAACAGCAATACAGTGAAAACACTACGAAAGAACACCACACCAGTTTTAGAAAAATAACCAATATTGTATCTGTGCAAACAAGATCAAAACGATAAATGTCCAACATACAATGGACAGAATCTGTACTCTGCAAGAATAACCCTAAAAATGCAGATACTTGAAGGCGGTAGCTCCTCCGTCCGGTGCTACTGCAATGCTGAAAACAATCAAATCCACCAGGCTGGTCAACCGCTTCAGTGTGAACCGGCATCGGTGGGAGAAGACTTGTAACCAGTTCCGCCGCGGCGGTGGGCTCCGGAAGCGGTGGTCAAGGCTGACGTGTGAAGCAGAGCTGTGCGATTGAGGTGCAAGCAGTGGCTCAGTCCGCGGTTGTCAGTGAGAACAGGCTGGCAGTGCGGACTGTCACTGTGCAAGCTTTGGCGGCCGTTGCGGATCAGCAGTCGATTAGGCTGCCATTGGTGGGCTGCGGCTGCACTGTAGGACGGGACAGGCCGGTGCTGCGTGTACCTTATGAGCAGTGCCCCCAGACCACAGTGCAGACCATGGTGACGATGTCAGCTGGCAACGGCGTCGGTGAAACCTGGGTGGCGGAGTTAAAAGCGGCAGTGCACTCTGCAGTGCCTTCAGGCAACAGAACCGCCGGCGATCTTGTTGGCGGCGTCCAGTTGCAGTTTCTCTCTGTGGCAACAGAGACACGTGGTCCCAGAAGAAAGTGAAATCTTTGCTCTCCCGGAGACATCGTGAACAAGAACCAAGCTTTATTGCAAGCCCTTGGAGATACTCTGCCACAAGTGAAGAAAATCAAGTCCAGCCCAGTTCCTTTCACTGCCCAAGGCAGAAACTGCCACTGCAGGCCAATCCAGCAAAGCAAGAAACAAAACATCAAAGAGGCAGTACTCCTCAGGCATCTCTTCCTGCTCTTCTCCTTTGCAGGTTCCTTGATCCCAGCGGGTTCTCTGAAGTCTTTTATCTCCCTGAGACTTTCAACAATAGGCAAGCTCTACTTCAAGCCCAAAGAGAAAACTAACAGCAGGATAATGAAAGTACAATCCAGTTCTTTCTGCACCAAGACAGAAGCATCAAGCAGCAGGCCAACACGGCAGAGCATGGAGCAAAGTGGCAGTTTCTCCAGACAGCTTTTCCAGCTCTTTTTCCTGGCACATTCTATAGTTCAACAGTAATCTAAAGATCTGGGGTCTGGACCCCAATATTTATACTCTGTTTCTCTTTGTCCTTTTGGGCAGTGTGTGTCTGCTCAGCCCAAACCAGTTCTGTCCTCCCTGGTCCAGCTTCCCGACAGGAGGTGGAGACAGCATTGTCCAAGACAGACCAGGCCCATTCAGGTGCAAGTGAAATCTCCTACTACTACTCTGAATGCAGCCCAGGTCTATTAAGCCCAGCCCTGACTCATCTAGGAAAGGCAGGGCACATCTCGACCCCACCCAGTGGCTGCCTGAAAGAGAATGCACATCGCAAGCCCCTGTCACCCCAAAACCAGACAGCCAATCCACAATCCAGCAGAGGCACACAGATGGCTAAGGAAGAAAATACCTACTTTCCAATAGTGGTATTTTCAAACACAGAACATAAAAAAATCTTTAATAAAATACTCATTTCTACAGTCTGAGGTCAGGCATACTAAACTCATTTCTCGATCTGGTCCCAGTGGGAAGATATACTTGTAAGATGTTACAAAGTACCTCCCATTCTACCCTATGAGAAAGATAGACTTTCAATAGAGTAAAACAAAATACACTGTATTTCACTATCAGGACATGTCGCACACACCAGTACATGTCCTACCTTTCACATACACAGCACCCTGCCCACAGGGGAACATTGGGCCTACCATAGGGGTGACTCATATGTAATAAAAGGGAAGGTTAGGGCCTCGAAGGACAAGTTACTTACCTTCGGTAACGCTTTTTCTAGTAGATACAGTATCTGCCTGTGGATTCCTCATCTTGTGAATATCCCCCTGCGTCAGCAGCATTCGGAAATTCTTTTTGTAGCTTCGCGCCAACGTGGTCAGACGTCACACAGGCACGGCATCGCGCGTGATTCCGCTGTCGTCCACGACACCATAATAGGCCCACGCCTGCGTGATGACATCAGTTCCGCCCTTTTTTCCGTGCCTTCGAGGCACACGGACGGACCAATGACAGTAGAGATATACATAGTATGCACAATACACAAATATCAAGGTAACACACACAGTGTGAAACAAATGCAAATAAACATTTGAAATAAACAATTCCTTGACAACAAAGTAAATACATCATAGTTATAAAAGAGTGGACAATAGGGAGGAATCCACAGGCAGATACTGTATCTACCAGAAAAAGCGTTACCGAAGGTAAGTAACTTCTTCTGATAGATACATCTGCCAGTGGATTCCTCCCGCCTCCATGTTGTCCACTCTTTTATAACTATAATGTAGAATCTCACAGCAGTCCCCACTCCCGGAGGAGGGTGTCCACTCTCCTAAACCAGAAAATCCTGGAGGACAGCACGCGCAAAGTGGCCATCCCTCCTAACTTCGGAATCTAAGCAGTAATACTTCGCAAAAGTATGGAGGGAGGCCCAAGTTGCGGCTCTACAAATGTCCTCAACAGGAACACCCCTAGACAAAGCAGATGTTGATGACTTTGCTCTAGTAGAGTCAGCTCTTATACCCTCTGGAGGGTCCTTACCCGCAAGGACGTAGCAAATCTTAATGCAGAGGATGATCCACCTCGAGAGCGTGCACTTGTGCACCCCCTTCCCCTTCTTGCAGCCAGCAAAGCCCACAAACAGCTGGTCATCCAACCTGAACTCCCGTGTCCTGTCCAGGTAAAAGCTCACCGCCCTCTTAGGGTCCAAACGGTGAAGTCTCCTCCTCCTTGGAAGGGTGAGGAGGAGGATAAAAGGTAGGGAGGGTCACGGACTGCCCCAGATATAAAGGAGTAGCCACTTTAGGCAGAAAAGCAGCCCTGGTCCTTAGAACCATTCTTTCAGCATGGATGGATAAAAACGGGGGCTTAGAACTAAGAGCTTGAAGCTCACTTACCCTCCTTGCCAAGGTAATTGCCACCAGAAAAACAGTCTTGAAAGCCAAAAGTCTCAAGGGACATGTGTGTAAAGGCTTAAAAGGTGAACCCATCAAAAACGTAAGAACAAGGTTCAAATCCCATTGAGGTACAATAAATGGTGTAGGAGGAAATGTATTAGGCCCTTAATGAAACGCAAAACAATTGGAGACTTAAACATAGAGAGCTGGTCTGGCAAACAAAGGGAAGCAGACAAGGCTGACAAATAACCTTTGACAGTTGCCACTGCAAAACCCTGCTGGGCCAAAGAAAGTGCGAATTGGAGTATATTGGACTAACAAGCCCTTACAGAGTCAACGGACTTCTCCCCGCACAATGCAACAAGCTTAGACCATCTATAAGAATAAATGGACTTGGTAGAGTCACGCCTGGCCGACAAGATGACATCTACCACATTGTGCGGAAGAGAAAAGGAAATCAGCTTGCCCCGTTCAATCTCCAGGCATGAAGGTTTAAGGTCTGAAGGTGGGGATGTAGAACCTGCCCCTCCATCTGGGAGAGGAGATCTGCCCTGTGAGGGAGACGGAGCGGAGGGCACAAGGAGAGGTGGAGAAGATCTGTATACCACACACTTCTTGGCCAATCCGGGGCGATCAATATAACTAGGGCCCGGTCTTGGCGAACCTTCCTCAGAACCCGAGGAATCAAGGGTATGCGAGGAAACGCATAAAGGAGTTGCGAGTCCAAACTCAACTGAAACGCGTCCCCCAAGGCTCCCTGCATCGGATATTGGAGGCTGCAGAATGACTGGCAGTGAGCATTCTCGCGAGTGGCGAGCAGGTCCACCCGAGGAGTTCCCCAAGTCCGTAAGACATGATGAACTACCTCCGGGTGAAGCCTCCACTCGAGGTCGGCGGAGAACTGCCGACAGACTGTCTGCTCGCACGTTCTGAACTCCGACCAGATGATTTGCCATCAGACAAATCTGATGGTCCTGAACCCAGGACCAGAGACGCAGAGCCTCTCTGCAGAGACACTGCAACCCTACTCCTCCCTGCTAGTTGACATACCACATCGCGGTCGTGTTGTCAGTCAGGACTTGGACTGACTGCGAAGGGAAGGGAAGGGAGGAAGGCCTTGAGCGCCAGACGTATCGCCCGCAACTCTAGAAGGTGGATGTGAAGCAACCTTTCCTCTGGAGACCAAAGACCCTTGACCTCCAGATCCCCCAGATGAGGACCCCACCCTAGAGTGGATGGATCCGTTATCACTGTGGCCACTGATGAAGGTAGATGAAAAGGCTTTCCTTGTGACAGGTTGCCTTCCACGTCCCACCAAGTCAGATCCGCTGCAGTTTCTCTGGAGATCCTCACTGACTCCCTAAGATCCCCGTTGTGTTGATACCACTGCCTGCGGAGGCACCACTGGAGTGCCCTCATGTGCCAGTGTGCATGACTGACCAACAGAATGCAAGAAGCCATCAGACCGAGCAAGCGAAGGACTGGAACGACCGCTCGATTGAAAAACAAAGGAATCATTTCCTGTATGTCGCGAATCCTTTGAGGAGGAGGGAATGCACGACACACAGTTGTATCCAGTACCGCACCTATGAACAGGTTGCGCTGGGAGGGCACCAGGTGAGATTTGGGTACATTTATCGAAAAACCCAACCTGTGCAACAACGGAGTTATCTCCTGCAGATGATCCAGCACTATCTCTGGAGATTCTGCTTTGATCAGCCAATCGCCCAGATACGGGAATACAGGTATCCCAGACCTTCTGAGATGCACAGCCACCACTGCCATCACCTTAGTGAAGACTCGAGGTGCAGTAGTAATGCCAAACTGAAGGACTGCAAACTGGTAGTGTTGCGAAACAACCGTGAAACGGAGATACTTTCTGTGCGACTTCAGGATTGGGATGTGAAAATACGCATCCTGCAAGTCGATCAACACTATCCAGTCTTCTTCCAACATCGCTTGAAGAACCTGTGCAAGGGTGAGCATCTTGAACTTCTCCTCCTTCAGGTAAAGGTTCATGATCCTGAGATCTAGGATTGGACGGAGTCTGCCATCCTTCGTGGGGATCAGAAAATACCGCGAGTAGCACCCCTGACCACTCTCCTGCTCTGGTACCACCTCTATCGCACCCTTTCTGAACAGAGCCAGGACTTCTTCCTGCAGGAGAAGCAGGTGGTCCTCCGAACAATAACCCTGGCAAGGAGGGTAATTTGGGGAAATTCCCGAAAGGGAAGAGCATACCCATTCACCACGAGATTAAGAACCCAAAGATCTGAGGTAATCAATTCCCAATCTTGTATAAAATGGGTAAGCCGGACCCCAACTGGGCCCACATGATCCGGAAATGCTTTGCGGCGGTGGCAGGGGGCTGGGAAGGTGAAGAGGAGGAGGAGGAGGCTTGACGACCTCTAGGACGAGCTCGTTGTCTTCCTCTATAGGACTTATACAGCGTATTCTGCTGTTGTGGCTGCTGCTGCGATGTTTTATAGGAACAAAAGGAAGATCTTCCAAATCCTCTGAAGCGCCTTCTAGTAGTACCCCTGGTTTGAAGTCCCAAAGATTTTGCTGTGGCCCTACTATCTTTGAAACGTTCAAAGGCAGCGTCAGCTTTCTTGCCAAACAATCCTGAGCCATGAAATGGCAAGTCCATCAAAGCAGACTGTACAACTGTAGAAAACTCTGATGTTTTTAGCCACGCAGCTCTTCTAGCGGCCACCGAAGAGCTCATGACTCTCGCCACCGAACCCGCAGTGTCCAGCTCACTCTGTATAACTTGTCTCTCAACAGCCTGAGTGTCCGCAATTACTTCCTGAAAATCCTTTCCGTCTACCTCAGGAATTTTTGGCACTAGCTGCTTTACGGAATCCATCAAGGCATGGATGTACCGTCCCATAAGACAAGTTGCAATGGTAGATTTTAATGCCATACTGGCTGAAGAGAAGACCTTCTTGGACGCCTGGTCTTGCTTTCTGGATTCCTTTTCCCCAGGAACCTGCGGAAAGGCCCTTACAGACTTCTGCGAGCAGGCAGCCTGCACAACCAGACTCTCAGGCAGAGGGTGTGTTGACAAAAAGTCCGGGTCACCAGGCGCAACCCTATACCTCCTGGCCACAGATTTTGAAACAGCTGGAGCCGTCAAAGGCTTCTTCCAGACCTCATAGATAGGTTCAGCCAAAGCATCATTAAACGGCAGCATTGGCTCAATGACTGAAGAAGGAGAGTGTAGGACCTCTGTCAGAAGGTTAGACTTATACTTCGTAGTTGTCAGAGTGATATTCAATAAGCCTGCTGCCTTTTTAATAACATGATATGGCATCACATCTTTTGAAGGTACATCCGACACAGACGCCAAATCCCACTCAGGGGACAGTTCAAGCCCACTGGCCTCTCTCAGTTCATCAAAAGGATCATCAGAATCCTGTAACTCCCCTTCTTCAGCATCAGCAAACTAATACCTTTCTTCCTCCAGAAGTCTCTGGGCTTCACGCCTTGACCTCTCCTTAGTAAAGGAAGCTGACGGATCTGGAACAGACTCGTCCCGAGCTGGCGTCGAATCCGAAGTCGGGCGAAGTCTAGGTCGAACAGAATCCTGCCTCAGAGTCGTGCGCACCGGCGTCGATGGAATCGGCGTTGACGGCTTCGGCGTTGAAGGCTTCGCCGGCGTCGGAAAATACCATTGCGGTGTAAGAGCCGGCATAAAAGGCATGAAGGGGGCAGGAGCATAAGCCTGGGGAACGCCCAAGTTAAATGCCATAGGACCCGTGGGACTAACAGGTGCACCAGAGGGGTACATCGCCCTGAAGTAAACTCCAAACATTGCATTCAGGAACTGGGATGGATCCTGACCAGGAGCCGGGAAGGCTGGATAAGGTCCACCTGGTTGCTCTCGAGGAGACGGAGTCGTCACGACTTCGAGCTCCTCCTCGACCTGCGGCACCGGGGTCGACGAACCCGCTGGCACTTGCACCTCATCATTACCAACCTCCTCCACCTCACCTTCATCCTCCCGACCAGAAGGATTAGACTGATTCGGAGAAGGGTTCGCTTGCTGCTTCGGTGACTCTGGCGAATTTGGACGCAAAGCCTCACCATCAGTGTCCTGAGCTTCCGACGCCGAAACCTCCACTTCCTTTCGAAGAAGCTTCACTTGCGACTTCGGTCGCGAACTGGAGTCCTTACCTGAATGATGACGTGACTCATGACGCCTCTTCTTATGCTTCTTCCTGGAAGACTTTAAAGCATGGGCAGATGACTACTCCGATCTCGACAGAGACCTCGAACGTCGAGACCGAGATTTCAAAGACTTCTTTTCTTTTTTGTTCTTAAGCTTCGCGACAAGGAGCTTCGTCTCTCTCTCCCGAAGGGCATTCGGAGTCATTTTCTTGCACGATTGGCAATCTTCGACGTCATGATCGGAGCTTAAACACCAGACGCAGCATTCATGCGGGTCACTTATGGACATAGTCTTGCCACACTCCCCGCAAGCCTTAAAACCAGTCTTCTTCGAAGACATCTCGACAGAAGACGAAGATACAGTGAAAACAATCACGAAGTAACAAAGTTACTGTAAAGCTACTGTACGATCCCAGAAAACCGTTGGCGTCGACAACGCGGAAAAAAGGTAACTGATGTCATCACGCTGGTGTGGGCCTATTATGGTGTCGGTGACGTCAGCGGAGTCGCGCGCGATGCCGTGCCTCTGTGAAGTCGGACCACGTTGGCGCAAAGCTACAAAAAGAATTTCCGAATGCTGCTGACACAGGGGGATATTCACAAGGTGAGGAATCCACTGGCAGATGTATCGATCAGAAAGTGGGTGCACTTGTCAAGTCGACATGGTAGTTACAACTGCGCTCAGACACTGCAGTGGCAGGTCTGAGAACCCTTTATAAGGCTGCTTGTGTGGGGGGCACAATCAGTGCTACAGGCCCACTAGCCGTATTTGATTTACAGGCTTTGGGCGCACACAGTGCACTATACTAGGGACATAGTAGTAAATCAAATTAGCCAAACATGGAAACACTAATACATGTATATAATTTATAAGGAGACTATATGCACTTTAGCACTGCATCGGTGGTAAAGAGCCCAGAGTCCGAAAACCAACAAAAACAGGCTCACACACAGAAGGCCAATAAGCAAAAAGTCTGGGGGTAAACCTGCCAAAAGTCAAGTTTAACCAGTAATAAACATTACTTTACATTTCTTTTTACACCAAGAAATTCACTGAAAAAATGTTAAGGTTAAATTGACTTTATAGCTAAGTATGGTTATAGTATCATAATTTACATTTAAGAAACCTGAGAAATTCACTGAAAAATACAAAAGTTAAAATGATGCTATATTAGGTAAACTCATTTAAAGCATTACATTTTGAACTAAAAAAAACATTGAGATTCACCAGAGAGAGAAAGTGAATAAAATTAGCACCCTCGCCACACACTGCTTATTACTTCGCATATTACATCAATCATGAGCTGTTCTATATTACTGTTAACATCAATGTGAAAACTGAAAAGACATCACTGATGACAACACTGTGTGTGGTGGGGGCCCGACTTATAGCAATTAGGCTGGAAGGATTCAAATGCTGCCTATGGCTGAAGTACGGTCATACTGTCAAGGGTGGTAGTTAGGGGTGTGGGTCCTAGTTATGGATGGTGCTGGAACAGTAGTATTGATGAAAATAGGCCAGGATTGGTAAAATGACCCAAAAAAACGCATGACACAAGTAGCAAAATGTGGAACTTTTGTTGCAAAAATTAGACCGAGTTTTGCATCAGCCTAAACCCAGTGACACAGATGCTGTGCAACTTTATAAATAAATGAACGATCTTGGACAAGATTAAAAGGGGGGTGATGTTTAACTAGGTCAAGAAGCATCTGATGTTTCCCAAACTTACTTCTACTGCAGGAGACACCCCTGTTAATGTGCTTAAGTAAATTAGGGGATTAGTTAAGGAATTTAAATAAATGCATTTTACAACATGTTAAAGGACTTGAGAAACAATGAAGAAGCAACTCATACTTGACAAGTAACATCACAATAGATGGCTAGGATAGATAAATCATGGCCTCCAGCATTTCCTCTGGAAAATATGTCCAACGAAAGCATATTTTCATGACAATCACAATACTAGTGGTAGAAGTTCTGCTGGAGAAGTACGCCCTGAAAAAAAAACTTTACTGTAAAGGGTAGGTAGCAGGATAGAATTTGAAGTTGGAGAAGGGTGAAGCAAGTAGCAAGGCAGAAGTGATTTGTCTAGTCATGGCTACAGGTATTATATAGAAACATCTATATAAAAAACACAAATACACACTTCTATGCCCTCAAATAGCTCAGAGAGCTTACACCCAGGTGAATATCACTCCCACATTTGGATAAAAATGTAAGTAGCACTGGAAAGGAATCATCAAGGAAGCTGCAAATAAATGTAAAGCAATTAGAAGTCAAGGAGCTTTAAAGCTGTGACGCAAAGAAATCCTTTGAGAATAATCAAGGTTAAGTGTCCTCAGTAAGGATACGATCAGGTTTCCAGGATGCAAATGAGTCACAAAATGACACCATTGTGAATCTGGAACGAATGGAGGCCTTGTAAAGGGGACTCTAGGAAGTTATCCAAGAGGAGGCAATCAGATAGTATGGTAGAAAGGGAACCCAAAGTTATTAACTAAGGCGGTGGCAAAACAGTGGACAGAAACAAATGTGGCTCTCACAAAATGTATAAATATCTCCCCGAGCTAAGAAAAAGAACTGTCATATAGCTACTTCTTTTCTACATACTGTGTTAAGTTAGCATGAGTTTATTAAATGTTTGCACGCCGTTTTCATTCTTGCTTCACTTTTGCACACAACACATAATTGTTGTTTTAGCTTTCAACCCAGAAGAGCTTTGTGATTTACTAGAGAAATAATATGTTTTTGCTCTGATATCAGTTTTGTTCTGCACTCTGTGTGCACAGTGAGTGCTGAAGGCTACACGGATAACTTAACCCAGTGTTGTTGTAAGGTCTGATCTTCGCACCCCTATAGACATAACACACATGCTGCTGCCAAAATCTGGCTCTAGGCGAGTTTTATATTGTTGTGCTGAACGCACAAAAACACACTTGATGTGCTTCGCATGCAGAGAGCTGGTGGAAGGTGATGTGATCCTCCTGCCACAGAGATTTTGAGGTATGGGCCCGCCCTGCTAAAACCCAAATGAGACCTTCATAGATATAAAATACTAAATGCTAAATAGGGAGGGTGTGAATTAGACTATGTTAATTTCTATTCATTCCAGCATCTTAGTATGCTGTCTTCATTCGCCTTTTATGGACTAATAACTATGCTGATAACTTTGTTGCTTATAATATGTTTGCTAGTATTAAACAAGATACTGCGTTCGAGAACCTTGCATTAGTAAATAAATATTTCAAACATGCACGTGTCCTCTTTTACTCCACGTTCTGGTTTGTGATGATTATATAACGAAAGAGTGTTCATGTGTTCCACGATTCCGGAGGTATTCTAAGTTCATGTTCTGATCTGTCTAAGCATTGGGAGTTTGTTATGACCAATGAGACACTGTAGCTAGGTCGGTAAGGGGATTTTGGGTACTGAGGTGAATTTTGGGCCATCCTAATTCACCGAGGTTCCAGGTCTCTATGCACAGTTCTGTAGGAAAACGGAATTCCCGCTACATGGAGCCCATACGTTGCTGGCCTTATATCATGACACTCTAGTAGTATATAATTCAATCCTTAACCCCTTCATTGACGTTTCCGGTAAACGGTGGTGTCGGAAAAACCTACCTATTTTTGAAATAGGTCTTTTCAAGCTTGATTCTTTCTAAAACGGTTTCCTTGAATTACTACCCAGTTGTGCTACAAAGTTTACTTTGTTTTTTCTAATTCCTGTGCGGTCATGGCCTAACCCGTGGACATTCCGCAGCATAGTCGCATTGCAGTGCGAGATCATTTGCGGGCTTACAATGTACCTTTGGAAGGTTTGGCTGTGATTATGGTGGAGAGTGCGGAACATGCTTACCCCTACGAACTCTTATTCGTGGGTGACATTTCCGGCGGTGGACGCTAATTCAGGCCTATTCCACACATACACTCCCACGGTTGTACCTAATGAGTATACTCCGTACAGAGCACAGGAAGTACCTATTGATGTATGGCAGCATGGAGTTTGGTTTGGTGGTGCCCTACCCCATTCTTTAACCGCTCCGAGGTTAGGTCCTTTGTCCATTCCAGGCGCTAGTTGGCCTGTTTTGGCAGGATTTACTCCTCATCCTCTACACGGCAATTGTAATGTGGCTGAACTCCGATGACTACATGTAGTCGAGATTGCCGTGATTAGAGCCTTAGTGCATTACATGGGCCGTAATCTTCCGGGTGGAGCCCCAGGGGGTGCGGCGCTTCCGGCAGGGCAGGGTGGTTTGAAAATCAGTCCTGTCATGGTCAATGCCGTTATGGGCAAGAAGCCCCAGGAAAAGGATGATTTTCCTTTCTGGCTTGCCGAGAAATTTGACCAGCTGGAAGCTGTGTTTCCTAATACGACTCCTGGTGAAAAACACTGGCTTCTTACGCTTAGTTTGCCGAAGGATTTGGCCCCTGAGCTCGTTAACTGTGAGACCTGGGGGAAGACTTTTGCGGCAGTCTATGCTCGGTGCTACGGCACCCAGTCTATGTCCGTGCTGTCTTCGGTCCTTAAACGTGTTCATGATGATCACGGACCGGAATCTGCGGTCGAGTTGGGCATGCGCCTGTGTGGCACCTTTGACGTAGTTTGCGATCTGATCCTTGCTAATGTCAAGGGGGATGCAGTGAACTTTCAGGTTGCTAACGCGTTAGCGGCGCTTCCCGAGGCCGAGAAACCCCGACAGTTAGCGAAGATCATTGTGGCGGCTTATAAGACCGTGGGTCGCAATGCCAAGGGACTTAAGCCTTTTTCTGTTAAAGAGAAGAAGCAGCCCCAGTGACAAGCTTCGGAGACTGACGTTCAGCCCAAGTCCAATAAACAAAATCGGCCTAAAAAACAGAAACAGGGAAAGCAACCCCGACAACAACAAACACAGGTTTCTCGTCCTGCGTCTCCGTTGCCTACGCAGTCGGAACGTGTTTATGACTTAAGCGACCGCGCGACGATTAAGACTCCTGATCGATTTCAGGCTTCTGACCAATGCTCTCCTCGTTCCTTTCAGGACTCATCGGCTCCGACGACCGGTGGTGGAGGGGGCGGTGGCAGGGGTCGGGGTGGCCAGCAAGGACGTGACCAGCCCCGCCCAAGGAACGGTGCAGAAAAGCAGGAAGGCTCTATGCCTGGGAGACCACAGTTTGCCAAGAAGAAAGTCGCAGCCTTAACAGCGCATCGATATGCCCCAGATAGTGAGAACGCGGCTTCGGAATCTGACGTGGGCTCAGACCTTGCTGGACAGCGCGGCGGAGATTACCATAGTGAGAGAGGCGCTCTGTCCACTACTGTTACTTATGTTGTCATTGAAACAGCTGACACCAGAGTTGCTCCCCCTGATAGACTTTTTGAAATTGCCCTGTTAATTGAAGGTGATATACAACGAACCATAAAAGGGGTATTTTGGGAAAATCTTTCGTCTACATATGACATTTTGCTTTCAGAGGCTGACTGGCCCCCACCTTTTGTGCTCGCAACTCCGCGAGGGGAATAGGTAATCCTCCCCAGTTTCGCGAACACTGTCTCGAAAGAGGATGCGCTGCATTTTGCAGAAGAGTGGGCTCTAGCTCTGGTGCCGGCTGTGTACCGCAAATCAGTGTGGTTGGGATAAATTGTCCCTGAGCCACGAGATACCTTTACGGTCTCAGCCTCAACCTCAATATCCTATAAGACGTGAAGCAAAACCTTCCGTCGCGGCAATCCTTGAACAATTGGAATATCAAGGTGTAATTGAAATGTGTGTGTCACCGATGAATAACCCTCTTTTTACTGTAAACAAGCCTGACGGTTCATATCGTTTTTGGTTTTGGATTACCAGCATTTGAACTCGCATGGCCGTAACTGTGCAGTACAGAATACTCACGGCTCTGCTCTTGTGAATAGTCTTGTGCGTAAGCAGTTTAAAACCACGCTTGACATTTCCTATTGTTTTTATGCCCGCAGATTGGACGGTCTAAGTTCCCAATGGACCTCTTTTACATGCGGCGGTGTGCAAAAAATGTTTCGGCGTCTCCCTATGGGCTATAAGAATAGTCCTGGGGTTTTTTCCGCCCGCATTGTCTCTCTTTTGGAGAGAATCGACCCAGATGCTTGTTCGTATGTGGATGACATATCTCACAGATGACGAACTTTGGGAGCATCTGTGTCGAGTCAACAGTATAATTTGTAACTTTGCAGATCTAGGATACAAGTTAAACTTTGCAAAATCGCACATTGCAGAGTACACAGTGTTGTTTCTGGGCTACGAGCTTAACAATGAAGGAAAGGGATTGGCTCCTCACTTCCTGGAGAAATGCGCACAATTGCGCGCTCCAACAACACTGAAAAAATTACAATCTTTACTGGGCTTTTTGAATTTCGGGAGAACTTACATTCCGGAATATGCCCAGCGTATCAAGCCTTTGTATGCTTTGATACAACCATCTTTTTCCAAATCATGCTGGCTGCCTGAGCATTCGGCTATACTGCAGTCTTTGCAGGCTGATCTGCTCGCTTCTAAATTCTTACTGACTCGTGATAATCAGACCAACCTGGTGATAAGAATTATCCCTGGGACGGTGGGTTTCACGTACCTAACTTTTAATGAAGGAGACACAGTACCTATTGCTTACAAGTCACACTTGTACACTTAGGCTAAATTGCGCTTTTCCACTGTGGAGAAAGTTTTGACGGCTGTGCAGATGGCTATTCTTAAGGAACGTGCCCTGTCACAGGGAAAGCGCATGTTGGTTGTTACCCCGTGTCCTGCCTTGGAGGCAGTCACAAATGCCAGTGTACCTGATTCTAAAGCTTTGTACCCTCGGTGGATTCAATGGGCTGCGTCCTTGACATCTCAGGATGTCATGTTTATCATTGACCCCACATTACGGTCCCAGGAGTACTTACAGTATGAATTTGTTCATCCGGCTCCATTAGCAATGCGACCCCTGGAGGATTTCCATTGCATCATTTACACCGATTATCGGCGCAGGTTGCGCATGGCTCTAAACATGCCTACGTTTCCGCATGCGCCATTGTGGTCGGTGCCATGGTGAACAATGAGTTCAAGTTCAGTGTCGTGCACACGCAGACACTTGGAGACTGCACTGCACAATTAGCAGAGCTTCGTGCTCTGATGCTTGCGTTGGAGTACGCAGATCCTAGGTTGACTACTCTTATCGTAAGTGATTCTTACTACTGTGTCCAGTCTTACAATGAGAACTTGTTCTTTTGGATTCAGAAGGAGTTTCGTGATTCCAAGGGTAGCACAATAAAACATAAAATGATCTGGGTCCGAGTGGCTGAGCTTAAAGAGCAGTAGCCACTTGTGTTTGTGATTTATACTCTCGGCCATCAGCGTGTGGGAGTCCACGCTGTCGGTAATTCACTTGCTGATGAAGCAGCAAAGTCAGCAGTATCTAAATATTTAGTTGCAGCAGTTACACGGTCCAAAAGTAAAATAGATGAGGACATCTTGGCGGCTGTTGCTGCCACTGAGAAGGGAGGTAAATATCCTACGGGGTTCCCTTCGAAGTACACATACCACTTAAGTCCCGATAAGGTTCCTTATGTGAAAATTCCTGATGTTGGCGAACGTTTGATTCCCAACTCGGATCGCAGAGCTACTTTGATTACAGCGGCTCATGAAGGTGTAGCGTCTGCGCATGCGGGCGTCTCAGCCACTGTAACTCAGCTACAACAGAGGTTCTGGTGGCAGGGACTGTACAAACAGACGCGTGATTATGTCCTTCAATGTGACATTTGCCAGCAGATCAAGCCTTCGACTGCTGCGCGTCTGCCACAGACACAGTTGTACATTTCTAATAAACCACTGGGGTGTGTTTATTTAGATCACGGACTGTCATAAGAGATTTGCGTGTCTTTATAGGGATTTTTGCCTGTGGTACCTTCCATTCGGATCAGGGTCCGGCTTTCGCCTCTAAGCCGTATAAGGATGCTATGGTTTCGTTGGAGGTCCAAGTCAAGTTTTCGTCTCTGTACAGACCTGAGGGTAATAGTGTAGTGGAACGAATGAACCGTGACTTAAAGCAATCTTTGACAGCTCGAGTTATAGGCACTGGCAGAAACTGGCTGGCCCATCTCAATGGCGTGCAGCGTGCTCTTAATAATCTCCCTAGAAGGTCTCTGGGTGGGCGGACCCCGTTCGAAATGCTCTTTGGTATCAAGATGTATGTCCCTGACCTCGATGGTCTAGACTGCGTGGCCACGGCCTTTGACGTAGATGAACATTGCGCTGTTTTACAGGATCTACAAAAGACCAGAGACAGTCTTGCAAAGGAACATTTGCCCTCCACATCGGATGATGCATTGCAGATCCCGGTAGTTGGCTGGCTACCCAAAGTTGGAGAACTGGCTCGAGAGAAGATCGATAACAATAAAGAATTTGGTCCTTCCTATCGAGCACCGGTCCCCATTCTTGGAGTGAAGGGCACAACAACAGTCATTTTACCACCACTTCCAGGTCGTAAGGAAAACAGGTTTATCTCAATTGACAATGTCAAGATACACAGGGTGGCCGATTCTTCATAGCATGACACCGGCAGTCTCTTGTCCTTCGATTGTGAGAAATTCTGTATTGGCCATTACTGCAGCTGCTGAGCCAGAAGTGGCCCTCGAGATGCCCGTCATTTCCAATCCTTTAATGAACACTTTCCCAGTTAATAACGTTGATGACCTAGATTATTCCTATCCTGACGATTTATCGATGCCTGACTTACAAACACGTTTGGCCACAGACTCAAGATTCTCATTTGACTCTGCTTCAGTGACTTCGACAAAACCCTCACGTTGTGCAATTTATGCCTCTTTATTCAAGAAACATTTTTTGGTTCCCCCTTTGACATATATTTGGCTAATGCTTTTTTCAGTATACCTTTTTATGTCATTTGGTTTTGTGTTTTATTTTTTCCATATCATGGATGGACACTATGTCGAGGAGAGAACATGCATTCGACATCTTAATGGAACTTTGGCCCCCTTATTCTCTTCATATTCTGCACACAGACTAAAAAGAGACTTGAACTTTGTTAACATCACAGCTTGGCCGGTTCTTGATGGGATTGTGTGGGATGCAGTTAAATTTCAAATTCATGGCCCCACTGAAGAGGTTAATGTCCCAAATGTACTGATAGTGAACATGGGGGATGTGGTAAAACAAAGCATACGTTCTGATGATTGGAATGTTCAGGCCGTAGAATCATTATTCTCGGATTTAAAATATTATGCTGCCTTTGATGCTGAAGATTTATATTTAGAATCTGCTAATTATGATGATTTATTTTGCTTTCAACATTTTGGTAATCATTTTTTGCATAAGAAAAGTTCTAGAAGGGGTACTGTAAATTACACACAGTGGGAACATTGCCCTGCACCATTACAAGGCAGCTCCAGTACGTTTTTGAAGAAGTACTCTTACTTTACCGACTTTAATCAATCGAGTCCTGAGTCATTTTATTTTAAGATGACACAGAAACCCATGTCCAAAGTTAGACTTACCGATACTAAATTATTGTATTCGAAATCCTTTCTAGAAAAATTGGCTGAAGATGGCTACGAGCTATGGAAGGAAACAATTGACCTTAAATCGGTTTGGGGTTCTAAAAGTTGTCAGGTACAAGGCACTGAGGCTTTGCACCGTGCATGTCTCATCCCGAATCACATGTTGTTTTTGAATTCTACTATTTCTCAGACAACGTGCTTTGGATTGGCTACTTCAAAAAAGTTAAATACCCCTGCTGTCCCTGATTTAGATGAATATTCAGGTTGGGATAATTACACAAAGTTTTCCATTAGAGAGTTGCAAACATTAATGAATAATGCATCCTCTAATGTGTTCAGTTTTGATCCAAAGGGTGGGCTGCTATTGCACAGAAGCTCTGACTCTTGCCAGCATCGCTTTCTGGGTTTAACTGAAGGTTTTACACAAGTCAGGCCTGATCCACGTTTTGATCCTGACCACACTGTTACAACATACTCAGTTGGCAAATTATGTCAAAATTGGTTACAACATACTACATTAGCTGCTGTTAAATTACATCTATCTAAGGTAACTCATGAGGTGGATATTAATGATTTTATAAAAGGCCCGGCAAGCGGTAGATCTAAACGTTGGATTTATGCTGCTTACAATGAAATTTGGAAGCTTTCACAGTTTGAGGCTACTAAGCGCCTGAGAGCAATTGATCAAGCAAATTTAGAAAAGGTGCTTGCAGTTGTCGATAACAGTATTAACATGCTTTCTTCCCGCATATACACGTTGAATAACATTGTTTCTTCAGTGGTTGATATTGTAAATGATGAGGTGTCTGTTTTATACCATGGCCAAAATCAATTGCGTTCTGCAATGCAGTTTGCATGGACTCTGCAGACTGTTAAGTCTGGCCGTGTGCCCTGGAATTACATGAACGTTTCCTCCCTCTTTGCCCCGTTTAATTTGACTGAGAAACAGCGCATGCTTTCAATGCGAGATGCATCATTTTCCATGTTACACATTGAGAGGTTGGAATCTTTAACGTTCTGTTGCTGAGGCCACTGATGCAACGTGGCTTATCCACGGATTAATTACATTACCATTCGCCTTGTACAAATTCACTAGTTGTATGCGACATGTTGCAATAGGACGTTATGAACCGTTAGGTGGTGCCTTCCTCCATGAAGCATGGTCTCTTCCTTTCACATATAGGTGCCTGAAAGACGGCAAAGAAGTTTATCTTAATGGGGAGGAATGCACTGAGTCTCCTGACCATTCATTATTATGCAGACACATCCAATTACATGGTTCCTGCAACCAGGAACGACCTAATCTGGCCTGTGTATTAAAAGGAACTCCTGTTCCTCAATTGTTCCCACGTTTACACTTTTGGCAAATGGTAGTTATTTGCTGTTGAATAACGAGGAGTGTTGTGGTTTAATTGTTGGTAACTATCTCAACGTGTTGTGTGCTGCAAAAACGTTATGTATCCCCCTACACATGGGAATTCAGATGTTTTCATCTGGCCGCGCATCCCAACCTTGAAGGCAGAGTTCAATGGCATGACTAGAATAAGAGCCCTTTTGTCTCAGAAAGAGGTGGCCCTGAGTTCGGCCCGAGAAACATTCGTCCTTCACATAGCTAACACACGCACAGAAGTGCAGGCGCTTTTAAATACTGATTTACCGTTACATTTCAGCGAGCTGGTTCATCAAATCTTTAATTCCTCCTCCACTTCCGGCCTTGCTCACTTTTTTAAATTAGTTAGCAGCGGTCTCGTGACTTCATTTGAAAAAATATTTGGGGTCATCCCTGCTTTCTTTCATTCTATTTTTTCGAGTTTGTTTGGAGGCTTCCCTGTCTTGACCAATGAGACACTGTAGCTAGCTCCGTAAGGGGATTTTGGGTACTGAGGTGAGTTTTGGCCATCCTAATTCACGGAGGTTCCAGGTCTCTATGCAGAGTTCTGTAGGAGAACGGAATTCCCGCTAGAGTACATTATGCCCATCACATCTGGGATGCGTCTTCTTGGGAAAAAAATGTGAAGGGACTGAAGATATATTTCCATAATTACACAAGCGTCCCAAATCAAAAGAAACCTATCCACAGATACAACTAGAAACACTTTCAAACCGTGCTGACAAGGGATTTGAAGAATGACATTGCCTTGACAACAAGAGACGGGACTAGGAATTGAATGCAGATGAAGCCAATAAAGACTTAAGGAATGAACAGACTCCCAGCGAGGGTTAGAAAACAAATAGGTGTGTTTGTAGTCCCTCTACTATACTTTTGAAGCATTGCATGGGTATTTGTGCATTCAATTTAATTTTACAATACAAATGTTTTCTGTTAATTATAACATATCCCAATTTAGCAACCACATTAAAACATGGAGGGAGGGAAAGGTTCAGACAACCTTTAGTCACCAAGGCAAGCATATTTAGCCCCAGATTTAGATCAATTAATAAGATGTGATTACGGAGTATGTGATATCAGAACATTGTATATGCGATGACCAGAATAATCATTTTGAGCATGTAACGTAAGTAATTTGCTGTGATGCTAAAATATATAAATCTACCTGTTGTTCAGTAGAATATTTGAACACTTAATATCTCTGTGCAAAAAATTCTTCTTATGGCAATAGTCCAAGCCCTCCATCAGCTGCCTCATGAATGACTTGATGTGATTTTCATCAAAATGAACTAATCCAGATTCCAAAAGGCCCATGAGGTCATGATCCATATATTCGAACACCAAGTAAAACGCACCTTTAAACAGAAGAAGACATTTGATATGATCTGCTAAAAGAAAATAGGACAAGCTACACGTGTTTACAGTTTCTGTGCAATCAACACTGAGCATAAAAAGATGAGCAATAAAAATCAAATACATTTCCAAATCGCCATGTAAGGTATACATAATCTAGTAAGAAAAGCATTTTTCAGGAACCATTTACACGATAAGTAAAATGTGCACTTACACATGCCTAAAATAAAAAAAAATTACATTTGCAGGGACACTAGTACATTAGAATTAATGTGTGCAAAAGCAACAGGGCTCTCTTTAAAAGGGAGCGCACAAAGACATTCAAGACCAACGATTTGGCTGGGGGGGTGGGAAAAAAGGACTACTGCAGAATAAACAACAAATAAGGACAATTATGATTCTGTGTATGTCTAATCCAATGAGCAAACTTCTTAGAATCTTGACAGTCTTATATACCCAGAAATAAGCCAATATGCAGCTAAATTTTGTTTTTGGGGGGAAAAATAGGGAAAAGGTGCTGCAGAAGAAAGAGTCTGGTTTTCCCCTGCAAATGGTATCAACATAGGGTTTGTGGTGCTGAACTCATCTTCCCAGCTTTCAGGAATAAGCACACTTTTGTCAGAAACCCAACATTTTTTACAGTTTTGGCATTTTACTGGGATATAGCCTATTTTTGTTACTTTTTGAGCTTTCAACCTCTTTCCAGTTAGTGGGTGTGAAAGCAATAATGGATGTCTGAAAGACCTACATTTCAGGAAATTAAACAAAGTTCTGAATTCAGAATGAGGTTCTTTGTGTAGAACCTTCAAGTTTCTTTCATAGAAACGGACAGTTGAAAAATCAGAAAAATTGAAAAGGAGTTCGAAAGAACTGGCATTTTTGCCAACGTTTTCAACTAACTTCTTCTAAGTATAACAGATGTTTGAAAACAATATACCTTTACATCAGCGGGACCCTTCAGGTTGTGAGGATATATAGGACTTGTAGGTTCACCAAAAATCAGAGGAACCCAGAGCCAATAACTGAGCAACGTCTTGCAGTGGTTTTTCACTGTGTACCGGATATATAGCAATTAATTTGGAAAAATATAAAGGGTGAATCATAGGTATCAAAGACACCTATGTAGTTCCGAAATGAGAACAAAATATAGAGTTTCAGAAATAGTAGCTATTTGCACAGTTCCAAATAGTGGTTACTCATACTAGCCTGTGAATGGTAGGACATTTTTCAAAGTGACTTATTTTTTACACATTGTCTTACATTAGGAAGGCAGAAATGCATAGAAAGTCAATAGGTAATAACAGTTGCTCTACAATTCTGAGTTCCCCTAAGCCTCCCGAGAAAAACGGTACCTCAATTGTGTGGATGGGCCTAGTGCCCGCGACAGGAAACGGCCCAAAACGCAACATAGTATCACAAAACAAATGCCAGTACTGCCAAATAATTCTGAGATCTTATTTCATTCTATACATATGAACAAAACAATATGCAAGAGAAATTCTAATCATAGAGTCAATCAGTTCGAATTTGCATTTTATTTACACTTTTCTTCTTTCATATATTTTTTTTAAACATTTCTATATTTCAACAAAAACTTTCTTTAGTGAAGCACATTACAAAAACTAACATGAAAGTACTTTTCTCCTTAAATCTCATTCATACTCATTCATACTGAAAGACATTTCATTCATACTCAAAACATTAATTCAACTACCAGTCTAAAACGACATACACTTTTTTACAATTTATATACAATTTATGAATAAGAAACCACAGAATCTCATTAATAAGTATAAATCCCTGAATTCATCATACAGCTGGCTCAGTTTGCACTCATACACAATTACTTTTACTTTGATGGAGATTTCTATTTTCAGATAGGTGGAGTGGCGATGGGCTGTCCATTCGCCCCGGAATTAGCCGTCCTCTTTATGTCAATCTATGAGGATAAATTCATTTACCAAGAGAACCCCTTTGGACATTCAATCAGTCATTGGAGTCGTTTCATTGACGACGTTTTCTTTGTGTGGTCTGGCTCTGAAGAGGAATTAAAGCTTTTCAATCAGTGGCTCAGTAATAGAACACAAGAGATCAAATTTAGTCTCATATATTCAAAAAACAAAATCCCATTCTTGGATGTAGAGGTATACCCTTCGGATGAAGGAGATTTGATAACAACCCTACACAAAATCGATTTGTTTTGTGATACTATTTAAGGCAGGGTTTGGCCTTACTGCTTGGGAACCCATACCCAGTGGTGATCAGTAATTGTGTTAGCAAAACGCAACATAGACATCACATCTTTACAGTGGAAACTGACAGTTTTTTTGCAAATTGCCTAGCTGTAAGATTTCGAACCCTTGCTCTGCCGGCATCTAGAGAAACCTAGCACACCTATACATTATTGAAAACTAGACAACCAGGGGAATCCAGGAGGGGGTGACTTTTATGTGTTGCTCTCATCAGGATCCGTTACCGACAATCCCCTGCAAACATCAAACTTAGTATGACTTTTGGTAGAAATGTAGGATTGGTCCGCAGAACCACGTTGTTTTGGTGCATTTGTAAGACTGGTTCTTGTATGATTAGTGCCTGAAGCTCACCCACTCTCCTCAGAGATGTGATCGATATGAGGAAAGCTACCTTCCAATTAAGATTTATGCAATGGTTCAAAAGGTGGACCCGTTAGCCTGGTGAGGACAATGTTGAGATTCCACACTGGAGCAGGTGGAAGTCTTGAAGGAATGATTCTTTTAAGTCCAGCCATAAATGATTTGATGACAGGCTTTCTAAAAAGAGACAAATGTCTATTCTGTAGGTATGCAGCTATTGCAGCAAGATGTAAGCGTATGGAATAGTAAGCTAAATTGGAACACTGCAGATATAGTAAATATCAAATCATGTTTTAAATTGAAGCGTCCAGTGGATCTATTTGATTGTTATTGCAGTATATCACAAATCGCTTCCACTTTGCTGTATAGCATGCTCTTGTGGTAGGACGTCTAGTCTCTTTGATAATATTTATACAGTCTTGTGGAAGATTAAGGTAGCCAAACTCTAAGATTTCAGGTGCCAGATCGCAAGGTTGAGATGTCTGAGATCTGGATGTCTTATTTCTCCATGGCACTGAGTGAGGTGTAGTTTTTGGTGAGGAACTACTGAGAGCTCAAAAGGAGTTATCGAGCCAATGTGGGAACAACTAGGATTAATGTCACGGACACCGGTCTGAGCTTCCGAACTAATCATGGAATGAGTGGGAGAGGCAGAAAAGCATAGGCTAATATTTCTGACCAATTAATCCATAGTGCATTGCCCTTGGACAATGGGTGTGAATGTCTGGATGCAAAGTTTGGGCATTTTGCATTTAGGTTTGTGGCAAACTGATCCATGTCTGGAAAGAACCACATTTGAAAGAATGGAAGGAGAAGTTGAAGGCAGGGTTCCTATTTATGTATTTGTCTTTGACAACTGAGCAGATGAAAATTAATCCCGCTTCCTTTAGTCTGATTCTGGCCAGGACGCGGCATGTCTTGGCTGAGGATCTGGGAGGCGACTTGGAGAGCTTCTCTAGTTTAATCTTGCAGGCGGTTGAGCACCTACCTCCTGTATCACCACACAGGCCAACCAGAGACTCCCCGTCAAAACCGTGGTTCTCCAGTGAGCTTAAAGCGCTGAAATATCATTGTAAAAAACTAGAGCGCCGCTGGAGATGGACTTACTGCCCATTAGCCAAGTCAGTATTATGAAAGGCTCAGGAATCCTACCATGCGTCCATATCAAACGCTAAGAGCCTTTATTATGCCGAGCGCATAGCTTTCTCCGAAAACAATGCCAAGCAATTTTTTTCCATTGTACAGAGCGTTTTGGCACCTAGTGCAGAGACCATCACTCTTTCTACCTCGGTCACCTGGTGTGAGGAACTTTCTAGTTTCTTCATTGATAATATTCAGGCTCTCCAGGTGAACTTAAATATTGGCACCAATAGGGTTTTCCTTCCCTAAAGGGCAAACAGGTACAACCTCTTTATCAACATCTCTGGCGGCATTCTCCCTTATTACTCTGCAAGATTCACGGGAGGATGCTTAAACCCTTGAAATCAGTCTCCCATTCTGACTCATGCCTGCCCAGGTTGTTGGCTTCTGCCGCAGAGATTGCTAACCTAGGGGTTAATAGTCTTTCAACATGTCATTACAGATCACTACAGTTCCTTTAGTTTAAAAGCAGGCCAAACTTTTCCCCTGCTGAAAAAGGCCTTTTTGAAGCCATCTTTACCAGCTAGCTTCCGCCCTATTTCTCGCCTTCCTGCCGTGGCGAAAGTCTTTGAGAAAGCGATTAATAAACAGCTCACCAACTAGGTTGAGGGTTTTGGCCTGTTTCACTCAGCCCAATCAGGCTTCAGAGCCTCATATAGCACGGAGACAGTCCTTGTCGAAATTTCTGAAGCTATTCAGGATTGCTTGGACACTGGTGGTAGAGCGGCTTTGATTTTGTTAGACTTCTCTGCGGCGTTCGATAACGGGCCTCACTCCTTGTTACTGGCCCGACTCACGGATATTGGTACCTTTTGGTCTGCATGGAACTGGCTAAAATCATTCCTGAGGACAGAACGCAGCAACTTTGGATTCCCCCATCTTCGTCGGCCCCTTAAAGTGTAACTACAGGAGTGCTTCAGGGCTCCACTTTGAGCCCCCTCCTCTTCAATATATATATATGTCTTCCCGCTCATTCAGCTGGCGAAGGGGTTGGATGCCAAGATCATCCCTTATGCTGAGGATACCCAGCTCCTCTTCACTTGGGGAAAAAAACTATTCATCCACTTCTCGAGCTATAACATGCCTTTCGGCTGTCTTTCAATGGCTCCTCTCTGCGCAGCTCCAGTGGAACGAGGAAAAATTAGAGGTGCTATTATTTGGGACTTTTCCTCCCCAGTTTAGGGAATCACTCTGGCCGGCTGATTATCCTTTGCCAAATTCTGCGGGCCAACCTACCAAAAACCTTGGAATTTGGTTTGACGAAAACCTCAGGTTTTCTACACAGATAAATAAGCTAGCTGGGCAGTGCTTTGGCACCCTTAAATCACTTAGGAAATTCCTTCCTGTCCTTCCTAGGGCAGCCAAGGAAATGGTCACTCGTGCCTTAATCCTTTCACGTATTGATTACGCGAATGCCATATATGTTGGCCTGCCAGGGTACTTGTTGAAGAGGCTGCAGGTAGTCCAGAATGCTGCAGCACGGTCCCTTACTAATATTACAGGGAGATCTAATATAAAGCAACAACTGCACGATCTTCACTGGCTCCATGTGGCCGAAAGAGTCAAATTTAAGGCCCTTACTTTGGCTCACTCAGCCCTGTATGAACTTGGCCAGGTATACTTAAGGAAGCGCTTTAAGATCTATGTTCCCACGAGACTGCTGCGCCGCTTCTGGCGGTTATTCCGCGCTTTCGCCTTCCGAGAATTAATGGCAGGTCCCTGGCATATAAGGCAGCGGTGGCTTGGAATTCTCTTCCCCTGGACCTTCGTGGTATCCAGGACCCGAAGCGCTTCAGAAAACGGTTGAAAACTTTGCTTTTTATCTAACGATCCTACGATCTCAGCCTCTGTATGGTTTCGTGCCGGGACACTATTCGAGTAGCTGTGTGCATTATAAATCACATTAAAATAACATCTTCAATCTGATTTTTTACTCATGGACGGTGTTCTGCCAGGAGAAACATTCTGTGATGTGTGGCCCATCTCCAGATGGTCTGTGCTAGTTGTAACATCCGTAGAGTGTGTGTGTTCCCCTTTGTTCTTGTACGTAGTACATTGCTATCATGTTGTCTGCATGGATCAGGACAATTTTGCCTACTAGATGAACTTGAAACTCTTTGAGTGCTAGAAAAGTTGTTACCAGCTCCAGATGGTTTATGAGGAGCTGCTTTTGCTGCAGGCTACAAATGCCCTGAATTGTATGTGTCTGGAGATGAGCTCCTCAACCAGTGAGCGATGCGTCCTCTGTTAACACTATCTGTGGAACCAGGTCGATGAGAGGCCGCCCTTTTGAAAGGTTGTGTGTTCCACCACTGCAGAAAGCAATGGGTGTGGCCGCCCACTGACACTAGATCTGATAGACCTTGAGCCTGGTTCCACTGACGTGCTAAGCACTCTTGAAGGGGACGCATGTGAAGTCTTCTATACTTATGCTCCAGTGGTTCCCAAACTTTTTTGACCGGTGGTTCCCTTGACCTAATTGGCAGTTGGCCGTGGCTCCCCACCATTTTTTTACCCGCGCACCCGGGTGCCGCGGCGCACCCTTTCGGAACCACTGGTCTACATGAGGAATCAAGCCTAGACGTGATGAAGGATTCAGAGAGTAGCCATCACTGTCATAAAACTTTATTTGCAATCACAAAGATCTTATAAAGTACATCTCAATGCATACATAGAGTAGTATAAAGCACTCCCACTAAAAGTAACCAGGCTAGAGAAAGGCTAAAGGAGGTCTGTTAAGTTACAAGAAGTTTACGTGAGGTGGGCTCTGATCATTGGTATCCGCAGAAATGTTTTTTTTTTTGGGGGGGGGCACATTTTTAACTTCAGCACCATCCCCCTTGCACCCTTTCCCCCTCTGCCTTACACCGTTCTCCCCCTCCACATTACACCCTTCTCCCCCTTCCCCTTGTACCCTACTTCCTCAGCCTTGCACCCTTCTCCCCTCTGCCTCGCACCCTTCTCCCCTCTGCCTCGCACCCTTTTCCCCTCTGCCTCGCACCCTTCTCCCCCTTCCCCTTGTACCCTACTTCACCTCAGCGTTGCACCCTTTTCTACCTTGCACCCTTCTCCCCTCTGCCTCGCACCCTTCTCCCCTCTGCCTTGCACCCTTCTGCCCCTTACCCTTGTACCCTACTTCACCTCAGCCTTGCACCCTTTTCTACCTTGCAGCCTTCTCCCCTCTGCCTTGCAGCCTTCTCCCCTCTGCCTTGCCGCCTTCTCCCCTCTGCCTTGCCGCCTTCTCCCCCTCCCCGTTGCACCCTTCTCCCCTCTGCTGTGCACCCTTCTCCCCTCCTCCGTGCACCCTTCTCCCCTCCTCCGTGCACCCTTCTCCCCTCCTCCGTGCACCCTTCTCCCCTCCGCCTTGCACCCTTCTCCCCTCTGCCTTGCACCCTTCTCCCCTCTGCCTTGCACCCTTCTCCCCTCTGCCTTGCACCCTTCTCCCCTCTGCCTTGCACCCTTCTCCCCTCTGCCTTGCACCCTTCTCCCCTCTGCCTTGCACCCTTCTCCCCTCTGCCTTGCACCCTTCTCCCCTCTGCCTTGCACCCTTCTCCCCTCTGCCTTGCATCCTTCTCCCCTCACACTCTCCAACATGCAGCAGTCACGAGTGACGACCCCTCAACGTGGAGTGATGCAAAGACAGAAGCTAGCAGAGTGCGGCTGCATCAGGGCATAAGGCGCCCACCCAACGCTCTCCACCAGGCCTCTCACCCTGCACGCACCCAATGCTCTCCACCAGGCCCCTGAACATGCACCCACCCAGCGCTCTCCACGAGGTCCCCCACCCTGCACCCACCCACCCAACGCTCTCCACCAGGCCCCTGACCACGCACCCATCCACCCAACGCTCCCAACCAGGCTCCCCACCCTGCACCCACCCACCCAATGCTCTCCACCAGGCTCCCCACCCTGCACCCACCCACCCAATGCTCTCCACCAGGCCTCTCACCCTGCACGCACCCAATGCTCTCCACCAGGCCCCTGAACCTGCACCCACCCAACGCTCTGCACCCACCCAACGCTCTCCACCAACCCAACGCTCCCCACCAGGCCTCTCACCCTGCACCCAACCACCCAACGCTCCCCACCAGGCCTCTCACCCTGCACCCAAACACCCAACGCTCTCCACCAGGCCCCTGACCCACCCACCCAATGCTCTCCACAAGGACCTGACCCTGCACCCACCCACCCAACGCTCTCCACCAGGCCCCTGACCCCACACCCACCCACCCAATGGAGGTTAAAGACAGTCATTTTATGCGTATCTGTGCTCCCAGAGAGAACACTGGGATACTGCCACAGGTTTATTAAGCAGCGCACGAACACCCTCTCTGTCTCCCAATTATTAAATTATTCCACCATTTAAAGAATCCAAAATATATGTCATCAATAATGTGATTTTTCGGCCTGATAATGGACTTGGTACAACGTTGCACATGAATTTGAAAAATCCGTCATAATAGGAAGGTTCCTGAATGTCATTTGACAGTTGAAAAGTTTTGGCTTTTTTTTTCTGTGTTTTGGTCGGCTGGATTATTTATTTATTTTTGGCTGCAGATTTGTATAGCGCAAACTCGACCCGAAGAGCACCAGTCACGTTACACAAGGATACATTCGTGTATTCTGTTTCTGTAGGCGCTGGGATATTAAGTGATTTGCCCAGAATGACACAGGATTCTGAGCTGATGTCGAGGGTTGAACCCGGTTCCCCAGCTCCAAAATTGGCAGGCGGGGCTCACAGCTATGTCTGTAGCCGAGTTCTGGGCAGAGCAACCTATTCATCACGGAGGCAGGGGGGCGAAAGTGACACAATCTTAGTGCGACTTTCGCACTTACTTTCCCACATCGTGCGCGGCGCCCCTGGCTCCTGATAAAGGCGCACCAGGGCACCGCGGCGCACAGTTTGGGAACCACAGTTATAGTCCCTTACGCAAGACGCCATCATCTCTAGTAACTGCATGAACACTAGAGTTGGCAATGAGTGATGTGGCTGAAACTGGCAAAGCAGAGTCTGCATGTTGCGGATTCTGGCCGGATTGGGGTAGGCCAAAGCATTTTGTACATCTATTGTGGCTCCCAGATACACCTAGTGGAGAAGTGTGGCTCAATGGTGGAGAAGTGTGGCTCAATGGTGGAGAAGTGTGGCTCAATGGTTAGAGCGGCAGACCCTGATGCAGAGGTCTGGCCCGGGACCAGAGTTCAATTCCCCGCCTCGACGGGTCTTGGGCTCAAAATTCCACGGACCTGATAATTCTCGCCTCGTTGCCTATTCCAATCATGGAGTCCCACTCTGCAACTCTGGGCAACAGCTTGCTTAATCTCCACAACGGCCCCCACAACGCTAAGGATGCCTGGCCTCCACCTTGGGGGTGCCCAGGAGTGGACGCCTCACAGGGAAAGCCAGGATGGGTTCCACAGCGGTATTCGTACAAGCGCCTTGAGACCCTTGCGGGTGAGTAGTGCGCTATACAAGTATCAATTTAAATTTTTTACATTTTCAATTTACATTTACCTATGTGTTGGACGGCTGTAGATGAGAACTTGACAGGTATACTGTGAATCCAAGTTTGTGGGGCAACTGCGCTTTTTTGTGAGTGTGACCGACAGCTTTTTTGAGAGTTGGCTTTTATGAGCCAGTCGTCCAGATATGGGAAGACGTAAATGTGTTGTCTCCAAAGATGAGTTGCAACACTTGGTGAAAACTCTGGGTGCTGTTACTCTGAATGAGAGGACCTTGAACTGATAATGCTGACCTGCTACTACGAACCTTAGGCATTTCAGATGATCAGGATGTATTGGGATATGGAAATAGGCGTCCTTCAAGTCCAGAGTTAACAGAAAGTCGTTTTGTTAAAAGAGCGGAAGAACTTGTTGGAGAGTGACCATGGGAAAGTGGTCCGATTGAATGCATAGATTTAGTTCTGATGTCTAGTATAGGCCTGAGAGCTATCCTTCTTGGGAATTGGGAAGTGCAGGGAGTTTACTCCGGTCACTTGATGTTTTAACCCCTTGCATGTGCGGCGAATTTCGGCGCTGTGCGGGCAATTTAGAGAGTGGGCGGGTTCATGACGGCCCCCAGCCGTCATCAGCACACGCCCACCGAGATGCAGGACGGCCGGGAGCAGTCATCAGCATGGAAGGGGTTAACAGGACTAGCCCTATTGCTCTTTTTTCTTACAGAAAGAAAACTTCTTTTTGCAGAAGGGCAAGATGTTTCTGACACATTGCATATGACCTTGGAAGAATGTTAGGGGGAGTGTCTAAGTTCTAGGCAGTAACCATATTGGATGATTTGTAAAACCCATTTGTTTGAGGTGATGTTCCAGACAGGCAGAAATTGAGCGAAGTCCTCCGATACAAGTGGAATGATCATGGGGTAGCAGAAGGAAGTCACTATTTGTTAGCGGTGGAAGTGCGTGTGGAGCTGCCTCTGCCTCTTTCCTTACCATTGTTTCCTCTACAACCTCCTCTAAAAAATCCTCTTGATAAGCAATTGGATGTTGCCCTTGTAGGAGGGGGAGGGATTTTCTGTGGTAACATTTTAGGAGCCACTCCTGTAAAAGGAGCGGCGCAAGGAACCCTTATTTGTAGGTAATGGTAAAGCAGCCATGGACTTTGCAACCTCCGTGTCTTTTTTATTTTTTTTCAGCGAGGTGTCAACTGCTGGACCGAAGAGGTGTTCTTTATCAAAGGGCTCATTGAGAATGGAGGCCTGTACCTCAGGTTTGAAACCTGAAATTCTCAACCACGCATGTCTGCGTAGCAATATGCTGGTGTTTACGGCACGGCTGCTGCCTTTAATGCGCACTTGATGCAAGCATTGGTGATAAGATTTCCCTCTTGGATCACATCATTTGCCTTAGATTTGTGCTCCTCAGGCAGAAATTGCATACATTTTTCCAGCTCATCATAATGAGCCCTATAGTTTCTGGCTGGCAAAGCATGAGCATTAGCAATGAGCCAGTGAGTATTTGCCTGTGAATCTACCCTTTTACCAGTCATCAATTAGCTTGGGCTCCTTATCAGGAGGAGGGGCCTCACCAGTGGTCTGAGAGTTCGCTCTCTTATGACAATAAGAGGCCACAAGAGTGTCTACGGGGAGCTGACCCTTGATGTAGCCAGGGTGTAGGTGCTGGCTTATATTTTTTCACAACCCTAGGCGTGATGATTCTTCCCCTGACAGGGTCCTTGAAAACCTTAACAGCATGCTTAAGCATCCCCTTAAGCATTGGTAATGTATGTGTGCTTTTCTGAGTGTAGCTTAATGTCTCAAAAAAGAAGTCCTCCTCTAAAGCCTTCTTATGTAGTTCCACCTCATGGTAATTAGCAGTCCTGTTAAGAAGCTCATTGTAATATATATTGTTGTCTGGGGGTAATGGCCTGACGGATATAAGTCCGGGTCAGTGTGTGTATCAGTATCATAACCCTCCAATGGGTCAACATCTTGTGGCCTATCCTCATACCCATCCACATCCTCTTCATCCTGTGGGTCAGGCGATGGTGGTGGTGAATTAGTGGGTGTAACGAGTAGTTGAGGATTAGTAGGTGAAAGAGGTGGCACATAAGTTTGTGATGGATTTGTACCCACATTCCTTTTCTTCAGGGGTATGTGATGTTCATCCTGATGAGCCAATTTCCTTTTTCAGGCAACTTGGCATGAATATGTCCAGCATCTGGGTTAATAACCAGTTCTTTTTGTTTCGAATCCGAAGGTGGAACATCGGACCGAGGCTCTTTTGTTGGAGTCTTTTTATCTTTACTTGCAATTTTTGGCGTCAAATGTTTCAGCTCCAAACTCTTTGGCACATGGATTTAGTTTTCAACAAAGATGGAACATGGATGCGCTTGTATTTCGGTGAAGATTTTGGCTCGGCGGCTACTCGAGCCTGAGCCAGAAGGCTTTTCTCTGTGTTTTGGAGCGGAGTCCACGGGCATGTGGTCAAAACTTTCTCTGTGCCAACCTTGGCCCGCAGGCAGAGGAAGGACCGGAGCCTTTTTCATTTATGGTTGTTGGGGAAAGGGGATTTCTGAACTCACAGTACTCTGACCCAGTGTAACTTGATCCTCTTCTTCCATAGCGGAGTCGGCCTCAGACACGGAGACATGTTCCTCTTCCTCGGCTCCTTGAGGATGTGTTTCTTCTAGGTCAGAATCTTCGCCAAAGATGTCCTGTTCGCACCCACCTTGGTGTTGCATCTTGTGACGTCAAGCCTGCCGGTCACGAAGCATCTTCTTTGATCGAAACGATCGGCACACGCGCAGTCTCTCTCGTTGTGTTCTGGGGACAAATGGAGATTACACACTTCGTATAGGTCGGGACTTGAAACTTGGTGCCACAGGACAGAGCTTGAATGGAGTCCGTTCTATCGACTGCTAACGAGCCGGCACGGTTAGGCCCAACGGCCCTCCACAAGTTTTCCAATCGATGATTTTTAGTTCAAGACGATACACGGAAA
Organism: Lissotriton vulgaris; assembly: GCF_964263255.1. NCBI lineage: Eukaryota > Metazoa > Chordata > Amphibia > Caudata > Salamandridae > Lissotriton > Lissotriton vulgaris. The sequence continues at coordinate 617,691,873 of NC_141691.1, read as the reverse complement.
ATGGGAACGCGATTGAGAAACAATACCGTCTAGGTTAGTGGATTATGTGTCGAAAGGTACCTGAGAAACGGTGCCGAACCGGAGCGCAGCAATTGACATCCGAAACCGATGGCGGAAAAAAACAATCTAACAATGGAGTTGATGCCCATGCGCACTATTACCGAAAGGAGGATCACCTACCTTGTGACTGGAAAAGGCTTCTTCGAACAAAAAAAAAAAAAAAGTGCAAACATCTGGACACAACACTAGATGGCAAGCTATGCACAGCATGTGATCTACAGCTCACATGCCTCAAACACAAATTTTCCTCACATTTCTGTGATTGAAAGTTGTGGAATCTGCATGGATCAAGAAAATTCCACCCTCCCCGCATTACCCAAAGTTTTCCGATAAAATGGGAACTCACCGTGTGGGTCAGTTAAGTACCCGCAGCAGGCAAGGGCCCAAAAAGAATTGAGGGGACATCCAAATTACCGATCACAAAACAACCTGGTTTTGCAGGAGAGGCGTTATATAAGGGTACAATGGTCCAATTGTCCAATTGGTCTATATAAAGGGTACTAGTACAGCTGCAGACCTAATCTAATCTAAATTCTGACCTAAAGCTTAACGGGTCAAAAACAGAGATCTTGCTTCTCGGTCACAAAACCTCGAGCCTCCCCCCTAACATCTGGCCCACCTGTATGGGTGACCCCCCATCCCCTAAAACAGAGGTTAAGAGCCTGGGAGTGTGGATAGAGACAGATCTTACTTTCCATACACAGGCCAGGAAAACAGCCGGCATCTGCTACGGGCTCCTGAGATCATGTAGGAAAGTGCTCCCCCTACTGCCATTCCAGTCCCGCCTTCTGCTAATTCAAGGCTTAGTGCTAGAAAGGTTGGATTATAGCAATGCTATTTACCTCGGGGCGCCGGAAGCCACCTTGCAAACACTACAAAAAACCCAAAATGCCGCAGCCCGCTTGCTCACAAACACCCCAGCAAGAACATCGGCCAAACCTGCCCTGAGAAAACTCCACTGGCTCCCCGTGAGGGAAAGAATCGCTTTCAAGGCCCTCTGTCTGGCACACAAGGTCCTGAACAATGCGGGTCCCCCCATTCTGAGCACCTGGATCATTCCATACAGACCGTCGAGAGCGCTTCGATCCGAACAGGGAAACCTTATAGTTGTCCCTAGGGTGAAGAAAACCCGCATCGGCGGCCGCAGATTCTCGGTAAACACGGCCAGAAAATGGAACGCTCTCCCCTCGAACCTCAGAGCTGAACCAAACCTCCTTCGATTTAGAAAGTCCCTCAAAACCCTCCTCTTTCCCTGATTTTCCTTCGAAATCTCCATGTGCCCCCCGTTAGGAGTTCGAGGTTTTAGCGCTGGGATACTCAAGGGTGACTACGCGCTCTATAAAAACCAAAATAATAATAATAATAATAAATGTTAAGTGGCTACAAAACGATGCAGGAAACTACAATACAAGGTTTACCACGCAAATATCTCAAAGTGTCCACCGTTAATCATACAGGGTTAAAAGGGGTGAGCGTACTGCTACATTTCTCTCACTAGATACCCTGTTTTTGTGTGAGGAAATATGGTTGAGCAATCTGTTGAAAGCATCTTAGTGCATTCCTTTTTTACATTTAAATATATAAGCATTCAGTGGTTTTTACTGGCAGCAAGAGCTGGGTATGTCTGAACACTAATAGATAGCCTGTTTTCTGAGACTAAACACCAGGTGAAAGTTCATTTTGCGCGTGCAACCAAACATTCTTCTTAACAATTCTTAGATACAAGGCATTGTTTCAACTAAGCCACGAGTTTGTACTAGATCCTTCAAGAATAGATCTCACAATTTGGGCATGCCCGAAAATTCAGCAATACTGGGCGGAAATAGTCGGGGTGATGTCCAACACTTACAACTCGATGCCCGGTGACACCTGTTGGGGGTCTGAGCAGAGGAAAGGTGGCCAACACATACGAAGTTCTAGCTCCTGTTGGCAGCAGTGATAGCGAAAAGAAATATAGCGAGAATTTGTGAGACGCCGACCACACAGAGACTTAACAATTGGGAAAAGAATGGATACAATTAGGAACAGAATGGATACAGAGTTTGTCCCTGCCGGTCGCCTTCACGATCAACTAACCCCCAACCTATCAAAAAATGAGGCCAAGATGCACAAACATAGGCAGCTAAAAACCGGACACAAAACTCTGATCTCCGACTTTTACTTCTGTGGAAATAAGGGGAAATTAACCAATGATTTGATCTTCTACACCAGAAAACGGGCACGATGGAGGAACGTTTTCCACTCTATGCTTCGGATAACGGGTACCAGGAAAACACAGTACAGCCTCAAACTTGCAGCCTCTCCCTCGTCACTCTACAATGCAAACGCCACCATTTCCCTTTACAATAACGGGATTATCCTTATTCAAGCTCGAATGACAACTTAGCCAAGATGAACAATAGTTACTTACCTGTAATCTGTGGTTCTCCAGTATTGGTGTCTTTCATAGATTCACATGCCTGAATCATTCCCCGTCGTCAGAGTGGGAGTCCCACGGTACAAAAAAAAAGCAATAATTATGCACATAACCAAAAACCCCTGGTAGCATAAAACGCAGGAAGTAAAGTAGCCCAAAGCTAAAACTTCCACACCTATGACTATCCTAGTCATTATATACAGCCCAAACTGCCGCCAATCAGGCAACAGCACCCACCAGAATGTTCTCCCCAGAGGCTCAGGCTCTCAGATTTTCTCGCACAGGAGTGAACTAAAGGTATAAGAGCATATTCAGCCTCTGAGGGAAGGTGGGCGGGTTGCATGTGAATCTATGAAAGACACCACTACAGGAGAACCACAGATTACAGGTAAGTAACTATTGTTCTTCTCCAGTATTGGGGTGTCTTTCATAGATTCACATGCCTGAATCAGAATAGATCGCAGTACAGTAACAGTGCTCGTGAGACGTATATATATATATATATATCCATAAAGATATCTAAAAACATACAAACATACTTATGCATGAAATATCAACACGGTCATACTCCAGCATATATATTATTGTGTTTAACATATGCAGAACAATTTAAGATATTGAAAAAAAATATGTTGGTAAGCGTCTAAGAAAGTGCATAGTGCAGGAGGGAAAACAGAGGCTCACCTTATTTAAAAAGATTGCGGAGAACAGCTCGTCCCACTGACATATCTGCATCACTTGAAGCCTCCAGACAGTAATGCTTGGTAAAAGAGTGTCTGCTGGACCAAGTTGCCACTCTGCAGATCTGAAGAGGCACACCAGCAAAGAGAGAGGTAGATGAGGAAGGAAAATGCTACTTACCAATATGCATCTGTTCTTGGCATGTAGAGCTGGAGAGTCCTACACTTCGCAATAGATCGCCACCTGGTGTTGGGCTCGGATGATTGCAGGTTGTTGTATTTCTGGAAGAAGTCTTTGTAGTCACGAGATAGGTGACTCCTCCCTTGGACAATACTGCGCATGGTCATCGACTCCATCCTCAGATTGTTTTTCGCCATGATGGGAAATGATGGAGTTAGTAGAAGTAAAGAGAAAGGATGTCCATGCGTGTGCATCTAATTAAGATGAGTACTGGAACGGATACAAGTCCCGGGGAGGTGGGAGGGCATGCAGCCCTACATGCCAAGAACAGATGCATACTGGTAAGTAGCATTTTCCGTTCAAGGCATATGAGCTGCAGATCCTACACTTAGCAACAATTGTGCAGCAGTGTCTCCCCTAGCGGTGGTCGCTTGTATCCGTTGCAGCATACTGAAGGAATATGCTACTTACCAGTATGCATCTGTTCTTGGCATGTAGGGCTGCGGACATTCATATCTGTGCATAGATAGCCGCCTAGTGTTGGGTCCGGATGATTGCACATTGTTGTCCTGGAAGAGTCTTTGAAGTATCACGAGATAGGTGGCTCCTCCCCCGGACTACAGTGCGCATGGGCATCCTCTCCATCCTCAGATTGTTTTTCGCCATTGTGGCAGGGATGGAGTATGATACAGTAAGTGATGTCCATGAGAGATTAATTCTGAGTGCTACAGCTGCAACAGGCACCGGGAAGGAGGGAGGGCGATATGAATGTCAGCAGCCCTACATGCCAAGAACAGATGCATACTGGTAAGTAGCATATTCCGTTCGAGGCATGTGGGCTGCTGAATTCATATCTGTGCATAGAATGTATAGCAGTCTCCCCCTTAGCGGTGGTTGCCCGTGCCAGCTGCAGCAGTCTGAAAAAGAGTCTCGAGTACAGCCTGTCCTACAGCTGCTTGCTGTTTGGAGTGTACACCTACGCAGTAGTGTTTGGTAAATGTATGTATGGTAGTGCATGTGACTGCTCTAAATATGTCTTCTAGAGGAATGTTTCCTAGGAAAGCCATGGATTCCCCTAACTTGCATATTGAATGCGCTCTTGGGGGAAACTGTTAATGTGCGTTTAGCTTTCTGATAACAAATTTGTATGCACTTAACAATCCATCTGGCTATACCCGATTTGGAAATGGGGTTGCCTTTGTGCTGTGGTGAAAAGGCAACAAACTGTTGCTTAGTTGTCCTGAAAAGTTTTGTCCTGTCTATATAGTACAGGAGAGCTCTTTTAAAGTATAGGGTATGTAGATCTCTTTCTGCCACTGAATCTGGATTTGGGAAGAACACTGGCAGTTCTATAGTTTGATTGATGTGAAACTGAGATACCACCTTTGGCATAAATTTAGGGTTTGTACGTAGCACTACCCTATTTGCGTGAATTTGTATGAATGGCTCCTGAATAGTTAGGGCTTGCAGCTCATTAACTCTACTAAGTGATGTAATCGCCACTAAAAAAGCCACTTTCCACGATAGGAATTGTATCTCACACAAGTGTAGAGGTTTAAAGGGTGGTCCCATCAGTCTGGTTAGAACCAAGTTTAGGTTCCAGACAAGTGAAGGTGGGTGTCTTGGAGGAATCACTCGTTTGAGTCCCTCCATGAAAGCTTTAATAGCAGGTACTCTGAAGAGTGAAAGGTGCTGCCTGTTCTGAAGATAAGCTGCCACCGAAGCTAAATGTATACGTATGGAACTGCAGGCTAGATTGCATCTGTGTAAATGTAACAGGTAACATATGATGTTTTGAGTAGATGCATCTAGCGGATTTATGTAATTATTGTTACAATAGATGACAAATCGTTTCCACTTCGCCGCATTGCATGCTCTGGTTGTAGTTCTTCTTGCCTCTTTGATAATATTCATACAGTCAGGAGGCAAGTTCAGGTAACCAAACTATGACTTCAGGAGCCAGATCGCAAGGTTCAACTGTTGCGGATCTGGGTGCTGAATGTCTCCATGGCTCTGCGTTAAAAGACTGGGTGTTAATCGCAGCCTTTGATGAGGCACCACGGAAAGTTCTAGGAACGTGGTGTACCATGGTTGCCTCGCCCCTGTCGGAGCAACTAGGATGAGTGTCAGTGAGTGTTGTCGCAGTTTGCGTGCCACTAGTGGTATGAGCGGGGCTGGGGGAAAAGCGTACGCAAACCTGCCTGACCAGTTCATCCATATCGCATTGCCCTTAGACTGCGGATATGGAAACCTGGCGGCAAAGCTTTGGCATTTTGCGTGTTCCCTTGTGGTGAACAGGTCTATCTCTGGGTGACCCCACTGCTGGAAGTACGGTTGTAGCACTGAGGGATGTATCTCCCACTCGTGCATCTGGTGGCTGTGCCTGCTGAGCAGATCCGCCATCTGCTTGTCCCTGCCTGGGAGGTGTTGCGCCATGAGGAAGATGTTTCTCTGAATGGCCCACTTCCACATGCTTTGCGCTAGATGTGACAACTGTGGAGAGTGTGTCCCTCCCTGCTTCTGTATGTAGTACATGGCAGTCATGTTGTCCGTCCGGATCAACACGACTTTGTTGCACAAATGTACCTTGAACGCCTTCATTGCCATGAAGATTGCCATAGAGTTCCAGCAGGTTGATGTGCATCTTCTTTTGCTGTGTCGTCCATAGTCCCTGCACTGTGTAATGGAGGACATGCGCTCCCTATCCCAGGAGAGATGCGTCCGTCGTCAGCAGTATTTGTGGTACAGGCTCTTGGAACGGTCGAACCATGCAAAGGTTTTGTGGGTTCCACCAATGCAGAGAGTTGTATGCGCGACCGGTCACCAACACTAGGTCTTTTAATTGTCCCTGAGCCTGGTTCCAATGCCGTGCTAAGCACTCCTGAAGCGGACGCATGTGTAGTCTCGCGTGAGGGACTATGAAGATGCAGGAGGCCATCATGCCTATCTACTGCATAAAAAACTCGTGCTGGGAGCGAGTGTTGGGGTCTGAATCTCTGAATCAGTAATTGAATGCCGTTGATTATTGCTGAGTTTGGCTGTGCCTTTGCTGCCAGTGTCTATTCTCGCTCCTAGGTACTGTTGTAAGTGGGCGGGTTGGAGATGAGACTTTGCGTAGTTTAATGAGAATCCGAGGCTGTGTAAGAGGTGAATAGTGCGAGACATGTGGCTGGCACATTGCTGGGCTGACTTGGCTTGGATAAGCCAGTCGTCCAGATAGGGGTAGACGTGGACATGGTTTCTCCGTAGGTGCGCCGTTACTGTCGCTAGGTAAACTTGGTAAACACCCTGGGGGCTGTTGTCATCCCGAAAGGCAGGACCTTGAACTGGTAGTGCTGATTCTGTATGGTAAACCTGAGATACTTCCTGTGTGCTGGATGTATTGGTATGTGGAAATACGCATCCTTTAGGTCTAGTGTTGCGAGGAAGTCTCCCTGAGTGAGCAATGGTAGAACCTGCTGTAAAGTGAGCATGTGAAAATGTTCTGACAAGATGTATTGGTTTAGGGGCCTGAGGTCCAGTATTGGCCTGAGAGACCCGTCCTTTTTGGGGATTAAGAAGTACAGCGAGTATACACCTGTACCTTGTTCCTGTATAGGGACGAGTTCTATGCCCCTTTTTGCAGCATGCTGATGACTTCTTGCTGCAATAAGTCTCTGTGCTCTGCTGACATAGGACGGTGTCTTGGGGGTATATTGGGTGGAGTGGAGGTTAGCTCTAGACAATAGCCTTACTGAATAAGTTGTCTCACCCAGCTGTCTGTGGTAATGCTCTCCCAGACTGGCAGGAACTGTTGTAATCGTCCCCAGACCGGTGTTACATGGTCCGGGGCAGTGACAAGTCGTCACTGTTTAGTATTGGCGGAGGATCTGGTGTTGTTATTCCCTCGTCCTCTGCCTTTGCTGCTGTTGCCACTGTATTCACCTCTATTGTTTTTATTATAGGTGGTCTGTGTGCTCTCTTTACTGTATGGAGTCTGCTGGGATGCCTGGCCTCGTGTAGCTCCTCTGTTACCTGAGCGACAAAAGGAGCCTCCTCTGAATTGTTGTGACTGCAAGGCACCCAAAGACTTGGCTGTCTCTGAGTCTTTTTTAATCTTCTCTAAGATTGTGTCCACATCACGGCCAAATAAAAAATTAGGGTTCACAGGCTGATTTAATAATGTGGTTTGAATCTCTGGTTTGAATCTCAGGTTTGAACCCAGAGATGCACAACCAAGCAGGTCTCCTGAGCATGACACTTGTGTTGATGGCCATGGCTGCGGTGTCTGCTGCGTCTAGGGCACATTTAATGGATGCGTTGGCTATGAGTTTCCCCTCTTGTATCAGTGTTTCTGCTCAGTCTTTGTAGGCATCAGGCAAATGTTGTAGCAGTTGCTCTAGTGTGTCATAATGCGCCCTATCGTATCTGGCTAATAGGGCCTGTGTATTAGAAATTCTCCAGATATTAAGCTGCTTGAGCAGCTACCCTTTTCCCAGAAGCTTCTAATATCTTAGATTCCTAGTCTGGAGGAGGAGCATCACCAGTAGTTTGTGAGTTGGCACGCTTACGAGCATTTGAGACCACCAAAGAGTCCAATGGCAGCTGCCCCTTAATATATGTAGGGTCCACAGGCGCCGGTCTGTATTTTCTTTCAATTCTGGGGTTAACAACCCTTGCTCTTGTGGTTTCCTTGAAAATGTCTCCTGCTTGTTTAAGGGCACCTTTCAACATTGGCAATGTCTTGACTGATTCTGATGTGGAGAAAGTGTCAAACAGGAAGTCCTCTTCAATTGGGTCAGCATGCATTTCAACATCATGATTTTGTGCTGCCCTTTCTATTAATGCGTTAAACGCAGCTGTATCTTCTGTTGGCGAAGTTTTGACAGGATAAGAAGGAGTGTCAGGAATAGTCTGTGACTCCCCCGGGTCAACAGGGTCTGTCCAGGCTTGAGTCTGGTCATCCTGATCCGTGTCCACAGGGTAATTATATTGTTCATCATAGTCATACCCCATATCCTCATTAGTGCGTGTGGGTGAGTATGCAGAAGTGTCCTGGCCATGGTACCTTACAGTCTCAAAAAGGACAGGCGATGTGGAAGAATCCCTTTTCTTTTTGAGTGGAATTTTATATGATACCAGAGGATTTTCCGACCTGATCTTCCTTTGATAAATAGTAAGTCTGCCAGATTCGGAGTCGATATGTAGCTTCAACTGATCATCATATGAGGGCTCTTGGTACACAATGTCCTCTTCTAGAGGATGACTCCTCTTTCCTATTGACACCTTCTTGGGTGTTTCGACCCCAGTTTTCGGATCGAGCGCCTTAGGGCGTGCAGTCGGGGGAAGTCCGAATTTTATCGGTGGCATAATGTCTTTAGACAGACTGACCTTTTTCGGAGCTGGCGTCGATATAGGTCCGACCGACTTTGCCTTTTCGACAATATGTTTTTGGCCCTGCGTTGACTTCGGTGCTTGTTGCGTTGGAGGCGCGCTCTTCTGCCTCGATTCGACGTGCTCCTTCGAGGCGCTTTTGGATTTCGGATCGAGGCCTTTGACGAGCTATGGCCTGTCGACTCGTTGCTTCGGATCGAGAACCTTCCGAGATTCGAGTCCCTTGTTTGTGTCGCTGTCAGTCGACGTCGACCTCGTCGGTTCGACGTGCTTGACTTTAGTAATGGCCTTCAGCGCACCGATCTTCGGTTCGACACCCTTTATTTTTGACCCCGCCGGGTCGTCAACACTTCTTCTCTTTGGCGAATCCGATGGGTTCGAACTCTTCAATCCGAAGACTGTCTTCAGCAGTTTTGGGTTCGTTTTCGACTCGATGGCATTCGGTTTCGCTTTAAGTAGGTCGACCGATGGCTCATGTAATATATTTCTTAGCCGGGCCGAGACGCGGGGCTATAGAATGTTCGTCATGATCTTGGCTAAGGCCTTCTGGCGATGCCTCGACCTGAGCCCTTGGAAGTCTTTCAGTGTCTGTTTCGGGCCCCGTACCCACTGTTGGGCCTCGTTCATCGCTCGAGTCGTCATAGACGGCTCCGATGGGAGATAAGTCGTCCCTTACCTCGACGACGTTTTCATCTTCGACGTTCTCTTCGTCGTCTTCATAATAGTTGGAGTCATGCTCCGAACCGTAATCCGACTGCTGTTCTGGATCCTCAGTTTCGACGACCTCATCGTCCTCTTCATCGAAGATATTCACCGGGTCGGGCGCTGGCTTCGTCATAGTTTGTCTCGCTGCGCGTCGGAGCCTAAGCGTCTTCTTCGACCTGAATCGAGCACAAGCTAGACAGTTGTCCTCATTGTGCTCTGGTGATAAGCACTTGTTGCACACCGGGTGTACATCAATGTGCGGGTACTTAGAGTAACAAAGGGGGCATCCTTTGAACGGGCTCCGTTCCATCAACGATCGGGCCTCTGATGTCGAAAAGGTCACGCGGCTCTCTTAGACGTCCTACTCGAGAAGAACTGGAACAAAGAACTTGGCACCGATCGAAATAATACCGACGACCCCGAAGGCCTTTTGGCCTTTTTAGAAAAGTTTCCTAACTTGAGTAAAGAAAAGTACATCCGAACCCAATGGCGGAAAAAAACTATGAGGATGGAGAGGATGCCCATGTGCACTGTAGTCCGGGGGAGGAGCCACCTATCTCGTGATACTTCGAAGACTCTTCCAGGACAACAATGTGCAATCATCCGGACCCAACACTAGGCGGCGATCTATGAACAGATATGAATTCAGCAGCCACATGCCTCGAACGTAGTGTTTTAAGGACAGCTTGGCCCACTGCAGCTTGCTGCTTGGCTTGCACATCAACACAATAGTGTTTAGTGAAGGTGTGTATTGTATACCATGTTACTGCCTTGCATATATCCTCTAGTGGTATGGAGTGTGCTCTAGAAGAAACTTTTAGTGTACGTTTAGCTTTTTGATAGCATATTTGAATACACTTCACAATCCATCTGGCAATTCCTCCTTTAGAGTCGGGTTTGCCTTTGTGTGGAGGAGAGAAAGATACAAATAGTGGTTTTGTTTTTCTGAAGGATTTAGTCCCGTCTGTGTAGTATAGTAGAGCTCTTCTAACATCTAAGGTGTGTAAAGCCCTTTCTGCAACAGAGTCCGGTTTTTTAAAAAACACTGGAAACTCTACTGATTGGTTTAGGTGAAATGGAGTAATCACTTTTGGCAGAAATTTAGGATTGGGTCTAAGAACCACCTTGTTAGGATGTATTTGATAAAATTGTTCTTCTATTGTGAATGCTTGTATTTCACTAACTCTTCTGAGAGAGGTGATGGCAACAAGGAAGGCAGTTTTCCATGTTAGAATTTGCAGTTCACACTTATGTAAAGGCTCAAAAGGGGGGCCCATGAGTCTTGTAAGGGCAGGACCACATTTAGGTTCCATACGGGAGCAGGTGGTAACCTAGGTGGGATTATTTGTTTTAATCCTTCCATAAATGCTTTTATTGCAGGTACTCTAAAGAGAGATAGATGTTGTAATTTTTGTAAATAGGCTGCAATTGCTGCTAGATACAGGCGTATGGAAGAATAAGCCAAATTGGACCTTTGTAGGTGTAGAAGGTAGCAGATGATATTTTGGATGGAAACATTCAGTGGATCAATGTGATTGTTGTTACAGTATATTGCGAATATTTTCCACTTAGCAGCATAACATGCTCCGGTAGTGGGTCTTCTAGCTTCTTTAATGATATTCATACAGTCTGGTGGTAAGTTTAAGTAACCAAACTCTAGGACTTCAGGAGCCAGATCGCTAAATTCAGTTGGCTTGGTTCTGAGTGCCTTATTTCTCCATGGTTCTATGTTAACAGGGATGGCGTGAGCAGTAATTTCTGATGTGGAACCAGTGAGATCCAGTAGCGTGGTGAACCACGGCTGGCGTGCCAATCTGCCTGACCAGTTCATCAATATTGCATTCCCCTCCGACCGTGGGTGTGGGAACCTGGCGGCAAAGGTTGGGCATTTTGCATTGTTGTGGGTGGCAAACAGGTCTATCTGTGGATGCCCCCACATTTAAAAGAATGGTTGTAGAACTTGTGGGTGTATCTCCCATTTATGAATCTGTTGTGACTGACGACTCAACAGGTCTGCTATCATATAGTGAATCCCTGGAAGGTGTTCTACTGTCAGGTGTAGGTTTTGAGGAATGGACCATCTCCAAGGGTTCTGTGCTAGCTGGGACAGTTGCAGAGAGTGTGTCCCCCCCTGTTTTTGTATATAATGCATGGTTGTCATATTGTCCGTCCGGACAGGGACAGCTTTGTTTTGTATTTGTACTTGAAAAGTTTTGAGTGCTAGGAAAATTGCTAGCAACTCCAAATGGTTGATGTGGAACTGTTTCTGTTGATTGTTTCACTGCTCTTGTGTGGTATAATGCAAGAGATGGGCCCCCCATCCTGTGAGGGATGCATCTGTCGTGAGCACTATTTGTGGAACAGGGTCAAGGAAAGGCCGTCCCTTTGTCAAGTTTTTGGTGTTCCACCATTTCAGAGAGCGATATGTACTGCTGTCTACCAACACCAGGTCTGTGAGCGGACCTTGAGCCTGATTCCATTGTTGTGCTAGACATTCTTGTAGTGGTCGCATTTGCAGTCTCGTGTGAGGAACTATGAAGATGCAAGATGCCATCATGCCAATTAGTCTCATGAACACTCTGGCTTGGAGAGAGTGTTGGCCTTGAAAAAGGGAGACTAAGTTCCGAATACTTTGAATCCTGACTTGACTGGTATACGCTAGAGCTACAGATGTGTCTAAAGTAGCTCCTAGATATTGATGAACGTGCGAAAGCTCTAGGTGCGACTTGGTGTAGTTCATTGTAAACCCTAAGTCGTGCAATGTTTGAATTGTTTGTTTTGTGTGTTGTACACACTGGTTGAACGATTTTGCTTTTATAAGCCAGTCGTAGAGGTAAGGGAAGACATGTATTTGTTGTCTTCTGAGATGTGCTGCTACTACTGCTAAGCACTTTGTAAACACTTATGGTGCTGTTGTAACCCTGAATGGAAGGACTTTGAACTGATAGTGTTGTCCTTGTATGACAAACCTTAGATACTTCCTGTGCGCAGGATGTATAGGAATGTGAAAGTAGGCGTCCTTTAGGCCTAGTGTGGACAGAAAATCTCCCTGTTATAGTAATGGGAGTACTTGTTGCAAAGTGATCATGTGAAAATGATCTGATTGTATGTAATGGTTGAGAGGCCTGAGGTCGAGAATTGGTCTTAATGTCCCGTCCTTTCGGGGAATTAGGAAGTACAGTGAGTAAACTCCTGTTCCTTGTTCCTCTAAAGGAACTACTTGAATAGCATCTTTTTGTAGAAGTGCTAGAACTTCCTGTTGAAGCAGGGTTATATGGTCTGTGGACATTGGACGCTGCCTGGGTGGTATGTTTGGGGGGAGTTGATGTGAGTTCTAGGCAGTAACCATGTTGGATAATTTGTCTTACCTACCTGTCTGTTGTGATGGAGTTCCAGACCGGTAGGAACTGTGAAAGTCTGCCCCTCACAGGAGTGGAATGCTGTAGTGGGGGCAGAGGAAAGTCACTGTTTGGGAGTGGAAGAGGAGCGGTTGTTATTACCTCTGCCACTTCCCTTGTTGTTGTTGCCTCTGTATCCTCCTCTAAAGTATCCTTTATTAGAGGAGGTTTGTGTGTTCGTTTTAAAAGATGATGTGGTCTCTGTGCGGTTTGCTTTGAGCCTCCTCTACAGAAGGAGCGGCGAAAAGAACCTTTATTTTGGGTGGATTGTAATGCACCCATAGACTTAGCTGTGTCATTGTCTTTTTTCATCTTCTCTAGTGTGTTGTCTACCTCCGGCCCAAACAACTGGTTTTGATTAAAGGGCTGGTTCAGGATGGTAGATTGTACCTCTGGTTTAAAACCTGAAATGCGTAACCATGTATGACGTCTGAGAATCACACTAGTATTGACTGCTCTGGATGCAGTGTCAGCTACATCTAGTGCGCATTTAATTGAGGAATTAGATATTAGTTTGCCTTCTTGTAAGAGCTCTGCTGCCTGATCTTTGTATTGATCAGGGAGATGTTCCATTAACTTTTCTAGTGGGTCGTAGTGAGCCCTGTCGTAGCGTGAAAGTAAGGCTCATGTGTTTGTTATGCGCCATATGTTTGCTGCTTGTGCATCAATCCTTTTTCCCGACGCAACAATAATTTTTTATTTCTTGTCAGGCGGGGCGAGTCACCAGAAGTTTGGGAGTTAGCTCTTTTACGTGCATTTGACACTACCAAAGTGTCTAGTGGCAGATGTCCCTTAATATAGACCGGATCAGCTGGTGCCGGTCTATACTTTTTTTCTACTCTGGGATTTAGCACCCTACATCTTACTGGATCTTTAAAAATGTCAGGAGCATGTTTAATAACCCCTTTAATCATAGGCAATATTTGAGTAGACCTTTGTGACTGTTTAAAAGTGTCTAGTAAGAAATCCTCCTCAATTGCATCAGAGTGCATTGACACCCCATGTTAAAGAGCAGCTCTGTTTAATAAATGATTAAACCCAATACTAACTTCTGTAGGGGAAGGTTTTGTTGGGTAGTACTGAGGCTCAGGGATGTATGGTGTAAAACCGTATGCCTCATCCTCTTTGGGATATTGGGGTTTGACATCCTCATCTAAAGGGTATGTTACGTCATTGCCCCCACCTAAATCATACTCTTCGTCAGTATGGTGTGATGATGCAGGAGATTGAACTGGAGAAGTTAAAGGTTCAATGCAAGAGTTAGAGGAAGAAGGTGAAGTAGAGGAAGGGTGCATTGGAGAAGTTGCACAGTCCTTTTTGGCAGGAACCACAGGTGGAAGTGGTTTGTCTGCTGGTCTTTTGTTATAGGTGTAGGAGAGTGGGGTCTGCAATTCTATGGGCATCCCGATTGTTGCTTTTTGCTTCAACTAGTTTACGACTTTCCCTGGCTGTGTGCCTGCTAATCAGACCCACAGCCTAGCTGTCTCTCTAAATTGACATCCATGTACCTTAGGTGCATATCTAATTGGATACTGAGTCACTGAGTCACCTTATCAGTTCCTGTACAGTGTACCTTGGGTACCCAGGGCATAGGTGCACCCAGGGCCTACCAGGGGCTGCAGCATGTATTATGCCACCCCTGGCTGGCCATCCAAATCTGACACAACTGGCTGATCAATCAGCTGGGGCAAGGTTTGCTTTAGATATAGTATCCCTATATCTAACCCTAAAATGGACACATATCCTCCTATCAGTCACTCCTACGGCAGGCCTTATCAATCCTGAAGACAGAGTGCTTGGAATTATGTGAGATGGTGCTCTAGCATGAGCTGAGCCTTTCTGCAGCTTTCGGAACCAAGTCCTTTAGCTGTTTCCATGATAACGCTATACCATATACTCTTAAGTGCATTATAATCCTCGCGGTTATTGCTAACTTTGGTATAGCATTATCAAAACATGTCGAGTAAGGGGTCATACGAATTGGAATACTACCCCCTCGCCAATTCTGGAGACAGGGGTAGCATTCCACCCTTCTAGAGGGACACAACATGTATGTAACTGTGAACCCCGGTTAAAGTTAACTCGAGCCTCAGCATCACAAAATGGATGCTGCCACCACAGACACAAAGCTGACCTCCTGCTGCTGGGAGTCCTTCCAGCGAGGGTGGCTTGGACAAAGGGTTTCCTGCCTTGGGAGGTGCTAGCGCCACCCCAGACAGGATTTTGTGTATTGGGTAGGACAGGGCTGAAAGGAATGAGACATGCCTGGGGCACACAAGGTGTCCCTGTGCATACACCATTCTAAAACAGTTCCTGGGGCTCTCCAGCCCCAGCTCTGGCGCAAGACCGGACAAAGGAAGGGGGTGTAACCACCATCCCTTACTGGTACCACCCAGAGGAGGGACCTAGTCGCAGTACAGCCCCCTTTAGCCAGATAAAGGTAGGAGCCGGTCCCATTCCAGATTAGATTATCCTTAACAACTTTACAAGAAGAAACTCTGGACTTCGACGTTCTGCTCCACAGATGACTGAAGAATCTCCCTTGTGGTCAAGGAGTGTCCACACTGCAACTGCAGGCACCATCAAGCGTCCAGCGGTTTCACTTTGTCGTCTTCCCTCGAGGATCCAGACTTCAGAGCCCGACGAGACCCGGATTCCCAGACCTCTCCGACCTCTACCTACATCTGCAGCACAGCGGAGATCCGTGGGTGCGACGAGACACGTGGGACCGGCCATCTTGAAAGAAACTGCACTTCGCTTCCAGCACGACTTCTGAGGTAACCTCGACGAAGTGCTTTGGGGATTGAGAAGCCCCAGCCCCGAGCAGCTCCTGCACTGAAGATCAGCCCTCCAGCCTCCAAAAGATCTGCGTGGGGCCCTTCTGCTTGCCTGCTGCTCGACGCGTTGACTGGTCACTTGCTGGCTGGCTTGTGGCCTCCTAGACGACGAACCTTGAAATCTTCACTGCTGGTCTGGTTGCTCCAGACTGGCCCTTGCTCCCTTCCAAAAGAGGAGCACCCCGGACCCTCCTGGTCCGCACCAGATGCCAAAGCCTGTTGATTCCAAATCCGGATCCGACACAGCCGACAGCGAGAGCCTGAGTGGGACAGCTCGTGCCTCCATCCTGGTCGTCAAAGACACCTCCTGGTCAACGTGGCTGCAGAGACAAGGAGCCACTCTTCACCTGATCGCGACGACGGCATCTGGTTCCGCTCCTGGTTCCACTCCAGTCACTGGCTAGTGACTTTGAACATTGTCCCCTCTGCTTTCAGGTTCTCCTCTTCACCGATCCACCCTTTGATCGCACCGGACATCTTCCTCCTGGTCGCCTGCAGCATCTTTTCTTACAGGCTCCATAGACTTCAACGCCGGAACCAGACACGACTTCGCACCTATGCACCCGCAGCCTGTGGGTGAGGTAACGAGCATTTCGGTGCTCAAGGGTAGCTTGACTCTCCTAGTGTCCAGTTCCATTGTCGTTTTAGTCCTAACTAGTCAGGATTGTCCGTACTCACCTTTTACTTGAACTGTACTTTCCATAGACATTGTTACGCAACTCATGTGTGAGTTCACACTCTGCACACGCGTTCCGTGGGCCTCCTATTACTTACCTAAAGTTAGTGTAGCATGGTCCCAGCAATCCTACAGCCTCTGGACAGCTCCATTCCTTCTATCGACTTTCACATTCCACTTACTTAGTATATGGTTTGTCGTGCCCCTAGGGCACCATTGTCATTTGTGCAACTTAAACGTATTTTTCTTAAGAGATTGTCATGTGCTTAGCCCTCTGATCTCATAAAGAGTTCAGAGGTGTTTGTTAGTTAATACATATCTTGTTTATTTTCATAACTACCTGTGTGGTGTCCTTTCATTTGGTATTCAAGGGGTTATATGTGGTAAAACAGCTGGCTTCACATGCCAAAAGAGTTTAGCCTAAGACTGATTTGTCCATGCTACCATTAGGATAGCTGGTCTATAAGGTTGACTTTACAACCAATCACCATAAGGGTTGTTTG
Organism: Lissotriton vulgaris; assembly: GCF_964263255.1. Classification (NCBI taxonomy): domain Eukaryota; kingdom Metazoa; phylum Chordata; class Amphibia; order Caudata; family Salamandridae; genus Lissotriton; species Lissotriton vulgaris. Next base: position 617,675,044 of record NC_141691.1, on the reverse strand, counting down.
GACTGATACAAGGTGATCACTAGAACTAGTGAGCATCATATATCAGGCCAACTTCTCACAATAGGGAATTGCTTCTGGTCTTTTTTGTATGGAATTGCTTCCACATGTCCAGTTTTTGCATTAATATAGACCTTTTTTTGTTTAGGATCTGGTTTAAACAGTTCTTCTTGTGCCATAATCTTCTTTGGCGTCGATTTTTTAGGTGCCAATAGAGGTTTATTAGTGTTCTTTGCCTTAGAAGGAGTGATCGAGTCCTGTGGCAATTTTTTCGGTGCCGAAGATAGTCTAGGCTTCTCCGTATCATGCCTTGGAGATTTTGGTACAGATGGTATATGCTACTTACCAGTATGCATCTGTTCTTGGCATGAAGGGCGGCTGACATTCATATCTGTGCATAGATCGCCGCCTAGTGTTGGGTCCGGATGATTGCACATTGTTATCCTGGAAGAGTCTTCTAAGTATCACGAGATAGGTGGCTCCTCCCCTGGACTACAGTGCGCATGGGCATCCGATCCATCCTCAGATTGTTTTTCGCCATTGTGGCAGAGATGGAGTGTAATACTGAAAGTGATGACCATGCCTGAAAATGATTCTGAGAGCTACAGCTGCGACAGGCACCGGGGAGGAGGGTGGGCGATATGAATGTCAGCAGCCCTTCATGCCAATAACAGATGCATACTGGTAAGTAGCATATTCCGTTCGAGGCATGAGGGCTGCTGAATTCATATCTGTGCATAGAATAAATAGCAGTTACCTCCTTACCGACGGGTGCCCGTGCCAGCTGCAGCAGTCTGAAAGAGTTCTGAGAACAGCCTGTCCTACAGCAGCTTGCTGTGTGGAGTGTACATCTACGCAGTAGTGTTTGGTAAATATACTGTATGGTGGTCCATGTGGCTGCTCTACATATATCCTCTAGAGGAATGTTACCCAGGAAAGCCATGGAAGCCCCTAACTTGCGTGTGGAATGCGCTCTAGGGGGAACTGTTAACGTGCGTTTAGCCTTTTGATAACAGATCTGGATGCATTTAACAATCCACCTGGCTATACCTGACTTGGAGATGGGGTTCCCTTTATGTTGTGGAGAGAAGGCAACGAACAGCTGTTTAGTCTTTCGAAAGTCTTTTGTCCTGTCGATGTAATACAGGAGAGCCCTTTTGACATCCAAGGTGTGCAGGGCTCTGTCTGCCACTGAGTCAGGGTTAGGAAAGAAAACTGGCAGTTCTATGTTTTGGTTAAGGTGGAACTGCGAAACCACCTTTGGCATGAATTTAGGGTTGGTGCGAAGCACCACCCTATTTGCATGAATTTGCAGGTAGGGTTCCTGAATTTTGAGGGCTTGCAGCTCACTGACCCTCCGCAGCGATGTAATAGCTATGAGGAAGGCCACCTTCCATGTAAGAAACTGTATTTCACAGGAATGGAGTGGCTCAAAGGGTGGCCCCATGAGTCTGGTGAGAACGATATTTAGATTCCAGACTGGTGAAGGGGGGTGTCTGGGAGGGATTACTCTCTCAAGTCCTTCCAAAAAGGCTTTAATGGCAGGCACCCTGAAAACGGAAAGGTGCTGCCTGTTTTGAAGGTAAGCGGCTATGGCCGCCAAATGGACCCTGATTGAACTGTATGCCAGGTTGCATTGGTACAGATGCAACAAGTAACATATGATGTTTTGCGTAGATGCGTCCAACGGATTAATGTCATTGTTGGAGCAGTAAATAACAAACCGCTTCCATTTGGCTGCATAGCAGGCCCTGGTAGTCGGTCGTCTTGCCTCCTTGATGATGTTCATGCACTCAGGAGGCAAGTTCAGGTATCCAAACTCTATGACCTCAGGAGCCAAATCGCAAGGTTCAGCTGTTGGGGATTTGGGTGCTGAATGTCGCCATGGCTCTGAGTGAGGAGGCTGGGAGTGAGGCGCAGCCGCTGGAAGGCACCACTGAAAGTTCCAGGAACGTGGTGTACCAAGCTTGCCGTGCCCACGTTGGAGCAACCAGGACGAGTGTCATGGAGTGCTGTCGCAGTTTGCGCGCCACCAGAGGTATGAGGGGGGCTGGCGGAAAAGCGTACGCAAATCTGCCTGACCAGTTCATCCATATTGCATTGCCCTGAGACTGCGGGTGTGGGAACCTGGCGGCGAAGTTTGGGCATTTTGCGTTCTCGCTTGTGGCGAAGAGGTCGATGTCTGGATGACCCCACCGTTGGAAGTATGGATGGAGTACTGACGGGTGGATCTCCCATTCGTGCATCTGATGACTGTGCCTGCTGAGCAGGTCCGCCATCTGGTTGTCGACACCCGGGAGATGCTCCGCCATGAGGAAGATGTTCCTCTGAATGGCCCACTTCCACATGCTCTGGGCTAGATGAGACAGCTGCGGGGAGTGCGTGCCTCCCTGCTTCTGGATGTAATACATGGCGGTCATGTTGTCCGTCCGGACTAACACGACCTTGTTGCACAGGTGCAACTTGAATGCCTTCAGTGCCATGAAGATTTCCATCAACTCCAACACATTGACATGCATTTTCTGCTGTTGTGTTGTCCATAGTCCCTGCACCGTGTAGTGGAGGACATGCGCTCCCCAACCCTGGAGATATTCGTCCGTCGTTAGCACTATTTGTGGGACAGGCTCTTGGATTGGTCGTCCCCTGCAAAGGTTTTGTGGATTCCACCAATGCAGAGAGTTGTAAGCACGACCGGTCACCAACACTAGGTCTTTTAGATGGCCATGAGCCTGGTTCCACTGTAGGGCTAAGCATTCTTGAAGGGGACGCATGTGCAGGATGCCATCATACCGATCAGTTGCATGAACACCTGCGCTGGGAGGGATTGCTGAGGTCTGAACCTCCGAATGAGCAGCTGCATGCTGTTGACCCTGGCAGAGTTCGGCTGCGCTGTGGCCGACTGGGTGTTTAGTGTCGCGCCTAGGTACTGTTGCACATGGGCAGGCTGCAGGTGAGACTTCGCGTATTTGAGTGAGAACCCCAGACTGTGAAGGAGGTGAATCGTCCGCGACATATCGTGGCCGCACTGCTTGGCTGACCTGGCCTGAACGAGCCAGTCGTCCAGGTAGGGATACACGTGAACACCTTGCCTGCGAAGGTGCGCTGCCACAGTCGCTAAGCACTTGGTGAAGACCCTGGGAGCAGTAGTGACCCCGAACGGCAGAACCTTGAACTGGTAATGCTGATTGTTGATAGTGAACCTGAGATATTTTTTGTGACTTGGGTGAATGGGAATGTGGAAATATGCATCCTTGAGGTCCAGGGTGGCTAGGAAGTCGCCCTGACGAAGCAGCGGCAGGACCTGTTGTAAGGTTAGCATGTGAAAGTGCTCTGAAAGGATGTATTGGTTGAGGGGTCTGAGGTCTAGAATGGGCCGCAGGGACCCATCCTTTTTTGGAATCAAGAAGTACAGAGTACACCCCTGTACCCCGCTCTTCTACAGGCACGAGTTCTATGGCTCCTTTTTGCAGCATGGAGAGTACTTCTTGCTGCAATAAGTGTGTGTGCTCTGCGGACATAGGACGGTTTCTTGGGGGTATGTTGGGGGGGGGGGGGGGGGGGGGGGGGGGGGGTGGAGGTTAGTTCTAGACAATAGCCGTACCGGATAAGTTGTCTCACCCACCTGTCTGTTGTAATGTCTTCCCAGAGAGGCAGGAACTGCTGGAGTCTTCCCCCGACAGGTGTTAGATGGTCGGGGGGCAGTGACAAGAAGTCACTGTTTGTTGGGAGCGGAGGATCTGGCGTTGTTATTGCTACGTTTTCTCCCTTTGGCGCGGTTACCACGGTATCCACCCCTGGTGTTTTTCATGTAGGTAGACTGCATGTTGCCCTTGGCGTATTGGGAGTGCTGTAGAGCCTGTCCTCTTGTAGCTCCCCTGTTACCGAAGCGACGAAAGGAAGTGCCCCGAAACTGCTGGGACTGCAGAGCCCCCATGGATTTCGACGTCTCAGTTTAATTTTTAATTTTTTCAAGTGTTGTGTCAACCTCCGGTCCAAACAGGAAGTCCGGGTTAACCGGCTGGTTGAGAAGAGTAGTTTAAAGCCTGAGATGCGCAGCCATGCATGGCGTCGCAGCATCACGCTAGTATTAATTGCCCTTGCCGCTGTGTCTGCTGCGTCCACAGCGCATTTGATTGACGCATTGGAGACTAATTTCCCCTCTTGTATAACCATTTCTGCACCGTCTCTGTACATATCAGGCATGTGCTGCACTAACTGTTCTAGTGTATCGTAGTGGGGCCTGTCGTATCTAGCCAACAGGGCCTGTGTATTGGCTATTCTCCAAATATTAGCGTCTTGCGCTGCCACACGCTTCAAAGATTTTTGACTCTTTGTCCGGAGGGGGAGCGTCACCACTGATTTGAGAGTTAGCCCTCTTGCGTGCATTAGCCACCACGAGGGAGTCCAAGGGGAGCTGGTCTTTGATATAGGTGGGGTCCACTGGGGCAGGCCTGTATTTCTTGTCGATCCGGGGGTTAATAACCCTGGCTTTGTTAGGCTCCTTGAAAATGTCTGTCGCATGCTTGAGGACCCCTTTAAGCATGGGTAGTGTTTTAGTGGAGCGTTCAGATGTTGAGAAGGTGTCCAATAAGAAATCCTCATCCACTGGCTCAGCATGCATGTCGACGTCATGGTTAAGGGCAGCACGTTCAATTAATGCATTAAATGCTGCGGTGTCCTCAGTTGGAGATGGTTTAACATTGTAGGACTGTGAGTCCGGAGCTGTATGGGGGTCATCAGGGTCATCGCCTTGATCCCCCGTCCCTGACCATTGATGCGAGTCATCCTGATCAGGGTCTGTGTGGTAAGAGTATGCCATTTGGCCATAGTCTGTATTAAAGTCCTCCTCACTCTGAGCTGGAGAATGAGGCACATGTTGCGAATAGTCCTGAACAGGCTCAAAAAGAACAGGAGATGTAGATGAGACCAGCTTCTTTTTGAGGGGAATCCTGTAACCCTCCAACGGATGTTCAGGCGCGACCTTCCGCTTGTGGACGGTAAGTCTGCCTGTCTCCGAGTCAATCATGAGTTTAGCCTGGTTATCATATGAAGGCTCGTGATAGACGACCTGTTCGTGCGTGGACTTGGAGGACACCTTCGACGTCTTGGAAGCCTCTGCGGTTTCATGGCATTCGAGATGCTTTGGGCGGGCTGTAGGCGGAAGTCCAAACTTTATTTGCGCCGAGCCCGTAGGTTTCGAGAATGAAGCGGCTGATTCGGGCCTTTTCGACGCCTGTGTAGGCCGCTCGCTTGCTCGCGTCGAATCGAGGTCCCGGGGCGTTGGACCCCATCTTTGGGCGTCGCCGACACCTTCGGAGCATCCTTGGTTGTTGGTTCAGCGCGTTTTCCAAACACAGTCTTGAGTCCAGCAGGTTTGTCTCGAGACTTTTCCTCGACGGAAGGTCTTTGCTCTTCTCGCCATGTTTGGTCGTCGACGCTGACGCCGAGCCCTTCGAGGCGACGTGCTTGCTGGTCGAGGCCTGCTTCGATGACCCAGTCTTGGAGCCGACGGCCATCTTCGATGCCGAAGGATCGTCGACAGCCCTTGTTTGGTCGTGCGTCGACGTCGAACCGACCACCATCTTGAGTAGTTTCGGTTTCGATTTCGGCTCCAACTGTTTCGGTTTCGATTTCGTGGAATCGACCGATGGCTCCTTGGAAAGGGTCTTAGCCTGGCTTTGGCGCGGGGCTGTAGACCGTGCAGAAGGATCTTGGCTAAGGCCTTTCGGCGATGCCTCGACCGGAGCCGGAGGGGGCGGTATGGTAGTGATAGGCCCCGTAACTGCGGGCGGGCTCGGCTCTCCATTGGAGTCGTCATCGACGGCCCCAAGGGCCTCATCGTCGTCCCCTACCTAGACGACGTCTTGATTGTGGACGTATTCTTCAGCTTGCTCGTCCGCCTCGAAGTTGGAGTCCTGCTCCGACGCCGGTTCCGACATTTCTTCGGGAACGTCTTCTTCAACTTCCTCCTCTTCAGGGAGGACCTCTTCGTCTCCGGCATCGAAGATGTTCGCAGGTGCAGGGGCCGACTGTTGGGCCGACTGCCTCGCCTCCCCCCCGCGTCGAAGTTTGATAGTTTTCTTCGAGCGGAACTTCGAGCAGGCGAAACATTTTGACTCGTCGTGGTCGGGGGACAAACATGTATTGCACACTGGGTGCACATCTAAGTTGGAGTATTTCGAATTACAAAAGGGACACCGCTTGAACGGGGTCCGTTTAATCGTCGATGTAGTCTGGGCCGGTGTTGTCGAAATAAATTAGTCTTTCGACGTGGATTGAAGAACTCGAAAGGGACAGGCACCGAACGATACAATACCGACGCTGAGAAGGCCTTTTGGCCTTAGGAGTAAAGAGTACAAGTTTTGGAAACTGGAGTCAAGATAAGGACATCCGAACCCAATGGCGGAAAAAAACAATCTGAGGATGGAGAGGATGTCCATGCGCACTGTAGTCCAGGGGAGGAGCCACCTATCTCGTGATACTTCGAAGACTCTTCCAGGACAACAATGTGCAATCATTCAGGCCCAACACTAGGCGGCGATCTATGCACAGATATGAATTCAGCAGCCCTAATGCCTCGAACATTGTAGATTTCGGCGTGAAAACAGGTTTTGTTGGTCCTGCGGCGCCGGAATCTGGTTTCCCTTCCTTATTTTTGGAACCGGAGGGTTTCGGAGTCGAAGCTATCCGGTCCGGTACGGTTCGTGGCTTCAGCTCCTATGTGTCTTTTGGTTCAGGTCCCGAAGGGTCTTTGTCTTTGGGCACCGAAGGGTGTTTTGGCTTCGGTGTCGAAGAATCCTTCGGTGTCGAAGGATGTTTCGGTGCCAATAGAGGAGGTGTAATTGGCACATGATGTTTTTTCGGCGCCGAGGCACCGGAAGGCGTAGTCTTTTTCCTCTGATACGAGCCCGAAGGCGGGCGTCGGAGAGTAAATTTCGGTCTCGACTGGGCCCCATGGGCGGCGTGCCGACCGCTGCCTTTGTCTTGGGTAGTGTGTATTGTGCGGGGGCAGTAGTACTCACAGGTTGTCGAGATGGAATCGAATCGTCCGAGTCCTCTGCCCCCGATATGATCTGGAGATCAGGCGAGTCTTCCTCGGCGACGAGTGGAGCCTCGTCTTCGGAGATATCTTCGATCGGATCTTAATCCTCAGAGAAGTCTTCTTCGACAATCTCCTCCTCAAAGATGGCCTCCGGTGCTGGCGCTGATCTCCTCATTTCGTGTCGACGGGCCCTCCGATCCCGAATAGTTTTCTTTGATCGGAAGGAGGCACAAGCTGCGCAGGTCGACTCGTCGTGTTCTGGCGAGAGACAGAGGTTGCAAACCTCGTGATGATCGCTATGAGGGAATTTTGCTCGACATACCAGGCATCTCTTGAATGGAGTTCAGTCCATGAGGCGTAGGCCGTACAGCGCCGATAGGCTTAACGGCCCGCGTCGACGCACCGGAATGGAGCTGGTGATGTCGAAAAGTCTATTCGATGTCAAATTAAGTTTATCTTAAGTTTCTCGCTTAGAAAATGCAGAAAAAGTCTTTTCTAGCCGGAGCGGAAAACTTTCATCCAAACCCAGTGGCGGAAAAAACAATCTGAGGATGGAGTCGATGACCATGCGCAGTATTGTCCAAGGGAGGAGTCATCTATCTCGTGACTTCAAAGACTTCTTCCAAGAAGACAACAACCTGCAATCATCCGAGCCCAACACCAGGTGGTGATCTATTGATAAGTGTAGGATCTGCAGCTCATATGCCTCGAACATCAATCTCGTAGAATGTGCTCTCGGCATTGTGTGTTAAGGTCTTCCCGCCTGCTGATGACACAGACTAATCGCCGCAGACATCCAACGAGCTATGGTCTGCTAGGATACAGAGTAACCTTGACGTATTCTTCCGTATGCTACAAATAGGGGACCTGATTTCCGAATTGTAGCAGTTAGTTGAAGATAGAACTTGAGACATCTCCTGATGTCAAGGGAATGCAAGGCTCTTTCAGCACATGTTTGAGGATTTGGAAAGAAAGTTTTCAAAATTATCGTTTCATTAAGTTGAAAATCTGTAGGTAATTTAGGCATGAAGCTGGGATTGGCAGGAAGTACCACTGAATTTGAGGTGAACTGTAGAAAAGGTGTCTTAATCATGAATGCTTGAATGTCGCTGACCCTCCTTGCTGATGTCAGCGCCAAAAGCAAAGATACCATCCAAGAAAGAAGCTTTAAATCCACTTTATGAATAGGTTCAAAGGGGTGCCGCATAAGTTGCGCGAGCACAACATTTATATGCCAGGATGGAAGGAGACGCCGAATAGGGGGAAACATTCAAAATAATCCGTTGAAGAATTGTTGAATAACTCTAGTAGAGTAGAGAGTGTTGGAACCATCCTGTCGGAACCTTGAAACAGCTGTCAAGAACACTTTCAACGTGGAATGAGATCAACCCGATTTTGCCAATTGAAGAAAGAACGGTAAGATCTGTTCTGGTTTGGCATGAATTGGATGTAAATTGACAGACTGACACTAAGTGCAAAATCTCTTCCATTTGAGTTTATATGTCTTAATCGTGGCAGGTGCTCGAGCATTGGCTAAAACTTCTTGACAGTCCACAGGAATATCTAGGTGTGCGAATTCAAGGTGTTGAGGAGCCAGGCTGCTAATCTCAAGGATGCTGGGTCCAGGTGACAGATCTGACCCTTGGATGGACAGAAGGTTCAGTATTGGTGGAAACTGAATGGGATTGCACTTCGAAAGGAGAAGTTCGGTGAACCAGTATTGGCGTGGCCATCTGGGGGCAATGAAAATGAAGCGACAAGGCTGTTTCTTCATCTTGCGGATGACTCTGGGAACCAACGGAATTGGAGGAAAGGCGTAGGCATATATCTGTGACCAGTTCATCGAAAGCGCATTCCCGCGTGAGTCCTTGTGGTGAAGCCAGCTTGCAAAGTGTGGGCATTTGTGGTTCTGGCTGGTTGCAAACAGGTCCAGATCGGGATGGCCCCAATTCCGGAAGACTCGATCCAATGTTGGTTGATGCATCTCCCATTCGTGATTGGATATTGTAAATCTGTTGAGTGAATCCTCTAGGGCATTGGAGACCCTGGAACATGGACAGCTAAAAGGTTGATCTTGTGACGCAGTGACCAGATCTCCTGGGTTTGTTGAGAGCAGGGCCGATTTCGTACTACCCTGCTAGTTTAAGTAATGCATACTCGTAGTGTTGTCTGTCTAAAATAGTACTGAAGCCCCTTGGACGACCGTTCGAAAGGACATCAAGGTCAAGAAAATGGCCTGCAACTCCAGGAGGTTGATGTGCCACTTCCTTTGCTGTACATTCTACTTTCCCTTGACCATCATTCCCTGATGGTGTGCCTCCCATTCTTCAAGGGAAGCTTCCATGGTGATGGTGAAATTTGATACTTCGGCCAGGAATGTACATCCTTCTTGCAAGTTCTTCATCCGAGTCTGTGAGAAGTTGGCCTGGTATAGGATGTTCACTATTCTAGTGAACACCTTGCACCAGTCCAAACAACCTTTATGGTGATGTTTGTAAAGTCAACCTTATAGACCAGCTATCCTAGAGGTAGCGTGGACAGAACAGTCTTAGGCTAAAAGACTCTTGAGGGCGTGTAAAGCCAGCTGTTTTACCATATGTAAATCCTTGAATATCAAATGAAAGGAAACCACACAGGATATATATAAAATATATATGTATTTATTTACTAACACACTCCTCTGAACTCTTTATGAGATCAGAGGCAAAAGCACATCACAAGATACTTAGTCAGAATGCGTTAAGTTGCACAATTTACAGTTAGGCCCTAGGGGCGAAGCAAACCATAAATTAAGAAAGTGGTATAAGTACCACGTCACGAGAAAAGGGAAGGCCTAGGGCCTAGAGAATCGCTGGGGCTACACTATCTGAACCTTAGGTTAGGAGTAGGAGGCCCACAGGCAGCGCGTGCAGTGTCTTTACACACACGCGTGAGTCAATACAAAGTCAATTGGAACTTAGAAGTTAGATTTAAAAGGATTTAGGACACTTCCGGTCTAGCTAGGAGGAAACAACTGAAAACCTAGACACTTGGATAGTCAATACCCTCTGGAGCACCGAAGTATTCGCGTTACCTCACCCACGGACGGCCGGTGCATAGGCGTGAAGATGTGTCGGGTTTAGTCGTTGAGTCCTATTGAGCCTTGGAGAAAGATGCTGCAGGCGACCAGGAGAAAGATGTCCGGGTGAATCCAAGAGTGGATCGAGGATGAAGAGGACCTGAAAGCAGAGGGGACAGAGTCTGGGTCACGGGCCAGTGACCGGTGTGAGAAGTTGGCCTGATAAAGGATGCTCACTAGTTCTAGTGATCACCTTGTATCAGTCCAAACAACCCTTATGGTGATTGGTTGTAAAGTCAACCTTATAGACCAGCTATCCTAATGGTAGCATGGACAAAGCAGTCTTAGGCTAAACTCTTTTGGCATGTGAAGCCAGCTGTTTTACCACATATAACCCCTTGAATAACAAGTGAAAGGACACCACACAAGTTGTTATGAAAATAAACAATATATTTATTAACTAACATACAACTCTGAACTCTTTATGAGATCAGAGGGCTAAGCACATGACAATCTCTTAGGAAAAATACGGTCAAGTTGCACAAATTACAATGGTGCCCTAGGGGCACGACAAACCATATACTAAGTAAGTGGAATGTGAAAGTCGATAGAAGGAATGGAGCTGTCCAGAGGCTGTAGGATCGCTGGGACCACGCTACCCTAACTTTAGATAAGTAATAGGAGGCCCACGGAATGCGTGTGCAGAGTGTGAACTCACACACGAGATGCGTAACAACGTCTATGGACAGTACAGTTCAAGTAAAAGGTGAGTACGGACAATCCTGACTAGACAATGGAACTGGACACTAGGAGAGTCAAGCTACCCTTGAGCCCCGAAATGCTCTTGTTACCTCACCCACAGGCTGCGGGTGCATAGGTGCGAAGTCGTGTCGGGTTCCGGCGTTGAAGTCTATGGAGCCTGGAAGAAAAGATGCTGCAGGCGACCAGGAGGAAGATATAGGTGCGATCCAAGGGTGGATCGGTGAAGAGGAGAACCTGAAAGCAGAGGGGACAATGTTCAAAGTCACTAGCCAGTGACTGGAGTGAAACCAGGAGCGGAACCAGATGTCGTTGTCGCGATCAGGTGAAGAGTGGACGCTAGTCTCTGCAGCCACGTGGACCAGGAGGTGTCTTCGACGACCAGGATGGAGGCACGAGCTGTCCCACGCAGGCTCTCGCTGTCGGTGGCGTCTGATCCGGATTTGGAGTCAACAGGCCTTGGCAAAGGCAACCCACGCGGTGAGTGGAAACGGCATCTGGTGCGGACCAGGAGGGTTCAGGGTGCTCCTCTTTTGGAAGGGAGCAAGGGCCAGTCTGGAGCAACCAGACCAGCAGTGAAGATTTCAAGGTTCGTCGTCTAGGAGGCCACAAGCCAGCCGGCAAGTGACCAGACAACGCGTCGAGCAGCAGGCAAGCAGAAGGGCCCCACACAGATCCTTTGGAGGCTGGAGGGCTGATCTTCGGTGCAGGAGCTGCTCGGGGCTGGGGCTTCTCAATCCCCAAAGCACTTCGTCGAGATTAGCTCAGAAGTCGTGCTGGAAGCGAAGTGCAGTTTCTTTCAAGATGACAAGTCCCACGTGTCTCGTCGCACCGACGGATCTCAGCTGTGCTGCAGATGTAGGTAGAGGTCGGAGAGATCTGGGAATCCGGGTCTCGTCGGGCTCTGAAGTCTGGATACTCGAGGGAAGACGACAAAGTGAAGCCGCTGGACGCTTGATGGTGCCTGCAGTTGTAGGGTGGACACTCCTTGCCCACAAGGGAGATTCTTCAGTCTTCTGTGGAGCAGAACGTCGAAGTCCAGAGTTTCTTCTTGTAAAGTTTTTAAGGATAATCTAATTTGGAATGGGGCCAGCTCCTACCTTTATCCGGCTATAGGGGGCTGTACTGCGACTAGGTCCCTCCTCTGGGTGGGACCAGGAAGGGGGGTGGTTACACCCCCTATCCTTTGTCCGGTCTTGCGCCAGAGCTGGGGCTGGAGAGCACCAGGAACTGGTGTAGACCGGTGTATGCACAGGGACACCTTGTGTGCCCCAGGCATGTCTCATTCCTTTCAGCCCTGTCCTACCCAATACACAAAATCCTGTCTGGGGTGGTGCTACCACCTCCCAAGGCAGGAAACCCTTTGTCCAAGCCTCCCTCACTGGAAGGACTCCCAGCAGCAGGAGGTCAGACTTGTGTCTGTGGTGGCAGCATCCATTTTGTGATGCTGAGGCTCGAGTTAGCTTTAACCGGGGTTCACAGTTACATACATGTTGTGTCCCTCTAGAAGGGTGGAATGCTACCCCTGTCGCCAGAATTGGCGAGGGGGTAGTATTCTAATTCGTATGACACCTTACTCGACATGTTTTGATAATGCTATACCAAAGTTAGAAATAACCGCGAGGATTATAATGCACTTAAGAGTATATGGTATAGCGTTATTATGGAAACAGCTATAGGACTTGGTTCCGAAAGCTGCAGACAGGCTCAGCTCATGCTAGAGCACCATCTCACATAATTCCAAGCACTCTGCCTTCAGGATTGATAAGGCCTGCCATAGGAGTGACTGATAGGAGGATATGTGTGCATTTTAGGGTTAGATATAGGAATACTATATCTAAAGCAAAGGGTGATTACACCACCTTGCCCCAGCTGATTGATCAGCCAGTTGTGTCAGTTTTGGATGGCCAGCCAGGGGTGGCATAATACATGCTGCAGCCCCTGGCAGGCCCTGAGTATACCTATGCCCTGGGTACCTAAGGTACACTGTACAGGGACTGATAAGGTGACTCAGTATCCAATTAGATATGCACCTAAGGTACATGGAGTCCATTTGAACAGAGAGAGCAGGAAGCCTGGGGTCCTGAATAGCAGGATCCCAGGCCAACTAAGTCGAAAACCAGCAAAACACGAGGCAAAAAGTTGGGGGCAACCATAGTCCGATATCAACCTTCCTACAACCGGGTGGAACCAGGAAGAAAATAGACTATGTCGAGGAGCAATCAGGTGCTGTCTTGAAGCTTGTCTTTGCAGCCACGCGGACCAGGAGGTGTCGGCGACGACCAGGTGATGGCGAGGAGCTGTCCCACGAAGGTTCTCGCAAATGGAGGGGTTGACTGCCGGATTGGCGTCAACAAGCCTTGGCAAAGGCAAACCACGCAGGATTCAAAGAGCTTCTGGTGCAGACCCGCAAGGTCTGAGGTACCTCACCTTTGCAGGGATGCAAGGGCCAGTCTGGAGCAACCAGACCAGCGAGGTGATTCGAAAGGATTGTCGTCACAGAGGCTACTAGTCAACGGGCCAGCAACCGGACAACGCATTGAGCAGAACACAAGCAGAAGGGCCCCACGCAGAACTCGTGGAGTGTGGAGGGCTGATCTTCGGTGCAGGTGAAGCTCGGGTTCGGGGTTTCTCAGTCCTCAGTGTACAGCTTCGAGGATGCCTCAGGAGCTGCTCGGGTAGTAAGTTGCAGGCTTTAAAGATGTCCAGTCCCACGTGTCTCGTCGCCTCCACGGATCTCAGCTATGTTGCAGACGTGAAGAGAGGGTCAGAGAGGTCTGGAAGTCTGGGTCTTGACAGGCTCTGTGCTCGGGTTCCGGCGGGAACGTCGACAAAGCAAGCCGTTGATTTGCTGGATGGTGCCTGGTTGCCCAGGGTGGTCACTCCTTGGCCACAAGGGAGATTCTTCAGTCTTCAGCTTCAGCAGAATGTCGAAGGTCCGGAGTTTCGTTTCGTGTTTCAGTCAGGATCTAATCTTAAGTCTCAGGACTCAGCTCCTACCTTTATACAACTGAAAGGGGCTGGATTACTGACTAGGTCCCTCCTGTGGGTGGGACCAGGAAGGGGGGTGGTTGCACCCCCCCTCCTTTGTCCAGTTTCGCGCCAGAGCTGGGGCGGGAGTGCCCTAGCAAACGGTTTGAACTGGGGTATGCACTGAGCACCTAGTGTGCCCCAGGCAGTGTATCAATCTATTCAGCCCTCCCTGTCCCAATACACAAAGTCCTCTCTGGGGTGGTGCTCGCACCGCTCCAGGCAGGAAACCTATTGTCCAAACCTCTGTGATTGGAAGGACTCCCAGCAGCAGGAGGTCAGACTTGTGTCTGTGGCACCAGCATCCATTTTGTGATGCTGGGCTCTGGTTAACTTTAACCGGGATAGTCAGCAACAACATGTCTTCTCCCTCTAGAAGGGTGGAATGATACCCCCGTCGCCAGAATTGGTGAGGGGGTAGTATTCCAAAGCGTATGACACCTTACATGACATGTTTACATAAAGCCAAACCAAAGTTAGCATTAACCGCGAGGATTATAATGCACTTAAGAGTATATGGAATGGCGATATCATAGAACAGCTATAAGGACATGGTTCTGAATGCTGAAGACAGGCTCAGCTCATGCTAGAGCACCATCTCACACATAACCAAGCACTCTGCCTCCAGGATTGATAAGGCCTGCCACAGGAGTGACTTATAGGTAAGTATGTGTCTATATAAGTAGGTATAGGAATACTATACCTAAGCAAGGGGTGATTACACGACCTTGCCCTAGCTGAGTGATCAACCAGTTGTGACAATTTAGGTGGCCAGCCAGGGGTGGCATAATATATGCTGCAGCCCCTGGTAGGCCTTGGGTGCACCTATGCCCTGGGTACCTATGGTACACTATACAGGGACTCTCAAGGGTGACTAAATATTCAATTTGGTATGTACCTACAGTACATGGAGTCCATTTTACAGAGAGAGCAGATAGCCTGGGGTCCTGAATAGCAGGATCCCAGGCCAACTAAGTCGAAAACCAGCTAAACACTAGGCAAAAAGTTGGGGGTAACCATAGTCCGGTATCCACCTTCCTACAGAGTCCACCAGAGAAAGGCTTCTAACATCCGTGGATTTATGAGAATGACGTCGAACGACCCTGAAACCTGCAACCATTGGAGGTTAAGTTCTTCTTGCAAAGCCGTCATTCTGAGACGGCAGTTGGGTATCAGAGGGATGCAGGATGAAATCATCCCCAGGAAAGATTTGAATAGTCTAACTGAAACATACTCTTTTTCTTGCAATAGGCGAGCTAGCTTGCAGATCCTGTGTCGTCTCTCTTGCGACGAAAGCCTGAGTGAGTTGGGTGTCCAGCGTGGCTCTTAAGAAGGTCTTTCTTTGCGACGTAATCAAATGAGATTTGTCGAAGTTGATGGAGAGACCCAGAGATTGGAACAGCAATAGGCATCTTTGAACGTGCGCGCTTGCCCTTGAAAAAGATTTTGCCTTGTTAAGGCAGTCGTCAAAGTATAGGAAAATTTGAATGCCTTCTAAGCGAAGGTGTGCAGCCACCGGAGCTAGAACTTTTGTAAACACACAGGGTGCTGACCGTAGTCCAAAGGGAAGGACTCTGAACTGAAAGTCCCTGCCAGCCACTCTGAATCGTAAGAATTTTCTGCGTCTGGGGAGGATCGGCACATGAAAATAAGAATCTTGAAGGTAGAGGGTGGCCATGTGATCCCCTACCGAAAGAAGCTGGAGGATTTCTTGAAGTGGTAACATCCAGAAGGACAGTCTTTTCAGCTATTTGTTGAGGGCGCGCATGTCTAGAATGGGGCGCCATTCTCCTGACTTTTTCCGTATGAGGAAAAATCTTGAGTAAAATCCTGTTCCTCTTTGCAAATGACAGACCTTTTCGATCGCTCCCTTACAAATCATCACATTTATTTGGGAAAACAGCTCCTTGAGATGAGCAGGAGGTGGGCCCTTGGGAGGAGAGTTTGGAGGGATCTTGATGAATTCCAAATTGTGGCCTCTGGCCACAATATCCACCCCACTTGTCTGTAGTAATTGCGGACCAGTTCGAGTTGAATTGGGATATTTTTCCTCCAACCTTTGACTAGGGGGGGAGCAGAGATGGTGGCAGGTGGTGTGCCTCATTGTTTCTTGGTGGACTCTCGTCCACGGTAGGAGGGCTTCCTTCTTGATTGAGATTAGGAGTTACCTTGCTGTCTGTACGACTGTTGCTTGTAGGGTTGGTATCTCTGATTACTTTGAGAGGTTTGGTATGACCTCTGTTGATTGTAGCCCCCTCTATTGGAGAAGGATCCATGTCCTTTAGCACCTTGGAAGGACGACTTACGAAACTGAAGGCTACCCAGAGATCTTGCAGTTTCCGGGTCCTTTTTGATAGCCCGAAGGGTCTGGTCGACATGCTGGCCAAAGAGAAACTCTCTATCAAATGGCATGTTGATTATTTTAGCTTGGACTTCTTGGCGAAAGGATGTAGATTTCAGCCAACCATGCCTCCTTAGCACTGCGGCACCCGCTAGCTGCCTGAATCCTGTAGATGCCACATCCACTGCTGTGCCGATCGTTTCCACAGAAGTACATTCTCCTTCCCATAAGATTTTCCTTGCCTCGGATTTTGCAGGTTCTGGTAGCATTTCAACATAGGGTGAGATGTCTGACCACATCTGCCTGTCATATCTCCCTAATAGTGTTAGAGAGTTTGCGGCACGGACAGTTGCTGCTGCCATTGTGGAGACTTTCTTCCCAATGGAATACAGCTGTCTGCCATTTCTATCTGGTGGAGCAGTTATAGGCGAAGAGGGGTTCCTGGCTCGTCTCTGTGCCGCTTGGGCGACAATCGAATCAGCTTTAGGCTGTCCTATGAGGCATGCAGGTGAGTAGCCTGGTGCCTTACACTTTTTGTCCAAACGAGGCAAGACTGCAGGAAGAGATTTAGGTGTTGTCACTATCTTTAACCCTTCCTTCCAGGTGAAATCTATGATGGGAATGGTACTTACTTGCTTTTGCGGGTGATATTTAAAATCATAAAGAAAGCAATCGTCCTTTATCTCCATCAGTATTAGAAATCTCTTTGTAGCCCTCTCCGTCAGGAGATGGAAACCTCCGATGTCTACTGGAGGAGAGTTAGCAGGAGCTGGAGCAGATGGTGATGGAGTTTGAATTTGGTATTCATCCCACTCCGACAGAACAGATTTGTCATCCACCTCTCCCTCCTCTCTGTCCTCGTCCGTGGTGTTAGCATCCTGGGAATGGTGAGATGGTGCTCGAGAAGGTGGTCTTGGAGATCTTAAAGAAGATACAGAGTTCTGAGGCATGGGTGTCGATGGGAGAGACTCTGCCGATTCAGATGGAGGGAAACGGCGATAGTAATCATCCAGTAAGTTATTGAGCAGGGCCAAAGGCATCTGAGCTGTGGGCACCGTGGCAGGAGCTTGATATACAGGCTCAGGGAACTGTTCTTCCTCCTGAGCTTCATCCTGATACTTAATGAGCAATTCTGACTGACTCGTAGCAGTGCGGAATCTGTCGTCTACATCTGATTGTTCCTCGTCATGTTCAGAATCCAGCAATTGTTCCGGTACCTTCAGTGGGGAGAGAGCTTCGAATGAAGAGCCACGTCTTTCCAGCAAAGAAGCTGCCGTAGCCAGTGGGGCAGAAAAGGCGTAGACTATTTTGCAGTCGACGATGGAGTTGATGTTAGGATAGTGACCGGCGACAAGGCAGTTGTCTTCTGCGACAAGGCAGTTGTCTTCGGCGACGAGGCAGTGTTCTTCGGCGACGAGGCAATCTTCGTCGACGATGCAACCGTCGACAGGATCTTCTTAACCTTCGTCGGTGTTGACGGAGTGTCGACAATAGATGACACTTCCTTAGTCGACGAGATGGGTCTAACAGCAACAGAGATAAGCGTCGACGGAGATGAAGCGGACAACATTATCACCTTGGGTCTTGGCGACGAGAAGGTAACTGTCGACATTGAAGTACCGTTGACGATGAGAAATCGGCGACGGATGAGCAGTCGACGACGCTGTCGAAGACAGGGTTTTCTTCTCAGGAAAATCTTTCTCAGGAAGCCTTTTTGATGCCAGAGACTTTCCAGTCTTTCTTGGGGGTGAAACAGGAGCTGATTTTGAAGGTGGAAAAGCTTTTTTTTGAAGAAGGCAAGCTAGAACCCTTAGAGAGTTGAACTTTTCTCAACACCTTAGCCCCAGGAGAAGATAAATCTCCCTCAGCCATCTTCTTCCGGGAGGACACAGATGAACCTGAGGCCACACTTCCCACCTCAGATAAAGGGTTATCCTGATCTTTAATCTTCTGTAGTCAAAGAAGTAGGCGTCCTTCTCTATCTCTGAGAGTCTTCTGAGGGAAGGTCCTACAAATCTTACAATCTCTCACCAAATGATCTGGATAAAGATAGTAGATGCACTTTTTGTGGGGATCTTCTGAAAATAGCCGGAGCTTCCCACAAGATACACAAGGTCTAAAGAGATTTCTTAGCAGATGACATCCTGAAAAGGAGGTGAAATCCAGAAAAATAGAGAAGTACTGAGCAGAGCTGAGGGAGATTCCCTTCATGTGACTTGCAGTAGAAAATCTGAGAGCCTGAGCCTCAGGGGGAGAACATTCTGGTGGGTGCTGTCACCTGATTGGCTGCAGTTTGGACTGTATATAATGACTAGGATAGTTATAGGTGTGGAAGTGTTTCCCTTGAAGCTTTGGGCTACTTTACTTCCTGGTTTTATGCTACCAAGGGTTTTTGGTTATTATGTGGATAGTTATTGCTTTTTAATGTACGGTGGGACTCCCATTCCGGCGACGGGGAATGATTCAGGCATGCAAATCTATGAAAGACACCCCAATACTGGAGAAGGATAATATCGTCCAGACCCTCAAGACAGCTGTTAATACCAAGTCTTCTCCTTCCCCATTAAAACATGATCTTACAACGTTAGAAATTTCCCATCCCTCCTCAGGCCTGGTGTGAACAAATCTGATCATAACCCCCCTCAATCCCGAAGCGACCTCGGTTCCATTCAGTCCCCTGACTCAGTATCATTAACACCTTCAAAGCCTACATCAACTACAAACCAAGCTGCTACTGGACCTACAGTCCCTCACACCTCCTCGGGCTCCACAAGGGTTCCAAACTGGATCATTTGGTGAGGATCCCTCTCCATACTCCTCACCCTCTTCTTCTGGTGAACCTCGGTGCTTGATCTACCACACCCCTTTCTTTGTCCTCATCCCACCTGTCACACATAAACCCTATCACCGCCACTTAAGAACGGCTCCTTGCCCCTCCTTAACAGGGACTCAAGACCACACGGATTCATGCACTCCCTTTAACCTCCTCTATGCCACTTTGGGCCCGCAGCGATCACTCACGGACCCACCACCCTCCTGGAACCACCCACACAACCCTTATCCAACTACCAAAAACCAGACTGGGCCGTTTGTCTTGATGAAATCTTGTGTCACCTGCGTCTTCTCACAAAAGAACTCAAGAGAACTGAAGGCCATTACTATTAAACATCTCCCCTTACTCAGCACACAGCTCACTAGGGACCCAAACTAGTGTCTGTACTGACACAATTCCTTCCCCTGTCACTCACACTTTTCCCAACACCTTCGAAAAGTCACCCCTCCCTAATACTTATGTTAGACTTGGCATCTTTTGGCGTGTTTCCCTGAGTTTTTACTTTCTGATCTAACGATTTTTGCTGGTGTAACGTTTCTGCGCACTTTTTCGCTCTGCTCAGTGGTAAAGTGCAGGCGCTCTCTGTGTCAATGGCGTTATGGATTGGTGTTTCCACGATTGGATATTTGGTTTACTTGTAAGTCCCTAGTAAAGTGCACTGAGTGTGCCAGGGCCTGTGAATCAAATGCTACTTGTGAGCCTGCAGCACTGATTGTGCCACCCACGTGATAAGCCCTGAAAAGGTACCTCAGACCTGCCATTGCACAGTCTGCGCGCAGTTTGTAACTGCCATGTCGACTTGGCCAGTGCACACACTTGCCAGCACCCTAACCATCCCTTTTCTTACATGTCAGGCACCCCTAAGGCCCAAGGTACCCCTGTGGGCAGGGTGCAGTGTATGAGAAAGGTGGGACATGCCCGGGTGTGTGTGGCATGTCCTGATAGTGAATTACAGACAATTTCGTAATTCACTATTGCAAGGCTACCGGTTCCCAATAGGAGAGAATGGGACGTTTCTTTATATCATCTTCTAGACTTAATTGACCCAGGGAATTAGGTAGAAAAATTAAGTTTAGTATGCCTGAACTCCGAATTTAAAGATGCACCTTTTGGTGAAGGTGATTTTTATATTCTGTGATTGAAAATACCACTTTTAGAAAGTAGGTATTTTCTTGCTCAGTCATCCTGTGCGCCTCTGCTGAAATGTGGATTGCCTGTCTGAGTTTTGGATGACAGAAGACTGGGGAGCAAGAGGATCTCAAGAGAGTCTAGGTAGGTCAGGAAAGTGCTGAATAGAACTGGGCGGTGATGGGGGAGGAGATTTCCTTGCACCTCAAAGGGCTTGGTCTACCTCTGACAATGCCGTCTACAACTCCTGACAGGAAATCACACCAGAGAAGGCCGAACTGGTTTTGGCCGGGCACAGACACCCTCTTCCTGCCAGATCAAAGGATTTTTGTGTACTAATACTGGGGCCCAGACCCCTGAACTTTAGACCTCATCTAGATCAAGAAGACTGCCAAGAAGATGATCTGGAGAAGCTGTGAGGAGGAACTACCACTTTGATGTGTGTTTTGCTGGGCTGACCTGCAGTGGCTACTTCTGTCTTGGGCAGTGAAAGGCCTGCACTGGACTTTCTGCAACCTAATTTGAGAGTCTCTCCAAGGGCTTGAAATAGAGCTTGCCCCCTGTGCACGAAGTCTCAGGAACAGCAAAGACTTGAAGCTCTTCTGCCCTCAACACCGGGAATGAGTGTTTTGTGCTGTATTAGAGGAAAAGCAACTCGACAAAGTCTACGACGACGCTGCCGACTCAGTGTCCTGAAGGCACCGCGGAGGGCAACGCAACCTTGGTCTCACCGATGAAGCCTGTCGACCCTGCCACCGAGCACTGCTTGCACCACAACCTGTGGGCACCGCACTCCGCACCGCCTTGCTTCACGAGGACACCTTGGCCTCCCTGACACTCCACGCCGAAATAGAAGTCACTGCTTGCACCATGGTTCGAGGGCACCACTCGTAAGTCACACGATGCACCACCCTTATCCCGCACCCCAGCCTTGGCCTACCGGCGCCGGCACCATCCACTCCAGCTCGTCAGCCGACAACGCCGCTGCTGGTGCCGTGACGAGCACCGTCTTCAACTCACACCGCCACCCTGGTCTCACCGACGGCACCATCGGATGCCGCGATGCAAAGAACAGAAGAGGGACCCTGAAGCCTAAATAGGATAAAGGGAGGGGAACCAACCCACCAGTGCAAAGTAAATATTGAATAACATGAAAAGGGGACTCCCAAATGTAAAAGGAACATAGAGGTTCCAAATATAAGCCAAAACGCTCACAGAACAGCTGAATATTTTTCAAATTGTTATTTTTGTTTTAAATCTCATGCAGTTCTATATCACATTTAAATAGTAAAGAAGAGCCATACAAAATTAATTTTGTCATTTCATTTATGTATACAATTGCATTTATCTAGAAAACACACATAAGAGAACATAACAGCCCAAGAACACAGAAGGCAGTAAAAATCGGATGCCGCCACTGAGCAGTCATCAGCCAGGATAGCTTTACTCCAGTGGGGTGAATGTATGACATTGTTCTGCATTCTGTCCATCAACTGTTTTTGCATTTATCACCCCGAGTGGGACAGGTATGCTCAGACATGAGTGCCGTGCTCTCCACACCACTGGAGTCAAGCTATCCTGGCTGATGACGGCTGATAGCCAGAAACCGGTCCTAGGATGCTTGATTCCGGTCCAGAGAAGACATGGCTTGGCAGTTCGGGCTGGACTGTTCCCATGAGAGACAGGGTCAAGAGCTGATTTGCATATGGCCATGTCTGAACTGGGATGGTGGGGAGTGCAAAACAAACGATGGATTTAGGCCCAGATCTCTGAACTGGGGTGAATGTATGACATTGTTCTGCATTCTGTCCATCAACTGTTGTTTTTGCAAACAGCAGCAGGCAATTCCACAAGAACTCTGGGGAGCTGGGTGTTGAAGTATGTTGTCCCTGAGACTTCAGCAGGAGTCAAGCTCTTTTCCAAGCCCTTGGAGATCTATCACAAGTGGAAAGCAAAGTACACAAAGTTCCTTTCTACTTCCTTTGGCAGTAAGGCAACCACTGCAGGCCAATCCCCAAAGCAGCACTTCAGCTTGGGAATAGTCTCTCCTTAGTTTCTTCAGGCTCCTCTCCTCAGTAAAGGTTTCTTTTTGTAGTCCAAAGTGATCTAATTTCATGGGATCAGGGTCCCAATATTTAAAACCCAAAATCCATTGTTCTCTGAGGGGAGAGGGGACTTTGCCCAGTCCAAACCAGTTCTGAAGCACTCCGTTTACCAGACTTCTCCTTTCCTTTCACAGTGCAGGGCAGGCACATCAGACGCCCCACAGGAGGTGGAGCCAGCATTGTGGAAGCCAAGTACAGTCCTGGAGCACTTTGTTTACAGGATTCATTCTCTTTTTTTAGTGTGCAGGGCAGACATCAGCCGCTCCCCAGGGGGTGGAGCCAGCATTGTGGAAGGCAGGCACAGCCCTATTCAAGGTTCAGGTGCAACTCCTCCCTCCCATCTAGATGCAGATCTCTATTCACCACTGGGTGACTCATCCTGTCTCTTGGAATCCCCCAGCCCTGTCACTCACAAAACCAGACAAGGAATACACAACCTAGCAGAGGCAGGCTTGAAAGGTTAGGCAAGCAAATACCTACTTTTTAAAAGTGGTATTTGCAAACAAAGAATATTAAAATAAACTTCACTAAAAGATGTATTTTATTATTCTGAATTCAGGCATACTAAACTCTATTTTCTACCATGGTCTCCGAGTGTTCGGATTATAAACATGTAATAATCTAACAGCCCATTCTGGCCTATGGAGAACAGGTAGCCTTGCAATAGTGAAAAACGAAAATTGCGGTTATTCACTATTAGGACATGCCACACACACCAGGGCTTATCCTACCTTAAACTTACAATTCACCCTGCCCTTGGGCCTACCATAGGGGTGACTGATATGAAGAAAAGGGAAAAGGGGAAGGTTTAGGGACTGGCAAGTGGGTGCACTTGCCCAGTCAGCATGACAGTAACAGAGTGCACGCAGGCTCTGCAATGGCAGATCTTAGACACATTTTACAAGGCTGCTTCTGTGGGTAGCACAACCAGTGCTGCAGGCCCACCAGCAGCATTTGGATTTACACACCCTGGGCACACTCTAGACTAGGGTCTGACAAGTAAACCAAATAGCTAAACATGGAACCACTGATTAATATATCAATTTACAATAGGGAGAGCATATGCACTTTAGCACTGATCAGCAGTGGTAAAGTGCCCAGTCATAGAACCAACAAAAACAGGTCAGACAAAATACAGGAGGAAGGCAAAATGTTCAGGGATGACCCTGCACAAAGGCCAAGTCAAACAGTGGCTTTCTGATGTCTGGCTATTACTTTTTCTAAAGTCTTGCTGATAGCTGGAAACCCACTGAAAGGACAATTGCAGGGATAAAGGGAGGTTGAAATTAAGCTCCTTAAGCAACAGAACTATCATTGGCTGCTTCAAGAGTTTTAAAACTGCTTACCTGAGGAGAGACATTGCTAAAAACTAAGAAATAAATTACCAGATTGGAAAAGCTATGCAATTTATTTTTGAGATGATGCAGTTAGGAATACATTTTCACCTACATGATACAATGGAAAATCCAAAGGGTAGGACATAGTAGCAGTCCCTGCCAAGATGGGGTAGTAGCGGTTGCTGAAGCATTTGGACTCTAATGAAGACAAAGATGAAACCTTTGAGGTGGACTTGGTCTTAGGCTAAGCCATGATGCGATGTCCGATATTTTGGATTAGAGACCTTCTGGAGGCTGCATCTTGGCCAGTGCATAGCAAAGCTTGATGCAGAGGACAATCAACCTCAACAGGGTCCTCTTCTCTATAGTCTTCCCTTTCTTTGTCACTTAGAATACCACAAAAGACTGATCGTCCTCACGGATACTTGGTTTTCGGAGCAGGGGTAAAAGTACTCACGGTGCATTGTTTCTGTGCTGGATGGAGTGGCCGAGTACTCTTCTGACTGAGACTAGGAGTCATGTATGGAAAGTGATTCCTCCTGTGCCGCTGAAGTCGCCTTCCCTTCCTCATCTTGTCGAGCGAAGGTATCAGGGACATTGTACATTTGCTTGTGCTCCATTTCTTGTAATCTAGCCCTTTGTCCTCAAAGAGTCTGTTTTGACCGGGAAGATTTGCAGGCCTCACAAGTGTCTTCTCGATGTTCAGGCGAGAGACAAGTTGCAAACAGGATGTTGGTCTGTGTGAGGGTATTTGGAGTAGCTCTTCAGGCGGTAACGGAACGGAGTGTGTTCCATTAGCCGGGCATTCTCGATCTCGTTGGAAATAGAGACGTGTTACCCGGACAGGTATGGCCGGCAGGCCAAGTGAACCAGTTGAAAACCTGCTACGAAAGTCTAAGTATGAGAGGTAATACGATATGAATTGAGACAATACAGTAGAGATATATATGGATCAAAGGAGCCTCAAACCGGAGAGAGATACAACATCCGAACAAGTTGGTGGAAAAACTATCTAAATATGGCATAAACGACCGTGCGAAGTATTCCCAAGAGGAGGAGTCACACAGTCTTGTGACTCAAAGAAATCTTTTTGGAACAAAAACAACTTGCAATCATCTAACCCCAACACTAGATGGCAGACTTATGCAAATCATGTGTATCTACAGTACACATGCCTCGAACCTCAGAGTTATCAGGTGCTGATGTCTAGCCACCTATCTAATTACCATTGTGCAAGAACAGGGCTTTCACTAGCTAGCCATTAAGGTGTCAGTGAGAGCCTCACTGAAAGGGAGCAAGGGCTCAGATGTGGCTCTAGCCCAGGTTGCAAGATTTCTATAAGGACATTTGTTGTAACCTCAATAGAGGGAAGTTGTAGGTCCAGGACCTTAGCTGCTAATTGGATTATCACTGAAAGTGATGTACTCTTCTTTTGGAGGCTAAAACAGAGATCATCCCTGCATCAGAGAGCTTCATGAAGCCCACAGGTCTCTTATAAGTTTATGTAAAATTTTGCATCATGATTAGGTTCTAAATTATACCCCCCCTCCCCCCCACCCCCTGCCCCCCCAACTATCGTCGTCAATTTTTGGTGGTGTCAAGCTTAGGTCAGAATCAGAGCTGGAGTTGGCGTTGGTATGCATCCTGTAACGTCTAAGGGGGTCAGATGGGGCTAAATACTTATTAGCTGGCAATTGCCTGAGGGCCCCTTCTTAAAGGGGCCAATTTGGCAACGTCTTAGGCGATAGCTCAAGGAATAAGGGACACACCGTGATAACTGTAAAATCTGCTCTACAACCGGAGATTTGAAAGACCGCATGAACTGTGTACTGCATTTACCAGGATGCAAAGGGGCGAACTGTGCTTGGATGTTAGGCAGTGTGCTCCCAACCCCCATTCTGTTTAAAAGGCTCCCTTGAGCCAGCAAGCTGACAAGCTTTTGGAGATGCATCTGTGTGTGGTACTGTGACCTTCGAGGAATTTGGCAGCATTTCCAGCAACCCCAGATGACTTTTCTTTGCTCTCAAATACTGCTGCTCTCTACTGATGAAGAGCTCAACCCAGTTTCTAGAGAAATACAGCAATGTCTGCACCAACTTTGGTGAAAAACTACAGCTAATTACAAGTAAGTATGAACTGTGTACTGCATTTTCCAGGATGCAAAGAGACGAACTGCGCTGGGATGTGAGGCAGTGTGCTCCCAACCCCCTTTTTGTTATGTGTTTATGCCTTCTGTTTAGATACAGCGTGGCAGGATAGAGTTAAGTCCTACTTTGGTTTCTTTTGTTTACTTTTGGACTTTGATTTCGCCTTAGAGGGACACTTGTCGTATGGCTTAGAGTCCTGACCGAGCCCAAGCACCAGCAACAGCTACACACATTGCACAGATTTGTGACCAACATCTGTTTTCTACAGTAGTGGGCATGGTTTGAAACCTAAAGTCTTAGGAGAGGGTATCATTACCTAGCATACGGGATTTTCATCAGTATCAGAAGTCATCAGAAGGCAGACTAAATAAGGAGTGGAGCTCCAGATCCACATCGGAAGGTACAGGTAAAAGGTAACAGATGTCATAGCGCAGGTGGGGCACTTAAATGTGGCTACAATCAGTCACTGCTAGGGTGGAATAGAGTCAACAATGAGCAGAACAGTACCACTTAGGGGCAAGCAGGAGCTTTGTTAGTCAATCTTATCCAAATCCAATCGGGCACCTATGGAGTACTCGAATGTAAGGAATTTGCAGTTAGCAGTATCCACTAGAAAATGCCTTTCTGTTTAGGGAAATATTAGTAATGTGGCAGGGAGGTAATGTGTGTAGGTGTACTTCAAAATTCAATCTAATCATGAATGAATGTGTTGACGTAACACCCAAGCTACTTAAAAAGTGTCCCGACACTTGTAGGACTGGTTAGCAACACAGTCAGCTTCTTAATGTAGGGTAACAATAGGGTTTAAGTTTAAATTTGAATTTGTTCTGGGTGTCACGCAGGTCCGATCAAAGTTGATTCTAGGCTTGCGAGGTCAGATAAGAAAAAGACAAGCCTCTGCTTGAGCGTATGAATCAGGGGACTACTATGAAAAGAGCTTCAGTGGAGCATAGTGCCCCCACCGGACAGTAAGGTCAGAGCCTCCGTCAATACTGGGCACCTGAATCATAAAAACACAGTGTACCACTACCAGCGATTTAAACAGAATTCTCTTCCTACCTGGCAACTAATGCTGCTCTGCAAGATGAGTAGAGGAACAATGTAGTATTTTAAGTAAGAGCCATGCAGGTGCATTCTAGACACTTGCAGGTGCTTAATGAGATAATACCGGAGGAAAGGCAAAGTGCATGGACATGGTTCAGCCTAGACATAACTAAGTTATGAAACACCATTCTCTGGGCATCAAATGGTAGAGAATACATTTCTTTTAGCACTTCTTTTAGCACTATCACTCGCAAAACACGATCCAACCACCATCAATACCAGAGATTTGAAAGAATGATTGTCAAATCAAACTACCGAATTCCAGGCAGCTGCGGTGTGAGGGAAGCAGCATGACTGGCTAACAACTCTCCCATCAGCAGGTGGGGGCTGGGACAAACACAAGATCTTCCATTTTACCAGGCATACATACCAGGTTTTTGGTCTGCACCCAAATCATTACTGCACACACAAATGCGGAGAATAATGCTCTTGTGCAGTCGAAGAGCTATTATCATAGAACAAGCTGAGTGCCATCAGCATAGGAAATAACCTTAACACCAAAAGACTCAACTAATGCAGCCAATGGTACACCCTGGTTAAAATTCTTGGTGAAGGATGAATAGGGGGTATATAGACTGCCTTTCCTCTGTGATCAAGGAAACAACAAATCCAGTCTAATGCCAAATATCATAACAGCTGAAAGATGTCATATCAGTGTTTTAGCACAGTAACTCAGAATGACTATCCTGCAAATTTACAAATGGGAAAGCTGGACCTCAGTACAACATAAATAAATTTCAAATAGGCTGAAGATTATTTGTGTCCTTTTATGTACAGAATAAGTAGAACACCGAGTATTTTAACTTTCCAATTATATTATCACAGAGTTTCTTCTCTTGACTTTCTAATCTGAAAAATTCTAACTAATGCACAAGGCTTCTTCTATTTGATGTAAATAGGCTGTTTAGATATTTTTCTTCACTCTCCAAGCTTTGACTTCGTGAGACAGGGGCAAGCTTTGCAGAAACCAAAAACGTACCATACTTAGATGAGAAATCTGCTCAATTATTAGAATAAGTCAAATGCGACATCACATTAAACGTATTTAACCTGATTTCAATCCCAACGCAAGAAAACAAGTTACTTACCTGTGACTTTGGTTCTCCAGTATTGGAAACTTTCATAGATTCCCATGCTTGTATCATTTCCCATAGTCCGAATGGGAGTCCCCGGTATACATGAAATATCAATAGAAACCATCACTAAAACAGAACCTAGGCCTTAGGCCCATTCCTGTTTTGCAACCTATCCACCTCTTTTTGTAAAAGAGACAACAACAAAAAATGAACCACCAATCAGATTAGCCTCATCCCCTATAACCCTCCTGAGAGAAGCTCAGAACCTCAGATTTTCATAGCTGTTGTGTAACCAAACCACTGAAGATGGAAGAGGCTGAGCTTTCCAGGGGGAGGCGAGTGGGTCGCATGGGAATCTATGAAAGTTTCCAATAATGGCAAACCAAAGTTACAGATAAGTAACTTGTTCTCTTACTACAGTATTGGAAACTTTCATAGATTCCCATGCTTGTATCAGAGTAGCTAGTAGTTACCCGCACATTTTTTGGAACCATGGCTAATATCAAACTGGGAACAAAGTCATAGTAAATATATCAAATACATTTTCAATGGTCAATAACATACTTAGAAACTTCAGAAAACAAACACATGAGGTTCAAAAATGTGGCAGCGCTGATAAAACAGTAACTTGGAAGGAGGGATGAAAGGGAAGCTCACCACTACTGAAAGAGGTTCCTCAGGACTGCTTGGCCGACTGCTGTGTCCCACTGCGTCGCAGAATCCAGGCAGTAATGCCTTGTAAACACATGTGTACTGCTCCAGGTCGCTGCACGGCAGATCTCCCGGATAGGAACACCAGCAAAGAGGGCTGTAGAAGAAGACATCACCCTTCTGGAATGAGCAGACTCAACCTTCCAGGGGCTTGCCCGCTGCCTTGTGACAATACTGGATAGCATTGGTAATCCAACGAGCGATCCGCTGCTTGGAAAGGGGAAAACCTTACAAGGGTCACTAAAAGACACAAACATTTATGAAGACTTTCTGAAGTCTTTAGTTCGTTGAAGATAGAACTTTAAGCACCTCTGAATGTCCAGAGAGTGAAGTGCTTTCTCTGCTGGAGTAGCTGGTTGAGGGAAAAAAAAGTCTTAAGAATTACCGGCTCATTCAAATGAAAGTCCGAACTTTAGGAATGAATTTTGGATTAGTACATAGAATCACTGCTCCTTTTTTGAACTGTAGAAAGGGTTCCTGAATGGTGGGAGCCTTCATTTCTCCTACACGCCTCGCAAAAGTAAAAGCTAGAAGAAGCACTTCCTTCCAGGAGAGGAATTTCAACTCTGCTTTATGAATAGATTCGAAAGGAGGCTTCATAAGCTGGGCGAGAACCAAGTTCAGATGCCAAAGACGAGGAGGTTTGACTGGAGGGAAAACTCAGAAAAGTCCCTTGAGCAACTGTTTAATAATCCTTGCCGACTCGAGGGAAGGGTCTGAAGACGTGCGTCTGACGCGAGAAATTGCGGTCAGATGCACCTTGATAGAAGAGTGGGCCAGTCCCGCTTTTGCTAATGATAGAATGTACGGAAGAACTTCATGCGGCTCAGATTTACAAGGATGGAGGCCGGTGTGCTGGCACCAAATACAGAAACGCTTCCACTTCAATCTGTAAGACTTAACCGTAATTGGGGCTCCTACCTGAGAAAGCACCTCTTTACATTCTGCTGAGAGATTCAGCCAAAAAAATTCTCGCTGCTCAGGAGCAATGCCGAGAGCTGAAGAGACTGAGGATCCGGATGCCAGACTTGGCCCTGGGACATCGTCAGCAGCTAAGGAATCCTGCCTGCACGGAACCGGCATTTCTAGTTCCCGAGTGGCAAAGAGATCTATGGAAGGTGCGCCCTGTGAGAAAGTGGCTCTATATGTACTGGACCAAGGTACAGTGTGTATAGAGTCCACAATCCCCAGAGGTATAATAGAGGTTAAAGTCAGGTGTGACCTTACTACCTAAAGTGGTAGCTTGGTCGAGCAGTAAGGCAATACCAGAGGACAATGTAAAGCATTTGTTGTACACACTCAGACAGCAAAAGGTTTCACACACTCAAGGACTGAACTCCAGGCCAATTGTTTTTATATCAAAAGATATAGTTGTTTTATTTTTAGAACCAACAGGCATCAAAATATGCTTCTCGATATAAGCACTCTCAGATCATTACTTTGCAAAGAGGCAATAAACTTTGAAAATACAATTAGGTACAGTGGTTGCAGTAGGCAACACAATTCTAAACACTTAACATTGAGCTCAATCGGTTTTTCTACATAAATGCAGCGGATTACTTTATAGATTACTTTTGTAACTCCAGGACTGGATCCTAGATTCAGTCCTGGGGTCTAAGCTGAAAACAGTTTAGTAAAAACGTTTTAGTTATTGCAATGATTTTGAAAGAATATAAAGGTATTTTAAAAGTTGACACTTGGAAACTTTGCAGTGAAAAATTAGCAATGTTATCCAAAGGAAGGAAATTCAAGTCACAGGTAAAGGAGGTTCTCATTACTTTTGCAATCCAGTACTGGACTCCTAGGTTCAGCACCGGGGTCTCTACCTAAGACAGGTAAGTCATTACGTTTAGTAGTTGGTACGATTTTTAAGGAATATTTTAAGTTTACAAAAATAGACACTTAGAAGAAATTTCATAGAAAAGCAGAAAATGGATTCCAATGGAGAAAATTCAGGTTACTAGTAAACCAGGTTAGGATTACGGATGCGGTTCAGTACTGGGCTACAAGGTACAGTACTGGCTTCTCTCCTGATCACAGGTGAGTACTTCGGAATTCGGTATTCAGCTGGTTTTATAAGAATATTTTAGAGTTTCAAAACTTCAAACTTCAAAGATTTTTTCAAATCAAACCAGTCAATGTTATCCTATGGCAGGAGAGTGAGGTATCGGTTTTCAGGTGAGTACTCGACTGGTGAAGTTAAGGTTCTGGGCATAGACTCAGGGGTCTCCCAGGGTCAGGTAGGTACAGTTCATACATCCTCAGCAGCACAGGGGCAGCCGGGTGCAGAGGTAGTTAGGCCCAATGTTATCTAATGCGAGGCAGGGGGCCTTCGGTTGGTGCCTGCTGCCTAGCAGGCCACGCGGCTGTGGAAGCTGGGCTCCTGGTCACTTGCTCAGGGCAAATGGGGAAGAAGATCAGGACAAAGGTTGCACTGCCAGGGGCACTCGGGCGGCAGGGTACAGGGTGCTTTTGAGCCGTCAGGCGCTCAATGCTATTCAATGGAGACCTTGACAAGGGAACAAAGGCTACAGGCTCTGGGACGGAGGATCTTCTGGTGCGAAACTTCGAGGGGTAAATTGGGATCTTGGAGGATAGGTAGGCACACAGGAGTTGGGCACAGGGAGCAGTGGGGTGCCGGGTGCAGGGGTGTCTTTTGAGGTCGGGAAATCTTACCCCCAGCTGGTCGCGGTTGGAGGGGTCCCTTGTCCTGAGGCTGCAGGCGTCGTCGAGGAGGGTCCTTGGGCACTGGATTCCAGGTCAGAATCACCGGGGGACGTCCTCAGGGTCTTGATTCACTCCAGCACAGGCCAGGCTTGGCAGGTGTAGAGTGGGCAGGGTTTGAGGTTCCGGGCTGATGCCAGGGCTCGTTACTTGCTTTGAGCAGTACCACTGCTCGTGGAAGACCCAGGTTTCAGAGTCACAAGGCAGTCAGGTCCTCCGGGGTTTGTGAAGTTGCTGGCCACTGGAGACGCCAGGGTTTAGCAGGAGCAGGTTCGAGGGTCGACAGGCAGTCAGGTCTGGGGCGAAATCAGTTGATCTCTTTTTAGCAGCTGCACGGTAGGTCTTCTTATTCTTTCTTCTTACATTTTTCGGAATCTGGATCTAAGGAAGAAGGTTCAGGGTGCCCCTAAATACTAAATTTAGGGGTGTTACAGTTAGGGCAAGGGCAGGGACCAATGGGTCCCTGTCCTGGGATGGGCACACCTCCTAGCCTGCTCCTCTCCTGTGGGAGGGTGGCAGGAGCCTAGCTGTGATTGGGCAGGGCATCCCATCTTCAAGATGGCCGGAGCCCGGGGTCGGGCATCACCTCGCCTCTCCCACATGAGGAGTGGAGTTGGAACAGGCTGGCACACCCCCCTTTCTGACGTAGGGTTTCCCACCAGTCTTCCCGCTAGAGTGGGGGTCAGAACTGGTGGCGGCCAGTTGCCGAGTAGAGCAAGTGGTCTGGAAAAGCTCACAAAGGCGGAATGCCTTTGAAGCTTCCCCAGCCCATCCTGGGGGAAGAGGATTGGCACCTCGTCCCAGGATGTGCATTGTTGCAGGCCCAGGAGAGCGGGGGCTCTCCACCCAGGGGAACAGCAACATGTCTGCTGTGTGGCAGCCTCTCAGACAAGAAGTGGATTGCAGGTTACGTTTCAGGGGGCATCTCTAAGATTCCCTCTGTAGTGCATTTTACATTAAATCCCATACTGGCATCAGTGTGGGTTTAATGTGCTGAGAAGTTTGATATCAAACGTGTCAGCCTTCAGTGTAGCCTTTATGGTGCTGTGGAGTTTGTAATGACAACCTCCTAGCACCATATACTCTTAATGGCATCACTGCACTTACAGTGCCCAGGAATGGCCGTGGGTACTGTAGGGGCACAGGGCTCCTGCACCTGTGCCCACACAACTGGCATAGGGCACCCAGCTAGAGGGGTGGCTGATGTATGCCAGGGCAGTGGGTATGGCACACTGAGGTGTGCCGTGTCGAACTCTCTTTAGTTCTGCACCAGTACACTCAGCCTGCAAAGAGGGGGGGGGGGGGGTTGTCTGGGTGTGTCTGTGTGTGTCTGTGTGTCAGGGTACAGGGCCCCTAAGGGTGGCACAATAAATGCTGCAGCCCTTAGGGGTCTTCTCCGGTCACAATGTCCTGGGTACCTAGGGTACCATTTACTAGGGGCAGACATGTGGCCAGAGATGCCAATTGGGTTTAGGCTTTAGTAAAGTTTTTAGGGAAGGAACACAGGCCCTGGGTACCTGATTGGCAGGGACCCAGGGCACACCATGGAAAAGTGCATCAGGTATCAGGCAAAAATTGAGGGGTACTGCAACAGAAACTCACTTTCTCACACGTCCCATCAGTGATAAACCTTCGATACAGTGAAGTTGTCCAGTTCTCACTCGTGGCTGACCGACTTCAGTCTGCTGAGCGTGTCCGCTGCTTTGTTGAGGACACCTGGAAGATGTTCTGATCAGAGTGATATCTCTTGCTGAATTGCCCACTCCCAGATAGTTTGGGCTTCCTGCGACAACAGTAGAGATCTGGTGCCTCCTTTGTTTATATAATGCATGGCCTTTGTGTTGTCCGTACGTACAAGAACTGTCAACTGTTGTATTCGTGGAAGAAAGGCTTGCAAGGCTAGGCGAATCGCTCTGAGCTCCAGCAGATTGATATGCAACAGACAATGCTGAGGCCGCAATCGGGCGCTTACACGAAGGTCTTGAAAACACAGCTTCCCAGCCTTCGAGAGAGGCGTCCGTAGTTATTATGTGTGAAGCCGGGGCTAGCCTGAAAGAGACACTGAGAAATTATTTCTTTGGTCATCCACCATGATGTGGCGTCTCTCATGGCCTCGGTAAGTGATATCTTGACGTCAAAGGATCCATCTACTTGGCGCCACTGCAAGTCTAACTATTCCTGGAAAGATTGCATTCGTAATCTGCAGTGAGGAATCAGGGGTATGCATGGGGAGATGGAACCCAGCAGGGAATGGTAGAGGCGAACTGAAAGTGATCTTTTGAACAATCAGGAAGCCTTACAGGGCTCGACAAATCCACTCGCCCGCTCGCATTTGCGAGGGAGAATGGATCAGGACGAGCTATTTTTAGGTCCTACTCGCCCTTTCTGGCGAGTAGGAAGTCAAACTAACTTTTGTCCTCTGTCTTTGAAAACAGAGCAAAAGTGACAAGATAACATGATTTAAAGGCACTTTTATTGCTCCTAACGGGAATGAGCAATAGAGATGCCTTTAAATCTTGTTATCTTGTCACTTTTGCTCCGTTTTTAGAGACTGGAGGTCAAGTGGGTTGCAGTCAGGTCGAGGGGATTTTCCATGGTACTAGACCTGCAGGACTAGTACCATTTTTCGGATTTGTCGAGCCCTGCCTTAGACATTAGCTTCTCTTGCCTCTCCAAGGTCGGGAGAGCCTTGTTTACGGATGTGTTTAGAATGGCTCCCAGAAATCTGGCTGTCCTTGACGGATGGAGAGAAGAATTCTGCTCATTGAGTGTTAGGTCGAGCTTGGCAAACAGGCATGTACATGTTATGACTGATTCTTGTGCTGCCTGTTTGGTAGGAGCTTTTAGCAAACAGTCGTCCAGGTAAGGGAAGGCTTGAAGCTTTTATTTCCACAGAAAGGCTACTACCGGAGATAATACCTTTGTGAAGATCCGTGGAGCAGATCACAGTCCAAAGGGAAGAACCCTGAATTGAAAATGGCTCTTGGCTACTGTGATGCGAAGATACCTCCTGTGAGCTTTGTGAAGGGGGACGTGACAATAGGCGTCCTCTAGATCCAGAGTGGCCTTGAAATCCCCTGAGTTAAGTCGAAGGATGTACTGTAGAGAAACCATCCGAAAGGATTTTTTGATGAGATAGGTGTTGAGCTCCCTCAAATCTAGTATAGGGCGCCACTTCTCTAACGTCTTCCGGCTCAGGCAGAACCCGGAGTGAAACCCCTTTCCCCTACCGGTTCTATAGACCCTTTGAGGAGCATTTGATGGACCTCTAACCGTAGCAGACGGAGATGTTTCGATACCGTGGCGCGAGTTGGCTTGGATGGTGGTGGTTGGACCGACTCCAGGGTATGGCCATAATGAATGATGCTCAATACCCAACCTTCCGATGTTATTTTCTACCAGTTGTGGAGGAAATATTTAACACTCCCTCCCACTGATGACACAGGAGGAGAGGGGGCAGTAGTCAGAGCCAGCAAGCCGCATTTTGCTCTTAGAGTGGTCTCTTCCCTGGCGATCTGGTCTACCTCCGTTGTTCGAGCGAGAGAAAGACGAAGATGGATTCTGCCATTAATTATAGTTCAGCCTGTAGCATTGTGACTGGGAACCATACAAGGAGTAACGCTGTTGTTGATAACCTCCCCTATAAGTAGTTACCTCTTCCCCTCGATCTTTGGAATGGGAATTTGCGGTACTGCAGAGTCCCCAAGGATTTTGCTGTTTCTGTATCCTTCTTAATATCTTGGAGCGCATCATCAATATGTTTTCCAAACACCGCTTCCCCATCAAAAGGCATATCCAAGATTTTATACTGGGCTTCCAGGCGGAACCAAGTATCACCCTTTACGAAGTAGTTGCTTCAGTGTACAGTGATCATAATCCTCTATCTTTGGTCTTGGATTTGGGGGACGTAACCGCTAGTAGGGTGGTGAGTTCAGTGGATACTCACACCGTAATCCCTAAAGACCAAGATAGGAGGCTCAATTGGGCTAGGGTGGTTCCAGATGCCTTTATGGAGGATCTTTTGGTTAAGGCAGACGCGGACCTGGTAGTGTGTTTAGATAGTTCTGCTCTAGGTTGCAAAATTATTAGTGCTTATGTTGACGTCAGTACCCAGATCTGTAAGGACCTGAAGGCAAAAACAAAACGGAATCTTAAAGATCATCCTAGATGGATTGATGGTTGTTGTTCCAAAGCCCATAGGGTTCTCCTCCAAGCATTAAAACAAAAACCTAGATATTGAGAGCTCGTTGCTGGCTTGAGGAAGAATTACAAATTAGCTATTGCTAATCGGAAAAAAGACATTAAGACCGAGAACTGGAACAACCTCTTGTCAGCTGACATCTTAAGGGACAGTTGTAAATTCTGGGCAGCCGTTAACTACCCCTTTTTTTCTGGGCAAGATAAATCAGCTCTAGATTGTGTGATCCTTGATGAAAAATGGCACCTACACTTTAGTAAGATCTATGGTATCGAGGGTGGTGCCTCGACAGACCGGGGCAATGTACCTACGCAATTAGCCCCACCTTTACAATTTGTTGAGACTGAGGTTCAAAGGGCGATTCAAGAGATGTCCAAAAACAAAGCTCCAGGACCGGACGGCGTCCCCGCGGACTTATATGGGTCTCTTCTTAAGTTCTGGGCAAAGATCCTAACAAATGTTTTTAATGCCTCAAGCATTAATGGGTTCCAGTTATCCTGGACGACCTCTATAATAATCCCAGTTTTTAAAAAGGGCTTGAGGAGTGACCCCTCCTGCTAAAGACCTATTTATCTGATTGACTCTGCCGTTAAAATCTTGGGCAGAGTCATTTTGCATAAGCTCATAGACTGTCTGGAGGAGAGAGGGGTCCTCTCAAACCTTCAATACGTGTTCAGGGCTAAAAGAGGTACCCTTGATCAATGTCTAAATTTGCACCTGTTAATAAGCAAATATACCCAGGCAAAGGATGGAATGCTCTATATGAGTTTTATGGACCTCTCATCGGCCTTTGACCTGGTTAATCGGGCCAAGTTATGGGCAATTTTATTGCACTTAGGGATAGATCCATCTTTAGTCAATTTTTTAGCTGACCTTCACAAGGAGCTCTCAGCATCAATCAGGGTTAATAAGGAGGGGGGTTGCACTAGTTATTTTAAGTCCAGGCGGGTGTCAGGCAGGGTTCCCTTTTGTTTACTTTGTATATAAATGTTCGGGATAAATCCTTGGAGGGGGCATCCCTTGACGTCCTGCGTGTAGGAGATTCTGCAATCCCAGTCCTCCTTTACGCGGATGACGCAGTGCTATTGCCTCGTACTGGCCGGGGATTGCAGAATCTGCTGGATGGTTCGGAGGTTTTATGGGTTTTTTAGACCAGCAGGTGAATAACAGAAAGTCGCACGTCATGGTTGTGGGCAGACGCTCTAAGGCCCTGAAAATAAAACGATTAACTTGTAATGGGGCGGAGGTATCTAGGGTACCGGTGTTTGTTTACTTAGGCATCATTTTTGACGATAAGGGCACTTGGGGTCCTCAACAGAAAGCTAAATGCAACTCTGTAGCAAGGTCAACATCTGCATTATTAGGCTTTGCAAAGCGGCTGGGGTCACGACCCATTGAAGCTCTTTTAAAAGTATACAAGTCTAAATGTCTGACCATAGCCTCTTATGGTGCCTCACTGTGGGGCTTTCTACCCCAAATAAATAAAAAATAAAAACATTTTTAAGATCTTCATTGGTGGTTCCCCAATCGACCCCCACATTTTCCCTGCATTCTGAACTAGGGCTGAGGTACATTATTGACCAACTGAAAGTGGCCCCATTGATTTGCTGGGCAAAAACGTGGATTAACAGCGAGATTACATTAAATCATATTATTTTAAGAGACTGTATGGCATTAGAGAAGGTTAAGTGGGGGGCGTGGCTTGGGCGCCGATGGCGATGGTCGCCTGAGAGCTCGGCTCCGGGACTAAGCCCGAGTTTATCCTGAAAATCGGTGGCTGAGGGGCACCCCAAACCCCGCATTCGGTTGTGCGAGGCGACGACACCCTGCCGGGGGCCTTAGTGGAATTTGGACGGGGACTGCTCTGAAGAAATGCCGAAGTTTGCGGAGTGGCGGAGTGCGACCCAACATGGCGCCCGGATCCCTTTGTCCCCTCGATCGGAGCTACTGAGCTGAGGAGGACTCGCGGATGTCGGCTGGCACCCGGCTTCATCATCCTCGGTTGTTTTGGACAGTGGACATTGACGGGCTCAGACTTTATGCAACGGGTTCACACTCGATTAGACGACTGGGCGGGTGCCCACGCACTGGAGGGCACCGGGTGTGGGAGCCTTCGGCTACAGGTGGTGGCCCGCATCGCGACTCCGCAGCCAGATACGTCCTCCCGGCCAATTCAACTACATGGGAGGCGCGACACTCTGGCGCCACGGAACAACCGAGGGAGTTGGTGGCCCTCACCCGGGAGCTATAGTGGGTGAACGGGCCTGCCCGTCCAGGCGACGGTTGTCTCCGCCCCCTCATCGGTGCCCTCGGACGACGTGGCGGTGGTGTGAGCCGAGGCGGCGGAGCCCCTACAGGCACTGGAGAAGGAGATCGCCCAGACCCGATGTGAGACGGAATTCCCGGGAAGGTCGCGATCGACTCCTGTACGCGGAGACACTTACTCCGGGACACCTACGGAGAGCCCCCGGCAGCATGGGGAAACCCAGAGGAGCCAAGGGATCCACCCAGACCACCTCGGACTCTGAAGCCCAGGACAAGGAAGAGCAAGGAGACCCCAAAAGACCTGATGGCGCTCCGCTGCAGCAACAGTTCGACCGAATACTGGAGGCGATAGAGGCTACTCGGTCGGCCCTCCAACAGGACATTGCTCAGGTGGCGACAGGCCTGGGCCTCCTTAGGGCGGACCATGGTAAACTCTCGGACCGGGTCAAGGAGGTGGAGGGCACGGTGAAAACTTTGGAACCGGCGCAGAGAACCTTAGCTGCGACGATAAAGGATGCCATGTCCCGAATCGAGACCCTCGAACGGAGGGCGGAGGATGCGGAAGGCCGCAACAGAAGGAACAACATCCGAGTGGTGGGCCTACCGGAAAAAATCGAGGATGGTGATATGGTGCGATACTTGGAGACCTGGCTCCGAGACACGGTGGTCCCGGAGGGGCTGTCCTCCTTCTACACTCTGGAACGGGCCCACAGAGTTCCAGCACGACCCCTACAGCAGGGACGCACTCCAAGGCCGGTGGTGGCGCGGTTGCTACATTTTCGGGACAGAGACTTGATCCTAAACGCCGCCAGGCACAATGGTCCGTTCCAGGTCGCGAACAGTCAGGTGAACATCTTCCCTGACTATACCTACGAGACGCAACGCAAGCGGTTCTCCTTCCTGGCGGCTAAGCGTGAACTCAGAAGTGAGGGCATCCAATATTCCCTCCTATTCCCCGCGAAGCTCCGCGTCATTGTCGACGACAAAGCCCAGTTTTTCGACACCCCGGAGGAGGTCTGTAACTGGCTCGAACTGTATCGGACAGGGAAAGATGGTTTCGGCGCCTCGACCCAACGGGAGGATGAGCCGGAACAAAGGAGGCGATCCAAGAGAGTCAGTAATCGCCGCGGCCGCACGGGAGGGCCATCGACTGCGGAGACATCATCGGAGCGGAGGGGAGTGTTGGAGGTTCTGTCGGAACTATCGGGAGCAAGAGATGAAACTCTCGAGGAGGAGGAAGAAAACCCGGGTGCCCAGGGGGCACCATCGGACTCGGAGGATTCAGTGGCAGACAGTACCCATACACCGGTGATCACACCGAAGTCGGTGGAGGACCTCTTAGACGGACAAGGGTGACGGGGTACGCTGCCTTGTTTTGGGTGGGGGCCCGGCAGGGGGGAGGCGGTTGCCGTTCTTTATTGCTGACAACGGAGGAGGGAGGGTTGGGGGGCCTCTGCTCTTGCCCCAGGAGGGTTTGATACCGGGGGGGGCTTGCTATAGTCCTGGTAGCCTGGGCGACGAGGGCCCACTGCCTCCTCCCAGCCCGCACCTGGCCCATAAGGCCTTCCTACGGTGGCGACCGTGGGACTAGGGGAGGTTTTGGGGTTGATACACGCCGAGGTTTGGATGGGATCTAGATGGTGCAGTTTGGGTCCTGTTCTGGGGGGGTTGGGGGGGGGCCTTGTTGGTTTTTGGGTGGTTTGGTTTTGGTTGGGGAAAATGGCCGCCATCAGCGCTGAGTGGATTGATGCTTTTTCTTTGGGGGGACCCAAACGGGAAGACTGTGCAAGAACACTATGGGACAATGGCTGATGTTGCTAACTTGAAATGTGTTACTTGGAACGTGAGGGGGCTTCACACTATGTCCAGGCGTCACAAGGTCCATGCTTATTTAGTGCGTAGGGGAGTGCAAATGGCGCTGCTGCAGGAAACGCATCTGAACAAGGCGGAAGGGGCGGCGCTTCAGCGTAGGTGGCGAGGGCAGGTCTTCTCCACGGCGTACTCTGCTTATGCCAGGGGGGCGCTAATATGGATTAGGGCAGGAGTCCCCTTTCAGGTCACGAGGACAGTGTTGGACCCAGAGGGGCGTTTCGTGGCCATCTCAGGCACCCTAGGAGGGAGGGATCTGAACGTTTGCTGTGTGTATGCTCCTAATGTTGACCAGACTGCCTTCCTTTCCGGGTTATCGGGCTCGCTGGCCCACTTTTTTGCCGGGCCCCTCCTGCTGGGGGGAGACTTTAACTCCGTAGTAGATGTGGACATGGACCGCTCGCACCCCCCGCTCCCCGATTCCCCGGTCCGGCGTACGGCCAAGGGTCGTCAGGATTGGCAGACCCGCTGGGGTTTGACGGACATTTGGAGGGCGCATCACCCCGCGACTAGAGATTATTCATACTTTTCGAGCCTCCATGAGCTACATGTCAGGCTAGATGGCTTTCTTGGTTCGCCCGAACTAGTTTCGGCAGCGGTCCGTTCGGAGTACCTATCGCGGACCATCTCGGACCATAACCCCCTCCTGCTGGACGTTCGCTGGTTCCCCGGGACGCCGGCAGTACCCACCTGGAAGATGCGCCCCGAGATCCTCGAGGACAGTGTCTTCAAGGCGGACCTAGGGGAGAAAATCGCGGATTATTTTGCGTCCAACGGCGGTTCCGCGAGTACTAGGGCGTTCGAATGGGACGCTTTTAAGGTGGTGGTGAGGGGCTACTGTATCTCTAAGAAGGTGGGCATGAGGCGTGTTATCCTGGCAGATTTAGATACAGCGGACCGGGCACTCCGCGAACTTGAGGTTAGCCGTCCCGGGCACCCGGAATTACAAACGCAAACGGTAGAGGCGAGGGAGAAGGTAGCGGTAGAGGTCGAGCGGCTCCGCTGTTTTGATTATAAGGCCTATACGGTCCGGTCTATTGCGGAGGGAGATAGGTCAAGTGCGTTGCTGGCGTGGTTGGCCAACCCCACGCGCCAGTCCCAGACAACGACAAACATGCGTAGGGCAGATGGGACCGAGGTTTGCACCCAACCGGAGATTCTTAGTTGCTTCCGGCATTACTACGAAAGTTTGTACCGTAGTCGCTCCGCGCGTGACCCGGATCGGCTTGACAACTATCTTAGCCCACTGGAACTCCGCACAGTAGGACAGGAAGTGGCTGAAACCCTGGGATCCGATATCGACTTAGGGGAGATCCGCGGGGCCATCAAACGGATGGCGAGAAACAAGACCCCGGGCCTAGATGGCCTCCCAGTGGAGTTCTATGCAGCTTACGCTGACCTCTTGGCCCCTCGGTTACTAGTGGTCTACAGGGAGGCGAAGAGGTTGGGTCGTCTCCCTGGCTCGATGTGTGAGGCGTTGGTGGTTCCTCTCCTCAAACCGGGCCGGGACTCGTCCGACCCGGGGTCTTACCGTCCCCTATCCATGCTGACGGTGGACTACAAAATATTGAGCAGCATCTTAGCCTCGAGGCTGCTGGGACATATGAGTTCCCTAGTACATGAGGACCAAGCCGGTTTCATCCCACGGCGGAATACAACTATGAACATCCGACGGTTGTTCCGCTTGCTTGGGGAACCATTTGTGGAAGCCCCGTCCCCGGTGGTCTTGTCGGTAGACCTGGAAAAGGGTTTTGATAGCCTGGAATGGGACTACCTATGCACGGTATTACGGAGATTCGGCCTCGGGGAGGGATTTGTCAAATGGACCGCAGTCCTCTACGCTTCCGCTTCGGCCAGGGTTCGATCGGGCCCTTTGATTTCGTCGCGATATCCGGTGGAACGGGGCACGCGGCAGGGATGCTCTTTATCCCCGCTTCTTTTTGCACTAGCGGTAGAGCCGCTGGCGATGCACCTCCGCTCGGGAGCCCACTACACGGGCTTATGGACGGCGGCGGGCCCGCATTATGTCTCGCTCTATGCGGACGATCTGTTGCTCTTCCTGGAGGATCCGGTCGACGCTTTGCGGGGAGCGGAAGTAGCGCTAACGGAGTTCGGAGCAGTCTCGGGTCTCCAAGTGAACTGGTCTAAGACCTGCCTCTTCCCAATGCGCAGGGGCACCCCCGCTCCTACGCTAAGTAAGGAGATCAGGTGGGAGCCCGACTGCTTTAAATACCTCGGGGTATTTGTGTATCATGACCAACCCGACCTCCTAGATGGGAACATTGCCCGTTGCATGCGAGCGCTCCGAGGCTGCATGGACTTCTGGGCCACGCTGCCGCTCTCAGTGGCGGGACGTATTGCCCTGCTCAAAATGGTGGCGCTCCCCCGGCTATTGTACTACTTCCGAACCTTGCCGATTTGGGTCCCACCGGCCACGTTTCGTCGCCTGCGTTCTATGGTGATCGGGTTCCTCTGGGGAACGGGCCGGCGGCGGGTGGCCCTCAACACCCTGATGAGGCCAAAGGACGAGGGGGGGCTTGCTGTGCCGGATTTCGAGAAGTACTACCTGGCGGCACAGCTCCAGACCTACACCCAGGAGATAGCCAGGGAATTCAGAGGCCCGGAAGACGGAAGGGGGACGGGTATGGCCAGGCACATCCTCTCCTTTATCGCGCTGCGACAACGCTTGATCCTACGGGACCTATCGATGGAGGAGCGGACTATCCGACTGTGCTGGAACCGGGCTCACGCTAGAGGCCACTCACGGAATCCATATGCACCTGAAATACCGTTGGGGATGCTGACGGCCCTCCCCCACGGAGGGGATTGGTCACGATTGGCGGACTGGGAGGACTCAGGTTTACAGCTCGTCGGGGACCTGTATGAGGACGGAGCGCTCTTGTCCTTTCAGGATCTCATTGACCGCTTTGGGATCTCCAGGGGCGACTTTCTGCTGCATTCGGCCATTGTGCGAGCGATCCAGGCGCACTGGCAGAACGGGCTAGAGGAACCCCAATTATCTCAGGTATGCCAGTACGTGATGATGTCGGCGGGCACGGTGAAGGCGGTCACTTGCCTCTACGGCAGGTTGATCACCGAGGGGTTGGTTCCTCTCACCACATTGAAATCCCGCTGGGAGGAGGACATTGGTAGGGAGATACCGGAGACGACCTGGGCCCAGCTGGTGAGGCGTGCCTGGAAGGGTACACGCAGCGCCCGTTTCCAACTGGTCCACTATTATGTTCTCCACAGAGCGTACCTGACCCCGGTAAAGATCAGGCGTTATTTTGCCACGGCTTCAGCAGAATGCCCTAGGTGCCCGGCTCAGGAGGCGGACCTTTTACACATGCTATGGGCCTGTCCAGGGCTGACGTCCTACTGGCAGGAGGTAGAGGCGACCTTAGAGGAGGTGACGGGGAGGCATCTATCATTCGATGTGGCGGTGGGGCTCTTGCACTGGTTCCCCCACACCCCCCGGAATAAAATCTCCAGTAAATTCATTGACCTGGGGCTCCTACTTGCTAAGCGAGAGGTGACCAGGAACTGGAAGGCACGGGCTGGTCCGGCAGGCAGCAGATGGCACAGTGAGCTTTTGAAGTGGGCGGCGGGTGAGAGCGCGCTGAGATACCAGCTGGCTTGGAGGCAGGGTAACGAGAAGGCGCAGGAGGCCGCGTTAGAGTGGGAAACGCTGGTGCAGGCCCTCAGAGATTATTGTACCCCCAGCGACTCCGATTGTGATGAGGCAACTCGCCCCGAGTCCCGATAACCATTAGCATTGATAGCACTATTACCTTCACCGTGGGTCAAGCAATGGATCCTAC
Organism: Lissotriton vulgaris; assembly: GCF_964263255.1. Lineage (NCBI taxonomy): Eukaryota > Metazoa > Chordata > Amphibia > Caudata > Salamandridae > Lissotriton > Lissotriton vulgaris. Next base: position 617,631,499 of record NC_141691.1, on the reverse strand, counting down.
GTTGATGAGCTCCCTGGCGCTGATGGTGGGGGGGGGGGGGGGGGGGGGGGGAGAGTTCCGTAGTTAATGGGCAGTTCAAGGGGGGGGGTTACTGTGGGGGTTTTGGGTTTGTTTAGAAAAGCAGAAGACGGACAGTGTGTCATCCGGACCAGCTCCAGCATTCTACTGACCCCAGCTTATTTGCCGCCCGACCCCAGGGATATGGGCTAATTGGCTGTGTACAAACGTTATGGAGGGGGATCAGTGGGCTTTCTGTTGTACATATCGTTCATAACACAATGCTGGTCGATACTGTATTGATTCACTGATTCCTGCAATAAAAATATATTTAAAAAAAAAAAAAAAAAAAAATTAGAGAAGGTTAAGAATATTCCCTGGCTAGTCTATCTTCAGGAGATGTTTCTTAAACTTGGACGCCCAGAAATGTATAGGTTTCCAGATTTGATTAGAAAGGATGACTTGAGCTGGGTTAAGAAAGATTTCTTGGGTATGTTGACACTGGAACGGGAGGAAATGGAGCTGAAGAAACCTGTGTTAGAGCTTATTATGTCCTTTCAACTTAATTACTTATTGAGCCATACCTTAAGATTGTCACTATTCCCTTTCACCGTCACCTTTTAATTAGATTCAGGTTTAACATAATTCATTTTACTCTGGGTTATTTTCCAGTTTGGGGCAAACCCGAATCCTCCACCCCCTACAGTTGTAACAATTTTTCCTTCCAAGATACGTTGCATCTCATTATGTTTTGTGAGCACTACGTTGACATAAGGAAACAGTTCTTGGTACCACTATTGAGAGAGGCTGGGTTTGTTCAAGTTAGGCCTGCCCTCACTTATTTACAACTGTTAAGTAGTACCAGGGTTTATGGGGTTGCTTGCTTCTTGGTGGCCGCTGTTCGCAACAAAGCAAAAAGAATAGAGGCTAGTGATCTCCCTGTTTGATTTTATTATTTGCTTGTAGACTGTATTTAACCCATATTATGATATTTTTATTACTTTTATTGTATATTGTATGATGAACTTGAACCCATATTTGTATTTATTGGAGAGATGAAATGATGTATTTGTTACCTGCTTTTATGATTTTAATTAAATCGAATAAAGTGTTTGACTTGACTTGAGGGGGGTAGGTCGCACCACATCTGACAATCGTATCATCCAAGTATGGCCAAAGAATTAGCTGCTCTGACCAGCAGGCTGGACATAGAGAAAATCTTCTGCCTACATTATCCAGACGCCTGCCCTCTTTTTCTGAAGGAGTGGTAAGGGGAGCTGAAGGATTTCTAAGTTTCCTCTGGGCAGCCTGCAAGAGTCCGGTCTAGGCTGGCTGGCTGATCCTCCGGAGCCTTATATTTTTTATCCAGGCGAGGTGGAACTGGAATGACCGTGGCTGGATTTTTCATTACCTTTAAGCCTTCATCCCAAACATGCCCCACAATTGGAATTGACTGGACCAATTCCTTATAAGGTTCCTTAAAGTCATAAAGGAAGCACTCCAATTACACCTTGGTCAGTTCGAACCATTAGGCAGCTCTCTCCATTAAGTCATGAAAACCCCCTATATCTACAGAGGGGGTAATCAACAGGAGCAGGAGAAGCTAGATCTGGAATAACAGTCATCCAACTCCGCATCTGGATCCGGTATCGTGACGTTTCCTTGGTCGTCGTCAGAGGTGTCATCCTGGACGGTAGGCGCAACAGGTGGAACATCCTGCGCTTCCAGCATTGGCGGAAGCGGTGGTAATTGTGGGGCCACAGGACAGTAACCGGCACTCCTACTGGAAGAGGAGGCTGTGTTGCAAATCTTTTCCTGTAATCCAAGAGTATAGCTTGTAAGTCTGTCAGTAAGGAGGAGGGCATTTGGACCATCTCCTGATATTGAGAGGGAGCACCATACTGTTCAAAATCCTCGTACTCCCCTTCAGAATCTGTGTCCTGCCATTTGTCGTGTAGCTGAGAAGAGCTATCAGCATAGCCAAAAGGTCCTTCCTCCTCATCCGATTCCTCTTCTTTGAGGAGAAGTGCAGGAGGTAAAGGAGTCACCCTCCTTGGCGAAGTAGTCTCCGGTGTTTTTTGAACAAGATCGAAAAATGTTCAACTGTGTTGAACTCGACACAGAGCCCGGTGCCAGTACCAGTGACTAGGAAACCACTGTTGATGAGGTGAAATATGAAGACTGTACCTTTGATGTTTTCGTCGACAGAATCGATAACGGTGTCGTCAAAGGAGTCTTTTTTGATGATTTTACCTCAGAAGTCAACGATGATGGCTTTCTGAAGGTGTATGAAGCCGCAGGAGGAGATTTTGGAGAAACAGAAGGATTAGTTACTTACCTGTAATCCTAGTTCTCTTCCAGGGTTATAATCATCAAAGTCATAAGCACTGAATAGTCCCGCCCTCGTGCGGGACCCAGGAGCAATAGCCAATAATATGCATATATCTACATATATATATAAAACCATATAAATACGCATAAAACAACTATATATATATATATATCATATACATATACATATGCAGCCCAATATACACCATACTAGGGTCAAAAACTGCCATTACTGCCTGTAAAATCTTAACATTTGCTAAATAAAGACATATAAATTACATTATATGACCATGCAAAGAAGAAAACACTGCCCTGGTTTTCTCTGAAACACACAACCTTTATTTTCAAAGGTAAAACAGGCAGGATCATAGAGGCAGCTTTAGCCTAGATAGGCTGCATAGTAACAACAGAAAAAACTGGCGCCATGCCTTCAAGACCTCTGTGAGCCTCCAGGCTCCTATCATGCACCACAGGTGACAGTTAGGTCAGTTCTTTTGGACGGCGTATAACAGTGTGATAACTGCATGGGTAACATGTAAAATAGACAGCTCTGGTATTCGCCCGGGGAGGAGGGTGGGTTGCTTATGACTTTGATGAGTATACCCCTGGAAGAGAACTAGGATTACAGGTAAGTAACTAATCCTTTTCTTCCAGGGGATACTCATCAATAGTCAATCAATATATATTGCTATGGCAGTCTTAAGAATCTGTTTGACTTCCGCATGGCTGGATCAATATCCACCCACATTTCAACAGTGGCGGATGCGCTTCTTAGCTACATATAATCTTGAAATTGCCATTTATAGCCGGAAAGGTATCAGGAAAAAAATTAAGGGATTAAAAATGTGGGACCCAGTTAGATTATGGCTAGTGAGCCCAGCATAGATCAATTAGGCCGAGATGTATCGAGTGCTTTAGGAATGTAACGATGTATTTCTTTTTGTTTTTTCTTCTTATTCTTCGAAGCCTGTATTTTCCTATTTTTTCTTTATATTTTTTTATTCTTTTACTGCTAATTTTCAAATTTCAAAATGTTACCTGTACAGGGAGGAGGGCTTTCAGGGGGGGAGGGCGGGGTAACCGTGATGTAAAAAAAAAAAAAAAAGTTAAAAATCTCAATAAAGATTTGTTAAAAAAAAACAAAATAGTCATAATCACTGAATAGAGTAGCAAGCCCATCCCATGCCCAGCGGACGAAAACCAGACTCTCTAAACAGTATACTAATATATATTACCCAAACAAATTCCTCAGGGATGCTTGACCAACTTGAGCATCCGCCTGAGTATCAGAATCAAGGAAGTAATGGCGAGCGAAGGTATGAGCCGAACGCCACGTAGCTGCCTTACAAATTTCATGAACAGCAACATTTTAAAGCATTGCTATCGTAGCAGCCTTTCCTCTAGTGGAGTGCGCTCTCGGTTTGCCCGGGAGCTGTTTCCGTGCCAATTGATAAGATAACGTAATGCATGACACAATCCATCTAGAAATGGATCTCTTAGACGCAGGCAAGCCCGTATTCAGAGGACTGTAGTTCACAAACAGATGATCAGTCTTTCTAACACATTTAGTTTTATCAAGATAAAACTTCAAAACTCTTTTCAAATCCAAAGAGTGTAAAGCTTTTTCAGTTGGAGTGTTCGGATTAGCAAAAAACGTAGGCAGTGTAACTGACTGGTTAATGTGAAAATCCGAGACTACCTTAGGAAGGAATCTTGGATGAGTCCGAAGCACCACTCTATTCGCATGGAAAACGAGATAGGGTTCTGTAGCACAAAAGGCCTGAATCTCGCTCACCCTGCGCGCAGAAGTGATAGCTACAAGGAAGGACACCTTCCACGATAGATGTTGAAGGGAGGCCTTATGAATAGGTTCCAATGGAGGACCCATCAATTTAGACAAAACCACATTAAGCTCCCAAGGAGGAGAAGGAGCCCGCACGGGAGGATACACTTTCCTGAGACCCTCCAGAAAACCTTCACAACTGGCATTTGAAAGAGAGACCTGCGCATGGGACTTTCGATATGCTGTTATTGCTGCCAGATGGACCTTTATAGAAGAATATTGTAAACCTGCTTTGGCCAAAAAAGTAAGTAAGGTAACAGTACCTGTTCCTGACCTCTAATAGGGTCATGACCTTCAGCAGCACACCACATGAAAAACCGCTTCCACTTGAAAGCATACGACTTTTTTGTAGAAGCTCTCCTTGCCTCTCTTAAAATGTGCATACAGTCCTGCGAGAGGCCTAGATGTCCATACTGGACGAACTCAGGAACCATACTGCTAGCTTCAGGGAGGGCAGGTTGGTATGGAACACCCTGCCGTTCTCTCTGGTCAGCAGATCCGGACAGCAAGGAAGCCTCCTGTGCGGTACTTTGGATAGATACAGGAGACCCAGGTACCACCATTGGCGAGGCCAATCCGGAGCTACCAGGATCATGTCTGTCTTGGACTTGTACAGCTTCGTGATCACCAAGGGAATGAGTGGAATCGGTGGAAAAGCGTAGAGTAATGTCTCTGACCAGTCCATCCATAGAGCATTTCCCTTGGACCCTCGTTGTGGGTACCTGGACACGAAGACGCAGAATTTAGCGTTTTCGGCGTCCGCAGAGAGATCGATTTCTGGTGACCCCCAGGCCTGGAAGACATCTCATCACTTTCGTCTTTTAAGACCCAGTCGTGTGCTTCTGCGAAGTGTCTGCTTGGATGTGGAGGACACCGGGCAGATGGACAGCTGAAATTTTCATACTCCGAGCCAGAAGCCACTTCCAGATTGCTTGCGCTTCCAGCGATAGAGGTCTGGATCTCGTTCCGCCCTGCTTGTTCAGATAGTACATCGTTGTTGAGTTGTCTGTTTGAACAAGCAGTGAGTGTAGGGAGGTGGATACCTGACTATGGTTACCCCCAACTTTTTGCCTGGTGTTTTGCTGGTTTTCCAACTTAGTTGGCCTGGGACCCTGCCAATCAGGACCCCAGGCCTACTGCTCTCTCTGTAAAATGGATTCCATGTACCTTAGGTACATATCCAATTGGTACTGGGCCACCTTATCAGACCCTGTAACTCAGGGCATAGGTGTACCCAGGGCCTACCAGGGGCTGCCACATGTATTATGCCACCCCTGGCTGGCCATCTAAATCTGACACAACTGGCTGCACGACAGCTGGGGCAAGGTGGTGTTTAGATTTAGATTTGCTTTAGATATAGTATACCTATATCTAACCCTAAAATGGACACACAGATTCCTATCAGTCACTCCTATGGCAGGCCTTGACAATCCTGAAGGCAGAGTGCTTGGAATCGTGTGAGATGGTGCTCTGGCATGAGCTGAGCCCGTTTGCAGCTTGCGGAACCCAGTCCCAATAGCTGTTCCATGATAACGCGTACCATATACTCTTAAGTGCATTATAATCCTCGCGGTTATATGCTATCTTTGGTATCGCTTTATCAAAACATGTCGAGTAAGGTGTCATCCGAATTGGAATACTAACCCCTCGCCAATTCTGGCGACGGGGTTAGCATTCCACCCTTCTAGAGGGACACAACATGTATGTAACTGTGAACCCCGGTTAAAGTTAACTCAAGCCTCAGCATCACAAAATGGATGCTGCCACCACAGACACAAGTCTGACCCCCTGCAGCTGGGAGTCCTTCCAGCGAGGGGAGCCTGGACAAAGGGTTTCCTGTCAGGGGCGGTGCTAGCACCATCCCAGACAGGGTTTTGTGTATCCTGGGTAGGCAGGGCTTTAGAGGAAGGTGACTGCAAGTGGCACCCCGGTGCTCACTATGCATCTGCCGGCTAGAACCAGTTCCAGGGGCACTCCAGCCCCTGAGCTAGGGAAAGTCCGGCATGGGAGAGGGGTGTGACCACCCCCCTTCCTGGTCCCACCAATGGGCAGGACCTAGTCACGTGCCAGCCCCTTTTCCTAGTATAAAGATAGGAGCGGGCCCCCTTCCAAATCAGATCATCTTTGAATCAAGAAACTACTTTCTACGAAAGGAACTCTCGACTTCTTCTCAAGATTTCTCCATTTTGACTAAGGAGTAGTCACCCTGCACCCGCAGGCACCATCTAAGAACACTGCGGTTTGCTGCACGTCCTTCCTCCGGAATCCGACTGACCAGCACGACGAGACCCGGCTTCCCTGGCACCTCTGACCTCTACCTACCTCTACAGCTAAGCTGAGAATCGTAGGTGCGACGAGACCTAGAGGGACCGGCCATCATCAGAACTGCACGACTTCTATCCAGCACGACCGCCGAGGGATCCTCGTGTGAGTGCTTTGGGGTCCGAGAAGCCCCAACCCTGAGCAGCTCCAGCACCGAAGTTCAGCCCTCCAGCATCCACCAGATCTGCGTGGGGCCCTTCTGCTTTTTGCTGCTCACCGCGTTGTCTGGCTACTAGCCCGCTGGCTTGTGGCCTTCCCGACGACGATCAACGACAACAACACTGCTGGTCTGGTTGGTCCAGACTGGCTCTTGCTCCCTTCCAAAGAGGAGCACCCCGGACCCTCCTGGTCCACTCCAGACGCCATTTTGAGTCCACCGCGTGGGCTTGAATTTGCCCAGACTTGTTGCCCCAATCCTGGGTCCAGCGACGTCGACAGCAGCAACCATCGTGGGACAGCTCGCACCTCCATCCTGGTCGCCGACAACGCCTCCTGGTCCGTGAGACTGCAGAGCCCAGCGTCGCCCACTCACCTGGTCGAGGTGACTCCATCCGGTGCCATCCTGGTGCCCATCTAATCACTGGCTAGTGATTCAGAACTTGGTCCCCTCTGCTTACAGGTGTCTTCCATCTTCGATTCAGGCTTGGATCCACCGAACAATCTTCACTGGTCGCCTGCCAGCAACTTCTTCTTTCAGGCTCCATAGACTGCAACGAGGATTCCCGACGTCTTTCCAGACCTATGCAGCCGCAGCCCCTGGGCTAGGTAAACTCGGCATTTCGGTGCCCCAGCATAGCCTCACTATCTAAGGGTCCAGATCCTTTTTCGTTTTCAGCCTAACTAGTCGGGTTCGCCCGAGAACACTAACTTTGCTTTTACTAGCCTCCATAGACTTTGTCCCGCATCCCGCGTGAGAGTGCACACTCTGCACCCGAGTCCCCTAGGCCTCCTGCTGGCAATCTGAAAGTTCAGTAGGCCAGTCCTAGCGATTCCAAACCCTATGAGATTAGTACTTACCTGCTAGTAATTTCGCATTCCACTTTTAGAGTGTATGGTTTTTCGTGCCCCTCGGGCATTTGTGTATATTGTGCAACTTAAAGTATTTTCGTAAGAGTTTTGTTGTGTGCTTAGTACCCTGTCCTCATAAAGAGTACAGGGCTGTTGTGATCTAAATAAATACACTGTTTATTTTCATAACACGTGTGTGGTGTCCTTTCACTTGGTGTTCAAGGGGTATATGTGATGGTATAACAGCTGGCTTAACACGCCCTCTAGAGTCTAGCCTAAAGACTGCTCTTGTCCATGCTACTAGGATAGCTGGTCTATCGGTTGACTTACAACCAATCATCAATAAGGGTTGTTTGGACTGATACATAGTGATCACTAGAATAGTGAGCACTGCATATCAGGCCAACTTCTCACAGTGAGGATGTCTTGATCGCGGGAAAGAAAGCCTTGAGAGCTAGGTGGACAGCTCAGAGTTCCAACATGTTTATATGATACAGTCTTTCTTTCTCCGACCACACTCCTTGAACTTGAAGGGACCCCAGATGGGCGCCCCATCCCTGAAGGGACGCATCTGTCACCAGCGAACGTCTGGGCATGTTCTCTTGAAAAGACACTCCCACTACCAGATGACTCCGCTGCATCCACCATCGAATGGAGATCCGCACTGACCGAGGTAGTGAAAGTTTGTCCTCCCAACGGTTTGAAAACTGGGACCACTGATCCTCCAGAGACTCCTGCAGAGGTCTCATGTGCAGCCTGGCGTTCGGAACGAGGAAAATGCAAGACGCCATGGACCCTAGCAGAGACGAGATCTGTCTGGCCGTTGTTCGAGGAGTCTCTAGCAAGGTTTGACACTTGAGGAGAATGGAGGATAGTCTCTCGTCCGAAGGATACGCTTTTGCGTCCTTTAAATCCAGAAGTGCGCCCAGATGGTGCATCCTCTCCGTGGGATTGAGGATAGACTTTTTGAAGTTTACGTGCAGGCCCAGTCTCCGTAGCTGATGTATGCAGAACGTGAGAAGTTGTTGAAGCAGAATCCAAGACGCACTCTTTAGCAGCCAATCGTCTAGATAAGGATAGACGAAAATATGTCTTTTCCTTAGGAAAGCCGCTACGACTGCCATGCACTTTGAGAAGGTGCGAGGAGCTGACTTTAGCCCGAAGGGCAAGACTGTGAACTGGTAATGGCTGGTTTGTATGCAAAACCTTAGAAACTTCTGATGCTTTGGAGCGATGGGGATGTGGAAATAAGCATCTTGAAGATCTATAGAGCACATCCAATCCCCTTGATGCAACAGTGGAATTATTTGATGTAACGCCAGCATTCTGACCTTTTCTCGCCAAATGAATTAATTGAGGCGTCTGAGATCTAGTATGGGCCTGAACTCCTTGTTTAGACCTTTCTTTGGAACTAGAAAATATCGGGAGTAAATGCCTTGTCGACGCTGTGCCCTCGGGACCTCCTCGATGGCCTTCTTAAGGATTAATGCAGACACTTCCTGCTTCAAAAGATGAAGTTGATGGATCACAGTCGTTTGAGGAGGAATGGAAGGTGGAGGAGACTTGAACCTGATTGTATATCCATTTTTTATAATATTCAGCACCCATTTGTCGATTGTGATGTTTTTCCACTCTTCCAGGAAAAAACGAAAACTTCCCCCCAACCGGAGTGGGTAACGGGCTCAGGGGAAGCAAAAACTCACTGTTTTTGTTGCTGCTGCTTGTTTCCAGGTGCAGACTGTCTGGAAATGCCACCCCTTCCTCTACCAGAATGACGCTGGGAGAACTGAGATCTTCCCTGATTCTGCTGTGACGACCATTGAGGGGTTTGAACCCTCTGTTGGTTCCGTCTCCGATCATAAGGACGGTATTTTTTCTTAAAGTCCTTTCTCTACTCGAGACCAACAGCTCTCACAGTATCAAGCTCCGACTTCATTCTCGACATCTCATCGACAGCATAAGAGCCAAAGAGCGATTTTCCATTAAACGGTAGATTAAGTATTCGGTGTTGCGCTTAAGGCCCGTAAGCCTTAGCCAAGCTGAGCGCCTGGCACAGAGTCCATGAGCGTAACCATGTGTAGACAGGTCGGAAGCATCAGCAGCTGCGCTAATCACCTGGTTAGCCACTAGCCCACCTTCAAGAAGAATTTCACGAAAATCATGCTGGTCTTCTTTGGGAAGATTCTCTGCAAACCAAGACAAGGAATCCCATATTGCGCAGTCATAGCGACCCAGTACAGCGGAGGCGCTGGCGACCTTCATGTAGGAAGCGGAGGTGGCCCACATTCTCTTCCCTACTGAGTCCATAGTTTTGCTGTCTTTATCAGGAGGCAGAGAGGATGACATCGCTCCTGCCTGATTCTTACGTGCCGCTGAGACGATGACCGAATCAGGTTGTGGCTCAGACCTCAGAAATAATAGATCATTGTCCGGAGCCTTATACTTTTTTGCGATCCGCGAAGAAAACGCTCCCAAAGATGCAGGAGTTAAGAACTTGTGCTCCGCAGGCTCCAACAGACGTGGAACCAGAGGAAGTAAAGGCCTTGATGATAATTTCTGATGTAACGTTTCGAAAATGACCGTTGTCTTGGCAGTAGAGACCGGCATCTCGATATTAAGTTTCGCTGCTCCACGACAGAGAACTTCATTAAAGGTAATCACGTCATCAATCGGTGATATCCTACTTGGAGGAGTTGATGACCGCATCGGTGAGTAGTCCCTCTTCGAATTTGTAGACCTTGTCGATGATCTAGTATCGCGTCTCCTAGAAGAACGGTGACGCGAAGACCTAGGAGAGGGTGAAGCCGGCCTCCTCTCTGATGGAGACTTTCTCGGAGGAGCACGCTCACGTCTTCTCGGAGAGTGGACCAACTGTACAAGAGGCAATCTTGATCTTGAAACAGGTCTTACCGACACAGGAGACCTGGAATAAGATCTTAGAAGGTTAATCCTCCTTCTCTTCCAGTCTCTGATCTCCCCCAGCCATTGTGGTGAGACATTAGCCCCTGTAGGTGAAGGTGCTCTTGAGGGCTCTGGAGAGATTTGTACAATCCGCAGCCCAGGGGAGGAAGAGGAACTCCCAGAAGACACAACAGAAACCTTAGATCGGTCTTTGGACACCGTTCTAGGCCTCTCAGCTGCAGGAGACGTCGACGACAGCCTCCTCGACGTCGATTTTTCCAACGGCGATCTCCTCGGCGGCGACCTCCTTGGGCGGCCACCTCCTCGGGCGGCCACCTCCTCGGGCGGCCACCTCCTAGACGACGATTGTCTCTTCGGCGTTTTAGTCATGCGCCTCGACGGCGATGATTTTCTCGGTGTCGTGTGCCTCGACGCCACATGACTTGGGCTCTTCGACATCGAAACCTCTACTGCCTGGTTCGAAGTTGACGTCATTGCGCCACTTGACGGCGACCTTGACTGATGTTTCGAGTCTCTCGGTGGTGACCATCTACGTCGATGAAACGACGTCGATTCCCGTCCTCTCACAGTCGTAGGGGAGCCAGACCTGGACCGCCTACGCTCATGTCGCTTCTCACCTTGTTTCGACGGCGAATTCTTCTTCAAAGGCGATTTCGATGTCGACTGATGCCGCGACAGTTATTTAGATACAGATTTTGAGCACACAGGTACCTTAGAAGAAGATCTGTCCCTAGAAGTTGAAGGAGACCGATGTTTTCTCTTCTGCCCTCTGTCCTTGCGCTCTTTGCGCCGAGAAGGCTTCCTGGAATGAAATTCTTCTCTTCCACTCACAGTTTCTCGGCTGTCATGCAGAGACTGAAGCCTGCTCTTCTCTCTCTCTCTCTCAAAGTTCTATTTGACAAATTGCTGCAGTGGTAGCAGAGTTCTGGCTTGTGAGAAGATGGTAGACAAGCTACACAGACCGAATGTGGGTCAGTCTTGGCCATTTTTTTAACACAGGCCGGACACTTAACAAATAAGTCCGGCATTATGACTGGAGAAATAGCCAAAAAAACGCAAACAATTGTTGGATTAGGCAGATAATGACTAAAGTCGTCGAGTAAAGACGAAAAAATGAGAGAAATACCAGAAGAAAGTGAAAAAATATCACCAACTGGCGAGCTCAATGCTCCAGGATCCTCACGGAAGGAGCCGGAAAAAAAGAACTGACCTAACTGTCACCTGTTGTGCATGATGGGAGCTGGAGGCTCACAGAGGTCTTAAAGGCAGAGTGCCAGTTTTTTCTGTTGTTACTATGCAGCCTATCTAGGCTAAAGCTGCCACTATGACCCTGCCTGTTTTACCTTTGAAAATAAAGGTTGTGTGTTTCAGAGAAAACCAGGGCAGTGTTTTCTTCTTTGCATTGTCATATAATGTAATTTATATGTCTTTATTTAGCAAATGTAAAGATTTACAGTCAGTAATGGCAGTTTTGGAGCCTAGTATGGTGTATATTGGGCTGCATATGTATATGCATATTATCTATATATATATGGTTATTTTATGCGTATTTATTTGGTTTTATATATATATATTTAGATATTACGGACTCAACCTCAACACTTCGTCTGGAGAGGAGATGACAACAATGTGGTGAAAACTTCTTTTTATTTTCTATCTTCGCCGCTTGCTTTATATGCATATTATTGGCTATTGCTCCGGGGTCCCACACGAGGGCGGGACTATTCAGTGCTTATGACTATTGATGAGTATCCCCTGGAAGAGAACTGGATTTCCTCTCAAGACTTACTCCTTTTGATAGCCCTTCCCTCTCCTTTACACCTTGGTGAGGAGATTCGAGAGGACTAAGCCCTTTAGACCTATCGGAGGTCTTTTTCAAGGCCTTACCAGAGCTTTTCTTAGAAGGTGAAGGAGAAGGTCTACCCCTTTTTACAGACCTTCTGGAAGAGGTCGCAGAAGATGTTTTGTCGCGGTCACTGGCTCCTTTCTTGACTTTAGCTTCTGGAGCCAGGTCAAAAGACGCCCTACACGATTACGCAAAGTCTTGGGAGAAAAGGTGCGGCATCTTACAGTCTGCAGCCTTATGGTCTGGGTACTGACAGCAAATACAATCTTTGTGCTTGTCTTCAATGTATAACCTCTTCTTAGCACAAGTGGCACATGCTTTAAAGAGGGCCTTCTTTATCCGACATCCTGAAGAAGTTGTTGTAGAAAAAACTGTTGAAAAGGTTGTAGAAACAAAGTTCTAGTAAAAACTGAGTAAAGCTCAGTTGGGACTCCCTTGCACAATGTGCATTAGAAAATCTGAGCTTCTGAGCTTCTCTCAGGAGGGTTCTACAGGGTGAGGCTAATCTGATTGGTTGTTCATTTTTATTTTTTGGTTTCTTTTACAAAAAGGTGGCTAGGTTGCAAAACAGGAATGGGCCTAGGTTCTATATTAGTGATGGTTTCAATTGCTATTTTATGTATACCGGGGACTCCCATTCAGATGACGGGGAATGATACAAGCATGGGAATCTGTGAAAGTTCCAATACTGGAGTAACCAAGGGAATTAAAGCCTTCGATTCTAGTTAAAAGAACTCAAATTCTAATCGAACAGCTGGAAAGTCATCTTGGAAGCATCACCATTATGTTTGCTTTTTTTCTAATTTTAAGGGCATCCATAAAAGTCATGCCAGATAAATTGGCACCAAGCACTCACCATGTATATTCTAAAATGACAAGCCCTACTACTGTCAAGCTTGGAAAAAAATATTTCTGGAAAAAAGCTGGTGAATCTTTGGAGCATGTTAAATAAAGGGGGTGATTATATGTTCGAGACAGTTGTAATACACCTTAGATAAAATGGTTAATTGCACAAAACATTCACTGACCCCAATATGTCAAATTATAAGTAAATACCTTTATCAGTCTTAAAATCCACAGCATCTTCTTTATCTGTCACTATTTCTTTCATGTTGATGATGCTCTGATGGGTCAGTTGTCGGAGGATCTTAATTTCTCTTATAGCTGTTATTGGAAAACCTTCTTTTTCATTATCCAAACGCACTTTTTTCAGTGCCACCATTTCTCCTATAACAAAAAATAAAGTATTTTAAGTACACAGGATAGCAAACTAAAGCAATGTTTGCATTATTGAGCTTGATACAGATTTCAAAACTTAAATTCTAAAGGGAGCGTAGCTAGGCTGCCAATGGAGTAAGACTCACCTTGCGGTGTCTCTGCACCCCCACAGCTGGTCAAAGCGGATCCTGTAGCATCGGGACCAGGAAAATGCCCATCAAGACTGCTGCAACCCTCCTGCCGCTGTCTGCTGCAGTCTGATGTGCCGGGGGTTGCCGGACCGACTGGCCTCTACCTGACAAGCAACCGCCACTAGAGCTGCCATCTTGAGGTCCGCGGGGAGATCCGCTGCTGATCCTGGGAGTCCTCGGCGGACTTGCTCCCAGTCTCCTTGTTGCGGCGGGTCAGGAGTGGCTGGGGGGGGGGGTAAGGATGGTGGGGTGTAAACTGGTCCCTGGTGTCTCCTCCCCTCCGTCTCGGGGGGATAAGCCTGACACGAGATTCGAACTGACTTGCACTGCCATTTTGCAGCATCAGGGCCTGGTGTCTGACCCACGTTCCTCTTGTTGGCCCCATGCAAGATTGTACCAGGGGCACTGCTGAGCCACAACGCAACACCCCTGCCTCCTGGGGAACAGAGAGGGGCCAACTGCATCACAGTGCGATGTATGCCACTGAAGCGAAACCAAAGGGCCAGGACTACTGGTCTCCCGGCACCCTGGGCTTACTACGGTGGTGCGCGTTGCACCCTGTAGTCCATCTCCTGCGCAGCTTGTGGACTACGCATGGACCCTGCCTCGTTGGTCCCAGCCCTGGGAGGCTTGTTGATCGGGTCGGCTACCTGATATGGAGTGCTGCCCCCCCCCCACGCCCTCCCAAGTGCCCCCTAGGAACGCCCCATATTTGGGAGTGCCTTCCTGTGGCACCTCCCTGGCAGCGGCAGGGAGCATACAGACCTTACGCCCGCGGAAACTGTATCCCGGACCTAATAAGATGAATCACACAGGCGGGCGTCGACTGAAGAAGGGACTTCACCACTAAGTTAAGGGGCGATCAGCCGCAACGTCGAGCAGCAGGCATCCTCCCTCACACAAACATCTGAGCTAGGGCCTAGCCTTGCTTATGCGCCCTTAGAGCAGCCTGTGTTACTTCGGGACAGACTACTGAAACCCTGGTTTGACTGCCCCAGGGACGTACTGGTCCTGCAGGCTGAAGTGGCCTGGATTTCCATTCAGGTTTCCATCCGGGGTCTTTTATCTGCCCTACCTTTGCCTCAACTCACCCGGCAGCACAGAGGACATCTTGCTGGACACCCCTTTGTGCACCTTGATCCTGCGGTCTCGTTGGAGAGCCGGTGTTCCCCTTGGCCTCCCTGGATAACTCATGCCCCTTGGGTCTCCATCGCTTCAGCACTCCCCGAACTTCTACGGGTGCTGGGGAAGCTGGGGGTACCACACTCAGGAGGAGGTACTGCCACAATCTGATAGGCACGAGAGGGCTATCCCTTCCCCATCCCAGAGGCCTCCCAACCATACGACCAGACAGGAGAGACGACCTCAGATCTGAGCAGGGCCCCAACCCCTACAGGGCACCCGTCACGAGTGGGCCAACCCACAACGAATGAGCACCTACCCAGACTATTGTCCGCTCTCAATGCAAGTCTGCAATCTTCGCCAGAGCATCTTACTTGGAGGGGCCTCTTGCAGACTATGCCCACAGCAAAATTGGCAAAGAGGCATCAGTCGCTTCATTCAGAGATAATATGGTTGTCTTTATGTGGCTTAAGTCGGGCCCCTCTACTTCGGTCCCCTCTGACCCTTTGCAGGCAACAGCCCCTGGTGAGCCTGCGACAAGCCCCCTCGCACAGGCGTTCATGAATAACTTTCTCGAAGAGAGAAAAAACGGGGATTGTCTCCCTCAAATCTGAATTCAAGGCCTGCCTACACAATCTCAGGCAGAATGTTGCAGAAATTAGGGGTCTTTTGTTGGGAGGCTGTGTGGTGCCCTCGGCTCAGTTTCGGGCCACCCTGCTTTCGAGGCTGTGTGACGACGCCCCCCCACCTTTCCCTCCTTCACGGCACAGGCTCGACATGGACTCGCCCGGCCCCACCCGGCGCCCTCTACCCTCCCCTCCCTCGCGCTACGGCCGCTCCCTCTACAGGCGATTTCCGACGCTGTTTGACACTTGGTCACAGATTTATGGTGCCCATTTTGTCCCCAGTTCACGATCGTTGCCTATGGGGCCGCCATTTTCCCTCCTATTTTTTGTTGTTGTTGTCCCCCGGCCTCGCTGAGGAATAAACAGGGAGAAAGGACTCATTCTTCCTCCACAAAACTTGCGGCCATCTTTGATGTGAGCCCTGCTGTACTAGACATTTGGAAAAGATTTGCTCCTCTCGAAATTTATGCTAGTTGCATTTATTGTATGCTACGCCCATGTTTCATTTTGTATGTTATTTTGCACAATCTGTTCTTATATCAGTGCAAATTGCTTTTTATTCCTCATGTTACATTTTACATCAGTTTTATTTATCCCATTTTTGGCTGTTATGTTATTTTGCACAATTGGTTTTTTTATCTGCTCAAATTACTTTTTTTCTTCATGGTTGATTCATTTTACATCTGTCTTATATATCCCAGTTCTTGCTATATACATTTTCCCACCGCCCCCCCCCCCCTTTCCTAGCTTCTCCCTCTACTCCTTATGGTTGTCCTTGTTCGGACTGTTTTGCATTTTTCTACTTTAATACGCTGCCCTTCCACACGTCTGCCTTTCTGTCTTGCTTCACCCACTCCTCTCACGGTTTGTATCTTAATTAAGTGTCCTTTGACGTGGAGTCACTGTACACCTCCATTCCCCAGAATGAAACACTAG
Source organism: Lissotriton vulgaris (assembly GCF_964263255.1). Lineage (NCBI taxonomy): Eukaryota > Metazoa > Chordata > Amphibia > Caudata > Salamandridae > Lissotriton > Lissotriton vulgaris. The sequence goes on along the minus strand of NC_141691.1, from coordinate 617,615,137 downwards.
AGGTTATAGAAACCCAACTAGGTGAACAAGATCTGGACTCTATAACGCCCATCTCCGTGATCATGAATCTGGCTACAATAACCATGAAAGAAAATGTCTTTGAATTTGAAGGCCCATGCTACCTACAAACATCTGGGACTAGCATGGGCAGCGTTTTTGCGCCGAGCCTGGCTAATTTGTATATGCACAAATTCGAATAAGATCACGTACTACATACCAGGAACCCGTATCTAACATCAGTGCGGGTCTGGAAGAGATATATTGACAATATTTTGTAGGTGTACGTGGCACGGAACTCTCCCTTCTGTCGTTCCATGACTGGCTAAACAACCGCAATGGCTTTCTGCGTTTCACAGTAGAACATAACCAACATTCACTGGCCTTCGTTGATTTGCTAATCAAAGTAACACCAGAAGGTCTCAAATCTGAGCTATATAGGAAGCTGATGGCTCGCAACTCCCTGTTACAATACAACAGCTGCCACCCTAAGTCACTACGTGATAATCTGCCATATGGGCAGTTTCTACTTCTACGTATACAGCGGAATTGCTCAACAAAAGAGGGTTTCAATAAACATTCCAAGGATTAGGAAGAACAACTTGGAGACAGAAACTACCCCAAAAAACGAATGAAACGCTCCAAAAAGAGAGCAGCCAATAACAACCGGGAGGCCCTATTGGAGCCATCTGTCCAAAAGGAGAAGAACAAAAGAATGACTTGTGTCAATACTTTTAGCACAAGATCCAATGCAATCCAGCGCATAATTCGAAAACACTGGAAGATCCTGAACACTAGAACCGACTCTTGAACAACCTCTCTTTGCCTTTAAACAAGGCATTAGCCTAAGAGACCAATTGACACATACCAGACCACCAACTAGAGAGGCACATCGAGTAGGCGGTTCGGTTCAAAAACTTTATTCGATTCGAACAGAGAATCATAAAAGTATACATTTTAAATTACAAAGCATGATTACAATTTTAATTTTAAAATGAACCATCTAAAATTACACATAAAGAAAATTAAAACAAATTGATATATTCCACAAGTCATTTATCAATAGAACCCGTACTGATCACCTTAGTCAGCAAGTGTTATTTCACAGAGTATTTATAATTGAATGGCCTTCATACAGCAGCAAGTAAATACAAATTCCCACAACAATGTACAGGTCTAAGGCCGAGTTAGCCATACCGTTTCCTAATCAGGAGTGACACTCGTATAAAGTTTAACATGGCGCAACATACTCCAGAAGATGATAATGTTAGCAAGTAGTCATAACCTTCTTTATAATTACATGGTTGCCGCCCCTTCAAAATGGGCTTAATAAATCTGGTCCTTGGTTCCTTATATAAAGAACAAAAGAGGACAACATGTAAGGTACTCTGACTAACTTTGTTATTACAAGGACAAGGGGGCAGCCTTTCACACCGACCCCCTTGTTTAGGAAAGGCGAAAAGAAAGTGCAGAGTATTTAGCCTGAACCTTGTAAGATAAAACCGCCATTGCACATGGGTTGTAAAAGTTAAGTAGAACTGGTGCTGTAATTTAACCACACATCCTGTTGACCTGACCAAGGAAAAAGTGTGTGAAGATTTCCAGTAACTTGTTTTAATTTGGGCTTTAATGTCTCCCTGGATATTTTCAGGATTGTCATAAACATGACCCAGGCCTATTTTATGTAACATGTCACTGACATATGACAACCAAGGGATCTGCTTTGCATTATTAAGGCTCTTACAGTCTTGGAGAATATCTCTGGAAAGCTGGAGGTCCTCGGATAACCATATTTTGCCCCATAATAATAAGGGCGAGAGGCGAATGATATCACTCACATAACTCATTCCCATTTCGTCATGACAAACTATTCGGTGAACCCAATGGAATTAATAATACACGCTTTAAAAATTTGTTTTCCATGACCTGTATCGTGGCAGGGCTTTCAGTCCCCCATACCCCTGCCCCATAGGTTGCCACAGACAGACATTTAGATCTATACAGGGTTTTTAGGTGTGCGACCGGTTTTTGACCTAGCTTACCACAAAAGCGGAACAGACCTTCTATGGAACGACTGGCACTCTGAACTCGAGCCTTCATAAGTGGGGCCCAGCTCAGTTTGTTATTGAAAAGGTTTCCCAGGTAATTAAAATTATCTACCTTTTCAATGGTGAAGTTATTTACCATGAACTTCCTAGTTTTTGACCCTTTTGGCCCACAGACCATTGCAAAAGATTTTGCAAAGTTTACCTTCTGATCCAGGTCCAGCATGAAGGTATTAAAGGGGTCAAGACAAATCTGCATACTATTTCCTGTAAGGGTCATTAATACCGTGTCGTCGGCGTAAGAGAGCATGGGGATACTCCTGCTATTTACCTTTGGGAAATCACAACAATGATCCAACAAGTACTTCTCCAGGCCATTTGTATACACTAGGAACAAGAAAGGCGCCAAAATGCAGCCTTGTCGCACACCCTCGGTTGTGGGAATAGATTTTGTTCCCCCAACCCCCCCCCCCCCCGGTCCGAACCTTATAGCCACAGTTGTCGCTTCATGCAATCTGCGAAGCAATGTAACTAAAAGTTCCTCAAAGCCCATATCATCCATCATTTGCCAGAGCTTGCTTCTACAAACAGTGTCGAAACCCCCCCCCGGTCCGAACCTTATAGCCACAGTTGTCGCTTCATGCAATCTGCGAAGCAATGTTACTAAAAGTTCCTCAAAGCCCAGATCATCCATCATTTGCCAGAGCTTGCTTCTACGAACAGTGTCGAATGCACTTGAAAGGTCCATGAAGGCAAGGTGGATGGAGGAATTCCTTGCCTTCATATACTTGCCTATAATTAGTGCCAAATTCAGACACTGTTCGACCGTCCCCTTTCCTTTTCTGAACCCATATTGGGAATTCACGATAAGGCCCACCAAGTCTGCCCATGTTTCCAGTCTGGCCAAGATAACCCGTCCCAACAATTTGCATGATGCATCGATTAATGCTATAGGGCGATAGCATCGGGGGTCACACCTATCACCCTTCATAAAAATCGGCACCACCACTGCCTCCTTCCATGATGCCGGGATACGGCCAATAACAACTGCCCTAAACACATTCAATAACAATGGTGCCCATACATCAATATTATGCCTAAAGAAGTCCAAAGGTACTGCATCGGGACCAGGGGCTTTTAGTAATATGCCTTTCCTCAAGGCCTCCTCCACCTCTTGCAGTGTAAGCGAAGAGCTCAGAGACAGAGCTGTCTGTGAGGCCACCAACTCCCTAGAGTCCTCCGGCAGGCCCAGAGATGGTATTACATTTGGGTTAAAAAAAATTCCAAAATGGGCTTCCCATGATTCACCAGTAATCTGCATCACTATATTATCTTTTCCATCGCTCGTAAAAAGAGGGCGATTGACTACTTCCCAGAAGAGCCTACTATCTTTTAGCTCCGAGGCCTTCTCTAGATCTTCCCATGCAAGGTTTTTTAAATCCTGCTTCCTTTTTCTAATGGCCTCTTTATAGGTAATTCGAGTCGTTCTTACCAACTCTTAATTTCTTGGTTTTTGTTTTAGTGCCATTTTTAGGGATTTATGCGATGCAGAGCACACGGCATCAAACCATCTGAAGCCCTTTGGTTTGTTTTTCCCAATTGGTTTTTTGAGATGCTCGGCCACATGCCCACACAGAATTTCAAAATTCCCAATAATCTTTTCAGGGTTAGCTGTAGGCGATAAACATGACTCAATTTCGGAGCTGTAAGTGTTTAAGATCTCTGCCTCTAAGCCCACAGCATCTATTTTCCCCCATTTCAAGATGACTCCTTGGTTCCTGTTATATTTTATGGGTTGCTCCCAGACTGGATGTTTTATGATAACAGGACAACACAAGGAGAACATTAGGGGGTTATGATCACTTGCAGCATTTGCAATTATCTCAAGCTTGTCAACGTAATGGAAATAGCCACTAGACACAATTGCAAAGTCAATAACACTCATCAAACCTCTACTTTCCTGAAAGGTTGGTATTGGGGATGAATTAGGGGCAACCCAAGGCTCTACTATGCATAAATCATTTAAAACAATGATGTTATTTAGTGCATCCCCCTGGGGTGTATGTTTAAAACGTATCAGGGGTTGTTCATGTAAGTCCTCCAAACCGCACACATTTGAGCCACCATATTTACACAATGAACAATTGAAATCCCCGACCCATATAATGAAATGTAGAGGCCGGTCACAGCGTGCCTTAGATATTGCTCCTCCAAGCTCGTAATTATGGATATCTCATTATCATCAAAGATATTGTGGTACCAGTTGACCAGTAACAGCGGTTCAGGGAACAGATTTTCCAACAAAAGCAGTTGGTACCATGGGGTGTCAACTATCTTAGAAGTTACCAGGTTATTCAATTTAAGAGAGATTGCTGTCATTATCCCACCCTTTGCCCTCCCCGCTGGTGATGGCACCGCCAGGACGTTAAATGGTTGAAAGCCATTAATGTCCTGGACCGTTCGGCTCCATGTCTCCTGAAAACACAGGATATCATGGCAGCCTACGTAATCCAACCAAGCCTCATCCTCTAATCTACCAGCAAGTCCAGCGATATTCCATGAGATCAGGCAAAGCCTTGGTTCCCCTATATTACCACCCACAGGTTCTGGTCGTGTTGCCAAATCTTGCCTTTGGATGGGTAAATTTGGCTCACATTCTGAGATAACAGGGACCTCTAATTCTAGGGGGTTAGTAATCTGTGCTTCACAGACTGAGACATCCTCCACAAAGGTATCGTGACATCTTTCATCCCCCTTCTCCCTCAAGCTCAACTCTCCTATGGGGAAAACATTTTCCTTTCGGTTAACTGATGGTCAGTCCAGCCCCTCCATTCCCACAAGTGGATCAAAGCGGTTTCTTAGGGGAATATTACTTGGCATCCACCCTAGATATTCCTCTCCCTGAAATCTTAGTCTTGGGTCATTGTAGGGTGGTTGCAGGAAACTATTATCATTACATGGCGGCCCCCTAAAGTAACCATCACCCTGGTACCTCATTCCAGGGTGATTTTGGGTCGGCCATGCAACAACATTTCTCTGTGTCCACCCAGGATGTCTTTCACTCTGAAATCTTAACCCAGAATTGTTTTGATATAGGTTCGGAGGAACATGATTCAGATTAGGGTAAAAGTATTCCAAACCTATACATTGAATATCTCCCAATCTGGCGAACCTCGGTTTACGGCAAATCATATCTTTAACCCAGCTGTCCCTAAAATTAATCAGGATACAATCCCCTTCTATGTCTTTCTCACTTGGCCCCACCCAGGGGACCCTTCGCACACTAAGTATTTTTGTTTTAGCAACAGGGGGAAGTGGCCTATTATTATTAAGCCAGAATGTTACTTTATTTATGAGGTCCTGATTTGATTCCGATTTGTTTGGCACAACTGCTGGGACTCCTGTCAGGATTGCCATAAAAGGGGCAGAGTCGGGTGGCAAGTTTACGCAAAATTGTTTTTTTAAGGGAGCTCTTTCACTAGAGACTGTCACTCCCTGCGATGGAGTTGGCTTGGACCCAGAAGTGACTGCCTGCTTAGATGTAGTTGCCTTAGATGTTGATGCTGTGGCTGCTACAATCTTACCTTGAGAACCCACAGTAGCCACTGCAGGTTTAGTCAAAACTATTTGTACAGGGACTTCCTGAGGGTCTGCAATTGTAGGGGTTTGGGGAGCTTTACTTTGATTTTTCTGGCCCCCTTTCTTTGTTGTAGTACTATTACCCGCAGTGTCAGGGAGTTTGCTCTTATTAGCCAAAATTTCAAGAGAGTGAGTGTTAAGTGAAATAAGATGTTCTAATTGATCCAGTTTTAAATTAACAATTTGTGTTCTCTCTAAGAGGGGCAACAGGAGGTTTTTTACCATGTTTTCAATATTTACCAATAGTTCTTCATTATTATTTGGACAAGAAAGGGTTGTATGTCCCACATCTCCCGGGGGTATTCCCTTTTGCCTAACTGAGTTTGCTAAGACTCTTGATGCAGCCGTCTTTGCTGATTTGGCTCTGCTTCCCTTTTTATGATTCCCCTCTTTTTCGTTTACTAGTTTTTGTAACTACTGGATCAGAGTCCAAGACCTGGGGTTGCGTGGGGATAGGCCCAGCGGCACTCAAATTACAATGTTGGGTACTATCCCCCGTGATACTTGATGATATACGGTCTTCATTTGGAAAGTCCACTATATCATCAACAGTGGTTGTTTGGGAATCAGAAATTATTACAAGAGTTGGGCTGACTTCCAAATTATTAGGTATACTCTTTTCGGGAGTAATTGTAGAGCCAATTCGTCACAAAGAGGAGCGTTTCCCTGTTACCAAGTCTAGTGACAAACGCTTTTCTGTAAGGGCAATTTCTTTTTCTAATATCCCTGTTGCCTGAATAATAAAATCATCTAAAGTTCCAGTTGCTTTCCCACTACTCGTCTTTACAGTTACCTGCCTACCCTTCCCTGATCGTAAGGACATCATGAAAATTTAAACAGTACAATTTACAAGATTAAGAAAGGCGATAGGTCTAAACCTGAACAAGTAAAATACCTAATAACAGTAATTAAAACGAGTACTTTGAGTCCTCATATCCACGAAGAAAGAGAATGGGCCCGGCCCGTCCTTGATCGCCCTTGGACGGCCTTAGACGGTCCCGCCCTTGTCCCGGGCTTCTCCCGGGCGCTCCCGGACTGAACCAATGTATTTATAGGAAACCGAGTGAGGGGGAGAAGCCTGCAGGGAGAGCTGCCCTGGTGTAAGCGATGAGAAGAAGAAAGGAAATTTAGCTGCTGCCGAGTCGCTGCAGTTGAAGATTCAAGCCACTAAGTATCCCACCGAGGGTCTGATTCAGCAGCCTTTTTAGAGATCCAATTGGGGAGGAGCCTGCAGGGAGAGCTGCCCAGGTGTAAGCGATGAGGGCGGGCAGGCGGGCGCTCCTGGGACTGGTAGTCCTGCGCCTCCGCTCGCTCGCAGCCCTGCAGGTTCAGGTGTCAAATGGCTCCTCTGCTGGCAAATGGTTTCCTAAATAGCAGCCCCCACGACGCGGGACCCGCGAAGCGGGTACCGCGAGTTGCTGGCGGAGAAGAAAGGAAATTCAGCTGCTGCTGAGTCGCTGCAGTCGAAGATTCAAGCCACAAAGTATCCCACCAACTAGAGAGGCACATCGAGTAGGCACATTATGGAATATGCCACCAGTGACAGGGCACCATCCGTGCGGGAACTGTGCTGCATGCCCACAGACTAAACGCTCCACAACTATCGACATAGGGACTGGTCGCCCTTGGGAGCAAAGGCACTTCACGAACTGCAATAGTAGTCAACTGATTTATCTCATCACCTGTCCCTGCTCACTCAGGTATGTCGGTATGACTACTCGCAAAATAGGAACAAGGATTTCCGAACACAAAAGCACGATTAGGTGCAAAAAGCAGGCGACTCGATTAACGAATCACTTCCTAGAAGTAGGTCACAAACCAACTGACTTCGAATGGACCGTACTGGAACAACCAACTATTCCAGCACACATAACTGACGTGTCCAAACATCTATTTAAAATAGAGCAAAAGTGGGTGTACAAATTAAACTGCGACAAGGCTGGCCTTAACGAGGACATCCCCTGGTTGTCACTATGAAATCCTCGATCTTGGTAAGCGGTCCTCTTAGCAGAAGGAAATGAAAACAACCATCTATGCTGGCCTCTCGAGTGCATTATGTTGGAAGGGAGTATGACCATAATACATCATACATAAATGGGTTCATTCTCCCGGCTTGTGTCACAGGTCTAGGTATAGAAACAACCGCATCTCTAAACCTGTGCATCACCTCGTCACGGAGCTATCCCGGACGTCATTGATAATCCCCTGATAACATTCTTCTAAAATGCGATGTATACGGAGAGTCATTGAGTCAATTTCTAACACCTTATACACAGATAGACAATTTCTAATACTTCACATACTTGGTCTTTGTCTTCCAAATATATACGTAGTTTGGGTTGAATGTCAGAATTAATCAGGGTGCCATAACAATCAAAAATCCCGTTTTTATAAAGGTTGTGGTTTCAAGCAGTTACCTTACAAAAAACATACAGGGATATACTGTAGTTAATGGAAGTATTAAGCGATACTTATTCCACTGAATAACCCTTACCGAATAAGCGCCAATTCATCTCGCTGTCCAGTGCTCTCAGTTGTGGACTACATTTCCCATGATTCTCATCCGCACCCAATGAGAATCCAGCAGAAGTCAATAAGGAAGTAGCCAGCTCCTGCCACGGTACCTCCCCAAACAGCCCGGTAGGCTGCTAGGAGTCCCGACAGACAGGTAAGAGCCAGGCGATGCAGCTGTCCCGCAATAAACGAGGTGCGCGATGTAAAAGAAATGGGCAATAACAAGCCGTTAAATACGGTCCCCGATTCAGGGTGAGACAATGCAGCCCTCGTAGTAACAAGCGCGCTATCCAATTCACATAGATAGTAGCGACGGACAGGTAAGAGCCAGGCGATGCAGCTGTCGCGCAATAAACGAGGCGCGCGATGTAAAAGAAATGGGCAATAACAAGCCATTAAATACGGTCCCCGATTCAGGGTGAGACAATGCAGCCCTCGTAGTAACAAGCGTGCTATCCAATTCACATAGATAGTAGCGGAGTTAAGCGGTTGGATCTTGTTGCGTCTTCCAAATGCGGGCCCCCATTACGGGTGAGAGTAAAGAGCCCTGTTTGAAAAAAGCGTGTTATCCATTCCCTCAATGCTAATAGAGGAGAGCGAATGAGGGAGAGAAATAAATCCGACATATAACAAGCGTGGCATCGACCCCCCCAGTGCTAACAGCGGAGATATGCTCAAAAACACTAGCACTATCTCTGACAACAAGCCATAATACGCTCTGTTAATTTATCAATTTGCAAAGATGTTAGCACTTTCAAATCAGAACAAAGATAAGAATAAGAAAACGTGACACTTTTCCTTAAAAGCCAATATAATCACCAAAATATAGGAGAACAAACACCAAACTAGTTCTTCAAATGTACTGTTCCTATGAGTCTCTGTCTGTTGAGTAGTCACAAAGTTTCACAACTATACAATTTTCTACCCTCTAGAGCGGTGCCCCATTGTCCTGAGCTGCTTGCCAGGTGAGGTGAAGCACGTTCCCCTTGAAACCAAGGTGAGCCTATGGTACTTTGTAAAATAGGTTGTAAATGAAGGTCACTTGACCGTATATGCTAAGAATAATAATCTAGTCAAGTTAGCGGTAACCCATACTAATGATGGTTTGTTATCCTACTTTGTTCTTGTGTTTGTCTATGTGTGTGTGTTATGGTGATTCGACATCTGGACCTCTTCCATCTAACAAGGAGGACTACCAGAAGTGAACAGGTGACATTTACCATTGTTGTTCACTATTGATTTTTAGTTCATCACTCAAGAGCAGTAGCAATTAAGTTTATGGGTCCTGAAGAAGCGGTATGTACCATTTTGGGCCTTTAAATGTCCGCAGACACATGTCGACCAGATAACCCAGTCAAAAGTTATTTGTTTGAAACCATTTGACTTTTTTGCACTCTATTGTTTTTATTGTTGGAAGTGCACGACTACAGAATAAAATTATATTGCGTACACTATCCAATTTTACCACAAGCACTTTTCTTTCTTTACACTAATCACATATGCACTGCTTTCAGTTACGAACAAACAACATCCACCAATTATCTTGTATATTAACATCACCAGAACCAACCATCTCTCTGTAATACCTCTGGAGATGGTAAAATACGGACTACCTACTATGTGAAGTAGACCAAATGATGAATTGGGTGGCACAGGAAGAGTAACTGATGGACATTTTTTCATATAGGGTAAATGTCCGGTAGTTTACACTCCAATTTGGAAGCAGACACAGTCATCTCCATACACACATAGCCTTCCCATTGTCAAAGACCCACAGTTACTTTTTGTGTTTTCTATAGCTTGTTAGGGGGATTGTAACTGTGCTGAGGTCGTTAAACACTCGCTCAGACCCTCCAGCTATCTTTCTGTTTGTTGTAGGAATAAAAAACAATCCATTGGAAAGGATCGCGAAAGGAACTGCAGGAAAACTGTAGCCAGCTGTCCTTTGGCCCTTTTTTTTTTTTTACAGTTCTCGGTTGAGCTGATACCTTCGGATACCTGAAAGATACCGCTGATACTCTTGGATATTGCCGGCTGGTGTCTTGTACAGGGGTGGTCTGTGGGAAAAAGCCTCGCCGGAGAAAAAACTTGCTGAATCTCAAAAGACACTGATGGCTGCCTTTACCCCACGCCCTAACTCCGTTTCTTGTTTTGGAGCTATCAATGTTCGACTCGGCGATCAGCCTGCTGGAGGCGAAAGGCAGAAGGTGAGAAGCGGGGGCGCGTTGTGTGGTGGCGATATCACTTGACTGTCAATGTTCATCAGGGGAGCATAAGCAGTATAAGCTGAATAGTCGGGAAAAAATAAAAACAGGCACTGTGGGGGAGAGGTCGGCGGCAGTGAAGGTTCCTGCGAGAGGCTCATGTGGCGTCGCAAAAGTGAAAGCATGGGGAAACGCGAGAACAGACGCTGCTGACGCCGCCGTACACGCTGACAGCTCATGCCAGCAGCAAAGGCGCGCTCACAAGGACAAATCTGACATTGAAAAAGCACGCGTCCGACTCGTGTACACATATTCAAGTAAGCAAAGAGGAATACTAAAGTATACAAGAGGTCTCGAATGCTCGACCTAAAAAGGACAAATTGCACCGGGTTACGTGCATGAATTTATACAAACAACATACGTTGAACACTTCTAATTATAAATAGCGCTGAACAAGGAGATAGAAAAATATTATTTTTATTGAATATTCTTTTTTGATAGGTTTTTACTTATTTAAAAATTATACAATTAATTTTTATATCATCTGATAATGTGCTAGACATTCCTGCAGTGGGCGCATTTGCAGTCATGCATATGGTACAATAAAAGTGCAAGATGCCATCATACCTATTAGTTGCATGAACACTCTGGCTGGGAGAGAGTGTTGGTTTTGAAACCTTGTGACTAAGGCTCGAATGCTTTGTATCCTGGCTGGACTGGGATAAGCCAGAGCTGTAGACTGGTTTATTGTGGCTCCTAGGTATTGATGTACATGAGAGGGCTGGAGATGCGACTTCGTGTAGTTGATTGTAAATCCCAAGTCGTGCATTGTTTGAATTGTTTGAGATGTGTGTTCGACACACTGGTTGAATGACTTGGCTTTTATGAGCCAATCGTCTAGGTATGGGAAGACATGGATGTGTCGTCTTCTGAGATGTGCTGCTACTACTGCTAGGCACTTTGCAAACACTCTTGGTGCGATTGTGACCCCAAATGGAAGGACTTTGAAATGATAGTGTTGTCCTTCTAGCACAAACCTAGATACTTCCTGTGAGAAGGATGAATGGGATTGTGAAAATAGGAGTCCTTGAGATCTAGTGTAGTAAGGAAATCGCCTTGTTGCAACAATGGGAGCACTTGTTGTAAAGTGATCATATGAAAATGATCTAGGTGTATATACATATTGAGGGGCCTGAGGTCGAGAATTGGTCTTAGTGTCCCGCCCTTCTTGGGTATTAGGAAATACAGAGAGTAAACCCCTGTCTCTTGGTGTTGTAATGGAACTATTTCTATTGCGTCTTTTTGAAGCAATGATAGAACCTCTTGTTTGAGCAGCGCAAGATGTTCTGCAGACATTGGACGCTGTCTGGGTGGTATATGTGGAGGGGTAGCTGTGAGTTCTAGGCAGTAGCCATATTGGATAATCTGTCTTACCCACTTGTCTGTTGTGATGGAATACCAGACAGGTAGGAACTGTGCTATTCTCCCCCCTACAGGAGTGGAATGCTGTTGGGGGAGCAGAAGGAAGTCACGGCTTTGTGTTGGGAGAGGTTTGATTGTTGTTATTACGTCTCCCTCTGCCTTTGTAAATGTAAACGTAAATGTAGTATACTTGTAAAGCGTACAGCTGCCCCAGCAACGGGGTGTCCCGGCGCTGTATAACGCTGTGGAACCCTTCCTGGCTCTCCCTGTTAGATGCTCTTCCTGGGCACCCCCAAGGTGAAGCCAGGCATCCCAGTGTAGTTGGGGCCGTTGTGGAGATTAAGCAAGCTATTGCCCAGAGTTGCAGCGTGGGACCCATGATTAGAGTAGGCGCTGAGGCGAGAATTATCAAGTCCGCGGACATTGAGCCCAAGACCCTGCCGCGTCGGGACTTGAATCCTGGTCCCGGGCCCGATCTCTGCTTCAGAGTCTGCTGCTCTAACCAGTGAGCCACACTTCTCCACTGTTTGTTATTGCCTAGGTAGCTTCCTCTAAAATATCCTCTATTGGAGGATGATTGTTTTGTTTTTAAAAGAAGCTGAATTGTCTGCTCCAGCTTGTTTGGAGCCTCTCTATAAAAAGTAGCGACGAAAGGAGCCTCTTGTTTGTGTGGACTGCAAAGCTCCCATAGATTTGGCAGTCTCAGTATTTTTTCACTTTTTCAAGGGCTGTCTACACAGCTGGGCCAAAAAGCTGCTGTTGATTAAATGGTTGATGTAATATGGTAGTTTGCACCTCTTGCTTAAAACCTGAGATGCGTAGCCATGCATGTCGTCTGAGGAGGACGCTAGTATATATTGCTCTAGACACAGTGTCTGCTGCATCAAGTGCACACTTGATAGAAGCATTAGAAATTAGCTTACCCTCTTGTAAAAGGTCATTAGCCTGTGCTTTATACTGGTCAGGTAGATGCTGTAGGAGTATTTCTAGCTGATCATAATGAGCCCTGTCGAATCTTGCGAGGAGGGCTTGTGTGTTAGCTATGCGCCACGTGTTACCTACTTGGCAGCTATTCTCTTGCCTGAAGCGTCTATCATCTTTGACTCTTTATCAGGCGGTGGTGCATCACCTGATGTTTGGGAGTTTGCTCTTTTTCTAGCGTTGGAAACGACTAGTGAGTCTAAAGGTAACGGACCTTTAATGTATGTAGGATCCCCAGGAGCAGGGCTATATTTCTTTTCTATTCTGGGGTTTATGATCCTAGCCCGTACAGGGTCTTTAAACACTTCTGGTGCGTGTTTAATTACTCCTTTGATCATAGGTAGAATTTGCACTGACCTCTGGGCTTGCTCAAAAGTGTCAAGTAGAAAATCCTCTTCTGCCTCATCGGAGTGCACTGTGACCCCATGATGGATGGCAGCTCTATTGAGTAAGTGTCCAAACCCAATATTATCTTCAGGAGAAGGTTTGGATGGGTATGCCTATGGATCAGGAATATGTGGTACATCCTGTGGAACATATGGTGGGATTGGGTACTCCCAGTCAGGTGATCTTTTGGGCAGTTAAAAGGGTCATTTGGGTCATTCCCTCCCCCTATAATATCATCGTTATTATTATTAGGAGGGGTATGTTGTGGTGAGAAATGCGTTGGAGAATTGTGAGATGGTGAAAGAAGAGGAGGAGAGAGATTGAGGTATAGGAGAAGAAGGGCGCATAGGTGATGTCGCAGAGTCCTTCTTTACAGGCACTGGATGTGGAGGTGCTGTATATAGGTTTCTCTTTCTGTGTGGCCCAGTAGACACATGTCCTGTGTCTGGGTCAATATAGATCTTTTTGTGTAGAGGATATGGGTGAAAAAGCCCCTCTTCTTCAGGAACCGCTTTCGGTGCAGATTTTTCCACTTCCGAGCGTGGTTGTGTCCTTTGTATGTCTTTAGCCTTAGGAGTCGTGACAGAGTCCTTTGGCGTAGAACTTGGCACCAAAGATGTTGGCTTTGAAGCCGAAGCTGGTTTAGTCGGCGTGGTAGCATCAGAAGCAGTCTTTTTTTACATTCGTAGCAGATCTGTCTTTCGGAGTCTACGGTTTCGGACTTATTTTCGGAACCTGGACTTTTTTTCGGTTTCGGTGCCGATAAAGCTGGTGGTATCGGCACATGCGGTCCCGAGCTACCGGAAGGCTTTTGTATTTTCTTCAGAGCCGAGCTCGATCGAAGGCTTCTGTAGTAGTTTTTCGGTCGAGACTGGGTCCTGAGGCGGTGTATTGACCTTTGCCTTCGATTTGGGTGTTGGGTGTTGGGGTTGGTGTTGGTGTTGGGGCAGTGGTACTCACGCGTTGACCTGAAGGTATGAAGTCATCGGAGTCGTCTGCCCCAGATAAGATTTCGTGATCTTCAGTACCTTCCTCGGGGACATCTGGACCTTCGAAAAGGTGTTCTGGTTCCGGAGCTGATCTCTGCATGATTTGTCAACGGGCCCTTCGATCTCTAATAGTCTTCTTGGATCGAAAGGATGTGCAGGCCGGACAGCTGGACCCGTCGTGTTCTGGTGATAAGCACAGGTTACAGACCTTGTGATGTTCACTGTGCGGTCATTTTGCTCCACACTGGGGGCATTTCTTGAACGGCGTCCTTTCCATAAGTTGTAGGCCTCACGGTGTGATAGGCCCAACGGCCTGCGTCGATGACCGGAATCGAGCTGATGAGATGTAGTCGATGTTTATTGATGTCGAAAGTTGTTTAGAAGAGTTTGAAGTAAGTTTTCTGACGCGTCGAACTACTTAGAAGTAGTTTCCAACCGTAGCGGAAAAGTTGCATCCGAACCCAGTGGCGGGAAAAAACAATCTAAGGATGGAGTTGATGCCCATGCGCACTATCGTCCAATGGAGGAGTCACCTATCTCGTGACTACAAAGACTTCTTCCAAGACAACAACATGCAATCATCCGAGCCCAACACCAGGTGACGATTTAATGCACAGTGTGAGATCCGCAGCTCATATGCCTCGAACAGTATATTTTGATACCTGTTGGTTCTAAAAGTAAAACTATATCTTTTGATATAACAACAATTGGCCTGGAGTTCAGTTTTTGAGTGTGTGAAACCTTTTGCTGACTGAGTGTGTACAACAAATGCTTTACACTGTCCTCTGGTACTGCCTTACTGCTCGACCAAGCTACCACTTTAGAGAGTAAGGTCACACCTGACTAACCTCTGGGGATTGTGGACTCTATACACACTGTACCTTACTTTGGTCCAGTATATATAGAGCCACTATCTCACAAGGGAGAATCATCTCCAGACAATCTGCAAAACACATTGGTCCAATATGACAGACTGCCATGGTGTAGGAGATGGCAGATCCTGCTGCCCACTAGGTGCCCATGAAAAGGGGGCAGATTATAAGGGCTTGAAGGCTGCGGCAGAGGGGGTGGTGAACTGGCTCGACCAACAAGGTTTGTGGGTAGGCCGTCCTCCGTAACGCAGAAGCTTGTGCGCTGCGGTGGTTTGGCAGGAAGACACGCAGCTGGAAGTTCCTTCCAAGGCCACAAAAGGCAAATTTGAGGTGGCGAGGGGAATGGAAAGACCCATGGATGAGGCCATAGCCCTCTTGTCCATAATGTTGGCCAACGAGTGCGGGCGAAATTGGCCATCACGGGTCGGCTCTGGGAGCGGCTTTGCGCTGGCGAAGATGGCACCGCTTCGCATCCTCAGAGCGACGAGCTGACGCTTGAGCGCAGAACGTGTGGGACAACGCATGGTAGCAGGGCGCCGATGTACCGGCTGTACGTGGAGGAGAGCGAACTCTGGGGGCACTGTAATGGCCGCCTGATAGTATTTACGGAGGGCTGGTGCGTGGGACTCCCTGAGCACCTCTACAAAATGGCGGACGGGACCCAATGTGGCAGCGTCCTGTGTTGCGCGGGCGTACAATACCGGTACAATCGGGGCTATGGATCGGGGAGCGCTCCTTCATTGCACACTATACTAACACCATCAGGTACCAGACTGTGCGCTCCAATCGCCAGGTTGTAGGCCACATCCGGGAAGACCGGTTTGGATTATTAAAATGGCGGCCCCTGGTGTAAATGGCAGAATCAACGGCGCGGGTGGAACCTAAGAAATGCACAGTCCTCCAAGTAAGGTGTGGGGGCGGCAGATATCTATGGGAGGCGGCTGTCTCCACGAACTTTGGGGCAAATGCAATAATGCTGAGTAAAGATGGCTAATAATGTGGAAGGCAGTTGTGGTGTGCAGGGAGAGTGCGTCTCACTACAGCACTTATACGGCATAAGCATCAATGGCAAGTTACTTCACAACTCATATAATCTACTTCATAAGTACATTGGAGATGACGGCGTCGCACACGTTACAGTGTTAATGGTGATTTTGTCCTACTATCTGGGCACCCTGGAATTAAACGCTGGCCGACCTCGTGACTAAGTGCGTACTATTGTGGACTGTGGGAGGAACACCGGTGACAGTGGCAAGCCAACGCTGCTGTTTAGGATCACAACATTGTGTTGTTGTAGGCTGCTGGGGGCGGCATGCAGATCATCGCGGCAGCCGTGCGTTGAGGGGCCACACTGTCCCGCGCCAAGTGAAGCGCGTGGCGCAAACACCGGACTATACAGTGTTGATTTCACCGTCCATATTGTGCTCTTTAAGTGAGCGAATACAGGGCAAGAGGTACCGGGAACTGGGACGGTACTAGAGGTGTTGCAGGGTACGCTGTCTTGGTTGCCGTGGATGGCTGGGCACTGAGTGACACATACAACTAAGAGTAATGGAGGGCCTAAGGGGAAACGTGTTTATAGACCTCTTGGTACCTTGTCCCCCAACTTGACAGTAAAAAACACGAGAGGTGCCAGAAGTCTAAGTTTGCTGGGACCTATATAGTATCCCTTCTGTAAGACAAAACCAACAGGTTAATGTACCAGAAAAAACATTCCAATAGCGTGAATGTAGAACCACATAGGAGAGGAAGCTCAGAAAGAAAGACTGAAAAAATGCTTGAAAGAATACCCATCACCCCACTCAATAGCGGAACTTCGTCATCTGGGTTTGTTTGGTTGAAATAGTGGTGTCCAGCATGTCCTTCCTCAGGACAAACCCGGGGCTAGCAAACCTGGAACCACATGATTGACCCTCAACCATAGAAGATGAGCGAGTACAGGCTGTAGGGGCAAAGTTGCAGTGCTCAAAAGAAAAGTAAAGATAAGGAAAAATTGTGATCAAAGTGTGATAAAAATACCTATCTTGATGTCATAAGTATAACTTTATTGGGTCTGTCCATCAAGGTACAACATACCTAAGGCAGTCTGCAAACTCCCTATGGTCAGAGACAAGGTTATTATCTGACCTTGAAGCCCTAAGACTGCCCACATAGGACAGAGCTTCCTAAGTAGTATAAAGGATTTATCATCCAAATAAATTCTTATAAATTCTTAATCCCAAATTTTGGTTCTAACAAAATGAAATGAAGTATTGCTGTACAGGAAGATATCTGAAAAGAGCTCCTATTTTAAAGAAAACTAACTCCATGCTCTCTTCATTAGGACTCTAAACTCCCTGCGCAGCTGATCTTACCCTTCACTTCTTATCAAAAGCGCTCTCACCTCTCCGTCGTTGCCTCGGTCTTTGTGCTGAGCCGAGGGGTAGGTGGAGACGCTGTGTACTAAACCGCGTGATATACGGCTCATGCGGACCTGAGAGCGAGCCGGATACAGTAATGCTCTAATTGGATAATCATCAGCCAATCGTCTTACTCGGTTCTCAAACCTATCCAATACAGCCGCGGCTCACATACAGAGCTTCAAGTAGCAAGTTATGACACCCATGAGGTAGAAAACTTTGTGATTGGTCCATTACCAAAAGCCGGAAATAAAGGAACCGGAAATAAAATAACAGCCCGCTTTGTTTGCATAGGAATCATTCGAAGAAACCGGAAATAAGGATACCGGAGATGTAATCCCAACCCGCTTTGTTTATACGCGAGTCATCCACGTAGTTGTAAATGACGGGCAGACTGGGGGCCAAAATCTGACTTCCAACGAGATCGCGGAGTCTGTAAATCCACTAGCCTGTGTTTGAACCAGCGGGATAATCATTAGGTCAACTCGACCGGAAACATAATTACATATGTGACCATATTGTGTAGTCGTTAGGGAGAGAAATCAATCCCAAAACTCAGCATACATAGATGTCCCGTTTAAACATAACTCTAAGACAGGCATTTTATCGAATTCCCTTATGTTCAAATCTAGGCATGACCTAGATGTAGTGTATCGATTAGTATGACGGGTGTCTACATGCCCGATCTTGAAGCTCACAGAATCTGACTGTAGCGTGGATGTTAAGTTATGTGTAGATCATTAAGACACAACAGTCTATATATCTAAATATGTGCCCTTAGTGTGTCATACATATCCTTACAATTCAATTATATGTGCATCATTTAGACACAACAGTCTGTGTATCTGGCCATGTGCCCTTAGTGTCTTGTACTTATCCAATGTTACGGCCCCAAATCCAATTATTGCATAGTATATAATTGAATGTCAATCAATATAATCACACAACACACCATGTATCCGTGTGTGTGTCTTAGGTATGTCGTGTGGCGCGCATCGAGTACGTTGTAGTCACCAGACGGTATACCTTTACATTGTTCTCTGAGACTAAAATGGAATCCCATTAGCAAACTGAGTGTGTGTAGCAGATACCAACTCCCAGTGCTTCCCTTCTATTTTGTTGAAAAATGATTTTCTGGATGGTAACCCTAGACCGAGTATATTGGACTAAGTGAATACCATACCAGTGTCTGTTCAGACATGTCCTAACAGATATCTTCACTCGAAGTCATAACTTGTTATTGTAATTTTCAGCCTCATCAAACGTGCAATGCACTGTGTGAGAAAGAACATCTACCCTTATGACTATAAGAGTGCAGGTGACAAGATCCTTTCTTATAGGGAATCAACAATTGGAGTAAAGAAAGGTCATAGTATTTTGTTATCCCAATCATATAATGCCTAGGAATATAAACTTAGAAATCAGTTTATAGTTGCATCCAAGGGATCTCATCGTTCAATCCTTCCGTATCACTTCTGAGTTTGAACACCCATCTTTGTTCTTTTCTTAGTAGAAACTGAGAAATGTCTGTGATATGGTTGGGTATGAATGGTTGTTCCAAAATTACCCACTCAAGGTCTTCTGCCTGATGTTTCTCAGTCAAGAAATGAGAAGTGAGCCGAGTTGCCTGCTTACTGCGCCTGATTGTACTCTTATGTTCTTGTATGCGCAATTTAATTTTTCTCGTTGTCATCCCAATGTATCTCAAACCGCATGGGCAAGTAATTAAATACACCACCTTCTCACTATTGCAGTTCGTGTGGCGCTTGGGCAACCATGGTCGGTTGGTGCCTATGTCAACTGATACGTTTTTTTTTGTTTGCGGGCACACCGAGCAATTCCCGCACGGATAATGACCTTGTACCGGAGGGAGATTCCACAAAGTAGATGTGGAGTCTTCCGTGCTTTGTCGGGGTCTGGTGTGAACCAATTCATCCTTCAGGTTCATCCCTCTTTTGAACGAGAATAGTGGTAGAGGGATGTTCTCACCTGAGCTATTCAAAATCTTCCACTTCTGTCTTATGATTTTCTGGAGTTTAGACGAGGAAGTGTTGAAGGTAGTGACGCAAACTAATTTGTTCAATGGTGGTTTTTCCACTGGGGGTTCGAAGAGTGACTCACGATGATTATTTGAGGCACGTTTCAGTGATTTTCTGATTAGATGGCCAGGATACCGGCGCATCTTCAATTTTGTAGAAAGATCTTTTGCCTGAGAATGGAAGTCTGCAATATCTCAACAGTTTCTCCTCACCCTCAGGAACTGTCCAAAGGGGAGGTTCTCTCGTAGAGACCGGGGATGGTAACTATCAAATCTCAGTAATGCATTACGCGCCATAGGTTTTCGATATAAAGAGCTGGCTAGATGCCCATCTTCTGGGAAGATCAATAGGTCCAAAAATGGGAGTCTCATCTTGCTATGCTCTAAGGTAAACCTCAGGTAAGGATTTTGGCTATTGAGCCATTCATAAAAAACCTGTAGAGTGTTTATCTCCACGCCATACCACCAGGATGTCATCAATGTACCTCTTCCACACCACCAACTGTTGATGATGTGGATTGGTGGTCGTGAGGATACATTGAGTTTCAAACTGGTGGACATAGAGGTTTGCCAAACTTGGCGCAAATTTACTGCCCATTGAGGTCCCAGACCTCTGGAGATACAGGGAATCCTCAAATGCAAAAACATTTTCTGTCATGGCAATCCTTGCTAATTCTGTTATGAAATGAACAGGTGTCACACTCTCCAGGGAAGAATTCTCCAGGAGTTCTTGGATCGTTTGCAGAGTCTCTCTTTGAGGTATACAGGTATACAATGATTCTACATCAAAGCTTACTAATATGTCAGAATCTGTATTGAACTGTACCTCTGGCAGTAGACGTAAAACGTCTTTCGTGTCCTGGAGATATGTTGGCATCATTTTAACAAGAGGATGTAAGAAAACATCAACAAATGACGATAAGGGTTCCAATAAAGAACCGATACCCGAGATAATTGGCCGACCTGGAGGTGGTCTGGTCGGCTTGTGAATCTTGGGTAATGTGTAGAAGTATAGGGTAGTTGGAAACCTTGCCACCAAGTATACGGCCTCTTGTGGTGTGATCCATCCCTCCGTACTTGCTTCTTCTACTAGATGTTTGATCTCATTTGTGAGTCTGACAGTTGGGTCCTCATTGAGACGGATGTAAAAATTAGTATTCTCTAATTGTCTCAAGCATTCTGTGCAGTAAGCTGTGGTGTCCTGAATGACAATGGCCCCACCCTTGTCCGCTGATTTGATTGTGATATTAGTGTCTCTGGACAGAGTCTCAAGTGCAGTCCTTTCTATTTTCGATAGATTTTGATACTCCCCTTGTTTGGTGAAGTTGAGGGACTTCATTTCATGTAAAACTGCGGCCTCGAAAGCACCAACTTTCGAAGGTACTTGCTGGAGCATGGGCATAAAGGTAGATTTTACCCTTAGTCCTGTGTTTGTATCCACCGGAATTTCATGTTCCTTGTTTTTGAAGAAGTAGTGTAATCTTACAGTCCTGAAGAATCGTTCAATCTCTCTTCTTGCTTGGAACGGTTCTCCAGTATTGGTGGGAACAAAACCCAAACCTTTGTTCAGTACTGCTTGCTCCATAGGGGTTAGAACACGGGTGCTGAGATTGACCACCAGGTCATTAGTGGAGTCAGAAGTCATATCGGTTGGCCTAGTGTTTTGCCCGTCATTTACAACTAGGTGGATGACTCGCGTATAAACAAAGCGGGTTGGGATTACATCTCCGGTATCCTTATTTCCGGTTTCTTCGAATGATTCCTATGCAAACAAAGCGGGCTGTTATTTTATTTCCGGTTTCTTTATTTCCGGCTTTTGGTAATGGACCAATCACAAAGTTTTCTACCTCATGGGTGTCATAACTTGCTACTTGAAGCTCTGTATGTGAGCCGCGGCTGTATTGGATAGGTTTGAGAACAGAGTAAGACATTTGGCTGATGATTATCCAATTAGAGCATTACTGTATCCGGCTCGCTCTTAGGTCTGCATGAGCCGTATATCACGCGGTTTAGTACACAGCGTCTCCACCTCCCCCTCGGCTCAGCACAAAGACCGAGGCAACGCCGGAGAGGTGAGAGCGCTTTTGATAAGAAGTGAAGGGTAAGATCAGCTGCGCAGGGAGTTTAGAGTCCTAATGAAGAGAGCATGGAGTTAGTTTTCTTTAAAATAGGAGCTCTTTTCAGATATCTTCCTGTACAGCAATACTTCATTTCATTTTGTTAGAACCAAAATTTGGGATTAAGAATTTATAAGAATTTATTTGGATGATAAATCCTTTATACTACTTAGGAGGCTCTGTCCTATGTGGGCAGTCTTAGGGCTTCAAGGTCAGATAATAACCTTGTCTCTGACCATAGGGAGTTTGCAGACTGCCTTAGGTATGTTGTACCTTACCCAGATAGGAAGAATTTCATCCTGCCTATGGTTTCCTGACCTGCCGTTCATATGTCACTGTTGAAAGAAACTATTTGGATTTTTTATCAAAAAGTCCTCATTTTATAGATGAATTGAATAGGTGTTTTTATTATTTTTCCAGTGCGTGGCCTCCCTTTTCCTGAGCGGGCGCCAGGTGAGGTGAGGTGGTTCCTCCCTACAATTTGGGTGAGTTGAACACAATGTAACTAGAAGGTTGATAAGGACATAAGATAGTCCTGAGAACATGAACTCTAACTGGAGCTTATGTCTATTTGTTTTTTCCACACAGGAGAGGATACACCAATTCTCTTATTCAAGAGATTGGATTTGTTTTTCTCACAATATAGAAAGTAAGTGTTGCAGTAGTGAATCATAGGTCCTGAAGAAAGCCTACCCAGGCTGAAACATGTCGACCAACTTACAATCTTGGTAAATAGCAATTCCTTGCATGCTATTATCACTCTGCTTTTAACCATACCATCTTGATGGACAGACCCAATAAAGTTATACTTATGACATCAAGATAGGTATTTTTATCACACTTTGATCACAATTTTTCCTTATCTTTACTTTTCTTTTGAGCACTGCAACTTTGCCCCTACAGCCTGTACTCGCTCATCTTCTATGGTTGAGGGTCAATCATGTGGTTCCAGGTTTGCTAGCCCCGGGTTTGTCCTGAGGAAGGACATGCTGGACACCACTATTTCAACCAAACAAACCCAGATGACGAAGTTCCGCTATTGAGTGGGGTGATGGGTATTCTTTCAAGCATTTTTTCAGTCTTTCTTTCTGAGCTTCCTCTCCTATGTGGTTCTACATTCACGCTATTGGAATGTTTTTTTCTGGTACATTAACCTGTTGGTTTTGTCTTACAGAAGGGATACTATATAGGTCCCAGCAAACTTAGACTTCTGGCACCTCTTGGGGCACTGAGTGAGCCAGAGGAGTTGTGTACGTGGTGCTTTCAGCTGGGGCGCACTTACCTGCACTCTCCAAAGCCAATAACTCCTAGCCACATACAAGGAGGCAACCTCAAGCGTGGAGCAGATTCCCTCTTTCGGCGCGCCTGATCCCAACGTGGCGGCTGCAGCACAAAGGCGGACAAACCCCAGTCACAGAGGCCTAGGAGGCACCAGATAAGTGGGAGGTCAAAAGCCAGAGGCCTCTGGGTCCTCAGAGGAACAGAGTGAAGACCCAGCCGGACCTTGGACATAGTTCTCATCGTCTATAGCCCTACCTCTTTTCCCTTACCTCACACCTCTTCCTCCCATGCCACATTAGTCTTGTATCATGTACCTTTGTAACATTGCTATTTGTTTGTCTTTTTTTGAGTATGCATCACCATGCTCCAGTAACTGTTTGTAGCCATGTAATTGTTACCGGACTACCTACCCCATACCCCTCCCCGCTGTACTCCTCTCCACTTTCCTGCTACTGACCTCTGCCCTCACCTGTTCCTCACCCTAGTCCCCACCCTGTTTACCTGTGAATTTTCCCTAGTCATTTGAGATCTAGCTATTTTGTCTGATGCCCATTGGAGATACCTTGTTTAGCTATAGGGGAGACAGGTTGGGGATTCCCTCCTTGGACGTCACCTACCCTTTAGCCAGACTTCATTTCGTCTTTCCTCGTCTCTTCCTCCATTTCTCACCTTCCTTGTCCCCTCACCTCTACGCTCCATTTATTTTGCCCTCCATGTTCTTTATATGTTTCCCATTAAGACCTAGCTACTTGGCCAAAGCCCGATGAGCTACCTGATAGCTATAGAGGAGATGGGTTTTGGGACTTCCCCCTCGACTGTCACCTACCCAGCCCGACTTTGGGCATACTTTCCTTCGTCTTTCTGCCGTATCTCCCTCCCACCCCTTTACCCTTACCCCCTTCCCCTCTACACTTCACTTATCTCGTTTTCTATGCTCTTGTAATTGTTTGTCTAGCAACTGATGTAAATTGGAACTGGCGTATTCTTGTAATTTTGTGGAACCTCATGTAAAGCGCTCTGATACCTCCAGGTCTAACCAGCGCTATATAAAACTCTTAAAAGAAAAAGAAAAGAAAAATAAAAGCTAAATCCGCCTGGACTCAGTAGAGGTGATGGCCATCAAAGGGCATGTCAATCAGCAATGCTTGGCCATCCCAGGAAAGGCAGTCATCATCATCCAGGTGTGGCACCTTAAGCCCTCTTTTGACAAAACCCCTGCACCCAGTGAGTCGTTGGTGTCCATTACACATCGGTTTGTGAACTTAGCTGCATCTCTCCTATTGGCAACTGCCTGGGAGAGTACAGCCTGGGACTCCTCCGGGACCGTTGGCACAACGGTATCCCCCAAAAGTGAGGGAATGGCGGCTCAAAAAGCACGCAGTGTTCACAGACTGCAGTGCCAAGCTGATGGAAGAAAACATTCATCTTGCTTAAGTTGCCCCGCCACTTGGATTCCCGATATGATAGTGCGGTTGGGAATGCGCCTGGCTTTACGTGGGAAGTGGAAGCTTGGACCACCAAGCTCACCCGGGTAGGGTGTTGCGTAGTAAGTTGGTATCCCCTAGGACTGGAGGTGTTTGGTGGGCAACGGTCCTGCTCACAGGAGTCCATGCTTTGGGCTACAACCAAGTCCCAAGCAGGACGTCAGTAAGAGCCTCATTAAACAGGAGAAGCAGTTCTGAAAGGGACACTCCTGGTTGAAGCACTTCTGTCGAGACGTTGGTCTTGACTGTCACCAAGGGCAAGCTAAGGTCCGAAACTTCTGCTGCCCTGGTCACCGCCAATGCAAATGATGCACCCTGCTCTGCAGCCAGGAGGAGGATGCAGCATGCCAGTATTTGAAGTATGCAGCCCACTGGCATGTGCCAAACCGTCACACCCGTCCATGTTAGGGTCATATTGCTGGTATTCTTCAGGGTCCAGCAGCTCCTACCACTCCGCCCTGAGCCCATAAGAATAAGAATCTAGTCGGGCAACACCCATTGAGTTCAGTGTCGGAGATCAGAACGGGGACGGCAACAACACGAGTGTCAGCATCGGGGAAAGTCGAGATGGCACAGCTGGCGCCGGGCCAGATCTATCTGTGGATTCATAGGGCTCGCCGCCACAGGCACGGATCCAGTAGGGGCCCCACCAAGAAATGAAGGAAAGTCAGACAAAACTCGCCGCCCAAATATGAGGCACATGGCCTCTTAAAACTCTTAATTGGGTCAGGGGGTCGTTCCATCTCTCGGAAACGCAGGGAGGCGTGGATACGGCCAAGGAGGAGAGCCAGACCTCTAATGTCGACACTCTCTCATCTCATCGGCCAATGGACTAGAAGTTGAAGACCTCGTCAATGACTGCTTCTTGTGGGACTTACCTGAATAACCCGACGACATTGGGGTACGACAAGGATCTGACTCCACGACCGATTCAGGGGACCTTACTCTCGACCGTCATATGTCAAGACCCAGGAGCTTCAAGGATCGCTCCCCCAAAACCTTCAGGTTCATGGCCCAGCAATATAATCAGGCCTTCAGGTCGTGGTTGCGCTAAAGGCATCAAAGTAATGCACGGTATAGGTCTGTCATCAACAGAGCGGTGACAGGTGCCACAGGGCTTGAAGCCTGCCTTCAGAGAGCACATCCATGCTACACAAGGAGGATAACCTCAAAAAAGTCTTGACAAAAAGTCAGAAAAGGTTAGTCATAAATGGATTAAAGAGTAGCTCTCACCAGATCTGCAATGACTGTACGTAAAGAAAATAACTGATGTCAACACAGGGTAGACGCCTATACAAGCACCGCGCGTGTCACATCCAGCGCGGATGACGCCACGCGGAGTAGATCAAAGCCACCTATGGGTGCGCAGGGGTACTGATCACGTAAATTTGCCGGAACCAGTATGATGCCGGAGAATAATTCTAAGGTAAGGAATCTGAAGCTAGAAGTTTTAATCAGATCTTCTCTTTCTTCAGGAAGAGTTTGAGACGGTGCAGATCTAGAATAGGACAAAGCCCTCCGTCCTGTTTCGGACACCAGAAAGTAGCGGGAATAGCAACCGTAATTTACTTCTGATGCAGAAATCCCTTTGATAGCCCCATTAGACAGAAAGGACAACACTTCCTGCAGGCAAGATGGTCCGCCGCAAGCCGGTCGTAGGTGGGTGGCAGGGGTTTTCTGAAAGGGAATGGAGTAGCCTCGCTGGACGATTTGTAGAACCCACTTGTCTGATGTTATGGACTACCAGTGGGGCAGGTGATGGCGAATCCTAGCCTCCACTGTATGCCAGTGCTGGTTTTAGATCGAACTAAGGGGCGTAGCAAAGACATCGATCTGAACGGATGCTCTGACCCCTGGGTCAGAGTGTGACAGAGTAAATCCTCTATCATGGTGCAACCCCCTACTTCCTGGAACCCCCGCCACAGAGTCCACCAGAGCTGTCGCTGCAGGAGACCTTGTTCTTAGCAGCGCCCTGACCCCCGACTTGGTGATCTTAGGGAGAGACAAAATGGACTCAGATGCCATGCCGGCAGGAGAACCGGGCACAAGGCTGCAGCCCTAGGGAGCAGCGGGGCTGCAGAACAAGTTCAGCGGCACCCAGGAATAAGCCATTGCTAGTTGTATTATAGCTCTATCCGGGACCAAGCTCTGCAGGTGTGATGGTGGGGACCAGGCGCAAACTAGTCAGGGCTGCACGACTGACCTTATGGCGCCTTGCCGACTGGCCCCACTACTGCTTCTGCATACCTACTGAGAGAGGCACCATCCTCCCAGGCAGTCACAGGTTGGGGGCGCCGGAGACAGGATCCACTTACTGAGGGCCTTATGGATCAAAGTTTCTGGAGGTGGTGCAGCTGCCCTTGCAGCCACTGTGGAACCAAAGTGCTTGCTAGAGTGCTGGGAACATGACCAATGATGGTGAGAGAAACGCTGACCCCTTCACTTTGTAAAAGGCACAGGGTTGCAGTGGCCAACCAGACATGGCCCGAGCCTTGCCCTTCTGAGGGCCTGGTGGTCGTCAAGCTTGAGGTAAAGGCAGAGCCTACCTCCCCTAGTCACAAGGAGCTCCTGTTGGGACCCAGTGCCACCCACCCAGTCATGTGGCATCAGCTGTGATCTGAGAGCACTAACAAGGTGGGGACGCAGTGCCTGTTTCACAAAACATCCCTCTCCTTGGCAGGAAGCTTGCATTAAGCCACAAGGTGGACTGAGCACAGAACCTCCTTTCAGAAGACACAAAATCTTCATTAACAGCACTGCATCCCACAGTGACAGAATTACAAGCTCAACTGCTGCAGGTAGTCAAGGAGGTGAAAGAACTCCAGATGAGAAAGAAAGATGGTGAAGGTTGCTTTAGTTGGAAGACCATTCGGATCTTCAGGATACAAATAAATAAATAAAAATTAATAATACTAATACTAATACCAGAGGCCCCAACATAAAACTTTTCCTAAAACAATGGCTAACTGGGATGGTCTTAGCTGGTTCACGTGGGAAGCTGGAAATGCAATTTTTCAAAGGGAAAACCCAACCAGCCTGCCTGAAGCCACTCAGAGGAGGAGCAGTCTGCCAAAGCGAGAGACAGATTGTAGAGGAAGTTAAGCACTACAACAAAACTTGTTTGAGGTGTTAGACTCGGATCCTGGCTAGGGTTGGGTAGGGCACGGCAGCGGAGACCAGTGATTTAGATTTGAAAATGACCAGAGCCAGTTGTGTGCCCACGGTAAACGAAGCGAACATGGGGTTAACCGGTTCATGGTGGGGAGAATTAGGACCTGGAAAACAGAATGCCAACTGCTTCAGAGACATGCTTCTCATCTTCAGATGAACTAGGACACAAGCCTCTGCATGGGGGATGGGGACATGCTTGTACGGCTGATGGGTGGGTCTCAGCCCTGCGCACCATTGTGGACAATTTCATCAGTTTGTACAGGGTGTTTCTACCCCCAAGACCTGGGTGGGGGACCTGGGGATGTTTCAAGTACACTGACGCTTGATTGAGATGGAGTAGTTTCTGTCCTGTAACTCCAGTTCTGTAGTAGGGGTATCTCTGTTATAGTCATAATCTAGTGAATAGTCCCGCCCATGTGCGTGGACCCCGGCAATCAAAAATAATCTCTTAAGTTGTCAAATCATGCAGAAACTGCAAAGACACTTAAGAGAGAATTTAAAGACAAATAATGCAGCCTATATCCACAGGCTACACTGTCCAGTACTTCAACTAGAAATTCCACCAAACATCACCACATGATAGAGAGGAAGGCATGGACAGACAAGCCTCATAGGCTGCCATTATGTGGCTTAAATAGGATACTGTGCCTTTAAAAGAACTTTCTCCCAGTATCCCAGAATGCATAGCAGGTCCCTCTTACTTTCAGTTCTTTTTGAAGGCGAAGCACGCCAGACCTGTAGCATTCCTTACATGAATAAATATCTCCACCGGGGAGGAGGGAGGGCGCTTATGACTATAACAGAGATACCCCTACTTCAGAACTGGAGTTACAGGACAGAAACTACTCCTTCTGTAGTAGGGGATCTCTGTGTATAGTCATAATCTAGTGAATAGAATGGCAAGGCCATCCCCACACCAAAGCGGCGGTGGAGAAAGAAATTAACACCACTATTGTGCGAATAAATTACGCAGCGAAGCCTGTCCAACCTGAGCATCTGCCCTGGCATCAGTGTCCAGACAGTAATGCTTAGTAAAGGTATGAACCTGCTTCCAAGTGGCTGCTTTGCAGATTTCAGCAATCGGCACGTTACGGAGCAAGGCGGTCGTGGCAGCTTTGCCCCTGGTGGAATGAGCCTTAGGCTTACCTCCTAAGGTCTTATTAGCTTTTTGTTATGTTATGTTAATTTATTTCTTCTATAGCGCTCGGCTACTCCTAGGAGCATCCCGGCGCTTTGGCGAAGAATATCAGCAGGTAGAACAACAACATAACAGCTAAAACGCAGACAGAAGAAGGAAAAAACTATTTAGTAAAAAGCCACGTCCTTCCTAAAAACAAGAAGGCTGGGAGCCTGTCTCAGGGACAGTGGTAGTTCGTTCCAAGCCTTCGGGGCTAGGTAACGGAACGACCGACCTCCCATTCTTACGCGCCTAATGGCAGGAACTGTCATCTTGGACAAGCAGGATGACCTCAGGGTCCTGCTGGGTAAATACCGGGAAAGGCATTTCCCAATGTACTTGGGGCCTGTGCCATGTAGAGCTTTGAAAGACAATTTGTAACACAATTGTATGCAGGACACAATCCACCTAGAAATGGACTGCTTAGAGGTAGCAAGACCCGTCCTGACTGATCCATAATTGATAAACAACTGATCAGACCTACGAATATCTTTGGTTTTATCCAGATAAAATTTCAACACCCTCCTAACATCCAGGGAATGGAGAGACCTTTCCGCTGGAGACGAAGGATTCTGAAAAAACGTAGGCAAAGTTATGGTCTGGTTGACATGAAAATCTAAAATAATCTTGGGAAGAAATTTAGGGTGAGTACGCGTAACAACCTTAGCAGCATGAAATACAGTATAAGGTTCTTGGCAACACAACGCCTGAATTTCACTCACCCTGCGGACCGATGTAATGGCCACGAGGAACGCCGCCTTCCAGGACAGGTGCTGCAACTAAGCCTTATGAATAGGTTCAAAAGGCTCCTTCATCAACCTGGACAGCACCACATTCAGTTCCCATGAAGGCGAAGGAAGCCTGACAGGAGGGAATACTTTCTTCAAGCCTTCCAAAAAATCTTTGATTACAGGGATCTGGAAGAAGGTAGTCTGTGAAGGGCATTTCCTGTAGGCAGTCAATGCAGCGAGATGAACCTTAATGGAATGAACATTAAGTCCAGACTGCTCCAAATGTAGAAGGTAAGGAAGGATGACATCTTCCTTGCACGTAGTCGGGTCATGGTTCTTAGACTGCCACCAGATACAGAACCTCTTCCACTTGTAAGCATAGGAAGTCCGAGTGGAAGTTCTCTTAGACTCCTTCAGTATGTCCATGCAATCATCGGGCAGATTCAGATGGCCATATTGCACTATCTCAGGAGCCATGCCGCCAAACTCAAAGACGAGAGGTTGGGGTGTAACATCCGTCCCCCGAACTTCGTGGGAAGGTCCGGCCTGCACGGCAGCCGAATGTGAGAAAGGAGAGACCGGTGAAGCAGGTCCGTGAACCACCACTGTCTGGGCCATTCCGGGGCAATCGGGATCATCCGTGCCCTGGACTGGGACAGCTTGATGAGCACCGCTGGAATCAGGGGAATGGGTGGCAAAGCGTACACAAAGCTGCTCGGCATTTGCTGTTTTCGGCGGTGGCGAACAGATCTACCTCTGGAGTTCCCCACCTTGCGAAGACCTCTCCTAGTACTTCGTCGTTTATGACCCATTCGTGGTTTTCCTGAACCAGCCTGCTCAGTGCGTCTTCCTGAACATTCTGCACACCTGGCAGATGGGTAGCGGTTATCGTCAGTCCTCTGGCCAGAAGCCAGTGCCAGATCGTCTGTGCCTCCTGCGACAGAGTGCGTGATCTCGAGCCCCCCTGCTTGTTGAGGTAATACATCGTGGTGGTATTTTCCGTCTGTACAAGCAGAGAGTTGGTCTGAAAGGACGGAAGAAAGGCCTTCAGTGCCAAGTGAATAGCTCTGAGTTCCAGGAAATTGATGTGATACGTGGCCTCCATCGGGGACCTCGTTCCCTGAATCTGTAGGTTTCCGGAGTGCGCTCCCTACCCCAGGAGAGAAGCATCCGTCACGACAGTCTGCGTGGGAATGTCCTTGTGGAAGGGAACCCCTCTGAGGAGATTCTCTGCTGAACACCACCACTTCAGAGACTGCAGAGCATGCAGAGACAGTCGTATCTTGACGTCCCAAGATCCTTTCCTCTGATCCCACTGGTCTTCCAAGCACTCCTGCAGCGGTCTCATGTGCAGCCGTGCATGTGGCGCCAGGAAGATACAAGAGGCCATCGATCCCAGTAGAGGAGACACCGTCCTCACTGTTGTAGATGGAGTCGTCATAAGAGCCTGAGCCTTCCGAAGGAGTGATAATCGTCGCTCTTCCGAAGGAGACACGCTTGCTGACAGCGTATTGATGGAGGCTCCCAAGTACTGTATGCATTGGACCGGAGTCAGGACAGACTTGGACATGTTGATGTGCAACCCCAGCTTGTTCAAGAGAAAGCACGTCTTCTGGAAGTGTGCTCGCGCTTCCGAGAAGGAGGATGCCTTGATCAACCAATCGTCCAGGTAGACAAACACCTTGTTCTTCCGTAGGTGTGCTGCTACCACCGCCATGCACTTCGAGAATGTTCTCGGCGCAGACTTCAGTCCGAATGGGAGTACTGTGTATTGATAATGATTGGCGCCGACTTGGAACCGCAGGAACTTCCTGTGATTGTGTGCAATGGGCACATGGAAGTATGCATCCTGTAGGTCTATAGCACATAGCCAGTCTCCCTGTTGCAACTGAGGATAAATCTGATGCAACGACAGCATGCAAAACTTTTCCCTGCGAATCCATCTGTTTGCCTGTCGCAAGTCCAGAATGTGCCTGAACTTGTTCTTGTCCTACTTGCGAACCAGGAAGAAACGAGAGTACAGACCTCTTCCTCTCTGAGACAGAGGTACGTCTTCTATCGCCCTTTTCCTTAACAGGATATCTGCCTCCGCCTGGAGCTCGCGCAGCTGAAACTGCCAGCTGACCGGTGGAATTGCTGGAGGAGGGCTGGTGAACCGAAGACTGTATCCATTGCAAACAATATTCAGCACCCACTTGTCCGGAGTTATTTTTCTCCACTCTGCCAGAAAAAATTGAATGCTTCCCCTTACCGGAGTGGGTAACAGATCCGGGGGAAGTAAGTGCTCAGGGCCTAGACCCGGCCGGGCCTTTGGTCGCTGGGGCCGACTGTTGGCCTCCTCCGCCCTTCTGGCGTTTCTGGAACGGCTTACGGAACTGTTTATGTTGCTGTGACTGTGCCGAAGGTTGGCCACGTCCTCTGCCCTGTCCACCGAACCGCCGTTGGAATGGGCGGTACGATTTCGTCATCCGCATGTTTCCCAAAAAGGGTCTCGCCAGAGAATGGAAGGTTGGCTACCCTTTGCTGTGCGTCCGGTTTTAGTGACGTAAGGCGGAGCCAGGCGTGACGTCGCTGGTTAACCCCATGGCAAAAACCATGCGCCGCTAATAAGGACGAGTCTGCTGCAGCGCTGATAATCTGATTCGCTACCAGCATCCCTTCATTCAGCACTTCCTGGAAGTCTTCCCGCTTCTCGCGGGGCAAGTGTTCTGCAAACTGCTGGAGGGAGTCCCAGAGGGCGCGGTCGTAGCGTCCCCAACATAGCCGTGGCACTCGCAGCCTTCATAGAGGTCGCCGATGTTCCACATACTTTCCTACCCGCTGAATCCATCCATCTAGACTCTTTATCCGGGGGAACCGTTGATGACGGGGTGGTGGCATGTTGTTTGTGGGCCGCCGTCACAATTACAGAATCCGGAGGAGGTTCCGCCCTTAGAAAGGCCGGGTCCGAATCGGGAGCCCGGTATTTCTTCAGCAATCTCGATGGGGCCGCCTTGGTCACCGCAGGGGTGAGGAAAAGGTCCATGGCCGGTTCCTCCAACGCCGGCACCAGAGGCAGCAGTGGACGAGACAGGTGATTCTGGTGCAGTGTCTCGAAAATGACTGATGTCTTCGGCGTGGGCACCGTAAAAGATATGCCCAATTTTGCAGCGCCCCTCAAAAGAACATCATGGAACGCTACCAGGTCATCAATCTGAGACACCCTCGTGTCTGGTGTTCCCGACAAGGTTGGAGAGTAGTCCCTGGTCCCTGAGGACCTCGTGCGAGAGCGAGATCTGTGCCTCCTATGGCGGTGTCTCGACCGCGTGGACGATCTGTGGCGCGATAGCTCCTTCCTCCTAGAGCGAGCGCGTGATCTCCCAGCCCGTGGACGCTCCACAGGTTTCCGTGGGGGAGTCTACCTCGGTTCCTCCTGGGGTCTAGGTTTCGGGGTCCCCTTAGGAGGTGTCGGCAGGGGAGGTAATTACGTCGACCTCGGCGGAGGGACCCGAGGTATCACCGACCGAGGGGCAGGCCCATGCGGTGGAAGTGGTGGTAGTGGTCAGCCTGGTGGAAGTGGAGGGTTGGTGGGAGGGTCCTCCTTAGGTATAGGAGGAGGGGGAGACCTAGGCCGAGTTGGTGTGTACACCACCGAGTACACCGAGCCCGGTGACTCCTTCTGCGAAGGGGACTGTGGCCCAGGCCCTTCAGCAGGCGATCTCTTCCTCTTGCGTCCTCCACTAGATCCAGCCTGACTTCTGGCGCCATAACTCCTCTTGCGCCGCTTAGGAGAGGAGGAGCGACTCCTAGACGCCGATCTCTTCCTCTCGAAGCTGACCGTCGCATTTCCTGTGTCGAACGTCGCCTCCGCGACTCCGGTGTCGAACGCCGCCTCCGCGACGTCGACCGTTCCATCCTCGACGACGAGCGTCGATTCCTCCTTCTCGAGGTCCTCGACGTAGAGGAGCCCCTCGACGCCGACCGTTGTCTCGACGGCGATCGGCGGTGTCACCTCGACGGCGAGCGCCAATGCTTGTCTCTCCATCTCAGACGTCGACGATGAAGACGCCGTCGACGGTGGTTTCGACGGCGGCCTATCCAGGCCCTTCGACGTCGAATCTTCACGCCGCCTCGAACCGGAGCCCCGGGGAGATGGGGAACACACCGTCGTCATCCCTCTGGACGTCGTCGTCGATGCAATTGACGCAGACGGAAACCGGGACAGTTTGCTGGCCTTCCTGCCTCTGGGGAGCCCCCCAGAGGCCTCAGCAGAGGCAGAGGGAACCCTCCCAGCCTGCCCAGACCCACCTGCAGCCTGCAGTCGTCTTTCTTCAAGGCCTTGAAGCCTAATCTTCAGCCTGTCCCTCAGGGTCCTTGCTGAAAATTGCTGGCAGATGTCACAGTCTTCAGGGACATGTGTGTCAGGGAGACAAACGATGCAGACGTCGTGTGGATCACTCTTGGCCTTCTTCCTTCCACATGCTGGGCATTTGTCAAAAAGACCAGGCATTTTAGAGCCCTAAAAAGCCTGAACCAACACACAGGAGAGAAGAAAAGCACCAAGAAAGAATACTCAAACACTTTTATCCAAAAAAGTGACAAAAATCCAATAAATCCTTGAAACAAGGGAGAGCTCAATGCCAGGGTCCTGTTAGCAGGAGCCGGAAAAAAGAACTGAAAGTAAGAGGGACCTGCTATGCATTCTGGGATACTGGGAGAAAGTTCTGGAAAGTTCTCTTAAAGGCACAGTATCCTATTTAAGCCACATAAAGGCAGCCTATGGGGGTTGTCTGTCCATGCCTTCCTCTCTATCATTCCAGAGTCTTTTACTGGTGGAGGCAAGTTTCTCTATGGTAGAAACTGGGCAGGATGTGTTGTGTGTGGTGATGTTTGGTGGAATTTCTAGTTGAAGTACTGGACAGTGTAGCCTGTGGATATAGGCTGCATTATTTGTCTTTAAATTCTCTCTTAAGTGTCTTTGCAGTTTCTGCAGGATTTGACAATTTAAGAGATTATTTTTGATTGCCGGGGTCCACGCACATGGGCGGGACTATTCACTAGATTATGACTATACACAGAGATCCCCTACTACAGAAATATTGTTACCCATTCCTAGAGAGAAAGTTAGATGCAGCTGTGAACCCAAGGAGGGCTTCGCAGTGGTCGAGTCTTGCTACGATATTGTGCAACTGGATAATAATGCATGTGTGAGTCTTAACATGGAATGCAAGGGGACTTAACTCCACCAGTGCCTTAAAAGGAAGGCTCAAGTAGTTTTCTTGCAGTAGACACTTGCGCAGAAGGCCAGGCATTGCAAAAAACGATGGAGGTCAAAGTGCATTATACAAGATACTCTGCATTTGCAAAGGAGGTGCTGATTATGGAACAGCCCATGGGTCTCTTTCAAGCCTCAGTTGGAGATGGTGGATAAGGAATGGTGCTAAATACTCTTGGCAGAGGGGTACTTCTACTTCTTGGAAATAAATTTGTTGCACATGTGGCTAGAAAAGTTCCTCTGCAATGCATCACTGCAAGAGAGAGTACCGACGGTGGAATACCAAGCCATGACACAATATGATCAAGCCCCGCTAATGCTAACCCTCAAATGGGACACTCCAAGGCCCCTAGTCTCATGTTTGAAACCCACTGTATTGCTGGAGGACTCTGTTTTCCAGCAAATACTGGAGGAGACTACCAACAATTATTGTTTGGAGATTGAGAGAATGGCAACCAACAGGTTGCATGAGTGAGAAATGTGTAAGGTGGTGCTACGAGGTCAAAGCATGGTGATTATAAGGGACATGTAGCGTCTGAGCACAACTGAATGGAGATATCCTGAAGCAGGAAGACTTACTACACTGACAAGAAGAAACATGGGGTGCGAATCCGGTCAATGAAACTAGGCGATGTGACAGTCCCTAGTAGACGTGTGGAGTGTGATAAAACTGGCAGGTTCCTTGCTTGGCAAGCCAAACCTGAAAAGAGAGGATCTCCAATACTCAGCAAGAAGAATGCAAGAATATAGGTGGTCAACTTAAATTGAAATTAATTGAGAGTTTCTGGAATAGCACAAGCAATTGTATGCATCAAACGCACAGTGAAAGGCGCAACCGATTCACAAATACATCCTCAGCAGGCAGCAGGAGCACTCCCAACAACAGAGGTGGTCCCATTGAGTGATGCCATCATGGAGCAGCTGGACAAGGGTGCAATGCAGTCCTAGGTAAATCAAACACACAATTCACATGAGACTTTAACGTACTTGCGAGCTAACCAGAAGACAACATGCAACCTCACTGCTCTATATAGAAGGTGCTGCATTGACCGTCCCTCGGTCTAATTTTATGCGACCTACCTGGATCAACTGGCTCCCAGGTTGACCATCTTTTTTAATATGGCTCGGAACACAAGAGAAGTTCCAAGTAGCATGCAAGAGGCGAGGCGAACTATATTGCCAAGAACGAGGAGGGCCTTCATCTATGGCGCAATGGTGGGCAAGGGATTGCGCAGTGGGTTCATCATTTGGATTAGGCTACTTTACACAAATCCAATGCCCTGCATTAAGACAGGCTGTGTCATACCTGACACCTACATGGGCAGCAGAGGCACCAGACAAGGGTGACTACTAAAGCCAATGCGGTTTGCATTAACCTTGGAACCAATAGCTAATGTGATCAATATCACAGGATCAATGTATGTCACAGTATGCTGACAACATGATCAACAACATGAAAAAGTCAAAGATACCTAAAGTTAGGGGCAGTCTATTTCAGGGGTTCACCTTCAGGGTTCGGCGTTGTAGTGGGCCATGGTCCAAAGAATTACCAGCAGTCCAACAACCGCTCGGGATCTACAGGGATCAGGTTGCAGGTGAGGCTGGTAGCTGGCGTGGTAAGAAGGAGAAGGGGGGGGGGGGTCGCAGGGGTCACCTGGAACTAGGCTGCACAGGGGGGCTTGAGGACAAGTCAGAGAGCTCCCATACAGGGGCTCTCTGACAGACTACATCCTCCTATGGGACCTCAACATCCACCTGGAGAACAACAATGACCGCAATACCGCCGCCCTGCTGGATAACCTCGCCAACCTCGGACTCAAGCAACTGGTGAACACCCCCACCCACTACGCCGGTCACACGCTCAACCCCATCTTCTCCTCCAGCAAGCACATCTCCTTCAGCCACTCCACCGGACTACACTGGACAGATCCCAGCTGCGTCCACTTCAACTTCAGGAGAACCACGACCCACCACCACCCGCAACAGGTTCCCCGCAGAAGCTGGAGCAAGATCACCGCCGACCAGCTCACCACCTCCCTCAGCCAGAACCCTCCCACCAACACGACGGACCCCAACAAAGCCGCCCGCAACCTCACACAGTGGCTCACCAACTGTGCCAATGACCTTGCACCACTGAAGAACCCTCCCAGCAGACCCGGCAGCAAGAAAACCTTGCGGTTCACAAACGACCTCAAAAACTCCAAGAAAACCTGCTGCACTCCCTCGCAAGACCTCCGCGGATCACTCGCCTCGTTCTTTCACCGCAAGATCGCCGACATACACAACAGCTTCGGCGTGCAGACCACGCACCCACGCACCCAACCACCGAACCAGCGCCCCCCCACCACCACCCTCTGCACCTGGACCTCGGTCAGCACCGAAGACACCACCCGCATGATTAACACCGTCCACTCCGGATCCCCAACCGACCCCTGTCCAACACCACATCTTCAACAAAGCCGACTCCATCATCGCACCCCAACTCCGGGACATCATGAACAGCTCCTTCGCATCCGCCACCTTCACGGAGAGCTGGAAACATGCCGAGCTCAGCGCCCTCCTGAAGAAACCCACCGCTGACACCACGGACCTCAAGAACTTCCACCCCATCTCGCTCCTCCCTTTTCCTGCCAAAGTCATCCAGAAAACCGTCAACAAACAACTCTCCGCCTTCCTAGAGACAAACGGATCCCCCAAACTCCAGAAAAGACTCCAGCGCATACAGAACGTTTCTGGACGACTCATCCTTGACATCCCTCGTCACAGCCACATCTCTGCCCATCTGAGAAACCTGCACTGGCTCCGCAAGAGGATCACGTTCCGACTCCTCACCCACGCACACAAGGCCATCCACGACATGGGCCCCAAATACCTCAACAGCCGCCTCACATTCTACACACCCAACCGCCAGCTCCGATCCGCCGGCCTCGCCCTCGCCACCGTCCCACGAATTCGCAGGGCCAGCGCTGGAGGAAGATCCTTCTCCTACCTGGTGGCCAAGACATGGAACTCCCTCCCCACCCACCTACGGCTGACCCAGGACCAGGTCTCCTTCAGGAAACAACTCAAGACCTGGCTGTTCGAGCAGTAGCGACTCCGCCCTCCCTCCCCCCTCCCAGCGCCTTGAGACCCTAGCGGGTGAGTAGCGCTCTCTACAAATTTGTTTGATTCATGATAGGTCGTAAGGGGTCTTGAGCAACTGGGCAAAGCAAGTTTGTCCGGACCCGGGCTAGGCAGCTCGGGTGCAGAGTTGTTTGCTCAGCTGGGCGAGCAAAGATGTACCCCACGGTCAGGGACAAACAGCTGGCAAGGGCTAAATATAGGCAGCTAGGCCACTCTCGAAGTGGGTCTCATGGATGGATGCTGATGTCCCGAGACGGCTGCTTGGTCCTGGTGCAGTGAGAATCTGGACTCTCACTGTTGGGAGTTTGGTGCAGGGTGGGGGTTGCTGCTGCACAGCTCCGGTTGTTCCTGTTGTCTTCACACTCGGTGGGAAGACAGATCTGACCTTCCAGAGCACGAATCACCCGGTCATCTGTGGCATTGGGCACGGAGCTGCAAGGCGGTGGACAGGACCCTTCTCGTCAGTACCAGCGGACTGTAGGGGGTAGCTCCTATACTCCAAGGGAGACTGCTGGCAGGCTATCCAAGGCTTTGGCAGTTCTCCAGCTCGCAGGATGAGTCACTGTCACGACTGTCAGGAGAGGGCGGATGATGCGCAGGGTTTCTCGCCAAAGTCCACAGGTCTGCCGCAGTTCTCGCCAGGCATGGACTCTTCTTCGTCCTTATCCATTGAATCCTATTTCGTGGGTTCAGGGGTGTCATCTAAATAGTCAAATTAGGGGTGTTAAGGAGAGTGACAGGTAGTAACCAATGGGCTGCCTACCTTTAGGGTGTCTACACCCTAAAGCAGGCATATCCCTGACCCTAGAATGCGAATTGCGCCCAAAACCAGATAGAGGAATTTAAATAATGGGGTCCACATTGGCTGGCCAACTCTAAGGGCATTGCTGGCTGAATGTGGGTACACCTCAATATTACTATATTTCCCACATGTCTGGTCACCAAAAAGTGGGGTCAGGACAAGGGGTGGGCATATTCACTATCTGGAGAGGCCTGGGTCACATAACAAAGGCATCAGGGCCTTTAAAGCTTCTTACCATGGAATGCACATCCTGCATGGAGAAGGTGTGAACACCTTCGTCCAGAGGAGGCCTTGTTCCTGGCCTCCTAGAATGAAGTCGCTCACCTCAGGAGGCCAGCAACCAGCCTATTGTGACTGACTGACTGGTCGAGACCTGTCAGTCAACCCACCAGTAGTGAGTAGATTTTCAGGGGAGCACCTCTAATGTGCTCTTTGGGTGTATTTATTAACTCCGGCATCAGTGTGGGGTTATCAAAACAATGTGGTTGGTACCAAACACCTTAGGGTACAGTGAAGCTATCAACTCGTAATCATAAGTGTCCAATCCAAGTACTCGTCATTGCTTCCCTGTACAAGTGTAATATCTTCGAGTGAGCTTAGGTATCACTGGGACATATACACTCCCGCATATATGCCCACATGTGGGTATAGTGCTGTAAGACCTGCCGTAGGGGCAACTTGCCTATAGCACATGGCAGTGCTTCGTAGACAAGGCACACAGGGATGCGAGTCATGTCAACTCTTCGCTTTTCTATGCACAAAGACACACAGGCGTAAGTGGGAGTTTGCATGAGCCTGGTGAGAGGTCTCTTAGGGTGGTATAATTTGTGCTGCGGTCCTAATGAACCCTCTTTAGTTCTAAGGCCCTAGGTACCAGGGCTACCACTTACTAGAGACTTGCAAGGATCCTAAAGGGATGTCATCCGTGGGACAATCGTACAGTTTAGGGAAATAAAACTGGCACTGGGGACCTGGTTAGCAGGAATCCAGTACACTTTCAGTCACAGTTGCACCAGATATCAGGCAAAAAGTCACAGTAACCATGTCAAAACAGGAACTTTCCTACACAACCTTGCCCACCTTTCCCAAGCCAGTCTTCATTGTCTGCGCAAAAGAATATGTGAAGGCCGTCTGCTCTGGCATGGTCAGTCCCAGGTCTGTGTTCCACTGTAAAGTCCATTCCCTGTAGTGAGATGGACCACCTCAAAAGTTCTGAGTTTTCCACAACTTATAAAGAGATATTTAAAAAGGGACAATAGCATTAAAAATTGAATCATATCATTTATAAAAAAGAACCCTATTAAAAAGATGGTTTTTAACCAAAATCGATGAGGAAAAAAGGGTTTAAAAGACAGGCAAAGTTTGTCACATTGTCAGGTAAAACTATGCTATCCAGAAGGTCAGACAAATGCTTTTATTCTAATGCACCAGCTACAGTATAAATATTTTGAAGCTGTACAGACAATAGCCTGACTGAATTCAGTGCACAGCAGCCGTACAGCATCCTAATGCTGCCGACAGAGTTGTTTACATAGTGGAATAATCCAGGATTTTTTAGGGCACAAACATGATGGGCAAAAGAATATAAAGTGTGCTAGAGATTCCTCTGCTTTTTGACATGAATATGTAGTAGTCCCAGTGCCACCTAGGTTCCATTTTGCTCGGAGCGTCTGTAGCAGAAGAGTGCCATATTGAAATGTCAGGTACATGCTCTTAGCAGCTATCCGGGTTGTAGAATCTAGGAGAGGCACAAAGACTATATAAATCTTGAACTCTTAAAATGTGTCTGCAAATGATCCCTCCGAGATGTGTCTGAGTTCTTCAGTCCACATATATTCCCAAAAGGCCTTTTTGAGCTATGTCCAAGTGCTTTGAAACAGGGCATAAGGACCAAAATTCACAAAGGCCTATCTTATGCAGCATATTTTTGACAAGAGTCATTTGATATTGCTAGCCTTATTGTGAGAAGCTACATCCTGAAAAGAAAGGGGCTTGAGGCTCAAGTCACGTCAGAGGGGTATCAATGTGGTTTTTTTGGTAGACGTGTAAGGGCTCTGATAAAGGTATTTTCAGCCACGCTGGATGTGGTCAGATCAGCATTGTCCCACACTTCAGCCCTATACAATGCACTGCCATACGCCTTGGCTCTATACACTTTCAGAGAGGGAGATATCTGACCATCTTGAAATTGATGTATCTAAAGGGTCACTGAACCTTAACTACAGTCTCGCTTTAGTCTACTCTCAAATATATGTTTGTGGCATGTGTAGCTGCATAGACACATGATGTTCATGCTTCTGCTGCATATAGTTTGATTTGGATATGTGCAACCTGTTTTTCTTCAAAGAAGACTGAGTCCCGATGTATAGTGACTCCACCTATTACCGGTAATGAGCATGGGCATCAGCTCCATTGTTCGCAATCAGTCGCCTTTGAACTTCTCCATTCCTGTAGGAAAAAAGATACAGCCGTCTGCACAATCTTCAGCTTTGTTGAGACCTTTGTCCGCTTGGCGAGGGAGTTAGTCTTGAAAACCTTTAGGGGCCTGCGCCTCCTAGAGCCTTCATCCTCCATCTTTGGTCCTGTAGAATGCAATGATGATGGGAAGGGCCCATTTCCAGAACTGCCGCCCAATATGTAGAGCGAAGTACCCCCAGACTGACAGTCATCAGGTTTGCAACCTGCCTTGTCCCAGAGCAGGATGAGACGTCTTGCATGGCCAGTCTCGGCTTCCACTCTAAAAAATAGGACCGCTAGGTATTGACGTGAACGGCTGTTCGCTCGTTCACAAGGGCATAGCGACAACAGATGTTAACCTGGCCTTTTTGGGGGACCACAACATCGTGGGACAATAATTTACAGCCTCGGCCAAGCAGGCCATTCACGTCAGCCCTGAGCTTGCAATCAGAGTCAGAGAAGCTTCACATTTTTGAAGTCCTTGTGAAGAAGACTTCAACCGTGACTACCACCACCACTCCTCCATCTCCATCCCAATACCGCTCTCAGGCTCAGCACTGCCTTCCCGAGGTCGGACATCTAACCCAGACTCCAAGCTTCTGGTCCGTCACTGCTGAGGGCTATGGTGGGAACAAACCCACTGCTTCAGATCTGG
The DNA here is from genome assembly GCF_964263255.1 of Lissotriton vulgaris. Classification (NCBI taxonomy): domain Eukaryota; kingdom Metazoa; phylum Chordata; class Amphibia; order Caudata; family Salamandridae; genus Lissotriton; species Lissotriton vulgaris. The sequence continues at coordinate 617,573,398 of NC_141691.1, read as the reverse complement.
CACCAATCCAGCCTTCGGCACCAAAACGGTCGGCCAAGATCGTCCTCGGCACCAACACCAAAACTGGCCTTGAGGCCGACCTCGGGACCAAAAACACAATCTGTTCAGTCAGGCCAGATACCATCTTCAGTGCCTGAGATGATCAGGAGCAGCCAATTTTTAATAGCTTGCAGCAGGAACTCTATGCGAAGCAGAAGCTGTCCAAATCCATCTGCAGACTGGCAGGACCTTCACGCAGCCTCCTCACAAGGGTCTGGACACAGTTTCTCACAAGAAGAAGCTGACTTTTGAGAAGGCTCCTGCCTTGGAGCTTGAGCCACCAGCCAAGCCCAGGAAGCACCAGGATCAGGGGACTAGCGCACATCCAACCAACTCTGTCCCCTTCTCATCCTCCTCCTTCTTCATCCTCTCCACCGCAAGGTCACCCCATATCACACTTTAATGGGGGTTCCCCACACCCATCACTAGGTGGGGTGGGATCGGGTGGGGTGGGTAGTAAGCCTTCCGGTCGTTTACATCCTTATGAGGCCCCTTTTGACCCCGAACCTCAGGATGATAGACTTAGATCCACCTGGCAACATTGGCCTGAACCTCTATCCTACCAAAGCCCCCCAAGACCAGGCGGTTGTTCGTGCACTAGATGTCAAAAGGTCCCGCATGTTAATACATGACAGGACAGGACAAAACCTTCTATAAAACACAGCAGCTCTTTGTTTCTTTCTCTGAATCACACTAGGGCTGTTCTCTCTCTAAAAGCAGAAATAGCCCATGGTTGTTCAAATGTATACAGACCTGATGTGCAAAAGCCAATAGCCCTTTGCCTGTCCCTCCCAGACCCCACTCTATCTGCAAATGCAGCAGGAAAACATGTAGCTGTCAGAGGGGCTACTCATTGGCATCTATTTAAGAATACAACATAACACAGGAGTCAATGAAACGTAAAGATTGGCACTCGGCCCACAACTTCTAAGCCAAGATCACGGGCACTTCTCAAATCCAGACCTTAAGTCACATTGTCTGACCATTTAGCACCTATGGTCTTAACATTTATAATGATCCAAGGTATGTATGCAAATCCTGAAAGAAGCTAGAAAACTTACAACTGGCGCATGTTTTGCGGCTACATTTTATGGTTTACTATCAAGTCAACAAATTAAGCCGGTTCATGGAATTATACAGAACAGTTATGTGCTACACTGGGTTTGTCTATAGCACATACTTGCCAGTAATTGTGTAGCTACAAAATAAGAAGCAAAGTTCCTGTGATTAAAACTTTCATGCAAGATCTTAAAGGGGTAATCCCTTCATGGATACCCCCTGTTCTGTCTTTATATCCTGTGCACTGTGTCTCCCATTCAAGATACACATCTGTAAGAATGACCGCCAATGGTTTAACCATCAACTTGAATAGTAAGGGTGATAAGGGACATTCTGCACCACTCTATAGTCGATTTAGCTGATACAATACCTCTGGACATCACCCAACCAACAGTGTGTATAGCAGTTTTACCTGGCCAAAAAAGTGTGACCCAATCACATCTTTTTTTAGTACACTCAGCGCATATTTCCAGTTTGAAGTACTGAGCGCTTTTTTGATGTCTAGATCCACTGGTGTGCCATTGAAATCTATAGTCCGAGCTCTCACACACTGTCTTAGGGTGGTAGAGCTAATGGCAAATCAGACTAGGGAATCTATAAAAATTTTGTAGGAGACTATAGAGTTGTCAAGTTTCCCAGTTCCACAAATAAGGACCTTATTCTTTCCAAGTTTTTTCCACTGCATGCACATAACTTGTAGCTTTATTTAATCCATTGCAAAGCTAGGACCACATGTCACATAATTCAACAAAAATGTCTGGACTGAAAAGTTACTCACATGGACCAGAGAAAATTGAAAGTTCTGACATCTGTTCAGAGTACTTGAGAATTCAGCACAAGGGCTGAACTGAAAGGTCTAGACTAGAAGAGGTTTTTTTAAGGATATTTTACAAACCTTAATGAACTGCAAGTCGCTATTCTTCAGTTAAAGCACACACACTGCAAAACCGTCAATTTTTATATTTTAAATGTTTGCATTTCATATATTATTAATTGAAAATAGATTCCCAGGTTAGTGCTACCCACCAAAATATTTCACTATTTGAAAATTGCTACTCTGAAGCCCAGAGCCCAGCACTGCAAAGTGAAATGCACAACTTGAGTTTCAATGACATTCTAAATTTCCTTTACAATAGTATTTTATTTACCCTAATCCATCAGTACATCGCTGTATACAGTACTGTTATACAGAAGGACTGATATTCCAAAACTAAATGGCTACTTACCAGTAGGAGTAGTTTTGTAGTACGAGTCTTTTTGGATTCTCATACTGTGCATTATTCCAACATCTAGTGGTTGGGTCCAGAATCGTTCTCATTTTTAGGTCTCGTGGCGATTACCACGCGAAAGCGCGGTCTTGCAAGAGACCTATTGTCACCGGCTCTGCTTGGCGCGGGCAGACACACACACACATCCATCTCCTATCTCCACTGCAAGCCTGCTGCTTACTTTCACTTTCCCTCCCCCCACCAATCATCGGGCTACACACACACACACACACACACACACACACACACACACACACACACACACACACACACACACACACACACACACACACACACACACACACACACACACACACACACACACACACACACACACACACACACACACACACACACACACACACACACACACACACACACACACACACACACACACACACACACACACACACACACACACACACACACACACACACACACACACACACACACACACACACACACACACACACACACACACACACACACACACACACACACACACACACACACACACACACACACACACACACACACACACACACACACACACACACACACACACACACACACACACACACACACACACACACACACACACACACACACACACACACACACACACACACACACACACACACACACACACACACACACACACACACACACACACACACACACACACACACACACACACACACACACACACACACACACACACACACACACACACACACACACACACACACACACACACACACACACACACACACACACACACACACACACACACACACACACACACACACACACACACACACACACACACACACACACACACACACACACACACACACACACACACACACACACACACACACACACACACACACACACACACACACACACACACACACACACACACACACACACACACACACACACACACACACACACACACACACACACACACACACACACACACACACACACACACACACACACACACACACACACACACACACACACACACACACACACACACACACACACACACACACACACACACACACACACACACACACACACACACACACACACACACACACACACACACACACACACACACACACACACACACACACACACACACACACACACACACACACACACACACACACACACACACACACACACACACACACACACACACACACACACACACACACACACACACACACACACACACACACACACACACACACACACACACACACACACACACACACACACACACACACACACACACACACACACACACACACACACACACACACACACACACACACACACACACACACACACACACACACACACACACACACACACACACACACACACACACACACACACACACACACACACACACACACACACACACACACACACACACACCTGAAGCGTGGGGTAGGCTCCCGTCTGCTTCCTGTCTTTTTGCGGCCCCGCCCCCGTCCCAACACAGGTTGCCTGGCTTCCTGTTCAAGCAGGGCTGCGGCGGTGAGTTTTTAATATCTTTTAGTCAAATCCCTTATTAGACATTGCATTTTCCTGGATATTTTAGGTTTGCATTTTCCTGGATATTTTATGTTTGCAGCAGCCTCGACTTGCGCTCATTTTGCTCCCGTATGTTTCTGAATATACTTCATGCGTCATCCCTTTCCTTCTCAGCCCGTCCATTCTCTCACCTACGTATTTCCGATCACCCCCTCCACCACCCACGCATCCCACCCTTCACCTGTAAGCACTTTTCATTTGGCTCCGTCAGTGCACTCCCTGCAAACCCGCTACACTACTACGACTGGTGCATATGCAGAGACGCCCACGACAGACCAGCCTCAGCCCGAAACCACCACCATCAATGCGGACCCGCCCGGTACCTGGAGGCCACTCGGGTCAACAATACGAACCGAGCAAGAATCCTGCATGTCGCGTCAAAAAACAATTAAACAATTTGTTAACCGCAATGAGCAATTGCTGAGAAAATGGTCAATGCTTTTGCCTGTAAATCTACTAAGAATATAAAGATCGGGGCCAGTTGTAAAGTCTGTTTACAGTTATTGAGAGCGCTTTAAATCAGCATGCTTATAACAAGCAAGACTAGCACTCTGTATTACTGCCAACTTTGCTTAGCATAAGCAACAGCTAACTATCACAAACAATATTTATATACCAATTGCAAATTAAAAAAAAAATGTATGCAAAGTATTGTCATTTACAATGCCAGTAATTCAAAATTTAATGCTGTGAGACATATTTCATTGTAAATGCTTGTTTTTTTTGTTGCGAGCGTCTGAGACCAGCATTTGATGGTTTGTCCATCCCCTGTGACGTCAGACTGCGTCCCGTTGGTTCCTGTACCTAGTCACCATCTTTAGATTATTTTTTCCGCCAATAAGTCAAATAATATTGGGAAACAGAAGAAAAAAAGCACGAAAAACTACCAAATGAACCAAGGCTGCCAGAAAAGTGATTAACAGAGAAAAGGAATCTTCTTGATTCTGACAGGGGGCCCTGCAGTTAACCACATGGTCGGAGAATGAAAAAATGAGAGGCAGATACGGGTTATGGAAAAAACACCTTTTAAGTTCTGCCATAACTGCCACAACAGGTTCACACAAAGAAAACCCCATGAAGTCTGAAATCTTTGTCTCCTGAAAGACAAGGATGAAACCCGCGAGGCCTGCACAGAGTTTGCACCCAAGACTCTCAAGCTACAATGTTGGCAGAGGCTAGAGCAGAAATGCATTACATTTCTGTGTACAGTACTGTTACATAGGAACACCGATATTGCTAAACTGCTTGTGTTGCTTTCTTTAAAAGGTCTTCACTTACACCGGTTACAGTTTAGGGTTCATAAAGGTGTACTATGAATATTTATTTCAACTCTTACCTTTATCTTTATCCTTGGCTTTGTAAACTTGTCCATAAGTGCCTTCCCCAATAATACCGATGATATCAAACTTGTCAACACAACGCTTTCCCCAGTCAATACTGTTTTCACTGATTTCACCACAACGTGGTCCACATATTCTGTAGAATAATTTAAAAAGAAAATTGTTTCTATGATTAAACACATTTTATTAGAACAATGGATTGTAGTCTACACAGAATATGGAATGCGGCCTTCGGATTCATTAATGGTATAAGCAGGCTCAGATGATCAAAACATAGAATAACTAAATCTTAAACTACTGACAAAACAAAATTCAGGATTTGTTAGTATTTGTAGGGAAGCTTTCTACATACTTAGGCCTTTTTTTGGGCTGTGCCTGAGTTTTTCTCTTTGCTTCAGAACTCCCAGAGATATTCTCCACTCCTGGAACATAAGGTGGCAACGGCAAGTCTGCAAGTAAGAACCGCAGTTTTCTCTCCACTTCTTTCTGAACTGCCAATGCTGGAATGCATCCTCGAAAACTAGACGGAAAAAAGAAAATCAACTGATTAGTATTTCTAGGTACAAGCACTCCTACTTTTCTTAATTTTCTGTACACCTCACGTTTAACCGCATGCGCGCTAGCGGAATTCCGCTTGCACGCTGGGTTTTTAAAAAACGCACTTTACGTGACGAGCTGGGCTCGTCATCAGCGTGCGAGGAGGCTACGCCATGACGAGCCCAGCTCGTCATCAGCGTCGAAGGGGTTAACAAAAATTACAGTGGACTGAGGCATGCAATATAGTCACATATGGATCAGATTGTATTATCAAGTCCAGCACAAGAGATTAATAAAAATTCCCAATGCTGAGCTTCATTTAAATCACCCAATAGAATCCTGAAGCAGTTAACAGGACCACAGAGTTTGTATAGCTTTATTAAATCTGAAGCCATAGCGAGGAACACCCCGCCTACATGGCTTGCTCACATACTTCCTTTCTATTAAAACACACCCTTGCCTTCATCACACAACACCCAGGAGGGGTGGCAATGCTCTTGCAACTTGCAATGTCCGAGCACAACACTAGATGGCAGGAGCATACACAACTTGTGTATCTAAAGCCACACATGGTAAGAAGATATATAGTTCAAGTTTATTTATGTTAAAAAACTCAGAAGAAGTCTGCATAAAATCTCAAAATTACATGCATATAGATAAAATAAAATTCTAATTCATAATTGAATACACACAGTAAAATGCATCAATCCACCCAAAGATGCAACAATCATAGAAAATATCCAGGGTTCTAAAAACAAAATCCAAGCAAGCAACAGCCTGTTCTACAAAACGGGCTATAACGTGTCATTCGTGCAGTCAATGCAAGGATTTAAGAATTACATAACAAATTGATTTGTATACCACAAAGTAGCAATAAGACAATTCAAATATCTGAAACATAAGAGGCAAAGAATGTCCACATATGAAACACCATCAACCTCTACTACGTGCAAACTGGTATAAGTTAATATAACTTTAAAAAACACTTCGTAAATAATTCTATTACAAAATATTTCATACGGAGGAACATAAAGTGATTGTAATACTTAGCAATACTGCTGACGCTGAGAGAATAGACAACTGCAAACAAATTGACCTCAGTCATTTCCGCCAACATAAGAGCAAAGCAGGGCAAATAAACAGAACGTGGTTAATATTTTGTGAACCATTTTTACACAGGTTACAAACCGCTGATGAACCATACCATTTAGCCAGGAGGGGGTTTAAAGGGAGCATGTCCTGCCTCAGCAGTATCCAGAAACGGCACACTCCAAGATGCGGATTCCATGAAATATATGCCTGTACTTTATCAAACATGAAAAAAGAAGCCGGACGATGACACCTTTTTAAAATACCGGGCCTCCATGTCCATATTAAAACTTAAGGACCAGGTGGCCTGTTTTAGAGTAACATTTAGTTCCTGAGGCGTCAAAGTAAAAATCAGAGAAGGGTCTAATTGCGGCAGATCTTCCGTAGTCACAAAATTTCTGTAAATGAATGAATTTTCTTTTGGGCCATCAAATTTTTTTTTTTGTAGCCAGACCCTTAGTGTACCGTAATCACTCCTTGCTAGGCACACGGCCCAATGCACTACCCGGCGAGGCCCTGCACCAAAGCACTTAACACACATTCTAGCCTTAAAGGTGCCACAGAAAGAGCAGAGTTAACCGAAGCCAGGCTTCTGAGAATTCGGCCTTCCATTGTATTTCAAAGCCCCATTTCGATACATCAATCAATTCTGTGCCATATAATAAGGAGGCAGGAACAGAAGCACGATAAACCTCCAATAAAAGTGCAAAATGTCTTCTCCCTGTGGCCCTATAAAGGGAACCCTTCCGTTTGCATGTCCCCTTCCTTGAGGGTATTGGTTTACAATTCAAAATGATAAAAACATCACAAATCAATTCACCCATACACCAAGTCCCCTGGAGACAAACCGCGCCTGCCTCTAATGAACTCTGGTAATAGAACTTCTCCCTACTATACTTTATTCCCGCCACGTTCCAGGATATCATTTTGAACTCATTGCAAATACGAGGGACATTGCGAGTGGCTGCTTTGGGAAACACTAGCTAATGCACCAGATTATTATCCCCTTTACATCAGTTAGCATCCCACTACTGAAAAGGTAGATATTAATATGATGGGGACCTTTTAGCCAAGGCACAAAATCCCCCTACTGTGTAGACCTTCAGACAGTCTTAATATCAGATTTGCAGTAATTTTAGAATAAAAGGTTACCCTCGATTTAAAAACGGCTTCAGAAGGAAACCATATTCATATCATTACCTTGGATAAGCTCCAAATTCTCAATCTCCCAGAAACATTTAAGCAATAAAGCCCTATTTAGAATTGAATCTACATTGAACAGGGGAATAAAATAGATTAGTGATCACTTTACATAACTATTCTAACCCTTTTAACACTGGAGGGCATCTCTTTATACCAGTATCTAAGAAAGGAGTAGCTATCGGATTTAGAGAAGATGGTGTATAAGAGAGGGATGCCCTTTGGTCTACAATTGGCATCACTGTAGACCCCTCAGCCAATACTTTAGTATGATCACTTTCCGAATCCATTGGATTCAATGAAGATGGTATATAAAGGGGAGGGTGCCCCATAAGCAAACCCCTCTGCTGATATGTTAACATGGACACTTTCACGGTCCATGACTTGATTAACTACTTGCAAGAGTTGGATTATACCTTCTGCACTAAGTATACCATATGTGTCTAGGTCTTCTCTGAAAGTCTCCTTTGTCTCTTTTTAGCAAATCTGTACATGGTTTTTTATCTTCTTTCCTCTTTGCTTTTCCTTCCTCTCCTTCCCCTTTACCAGTGGGGCACTTAAATCACCAAAATGTACTTAATGTCTAGGTTGGGATTTAATGATTGCAAACAGTTCCTATGCATACCTCAGAGAGTTACCGTCCAGACTCTTCTATTAGGACTAATATTGGAGATAGATTTTATGGATTGAAATGAATCCTCGGAAAGTAACTTTTTTAAACCATTTTCTTCCTTATGGTTTACCAGACTGAGCACAAACATCTATTTCACAAACAACATCCGTCTGATAATTTACCTCTACAGGACATCTAAACCCGTTCTACTTCTATTGGTTCCCTGGGTCTGCATCTTTTCCCTTTTTGATGCTTACCAGCTTCTATAACCGCTTCGCTGCGGCCGGAATTCCCCCGCGGTGCGGAGGAATTCCACGCTTGCGCTGTTCGGTCGGCCCCTGGCCGTTCTCCACACACGCCCGACGCATGGAAAATGTTAATGTTTTTATCACAGTATCAAGAACGCAATCAGAACCACCAACACGTTTTTCTAACTGCTTAGAAAGGCTATTATCCTCAATTCTAAAGCTCTCTACGCAATATGATACTTTTACCTTTTCATTTGGAGGGTGGCAGGGTTAGATACGACTTTTAACAAAATCAGGGTAATAGAGAGATGAGGTATCAAAGAAGAATTATTTGAAGGAGGGCTCCTGAACAAGTTAATTCCATTGGGAACTATCACAGCAGGTGTACCCACAGTCTTAATAATATCACATAAGCTGTACCTCCTACATAGCTATGTCCAAATCTGGCAAGGTAAAATCCTCACCCTGGACATGTGCTACCATCAGAGGACGAGGGGACTCCTTTAAAAATTATATGAGGGCTATGAATTACTTACACTGACAGAGGGAGACCCTAAGGAAGTATGGTAAGGGATGGACTAAATATACCCACAATACTGTGTGGAATCTTTCTGCAATATAGTCAACTCATCCCCTTAACAGATTCCATAGAATGCAAATTATCAGTGGCAATAACATTGGTATTAGCATTAGACCCCCCCCCCCCTTCGATTCAACCAAAGCATTTGGCTCCACTTGGAATGGTTTCTACTGTCCCTTTTCCCATACATTGAACATCTGATTTTTCCCTTACCGCATCGTACAGGGGCATCTTTGTTCTGGAGAGGGTTTGATTTATTCTTTGCTCATGTCTACCATTTGGTAAACAAACCGATCCCTGCTTTCTCACAGTCATTATTAACTTTTAATTTTGTAACTTTCAAAAAACTTTATAACTCTGATCTCTAAATGGAGGGGTAGGTCAGGGGTGACGTTTCAAGATTCCAAGATTCGGCTCAGTACAGCAACAGCAATGGTATATCGGGCCAACCTGGACTTCACAGCCTTGAGAGAGACTACGCTCCAACAGACTTTTGACAGAGGGAGAGCTCTTGGACTCTAAAAAACTAGGTTCTCCTCTCCTCTTGGCAGCAACAGCAAAGCCTCCACGCAGCCCAGCGGGAAACAGCCTCTGCGGCTGACAGCAAAGGCACCCAGTGGCCGATGGCATAGTAGGGTCTTGGGAGAGGGGGTGTATTGGGGGGGAGGCAAAAGACCACATAGCAGGGCGGTAAAACCCAACAGCACCCGCTGTAGATGGGCAAAGCCAAACAAACAGTCCTCAACCTCCTCGCATCTCCACTCCTCGTTCTCCTCTCCTTCCTTGCTGCACTCAGCGTGGTGAGAAAAAAAGAGGCAACTAAAAAGGAGAAGTGTGGCCCTCCCAGGAAGAGCAAGTCAAATCGGCCTAATGCCGGCCATTTCTGCGGCTGCTGGCGGTCATACGTTGCAATAAAGTCTCACATGCCGCCTCCTACGTCCTCGTTCGCCCGCTCCACCAAGTTCCTCCAAGCTCTCAGGTATGCAGCACTATGTTCCTGTCCTGAGGTCCGACAGTCGCTGTTCCCTCGCTGTAATTCCGGCTAGGGACAGGGGACCAGGGGGCAGGGAGCCGCAAGATGCAGAGAAACACTGGGAGACTATGTTTGTCTGGACTCTCACAGGCATTAGTAGAACAAGGGGAGCTTGGCCCTTAGGGGACAAGTGAGAAGGCTGGGCCTAAATTTAGGGAACAAACAAGTGTGCCTCTCACTATTTGATAGAAGCCAAAAATCAGGGCGTTTGAAGACGCTATTTGTCGTATTCAACACGGTATTTTTATTTTTACCATTAACTTAATAATTTGTCAAAAGTTTGTCGCAGACAACATATGATCAGCAGAAAAGAACTGTAAAACACGACAGTTTTTACACAACGTTTGTATCAATCATTGCAACACATTGTCAAACTTAAACATAGACCTGAATGCGGTCAACAGATAGAGACATAAAACATGTATAACAAAGTACAGAGTGCAACACATAATATTTGTATCAGTGCAAAATTTGGTTAAAGCAAAAGCATGGTGAATGAGAGAAAGGATTAGAAAAGATTAGAAAAAGGAACGCGAGTGAATTCAAAACTCAATATTATCATCAGCAATAGCTTGGGTTTAAATTGTCCTTTTCTAATTCGCCGACGCGTTTCGAATCCGGAAATTAACTGTCGGGATTCTCATCAGGGCAAAGTTTATCTATCGCTTTTTAAGGGAAGCAGGTTCCAGTCTGGGGTTGCGGGTGCAGACTCAAAAGTGGGTCCAAAACTGAGGCGCCGTTGTTGGGTTGAAAGTCAATCAGAACGGCTGCTCGATGCGGGACAAGGGCTCCGCGGCGTTTTCGCTGCCTGTGGCTGGGCTGAAGCGCTTTGGCGTTTGCCGCCGCTGTTGTCCAGTAAGGGATCCTGTTTTCTGAGGGGCGCAGTCCTCGTTTTAATATTTAATCGGCGTGTTCCAACTCCGCTCGAAGTGTTTCGGTTGGCGGCTCATAGCATACTGTTTGGTTTCCCAAGATCAGGCAGCCTAATTTCAGAAAACAGGATCCCTTACTGGACAACAGCGGCGGCAAACGCCAAAGCGCTTCAGCCCAGCCACAGGCAGCGAAAACGCCGCGGAGCCCTTGTCCCGCATCGAGCAGCCGTTCTGATTGACTTTCAACCCAACAACGGCGCCTCAGTTTTGGACCCACTTTTGAGTCTGCACCCGCAACCCCAGACTGGAACCTGCTTCCCTTAAAAAGCGATAGATAAACTTTGCCCTGATGAGAATCCCGACAGTTAATTTCCGGATTCGAAACGCGTCGGCGAATTAGAAAAGGACAATTTAAACCCAAGCTATTGCTGATGATAATATTGAGTTTTGAATTCACTCGCGTTCCTTTTTCTAATCTTTTCTAATCCTTTCTCTCATTCACCATGCTTTTGCTTTAACCAAATTTTGCACTGATACAAATATTATGTGTTGCACTCTGTACTTTGTTATACATGTTTTATGTCTCTATCTGTTGACCGCATTCAGGTCTATGTTTAAGTTTGACAATGTGTTGCAATGATTGATACAAACGTTGTGTAAAAACTGTCGTGTTTTACAGTTCTTTTCTGCTGATCATATGTTGTCTGCGACAAACTTTTGACAAATTATTAAGTTAATGGTAAAAATAAAAATACCGTGTTGAATACGACAAATAGCGTCTTCAAACGCCCTGATTTTTGGCTTCTATCAAATAGTGAGAGGCACACTTGTTTGTTCCCTTCTCACAGGCATTTCGGCATGTAACCTCAATGCACACTAGTGTTAGCATCCTCATCACTGCAATATATATATTATAGTTAAGACCAACTTTTTCCATAGACAGAGCGTTTTTTGTTCTGTTAATAACTTTGGCGCAATTTGCCGAATCTTTATGAAATTTTCCTCCCAAAAACGTGCCCTTTTGTACCTTGATCTGAGGTGAAAAGTTTCAGGGTGATCTGTCAAGCTGGGGGTGAGAAAAGGGGGTGGGGATCTCAAAACACTTTCTCCTCATGCATTCTCTATGGGGAATTCGCATTTCTTTTAACACGACTACAGGCCGAACAGCTGAACAGATTTACTCCACATTTGGCAGAAAACTAGCTATTGGCTTAGAAAGTGGCCTTTTGTAATTTTTCTCAACTCTGTTCAGTAGTTATTGAGTTAATAAAGAAATAAAAATGTGTATATCTAGGGACACGGATCCCGCCGGCACCCTCGGATCTGAAGTCCATTGGAGGTAAAAAATAAAAAAAAATAAAAACTCACCCGCTTCCCACACAATATTCCCCCCCTCCCCCCTCACCGTTCACGGCAAAAGGCAATGCGCAGCGTAGGGGTGGGTGCATGCTTGAGGGGCTGGGAGGGTGGCTGCAGGGCCTGGCCGTAGCCCAGGGCAGGCAGCCAAGCCCCGCTGCAGGTTGCATTAACGTACAGTAATGCTGTATATTACTTTGTGTGAAAAAAACAAACTCACTGAATAAAACAAAGGTTAAAGAGACTTTATAGTTAGGTTCACGGTTTACTCACACAAAACCATAGAAATTCGACATTAAGTAACTTTAGGCCACAAGTTATAGTTTAACATAAGTACAACCAAAAGTACAACCAACGTCTTCTGTCCTATATTCGGCTGCTATATACAGATCTCACAGCCTCGGTTAGAGTGGTGGGTGCAGTCTCTGACCCCTTCTCTATAGAGCGTGGCACTAGTCAGGGGTGCCCTCTCTCCACTTATTTGGGCTGGCACTGCAACCACTGGCCTCATGGGTCTGGATTGTTGTACAGCTCAGGGCATTGGAGTGGCATGGAGGCGGGGATATCTGATCGGATTGCACACTATGCAGACAATGTCCTTTTCTTTTTATGAGAGCGGCATCGGAGAGGACCTCGTTTGCTCCACATAATGCAGATATTTGCAGAGACCTCAGGATTATATATGAACGCCTGTAAGTCTATACTCTGGCCTCTGAGCGGGGGCTCGGAATTTGGTGCATGGGCTGGAGAAAATCACCCCTATCGGGCTGCGTACCCAGATCGAAATGAAGTCATGGGCACGTATGCCCCTATCTATATTGGGTAGGTTGGCGATTTTCAAGCTAGTGTCACTCCCGCACCTTCTTTACCAACTGCAGAATCATCCCTTTCAAATCCCGCCCGCCTGGTTCAGGCAGCCTAATTTCAGATCAAGCGGCTTCCTTGGAATGATCAGACCACTAGGGTCGTGCTAGAAATATGCTTTTAGTCTACCTACTGTGGGGGAGGAGAGCGATACCGGATAGTCAATCATATCACGCAGTATTTCATCTCTTGGTGCTGAACGATTGGTGGTACAAAATAGAAATGACGCAGCATGCCAGGTGGAACGATGGTCATAGGCAGCACATTACCGCATTTGTTCTTACATACCCATACCCCAAAAGAGCTCAGACTGCTCCCACCTGCTATGCGGGTGGTCTTTTGCGTATGGAACTCCCCCTTTTATAGAAGCTTCCGACATTCCTCAATCCCCTTAACTGTGCGTTTCAGGTCATTTGCTTCCTTTTGTATAGGACTTATTGGTTTGCTCTCGGTCCCTCCCCCCTTCAGATCTCTCCTCCCTTATAGCATTGCTCATTATTCAATCGGCTCCCCCTACCGTATGAGACAGTCACTACGATGTATAGTATTTGCCTCAACCCTTTTTTGTGTGTTTTTTTTTGTTTATTTCTAAAATATAAAATGTGAAACCTTTCATTCATCCTCCTATCGCCATAAGCTCTCTATAATATTGTGCGTTATCGCTGCTGGGCCCTCGGGTTGTCGGCTGATGAGCTGTGTATTATTGTACTATTGGTATTGATTGCTTCTGACCAGCCTCCGTGGTTGTAGGTCTGTAACTGTACTTCTTTTTTACAAAATAAAGGTTTTCAAAAAAAAAAAAAAAACTATAGCACCACACTCAGATGCTAGAATATGATGGAAGATGTCTCACAAGTAATTATTTTGTGTTCAATTGGGAGCTCTTTCATAAAGTGTGTGGTGCAGCACTTTGTACCTGCTTCATCCCCAGCAATGCTAATCTGCATATGGGATGGTGGGAGGAGAAGGTGGTCCGATCTAAATACCACGAAATTTGGGAAAATCGTGTCATATACTGGTGTTGTTTTATCAATGACCTCTTTGTCGTCTGGAAGGGGACAGAGAGCGATGCCAAAAGCTTTTTGGATCAAATTGAGGACAACGATTTGAACCTACATTTTACAATTAATATCAGTACACAAAGTGTGAACTTTCTAGATCTAAACTGGAGAATAAGCTGTTCAGAAACCCTACAGCAGGGAATACGTTGCTATATGCAACTAGTTCTCACCCCAAAAATTTGATCAGGAGGATTCCTCATAGGGAAAGCTTGAGGGTGTGATGGAATTGCAGTGAAGTGACAGAGGCTAACGAGCATTGGCACAGCCAATAGGTCTCGCCTTTAGGACCTCATAACTGTTTAGCCATGCCACGCGGAGTACTGTCTTACTTTTAAAATTCGGGATTAAGTCTTGAATACTAGAAGAGTAAGACACAGTGGCATCTTTATAAATTCTGCCCTACGTGTTTGAATATATGACTGCATGCATGAGTGTACGCGTACGTTCGTGATAGGGTCCGTCCAGCACTCTTGTATTTGACTTGTTCCTAATTAAACTCATTCGTTTTTGTGCACTGTTACCTTTGGTGGTTTAGTCTGAAACCACTACTTCAATGTCTAGCGAAAAGTGAGACACCGGGGAGTCCCGATGTCTATGGTAACACCTTGCACACTTTCACGTGAACCACTGGGTTCTCCTCTGGTGTATGTGTATACCAAAATAATGATAATTCAAACTTTTTCATTTGTATCAATATTCTTTGTTTATTCTTTCTTTTTCATTCACTTAAATCCTTTCGTTTTCAAAACAAGCTCTGGAGATGAAATGGATTACGGTTAAAACATATCAATTTTTACAGATCAAACATCCCAGAAGACCTCAATTTTACATGCTCCCGAAGGTGCATAAGGACCCAATAAAACCTCCTTTCAGGCCTATAGTTTCAGCTTGTGGATCACTATCAGAACCACTGGGCCAATACCTAGACTGGTTCCTACAACCTCTAGTCCAAAAATGGAGTACACACATAAAGGACACCACTGCATTTTTGAACATACTATCTACTATTAACATTCCAAGTAATGAAGAAATATGGCTATGTTCTATAGATGTGACAGCTCTATACACCTCAATCCCTCACAGGGAGGGCATCGAAGCTATGGAATGGTGCTTACTCAACAATGAAATAAGTGGAGGAGAAAAAACATTAATGCTTGAACTGTTACAGTTTGCTCTACTTCATAGTTATTTCAATTGGGAAGGTGACTTTTATGAACAATGCAGTGGAACATCTATGGGTTTTGCGGGGGCACCGTCCTACGCAAATACCTTTATGGCCAAATTTGAGCACGATCACATAATTCATAACACAAACTGGTCATCGGGACTTATGGTCTTTAAAAGATACATTGATGACATTTTCCTAATCTGGAAGGGTGATAAAGACATATTGGTTAACAACATTCAGAGACTGAACTGTGTACACGACCGGATCAAATTTACTCACCAAATGGATCAAAAAGAATTGGCTTTTTTGGATGTGAAAATTCTTCTTGAACAGAACAGGTTGAGAACAAGTGTATATACCAAAGAAACAGACAGAAACAGTGGTTTACATTATGAAAGCTTTCATCATTTTTCACTAAAGAAACATCTTCCTATATCCCAATTCATTCGGCAGAAAAGAATCACATCTGATCCACAAGACTTGCTCTCCACCATCGACAAACAGATCCTAAAATACAAACAAAGAGGCTATCCCACTCCTTTATTGGAAGAATCTAAAACCAAAGTTATGAATATGCAAAGAGAGTCTCTACTAGTCACCAAAGAAAAAAGAGATACTAAGAAAACAGTATGTGTTCTAAAGCATTCTTTACAATCAGCAAAAATAGTTATCATGAAAAAGTATTGGGTACTTATCACTAAAGAACCGGATCTGGAACCACTGTTTGCTGAAAATATCACTTTTGCATATAACAGATCTAAGAATCTAAAAGAACTGCTAAAAAAGAAAAATTCACCAAAAGAAACCAACCACAAAGGCATGCAGAGGTGCGAAAATTGTATTCATTGTAATAATGTGATGACAGGACAGATATTCACCCATCCCATGACAGGCAAAAAAGTGACCTTATTACACTCAGGAACGTGTGATACGAAGAATGTTATTTATGGAATCAAGTGTCCATGTGGAAAATTGTATATAGGACAGACAGAGAGAAAAATCAAAATAAGAATAACTGAACATAAAAGCAATATTCGGTTGAAAAATATGAAATCCACACTGGCTACACATTGGCTAGAAGCCGGGCACAACATAGCACAACTTCGCTTCACAATACTGGAAGTCATTAAACACCACCCTGAAAGAGACACTCATATCAAGACTAAGATCAGAATACTTCTGGATAAAGAAAATGGGAAGCCTACAACCGAATGGACTCAATGACAGGATAGAATTATCCTGCTTCTTATAAAGACATTGTGGGAAGCCGAGTTTATTAATTCCTGCATGACAATGAGACTTTCCCTATCCAAAATGGTCGACACCAAAGTTAATTTGATTCATTTCAATATATTTTTATTTAATATAGTTTTGACCATGTGTGAGCCCAGTCATATAATATAATGCTGAACATTACCGCAATATTAATAACTTTTAGCATGATTTAATTGTTCCAGAAAATTTAACTGTTTCAGAAAATTTAACCGTTTCAGAAAATATAGTTTGCTTTTTAATAGATTAATTTCATAGCTGCGCAGAGTCTGTGAGAGAGGATCCTCATTTACACGGATTTAAACAATATAGAATAAGGACTGCTACAGAGTCCGAGGTCGCGATCATGTGATCGCTAACTAAGCCAATCAGCGCATAGATAGCTTTAAATAGCGACACCCAGTATGTCAGGTAACAGCGGATTCGTGGAGAACATGCGAGCGAGGGACGCTTTTCAGTTTTCATTTCTCAGTAAGTACATAACACGAAGGAGGGATAGAATGCGCGCTTAAAATGTTTGCCCTAGTAAAACTCCGTGTTATTTAAGCGGCACAGTTGAATGAATGTTATTTTTATCCTTTAACATGGGACTTTAGTATTTTATGTTAAATACGGCTTTTTTGGTGTTTGAAAATTTCTAGCGCTGACACAAACAAGGATGTGTAATGTAAATAGTGATTATGAGGATATTTGGAGAGTCGTAAATGTTTGTTCACATTGTTAGACACAGTATAATATGCATTAATGTAATCTAAGTTTAAGGGCTGATTGCGACCTTTTCTTGATTTTCTTTAATAGAGACCCCCGAAGAAGGGTCATAGACCCGAAATGCATTGGGTATATGAGAGATGAGACCCAAGATTGTTTTGAAAACGAAAGGATTTAAGTGAATGAAAAAGAAAGAATAAACAAAGAATATTGATACAAATGAAAAAGTTTGAATTATCATTATTTTGGTATACACATACACCAGAGGAGAACCCAGTGGTTCACGTGAAAGTGTGCAAGGTGTTACCATAGACATCGGGACTCCCCGGTGTCTCACTTTTCGCTGTACGCGTACGTTAACATACAGTACATGGCATTTTAACTTACCTCAAGATGCATAGTCAACCAAAAGAATAATAGCATCACAGCCTATATAAAAATGGGGCAGCCTGAGAGTTTTCTGGAAGTGGTACTACGCTTACATCTGACTTGATCTCCGCCACTTCCATAACACCCAAGAGATCTGTACTACATGTGAAAGTACATAGGGCGAAGAGAGGTTGGGAGAGCCATATGTGCTGCACAGTGCAAGAAATTAGAGCAGGGTGCCGTTACACAGCAATTATCAAAATAATCATTATTGTGCATTTTGCTAAAGTACAGGTGTGATGCAGGTGGTGACCATGTTGGTGCGTATTTCGGCAGTGGCTAGGAGATGCAGGTTTCATTGTTTTAGGTAGGTTATTGCTGTGTGTCATTAAAGGCGGAGGTGTGTGTGACAGTGGTAAATGTGTGTGCGCAATTGTGTGGATAATTATATTACACCGTTTATGAGTTTGTATATGTTTGCTTTCAGTAAGTACTATTTTGTAGATCTGTGCAACTGATGTGTGGACAGAACTGTATATACATAGGACAATGTATGTATGCGCTTTTGTATGTTTACGTATCGTTGTACAACCCAACCTAGAGTATGCTGCATGACTCTTCAGTACAGGTGCTAAATAGTGCACACTCTTAACAAGCAATACATCACAGGAAGGTTAGACTGGTCCTCAGTCTAACCAGGCACAGTGTGCTGAAAGAGCCCTGCCCCCCACCCTCTGCTCTGGATCCACAACTCAGGCCTGGTGTTTTTTTTTCCTCCCTTACTTAGTAGATGGTGTGTAAAGGAGATCATTTGGGCACACGGTGGGGGTGTGTGCGTTGTTGCAGGCACAGAACAAGTGCCTTGTGCGATGTAGGCGGATTCAAGCAGTGCAGAAGGTTTCCTGTGCATACCCAGACTGCAGCAGCTTTAACCTCTTGCATGCTCATGACGAGCTGAGCTCGTCATGAGCCACAGTGCCCATGACAAGCACAGCTAGTCATGGCCCGTGGCTCAGGTGTGGGGAGAATTCCCCCGCTGTGCTGAACGTTCCACGGAGCCAATGCACCTGCGACGAGCTCAGCTCGTCATGAGCATGCGGGCGCTATGCGCGTCCCCTCCCCCCCCAGCACAGCGGGGGAATAACATGTCCCTGTGATATTGAATGAGGCATAGAGCACCTGTGTACTTTCTAATGTGATTAACACCAACAGGAATTCTAACACCAGTGCACACTATTGCCATCGAAAACACCAACACCAGTGTATATACCGCTATGATGTTAATAAATACAGCAGCGTGCATGCCTCTGTAATAGCAGTCTGTATAAATGTGAAGCAGTACATTATTATCAGCATTCATACAAACGTGATGCAAAACACTGCCATCTAATAACAGTGCACGTGTCAGTGCGCCACAATACACCTATTTACACTATTCACATGTGATATTCATTCATTCAATCTTTATTCGGTTTAAAAAACCTTGTAAGATACAGTACATTTAATTATAATACATCATATCACAATAAAAAAGAGAATTAGTTTGAGTACATAAAAATAGCGGGTGGATAAAAATATCAACACACTTCCTTTGCATATAATACATAGAATCAATTCATTTCCCAGAATGTCCACTTGGGGGTAACTTGGTCCTAGTCGGGCCCTCTAATGTACAAGAACACTGAATAAATATACAGAATAAAACAATAAATTAAGCATCTGTTTTTGTTTAAAAATGTACACCAGAACAGTAAAGCAAACAGCACTTTAGCAGCATGTGATATTCAGCACACCACCTAGTAGCGGCAGGCATGTCCGTGTGATGCACTACACCACCTACCTAGTGAGTACAGCAGCGAATATTGTAACATTGTACGCACAATTAAGGCGAGGGCCTAGTGGCAGCGAAATTATCAGTGTTATATTAAATACAGTACACACCCCACACACGGAGCAAATGTGACAAGATAAGATTTAAAGGCATCTTTATTGCTCATTAACTTTATGAGCAATAAAAATGCCTTTAAATCTGGCTATCTTGTCACATTTGCTCCGTTTTGACAGACGGAGGACAAAAGTTGGTTTGTTTTCCTACTCGCCAGAAAGGGCGAGTAGGACTTAAAAAACAGCTCGACCTTAAATTTAGCTCGACTATGTGAGCGGTCGAGTGGAATTTTCAAGCCCGGTTACGTAGGTTTGCACTATCGCTCCTTTTATCTGTGTTACCCGTATGCAGCTCACGGACAATCTCAGAACATATTGACAGGTGGAAGAGGTGCCGATATTTCTGACATCTGATGCGCACGGCCGCAAATGGTTCCCCCCCCCCCCCCCCCCTTGGAAGACTCACTCATGCTCTAGCAACACTTGACACCCACCTCCACAGGGCTCTGACCTGATACAAACAAAATGTGAGTATCCCTCGCGCTCAAGAGCAGGTGCTTTACCTCCGTACGGTGCCCTCACCAGTTGGCCAGATATGTGTGTGGTCATTTTTTGCACCATTACTGCTCTCAGCCTGCAGACAGCGAAGGAGCACAAACTTTTTTTTTGCTTCCATAGGCATGCGATGCATTTCAAAACAATATAAATTGACTCGGTATGGCACTTGTAGAGGCAGCAGTGTGGCTGTTACCTAGCAATGTTGTCGATTAGCCACTGTGGCTCTCTGTACAGAGGAGGAATTTCTCTGCTTGTGGCAACATTTGAATGAGAAGAAACCCATTTTAATGTAGCTGAACCCTGCGATGACTATAATTGCAGAAAAAAGGCAGAATATACATTTTGGATGGAGCCCCACACACATTGTGATCAGCTGTTACCTTTTACTTCACATTAAGATATTTCTCAGTATTTGGTGACCGGGCGTGTTCTTTTGGCAGGTGGTGGGATGGGTAAAGGCCTAAATGTATAAAATGGCATTTATGTGTGGCAGCGATGTCCAGCGGTATAGCTGCCTGACACTGTTGGGATTTGTGGAGTGTTTTATGCCCGGAGTCGAGGAACAGGAAATGAAAGCTGAACGCCAGTTGATGCTGGCAGAAGCGGCACTACAGAATGGATCCGTCGTGATCATGTCTCCTGCCTCAAAAGTATTGATGAATTTGTTCAAGCGTTTGGCTTTAAACTGGATATGTTAAATTTTGACCAAACTGATTAGACCAATCATTGAACAATTAGGCCGTGTTTCCATTAACATAAACCCTTTCATCGTGTTGTTGGTAGGTGGGCGTGGATTTTCCAACCGCACCAATGACAGCCATTTCTCAAAAAAAAACAAGAGCATCTCTAGCGCTCAAGAGCAGGCGCTTTTCAAGACCGGGCACAAGGTAGCTCATTAGTGACACACATAATGACACAGCCTGACAGAGACACTCATATATGTCCAGAGGCGTGAATGCGGCTGACACAAAACGAAAATAAGAAAGCACGAAAGTGAAAGCTAAATCTAATAAGACAAGTGCGTTCGCGAATGCAGCTGCAGCATCCCGCAAGTCGAGTGGTGCGCACACGTAACGCAGAAGGACTAATGCAGCGGTTTTAAACACACTTGTGCTTGTGGCACCATCCGCCTTGGGGTCGTGAGCAAAATCCAATTAGCATGTGCGCCGGTGCTCGCTCCCGCAAGGTGGATGCCAGCACAAGCACGAGTGTGTGCTTGAAAATGAGCAGAGCGGGTGGCCAACTGCATGGCTGAGTGAGACGTGCCCCGGCGTAGCTCCCGGCAAAACTGCACTTGATCCGGCGCTCTAACTACCTGAAAGCATAAAAAAATACATAAAAATCGGCTGGGGAGGTGTCGGAAGGCGTGGGGCACCTGAACAGACCTTCAGCTCCGTCCTACATCTGAACGGAGGCGGAATACTCGACGGCTTCTCCCCCGAGACCCGGGACACCTAAGATGGCGGCGCCCGGTAGCATCGGGACCCTCGACTAAAGCGGAGGTGAGGCGGCAGGAGGCGTGCTCTCCCACCCGCGCGAGGATGGGCGATCCTGGGCCTTGCCTTCCTGCTAGAGGGGCCCCCCCACCCCGGTGCTCTGGCAGCCCTGGAGGCGGAAGCGGGCCGAGGCCTGTGAGGCCGGGGACTGGATTTGCGGCTGCCTGCTGCCGAGTGGGTGTCCCAGTCTGCGGGACCGGTGAGAGACGGCAATCCCCTGGGCCCGGCGCTGCTCTACGGGAGTCGCGGAGGGGCCTGGGTGCGGTGGATAACCTGGCCCTCCCCCCCGCCCCTCGCTAACGGAGACGACGGCGAACACACACAGGGCCCCGGTCTGGATCCGGAAGTGCCAGTTTGACTGGGGCTCTACCTTGGTGGCCTGAAGATCGTCACCAGCTCCTTCCATTCCCCCCCGTCCCCCAACCCCCCGGAGGGCTCGGGGAACCATCGGGGGCCTTGCATTGGGGAGGGGAGCCGGACTAGCTTTGCTCTCCCTGTGGAGGGCTCACGAGACTGGGTGTTGTGCTGAGACATCACGGCAGTGCCGGAGGGACGCGAGGCCGGTCGCGGACCCTGTATGGCTACCACCTTAGGAGGCTGAGATCATTGCCGCCTTCCTGCTCCTGCGTCCCGACTGCCAGTATTGGGGGACCCCCGGGGAGACAACATGGGCAAGAGAGATCCGGCGCCGCGACCCACCAGGCAGGAATCAATTGAGACCTTCACCACCACGCGGGCACACAGATGCGACTGTGGGAACCCGGGAACCGCACACAGATACCGCTATGCTCCTGGAGGCGATCCAGGCCTCGAGAACCGACATCCAGGACTCTAGAGCGGCCCTCGAGACCAAGATCGGAGAGGTGGGCTCTGAAGTTCTCCTGCTCCGTCAAGATCTCAGGAACTTATCGGACAGAGTGGGCACTGCGGAGAACAGGATCTCAGAAACAGAGGACTCCGTTACCTCCCTCAAAAAAGATATGGCGGAACTACAGGGCTCACATAGACAGCTGCTGTGGCGAGTGGACGATGCGGAGAACAGGGCACACCAAAACAATCGGCGCTTCGTGGGCCTGAGGGAAGGGATGGAGGGAAGGGATTGAGAAGAACGACACTGCGGCTTTCCTTCACTCTTGGCTCAAGTCCATGTTCCCACAGGCTAACTTCTCTAATTGCTTCGTGGTTGAGAGAGCGCATAGGGCACTCCTGGCCAGGCTGCCAGAAGGAGCGAGACCTCGCCCAATCATTGCGAGATTTCTCAATTACGCAGACAGAGATCTCATCCTTAGAGAGGCCCGGAAAATGGGAGAAATCAAGTTTGAAAACACCGTTGTCATGATTTTCCCTGACTACAGCCAGGATGTGCAAAAGCAAAGGCGCTCCTACGACACTGTGAAGGCTAAGCTACGAGAACTGAACATATCCTATATGCTACTCTTTCCTGCGAAACTAAAGGTCCTGTTCAAGGGCAAATCGCACTTCTTTACTCGCCCTGAGGAGGCCTGGCACTGGCTGGCGGAGAGACCACTGCTGAGAGAGGCGGAGGAGGAGGGTCGTAGAATCCGCGATGAACTGGCGGCGGCCAACTTCAGGAGAAACCCGAGCGGGTCACAAAGATCACTACAACATTGAGCGGGCAGACAATCGCAACGGACACCATACCCGTCACACCAGAGCGCGGCCGGAGGAGGCCGGGGAGGTGGCGCCGCCGTGGCCGCTGGGGACCCCGCTCGGGGGTCGAGATTCAGGTACCTGCTCCCAGGATCAGGAAATGTGACTGACCAGGAGGAGGATACGAACGTCTCGGAAGTGGAAGAACGGACGGAGCAATCCCTACACCCACTGGCTGTGGCCATCCGCGACTTGGAACAGGGAGAGCCGAGCAACACAGAGGGTACTGAAACTGAAACGCAAGACTCCCACTCCTGAGAAGCTACGGGACTGAGATCCAACTTAGGAGTTCTTTGTTTTGGGACACGCAAGTAACGTTCTTTGTCTTGTGGGGTGGAAACACACCACATCAGAACTTGAGTTCGGACAGCTAGATATTTCCTAGTTGGGGTTGTTTGAGGGGTGGGCGACAGACCTTGCTGCCTGGTATTCCGAACCGTCGATGGTTGTACGGGCGGGATGGCCGGGAGGTGCAGGTGGGGTGGGGGTGGGGGGGCAGGGGTTGTTCATACAGTTTGGTTGTTTACGGAGGGGGGGGGGGGGGGGGGAGATGCGGTGTGGGGGGAAAACAGTCATGAGGATTGGCGTATTTTGTGGTTCTACCGTCACGAGCGCTTGCCCGCCTGCCTGACCCCACGTCCTGGGGTGCAAGTGCCTTACTGTTGTACTCATGGCCACTGAAACGCGGAATGTCTTGACGTGGAATGTGAACGGTCTGGGTAAT
This sequence comes from Lissotriton vulgaris, assembly GCF_964263255.1. Classification (NCBI taxonomy): domain Eukaryota; kingdom Metazoa; phylum Chordata; class Amphibia; order Caudata; family Salamandridae; genus Lissotriton; species Lissotriton vulgaris. The sequence continues at coordinate 617,548,775 of NC_141691.1, read as the reverse complement.
GAGATTAAGCGAGGTTTGGTGAACAATTTTCTTAAGAGAGTAGGCCCAGACATCATTTTCCTGCAGGAGACACATCTGAGAGGCACGGCCTGCGCATTCATAGCGAGAGGTAGATATAAGGTACTGGGCCATGCGGGGTACACAACTGACTCCAGGGGTGTAGCGATTATTGTTAAGAATACCTCCCCATTCCGTATCACACGTACTGGGGTGACCCGCTGGGAACATGTGTGGGAGTACAGGGGTCATGACGCAGGCGCACCTACACTCTAGTATCAATTTATGCTCCACCCAAATTACAAGCGAATGCGCTAAAGCTGCTTGCGACCATACTTTTAGACACCTCAGATACAATACAGATAGTGGGGGGTGATTTCAATGATGTAATAGATCGGGATATGGATAGATCCGGGGCGGCCAGCAATCGGGGTACCCCGACTCCACTGGCTCAAATGATGTCTGAGATAGGCCTGACCGATGTCTGGAGACTATTACACCCGCACACTATGGCCTACTCCTTCTACTCGGCAGCGCACAAGGTGTTCTCCAGACTGGATTATGTCTTTATGCCTCGGCAGGCAATAACTATGGAGGACGCGGCGGAATATCTGGCAAGGGGTCTCTCAGACCACTCGCCACTATTAATATCGATAGGCCGGACTAGAAGCAGGAAGGAGGCCAGGTGGCGACTCGCCGCTTGGGACTTGGCGAACAAGACAATACTTAAAGGCGTTAGGGCGGATACACGGGTCTATCTGGCTGAAAATGAGGGGTCGGTGGACTCGGCGGTAACCCTATGGGAGGCGATGAAGCCGGTGCTGAGAGACAGGATAAATGGCAGACTGGGGGAGGAGAGGAGGAGACTATTGGAAGAGGTGGGGACTGTGGAACGAACTATAGTGGAGTTGGAGAGGGAACACCTGCGTACTAAATGCACAACGACCTTGCGTAAACTGTTGGACAATCAGAGACGATATCGGGACTTGGTGTCGGAGGAGGCGAGAACACAAAACCTGGCCACACTGCACCGACTTTACGACGTGGGAGATAAATCAGGTAAACTTTTAGCCTGGCTTAGTCGTAAAGAGAGGTCGGCGCGGTGGGTGGATGAAGTCACTGATGAACAGGGGAGGATTGTGCGCTCTGACCCCCACATTGCGGACACGTTCGCAGCTTATTATGAACGCTTCTACGAAGCCAGACAACTAGGCTCGTGTGAGGACTCACTCATATATGTCGCAGGTCGACCTCCCCGTGGTGGACGCTGAGGCCCTACCTGCGTTAGAGGCCGACATCTCCTTAGAAGAAGTCAAAAATGCCATTACCGGAATAAAGCCGGGTAAGGTGCCGGGACCGAACGGTTTTCCCCCGTAATTCTTTAAATGCAAGGCCGACATCGTAGCTCCACACCTGAAGAATCTCTTCCTTGAGGCTTATAAGGAGGGAGGTCGACCTCCTGACCTCACCTTGGCAACCATAGTCCCTATCCACAAAGCGGGTAAGCCACGGGGGGGACTGCGCCTCCTACCGTCCCATCTCCCTACTGAACACGGAGGTGAAACTCCTTGCCACGGTCCTGGCGCGACGTCTAAGAACAGTGCTACCTGACCTGATACACTTAGACAAAACCAGCTTTTTGCCGGACAGGGCCACGAAATTCAACCTCCGGCACACACATAACTGGCTACAGGAGGTGAAGGATAGGGACCCGCCACATTGGTTCCTCTCCTTAGATGCAGAAAAGGCCTTTGACTCCGTGCACTGGCCGTTCCTTGAGGCCGCCCTGCAAAAATTTGGTTTCGGCCCCAAATTTCGCACATGGGTACAACTGCTCTACACCAACCCGAGGGCCAAGGAGCGGGTGAACGGGAAACTCTCCCGCGAAATCTTGATCCAAAGAGGCACCAGTCAAGGATGTCCCTTGTCACCGCTTCTCTTCACACTGACGATCGAGATACTGGCGGCCAGGATACGACAGAACCAGGGGATCTCCGGTTTCCGGGTTGCAGCCGCAGATGACACACAAGAAAAACTGTCCCTCTACGCCGATGATATGCTCCTCTATATTACTGACCCACAGACCACAGTGCCTGAACTGTTCCCGGAGTTGGACGGCTATGGCAGCTATTCCGGATATGCAATAAATGGGCACAAGTCCGTCCTTTTCGACCCCAAAGGGGAAACGAGTAGGGGCGCCCTTCCGGATAGGTTGGTGGTGTCCGTAGAGGGCTTCTAATATTTGGGAGTATTCGTCACACTGGACAGGCAATTGTCGCATTCCAAAAATGTTGAAAGAATACTTGTGAATTCCGCAGATGATATGACCCGCTGGCGCCAGCTTCCCTTGACCCTCCTGGGTAGGGCGGCAATGTATAAAATGGTAATATTGCCCAAATATTTATATGCCCTACAAAACGAATATTACCCAATTCCAGACGGCCTCCTTCGCAGAATACATGCCGAAGGTAGATCTTTCATTTGGCTGGGTAAACAGCCAAGAATAGCATTAACCACCCTCCAACGCCACCAGTACAGCGGTGGAATCTCACTGCCGAACATTGAGGCCTATTACTGGGCAGAGCACCTGTCCCCCATTAATGACTGGCTCCATGCCCCGGCGGACCACCCCACGTATGTGCTGGAGCGCACCAAACTGTCCCCACATAATTTGCTTTCGTACTTATACGGGGGCTTGACGAGGAAGCCCCTACTTCCGGCCACGAATATTACGCTCCGGGCCTGGAGAATGGCCACGAGACGCATGGGTTGGGATCAGAAGCCCACCCGACAGACCCCACTTTGGCACTGCGCGTGGCTCCACGAGCTGCGTAAACTCACTGGCTTCAAGCAATGGGATGACATTGGGATTTCCACAGTGGGAGATGTAATCGCCAGGGGCGAACTAAAATCATTCGCTACATTGAGAGCAGAGTATGGGCTCCATCGCTCGCAGTTTTTTAAATACATTCAACTGCGTCATGCGTGGAGGGCACAGGCTATAATCTTAGAGGGTCTCCCGGAATATGCGCCACTGGAGGGCAGACTACTACAGGAGCAGATACCCAACAAGGCCGTATCACTTACATACAAAACACTCACAAACAACATGCTGGGAGATTTGGCGAAGCTTAGGGCCACATGGGAACACGACGTAGGAACACTGGAGGAGATTGACTGGGACCTCCTCCTTATGCACCCGAGGGATATGGCTATTAAATCCTGACTCCGCCTTATCCAATATAATGTGCTCCACAGGACATCCTTTGATAGGGTAAGATTGTTCAGGATGGGAAAAACACCAGATGATAGATGCCTGCGATGCTTACACGAGGGTGGGGATTTCTTCCATATTCTATGGGCATGTGGTAAAATACAATCCTACTGGACGCTCGTCTTTGCTGAACTAGGTGGGTCCTGGATGTGCCACTTGACGAGGAGCCCAAACTGGCCATCTTGGGAATGACTAATGATGTTGACCTCCCCTGTCCCCTACTGATGTTCCTGACACTGGCCTTACTAGTAGCGAAACGAGACATTGCAAAATATTGGGGGGCTGCGTCCGTCCCCACTATGGAGGAATGGAGAAGAGGGTCAGACCTCTACATGGCGGCGGAGCGAGTGACATATAAATCAAGGGGTTGCCCTAAAAAGTTTAAAAGGGTCTGGTCAAAGTGGAGGCAATACCATGGGCTAGAAAGTGGGTCGGGGGAGGAGAACTATGAGCGGACCCAGGGTTCGGAGGAAGGGCGAGTTGGGTACAATAGGACACGCTAGGAGTGGACCTTAATGAGCCAGACACACACTGTATGTTTGAATGTCTTTGTGCCAATTGTGTACCTGGTACGGGGGGGTGGGGAGGGTTGGAGCTGGCGGGAACTGTGTATGCTATCACCATGACTGTACCGTTAAATGTTGATTGAGAGGATGTTGTTTCGATTCATAGTACTGATTGTTGAGAGGGGGGAGGGGAGGGGTACAAATAAAAACCAAAAAGCAGATGCCCAGATGACTAATATAGACACTCCCTATGCTGTGGCGGGGCTCCGCCGAGACAGACTTGATGATACTGATAAACTGACTGTTGCTCTGCGCGCTGGTGTGACATTGGGGGTTCCATGATCTATATTTCAATATGTAACTGTTTCTTGACTGCATAACAATGCCAATGTGGTCCTTATTATGTCTGTATCTGCAATAAAAATTGTTTAAAAAAAAAGAAAATGAGCAGAGCGACGCCTAAAGGCCCTCCTAAGCACCACATGCGCACTGCGTAGGCGAGACCTAAAAATTAGATTTAGAGTGTGTGGGTATACAGAAAACTGCATTGAGGAAGCGGTAATGAAAGCAAGCAAACAGTCTAGAGAACACATCTTGTTCAAAAAGGACAAGGTGAAGAGTAAACAGCCCTTGGAAGACACAATTTATGATAATAATATATAGCAAACAGAACACACTGCACGGCATTTCAAGTAAATATTGGTACCTCATTAGAAATTGCCCTCTATTGGGGAAAGTAGTACCAGGCAAACCACAAATCGCATTTAGAAGAGGAAATCGATGAAGTAGACACTAGTAAGCAATACCATCAAAGACACTAAGAAAACAAAGATGATATGGTTAAGTAGAAAACCGGGATTTTTTAAATGTTTCAAATATAAAGCTTGTCTACATGGCAAGAATACAGAGATATTCTCACATAGATTATCAAGCAACACGAAAAAGATCAAAGGCAGATACACATGCAAAACGGATTTTGCCATCTATGTACTGCAGTGCCCATGTGGTTTGCGCTACTTAATTTTGGAGGTGCACAAGCGCTTTTGCAGCATATGTTTGCCATAAAAAATGGTGACAAAACCTACTCAGTGGCACGCCATTTTGAGTCACTTCACAATAGAGATATAAAAGACTTGACATACTATGTGATAGATGCAGTGGCGTCAAACATCAGAGGGGGTAATGGAGAAAAACAATTGAGGAAATTGGAATCCTGCTATGTAATAGAACTCGATACAAAGACCCCCGGGGGGGGGGAATTAATATTTAAGAAGATTTGTATGGAATATGCTACTTACCAGTATGCATCTGTTCTTGGCATAGAGGGCTGCAGAGTGGTACATTATGAATAGATCGCCATCTGGTGTTGGGCTCGGATAATTGCACTTTGTTTTTCTCTTGGAGAGTCTTTTGTATCTTGGTGACTCCTCCCTTGGTTGGTAGTGCGCATGGGCATCGGCTCCATCCTTAGATTGTTTTGCCATAGTAGGGTTAGATGGAGTAGTATAGTAAAATACAGATAAGAGTGCCCATGTAAGTGTATCTAAATAAGATAATGTTGGAACAGACACAGGTTTCCGGGGAGGCTGGGAGGGCATGTACCACTCTGCAGCCCTCTATGCCAAGAACAGATGCATACTGGTAAGTAGCATATTGCGTTCGAGGCATATGGGCTGCAGATGGTACATTATGAATAGACTATACAGCAGTTCTCTCCCTAGCGGTGGTCGCCCGTGTCTGTTGCAACTGTCTGAAACAATGTTTTCAATACTGCTTGTCCCACTCTAGCTTGTTGTGTTGTTTGCACATCTACACAATAGTGTTTTGTGAAGGTGTGCGGTGTAACCCAGGTAGCCGCTTTGCATATGTCATCTAGTGGAATGTTTCCCAGAAATGCCATAGATGCTCCTAGTTTACGTGTAGAGTGAGCTCTAGGAGGAACAGTTAATGTTCTCTTTGCCTTTAAGTAGCATATTTGAATGCATTTTACAATCCATCTGGCAATGCCCGCTTTGGAGATGGGATTGCCTTTATGTGTAGGAGAAAACGCAACAAATAGCTGTTTTGTCTTTCTGAAAGTTTGTGTTCTTTCTATATAGTACAATATGGCCCTTCTAACGTCCAGTGTATGTAGGGCTCTTTCAGCTACTGTTTGTGGTTTTGGAAAGAAAACCGGTAATTCCACTGACTGATTGATGTGGAATGCTGAAATAACCTTTGGTAAGAATTTTGGGTTTGTTCTAAGAACCACTTTATTTTGGTGTAGCTGCATAAATGGTTCTTGAATCGTAAAAGCCTGCAGTTCACTTACTCTTCTAAGTGACGTGATAGCTATGAGGAAGGCCACCTTCCATGTGAGGAATTGTATTTCACACCTATGCATAGGTTCAAAGGGTGGCCCCATTAGTCTGGTAAGCACTATGTTGAGATTCCAGACTGGGGAAGGTGGTCTTCTTGGTGGAATGACTCTTTTGAGTCCTTCCATGAAAGCTTTAATTGCTGGTACCTTAAACAGTGACAGATGTTGCCTGTTTTGTAGATACGCCGCTATAGCTGCGAGATGAACTCTGATAGAGGTATATGCTAGGTTACATTGCTGTAAGTGTAATAAATAGCAAATGATTTGTTTAGTGGATGCGTCCAGAGGGTTGATGTTCTTACTGTTACAGTGTATAGCAAACCTCTTCCATTTTGCTGCATAGCATGCTCTGGTGGTAGGACGTCTTGCTTGCTTAATGATTTCCATGCATTCTGGTGGTAAATCTAAATACCCAAACTCTATGACCTCAGGAGCCAGATCGCTAGGTTCAGTTGTTTGGGATCTGGGTGCATTATTTCTCCATGGTTCTGTGTAAGATGCATGGGTAATAACCTTAGCTTTTGATGTGGTACTTGTGATAGTTGTAGCAGCGTGGTGAACCACGGCTGTCTTGCCCACGTGGGTGCCACTAGTATCATTGTCATTGAGTGTTGCTGTAGTTTCCGAACCAGTAATGGAATTAGTGGTAGAGGAGGGAACGCGTAAGCAAATTTGTTGGACCAATTTATCCACAGTGCATTGCCCTGGGACCTTTGGTGTGGGTACCTGGATGCGAATTCCTTGCATTTTGCGTTCTGATGATTGGCAAACAGATCTATCTCTGGTTGCCCCCATTTTTGGAAGAATGGCTGTAGTATTTGGTCGTGAAGCTCCCATTCGTGTACTTGTTCTGACTGTCTGCTTAGGATGTCTGCTATTTGATTTTGAACTCCTGGTAGGTGTTCCGCTAACAGGTAGATCTTTTGAGGAATGGCCCATCTCCATATGTCCTGTGCTAGTCTGGACAGTTGGAGAGAGTGTGTCCCCCCCTGTTTTTGAATATAATACATTGCAGTCATGTTGTCTGTTCTGATCAGGACTGCTTTTCCTGCTATTTGCATTTGGAAAGCTTTTAGTGCTAGAAATATTGCTAATAGTTCTAGGTAGTTGATGTGCAGTTTCTTTTGCTGCACACTCCACTTCCCCTGTACTGTGTATTTGTCTATATGCGCTCCCCATCCGGAGAGCGATGCGTCCGCTGTTATTATCACGTGTGGAATTGGCTCTAGGAACGACCGTCCCTTGGAAATGTTTTCTGTGTTCCACCACTTCAGAGAGCGATACGTCCGGTCGTTTACCAACACCAGATCTGTAATCTGACCTTGAGCCTGATTCCACTGTGTCGCTAGACACTCTTGTAGTGGGCGCATTTGTAGTCTGGCATGTGGTATTAGCAGTATGCAGGAGGACATCATGCCTAATAGTTGCATAAACACTCGTGCTGGTAGTAAGTGTTGTGGTTGAAATCTTTGTATTAACCCGACCATTGTCTGTACTCTGATTGGGTTGGGGTATGCTATTGCCTTCTCTGTGTCTACTGTAGCCCCCAGGTATTGCTGAATCTGGTTTGGTTGCAGGTGTGATTTTTTGTAGTTCACCGTGAACCCTAGGTGGTGCAGCAATTGGATTGTCTTCTGTGTGTTGTGAAGACATTCTTCCTTTGACTTGGCCTTTATTAGCCAATCGTCCAAGTATGGGAAGACATGTATTTGTTGTCTTCTTAGGTGTGCTGCCACCACAGCTAGACATTTTGTGAAAACTCTTGGTGCTGTTGTGACACCGAACGGAAGGACTTTGAACTGATAGTGTTGTCCTTCTAACACAAACCTTAGGTATTTTCTGTGGGCTTTGTGAATTGGGATATGAAAGTAAGCGTCTTTTAGATCCAGTGTAGAAAGAAAGTCCCCTTTCTTCAGTAAAGGGAGTACTTGTTGGAGCGTGACCATCTGGAAATGCTCCGAATTTATGTAAGCATTGAGAGGTCTGAGGTCTAATATTGGTCTTAGGGACCCGTCCTTTTTGGGGATCAGGAAGTATAGAGAGTATACTCCTGTTCCTTGTTGATCCTTTGGGACCTTCTCTATTGCATGCCTTTGTAGAAGTGCTAGCACTTCTTCTCTTAACAATGTCAGATGATCTTGACTCATTGGACGCTGTTTGGGGGGGATGTTTGGTGGGGTAGCTGTGAGTTCTAGGCAATAACCATGTTGGATAATTTGTCTCACCCACTTGTCTGACGTGATGTTTTCCCAGACAGGTAGGAACTGTGATAGACGTCCCCCGACCGGTGTTATGTGGTCTGGGGGGAGTTCTATGAAGTCACTGTTTTGGTGTTGAGGCGTTGCGGTTGTTATTATTTCCGCGGCCTCTACCCTTATTGTTGTTACCTCTGTAACTGCCTCTTGAATTACCTCTGGGTGATGTTGGTGTGAAAGATGTGGATTGCTGATTCGTTCCTGTGTTCTTTGAGCCCCCTCTATAGGTGGATCTACGAAAGGAACCTCTGTGTGTTGGCTGTTGCAATGCTCCCATTGACTTAGCCGTTTCCGTATCTTTCTTCATTTTTTCTAATGTCTCGTCTGTGCTTGAACCAAACAATGTTTTCTGATCAAATGGTTTGTTCAATAGGGCTGTTTGTACTTCTTGTTTGAATCCTGAGATTCTAAGCCATGCATGCCTTCTTAGCATGACACTGGTGTTAATAGACCTTGCTGCAGTGTCTGCTGCGTCTAATGCACACTTAATGGAAGTATTGGTTATTATTTTACCTTCCTGTATTAATTGATCTGCCTTTTTCTGGTGTTCTTTTGGGAGATGTATGAGAAGTTTTTCTAACTCATCGTAATGTGCCCTGTCGTAACGTGCGAGTAGTGCTTGTGTATTGGCTATACGCCAGCTATTCGCTGCCTGTGATGCTACTCTTTTGCCTGATGCATCTATTAACTTCGACTCTTTATCTGGTGGAGGAGCCTCTCCTGTAGATAATGAGTTTGCTCTTTTACGAGCGTTTGAGACCACCAGCGAGTCTAGAGGTACATGCCCTCTAATAAATATTGGGTCCTTTGGAGGCGCTTTGTATTTTTTATCAATTCTCGGGTTTAACACCCTGGCTCTCACTGGGTTTTCGAATATTTCCTCTGTGTGACTAAGAAGACCCTTTAACATAGGAAGAGTACCTGATGTTCTCTGTGCATTAGGTAGAGTCTCTAACAAGAAATCCTCTATTTGAGGTTCTGTGTGCATATCTAGTTTGTGATACTTTGCTGCCCTATTAATGAGCTGCACAAACCCTGTGTTATCATCAGGTGGTGAAGGCTTTGAGGGATATAGCTCTGGGTCGTTGTCCTCATCTGACCCTACATCATAATTTTCCCATGGGTCCTCCTCATCTGGGATAGTTTCGTCATCCCCCTGAGGTTCTCCCTCCCCTAGATCACTGTCTACATCTGACTGAGGTGTAGCTGGTCTTGGTGTGGAAGGTGTAGGAATATTTGGCCTATTGTGAGGAATAGGAGAAGAGGGTGTAACTCTAGGACGAGGAGAAGCAGGAGGAGTTATATTCGTCCCCATTGTTCTCTTTTTTGAAGGAAGAGGTTTATCTTCTGACTGTTCACTCTTTCTCTTCTTTGTGACCACTTTCCCAGTTTGTGGATCAATAAACAAGATCTTTTGTTTGGGATCTGTCTGTTGCTCCTGAATCGGTACCGAAGGTCCTGGTTCCGAGAGTTGCTTTTGTTTTCGATCGTCAGACTTGTTGTTTTCGACACCGAATGCCTGCTCGATTCCGACTTTCTTGGTATCGAGTGTCTCTTGGGCGATAAGTCATATTTATGTTTCGACATGGAATGTTTCGACATGGAATGTTTCGATACCGAGCTCTCTTTTGCATGTAGCCTCGGTGCCGAAGTCGATGTCGCCCTTTTCTCGGATCCGACATGGTGGGAGTCCGAGTGTTTCGGTTTCAGTTTCGGTTTCGTTGCCGGGCCCGAGGGCGGGGCGTCGGAAACTTTTTTCAGCGGTTTGACCGGGCCCGAGGGCGGGGTCGTTACCGCACGGGGTCGGTTTTTCGGTAAGGGGACGTCGTCACTCACGGTTTGTTGATCGATGAGTTCTTCGGTCTCCGACTGGTCCCCTTCCGACCCCGACTGTTCTTCTTCTTCCTCGATTTGCTCGTCTCCGAACAACTCTGGGATCGCTTCCGCCTGCATTCTGGAAACCTCGTGTCTTGGAGCTCGACGATTTCTAATCGTTAGCTTGGAGGAGAATGCTGCACAGGCTTCGCAGTCCCTGGATTCGTGTTCAGGCGATAGACAGAGGTTGCACACCTCGTGTAGGTCCTTGTGTGGGAACTTAGCACCACACGTTGGACATTTTTTGAATGGAGTCCTTTCCATGGACTCCGGGCTTGACTGCGTCGAGAAAGGCCTCCTGTTCTTCGACGTAGATCCAAGTTTTTCACTTTGATTTTTAATTTGCAACGCGTCGGAATGGAAATGACCGCGTTCGATAACAATACCGTCGAATTGGAAAGGGAATACGCGCCGATAAATCACTTTCTTCTGAAGTTGATCTGGAGCGTCTCGATCCTCATCCGAACCCGATGGCGGAAAAAAACAATCTAAGGATGGAGCCGATGCCCATGCGCACTACCAACCAAGGGAGGAGTCACCAAGATACAAAAGACTCTCCAAGAGAAAAACAAAGTGCAATCATCCGAGCCCAACACCAGATGGCGATCTATTCATAATGTACCATCTGCAGCCCATATGCCTCGAACACTCATTTATAAAATTGTTGCAGCTACAGGATATAGAAATCAATCTCTTGTGTCTTTACAGCTTGGTTTGAATATGTAAGTTAGATTTTAAATAGCACAGAGCACGAATATATAGCACCTTTTTTGACTGGGGAAGCAGAAAAGTGTGTACTGTACCATGAATAAAACTATATTTAGTAATGCCTACTTGGGCTCAATCATTGCACAGCATTTGATATGAATTGCATTGAGAGGCCGATGGCGTGATAACATTTAATAATGATTGTGTACTCATTTTATTGATTACAAAGTCGAAAGTAAATTCCTGACTGGTTTACCCACTTGTGTTACATTTTTCACAAGTTTGAAAAGGATTGTGATATCATGATGAAATATCAGCTGACAAATGAGTTTAAATGGTACAAAAATGTTTATGAGTAAAAAAACTACCAGTCTGTTTTCACTATAGTTCACGTAGAGGGCAATGCACACAGTAAACAAAATAGCTAAAAGACTATCTGTAATGGCACCTCGGCATCAGTGAGCAAGGCTGGTGAAGCCGAAACACGTTAGATGGTGGGCCGACATTAAAAGTCTAAAGTATTAACACGTGGTGTATCATCCTTTTTTGTGAAGGCGAAGTTAATTTACTACGGACCCTCTCTTGTGAAGTCCGCCAAGACGACGCACCCTTCGATTAGGAGAAGCAGCAGCAAGCAACAAGAGTACAGGCGAAGGAATATATATAAAATATATTCACACACACACACACATATATATATATATTTCACAAGAGCTCCAACATGTCTACTCCAGATATGCTGTAGGATTGTAGGGCAGAGAAGCAGCACTACAGGGCTTCTATTTCAAGTATTCATTATTCCACCAGTGCAAACAAGGGAGACTGAGGCACACGCACATACGCCCACCCGCCCGCTTCATAGTCTCTACATTTCTGTGGAAACAATCAACTGAAGTATGAATTGAGGCTAAATATATTAACTCCATTCCTCATTACCCAAGCAAAAAAAATTGATACTCTTATGCATAGCTACAACAGTTTTCCCCTATAACAATATGTGATGCAAAAGGTTCCATACCGGTCATTCCAGGAAGTTTTGGGTAGGTCACAAAAAATCTGAAGGAGTTAAAGCTCACCTTTCAAAGTCTCCAGTTAACAGAGGAGGAAAGGGTAAGGCTGGCAGTGTTGAACCCAAACGTACAGCATTCTTAACTTTGTCCTTGGTTCCTGTGATTGGTGGATGTGGTTTGCTCTTCTCTTTAGGTACAGCAGGCTCCTCTTTAACTACAACAGGTGTCTTTTTTTTCACTGCGGTCACTGCTTGTTTAATTGGTTTGTCCACAACGACAGTGGTTTTTTCCTTTAAAGCGTTGCTAGGCGGCTTCTCTTTCACTTTGTCAACTTTAATCTTTTCTTGTACTTTCTCAGTTTTTAACACAGAAGCAGAAGAAGCAGCAGGTGGAGATCGCATACGCTCAGTTTTAATTTTTTGCTGTTCTTTCATGCTATTACTTTGAGGGGAGGGTGGTTGCTGCATCTTAGTTTTTTTAGGCTCTTTCACCTCAGTTTGAGGCGATGGTGTCCGTGCAGTCTTATTTCTTTTCATCTCTTTCACATTGCTCTTTTGAGGGGATGGTAAAATCTCCCTTTTGGATGTTTTCAACTCTTTCACACTGTTCTTTTGAGGAGATGGTGTGTGATTAGTTTTGCTCATTTTCTGCTCTTTTACTTTGCTCAAAGGTGCACTACTGTCGACATTAACTTTAGTGGGAGTGGATGTGTTGGAAGCTTTTGCATTAGCTTTTGCTGCTTCAGCTTCTCTTGCTTTTTTGTGCTTGTTCAGCTCTGCAGCTAGGCTGCTTTTCATGATCAATGTGTTGGGAGAAATGCTTGAATGACTACTTCTAGATCTGTGCCTACTGCGAGATCTTGAACGTCGAGATGAATGGGGACTTCTGCTTCTCGATTTACCTGCCCGCCTGGATTCAAGAAAGAATATTTAGTTAGCTATACTTACATGAAGAAACATCTACATTTAGCACCTTAGCTACATTTTCAAATGGCATATTCAGTACGTTTTTACATGAACTCAAAATAAGGACTGTCACAATAGAAGAATAAATACTTTGAAAAGTAAATTTGAACAGTATACAATTTAGACCAAGCACCTAGACCGTAGGATGTTACACAATAATGTGGAGAACATGATTTCTTTTAGTCAATTTAAATATTTATCCATTTCTGGTTTACTATGACAGGAGTGTACTTAATACCGTCAACCTAATCAAATAACATACACCGAGTTGAACCGAGTAATAAACAGTTAATCCATTTTAATGTCCCTGTCTTGTGCAAATCTGTCCCAGGAAACCAATTCAGTTACGGCCTCTAAATGTCTATTCGGATAGTTTTAATCCTAAGCAAGTAGAAACCCCACACCTTTTCCTTAATTAAGGGTAAGCCTGCTTTTTAGAGGAGTCTGCCTCCACCTCGCCAGCTTTCATACCTTTTTTTCCCTTCTTCAAAAGACCAAGAGGTTAGAAAATTTACATTTTATAACACAATTTAAAATATGTTACTTTATCCGTAAGGAGCCACCTCTCTCTCGACACTCCGGTAGCCCCAATGAGGCAGTTTTTTCTTTATTAATCCACAAGTGCATTTTACATAATAGCGTAATAGATAGCTGAATACCCTGCTAAAATTCTTGTATCGTATCACATTCTAGAAACCTTTGTTCCCATTAACCTATATCCGTAGCTCTAGGACAATTTGCGGAAGCATTGGGGAGCAACAAACCTTCTCTGGGGTATGATATCATATAAATAAGGAGGATTAAGCAATACATTGATAAGCACCACGTTAGAATTTTTTTTGCATGCATAAGAAATTACTTCAGCTAGTATCACAATTACTGCACTTGAACATTTCTCCCTTGTCTTTCAAACTTTTTCTTGCTCCTCAATCAGAATCTTATTATAGAAGAGATGGATTAGTTACTTACCTGTAATCCTAGTTCTCTTCCAGGGGTATACTCATTAAAGTCATAAGCACTAAATAATCTCCGCCCATGAGCGGGAACCCGGAACATATAATAAAATATATATATATATATATGTGTGTAAATATATATAATAGTAGTACATAGTACGAAACAAATTATACACATATATATGTATAACCAATAAAATGCAGCCCAACATAACCCATAAGCGAATAAAGCCACAATTACATATTTTCTGCAGTATGAGAATAAACCATATAAACAATGCAATAAAAAGGCATGAGCCTCAAAAAGCATTCCATAATCAGCAAAAAACCTTTTATTTTCAAAGAATTTGTAATAAAAGGCAATTAGCCTAAGAAGGCTGCATACAGAAAAACTATCCCTGTACAGAAAATCAGACTGACACCTCGCCTTTAAGGCCTCAGAGAATCTGAACACTTTGCCTTTAGGGCCTCCAGGGGAACTCTGTTCCCATCATGCACCACAGGTGACAGTTAGGTCAGTTCTTTTGTACGGTACAGTAAACTTAGCAGGAATCTGCACCTAGAAACACAATATTACCATCATAAAGCTACTGCTCGCCCAGGGAGGCTGCTTATGACTGAGTATACCCCTGGAAGAGAACTAGGATTACAGGTAAGTAACGAATATGCTACTTACCAGTATGCATCTGTTCTTGGCATGTAGGGCTGCAGACATTCATATCTGTGCATAGATCGCCGCCTAGTGTTGGGTCCAGATGATTACACATTGTTGTCCTGGAAGAGTCTTCGAAGTATCATGAGATAGGTGTCTCCTCCCCTGGACTAAAGTGCGCATGGGCATCGACTCCCTCCTCAGATTGTTTTTAGCCATTGTGGCCAAGATGGAGTGAAACTCAGTGAATGATGACCATGCTAGAAGAATATGTGAATTCTGCAGCTGCTACAGGCGCCGGGGAGGAGGGCGGGCGATATGAATGTCAGCAGCCCTACATGCCAAGAACAGATGCATACTGGTAAGTAGCATATTCGGTTCGAGGCATGTGGGCTGCTGAATTCATATCTGTGCATAGAATACATAGCAGTCCCTCCATTAGCGGCGGCCGCCCGTGCCAGCTGCAGCAGTTTGGAAAAGTGTTTTGAGAACAGCCTGCCCTACAGCTGCCTGCTGTTTGGAGTGCACATCAACACAGTAATGCTTTGTAAATGTGTGTGTGGTAGACCATGTGGCTGCTCTACATATGTCTACCAAAGGAATGTTTCCAAGGAATGCCATAGAGGCCCCCAACTTTCTGGTGGAGTGGGCTCTTGGTGGAATGGTAAGGGTACGTTTTGCTTTCAGATAGCAGATCTGGATACATTTAACGATCCACCGAGCAATACCGGCCTTGGAAATAGGGTTACCTTTGTGGTGTGGTGCAAAGGCGACAAAGAGTTGCTTAGTTTTCCTGAAATCGATGGTCCTATCGATGTAATACATTAGGGCCCTTTTGACGTCAAGGGTGTGGAGCATCCGCTCCGCCAATGACTCGGGATTTTGAAAGAAAACAGGTAACTCAATAGCCTGGTTGATATGGAATTGAGACACAACCTTGGGAAGAAATTTAGAGTTGGTGCGAAGCACTACCCTGTTGGAGTGAATTTGAATGAATGGCTCTTGGATAGTAAGGGCTTGTAATTCACTAACCCTCCGTAGCGATGTAATTGCTATGAGGAAAGCCACTTTCCACGTTAAGAACTGAATCTCGCAGGAATGCAGTGGTTCAAAGGGAGGACCCCACCAGCCTGGTGAGGACCACATTGAGGTTCCACTCCGGAGCTGGTGGAGTACGCGGAGGAATGACTCGTTTGAGTCCTTCCAGAAAAGCCTTAATGGCAGGCACCCTGAAGAGGGAGAGGTGCTGCCTATTCTGGAGATAAGCGGCCATTGCAGATAGATTAATGCGAATGGAAGCATATGCCAGATTACATTTGTACAGATGGAAAAGGTAACAGATGATATTCTGAATAGAAGCATCTAGCGGGTTAATGTTGTGGTCTGCACAATAAATTACAAACTGCTTCCATTTCGCTGCGTAGCATGCTCTAGTGGTGGGCTTCCTTGCCTCCCGAATGATGTCCATACAGTCGGAAGGCAAGTGCAGGTAGCCAAACTCTAGGACTTCAGGAGCCAGATCGCCAGGTTGAGCTGTTGCGGATCCGGATGCTGAATGTCGCCATGGCTCTGCGTCAGAAGGCTGGGTGTGAGACGTAGCCTCTGATGCGGTACCACCAGAAACGTGGTGTACCATGGTTGGCGAGTCCACGTTGGAGCAACCAGGATGAGAGTCATCGAGTGCTGCCTGAGCTTGCATGCCACCAGCGGTATCAGAGGTGCTGGGGGAAAAGCGTACGCAAATTTGCCTGACGAGTTCATCCATATCGCATTGCCCTGCGACTGTGGGTGTGGGTGTGGGAACCTGGCGGCGAAGCTTTGGCATTTTGCGTTCTCCCTTGTGGCGAAGAGGTCGATCTCTGGATGACCCCAACTTCGGAAGTACGGTTGGAGAACTGATGGATGTATCTCCCACTCGTGCATTTGGTGGCTGTGCCTGCTGAGCAGGTCCGCCATCTGATTGTCTTTGCCCGGGAGGTGCTCTGCCATGAGGAAGATGTTCCTCTGAATGGCCCACTTCCACATGCTCTGAGCCAGATGAGACAACTGCGGAGAGTGTGTCCCTCCCTGTTTTTGAATGTAGTACATTGCCGTCATGTTGTCCGTCCGGATCAACACGACCTTGTTGCACAGATGTACTTTGAAGGCTTTCAGGGCCATGAAGATCGCCATCAGTTCCAGAACATTGATGTGCATCTTCCTTTGCTGTTGCGTCCATAGGCCCTGCACAGTGTAATGGAGTACATGCGCTCCCCAACCCTGGAGGGAAGCATCCGTCGTCAGGATAATCTGTGGCACAGGCTCTTGGAACGGTCGGCCCTTGCAAAGGTTTCGTGGATTCCACCAATGCAGAGAGTTGTATGCCCGACCGCTCACCAACACTAGGTCCTTCAACTGCCCATGAGCCCGAGTCCACTGACGTGCTAAGCACTCCTGAAGCAGGCGCATATGTAGTCTCGCGTGCAGGACTATGGAAATGCAGGAGGCCATCATGCCTATCAACTGCATGAACACTCTTGCTGGAAGTGAGTGTTGAGGCCAGAATTTTTGGATCAGCGATTGAATGCTGCTGACTCTCACTGAATTCGGCTGTGCTGTGGCCGCCAGAGTGTTTATGGTCGCACCCAGATACTGTCGTATGTGGGCGAGCTGAAGGTGGGATTTTGGGTAATTCAGTGAGAATCCCAGATCGTGCAGGAGGTGAATGGTGTGGGACATGTGGGCGGCACACTGCTGGGCTGACTTCGCTTGGATAAGCCAGTCGTCCAGATAGGGGTAGACGTGGATGTTTCGTCTCCTGAGATGTGCCGCCACTGTCGCCAGGCACTTTGTGAACACCCTGGGTGCCGTGGTGACACCGAAAGGCAAAACCTTGAATTGGTAGTGCTGGTTTTGGATGGTGAACCTGAGGTATTTCCTGTGTGAAGGGTGCAGTGGAATGTGAAAGTACGCATCCTTTAAGTCTAAAGTTGCTAGAAAATCCCCCTGTCTGAGCAACGGGAGCACTTGCTGCAGGGTCAGCATATGGAAGTGCTCCGACAGGATGTAGAAGTTGAGTGGCCCGAGGTCCAGGATGGGTCCGAGGGACCCGTCCTTCTTTGGTATCAGGAAGTACAGGGAGTAGACCCCTGTGCCTCTCTTGCACAGGCACAAGCTCTATTGCCCCTTTTTGCAGCATGACTGAGACCTCCTGCTGCAATAAGTGCAAGTGCTCGTCCGACATAGGACGGTGTTTTGGGGGCATGTTGGGTGGAGTGGACGTTAACTCCAGACAATAACAGTATTGGATAAGTTTTCTGGCCCACCTGTCCGTGGTGATAAGACTTCCAGACGGGCATGAACTGCTGGAGTCTTCCCCCAACCGGTGTTGTATGGTCGGGGGGCAGTGACAAGGCGTCACTGTTTGCTGGCGGTAGAGGACCTGGAGCTGTTGTTGCCACGTCCTCTGCCCTTGGCGCTGTTGCCGCGATATCCACCTCGACTCTTGTTTGCATAAGTAGTCTGGGTGTTGCCCTTGTAGTATTGCGTGGATTGGGAAAGCTGACCCCTTGAGACGCCTCTAGTGTTGGAGCGACGAAAGGACCCACCCCGAAACTGCTGGGACTGCAAGGCACCCATGGATTTTGCAGTGTCAGTGTCCTCTTTCATTTTTTCTAGGGTGGTGTCAACCTCTGGTTCAAACAGGTGATCTGGGTTAACCGTTTGGTTCAGGATGGTGGTTTGGATGTCTGGCTTAAATCCAGAGATTCTCAGCCAGGCATGTCTCCGAAGCATAACACTGGTGTTAATAGCTCTGGCAGCGGTATCGGCTGCATCCAGAGCGCACTTAATGGAAGCGTTGGAGATTAGCTTCCCCTCTTGAATTAGCATCTCAGCCCCTTCTTTGTATTGATCAGGCAGGTGTTGCAACAGGGTCTCTAGTGTATCGTAGTGCGCCCTGTCATAACGCGCTAGGAGCGCCTGTGTGTTAGAGATGCATATGTTGGCTGCCTGTGCTGCTACCCTCTTCTCTGAAGCCTCAAAGACATTGGATTCTTTGTCTGGGGGAGGAGCATCACCCGTAGTCTGAGAATTGGCCCTCTTCCGGGCATTTGAGACGACAAGGGAGTCCAGAGGCAACTGTCCTTTAATGTAGGTAGTATCAGTAGGTGCCGCCTTGTATTTCTTGTCAATCCTAGGGTTTATCACCCGCGCCCTGGTAGGTTCCTTAAAGACCTCAGCAGCATGCTTTAAAACACCTTTTAGCATAGGCAGAGTTTTCACAGTCTTTTCCGATACTGAAAAAGTGTAAAAGAGGAAATCCACATCCACAGGGTCAGCATGCAGCTGGACAATGTGATTGTTAGCAGCCCGTTCAATGAGGGCATTGAAAGCAGCAGAGTCTTCAGTAGGTGAAGTCTTAGCAGAAAAGAGTTGAGGGTCTTGTCCCGATTGAGGATCCCCAGGGTCACCACCAGCTGCCCAGGGCTTATTTGTATCCTCAGGGTCTGTATAGACTGGATAACTGTATTCATCCTTCTCATCACCCTCACCAGCGTCCACATCGGAGTAAGTGGGCGACACATCATGAGTCTGTGGTGAAAGGAGTTTCACCAAGACAGGAGAGCAAGCAGAGTCCTTCTTCTTGAGAGGGATCTTGTAAGACTTCAGTTGAGGTTCTGGGGTGATTTTCCGCTTCAGAAGGGAAAGCCTGCCCGTTTCGGAGTCGAAGTGTTCATGACGCTCATCCTCCGAAGGGTGTCGAGGTCGCGGGCCGTGGACCACAGACGACGCCTTCGGCACCGAGGAGACCTTCTCGGGCACGCCGGCCCCTGGCTTAGGAGCAAAAGCTTAGGCGGCAAGGTAAAGAGGATCGGCGTGGACGCCTTAACCAGTTTCTCCACAGGCTTCGCAGGTGGAGGTTCCTTCGGCTCGGCCGCCGCGGTGCCGTCCCTGATGCGTTGCAGGGAGTCCGTGACCTTCTTGGTGAATGCGGCGGATGGACGCCCCAGTTCAGCGGAGTCCTTTGAGGCCACTTTTGGAGTGGAGTCCTTTGAGGCCACCTTCGGAGTCTACTCTCGGGGCGCAGCACCCTTGGCTTTGTCGTGTGGACGCGGGGCAGAGAGGACCTTCGGGTCATCGGGCCGCTTCTTCGGGTCGCCGAGAGTCTGCTTCGGGTCGTCGACAGCCTTCTTCGGGTCGACAAGGCCCTTGCCGGCGGCGACCGTCCTCGGCGCCGACGCGCCCGTATCGACTATCTTCGATTTAGTCTTCGGCGCGGCAGACTGTCTCGGCGCCCTTGACTTGCCCTTTCGGCTCGACCGCCATCTTTGGTTTCTTCGGCGCCGAGGCCTCAGAAGTTTGATCCGACCAATGCGATGCCCACTTTCGGTTTCAATACTTGCACCTGCGCAGTATCTGGCGTCGAGACCGTAGGTTTCACTTTCAGTTTCGTTTTGACCGGGAGTGGCTCGATAACATTGTCCGTGGCCCGGCCCAATGGCGGGGCTTGGAACTCATATCAAGGTCTTGGGTAAGGCCCGAAGGCGATCCCTCGACCTGGGCCTTATAGATAGGCACGGCCCCAGAGTCTGTTTGAGGGAGCTCCTCGTCCGAGCTATCCTCCATGGCCCCGAGGGCACCGTCGTCGTCTGCTACCTCCTCGACGACTTCTTCGCTTTCGAACACCTCAGCATCAACGTCGTAGACTTCTTCGATGTCCGACGCGGGGTTCGATTCCGAAACGTCCTGGATATATTCTTCCCCGACATCCCAAGCATCGAAAATGTCCGTAGGCGCCGGAGCAGATTGCTGGGCCTCCAGGCGCGCAGCTCTTCGGAGCTGGAGTGTCTTCTTGGACCTAAATCGTGAGCAGGCCATACACTTGGCCTCATCGTGGTCCGGCGACAGACACTTGTTGCACACCGGGTGGACGTCGATGTGTGGGTACTTCGAGTTACAGACCGGACATCTTTTGAATGGACTTCGTTCCATGATGGATGGTCGATAAGTCAGGAGCGTCGACTAGGCCTTTCGCGCCGAAAGCACGCGGAAGTACAGAAACCGGCTCGGAGCCGAGCTAGAAGAAGTGAAGCCGAACGAAAGACCTTTTGGTCTTAAGAAAGTTTTTCTATCGATTCCGACAAGAGGGAATTAAAGACATCCAAACCCAATGGCGGAAAAAAACAATCTGAGGATGGAGTCGATGCCCATGCGCACTGTAGTCCAGGGGAGGAGCCACCTATCTTGTGATACTTCGAAGACTCTTCCAGGACAACAATGTGCAATCATCCGGACCCAACACTAGGCGGCGATCTATGCACAGATATGAATTCAGCAGCCCACATGCCTCGAACCTAATCCTTCTCTTTCAGGGATACTCATTAATAGTCATAAGCACTGAATAGAGTAGCAAGCTCATACCCACAAAACGCGGGCGAACAGAGAAAATAAAAACAGCTGTAAAACACACAGATCTCAGGTAGAATTAGCAAATACATTTCTAAGAGATGCTTGCCCAACTTGTGCATCTGCCTGTGTATCTGAGTCAAGGCAATAATGGCGAGTAAAAGTATGCACTGAACGCCAAGTAGCTGCCTTACAAATTTCTGCCATAGAAACATTTCTAAGGAGAGCTATGGTAGAAGCTTTCCCTCTTGTAAAATGTGCTTTTGGTCTTCCTGATAAAGACCTATTTGACAACTAATAAGTTAGAAGGATACAAGAAACAATCCATCTAGCAATGGACCTCTTAGATGCTGCAGAGCCTGTATTAACAGGACCATAGTTAATGAACAAACAGTCTGAATGTCTCAAAGTCTTTGTTCTATCTAAATAAAACTTAAGGACGCTCTTCAGATATAAGGAATGAAGAGCCCTTTCAGCAGAACCAGTAGGATTTGGAAAAAAGGTAGGCAAGGTTAGGGTTTGATTAATATGAAAATCTGACACTACCTTGGGCAGAAAAGCAGGATGTGTCCTGAGTACCACTCTATTAGAATGAAACACAGTAAATGGTTCTTTGCAACACAGAGCCTGAATTTCGCTCACTCTACGAGCAGAAGTAATAGCCACCAGGAACGCTACTTTCCAAGTTAAGTGTTGCAAGGAAGACTTATGTATAGGCTCAAAAGGAGCACCCATTAACTTAGTTAACACCACATTAAGCTCCCACGGTGGAGAAGGAGACCTGACTGGCGGATACACCTTTCTCAAACCTTCCAGAAAATCCTTTACTACAGGCATCCTAAAGGAGACCCGAGTAGGTGATTTTCTGTAGGCTGTGATTGCAGCAAGATGGACTTTAATAGAATTAAATTGAAGGCCAGATCT
Source organism: Lissotriton vulgaris (assembly GCF_964263255.1). Lineage (NCBI taxonomy): Eukaryota > Metazoa > Chordata > Amphibia > Caudata > Salamandridae > Lissotriton > Lissotriton vulgaris. The sequence continues at coordinate 617,526,907 of NC_141691.1, read as the reverse complement.
TGCTAAATGTAAGAGGTAGGGCAAAATCACCTGTTCTTGACCATGGATAGGGTCAAACCCCTTACTCTCAACACAGATAAAATCGTTTCCACTTAAATCCTTAGGATTTCCTCATAGAAGGCCGTTTCGCCTCCTTAAGGATGTACACAGAGTCAGGATTCAACTGCAAGTGTCCATACTGGATGACTTCAGGAGCCATGCTGCCAGGCGCAGGGAGGACAGATTGGGGTGGAACACTCTCCCCTTCTGTTTGGACAGAAGATCCGGGCGACACGGCAATCTCCTGTGTGGTACTTCCGACAACTGAAGGAGATCTGGAAACCACCATTGGCGTGGCCACTCTGGGGCAATCAAAATCATCCTGGAGTCGGTTCTGTACATCCTGTTGATTACTGTTGGTATCAACGGGGGTCGGTGGAAAAGCGTACAGTAAGTTCTGACACCAGTCTATCAAAAGGGCATTTCCCCGAGACCCGTTCTGGGGAAACCTGGACGCGAAGACTGGGCATTTTGCGTTTAACACGTCTGCGAACAGATCGATATCTGGTGTTCCCCATGCCTGAAAAATACTGTTTGTGACTTCCTCCTTGAGGACCCAATCGTGAGCCTCGAGGAAGTCTCTGTTTAGGAAATCCGCTTGCGAGTTGAGAGCTGCCGGCAGATGTACAGCGGTTATCGACAAGTCTCTCGCCAATAACAATTTCCAGATGGTCTGGGCTTCTATGGACAGAGTCCTGGACCGAGTACCCCCCTGCTTGCTTACATAATACATTGTTGTTGTATTGTCTGTTTGCACCAGGAGGGACCGAGACTGGAATGATGGAAAGAGGGACTTGAGAGCTAGATGAACAGACCACAGCTCCAGCAGGTTGATGTGATAGCCCTTCTCTGAGTCGGACCATAGGTCTTGTACTTGCAGAGGGCCCATATGAGCACCCCAACCCTGGAGTGAAGCGTCCGTGATCAGAGTCTGCACCGGAGGGTCTTGATGAAACGGAACACCTCTTATCAAGCGTGATTTCTTCATCCACCACCTGATGGAATCTTTGGCGGACTGATGAAGAAGAACTCGATCCTCCCAATATCCCGTCCTCTGAGTGCACTGATCCTCTAGACACTGTTGTAGAGGACGCATGTGCAACCTTGCGTTGGGCACTATGAAGATGAACGACGCCATGGATCCCAGAAGAGAAGATACTTGACGAACTGTCGGATAAGTGGATTGACGAAGCAGTTGACATTTCGACCTGATTGATAACCACCTCTCCTCCAAGGGACACACGGTTTTCTCTTTCTGTGTCCAGAAGAGCTCCCAGGTAGTGGATCCACTGAACAGGATTCAGAATTGATTTTTTTGAAATTGACCTGGAGACCAAACTTGCGCACGAGATGAAGACATATGGACAGATGATCTTCCAACGGAGATTGGGACGAACTCTTTAAGAGCCAGTCGTCCAAGAAAGGATAAATAAAAATTCTCTGCTTTCGAAGGAAGGCAGCAACCACCGCCATACACTTGGAAAACGTTCAAGGAGCTGACTTTAGCCCGAATGGAAGTACTGCATACTGGTAGTGATGAACAGACACTTGAAACCTGAGAAATCTGCTATGTCTTTTGGAGATTGGAACATGAAAATATGCATCCTTCAGGTCGATGGAACACATCCAGTCCCCTTGATGTAACTGAGGGAATATTTGATGGAGCGCTAACATAATAAACTTTTCCTTTCGAATGAACCTATTCAGCAGTCTCAGATCCAGTATGAGCCGGAATTCTGCTTTGGGACCTTTCTTTTTCACCAGGAAAAACCGGGAGTACAGACCTTGGTTTCGCTGTGGACGAGGAACTCTATTGCTTTCTTGAATAGAAGGAGGTATGCTTCTTTTTGCAAAAGCTTTAGATTTTGATGAAAAAGTACCTTCGGATTGATAATGGAAGGAGGTTTCTTGAATTTTAAGAGGTAGCCATTTTGGATAATGCCGATGACCCACCTGTCCTTTGTTACTCTTCTCCACTCGTCCAAGTATAACGCAATGCTTCCTCCTACCGGAGTGGACAACGGTTGCGCAGGAAGTCTCTTGTCATTGCTTCTGAGGCTGTTTTGCAGCAGAGGACTGTTGTCTGTTTCCTCCCCTGCCTCACCCAGGTCTAGGCTGTTGAAATTGAGACCTCTGTTGGTTCTGGCCTTGATTTTGCAATGACCAGTTCGACGATTGCCCACGTTGCTGGAACGACCTCTTGTCATAAGGACAAAAATAAAACCGGCAGAAGTCTTTCTTCTTCTCCAGGCCCACTGCCTTCAGAGTGTCCAGCTCCTACTTCATTTTGGTCATCTCATCATCCGCATGAGATCCAAATAAGGTCGACCTGTTGAAGGGTAGATTAACTATCTTTCTTTGGGCATCCGGCTTAAGACCCGTGAGATGCAGTCAAGCCGATCTTCTGGAGCATATGCCGTGGGCATAACCGTGAGCTGCTAGATCAGCCGAATCCGCAGCCGCACATACTTTGGTTAACCCCAAACCACCTTCTTCCGCAATCTCCAGGAAATCTTTCTGATCTTCCTTTGGAAGATTGTCTGCAAACCTCGCCATAGAGTCCCATAAGAGGCGATCATAGCGACCCAGCAAAGCCGCAGCACTGGCCCCCCTCATGACCGAACCAGCTGTGTTACACATCCTTCGGCCCAAGGAATCCATATTTTTACTGTCTTTCTCAGGTGGGGCAGATGAGACAGACATAGCCGAATGGGCTTTCCTGGCTGCAGCCACAATGAGAGAATCTGGTGGTGGATCTGTACGCAGGAACATAGGGTCTTGATCAGGTGCCTTATATTTTTTCGCAATCCTTGAGACCTGATCCTACTGTCGCTGGCGTCAAAAATGTCTTCATTGCCGGTTCCACCAAACCAGGCACCAGTGGAAGAAGAGGCCTAGCAGAGAACTTTTGATGTAAAGTCTCAAATATGACAGAAGATTTCACCTGAGGCACTGTCATAGTAATCTTGAATTTACTCGCCCCACGACACAAACCTTTATTGAAAGTTCCCAAATCATCTAGAGGCGAAACCCTGGAGGGTGGTGTTGATTACATCGTGGGCGAATAGTCTCTGTAAGAAGAAGCAGGAGATCTTTGTCTCCATGAACTCCTTCGCACTGGAGATCTGGATCTCCTTGGACACCCACCAGCCGGTGGTCTCGAAGCCTCCATAGTTAGTGGTCTCCGATTAGGCCTTGGCTGCATCTTCCAATGACAGCTGTTCACTAGCCATCTTGGAGACATACCTGCAGGAGGTGTTTTACGCACCGGAGAGCCCTCCGGAGAAACCTGCACAATCTCCACTCCCAACGAAGAAGCAGAAGGAGCAGGTGAGGAAGCACTCCTAATTCAATATGGAGACCCAGAAGCTGAAGCCTGCACCTTTCTGGGGCCAAACTGTCTTTCTCCTGACGCGGACTTTCTGGACATGGAGTCAGAATGAGCCACCACTGAAGAATCTTGGTGTGGAGAGGCTCCAACCCCTGGAGATCTGTTCACCGATGCCCTTGACTGCAGGTCGTGTGAAACAGACCTTGGAGGGTCAAACAACACCCTCGACGCTGCTTCAGACACCGAAAAAAGACCTATGAGAGGTCCGAGAGGCTGATCTAGAATGTCTCGACGTCGACCGTGAGACACGCAGCGGAGATCTCGACGTCGACTTCCTCGACGTCGGACATTTTCTCGGCGCCGACTGAACCATCTCAAGCCTCGAGCCCGAGGCATGCCTCGACGTCGAACCATGTCTCGATGGCGATCTGGATCGTCTTCTCTTTTCAGGTCTCGACATCGTACCTTCGTCTATCGACGTCGATCTGAACTTCTCTCTCAACGCCGATCGAACTCTTCCTCTCGACGTCGAACGCATTGCTCTCGACGTCGTCCTCACAGCAATCGACACCGGATGTCCCGACGTAGATACACTTCGATGGCGACCTCTAGCTCTGCTTCGACGCCGACTTATGCCTCACCGGCGAGGTCTTCAACGTCGATGCAGTTTTCACTGGTCTCGACGTCAACGGTGATCTTGATTTTGACGCCGCACTTACTTTCTTTGACGTAGACTCTTCCTGATGTCGTTTTTTCTTGCTTTTACCTTCCGGAGAAGCAGATCTTCGACGGTTTGAGTGAGAAGGGGGCCTTCCAGATGACAAACACTCCTTGCCCCCTTTTCACGATGTCCTCTCCATAAGCCCCAAAAGCCGAACATTTTCTCTCTCTTTCAAAGTTTTGCTAGAAAGCTTGAGGCAATGGTAACATTTTCCACATCATGTGTGGAAGGTAGACAAACCGAGGATCTGTTTTGGACATCTTCTTCCCAAAGGAAGGACACTTATAGAATAAAGGTGGCATAACTGACTAAACTTTTTCTCAAGATTAAGTCAGAAAAGGTAGAAAAACACCACCAAAAGCCAATACTGTCAAAAAAGACAGGAAAAAAACAAATTCTGACTGAAAACAGCCAAATTCAGCCGAGCTCAAGTTCCAGGTTCCTCACAGATCAAGACGGAAAAAAGAACTGACCTAACTGTCACCTGTGGTGCATGATGGGAACAGAGTTCCCCTGGAGGCCTTAAAGGCAAAGTGTTCAGATTCTCTGAGGCCTTAAAGGCGAGGTGTCAGTCTGATTTTCTGTACAGGGATAGTTTTTCTATATGCAGCCTTCTTAGGCTAATTGCCTTTTATTACAAATTCTTTGATGAAAATAAAAGTTTTCTTTGCTGATTATGGAATGCTTTTTAAGGCTCATGCCTTTTTATTGCATTGTTTATATGGTTTATTTTCATACTGCAGAAAATATGTAATTGTGGCTTCATTCGACTATGGGTTATGTTGGGCTGCATTTTATTGGTTATACATATATATGTGTATAATTGGTTTAGTACTATGTACTAATATATATATATATATATATATATATATATATATATATATACACACACACACACACATTTTATTATATGTTCCGGGTTCTGACTATTAATGAGTATCCCCTGGAAGAGAATCGATGCTCCTTACAAAGGTCTATTATTCTTTTTGGTTTGTTAAACTGCCCATACTTGTTTAGTCCTTCGCCACCAATCTTATAATTGTAAATGTTTAAAGAATGTACCACACCTATGCAATTTAAGTAGTTCTGGAGCTTGAATTCATTATTCTGCAGTAGGGTAACCCAAACACTTATCGCACATTGGGCCATTATCCTGTAAGCTTCTTTTATCTTTAGACAGTCACCTAAAAGTACTCTGCTTAATTTTTTTAAAAATACTTAGGACTGCAACACTTAAAAAGAACCACTCATTTCCTCCAGTGAAAGAACAGATACGTTGACTCCACGACTACAGTGGGTAGTAGATTTTCTTTATCAGCTAAAAACTTTAAATCCTATTTTTCAAAATATTTATACACATATCCAAATATATCAAACATCCTTATTAGTCTTGATAACATTTACTGGTGTAGGCAATTATTCCTTCCAAATCTAATCTCCAACAGCTCCATTCAGGAGTGAATGGTTGTGTATCTTCATACTGTAGAAAACTATAAAACTGCTTTTAAGATTCTTTATACACTTCCACAATCTGGGGCCAGATATAGATTAACATCGTCTGTATATGAAAGAGCACAGTTATCTATGAGGTTCATGAACTAATGCTAGATTATCCTCATCTTCGATACATTTAATTTCACTGCTCTAATTTTCTTTTTAGCTTGCTAAACTAATATTACAAACTTTGCTACCTACTTCATAAATTGTCTAATTATTCATATGTTTGTCGCTGCTCTTGTTCATAACTAGTGAGTTTACAACGGGGTATACCCTAAGAACTCTCTGACCTGGGTCAGTTAAGGTAGATATGTATGCAGTGGTCAGGGTCTATTGATTACAACAAAGAATATATCATAGAAAACTTTAGCATTAATGAATTATTTAAGATTCCTTCTGTGCAGTACAAAACCATGTATTCAAACATTTTAGTGATCGGTGTACTTAGTATCATTCAAAAAAGTACCACAAGTAATAAGATATGCAAAAGACCAATTACTTCATTGGGTCAGGCACATACTGAAGGACATGAGTCTCAGTGGAATTGGTATAAAAACTTCCTTGTGGGTTCACACATATTGTCTACATAGTAACATTTCGACGTGCTCAAAGTGACAAGAAAAAGAGACAGTTAGGTGGGATGGGTGTGATTGGGTAAAGGTGAAGACTGGGTAAAGGATGTTGTGACCATACTACAATCACAGTGGTATTCAATGCAACCTTTACAGACTAATTTTGTTCATTAGTTCCAAAAAACTCTTTAACATAGGATCTGTATTTATCCATGGGTTGCTTCCTATGTTAAGAGGGTAAATGCAATCCGGTCTACGTTTCGACCCCTGGATTAAGGGTTGATTGAAGCCTCATGCTGGGGTCTTCTTCAGGACTTAAAGGTGCAGGAGTGCTTATTGTTGGGCCGTCCAGTGGCCTTTAAGGTTGGACCATCATCGGTTCCTCTGTGGCTGAAAGTGACTGGGACATCCGGGGCTTTCCAAACAGTCGGTGTATTATTTTTATGTCCGTTTCGTGGCTCCTCCAGATGCGTTAGCTAATCATGCGGTCCGCTTGTTTTTGTCAGGACCACATCGGAGCGAGTACATTCAGCAGCGCTGCCCGGCCGCGAGTTCATAACTAGTTTTAGAAGCTTTGTGGCAGCTAAGATTTTCTATGGGATAGCTGCAAACGTTATCCTATCCAATAATTATTCTTTTACACTGATGTTTCTTATAATTCCATATCTCCCAAGTAATAAACCAACCGTGAGAGACCACTTCAAATCCATTCCATATAATTATCAGTGGTGCATGTGTAAGATTTCATTCAAAACACTTCTGAATTCTCCCATATAAGTTTTCCTTCACAGATTTTTGTTCTAACATTATACCTTCAAATCTCCACACAGCGTTCTAGTTTCTTACAATCCCTTGCATCCTAATACTCAGATACAGTGGTGGTTGAGGTAGTTTACTTTCAATGTCCAGGTGCCCGACCTACTATGGATCTTAGGCAAGTAGGTCAAGTGCACCTTCTGTACTTGTCTTTCAGTGGTAGCTGTGGACAAGCAGTCAAGGGCTCCCATTTTGATGGGGTAGGGGAGCGAGCATAGATACAGGTTAGTGAACACAACTATTAACTCAAAGTGCCCTAAGTAATGTTAATAAATCAATGCCCAGTCAAATACTTGCTTTTATATGAAAAAGTGGCATTTTAATTCTACCTCTACACATTCGCAGTAGTACAACATTCCTAATCTACAAAACAATCCCCTTGAGATAGGGGCTATAGATTATATCACGCCCCATGCATCTCGGAAGAGCACCGTTTTTAGCATCCGCCTAAACGGCAATAGATTAGACTCCTTCCGAAGGCAGAGTGGTAATTTATTCCAAGCTGCCGGAAGAGTAGTTGAAAATGCTCGTCCGCCAAGGGTGGACAGGCGGTAGCGGGGGCTGGCCAGAAGAGTATCCTCAGATAAACACAGGGCCCTCCTAGGGGTATACAGCGGCACTCTGGCTTTGATATAGCTAGGTGCATTGTCATAGACTGCATTATGCGCAATGCATAGGCCTTTGAATATTATCCTCTGCTTAATGGGAAGCCAATGTAGTTGACACAGGAGAGGAGAGGCATGCGTGCTCCTGGGTTTTTAAAAAAATCAGTCTAGCGGCATCATTCATGACTATTTGTAGTCTTGAGAGTTGTTGCTGGGGAAGCCCAGCATACAGGGCATTCCCATAATCCAAACGTCCTAGGATCATTGCAGACACCACACTCCTTAAGGTGGAAAAGGACAGCAATTGGGAAATTTTTCGCAGTTGCCTAAGGGGGCCAACGCATGAGCCCACCACAGAGGACACTTGCTTCTTCATGGACAAGTTACCATCAATATGGATGCCCAGGCTTTTCACCACGCCTGCTGGCACTGAGGTCCTACCCAACTCCTTGGGCCAGAAACCATCGTTCCATGGGTTGCCCGAGATGGTGATGGGCAACACTTCTGTTTTCTCTGGATTGATCTTCAAGGAGTTGGTGGACATCCACTTACTCGTGAACTTTAGGATGTTATGCAGCCTACCTCCTTGGAGTCCTGATGAAGACCAGCCATAGATGCACATAAATCAGTGCATTTCATCTAGGGTCGAAACGCCGACGTTCTGTTTATGTATCCATCCACACAGAGTCTCAACGAACTAAAGAAATAATGTATCCGTCTGAGACTATTGTAATTTACAGTGGATACTTATGATGTAATGTTTTGTCTATATGTATGATTATTTTGGCACTTGTTTAATCATTTTGAGCACTCAGTCACAACTCACTCACCCAATGTATATTTAGTCCATGTGTTTGGTTTGGACAGCTTCTCAAATGCAATTTGAATTAATCCGCTAAAAGGGTAATACTATAGATGTACCTTTATGGTCCATTATGGTCAGTGTTTGTTTTCTGGTATATCCTTCACCGGATATATTGTTCTATTTAAGTATTCAATAAGTCTTCAATTTAAGTGAGATCCCCAACAGAACCATTGTTGTTGTTTAGTTTCCTTACCTAGGTTCTGAGGGTTACTGGGTTACCCCATTAATTCTAATGGATTGATTGTACTGCACAGCAGTGCCCTAGTCCTATACTGTACCCTTCCAAGAGACACACACGTTCAGCAGTCACCACTACTGCGCTGCACTCTACATCTAAAGGATATACGGCAAGGGTGAGTTAGGAACATAAAACTTTAAAACAAGATCAGTGAGCATGTAGGCCTCACTCCAGTGACACAGGGTAAAAAGGACTTGTTCACTCCTGCTCATCACTACATGGTATGCTGCTGCCACCACCCTGCTTAAATCTTGGTGAAGGAAGTAACCTTCCACTACTAGGAGGGTAGCACTTTGAGCATCCCTACCGGTCCAACAAGACCGCAATACATGAGAAAGGCCTATGTCATGGCTCACAAGCATGATCCCTCTTTCCCTATGACAATACAGATCAGCATTAGGGATCCAGACAACAGTGTAGTCTCAGGGCAGGGGTACACGTCTTTTACCATGCAGAGGACGTTCCTGTCTCAACAATGCCTTAGTCTCAAAGTATTTGTTTCATGGTAGAAGGTGTCTGAATGCCATGTTCTAAATTGGCTGCACACTAGTGAAGTTCTAGGGGTCAGAAGCAGAATCGGTTACAATCAGACTGCATTAAGTAATGACAGAATAGGAGAGTACTATAAAAGCAACTGGAAGTTAACCTGCCATAAAGAGTGTTCCATGTTTTTGAATAGTTCAAGCGAGCAGAGTTACTTGGAACTATACCTGTGTGTTGAGCACAATAGGTAGCCCACCTTTACTTCCACTCCATAATGTTTATTTGGTTTGCAGGTCCCAAGCTTATGTGAGTCTTCCTAAGGGTGTGGTCTGGCATATTTTATGTCTTTCCTCCATCCCCCGGTGTATATAGCTTCATCCAACTACCGTAGGGATCATCGATTGCAGCATAGGGATGTCCACCTTATCCTGTATTAGAAGGGTCATCAATTCAGAAGACATTGATCCAACAGATACTACCCTACAGCAGTTCACTGATGCCATGAAGAGTATTGTTGCTTTTGGGGCCCTATGTCTAATAGCCTTAATATTTGTCGCCTCACAAGGGTAGTAAAAGGGGTTATTAATACCACGGCTGGAATTCTAACAAATATTACAGCTGAGCTACGAGGCTTGTTGCTCTTCAGAACAGGATGGCGTTCGATGTCATCCTTGCTGATCGGGTGGGGCCTGTCACGTTATCGGTAGCAGCTGCTGTGTATACATACCGGACAACGCTCCAAATGTATACCCTGAGATACAGAAGTTACACAGGCTTGCATCCGGCATTCACCAAGAGAAAGGTACTTGGACCTTTTCTGGTTGATTGTGGGGTTTCGAAGCATCCTAGGGTTGGAAGATCCTGATCTTTCTAGTAGTAATGGCTGGTGTTATTTTTACTTGTTGCTTATGCATCTATTGCCTTCCTGCCTGTTGTGCTTAATGTATTGGGAAGTAAACACCTACACCATAGGCCCCCATGCATGATGTGAAGTCTTTGACTATGATGATGCAAGTAGTCCACGATTTAATGGCCATTGACGAAGGCACTTATTAATACTGATAATGTATGAATAAAAATAGTACCAGTAGTTTTTCTGATGTGAACACTTATTACTCTCCTATGCATTAGCCAAAATTGTTAGCAAATGCTAACCGGTGGGTCTGTTGGACTGAAAACATGTCTAGCTGACTCTTTCTAGCATTGTGCCAGTTAAGTTAGCATTTGCGGTACCATTTTGTATTCAGCCTCCATTTTGTGCCATGATCGAAATTAAGCTTGTGTCTCATACTTTCTGCCTCAGCAGAAAGTAGCCTAGATTGTTTCTTTTTATTACTCAAGGTTGAGCTTCGTTGCACTAATGAATAGCTTGTTCTGTGTTTGCATGCAATTTTTTATTTAGCCCTGCTCCTCCTCTCAGAGAGACTTGGACGAGCTGAGTAACCTTGAAGCTAAGATATTGTGTATCTGGTCTCAGGATGGTAGTGCCTCCTTTGTTTATCCATGCCCAGGCAGGAAAATTCCAGTCTGGGCGTGTCTTAGGGCTGTTGGAAATGTATATTTAACTTTACCTTGTGGACAGGAGTCAGTCTCTCGGCAGCTATCCTTGAAGGCTGGTCAGACTGGACTTTGCTCGAGTGAATCCTAATAAATTAACTTTGGTTTGTATTTGCTACTGTCGGACTGACCATTTGTATGGAAGGCTGTGAAGTGGTCGTGAGTGACCCAGGTGGCCCTAATCAGGTCACTTCCTTTACTGGCTGCAGCATTAAAATGTTTATATTAAAACGGAATTGCCGGAGATGGACTCCCTGGTGGGCTTTGTGTTCCACAAATGCATTACTATTATCTTGCACATCATCTGTCACAGCTCGCCTGTTTTCTCTACAGACAAGATCCACCTCCACTATGGGTGGTTCTAAAATGACTGCCAGACAATACACTAGTGAACAAGCTACAAACACACACAAACGAGATTACTCATTTGGCAGAACAATTGTATCCTAATTAGAGGTATTAAGCTCTCTTGGAAAACCTAGCATGATAGTTATTTTTGCCATTTATCATTCAGTAGACTAATAGCAATCTCAAAACTTAAAACCATTTACAGAATTTAGACTAGACCATACAAGCTTCTGGCAAGATCATTAACTGTCGATTGCTTATACAATTGCTGGGCAAGACTGCTATCATAATAGGTACATCTAACTCGACTAGTGCTTCTACTGTGTCTAGGAGTTCTAGATTAAGATAGGGGGTGGACTTTTACTATTCCGGTTCTCCCATATGGGAAATACTGTACGATGGGTCTCATTACTGCTTAGACATATGGCATATTCGCAATCCTTATAAATTGATACTTGTATAGCGCATTACTTATAACCCTGAGCATCTATGTAATTTTGATTGTTCTGCATTCCTGAAAATACTGTTTTCTTTCAGGATTGTATTTTACTAACTCATTGTTTTTTTTCTTTTATATACACCTTCTTAACCAGTCTACCTTATTGTAGGCCAAGAGTTTGTTTTACAATACAGCAAGGTTTTTGCAGAAAGAAGTTCTGCTGCTTATACATTCTTTTTTTACATTTAAAGTGGACCCTTTCCAGCTCTAGCCTGTAGGTAAGGTAATCCGGTGTTGTCTAGTGAGGATGTATGTTTTGCTTAATGGTGCCACTAAGTACTTTAAAGATTAAGTGTGTGTTTTATATATTTTTGTTGGGTTGCATCCTTAAAAACTATTTGAAGTGTTCATTTTCTAATTTACTGAATTGTAATACCCAAAATGAATCCATTGTACCATGCTGTGTATTTAAAGCCCAGTTCCGAGCAAAATATTAGCAAAGGAATAATGCATGCAAACAGAACGCAAGTAGTTGTACATGACACTTCTGCTCGTCATGCCTTTTTCAATATAAAATATTGAAAGGGTTACTTAACAGTAGGAGTAGTTTTGCAGCTTGAAGATTTTTCTGGATTCACATGCTGTGAATCACTCCTCCATCTAGTGGTTGAGTCCAGAATGGTCTTTTTTTTTTTCTTGTCTTGGTCGCTGTTGACCGCCATTTGGTGTCAGGTACGTCCCCTGTAGGACATCAGACGGCATCCTGGAGGTCGACGTGCGTGGTGGCTATCTTCAGATTCTTTTTTCTGTTGTTATGTGGTTTAATCCTTGTGATGGTCCTTATTTATAGTTCTTAATGTTGTACTTTGCTTCCCCATCCGTTTGTGTTCCTTCTAGGGGAAGGCTGGGTGGGTCGCATGTGAATCCAGAAAACTCTTCAAGCTGAAAAAGTTCTCCTACTGGTAAGTAACCATTTCGTTTTGCAGCGTGAATCCTTTCCTGGATTCACATGATGTGCAACAGATTATGTTGCGGTTTCTCCCGTGTTTGGGAGACTGTGGTGAGAGGAAGATTTAGCAAACAGGTGCTGAAGCACCCTTTGTCCAATTTGAGCTTCCTTATTCATTTGTATATCGACACAATAATGCTTTATAAATGTCTGTGGTGATGCCCATGTTGCTGCTGCGCCGATGGCATTGATGGGTACATTTGCCATGAAAGCTAGCATTGCTCCTTTCTTCCTAGTGGAGTGGGCTGTTGGTTGTATTGTTAGTTCTTTTTTGGCATTGGTATAGCTTAGTTGTATAGCTTGTACTATCCATCCTACAATGGTTGCTTTAGTGACAGCTGATCCTGTGGTGGTATGTGAATAAGCAACAAACGGCTATTTTGTTTTTCTTACTTGTTCGGTCTTTTGCAGATAGTACAGTGGAGCGCTCATTACATCCACAGTGTGGAGGCTTCTTTCTGCCTTAGTTTTTGGTTCCTTGAAGAAAACTGGCAAGATGTTGTTTTGATTCAAGTGATACTTAGTTACCAGCTTTGGTAAAAACTGTGGGTTCGTTTTTAAGATTACCTTATCCATGTGGATTTGTAAATAGGGATCTTGTATAGTTAATGCTTTCAGTTCGCTTACTCTCCGTAGTGATGTTATTGTAATGAGAAATGCTGTTTAGAGAGTAATATGTTTGCAATCCACTGTATGCATGGCTTCAAACTGTTTTCTCATTAGCTGAGACAGCACTGTATTTAAACTCCATGTTGGTACAGGAGCAGTTCTTGGTGGAGCCATTCTTTTTGCTCCTTCCAAAAATCTTTTCATGAGTGGTCTAGTAAAGAAGCTTTCGCATATTTTTCCTCTTGTGTACGCCACTGTGGCCGCGAGGTGTACCTTTAGGCTGAAAAAAAATGTTGCTGTCTAAAAGGTAGGTAAGATATGTGACTACCGTTTCCTGTGTATTTATTGCATTAGTACTGTTAGCGGTGCATCATGTGGTATATCGCTTCTATTTAGCTGTAAAGCATTTCCTTGTTGACGGTTTTCTTGCCTCCCTTAGACTCTCCATGGTTCTGGATGGCAGTTTGAGGTGTCCAAATTCTAGGTACTCAGGCGCCAGGCTGCTAGTTGTAGCGTCACTGGTTCTGGATGAAGGATTTGGCCCTGTTGTATTGTTAGCAGGTCTTTGTCAGCTTACATGCTGATCATCTCTCCTTTGGAGTTCTAGGAGAGTTGAGTACCATGTCAGTCTTGGCCAACGGCGGGCAATGAGAATCATCTTTGTTCCTGGTTAGTTTGCTTTTAGTAGTACTCTTTGCATCAGGGGAATTGGTGAAAAGGCATAGACAAATGTCTGGGACCAATTAAGTGAAAGCGCATTTCCCTTTGACAGGTGGTGTGGTAACCTGGATGCAAAGATTCTGTATTTCTTGTTCTGCATGGTTGCAAAGAGATCCAACACTGGTGTTCCCCAGATGTTGAACAGGTATTTTACTGTTTACTTTGGTTCCCATTTGTGTGAGGAACTGTTTTGCCTGCTTAGCCGGTCTGAGGTGACATTGTCTACCCCTGGTAGATCTACAGTTTGCAAAGTGATTTGCTGTGGTATTGCACATTGCCAGATTTCTCGCGCAAGTTTGGGAAAGGGATTTCGTTCCACCCAGTTTGTTCAGGTAAAACATTGCAGAGCTCTTACCCCTGAATCGGTTTCTGGAATGCTTTGAGTGCTAGGAGAACAGTTTTCATTTCTAAGAAATTGAGGCGTTTTATGAAGTCTTCTTCGCTCCATTGCCCATGAATCTGTAGTTGGTTCAGATGTGCTCCCCAACCGTTGAGGGATGCATCCGTGGTGATTGTCACAGATGGAGGTGTGTTCCTGAAAGGTCTCCCCTGTGCTATGCTGTTGGATGCCCACCATTGTGTCTCTGTTTGATTCCCTTGTGTAACAACCACTAGATCTTCTCAACTCCCTGTGGCTTGTGACCAGCTGTTGGTGATCCATTCTTGGAATGGTCGCATGTGTAGTAGAGCGTGAGGAATGAGTGGGATGCATGATGCAATCATGCCCATCAGTTTCATTACTTTCCTCACTGTCAGAGACCATCCCTTCTGGCAGAGGGCTGTTTACTTGTAGATAGCTTGTATCCTGTTCTGTGTGAGGTGAGCCAAAGGTTTTTTCCCTTTCTGAGTTTGTTGATTATTTTTGTGGTTTATTGAGAAACCTAGACTTTGAAGTGTCTGGATCGTCTTCTGAACCGGATTGTGGCATATTTGTTTTGTGCGTCCCCTTGTTAGCTAATCGTCCAGATAAGGGTATGCATGGATTTTTTCCCTTTTTAAGTGGGTGGCCACTGCGGCTAGACACTTTGTTAACACCTGTGGAGCTGACTTTATTCCGAACGAGTGTACCTTGAATTGGTAACGTGTTCCGTCGTGTAGGAATCTTTGGTAATTTCTGTGTCTTTTGTTCATTGGAATATGTAAATAGGCATCCTTGAGGTCTATTGTTGCTAGGAAATCTCCTTTTTGGATTTGTGGGATTATTTCTTGAAGGGTACACACAAGTGCTGTGTTCGTAGGAACTTGTTTATGAATCTTATGTCCAAAATTGGCCTTAGGGTTAGGTCTTGTTTTGTTACAAGAAAGTGTGGTAAGCAGGCTCCTTTGTGCCGTTCCTGTTTTGGTACTGTTTCTATAGCCTGTTTTAGATCCAGTTCTTGGATCTCTGCAATTAGCAGTGTTTGTTTTAATTTCGATAATTATCTTATCCTTGGTGGATTTGCAGGTGGTGTGTTTGTTAGCTCTATTCAATATCCATGTTGTACCAAAGTTAATATCCATTTGCCCATTGTGATACTTTCCCACTGCTTGTGGAAAAAGGATATTCTTCCCCCCCACTGGTGTCTTGTGTGGGTCCTTTTTTGTGTGGAAGTTAGTTAGAGGTACTACCTCTTCCTCTGCCATTTCTTCGCCCTCGAAAGGGCTGCTTTGGTTGTTGCCAGCCATGGTAACCAGATTGTTGACCCATTTGTTGGTTTGGGTTTTGCTCCCGAGACTGTTGCGGCATCTGCTGGTTTTGGCCAAAGCTGCCTCTTCCTGTGGTCTTTCTGTTAGAGAAGCCTGCACTTTTGAAAGATCCTCTTTGTTGTAGGGCCCCCATTGCCCTAGATGTTTCATTGTCCTTGATTTGTTGAAGGGATTCATCCACTTCCTTGCCAAATAACTCTTGCCCGTTCAGAGGCCTGTTGATAATTGATGTCTGAACTTCTTGTTTGAATATAGAGATCCTGAGCCAGGCAGGTCTTTGGATTATGGTTTCCGTGAACATTTGTCGGCTTGCGATACCTGCAGTATCTAGTGCAGATTTTAGGCCTTTATCAGCTAAATTTTTCCCTCCCGGGCTACTGTTCTTGCTCTTTTCTTGTCCTCCTCTGGGAGTTTGTTTATAAACTCCTCCATTTCATCCCACTGTTGGTGGCCATATCTGTTCAGCAAGGCATTTGTATCAGCAATGCTCCACTTCGATGCTGCTTCTGTCTCCATTCTTCTACCTACCAAGTTGATGCTTTGCTCCCCTTTTCTGGTAGAGATCCTGTGTTGGAGACTGTTAGCTCTCCTTCTGGCTGTTGTTATAATGATGGAGTCTGGTGTTATAATTCCCTGTATATATTTTGGGTCTTTTGAAGAGGGTTTATATTTTTTATCCACTCTAGGAGTTACTTCTCTGTTAGACACTGGCTCTTTGAAGGCTTCCTTGCCTTGGTCCATAATACTTGGCAACATGGGTAGATCTAGTGTTCCCCTAGTTGCAGGTGCCAGGGTTTCCAGCAGAAAACATGTATCCCCCTTTTCTTCCTCTAGGGGCACGCCAAACTGGTTTGCAGCCCTTTTAATGATTTCATTGTAGGAGACAATGTCATCTGGGGGAGATGCTTTCGAGGGATAGTTGCAGATCTCCTATTCTGGACTCTTTGTGTACAGACCGTTCCATTCGTCCTCAAAGTTTTCTTTGTCATCTTCTTACTCCGGTATGTTGTCGTATTCCACAGGATCTTCGCCTTGAGGTTCCGTTCTTGGCGGGGTTTAGAGGATAGCATCCTCCTCTTCTTCGGCATCTTCAGCCTTTTCGGCGTCAACGGTTTCCTGTTGGACTTCTGGAGCCTTAGGGATTCGATACTCCTTTAATGATTTGTCTAATTCCTTTTTCATATGTAATAGCGCAGCCATTTCTTCCTAGAGTCTTCTTTTTGACTTTGAGGGCCCTTTTGGCGTCTGATGCCGGGGTCTTCCTTTTCGGTGTCGACGTTAGTTTTTGGCGTCCATTGTCGTTGACCCTTGGCATTGGGCCTTGTGTGATTTCCCCTCTTCAGCAACCCTTGGGTGGTTGCCGTGGGTTTGTTTTGTTCGCAGCTGACCTTCGATCGCCTTTTTGTTTGGCGTCGGAGCTGCCTTGGCCGTTTTTGGTTTGTGGCCCTTCGACTCAGACGTATCTTTGGTTCTTACCTTGTCTGTCTTTCTTATACTCCTTCACCTTCTTCTCAGTGAGGCTTTTTTACGTGTCCTTTTCTATAACTTCGATGTCCGATCCTTCATGTGTGGATTCTGCAGGAGATGCGTGCTCCTCTTTGTCGCTTGAGAAACCCATCTCCCTCATGGAAGGTTTCTTGATTGGCATCAACATCAAGGTGTAGTGGACCCGTCTCTGGTTTCTGCGTGTCCTAAGAGTCTTCGGCAGGAACGCTGCACAGGCCTCACAGTCTTTGTCCTGGTGATCCTTGGGTAGGCAGAGGTTGCACACGGTGTGTGGATCATGCTGTGCTTATTTGTGATGGCACTTTGGGCAGAATTTAAAAGGGGTCTTCTCCATGGAGCCTACCTTGCCATTTGTGGCCCGGAGAGTTCCTCGGTTGTTGAAAAAACAGGGCGCTCTGCTTCGGTTTATGAATCTGCGTTGATGATCGATCTCTTCTCGTTGATCCTATCAATGACTATCTTCTTTACTCTAAGTTTTTTCGGGAAAACCATACTTTTCTTCGTAGCTTCCAGTCTTGCTTCCAGACCCAACGGCAGAAAAGGAATCTTAAGATGGCCACCACGCACGTCGACCTCCAGGATGCATTCGGAGTCATACAGGGGACATACCGGACACCAAATGTAGGTCCACAGCGACCAAAACAAGAAAAAAGAAATAGAAAAAAACACTAGATGGCAGCATGATGCACAGCAGGTGAATCCAGATAAGGATTCATGCGGCAAAACTGTTATTTGCTTCATTTCCATAACCTTGCACATGCTTTTGGCACTCATCCCCTCATCACATACCTCCCCATCTAAGTCCTCCATTCTCTCCTCAGTCGACCCACCAAGCTGAGCTCCATCTCTCCCAGACAATTCACCAGCATGCTCCCTCTCATGGTGGGCCATGAAGGCGGCATCTTTTTCTCAGCAGCATACATATCCTCCAACAAACCAAGGTATGATCTCCATCTCCCCTAAACTTTTGAAAACCTTCGAGCGCATCCCCGGCTTGCATATACAACCCTCTCCACCTCCATACATCGGTTTATTCCCACTCTCTATCCATTGCTAATGGTGGCCGGATCCTGTCTCCATAATCTGACGATATCTCTTTTTGCCTCGAGAAACCCCAGCATGAAGACAACAATTGCTTCTGAGAGATGTTTCATCATTGGGTATGCCTAGGATTATCAATTGGGGTGCCGTGAGGAGGTCTACCTCCATCACAGTCTTCAAATCAGTAACAACTTCACCCCAATAAAAATGCATTCTGTGACAGTCCCAGAACATATATAAAAAGGTACCCATTTCCACACCAGAGACATGTGGGGCTGTCAGCTCTCCCCATTTTGAGTAAACCGGGCCTGTTATAATAGCACCTGTGAAGAATGTTGAATTGAATTAATCTCAGTTTAGCTGGGAGGGCCATTTCCCTGGGGTGCATCAAAGCTGGTTCCCAGTCAATATCTTCTAGAGGACCAAAATCCGATATGCATCATTCCCAAAATGTACCTAGATTATCTAGGGTATTATTAAGACTAGTACAGTATAACTTAGACACTGCCTAATGGGTAATCCCGTTTCGCAGTTCTCCAAAGGACTACACTGCGGAAGTTCCACTCCTAGAATCCTCTCTGCCCTCAGGGAATGGGAGAGCTGCAGGTATCAGAATTGCTGGGTTGGAGCAAGCTGCAATCTCCCCCCACCCCCCAGCCCCCCCATTAGCACATTTCCCACTGTCTCTATACAGATCTACTCCCATTGATGACAAATATTGAGCCTGCCCACTTCAGTCAAGAGTGCGCCCTTCCAAAGAAGAGTAGCCAGTGTGATACGTCTTTTTTTCTAACCCAGGGCCCTTCTAGCCTGGTCCAAAGCCCTTATTGTCCAGATTGTCTCAGGTAGGGGGCTGCCTGTCCAGTTTATCATATATGTAGTGGATGTGAGTCCTCGCATCCATTGCCGCTCTCTCCACCCTATATGCCGGTTCATCATATGGGCCCTCACTCATTGATGGTTTTAAGCAGCGACGCATTATGGTACGCTTGTACATCAAGTAGTGCTAGTCCTCCATTGTAAACTGTGCAGTACAGTGTCTGCAGGGCTACTCTAGGGGTGCTCCCATCCCACAGCAGTATTCAGAATATTTTGTCTAGTCTGAGAAAGTAGCTATCTATAATGGTAAATGGAGTGCTTTGTAGCACAAAGAGCAGTTTGGGTGGGGTAAACATTTTGTACAGGGCGGCTCCACCCATTAGTGTTTGGGGAATCTTGAAGCATCCTTCTGCAACTCTTCAGAAGTCTCCTAGGATTCTACCCAAGTTAATTTCCAGGAAGCGCTCCGCATTTGTCTTAATTTTTATGCTCAAGTATCTGAAGCCGTTCCTGGCCAGTGAGGTCACTCATTATTTGCATACCCTCCTAGTTAGTGATGTACTGACATTACCAATTAATTCGGTACCAGTAGTAGTCCAGCTGGGATCGACCACTCCAGGTCCACTAAATATATCAGCGCGTCGTCATCATATGAGGGTAGTTTTCCGGGGCATCCATTATTTGTGGAAAGCCTACAATATCTGCTCTACGCCGCACACAGCAGGCCAGTGATTCCAAGCATAGTGCGAACATCAGAGGCGACAGCGGACACCCGGTCTTGCATCTCTCCCCATCTCGAAGGTTTCCAAAACCACCCAGTTCTCTCCCACCACTGCAGCGGGCGCTTTGTATAAGAGGGCCACCCACTGACAAATCGTTTCAGAGTTCCAAGCAAATACCGCTAGTCTATGAAATCAAACGCTTTTTCAGTGTCTAGAGAAGGTATCTAGCTTGTGAGCTACCAGCGGCTCTCCAGCTACCCGTGAGTAGCTCTCCTGTGTTCAGCCAAGCCTAATAATACAGACGTTTTTGCTTGGTTGAACTATTATATGTATACTAAAATGCATGTTCTCAAGATGAAAGAAAGAACTAACATGTTCAGAACTCATAGGCTGATGTTGCAAAAAAAAAAAGTAGTGTTTCCAAATGTTTTTAAAGCCATTATTGAGTCAGGAAGGTTTATTGCTCATATTACCTTGTTGCCAGGAAGATTGCATTTTATGTATTGCCCATGTCCAGTCATTTCAAATTCTCAAAAGATTTTTTTACATTACTGCTGGAAACCCTGCCTCATACACTGATGTGATCACTGCTGACAACCTTGGATGAGGTTGTCACTATTACATCACTAATATTAGTAGCTCGGGCTGATTTGCATTGAACTTAAGTAGCTCTTAATACAGAAAGGGTTGGAGACCACGACAGTATCACTATGTTCAGTTGGTTTTGATCTTTACTACCCACAATGCAACCGCCTGACGTTTGAGCGTGTCGCCCTTTTGGGCATGTAGCCAGTCTGATCCGGGTGTTATCAAGTTGGATTTCACCATTTTTTGGAGTGACGCCAGAATCTTACTCGGCGCTCAGAAAGAAAACGGGTCTATATGAATAACCGCCGGTTTCCCTCCCTTAAGGATAACCCCTATGGTAACATGATTCAGATTTGGATGCAAGCTCCCGTTGTGGAACGCTGCATCAAGGAGATTAAGTAGGGGGGGGGGGGGGTTGAGAAGGGAGACCAGAAACTTATAAAGCTCCACTGGGAGACAGTTAGCCCCAGGCATTTTCCAAGATGGCACTGCCTCCCCCATTTTCTTCACCATGAAGTATGCCTCTAGTTCCTCTTTACTGGCCACACTGAGGAAAGGAACCGGTACCTCCCCCGGTCTGTGTGGTCCTTATTGAGGCGCATAAAATGCTTGATAGTATTCTGCAAATGCCTGGACAATATCAATGTCACTGCAAGTGACGTTCCCCCACCAGTCTGTCCTTGGGCCACCCACCGCACTTCCGTCACCTTTTATCCCCAGTGTCATACATCTTCCACCGAATCCACAAGTAATGCTGACGGCTGTCTGGGTACATGACTGTTGTATTGTTTTGGTATAGTTGGCATGTCACTCCCAGGAGCAGGTACGTTTTCTGGTTACCGGTCTACACCCAAGCTTTTTCCAGTTGAAGGACCCAGCACTCCAGCAGGAGCATTGGTTCGTCCCTATGTTGCCTCTTTGGAGCAATTATATTCGGGGCTCTGTCTCTAACCACCATTTTGCACGCCCCACCATGGGTGACCAGAGAGGAAACCGACCCCTCATTTTCCTCGAAACAAATTTGGGTGACCACCGTCAGTGACAGTTATTTCTTTATCTTTCAGGGCCCAGGCATCAAGATCTGTGTCCTATCACAAGACAAGACATCTGTTCGAACCAGTAATGACGAATGATCGGATATCCCACGGGCTAAATATTGAACGTCTCTATCTCTCTATCAAAGTCCCTTTCTGTTATCATAGGAACAGTTACATCCGTGTCCCAAGGGCCCCGGAAAGGAAGGAAAACGGTCTGTGGTCAGGATGGATGTACCTTCAAACGTCTCCCAGGCCCAATGGTGGGCGAATCGTGCTAGTGCAGTTGGTGCTCTAGGTTGAGGTAGTCTTCTATTCATATTCCAATCTAAGTCCTAATTAAAGTCCCCTATGCTCCCCCTTAGAAGTACATCACTGGATGTGTCTAAAAGGATAGGCCTCAGAGCCTCCAATACACGTTTCTGTAGTCTCAGGAGGGAATATATGCGGACTATGAGGACTTTATTGCTCCACTGAAGTTCAACCAGAAAAGGAGGGCCTCCTAGCAAGAATCGCTACTCCCTAACAACCCCTCTTGAATCCCGCATGAGCCATCACTATATATTTACTGCTTTGGGGGGCAGCACTCTGTGCTCCAAGTTAAGTGTTTTACTGGAGGAGCACTAGGTGAGGAGATTGCAGTCGTATGTACTGCATAACCACTCCCCATTTAATTTTGAACCCAATCCATTGATGCCACACGAGAGGACCATCCATATGTCACTGTGCAATAGGGCCATTTGCAAGGTTATTGTACTCTCCTTGGTCTGTGGATGGCTCACTAGGGGTCTCCCTCGGTCCCTGCAGAGGTGAGTTCAAGCGGCTGTGTGCCTTATTGAACCTATCTCTGATCAACTGAACAAAGAAGCCCAACCGTACTCCCCTTCCAACATTTCCCTTATATGGGTTTTTTACTACCCACGTTCCCAACTTGGGAAAGGTCTGTAGGCCTACCCATCATGCATTCAACTAATGCCCTCCCTTCAAAACCCCAGACCATTCACAAGTAACAAAAAGAAATTTGTCGTTAGTATAGGGGACCTCATTCTGTACAGGATAACAAATCAGCCTCTAATCATGCTGCTGAACATCATTGAAGGTTTGCTTGGTTCACCACCCCACTGAACAGCAACATCTCAATGTCTTGTAAGATGGGGCAATAGTAGTGTTGCTTCAAGGCACGGAGTCTACCGTGCGTATAGTTGATTTAGCATAAAAGTCCCCGCTGGCAGCCGCTGGTTTGTCCTCTGAGCCAGAAGATTCCCCGCAACTGTGAGTAAAGACACTGTTCTTTCAAGATCTTGTGCATTTCTTCCTGGGAGGCTTCGGGCCCTGGCAGCGAGCCCCCACCCCCGAGGCACTCTGGTCTCAGTGTCCTTAGCTCCTGTCTGCCAATGAAGTTACCCCCTCTTGTCACCCACTCCAAAGCTTGCTTGGGTTGCTCAAAGATGTGAGCTGTGGGATTACAAATCAATTAATTTGGCTAGGAACAACACCACAAATGAGAGATTGAAGGCTCTGAGCTTTTGCCTAACCTAATCAAGATCGCTGTCATTGTTGAACCAAGCTCGAGTAGCCTAAAAAAATCATAATACAGAAGTTGTCAAAGCAAAGATCAGGGTGCCTCCGGGCCTATCTGAGTATGGCATTCTATCCCAGTAATTAAACAGTTTGGTAATCAGCAGGCGCACCGGAGCCCCAGAAAGGGGGCTCTGGGCCAGTGACCTGTGGGTCCACTCCATGGTGACAGCACATCTAAAAGGATCCAGGACCCTAGCCATTGCTCAAGAAATGTATCTGCATCAGAGGCCTTTGAACCCTTAGGGATTCCCAAAAATCTTGAGTAGCTCCTGTCCACTTTTGTTTTCAGTGTTCACAGCACATTCCATCAGGGTCCCGGTAGAAGAGAGTAATTTGGAGACCCGTTTTTGGAGCGTGGCAACTTCATCTCCCACTGAAGAAACATGCATTTCAGCCTCTGTGAATCGGTGGGTTCTATTCCTAAGGTAGTGGCACAAGTCAATCTAAACTTCTCCTACCGTAGTTTCTACTCCTTACCTTCAATCCAAATGCACCTGCAGAATATCTAGCCATCTTAGTTTGTGTATGGGCACTCAGTGGACTCTCACGATCGTCATGAGGCACCAAACATTAAGACTGAACATGGGGCGATCCGATGTGTCCTGGCCTGCTTGCACAGGGGGCAGCACGTGTAGCCAGGGTCAAGTTCCAGAATGCCTCCAGTGCAGAAAATCTTATGTCCCCCTGATCCAGTCTCTCAAGGGTAGGACCTCCGCAGCATGGACAGTGCCTGCCAAGCGGCCAGCAGGGTGGTGGTCGGTAAAAGTTCTGATGGGTCTTAACCAGTTTAACACAAGGGGCAGCACGAGCAGCCAAGATCTTAATCACAAGTGCCCGCCCGCTCAAGCGCCACTGCCACAGTCCCAAGATCCTGTTCTCGGACCCGCGGTGCGAGGCTCCGGTGGGGTCCTGGCCCACTTGCACAAGCAGCGAAGGCCAAAGCTTATTGCGTTGTTGGCACAAGAGCAGTGTGGGCCCCCAGTCACTAGCAGTATTGAGGATGAAGGAGGATCAAGATGGAGGTCAGGAGCAGTCCTAAGCTGAGAGAGCCATATTGGCTGCATGGCCACACCCATCATTTGTCAACTTTTTATTTTTAGTGTGAAATGCATCCTTGCACCCAAAAAAATCTCAAAGACCCATTTGACACTAAAATATAGCGCTGGCAGATTTGCATTTTATGTACTTTACCCACAATTTCAAGTAATTAAGAAAAATTTCAATTTCGCATAACCCTCATTTTTATGGGGGCTGACTCTGACCTTAATAATTTTCTTCTCTCTGATGGGCTCAGTACATTCACCATTAGCACCATTTTGGGCTATCAGTTTGGAGAGAACTGTGCAACATGACTTTTTCCTGGCACCACTTCTCTTCATGTTGAACATTAATTTGGAAAAACACAAGGGGTGCAGGGCCAAGAAATACCCTGTTAGGCATTCATCACATTTCTGCCTTGCTAAATGCAGATAATACTGAACAAATAGCATGCACAGTTGATGGCCTAAAAAACTAAGTATTTCTTTCTTTTATGGACAAACCTAATCTTAGTACAAACATATTTAAAACCTTTGCAAGAACAGGTTGTCAATTCACAAGAACAGGTCATAAATGTACTAAGTGTCCCACGTTCATGATTAAAAACATTAAAAAGAAGGTAGTCACTATAGTACAATCATTCTTTTATTTTGAGATCATATTTGGTCTAACTTATCATTGAGAAGGAAGCAAAAGGTTCATTTTCTAATTTTGAAACTAGACTTAAGCACAAGTCTTTAAAGCCCATTACTGAGGTCCACGGAACTAAATGTTTATCCACTGCAGGAATGATGCCAGAGTTTGGGGTTATAAAAATGCAGCTAATCTACAAATAGAAAATAGATTCTGCAGGCATTAACTAGCTCTTCCTCCCAGTAACTCACATTATATAGGTCATGATGAACTCAGTAAGGTGTATCAGAATGATGCAAATAAATGGTCTTAATTGTAAAACAAAATTACGTCAAGCCTACCATACAGCACAGCTGTCTGGCTGCAAAAGATCTATTGCGAGCCTACTCTCCAGCCCACTCCTCTCTTACCATAGGTTGGCCTTATAGAAATTAATACTTGGTGGCGTGCCTTCCTGTTTTTTTTTTCTCCTCTTGATCATATCCTCTTTACAATCCTTTTCGTTTATTGACTTGTAGCCTTCCACTGCTCACATAATGTACCACTTTTTTCATTTTCCATTCAGCACTCCATGAAAGTACATGTTTACTAGCCTTTTCCCTCTTGTGCTGCTTCACACCTAAAATATGACCCCTCCCTCCATATTGCATTGACCCCGCCACTCCCAGCTTGCCTGTGGAAGTACAGCAACAGGGATATGTTTGCTGGGGTAAGGCAAAAAATAAATAAGGGTTTCTTTTTCCAACTCCCGGATTTCACAAACGCAAGCTTTGGCACACAATGGTTTTCATGGCACTGGAGGATTGAACTGTCCACTGCACTTACTTAGCTGCATCCATCTGAAACAGAGATGTACTTAGCATGACATTTTTCCTAGAGACTCATTAAACTACTCTCTGTGGTAGTGCAAATGGCTTAAGCCTGTGGGAAATAAACTAGGCCTTGTGAAGCATTTTTCTTTACATTCTGACACGTCCTTATTTTTAAATTCGGTTTAGAGTTTCCCCAAAAAAAAGAATTTGAAAAATACACCAGATCATTTATAAATAAATTAAAAACAATGAATTCAATGTGCAGCTTTGAGATACCACAAAATTTGGGTTTGGATTTCCCCCAATTTGTGTTACTTTTTTTAAACCAACCTTAATGTAAAATGAGCTTTAGCTTGCAAATGTTGATCTGCAAGGTCATCATACCTCATTTCATTAAATTCCGGAAGCCATCATTTGAAACGAGTAAATGAATTAGCAAATATACACTTACTTGGACTTTTTTTCTTTCCCATTAGCGGTGCGACCCTTTTCTCTATCCCGATTCTTGCTTTTGTAGCTTTTGCGCCTACAAACAAAGTTTCAGTTAAAATGACTTCTGAGAACAGTAATTGATGGACAAATAATATAGGTTTTGCAAGAGGGTGACGAAAATGGTGAATTAAAATGGATCCTGCACTGTAATTTTTCCCGTTGTTACAGTTGATCCTAAGCCGTATGGTGCTTATGTTGATCTTTTTCCAGTTAAAATAGAATCCAATAAACAGATTTTTAGAAATAAAATGGAATTAATCTATATTAACATTGTTGATTGGAAAGATATGTATAACTCTGGAAATATGAACTTGCGCAACAAATGAGGTTACTCAACTTCAGAAGGCCATAGTGGAGGAGTGTGGCTCAATGGTTAAAGCGGCAGACCTTGATGCAGAGTTCTGGCCAGGGACCAGGGTTCGATTCCCGCCTCCGCGGGTCTCGTGCTCATAAATTCCTCTGACTGTATATTCTCGCTGCAGTGCCTATTCTAATCATGGGTCGAACGCTGCAACTCTGGACAATAGCTTGCTTAATCTCCACAAGGGCCCGACAGCGCAAGGGATGCCTGGTTTCACCATGGAGGTGCCCAGGAGTGGACACTTCACAAGGAAAGCCAGGAAGGGTTCCTGAGCGGTATGAGTACAAGCGCCGGGAGACCCCGGTCCAGGGTAGCTGTGCGCTATACAAGTACAACACATTTACATTACAAGGCCAGTCTACTCGCTTGTAAAGGTCACCTGACCATATAATAGGTAAATTACTCAGACCTAACTGTTGCACTAGGCAAGTCTCATTATTTGGGCCACAGTAAGACCTAAAAATGAACTTCACTTACATTTTGAACTATAGCCTATTCAAATGCCAATCCCAATGCGGGCCATTTACTTTGGGAGATCCATCTTTTTTTCTGAGAAAACTGACCATTTCCCTTGCAAAAATACAACTTTTTTCTTACAAAGGGGAGTCTTTCTTACATGCATCAAGCAAGGGCTCTTAGTGTTTCTCACTCAGGTCAGACTATCAACACTGCCTGCCTTGCTAGAAGGTATTTAAAAAAACTCACAAATCGGAGTCTGAGATGAGGGAATACCAAGAGCCATGGGGAGCTATACACATATCTGGGAGGGTGGAAATGGACGGTATTTTCAGTTGTAATACTCTGTAATAAAGTGTCAATATGTAAGTAATTACTGCTTCTGTACGTCACATATTGAAAGAGGACTCATTTGCAAACTTTATTTGCTACTCATCTAAAATGTACTGAACTACGTTAAAACAAACCAATTTCTATAGAAAAATAAAAACTTGCACTAACTTACAATAAGTAGCATAATTGTGCTTGAATCACTAAGTACACTGTACCTCAGGTACAGGTCTCACTAAGTACTGTATGTTATGGGTCATAATACGGTTTTGTACTCTATGACAACATTTGCTGTGATCCATCATTGCTTGTCCTCATCCCATTCACTAACATAAACTGTTATTTCATGTTTCAAGCAAGTGTGTAGACTCCTTTTAAGTCACAGGATGTGGTACCCCCTTATCTGAACATTTTATGCACCATCCGGTCACAATACAAATAGAATTTCAATGATCTTAAATCCCTGAAACCTGCCTTTTTCACAGCGGGTTTTCTCCGCTTTCTTTCATCTTTAATCTAACCTGGAGCCAAAAAATGGTATATGTTCATTTTACATTGATTGTATAGAAGTGCCAACAAAAATAGAGATGCTTCAAAAATGTATGCAACACAAACTTTACATCAAGCACATGGTCATATCTTTAAGTGTGATGGGCTCCAACATCCCCAAGCAAATATTTAGTAAACGTTAAAGAAACAGTTAAATGCAGCGGCACGCATACCTCGACCTGGCAACATCTTGTTTGAAAGTAACTATTTTTCCAGCCACAAAAAAACCAAGAATCTACTACGTTTTTCAGACCGTTTTAACCTCTTTGCTGCCATAACGATATACGACCATTTAACTGCGTGTCATCTAAATGTGTCGCCAGAAGGCACTTATGAAGTGTGCATGTGTGATATTTTTAACAACTGCTGGCATCCATATTTTTGTACCTCAATGGGAGAAGATTCCTGGTGGTAACTGGGGGTTTGGAAGGGACCTGGTTGGCCCACAAACCCTTCTGGACCCAGTGCTCTTTTCCTGGCACCATCATTATTATGCGAGTTATGACAAAAGTGATATTACACACACATGGATTAACCCTTTCGATGCTGATGACGAGCTCAGCTCGTCATGAGGCACGGTTGAGCTGTGCTGATGACGAGCTGAGCTCGTCATGAAGTATAGACTTTACAGAATCCCAGCACAGGGGAAAAATATCCCTAGCAGCCAAGGTGTTAACCTGGGAATGATTGCCTAGCCCCCCTCCCTCACCTAGGTCAATTCAAGGATCAAACTCGTTGGAATGGCAATGGGACGGGCCAAGGAAAGACATTAATGCACCAGCTCTTCCCTAGCCATGTCACCAGCTCAATGCACTTTCTGTTGGTCAGAAGGAAGGGAAGCAAATGAGAGAGCAGTAAGAACAAGTCAGCTCCTCTGACCCCTTACTCCCTAACAATAGAGAAAATTACCCAGGAGACCGTGGCGGACAAAAAAACCCTGGTAAGGAGCAGCCTGGATTTTTTTTCTTTAACTTAGCTAAAGAAAAAAAATCTAACCAGCATTCGACTCCTCACAGGGCTAGAGCCATGTGTGCCTGTGCCCAACCAATGGGGCAAATGCTATCTCAGCAAGGAGCCAAATGCAGTCTTGATTTCATCCTAGACTAAGATTCTTAACTGCCCCTAGCATCTTCCTTGGGCACACAATTTTCAGAAAAAGAGCAAAGGGTCACTAAGTTTGCACATGCCCATTCTTCCACAGGAGGTACATTCTCCCCAAAAATACATAATTACAGCCAACATTCCCTCCGGCAGACATGCATTGTGTTCGTACTTTGTTAAAAAACAAAATGATGATACCCAGAGCCAGCAAATGAGCAATGATTGCAAAGATTTTTTAGATGCATTACTTGATGAGGAAAATCTAATACATTGAAATGGACGCAGGGGTTGACTGAAAGCTATTTAATTCTTAAATGTACACACAAAACCAAATTGGAGCTTGGGAAATATTTACCAAGCACAATGTAGATTGCCCATAACGCCATGCAACTCTGAAGAAGTTTTTGCAAAGTGTTTTTTTTGTGAACAGTCAAATATAATCGGAAGCAAAAAAAAGAAACCCATTAAACAGTATGAAATGTCCTGTGATCCCACACTTTTCCCCCACATTATAACAGATATCCACAAGTGTATTACCTAGGACAGGGCAACAAGTGACCATGGAAAGCCCAAGAAAGTAGCGTAGAAATGGGGTGATTTTTGGAATGTGGGTAGGGGGGAACATTTGGGCTTAGGTTCAGCCACCACTTAGGGAACTTGCCAACCTCTCACGTTTCTGAACACTTGGAGAAGGTCTCAGCTGGTGTGCCTTGTGTAGATGTCATCACTTTTTCCTATGCATAGCATCACTGAACTGAACTGAACTTTAGCTTTATTCGATTTTTAGGTATAAAATCATAAAAGCACATTGCAAAATATATACACAATTACATTTCAAATCATATCACGGTAAATAACGTTACAGCTAAAAATCTTTAAGAAAAATCAGGTCCCAAATGAACAGTGTATCAAGTAAGAGTCTGGGTATTAGAAACCCCTCAACCCGGAGCCGTTTTGGTCCAACCAAAAATTGGCCTCTTCGATGTTCTTGTGTGGGGATAAAGTGAATCTCTGGGATAAAAGTCAGATAATCCCCAGGTATGTATAGGACCATCTCCTATCTGTGGTTTCCAGGACTGGAGGTAAGGCACGACATTACTGTTTATAAACTTTATCAGAACCAGGTCACCGGATCTCTCTTTTCGGAGCGGACCCAACCATCCCACCCTTCTAACACATTGTATACTACCATCAATGTCAGGGGGTAGGGGTCTATTTTTAGTTAACCAAAATAGGGCCTTATTTCTCAGCTCCTGTTCACTTTCAGTTTTTCCCTTTGTGAGTTCAGGGACCCCAGAAAGGACACCCACGAACGGGGCAGCTTCTGGTGGTAGGTGGATATGATTTGTTCCTCTTTGTATGTTCCTTATCTTGGAAGGTGACCCTTTAGGTGGCGTGGTTACTTTGTTCTGTCCCGACTTATAGGAACAGCTGTTTGCTGTTTTTATTTTGGTGGAGACTTTCTCGGTAGCTTGGGTTAGTGTGCCTGGTGATGCCCGATGGAGTTGAAGAACACTACTTTGTGGAGTTGTCAGAGGCTTTACAATATCGCGTAAAGGCTGTGGTTGGTTGGGGTCGGCCTTGTTTTTTAGGAGTATCGAGTTTGTCCTAGTCATTTCCTCTATTGCCGCAATCCTGTCCCCAAGATCGTTCATTTTTTCTATTAAAGGGTGTATTGCGGCATTAAACATAGTCTGTATCTGGGCCAAGAGGGTTAGTGAAGTTGGGGGTGCAGGCAATTTATTTTCCTTGGCTTGGGAGTCTGTTTGGTTTTCGGCTGATCGTTTTCTTGCACCTGAAATGTCCTGGGAGGACATTATAGGGTTCGTACTGCCTATTTCAGGTGGGCAGGGGGAAGTAGCCAGGAGATTTCTATAGGGTGGGGATGATGTACTGGGATGGGGGCTTGTGATGGCTGAGGGGCAAAAGGAGGCATTAATATGCTCCGAAGTCGACTTAACGGCCGCATATTTAGTTTTGCATAAACTGTTAAGTTCCTCCAGAAATGATAAGTTTGGTGATGCGTCAAGAGGCGGTGTTGTTTTGAATAAATAATGAACCATCGACCCCTTTGCCAAGTCCCTAGTCACAGTGGGAATCTTCGGGGCCCCCTTACGAGGCATGTTGTAAGTAACAGTAGGCACCTACGAGGAGTGAGAGTGGTTTGGCACGAGATGTCTTACCTATTATAGGTGCACGGCCAGGGGGGGTGGCCCGTCCCGGCCTCTTCTGTCCGATGAGGGCCGTAGAGGGCCCACCCTTTGCCCGGACTTAGCCCGGCGCTCCCGCGCGCGACTCGCGTTGCGAGAGGTTCTCCTGTCTTTTGCCGGCGCCTCTGGGCGCTCCGCTGACGACACCTGACCGCCGGGGCACCTGGGGGATGTAGTCCCTTGCCCTCGCGGCGGTCAGGGTGCTGGCGCTAATGTGGCGCTAGAGTCTCTTTGGCCGTTCCCCTCACGGCACTTGGTAAGTGTTGCTGGACCTCCCCGGGCGCTCTCCTCCCTGTGGTCTGCTCCCCTGCAGCGCTCGCCACCAGCGCTTGGCTCTCCTGTCTTTTGCCGGCGCCTCCGGGCGCTCCGCTGACGACACCTGACCGCCGGGGCACCTGGGGGATGTAGTCCCTTGCCCTCGCGGCGGTCAGGGTGCTGGCGCTAATGTGGCGCTAGAGTCTCTTTGGCCGTTCCCCTCACGGCACTTGGTAAGTGTTGCTGGACCTCCCCGGGCGCTCTCCTCCCTGTGGTCTGCTCCCCTGCAGCGCATCACATATTTTGTATATATTTCTCACATTTCTAAAAAAAAAATCTGGAATTTGTGGGGAAACTACACAACTCACACCACCTAATGCTCTCACACTTTTGCTGAAAACAGAACCTTAAATATGTCAGTAGCCTTTCGAAACGGACATGATGTAGTGCGATAGTGCACTAATGTGCATTGTGTTGTACATTGGGAAGGAAAATGCTACTTACCAGTATGCATCTGTTCTTGGCATGTAGAGCTGCAGATTTGTACAATTAGCAATAGATCGCCACCTGGTGTTGGGCTCGGATGATTGCAGGTTGTTGTCTTCTTGGAAGAAGTCTTTGTAGTCACGAGATAGGTGACTACTCCCTTGGACAATACTGCGCACGGTCATCGACTCCATCCTCAGATTGTTTTTCGCCATGATGGGAAATGATGGAGTTAGTAGAAGTAAAGAGAAAGGATGTCCATGCGTGTGCATCTAAGTAGGATGAGTACTGGAACGGATACAAGTCCCGGGGAGGCGGGAGGGCGTGTACGAATCTGCAGCTCCACATGCCAAGAACAGATGCATACTGGTAAGTAGCATTTTCCGTTCGAGGCATATGAGCTGCAGACTGTACACTTAACATCGATTGTGCAGCAGTGTCTCCCCTAGCGTTGGTCGCTTGTACCAGTTGCAGCATACTGAAATAGTGTTTTAAGAACAGCTTGGCCTACTGCAGCTTGCTGCTTGGCTAGCACATCAACACAATAGTGTTTAGTGAAGGTGTGTATTGTAGACCAGGTTGCTGCCTTGCATATGTCCTCTAGTGGTATATTTCCTAAGAAAGCCATAGAGGCTCCTAGTTTGCAAGTGGAGTGTGCTCTAGGAGGAACCGTTAGTGTACGTTTAGCTTTTTGATAGCATATTTGTATACACTTTACAATCCACCTGGCAATTCCTCCTTTAGAGATGGGATTGCCCTTGTGTGGGGGAGAGAAAGATACAAATAGTTGTTTTGTCTTTCCGAAGGATTTAGTCCTGTCTGTGTAGTATAGTAGAGCTCTTCTAACATCTCAGGTGTGTAAAACCCTTTCTGCAACAGAGTCCGGTTTTTGAAAAACACTGGTAACTCTACTGATTGGTTAAGGTGAAAAGGGGTAATGACTTTTGGCAGGAATTTAGGATTAGGCTTAAGAACCACTTTGTTAGGATGTATCTGAAAAAATGGCTCTTGTATTGTGAATGCTTGTATTTCACTAACTCTTCTAAGAGAGGTGATGTCAACAAGGAAAGCAGTTTTCCATGTTAGGAATTGCAACTCACTGGATATGGAGAAGGTGTTTGATTCTGTCGAGTGGCCGTTCATGCTGAGGGTCTTGCGTCGCATGGGTCTGGGAGAGCAGTTTTTACAAATGGTAGGCGCGCTGTATTGGAGACCTTTAGCCAGGGTGCGACTGGGGGATCGCGTATCAGACCCTTTCACCATCAGCAGAGGCACGAGACAGGGCTGCCCCCTATCCCCGTTACTATACGTCCTCGTTGCTGAACCACTGGCGTGTGCGCTGCGAAAATACCACTGGCACCGGGGGGGTTAGTTTTCCAACATATAAAATAGTCATCTCGACGTACGCAGACGATACATTACTCTATGTGCAAAATCCGGAAATGAATCTTTCCCCCGTTCTACGAGAGGTGGTGCGTTTTGGCGCCCTCTCGGGCATAAAGGTTAATTGGGAGAAATCAGTGGTGTTTCCACTGACCCCGGTGACGGATCGCTTTGAGATGGAATATCCTTTACACTGGTCAACGGACCCGGTACGATACCTTGGCATAATGATTCACTCGGACCCAGAGGTGCTATTTAGTGAGAACTATGGGGTGGCTTTCAGTAAATGTGAGGACGTGGAAAGGTGGTGTAAGCTCCCACTCTCCTTGATGGGCCGCATAGCCATCATGAAGATGGTGATTCTGCCGAGATTTCTGTTTCTGTTTAACACCCTGCCCATTATACTCTCGAAAGCCTTCTTTGTGAACCTAACAAAACTCATGATTAGTTTGGCCTGGGGTGGTGGGCAGCCGCGGGTTAAGTGGAACACGCTCACGCTCCCGTACGAGCTGGGTGGGCTTGGTGCGCCTGATCTGGAGAGATACTATAGGGTGGCTCAGGCCACACACTTGCACACGTGGATTCATGGTGATAGGAACATCCCACATGTGCGGATGGAGCAGCTTTTTGCGGATCCTCTTCCGCTCCCAGCCACGGTCTGCACCCCTGTGGATCGTAGGGTCGGTGTACTAGACTTGATAACGGCTACAAAGCATGCCTGGAACGCGTTACTGAAGGCCAGGGAAGGAGAGTTGCTATACTACCCCTCGATGGCGGTGGAATGGCTGCAGTGGCTGGCCCCCATCGGGGACGGGAACGTGATCCGAGCCCTACATGAGCTGGGGCTTAAGACTGCGGGAGAGCTGTTTACGGACGGGAAAGTTAAAACGTGGGACCAGATTGCACAGGGAGTTGATAGTCCGACGCTGTTACAGCGGTTTCAATTTCACAGGGTCCGGAGCGCCTTGAAGGATGCTCTGGGCTCAGACCTGGCAGAGCCACCGGACCTTCCGGAACTCTCACGTTATAACTACTGAATCTCCACGACATATGACAGCGCCTTGAGACCCTCCGGGTGAGTAGTGCGCTATATAAATGCTTTGATTGATTGAGCGCACCTATACAAGAGCATTGCCTTCTATAGAGCGCAGGAACCCTCCAAGGCCCGTTTGGCCTGGCAGAATGACCTGGAGATCGTGATAGACGACTCTATGTGGACATACTGTTGTGTCAATACTAGGAAGCTGTCACTGAAAGGGCGACACAGGTTGATACATTTTAAATTCTTGCAGAGGGTGTACTACACTCCAGAGCGCCTACATCGCTACGGTCTCCGGCACTCCCCCGAATGCGAGCGTTGCCATGCGACTGTGGCGGATTTCTTACACGTGGCGTGGGGCTGCCGTAGGATACATGAGTTCTGGGTGGCGGTCATCTCGGAACTAAGCGAGATACTAGATCATGAACTTCTGGTCGACCCAGCCTTGGCACTGTTGGGCTATTCGAAGCCCTTACCGGTGGCGTACAAGCGATTGGCAGATATGGGACTGTTACTGGCGAGACGTACAGTAGCGCAGTGCTGGATGAGAGGGCCGACACCGACCAAGAAACGGTGGGCTAGAGATATGGTATACTGCTGTACGCAAGCGGAACACTACAGTGAGATCCTTCCTCCCACCAGCAGGCCGAAAAACTTCTGGGGTCTATTTAACACTTTTAGATACACTAGGGACGACATGGCGGACACACAGCGGGAAGAGGTGGAGGATGCGCAATAACTTACACATTGACGGTGGACCCCTGTGGAATCAAGGAGCGGGGGGTGTGTTAGTGACCTGGGGGAAACAGCGACGGCTGGACGGAGTATTGATGACCGGCTGTACTGTGGTGTGAGGCAGGTTGTGGCACACACGGGATATTAAACAGGGAGAGAACGGGCTACACACGAAACATTCCAAAGAGGTTACACTCGGGGCGGGGGACATGGACACTGGCACAAGATACAACGAGGCATTTCATGCAGCACGTAGGTTAGCGAACTGGTTGGATAACGGGGGGGGGTTTCTCGGGAGTTTTTGGGTGGGGGGGGAGAGGGGAGTTTACCTTTGGGAGGAGGGGGTATCTTATAATATAAAATACACCTACATTCCTGACTTTGCAGAATACGGCCTACGCGAACCACTTCTGTGTGAACGGGGGCTTTAACATATACACTGTCATGGCAACTACAGTCTCTAGCGGTTTGAACGCCTTCTCTAAGGTTCCATTGCGCCGCCGTACCCCAGGGTTGACGGCATATGGCTGTGTACTACTAGCTGCCTGTTTATTGACCACATCTATTATTATCGCATTGCCAGCCCGAGGGGGTTGTAGGCGGTATGCTGTGTATGTCCCAGACTGTATTAATAAAGGTGTTTTAAAAAAAAAAAAAGGAATTGCAACTCACATTTGTGTAAAGGCTCGAAAGGGGGTCCCATAAGTCTTGTAAAGACCACGTTTAGGTTCCATACTGGAGCAGGAGGTAACCTAGGTGGGATTATTTGTTTTAATCCTTCCATAAATGCTTTTATTGCAGGTACTCTAAAGAGAGATAGATGTTGTCTATTTTGTAAATAGGCTGCAATTGCTGCCAGATGCAGGCGTATCGAAGAGTAAGCCAAATTGGACCTTTGTAGGTGTAGAAGGTAGCAAATAATATTTCGGATGGAAACATCCAGTGGATCAATGTGATTATTGTTACAATATATCGCAAATCTTTTCAACTTAGCGGCATAACATGCTCTGGTAGTGGGATCTTTTAGCTTCATTAATTATGTTCATACAGTCTGGTGGTAGGTTTAAGTAACCGAACTCGAAGACTTTAGGACCCAGATCGCCAAATTCAGTTGGTTTGGGTCTGGGTGTCTTATTTCTCCATGGTTCTGTGTTAACAGGGATGGCTTGAGCCGTAATTTCTGATGTGGAACCAGTGAGAGATCTATTAGTGTGGTGAACCACGGCTGACGTGCCCATGTGGGAGCCACTAGTATTAGTTTGAGAGACTGTTGTTTGAACTTGCGTACTACTAGTGGAATGAGTGGGAGAGGCGGAAAAGCGTACGCAAATCTGCCGGACCAGTTCATCCATATCGCATTGCCCTCCGACCGTGGGTGTGGAAACCCAACGGCGAAGGTTAGGCATTTTGCATTTTCGTGGGTGGCAAACAGATCTATCTGTGGATGCCCCCACCTTTGGAAGAATGGTTGAAGTACTTGTGGGTGTATCTCCCATTCGTGAATCTGTTGTGACTGACTACTCAACAGATCTGCTATCGGATTGTTAATTCCTGGAAGGTGTTCTACTGTCAGGTGTATGTTTTGAGGAATGGCCCATCTCCAAATGTTCTGTGCAAGCTGGGACAGTTGCAGAGAGTGTGTCCCCCCCCTGTTATTGTATATAATACATGGCTGTCATATTGTCCGTCCGGATTAGGACAGCTTGTTTCGTACTTGTACCTGAAACGTTTTGAGTGCTAGAAAAATTGCTAGCAGCTCTAGATGGTTGATATGGAACTGTTTCTGTGGGTTGTTCCATTGGCCTTGTGTCGTATAATGCAAGAGATGGGCTCCCCATCCTGAGAGGGATGCATCTGTTGTGAGCACTATCTGTGGAACAGGGTCTAGGAACGGCCGTCCCTTTGTCAAGTGTTTAGTGTTCCACCATTGCAGAGAGCGATATGTACGGCTGTCTACCAACAGCAGGTCTGTGAGCTGACCTTGAGCCTGATTCCACTGTTGTGCTAGACATTCTTGTAATGGTCGCATTTGCAGTCTCGTGTGAGGAACTATGAAGATGCAAGATGCCATCATGCCTATTAGTCTCATGAACACTCTGGCTTGGAGAGACTGCTGGTGTTGAAAAAGGAGACTAAGGTCTGAATGCTCTGTATCCTGGCTTGACTGGGATACGCTAGAGCTGTAGATGTGTCTATGGTAGCTCCTAGATATTGATGAACGTGCGAAGGCTCTAGGTGCAACTTTGTGTAGTTTATTGTAAACCCCAAGTCGTGCAATGTCTGAATTGTTTGTTTTGTGTGTTGTACACACTGGTTGAACGATTTTGCGTTTATGAGCCAATTGTCGAGGTAAGGGAAGACATGTATCTGTTGTCTTCTGAGATGTGCTGCTACTACTGCCAAGCACTTTGTAAACACTCGTAGTGCTGTTGTGACCCCGAATGGAAGGACTTTGAACTGATAGTGCTGTCCTTGTATGACAAACCTTAGATACTTCCTGTGCGCAGGATGTATAGGAACATGAAAATAGGCGTCCTTTAGGTCTAGTGTTGATAAAAAGTCTCCCTGTTGTAGTAATGGGAGTACTTGTTGTAGAGTGATCATGTGAAAATGATCTGATTGTATGTAACGGTTGAGGGGCCCGAGGTCGAGAATTGGTCTTAGTGTCCCGTCCTTCTTGGGAATTAGGAAGTACAGGGAGTAAACGCCTGTTCCCCGTTCCTCTAAAGGAACTACTTGGATAGCATCCTTTTGTAGAAGTGCTAGAAGTTCCTGCTGAAGCAGGTTTATATGTTCTGTGGACATTGGACGCTGCCTGGGTGGTATGTTTGGAGGGGGGGGGGGGGGGGGGGGGGGGGGGCTGGTTTGCTGTAAGTTCTAGGCAGTAGCCATGTTGGATTATCTGTCTTACCCACCTGTCTGTTGTGATGGAATTTCAGACAGGTAGGAAATGTGATGATCTGCCCCCCACAGGAGTGGAATGCTGTAGGGGAGGCAGAGGGAAGTTCCTGTTTGGGAGTGGAAGAGGAGCGGTTGTCATTACATCTACCTCTTCCCTTATTATTGTTGACTCTGTATTCTCCTCTAAAGTAACCCTTATTAGAGGAGGTCTGTGTGTGCGTCTTAAAAGATGATGTGCCTGCGCCGGTCTGCTTGGAGCCTCCTCTATAAAAGGAGCGGCGAAAAGAACTTCTAGTCTGTGCTGATTGTAATGCACCCATAGACTTAGCTGTGTCTGTGTCTTTCTTCATCTTTTCTAGTGTGTTGTCTACTTCCGGCCCGAACAACTGGTTCTGATTGAAGGGGTGGTTCAAGATGGTAGTCTGAACCTCTGGTTTGAAACCTAAAATGCGTAACCACGCATGACGTCGGAGTATGACACTAGTGTTGACTGCTCTGGCTGCTGTGTCAGCTACATCTAGTGCACATTTAATTGAGGCATTGAATATCAATTTGCCTTCTTGTAAGAGCTCTGCTGCCTGATCTTTGTATTGATCTGGGAGGTGCTCCATGAGTTTTTCTAGCTGGTCGTAGTGAGCCCTGTCATAGCGTGAGAGTAAGGCTTGTGTGTTTGCTATGCGCCATATGTTTGTTGCCAGCGCAGCAATCAGTTTCCCTGACACATCAATAACTTTAGATTCTTTGTCAGGCGGGGCGTGT
This sequence comes from Lissotriton vulgaris, assembly GCF_964263255.1. Classification (NCBI taxonomy): domain Eukaryota; kingdom Metazoa; phylum Chordata; class Amphibia; order Caudata; family Salamandridae; genus Lissotriton; species Lissotriton vulgaris. The sequence goes on along the minus strand of NC_141691.1, from coordinate 617,488,541 downwards.
CACCAGAGGTCTGGGAATTGTCTTTTACGTGCATTAGACACTACCAAATAGTTTAGTGGCAGATGTCCCTTTATATAGACTGGATCAGATGGTGCTGGTCTATACTTTTTTTCTATTCAGGGATTTAACACCCTACAACGTACCGGATCTTTAAATATGTCTGGAGCATGTTTAATGACTCCTTTGACCATGGGTAGTATTTGTGTAGACCTTTGTGACTGCTCAAAAGTGTCCAGTAAAAAATCCTCATCAATGGCATCAGAGTGCATTGGAACTTCATGGTAAAAGGGTAGCTCTATTTAAAAGCTGATTAAACCCAATACTATCTTCTGGAGGGGAATGTTTTGTTGGGTAGTACTGAGGATCAGGAAAGTCTGGCACATTGTGTGGTGGAAAACCATATATGTAGTCATCCTTCGGATATTCTGGATTGATATCCTCATCTAAAGGGTATGCGTGTGGTTCTGGTATGTCATTCCCCCCCAGTCAGTGTGGTGTGATGATGCAGGAGATTGAACAGGAGAAGCTATGGGTTCAAAATAAGGAGGGATAGGAGAGGAAGAAGGTGAAGGAGGGGAAGGGTGCATTGGAGAAGTTGCACAATCCTTTTTGGCAGGAATCACAGGTGGAAGTGGTGTGTCTGCTGGTCTTTTCTTGTAAGGAATTGCTTCCACATGTCCAGTTTTTGGGTTGTTATGGATTTTTTTCTGTTTAGGATCTGGTCTAAACAGTTCTTCCTCTTCTACAGTCTTTTTCAGCGTCTATTTTTTCGTTGCCGACAGTGGCTGTTTAGTATCCTTTGCTTTAGGAGGCGTTATGGAGTCCTGTGGCAAATTTTTCGGTGCAGAAGGTGGTTTAGGCTTGGTAGGCTTTTTAGGCGTGTCTGTATCAGGCCTTTAAGTTTTCGGTACGGATGTTGGAGATTTCGGCGTGGAGACAGGTTTTGTTGGGCCTGCGGCGCCGGACTCTGGCTTTCCATCTTTATCTTTGGAACCGGAAGGTTCTCGAGTCGAATCTTTCGGATTCGGTACAGTTTTTGGCTTCGGCGCCGATGTATCTTTTAGTGTGGGTGCCGAAGGGTCTTTGTCTTTGGGCACCGAAGGGCGTTTTGGCTTCGGTGTCGAAGAGTCCTTCGGTGTCGAAGGATGTTTCGGTGCCATTGGAGGAGGTGGAATTGGCACATGTTTTTTCAGTGCCGAGGCACCGGAAGGTGTAGTCTTTTTCCTCGGAGCCGAGCCGGGTAGATTTCGGTCTCGACTGGGCCCCATGGGCGGAGTGCCGACCGCTGCCTTGGTCTTGGGTAGTGTATGTTGTGCGGGGGAAGGGTACTCACGGGCTGTCGAGATGGAATCTAGTCGTCCGAGTCCTCTGCCCCCGATATGATCTGGAGATTAGGCGAGTCGACCTCGGTGACGAGTGGAGCCTTGTCCTCGGAGATATCTTTGAGTGGCTCTTCGTCCCCGGAGACGTCCTCTCCGACGATCTCCTCCTCAAAGATGGCCTCCGGTGCTGGCGCTGATCTCCTCATTTCGTGTCGAAGGGCCCTCCGATCCAGAGTGGTCTTCTTCGATCGGAAGGAGGCACAGGCTTTGCAGGAAGACTCGTCGTGTTCCAGCGATAGACAGAGGTTGCACACCTCGTGATGGTCGCTATGAGGGAATTTTGCTCGACATTTTGCAAACTCCAGAAGAAACTTCAACGAATCCAAAACGCATCAGCCAGACTCATATTAGACATCCCACGCAACGAACACATCTCTGGTCACCTTAAAGACCTCCACTGGCTACCCGTCAATAAAAGGATCACTTTCCGACTGCTTACCCACGCACACAAATCACTCTACGACATCGGACCAGATTGCCTCAACTCTCGCCTGTCCTTCTACACCCCCCCCCGCCAACTACGTTCTTCCAGCCAAGCCCTCGCCACTGTACCTCGCATCAACAAGACCACCATGGGAGGCAGATCCTTTTCATACCTGGCTGCTAAAACATGGAACTCACTCCCCGCTTACCTGCGCCTCACCCAGAACCACCTAGCGTTCAGAAAGCAGCTTAAAACGTGGATATTTGACAAATAATCCTCCTCCCCTCCTAAGCGCCTTGAAACCCTCTGGGTATGTAGTGCGCTATACAAATTTTATGACTTGACTTGACTTGACATACTGGGCATCTCTTGAATGGAGTTCTGTCCATGAGGCGTAGGCCGTAGGGCGCCAATAGGCCCAACGGCCCGCGTCGACGCACCGGAATGTAGCTGGTGATGTCGAAAAAGTCTATTCGATGTCAAAAATTTTTATATAAAGTTTCATGCTTCGGAGTTGCTGAAAAAGTATTTTCCAGCCGGAGCGGAAAACTTTCATCCGAACCCAGTGGCGGAAAAAAAACAATCTTAGGATGGAGTGGATGACCATGCGCAGTATTGTCCAAGGGCGGAGTCATCTATCTCGTGACTACAAAGACTTCTTCCAAGAAAACAACAACCTGCAGCGTGTCTTTTCTAAACTTCTCGTGCAGAGAGAATATTATAACAAGCATTTACAATGCAACGGTCTCACCTTTGCAAAAGTTAGAGCTATTGGCATTGTAAATGACATTTTTATTTATGTGTTGATTTTGAAAACAGATAAATAACTGGCATTGTCATTTACAATGCCAATAGCTTAATCTCTCGCAAATGCAAGACCTATTCAAGACAACATTCACTCGCTGTGAATTGGCATCCACAAGGTGAACTCCCCAATAGAAGGCAAGAACTCTGTTGTCTGCACCATATACTGAACCTGAAACTGCAAAGGCAACTTCTACTGGCTTAAGTAAACTTTGAAGGATCAGAAGAGACGGTCTTCCGGGAAGAAGCAAGCAAGAAGCATCCCCATAGGAACGCTGAAGTTTGGAAGCTGTGTAGTGTGCCTGGCAGTACAAGGCTATTGACTTATCCAGTCACTCCAGACGGACTTAAAGTAAAAGGCAGCATGCATCAGGAAATTGTACTGTGCTCTTGGAGATGAAGGAAGCCTCCAGTGGTCACTTAGTAACAGACAGAAACTACTTTGACTATCCTAGTAGAATGGAGAAGTGCAGAACGGAATGATTATTCTGAAATTATCAGTGACCAATTAAATTTTTGTATTTTGGCCTTATTTTAAACATAAAAAACCTTTTCGTTTTACATGGGAGTTTCACAGTGATTTATTCCAGTGTTAAGTTAGAAATGCAAAAACTTAAGGGGCATTCTCTTAAGAAGCCATCTTGCTTAGTGTCAACAAGGTGATTTTACCGGTCTAGGAGCTATTTTTGTAGTCATGGGAGAATTAGCCCCACCAGGCAATTTAGTTTCCTACAACCACGTGTGCATGGTGATTCTTACGCTTTACTCTCATTCAGATTTGACTTGTCCCAGCTCCTTATCAAGTACATACGGTGTGATGGTAAACTCCAAAAATAGATGGAAGTCAAATCTCACTCTCAAGCACATGCACGATTGGTTTGCATACTCATGCAGAATGAAACTACAGCACTCAATGTGCAACTGAAGTTACAAAGGAAAAAACTTAATAAATAAATAACTGTGTGCCAAATTTACGTTTAATTTTCCCTCTGTTTTTGATTACTAAAATACAATGGCCCTGCACAGCGACTTAAGTGCAGCGACGACGTTACTGGGAGATACACCATGCGTGCTACTACTCAAGATATGCGCGCCTGCGCACATCCAGCTTCAGAATGACCCACAACACACGGGAATATGCCCCCACAGGGAGAACCCAAATTACACAAGTGGCACCGTTACAGATCATGACCTGGAACGTGAGGGGCCTTGGTGACAAGATTAAAAGGGGACTAGTCCTGCAATGTATAAAGCGACTGGGTCCAGCGTTGGTTCTCCTCCAGGAGACTCATCTCACTGGCAGGGCGTGTCAGGCATTGGCTAGGAGGGGTTACCATATGGCAGTGCACTCTGAGTTCACATCTGGATGACGGGGGACAGGTATTTTACTCCGCAAATCATCCCCCTTCATACTCCAACATACCAAAACAGACGACCAGGGCCGCTTCGCGGCCATACAAGGACAGTGGGAGGGGAGGCCATTAACCATAGTGTCTGTCTACATTCCTCCAGCACTCCACTCCATTGCTCTTCTAGCATTGGGGAAATTTATCCTAGACCTCCCGGCAGGGGTCCTTATCCTTGGTTGGGATTTGAACGCAGTAGCACACGATACACTGGATCGGTTCCCAGTCCGGTCACACACGGCTGGCCCCTCTCGGTTCAGCGGCTTTTTGGAGGCGCAGGGATTGACAGATGTGTGGAGACACATGCACCCCACCACACAGCAGTATACCTACTACTCCGCTACGCACAGTACTTTGTCCCGCATAGACTACTTCCTGACACTGGGTGATGGTCTCTTAACTATTGATGATGTAAGCATCCGGCCCAGGGGTATCTCTGACCACTCCCCCATGACGCTGACTCTGTCCTGTCAGGAGAGGACTCGCAAGAGAATATTCCCGCTTCATCCGGGATACCTCAAAGTCCTGACTATTAAGAAAGACCTAAAAAAGGCGACCCGGTACTATTTCGCAGAGAACATGGCTTCAGTAGAGTCTCCCACGGTCCTAAGCGTACAAGACGGTTTTGAGGGGAAAGCCATTGCATCAATAGCGGGATATAAGCGGTCCCAAAGAGGGGGATTAACTGAGCTGGAACTGGCTCTGCACACGGCGAACACTGCCCATATGGCTGACCCGACACCGGCCACACTCCATACATTACAATTATGCCAACAGCAACACGGTGATCACCTGAAGCGCTGGACCGTGGAAAATATAACGGCAACCACACAGAGTCTACGATGTGGGGGACAAGGCAGGGAAGATGCTGGCTTGGTTAGACAAGAAAAGGGGTAACAGTAGGAGTATATTGCAGCTCAGCGCTTAGGACGGAACTTGCATCACACGTCCGGCAGATATAGTCTAAGAACTAGCCGACTACTTCCAGAAGGTCCACACACCTGATGGGGTGATGACAAAGGAAGCGGCACTGGATGCCCTCCAAAACATACCGACACAAACACTTACTCCAGAAGCGGCAGATGAACTAGACACCGCACTCACGACTGGAGAAATACAACTGGCCATAGCCGCCATGCGATCTGGCAAGGCTTTGGGCCCCAATGGGATCCCAATTGAATGGTACAAGATGATGTCAGAAACATTGAGTACGCCACTATTGGAAATGTACATTGAAAGTTTGGAGCTTGCTGACCTACCCCTGGATCAACGCGGGGCCACGATTGTGGCAATCTCGAAACCAGAGAAACCCGCAACACAATGCACATCATACCGCCCGATATCCCTCCTCAACGCAGAAGCCAAGATTCTGGCGAAACTGCTGGCGACGAGATGGATGCCTCACCTCACACACTTGATCCACCCGGACCAGTCTGGTTTTATGCCACACAGAAGTACCGTGTTAAATCTTCGCCGCGTTCACGGGGCGCTGGCGCGTGCGCCGCAACTGCAGGTTCTAGCAGTAATCTTGTCCTTGGATGCCAGAATGGCATTCGATATGGTCGAATGGAATTATTTATTTGCAGTGCTTACCCGTATGCGATTCAGCCCCAAATTTATAGCGTGGATACAACTCCTCTATTCTAGCCCGGTGGCGCACGTCACGGCGAACGGACATATCTCTCGCGAGATACATCTGGCTAGGGGCACGCGCCAGGGCTGTCCACTGTCGTCCTTGCTGTTTGCCCCGGTGCTGGAACCACTAGCAACCCTAATTAGGACTACCCCGCTGTTGAAAGGGATTGGCTGGAAGGAGGGTTTGGAAGATAGAATCTCCCTTTACGCAGACGATATGCTGGTTTATTTGACAGAGCCAGAACGCGGGATACCTGAACTCCTAATACTATGTGACACTCATGGGAAGGTGTCCGGCTACACGATTAACTGGACAAAATCGATCGTTTATGTTTTGCGCGGCCCGGCATCGGTCCTCCCCCCGGCTGTCAGTTGGAAATGGCGGAGGCCTCCTTTAAATATCTCGGGATTCATGTCACTCAGACCGAGTCCGACTTCTACGGTAAAAATTTAAACCCTCCACTAGACCGCCTGCGAAGGGACGTGCGGCACTGGAGAGATCTGCCCCTCACACTGCTGGGGAGGGCGGCACTATTTAAAATGATGGCGCTACTGCGCTTCCTCTACGCGCTTGAAAACACCCCTTATTTGGTGCCGCCACGCTACTTTCAGCAGGTGACTGCTTTGGTGTCGGATCTGTTGTGGGGAGACCGCCCTGCACGGATCGCGCACGTGAAGCTAACCAGGAGTTGGTACGAGGGAGGGATAGCACTGCCGAACATACACATGTACTACTGGGCTGCGCAGCTCAAAGTCATCAACCACTGGCTGCATATCCCTCAGGATGACTCAGCATACCGGGCGTATAGAGTACAACTGGGCACACAAAGCGTGTTAGCGCCCCTCTATCACAAAGGATTGGCGGTGACATTGATAGGACCGACCAAGCACACAGTGGCGCTGTGGTATAGGGCACAGACGAAATGGAACTGGGGGGGGCGTAATCACGAAACTCACTCCGTTATGGGACACCAAGGCATTGGGCTGCTTGTGGCAAAGCAAGGGCTTTACACAGTGGGACAATATTGGCAATTCTACGGTGGGTGACCTATGGGCGAACGGGACGGTTGTCCCCTTTTCCCAGCTCCAGCGCCAATACGGACTGGACCCAACTGAAACATACAGATACGTTCAAATTAGGCATGCACTACTGACATCAATCCCAGAAGGCACGGTAGTCCCTGAAGCCTCCCCGATGGAGGACCGATTATTAACTGACTTTATGCAGCAGAGCGCCACCTCACTCACGTACCGTACCGCAAGTTGCTAAATAACTACCAGATCCTACGCCTAAGCTGCGAGAGAGATGGGTGGGTGAACTGGGGGAGTTGGACGAAACAGACTGGAACGCAGCTCTCGCGTCCCCAAAGGAGGCAGGCATTTCGGCCAAGTTCAGACTGGTGCAACTCAAGATACTGCACCGGGTATATTACACCAGGACTACCCTTCACAAACTCCAAAGGGAGCAACACCCCTATTGTCTCCGGGGATGTGGGGTGGAAGGACACTTCATTCACACGATCTGGGAATGCCCAATGATATCCGAGTATTGGAAACAGGTGATTCGCACAATCTCACAAACACTGTCGGTATACCTGCCAACAGACCCCCGAAAATGCTTATTGAATGTATGGGACCTGAAGGATGTAACACGCTATGGCCAACTGTGGGCATAATGGTCGCGAAGAGAGATATAGCTCAGAAATGGGGGGCAGCAGACTCACCTACCTTGCTGCAATGGTGTAAAAATATGGACGTATTAATGTTGATTGAAAGAGCAGTATATCAGTTAAGGGCGAACCCTCGTAAATGGAATAAAATGTGGCTGTACTGGAACGGGTATCGGGGGGACTTGTGTGACCCATTGCTGGAGGACGATATGGAAAGTTCTGACGATGAGGGGGAGTCGGAAGGCGACAATCCTACACAGAGAAACGGGGGGGTTGTGACACTTACAGCAAGATAGAAACCGTCGAGTGTGGATGATGGACTGTGGTCAGCGAGCGTTGGACCCGCACAGTTTACACGTTAACATTAATGGTAGAACTGTGAAAATGTCGACACTGCCACAGCTGCGGTTTGATTTAGTACTTGAATTTTTATGTAGAACAATTTGTTTAAGTAGGTTATAATTCACTCAAAAAAATTGTAAAAGTAAGACGCGAATTCTTAATGAGTAAGCGAGACGAATGTGATGATGATATTTCCTTGAGTGACCGCCGCCGGACTGAAAGTTGTCGGCTGAGGGGCTGTGTAACATATAGCTTATACACTAACTCGGAAAGACGCAGCCAGCCTCCGGGTTGTAGGCTTCTCGCTGTGTACTGTTACTGAATGACAATGGTCTTACAAAAAAAAAAAAAAAATACAGTGGCCCTGTATATAGGAGATATGCATGCACTGTAAGAATGTCAGATGTATTGGTCTGTCCCAGTATTTCCACGCATAACAATTTAAATGCCACTATTTTGTTTTTTCTTTTATAGCGCTACTCCTCTCATTGCAGGGTGTCACCGCGCTTTATATCACAAGTTCACATTATACATTGACAATAAATCAGATAGCTATGTAAATCAATTTACAGGATGTGTTACTTAAGACAGTGATGTTTACAAGGTGTAAGTCGCATGTCTTTCATAGTTTAATGTGCTATATTAGAAGGATTACAACTTATGAACACGAAGTAACAAAGGTATTGCTGTGTTAAAATCAGTAAGCCACTTGCCTGGCTACATAAAATAAAAAATCTGTCATCTGCATGCTACATCATGTGCTTTACAGGAGACACATTAACCCTCTATGCTAGTTTGAGTCAAAACTGGGACTACACAAAACAGATCTCTCCAGCAACTGCGTTAAACTCCTGAGTTATCTTACCATTATCATTATTCCTTGAAATGTACTTAGCAGAAAAAGATTTCTGCAGCAGGTGCTTTAACCCCATAAGATATTTTATAATGCAGATTTTTCAAGCAGTTAAGCAGAACAGATTCACTGTCATATTTCTCCTTGATTCCAATTTTTTTTGTCAGTTTCTAAAAAATAAATGTAGAAGTTGAGGCCACGATTTTGCAGCAGGTTGCATTTTGGTACAACCGTGACGCAAAATCTCATTTGTTAAATCTCATAATGCGCTTAAATGTACTTGCGATATATATGCTAAACATGTGTGAGGCGTCAAGATCTAATGTCACTTCTTGTGATGTCACCTCCTGTGAGGTCATAGGTTGTAATGCCAATTCCTGTGATTCCACATGCGATGTCACTCAACATGATGTCATGTGCTGTGATGTCAAGTGCCATGAATAGTGCCTTGCTTGATTAGTCTCCCCACTTTTTTTTTTTTAGAACTGGTGCCCTGCTACCACTTTCTTTCCAAATGTGTGTTTCTCATTCGCTACACTTGTTCTTTTTGTGACGCTCAGATTTCTCGAAATCCCTGTGAGTTCAGTGATACAACATTGATGGCAGCACCCCCACTCTGTAAATTGTTAAAATTGTTTCAGCACCACTGGTATGAGGATGCCCACGCTGGCACATGGTAGGATGCTGCTGTCAAGGTTAGGATGCAGTGAAAAAGTTGCGTGTGGCCCCAGTACAGGCATATAAGAGGTCTACTGGCTAGGTCGGAGGTACACGGACAGAGATGTGGGTGGCACCCAGCTCATGAACAGCAGGGCCATGCTGGAGCTGGACAGGGCCAGTACATACATAGCAGGCAGGGTATGTTGGCTACGTTTGAGGTGATATGGTAAATCCACTACACTGCAGTAACATCTTCTGGGCATTCTGTGGCACAGGCGCTCCTTCTGTACACACTTGAGGGTCACAATACCGACATGTGATGAGATGCTCCTGCTAGCTGTTGATTGAACTGGGAGCGCCATGGGATGGTGCCAGTGCAGGAGCAGACTAGGAGTTTATTTATTTATTTAATTTATATGGCGCGTTATAACCACAGGGGTCTCTAAGCGCTAAGTTGCCAGTCTGATCTCACCTACATTGGCACAGCCATGCGTGCCACAATACCACATTACCCAGGGTTGCGGCTGGCTAGGTTGATAGAGTTGTGCGTGGGCCCCACTCCTGGAAAAGTAGGAATTGTTGCTGGTCAGGTCTGATGTGATTGACAGGGTTGTGTGAGTGTCCCCGTACCGCATTATCAGGGGGCGCTCACTACTGGTTAGGTTGGCAGAGTGTGAGTGGATCAGACAGCTGGAGTGTTGCAAGACTTTACTGGGGGCGAGAGCTCCAGCAGTGGAGCAGACCGGAAGTGCAGTCACAGCATGCCTGCGAAGCCTCGGCAGAGCTGGAGACGAGACTAATGGAATCTCCTCGAGCTTGCAGAGAGCTATGCTTCACGTACCTGGGGGTCGGGACGGGCGTCCTCCCCTTGAATCTATGTTTGATAGTATTGATGTTGCTGTAAAGGGAGGTTTTATAGAGCTGTAATTAGACAGAACATTTATCCCTGCATTGGTAAGTGCTGGACAGATTTATTTAACAGTTTCACCTTCACGCTGCTGCATTTTCCCAGCGCTCTACGGCTGATCCTGTCGAGCGTGGATTGGTGTAAAGGCAGGCTGGAGGGTGCGGTTCAGACCCTATGAAGGATCAATTATGTCAGGTTGCACGCCCACCCCGCCACCCCTCCTCCCCCCGTGTAAGTGCTCTGCCTGTTGCCTGTGTGAGGTGATGGAGAGGCGGCAGTGGAGGGGCAGAGCGGAGAGGTGTGTTGATGTGCAGAGGAGCGAGCTACTACGACAACTAAACACTGACACTAGGAATCAAGTAAACAATAACACAACTATGTATACTGCTCTGCCGCTGCTGTGCCCCAGATCCTGCAGAACTCCTACTATTCAGCCCCAACGCCTACGCGCCGTTCTGCCCAGCCCAGCCCTGCAGAGCAAGCAACCCTGGGGCTGGGCTGATGACACCCGGCGCCGCATGAAGTGCAAATTAGGACCAAGAAGCCGACTCACTAATACACGGGAGATTGGTACTTTGAGAACCATTGCATAATAACACGTTTATTACAGCGCCTAGCATTGCTAAACTGCGGCATGGCGCACTAAGTATAAACACAGCATTGCATTCCAGCACTGGGACGAACACACAACTCTGTCAGCCGGACATGCAACTCTCCTTCCATGACTCCAGAGGCACCAACACACAGTGCTACGAAGCCCCTGAATCCTGCCACGCAGCGCCGCATGACCACATGCAGCCTGGAAGTAGGGCACCACCTATTTCGATTAAAGAACAGGGTTCCAGAGCTCATCCCCATCTCGTGAGTTCAATGCTACTGCTGAAATCAATCCAGGGAATAGATTAGAACGGTCTCAATCATTCAGACTGGGAGGCATGTTTTTCTTTGTCCCCTCTTCTCCATTGGCTGGAAAGTAAACAACAGGCGTGTTTGACTGTTGTTTACATTCCAGCCAATGGAGAAAAGGGCGAAAGAAAGTAAAAAAACCCGCCTCCACCCCCGCCCCCGAATCGCAAAAGGACAGGGCTTAGATCGAGAAAAAAACGTCACTGGGACCTCTTCTCCAATGGCTCGCCACCGTTTAGGAGGCCAGCCAATGGAGAAGAGGGGCGGGGCTTAACCTCGCTACTCCAAAACATTAAATCTCGCCAGCGAGTCTCCGCATGTGCGCAGCCTATGCTAGCCGAGACCTAAAAACGGGGGTTTCTAGAATGGGATCACGACTGGCATCTGCTCAGTGCTGCGTTTTCCGGCTTGAAGAGTCTCTTGACCCTAGGACTGTCTATGGGACCCCCTACTCTTGGGGGAGCCAAGATGAATATATTGCAGCCGGAGATGTACTTTCTCTGATCATTGATTGATATATATATATATATATATATATATATATATGTTATCTTTATGTGTGTTTTTATCTGTGCGCACATTAATTTATTCATTGGTTATCGTTTATTGGCATTCAATTTTTATATGTGTGTTATAATCATCTGCCCTCCTGTTTTAATAGAAAACATTTAATCTGATCCAATAATTGTCCGTTCTTTTATGTAGTGCTTTTTTATTTCAAACATACACTCTGAACGTGGTTCATTTTGTGCAGTTTGGTTGTACATCGTTCTTGACAGTCTGAAGTCCATTTTGGCCTTGCCCTGCCTAATGGAATGGGAAACACATATGTGGGGTACCATTTTTAATCGGGAGAAGTGTAGAAACATTGGTTGCTCCGATTTTGGTCTGATTTACTGTAGTTTTCCAGTCACAGAGAAGTGACAATATTGTGATTATTTTACCCATATTTTGACATCTGCAGGGGATTCCGGGGAATAAAACGTTTTGAGATTTAGGCAAGCCACATTACCCTAGTTACCCCTTTTTCTTCTATTTAAAAAAAATTCTGGGGTTGGTGTGTCATCCTGGGTGCAAGCCGACCCAGAATCAAATACTGCAGATAGGCTATGTGGATTCTACTCCATCAAAAATATTTTGTATTTAGTGTGTGAATTGCTTCTCATAAAATGTAAGACCCACGTCCCATAACCACAAGCTCAAAAGACCAAGGGAAACACAGGCTAGGTCAAATGCTCCAGTGCGAGGAGGAATTTAGGGGGTTCTGAGGAAAAATATGCTGAAACTTTTTCAATGCATTTCCCTGGCCAGCCAATCAGGGCACTGGAGGTCTGGAACCGGAGGTCAAAATCGTTATGATACACAGATGATACACAGATGGTAAATCGTTATGATACACAGATGATACACAGATGGTAAAATCATACGTTTGAGGTTGTTCCGTATAGCCTAGGGGTGATAACCATTGAGCCACGCTTCTCCAATGTTGACAGGAAGGTAAGAGAAACAAATAATGTGAAAAGAATGTGAGTTTATATGCATAACGGATGGTGTTGTTGCATGCTCTTAAGTGTCTCTAGGAGGTACGTTCCGGTCTCTAAACCACTGGTGTGATTTCTTAACCATTAACTGTGGGTCAAACTAGGGTCAGGTAAAAGGGGTTGGGTTGTGTCCAAGCGGGTGCATTTTGCATGGGGGTTGTTATGCCGTTGCTATTATGATATTAGGTGTGTGGTGGGGATGCGGCGGCCTCTTAGGGAGTATTCGAATTTTCCAAAGTCTGTGTGTATTGTCGGGGGTTCAACAATGGCTGGGAGTTAGAATTCGATCCATTGGGGGGCATTGGCTCCAGGGCAGAAGCCACTGGCGCGGAATCCATTGTAGCCGCAGGTTGACCCAGCGGGGCCCCGGAAGAGCACTGGCAGGGCAGGCCGCTCAAAAAGTAGGGGCAGGACCTCAAATTCTTTATACTAAGCAGGGGTCGCTCCGGTTCCTGAAAAAAAGGGAGGCGAGGAGCTGATCCATGCGCAATTTCCGGAGAACGAGCCTTTGAACACAGATGTTCCTCTGTCGCATCGGCAGACGGGTGGGGAGCAGTCTTTGACTTCTTGTGCCTCTTACTGAAAGTCCTGATGATTGAGTAGGAGGAAGAAAACTTGGGACTCCTGGAACGGTTCCAGGACCTTTCTCTCGACCAGACCTGAGACTTTAGAGGAATGGCATCACATGCTAGGCCAATAGCAGCTTTTGGGACCGCTCACTCAAAGCCTTCAGTGCCATGGCCCGGATGTCTTAGCAGGACTTGAAGTCGTGGGCCCGCTCCACACACCACAGGCAAACTAGCGAAAGTAAGTAGGAGAGCACTGCTTGCACGCATTGCGAGGGGCAGAGCGGCATAGAGTGCAGCTGCATACAGTGAAGCGCTGCAGAGTGCAGCTGAGTACAGTGAAGCGCTGCAGAGTGCAGCTGGGTACAGTGAAGCGCTGCAGAGTGCAGCTGGGTACAGTGAAGCGCTGCAGAGTGCAGCTGGGTACAGTGAAGCGCTGCAGAGTGCAGCTGGGTACAGTGAAGCGCTGCAGAGTGCAGCTGGGTACAGTGAAGCGCTGCAGAGTGCAGCTGGGTACAGTGAAGCGCTGCAGAGTGCAGCTGGGTACAGTGAAGCCCTGCAGAGTGCAGCTGCGTTGAGGGATGTTGAGCAGTTGTCAAGAGAGCATGGGCGTAGAGGAGGATGTTGGGGCGAGAGAGGGGAGAGAGGGTGGCAGAGGGGGAGAGAGGGTGGCAGAGGGGGAGAAAGGGTGGCAGAGGGGGAGAGAGGGTGGCAGAGGGGGAGAGGGGGAGAGAGGGTGGACAGGCGTAGGGTGGACAGGCGTAAAGTGCATCGTCAGTGTTGGAGTACAGCTGCATAAAAATCAGTGGTGTGGCATGAAGTGGAGTTCAGTGCAGTGGTGTGGAGTGGAGTGGCATCTAGTGCAGGGGCGGAGAGAGCAGGGTCAGAGAGGGCAGGGGCAGAGTACATTGGCATATAGCGTATTGGCATAGAGTAGACTGTTTCAGTGTAGAGTGAACAGGCGTAAAGTGGGGTGATTCAGGGTAAAGTGCAGTGGCATATTGTCATGGCGTAAAGTGGTGTAGAGTGAAGCATATATTAGAGAGGAGTACAGTGGATTCAATCAGAGTGAAAGAGCGTGAGTGGAGCGCTACAGAGTAGAATGGAGTGGTACAAAGTAGAGTACAGTGGCGAAAGGTAGTGTTGCAGAGTGGCGTGGAGTTGTGCAGAGTGGACTGGCATAGCCTGGTGTACAGTGGCGTAGAGTGCACTGGCATGAATAAGAGTGGTAAAGACTAGAGAGGCATAGACTGAAGTAGCATGGAGTGGTGCAGAACAGAGTTCAGTGGCATAGAATGGCGTATTCATGGTGTTGTAGCATACTTCAGTTAGACAGCATATTTTCAATTGAAATTACATTCCATCTGCACAGACATCCAGAGATATCAATAAAACTATACAGCGCACAAATTATAAGGTATGGAAATGGCATCACATAGTGTAGTGGTACTTAACCTATTAACTTCTGTAGACCCTCACTTAATCATTACAAGAAGCCAGGGACCCCTGTTCAATAATTCTTGGAATCTGGGAACCTCCACTAGTCATTACTGGAAGACGGGGGCCCCAGCTTTAGCATCTGATGATTTGTACCGGAAAACAATACACACAAAAATACAGAAACAAGCATTCAAATAAAAACATAAATGCAGCAATATTTTATTTAAATCACAAAAACAACTATAATGAAATAATTTTAATGAAAGGTTGGAGCTGTTCAAAATTCACCTGAAGCCACTCATCGTCCATGCTATATTTTGTTTGATGCATTTGCAGGGCTCCCACAGTTCAATATGAGGAAACAAACTTAATTTTTAGCCTTCAATTTCGAATTCCATCACATTTACAGAACATTAAGATTTTCAATGTTACTTCTTTATTCATAAATAGTTTATTTATCTGCTAATAATTTGTTTTCAACAGTTGCAGACTCTCCAAGAAGGCTTTGTGGACCAAGAGGGGTACCCAGCCCACAGGTTAAGAACCACTGGCCTAGTGGATTTTCAACACACATGCAAATTAACAAAAAAACGTGCTTCATCAGGGCTTTGGTAATTCTGATATATTCTAAAATACTTGCACACTTCATTTAAAATGTGTGCTAGAAAGAAAACCTTTCCTCTTCCCCCTGGTATCCAGCAAGATTTTTCACATAAATCCTCTCACTTTGAAGAAAGGAAAGTAAGCACCAAGCTCCCGCGAAAGACAGAAACTGGCATTTTGAACTCAGTCTTTAAATGCACAGTAAATGTGATAAGAAAAGAACTAGATTTACAAACGTGATTACAGAAAGTAGCACTTGTGGAAGAATACAATGAGAGGAAGTGTGAAAAGACTTTTCTCATTAGGCCGGAAAAACTGAACCTCAACAGCCCAACACAAATAAAGCCAACAAGTAGAAAGCCCCAAAATGCGAGTTACAAAACCAATAGTAAGCAACAGGTTAAATACATTCCCAAAGAAGGTTCCTGAATGTCACCAAAATGCCTTTAGCAAACCAGACAACTGCACTGTCTGGTAGGCGTGGACCTAAAAATGGAAGCTATTGACCTGCACCCGCACCCGAGAAGCCTTATGCGTGAGCAATCAAAACAATATACATTTAACTGCATATAATCTTCTACACAGAACAGCTGAAAGCTGAATTCAATTTAGCAGAAACAGTGTAGTCTTTAAAAGCTTACACCTCAGTAGCGACACTGGTAGTGATTAAATACCGGTCAAGGTGCATACAAATCAATTACGGAAATAAGCCCACTTTTGCTAAATGTGTGAAGTAATTTATGCACCAAGTCAGACACCTGAAACCTGAACAAGCAAACATTACAACACTTCTGGGAAAAACAACAACAAAAAAACACAAAGATCTGCAGGATTACAGTCCTTACCAACTGTTATCCTTTTTAAACTTCAGCCTTAAGATTGATTCCAAAATACTGACTAGAGGACGTGCTAGAGTGCTTGCTTTCTCCTTAGCAAGGAACTGAAGATTGCGGAGATATAATTTAGCATGTTAAATTAGCCACCTTTCTGATCTAACACAGCCAGAGTTTTAACAACCCATTGGCAATTGTACTTCTAGATTCCGAAAACATGCTTGCTCTGGTGTGGTGGCAGTTTGTGGGACACAAAGCCTACAATAACAAGCATTTGCAATGCATTAGGTCTCGCATTTGCGAGAGTTAAAGCTATTGGCATTGCAAAATGACCAAGCCTTTTATTCATCTGTTTTGATAATTAACACATAAATAAAAGGCTTCTGCATTTACAATGCCAACAGCTCAAATTCTTGTAAATACAAGACAGGTTTCATTTCAAAGAAGCAGTGTTAGACCCGTCAGCCCTAGGGTGGTCTTACCCCGTACTTTTTGCCCTTTCCCAGGGAACCACCTCCAGTGAGCCAAGTGAACCATCCTGCCTCTGAGCCACCAACTCAACGCCCCTTCTTCTCTACCCCCCCCCCTTACCCACCCTCCCCCTTTCCCCCCCCAGAAACTACATAATAAGGGCGCTGAAACCTCCAGGCACCGCAAGGAAACACCTACCACAGTGAGGACTGCTGCGGGATCAACCAGGTAACAGCTCTGCACCATCCAACCGCTTCCCTGCCAGACCTGTGCCCCCTGTGCGGTCTTGCCTCCGCTGTCTTGCCCTGGACTGCCCAGAACTGCAAGAGACTACCCGTGTACCTAAAGTGATGTGAACCCCTGAGCGCTGTAATTGCCAAGCACCATCCTGCCTCTGAAAGCGCTGTGCCCATCAAAGCGCTGCATGCCTGAATCAACGCCACAGCACCGGTCTCAATATGCGTTGCCAAGAACCGTGGCATCGAGTCCGCCCCGTGGCACCCTGTCACACTAAGCTCTATTGAGGGGCGAAACTCACCGCTGTGGGCCCGGCCCGGTTGCTGGAGACAGCGCTGCTCTGGAGTGCGCCTGAGGGCCGGTCATCATCGCTGCGCCAGGTGAGCGGAGACTCCACTGCGGCCCCCAAAGCTAGGGGAGGGCAGACGCTGTAGTAGTGCAGGCCGCGCTGGGCCGACGCGCATCGCTGTAGCAGGGGAGGCCGCGCTGGGCCTGGGCCAAGTCATCGGCCGTGCCCCCCCCCCCCCCGTGCCGGTCCGTGTCCCCGCCTGCGAAGAGGAGAGGATCCTACTGGCTCTTGAGGCTTGACACCGGAGGAAGCTGCCCAGACATTGGCAGAGGCGGGCGTGCTCCTTCACTGCCGCGTCCTGACTGGTCCCGGGCCGGAGGAGCTATTGAGAGGCCCGGGATCAGTCCAACGACAGCGCAGGGCCCGCCGGAGGGTAAGAGCCCACCCCTCCAACAAGCACAAGCCCCGGGTGGCCGCAACACCGCATGGAGGCCCAGAGTACCGGCGAGGGGGCTCCCCAGTCACCGAGAGCTCCCCCTTTGCCCCACGCCGCAGCACGCCGCAAGAGCCTTCTCGGAGGCTGAAGAAAGAGGTAACCTCCCCTTAGGGAACTATAGTTGGGCCCAGTTGGCCCCTGTCACTCTGATAAAAGCGTGTAGTAAGGAGGAAAGGGACTAAGGACCCCTGAATTAGACGCAAGAATTGCCCTCAGTGGTGTTAGGGCTGAAGCCACCCCTTGCCAGGGGAAAGGTTCTCTCCGGAGTGCCCCTGCCTGGGAACTGTTGATAGTGCTTAATTAGGGTTTCTGAAGCCCATGATTACAGGGGGATGTGCCTGTTGCTCTTGTCATACCCCCCCCCCCTTTCACCAGAAATGGTTTATACTGAAAGTAGTTTATAATGAAATGTTCTCAATTGAAACTAGGAAATGTTTAATCTTGAAGGGTCCTATGAGATGTTGCAAGTCTGAATCTGCTTAGGCCCAATGTTGTTACCTATGCCTACACAATGAAATGTTGCCTGATGGATTGATGCTTTAATTGAGACAAAGCTAGATAAAATAATCTAGTTTTAAAACGACTAGCTGGTGTGGTGTCATTTTATTGCGAGTGCTTCCCTGTGTCAGTGTGAGTGTGTGCTGCACTTCTTTACACCTAGCTTTCGGGTGCCTTCCCGCTCGTGCCAAGTTACCGCCTTGGAATTGGTGACCCCAGTTCTTACACCCAGTAGTGACAGGAACACCCAGACGTGGGTCCTGAGCTCACTTTGCCACTGGAAACGAGCTGCACCTGACTGAAGATCCCAAACTACGGTGAAACCAGCCTTGGGTTGATTGTGAGGAGGTAATGTAATATAACTCAATCAACTGAGGCCTTTCTGTTTGTAACCTGTAGGTTGCACGAGTCTGTTATGGTTTGGTCTACTCAACGTAAATCTTCTAAAATAAATGCATTTCAAAACATAGGAAACTAATTCTTTCTGTAATGGGTGCTCAGCTCTAAAGCACCATTTTCAAGTTCTGAAGGAATTTTACTGAAGGACAAAAACTGCATAACATCAGACCCTTTTTGATCCATTGCGGTTTGCATAGTAAGAAGACCCCCTGGTAATCTGAGCCGGATGCCACTCTTATATAATGTTTACAGTACTGGGTATTTCTTTTAAGAACTGCAGAATCTGCTCCTCTGGTCCACTGATTTAAAAGAAGCAACCCGCCAAAACTACAAATCACAGAGGACACTAGTTAGAACCAAAACACAATGTTCAGGTGCCAAACAATCAGCAAAGCTGTGGCACACAACGTCATAACAGGGGAACTGGAGTCCAAGCTGTCAAGGGCTGTAGCTCCTGTGTGAGGATGAACAGAAAACCTGGGTTCCAGCCGAAAGCACTAGGCAGGATGGGACTTGTAGTTTCACCTTTCTCACAAGTCAGAGCATGCTTGCTTCTTTTTACTGAAAAAACAGGACTGGGTGAAAATCACCGCCGCGAAGGTGACCCGGTAGCAGTAGACATCCATGTGAAGACATGAGAGCAATAAACTTACATATCAGATTATTTGTGATTGGTGCCAGTCACAACGTTTCACGATGCAGATTGAGGAGGTGATGTAGGTCCCTGAAGCACCTTTCATCCATGCCTCCTTCAGATTGCAGTCAAAAGTCTTAGGGGTTACTCTAGAGGGGGTGTACTGCACTTCTTTAATATACCTACTCACCTGACCTGCATTTTTTGGCTTTCCTAATTCTGCTCGCAGGATTTACCTGGGAAACTATGGTCTCATAGAAGCAAACAGGATGCTGGGGACAGTCTACCCATTTCCCGAGCTGCCTTCAGTTCACAAATACAGATATGGTCAACTGTTTTGGGTCTGTTGACATTATGAGCGGTATTGGGCTCATCCTTGTCAGATTCTCCGGCTGAAAGAACAATGATGGCAAACATGTGGTGGTGCTGCTGCTTGGCGGCTGCAGGGCTATGAGCGATAGTGCTGTGCAGTTAGAGCACGGACGAGTTGACCCGAAGTCTTTCCACCTTCCCCAAATCATTAGGAAAGTGTTATCTACCATGAGTATAAGTCAACAGTGAGTCCTTCCTCCTTACCACAAAGCATGCTTGTGACATTATGTTCTCTGATAAGCTACCCCCATTTACTGGTTTCATATCACTTACCTGCCTTTCACAAAAACAAACCTAGCCAGAGCAGCCTGGTATAATAGCTGGCAAAATACTGTCCATATCGCCATCTAGGCCTGCCCACAACACCAGCTGAGTACCTCACTACTGACAAAATGGAAACACTGCCTAGTACTCGCTGCAACCTACCAAAGACACTGAATGTTTTACAGTTTCGTGTACGGAGCAAGTGAGGGAATAAGAATGTTGGGACCCGAGTGAGCGAAGCGCCAGTTGGTATCCCCTGGGTGACTTCCGACAGGCCCATCCTTTTAACTTTAGGGCGAAGGTGGGGGAGGGGTGGGGCGAACAGGCTTGACTATCGCGCAGCAGCTTAATGTAATTAGGCACATCTCGGGAGCGGCTGCAGCGATTTGGCAAAACCCACTAGGCCCACCCACTCTCCCATTGTCTAATAAAGGTTTGGAAGGTGTTTAGTGCGTCAATTTCAAGTGAAGGAATTGCGCTGCAAAAGGTAATGGTTTGCCACGGCTGTTTTGGTTTGGAGAGTCGGGTGCGGGTGGGGGAGAAAGATCTAGGAAATAAACTTAGGGTGGACTTCAGCTCTGCTGAGAATGGCGATGCATTAAGATCTACTGAAGTATACAAAGAAGTAATTGATGTAACGCTTGAATTAATCTCAGCCATTGGTAATTACTCAGACCACATTCCAGTACATCTTTATTTTGCACACCATACCCCCTCAGTGTGGACCCAGCCATAAGCAAATCAGTCTTGGCATAGCTCCAAATAGGACAGTCCAGCTCGAACTGCAAGGTCCTCCCTGAACCAGAACGCAAGTAACCCAAGACCAGTTTCGTCCTCAGGGGCTCATCAGTCAGATATAGCTTGGATCCACTGGCACAGTGTGGAGCCAGTCTAGGAAGACAAATTTGGTGCTTTCGAAATGCAGGCTTCTAGGAATCAGCCTAGACAGGTTATTTTGATTCCTCAATAACCTGAGTGATTAAACCTGTGATAACTTTCAGTAGGGCTAGCGTTTCAAAGTAGAGTAGGCTTCAATTATGTCGTAGGTATACTGTCTCCATTCCCCATTGGTCTTGCTCTTTCGTAAACTACAAGTTCGTAAGTGAGGCTTGCAAATACTGAATACAAGGTTTCTATAGGGGTATCTCAAAGTGCAAGAAATAAAAAAGACTGAAGTAATTTGCACCAAGGAAGAGCATCATCCTTCATTCTTTCCCAAGATATATCAATTTCCTTATCAAAAGCAAATTGGCATTAACTAGTACTGATAACATAACCTCACATCCTACATAAAAATCGTGCAATCTTATTTTTAGTGTGCCTTCTCATCTTCAATTCTTTTGCCATCTTTGTAAACCATTAAATAACCATGACCAGTAAGGAGCTTCGCGCGCGTCCAAGATGGCCGCGTGAGCTCGGGGTTCCAGAGACCCCCGGCGCCAGATACTATCCTGACAACTATCCTGGCATTGATGGGCAGATAATTGAAGCCTTTATGAAGCGGTGCCGGTGGCTGCATTCCGCGGCCGATTTCGCCGCTGGGAAGCCGAGCAATATCGTCGGCGAGATTTGGGCCTACGGACCGTGGGAGCCGGAGTCTCGAGTAAATATCGACCCCGGCTGAAAGCGAACAACAGCAGGCCCAAGAACCGGAAGTCGCCGGTCTGACCCGGCGCCTACGGCCTATCGCGCCAAAAGCCTGTTTGGTCTCTGGCCTTCCCTTTGGCCACACACTGTGGGCGGGAAGACCCTTTTCTCCCCTGTTGGTGCCGCGGCCGCAAATCACTGCCGGCTGTGGCGTGGAGGGAGCGGCCGGCGGAAGACTCCTGGCAGGCTAGGGAGACGCCCAAAGACTCCTGTGTGGTGGCGTGGCTGCGGTCTCCTGGTGGTTAGTTCGGACTTCGTCCCCCCCCACCCCCCCACTCCCCCCCACCCGCGCGAGCCCACATGGTGTATGGATGCGGCGAAGTGGCTTGATGAGGCAGCTGAGCCCTGCGAAGTCTAAGGGAGACACCGGACTGGCCCAGGAGAGATCCTCCGGAGGGTCTATTGTTGCTCGGTGGCTGGGGCTGGAGGGGGCGACGCAGACCCCTTGGATAAGAGATACGCCTGCAGAGGTGGGCGCCGGACCGGATGGCGCGCCATTGTCAGTCTGCTGGATGGTTTGCGAAGCGGATAGCAGGGAATGACCCTGGGTTCCGTGCCTAATCGTTGGAGGACGACTGGTGCCCGGCTGCGGAGCGGGCAATCTACCCGGGTGGCTGCTGTGCAGGCCGGTGGAAGTGGCTAAGCCCGGATGCAGCACGACAGGGTCGCCGAGAGCCTGGCTGGCCATACAGCTCTGTATGCACGGACCCAGCGGCGACAGTATCTGTAGAATCCGAAAGATGCCCAGATTATCTACCTGCGCCGAGCACAGCCCCTGCTAATTGTTGAGCGTCAAGACATTGAGGTGCCGGGCCCGAACCCAATAGTGAGATAGTGACTAAACCGGAGACAGAGAAACAGCACTCTAAAACCTCCAGGGGGACCCAACTCGTCCAATGGAATAAACTACATTGCTACACGCAACCTAGGGGTTCGCCCACAGGGTCTGGGAGGCCACAGGACGGGAGTGGAGAGACCTCGACCCGGCGTCGGAGCCCACATTATTGGATGGGATGGCAGCAATAGACGGGGTTAAAACTTCCCTTGGTCAAAAGATGGAGTCCCTAGACCACAAGTTGGACACTGTAACCATCAAGGTTAATCTAATTCGAGCCAATATCACCAAAACGAGCGAGAAAGTAAAGTCGTTGGATATCAAAACGGCGAGTTTGACAGACGACGTAGCGCAAATGCAGCAAGAGGTTCGGAACCTTAAAGCCTCCAGTGAAATGGCGAGCCATAAGCTGGACGAATACGAAGGGAGGGCCCAGAGTAACAATGTGCCCATCATCGTAGTTCCGGAGAAGGCCGAGGGTCACGCTCCCGATCTGTTTGTGGAGGACATCATTCTCAATCACCTGAAACCGAAGGGGTTGGGAAACTTCTTCACAGTGGAGCAGGCACATAGGATTCCGGAGGGGGGGGGACAGCCGCGGCCCAGGGCTCCACCTCGGCCGATGATTGCGAGGGTGCTCGACTTGAGTGTTAAACCTGGCCTCGTGGCGTGGTTCCCCCCCCACTACTTAGCCCCCCGTCAGCCCAGCCCGGTACCTAGGAACCCCTGGTCGCCCTGCCCCTGTCCATCCAAACGCAAACGACCAGCCTCAGCCTGTCCCCGGCCACCTTCCCAGCCCCGCGCGCCCCGAACCTGCAAGGCCCCATAGGCCCACCGGCAGCCATTTTCCCTTCCCGAGGTCCTTGACTCCGTGGGCCTAACATGACCCCAGCCCCAGCGCAGCTTAGGCTCCAGAAGCGCCAGCCCCCGTTGGGAGAGGGAGGGCCACCCTAGTGGGAGAAGACAAGGAGTTTCGATGGCACCTCCGGCCTGCCCTGAGAGACTGGTTTCTGTCACACCTCTGGTCTTCCCCTGGGGGCCAGTTTCGATTGCACCTCTGGCCTCCCCGGAGTGCTGGCTCCAGACCTGCTGGCGTCTGGGAATTCCCGGACGCATCCTCAAAGGGATCAAAGGACCAACCGCCGGACCTGTTGGATGTGGGGTTTGAAGAGGATTGTGTGTGGTTTATTCAGTTATTTTTTTGTCTCAGACGACAAAAATTCATTGACATGCTTTCCACATGGGTTCGGCGGCACGATATAGTCGAGGGTCGGGATGAGTGTGTGTAGTTGGAATGTGAACGGTTTGGGTGATAACATCAAGAGGGGGATGGTTGGTCAACTTTACAGGCGACATTCCCCGGATGTGGTCCTGCTTCAAGAGACGCACCTGGTTGGTAATAAATGCATGGCCCTTCATAAGGGAGGTTATAAGCTGGTGGTGCATGCAGGATTTACATCCGGTTCCAGGGGAGTTGAGATCCTGGTCAAGAATTCCTTTCCATTGTCAGTGCAGTCGACTTGGATTGGTCAAAGGGGCAGGTATGCAGGTGTCTCGGGGCAGGTTGGGGGCCGGACGATCACACTCCTGTCCATTTATGTGCCGCCTGGCCTTCAGACAGAGACCTTCCGAGACCTCACAACTATTTTCCTAACGCTACCCCTTGGTGATCTTGTGTTGGGTGGTGACTTACTCTGTATTAGATGGGGAGATAGATTGTAGACCGCCGCGAGTGCTCGCGCCGGCACAGAGATGGCTCTCTGACTTCCTGGACATCCCAGGGCTGGTGGACGGTTGGCGGGTGCGCAATTGTTAGAATTGGGGGTCTCTGGTTGGCGCAAGTATGCACTTGTGACAAACAGGGACCCTCTCCTCTAGTCAGGGCAAGGGAACTACCCTTTAAGAATAACCCCTGCTAACCCTCTAGGTTGCGTGGCGCGAGCAGTCAAGGCTAATCCTCAGGGCGCATTTAGTTAAGCATTTATAATCACACACATTAAATAACACTGACCCCACAAATGGACACCAGGCTGTGGTATGTATAAAAATAGTGGTACTTTATGTAAAAATAGTTGATTTGTAGACTTATCACAAGACCATAAATAACATTAAATCAGGATGCACACAATACTTTTGTTGGGGTTGGAATTGATACTTTTCTTGGCTTGTTCAATGCTTCAATGCTTCAATTCAAGTTACTTTAAAATACAGTTCCCTCAGCAAAGCGTCTTAAAATCAGTAAAGACGACAAAGGGGTTTCCGGTTTCCTTAAAACAGTGTTCTGTCAGCAAAGCGTCTTTATGAAAAGGGGAACAGGTTTAAAGGCCCTCAAAAGCGATTGTGACAGAACTCTTGACTAAAAGATGCTTTGTTTCAAATTCTTTACGGAAAGCTGCTTGGCTTCAAGGCGCTGTTCTGTGCGCTTCGTGTTACTGGGGCACCAGCAGATTATCAGGCCCTGCAAGGGGTTAACATCCAGCAACAGATTCCAAGAGGGGCGGACCTTCGAGTCCTCGACTTGCGCCCTCGAGCACACACTTTTACAGTACCTTGCAAGGGGGGTTGCCACGGACAATCGCGGGGAACAGCTGCTGGCCCGGGACCTGACGTGCAACCAGGAAGAGGAAGCCTGAAGCTGCCCGGTGAAGAGGGAGAGCGGCGCCTGCCTTCCCGGGGCTCCCCAGACCGAGGGGGAGCCCTGCCTGCTGCCGTGAAGAGAAGGAGACCGGTACCAGAGTCCAGACCCAGGCGAGAGCCTACCCCGCACTGGGCCACACCAGAAAGAACACCGGCGGCAAGAGAACCGGTGAGTTCAGCTCAGAGGGGAAAGGGGGGCCGTCGGGGCACATTGCCGGTGCCCACGCCCCCCCCTCCGGTGTGTAGAGCCTGTTGAGGCTCAGGGGGCATATCTTTGTGTCTGAGCCCCCGAGCGGGGCTCCTACGTTGCCGCATTTCCTGGGGGCAATTGCAATGTTGAGTCCCCCGTGAGGGACTCCATCAAGGCGGCATCCTTATTGTGTAAATCCCTAAGAGGGCTTCGGGGCATTTGTTCATTCTGAGTCCCCAGAGGGGGGACTGATAGACAGAGCTTTGTACTCTAAGCCAGGGAGATTTCAGTTGACAGGTCCAACTGCTCATGCGGTACATGCATGGCACGCTGCCACTAAATGTCTTGGGTGGGAGGGCAGATTGACACTTGCTACCCCCTTGTTAAGGTCTGAGAGGTTGGGCAGTCTGTGGAAGACCAAGGGGTTCGATAGGTGATACCTTATAGGTATTACCCAGATTAAGGATGTGTGGGGGAAGGACTCTATACATATGTCCGACTCCCTTGTCAAACAGCATAGTCTGCACCAGAACGAATACTTCCGATATGTGCAGGTGAGGCACGCTCTTGCCGCTCAAGTCCCCAGGGGCACGGAGCTCCCGGAGGCATCTCCTCTCGAGGACCGGGTACTGGACGGGCATCTCCCAGAGAAGGCTATCTCGTTGATTTATCGGAAGTTGGTTAATAACTCTGAAAACCCGCTGTTGAAGATCAGGACTCCGTGGAGTACGGATGGGTTAGAGCTAGATGATGAAGATTGGACGGAGGCGGTATCATCCCCCAGGGTAGTCCCTATCCAGATGCGGCTTAGATTGATACAGCTGAAGGTATTGCATAGGTCCTACATTACCGGGCCGCGCCTGGTGCGAATGGGGCGTGCTGAGAGTGGAGACTCTAGGAGAGAGTTCAGAGACGTGGGTACCTTGATGCATATCCTCTGGCACTGTGATGTGATACAGACGTGTTGGATAAAGATTCATGACAAGTTTGAGAGAGGTGTTGGGGGTCGAGATGCGGCCTGGGGCTCAGAGATGTTTGTTGAACGTGTGGGAGCCGACTGATTTGAATGAGAACCAAAAGCAGTGGGTCACGCTAGCATATATGGTGGCCAAGCGTAATATTGCTCCGCTTTGGGGCGCTAGTCAACCGCCTCGCATCGGCAAGTGGACGGAAGACCTTGACTGGTGTATGTTACGAGAAAGATCAGTATATGTGGCCAGGGGTTGCCCGCGGAAATAGGGGAAGATCTGGGGAGCATGGAACAGTTACCGGGGGGGGGGGGACTTTGCGAGCCGCCCATGCCGGTGCCTGACCTAGAAGCACAGGAATCCCCTTGACCCCAGTGCTAACTGTCATTTACTAAATTCTGTATTGTGCCATTTAGGCCCGTGAGTTGAAATCGTATGCTTTCGCCTGAGAGTTAATTTCTCTTCATTTTGTTGTAATGTGTCTTATTGTTTAATAAAAAGATTTTTTTTTTAAATATAACCATGACCAGTGTTGATCTAAAGTAATGATTACCAGTAATGTTTATGTCCTCCTACAATCTTTCCTCCTCTAACTTCTCCTCAGAAAGAAACAGCGGTATTTCTATGGGTCCTTATATTTTATTGCAGACCCGAGGTGAAAGTGGCAGAAAGATCACCTGCAGTTCCACATATGCACCAAGTAGGTCAACATGTGTCCGCAATGTCAAGGAAAAACTAACCCCAGAAATGGATCCTCTAGTAGTGTTTTTTCTTAGGGGTAGGGGATCAGGATTGGTAGAAAGATAAAGAGTAAAGAAAATTAAAATAAGACAAAAAATCTAAAACCAGAGCCAACATGATTTTATTTATTTATAAAGTTTTATATAGCGCAAACTTGATCCAAGAGGGTACCAGAGCGCTTTACATTTTGGATTGCTGCGTTAAAAGTAACATCAGATACAAGAGCAGAGTAAGGTACAGTACACAAACAATGTTTCAATAATTCGGGAGGGGAGGGGGTAGTAATAGCGAGGAGACGAGGAGGAATTATGCCCAATGCCTGGCTGGGTAGGTAACGGTCAAGGGGGAAACCAGGTTCAATCTCCTCATTAGCGGTCAAGCAGCTCCACCGGACATCAGCCATGTTGCTCAGGCCTCAGCATTCAGGAAAACCAATTATTAATTTATTTGATTTGCGGAGGTTATATAGCGCTGCCTAGACCCGGAGGTATCAAAGCGCTTAACCAGGGGATTGTTGCATTATAAGGTACATCAAAAGGATTATATAGCGCTGGCTAGACCAGAAGGTATCAGAGCGCTATAACAGAGAAACATTGCAGTACAAATTACATCAGTTACAATAGCGAGGTAAGGTAGAGCAAACAACGAAGTTGAGAGAATTTGTAGGAAAGGAGGGGAGGAAGGAGCCTTAGCAGGGAGACGAGAAAGAACTGTGTCCATGTCCGGCTGGGTAGGTGACGGTCGAGGGGGAAGCCAGGGCCAATATCCTCATTAGTTGTCTAGCAACTCCTCCCGGCATCAGCCATGTTGCTCAGGTCTCAACGATCGGGAAAAAAAAGTTTTGAATAGACTACGAGGATAGAGGTAAAAAAAGAAGGTGGGGGAGGGCGTAAAAACAAGCCGGAGAGGAAGCTAGGGCTACCATATAGGGGTAGGAGATCATGGTCTGGTCGGAGTCTGGTGGAAGGGAAAACTGTGGCAGCCATCTTGGGGTCAGGCAGGTGATTCTAACATACTTCCTACACACACTACAGTGGCAGGGCACATAGTGCACAGAAGCCGCAATTCAGAGACCAGTATTCAGTATGTTGGCAAACGCAGAACCACAGTGTCCTATCAGCGCAGTCGCTCTGCATCTTCAAGGGCCAGCTGCTGGCTCCCTCGCCGATATTGTCAATCTCCACAAGCAGTCCTCTCAGACAGCGCGTGTCTCTAGGATGTTAAAGTTACAACACACACCTCACTAAGGGAGAGGTTAGGAGTCTGGCGTACGGGCCACTCAATCACAAACTTGACGGACACCCCGTCCACCACACCACCAGTTCCATCATATTTTTTATTGGATGTAATGGAATTGGCAATACGGCGGACGGACATCCGTCACGCCTGCGACGAAGCAACCCGTCCATCATACTCGTAATCAGGCCCTAAGGGGTAAAATAGTTACAGGATTATAAAAGTATCTTACATTTCACAACAGCAAAATACCCAGTGAGTTAAATGTGCATCGCTGTAATCTAAAGCTCACATTCCAACAAGGTAATTTGGTGTCATCTGGCTACAATTCCAGAAGTGCATTATACAGCACTATATGAAAACGTTGTTGATATTATAGGTTTACTAGGCAGCAGTAAAAGCTACCTAAAAGTTGTCCAGTTGGGAGTAGACACACGTGTCCCATAAATCCCCAAGTCTTGGGGTAATTTGTCACAACCAAAACACACACGCCACCCATCAGTTTAAACTTGGATGCTCCAACACATCATCTGCAGTCTATTTCTGTGTTTGTCAGATGTATTTTTGTTTCATTATTTAAAAATGAGCAAGCTAAACCAACAGCATCATAAAGACCCTCAAATCAGATTACAGACTATATCCTGAGCATTGTCAACAACTGTATTCTGTATATTAGGTCATCTCTGCAACAAGTAGATTTTTAAAGCCTACTATCAAGAAAAACATGTCACCTGGTTAAAAAAATAAAAAGTGAAAGCTAAATAGAATAACTGCACTAACTGTATATCTTTTGATATATTTCTGATCTTTTCTTAGTTTACTTTTGTTTAATTTGCCTTCTGAATTTTCTACTCATTAACCAAATTTCTTTTTGTATTAAACAAAAACGTTTTATACTATACTCCTATGACATTGTGGTAACAAAATCTACCACTGGATGTATGTTGTGTGAGTACTGAAAAGGTATTGCAAAGGGCTTAAAAATAAACGAAAGATTACGAAATAGAGGTGGGTATCCAATCATAACTATAGGAGTAGTACTTTAAGTAAAATCAAATTATAGCACTCTGAAGGGTTTGCTCTCTTTCTCTAATGTGGTCCCTGCTTCCGTCTGCCTCACAGGACAAAATCATGTACGTATAGTCAACAGACAATCCCAGTGCAATTCAATAAAAGTTAAAGCACCTACTTTTCTTTAGAGCCAGCGTTTCTGTCACGATTTCGACTGCGTTCCCTGCGTGTTAGATGTCTGCAAAAAATAATAAACATTAATTTCTTAAAACTGTGACCGGTTGTTTCTGTACAAAAATAAACTGCTGTTTGTAAACTAACAGGATGATACTGGGAAATAACAGGAAAAAAAGCATTTACGAGAACAGTTATCAAGCTTCCAAAATCATTTCTCCCCTTTAAAAATTAAAAGAATGGTTTTCCATTGTTAAGTCTGCAACTCTTTAATACATAGGGAAATGATTTCCAGTATGCCACAGACTGGTGGAATTAATGTTAAAACATTAGAAAGTCGGCAGATTATGCAGCTCCGTCACCTTTTTCTCAAGCTTAGTTTGGAGGCTCGGTTAGTTCCAATCCTCATTTAACATGGGCCCGCACCTTTAAGACAAGAGCGCTCAAAATCACCAAGTCATAAAGTATTGACCCCATATGTGCTCACTAAGAAGAATTTATATGATTTTTAGGTCAGCTTTATTATTAGATGGATTTCGTATTACATTTGCGTTTGCCTTTAGTATTAATGCCCACATGAAATGGAGATACAGAGGACAGTACTGTAAAACATCGATTGTGGGGTAAAAAAACACTTCCACCCAACCTTCAGAGTTCTGTGATATGCGGAGGGTCCTAATGTATTTATAAAGTTTTATATAGCGCAAACAAGATCCCGAAGGATATCAGAGCGCTTTACGAAAGGATGGAAGGCAGGTAATAAATGAAGGTAATAAATGCAATATCGACATCAAGTAAGAATAACGAACATGAATAATTACAAAATTACAGGACAAGGGGTCAGAGGAGAGTAATACAACACCAGGTATATAGCACGCTAAGAATCCCCGTTCCGTACGCGCCGGAGATTCCTCTGGGCATGAGCACCGACATGGCAGGGATTGGTCGGCGCTGGCGGGCTGGGAGGAATGTGGAGTCCACATGATAGGGGACTTATTTAGGGACGGCGCCTTGTTGCCATTCCGAGAGATGCAGAGTGCCTTTGATCTGCCAAGGGGAGACTTTTTGTTACATGCCGCCCTAGTGTCAGGAATCCAGAAACAATTAAAGATTGGCCTTGGTGGAGCCCCCCACATCGTTGGGCTGTCAATATGTCACAATGGCTGCTGGCACCTTCAAGGCTATCACCTGTTTATACAGGAGACTGGCGCTGGAGGGACTACCGCCCCTGGACAGGTTAAAGGGTAACTGGGAGGATGACCTCGGCCAGTCGATACCTGAAACTGCTTGGCCACAGCTAGTGCTGAGGGCCTGGAAAGGCACGCGCAATGCCCGGTTTCAATTAGTTCAATATTTTACATTACACAGAGCTTACCTAACGTCGGTTAAAATTCAACAAGCTTGTGGGGGGAGGGGGGGACTCCTTCGATGTGTCCCCGATGTAATACGGAGGGTGCTGATTTTGGTCATATGTTTTGGTCTTGCGCGGGGCTGGGTTCGTATTGGACGGACGTCTTGGCAGGTCTGAACAGAGTAACAGAGCGGCAGATTGAAGTGGGAATGGGGGCTTGCCTCCTGCTTTGGTTCCCACATACACCTGCCACCAAAATTACTAGCAAATTCTTCGATCTGGGGTTGATTATGGCTAAGAGTGAGCTCACTATGCATTGGAAGTCTAGAGTGGGACCCAGCTTTCGGAGATGGCGAGGGAGCTTCCAGCAAGACAAGGGGCGCTCAGACTACAAATAGCCAGACGCACCTCTAATGACAAGGCGCTAGAAGCGGTAAGGGCTTGGGGCGTGTTGGTAGTAGAACTTGAGAATACAGCAGAGGCAGATGAAGAGGATGGGGAGGAAGCGCCAGCGAGTCAGGGACTAGCGACTGGGTCGTGGAACGCAGGGGAGCACACTTCGGACGGGACCACCTAGAACCACGCAGTCACGCGACGGTTGCCGCACATTGAGCTGAGACGAGATGCGGACCTGGCGCAGGGGCACAAAGCACACCTGGACATTTAGCTGGAACCACCGGATTCCCGAATTGGACATAGTTGCACATAGCCTCAAAAGGGAGTAAGGTACCTGAGCACAAGGGGTTTATGCCATTTCATTGGGGGGTTAGAAGAGGGCACACTGACATGGGAGGGTGGGGGTAGAGGGGGAGTTGGCCGAGAGACACTGGATATTGAGTACTGCTGATTTACATTCTGAAGATAGTCCCATTGAAGTGATGGCCCTGATTGAAATGTACGACTGTAAGATGACTGAAGGAAATGGAATACAAATTTGTTTAAAAAAAATAGCAGGCTAAGAGAGGGGCACACAATGAGGCCATAGAGATGTTGGCACATGTATAAAGCAAATACGATGGGAAAGATGAATATTTATTACTTAGGGGAATGTGTGGCCAGCTCTTTTTGTGTTTTGTAAAGAGAAAAGTACAAATAGATAACATTTTAGCTTGTTAAAGAGCCTCCAATTCAACTGGATATTTTATATTGGGCATCATTTTGGTAGTTTGATAACGGTTCACAAAGCAGTGTTCGGGCACCAAATTTGCCATCTCCAAAAACAGGAAACAAAGGGAAAAAAATCCTATCCGTCTCGATGGAAGTGGCATCACAGGTTCCCATCTGTAATTTCTTCCCTAACTTCCCTCTTTAATAACGTACTTGGTGTGTCCTCAGCAAAAGGCAGACAATAGATAAAGGTGTCTCCTGTTAGAGCCTGGGCATACAGGGAAAAGGTCATTTCCTGATGTGGCCTGATGAAACCTTAACACTTAACGAATTGCAACAGTGAGCATCTACACGATACCCACCACGTGCCACACCCGACAACTCAGATTGCCCATCTCCACAATCATATCGAGACAATACAAACACTACCTGCATCTTTTCAACAGAAACAACTTCATACACATCTCATTAACCATCAATTCACCACAAACTATCAAGCAAACACTCCAACCTGCATAATTTGCACTACTCTGCATCCCAGACATAGCAGACTGAATTAAAAATCACACTCCTGACACACTCAGAAATATGCTCAGCCCCACATCCTTACAAATGCAGACATTCTCCCTTCCACAGGCTACAACATCTCGACTGAGTACATAAGAAGGGAATAGTCCTTGCTGTCATCCATACATTTTTATGGGCCTGCACCCTAACGAAGCAAGCAACGCAAAAAATCTTCGAAGCACCTCACAACATTTTTAACTCCATGGAACTCAGTTGGTCACCTTCAACCTCATCTACAGAACTCCTGTACTCAAAAAAAGGACTTCACAGACAAATGCTTGTACTTAAGCACCACCTCATCCATCCGACATGCCAACGCTCAAGCAAGAGAAGAACAAGACACTGCACTGTCCTCAACCTCATCAGCATGCTACATGGCACAACTTTTCTCAATCACAACATTCTGAAGAACACATTCTAAATTATCTTTTCAACATCACCAATCATCCACTGAAAGCATTCAAGCCTCATGCAAGCCCATCACAACACAGTTCACCCTCTGGGACTTAGCATGGACATTATAGCTTAATTCTCAGGTCTCATTATTATATCGATCTGATATACTAACCCCCCCCCCCCCCCCCCCCAAAAGAAAGAAAACCACACCCTTCTCACGTCATTAAACTCATCTATTCAAATGCAAAACTTCGACACCACCAACTATTCAATGGAAACAATATTCCACAGGACTGGGTTCACCATGAACATTACCCTGCTCATCATTAACAACTAAGGTCATGTCAAAACGGAGTAATCCTTCAAAGACTTGTCCCTCACTATCTTTAACAGGGAGTTCCTGAGGGCTATACAATAACCATCAAAATTCATCCTATGTCAGCATAACTGGTAGGAAGTCTCCACCATTTCAGACATTTAATATGGGAAACACTTTCTGCACACTATCCAGACCTGGACGTCCAGTACCTACCCAAAGAACAAGTTACTTACTCTCAGTAACCCCATATCTGTTAGAGACTATCTTGCCACAGATACCTTAACTTAGAAGTCTTAAACAAGAGTATCCAGGCACACAGAGATAGGTCGCAATTTCAATAGTTTTTATTTCCTTTGAGTTTTATGCACCCTTTGCCAACTTGGGTCTCGTCTCAGGGTGTTCCTGGTAAAGCATACTTCATTAGGGCTTAACATTCAGTACCCTAAATGTATTTCCGAGTAATATAGGTGAAGCATTGAAAATATCTTCAATAGATAATCTTGTGCCATCCCAATTCCTTATATGGAACTCTATTTTGACACCGTGGGTGGTATATGAAATCACTTGGTATAGAGAACCTTTATCTTCAATCTTCTCCACAGCCGTCCAGTATGCTGGTGGGATCAAGCGTGGAGAAGATGTAAAATAACAGGAACAACAACTACAGCCTACTTCTGATGCTGGCACCCTCTCTATTGCCCCCTTGGCCAAGAGGTTTGCCACTTCCTGGTGGTGTAATAAGTTATGGCCTTCCATCAGCCTGGTGGAAGTGGCTAGAGAGGTAGTCACAAAGGGGAGGGAATAGCCCATTTGGAAAATATGACGAACCTAGCGGTCGAATGTTCTCAACCATCAGTGGTGCAGGTGATGGCATTTCCTGCCTACCACTGGATGCCCTTGATGGTCGGAGGGGAATTGAAGGTGGACAGTGATTGGCAAGAGACCATGGAAAGGCCAAGAGAACTGGTCTTAGCCCTGCTGTCGTTGAAATGCTCCTAAGCAGTGTCTGCCTGGTCCTCAGAGCTTCAGGAGCCATCAATGGACTTCTCCAGAAATGCCTGTCGCCTTCAGCCAGGTGTGGAGCAACAAGGCAACCAATGGCAAACTTAGCTGCATCCCTCCCATCAGCAATAGCGTCGGAGAAATCTGACCAGAGTCTCCTCCTAGACCACAGGCGACACCTGCACAACTGAATCATAGAGCAAATAGGAGTATCAGCCTAAAAAGGCACACTGTGTTAACAGACCACAGTGCCAGACTGTCAGAAGAAAATATCTTCTATCCCAAGGTATCCAGTCTCTTGGATTCCCTGTACGTGGAGTGGTATGGAATCCACCAGGATGTACTCTAGAAGCAGGGGCTTGGATCACCAAGCTCTCCAGGGAGTGGTGCTAGGCAATTGTCTTATTCACACAAGACTCTATGGCACAGAGTACAACTTTTTTGGGGGCTTTATTATAATGGGAGAAGTGGTTCGGAATGAGTGACTCCCGGCTGAAGCACCTCCATCAAGACGTTTATCTAGACAGCCACGGAGAGCAGCTGAAGGTCCAGGACCTCAGCCACCCTCCTCTCCGCCATAGCAAATGAAGCTCCCTCCTCTGTAGTCACAGTAGGAGAACAGATCAAGCCAGTATCTGTGGAGGGGTCCAGTCCACTGGCAACCAGGTGTCCTATGTCACATTTCTGGTCCAGTATTCTTCAGGGTCCAGTGGCCTCTCCAAGTCGTAGTCCTGAGGAAATGTATTTTTTGAATGACAATCATTTTTACAGGACTCCATTGATTTTTACATTGCCATCTCTTGGCAAACACTTTCCACACGACCAACCTGGTCGTTTTTTCTGATGTACGAGGAAAATTTTATCACCACGACAAAAATCCATTTTTGCAGGCCTGCATTTCTGCCCAGGAACTGTCACCCGCCCAACCCCCTGTTCTCTGCAGTTCATCAGAAAGCCACATAGCCCTCACCCGAAGTTAATGACTCATCTTTCCTCTCCTGCTCCCAGCCTGATAACACATCCTTGACATCCTGATCAGGTTATCTGGACAATGGTCTGACTGCTGGCTCCTAATCAGGGTGGGTAAACAAGGACTTGAAAGACCTGGCTTTGATCAGGCAGTTGAACAATCACCTGAAAGAAAGAGCCTGTTGGACCTGGCCTCGTGGCGTGGTTCCCCCCCCCCCCGCAACACGGCTCCCCGGTAACCCAGCTCCGTACCCAGAGACCCCTAGCGGCCCTAGCCATGTCCGGCCAAACGCCCACTACCCGCATTGGCCTGTCCCCGGCCACCTTCCCAGCCCACCCGCCCTGAACCCGCAAGGCCCCGTAGCCCCCCGGCAGCCATTTTCCCTTCCCGAGATCCCTGATTCCATGGGCCTAGCATGACCCCAGCCCCAGCGCAGCATAGGCTCCAGACGCACCAGCCCCCGTTGGGAGGGTGAGGGCTACCCTAGTGAGCGAAGACAAGGAGTTTCGGTGACACCTCCGGCCTCCCCTGAGAGACTGGTTTCTGTCACACCTCTGGCCTTTCCCTGGGGGCCAGTTTCGATCACACCGCTGGCTTCCCAGAGTGCTGGCTCCAGACCTGCTGGCGTCTGGGAATTCCCGGACGCATCCTCAAAGGGATCAAAGGACCAACCGCCGGACCTCGCCCACGGGCCGCCCCCCAAAGTCTCGGACCTCCGCCTGTGAGGGTCCGGACATCAAAGGGCCACTGGACTATATCAAGGCCCACCCCTGAACTAGCGGGAGTTGTATCTTGGACAAGGAAGCCCTGCTGATATGATCGCGGCTGAACTGAACCTCGTGAACTCTTTGAGCCCTGCTGACGCTGTTGCGGCTCGTTCTTAGAACTGAACCATCGGAGCCCTGCTGACCTCGTCGCGGCTTGAGCTTGAATCTTGAAGACCTCTACCGAACCTGCTGAGCCCTGCTGACGTGGTCGCGGCTACCCCAGAACTTTCTCCAGAGCGAGCCCTGCCGACGTCACGGCTGAAGGAACAATTTAGTTCGGCTGGACTATCGACGCTACCAACCCGAGGTGAATCACCGGCAAGTGAGTAGGACCACCAGCGGGGTTCCCATCTTCCGTATCCCCCCGGCTCGAGGATTTAGAGCTGTGCGCAGGGTACGCTCCGTACTGGCCTACGATACTAAGACTGTCCCGCTACCCCATCCCTAAAGACTTGAGACTTTCTGCGATCCCTCGATCATTGTATCTAAAAGTGATAATCCTTTTTATGTGCTTATAAAGAAGTTGATAACGAAACCCACGTTGTGGTGTCTGTTCGTAAGTGTGGTGTGGTCCTGGTGTGTACGATTCGCTACCTGAGGTCTTCCCCTGTGGAGATCTCTCATAAGGATCGGCATTATTAGTGGGAGAGGTGGGTCACGGAGGAGTCGGGTAGACATAACCTGGCCTCTGGGATCGCCCCTTCTAACAGAGCCCTGATCAAAGCAGAGTGGACAATGCTCTGTGTACCAAGCCTTGACCAGGTCACTAACTACAAACACCACCTGGGTCCAGCTAATCAACAACAAACACTGCCCTGAGTGAATAATGGACTAACAGCCAAATGAATGTACTAAGAAACATATAAAAAGGCATGTAAGCTACCGAGTGAAGTAGCAGCCTCCTCTGTCTTGTCTTTGACTGGCTTTGGACTCTGTTCCATAGTTCGGGATATTGAAATAAATCTGGGTACCTCCTGCAGACGAAGGCTCCTGTGTCTCTTTTTAGTACGTATGAAGGGTATGAAAGATTTGGGCGGTTCCCCTGCCGCCGAGACCCTGTAAGTGGGTTATTACGGTTCTTCAGTCCATAGGAATACGATGCATGCTAAGGCCTGGATGGAATGCCTCCAGTCGGCACAAGACGATGCCCATACGGCTCTGAGTTGGACGCTGCCAGCAGTGGAGCATGAGAAGTACAAGGTGGCTCAACCAGCATTGGTCCGGATCAGTCCATGGATCCAAGGAGCCCGAATGGCACTGGGGACAAACCTACGGAGTATGAAAGAGCTCCAGCAAGGACCAAATATGATGTGCATGGACTCATATTCACATGGGGTCGCTTCGGCTCCTGGAAACTTAGGGAGGGAAGCTCAACTACAAAGCTAGGGCTCGAATGCAAACACTCCCTCATCTCGTCGGATGGCTTCTGATAGGGCTAAGTCAAAGACCTCTTTGACTTCTTGTTCTTTTTGCGCTTTGGGATTTACACAGATGACTGTTTCTTAAGCAGAGCGCTTTGAGTGACTAGGCGACTGATCCCGGGACCTTCCTCTCGACCGAGAGAATCATAGTGTTGCACGTCGAGCAGCAAGGAGCTTAAGATACCGCTCCCTCAAGGTCTTGGGGTGCATGGCGAAAAAATTGACGCAGGTCTTGACGTCATGATTGCGCTCAAGACAGGAGAGGGAGACAAGGTGTGGGTCAGTTACCGAAATTTGCTGGTGACCCGGCACGAGGCTTGAAACCAGCCGTACTCACGGGCAAAAGGGTAAAAAAAACTAAATGTAAATAAAAACAAGCATTTACAATGCAACGGTTTCGCCTTTGCAAAAGTTAGAGCTATGGGCATTGTAACTGACAACTTTTTTATTTATGTGTTGGTTTTGAAAACAGATAAATAAATGGCATTGTCATTTACAATGCCAATAGCTTAATCTCTCGCAAATGCCACACACACACACACACACACACACAGAGCCCCCCCACACAGAGCCCCCCACACACACAAAGAGCCCCCCCACACACACAGAGCCCCCCCACACACACAGAGCCCCCCACACACACAGAGCCCCCCCACACACACAGAGCCCCCCCACACACACAGAGCCCCCCCACACACACAGAGCCCCCCCACACACACAGAGCCCCCCCACACACACAGAGCCCCCCCACACACACAGAGCCCCCCCACACACACAGAGCCCCCCCACACACACAGAGCCCCCCCACACACAGAGCCCCCCCACACAGAGCCCCCAACACAGAGCCCCCAACACAGAGCCCCCAACACAGAGCCCCCCCACACACTGCGAGCCCCCCCCACACACTGCGAGCCCCCCCCACACACTGCGAGCCCCCCCCACACACTGCGAGCCCCCCCCACACACTGCGAGCCCCCCCACATCAATAGAACAGCAGGTGTGCTGGCATGGAGGCACAGGGGTCTGCAGGGCCTACTGCACCTCAAACACTACTGCCTTTTTACTACCAAATCAGGGGAGTATGCCCATTTTCCAGATTCTATTGGGTACAAGGGCATCCTTGCTGTGCCACTTCGGGCAGCCCAAACACAATCAAATTGCCAACATTTTC
Organism: Lissotriton vulgaris; assembly: GCF_964263255.1. Classification (NCBI taxonomy): domain Eukaryota; kingdom Metazoa; phylum Chordata; class Amphibia; order Caudata; family Salamandridae; genus Lissotriton; species Lissotriton vulgaris. The sequence goes on along the minus strand of NC_141691.1, from coordinate 617,450,399 downwards.
CCTTCTTGCATCAGCAACAGTTACTATCCGACTATTAATCAGGTGTGGCATGCTGGGGTTGTTTGCTGTTATGTTCACAATGAAATGGGGCATCAAGATTGGAAGTGTCACTGGTGGCTTTGTGCAATGATAACCAAGCCCAGGAAATGAAGCAAAAGCGTAAGTATTATTGTATGACCAAATGTAAGCCTGGGCAGTGTTTGCCTATTCTCGGCGATTAATGAATGCTGAATAACTGAGAAATGGAAGAATTAATTAACATCCTCATTGTGTAAGAAATATGTGGCAAATGTCAGAATGAAAAGGCCCACAGTCCATGTGCATACGAACCACGAGGTCATCGTGAAGCAATTGTGGCTTTATAACAACCACTGTTGTAATGCATTCAACTTCCATTTTCCGCATGCGCCCAAGATGTTTTATTTGCTATTTTACAGTGACGTCATAACCATGTTGTGGACTCGTAACGATCCTCTTGCGTGCATGCAATGGTAACGATCCTCTTGCGTTCATGCAATGCTTAATTTGAGCTGGTGGTTTCTGTGCTAGGCACTGGCACATAATTGTGAACACCAGCACGTATGACAGTCAGCCACATGGTGGCGCTGCCTGTGTAATTTCGAGATACACAGAGTAACAACTGTTTATTAATTCAATATATATTAAAAAGATTCATTTCTGCTGCTCAAGCCATTCCTATAGCTTTGGTGCCTGTAAATGTTTGAACTATCACATTTGTAGGAGTGTTAGGGTTAATAGTTGTGCAGGTATTTTTGGCAGTGCTGGCTGGGGCAATGGGTGGTTAAAGCTGCAGTGGCCACCGGACAAGGTCCATGGCGCACATTGTATTCCTAATTAAGCACTACGCGATTGCCTGCTCTATCCCTCATGCAGAATAGCCAGGTACGCAGTGCTGGTGTTTCTACTGAAAGTGTAACAAATCAGCCCTACTGTGAAGTCAAAACCCATCTCTGTGATGCAAAATGCACCTTCTTGCGTTGTCTCATGCTAGCTCTCCCGAGATTCTTATGTAACTTCCACTGCTCATGCACTGTGACAAATTACCTCGCACTAGCACTTCAGTTATACAAGAACATTAGAGTTATTGTGATGTCATAACTTGCCCTCCATGTCGCCTTATTTCACAATTGTGACATCATAATAGCCCTCCCTTTAAGAAGAAATAGTGTAGGTACCGTGATGCCATGCTGCACTGCTGTGATGCCCAGGCCCCCCGTTCTACTGCACTGTGGCAAGCTACACCGGCCACCCAGTAGGATGGTAGAGCTATTGTGATCTCAGATCGCGCATTGTGACGTCACACGTGACCTTTTTGGAAGTCCAGATGCCAGGACCTGCGGGCCCTTATTCTAAGTATCCCCCCCTGCACTCGGGCAAGCTACACTGCATCAGTTACGCTGAACATGAATGGTAGAGTTACTGTGATGTCATGGCTCACCATCTGCGACGTCAAAAACCCAGTTAAGGTGATAGAATAATGGATTATGTACTCATTGACACCTTCGCCCAAAGAGGAATGAAAGTTACTGAGATGTCACTATCCACTTCCTATGACGTCATGATGACCCACCCTGTATCGCCCCGTGCCCCTTGCACTCGACTTTGAGAACTGTCCAGCTTGCAAGTTTCCGAGCTCTCCGTTACTCGTTCCTGACATCATTGTGCCCGACTTTGTGATGGCCAATGGCCGCACTGTGATTTTAGAATGCTGGAACTGTGGCGTCATCCTGCTCCCACTTTGATTTATCATAACACCACCTTCACGCAACCTGTTCTTGCGACTAGTGGCTCTTCTAACAGTGACAGTATCAGACATATTGAGTGTGTAACCAGTGACAGTTCAGAATGCCGGAGTCATCCTCCTACCCTCGTCCCACGGTCCCCTCCCCTCTTTTACCTTTGCCGCTCCCTCCCTCCCGTTCCTTCCCACCTCTGCCACCTTGCGGCCCGGCTCTCCACACAGGCGCTGCGACTAGAGAAAGACCCAGTTAATTCCAGCCTAAACAGCCGAGTGTGTGTATTTATAAAAGCCGATAAGCGCTCCTGGCCTGCTGCGGTCTGGGCGGGGGAGGCTCACTAGAAACCGATCAGTCTCACTCGGGCATTGGAGTGCTTATCCAGACCCGGGCTGGGAGGGCGGGGTGATGGAGAGTGGAGAGGGGCCTGCCGAAGATCCCGAGGTCTGTGCGCACGTCGGGGGAAAGCAGCTTGCGAGGGGAGGCCGTCAGACACCTACATTTGGAGGCCCCTTCCCACGGATCTTTGCGTAAGAAAGCGGCCTGATCAGGTGTCTACATAATACCCCATGCATTTATGAGTAAAAAGGGACGTGACTACCGTGAGACTGGTGAGGTCCCCTGACTTTTGGCTGTGAGGGTCCCGGTGCACACGGCAGGGTCTAGAAGACTCCTCGCTGCCTGGAACCCCCTGCAGTGGCATCCGTGCACGCTGAGGCCGGCTCAGAGCAGGGGATTAGCGGGGGTAGGTGGTCTGGAAGGCCCTCGCAGGCTCGAAAGCCGTGCCGTGGCATCACTCCACGCAGAGTCGGGCCTCTACCAAACTCCTCTAAACCCTTTCCAAATACAAATTTCCTTCCGCACTGTTATCAGCTGGGCACCTGAAAACACTCAACGGAGAGTGAAAGGGGAGGGGGGGCGGGAACGGGCACACTGGGAGGGGGGCAGAACGGACACATGGGGAGGGGGCGGAACAGACACACGGACAGCGGGAGGGGGAGGGGGGGGCGGGAAACAGAGCTCACGAGCCAAAGTACATGACAGTTCACACGACACGGCGGAACCGACAAAGGAAACAAAAAAAAGAAATTATATAAATAAAAATGCTCCTTACCTGATCGCCTCGTGGGAACTCGAATCTTGCAGCCAACTCCAACAACAAACACTTGTAAAAAGACGAAAACAGGCAGACTAAAAAAAAAAATAACACACCCACCGCCGCGATGACGACATCGCAGAGGCGGAGAGGGAAATAATCGTGGGAACGCCCCCGAATCTGGTCCGGCCTTGACGGACAGATCCGGCTCCCAATGGCTAGCCTCCATTTATGGAGCTAGCCAATGGGAGCCGGGGGACGTTCCTGAGCCAATATATGTAAACAATAGATTTCGCCTGCGCAAACTGCTTGCGCAGATCGCCAGGTCGAAAACTAAAAAAAGTGACTGAATGGCACAGAAAGAAAATAACTCATGTCAGTGCCCTAAGGTGGTTTCAATAAAGCCATTGTGGACGGGCGGCCAGGAAAGGATCCCTTTGAAGTAGCCGTGAAAATGCAAGCAATTAGGGGGAGGAGAATTGAGGCCAGTGCCTGAATTGGGGGGAAGCCTGTAGGAGGGAAGCTGATGGCTTTGATGTGGGGAAATAAGCGTGCTTGTGTTCACGTGAACTGTTTGAAATCCGCCCGATGGTTTGAGAACTTTATTGCCTCCTATAATTCTCGACTATCCATTCCTTGCGGAATGGGCTAGGCGAGACCTAAAAATGGAGGAGTCAGTCCAGCTAGATGGTATACATTAAGATAGGAAAGTAGAGCTGAAGTAAAACAACAAAAGTGAATTAAGCTTGCAACAAAATGTCACTTTATGAAGCTGAATTATATTAACTTTGCAACATGAACAACATTTCCAAGAGGGGAAACGGTCAAAGATAAAATGTAATTTTACTTAGTTGAGAAGGAAATACTACTTTTCTCTGTGACAAGTGGGCAAGTCTATGAAGAAGGAGAGAACACAAAGGAGTTGGTGGCATGGCAAGACAAAACATACGACTGCCAGGCACATAATTTTCACTTTAAAAGACTCATTCAAATATCTAATCTCCGATAGATTACATATTCTCTCTTTTTAAACATTTCCCTAAAATATTAGAGAACAAGCAAATACTTCATACAAAAGGTACATACAAAGGTAGGGAAAATGTTCCTGCTTTTCCTTCATAAGCGTACTTTAATTTGTTTCTTGAACAAAAATAAAGAACCTCTGGAAATTTATACATATCGACGCATAATCCTCAATTTAGATTACAAATTATTTACAAAATTGTGAGGCGATTTAATGATTTCATTCACTTACATTCTGATGCACCCCCACCAAAATAGATTAATTCCCTCACGTCAACTGCATTCTAAAATTCACTTCCTGGGTTATGTTTAGTCTAACAAATTCCTGACCACAATCATTAAAAATAAGAGCTATGCTGAGAAGGGATCTGGCCTCATGAGGTCGAACTTTTTAGTCAATATACTGTAAGTGATCCAGTTTCCATCCCAGCTCAAACGGACAAAACTCTATATCATGGTGAATTTTACAGGCGACAAAAGCAGGGATGTCCTATGCCGCCAATATTTTATTAGCCAATCTTGCAGGACCCCCCCCAGCCACTGTACTAAGAACAAATAGTAAATACTTTAGACCATGCCGACACAGGCTCTCCGAAACTAAAATTATATACCAACCAGATCGTACTTTTTTCAACCATAAAGGAGCCTTTCTTATATTGAAACTCACAATACTAAATTAGCATTGAAATCAATTGCTTCCTTTTTTGCACTGGGGAGAATACAAGGTGAATACAACCAAGACAGAAGTTCTTTTTAATATGGAATTACAGGGATGCTCCTTTTTAGGTTTCGCCTCGCCGAAGGATGCGCTCTGCGCATCCTTTTCGGCGCAGGCGAAATCCTGTTGAGTTCCATAGTGTGGCTTTGTCCGGCCCTCGTCCTTGATTGGCTGGCTCCGTAAACGGAGCCTTGCCATTGGACGAGGGGCCTGTCCGTCAATGCCGGACCAGACACGGGGGCGTTCCCGACATTCTTTGGCTTTTGCCGACGTCACGGGACGCCGGGAACGCCCCCGTGTCTGGTCCGGCATTGCCGGCACTACTGCGTCTCTTCTTCCCGTTTCCCGCCCCGTGACTGGCCGGCCGGCCAATCCTAGCGCGGCCGGCCGGAAGTGCCCGCCCCCCCGCCGCCCAGGGGAAGAAGGAAGACGGCGGCCCACAACAAGTATGGCGGCCCACGCGGGGCTCCCGTGGCCTGCCTGGAGGGAGCCCCGGAAGAAGCGGAGGACGTTGCCGGGCAGGTGTTGGACGGCGACATAGGCGAGGTCGAGGTGAGCAAGGGCCCGGAGCAGGCACAGAAGGTAGAGACTGGTGCGGGCAGAACGGGGGCCATAACGAGGGCAGCATGCGATCGAGTGAAAACAGAGAGAGATCCAGGCGGGTCGCGCACTGCCCCTATGGTGATAGCGGGATAATTCCCTGAGACAATTCACTGGTGAGTGCGTGTTAAATCTTGCCTTCCCGCCCCCTCCTCCCCCTCCCCGTGTGTCCGTTCCGCCCCCTCCCCGTGTGAAAGGGATTTGTTTCTGGAGCTCGGCTCGGGTCCATTCCCGCCCCCTCCCGCTTCCCGCCCCCCCCCCTCCCCCCTCCCGCTCGGAAGTGCGTGTGCAGTTGCTCATCTTGCCTTCCCGCCCCCTCCTCCCCCCTCCCCGTGTGTCCGTTCCGCCCCCCTCCCCGTGTGCAAGGGATTTGTTTCTGGAGCTCGGCTCGGGTCCATTCCTGCCCCCCTCCCGCTTCCCGCCCCCCCCTGTTCTGTGCCCGTTCCCGCCACCCTCCCTCCCTGTGCTCGCCCCTGTCCTGTGCCCGTCCACTTAAACTGCATCCTCTGATGCATTTGTTTTTGTTCCCGCACTCTTTCGATCAGGGAGCCATTCTTCCAGTGCTCGAACTCTCCCTGCTGGTTCCAGTGTGCGGACAGCACCTGTCCCCCTACAAACTTTAAAGAGAGCACACGTGGTGCCCGTTAGCTCGGGTCCATTCCTGCCCCCTCCCGCCCCCCCCCTGTTCTGTGCCCGTTCCCGCCACCCTCCCTCCCTGTGCTCGCCCCTGTCCTGTGCCCGTCCACTTAAACTGCATCCTCTGATGCATTTGTTTTTGTCTTCCAGTGCTCGAACTCTCCCTGCTGGTTCCAGTGTGCGGACAGCACCTGTCCCCCTACAAACCTTAAAGAGAGAACACGTGGTGCCCGTTAGCTCGGGTCCATTCCTGCCCCCCTCCCGCTTCCCGCCCCCCCCTGTTCTGTGCCCGTTCCCGCCACCCTCCCTCCCTGTGCTAGCCCCTGTCCTGTGCCCGTCCACTTAAACTGCATCCTCTGATGCATTTGTTTTGTTCCCGCACTCTTTCGATCAGGGAGCCATTCTTCCAGTGCTCGAACTCTCCCTGCTGGTTCCAGTGTGCGGACAGCACCTGTCCCCCTACAAACTTTAAAGAGAGCACACGTGGTGCCCGTTAACATGCGTGGCCGCCTGCTTGCCGCCGTCGACTGAGTCCTCTGGCTGTCTCTGTTGTGACCGTCACAGGGTAAGGGGTGCGGGGGACGGTGAAGGTATGAAAGCTGGGCCGCGGCTTCCGAGCCTTTATCGGTAGACTCCAGGCAGCGGTGCAGTGCTGAGGGGCGCGGGGCTACGGGGGCCACTTCCGGTCACAGTGAAGAGGGGCCAGGGGGTGCTGGGCCCCCCTCGCAGGGGGCGAGAGCAGTGCGGACAGATAGGACGCAGGGAGAGATTACCAGCTGCCACTTTTGAAACTTTTTTTTTTAACTTCCTGCCCCTGGTGTGATCTGTGTTTGGCTGCAGTCTTCACCCCCTTGAGTGTGCGCAGCAGCGTGTGTCTCGGTGTTCACGGCTGCTGGTGTTTCTCTGTCTCAAAAAAAAAAGTGCGCAGCAGCGTGTGTCTCGGTGTTCGTGGCTGCCGATGTTTCTCTGTCTCTCTCTCCCAGTGTCTGGCTTTTCTGGTCCATATATTTGTCTGCTTTCTGTGTCTTAGTCTCTCTTAGTCTCTCTGTGTGTGCAGCTCTTGTCTGTGTGACTGTGTCCTCTGTTTCTACCTGTGTTGCCATCTCCCAAGGTGTGTCTCTTCTAGTGTCTGCAGGCTCTGTTGTCCGTCTGTCTCTTAGTGTCTGCGTCTCCCATTTGTTTGATTCTCCCTTTGTTGCATCTCAAAGTCTGTATCACCAAGTGTCTGTGGCCCATCTCTTTTTCTTTGTTTCTTAGTGTCTTTCTCTCGGTGTCTGAGTCACTCTGTCTGCCTCTTCCATATGTGTGAGTCTCCCTGTATTGCTTGTTGCATTTCGCAAAGTCTGTCTCTTCTGCTGTCTGCAGGCTCTGTCGTCCATCTGTCTATTGGTGTTTGTGTCTCCCAGTGTCTGTGAGTCACTCTGTCTGCCTCTCCCATGTGTCTGATACTCCCTGTGTTGCATCTGCCAAGGTCTGTATCGCCCACTGTCTGCGAGTTCGATGGTCCATCAATGTTTCTCTGTGACACAGTGTCTGTATCTCCCGGTGTCTGTGATACCCATGTATCTGCCTCTCCCATGTGTCTCTCTCTTCCATGTATCTCTCTCTGCCATGTCCTGGTATCTACCATTTGCATCTCCCAATGTCTGGCTCTTCCAGTGTCTGCGCGATCTGTGGCCCATCAATGTGTCTCTCTGTCTTAGTCTCTGTGTCTCCCGGTGTCTGTGATACCCATGTATCTGCCTCTCCCATATGACTCTCTCTCCCAGTATCTGCGGGTTCTGTGGTCCATCACTGTGTCTCTGTCTTAGTGTCTGTGTCTCCCATTGTCTGTGATACCCATGTGTCTTTCTCTCCCACGTGCCGTCATATCCCATATGCATCTCCCACGGATTGTCTCTCCCAGTGTTTGCAGGTTCTGTGGTCCATCTGTGTCGCTCTTAGTGTATGTGTCTCCCATATTCTGTGTCTCTGCGTTATGATTCCTATGTGTCTGGTCTCCAGTGTACATCTCCTATGTGCCTGCATCACCCAAAGTCTGTCTCTCCCAGTGTCTACGGGTTCTGTGGGCCACCTCTGTGTCTCCATGTGCTTGTTTCTCCCATGGGCTTGTTTCTCCCATGTGCATCTCCCATGTGTTCGCATCTTCCATGGTCTGCCTCTCCCAGAGTCTGCAGGCTCTGTGGTCCACATCTGTATCTGTGTCTCTTAGTGTCTGTGTCTCCCAGTGTCTGTGATTTCTTGTGTCTACCTCCCATGTGTCCACATCTCCCATGGTCTTTCTCTCCCAGTGTCAGCAGGTTCTGTGGTCCGCCTCTGTCTGTGTGTCTTAGTGTCTGTGTCTCCCATTGTCTGTAACTGCCTGTGTTTGCCTCTTCCTGCGTTTCCATTTCCCCTACATCTGTGACTCCCTTCTGTCTCCCAGTGTGTGTTCCTCGTGTCCATGCCTTCGCCCTCTGCTGTCTGTCTCCCAGTGACTCTCTAGTGGCCCCTTCTGTCTCCACACATGAGTGGGTATAAGTGAGGAGAAGAGCTGAAGTGTGATTGAGGACTGCACTATCAGATGTATGTGATTGGCAGCTCGGCAGACACCTCTGATGATCTTGTAAATGCTGCTTGGCAGCTGCAGTGGGTCCCTGCCAGTGCTTTGATTCTGGGGTGAATGCTCCTGTTAGAAGTAGGGAAGGGGGTGTGCGGTGTATTTGTGGTCCTGGGGAAACGTTCTCTTTAAAGCCAGAAACTTCAAGGTTTTTCTCCTCCATATTTGTTCATAATTATTGATTTTTTTTTTTAGCTGTTAGATCTATGCAAATCTCTTGTTTTGTGGTTATTTTTTGTGGCAGCTAGTCTGAGTAAACAGTCGGTGTGTCTTTTAGATGAGGAGCGTGTGGCAGGGAGGTAACAGATTTGTCCAGGATCACAAGTGGGAAAGCCAGCTCTAAAACTTCAGAATCTTGGTTTTAGTGTCAGCAACGAATTTGTGTATATATTTTTACATCTAACTTAATCACTGAGCCACGTGTCCTGGCGTTATCGCATTTCTTAAAAACGACTATCTAGTTTTTTTTTCTTCTTTTGCTTTGGTAAGCTATGGCACATTTTTTTTCTTATTTCTATTGTTTGTTCCACATTTCCTGTAGCACTCTCCTGTGTGTGTGTGGCTCTGGGTGGGTGTGTGTGTGGCTCTGGGAGGGTGTGTGTGTGGCTGTGGGTGGGTGTGTGTGGCTCTGGGTGTGTGTGTGGCTCTGGGTGGGTGGGTGTGTGTGTGTGGCTCTGGGTGGGTGTGTGTGTGTGTGGCTCTGGGTGGGTGTGTGTGTGTGTGGCTCTGGGTGGGTGTGTGTGTGTGTGGCTCTGGGTGGGTGTGTGTGTGTGTGGCTCTGGGTGGGTGTGTGTGTGTGTGTGGCTCTGGGTGGGTGTGTGTGTGTGTGTGGCTCTGGGTGGGTGTGTGTGTGTGTGTGGCTCTGGGTGTGTGTGTGTGTGTGTGGCTCTGGGTGTGGGTGTGTGTGTGTGTGTGTGGCTCTGGGTGTGTGTGTGTGTGTGTGTGTGTGTGTGTGTGTGTGTGGCTCTGGGTGGGTGTGTGTGTGTAGCTCTGGGTGGGTGTGTGTGTGGCTCTGGGTGGTTGGGGGTGGCTCTGGGTATGTATGTGTGTGTGGCTGTGGCTCTGGGTATGTGTGTGTGTGTGGCTGTGGCTCTGGGTATGTGTGTGTGTGTGGCTGTGGCTCTGGGTATGTGTGTGTGTGGCTGTGGCTCTGGGTATGTGTGTGTGTGGCTGTGGCTCTGGGTGTGTGTGTGTGTGTGTGGCTGTGGCTCTGGGTGTGTGTGTGGCTCTGGGTGTGTGTGTGGCTCTGGGTGTGTGTGTGTGTGTGGCTCTGGGTGTGTGTGTGTGTGGCTCTGGGTGTGTGTGTGTGTGGCTCTGGGGGGGTGTGTGTGTGGCTCTGGGGGGGTGTGTCTGTGTGGCTCTGGGTGTGTGTGTGTGTGTGTGGTAGTAATTGCTGTCTGCTGAGCTCGTCCGTAGGGTACAATAGGTCTCACATTTGCGAGAGATTAAGCTAATGGCAATGTAAATGACAATGCCATTTATTTATCTGTTTTTAAAACCAACACATAAATACAAATTTTGTCATTTACAATGCCAATAGCTCTAACTTTTCCAAAGGCGAAACCATTGCATTGTAAATGCTTGTTAGGTTTCGCCTCGCCGAAGGATGCGCTCTGCGCATCCTTTTCGGCGCAGGCGAAATCCTGTTGAGTTCCATAGTGTGGCTTTGTCCGGCCCTCGTCCTTGATTGGCTGGCTCCGTAAACGGAGCCTTGCCATTGGACGAGGGGCCTGTCCGTCAATGCCGGACCAGACACGGGGGCGTTCCCGACATTCTTTGGCTTTTGCCGACGTCACGGGACGCCGGGAACGCCCCCGTGTCTGGTCCGGCATTGCCGGCACTACTGCGTCTCTTCTTCCCGTTTCCCGCCCCGTGACTGGCCGGCCGGCCAATCCTAGCGCGGCCGGCCGGAAGTGCCCGCCCCCCCGCCGCCCAGGGGAAGAAGGAAGACGGCGGCCCACAACAAGTATGGCGGCCCACGCGGGGCTCCCGTGGCCTGCCTGGAGGGAGCCCCGGAAGAAGCGGAGGACGTTGCCGGGCAGGTGTTGGACGGCGACATAGGCGAGGTCGAGGTGAGCAAGGGCCCGGAGCAGGCACAGAAGGTAGAGACTGGTGCGGGCAGAACGGGGGCCATAACGAGGGCAGCATGCGATCGAGTGAAAACAGAGAGAGATCCAGGCGGGTCGCGCACTGCCCCTATGGTGATAGCGGGATAATTCCCTGAGACAATTCACTGGTGAGTGCGTGTTAAATCTTGCCTTCCCGCCCCCTCCTCCCCCTCCCCGTGTGTCCGTTCCGCCCCCTCCCCGTGTGAAAGGGATTTGTTTCTGGAGCTCGGCTCGGGTCCATTCCCGCCCCCTCCCGCTTCCCGCCCCCCCCCCCTCCCCCCTCCCGCTCGGAAGTGCGTGTGCAGTTGCTCATCTTGCCTTCCCGCCCCCTCCTCCCCCCTCCCCGTGTGTCCGTTCCGCCCCCCTCCCCGTGTGCAAGGGATTTGTTTCTGGAGCTCGGCTCGGGTCCATTCCTGCCCCCCTCCCGCTTCCCGCCCCCCCCTGTTCTGTGCCCGTTCCCGCCACCCTCCCTCCCTGTGCTCGCCCCTGTCCTGTGCCCGTCCACTTAAACTGCATCCTCTGATGCATTTGTTTTTGTTCCCGCACTCTTTCGATCAGGGAGCCATTCTTCCAGTGCTCGAACTCTCCCTGCTGGTTCCAGTGTGCGGACAGCACCTGTCCCCCTACAAACTTTAAAGAGAGCACACGTGGTGCCCGTTAGCTCGGGTCCATTCCTGCCCCCTCCCGCCCCCCCCCTGTTCTGTGCCCGTTCCCGCCACCCTCCCTCCCTGTGCTCGCCCCTGTCCTGTGCCCGTCCACTTAAACTGCATCCTCTGATGCATTTGTTTTTGTCTTCCAGTGCTCGAACTCTCCCTGCTGGTTCCAGTGTGCGGACAGCACCTGTCCCCCTACAAACCTTAAAGAGAGAACACGTGGTGCCCGTTAGCTCGGGTCCATTCCTGCCCCCCTCCCGCTTCCCGCCCCCCCCTGTTCTGTGCCCGTTCCCGCCACCCTCCCTCCCTGTGCTAGCCCCTGTCCTGTGCCCGTCCACTTAAACTGCATCCTCTGATGCATTTGTTTTGTTCCCGCACTCTTTCGATCAGGGAGCCATTCTTCCAGTGCTCGAACTCTCCCTGCTGGTTCCAGTGTGCGGACAGCACCTGTCCCCCTACAAACTTTAAAGAGAGCACACGTGGTGCCCGTTAACATGCGTGGCCGCCTGCTTGCCGCCGTCGACTGAGTCCTCTGGCTGTCTCTGTTGTGACCGTCACAGGGTAAGGGGTGCGGGGGACGGTGAAGGTATGAAAGCTGGGCCGCGGCTTCCGAGCCTTTATCGGTAGACTCCAGGCAGCGGTGCAGTGCTGAGGGGCGCGGGGCTACGGGGGCCACTTCCGGTCACAGTGAAGAGGGGCCAGGGGGTGCTGGGCCCCCCTCGCAGGGGGCGAGAGCAGTGCGGACAGATAGGACGCAGGGAGAGATTACCAGCTGCCACTTTTGAAACTTTTTTTTTTAACTTCCTGCCCCTGGTGTGATCTGTGTTTGGCTGCAGTCTTCACCCCCTTGAGTGTGCGCAGCAGCGTGTGTCTCGGTGTTCACGGCTGCTGGTGTTTCTCTGTCTCAAAAAAAAAAGTGCGCAGCAGCGTGTGTCTCGGTGTTCGTGGCTGCCGATGTTTCTCTGTCTCTCTCTCCCAGTGTCTGGCTTTTCTGGTCCATATATTTGTCTGCTTTCTGTGTCTTAGTCTCTCTTAGTCTCTCTGTGTGTGCAGCTCTTGTCTGTGTGACTGTGTCCTCTGTTTCTACCTGTGTTGCCATCTCCCAAGGTGTGTCTCTTCTAGTGTCTGCAGGCTCTGTTGTCCGTCTGTCTCTTAGTGTCTGCATCTCCCATTTGTTTGATTCTCCCTTTGTTGCATCTCAAAGTCTGTATCACCAAGTGTCTGTGGCCCATCTCTTTTTCTTTGTTCCTTAGTGTCTTTCTCTCGGTGTCTGAGTCACTCTGTCTGCCTCTTCCATATGTGTGAGTCTCCCTGTATTGCTTGTTGCATTTCGCAAAGTCTGTCTCTTCTGCTGTCTGCAGGCTCTGTCGTCCATCTGTCTATTGGTGTTTGTGTCTCCCAGTGTCTGTGAGTCACTCTGTCTGCCTCTCCCATGTGTCTGATACTCCCTGTGTTGCATCTGCCAAGGTCTGTATCGCCCACTGTCTGCGAGTTCGATGGTCCATCAATGTTTCTCTGTGACACAGTGTCTGTATCTCCCGGTGTCTGTGATACCCATGTATCTGCCTCTCCCATGTGTCTCTCTCTTCCATGTATCTCTCTCTGCCATGTCCTGGTATCTACCATTTGCATCTCCCAATGTCTGGCTCTTCCAGTGTCTGCGCGATCTGTGGCCCATCAATGTGTCTCTCTGTCTTAGTCTCTGTGTCTCCCGGTGTCTGTGATACCCATGTATCTGCCTCTCCCATATGACTCTCTCTCCCAGTATCTGCGGGTTCTGTGGTCCATCACTGTGTCTCTGTCTTAGTGTCTGTGTCTCCCATTGTCTGTGATACCCATGTGTCTTTCTCTCCCACGTGCCGTCATATCCCATATGCATCTCCCACGGATTGTCTCTCCCAGTGTTTGCAGGTTCTGTGGTCCATCTGTGTCGCTCTTAGTGTATGTGTCTCCCATATTCTGTGTCTCTGCGTTATGATTCCTATGTGTCTGGTCTCCAGTGTACATCTCCTATGTGCCTGCATCACCCAAAGTCTGTCTCTCCCAGTGTCTACGGGTTCTGTGGGCCACCTCTGTGTCTCCATGTGCTTGTTTCTCCCATGGGCTTGTTTCTCCCATGTGCATCTCCCATGTGTTCGCATCTTCCATGGTCTGCCTCTCCCAGAGTCTGCAGGCTCTGTGGTCCACATCTGTATCTGTGTCTCTTAGTGTCTGTGTCTCCCAGTGTCTGTGATTTCTTGTGTCTACCTCCCATGTGTCCACATCTCCCATGGTCTTTCTCTCCCAGTGTCAGCAGGTTCTGTGGTCCGCCTCTGTCTGTGTGTCTTAGTGTCTGTGTCTCCCATTGTCTGTAACTGCCTGTGTTTGCCTCTTCCTGCGTTTCCATTTCCCCTACATCTGTGACTCCCTTCTGTCTCCCAGTGTGTGTTCCTCGTGTCCATGCCTTCGCCCTCTGCTGTCTGTCTCCCAGTGACTCTCTAGTGGCCCCTTCTGTCTCCACACATGAGTGGGTATAAGTGAGGAGAAGAGCTGAAGTGTGATTGAGGACTGCACTATCAGATGTATGTGATTGGCAGCTCGGCAGACACCTCTGATGATCTTGTAAATGCTGCTTGGCAGCTGCAGTGGGTCCCTGCCAGTGCTTTGATTCTGGGGTGAATGCTCCTGTTAGAAGTAGGGAAGGGGGTGTGCGGTGTATTTGTGGTCCTGGGGAAACGTTCTCTTTAAAGCCAGAAACTTCAAGGTTTTTCTCCTCCATATTTGTTCATAATTATTGATTTTTTTTTTTAGCTGTTAGATCTATGCAAATCTCTTGTTTTGTGGTTATTTTTTGTGGCAGCTAGTCTGAGTAAACAGTCGGTGTGTCTTTTAGATGAGGAGCGTGTGGCAGGGAGGTAACAGATTTGTCCAGGATCACAAGTGGGAAAGCCAGCTCTAAAACTTCAGAATCTTGGTTTTAGTGTCAGCAACGAATTTGTGTATATATTTTTACATCTAACTTAATCACTGAGCCACGTGTCCTGGCGTTATCGCATTTCTTAAAAACGACTATCTAGTTTTTTTTTCTTCTTTTGCTTTGGTAAGCTATGGCACATTTTTTTTCTTATTTCTATTGTTTGTTCCACATTTCCTGTAGCACTCTCCTGTGTGTGTGTGGCTCTGGGTGGGTGTGTGTGTGGCTCTGGGAGGGTGTGTGTGTGGCTGTGGGTGGGTGTGTGTGGCTCTGGGTGTGTGTGTGGCTCTGGGTGGGTGGGTGTGTGTGTGTGGCTCTGGGTGGGTGTGTGTGTGTGTGGCTCTGGGTGGGTGTGTGTGTGTGTGTGGCTCTGGGTGGGTGTGTGTGTGTGTGGCTCTGGGTGGGTGTGTGTGTGTGTGGCTCTGGGTGGGTGTGTGTGTGGCTCTGGGTGGGTGTGTGTGTGGCTCTGGGTGGGTGTGTGTGTGGCTCTGGGTGGGTGTGTGTGTGTGTGGCTCTGGGTGGGTGTGTGTGTGTGTGTGGCTCTGGGTGGGTGTGTGTGTGTGTGTGGCTCTGGGTGTGTGTGTGTGTGTGTGGCTCTGGGTGGGTGTGTGTGTGTGTGTGTGGCTCTGGGTGTGTGTGTGTGTGTGTGTGTGTGTGTGTGTGTGTGTGTGGCTCTGGGTGGGTGTGTGTGTGTAGCTCTGGGTGGGTGTGTGTGTGGCTCTGGGTGGTTGGGGGTGGCTCTGGGTATGTATGTGTGTGTGGCTGTGGCTCTGGGTATGTGTGTGTGTGTGGCTGTGGCTCTGGGTATGTGTGTGTGTGTGGCTGTGGCTCTGGGTATGTGTGTGTGTGGCTGTGGCTCTGGGTATGTGTGTGTGTGGCTGTGGCTCTGGGTGTGTGTGTGTGTGTGTGGCTGTGGCTCTGGGTGTGTGTGTGGCTCTGGGTGTGTGTGTGGCTCTGGGTGTGTGTGTGTGTGTGGCTCTGGGTGTGTGTGTGTGTGGCTCTGGGTGTGTGTGTGTGTGGCTCTGGGGGGGTGTGTGTGGCTCTGGGTGTGTGTGTCTGTGTGGCTCTGGGTGTGTGTGTGTGTGTGTGGTAGTAATTGCTGTCTGCTGAGCTCGTCCGTAGGGTACAATAGGTCTCACATTTGCGAGAGATTAAGCTAATGGCAATGTAAATGACAATGCCATTTATTTATCTGTTTTTAAAACCAACACATAAATACAAATTTTGTCATTTACAATGCCAATAGCTCTAACTTTTCCAAAGGCGAAACCATTGCATTGTAAATGCTTGTTTTGATTCTGTCCACTATTGACAAATAAAATGTGGTGATTTTTTTATAAGAATGAGTGTTTACACTCCCTATAACAAGCAGTTATTGTTATTAAAATTAATATATTACAGCTGATATTTCTATTTTCAAAACCTCCGTGTACATAAAGGGGATTCTCGCTGGTGACAAGAAATGTAATTTTTTTAGTCCATCAGACATTATCTCGTGCCCTCCTAGTACAGCCACACATTCATGTAGTTCAGATTACAATCTGAGGTGCTGCCTCAAGTTTTTTTTATGGTTGCAAGACAAGCAAGGGCACCATGGTGCTCACCGTCAAACAGCGAAGATGAAGCAAATCCATTAACAGTGTGAAATGTAGGATATCTACTAAATGTCTTGTGGAACTTATTACTTGAGTTCATTGGCCTAGGAAAGAATCGGTCGAACAGAATTAAATGCACAGGTTACTCTAAAATATATTATTGAAATGCAGGCATGAGGGAATGGGTGGGAGCCAGTTTGCGATCCTGAAGGTAATATTTAAGCAGGCAGCAGCTTGTGGATCACATTGTTCATTACCTTTTGGCAGCAAATGCAGTCAGTGGAAAAAGTTGACAGAGTTGGGGGTTATGAGGAGCATTTCATGTGCTTTCGGCCACTAACAGGGCTGTAAAGAGCTGGAGGGGGTGGTCATTCCAGGTATTGGCAGCGATGAAGGAGAAAGATCGGCCAACGTTGAAGGATGCGGTGAAGGGAGAGGGTGAGCGAAGATGAGCGCAAGCGTCTGGAAGGTTCGTGGAAGTTCAGTCAATGGTTGATGTAGGCAGGTCCTAGGTCGTGGAGCACTTTGTAGTTTTGTGTGAGGAAACTGGCATCATTTCTGGATGGGGAGCCAATGGCGGTCTCTCAGGTAGGGGCGAGGTGGGTTTGTTTGGGGAAGTCCAGGAGGAGTCTGGCTGCATGTTCTGTATTTGTATGTTGAGTCTTGGAGGAGTTGCATGGCGATGCCGGCGTACAGGGTGTCAGCGTAGTTGAGGAGGCTGGTGATGAGGGCCTGAGTGGCAGTCTTTCTGGTGTTAGTTGGGATCCATCTGATGATTCTGCAGACACTGCAAAGTGTGTGGAAGCAGGAGGGGGCGACTGCGTGGACTTGTTTCATGGTCAGTTGGCTGTCCAGGATGATGCCGAGGTAGCATGCATGGTCGATCAATTTTCTTCCTAAAGACCAGTACTTCAGTTTTGTTGGGTTGGAGGCAGTGGTCTCATTCATTTGGCTGGTCATGGCGTTGCAGAAGTCTGTTTTGGCATTGGAGGGGGTCCTCGGTAAGGAAGAGGAACAGTTGAGTGTTTGCGTAGATTATGTGGAGTACGTGGGATTTGACGACATCTGAGAAGGGAATCATGTTGAACAGGGTGTGGCTGAGGGATGATCCATTAGGTATGGTGGAGAAGTGCGGCTCACTGGTTAGAGGAGGCATACCCTGAAGCTGAGGTCAGACCCGGGACCAGGGTTCGATTCCCGACGTGGCAGGGTCCTGAATTCAATTGTCCACGGACTCGATAATTCTCGCTTCGGTGCCCACTCTAAGCAAGAGTTCACACTATGCAGCTCTGGGCAACAAGCTTGCTTAATCTCCACAACGGCCCCCCCGCGGCGGGATGCCTGGCTTTCACCTTGTGGATGCCCAGCACGGGTGATCTCACAGGGAAAAACCAGGACGGGTTCCCAAGGCAAGTGCCGAGATGCCCAAGGGTACATCGAGTGCTATATAAGAACACACATACATACATATACATGCCACATGTCGTCTTTGGGGGTGGAGGTGAAAGGAGGCAGTGGGATGCTCGGTGTGCATCCTGTAAGGAAGGTTGCAATCCACTTTACAGGCGTCTTGCTGTATGCCTATGTTGTAGAACTTGTTGATGAGGGTTTTCTGGGAGACGGTGTCGAACACCGGAGAGGTCGAAGAGGATCGAGCCACAGTTGCTCCAGGGTTGAATGTTCCGATGCTATCTGTTGCAACAATAAGAGCAGACTCAGTGCTGTGGTTAGCATGGAATACTGACTTGGAGGTGTTAAGTAGGAATTCGGTGAGCTGCTGGTTGATGGTTTTTTCAGGTACTTTGGCAGGGGAGTAGGATATCAGATGATTTTTTTTTTTAGAATGCTGGGGTCGGCGGGCACAGACGTCTGCATGTTTCCACCTGTCCGGGAATGTTGCTGTGGAGATTGTGAGTTGCTTGCCGATTGGGTCCGTCGTGAGGTTGTAGAGGTGGTGGTGGTTGGGGGGGGGGGGGGGAGGGGGGGAAGGGGGGGGGGGGCGGTCGTGGGAGAAACCAGAGTGGATGGAATACAGGATGGCTGAGGTGGTCAGGGGCCGCATGCGGAGGTGGTAATGGTTTAGCCGATGTTCGCTGGTTGGATGAGGGCGACAGGTTGGAGGTTTAAATTGTTTAAGCTGGTCATCTGCTGGGGAAGTAGTCCATAGATTTTCAATCTGTGTGGCGAGACCACCCGGGTGCGTGTGGAATCCTGGTAAAGGGCTAGCGCATTACCAGCTTCACAAGTCCCTGCAATCCAAAGTTTTTCATTTCCACTTGGAAAAAGACTGCCGATCGTTATCAGGTGCTTGGCTCAATGAATTGCAAACGGGCTTATCAGTTGACTTGCAATTGAAAAGGATGCTTGGAAGCAGTTTTGGCTTTAACTGATCATATCACTCGAAGATTTGTGATGACAAAGATTTGTTTTTTTGAGTGGAAGTGCAAAGAGTTAACAATTGGGCTGGGAAGCACTTGCTTTTAATTTTGACTGCATTTACACAGCCCTTAGTACCCCTAAAGATGTGTTTAAGCGACAGTTAAGAACAAGCATTTACAATGCAATGGTCTCGGCTTTATTGAAGTTAGAGCTATTGGCATTGCAAATGGTATTTTTTTCAGTTTTTGTTTTTTTTAAAAACATAAATAAATGGTATTGTCATTTACTATGGCAATAGGTGAGCATTAGAGAGCAGTAGAGAGTATTACAGAGCCACACACACACACACACAGAGCCACACACACACACACACACACACACACACACACACACACAGAGCCACACACAGACAGAGCCACACACAGACAGAGCCACACACAGACAGAGCCACACACAGACAGAGCCACACACAGACAGAGCCACACACAGACAGAGCCACACACAGACAGAGCCACACACAGACAGAGCCACACACAGACAGAGCCACACACAGACAGAGCCACACACAGACAGAGCCACACACAGACAGAGCCACACACAGACAGAGCTCTCTGCCCAGTAACGCCCTAGGGAACAGAGGCACGAACAACCGGATAACAAGCAGGTCACAGAGGCACAAGAAGGGGACAGAGGCACAACAACCGGAGCACAAGCAGGGGGCACGAGAGCAAGCACAAGCAACGAGGGGGCAGCAAGCACAAGCAACGAGGGGGCAGGGGGCACAGAGGCACAAAAACGGGATCACGGGCAGGGCACAGAGGCACAACAAGCAACAAGGGGGCAGGTGGGCACAGAGGAACAACAACTGGATCACAAGCAGGTCACAGAGGCACAACAAACAACGAGGGGGCAGGAGAGCAAGCACAAGCAACGAGCGGGCAGCAAGCACAAGCAATGAGGGGGCAGGAGGGCACAGAGGCACAAAACCCTGATCACAAGCAGGGCAGGGCACAGAGGCACAAAAACCGGATCACAAGCAGGGCAGGGCACAGAGGCACAAAAACCGGATCACACGCAGGGCAGGGCACAGAGGCACAAAAACCGTATCACAAGCCGGGCACAGAGGCACAGCAAGCAACGAGGGGGCAGGGGCAGGGGCAGGAGAGCAAGCACAAGCAACGAGGGGGCAGCACTAGGGAACAGACGCACAACGAGGGGGGGGGCGGAAAGCACAAGGGAACAGATGCACAACGAGGGGGGGGCGGAAAGCACGAGGGAACAGACACACAACGAGGGGGGGGCAGAAAGCACGAGGGAACAGACGCACAACAAAGGGAACAGACAGCAAAAAACTTATCTGCACAACGCCATGACACCACCATCTTTCTCCGAGGCGAGGCAGAAATACCTCGGAGAAAGCAGCGTAATTTTCTGATTCGGGCGTGGTTTACTTTCTCACCTCTTCCCATTGGCTGGAAGGTAAAATTCCAGCCAATGGGAAGAGGAGAGAGAGAGAAAACAAGAAAGAAGCGTAAAAAGACTCCCCCGAATCGGAAAAAGACGGGGCTTGAACTGAGTGACGCCCCTCTCCTCCAATGGCTGGCCTCCGTTTAGGAAGCCAGGCAATGGAGAAGAGGGACGGGTTCAAGCCCACATACTAAGAAACATTAAATCTCGGACAGAGACTGCGCAAGCGCAGCCTACGGTCCTTGGCCTAAAAAAACTAAATTGCAATACATACGTTCCGCTATTACTAAAATCTACATTTCGAAACCACCATTTTATCTTAAATCTATTTGCACGTTTTGCAGCATTCTCTCTTACACTGTGTGTAATGCAAGTATAAAATAATGACTTAAATATTCACAGGGCTTTCTGTCACAGGCTGTAACCTCGTAACACTAAAAATACACATCCCTATTCTCCAATGCACCAATCAAGATTTAATTCTGTGGCTCTCTGGATACGCACAGACCTCTCCAGGGCACTATCTAATGGAGGTTTCATAACGTAATTCAGTGCATTTCCCACTGAGTAACAATTTTTTTTTTTAATTTTTCATTTACGCTGCCCATTATTTTATGAGTAGATACCGGATGGTGAATGACCTAAAGAACTTACAGAATATTTTGGAGCTTATTTATGAGAGGCTTACATCACCAGAGCATCACTTTTTTTGACGCGCTGGTGGCACAAGTGTCTCAACCATACCAACGAGGCCGTGCAAAGTCACCCTGCTTGGCTTTGCATGGCCTCATAGATATGGAGTAAGACATAGCAGCGCTGGCCACTGCGTTGCCTTACTCCGCGTTAAGGAGGTGTTCCGTGGACGTTTGATGGGGTTCCCACGCAACACCCATGGACTTAGATGCTGTCCCGTATTTACAAAATCATGTAAACCTGGGGCAGCTCCAATAAGGACACCTCACCAGTGGAGGCGAGACATGGAGAAATGCTTTCATTTCTCCTGTTTTTTCCTCTTTCCATGTGTGCTACATTCTACAGCTCACATAGAAAGAGGAAAACTCCTCTCAGGATTTTTTTTTGTGAAGGAAGGTGTCCCTTCCTGAACAAAAACAATCCTGCCTGTGTTGGTGCTAGGCAGCAATTTGAGCGCAAAGGAAAAGGACAGGAATGCACCGTATTTCATAAATACTGTGCATTCCTGCCCTTTCATATTGGCATAGGGCAGGGCAGGGCAGCGCAGCAAGAAGACTTGTGGTGCTGCCCGACGCCAATTCCTCATAAATTAGTCCCTTTGTTTTTAGCTACAACTTTTACTACAACGCCATGCTCACTGACCTTTGGTTTGCTAAACACTATTTAATATCATTATTACACGTTTAAAAGTATTTGCTGTAGGGCGTTTATGGTTGTTGATAGTTGTCAATAATGAGGAGTACTAGTACTAGGTTCAAGATATTTTTGTCAGAAAGGGGTGGGGATTAGGGGGAGGAGGGCCTTACGTCTAAAAAAGTTTGGCAGAGATCTCTGCATCAAGAAGTTTGAAGACCTCTGAAGTAGTCAAAGTGTGTGGCAGAGTTCTTGAGAGGCGTGGATGGTGTTCTGTATGGCTTAAGGGTTGGAGAATTCTTTGATTATTTTGAAGACCTCCTTGTGTGTGGTTGGCCGTGGAGTTGATGCAGGTGGTGATGGCTGCTTTTTTTGGCTTCCTTGGTGTGCCGGTGATATTTGAAGAGTGCTGTTTTGCGAGCTGCTCAGTAAGCGGGGTTCTTAGTGCGCCATCGCTTTTCCAGTTGGTGGTTGTTGAGCTTGGTGGTCCCGAGTTCTGGAGTGTACCAGATGGTAAGTTTGGAAGTCTTGTTGTATGATGTAGGTTTCAGTAGGGCGACTGTCGGCACGATCGGTGATCCAGGCATTGTAGTTCTGGGTGGCCTGGTTGAGGTCTGTTGAGGTGGTGAGGGCCTGTGGCCACGGGCTTTCGGTGAGACTGCTCCAGCTGTGGTTAGCGGGATCTGAATACTGGTGATGGTGTGCTGGGCGTCGGTGATGTGTACGATGGTGAGGTTAGTCTAAGCGAGTTCTGAGGTGTGGCTGGATTTGATTATGTCGCTGTCGGTTAAAATGGGGCAGAGTGCGGCCGGATTTGTGAGTGGGTTCGGTGTCCAGTTGGGTGAGGCCGAGCTTCAAAGCTTAGTGGCGGAGTGGTGTTATTGGAGCTCCAGATTTCCCGCTCATTCCTTGCTAGCCAGGACACACCTGGTCAGATTTCCTGTTCCACATCCTATCAGCATGTGTGCTTCATCCCCTGTCAACCCTAGTTTGGATTCCTGATCCAGCCTGCCACAAACAATCTTCTGCAGCCTCAGACCTCCACTCTCAACCATTACCCTATTCAAGTGTCTGAATTTGGTTCTCTGAATACTTGCACCATTTGAGCCACACTACAAACAACCATCCCAAGTTTACCAGTTGCATGTGTGACCAGGAGTTTTAGTCAATATTCTTTTATTTTAGGATTTATAGTGTTAAATCCAGGTATACACATAGCAGAATTCAAAGCAAAACCCTTCACTGGAGCAGCTTGTCATGCATTGTCTGGGGGAACAAAAACAAAAAATGAATGGTATAAAATAAAAATACCAGGTCGAAATTCTATAAATATTTTTTGACCTATATAAACTGTGTTGCGCAAAAATAAGGGTGGTGTGGGCACACTTTCTGCTGTTTACTTTAAAAAGGGTCCGGCCTACTCCATGCCCTGATGGACCCAACTCCATTAGGGTCAGGGGGTTACTGACGCCAAGTCACTCCTTGAGAAAATAGAAAAAGGTTCAGGTCTTCAGAGACAACACAATTAATGACAAAATTGCAAAATACGAAAGGGATATAAAAGCATTAAAGATCGAACAGGTTTACCCTTTTTTGAAGGAAGACTATTATAGTCTGCTTGATTCACGTAGGGCATTGTCCAACTACCAGGGCCGTTCCAGAAATAGGTTCACAACTTTTTCTGAAACATCTTCATCTGGATCAGACAATAGAAATAACAAAAAGAAAGGTGTAGCTTTTTTAGACCAGGCACAGCAAACGAAGCCCTGTTACAAAACACCATGGGAAATGAGAACGAGGAACCGCTTTTACAGATCTTAGGTGGCCCTAGTACTTTGGTAAATTTATCGTCAAGAGATTTAGCTGCTGATGAAGAGGCTGTGTTGAATTTGGGCCTCAAATTTGTACCTTGTAAAAAAACTGATTTTACTAAAACTCGAGGCTATTGAATTTTGCCGAAAGGTGAGACTCAAAGCCTTTTTTGCAAACACACCAGCAATTCAGAATACGGAAACAGGGCTTAGAAACAAATCTAAATTTGTTCCGTATAATAATATTCCTAAACAAGTGTACGCTTTTGAGCAGGTGTTGCTATCAGCCATTAATAAACTAGAGAGGAGTAAGAGCTATACTAAACAGAATGTAGGTCAAAAACAACGTGCCTCAATAAAGTCCCTTAAAGAGGACCCTTCGATTGTTATCAAACAAGCTGCCGCGGGCGGTAGTCATCTGGCCCCGCGATATGTATTTAGCAGAAGGAGCTAAACAAGTAACATGTCACCTGGTACCGTCGACTATCTGAGGATCCAGTAAAGAAAATTCAAGGTCAAATTGCCCAAACATTACAACTAGGCAAAGACGGGGGGGGGGCATTCCTAGGTGAAAAGGAATAGGACTATCTTCTTAAAAAATTCCCTAGGACCCCCGTGCTATATCTTCTACCGAAGAGTTATAAAGATCTAAAGGAGCCTCCTGGCCGCCAGATAGTTTCGGGTTGCGATTCATGCCTCAAACCTATCGCTAAATATGTAGATTTCTTTCTGAAGCCCTTTCTTAAGGAGGTAAAATCTTACCATAGGGATACAACAGATTTTTTGTTGAAAGTAGAGGGCTCAGAGTTTGATCCTGAGTCACAGAT
The DNA here is from genome assembly GCF_964263255.1 of Lissotriton vulgaris. NCBI lineage: Eukaryota > Metazoa > Chordata > Amphibia > Caudata > Salamandridae > Lissotriton > Lissotriton vulgaris. Next base: position 617,426,851 of record NC_141691.1, on the reverse strand, counting down.
AATGGTAACAATGGACGGGACATCCCTCTATACGCAGATAGCATTGGAGGTGATGGAGATGTATTTGGACAAAAGAGAGACCCCATAGGGTGCCAACATCTTTCATCCTGAGTCTAGCTGAAATCGCATTAAAAAAGAATTACTTCTCCTTCAATGGTGAATTCTTCATGCAAGTGAAGGGCACTGCCATGGGGTGTCCTTATGCCCCAGAGATGGCAGCCCTCTTCATGGCACAGTATGAAGAAAAATTTGTGGAGACCAATAACCCGTACAAAAAATACATCTTACAGTGCTACCGCTACATAGACGACGTCTGGCTCCTGTGGCAGGGGAGTCAGACCGATCTGTTGGCCTTCCATGACTGGCTCAATGCCATACATGGGGACATAAAATTTTCCATTGAGTATAGCAATTCTAGAAGGACATTTCTAGATGTAGAACTCACATGTGTCCAGGGACAATTAAAAACATCATTATACAAAATGAACACTGATAGGAACACTATTTTACAAAAGTTCACATCCAAGAAACTTAAAAGCAAATCTCACATATGGGCAACTACTACGAATTAGGAGGAACTGCTCTAATGTGCGAGATTATGATGTACATGCCCACAATCTCTGTAATGATATGAAACAAAGGGGTTACCCCAAAAAACCTCTGAAACATTCATTCAAGAGAGCACGGTTTACGCCCTGTGAATGCCTGCTCCAAGTTAAAAAGAGACCAGCACTGGAACCATTGGTGTGTGTTACGACATTCGGTCCTGACACACACAACATGAGACAGGCTGTCTTGAAGAACTGGCACCTCCTGGAGGGCTTGGACTGTCCTTTTCCCAAGCTAATATTTGCCTATAGGAAGAACCAGAGTATAGGCCAACAGATCATCCAGCAGATGTGCTATTGCCAAGGCCAAAGAGTAATTTGTTATCACAGTGGAATATGAAACAGATTGAGGGCCACCATAAATGTGGGAATTGTGTGGCGTGTGCCAATACCATCGAAGGAAAATAATTTTGTCATTCTGGTACAAAATGGAAGCACTTGGAATTTTCAAATTGTAGAACTAAAAATGTAGTCCATGTGATACTATGTCCTTGCCTGAAGATTTATATTGGCAAAACAAGCCAACAAGTTAACTTGTGAATCAGCCAACATAAATCTCGGATAAAAAAAAAGAAAGTGATGACAGCCCCAATGGTTGAGCATTTCGTTGAAAAGGACACGAGGAACATGAGTTCAAATGGATAAGAACCTGGCCCAAGCCCTTGTCCTATTAGATCTGTCGGCTGCTTTCGACACAGTCGATCACGCCATCTTGATCGACCGTGTCAGAAACGCGGGCATTCAGGGCTTGGCCTTAACATGGATCCGTTCCTTCTTGCACCAGCGCTCCCAATCGGTTCATCTATCCACCTTCTCTGCCCCCTACTCCTCACTCTCCTGTGGTGTCCCCCAGGGTTCTGCTCTTTCGCCCCTCTAATTTAATCTCTATATGCAACCCCTCTTAGCCTCCCTCCGTCACACCCCCGTCACCATCTTCAACTATGCGGATGACTTACAGTTAATCTTCCCCATCGACTCCTCCCCTTCTTCTTGTACCAACTTCCAATCCCCTATGCTTTCCATCTCTGAGTGGATGCATTTTAGCCAGCTGAAGCTCAATCCCAGCAAGACGGAGTTGGTATTGACAGGAGGGTCCTCCAACCCCTGGAGCTCCAGTTTTTGGCCCCAATCTCTGGGCCCCCCACCCTGTCCCGTCAATACCCCGAGGAGCCTTGGCGTTATCATCTCTAGTGACTTATCCAGGAGACCTCAAATTAACGCCGTCATTTCTGCTTGCTTCTACCATCTGCGCAGAATTTGAAAAATTCGAAGGTTCCTCACTACAGAGGCTCTCACACTTGTCATCATGGCCCTTGTCACCTCCCGTATTGACTATGCTAACTCCCTGTATGTGGGGATCCCTGCCTACCACCTTCATCGGCTTCAGCTGGAGCAAAATCAGGCGGCCAGACTGGTCTTTCAACAGCCTAAGCACCAACATGTCTCGCCCCTGCTGAGGAGACTGCACTGGCTCCCGGTAGCCTCTCAATGTATTTTCAAACTGGGCTGTACTTTTTTTAAGTCACTCCTTGCCCTTGCCGCAGCCTTCACTTCCCTCAGCCTCAAGCGTCACATTCCCCTGAGGAATCTTCGGTCTTCTGCTCACAACCTTCTAATCGTCCCCAGGTTCAAACGGAAAAAACATGGTGGCTCCTGTTTTTCCTTTCTTGCCCCCTCAACCTGGAACTCCCTTCCCTCTACCATACGACTGTCACGATTACACCTGCTTTCGCAAACTTCTTAAAACCCAGCTCTTCCAGCTAGCCTACGAATAAACCTCACTGCCTATACTCCCCGCTTTGTCTATGAGCGCCATGAAACCGACAGGTGACCGTGCACGGTAAAAATCCTTTTAACATAACATAACAAATGGTCCATCTTGTTCACAATGAACCAAATGAATCGTTCCTTAGATGTAGGACGAACGCTACTACAAAAGGAGGCTTACCTTATTTTGAAATTTACAGTGCACAGACAGGGTTGAACAATTTATCTGAGGTAGCGAGATTGTGAAATCCCTATGAGACAGAAGCCACCGATAGTTGTGGTGTAATTTTTCATTTTCTCGGAGTTACTTGGTTGCTGGTACACATACTTGGCAGTTTGTAAAATAAGATCTAGCTTAGCGCCATCGTAAAGATCATCACCTCTACATTCATAAGCGTGATTAAAATGTAACTACACGACAGATTGTGCTCCATAAAGCATGTGCGTCTATCAAATAAGCCCATAAGCTATTGTATAAAAATAAAGGAGTCCTTAGAGCCCAGCGCCTTGGCCGTAGAGCGCGCTCATATATGAACCGGGCTATCACATGTCCCACAATTTCGAAAGATTTTACTTTCAAAAGAAACGGATAGTAAATACCTAGTTGCCATTTAGAATGGACATCATGTCCAATAAAGAACGAGTGCGCTTCTTGCTTTAGAAACATCCACTCTGCCGATCAAAAACATGCAAGGATAAGGGCAGTGTTTGTTGATTTAATCACATTACATACGAGCGCGCTATATTTTATACATTAAATGGGTGACTACATGTCCCACAATCCTTATGCACAGCTCTTCGAAATAAAACGAGCAAAAAACCAAGCCGCCATCTTGATTCAATTGGGATCCAGGCGGCAGGGAGACTTGTTTAAAAGGTAATGTGACAGCGGAACGAGTGGGTACATTTGAAAGATCATTGGTTTTGAATACTATCCTAAAACGCCGGTATATACTTTTTTCACAGGACTAGAGCGCATCTTAAATATCACACTGAGGCATTACACGAAATAAGACGGGTATGTCCCCTTTCCTCCGCACGAGCGGTTTGTTACATAGTTACATGGCGATTATTGCCGATAATTCTTAAACGTGTTCTTGTTTTCGGCTCTCTGTAGATACAGTTACCATAGGATACGCAACATGGTGGGCTAACTGGCTCGTTTGCCAGTGTGCAAGCAATACAGCTGTTTTAAGTATCAAAAGAGAAACAGTAAAAGAACGAACACTACGAGAAAGGTATGCCGAAGTGTGGATACCTCCTTTAAATCAAGTAAAGACACGATAAACACAAATGACTAATACATGTCATTTTTTTGATTAGAGTTGTGTGGTTTATAGAACCAGGAGTCAGCGCATATCGCGTTCGAATCTAAAAGAGAAGGTCTTTGTGAGAATAAGGAAATCTTCCCTACAGTCCCCCGCCTTAAAAGAATTCGGTATGCATACTCAGTTTGAGTCAGATACAGTCTGTAAGGACCTTTGTGTAGCTAAATGGAGACTAGCTTCGAATCGTGTAAATAAAACTTGATTATTTTCTTTACATCACTTACAGACAAAAGAAAAAGCCCTGATGAGAGTCCAGGAACTGGTTTCATGGCCTCGAAACGTGTCGTCAAGCTTGGAGGAATAAATGATCTATTACAGTAGAACCTAGCAGTGACTAGACTAGAAAGTATTGATTAATCTCATCCATTTGACTGTATTCCTCGTCTTTTGATTTTGTCTTTCATTACCTGATATCAAATATACATGTACATAATGTGTTTTTGTGTAAGAATTGTTTTTTGTATGGATGATGTTTATTGATTTTTTGATCTATGTTTGTAAATCATTATGTACAATAGTGTAAATAAATGAATGTGCAGCTGTTCCTTTTTTGCTAATTAATGCCAAAAAAAGTTTTTGAAAAAACAAAAAATGAATGGTATAAAATAAAAATACCAGGTCGAAATTCAATAAATATTTTTGACCTATATAAAAACTGTGTTGCGTAAAAATAAGGGTGGTGTGGGCACACTTTCTGCTGTTTACTTTAAAAAGGGTCCAGCCCACTCCATGCCCTGATGGACCCAACTCCTTAGGATTATGTAGTTTCATCTAGGCAAACATCAAAATCCTCCCTCTCTTTGTTAGATCAATTTTGCTGGGAAGTTAGATGGATCCACTAGGGACCACCTTAACGCGTACCCATTGCGGAGAGATCGCAATTTCCTCTAATGCAGTAACGTTCTGTGTGCCACGTGACTGTCCAGCAAGGTCGAAATTCAGGAAGACACTTTGGGGGAAATGATCACTGAGTGCTATGTCATAAACAGTGAACTCTAGAAACCGTATTGTAGAACGCTGGTAGAACAGTAGGAAGTCTATCATACTGTTATCCCCCTTACATTGTAAGTACACCTCACTGTGACCGGCATACTAGTTAGTTCATTACAAAACCCCAAGTTGTATTTCAAAATAAAATCGTTTAGAGTATCCCCAGACTCCGAATGAAGAAAGTAAGTAGTCTCACAATGGTCAGGGGATGTCATACCACATGCCTTATTAGATGTCACGGGGAATGTGCTTATGTTGAAATCTCCACCCCATAAAATAATTTGATCACTACAGTTAGAGGGAAAAGCCTTCTCTAGGTCATGATCTACTCGGTGGAGAGCTGTAATAACATCCGTTGAACACGCGTTGTTGTCAAAATTAACAATAGCTAGAGAAGCATGTGCAGAGATTACAAGAGACACAATCTGGTAAAAAAAACTCGTTACAATTGCTGTAGTTTTTAAAGGAGCCAAAATGTTTCAGACAAATACACAGCCCCCCTTTTAGTTGCCCGTGCTTGGACTCCGTCGCTGGGCTGTGAAATGTTTGAAAACCATTTAGATGGATAGGCTCAACTGCCCAGGTCTCCTGTAGACAAAGGATGTTAAATTTGGACATGGAGTCCACCCAGTCATTCATAATGTATTTTTGGCGTAAACCAGCAACATTCCAATAGAGGACATTAAGGGCTAGCCCCAGTGGCTACTAACAGCCAAGACAGGATAATCCACAAGACCACGCTCTGACATTTCTGAAGGCACAAACACCTCGTCAATCTCAGTTTGTGGCCCCCCTTTCATACGGAGTGACGGATGCAGGAACACACTGGTTTTTCTATTCTATTCACCATTACTGCACCAGTTGCATTAAGCCTCTGTGTGTTCTTGCCTTCACCAGTACTGCTCTATACAATGTTCCTCTAGCACTTGAGTTAGTATGGGAACCATTTGCAGTTATGAGTGGTGGAGGAGGCAAAAGGTTTGGTGCCTACTCATCTGACAAACTGAGGTTATACAATATTTGCAAGGTCAGAAACCTTATTAGGCCCTCTCGGGTATGATATTTGAATCTCTGAATTTGTGAGTTTCCATTTTAGCATGTGAATTAGAGGGTATTGTTCAAAATGACTTTTTTTACACTGTCTTACATTTGGAAGGCAGGAATTCATAGAAAGACAAATGGTAATAACACTTGTTCTACTATTCAGCATCCCCCCAAGTTTGTCAATAAAAATGGTACCTCACTTGTGTGGGTAGGCCTAGAGCCTGCAGCAGGAAATGGCCCAAAACTTATTGAGGAGACGTAAAAAAATAATATTCACCTACCAAACCCAGTCATTTCTCAAAACTAGACTGGGATTTTCCCCGCTAAATATGAAGTTTGCAAAGTATTCTGGGTCAGAAAACGTTGAGGGATCCACGCAAGTCACACCTCCTTGGACTCACTCTGGTGTCTAGTTTTGAACGCTGAGCCCAGGACCAAAAACGCAGGTGCCTCCCTTGCAAAAACGGTATAAACAAAGGGTTGTACCCAGAAAGCGTCACTGGGACCTGGGCTATCAAAGTGATAAGAGGAAGGGGTCCCAGTAATCAAGGAACAGTTTACTAAATGATAACAAATAAATCAACCAAGAAACAAATCTGTCCACATTGTTTTAATCACAATGTGAAATGTATATAACAAATATATAATTTAGTCTCAAAACGTGAACATGGTTTCGCAGTGCCCCGAGTATAGCAAAGAGACAAGGGAAGGGGAAGTGATCCTGTGAGGAGGAAGTGGAGGGGAGGAAGAAGAAATTCTCAAGTGACAATTTAATCAGTATATATACATCATTTGTCTTCACTACACAGTGTGTGTAGAGATGGGGACCACAAGGTTCAAATAATTATTTCCATACAACAACATACTCCACATGGTTCAGAAAATGAAAACAATGCGGCGTGGAGTTGGTAATCCGAATAGTTGTCGACGTTTCGACCCCCTAGTGTGCAGGTAGAGTTGCTATCCTTGCTGTGGGGTCTTCATCAGGACAGGGGTGGGGACACACCACGAGTGGGTAAATGGACGACCCCTGATTTAATCTAATGGCATGGTCCAAGGTATCGTCGGGTGAGGCGGAACTAAGAGGCTGATACACGCGATCAAAAATGTGATGGCGGTCTGGTTAAGTCAGGGTAAGGCTTCGTAGTTAGTCGATCAAGGAGATTAATCGCGTCCCGCAACGAGCTCCATTCGCAATTGCGTGTATCAGCCTCTTAGTCCAAGAAATGTGTGGCTCTACCTAAGTTTTCTTACCAAGAATGCCCTGAATACCTCAAGCTTTGCTAACAGGTCACATTTACCTCACATTTGTGTGTGGGAAGTGTTGTGACCACCACCCAGGCAAAGATTTTCCACCACCCAGTGTTCCCCTCAGTCTTCCAATAAAAATCATACCTCACTTGTGGGTGCCCAAAGCAGCGACAGCCTAAACAAAGTATGAAAAGAACTACCCCTTTGGGCCCACATTGGTTCCCCCTCAGTTTTTCCTTTTATAAGTTTTAAGGATCTCTGCTTTGGGAACCCATACAAGTGATGTATCATTTTTTTCTGAAGACTGCGAGAAATGCTGGGTGATGGAAACTTTGTGCCAGCGTAGTGTTCAGACAAGTTTTCCACACAGCAAAGCGGCAGTCCACGCACATCGCTAGCCAAGCGGCAGTCCACGCACATCGCCAGCCAAACACAGAACGTCAGCTAAACTCCAGTTCACACACATACACAAACTTTCCCCAGTGTCTAGTGGTTTTCTGCCACCCCCCCTCCCCCCCCAGGAGCAGATATGCCTAAAAATATCGCTGATCTGCCCCCAAAGCTGCCAAAAAGGGAGGGAAACCATTATTAAGGAGTCCCTCCCTGATATGCCCATAAACATATCTCTGCTGCCTAGTGGACTTTCTGACCCGTCAGGGAGCCTAAAAACCGTGGCTGTTTTTTGGAGGGGGCCATTGGCATCGCCAATTATTGCCGACCCCCACCCCTCTTTTATAAAGAAAAGAAATGTGGATGTTTAGTGTGATTTCTAATAACCATCATCTGTCCTCCAGGGCGGGCAGGAAGACGGTTCTTTTTTAGCTCTCGGCATCAGAGAGCTTCTTGAAATCAATACGGTTGAGGAAGGGGACTTAAAGCCCCGCCCCCTCTTCCCACTGGAACGCGTCATAGCTTAGGCTAAACGCAGGCTTCTCACTGTTAAGGTGGCTTCTTAGTCCATCCTTGTTGCCGCCTTGTCTCGTTTCGGCACCGCCCACCGGGATTGGATCGTTTACCGACAGCGTTACACAATGGCCATTAATTACGAGGTGAGCAAAATTTATTTTCTCTTTACCTCTGCCTCTCTCCCCGAGCAGACCCTTCCCTATGACGCTCGGAGACACAGCTGCTTGTTATATATATGTAACAGTCACTCGCTATCGTTTTTAATGTATTTGTTTTTTCATAAGGTGCCCGTAACGCTCGTGTTAATGAGTATGCACTTTGTCCCATTTAAAACACTGGGCCGGACTTCAAAGTACTCCACTTAATTGGGGCTCAGAGCAAAACGTTTGAAGACCTATAAGGGACAGCGATGAATGAATACCTAGCAATATCTCTGATCGGAGCGCTGCTCCTTCTGCCTGTTCTTCGTGGCGCAGGGCTGAAGCGTGTCTCTCCTCTAGTGGGCAGGATTGCAGTGCTGCATCCGTCGGCGTTGGTAAATACGGCAGAAATGTGAAAACAGCCGGGAAGCAGGCCCCAACGCATTTTAGGTGGAAATGAGAAAATGTTACACAGCATCAGAATTAAACTTCCATTCCTGCACCGACAGTAACTTATTGCGCTATGGGTGGGGAAACGGTTGGCCACATGGGATACGAGAACGGCAGAAGTTGATGTAAATGTGGAGAAAAAAATCTCATTCAGTTCCTAGGCTGTGGCATTCGTACATATAGACGGTCTAGTGGTGCAGTATGAAGCTGCTGCAAGCCCCACCTCCCATCAGTACGCGGGCTCGGGAGACGTCATCAAATGATTGCTTAGCAGGTGTACGCCACGGCCAACAGGACGACTTGGTGAACCGCGTGAAGGGGAGCGTGTTGGTAAGTAGAGTCATGTTCTGCAGCTCCTGCTCTGTTATCCCTAATTACCGCAGTCCGTACAGTGTCCTTTCCCGGTTGTCATGGCCCCTCCTCCTCTTCTCCGCGGGGAGGGGTCAGCTGCCCACACTCACTCAGCGCTGCCTACTTTCCCCCAAATTGTTCAGTATCTTTTCCGGACTACCTCTGCCACCAGCTCTGTACCCATAAGCTCCGTTCTCATTCTTCTGTGGTGTAAATTTGTATTCCTCGATCTGCTGGGCTAGACTACCTTGAAAAGCCCACCCAGCTTGAGGAACGGGGTTCTATCGCTGCGGGCTAAGCTTACCTACAATAGGCTGACGCCTCTGACATGGAGGAGAATTCCAGGTAGTGTCAGCAGATAGTCTGGAGTAATGAATGGTTAAAAGTCTAAACAGAAAATCAGGAGAAACGGCCCTTACACTGACCCATCTTAGGGGAATTAAGTATAAAGATGACAGCAGCCCTGTCAACTTTCCCTACTTTATGTGCGATTTGGTGTTCAATTCTAGGTTTGTTCCTATTTGTGGGCTTGTAGTCTTGCATAGCTATATGCCATTGTAAAACAAGACTACAAAACCCAGAATCTAAACGAAAAAACCTGGACTGGAGAAGCACATCACGCATTGGATCTGGGAAACTCAGCAACTTTGAGGCAAATCAAAATAGTTCTGTAACCAGTGGCACAATCTATAACTGATGGCTCAGTGGAACGAACTTATAGTGCCCATTTAGAGCAACCCCCACCCCTAAATACTAACAAATAATCCCTTGGGTCTGGTGTGCTTCATGGTCCCCTGGGGGCAGATTGGGAGCTACTGTATCCCCTGCTCCCCCCGTGGTGGTGGGGGGCAAAAAGACTAAAAATGCCCACATTGATATGGGGGAGCAAAGGCACTTTGATACGGTATCTAATGACATTCTTCGACATCGTCTGGAGGTAGTAGGGATTATCGGAACCGCCTTAGAGTGGTTCAGATCATTCCAGAGGGGCTGATCTTTTCGGGTATCTGCCCGCCGTTTCTTTCACAATCCCATTCCATAGGTCAAAGGGTCCCTCGGGGCTCTGCATTAAGCCTGTCTATGTTCAATCTATACGCCCAGCCACTAGCGGATGTACAAAGGATTGGGACCTAACAATGGTATCATATGCTGATGATACCCAGCCTGTGATCACCTTAGCTGAAGGGCCATCTACATCGGCCACTAGGTTCAGAGACGGGATGGCAGCAGTAGCCCAATGGATGGCAGACAACTGTCTTCAGCTTAATGCGAACAAAACTGAGGTCCTACTGGTGGGGAAGAACACCGCCCTTTGGAATGAGCATTGGTGGCCGGCATCTCTGGGGACTATGCCAACGCCTAAGACATTGGTTAAGAACTTGGGAGTCTGGATGGACTCCTCGCTTAGTTTTCAGACCCATACTGAGCGAGTGGCTGCCACATGTGTGGGTCTGCTAAGGGGCCTCAATCCTCTCCTGAAGTTCTTTGAACCAGCAGTGCGACAGCCCATTGTCCAATCCACTATATTATCGCGACTGGACTATGCTAGTGTGCTATTCTTGGGGGCCAATAAAGCCGAGACACAATGACTACAACGAGTCCAAAATTCGGCAGCGAGAATTTTGGTGGGACTCCCCAACCGATGTTCGGTTAGAGCTACGATCAGAGGGTGCATTGGCTTCCGATTTATGCCTGGAATCAGCTCAAAGCTCTGTGTCTGGCATTTAAGATCCTTAAATCTGGGAGCCCGGAATTCTGACCCCATATGTTCCTCACCGAAACCTACGTTCGTTGGGACAACACTTGGTGATTGTACCACGGACTAAACTCTGCCGATTTGGTGGTCGGTCGTTTCGGTTCATGGCAGCCAAGCTATGGAACTCCTTGCCGGTCCATATTCGCTGAATGGAGGACTTTCTGGCTTTCAGGAAAGCAATTAAAACCCTCCTTTTCCCTCTAACATAGTGTTGTGGATTATGATGACTGGCTAGCTCTCGGTGGATTATGTACCATTTAGATTTGCCAGCGCCGGGACGCCTCTTTGCTGGGGCAGCTGTGCGCTTTAGAAAATTCATAACATAACTTTCCCAAGGGGCCACATCCCCCTCCCTGGTATCTAGTAGTGGATCCCTGCTTGGGGATCTCTCTCCTGCGGAGATCTTCAAGCAGGGATCCACTAGGTAAGAGTACCATCGGAAAGGGGATATTCTCCCCTTTCCAACAATACCTTTCCAGTGTCTTTCCGTGCTAGGGGGCCGAGATAGCCCCAAGAGGACCAAAGCAGGGAAACTGAAACAAGCCATTTGAAACTGAAACAAGCCCAATTCTAATGTTAGCACCCATTGCCATTACATTGAGGAAAAAAAATATACCCCTGCAGGTTGGGGGAAACTTTCTCACTGCCAGGCTTAAAAAAAAACAGAAAGGAAAAGGAACACCCTCTGCTGTTTACAGCAGAGGGATTAGGTGGTGGTGGTGTGCTGAGCATGTAATGGTTAGGTCCCCGTTACACTAGAGCCACAGCCAAGAACGTCCTCAGAACTCAAGGGGTTAACCAGTTTGCTGCTTAGAACGTTCCGCGCCAGTGCGGAACGTTCTATTAAGAGGGCGGGGCCGCGTCCGCCAACGGACGTGCGCAGCACTACCGAGGTAGTGTTACGGGTGGTTGGCCAGGCTTTTAGCTTTCTAGTTTATCCTTTAATAGCTCCTCTTTCATTTTATAGCTTGCATTTTAATGTTTCTTAGAGGATGCTACTAGTCTCCACGCACTGTCAACTGGTCACTTCCTTGCTGCTCATTTAATCTACAGGGTGCTGAATCCAACACGGCCATCTCCTCGGAAAACCAGGAGGATAGTATGGACTTCTGCAGTGAGTTTATGTGCATTTGTAGAACGTGTTATTACCCGCAAAGGTATTCTCATGCTGAGCTGTCTCTCGCCTCAAAGTAAAAGGTTACTGGAAGAGCCTAGCCTTCAGCTTCTTGTGGAATTTAAGAAAGAAAAAAAAGGAGATTTTAGTATGTATCAGAAGGATGTTCCACATTTTAGGAGCGATGTAGGAGTTCGACCTTCAATTCATTTTTTTATGTGTTCATGGGTTGTGCGTTAACTAAAGTCAAACTGAGTGGAGGTTTCTGAATGGCTGATGAAAGGAGATATTTCAGGTAGGCAAGGCTGGTGTTGTGTAGTACTCTGAATGTGGGTGAGTAGTTTGAACTGATTGCACATGTGTATTAGTAGGCAGTCGAGCTCCCTAAGGTGTAGTGTGAAGTGAGCCCTAAATGGAAGAGTGAGGACGAATCTGGCTGCCATGTTCTGGATGGTTTTACTCTTCCTGGAGAGTTGCTTGGAGATTCCAGCACACAGTTCCAGTAGTCCAGCCAGAGGGTGAGGGTTTGTTTGATGTTGTTCCAGAGCCATTTGAAGATCTACCTCAGCTTCCTAAGAGTGTGGCAGTAGTATGCCTTGACAGCCTTTCACTTGTGCAGAAATGTCCAATGTGTTGTCAATGATGATATCAAGGTTCCTGAACTAGGAGCAGGAGTGGGTTTGAGTCCAAAATTGGACAGATACCAGGTGGAGTCCTAAAATGAGGTTAGTTTTTTTTACTTATGTTTTGTCAGTGGTAAGCATTAGACAGTTGCATTTCATCCAGGTGGCGGCCTCTGTCGTGCAGGCGATAGATGAGCTTGTTCCTGGTGTAGAGTCTTTTTGTCAGGGGGGTAGTACGAGTTGTGTGTATGAGAGAATGTTGATGTTGTGGGAACAGATGGTATTGGATGATTTGTGAACAGTGATGTTGTTGGATGAGAAAATTGGGTCCAGGAGAAGTCCAGAAACATGAGTGGAACCGGTGACAGGCTGGGTGAGGCCAAAGCTACTGATATTTTCAAGGAAAGCAATCAATTTTGGGTTGGTGCAGTCTGCCAGGTGGAAATTTAGGTTTACCAGGATGAGAGGGTACTGGAATTGATGATGATGGATGCAATGTTACTTTATGTCTGCAATATAGCTGGCTTAGTTTGGACAGGGTTTTGGTGGTTTGTTAAGAGGGTTTTGCACAAGTTAAAGCCGATTGACCATAGTTTATGAAGGTTTTACCATTCCAAGATGGACAACATGCTAGTTTTGTTATTCGAAGCATATGCCCAAAGTGTTTAGGCAGAGGCATGTCTTCCATTTTCTACTTGTATTTTAATTGGTCTTGAATGTGTTGTTGAGCTTGCATTTTAATCTGATATTGTCAGATGTTGAATAAATGAATGAGTCGGCAGATGTATTAATAAATGCACAAGTGCAAAGTTGAGTTACAGAGAGCCTGTATGAGGACTTACGTGCTTAAAACCACACAAGGTACTTAAACTTGTATTGGTATTGCCAATGCTGCTTTTAATTTAAAAAAAGTGTATTGTATTGTAATTGCATTTATATAGCACTTACTATCCCAGACAAGGCATCAAATCGCTTTTTCGGCAAGTAGCATGCTACTCCGGAACCCATAAATAATTAGTGGTGAATTAGTATAGTGAAAATAATTAAGTAATTTGAGTGGTGGATAGGTTAGTCAGGTACTTGGATTGGAAGGATAGAAGAGGGAAAAAGTTTAGTAAGTAAACAACTAGGAGAGCTTTCATGGCAGATTGGGACATGTAACAAATTAAATGTTTTTCAAGTAGTTGGTCATAGGCAAAAACGTGTCAGACAGACAACATGAATGACAGCTTTAATTTTCCACAAGTTGACCGCAGTTATATAATAAAATTAGGATCAATGCTAGCAACCAACTACATTTTTTAGGTCCCCAACATCTTTTGGAAAAGTTTCCATAATTCACAAACTTGTATATTTTACCGACATGATCTAGTGTGGAGATTTTAGGTACAGCTAGAAGGGCAGAAGCGCTTGACCTACTAGGATTCAGACATAGGGATAAACATTTTGCCCAGGGGTCTCCCAACCTTTTCTGTAATGAGAGCTACTTTATGTGCAATTAACTCATTGAGAGCCATTAATATTATTAGTGTTGTAAAAATGTCCAAATCAGACAAGATTAAATTAGTGGCCACCAACAAGCATTTCAATGCATCAGGCGTAACGGTCAGCAGTAATGTAACAAAGGCTTTGTTCATATGGAATGCCTCTATGTTAATAATACTTAACAGCCATAATTGCAATGCATCTGGTAATAATATTTGTAAAACATATCCCCAAAGCCACATGGTTTATCACTCAAATACCAGCTTTATATATATTTTGAGATTTCAGCCATTTCTCCTCAAATATCAGCTTAAAAGTACTGAAAGAAACATTTTCATTTCGAACACAATCTCAATTTTGGTATATGTTCAACCAAGCAAAAATGTAGATTTAATAAACTGGGCTGCACAGAGGAAGCTACTTACAGGTAGATGGAGAGCTAATAGTAGCTTACAAGCTACTCGTTGGAGATGGTGAATGCTACCAGTATTTTACATGCAACTCGCTGGAGAAGCCAGAGTTAGCCAATGCTCTTTTGCCCTACTTACAAACACTAAGAATAAAATGTGATGTATGAAAAGTTCAGTTAATTTGAGCCACTAGTAATTACTCTAGTCTGCATTCCAGTAGTTTTTTTAACTGTTCTACTACAAGCAAATAGTCCCAGTACGACAGTTATGCCTATGCACCACACCCGTTACTCCTAGCATGTTGTGCCACAGAAATCAAACCACCAAGTTCAACCTCATTGATAAGGCCCACCTAGCTTGAAATGTGTTTGGGGGTTGCATGTTACCATACAGAATGTGGTCTGGTGGAAAGTTCGGACTAGACTGTCATTCTCAAGGTGCAGCGAAGTTAATTTACATACAGTTGATTCATAGCTGTACTGTCAGAGTAAACGGGGCAGGGGGGGGGGGGGGGGGAGAAACAGTGACGGGATTACAGCCAAGGGAAATTATCAGTGATTCTGTTTTAACAGATGGCGACTATATTAAAAAAATAAATATCTGCATGCTTTATGTCTGGAAATAAACAAAAAAATTACATATGAAAATCATCAGTGAAGTTAATAACATGAGATGCATGGCAATGGTTATTAAGAAGTGTGCAGGTAATGATGCCTTCCTAACAAAAAAAAGCCCCTGAAGGCGGTCTAAGAAAAACCATAAGAGCAGTTCACATTTAAAACATAGAAAATACACAAGTTTAATACAATCATCTAAAATAGAGCCATGTTTTTGTGTCATTATGCACTTAAATATAAGGGACATCTGTGTTACTGATAAGGTACCTAAAACTTATTTTTTTCTTTTTTATAAAATGAGTGCTGTCCTTTCCAAATATATATTTTAAACATTAATATACAATGTATTAAAAATGCAAATGGTCAGAATCTATTCTTTATTAACACTTCTGTGGGAAGTGTCATATTTTATAAGAGCAAGCAAATGTAGGAGCAGAACTCAGACCCACAAAATCTTAAAGACACCCCAAAAGATTATTTTCAAAGATTCTGCACTAGCACCCTTGATCTGTTGTTAAAGAACACCTTCCTTAACATCAGACCCAACATTAGTTTAGCAGAGTAATAAATAGGTAAATGCAGCCACTCAATAACTGATTTCTAGATCATGGGAAAAAGTGTTATTACAAAAACTCCATTTAAGCAACACAGAGAAATAGATTTATGATATATGTCATGAAGACTGATACAAAGAACATAGTTAAGAAATCAGAATTATTCAAAATCTCAATAAACAGCCAAACCATAAATAGAACACACAGTGTCCCTAGAGAAAAGGGGTTGGACTCAGAAAATTCTACGACAGATTCACAAGCAAAACAGACAGCATCTCAAGAGAAAAGTGAAAGTCTCTGGCTCACCCACAAAACCTCGGGTTTTTATACATCTATACTACTATTATAAAGAGAGAACTGTGTCCTTTGAGCCAGGTAAACTCGAAAAGTACACCACCAATTCAAACACCCAAGACATCTTTGAAAACTTCATGGCAAGCAGAAGGACATAGGCTATATAAAAATAAAAAATATACGATCTTTAAAAAATTTACGAATAAAAAAAAAAAAAGTAGTCCCTTGGAAGTAGCGCCGGCCTCGACGTGCGTGATGACATCGGGAGCGCGGGGAGGAGCGGCGTTCAGGAGCAAGAGGAAGAGTGGCCGACATGAGCGCGGGGAGGAGCTGCGGACAGGTGGGGAGGAGCGGCGAGCGGACAAGCGGTGAGGAGCGGCGAGAAGCGGAGGAGCAGTGGAGCGGTAAACTCAGCAGCGCGGGGAGGAGAGGCAGATGAGGTAAGTGAAGCAGCCGCGGGTGCGCACCAAGGGACGGGCGGGGGACATGAACACTGAGTGCTCAAAAAGCATTTTCCTCAAAGTCGGGACGTCGGGGGAAACAAAGCGTGGGCAGAAGCGGCCAGGACCTACGACGGGCGGGGGCCATAAACACTGAGTGCTCAGAAAGCCTTTTCCACAAAGTCGGGACGTCGGGGGAAACAAAGCATGGGCAGAGGCGGCCAGGACCTACGACGGGCGGGGGCCATGAACACTGAGTGCTCAGAAAGCCTTTTCCACAAACTCGGGACATCGGGGAAAACAAAGCGTGGGCAGAGGCGGACAGGACCAACAAAACGGCCGCTCTGCTGCGTCTCTCCTGCTGTGATGCTGCCCCCAGCCCCTTCTGCCCCGGGCAACGCCGGGGCGGGCTGCTAGTATTTTATAAACTTATAAGCAAAAACTGTAAATTCAGCATTGCTTGGCTGGTGATAACACATATTGGACAAATCATTGGAACTGCTGCGGAAACGTCGTTGGGTTTGTAACATTTAATACACGAATGAGAGGGTCATTCCCAATGCACGCACTATGAGGAAAATAAAGAGTTATGTTACATTATCTTGTGCTCTGCGAAGAATCAGGGGACAGAAGACATGCAGGGGGACTTAATGGAAGGGGTAATGAGTAGGAGCAAGAGGAACATATCTGAAAAGTATCCATATAAATTAAAAATGGTGTCCTAGTCAAGAAATGAGGCACACCTAAAATCGTGTTAACACTTCTTAATGACATTTAAATCATTTAAAGGGCAATGTTAATCATTCATCAGTTACGTCTTGAAAATCATGATAAAAATCTTTAATATTCAAAGTTAATTGTCACTCAAAATTGTGCAGCAATAAAAACTTCCACCTCAATGATCTGGTCATGACAGTGTATGTTAATCGCAAAAAGAAAAATTGATGTACAGAATGTAGAACAATGTCATACATTCACCGCAGTACAGAGAACTGGGCCTAAATCCATTGTGTTTTTGCTCACCATGCCATTCCAGTTTGGACCGAGCAATATGCAAATCAGTCTTGACCCTGCGCCCAATGAGAACAGTCCAGCACAAACTGCCAGGCCAGGTCGTCCCTGGACTAGAAACAAGACTCCTAGGACAAGTTTCGGGCTTTCAGCCCTCGTCAGCCAGGATAGCTTGACTCCAGTGGCATGGAGAGCACAGGACCCACGTCTGGGCATACCCATCCCACTCGGGGTGACAAATGTTGTTATTCAGCATGTAAGGGGTGAAGGGGGTAGGGGAATCGCAGTTTTTCAGAACATTTCCGATCCCAGGGCAGTCTGTGTATTGTTCAATTATCCAACAATATAGTATAAATATAAATTACATCATTTTATATTTGTTAGTTTGAGACTACGTGGCAACAAAGAAACCATAAGGTTTAAGAGCTGGAGATAAAGCACCCAGAAAACTCAATGTCCAACTGGTCTGGTAATGGCCCTTCAAAAACTAGCTTAAAACGAATATTAGGCAAAAATTCAAGTTATATTACAGAAGGTCATTTATGCATAACTTTCCAATAATTATATTAGCTATAATCCTTGTAATTTAACACATCTACTATAGTCTATAACACAAGATGCGTATAAAGCGTATATATGTACGGCCTTAAGAGGGCAAGGTCCCTTTGGGTGCCCGACCAGATAGTAATTTTAAAAGGGCATTTAGACGGATTCCTATATTCATTGCCTTAACCGTGCCGGGGGGAAAGGGGGGAGGGGGGTAGACTTTACAAATAACCTAAATTGTAAAGGTAATCCACGTCAGTGATTTAGTTCCTGTTTAAGCTATATCCAGGTTGCTGTGTCTTTGTGTTTTGTCGTGTAGCACATTACTCTTTTATAGTGTACTGTAATAAGGGAGTAGGTAAAGTTCTCTTATGTTTATTCATAGGGTATTATATCTTTAACCCTTTACGTGCGAATTTTCACGCAGTGCAGCAGTTGTATTGAGTTGGCGGAGTTCTGACGGCCCCTGGCCGTCCTCCACACACGCCCATCGTGACATCGGACGGCCGGGGGAAATCCGACGCACGCAAG
Organism: Lissotriton vulgaris; assembly: GCF_964263255.1. NCBI lineage: Eukaryota > Metazoa > Chordata > Amphibia > Caudata > Salamandridae > Lissotriton > Lissotriton vulgaris. The sequence goes on along the minus strand of NC_141691.1, from coordinate 617,408,635 downwards.
GGGTTAAATATGTGATGTATTAAATTTAAAATGTGCGTTATTAGAAATTCTAGATTGTAAGAATGTTGGCTCATAGACTGCCCTGCTGCTGTGGCTGGCTGTCATGGGTCCTGTTGCCGAATAATCTTCTTTGTGGAAATCTACACTTCGTCTGGCTGTTTCCCAAGGAGAACCATACTACAATTTATGCAGACGCTTCAGTAAACAATTCAAGTGAATCAATTTCTCATAAGAACAATACTAAGAAACCTTTTGAAATCAGAATGAATGCAGCATGTTATAGGTCTGGATCAAAATTTCATATGGGAAACAACACTAGTCGTCGTGCACAAGGAAAAAATGCTACTGTTAAAAAAATTGGGCATTTTTATACGGTGTGCAGGTCAATAAAAAACAAATTTATAGTTAGTCAACTTGATGTGGAGGAAGGGTCTGTATGTGATGCAATTGAGTGTGGAAGTCAGTGCTTTAATGGATTCTGAGAAAAGATGTAAGGGACCAATTTGTGAAGTACAAATAGGTTGAATTAAAGTTTGAATCATGGCAGATTCTGGATCACCTATAACAATTCTAGCAGAAAATACTTTTAATACGTTTTGGGTCCAATAAGTTACTTAAACCTACAAGTGTTAATCCCAAGACATTTGGTGAATACAACATCTTAAGAGGACAGATATTTACACTAAAATGTACGTGGCTGTCAATGGTCGTGATATTAGGTTGGCAAGATCTGGGTAAGCTTGGTATTATACTTAGACCTGGACATTCTGTGGGGATTTACCTATTTTGTCTGTGGAACTTAAAAATCAATATGAAAATGTTTGCATGATTGACGTTCTAAATTTACCAATGTTTTCGACAATAAGGTTGGGGTAGTCAATGGGTTACAACACACCATTAGACTGAAAAGTAATGCCACTCCTGTAGTACATAAGTTCAGACCTGTTCCCCTTTCTGTCAGGGGTCATCTTAAAAAGTATTGAATGATGTGTGCTCAAGGTAGAATAACACCTGTTTAGTCTTCTAAATGGGTTTGAGCTGCTCTTGTCGCACGGAAGAGTTTAGGTGATGTACGCTTGTGTGCAGATTTGAGAGTTCTCAAATCGAAATATCCGTGTAGACGGTCATACCCTTCCGAGAATTCACAAGAAGCTAGCTAAGCTAGGCGAAGTAAGTATTTTACCACAGTAGATTTATGTTCTGCGTACCAACAAATTCCTTTATCAGTTAATTCACAGCCATTGACAGCCTTTGTGAAACCATTTGGTGTGAACATGAACAAAAAGATGCCATTTGGATTGGCTTCCGCTGCCAGTGTATTTCAAAGGCATATGGATCAAATGTTCGGAGGGGAAAAAGGTATCCAAGCTTTTCAAGATGATATACTAATACATACTGAGAGTTTGGATCAATGTGTATTATTATTAGAAAAAGTATTGAATATTGACCTCTGTAAATTTATCATGGAAGAAGTGAATTATCTGGGCCATAACATCTCCCATGAAGGTATTGAACTTAAATTGTCTTTGTTAAATGCTATTAATAATGCACCTGTACCTCCTGACAAAGATTCTCTTAGAACATTTCTTGGTTTAAGTGAATACTATGCCAGATTTGTCCATGGGTAAGCGGTTATTGTCCAGCCACTGAGGAATCGATTAAGGAAAAATGTCAAGTATGTTTGTATGGAGGAATTTCTTATGTCTATTAAAGAGTTGATAATGAATGCTAATGCATTCAACCCTTTTACTCATGATGAAACGAGTGTTATAACTGTAGACGCTAGTTCCAAAGGAAGTGGAGCGGTGTTAAATCAGATTATTAAAAGGACTAGAGTGGACTGTATCGATCGCCTCTAGAACACTCAGTCAGGTTGAAAAAATTATAGCACCAAAGAACGCAAAGCGTTAGCGTGTTCATGCGCTGCCGAGAAATTTAAAATGTATATTTGGGGCACTAAGTTTCAGTTATATACAGACCATAAACCCTTGATCTATATGTTGGGAGGTCGTTGGTCTAATAAGCCATCTTCATTACTCAGACTTATTTCACAACTGCAAGAGTTCAATTTTGACATTAAATAGTTGCAAAGGGGATACATTTCAGGGCAGACTGCTTATCACGTCTACCTGTAAAGAATAATGATGATTATGATACTGATACTGATAAGAGTGACTAGGAGTTTGTTTTGACTGTGGGTGATATTACAGAAGAAAACAACATAGGAATAGTTTGAGAACTGTGAAAAGAATGACTGTTTCAATTGTGTTAAGACATTTCTTATTGAAGGATGGCCTTGTAATAGAAGTAGGTCTTCTGATGTAACGTTTTTTTCCTCAGGCATCATGTAACGTTTTTTTCCTGAGGCATCAACGACATTTTAGTTAGACAGTATATAGGTTTGCAAGGGAAAATCATTGCATTGGTCCACCATGGACATTTAGGTATCACTATTAGGAAGATTAAACAAACGTATTGGTGGCCAGGTGTTGATGGTCAAGTCAAGCTTTTTGTGGAATAGTGCTCTGAATGTTTGTGTTCTGATAAATATTGGAAGATATCTACAGCACCATTGTGTCCTGTGGAATGGCCTAAAGGCGCATGGGAAAAGTTAGGTCTAGATTTTTCTGGTCCTTTTAATGTTCATAGTGGTGACAAAAGATATCTTATTGTTGCCATTGATTATTTTTCAAAGTGGTTGTATTTTGCTTTTGTCAAAAATGCTGATACTTGGAGCTTTTTTTTTTTATTGAAGGTTTGGCTGAAGAAATTGTTACAGATAATGGGACGCATTTTGTAGCTGGAGAGATGAACATGTTTTTAAAAAAAAATTACATCAAGCATATTTGTGCACCTTTGTTAGTCCAGCATCCAATGGTTTTTTGGAAAGTGCAAACCGTTTGTTAGAAGGTGGTGTACAAACTGCTGTTGCCAACAAATTGGACGTGACTGAATATTTACATCACACAGTTAGGAATTATAATATTACGCCCCATAGTACTACAAATGTTTTGCCTTATGTTCTATTAAGGGGTATTCTCTGCTTAACACTCATTTAATCATCTCACGGTGTACATACCCCCCCCCCCCAAATCTATTTTCTCTTACTGCCTTTCTCACCTACGTCCTCACGCACCTCAGCTTTAAACCTCTCCTCTTCTCCTAATCTGAGCGCTTACCTCACCCCTCACTGTCGCTAAATTCTCTTTATCTCCCCTTTTCTCCCCTCCGCCTCCCTATCTACTGATTCATTATGTCCCTCCTCAACCTCATTCATCCGTTCCTCCTCAATCCTGCCCCACCTCCAAACACCCCTCCCTCACCAAACATGGACCCAATTCCTGGACAATCCCTTACCCTTCCAATCTCTCTAAAAATGCCAAGAAAAAGTTTAAACATAATCAACTTATCCAACATCCCGAAACCCTGATTGTTGACCACTACCACAGCCTCACGTCCCACATTAAAACCAACTACATTTTCTATACCAAACGACCCTCCAAATGGAAAAGTACCTTCCTGTGCCACCTCCCAGTAACTAAATCAAGCAAAATCCCTTTTGGTTATAAACGATCCACCACTCCTTCCTCAGTTTTTCCTGGTGATATTAACATTTCCATCTTCAAAACCGGCAACATCCTGATTCAAGCCTCCAGACCCCACCTCTCCATCTTCGAACACTATTTCAGCACCTTACCCCACCAGTTGTCCACACCTACTCCTCCCCCCACACCTATGCATCCCCAAGCCCCCGCCCCATGGCTCTCCCCCGCCCCATGGCTCTCCCCCGCCTACCTGACACTAACCCCGCTCCCTCCTGTCACACCTAACCCCAATGCCACCTCCCTTCCTCTGACCTATTCTTTCACCTCTCCTGAACCCCCCTTTGAGTCATTTCCTACTCCTCTACCCCACCTACTCACCCCCAAGACTCCCCCGGGATCTCTCCCGCCACACCAATGCTAACCCCTCTCCTTCTTGACATTCCAGTCCTTTAAGATACACCCTTGTCTCTGTTCTCTACTCTAACTCCCTCCCTTGACTCAACCCCCCTACAATTCAACTAATCCACATATCATCCCCCAAAATACCCTGCCCCCTAATGACCGGCCCTCTCCTACTCCTTATCCCTTCCTAAACCCTCCTCCTTCCCCTCTAGACCAAACCTCTGACAAGACATCCCTTCTTGCCCTGCCAAACCCCCTCCACAAATTGCACTCCTACCCCCTACTCTGATTCTACGTCTCCTCACACCCTGTACGCCCTCTCCCCTCCTCATCCAGACTCAGAACAGATATCAATTCAAATCTTTTAGCTCCAATATCCGCTCCGCCTGGGCGCCCCCCCACCCTCATGCTCTGGCCCCCCAAAACGTCCATATCCCAAGCGTTGGTCAACCACGCCTCTTCACAGCCGTACGCACAGACCTCTTCGCACCTTGAGGGACTACTCCACTTCCGACATCTTGAACCTCTGCAACTCCTTCCTTAACAATTCCCCACCTAATGATCCATCCCTCCCTCACTCCAGCATCCCTGTCATTATGGGGACTTGCAGAATCCACTCTTCACCCAGCTCCCCCAGACCCCCCCTCAACTTACCACCATTCACTTATGCCCTCCTCCCAATACCATCCCCAAAACCCTGTCCTGCATGCTCTTGAACTGCCGCTGAGCTGTCCGACATGCAACGGAAATATCAGAAACCATCCTTAGCGACAATATTGTCATCGCCTTTTTGTCACAGAAACCTGGCTCAAAGATCACTCAACACTCATCTTTAACCTTCTCACCACCCCCTGGTTACTCCATTCTTAGAAAAGACAGATCTGAAAGAATAGGGGGGAGGTCTAGTAATTATCTTTACAAGTGAAATACAACTCTCACTAGTAAATAACACAGACTTTATTACCTTTGAATACCTTGGAGCCAAACTGAAGATGAAAAGCTCCCCCTCAATAAGACTACATAATATCTACCACCCACCTGGTGAACCTTTGCCCTTTGCAGAGGAACTATCAAACCTTCTCACACAATCGTCACTCTCCAACTCCAAAAACCTCTTCCTAGGAGATCTCGACCTCCACTGGAATGATCCAGATGACCCCACAATCAGCCTTCTCTCTAATCTTCTTGAGACTATCGACCTCAAACAACTTTGCTACTCCCCTACCCACTCTAAAGGAGCAATCCTTGACGCCATTATCTCGAACGCTGACTTGGCGGCCCTATCAAACATAATCCCTATCGACTGGTCCGACCATCACCTCATATTGTTCACGATCTCCCCCCAAATCTCGCCCGCCCCAGCTAAAAACAATAAAGATAGGACTATGATCAGAAATCTTAAGCAAATCCCCCCTGGCAAACTTCAATCCCAACTTAGTCTCATCCCACCCTCTCTCGATGCTAACTAACTTACTGAGCACTTTAACAAAACTGTTGCTGAGGTCTTAGATCAACTTGCCCCGCTCCAACTTAAAACACAAAAAGTTCACCCTCCAAATCATGGTTTACCTCTGACCTCAACAAGGAAAGACGTTCACTTAGAAGAGATGTGGAATTTCTATAGCCCGACACCCAGGACATATTGTTTGGGGTCATGGGCAACACGTTTTAATGTATATTTTGTCCTTGGGACAAGTAGGCCCAACCCCCTGCAGCACAAACCCTTTGGCTGCCAGGTGCAGTACCACATTAAGGGTCAGGGAAAGGCAGTGCCTGCAGTTAAGTTAATATTTGTGTGCATATGTTAATGCTGTTCAAATTTTTATTTATGGTTCAATATTTTAAAGCCTTTATTATTAGGGTGAGCGCTCTAAGTAAATGTAAATTCTGACTGCACAACTGACAGTGGTTCCAGTATAAAAATAGGTGCACACAGTTTCAAAGTTTAGCAATATGGCCCTACAAAATCCTGCCAGAATGCAAATATTTGCAGAAGCATGAATGCAAGATTATTGATTCTTTGCTTACAATATAAAATGTTCCTAAAAAAATTAAAATGAAAGTAGGGAAAAAAACATTTTGCTAAACTACTGTAACATTTCAGGTACCATTTCTTTGCAGCATCATTTAGTAAAATATGTTCATGCATGCTAGTACTTCCCAAAAATATTCATATTGGAAAATCAATGTAACAAGTTTCAATATGATTATGGGAAACATAAGCATTGGCAACACCAGTAGGTCTGAAATTGGTGGTCAGCTTTATAGTTTTGGCAATGTGTGACTTGTTTTGACATGGTTTTTGTAAAACCTTATTAATGTGAGAGCTGCCGGGCCCTCCCCATTATAACAAATATTGGCAAAAGCAAAAATTGTTTTAGTCTCAAAAAAGCACACGCTGCCACATTAGTTATTGGCACTGAACAAAACTATTTTGAGTGCGGATATGATCCTTGCGAAAGAGCAGAATGCTGTCACTCACAGTGAAGGCAGCTGATACAGAGAGAGAATTTTAATAAACCCAAAAGGTCATGGTTTACGCCAGTCCAAATTAGGGGCCCAATTATTAAATAAAGTCTCAAAAGTGCACCCTTGGTATATGTCCTTGCATTAAGTGAAGCTATATGACTTTCGTACATTCACAAGAATGTAAAGAATTAGAGCACGAAATTGTACTCCTAGAAAATTTGTGAACTGCATTTTAGCATGAGCAAATCTGCATGTGTAGATTTGCTCATGCGAAAACCTGAGTGTTTGCAAGCTCATTCTCCCTCCAACCGCTTCTTTCCCAACTCTGGAAGAAGGTTTACGTCTGCCATTATCAGGAGTAAATTACCAACATTTCTCAGTATTAGAAAAGATTAGAGAAGAGTTGTTGAAAACCCTTAAAACATGCAAGTTAGTAGATTTGCACAGACTCAAAAGGGCATTCCAACCCTGGAACTATTGCTTACCACTAACTTCTGTCCCAGTATGTAGATCTGCCAAAACGCGGCACTATAAAAGGGATAGCTAGTATTCAAACACTACTATGGTATGAGCCCTGGCATAGTCAGAGAGACTATATAAGAGCTCTTATATAATGAGATTGCTGCCGTAATGTGTTTCCGCACTACATGGCACCAAAGGGACAAGTGGATTTTGTTACAGGACAAGTAGGTTTATGAAGCAACCCGTCCCATGGACAAGTAGATATTTTAATACATTCCACACCCCTGACTTAGACTTGCTGAAAGAACATGGAGACAGCAACCTTACTCAATACACAAAAGATTTTTTTGGCCTAAATGGCACTGCCCTAAACTGGTTCACCACCTACTTCTAACATCGATCCCAACAAATCAAAATTCAGAACTGCCTCTCCAACCCCACATCTGTCTCCTTCGGTGTACCCCAAGGATCTATCCTGTCTCCCGCCCTCGTCAGCCTCTTTATGGTACCCCTCACCCTCATACTTTAACAGGCCAAAATTAACTACCACCTGTATGCGGACGACAACCAACTGTACTATAAAATCAAATCCCACTCTGACATCGTACACCGCAACACTGCCCTATCCAAGATTCAATCCTGGTTCTTCACCAACCATCTCAAACTTTATCCAAACAAAACTGAAATCACTCTCTTCTCTCCTAAAAACCACCCTCTCCACATTCAAGCTTGGATCGCTGACCTTAATGCCCTTAACTGCTCTCTATCCCTCACCGAATCAGCTAAATCTCTTGGCATCACCATTAACAATAAGCTTGCGCACAATGCCCATATAAAAAACTCGGCAAAAGGAGCACTCTTCACTCTCCTGCACCTCAAAAAAATAAAACTGGTAATTCCAGCGTAAGATTTCAAAATCGGATATCCAATTTCTAGTCCTTTCAAGCAAGCAGGCAGAAAGAGAGTTTGCACTCTGGCTCCAAGCACCCAGCAGGATTATCCAGGATTTCAAAGATGGACTACGGAAAATGCTTTACTCTCTGGAACACCTAAAGTTCACCTTGCCCCCCTCAAATCTGTCCTCCACTTAGCAGCCAGGCTTACAACTCACTAAGCGTTCCGAACACATTTCACCTGCCCTCAAGAACCTCAAATGGCTTCCCATTGAAGGCAGATCCTCCTATAAAAATCGCCTGCATTACACACAAAGCCCTTCAACAGACACCAATCTACCTCCCTAACAAACTCACTAAAGCAGGTTGCGCCCGGACGTTGAGAAGCACAAGCTCTTCTTCTCGTCCCCCCGCTCTTAAAACAAGCATTAGAAATGCAATAGGTCTCGGATTTTTTTGAGTTAGAGCTAATGGAATTGTAAATGGCAATGTCTTTTAGCCATGTGTTATGGAGTGTATGCATGTGGTGTGTAGTGGAAATGTGTGTTGGATTGGAATAGTAGGAATGGTGGCATGCTGCGCTTTAGATAAATATGTTTAAAAGTAAAGGGCACCATATTGCGATTGCTACAATAGTTAATTGTAGATGCGTTAACAATTGATGTGTGCACTGATGGGTGGTGGTGTGTGTTCTTGTAGAAATTGTGCACTGATGGCTGGTGGTGTGTGTGCTTGTTACTAGCGTGCACAGATGGCTGGTGGTGTATGTGCTTGGTGAAAGGGTGCACTGACAGCTGGTGGCGAGTGCGCCTAGTGAAAGCATGCACTGATGGCTGGTGGTGTGTGTGCTTGTTAAAAGCGTGCACTGACGGCTGGTGGTGGCGTGTGTGTGTGTGTGTTTGGTGAAAGCATGCACTGACATTTGGTGTTGTGTGCGTGGTGGAAGCCTGCACTGACGCCTGGTGGTGTTTGTGCTTGATGAAAGCCTACATTGATGGCTGGTGGTGTTTGCGCCTGGTGAAAGCATGCACTGACGGCTGGTGGTGTGTGGTTGTGTGTGTAGTGGTGAGTGTGTGGTGGTGAGTCTGTGGGGGTGAGTGTGCGGTGGCGAGTGTGCGGTGGCGAGTGGTGATGTGTGGTGTGTGTGAGTGTGGTATGAGTGTGTGGTGTATGTGTGTGTGGTGTGGTGTGGTTTTGTGTGTGGTCTTATGTATGTGTGTGGTGGACTTAGTTTGAGTGTTCGTCTCCAGCACACTCACACACTGTTCACCCTGCACACTCACACACTGTTCACCCTGCACACTCACACACTGTTCACCCTGCACACTCACACACTGTTCACCCTGCACACTCACACACTGTTCACCATGCACACTCACATACTGTTCACCATGCACACTCACATACTGCAGTCGCAGTTCCTCTGCAATCGCAGTCACACTCACTTTGCACTCACTCTGCACCTGCACTCACTCTACACGCACTCTGCACTGACACTCATTTTGCAATTAGGAAAGGGAAGAGCTTTCTAGTACTATCAGTTTGTCCAATTTAGCTGTATGTGGCTTTCAGATTATTACTTCTCAGACCCAGGAATAACGAACGTGGGGGACCTAGGATACGGAATGGGTTTTAGATTACGCTGACTTGACCGGAAGGCGTCGGAGCGCTTCACAATAGGAGCAGAGCTGATACATGGGAACATTGCATAACAGATCAAAGAGAAACCAAATACCTGTTGAATGGCACACCACAAATCACAGAAATGTAGATTTTTTTTTAAGCCACGCTTATAATGACATAAGCCACGCCCATTTTAAAGACCACCAACCCTTCACTTCTCACGTTAAGTCCTGCTTTTAACTGATGACAATGGCTAGGCTCTTGGTGTGAAAAGCACATTTTACTCAATAATTGCGTTGAAATAGGTAAGGAAGCAGAGCAGAAAACCCTAAACTAAGACCTAGAAGGTGGGATCAAGCTCGCGTAGATTTCTTCAGCGTTTGATGATGCACCCAAAAGTTAAAGAGGGCACAAAATCAGAAGACACTTCTTCTGCACTTATTGGATATTCACGTGAGTCGAGACTCCAGTGCAGTGGAATTAACATCACACAAAAGAAATCATGAGAAAAAGACAAAAAAGCAAGGTAATTATTGGACGATTCCTTAGTGCTGAAACGTCACAATTGAACATCCATAGAAAATATTTGGGTGCAGGATGAATTCATCAAATGAACCGATACGGCATTTTCGTAAAACGTGCGACTTACACAACTTTTTTTAAAACGGGCAAGTATTTTACGTTGTTAAATACTGGCTAACAGGACCTAAATATAAATGCTGTATTGAGATTGCCTAACACCGTACATCATTAAATATGTTCATACCTAAACATGATTCATACATACACCGTGAAAACATCGTACAAGCTTTTGGGATGTGCTTCACTACATCAGCCACAGATGTAAACGTAAGTACATCCATATCAGCCACCTTTTTCAACCCAAATGACCATCCTGCGTTCCATATACATTTCGGTCTAACTTTAGAGAGAACTGTAAAGTAATGAAACACTTTTTTTTTATTTAAATCTCGTTGGGAACGGACACAAAAAGTATAAAATGAACGCCATTTCCTTCTCACATTAAAAAAAAAGTTTGTAAACAATCTATTTCACAACCCCTTAACCTACATTAAGCAACAAAAGTAATTGTGTACAGCCTTTTGAATAGTAAGATTAAGATACCGACCCAACTCCACTGAAACAGAAGATAATGCTACTATTTCTTCCATTGAGACAGTTCACTAATATATAGTAATACATATTATCACTCAAAAAGGTTGCTCAGCAATAAAAATCAGTTTCTCGATTTTCAAAAAGCAGCAATCAACATTAACGGCAAGGTATAAGCTTTGGGCAAACTAACCAAGTAGGGAAATCTGATTAAACGGTTATTCAACTTTCCAAAAATTGTAAAGTGATGTCAAAAAACGATTTATAAAACAGGGATTCTGTGTTTTAGCTTTGATCTAGGCCCAAATTAGACTAAGAAAACAAACCATGACTTTTCACGTTATTCCCAAGCATGTAGAAAATAAAATGCAGAAAGGCAGGTTGAAAATATAAACTAATGCAAACGTTGTCAAAAAAAAGTATCAGGCCCTTAAAAGAAAGTTGGAGGCGGGTTTTGGATCACCATCATACGCTGCGTGAAGTTAGCGAGCGGGGCATTCGGGATTGTGGCAATTGATGTTTTGCTTAAATACGGTGTTGTAGGGAAAGAGATACCAAGTCCATCATGGAATATTAGTATAAAGAGTTATATTTATTGTAAGCTACAGGTATCAGCTGGTGTCCCTCTCCAGGATAGCAGGCAACTGACACACCAAGCAAAGAGAAAGAACACGAGAGTAAGGAAGGATCCAAAAGGAATGTACAGGTTAAAGGAACAGTGTCAAGAAAGTAATACAGCATAAAAACAAGATACAACATATCCTCTTTCCTTCAGTTATAAAAAGAGAATAAACAAAAGAAACCCAAACAAAAAAAAACTAAGGATCATCACAATAATAATCTTGCAAGTAGGAAGGAGGCTTCCTGACCCTACTTGTTGAACTATGTCCCTCTTCTGAACAAACATCAACCACATCGACATGTCTTTAGTAAAGAGCCACTCTTCTAAAATTCCAATGTTCACCATTGTCCAAAATTACATATCTATCATGTACAGATTTAACCTTGAATAGACCCCTAAACTTTGTCAAACCACCCGTAATCCGCCCAGGTTTCACTTTGACCAAATCATTCACCCTGACTTTCTGTGAGTCATTACATACCACCTCCACAGCACTCTTCTCACCACTGGGATTCCCCAATCCCACACACTCTTTCATCCAAGCCGGAATTAACTTTGTGCCAGCAGCACGATCCCTCATCACAGTGATAGGAATCATACCAGAAGAATAATTCTAAATCGTGCGATATGCCAGATTAATTCCTCCACCATGCATTTCACAGAACCTCCAGTGGCTGTACCCATTTGGATTGCACCCTTCACCATGCGGTTAGCCCTCTCAACCATTCCGTTCCCCTGTGGGTTGTAAAAGGATGTCCTACTCTGAACAATCCCACAAGCGCACAAGAACTTTCTCATTTCCTCAGAGGTTAACTGAGTCCCATTATCGGTTATTAACTTTAATGGAAACCCCTCCTCCCTAAAAATTTCCATTAACAATTGAATTGTCACCTTAGTGGTTATTTCCTTGCAAAACTTCACAACTAACCATCTAGAATAGACATCAATCAGTACAAGGGCAAACCTCAAATCCACACTCAGACCATTGAAAGGACTGACAAAATCCATACAAACCGAATGCCAAGGAGCCAAAGGATCCTCAATAGTGCCATGAGGTGCCTGACTGCCTAACTTTAACCTCTTCTCACTCTCAAAACAGTCAGAACATCTCTCAACCCAATCAGGCACATGTTGATCCATGGACGGCCACCAAAAATATTCTCTCAACCTCTTTTTGGTGAGTGACTGACCCAAATGGCCTTCGTGTGCCAATTTGAATAAAGTGAATCTCAAATCCAGTGGTGGTATAAACTTGTCACCCTTCATTACAATGTTTTCCTTTTTGTCCAAAATAGACAATTCATCTAACACTTTCAGAAAAGGTCTGACCGCACACTCGAGAGTACTCTCTCTTCGTGTCCCCTTAACAATCAATTCCTTCACCTTACGCAACACACCATCACTTGCCATGCTCTCATTCCATCTCTCCTTCCCTACAGCACCTTAACAGAACTCAACATCACCCACTGGTGCTACTGAACCTTCACACAAAGATGACTCATCCCATCCTCGTCGCCAAAATGTTGTAGGGAAAGAGATAAAAAGTCCATCATGGAATAATAGTATAAAGAGGTATATTTATTGTAAGCTACAGGTATCAGCTGGTGTCCCTCTCCAGGCTAGCAGGCAACTGCCACACCAAGCAAAGAGAAAACACGAGAGTAAGGAAGGATCCAAAAGGAATGTACAGGTTAAAGGAACAGTGTCAAGAAAGTAATACAGCATAAAAACAAGATACAACATACGGCAGCACAGTTTTACATTTTTTCAGGTTAAAAGAAGATTTTACTGGTTCGGGGACTCATTTCTGTACGAATCTACTATAGTTTGAGCTGTGAAGGTAGATAGGACAAGCTGACAACAAGTTGTGAAATAGGAAGTCTATGAAAGCACGTGTATGTGTTGATGTCACTTACCTGGCCATGGGGCTGATACTCCTTGAGCGCCTGTAGCGAGACTGGAAGGGGCTAGGAGAGCTGGTGGTGCCGTACAGGTTGCTGGAGACCGGGCTCCTCCTAAAGGCAGCGGGAGAAGCGAGTCCAGACAGTAGGGACGGCGTCCCAGTATATCCCATGCTGGTTAGGCCATAGGGGCTGCTGCATGCCGCCAGCCCGGGCGCGGACAAGTGGAAGGGTTTGGGCCGTTGCAGCGGTTCCCAGTCCAACAGAGAAGGCAGAGCCGCTCGGAGGCGGCTAGGGGAGGACACCGGGGACGGGCTCTGAGCCTCGCAAAGACCCTCCTCCTCCTCTGACTGTGAACTCACGTCGTCGTACTGTGGCGGTGGCTGCGGCACCGGCGATGTAGAGACCGGCTGCTGTGGCTGTGCGGCAGCACGGATGTAGTCAGGCTGAAGGAGAGAGGGACGTTCCCTCGGGCGCACGTAGGCTTCCGGGGGCAGCAGCGGCGGCAGCGGTGACCGTCTCAGACCCAGCCGCCACCGGCGACCCCCTGTCTTCTTCTTAGGCTTTTTCCTCCGATCCACACCGCCCCGATGCCGCCGGCCACCCCCCAGCAGGGGCAACAGCTCGGCGCCGCCCGGCATGGGGAGCGCGGCCTCTTAGAGAGCGGCGACTCCGAGCCCTTTTGAACCTGTGCCGTGTCCGCACTACTCAGGAGAGATCCTCACATCCTGGCCGCTAACCCCCGAACACGGGGCAGATAGGACTTGCAGTGGAGCGTTGATCAGTCCTGTCACACCACCAGGACAGGCTCCAGGGACGTATGCTGCCTGGACCGTGTCCCCTTCGGATGACCTTTTTCTGGTACGATCGGGTTTACTATTAAGGGGAGAGCCCCCGGGATTAAAGTGAGCGAGATTGTGACGCGGATCTCAGTCTCTTGACACCGATTTCTATTGGGGGTCAATGACGTCACGCCTTGACAGAACGAGAGGAAGGGGACGTCAAGTATTCTTTGTTAATACCCCGTGCCTCTTAATAGATCGCCTCTACGCTCATTCGGGCTGTATCAAGACTCTCACCGGAGACGGGGGAGTGGGACAGTTTAAAGATGGCACCACCTGCCCTTATATGTTTTAACGCTGTCGTCGCCTGGCGTTAAAGCGTAATGCCACCCCCTACTCTTCCTCCTCCCCCAGAGCCGGCCGTCAGTGATGGTTTCCTGTTCCGGCGCACGCTGCGCAGCAGTCCCAAGAAAGCGTCAACGTGCGTATGACGCCAATGCGTGTCCAGTGCTAATGGCGTCCCAAAACATTAGCAGTGTTTTAAGCTACAACGTTTGGACTGCCTACACATTCAATTTTGATTCTAAATGCGACCAAGACAGAAAGTCACGGATACTATGTTGCTGGATTATTCATAGTGCCACGCAAACATCTAAGAACATAGTATGCAAATGCACAGGAATGGGCTAGCAGGTAGCAAGAGTGTAGCACTTATTATTTATTTATTTATTTATTTAAAGCGATTTTATATAGCGCGAACTTTACCCGAAGGTGTCAGAGCGCTTTACATAAGAACCACTTCTAAGGACGGTTAGGAGTAGAACTACGCAGTGTAAATGGCATTTGTCCCTACGGTGCTTAATTTGAGCAGATGGTTTTGGGTGCCTGGCGACAGAACATTATTGTTATAACTATTGAAATAGTCTTCACTGACACGATCTCTCCGATTCTACTTGAAGTCATATCGGAAGGTCGGATCTTGCGGATTCCTTACTGGAAAGTTATCAGAAGGTAAACTGTTTCCGCATTTGGCAACTCTCTTTTATTTGTAAACCAAGACATTCGTGAGGAACTGTACCTCCACAGTGCATTTTTTTAAATACTTTACAAACTTAATTGTTGTCTACTTTCTCCTCATTTTCATCAAATAATATTTAACTCCAGGAGACTACACTTTAAAGCTACACCATGAGCCATCAGTCTTATAATAGCAACCCTCCTCAGCCAGTTTGGGTGTCTGGGACAGAACCTCCATTAAAATGGCTTGAATGGAAATCTTATTTCGCTAACTATATTGATGCCTTAGATGAAGAAGGAAAAATGTCAGCTGTTCAAAAAAAGACGACTACTTTAGCACTCTTTAGGTCCAGTTGGATTAAAAGTATATGATGGCATGACTAAACTTTGTTTTCCTGGTGATTTAAATGTGTATTCTTTAGCTTTACTTCATCTGGATATTTGCTTTGCTCCTAAAGTGTGTATTGGAGTCACTAGATATAAATTATTTTCTAGGAAACAGCATAAAGATGAAAGTATTGATCTCTAGTTTGCAGAACTGAAAAAGTTAGCGTTAGATTGTACATTTGGTGTACTTCAAGAGGATTTCATTAGGATCCAAATAGTCATGCATGCTTTTAACCCTTCCATTGAGGATGGGCTTTGGATAAATGGTGATTCCTCTCTGGATGATATCATTGCCATTGTACACAAAACTGAAATCTCTGGTAGGTGCGCAAGCGTTCTTAAGCAAGATAATAGTTCTTGTGAGGTTGTTGGTAAAGTGAATGTGAATGAAAAAAAGAAACCTTTTAAGGATAATACTCATATGAAATCTCCATATAATAAGTCTAATTGCAATATGGGAACCAAACCAAAATGTTATAGGTGTGGCAGTTTGCAACATTTAGCTGATAGCAAATATTGTCCTGCACTCAAAGCTAAATGTACCAATTGTGGACTTGAAGGTAATTTCACTAAAGCCTGTAAAAGGAAAAGAAACGTAAAATTTGTAAACAATATGGATGATGGGAATGATGATGATACAGGAGAGAATGGAACAAGAGAGGATGGCGATTTAGTAATGAATGTACAGAATAGGTTAGTTTTGAATATCAGAGATGAGTCATGTGTTAACAAGCCTATATGTCTTATGGAAATTGGATGTGTGCAGTTAAAGATTTATGCCGATTCAGGCTCCCCCTACACAATTATTAATGAGGAACTTTGGAAATCTTCTTTTGTACAGAAAGTCGGAAGTCGGTTATTGGAGCCTGATGTTCACCCTGAAGGATATGGAGGTGAAACCATCGATCTAATTGGTTATCACTGGTTTCTCTTCAAGTTTAAAGGTAGAGAGTGTGGAGGAAAATTATACATTGCAAAAAAGGGGCCACCAGTTTTGGGTTGGTTTGATCAGAAGCAACCACACATCATTTTAGATCCTAATAGTAAGGAACAAGTTTTGTTGATAGATGAGAGCCATGAAGCTGGTAAAGCAATTCTAAAACAATTTCCAAAAGTTTTCAGCAAAGAGTTAGGTAACCAAAAAGGTTTTGAACACAAAATTATTTTAAAAGACGATTCTTCTCCTAAAGTACACACATGTCGCAATATTGCTATTATGGTGAGAGATGAAGTGTGTAAGGAACTTGACAAATGAGTCTCATCTGATATTATTGAACCGATTGAAGCCTCCGATTGGATTTCTCCGATCGTCGTAGCAAAACGAAGTAATGGTAATATCCGCCTCTGTGTAGATTTAAGACATTTGAACAACAATATAGTTGTAGATAAATTTCCATTACCCAAAATGAATGAGATGGTTTCCAGATTTATAATGTAATTTACGTTCCAGGGAAGAATAATGTGGTTGCCGATTTTTTATCAAGAATGCCTGTTATCCTTGAAGAGTGCAAAAGTAATGAATGGAATGAATTACAAGTTGCCTTTGTCCATGACAAGGGTTTTTTTGCCATTGATAGAGAAGAATGGGACAAAGAATACGAGAATGACATTCTTCTCAAGTCTGTATCTTCATTTGTTATCAATGGTTGGCCTAAAAAAAAAAAAAAAAAGAATTATTGAACAATTCTAATACACCTTTTCGGGAGGTCAGATCAGAGTTGTCTCTCACAATACTCTGTTGAGAGGTGAAAGGATAATTCCTGCTGAAAGTTTGCATAAATGTATTATTGAAATTAGAGATGGCCATAACATCAATTAGTTATTAATATCAGGGCTTAAAGTGGGCCGGGTCTCACTAGTGCGGAGTACCGGAAGTTTTTTGGTCGAGCCTAGCGCGCATGCATAAATGCCAACATTTTAGGTCAGGGACATGGAAGATTTCAAATACAAAAATCGGGAGAATGAAAATTATCCATTGACTTCTATTGTAGAAATTGCAATTTCAGGCAGGAGACAGCTAAAATAAAGCTATTTTTCACTTGAAAAATCGGTATCCTCCCGCTTGAATCAGGTCTATTTCTATTGGCATGTATGCGCATGCGCGGCTCTAGGAGAGGGCCTCTTGGAATCACTCCAGACATTCTGAAAGCTTTCTAAAAGTGCGTGCGTGTGAATGTCACATTCTATTGGCATTTGCGTGTGGCTTTCAAAAATGAAAGCACACAATTGGCCAAAGGTGGGTGCATGTCCCACCTTTTCTGTAAATGTTCACTTCCACGGCCTACAGATGTCGGGAGCGAGCAGCGTTGAGCACGGTGCCAGCTGCATTCTGAAATAAGTGGCTTACAATGTCGTAGAGTAAAAGTTGCTTTAATCAGGTTAACAAGCAGTACCCCCGACCGCTTCAGGCAAACAGTACTGAAGCCAACCGTTGTTCTATGGAACACTGCTATCACAGTATTCCAAAAGAGTATGAACAATCTATCACTAATGAGACATCAGGGATAAAACATTACTACATTGAGTTTACCCTTTTTTTAAAAGGCAAGTCCCTTGTCAAAAACATGTAAAGAAAAAAAAACCAAAGCTAGAAAACTAAAAAAAAAAACTAAAATTGCAATAACAAAATGAAATGGAAATAACATAAGCAAGAAAAGGATAGTACTTATCACTTTATGCTATATATACACAATAAACATATCTTTCCCAATAAAGAAAACAGCAAAACTAAAAATATAGAAAATAATTGATTAACAGTACTAATGTTAACTGCTGGGAATCTTCCGTACTCTAAATCTCCTCCGTGGATACTCATCAGGAATCAAAGCACATTCATTGTGTCTAACGCAAACACCGCGAGACGTGTTGGGAACCTGCAGAGGTTGTCTAGCATTCGCATGTGAATCTGCAGATTTTACAGGATCATCACAAACATACTGAGGAACCAAAACATCTCTTTTTTGAACTTTGAAAATTCGAGAGGAATTCCACCCATTTCGACCTTGGACCTTTACAACGTTCCCACACACTTTGTCAATCACCATAGGGTTGGAAAACTTTGCCTCACCTTTCTTCACAAAGTAGGAGTTATAATCTGAACAAGATCATCTACACTAAACGGACATACTTTGACATGTTTTCTGCTATCATAATGCATTTTGTTTTTGCTGAGCACACTCCACATTGCGAAGAAGCTGATCAATACAACAGGTTTCCATCCTTTGAGAGCCTCAAAAGGACAGAAACCTGTTGTGGAATGCGGAGTGGTTCTATAAAACCACAACATGGATTGGATGGCATTATGGACATCCCATTTATTGGCAAAAGCCATCCTTACACACTCACCCAGCACTCTATTAAAACGTTCCACAAGTCCATTAGTTTGTGGGTTGTAAAGGGAACTCTTAGGAGGGCGAATGGAACTTTCACATAAAAATGTCTCAACCTCACCGGAGACAAATGGGACACCATTGTCTGAGATGATCTCTTCAGGAAAGCCTTCACTCATAAAAACATATTTGAGGAAAAGAATGACAGCTTTGCAATCTGGCTCTCCGACAAAGTTTACAAACGGCCATTTGGAATAGTAATCCATGAGGACCAAAGCAAAATGAGAATTAAGTGAAAGGGTGTTGAAAGGCCAACTAGCACAATGCCTAACTTTTTCCAAGGCCCCAAAGGACAATCAATGGGTGTCAACGGTGGATTACACATTTTGAAAGATTTATCAGAAGTGGAACATTCACAACAATTCTTGACCAACTTATCAATTTCACCATCCATCAGCGGTCACCAAAATGACTCTCTCACTCCCCTCTTGGTCAAAGAAGAACCCAAATGACCTTCATTTGCTTTGGTTAAGATACTGTGCCACAGCTCAGAAGGAGGAACTAACTTATTATTTCTTAACAAAAGACGATCTTCTATGGTTAACTCCTCTGACACTTTGTAAAAAGGTTGTAAATTAAGCTCTAAAGTTTTTTCTCTATGCCAACCAGAGATGACTATTTCCGTGACTTTATTTAAAACAACATCACATTTCAAACTTCCTCTCCACGCTTCTTCCGTGAACTGACAACAATTCTCTACATCTAAAGCAGAAATGAAACGGCACTCACCATTCAACTCATCCTTCTCAACAATAGGATTTGTTGACAAATAATCCGCTCTCACATTTCTTCTTCCCGAAATATGAATTACCTCAAAATTGAATTGTAGAAGTCTTGCTGCAAGTCTTGCGATTCTAGGAGAACTAGTCTTGCAATTGGTACCATTGAGAATTGAAACTAACGGTTAGAGATCAGTTTGCAAGATAAAACTTCTCTCCCAGAATAACACTTGAATTATTCTATTGCCCACCAACAAGCTGAAAGTTCTTTCTCTATAACAAAGTAATGTACTTCAGGCTCTCTTAATACTCTGGAAGCATAGCCAATGGTGTATTCAGAATGAACATTCTTCTGAGTATGGTATAAAGATATGGGTTAACCCAATAAAGTCGCTGGGACCTGGGTGACTATCGTTAAGAATGAGGGAGTCCCAGAGAAAGAAAAGACCATATTATTTAAAAGCCATTTGAGTAAATCTAGTCAACAAAGAATACCTCTATAATGTTTAATTCACATTATAGGAAAAAGGCAGTAATAAGCATTTACAAAGCATACAAAATTGTAGTGGTATAGGTGCCCCTGGGGGTGGAAGGGATGTGATGTAGTGAGGGTAGAGTGAGGGGAATTCGTGACAATAAAAACACGATATTGATCAAACAATAATATGAGTTCAATGTCCAATATTCAGTGAAACAGATGATTAATCATTGAAAAAATTCAAATAGCACATGCCCCAATGTCCATATTATACAAGCGTAGTGGGTTGGAGGGGGCTGTGTTAAAAAACAAGGACGTGTGTCGACGTTTCGACCCAATAGACGCAGGATTGATTGAACTCCTTGCATACGGGTCTTCTTCAGGACGGGTAGAGATAATGGGGCAGTAGACAAAGAAGGGGGTTCCCCGTGGGTAGCTTTAGGATATGGGCAGGTAGTAGGGGGGAAAAACCAATATAAATAGAGAAGGAGAGTACCCTGCCTCAGGATATACAGGCCCTGGCTAGGGGGTCCTAACTGATGTATATGGAGGGGTGATTAACCTAGGGGTTGACACTACATATAACAATCACATGGTCAAATCAAAAGGACTATACAGTTCAAGTTTAGAAAATATATATATTTTTTTATTATTGTTTTCTGATAACAGGGATATTACAAAAGATTTTTTTGGGAAAAATATATTTTTTTGTATATCATAGGTACATATAAGTCATAAATAAAACAAACAGATATAAAAACAACAATATCAAGACAGTTCGTCCTACCCAGTAACAGCCAATCTTTACACACACAGTATCATTCACTTCAATCCCTACTCACTCTTTCTCTCCTAATATCATACACCATTCGTTCTATCATTCATTCTACTATTCCTTGCGAATACAGCACATAGGTGGTCAAATCGGGATGTTCGTCCGGATAGATGGTTTTAGCTACGGGTCCTTATGTAATGAGGACAATGACCGTATTCCTGGAGACATACGCCGACGCGCGTTTCGGTGACAGGCCAATTGGGCCGCACCTTCGTCAGGGCAAGGGGCAGTATACTGGGACGGGCACAGGGATAAAAACTCTGATTTCGTATTAGATTCTGTTATTCAAGTATATCAGGCTTCAAATGGCGTCATAGGGATGCATGGGCGCCGATGCTGTTGTTGTTTCAAGGGACAGGCTACAAGCAATTCAAATCCAGTATGGCTTGGCTCCTTCAGTCTGAAAACCAGAAGCTGCCGATGCCAAACCAAAAGGCATACAGCAGTACTGAAATGTCCCTAAGAGTGAGATAAAACAGTGAGATGAATTGATTCTTCTGCCAAAACTACCTGATGATAGGCAGATGCTAAATCAAGCTTTGTGAAAAATTTGACACTATAAATAGACGACAACATTTCGCTAATCTTTGGGAAGGGGTGAGAATCCACCCATATCTCGTTGTTAAGGGCCCTAAGATCAACACGAACCCTAAATTCGCCATTTCCCTTTATAGCTTCAACTAATGGAGAAAGCCATAATGATGACTCCACAAGCTCAATAATTCCTTTTGTCTGCAGACCCTCCAATTCCTTCGCTAAATCACTACGCAATCTAAAAGGAACACCTCTCAACTTATATTTAGCTGGAACAGCATTATCCTTTATCTTGTGTTGAAAACTGTTGATCATTCCAAGTTCACCTGAAAACACCCTTGGAAATTCATTTAATAAAAGCTCAATACCACTAGAGTCTCTAATAACAGAGACTTGTTCTTTAGTGCCAGGGCGAAGGATCATATCAAATAAACCTTGATTGAACCATCCCAAGATGGTTAGGCCCTTGACCGCAACGTACATCTTCCCACAGATATGTTTCCTTAAAACATCATGGAATCTTCAAAATAACACTGAAGATCGATTTTTTTCCCCTCACAAGAAAAGGGTGACCTACCAGGTGGAAACCAAGTCTGCTCAGGCCAATTTCGTTTAAAGAGCTCATGGGTGAGCACGTTTATTCTAGCACCTGAATCCACCAAAAGGTAAAGTTGTTGGTCACCAACTTCAACATACACGTGAGGATCAACACACATTTCTTCCACTGTCTGTCCCATCATGTCTTCGCCCACCACCACAACCATGTCATGTACTTCAGACAACTGATTTTCAACATCAACCGCAGAATCCTCACCAACAACAGAAACCCTAGTATTCTTGCTTTTGTTAGTTAGACAAACTTTTGCTAAGTGCCCAAATTTCCCACAAAGCCTACATTGTGCATTTCTGTCCGGGCACACCCAATTCCCTTTTTGATGTTGTGGAAAACCACATTTGGAACAGAAATTGCTTTGCTTAAGAAAAGAGTTTTGTTGTGTAAGATGAACAAACTAAGATCGTGAATTTGAAGATGATGAAAAAGGCATTTTAACTAAGTTTTCCTGGTCATTCTTGGTTGAAATACCATTAACACAATCATCACTTGTGTCCTCTAATTCCCTTGCTGATTTGAAAGAAGTCGCAATACTGATGCTTTTTGTTAAAGAAGGATTTTTTTAACGAAAGTAATTTCTGCTTCATAGACTTGTCAGTGCAGTGGCAGATGAACTGGTCATGAATGAGCTGATCTCCGAAATGTTCATACTTGCATTCCGCAGCTAATTTACGCAGAGCAGAAATACAAGTGTCAACATCTTCACTTTGTTTCTGCTCTCTTTTGACAAATGTATGCTTGGAAACAACTAAACTGGGAGCAACATCAAATCGGTTGACAAGTTTCCTTACAACTTCTTCAAAAACGTGTAGTTCAAGTCCTCCTTCGATCTGAACATCAGGTAAATGCTCAAAAGTTGATCTCTCCTCAAATTCTAACAAGTGTAGAAGCAAATATTTTTTTTCTCTGGCCTGTATCTAGATGCACCCATCGCTCCCAAAATTCTAGATTTCTAAATTAGTGTGATAACACAAAACACACATTTCTTCAACCATCTACAGAAACAGTAAGATCTTATGCCTGAAGCGTAGTCTAATCAATGATTTTTTTAAAACATATTTTATTCAAATTTTCAATCAGTTAGACATTCATATTTCAATTGCATATTACATTTCATCGTATCATGATTGACAAATGTTGGTCTGGTCATATCTGCTCTCTCCGCCCTCCACTTCATTCTTGGCCCTCGGCACTCATTACTTCATATATGCCATCTATGCAGTGGAGTTGTCTATGCTATTATAACCTTCAATGTTGTCCTGGGCGGTAAGCCCATACTGTTCTAGGCTGGCGCATAATCTCATTCCTCTTCACATCATATAAATAACTAGCAACCTACAACAACCTCACTCCCTTCCCCCCTCCCCCCAGGGCCCCCACCACCCGTCAGACATGTCGCTTCCCTCCTTCAATTCTTACGCTGTTGAGCCTGTACTCCTGTCATCCACTTCCAAATACCTTGTCAGTGATCAAGGTCTCCATGAGGAGGATGCTCCCAGGTCAATCACCTTATCCGGCACCTTTCCCACCCACTGTATCAAGGTAAGGCTCCCTATCAGTAGAAAAAGTCACCCCTTTCAGAAGGTCAGCCATCCCAGTCAGCTGGAGTCTTGAGCTGGTCCACCATCGCCCCCCAGGCCCTAGCCACATCAAGCAATTTGTCATTATTGGTTCTCCGAGCCATCTGCAGCCGGAAGATCCCCTCACATTCGGCCCATTTTATTAATTCCAGTAACCATCTTGCTGCATTGGGCCTAGTGACCGCTTTCCAGTGACTAGTATCTCTCGTGTAGCTAGGACTAACCCTAGGTCTACGAATTTACTGGTGAGCTTATTACGAGCCGTGTGAGGGAACCAATGTAGCAGGCAAACTCCTGGCCTCAGCTGCAATTCCCTATTTGTTACCTCTTGTAGCTTGCCCATGTCCTTCCCAAAACCCGTATAACAGAGGGCATTCCCAGAGCATGTGGAGAAGTGGAGCATTTTCCAGTTTGCACCGTGGGCAGGCTGTGCGGGATCCAAGTAGTCTTATCAATGATCTTGCTGTATTTCTTACAAAGAAAACTAAACCCAAAAGTTAAAAGATGGCCGCCGGTTTTACTTGTTTCTAATGTACGTTGGCACATCAAGTTCTAAAATGTACTGGATATTCCTTCCCAACTTCATAAGATTGCCGCTGTGTTTCTCGTATGTTTTCACAAGAAATAGGGCATGAAATCTTGAGATTGCCACTCGCGCACGTGCAGAAATCACCCTTGAAGGTCTTTTGGGAAAAGCTGCTACACTCAGCCTCCAGCCAGCTCCGACTTAGTCTCTGACACAACGGAGCAACACAACTCCTCTCCACAAGTCATTAGATCGTACCTGCAGCCTCCCACTTACAACGGCATCCACGCACGGAGCCTGGTTAAACCAAAACTACAGCGGTGGGCCCGGGTTCACCTCGTTTCACTCCTCCTTCATCCGTAGCCGGTCTTGGTCTACACCACTCCTCCGACAACATGCGGTGCTGCTCAGACACACTTCCTCCATCCATAGTGCACGGCAGCCCACTGGACCCTTTCGGAAGAGCACGACAGAGATGTGGTGAGTACCGTGTTTCACCAATAACTTCTATGTTGCTTTACCAGTGGGTTCATTTTTCGGGGGTACTTCGTTCCAGCTTGTCGCCACATGAAATAAGTGGCTTACAATGTTGTTGAGTAAAAGTTGCTTTAATCAGGTTTATAAGCAGTACCCCCGGCAAACAGGACTGAAGCCAACCGTTGTTCTATGGACACTGCTATCACAATATTCCAAGAGAGTATGAACAATCTATTACTACTGAGACATCGGGGAAAACACATTACTACACATTCCTTTCTGGATCATTAAACACAGCGTGGAGACAGTTGTTTTGTATGTGGTGTGGGGGGGAGGGGGGCGGTCTGACCCTGCCAATACCATTTCGTCCTCCTACTAAAATGTCATTCCCCGCCCCCCTCTCGAGGGTGGGCGTAGCTTTAGCGACTTCCTGTGCTGAGCAGCACTATTGGAGGGCCCTTGCGGCTGCACATATCCTCTACTTCTCTCCCCCTGGGCGATGCACCTCTTCCCTGTCACGGCCCCTACTCTTCACCCCTCCACATCATTTTATTTTTTTTAAATATATTTTTTATTGAGGTTCAAACCAGCATATCGTCATATCAATATCACATGCAAGAACATCTGAAAGGCTGTTCAGTAGGCAGTATTCAAAACAGGATAAACCAGTAATCAACATTTTTATTCCCCTCCCTAACTCCCCCGCCCCCACCCCCTCCCTCCCCAACCCCACCCCCCCTGTCAGTGTACCCTTATTTATTTCCCTGTATGGAGGCTCCCAGAGCTCTAGGTTCTGCCAAGTCTAATGCAACCAATAAAATATAACAGCAGCAGTGATCCCAAGAGACGGGAAACTCCGCCAGACAACCCATGTGTGCTCCAGTTCTTCCTCCCGGCTATTCAGTATTTCTGAACGTGTCGTGCCGTGCCAAACTCCTCTCCATATGTGCTCAAGTATCCCCATCCAAAACATTCCCCTCAGCATTCCCAGGAGTCCCTGCCCTGGTCTCCACACTCTGATCTATAACTGCCTGAACCTCGTCCTCCTCGTTCAACTCATCTAGTGAATGGAGCTCCGTTACAAGTAACTCCCAAGCCCTTGCAGCTTCCAGCGCCTTGTTATTAGAGGAACGCCTGGCCAGCTGAAGCCAAAGTGTCCCCTCGCTCCTTGCCCAGTTTAAGAAGCTCGCCTTCCACCTCCGAAAGCTAGGGCCCGTCCTCGACTTCCAGTGCAAGGTAAGCTCCCTCTTCGCCATTATCAAACCCAAATCATATAATTTGCTGGTTATTTTAGTGTTGGGGTTGTGCGGGAACCACAGCAGAAGGCAGGTTCCCATCTCTACCTCCAGCTCCCGCTCCGTCACTTGATTCAAGCACGCCAGCACATCCGCCCAGTAAGACCCTAACCCGGCACAGGACCAAAACATGTGGCCGAAGTTAGTGCCTTCTGCATTGCATCTAGGGCACAACGATTGGGTCCCCCCAAAGAACTGCAGAATTTTGACCGGAGTTAAATAAGCCCTGTGAAGAGTACAAAATTGAACCAGTTGAAACCTCGCAAAACCTGGTCGTTTCTGACTACGTATCTAACATGACCGGAGGGTGCGCTCCTCAAGAGTGAGCTGATCCAGTCTAAGTTTCTGCCGAAGGATAATGAACGATAATACGTGTCTGGGGATGACCCTACCCTGTGGTCCATCCGGCCCTCTGAACTCTCGCACCACTGCCTGCGTAAGCCATTGCAGCTGCGCCGCCAGGTAATACCACTCGAAGTCTGTGGTCGCCAGCCCCCCTTCTTCCCTTGGTCACATCAGGGTGTTCTACGCTACCCTCCGTCTGCCAGAACCCCAGATGAACCCTGTCATCAGCGTCCGGAGTGTCTTAAAAAAAGAAACAGGGATCCAAAGCGGCAAAGTGCGAAAGTAGTAGAGCAACCGAGGGAGCGCCACCATCTTCAAGAGCGCTACGCGCCCAGCCATCGATATAGGGAGAGTGCGCCAGAACGCTGTGCTACCTGTGAGCCCCCTTAGCGCGCCTCCCACATTCCCTTCAAGAGGTCGGCGGGGCGTGAAAGATGCGGACCCCAAATACAGCAAGCAGTCTGGTTCCCACCTCAGGTCAGCCAACGCTGGTGGAGGCCGGCCCTCAGGGGACAGGGGAAATAAAATAGGTCTTATTCCAATTCACGTACAGGCCAGACAAGCGACCGAAGTCTCTGAGCAAGGTTCTAGCACCCGGCAGTGAATTCCCTGTATCAGCCAGATATAAAAGGAGATCATCCGCATAGAAGGAAATGTGATGTGGCTCCCCACGCAGCAGGACCCCCTCGTACAATCAACCCTGTCGTGCGTGCGCCGCTAGCGGTTCTATTGCCAGCGCAAACAATAGCGGGGACAGGGAACAGCCCTGGCGAGTACCCCTCTCCACCTGGCAAGCTGCTGAGATTGTGCGTCCTGTACGAACCCTAGCTGTGGCGGACCTGTATAACAAGCTGGTCCAGCGTATAAAATGATCGCCTAGTCCAAAGCCCTTCAGCACTCTGAACAGATATGACAACTCGACACTATCAAACGCCTTTTCGATATCCACCGACAGCACCGCTGCCCTCGTAAAGCCTTCCCCTCCATCCCCCAAGATCCGTATCAGCCGCCGTATGCACGTCGCGGTGTGCCTAACAGGGATAAAACCCGATTGGTCTGGGTGCACCAAAGTGCCCATGTGGTCTAAAAGGCGCGTGGCCAGGATCCTACTAAGGATCTTGTAGTCCACCGTAAGCATGGAAAGCAGCCTGTATGCCCCCCTAGACGTGGGGTCCCAACCCTTCTTCAGCAGTGGCACTATGATCGCTTCTCTCATGGTGGTCGGCAACCTGCCCAGTTCCCACGCCTCTCTATAAACCGACTGCAGGTGCGGCGCCAGGATGTCTAGATACGCGGCGTAGAACTCCACCGGGAGTCAGTCAGCCCCTGGCGTCTTTTTCCTAGCCATATGTTTAACCGCCGCCCTGATTTCTCCCAGCGATACAGGTTCACCCAGCTTGGCGCCCTGCTCCGGGTCCAACTGTGGTAGCTCCGCGGCCTCCAGATAGTCATCCAGGCCGTCACGAGTGTCCCTCATCCTGCTCTGATACAACAGAGTATAATAATCCAAAAATTGGTCATTGACCCCCTTTTGTGAAAAGACTAGGTCCACTGCGGGCGTGGTCAACGACACTATAGGGGATCCCCGGACAGCCGAGTTAGCCAGCCAGGCCAACAACGACCCTAGTTTGTCCCGCTCAGCATGAGCACGGGCCATGTATTCTCTATATTCATAGCAGCGGAGCCGCTCGACCTGCGTGGCCACTTCCTCGCGCAATGCCGTCACCTCCTAATGGCCGCTCCCATTCACGTGGCTATCCAATTCTGCCTGGCGCAGACGAGCCTCTGCCCGATCTACATCCTGCAGCAGCACTTTACGCGTCCCCGCGATAGAGGAGATGCAATGCCTCTCACCACTGCCTTAAACACGTCCCATTCGTGGGCTCTGGTCGATGCCGTCCCCGAGTTGTCCGAGAAGTAACGCTCTACGCCCTCCCCGACCTCTGTGGTAAATGTGGGGTCCTCCAGCGCCGCCGGATTCAACCGCCATGTCGGGATCGCCTGCTGCTGCCGCGACCAGAGCACGGTTATCAAGCAGGGGTTGTGGTCTGAGAGTGTCCTCGCCAGGTACTCGCTATGACGCGTGAGTTCCAATGCCCCCGGGGTGCACAAAAAGCCATCAAGCCGCACATGCAAATCATGGGGCGCCGAATAAAGGGAATAGTCCCTATCCGCGGGATGTTGTGCCCGCCATAAATCCACAAGGCCCCAGGCTTCCTGCCATTCCTGTCGCACCGTGGCCACTCTCCGTGCTACCAACTGAGCCAGTGGAGGGTGAGAGCGATCCAGCTCCACGTTAGTGACGGAAAGTCCCCTCCATAAACACTGTGCCAACTAAGAAAGATGCTAGCTTCCCAGCGAGCCGCGCAAAGAATGCGGTGTGTTCAGAGTTTGGAGCATATACACTGCAGAATGTCACGTCCCTGCCATCCAGGCGTCCTAACACCAGCACAAACCTCCCCTCCGGGTCCACAATAGTGTTCGTAGGCTGAAAAGGGACCCCTGATTTCACCCATACTAAGGCCCCCCTGGCAAATGCAGAATACGTGGTATAGAACAACTGTCCCCTCCATCTCCTTTGTAACGCCCGCCCCTCTGTCTGATCAATGTGCGTTTCCTGCAGGAAGGCCACCTGGATCCCCCTGCGGACCAAATATGCATGTACTTTATAGCGTTTCCTCATGGAGTTCAGCCCTCGCATGTTCCAAGTGACACATTTCAATTCAAGTCGGGTTGCCATAGAAAAGGGTTTCACAAAACACAATCCAGCGGGCACACTGACAAACACCCCCTTACCAAAACATCTCCAACAACCCCCCACCCCATCCTTCTCCAGAACAGGCTCTAAACCATATTTACCCATCCAAACACAGTCCCCTCTAAGGGAAATACCCGGGTAACTACCAGGGTCTTGCAATAAGTGCGAGGTAGAGAGGGTGGTCCAACACCAGCACGAGCCGAACAGCAACTTTACCAGTCCAGCCTAACGGTCGAGCCTCATATGCAAAATTCCCCTCCTCCTGGATACGCCTCGCCCCAGGGGAGCCCCCCAATCGAAACCCTCCCCCCCTAACCCCACAGCAACCGCCCACCCCACCCGGGCCAGGCATCCAACCCCCGCCATCTCCGGCCGAACCACATCCACCCCTCTCAGTGGCATAGTGCCGCGTCTGGCATGTCCCCCCTTATTGTTTGCATGTTGAAGTCAGGCACCATCACTCGTCCAGTAGGCCATCAGCAGTCCCTGGGGTAACCTGAGGCAGATGGCCATCGTCCTCCTCAGAACCCTCCGACCCCACCTCCTCCGACCCCTGTTGAGACTCTGTGTCCGCCTGTGAGGGCGCAGTCGCTGATCCAGATATGATAGTGACCGCCTGTAGTGCCGCCTGCCTCTCTAGCCCAGTCTGGGAGGTTGTTGGGGATCGTCCATGCACTCTGCGTTTCCTGGTGCGGCGGCTCCTTCGAAGTCTAGGCCGCATCTCAGCCTCAGAGTCCCGTTGTCCCGGGCCGTCCTTGCCCGCACGGTATTGTTAAAGCCATTGCCAAGCATCATCTGAGGTGTCAAAGAAGGTAGCAGTTCCATCCACCATCACCTTCAGGCGTGCTGGGAAGAACAAAGCATATTGTATGACCTCCTCTCGGAGGGCCCTCTTGACCGTCAGAAAGAAAAAGCGGCTTCGCTGGACCTCCTGGGAATAATCAGGGTAGAGGGAGACTGAGGCATTGTCCACTTTATAGGGGCCAGATGTCCGGGCATTCTGCAGTATGAGATCGCGGTCCTTAAAGTGAAGCAGGCGTGCGACCACCGGTCTGGGAGGTCGACCCTGGGCCGGAGGACGGGCCGGCACGCGATGGGCTCTTTCCAGGGTATAAAACTGTGATAGGCCTTCAGGGGCGACCACCTCTCGCAGCCACTTTTCCAGAAAATCAACCATATTGTCCCCTTCGCACTTTTCGGGAAGGCCTACTACCCGTATGTTGTTGCGTCTGTTGCGCCCTTATGCATCTGCAGCCCTCCTTTCCAACTGTTGCACTCTGCGCGACAGGTCACTCAGCGACACGTCCATTGCCTTCTGGGCAGGTTCCAGCATTTCAATCGCAAGTTTTGTGTTCTTGACGCGGTCTGCTAATTTACTGTGGTCAGCCCGCAATAATCCAAGACTTGTGGACACCTGCGTTATGTCGTGGTGCAATGATTCTTTCGTGTCCGCTATGGCCTTGAGGATTTGGTCAAGTTGCTATTGTTGCAGCCCCGCAGCTATGCCCCCAGCCGAGCTCCGATCCGGAGACTCTGGCATTTCGTCAATGGGGTCAGTTTGTGTTGCCTCCGGAGTGCGCCGCAGTTTCCCCATGGCCCAACCTCAGTGTCCGGGACCCAACGCAGGAAGCCTGGGCCAAGCGCTCCCAGTCGCATCCCTCAAGGAACGATAAGGCGTGCACCAATGATACTCCTCAACGTCCGTGGTTCTCGTCGCCCAGCCTCACCACGGTGGTGCCCCTTTGCTCGTCGCACATATAGTGGGGGTCAAAGCCCAGCTACTCTCGGCCAGGGGTATGGCTCCACCGAGCCCCCTCGTCAGGTCCGCCAGGAGAAGGCCACGCTCTACCCCACTGGTGATCCGCCCACTGTGGCTGCCCTCTTCTTCGCCACGGCGAGGCTCCCACAGGTGTTCTCACCGCATTTCTGGCCTCCACTCCAGGTGCATTACAATCTTCTGCCCATGATCCGCTTTAGTCCTCAGCCAGAGCCCAGCACCCCTTGGCTCTAGTGTCAGTGTGTTCCCTAGTCTGGCGCAGTCATTCCGGTAGGCCCTTCATTCGTCAGGCACTAGTCATGAAAGCTGGCCACAGAGCTGTAGGGCAGGGGGCCAGCAGGAGCATCCCTGCCCGCTCTCACCTTCCAATGGGTCCTTCGATCCTCCAGCCCGCGCACTGGGACGTGAGTGAGTGAGGGGGGGGCACCCCACGATGCTAGGTCCCCGAGGCGCCCGCACCCACAAGGTGCCTCCACGACTCTTTCTAGACGGCGTCGCCGTCCAAGATGCTCTTCGGATTGGCGAGTTTTGGCCCTGCCGAACCGCCAATATCGGTCGTCACAGAGGCGACCCCTTCTCCGCTCCAGCCACCACAGTCCGCCCAGGCGCCGCCCTCCGTAGCGGTGCGGTCAGCGCCCGCACTCCGCCGCGGCTCCCCAACCGGGCCACCGTCGGCGGGCAAAGCCACGTGCGAGTCCGGGGATACTAGGCCCGATGTAGGCCGCAATCAAGACGGCCGGGCCCCTTCAAAAGGCAGTAGCAGCAATCGCCGCTCGAGCAGCCCCCGCCGTCCGGATCAAGGCCCGATCCGAGCGCAGGCACCCCTCAGTCCCGGAGGGCCCCCACTGAGGCCT
Source organism: Lissotriton vulgaris (assembly GCF_964263255.1). Taxonomy (NCBI): domain Eukaryota; kingdom Metazoa; phylum Chordata; class Amphibia; order Caudata; family Salamandridae; genus Lissotriton; species Lissotriton vulgaris. The sequence goes on along the minus strand of NC_141691.1, from coordinate 617,377,239 downwards.
CCAGCACAGCCAGGGGGTCACTTATTCAGGATAAGGTCCGAGGCCGACACAGAGCTTTCGGCTCACGCGTCCTTGCTCGGTGGCGTCCAAGCCACGCCCCTCCTCACCCCCCCCCCCCCACATCATACTGCCCCGTAGGGCCCCTGGCCCCTCTTGGTTGGTAAATGGGAGGGAGCTGCTCTCCCTACTCCTGCGTGAATTGAGTGTGCTGTTGAGGGACCTTTTTACGTGAGTGTGTGTGTGGTACCTGGCTGGATGGTGTGATATTTCTCTCGGGCGGTGTTGCATTCCTTTCGAGTGAATATGTGTGTGTGTGTTGGGGAGGAGCTGAAGCTTGGAAAAAGTTTTCTGCTCGGCCATCGGTGTAAGTGCTCACGGGCCCCATTCTCTGCTTTTCTGCACTGTATGGTAGATGTTTGCTCCTGTGTGGCGCACTTTCCTCCACTGCTCTCTTCTGTTGACTTACATCTCCTCCAACCCTCCCGTGGGACTTTGCGGGCACACTGATCCGAGGGTCCGATTTGGGGGCAGTGCCGCAGAAAACGGTGTGTGTTTTTACGTGTAACAGGATTTCTCCAATTTGAGGTGGCGATGTAGTTCTGTGTATGTTATTATGGCAGTGGGGTCAAACAGCCCTATTGTCTACACCTCTAACATACAATGCAGTTTCATTGGCACAAGTGTATCTGCTCTACACACCCCCTCCCCCTCTGAGAGCACCCTCTGCCGAATAGTGCTCTCTTTTGTTGTGCTAGTATTCCCACTCTCCTCGTTAGGATAATTCAACCTACACAAAACATTTCTGCTAAAGGGCTGTTGTGTACGCCCATCTCGAACCCCACTTAAGGATGTGTACCCGGTTACGTCCCAGTTAGTTGGTGGAAATTTGCTCCCCCCCACCCAGATGCCTCTGCCTGCTTGTGTGTTCTTCTCCAGTACACTTTCCACCTCTGACTACACCCCCACTCCACCAGTGCTTGCTTTGGAGGTCTGTTTCACTGCATCTTTACTCTCATTTCTTGTAGTTGTTCGTTTTGTTGCATAGGCCATCGACAAAACATACAACACTTTCTGTAGATGCCAACTAATCAGAACCCCTCACAGATTGATGCCAGCCCTCTATCAACTCTCATTTAAGAATTATCACCCTCCTGGAGAGGGATGTGTAGGGGGAAGTCCCTGCCCACCCGATGCTAGCAGTATCCTGGTGGGAGCAGCATGCATCTGCTGTGGGGACACACCCACAATGTGTTGCTGCAGAGAAACAGGCGCTTAGCACTCGACCACAATCTGAAGTATCGAATATGTCACCAGGACAGGTGCATAGCAATCAATAGTACAGCAGGTTCAGTGCGTGGTACTGCGTGGCATTCTTTTTCAGCTGTGGTTAAGCAATCAAAGCACCTCCCCTTAGACTTCAGCGGGTTCAACTGTCCTGAAAACATCCCCTACTCTCCAAAATTAATTAAGTACCTGATGGCTTTAAGAGCTCGAGTGCTCATCCTCCATGAGCACTCAGTCTCACCCTCCCGGAAGTCTGAGTTCTTCCTCAGTATTTACCCCCTTCACCCACCCCACTAAAGTCCCCCAGCTGCCCTTCTCCCCCAAGTATTTTTTTTCTGCACTATCCTTGCAAGTGGTTTGTGCTCCATTTATTCCCTATCTTTGGCTCCTATTTTCTGCCTCTGTCATTCCTCTTATCAGCTCCCGTATCGCTGCCCCACCCTCTCTGTAACAAATGTGCCCTGCTATTCTTCACCCCTCGTTAGCTAGCTCCTCATTACCAAGTGCCACTCTCTCATTCCGGTAAGCTTTGTCTCCCTTCTACTTTTGTCAGTGTTTTTGTCTTGTCTCGCTTCAGAGCATCTTCCATTTTCACTACCAGTTCGTGGTGTCTACTCGAGTTCGAATTGTTCTTCTCACTTTCTAAATTTTATTTTTTCACAGTAATAATTAGGGAACTAGAAGTAACACAATATCGGGAAGTAAACACAGACCTCCTCATTTTTGAGAAAAGGTTAAATGATTTCCTAAATTCGAATTTTTCAAGCTCCAAAGTCTTGTTTTTAGTATTTTATGATCTCATCTGTTTTGTGATATCTTAGAATATTTTTGACACAGTACAATTATGTACCACTTAAAAATACAGTGGAAAAAAGGACAAAATTATAAAAAAAATACTATCAGTAAAGGTACCAAATTAGGTCGCATAATTTGCTCTTTCTTGCAGCATAATTGGTCCTCCCTATCACATTATTTGGTCCTTTCCAGTCGCATAATCCTGCCACATAATTTGGGCCTCTCCTGCCAATGGCCTGGTAATAATCCTTTGCAGAATATGTGCAACACGCAGCTTTGTGTGATGCATGCAACTTCCATAACGACCCTTCGATTAGTCTGCCACAGTAGAACACGCATGCAGAGGCATGCAGCGTAGTCTTATATTAACTCCAATAGTGCGCTGGATGTGTACTCTAATTTTGCACTTTCTGAATTCCGGAAACTCCGGGATGTTCAAACATGTATACAGTTTCCCCCAATAACACACACCATCAATTAGAGACATTTATCTACATTGGGAATTTCACTTAGTTCTTCACTCCATCAGTTTACATCAGTTCTGCACTGCATGAATTTATCCTAATTCTACACTCTATGATTGGACACGTTTTACACTAAACGTGGCATCTTATTTACAGCAACTTGTTAAGACCAATCAATCAATCAATCATCGCATTTATATAGCGCACTACTTACCCAGTGGGTCTCAAGGCGCTGAGGGAGGGGGATCTGCTATTGCTCGAACAGCCAGGTCTTGAGTTGCTTCCTGAAGGCGAGGTGGTCCTGGGTCAGGCGGAGGTGGGTGGGGAGGGAGTTCCATGTCTTGGCGGCGAGGTAGGAGAAGGACCGTCCCCCTGTGGTGGCTCTACGGATGCGGGGGACGGCGGCGAGGGCGTGGCTGGTCGATCAAAGCTGGCGTTTGGGAGCGTAGAAGTTGAGGCGGCTGTTGAGGTATCCTGGGCCTTGGCTGTGAAGGGCTTTGTGTGCGTGGGTGAGGAGACGGAAGGTGATTCTCTTGTTGACCGGGAGCCAGTGCAGGTCTCTCAGGTGTCCGGAGATGTGGCTGCGGTGGGGGATGTCCAGGATGAGTCGTGCTGAGGCATTCTGGATCCGCTGGAGTCTCTTCTGGAGTTTGGCGGTGGTTACGGCGTAGAGGGTGTTGCCGTAGTCCAGACGGCTGGTGACGAGGGCCTGGGTGACCGTTTTCCTGGTCTCGGTGGGGATCCACCGGAAGATCTTACGTAGCATGCGCAGGATGTTGAAGCACGACGAGGAGACTGCGTTGACTTGTCTGGTCATGGAGAGGGAGGAGTCCAGGATGAAGCCCAGGTTGCGTGCGTGGTCTGTTGGTTTGGGTGCGCTGCCTAGGGCGGGGGGCCACCAGGAGTCATCCCAAGCGGCGGGTGAGGATCCCAGGATGAGGACTTCCATCTTATCGGAGTTCAGTTTCAGGCGGCTGTTCTTCATCCATTCGGCTACCTCTTTCATCCCTTCGTGAAGGTTGGCTCTGGCGGTGGCGGGGTCGTTGGTAAGGGAGAGGATCAGCTGGGTGTCGTCGGCGTAGGAGATGATGTTGAGGTTGTGCTGGCGTGCGATGTCTGCGAGGGGGCTCATGTAGATGTTGAAGAGGGTTGGACTGAGCGAGGAGCCTTGAGGGACGCCGCAGATGACTTCGGTGGCTTCAGATCTGAACGGAGGGAGGCGGACTCTCTGTGTCCTTCCGGCGAGGAAGGAGATGATCCACTCCAGTGCCTTCTCCTGGACTCCGACGTTGCTGAGGCGTTGTACTAGGGTACGATGGCAGACAGTGTCGAAGGCCGCGGAGAGGTAGAGGAGGATGAGGGCCGCTGTTTCTCCGTTGTCGAGCAGCGCTCGGATGTCATCGGTGACTGCGATCAGGGCGGTCTCGGTGCTGTGGTTGGCCCGGAAGCCAGACTGCGAGGGGTTGAGGAATCCGTTCGTCTCGAGGAAGGCGGCCAGCTGCTTGTTGACGGTCTTCTCGATGACTTTTGCAGGAAACGGGAGCAGCGAGATGGGGCGGTAGTTTTTGAGGTCGGTGGGGTCAGCCGATGGCTTCTTGAGTAGGGCGCTGAGTTTGGCGTGCTTCCAGCTCTCCGGGAAGGAAGCGGTGTCGAAGGATGTGTTGATGATGTCCCGCAGGTGGGGTGCGATGACAGCGTCGGCCTTGTTGAAGACGTGGTGAGGGCAGGGGTCGGTCGTAGATCCAGAGTGGATGGAGTTCATTGTGCGGACGGTGTCTTCGGTGCTGATCGGAGTCCAGGCGCGGAGGGTGGTGGTGGGGGGCGGTGGTTTGGTCGCGGTGTTCGTTGGTTGAGTGCTGAAGCTGTTGTGTATGTCCGTGATCTTGTTGTGGAAGTAGACAACAATATAAGGTGCCAGAAATGGTTATAACACTTTTTTTATTATAACTTATTCATTTTCAACATGCTGCACACTATTCACAATGCTCTACAAAACATATTAAAAACGTTTAACAAAGCCAATAGCTCTGGCTGAACACTTTTAACTCCCCAAAGGCTTGACCTATTGGCTATGCCAATGCTTGTTTGAGGAGGCCTCCACCCGGGTCTCTATCGGGCTCTGTTTTGTGCCCTGGCACAGGCAGTCCTCTTTTTTTCCGGACTGCAGGGACAGCAGGCAAATCGATGTGTGTGTGCTCACTTCTCACAAGTGGAGGTTAGGGCATGACGTCATGCTAGGTGAGCGTTGTAAGGGAAGGGAAATCCAAGCCATATCGTCAAGCCATAGTTGCTGCTTATTTATCTTATGCAACTAACAACCATTGACAGAGCCAATAGCTTTAAGCAGTTAAAAATGCATGCTGTGCATTTGCATGCACAAAGCGGCAGGCACCGCGCGGTGCATGCAACTGCAGGGGGGTACCATAGGTACCCCCCATGTGCACCCCCCACCCCCTTCACCCTGGGGGCCCACAACAGGCCCCCAAAGAAAAGACCGTATGCCTATTGCCGCCGTGCAAAGGCATTGGACCGCCAGCATCATAATATGGTTGGCGGTGTCTCGCAGACACCGCCACCATATGTGAGCACTTTGCCCGCCGGTCGCGAAAGGCGACCGGCGGAAAAGCGCCGGACGGTCTTGCCGTCCGCCGCGGACCCTCAGCCATCCTAATGTGGCAGGGGGTCATTGCAGGGAGAATGGCGGACGGATTGCCCTGCGGAGGCAACCCGTCCGCCATTATAATCGACCCCTAAGCACGGCCATAAGATTGACTATACAAAACAAGAGTTGCCAAGTAATTTGCACTTGTTTTCTGGACACTTTTACACCCTGTTCTACAACCAGCTACTGTTGGTGGCGGCAAATGGACCATAATATCTGGACGAGGTTGATTCTTCCCAATCAGTCATAATAGGCTCTAATAAAGGGAGTAAAATTCTTCCTCCCCGTTTTCTATTTTCCAACCAGATCGGATCAAATATCTTAACATATAACTTCTTAATTGACCCTCTGCGTTCAAAAAAGAAAATGATCGCATACTGCGACAGTAATTTGAATTTGTTATCATTTACACCGGTTTGATGTCACTGGACAGGGTAAGATGGAATGTCCTGATTCTAGTTGAGCTCTGGCACGCCCAAAAAAATGTCATCCTTTGCAAACCCTAAGAACAGGGACCATCGCTTTTTTGGGGGGAGTTTTATATAGCACGACCTCAACCCGAATGTATCAGAGTGCTTTACATCAGTATCAGTTGCGTTACAGACGGACACATTCATTTTGTTAGGCATAAGGAGATTAAGTGATGTGCCCACAAATACCTAGCAAGTCTCAAGCAATCTTTGCTGCGACTCGAACACGGGTTTCCCAGCTTCGAGGTAAAACGCTTAGTCCTTAGGCCACATCTTAACTGCCTATATATGACGTGGTTTTGTGTAAAATTTTAATTTGTACGTCAATACGTTAAAATATATACTTAAAGCAGAATTAAATGTAAAACAACAACTTACTATGGTTAGAAATGGATTTCAAATCACAGATATATAAATAACTCCACCCACAGAACCACCTGCCAGTTTCTTTATATGAATTTTATATATATTCCTTTTCTTTATTCCCGATTGTCATTAAGGATTTAAATTGTGAAATTTGATACCCTTGTTTAACATTATGATGGGTTCTTAGGAAGAATATGTACTCAATATGTTTTAAAATAGTCAAAGATGTATATGCTTTAAACTTTTTAATGTATTTTATTGGAGTTTTGTTCGACAAACCGAGTGAAAACAATAAAAGCAAATAGTTTTTATATTAAATTTGGGGTTTTGAAAATTCTTGGTCATATACCTAGTCTGTGGTTTACAATCTACATTGAAGGATTCTGAAACACCATTGCTCGTCAAATAAACTGTGCAGGATTCTGTTAATTTGCTTCCTCAAGTAACTTATTAAAAGGCTGTTAGTTTTAGTGCCTAACTATTCTAAGAAATATATATATAGATATATATATATTCACGCTCTAGCTGCACCAGATACAAGGTCACTCTCGGGCGGGTGCTCTTGAGTGGCGGTGCAAGCCACTAAATATTGTAGCTCTGTTTCACCAATTTTGAGAAAATAAAAGCACTCACGAGACATTTTCTTCGGCATCAATTTATTCCGAACCAAACATGTCTCTCGCGAGTGCTTTTATTTTTTTATTTTCTCAAAATTGCGGAAACAGAGTGTATATATATATATATATATATACAGTGCAAATCCTCAAACCTCCACGCAGGCAGCGTGGCGAAAGAAGAAGGCAGACCCCACGTTTAACAGGCAGGATGTTATATTTATTTAGGACCCTTCAAATTGACGCGTTTCGAGTACGTTGTACTTTTGTTCACACACCATATATATATATATATATATATATAGATAGATAGATAGATAGATAGATATATATATATGGAAAAAGGGAACCATATTTTGTTGTCTTCTTTATTTATATGCACTTTAATAATTTGTTAATGTTATATAATATTCTAAGCAGTCACGGATCCCCCTGGGTAGGCTTCGAGGACTCCCAGGGGTCCCTGGACTACAGGTTAAGAACCACTGTTCTACCTGATCTCGTGTTTGAAAATACATAGGATATGTAAAAATAATTAAAAAGAGTTTGTGTAATCTAAAAGCCCCACTGTTATCAGGAAAGGAGCTCCAACACCACATTAAAGCTCCTAAAGGCAGTAGAAACGACCATTGGTCACCTTTGAGCTCCAATGGCTTTCCTAATGTCTTTTGTTTATGCAGTACATCATTGCCAAAAATGCTATTGTTCTACAGCATAAACAAAAGGCCCACAAAGAGGTGTGATGACGCTGCACCATCTTGTAAGAGCGCACAAGTTATGGCCCATGCATGCAGCTCTGATGCCATTTTTTTTATTTACCGATCCAGTATGGATCCGAAAATAAAAAAATATTAAAATGAAGTAGCACAACAGCACTTTTATTTATAAAGCAGAAGGGCCAGCAGCAATTTGATGTCTGACCCCCGGAAAAAAAATACGTTTTATGAAGGAAAAAACCTTCCACCAGACATCACCACGCAAACCAATGAATTAACAGACACAACTGCCCGCACTACATGCATTTTCCTGGCATTTCAGGGGTTAATTATATATTTAGAAAGGCTCGGTTGACGACTTCCAAACGGTGTGGGAGGCATTCAAAGTCTATATTCGAGGGATAGCGATGTCCAAGCACTCCAGTGTCTTGAAGACTACCAGAGCCACTCTGGCCGACCTTGAGCGGCAATTACACGCTTTGGAACTGAGATCCCGCTCCCACCGTGGAGGATGAAATGAAGCGTTTATTAATAGAATTCCACGAGGCGGCCGACAGAGAGGTACTACACCTGGGCAAATATGCCACGGCACGTACTTCCGGCGAGGGAGAGAGACCGGGCGCTGTCCTGGCTAACATTGTCAAAGGCCAGAGGAGAAAGGCGCATATTCCTTATTTAAGGACCGCTAGCGGAGATAGGGTGACGGATGAGGCGGAGATGGCGGCAGTCTTTCGGGACTACTATGCGGAGCTATATTCCTCCAAAAGCGGTGATCTGACGGAGGAAGTACGGGATTATTTAGAGCATATACAGCTACCGTTTCTCCCGCACTCGGACAGGGAATTCCTGATGTGCCCCATCCAGTTGGATGAAATTGGGGAAGCATTAGCCTCCATGAGATCGGGTAGTGCGCCGGGCATGGATGGCCTTTCTGTCGATTTCTACAAGGCGTTCCAAGACCAACTACTGCCACACGTCCATGCCCTCCTAGACGACATAGGGGCCCAAGGTACTATGCCTAGCTCTATGAGGGAAGCAATGATAGTTACCATTCTTAAGCCGGGTAAGCCGCACGCCGACTGTAGCTCATATCGCCCGATCTCGCTGCTGAACGTGGATACCAAACTATATGCGAAAGTACTTGCGAACAGACTGGCTCTTCTAGCCCCGGATTTAGTAGCTCCAGAACAGGCGGGATTCATATCATCTAGAAATCTGACATATAGTATCAGGACTGTCTTGGGTGCCATTCAACATGTGAAACAAGACACGCCGGCGGTAGCGCTCTTTTTAGACATGGAGAAGGCGTTCGACTCCGTAGAGTGGCCATTCCTTCTACAGGTACTGCGAAGAATGGGCCTGGGCGAACCCTTCATCGAAATGATTGGTGCGCTCTATGATGGCCCGGCGGCAAGGGTCCGGGTAGGCAATGCGGTGTGTCCCCCCTTGTTCATAGGGAGAGGCACCCGCCAGGGATGCCCTCTGTCCCCCATACTATACGCGCTTGCGGCTGAACCCCTCGCCTGTGCCCTGAGAGAGTATCAAAGTCACAGGGGAGTTCGGTTCCCAACATACAAACTGGTCGTATCTATGTACGCGGACGACACCTTGCTATACGCCCACGACCCGGCCGTCTCACTTCCCCCACTCCTGAGAGAGGTGGTCCGATTCGGAGCGCTCTCGGGGCTCAGGGTTAACTGGGCGAAATCTGTGGCACTGCCCCTGACTCCTGTGACGACTCGAGTGGAGACGGAGTTTCCTATACAATGGACGGAGGAACCGATCAGGTATCTCGGGATCCAGATTCATACGGACCCGGATCTGCTTCTGGGGCAGAACTACGGACGAGCGGTCAGCAAGCTCGAAGACGAGATAGAACTATGGTGTAAACTACCTCTAACGCTGATGGGCCGCATAGCCCTAATGAAGATGATAGTACTACCACGGTTTCTATTCCTGTTTAACGCACTACCGATCGTGCTCTCTAAATCCTTCTTCCATCGCCGAACTAGTCTGCTGATCCAATCGGCATGGGCAGGCAAACAGCCGCGAGTCAAATGGACTACGCTCACCCTCCCATATAAATTGGGGGGGCTGGCAGCGCCGGATCTGGAACTGTACTACAGGGCCGCCCAGGCATCTCATCTCCATACCTGGGTACATGGCGATCCGCTAGTCCCACATGTCCGCCTCGAACGATTATTCGCTCACCCTGTACCACTCCCGGCCATGATCTGCCAACCGCAGGATCGCCGGACGGGGATATTGGATTCCATATCCTCCACTAACCACGCGTGGCACTCATTCCTATTTCGCCAGGGAGGAGCACTGCTGTACTCACCGGAAATGCCGATAGAGTGGATGCGTTGGCTCCCCCCTATGGCGGACAAAGCGACCACTCGGGAACTCGCAAAACTGGGACTGAACAAGGCGGGAGACCTCTTCCTAGACGGTTCGGCCAAAACCTGGGATCAGGCGCGGGGAAATGGAGATGACCCTCCGCTGCTTCAGAGGTTCCACTTCCACAGAACGCGGAGTGCCCTCGCCGAACTCCTGGGTCCGGATATGTCGGAGCCTCCGGACATGCCGGAATTAACATATGTGATCACACGTAAAGACCCCAAGAAACTCTTGACGAACCTCTACAGTATAGCGAGATCCCAGGGGGAGCATCAACTTATGAAAGCTCGCTTGGAGTGGCAGAGGGACCTAGGTACCCCGTTAGATGACTCGACGTGGAGCTACTGCTGCGAAAACAAGAAGCGTATTTCCCTAAATGGAAAACACCGACTTATACACTTTAAATTCCTTCAAAGAGTGTACTACACCCCGGTGCGACTTCACAGGTACGGGCTGCGTTCGGAGGCACACTGTGAGTGTTGCAGAGCGGCAGACGCGGACTTCTTGCATTTGGCGTGGGGTTGCCCGGGGATAAATAGATTTTGGCGGGACATTTTCTCTGAGATGAGCAGGATTCTGGAAGTCGACTTAGACATGGACCCGGGATTAGCACTAATTGGCAACTCAAAAAGACTTCCGGGGGCGATGCGCAGGCTTACGGACATGGGGATGCTGATGGCGAGGAGAGCAGTAGCTCAGTGCTGGATGCGGGGCCCTCTTCCTACCAAAGCTAGATGGTCACGAGATATGCTGTTCTGCTCCACACAGACAGAGGCATACAGTGAGCTGTTACCCCCCAGGTCCCGCCCGAAGAACTTCTGGGCCCTTTATAGGACTTATTTGCAGGGACAGCAGACAGAGCAGGATGACTCCACAGACAGCACCCCCTCGAGGGCAGCTACAGATCCCACACACGATCTAGAATAGGGTACTGACACCGGGAAGGGAGGATACCAGGGGAGTAGAGGGCTCAGGGGGTGCGGTTAGGGGAAGTAAGGGCCCTGTGAGGGGGGTATTTTTACGGGGAGGACCACACACTGTCCGATTTCATTACTAGCAGGGGTACACACGGAGTGATTCAAGATCAAACCCCCCCCTTTCATGTCCCCTTTGCTATCAAGGAGTTGGTCGTGGATGGAGGGAGGGGACGGGGTGCGACCGCAGTCATTGCAGAGCTGGCTACACTATGAGGTGCGAGATACTTGGGTAAAGGCTATGGGCAAGATTAAAGGGGGGGGAGTTGTTCGGGGGGAGTTTAGGGGTTGGTGTGGGGGGCGAAAATTAGAAAACGCACAGAAAGTCGGGCAACTGCCCATTGATAGGACCTGCACTACATAAGGGACCTTGGATGCACCTATGCGCCGCCGGACCCCCGGGTTGTCGGCCCTGAGGCTTGAAGCTACTAATTATGTCGCGGCCGGCCCCGGAGGGGTTGTGGGCCAGAAGCTGTGTAAACTGTATTTCCTTACTCTGTGCAATAAAAATTTTTTTTTTATATATTTAGAAAACCAAATGTGAAAATGACAGTACACTAGGGAGTTAAGCAGACTTCAGTTGCTTTTAGAAAAGAAACTTTAAGATACGTTAAACCTGGCATCCTTGGCTTAGGATTTGCCTGTATTTTTGCCTTTGCCTCCTGTTATTTTTCTGTGTGTTGGACTTTGTTTTTGCTGGTCTAAATGCTTTGGACACTTTACCACTGCTGTTCAGTACCAAAGTGCAAGTGTTCCCTGTAAATTGTGTTTATGGATTAGTGATTCCATGATTGGTATATTTGATTTACTAGTAGGTCCCTAGTTGCAGCGCACTGTGTGTGTCCAGAGCCTGTAAATCAAATGCTGCTAGTGGGCTCATAAGCAGCCTGAACATGTAACCCAGATCTGCCACTGAAGTATCTGTGAACCTGTAAATGTAACCCAGATCTGCCACTGAAGTATCTGTGAGCAGTTTGGTACCACCATGTCGGCTTGGCAAGTGCACCCCCTTGCCAGACCTTACCCTTCCCTTTTCTTACATGTTAGTCACCCCTAAGGTAGGCCCAATGAACCACTGTGGGCAGTGTATGTGAAAGGTAGGACATGCCCTAGTGCGTGTGGCATGTCCTGATAGTGAAATACTGCAAGATTACGTTTTTTGCTAGTGTAAGGCTATCTGTTCCCTTACGATAGAGTGGGGAGTTTGCTTATAACATCTTGTAAGCATAACTACCCCTGGGAACAAGGTAGGAAAAGAAAGTTTAGCATGCCTGAACTCAGAATATTAAGATTCATCTTTCGTGAGGGTGATTTTTACATTCTGTGTTTGAAAATACCACTTTTATAAAGTAGGTATTTTCTTGCTTAGCCATTGGTCGTTGTCTTACTGTCATTTCTCCCCCGCCTGCAGCGACTCACCGCTCCTCTCCCCGGTCCACCACAGGTTTTCCCGGTTGTGTGGAGGGAACTAGCGGTAGAGTTTCTTTCACTTCTGGGCAGGAGGCAGGGGGTAGAGCCACAGGGTTAGCAGTCTAGCTGCTTTAGGGGTCTAGTTAAACCCAGACGCGCAGCAGGCGCGCCAAAGGCAAGCCTGCTGTACCCATCCGCATCCAACTGGAGCCAGCGGCCATAACCGCTGCTCGTTTTCCTACAGGTAAACGGTTTTACTCTTCTGACCACCGCCTACGATTAAGAGGGGCTATCAATGGAAATTGTTCCTGTGAGCGTGGGTTGAGGGGAGGTAACAAGGGCCATGGGGTGTTGACTGATCCCTGGTAAGCGGCAGAGGGACAAGAAAGGAACCGAAGTGTAGTTCTGGGGACCCCAGCATCGACAGACCTGGAAACAGGACGTTTGTGGAAGAGCCCGGGAGGAGGGGCGCCATTTTGCCTGCATTGGGGGACGACGACAGCAAGCGGAACACCTCAGAATAGAGGCTGGTTGCAGGACCTATGGGAGATCCGAGGAGCGACGCACCTCAGGGGTAGACGGACCGCGGCTAGGAATTGAAGCGGAGGAGGTATGCAGGATATCCTGGATAGGGGCTAGAGCTGTCAAGTGCACTGACGAAGGATAAAAAGCAATGGTACGACGCAACCGTAATTACTAGAAAAGATGGCGACACATGTGCACAACCTTCCTTTACATTGGCAGACACCCTTTTGGACGGATGCGACAAAGGGCCGGCCATAGCGTGGTGGTAACTGGCGAAATTGGGCTGAACTGAACTGGTGCCTGCAAGTGGAGCAGGCTACTGGGTCGAACACTCAATGAGAAACCGCGGAGGTGAGAACTCTGATTCCCGCTTATATAAACGAGAGCGGTGCAGGAGTATAAGACTATGTAGGTGGCAGCAGATACACATTATCATGGGCAAATCCAGAGCGAAGAAAGAAGAGATGCAGCAGCAGTCACACACTGAACCCCAGAACCAAGCCGAGCAGGAGGTACAGGGAAAGCCTCAGGACTCTGGCATACAACAACATTTTGATCAAATCTTGGCAGCCATAGCAGACTCTCGTGCAGCCCTCCAACAAGACATTGCACACGTGGCGGCGGGACTTGGCCTCCTGCGTGCGGACCACTCCAAATTAACGGACAGAGTGAAGGCCGTGGAAAGTGCGCTCCAGGAGGTAGTACCGGCATAGACCGCGCTGACAGCAACCATGGCAACGGTAATGGAGCGCATTGGAGTGCTGGAAAAGCGAGCTGAAGATGTGGAAAGTAGGAACAGAAGGTATAACATCCGCGTAGTGGGATTGCCTGAAAAAGCGGAGGGGACCGACATGGTGTGCTATCTGGAGGAGTGGCTGAAAACGGTGGTAGCTCCTGAGGGATTGTCGCCTTACTACACTCTAGAATGTGCGCACAGAGTCCCTGCGAAACCTCCGCAACAGGGACGTCCCCCTCGACCGGTTATAGCACGTTTACTACACTTCAGGGACAGAGACTTGCTACTCCAGAGGGCCCGAACTGATGGCCCTTTCCATGTAGGTAATAGTAAGGTCACACTGTTCCCGGACTACACCTTTGAGATTCAACGCCGCCGTGCGTCATTCCAGATGATCCAAAAGGAACAGAGAGCGGAAGGATTGCAGTACTCTCTGTTGTTCCCAGCTAAACTGAGAATAGCACTGGATGGGAGGACTCACTTCCATGAAACACCTGAGGAAGCGTGGGAATGGTTGGAGTCTTACAGAGCTGGTGGTAAGGACGGACAAGAGCACCAAGCACATGAACCCGCAGAGGGCAATCAGCTCCGCAAATCGCAGAGAATAAGACACCAACGACGGGGATTGCACAAACCGTCAGTGTCGCAAACTGAGGTAGAGCGCCAGGGAGTCCTGAAAGCAGTAACCGCTATATCCAGTGAACTGTTAGGGCACTCACAGAACGGCAAGGACACTGAGAAGGAAGATGAACACTCTGACTCATCAGGGGCGGAAAGCGTACATATACCATTGGTCACTCCAGGGGCGGCGGATGAACTGCTGGATGAGTAAAACTGTATACTGAGCGAGTGAAACATAATTGTTGGGGGTTGGGGACGTTGGAAGAATAGTGCTGCAGATTCATTATGGGGGCACCTGGACTTATAGAAGAGATGAACTTCGGGTCGTAGGCCTCTCTGACGAAGGAGTTTGACAGCGGTATTGGATTCGAAGAGAGCAGGGTCACCGGTTGGCACTAAGCACCCCCCTTTGCCCATAAGGCTTACCCTCAGTGAATACTAGTGGGCTAAGTGACGACTTAGTTGTTAAACAGGTTTGGATGGGTGCTAGCAATGTTGCTCTAGGTCCTGTTCTTGAGAGGGCGAGGGTTCAATGGAGTTGGGGGAGGGGAAGGGAAAGGGGAAACACCGGTGTGTCTGCTACGAAGCGTGAAGTGATGAGGGCAGTACTGTGTAGCAATGGGGACGACACCTGATTTACGTTGTATTACCTGGAATGTGAGGGGGATGCATACAATGACGAGACGGCACAAGATACATGCATACTTGGTTAGAAGAGGAATACATATAGCACTACTCCAAGAAACGCACCTCACAAAGACAGAGGGATTAGCATTGCAACGAAGATGGAGAGGACAGGTATTCAGCACGGCATATTCCACATTTGCTAGAGGGGCATTTATATGGATACAAGCAGGGGTGCCATTCCAAGCCACGAAGCAAACCATTGACCCTGATGGCAGATTTGTGGCAGTGGAAGGGAGACTGAGAGGGAAGGAGGTAGCGCTGTGTAGTATTTATGCTCCAAACATTGAACAGGCGTGCTTTTTTGTACGTCTGTCTGGTTCACTAGTGCATTACTGCACAGGTCCGGTGATAATGGGGGGAGATTTTAACTCTATTGTTGATGTGTCACAGAATAGATCGCACCCACCTTTACTGGACTCCCCTGTCCATAGATTGGCCAAGGGTAGACTGAATTGGCAGACTAGATGGGGTTTGATAGACGTATGGCGAGCACAACACCCGCAAGCCAGAGAGAATTCCTACTTTTCAGCAATGCACGAGTTACATGTTAGATTGGATGCTGTCCTATGTTCTTCGCAGATGGCTCCCTCTATAGCGCACACAGAATATCTCACATGAACGCTATCAGACCATAATCCACTATTATTCACCATGCGTTGGATGATAGCGCGGACTGACATCCCCACATGGAGGCTCCACCTGAGACATTAGGCGATCCGGTATTTCACAGCACAGTAGGCGAGGGTATAACACATTACTTTAATGAGAACGCGAACACAGCAACCACGAGGGCAATAGAATGGGATGCATTTAAGGTAGTGATCAGCAAACATGTGGGATTGAGGAAGGTCCTGCTACAGGATGTAGATGGAGCTGAGAGCAAGCTGAAGGCAGCTGAGTTAGCATGACCTGGCCACCCTGAGGTGCAGGAGGAGGTAGTGACAGCCAAGGAATCCGTGGCGGGGGAATTGGAAAGATTGAGAAACTATGACTACAAGGCCTATCTTACAAGAGCGCATGCTGAGGGTAACAAAGCAGGGACGCTGTTGGCCTGGCTAGCCAACCCTGTGGCACGGGGTTCATCGATATTGGCATTAACAGAATAAGGAGGTGACACGGTCTTCACACAACGAACATTTTTAGATAGGTTCCTAGATTATTAAGATAAGTTATACAAAAGCTCACTGGTAGCTGGGGATTTAGACATAGAAGCCTTTTTGGACAGCATGCCCCTCCCGTAGGTGGAAGAGGAGCAGGCAAAATGTTTGGGTCAGGAGATCACACTGCAAGAAGTTAGGTGTGCCATTAAACACATGGCCCGTAATAAGACACCAGGTGTGGATGGGCTACCAATAGAATTTTATCTCCAGTATATTTTGTTTTGGCTCCGCGAATGCTGGAGGTTTATAGAGAAGCGAAGAAGCTGGGATGTCTCCCTAGTACCATGAGAGAGGGGCTTGTTATCCCGCTGTTGAAACCTGGGAGGGATAGCACAGATATTGCGGCTTACAGGCCACTGTCAATGTTGAGCACAGACTACAAGGTTTTGAGCAGGATTTTGGCGACCCGCCTGCTACAACACATGACAGGTTTGATCCCCGAAGACCAAGCGGGGTTTATTCCTACTAGGAATACAGCCAACAATATACGGAAGCTGATAAGGATTATGGGAGAGGAACGACCAGACATCCCGAACCCGATGGTGCTTTCGGTGGATATAGAAAAAGCCTTTGATAGCATAGAATGGAGGTACCTACATGTGACGTTGGGTCATTTTGGACTAGGCGAAGACTTTGTGGGCTGGACGAAGGTGCTATATAATACTGCGGGGGCCAGGGTGAAGGTAGGAGGACTGATATCCCCACAGTGTGGAGTAGCTCGTGGCACAATACAGGGCTGCTTGCTCTCTCCGGCAGAGGCGTGAGCGAGACTGGTGCGGCACTAAGAGGGTCTAGATTTCAGGGGGGATCGTCAGTATATTTCACTATGTGCGGATAATCTACTGATGTTTCTGGGAGACGCTGATGAGGCATTGGATGGAGCGGCGACTCTGTTGTCGGACTTTGGAGATGTGTTCGGACGCCGAGTAAATTGGGCCAAGACATGCCTGTTCCCGATATGGTGCGATGGGCGCCCACCAGAAAGATCGAGAGAAGTGCGCTGGGAGCCTACAGGCCTGGTATACCTAGGTATAAACATATACCATGGGACAGCGGATATGCTAGAGGGGAATATCGGCCGATGTATGAGAGCTTTAGAGGGTAATATGGCCTTCTGGACCACACTCCCATTGTCGGGGGTGGGCCGCATAGCTTTACTAAAAATGGTAGCTTTACCACGACTGTTATATTACTTTAGGACGCTACCTGTTTGGATACCGAACTCAGTCTTTGAATCTTTGCGATCCTTGATAATAGGCTTCCTATAGGGAACAGGTAGGAGACGAGTTGCCCAGGCAACTCTAATACGACCAAAAGCAGAAGGGGGCCTAGCGGTCCCAGATTTTGAGTTGTACTACCTAGCAGCACAACTCCAGGTGCTAACACAAGAGGTTGCGAGGGAGTTTAGGGGCTCTGAAAATATGAGAGGGAAGGGGATACCACGCCATGTTTTGTCCTTTATAATTTTACAACAGAAACTAGACCTTGCAGACCATTCCCTGGAGGAGAAAAAACTGTGAATGTGTTGGAATCGTAGCAAACGTAAAGCGGGAGTGCTACAGCCATATATACCGCTGGGGATGCTTACAGCATTACCACATAGGAGTGACTGGACACCTTTTATGAACTGGGAACAAGCTGGGGTTCAGGTAATGGGGGATCTATATGAAGACGGGGAACTGCTGCCTTACGGAGTCTTGCAGGAACGGTATGATAACTCTCGGAACCTCCTGAGGCACAGCCGGGAGTAGACAGAACTTAGCGCATGCACTGTTTTTACCAGTAAAATTTTGCTTTTTAAAATCACTTACCTACCCTTCCTGACACACGATTACAGTGTGCAGGCACCCCTCACAAAGCGGAACGAGCGCTGGAAAGGGCGAATTCGCCGACCTGCTTCTCCCGCCATTACCCTCGCCGAGACAGGGACACGCCCACTTCGAGGCCACGCCCCCTGTACCTGCCCTCCCACTATATACATGTGTATCTACCGGAAGCGCAGCGGACGAGCGCTGCGGGCGCGACGATTGCGCGCCGAAGGCGCGCTTAAGGCAAGCTCGTCTGCGCTCGTCCGAGATCCTGACGCGACCGGGGCCGGTTCCCCTGCCCGATGCACCAGCAATACCACCGTAACATACTCTCGGACTGCGATGATGTCCCTGAGACCTTCCCCATGTTCGACCTGCCTCTGGTCTATCCCTGACGCTCGGAGCCACGTTTACGTATGTCAAGTCTGCCATTTTTCCTTTCCATCCCTCGATTTAACATACAGTCCGGCCCACGCTCCGAGTTCTGCCTCCATTTGTGGAGCCCGCCCTCCTCTGACCCTCAGAGCTGCGCTGATTAATTGCAGGTCGTTGAGCAAACATGCCATTGACATCTGTCAGCCCCTTCGGGACAACAATTGGGATCTGCTTTTTTTAACAGAAACTTGGCTGAATGAGACCACGAACCCTATCATCACCCTTGCCCTACCGGAGGGCTATAGTATTGTTTGTGCCAATAGACCCAAAGGTAAACAGGGGGTGGCGTTGCCTTAATCCACAAATCCAAATGGACAGCTACCTTCCCTATATATGACCCAATTGACTGCATAGAGAGTCTCCCGTTCAGTGTTCAAATCTCCCCGTCTACCTCCTGCTCGGGAATTCTTATCTATCGTCCCCCCCATTCCAACATCTCTTACCTGCCGGCTCTGGCGGATTATATTATCCAGCTTAGCACACGCTACGCCAACTTCACTGGCTTAGGGGACTTTAATCTCCACGTAAATGAAGAATCTTGCACGCACAGCAAAAATGTTATCTCTACGCTGGCGGCCTGCAATCTAGTTAAAAAAATAGCCTTTCCCACGCACAAAGCGGGACACACACTAGATTTGATCTGTTCCAACCTATCAAATATTCTGGCAGCCTCTCCCATCCCGGTTATCTGGTCGGACCACTTCCTCATCCCTTTTGAGATTGATATTTTTTGCTCCATCAGACCCACTATCACTCCTAAAGCATCCGGCAGAAACTTGAGCCTCATTACCCCAGAATCGCTCCAGGAATACTTAAAAAACTCCCAACCCATCCCATCGTCTGACCCAGATAGTGGTATTGACCATTTGGACACCTGGATCGGTCAAGCCCTAGAGGCGTTGGCCCCTCTTAAACCTATTAAAACCTACAGGGCTGCGCCATCAGCACCATGGTACTCTGACGAGCTTCGTCAAAAAAAGGCCTCGTGTAAATTTCTCGAACGCTCCTGGAGGCAGAACTATTCCCCGGATAGCAAAACCACCTATAAGACAGCCCTCAAAGAATACCGCAGAATGATTGAGGAGCACAAAAGTGACTTTCTGGCCTCCAGAATCAAACATGCTAGTAACAGTGCTAGGGAGATTTTCAACATAGTCAGATCCTTCACGGACCCCCACACGCTGACTCGAATTCAACCTGCCTCCCAGTCTTTGTGCGATAAACTTTCGCAATTCTTTGAGGACAAAATCGAGACTATCTACACCTCCTTCCCCATTTCCAACAGTGAAGGATTGGAAGAGGAATCCACTACCTACACGCTACAGTCGCCCACTCTGTTAGAATTTGCAGACATTTCTGAGGCCGACACTATGGTAGAATTACTCAAATGTAAATCTGGCTCTCCAAATGACCCTTGGCCAGCCAAACAATATAAAAAACTGGCATCCCTGCTCAATCCCTACCTGAATCATATCTGGAATAAATCCTTGAGAATGGGCAGCTTCCCCGCCAAATGGAAGCATGCTTCTCTGGTCCCCATTCTGAAGAAGCCCAATTTAGACCCTGACAACCCCAGTAATTACAGGCCTATCTCTCTTCTGCCAGCCCCAGCTAAGATCCTGGAAAAACTGGCACACTCCCAGCTGGCGAATTACATCGAGTCCAATGGGCTCCTACATGATTCTCAGCACGGCTTTCGGTCAGGCCATAGCACGGAGTCAGCCCTTGTTGAAATGGCTGACTCAGTGAGATGGACGCTGGACCGAGGGTCGAGGGCGGTGTTAGTGCTGCTGGATCTCTCAGCAGCATTTGACACCGTCTCTCATAAGATCTTGCTGAAAAGGCTGGGGGACCTGGGTATAGGCGGAACTGTGTTGAGGTGGCTCTCTTCTTATCTATGCGACCGCACACAGCAGGTATATACCTCTCCTTATACCTCCTCCGCTAGACCACTCAAATGGGGAGTTCCACAGGGCTCATCCCTGAGCCCGCTCTTGTTTAATGTTTATTTTACCCCCCTGGCTAAACTGATTGCGCAAACTGGGATCAAATCCACCTCCTATGCTGACGACATTCAGTTACTTTTTACCTTTGATACACCCTCCGCCTCTGCCTTTGACCCGCTGAAATCCTGTCTCAGAGACATCTCTAGTTGGATGGACTCTAACTCCCTCCGACTCAATGCAGCAAAGACGGAGATCCTGTTTTTTAACTCACCATCCCCTTTAGATTCCAACCTGTGGTGGCCAGAGGATCTGAGCCAAGCCCCCACACCTAAAGACTCGGTGAGAAATTTGGGAGTGCGCTGGGATAACCATCTTAGTTTTAACGCCCAGGTTCAAACAGTAGCAGCATCCTGTTTTGCAAAGATCAAGACTATCAACCGGCTTATCAACTATCTGCCGGCGGACTGCCGTAAGACTGTGGTACAAGCATTGATAACATCTCATCTTGACTATTCCAACGCATTATACCTTGGTATCACAGCAGGCCTATGTCATAAACTACAGACTGTCCAAAATGCTGCCGCTCGGCTGGTAGAGAGAATTCCAGCTAGACATCACATCTCCCCTCACCTCCTTAAACTGAATTGGTTACCCATTGCCAAGAGATGTGTATTTAAGGCCATGACTCTGGCTTTTCGCGCTTCTAAGGGCAATGGCTCGGCCCATCTGAAAAGCACTCTGAGGCCGTATGTCAACACTAGGACATTACGTTCTAACTCCTTATTTCTCCTACAAACCCCAAGATTCAAACGAACTCGTGCTGGAGGGAAAACATTCGAGGTTTGCGCCACTCAGTGTTGGAACAAGCTTCCGGTTGCCTTACGCGCCTGTCAAACAGAATCAGCATTCCGAAAGTCTTTGAAGACTTACCTTTTTTCCACATAATGCTTCTTCTGTTTTGATCCTCTCTGTTCCCAGATTTATCAGCGCCGGGACGCCCCGTTGGGGCAGCTGTGCGCTTTACAAAACACACAAAATAAATAAATAAATATGATCTTCCCAGGGGAGACTTCTTATTGCATGCGGAGTTAGCGCATGCAATACGGCTGCAGTGGCGGGAAGGGCCAACAGAACCCAAAACGACGATGGCATGCCAGTATGTGGTAATGGCGGCAGGAACTTTTAAAGCGGTCACATGCTTGTGCTCCAGAATGTTAAATGAAGGTTTAGCGCCCCTAGAGGATCTGAGGTTAAAGTGGGAAACCGGAATTGGGAAATCGATACCAGAAACTACATGGGAGCAAATAGTGCGTAGTGCTTGGAAGGGCACGAGGAATGCGCGATTTCAATTGGTGCATTTTTTTATATTGCACAGAGCATACCAGACACCTGGAAAGATTAAGAAGTACTTCGAAGTGGGAGAAGCGGCATGCCCCAGATGTAGGAGTGAGGTGGTGGAATTAGAACACATGTTGTGGGAGTGCCCAAATTTAGGAGATTATTGGACGGAAGTGGGAAACATACTGAATGAGGTTACAACAGTGAGAGCACACTTAGATTACAACAGGTGAGACGTTCGAAAAATGAGAAGGCATTTGAAACAGCACGCGCCTGGGAAATGATGGTGCAAGCACTAGCCGATGTCAACCAGGAAGGGGAATAGGAGGAGACTACTAGACATTGCAAAGCCCTTTCCAGGTACACATTAGGAATGGATACATTGCAGTACATATGCAAAATAAGGTTTGAACTGGGTGCTTGCTGTGCGACACACTGGGGGGAGGGATGAGGGAGGGTCTGGGAAGGGGTTACAGTAGTATAAGTAGGGGGTTACAAATGTATACTATCGAATGATACCATGTAACATAAGGATGACACAAGGTCAAGAGAATATGGGTCCGTAAGGTGGGCAGAGATGGCTAAAAGCGGATGCAATGGTATCTTGTAACTGAATATTAAGAAACTAATAAAAATTGTTTAAAAAAAATCAATGGAAATTGTTTACACTCCTCATCTTTAATGAGAGATGACTATTTGTTTCCATTGGTCTTTTAAACTCCATCCGACCCCTAAACCCCAGCTCACTTTGCAGAACACCGCACTTTACAAAAGGTTTTTATTGAATTGTAGGTCTTCTTCCAAACACTCTGCTGAAATCTCTAGCCTACTAGAAGAGGAACATCCTGATGCCCTGTTTTAACCGAAACATGGCCTAACATTGAGTCTGGCCCTGACCTTGTACAATCCCTACCCCTGTTTACCACATCCAGCGGAAAGATTGCGAAAAAGGCAAAGGTGTTGGCGTTGCCATTATATATAAAAGTCAGTTTAAGTGCCACATTACAGCAGACCACTTACCTGACTCTGAGAATTTCTCTTTTGCAGTAGGTTTCTGCCTATTCATACATTCTCAGGCATCTTAATTTATCATCCCCCTGGAGCCCATGGACAACTTTTCAAAGTTCTTCCTGAAACCGCCACTAATTTAGCCAGCTCCCCCTCTAATTTTACAATATTAGGAGATCTTAAGTTACATCTAAATGATCCAGTGAACTCAGCTGCCTCTGAGTTAGTTAGAAATCTCTTGGCGTTTCAGTTCAAACTGGGTCAACCCACTTCAAAGGTCATTTACCTGACCCCATCTTTACTAATAGTGAGGAACTATCAGTGGGGGGTGCTATCCCTGTGCCATGGTCACATCAGTTTCTGATTCCCCTTTCCTGGAGCACCACCAACCATCTTCCTCCTTCGGCACGGTCAGTAGCCAGGAATGCACATGGTCTAAACTCCCACTAGAATAATGGGCTTCGGTTCTTGAAGCTACCAGGCCTACCCTCAAACCAAAACCCATCATTGCCAACGATAAATGTAACCAGTGGATTGAGTCCTCTCTAGACTGTGCTCTTACCAAAAAACGTATCCGCAAAAAATTCAGGACCAATAACTCCCCATGGTACTCCCCTAAGCTCTGTGAACATAAGCAAGTCTGCAAAAGACTACAAAGAAAATAGAGAAGGGACTATACTGCATCAAGCAAACTGAAATATAGAGATGCCATCAAACTTTATCAAGCTGAAATCAAATCCGCACAAGCCTCCTACTATGAAGAAAAAATCAGCCTCGTGGGAAATCTTCTGCATTGCAAAGTGTCTTCTCAAACCTCCCTCCCCACAAGCCCCAATTGATGATGCTTTTGCCCGTTTCAACGAACTGGCAGAGTATTTCCACAAAAAAATTCAAGATATATGTATCGCCTTCCGTCTCTGGGCCTGCCAAATTGACCCGCTCCTTATGGATACTGCTCCCCATTATATTGAGCTTCTGTTGGAGGAAATCCTCTTGATTAGAAGATATCTCGGCCCTTGTAAAATCTGGCTCTCCCAGAGATCCATCTTCCACTCACTCTATGAACCTAGCCACTGGAACAATTTTTACAGTGATATTTGAACTGATCAACTCTTCCATCTCTACTGGATTAGTCCCTCCGCCATGGAAATGTGCCATGGAGAAAGCAGTCCTCAAAAACCCTAATCTTAACCCTGACCTCCTGGGGGAACTTCCGACCCATATCTTTACTCCCAGGGATTAGCAAGATCCTTGAAAAACATGTTAACTCAGTCCTGTCCGGGTTTTTAAGTACCCACAGCCTTCTGCACTCCTCCCAGACTGGTTTCCACCCCCAACAAGGGACAAGACTGCTCACTTAGCAGTGGTTGAAGAGTCCAGGAAAAGCCTGGACCAAGGAGGTATAGCCGCCATCATCCTACACCTCAGCGCCGCTTTTGACACCGGCAGCTACAACATGCTGATCCTTAGATTCAGGAGTCTTGGAGTGTATGGGGAGGTCATCACCTGGTTGCAGTCTTTCCTAGAGGATAGGACTTTTCAGGTCTTCAAAGGAGATAACCTCTCCATGCGTATGTCTCTCAGCTGCGGAGCTCCTCAAGGCTCATCGCTGAGCCCTACATTGTTTAACGTATATATGTGCCCGCTGGCTGAGATAGACCATCCATTTGGAATTTATATAGTCACATATGTTGATGACACGCAACTAGTTGTGGCCTTAAAGCAGCCGGAGAATTAATCTTCCGGCTTGGGACCCTATCTGGAGAAGGTGGCTAAGTGGATGAAGCTCTCCTGCCCTAAACTGAACAGAGAAAAGATGGATTTAATGCTCCTAGGCAACTCTCCCATCTTCAATTCAGGGTCGCTGTGGCCAAATTGTCTTGGCCCCACCACTGCCCCAAAAAATCAGATCAAAAGTTTGGGCATGTGGCTGGATCGCTCCCTGAATTTTGGGTGTCTATGACAAAATTAGCGGCCACCTATTACGGCATTTTCAGGATGCTGCATAAAGTCCTTCCTCTCCTTTCCTTTTTGGCTAGAAGATTAATGGTCCAGGCCTTGATCCTTTCCCGCCTGGACTATGGGCATGTCCTTTATATAGGAGCTCCCCAAACAACCACCTCCAAGTTGCAGATTGTTCAGAATTGTGCAGCTCGATTGCTGTTCCAGATCCCCCTACCATCAATCCGCTAAACCGGTGCTGAAGGCTCTTCATTGGCTACCTGTATCAGAGAGAGTCAAATTTAAGTCTCTACGTATCGCCCTCTGCCGCCGGATCCTCGCCTCGCAGCGGCTAAACGACGACACAGAGCCCCCGATGCCCGATGTTCTTTAGGGGGACGTGCCCGTGGCCCATCACAATTATTTACGATCCAGGCCCGAAGTAACTGCGGAATTTGGGGACCGAGCTCCCTCTGGAACAGGAGCGGCGAACAGCTGAACGGAGACCAGCGGACGACTGTTGGTCTCCAGTTGTACAGGATTTAGGTACGGTAATTCTGTGTTGAGCCCCCGCGCCCGATGACTGCAGGGAGCCGCCATCCAGAGCGTCAAAGCTGAGACCCATTCTACATAGCTCCGGTGAGTCCCATGATCCATGCTACGCTTGCTGCTGGTGACTGGCCGAGCGGGGGAATGGCTCTAGGGCGGGGCGCCCGCCCGCCTAATCATTGTGGTTCTTTCTCGTTGATATGTTTGCCTGGGGTGAGATGTGCATTTGCCTTGGTTCTCTTGGGGGTACGCAGCTCGACGGAGCCCAGCAGCCGACTGGGTGCTTACAGCGGACGCTCCAGAGCCAGACCAGAGGAGTCACGGCCTGAAATCGACTCTGAAACTGGGACTGTCTTAAAGGGACAGTGAACGATTAATCCCAGTTGTGTGTTAAGCAGAGGTATGCTCCACCGCCCACCTAGGGAAATCCTGTTTGGAATTTGACCCAGAGTCTGGGACAGTACACGGCCAATTAGCTCTCCAGTTTTTACAGTGTATTTATCTTGTGTGAACTTTTTGTTTTCTTTGGCCTGTAAAGGCATACTATTTGAATTATATAACCTGGCCGTATCTGAGTTCTCAATAGGGTCCATTCTTCTATTAAGACTCGCTTGGCCCTTAATAATCATCAACCCAATTACTTCAAAATGGTGCCTATACGGCAACCCTATCGGGATTTATACTCCACAATTGT
The DNA here is from genome assembly GCF_964263255.1 of Lissotriton vulgaris. Lineage (NCBI taxonomy): Eukaryota > Metazoa > Chordata > Amphibia > Caudata > Salamandridae > Lissotriton > Lissotriton vulgaris. The sequence goes on along the minus strand of NC_141691.1, from coordinate 617,351,636 downwards.
CGTCTTGTTTACCAAAACTTTGCACTAAACAGCGCCATGGAAATAGGACTTGTCTGTGGCCTTGGCCATAAAATAAACAAAGAACTAATAATACAATTGGATCAAGGTTCTGGTACCCTCTTCTTCAGGTAGAACTCAGCCGCTGCTGGATTCTCTTCCACTATTAGATCTACCAGAGTTATAAATCCTGTTTGCTACAGTCAAGAGCGGCTCACCTAAAGACCCAGTTCCCTTACGAGCGCTCACGCAAGTAGCAGGGGTAGGGCTCCCGGTGATTCTAGACCTAGTCAACTCCTCACTCGCATCAGGAGTGGTCCCTCATGCATGGAAGGAGGCAATGGTGAAGGCTTTGTTGAAGAAACCCTCCCTTGGCCCTTTGGTCCTGGGAAACTATCGTCCAATCTCACTCTTACCTGGGATCAGTAAAATCACGGAAAAACATGTCAATGGGTTACTTTCCTCCTTCTTGGAGACCCATAATCTCCTCCATCGAACCCAGACAGGTTTTCTGCCCTCTTCAGGGAACAGAAACTGCTCTGATCTCGGTTGTGGAGGAAGCCAGGAAAGTAGTGGACTCGGGCGGCCCAGCGGTAATCTTGATGCTCGATCTCAGTTCAGCATTTGATACTGTGAACCATCAGATTTTAATTCAAAGGCTGCACGACTTGGGTATCTCCGGATCCGCGACGGCATGGATCCAGTTGTTCCTCGAAAATAGGTCCTTCCAAGTCTTCCACAGCTGAGCTATCTCTAAGAGAACCCCCCTCTGCTGTAGAGTCCCACAGGGCACGTCATTGAGCCCCACCCTCTTTAATGCCTATACCTGCACCCAAGCCGAGGCAGTTCTTCCTTTTGGGATCCACATCGTCACGTATGCTAACGATACACAATTGGTGATTGGACTTAACAAATCTGACAGTACCTCCCCTGATCCCTACAAGTGCCTTCAAGAGATAGCCTCTTGGATGAGTGACTCTTTCCTGAAACTTAACGGAGATAAGAGTGAAATCATGGTCTTGGGAAATCGCTTATTATTCAACGTGAAAGATATTTGGCCTACCATTCTAGGTCCTGCCCCCTCGCCTAAACCCCAGCTTAAAAGCTTGGATGTTTGGCTGGACCAAGACCTTTCCTTCAAACCCCAAGCCAGAAAGACAGCCGCAACCTGTTTCGGCATTCTTCAAACTGCGCGAAAAATTCTTCCCTTTCTACCGTTTGGGGCGAGGAAAATCATGGTACAAGCTCTGGTCTTGTCCAGGTTGGATTATGCCAACGTGCTATATTTGGGGTCTCCGCTGGCTACCATCGCCAGGTTACAAACTACCCAGAATCAGGCTGCCCGATTACTGCTTAATGTTCCTAAAGCTCAATCAGCCAGACCAGCTCTCAGGGCTCTACATCGGCTTCCTATCCAGGAGCGCATAAATTTCAAATCACTAGGTATTGTTCATAAATCCTTCCATAACCAAGGCCCTCCCATTCTGAAGAACATTGTACAGCGGTATGAGCCTAATAGAACCCTCCTCTCTAAATCTTTACTCCTGGACTCCATTCCTAAAATCAAGAAAACCAGAAGTGGAGGTCGACTATTCTCTCTAAATGCCGCAAAACTGTGGAATTCTCGAACCCAATCATCTTTCCTTCCGCAGATCCCTCAAGACGTGGCTATTCCCATAAATCTCGTGTATCATCTGCCCGGGGGTCTACAAGCGCTGGGATGCTTTTGGGTAGCCATGCGCTACATAAATACCATTTCAATTCAATTCAATTCAATTCAATATCTGCCCTTGTCAAGTCCCCTCCTCTCTCATCCAAACTGGCCCAGTACCACCGCCAATGTCACAGATAAAGCTGCCCATGACCATCCCTCTTCCCCCTCTACCGTACCTCTTCATAACACAGCTTCCCTCCTCAGACGCTCAGTGTCAGGGGCTGCGTCCATTGAAACTGATAGCCTCCTCAAGCCCTATTCTTCAAACACAGACACCAACTCGAGTACGAAGGGAATAATTCAAACAATTCACTCTAACCCGAACAGAGAACCCCACCACAACCGCAGAGTCATAAATAATGAGAACCTCAAGAGAGTGAACATCAATCAGCCTCCTTCCCCCCATACTCCGGCTACACTCAAATGCATACTACTCAACTGCAGATTTGCCAACAAACATGCCTCTGAGATCTTCGACCTCATAGAACATAATGAGATAGACATCATTATCCTGACAGAAACTTGGCTCAACCCTTCGTCCACTCCGATCCTAGATCTCTTGGTGCCCCCTCCCATGACATAATTCGTCTGGACAGAGTTACGAAATTGGGAGGTGGCCTAGCCTGTATACATCGAAGGACACTTGCGATTTCCCTCTCAGAATCCTCTTCCCCATTAACCTGCGAATACCTTTGCCTCAACATTTCCAGTAACAAGCATCTGGTTTGCAAACTCCATACATTCTATCACTCTCCGGTCGACAACCTACCATTCATTGAACAATTAATAGAAATCATATCTGACAACGTGGATTCAAGGTAGCCCCAAATCTACCTGGGAGACTTTAACCTTCATTGATCAAACCCTAACGACCAAGCTGTAGCATGCCTCAATTCCTTCTTGAAGGATCACAATTTGGTTCAATATTGTGACCAGCCTACCCACAGGAAAGGGGAATTCTTGACCTCATTTCTAAAGGACATTCAATTACTCTGGACTCCATCATACCCTACGACTGGTCGGACCATCACGTCATTTCCTTCCATATCAACGTGGAGGTATCTCAGAGTAAACCTCAAACTACTAAACAAAAAAGATCTGGAGAAGAGATCTCAGAGACATTAACACAGCTGACCTAGCAACCCGCTGTAAGTGTGCCCTCTCTCTTCACAGAGACTTAGTTGAAGTACATGCACTCACAGACTTCTATAACTCTTCTATTTTTAGCATCATGGACGATATTGCTCCACTCCAGCAAAAAAATGTACCCTCAAAAATATCGAAACCTTGGAGTAATAGCAACCTAAATTCGGAACGTCGCAGTCTTAGGGCCTTAGAGCGCTCCTGGAGATCCACTCCTTCAGCGGACCATCTAAAAAACCTTAGATCAGCTAGAAGCTCTTATAACAAACAAATCAAGACAGCCAAGGCAGAATATTTCAGATCCCAACTTAACCAAGCGACTAATCGACCCAAGAAACTGTTCGAACTGGTTAAACAACAATCTGTCATAAAATCCAACCGATCAGCTTCGGATGTCAGTCCTCCCTCATGTTTTGACTTGGCCGACTTTTTTACTGAAAAAATTAGACTTATTAACATTGATCTAGAAACCAGGAGGTTTCTTTTAACATCCAACGGTCCGGCAACCTCCCTGGCCACACCAGACAAGGCTGCTCCACTTAGCAGAGGTATCAAGCACAACGCTTCCTAGAACACCTTTACCATCCTAAACGAAAATTAAATCAATAAGGTCCTTTGGAGTATCAACCCATCTAATCATTTCAGTGACCCTTTACCACCCACCATCTTCAAAGCAATTAAAGATTCTATATCCCCCATCTGGACAAACATCGTCAACGCTTCTCTCTCATAGGATACAATCCCAGACTGTCTAAAAGAGGCCCAGGTAACACCTATTCTAAAAAACCTACAGCAGACAGTACAGATCAACTTCCGCACCATCTTCAGCATCCCTACACTAGCCAAACTCTTGGAAAAATGCGTCCAGTCTCAATTATGTGCGCACATCTCTAGGAATCACATTGGAAAAACATCTGAATATGAAGTCCCATATCAGCAACATAAGAAAGGAAGCTAACCACCTTCTGAGAACTCTCAGGAACCTCAAACCTTTCTTACCTCAAGCCGATTTCAAGCAGGTGGTTCAAGCGCTTGTTCTACCGAGACTTGACTATGCTACGCCATGCGGTCTCCCAAAATACACTTTGGCTCCGCTAAAGGCATCATTGAACGCTGCGGCCAGACTGATAACGGGCACAAAGCGAAATGCCCACATCTCCCCGGTCCTAAAATCTCTAAACTGGCTGCCCTACGAAGCTAGAATTCAACTAAAGATTGCATGCTTATCACACAAAGCCCTCCACTTCAAAACCCCCGTTTACCTGGCACAAAAGTTAAAACTATCCGGAGGGGGTAGTCCTTCGAGGAGTGCTATTTCCTTCCTCCTGAAACCCCAGATCTTCAGCAAAAAGAGAACATGTCAACGAGCCTTCTCGGGCTCCGCTCCAAAAATATGGAACTTTCTTCCACCGGAAATCCCGAGAATCTCCTCCAAGGTTGCTTTCAAACTGGAAGCAAAAAGATTCCTCATGAACAAATTATTACCTTCATAAGAAGAGCGAATGTCAGCTCTTAGCGCATTGGACACTCTTCAAGAAAGGATGTAATTCTGTTATTTCACTATTGTATTTTCTCCCCTTTGCCGTTATGTTTCAATGCCTAGCACATTATACGCCTAGCCAAGGCCTATATTGGGTCTTTTCTTGTGGACGATTTATGCATTGCCTATGTATATTCCCTATTTGAATCTCGTACAGATATGTTACCTCATTCCCTCAATTTGTAAAGCGCTCTGATATCCTTCGGGATTAAGTTTGCGCTATATAAAACTTTATGAATAAATAAATAAAATAAATAACGCCGCAAAGCTTTGGAATGCCCTCTCCCCTCAGCTACGCCTGGAGTTCAATCTTTTGGCCTTACGGAAACTTCTCAAAACATGGCTTTTCCAAAACCCGCCTAGTAACCAGTCTTCTCTGTTTGCTGCTCCTATTAGCGCTGGGATGCCTTAGGGTAGCTATGCGCTCTATAAATATCTTGACTGTCTGGCTTTGAAGTGAGAGGGGCTGGGGATGTGCATTGTGTTCAGACAGCCACTTGAGGGGGGGGGGGTGTTAGGTGTGTCCAGCCTTTCCAAGGTGAGTCAGGGCTGAGCTTAATAGACCTGGGCTGCCTTTAGAGTAGGGGGGAGGAGATTTTCTTGAACCTGAATGGCCCTGGTCTGTCTTACACAATGTCGTCTCCACCTCCTACCAGGAAGCTGCACCAGAAAGGACAGAATTGGTTTTGACTGGGCATAGATCTTCTCTGCCACCAGAGAACAAAAAACGTGCCTGTATAAATAGTGTGGCCCAGACCCCAGAATTTTAGAATGCTTTTGGGAATTCAAGAGGAACTTCTGCCAAGGAGAAAAGCTGGAGAAACTCGAGGAAGAGTACTGCCCCTTTGCTATGTGCTGTCTAAGGTTGGTCTACAGTGGCTGTTTCTGCCAAACTGTGCGTGCATCCTGCTTAAGAAAGCATCTCCAAGGGCTTGAAGTGGAGCTTGCCCCCGGCTCAAGACGTCTCAGGAACAGCAAAGACCTCCCCATCCTTCTGGGATTAGTCGCTGGTTCCGCTGGTTCCAGTCGCCCCAGAAGAAAAGAGCAGCCAGCTCCATCTCCAAGTCTGTCATAGACTCAGCGTCCTGAAAGCACTGTACAGAGCATCGCCTCATTTTGCAAAGCAACCCTGGTCTCGCCGACTTCATCAACGAGCCGCTGCTTGCACCGCGTCCTGTGGGCTTCACTACACGCTGCACAGACGTCACAGACTCCGTTGCTGCCCGACTCGAACATCAACCAGCTCTGTCACTGCACCGTGACTTGCCAGCCCCGCATCGAGCACCATCTCACCCTGCAATGCAAGCCTTGGTCTCCCGACTCCATCAATGAGCCGCTGCCTGCATCGCCCCGGGAAGACACCACACGCTGCAAAGCTTCCAACTCACATCGCAACCACAACGGCTGCCCCGACCGACTCACATCAACGCGGTGGCTGCAACAAGGGAGGTACTGTCTCAGAGTCTGTCCACGCTTTAGCTAACTCGTACCAACGCGGTTGGCTGGAATTGTTAGACTCTATCGTGGTCAGTATCGCAGTACCCCAAAAGGAGCTACTGGTGTGGTGTCCATTTGTGGTGTTTTAACTGTGTTACTGTATGCATGCACAAATGCTTTACACACTGCCTCTAAGATAAGCCTGTCTGCTTGTGCCAAGCTACCAAGTGGGTGAGCAGGGGTTATTTTAGAAGTGTATCCCCCTTACCCTGACTAGGAAGAAGGGTGCCTACTTGGACAAAGGTACCTACCTCTGCCCACTAGATACCCCATTACTAACAAGATACAACTCTGAATACACATCAAACACAGCCCAAACATGCAACTAACTTGTTATTATGGCAGTCAACAACACATGTCACCACAAGCTGCTTAACACACATACATCTTGGGTATGTACGCTGACTGGCATTTCTCTGGTGTCACACTAACTCATTCACACTACTGATAAAATATCCACAAATCAAATAAAACTCCAATCTAAAAAAACACTCCCCTAAAACAATTCATAGTAGTCCCTGTACTACTATAAGCGATGTGATGCCTTAGTGATTTTCAGACTGTGCACTACAGGATTACCAAATCACCACAACGGGGCCCCACTGAACCAAGAGGTTCCCATATTTTGGCATAGTTATAGGCTAAAAGTGATTTGAACTATAAATTTCCATGAACCTGACAAAAAAGAAATGTTATTTTTCCCCTGAACTGGACCATAGGACTGGAGAAACAGATGTCGGCATTGCACAGTGCCGGAAATCACCAAGTTAAAGTCAGCATATATATTTGTCTTTCAAAAATGTGTCACCAAACAACGGGGGGCTGGCCCTCCCAGACGTGCAACTATATTAGTGGGCCTCCCAGCTGTAGGTGGTCAACGATTGGATGTATGCGGACAGGTCAGAACCAGCCTACAGGGTGGACCAACTGGTAATGCCGGATGGCAACTGGGAGACAATGCTGTATGCCCGTAGGCTACGGGCAGACTGGCCCCCGCACACAGGAGTGGTGGTTCGGTGTTGGAGGGAGGCGAACAGGTTCCTGGGGTGGACGGGCTCCCTGACGAGCAGAAATCCTCTATGGCTCGTGGCCAGACAGGATGGTGTTCGGGGCTGGAAACTCATGGGCATAGAATACTTGGGGGATGTATGGAAAGGGAACGCCACCGCTCGTTTGACTACCTAAAAAAAGAGAATGACCTATTAGACTTGCAGCGCTATCAATACCTGCGCCTCACGCACCCACCCTACGCTCACAGATCTGGAGTGGCAGGTCTATTCGGGAATATTCCCCCATGGAGGATAGACTGCTCCTTGATCCCATCACTGAGAAACCCACTTCCACTAGCTAACGCAAGCTTATAAACAACATGCCTGACCCGTTAGTGTTGTTGCGGGAGAAATGGGCCTGCGATATTGGTCCACTGGAGGATGACCACTGGATGGATGCCCTGCAAAGCCCACGAGAAATAGCGATCCGTGTCCGGTTCCGGCTGGTGCAGCTTAAAATTTTACACCGCATGTACCACCCTCGCACTCACTTGTATAATTGGGGTGAGTGTCAGTCGGCCCTCTGTATGCGGGGATGTCGGGAGGATGGCTCCTTCTACCATATATTGTGGGAGTGCCCCAAGATCGTGCCCTTCTGGATCAAGGTCACAGACACGATGACGTTGGTGGTGGGCTGTCCGGTCCTACGGGAGCCCTGGTGGTTACTTTTAATGATTACTGGGGCTACTGACTGGTCCAGGCATAATGAAATATGGTTGGCGCTGGCGGCCAGGGTTGCGAAAAGAAACTGCCAGTGCCTGGGGGCGCAGGCTCCTCCGCAATGGAACCAGTGGTTACGTGACCTAGATTAGTGTCAGAGAGCGGAGGAGACCATTTACAAGAGCAGAGGCTGTACCAAGAAATGGAAACAGATTTGAGGGCCTTGGCGGAAGTATAGGGAGAAGAGGGGTGGTTCGGGTTCAGGGATTCCCAATTGAATATTCTGTTTGTGCTTTATGCCGGCCTTGTGATAAACTGTGAAATGTCTGAGTATCACATGCTATTTGAACAATGTTCTTTAATGTCTGGTGATATGAGCAAAGTTAATAAAAAGATTTATAAAAAAAAAACAACAAAAAATGTGTCACCTACAATAAATTAAACATAATAAGCATTAAACTCAGACTTCGAAACTATAATCTGGATACTTATTATACAAGGCAAGTGCTTGTGGGGGGAGGTCTCTAAGAATAAAAACAATGACGATAAGATGCCTGGTAAAATCAAAACGTCGAAGTACTGTGTGAAGACATTGTTTATATATGAATTATGAGGTGGCATGCAAGTTGTGCACTTAAGTGTTTCACAACTAATGGGTACCATGACAAATTGCTAGAGCCCACCACGCTGAAACATTTGGTTTAACCAGATGGACGCAACATGCTTCAAAAAACAATATATGGAGGAGACCACAGTAGGGGGGGAAGAAATAGTACCTTATTCACGTTGGGAGCAGAGGATGGGCACTAATTACGTTGAATAAATCTGTACTCTGCCCCTGCTCCACTGAAAGGATCAGGAGTAACATTTGGCCAGTACTGGCCAATTAAGGAGACTGCAAAGAAGAGCGACACTGAAACCAACAAATGGTAAGCAATGGGAGGGCTCCAAGCCCTTTTTTGCGTGCCCAACAAAAATGAATGTATCCGTCTGTAACGCAACTGGTGCCGGATATCTTTGGGTCTAGTTCACGCTATATAAAACTCTAAAAAAAACAGTGTCACACAAGCGCACTGTTGCATGCTTTTTGTAGGCTCCACCCTAAAAAGAGAACACGGATAACCAGAAATTTTATATTGAACAGCTATTTTTCATGTTGTTGCCTTCATCATGATTTTTATGAACTCTGCAACTGTACAAACCCTGGATTTTACAGTTAAGCCAAGGAGGGTAAAATTCCATAAACTATTTATTCTTGTCGGGTTTCCTTTGCTTTTAAGAACTGAAGGATCAAGTAGATAAGAAAGGATGACGAACAGAAGATGTCAAAACTGCACCTGTCCTCAGCACTGTGAGAACGTATTCATGCTTAGATGAGATTCCTGTTAATGATTTTCTTCAGCTTAACTTGCATATTTTATTTTGTGCACACGTCTGAATCAACTATTTCAATATATGTCAATGATATTTAAACGGTATAAAAGGATTGTGTCAGCTACGTCTGGCAAAGTATACTTGGAAGCTCAATGCTTTGCATCTCTCAGGCTTAAGCTAAAATAAATATACCTCAAGGACTGTATTTGATTGCTGTCTCTCATTAACAGAAAAGTGTACCTGGTTAGTGTGTAAAGAAACTGGAGGCTCATCCGGGGATCACCAAGTCAATCCAGACGGACCAGAAGGAGCCGCGGTCAAGGGGCCGGTTGGTGAATCAACTGACTTTGAACTGCGTACCCGCAGAGCGGAATGCGTTTCCCGCTTTCGCAGACTGCGGAGATGACCAGTGCTACGATACACAAGGTTGACTGGGCTGGATCCAAAGAACTCAGAGGCAACACAGTCGTCGAGACCAGGTAAGGAGTATCATGGATGTGTGTAATGATGTGGATTGATATGAGAGACGTCTAATGATAAATATGGCAATAGGGACAGTACAGCACGCTGTACTTTCTTATGTTAAATTCCCACATGTTGATAATTTTTAGTGGCTAGTGGTGTGACGGGAAGCATTTTCATTGTGACAAAGAGGATTCACCATTACTACACAAAAATAATTATCTTATAAAAGTAGTGAAAAATGGGTAGTCATCGTAGCAAATTGTGTGATGTAAATAAACATTATGTAGACTAAGTACAGCCATGTCCAGTAGAAGGAAATCCAAAATGGGAGATGATGACTGTACAAGGGATGGAGACTGCACTGTTTTTGAATTTATGGCATGAATATACTGAAGAGTATCCCTCATTACAGTTTCCATTGAATGGCATTTTTTGGTTATGGTAAATTGAATTATCAAAGAGAATGTATGTTTGAGAAAGGAGAGTGGAAATTTAGACTGTTGAAGTTTGGTGTGCTAAATAGGTGGGAAAAATAAGCTAGGCAAAAACTTTTGAAGGAAGTAATGAAGACAGAGAGGGAGAAAACAAGGGGATGAATTTGCTGGAGATGAGGGAACATTATATGAAGGAAAGTAAGACATTTGCTGTATATAAACCAGAACTGATTGCCTCGGCTCCTTCCAATTCGAAGGACCCTATGATTGCACACATTTTCACTAACAGACCACACCCACCACCCTATCAAGCAACCTCTGATCAGTTAAAGCAAACACAGGTCATATCAGAAACCTTCAGTTCTGATATGTCTGCATTAGAAGAACTGGGAGACTTAGAAACGCCCTCATTTGCCTCCTGCTCCCCCCAATTTGCTGCCTACAAGGGGAACTGCTCCCAGTATTAAATTATTAAGAAGGACCATAACACCAAAAACATGGCACTAAGCAATATGCAGATAAGGAGGATAGCAATTCGAATACCTTTTACAAATACAGTGAAAAACTGTATAATACAAGAAATGGGAGAGGTTATGCATCCCTATGCAATAGTTAGAATTAAATAAGGTTTAAACAGGGTCAGCCGCAGGAGCGGACGCTGTCTAATGATTTCACCCATTATAACAGCAAATCTGAGACATCTGGCCTGATAGACACTTAATGTAATACTGCGTTTGCCCTTAATCTTGAATGGATTGACACATACCAATTCTAATGAGGCTCTATGATGGCCCCAATACATGAAGTACCAGGTTTCGATGCCAATAACCCTAGTTATCATGTACATGTCCCTAGACTAAAACCAAACTCATTGCCTTTTCCAAAGGCTATACTGATATAAGGGAAAGCTCAGATGAATAGTATACCAGGACATAAAGATATATATAGCACATAGGCCAATTAACATTAAATGACATAAATCAAATTTTTCCTGCAATCTCCTGCTTGATATATGAAAGACGTACCGGAAAGAAAACTTTGAAGATGCCGACTGGACCAATATATGCTACAAGACATGCCCAGAAAGCAGATGGTTAAGTGACTGATAAAGTAGCAGACTTCTCAGGCAAATTAATGGTTAGAATGTAAGAATTGGTGGCCCCTAAGAGACTAGATGGAACAAAATTGAACAGCTGTAAAAAATAAAAGGATGGAAATGTGACTGCCTTCTTCTACTGAATACAAAAGGTATTCTCTGCCCATAATGGGACGGATACTGCCCACGATGGGGCCAAACAAGCCCCCCTCCAGCTTTGCAAGTGGCCTCCAAGAGTGTTCAAGATTATCCATCCATACATGGTAGTAAAAGCCACTAACAGAATTATCGGTCATTAACCAATACTGAGAGAAAGGCATAGGAAGAACAGAATAAGGACAAGAAACACAAGGGGATAAAGAGTAAGGTAATTGCTCCAACAACAACAGCAAGGGAGAGTCAGTTCCACATTTGGGGACAACAGGGTTGGGGAGGAGGGACAAGGGGATCCTCTGCACCAATTTACAGACTCCAGACTGTCTAAATAGATAATGGGTGCCACAATTGCAAAGACCCTAATAATTGAATTAGAGCATGTCCGTTACTACAGAAAACTAACAGAGGGCACTCTATGTCACAAGGACATGCCCAAAGAGCATACAGAAATTCACAACATAATGACATGTCCAATAATGGCACCTATGCCGAATATTATACTAATGCTAAGAGAGCAAATGATGGACGGAATGCTGAACAATATCAAACATTCACCCACAGTACAAAGATCTTGGCCTAAATCATTTGTTATTTGCTCGCCATGCCATTCCAGCTTGGACCAAGACATATGCAAATCAGGTTTGACCCTGCTTCCCATGGAAACAGGTCACCCCAAACTGCCAGGCCAGGTCCTTCCCGGACTAGAAACAAGCATCCTGGGACCTGTTTCGGAGTATCACGTCTCATCAGCCAGGCTAGCTTGACTACTGTGGCATGGAGAGCACAGGACCTGCGTCTGTGCATATCCACCCCACTCGAGGTGACAAATGCAAAAAGAAAAATTGATGGACGGAATGCTGAATAATGTCAGACATTCCCCCCAGTACAGAGATCTGGGCCTAAATCCATTGTTTTTCTTGCTCACTATGCAATTCCAGCTTGGACCCAGCCATATGCAAATCAGTCTTGACTGTGCTCCCCATGGAAACATTCCAGCCTGAACTGTCAGGCCTGGTCCTCCCTGGACTGGAAACAAGCCTCCTCGGACTGGTTTCGGGGTATCACTCCTCATCAGCTAGGCTTGCTTGACTCCAGTGGCATGTAAAGCACAGGACCCATGGATGAGCTTGCCCGGCCCACTCGGGTTCACAAATGCAAAAAGAACAATTGGACAGAATGCTGAACAATGTAATTATTTATATTATACTAATGACACCACTCATAGGGGACACCAACACAACTACTCTGACAGACAGGCCAACGGATCCTAGATGGTAACAGGCTCCTTGCCGGATTATGATTTTGCCCACTAGGGTGACCCTGAAGGTAGAAAGTAATGGGAGAGAAATCCAGTGGAGCCACATAAGGTCCTATGTTGAAGCAATAGTAGAAGGACAGAAGGTGAAATTCCTCCTGAACATTGGGGCTGCCAATTGCTAAATTTCTGGGAAAATTATCCAACATGCACCCTTCTCAGGAAAATATAATACATCTGTGGGGTTTTCTAATATACTTGTGCATAGTCTCCTCACGGCCCGCTGACATATACCATTGGCCCAATAACAAATAAATATTGTTTTGTATTGACAGACAAATGCACCCTTAACTTGCTGGGCAAAGACTTAAAAAATTACACTCAACAATAAAATGCACCTCAGATGACTTATAACTTGAATGTACTGAAAACTCTCCTTTTCCCACTTTCTTCTTAGCCCAACCCCAAACTACAGTACTTCTATGGGTGTATGACAAAGTAGATAACAATGTTTGGGCCTCTGGTAAGAACAATGTGGGACATATGACAATAGCACCTGTACAAATAACTGTGAAACAAAATGTTCCCCTCCCACGAGTGCCAAAATACAAAATATCACCAGAGAGAACAGCGAATGAAAATAGTGATACAGGACTTATTTAAGAACAGAGTGGTAAAAGAGATATAGGGCTCCCTATGCAATACCCTGATCCTTCCTGTATTATTTGGAAAAAATTAACGAAGATGTTTTGGAGGTTTGTGTTTTTTATTCACATGCACTAAAAGCACAACTAGACCTTACATGACTGGTTCAATGGTGGCTGGTTGGATCCAGCATACAGGGTCGAACTGAGAGAGCTGGGCCTCCCAAAAATCCAAGCAATGATGCACGGAGGACCAGTACCCAAGGCCTTGCTGTGGTGACACACGCGGTTTTGCCGGTTTGGCGTGCGTCCCTGCGCTATACCTGGTGGAAGAATATCTGACCCAACAAACACCTCTCTGGCAAGTCATCTGGCTTAAAAAAGTGGGAGATTTAGAGGGGTTCCGGGCATGGGACTTTATTAATATTTTGCAGTTAGGTGATATATGGGTCGGAGAGCACATACGCTCATTCCAGGATCTGCCAACTTGCCATTCCCTCCATCCATCGCAATTCTATAAATATTTGCAATTACGCCACACTCTTAACACATGTATACCAAACGGCACAAAACTCACAGAATACACCTCCATAGAAGCACAGACCATAATGGTAAACCTAGAGAAAGAAGGGGAATCATGAATGTATCGGTCATTAACTAACAACGGCCCAACTACACTAGACCGGCTCCTAAGCCAATGGGAGAATTGGGTGGGTTCTCAGGAAGTGGAGGACTGGAGGGACGCCCTGATGGCTCCCAAAACTATCACTGCCTCAGCCAGGCTCCGCCTGGTCCAATTGTACTATCTTCACACTGCTTACCTCACTCCAGATTAGGCCTGTGATCAAATTCATCCTGTAGTCACTGCGGGCTAGAACCGGCATACTTCTACCACATATTGTGGACATACCCCCATCTCTCCCCGTATTGGAAAACACTAGAAACTGAGCTTACTGAAGTCTTGGGCTAGGAGGTTCCATAAAACCCCCTGAACATGCTCCCTGGGGGTCATGGACAGGTTGGACGCCTCTAGAGCGGATAAACTATTTCTGGGTATCAACTTTTCTGGAGAATAATAAGGCCCTACATTTCACCCAGACGGGCTTTAGACGCAAGCAGGACACGGAGACTGCCCTTATTGCCGTAGTGGAAGAAGCCAGGAAAATCGTGGATTCCGGAAGCTGCGCTGCTATTATTCTGTTAGATCTCAGCGCAGCTTTCGACACGGTAAATCACTCTATTATGATTCAGAGACTGAGTGACGTGGGGGTATCAGGTATGGCCCTTAAATGGCTACAGTCCTTTCTCACTGACAGAACCTTTGCTGTCTTTAAAGATGAGGCAATTTCTAAACAGATCCCCCTGCAGTACAGCATACCCCAGGGATCCTCATTAAGCCCTACCATGTTTAACATCTACATGAGGCCGTTGGCTAAGGTCGTACTTCCCTGGGGGGTCCAGTTGGTCACTTACGGTGATGATACCCAGATGGCAGTCTCCCTTTCCAGGCATGACGCTTATGGCAATAACCTTTCTTCTTGTTTAAGCAAAGTACTTGAATGGATGGATGAGTCCTTTCTTAAACTTAATGGATCTAAAACCGATATCATGATGCTAGGACATATGGCCCCTAACAATTTAGACCCTTGGTGGCCTAGTTGCCTTGGCCCGCCCCCATCCCCAAAAAAACAAATCAAGAGTCTGGGAGTTTGGCTAGATCCCAATCTAAGTTTCCTTGTACAATCTCACAAGGTTGCGGCCACCTGTTATGGCCCGATTAGACTGATAGGAAAGATCCTGAGTCTCCTTCCTTTTGAAGCCAGGCGTCTGCTGGTCCAATCACTTATTTTATCGCGTCATGATTACGCGAATGCAGTCTATCTGGGCGCTCCTCAGGGAACTATTCAAATCCTACAGATTGTTCAGAACTGTGCCGCTCGACTGTTAATGGATGTCCCTAAGAGGAGTTCGGCCAAATCAGCTATACGTTAGTTGCACTGGCTGCCAGTGCAGCAAAGGATCTGGTTCAAGGCCATGTGCACTGTTCATAAGTCCATTTCGGACAACGGACCGGCCTTGATCCAGCCTATGTTTCCACTCCATCAGATCACCCGGACTCTTGGATCGAACCATAAAAAATGTCTAATAGTCCCTAGGATTAAACGGGCACGTATGGGTGGCCGATGTTTTTCTCTACATGCTGCAAAATTCTGGAACCAGCTCCCCGACACCATTCAGTTGGAACCCAACTATTTCAGCTTCAGGAAACTGCTGAAGACCTTCCTGTATCCTTGAAGAGTGAGGAATGTCTAGGTTTCTAGATGCTCTGGGATGCCCCTGGCTAGCCATGCGCTATATAAATGTGTATTCATTCATTCATACTGCTATTATGGTGGCCAAGAGAGACATCATTACTGCCTGGAAAAAAAAACAAGTGTAAATATGTGGCATAGAGGGGTGGACTGGTGCGCCGCGCAGGAGAAGCCTCTTTAGAAGGCCAGGGGATGCCCAGCCAAATACCACAGGATATGGGGCAAGTGGTTGGGACAGATTGAGTAAAGGAGTTACTTATCTCTTCTTTTTGACTAACCTGTACGAAATCTTGTGGGAATATGAATCGTAATGTATGTCACAGCCCTGCAGGGAAACAATCTATCACTGTTTTTATTTGCATTGCCTAAATGTGATGTACTGTTTCATTTGTTCACTTAAAAAATCAATAAAGATTGAGTATTAAAAAAAGCACAATTAGACACCTTTCAATGGGGAAATGAGACTGGACTCTAAAAGAGTGAAAGCTATATTGAATATTCAACCCCCTACAACACAAGGACAAACCTTCTTGAGTAGGACAGATTATTGCCGACAATGGATCCCTAAACTTTCTTTCCAAACCCTTGCAAAAATGTCACAACTAAAGAGATTCTTGGTTACCCAGTGCATCTTTATGTACCTCACTTTAGAGACATACTGTGAAAATGTAAACACAACATTTGACAAATTCCACACTAACAAATTATGAGTTATGTTTGTTCAGCCCTCATGTTACCATACATCAATGTAACACACTTAATCCAGCAACCCTCTTGCACTTTCCCCAGAATAATACTGACATGCCCCATGATTGTGTACTGATCACAGAAGAACAGACCAAAGGGAGAATAGATTTATAGGGCACACCCTTGTCCTCACCCCGGTCCACCTCAGGCTTAACCACCTGATCGATGTGGAGGGTGACGGGTAAATTGAATCCCTTGCCTGCCTGACTACCGGTGGGACGTAGAGAGGCAGAGCTCCGATGGTCACGAGACCTAGAGCCCCTTCCTCTACATTAATCAGATGGTGGCTGTCCCGCGCAGCGGACGCCCACTAGGAGTGCAGCGAGCACAGTAAGTCATTAGACGCCAAGAGAGACATTGTTTTTAAAAATCGCCGCTTGTTCTAGGCGCTTCTTTTTAACCACTGAATTGCACTGAATACCTTTTAAAAAATCACTTGTACTCACCCAGGTCCACCGCAGAATTAACAGCCTGATTGATGTGGAGGGTGACAGGTAAATTGAATCCCTTGCCTGCCTTACTACCGGTGGGACGTAGAGAGGCAGAGCTCCGAAGGTCACGAGACCTAGAGCCCCGTCCTCTACATTAATCAGATGCTGGCTGTCCCGCGCAGCGGGCGCCCCGCCGGTGCACCAAAGGCAAGTCCGTCTGCGGCCGACCGGGGCTAGGGGCCACAAACCCTGCCCCTTCTTCCACCCTAGCCAGAAGATATAGCTCTGACTCACTGCACAGACTCAGAGCAAAAGCCCCACCACCCTGCCCCACCATCTGCAATCCACTATACCAGAATCTAACTTGCCCCCAGTGTGGATTCCAGCCCTCCTCCACCCTCCCAACCAAAACTGCACAGCGAAGTATCCTCCTTCTAAACTGTAGATCCCTCCCAAAACACACCACTGAGATCTCACTACTACTAGAAGAATATAGCCCTGATGCCCTGTTTCTAACCGAAACTTGGCTCCATCTCGAGCAGACGCCGACATCGTCCAGGCCCTACCCAAAGGATACCAAATTGTGCGCGAAGACCGCACAACTGGAAGAGGAGGCGGCCTAGCGATCATCTACAAAGATTGCTACAGCTGTCGCAGCTCCCCTCACCGAAACTCCAACTGCGAAAGTCTTTTATTCGCCTTAGATTTCTCCCCCACAAACACTCTGTCAGGAATACTTATATACCATCCTCCTGGGACCCAGGGACAGATCCTTGACTCCCTTCCATCCTCCATAGCTAACTTAGTGTGTAGCTCTTCTAACTTCACTCTCCTGGGAGATTTTAACATCCACTTTGACAACCCCTCAGAAAACAACGCCTCAGAAATAATTTCCAGTCTAGCTGCACTACAGCTCCAACAATTAGTGCTAAAACCTACCCATTCTAAGGGTCATCTTCTAGACCCCATTTTCACCAACTGCCCAGGTCTTTTGGCAGGAAATCCTTTGCCCCTGCCATGGACTGACCATTTTCTAATCCCTGCCTCCTGGGGATGCCCAGCCCACCATCAAGCATCCAACATAGCCACCCGGAAGGAACACAACTGGTCCAAACTTCCCCTAGCAGAGTGGACATCAGCCTTAAACTCCTTCAAACCACCCTGCAATGCGGATCCTTCCACTGCCAATGAGAACTTCAACAATTGGATCTCAAACTCCCTAGACTCCGTTCTCCCCATCACTATAACGAAACCAAAGCGCACCACTAAGAGCGCCCCCTGGTACTCCCAGGACTTACGAGAAAAGAAACACCAATGCAGAAAACTTGTGAGACATTGGCGCCTAGACTACTCTCTCCCCAGGAAAACGGCGTACAGAGCCGCAATACACACTTATAAAAATGAAATTAGAACAGCACTAGCTACTTTCTATGAGAGCAAGATCAATGCAGCTGCATCCAAACCAAAGGAAAATTTACAAAAAGGCAAAATCAAATCAAACCTACAGAAAAACATCAAACCCCCCTCAATCCCCAAGCCCGCTGTAACGACCTGGCAGAATTCTTTCACAATAAAATACAAACCATCTACTCCTCCTTCCGCCATACCCAAGCCCCAACTCCACTAATCACTCCTTCTGAACCACTACCACACATACCAGTGACAATTGTCAACTTCCCCCTACTGGACCTACCCTCACTACAATCCATAATGCACCGTGTAAAATCCGGATCTCCCAACGACCCAGCACCATCCACGTTCCTTGCAGGCAGCCACCCCACACATCCTTCCCACCATCTTAAACTACTCAACACCTCACTAGCCACCGGAAGTGTCCCGCTTCCTTGGAAACGGGCCATAGTCAGAGCACTCCTCAAAAAACCCAACCTAGACCCCAATATTCCAGGAAACTATCGACATATATCCCTGCTGCTCTGGCTCAGCAAGATCTTGGAGAAACACGTCAATAAGACCTTGACGGAGTTCCTAGAGACCCACCAGCTGCTCCACCCTACCCAAACAGGCTTTCGACCCATGCACGGTCCCGAGACTGCCCTTATCAATGTGATAGAAGAGGCAAGGAAGATCACAGAGCAGGGAGGCACTGCAGCCATCATCCTGCTAGACCTAAGTGCCGCCTTCGACACTGTAAACTACAGCATACTACTGCATCGACTCACCAACCTAGGAGTCTCATCTACAGCACTCTCATGGTTCGAAGCCTTCCTGAAGGAGCGATCCTTCCAGGTCTTCGAAGGCGACACTGCCTCCATCAGCAAACCCCTCGACTGTGGCGTGCTGCAGGGATCTTCCTTAAGCCCTACGCTTTTCAATGTGTACATGAGCCCCCTTGCTGAGATCGTCCGCCCATTCGGGCTAAAAATAATCACCTACGCAGACGATACTCAGCTAGTGGTGGCCCTGAGTCAGTCCCACATCGCCCGCATTAATCTTAGGGACTGCTTGGAGGCTGTGACCTCTTGGATGACATCTTCCTGTCTGAAACTAAACAGAGACAAAACCGAGCTAATGCTACTAGGTCACCGCCCCAACCCCAAAATCGACCACCTCTGGCCTACCTGCCTTGGACCCCCTCCGCTGTCCAAGGACACAATCAAGAGCCTTGGAGACTGGCTGGACAAGTACCTCAACTTCAACTACCAAGCAGCAAAACTATCAGCCACCTGCTTTGGTCTACTCAGGCTTATATGAAAAATTACTTTCCTCCTACCCTTAAATGCCAGACGGATCATGATCCAAGGCTTAATCCTATCACGTCTGGACTTTGGAAACGCCCTCTACTTAGGGGCTCCACAGTCCACCTTGAACAAGCTGCAGGTTATCCAGAACTGTGCAGCTCGCACCCTTCTTCAGATCCCACGTCGCACCCCAGTTAAAACAGAACTTAGGAAGCTCCATTGGCTCCCCATCAGGGACAGAATCACATTTAAAGCCCTGTGCATCACAAATCGAGCCTTCTGGAAATCAGGTGCTACTATCAACCACACATTGGTCACCCCATACCAACCAAACAGACAGCTCAGATCTACCCTTTCACACCTTCTCACAGTACCCAGAATCAAGAAGGTTAGATGTGGCGGACGTTCCTTCTCCTACAACACAGCCAAACTCTGGAACTCCCTACCCCTCAATCTACGTGGGGAACCCAACTTATTGTCTTTAAGAAAAAAGCTCAAAACCCAGCTGTTCAATGACTAGGACAGGCTCCCCCTGCCCTCCCACACGCGATTGTCCGTAGCGCTAGTTCGCCTCAGGGTAGCTACTGCGCTTTATAAATATTCTTTTCATTTCATTTCACACCGGTGGAAGAAAGAGATTGTGACTTATGGGCTGATTTTAAGGATGGGACAACTACTGCAGCCTATGCGGTTACCACCTTACACAAGGTCATTAAAACCTGTAGACTATTAGAATTATCAGCATAATGAACCAAGTTAATAGCATTAACAAGAGCCTGTGAGCTGAGCACTGAATTAAATGTGAATATATATATATACTTATAGCCAGTATGCTTTGGGAGTTGCACAACATTTTTGCAGTCTTTGGGCAGAAAGAGGTGTCCTCATGCCTTAAGGAATAAAACTACAACATGGTCCACTGATAAATTACTGAATGCTCATCATTGCCAAAAAGAGTATCTATCATCATGCACACAAAAAGGTAGTAGATGGCTTTTGCTGACGAGATAGACAAAGAGACTGCACAGAATGTTATGTTATACGCACATGTTTCCCATTGAATGTTTATTAAAGAGAAATAATGTGTGTTTAGTGATGGGGAAAACGCAGATTTGCAAAAAACAAGCAACTAAAGAAGAGATGCACAAATGGCAACAAAATGGTATTCTTGTGAATGGCTGTTGGAAGGATCAACATGGTTATCATTTCATGCTACCTGACAAACTATTATATCCTATGACATTTATGATGCATGACCCTTTCCATTTGAGAAGAGATTGCATTGTAAAACAGCATGAAACTGTTTTGAGAAAAGGTTAGTATACGTGAATGTGGATCAAAGGCTACCCTACTAAGCAATGTAATGCTATGACCACAGCTAAATGCTTGCTAAAAGAATGATTTCCTCTCTTGGGTTTGCCCCAGATGATTTCAAGTGGCCATGGGGTGTACTTTGTCAATACTGTAATGGAAGTGGTCTTTAAGGCAATGGGAGTACCAAAGAGGTTTCATTGATTATATCACCCCAAAGCAGCAGGTGCCATTGAAAGGAGAAATACATCCTGAAGAACAATATAGCTAACATAATATTTATATATATAACATTCTTCATCACAGAGACTTGGCTCCACAAGGCCTGACAACCCGATATCTCCTTAGCCCTTCCTCCTGACTATCAGCTGACCAGGTTGGACAGGAAAGGTGGCATAGGGATAGCTTTTAGGGCCAACACTGGCATACAAACCATTGACTCCGTCCAAGCGTCTTGGGGAGAAATCTGCATATTTAAAATAAACAGCATTAGGTAAGGAACATGGAGAGGGGCCTTACTCTATCGCCCCCCTCCCCCTCCCCCCAGCAACAAAAGTCTCTTTACCAGCCATTTAACGGAGGCAATTGCACTGCAGGTCCTCGCTGTGGGCAACTTCCTCCTCCTGGGGGAATTTAATTACCACGCAGAACTACCATTTGACCCCCACTCAGATGATCTTGTGACAATCCTCAACACTCTCGGCCTTGACCAACTGGTAAAGGGCCCCCACCCATACAGCAGGTCATACCTTAGATCTCCTATTTACTAACTCTCCCCAAGTAAAGGTCGACCAGCTAGTCCCTGTCTTGTGGTCTGACCATCATGTCCTTAAGTTTCAAATACTGGGTATAGAGGCCCAACCAAATCCATCAATAGAATCGCGTCCTAGCAGGCCCTGGAACAAAATAAACTTACACTCTTTCTCCACTCACTTTGCCCTCCTTTCACCACCCAAACTAGAGCTCCCAAATGAGGCAGCCAAGTCGCTCGAGCAAGCCATCACATCCGCCCTCGACAAAATTGCCCAGGTCAAACAAACTAAATGCCCTCACAAACTTCCCCCTGGTTCACACTTAACCTGAAAAATGACAAACTAGCAGCCAGAAAGGCACACACAAAGCGGCTCTGAGAAGCAGGACTATAAAACAAGACACCATTGCTATATGGACCATATAGCTGCCGCCAAAAAAACCTACTTGGGGGATAGAATCAATCGAGCATCCAACCCACAGAAAGAGCTCTACAAGATCCTGAAACAATTCACCAATCCCCCCTCTTGTCAACTAATTCAGACCTCCTCACAAGAGTGGGTTGACTCTCTCTCAGTCTTCTTCGTGAATAAAATCAGTATCATCCATAGCTCTTTCTCACAGCCAAAGGAACACCCCCTTCAGCTAGGAATCTGGTTACCTCCAGACTGCATCTTAACCTCCTCAAAGAATTCCACCCCACAACCGAGGAAGAAGTCCTATCAACCCTCTCTAGGATCATATCTAGCTCCCCCACTGACCCAGCCTCTGCCCAGATTATATCCAAAATCGGACCAGCCCTTAAACCCAGACTGACCAAGCTACTTAATAACTCACTGTCCCTGTCCACTGTACCTACCATCTGGAAAGAGGCCATAGTGAAACCCATCCTAAAAAAGCCCAACCCCTACCCCAAAGAGCACAATAATTACAGACCGATCTCCCTTCTACCTCTCTTTGGGAAAGTCCTGGAAACACTAGTAAACAAGCAACTGTCCAAACACTTTGAGAATAACAACCTGCTTGATCCCTCGCAGTCCGGGTTCCGGGCCTTCCACAGCACCAAAACGGCACTACTGGAGATGGTTGATAACATCAAACTCGCCCTCGACGTCAAACAACCTGCCATCCTGGTGCTACTGGACCTGTCTGCAGCCTTCAACACCATCTCCCATAGCATCCTCCTGGGCCGCCTGTGGGAGCTTGGTGTCGAGGGCACTGCGCTGAACTGGCTCAGGAGCTACCTTGTCGACCGCACATCTAAAGTCCAAATAGGAGCCTTCACCTCCAGTAGCCAGCCTATAGATATGGGTGTTCCCCAGGGTTCCATACTGAGCCCCACCCTCTTTAACTTGTACCTATCCCCCCTGGCTAAAATAATCAAAGCTTACGGCTTTGATACAGTATTAATCACCCATGGTCCAGATCCCACCTCTACGAAACTCAAATTTAAACAATGTATGACAAACATCAAGGATTTATTTATTTTGTTGCTTATATAGCGCCGGAATCGACCCCAACAGGTATCTCCGCGCTTTAGGTTCTACCAAGATACCAGATCATAAAGCCATGGTCATAGGCGCCCTAGATCTTACACAGCAGGAAACAAATGAGTTTTTAAAGATCTCTTAAAAGCATCAAGAATGGTGATTTGTCTTAAAGTTAGGGGCAAAGTATTCCAGAGAGTGGGGCCCTTATGAGACAAAGCACGACCTCCTTGTTTTGCCTTCTTAATCCGTGGGATCTGCAGCAATGATAGATTGCTAGATCGCAAGGAGCGAGTCGGAATATAAGGCTGAATAGTTCCGCCAAATATTTTGGACCAGATCCACAAAGACATCTGTGAATTATACAACAGATTTTAAACTCAATTCTCTGGCGGATGGGCAGCAAGTGGAGTTTATGCAAGAGAGGGCGGGACGGGGACCTATTTGGAGCATCAAGGACTAATCTGGTCGCCGTATTCTGGACCACCTGCAATCGGCTCAGTTGCTCCTCGTTGACTGAGAGGAGCAGTTCATTGCAGTAGTCCAATCTACTGACGACCAATGTCTGAACCAGTGTTTTCCTGCAGCAATCATCCAGAAAAGGGAATACACGCCTCAGGAGCCCAATGGTCCTGAAGCAGGTTCCCGCCACCAGATTTACATGTTCCTTTAGTAGTAATGTCTGGTCAAGCCGCACTCCCAGATTTTTTACTATCTGTTTAGGGCACGGAGCAGCTCCTAAGTCCGTAGGCCACCACTCAGGCGACCATAGGAGGGGGGCTTCTCCAAAAAGCACGACCTCCGTCTTGCTCACATTGCATTATAAGTAATTGGAGGTCATCCAGTCGGATACTGCTCTCATACCGGTGGCAAATGCATGTTTAATTGCCGGTGTCATGGTGTGGAAAGGAAACAAAAGCTGGGTATCGTCAGCATACGATACTGGGGTGAACCCATATTCTCTTACAATATCCGCCAAGGGGGCCACATACACATTAAAAAGTGTGGGGCTTAGGCATGAGCCCTGAGGGACCCCCTTAGTGAGCTCCCTGGAGCTCGAATAGTGGGAGCCCAACTTGACGGTTTGAGATCGTCCCAAGAGAAAGCTTTCCTGCCAGGCCAGAGCAGAGCCGCCTATTCCCACCTTTTGCAGACGACCGAGAAGAATGTCATGTGAAACCGTATCGAAGGCAGCGGATAAATCCAACAGCACCAACATCATGGAACCTCCTCTATCCTGTGTTATCCTGATGGTATTGGTCACGGAGAGGAGGGCCGACTCAGTGCTGTGGTTAGGTCTGAACCCAGATTGAGAGTGGTCCAGACCACCCGCTGCCTCGATAAACTTAGATAGATAGGTATTCACATGTTTCTCGGTCATCTTACTGATGTGAGGAAGGAGGGAAATAGGACGGAGGTTGGAAAGGTCCGACCATGGCAAGGCTGCATTCTTTCGAATTGGGTTCACCACCGCTGACCGCCAACCACCTCCAACTTAATGCCAGAAATACGGAGATCTTACTCTTCGGAAAGGCCCAACAACTGTGGACCGACGACTGGTGACCCTCTATTTTAGGGCCCTGCCCTGCACCTAAAAAGGCAGCACGCAATCTTGGCGTTATATTAGACACCAAACTTTAAATGTCTGACCACGTCAATCAGGTAGTGCGCACATGCTATGGGCTAATGCGTAGCCTGACAAAAATCTTTAAATGGATACCACTCTCCTCACGTATGCCATTAGTGCAAGGATTAACCATCAGCCGCCTTGACTATGGCAACGCCTTGTTGGCATCCATCAATGAAACACACCTAACAATACTTCAGGTCCTACAAAATACTGCGGCCTGACTAGTTCGCCCTCTGCCCCCAGTCTCAAGTCCCTCCACTGGCTGCCCATTAAAAAACTGATCACCTTTAAAATATGCTGTCTCATACATAACACCCTAAACAGGAAGGGACCCCGCTACCTTGCGCAGAAACTAATCACTTATCAACCCACAAGAACCCTCCGCTCAGCCAGCAAACATTTCCTAACCATACCAACCCGCACCCGAAAATATGACGGCCGATCATTCTCCAAAATTGCCCCTACTATCTGGAACACGCTGCCCATACACCTCAGAACAGAAAGTGAGCATAAGAAATTCTGTAGGTCCCTCAAAACCCTATTATTCTAACTCCTCTCGCCCTCAGCTCGTCCTCTCTGTTACTTACTCTGATTGCTCGTATCAGCGCTATGAGACCTAAGGGTGATATATGCGCTTAACCAATGTCAAATAACAATAACAACATATGAGCAGAATCCACACTGACTTGGGTGGATGACTTGCCACTTCCCTTTATGAGTATGCAAACTACCCCTGATACTGTACACATCATCCCACATGAAATAGTGACTGGATCGAACCTCACCGGTTAGTGGGGCCCAAAAACATTGCTTACAACACAAATAACTGATACTCTGCTATGAGAGTATTGTGTTGAATGGGCAGAATGTGGTTCTGCCATTAATAAACAGGTGAAAAACGCCTTGCCATTGCCTCTGCAGGGGCCTAGACACAATATTCAGCCTCACTATTGAGTGATGGCCAAGATATTTCAGAGATCTAATTGCCTACACCCACGCTGAAAGGATCCTGTACAAATTCTGCTGGCAACTCAAACAGGCATGAAATACACAGGAAATAAGAATTGGATTCATGCCTAAAATGTGAAAAGAGCTCCTTTTCTTCAGACCTTGCCACCGACTGCAGCACACTGGATTGCCCCAATGACTGTGCCACCTCAGCCCATAAAGGGCGTGGGCTGTCGATACAACATGCACTGATGCCCTACAGTAAGTCCATCCTCTTGACCCAACCAATTATAGTTTACTATCGGGTCCAGAGACGCGAAATACTAGTTGCCTATCACGGCCTAGTGATGGTGGAGAACCAGAAACAAAGCAGTCTCTCCCCGCAGCTTCGCTGTGCCGTCTCTTGCCTCCAGACCCCGACCTCCTCCTTGGGAGGTTCGAGGCTGCTGCCCGCTCCAACTGGAACCAGACTGCCTGCAACCACCGTAACCTTTCTTAGATGTTTTTTCCTTAATTATTCCCTGTTGTGCCACTGTTATTGTGCCCATCTGTGTCTTACTCTAATTCCACCACTGTTTTATCTTGCTCTAATTCCACCGCTGTTTTTATTTTCTCGTGCCTGGCTGTTCCTTTCACCTTTTGCAGCTGCTACACCTGCCACCCCTCCCCCCCCCGGTATTCCCCCGCTCCCGCCTCCCAGCCTCTCCTCCCTCCCACCTCCCCTACTTAATGGCAGCCGCTGTGCGGTCGTGCAGGGGATGCACGCTGCCGGCACCCCAAACGCAAGCCCGTCTGGGCCCGTCCGCGACCCCACTGCGGCCAGCACCAGTAACCCTGGACCTCCCACTACCCATCGCTACGACACCACCACCCTCCTCACACTCAACCCTGGAAGATGTAGAGAATGCCAACAGGCCTTGCCGAACACAACCCATGGCCAGTTCTCTCACCGCCACCCTGGCCTCCAACACAGCCGATGCCAGCACAGGCGATACCCTAAAATGCATCCTCCTCAACGTACGCTCCATACACAAACACGCCATGGAAATCTGGAACCTACTCGACTCTCTCTCGCCCAACATGGCCTTCTTCACAGAGACCTGGACCAATGCATCCTCCGCCCCGATATCAGTACCGCTATCCCAGACAGATACAAGATCCAGACGGCAGACCGCCCAACCTCCCAAAAGGGGGCCTCACCATCACCCACAAGAGCATCCTCCGCCTCACCACCTCCAGCCAAACCTTCCCCTCCACCGGACACCTGCACTTCCAGATCCAGACCACCCCCAAAGCCACACTCCCGAGGCACCCTAGTCTACAGACCCCCTGGGCCCGAACACCCTTCGCCACCACCATCACCGCTTCATCACACCCCACGCCATCGCATCAACAAACTAAATACTCATTGTAGACCTGACCTTCCGCTTCAACAACCCCAGCGACCCCAACTCCACTATCCTTCGAGACAACCTCGCCAGCATTGGACTTAAACAACTCATCAACACACCGACCCACAGAGCAGGACACACCATCAACCCCATCTCCGCAGAAGGAAACAGCGTCCAATTCAGCCACACAACATAGCCGCCATGGACCGCCAACACTGCGTACATTTCACCATCAACAAACCCAAGGCACCCAAACCAGCCCCACGCCCACCATGAACCAACTTAACTTCACCCTCACCTGAGACAACCACACCTGGGCACCCGACGCAAACAACGCACCCAGAGAACTCCACATCTGGATCTCTAACTGCGCAGATGAGCTCACCCCGCTACGCAACCCTGACAGACAATGCCCCAGGAAAGTCACCTAGTTCACCACAGCTCTCCAAGAAGTCAGGCCCACCTGCAGACGCCTGGCAAAGAACTGGAGAAACACCAAGACAAAAGAAAACCACACCACCTACAAGGACTCCATGATGGACTACCACAACCAGATCAGAGCCACCAAGAGGAATTCATCCACAACAAAATCCTGGCCAACTCCACCAACTCCTAGGAACTTTTCAGTGTCATTCAAGAATTCACCAACCCACGCAGCGAAGCCTTAGGCATCCCCCCCCCATCCCAAGACCTATGCAACAAGCTTGGAACCTATTTCCACCTCAAGATCAAAAACCTCTACGACAACTTCATCTACCATCCACCAGGCGCCACAGATGGCCCCCCGCCCCCCAGAAACACCAGCCAGCCCACCATCTCCAACTGGACACCGATCACGGTTGAAGATACCGCCTCAATCAGGAAAAGCATCCACTCTGGGGCCCCCACCGACCCCTGCCCCCCTCACATCTACCACAGAGCAGCATTCGCCATAGCACCCGAACTACAAAGGACCATCAACACCACCTTCAAAACAGGCACCTTCCCCTAGATGACTGGAAGCGCGAAGAAGTCAGACCCTAGCACAAGAAGCCCACAGCTGTCCCCACCGGCCTCAAGAACTATCGGCCCATCTCGCTCCACCCCTTCGCAGCCAAAGTTGCAGAGAAAACAGTCAACAGGAAACTGACCCGATTCATTGGAGAGAACGCCGTCCTCGACCCGTCCTAATATGGATTCCGAAGCAACCACAGTACAAAGACTGCCACAGACGACATCCGCACCCTCCTGGACCAAGGTCACTCCGCAGCCCTCATCCTACTCGACCCATCAGTGGCATTCGACCCCGTCTCCCACCACACACTAGTTGCCAGACTACACTACACAGGCATACAAGGAACAGCCCTGGACTGGATCCGATCATTCCTCACCGGAAGAAGCCAAAGGATCAGACTCCCACCCTTCCTCTCCGACCCCACGAAAATCACCTACGGAGTCCTACAGAGTTCATCCTTGAGCCCCACCCTCTTCAACATCTACATGGCCCGCCTCGCAGCCATCGTCCAACAACATGGCCTCAACATCGTATCCTACGCCGACGACATGCAGCTCATCCTCTCCCTCACCAAAGACCCCACCACTGCCAAACTCAACTTCCGTAAAGGAATGCAAGACGTCGCAGTCTGGATGACCAACAGCTACCTGAAGCTTAACGCCGAGAAGACAGAAGACTTGTCCTCTGTACCACCCCTTCTGCATGGGACAGTCCCTGGTGGCAGACTGCCCTCTGAAGCCCACCTTCCCCCTCAGAATACGCCAAGAACCTTGGCATCGTTCTAGACTCATCACTCACCATAAGCCGACCGGTCAATGCCATCACCTGCAGCTGCTTCAACACCCTCCGCATCCTCCGCAAGACCTTCAAGTGGATCCCCCCTGAGTCAAGGAAGACAGTCACCCACGCGCTCATCACCAGCAGACTGGACTATGGAAACGCACTCTACCCCGGCATCAACAATTCCCTACTCTGTAAACTCCAGACAATACAGAACACCGCCCTCAGACTCGTCCTCTGCATTCCCAGGCACGAACACATTAGCCAACACCTACGAAGTCTCCACTGGCTCCCCGTGGAGAAAAGAGTCACTTTCAAAATCCTCACTCACGTCTAAAAATGCCTACACAACAACGGACCCAAATACCTCAACGACAGAATCAACTTCCAAGTACCCAAAAGAAACCTCCGATCTTTCAACCTCGCACTGGCCGAAACCAATGCATCCACAGAGCCAGAGCAGGCAGAAGATCCTTCTCTCACATTGCAGCCAAGACCTGGAACGAGCTACCATCAGACGCGCCCCCTCCCTGAACATCTTCAGGAAGACCCTCAAGACCTGGCTCTTCGGCTAAACAGATCTGTGGACCCCCCTCAGCGCCTTGAGACCCTAACGGGTGAGTAGCGCGCTTACAATTCCCTGATTGATTGATTGAAATGTTAGTTTGTCTTTTTACTAATTGCTGCTCATGTGTTCCTGGAAAATGGTGTTTACTTTTCCTTCTCTTTGTACAGTTAATGCTTTTTCTGAAATGAGCTATGTTACAATAATTGTGAAAAAAAATGCAGTCCATAACATTTTAACAGCGTGTAAATGAATAGTACAAGTAGATCTGAAATTATGAAAAAATATTTTTTTGCAAGTCAGAAGTGTGATTTAAACAAAGATTTAAACTGGAGGAAAACAAGTCAGGACAGTTTAGTTGGTGATGTGCAGATGATAAATATTTGCAGACACTTTATTTCCAAACATTGTACACTGTATAGTTTTAAACCCACATGTCTGTGGCCATTTCCCTGTAAAATCTGGTGATTGCAAATAACAGTGGGCTGCTACTTTATGCTTTTGTCATGTATTTAATTAAAGTGATAGCCTTTAAACATGACTTGAGAGACATTCCTGGCCAAGCCTTGATGACAATGCATTTAATGAATTAAGAGGCAAGTCTGCAATCAAGTGTATCTTTTATGTGGCTAGATTTGAATTCTATATGGAGCCAAGGTTTAGTGAGTCTATTAAACCTAACAAAAGCGTTTTCTGTACAGCAGACACGCTGAACTGTATTTTAAGGTGCTCTTATATGTGTTAAAGACGAAAATGGTGTCTCAGTCAATTAAAATATTTGCCCAGGATCACATGATTTGAAACCAGTTGGGGGCGTGGCTTGGGCGCCGATGGCGATGGTCGCCTGAGAGCTCGGCTCCGGGACTAAGCCCGAGTTTATCCTGAAAATCGGTGGCTGAGGGGCACCCCAAACCCCGCATTCGGTTGTGCGAGGCGACGACACCCTGCCGGGGGCCTTAGTGGAATTTGGACGGGGACTGCTCTGAAGAAATGCCGAAGTTTGCGGAGTGGCGGAGTGCGACCCAACATGGCGCCCGGATCCCTTTGTCCCCTCGATCGGAGCTACTGAGCTGAGGAGGACTCGCGGATGTCGGCTGGCACCCGGCTTCATCATCCTCGGTTGTTTTGGACAGTGGACATTGACGGGCTCAGACTTTATGCAACGGGTTCACACTCGATTAGACGACTGGGCGGGTGCCCACGCACTGGAGGGCACCGGGTGTGGGAGCCTTCGGCTACAGGTGGTGGCCCGCATCGCGACTCCGCAGCCAGATACGTCCTCCCGGCCAATTCAACTACATGGGAGGCGCGACACTCTGGCGCCACGGAACGACCGAGGGAGTTGGTGGCCCTCACCCGGGAGCTATAGTGGGTGAACAGGCCTGCCCGTCCAGGCGACGGTTGTCTCCGCCCCCTCATCGGTGCCCTCGGACGACGTGGCGGTGGTGTGAGCCGAGGCGGCGGAGCCCCTACAGGCACTGGAGAAGGAGATCGCCCAGACCCGATGTGAGACGGAGTTCCCGGGAAGGTCGCGATCGACTCCTGTACGCGGAGACACTTACTCCGGGACACCTACGGAGAGCCCCCGGCAGCATGGGGAAACCCAGAGGAGCCAAGGGATCCACCCAGACCACCTCGGACTCTGAAGCCCAGGACAAGGAAGAGCAAGGAGACCCCAAAAGACCTGATGGCGCTCCGCTGCAGCAACAGTTCGACCGAATACTGGAGGCGATAGAGGCTACTCGGTCGGCCCTCCAACAGGACATTGCTCAGGTGGCGACAGGCCTGGGCCTCCTTAGGGCGGACCATGGTAAACTCTCGGACCGGGTCAAGGAGGTGGAGGGCACGGTGAAAACTTTGGAACCGGCGCAGAGAACCTTAGCTGCGACGATAAAGGATGCCATGTCCCGAATCGAGACCCTCGAACGGAGGGCGGAGGATGCGGAAGGCCGCAACAGAAGGAACAACATCCGAGTGGTGGGCCTACCGGAAAAAATCGAGGATGGTGATATGGTGCGATACTTGGAGACCTGGCTCCGAGACACGGTGGTCCCGGAGGGGCTGTCCTCCTTCTACACTCTGGAACGGGCCCACAGAGTTCCAGCACGACCCCTACAGCAGGGACGCACTCCAAGGCCGGTGGTGGCGCGGTTGCTACATTTTCGGGACAGAGACTTGATCCTAAACGCCGCCAGGCACAATGGTCCGTTCCAGGTCGCGAACAGTCAGGTGAACATCTTCCCTGACTATACCTACGAGACGCAACGCAAGCGGTTCTCCTTCCTGGCGGTTAAGCGTGAACTCAGAAGTGAGGGCATCCAATATTCCCTCCTATTCCCCGCGAAGCTCCGCGTCATTGTCGACGACAAAGCCCAGTTCTTCGACACCCCGGAGGAGGTCTGTAACTGGCTCGAACTGTATCGGACAGGGAAAGATGGTTTCGGCGCCTCGACCCAACGGGAGGATGAGCCGGAACAAAGGAGGCGATCCAAGAGAGTCAGAAATCGCCGCGGCCGCACGGGAGGGCCATCGACTGCGGAGACATCATCGGAGCGGAGGGGAGTGTTGGAGGTTCTGTCGGAACTATCGGGAGCAAGAGATGAAACTCTCGAGGAGGAGGAAGAAAACCCGGGTGCCCAGGGGGCACCATCGGACTCGGAGGATTCAGTGGCAGACAGTACCCATACACCGGTGATCACACCGAAGTCGGTGGAGGACCTCTTAGACGGACAAGGGTGACGGGGTACGCTGCCTTGTTTTGGGTGGGGGCCCGGCAGGGGGGAGGCGGTTGCCGTTCTTTATTGCTGACAACGGAGGAGGGAGGGTTGGGGGGCCTCTGCTCTTGCCCCAGGAGGGTTTGATACCGGGGGGGGCTTGCTATAGTCCTGGTAGCCTGGGCGACGAGAGCCCACTGCCTCCGCCCAGCCCGCACCTGGCCCATAAGGCCTTCCTACGGTGGCGACCGTGGGACTAGGGGAGGTTTTGGGGTTGATACACGCCGAGGTTTGGATGGGATCTAGATGGTGCAGTTTGGGTCCTGTTCTGGGGGGGTTGGGGGGGGGGCCTTGTTGGTTTTTGGGTGGTTTGGTTTTGGTTGGGGAAAATGGCCGCCATCAGCGCTGAGTGGATTGATGCTTTTTCTTTGGGGGGACCCAAACGGGAAGACTGTGCAAGAACACTATGGGACAATGGCTGATGTTGCTAACTTGAAATGTGTTACTTGGAACGTGAGGGGGCTTCACACTATGTCCAGGCGTCACAAGGTCCATGCTTATTTAGTGCGTAGGGGAGTGCAAATGGCGCTGCTGCAGGAAACGCATCTGAACAAGGCGGAAGGGGCGGCGCTTCAGCGTAGGTGGCGAGGGCAGGTCTTCTCCACGGCGTACTCTGCTTATGCCAGGGGGGCGCTAATATGGATTAGGGCAGGAGTCCCCTTTCAGGTCACGAGGACAGTGTTGGACCCAGAGGGGCGTTTCGTGGCCATCTCAGGCACCCTAGGAGGGAGGGATCTGAACGTTTGCTGTGTGTATGCTCCTAATGTTGACCAGACTGCCTTCCTTTCCGGGTTATCGGGCTCGCTGGC
Organism: Lissotriton vulgaris; assembly: GCF_964263255.1. Classification (NCBI taxonomy): domain Eukaryota; kingdom Metazoa; phylum Chordata; class Amphibia; order Caudata; family Salamandridae; genus Lissotriton; species Lissotriton vulgaris. Next base: position 617,318,984 of record NC_141691.1, on the reverse strand, counting down.
CCACTTTTTTGCCGGGCCCCTCCTGCTGGGGGGAGACTTTAACTCCGTAGTAGATGTGGACATGGACCGCTCGCACCCCCCGCTCCCCGATTCCCCGGTCCGGCGTACGGCCAAGGGTCGTCAGGATTGGCAGACCCGCTGGGGTTTGACGGACATTTGGAGGGCGCATCACCCCGCGACTAGAGATTATTCATACTTTTCGAGCCTCCATGAGCTACATGTCAGGCTAGATGGCTTTCTTGGTTCGCCCGAACTAGTTTCGGCAGCGGTCCGTTCGGAGTACCTATCGCGGACCATCTCGGACCATAACCCCCTCCTGCTGGACGTTCGCTGGTTCCCCGGGACGCCGGCAGTACCCACCTGGAAGATGCGCCCCGAGATCCTCGAGGACAGTGTCTTCAAGGCGGACCTAGGGGAGAAAATCGCGGATTATTTTGCGTCCAACGGCGGTTCCGCGAGTACTAGGGCGTTCGAATGGGACGCTTTTAAGGTGGTGGTGAGGGGCTACTGTATCTCTAAGAAGGTGGGCATGAGGCGTGTTATCCTGGCAGATTTAGATACAGCGGACCGGGCACTCCGCGAACTTGAGGTTAGCCGTCCCGGGCACCCGGAATTACAAACGCAAACGGTAGAGGCGAGGGAGAAGGTAGCGGTAGAGGTCGAGCGGCTCCGCTGTTTTGATTATAAGGCCTATACGGTCCGGTCTATTGCGGAGGGAGATAGGTCAAGTGCGTTGCTGGCGTGGTTGGCCAACCCCACGCGCCAGTCCCAGACAACGACAAACATGCGTAGGGCAGATGGGACCGAGGTTTGCACCCAACCGGAGATTCTTAGTTGCTTCCGGCATTACTACGAAAGTTTGTACCGTAGTCGCTCCGCGCGTGACCCGGATCGGCTTGACAACTATCTTAGCCCACTGGAACTCCGCACAGTAGGACAGGAAGTGGCTGAAACCCTGGGATCCGATATCGACTTAGGGGAGATCCGCGGGGCCATCAAACGGATGGCGAGAAACAAGACCCCGGGCCTAGATGGCCTCCCAGTGGAGTTCTATGCAGCTTACGCTGACCTCTTGGCCCCTCGGTTACTAGTGGTCTACAGGGAGGCGAAGAGGTTGGGTCGTCTCCCTGGCTCGATGTGTGAGGCGTTGGTGGTTCCTCTCCTCAAACCGGGCCGGGACTCGTCCGACCCGGGGTCTTACCGTCCCCTATCCATGCTGACGGTGGACTACAAAATATTGAGCAGCATCTTAGCCTCGAGGCTGCTGGGACATATGAGTTCCCTAGTACATGAGGACCAAGCCGGTTTCATCCCACGGCGGAATACAACTATGAACATCCGACGGTTGTTCCGCTTGCTTGGGGAACCATTTGTGGAAGCCCCGTCCCCGGTGGTCTTGTCGGTAGACCTGGAAAAGGCTTTTGATAGCCTGGAATGGGACTACCTATGCACGGTATTACGGAGATTCGGCCTCGGGGAGGGATTTGTCAAATGGACCGCAGTCCTCTACGCTTCCGCTTCGGCCAGGGTTCGATCGGGCCCTTTGATTTCGTCGCGATATCCGGTGGAACGGGGCACGCGGCAGGGATGCTCTTTATCCCCGCTTCTTTTTGCACTAGCGGTAGAGCCGCTGGCGATGCACCTCCGCTCGGGAGCCCACTACACGGGCTTATGGACGGCGGCGGGCCCGCATTATGTCTCGCTCTATGCGGACGATCTGTTGCTCTTCCTGGAGGATCCGGTCGACGCTTTGCGGGGAGCGGAAGTAGCGCTAACGGAGTTCGGAGCAGTCTCGGGTCTCCAAGTGAACTGGTCTAAGACCTGCCTCTTCCCAATGCGCAGGGGCACCCCCGCTCCTACGCTAAGTAAGGAGATCAGGTGGGAGCCCGACTGCTTTAAATACCTCGGGGTATTTGTGTATCATGACCAACCCGACCTCCTAGATGGGAACATTGCCCGTTGCATGCGAGCGCTCCGAGGCTGCATGGACTTCTGGGCCACGCTGCCGCTCTCAGTGGCGGGACGTATTGCCCTGCTCAAAATGGTGGCGCTCCCCCGGCTATTGTACTACTTCCGAACCTTGCCGATTTGGGTCCCACCGGCCACGTTTCGTCGCCTGCGTTCTATGGTGATCGGGTTCCTCTGGGGAACGGGCCGGCGGCGGGTGGCCCTCAACACCCTGATGAGGCCAAAGGACGAGGGGGGGCTTGCTGTGCCGGATTTCGAGAAGTACTACCTGGCGGCACAGCTCCAGACCTACACCCAGGAGATAGCCAGGGAATTCAGAGGCCCGGAAGACGGAAGGGGGACGGGTATGGCCAGGCACATCCTCTCCTTTATCGCGCTGCGACAACGCTTGATCCTACGGGACCTATCGATGGAGGAGCGGACTATCCGACTGTGCTGGAACCGGGCTCACGCTAGAGGCCACTCACGGAATCCATATGCACCTGAAATACCGTTGGGGATGCTGACGGCCCTCCCCCACGGAGGGGATTGGTCACGATTGGCGGACTGGGAGGACTCAGGTTTACAGCTCGTCGGGGACCTGTATGAGGACGGAGCGCTCTTGTCCTTTCAGGATCTCATTGACCGCTTTGGGATCTCCAGGGGCGACTTTCTGCTGCATTCGGCCATTGTGCGAGCGACCCAGGCGCACTGGCAGAACGGGCTAGAGGAACCCCAATTATCTCAGGTATGCCAGTACGTGATGATGTCGGCGGGCACGGTGAAGGCGGTCACTTGCCTCTACGGCAGGTTGATCACCGAGGGGTTGGTTCCTCTCACCACATTGAAATCCCGCTGGGAGGAGGACATTGGTAGGGAGATACCGGAGACGACCTGGGCCCAGCTGGTGAGGCGTGCCTGGAAGGGTACACGCAGCGCCCGTTTCCAACTGGTCCACTATTATGTTCTCCACAGAGCGTACCTGACCCCGGTAAAGATCAGGCGTTATTTTGCCACGGCTTCAGCAGAATGCCCTAGGTGCCCGGCTCAGGAGGCGGACCTTTTACACATGCTATGGGCCTGTCCAGGGCTGACGTCCTACTGGCAGGAGGTAGAGGCGACCTTAGAGGAGGTGACGGGGAGGCATCTATCATTCGATGTGGCGGTGGGGCTCTTGCACTGGTTCCCCCACACCCCCCGGAATAAAATCTCCAGTAAATTCATTGACCTGGGGCTCCTACTTGCTAAGCGAGAGGTGACCAGGAACTGGAAGGCACGGGCTGGTCCGGCAGGCAGCAGATGGCACAGTGAGCTTTTGAAGTGGGCGGCGGGTGAGAGCGCGCTGAGATACCAGCTGGCTTGGAGGCAGGGTAACGAGAAGGCGCAGGAGGCCGCGTTAGAGTGGGAAACGCTGGTGCAGGCCCTCAGAGATTATTGTACCCCCAGCGACTCCGATTGTGATGAGGCAACTCGCCCCGAGTCCCGATAACCATTAGCATTGATAGCACTATTACCTTCACCGTGGGTCAAGCAATGGATCCTACGTTGATGAGCTCCCTGGCGCTGATGGTGGGGGGGGGGGAGAGTTCCGTAGTTAATGGGCAGTTCAAGGGGGGGGGTTACTGTGGGGGTTTTGGGTTTGTTTAGAAAAGCAGAAGACGGACAGAGTGTCATCCGGACCAGCTCCAGCATTCTACTGACCCCAGCTTATTTGCCGCCCGACCCCAGGGATATGGGCTAATTGGCTGTGTACAAACGTTATGGAGGGGGATCAGTGGGCTTTCTGTTGTACATATCGTTCATAACACAATGCTGGTCGATACTGTATTGATTTACTGATTCCTGCAATAAAAATATATTTAAAAAAAAAAAAAAAAAAAAAAAAATGATTTGAAACCAGTTTATGGGTCAAGAGCATTATAATTAGGTCAAGTAGATTATTTAAGTCTCTAGACCTGCAGGTTTAGTAACATTGTTTGGATTTTTCGAGCCCTGCAAAGATGCCCAACTGCTCAGGAGGAATAATTAGGATTGAAGGGAACAATGCTGACAAGGAAATTGTGCATACCATCTGTCCTGATCATCATTACTACCCTAAAAGCATCATCTACGTGCAGCATCTATTATTCCTGAAATTATTGGGTTTAAACACCATGCTCACTGAAGTTCTGCACGACCACCATTTTAAATAAGGAAGGTCCCACTGGAACCATATATTCCAACCACACCTTTTCTTTAATGTTTTCTATACTCTCTCCACATAGGAACAAGTACCCACACTGATTAGACATGTCAATTATAGTGAGGAGCACGGGTGCTGGACCTTAATATGGCTCCTAGTCCCCCTCTTTTTAATTCATGGAGTAACTGCACCCATGTACTCAGTCTGGCCAGTGCCTCTTTTTGTCCTCGTTATCAGTAGCAGCAGGGGAGGGCATTTATTCCTTTGTGGACAAAAGGCATACCCTTGGCTGCCCATGGGTTGTGGAAGGTCCTGTTATCTGTGCTTCCCCATATTACACACCATTCTAAGGAACATGTTGGTAAATATCTGCAAACAAACAGTACAGCGAGAGGAGGAAAGAGGTGGAGCAGATGGATACCTCTGTCCAGGAGTTCTGTTAATTGTCACAAGGAATACTATTTTTTCACCATTTTGTGCCTAGGGTTGGTCTATATTAAAGGTATTTTTAGTTATAGGTATTGCAATATTAGCTGTTTGTTTATGTGTAATTATGCGTTCATGTTTCAAGCGTCACAATACAGCGGGAAGAAGTGGCTGCACTAATGCAAAAAAAATACTGAATAGCAAAAGTTATCTCAACTATGCTGAACAGTTGGTGGTCTGTAGGAGCAGAAATGTGATATTAGATAATTATTCTTCATGTTTTCTTGACTGAGATTTCATAAACCCTGCAGCTGTACCAACCCTGGCATTTGCAGGAGGGTAAAAATCATCCATGAACTGTTTATTCTTGTAGTGTCTCCTTGTTTTTAAGAATTGAAAGATCAGGTAGGTAAGAAAGGACAGTAAACAGCAGATGTCAAAATCACAACTGTCGTCAGCACTGTGAGCATTTATTCATGCTTTGATAAGATTCCTGTTAATGATTTTCTTCAGCTTAACATACATACTTTTTTTGTGCACACATGTCTTATTTAGCTACATCAAAATATGTCAATGATGTTTAAACGGTATAAAAGGATTGTGTCAGCTGCGTCTGGCAGAGTATACGTGGAAGCACAATGCTTCATATCTCTCAGACCTAAGCTTAAATAAATACACCTCCACAACTGTGTTTGATTGCTGTCTCTCATTAACGGACAAGTGTACCTGATTTGTGCGTTCCCAAGCTATTTTATATCTTATTACCCAATCTATTGCTTCCTCCAAATATCATTGTTTCATTTGAGTTTCCCAGAAAGAAATACAACAGCAGGTAATCTTTTTCCTTATGAAACATTTTCTCACCAAAAATCCTTGATTCAGTAATCAAATAGTTCTAAATTGCCTGCCTGAACAACAACAATGGTTTGACGCTCGATCAGGTCTTGCTAACTTCCACAATTTCAACAGGACTTTCAAGAAACTTAGTCCAAGGACTGTTTTTTTGTGTCCATGCAGTGCCAAATAAATGATGAACTTAACTGTAGGAGAGTAGGGTCTGCAATCCTATGGTCACCCCAGATTTTTGCTTTTTTGCTTCACTGGTTTACGACTTTCCCTGGCTGTGGGCCTGCTAATCAGACCCACAGCCTAGCTGTTCTCTCTCTAAATTGACATCCATGTACTTTAGGTGCATTTACCAATTGGTATTGGGTCACTTTTGTATGTCCTTGTACAGTCTACCATAGGTACCCAGGGCATAAGTGCACCCAAGGCCTACCAGGGTCTGCAGCATGTATTGTGCCACCCCTGGCTGGCCATCTAAACAGACACAACTGGCTGATAACACAGCTGGGGCAAGGTGGTGTAATCACCCTTTGCTTTAGATATAGTATACCTATATCTAACCCTAAAATGGGCACATATATTCCTATTAGTCACTCCTATGGCAGGCCTTAACAATCCTGGAGGCAGAGTGCTTGGAATTATGTGAGATGGTGCTCTAGCATGAGCTGAGCCTTTCTGCAGCTTTCGGAACCAAGTCCTTTAGCTGTTTCCATGATAACGCTATACCATATACTCTTAAGTGCATTATAATCCTCGCGGTTATTGCTAACTTTGGCATAGCATTATCAAAACATGTCAAGTAAGGTGTCATACGAATTAGAATACTACCCCCTCGACAGTTCCCGGTCACGGGGGTAGCATTCCACCCTTTTAGAGGGACACGACATGTATGTAACTGTGAACCCCGGTTAAAGTTAACTCGAGCCTCAGCATCACAAAATGGATGCTGCCACCACAAGTCTGACCTCCTGCTGCTGGGAGTCCTTCCAGCGAGGGAGGCCTGGACAAAGGGTTTCCTGCCTTGGGAGGCGATGCTAGCACCACCCCAGACAGGATTTTGTGTATTGAGGTAGGACATGTTGAAAAAAATGAGACATGCCTGGGGCACACAAGGTGTCCCTGTGCATACACCGGTTCAAACCAGTTGCTGGGGCACTCCAGCCCCAGCTCTGGCGTGAAACCGGACAAAGGATAGGGGGTGTAACCACCCCCCTTGCTGGTCCCACCCATAGGAGGGACCTAGTCACAGTACAGCCCTTTTTAGGAGAGTAAAGGTAGGAGCTGGTCAAATTCCGAATTAGATTATCCTGATTTGAAACTCTACAAAGAAGAAACTCTGGACTTTGACGTTCTGCTCCATAGAAGACTGAAGAAAATCTCCCTTGTGGCCAAAGAGTGACCACCCTGCACAAGCAGGCACCATCAAGCGTCCTAGCGGTTCACTTTGTCGTCCTTTCTGCCTGGAACTAGACTTCAGAGCCCGACGAGATCCGGACTTCCAGACCTCTACCTACATCTGCAGCACAGCTGAGATCCGTGGGTGCAAGGAGACACGTGGGACCGGCCATCTTGAAGAAACTGCACTTCGCTTCCAGCACGACTTCAGAGGCATCCTCGAGAAAGTGCTTTGGGGATTGAGAAGCCCCAGCCCCTAGCAGCTCCTGCACAGAAGATCAGCCCTCCAGCATCCACGAGATCTGCGTGGGGTCCTTTTGCTTGATTGCTGTCCGCGCGTTGTCTGGTCACTTGCCGGCTGGCTAGTGACCTCCTAGACAATGATCCACAAAATCTACATCGCTGGTCTGGTTGCTCCAGACTGGCCCTTGCTTCCCTGTAAAGGAGAAACACCCCGGACCCTCCTGGTCCGCACCAGACGCCTTTTCCACTCACCGCGTGGGTTGCCTTTGCCAAGGCCTGTTGACGCCGAATCCGGAACCAACACCGCCGACAGCGAGAGCCTGCGTGGGACAGCTCGTGCCTCCATCGTGGTCGAAGACCCCTCCTGGTCCACTTGGCTGCAGTGTCAAGCGTCCACTCTTCACCTGATCGCGACAACAGCACCTGGTTCCTTCCTGGTTCCACTCCAGTCACTGGCTAGTGACTTTGAACATTGTCCCCTCTGCTTTCAGGTCTTCATCTTCCTCGATCCACTCTTGGATCGCTCCGGACATCTTCCTCCTGGTTGCCTGCAGCATCTTTCTTCAAGGCTCCATAGACTTCGACGCGGAAACCCGACACACTTTCACACCTATGCACCCGCAGCCCGTGGGTGAGGTAACAAGAGAATTTCGGTGCTCAAGGGTAGATTGACTCTCCTAGTGTCCAGGTATCCAGTCGTTTTAGTCCTAACTAGTTGGAACTGTCTTTTACTTACCTTTTCGTAATTTGTACTGTCCATTGACTTTGTCCCGCATCTCGCGTGTGATTTCACACTCTGCACACGCATCCCGTGGGCCTCCTGCTCCTTACCTAAGGTTAGGGTAGTGTAGTCCCAGCGAACCTACAGCCTCTGGACAGCTCCATTCCTTCTATCGATTTCCTTATACCATTTACTTAGTATATGGTTTGCCGTGCCCCTAGGGCACCATTGTAATTTGTGCAACTTAAAGTATTTTTCTTAAGAGTCTTGTCATGTGCTTAGCCCTCTGATCTCATAAAGAGTTCAGAGGTGTTTTGTTAGTAATAAATATCTTGTTTATTTTCATAACAACCTGTGTGGTGTCCTTTCATTTGGTGTTCAAGGGGTTATATATGGTAAAACAGCTGGCTTCTCATGCCAAAAGAGTTTAGCCTAAGACTGCTTTGTCCATGCTACCATTAGGATAGCTGGTCTATAAGGTTCACTTACAACCAATCACCATAAGGGTTGTTTGGACTGATACAAGGTGATCACTAGAAATAGTGACCATCATATATCAGGCCAACTTCTCACATTAACTGCCTTGGATAACCGTCTGGCTCATATATGAGGGACAGCAAAAATGTTCTTTCAATTAGAGTGGTTGCCAATAGACTCCACAATTTAGCTTAAACTTTGCAATAAGTAAAGATCAAAGAAAACGTTTAATTTTTCAAACTCTAAAGATGGTAGCAGGGGAACCCAAGTTTGCATAAACAGATACCTAAATAATTATAAGTATTATCCAGGTTCCCCTATTTTGGCAGCCACTACCAAAGATCATAATGTTTGTCTTTCCACCGTTTGGCTTCAGAGTCGTTTCTGCTACGCGAGGGCTGCCGACTCAGGGATTCATTCTGTTCGCTTCAGATGCCGCCTGCACTCTGGTATGGTTTGAATTAGTTCACCGATTTTTGGCGACTCCGTGATTCATTCCCTTTGATGCAGATGTTGCTTGTACATTCTTATGACCTGAACTAGCTCACCGAATTCTCCTCCTGATACGGTGACCGCCATTCAACTGCTGATCCACTTAGTGTGTAGCAGGCTCATTGAGGTTATTATTGAAATGACATCTCGTCATGTTGTATAAGACTTGCGGATTTTCCCGCCACAAAGTATATTTATTGTGACAATTTCCATAGTAGACACGAAGTTGTCCAATCAGTTTTTTCATTCGCTGATGCATTTTTTACGTAGTATGATCACTGAGATTACTATCCATAGGAGAATGCGTTGTGTTTAACCAGGAGAATACGTTGTGTATAACCAGAGACTGCTGCTTCTTCCATGATTAATCTGGACCGGTACCCTTATTTGTACTAGACACCGACTCGACCAACCAGAACTACGTTCTGCGTTCTGTCCAACGCTCTTCAGTGGTTTTGAGACCAGACTTATGCCTTCCATCTAGTCCTTGCATGTTTCTGCTTTGTGGGAGTAAATCGCTCTCCACCAACAATAACAAGCATCTACGGTTGTGCCCCCTTCTTTTCGTCCTGATGAAGACCCCATTGCAAGGCATCAACTTCTTCCTGCGGTCACAATAGGGGTCGAAACGTCGACTGTTTTGTGTGTTTCTCAGCTTCATCCCATGAACAACGATATCTAATACTTACATGAAGCATGTTATATTATAAATAATAATTTGGAACCTATGGTCATCACCAATTCGAACTAGCTTTAATTCCTTTGACTGTTTGTAGCCTCTGGCTCTGTTTTTTATGTCACTTACCCTTCCTACACTCACTGCACTAATCCCCTCCCCCTTTTTCAGGGCACTTTATAGTAAACTATAAGTGTTACTTCAATTGCCTGAATATTATGGCTGAGCTACATTGAAAATAAAAACAATGTTAGCAAACTGTTGTCAATTGATTTTTGTTAATTGTATTTAATTCTGTGGTTGTTTACTGGGACCCCTTTCTCTCAGCAACATATGTACCCAGGTCCCAGTGACTTACTTGGGTGAACCCCCCTTTACTTAACTTTCCACCGTTTGCAGCAAATTTGTTAGTCGGGTTATATTAATCTACTGTACATTATACTCTCTACAGTGAAATTCTCCTACAGCCCAGAATGACCATGTCATCCACAGCCTGTAATACTTAAATAATCTGCTCCCCTAACTTAGGTCGAAAGGCTGTCAGCCTGGATGGCACAGATCTGAAGCCTACATACAAAGGCTGAAAAGCAGATGTAGGAGTATGAAACCCTGGTTCCGCCTCCAGTTAGTAAAATACCATCCGAGACTAGACATTCCTAATCTGTCTTTACCCACATCCAGGCCTCTTGTGCAGGGACTGGATCATTTTAATAGTAGATGAGCAATTCCTGAGATGGCAACCTTCTCAGCCCAAGACCCTGTCACCATCACTGAATGCTGCACTACAATTAAGGGTCCCTGTTTTTCGGTTTTACTGATTTTTACAGATACAAACAGGAAACCATTTACTCCCCGTCGGTATTTATTTTTTAATATGGATACAAATGGGAAGATATTCACCTTGATTATAAACTTTGCTAGTTTTCATTTATGTGTATTGATGTATCACCTGTGGGTGTTTATATCACTGAAACCTGACATGCCCTAAAGTAGGAGTGTATATTTACTAGCTAAATATGGAAACATACTATTTTAAGCTTCATCTTTTAACAAAACCCAAAATAAATATTGATAAATACACATAAAATTATCAAAAAATATGTATGGATAAATACAGATAAAAAAATAATTACCATAAAGCCAAGATCTCTAACTATAATTCAGACCTACATTTTCTGTTTTTTACAGATAAATACAGACAGAAAATAATTATTTTCCATCTGTCATTTTTAAATATGGATAAAAACCGAAATTAGGTTGTTTTTCTAAACGCGTTGCTGCTCAGATTCCGGGAGATGGCAGACGGACAGTTCTACTAATTCTTGATTGCACCCCTATCAAAGCTCCCATAGTATGATGAGATCTATCTGTGTGTAGCACACAGCGAACCCTTACCTCTGCCTCCCAACACTTCAGATGAGGTCCCTTGGCATCTGATCCTTAACTAGGCACATCTGGCACTTACAGCTGGCGCAGCTACAACGATGCAATGCAGATTTACCCCCCCCCCCCCCCCCCCCCCCTTCACCATGTAGCTAACCCTCAACCCACCCTTTGGGGCCCAGCCACAGTGAGCATAAGTTCCATATCTCCTGTAACACATGCCTAGCCCTCCAAGCTTGCCTTTTTTGTTTTCTTACCCTGCGTCATTGTTACCTCCCCAGGTTCTTAACAAGTGTTAAATACCATCCTCCCTGTAATACCCTCATTGTATCATCACGGTGTATGTTTATTTGCATTGCCTAATGTTGAACGAGAAAAACCAATAAAAGCAGAAAAAAAGTTTGTTTTGAGTGATTCTAAATGCTGTCATTCATAACAATCAGGGCAATAGTTGTGAGGGGCAATAAGTAAGGAAGTAAAAAAAAAGAACACAATTCCTGACGAGACAAACCGCTTTGGATCTGCACAAAGATGTTACTGAAATGTACATTTTGTCATATGATTGTATTGATTCATCACCTATAGTTGGTCAAAGCATTGAATTCTGCCAAGCATTCAAGTGGTTAAATAAAAGTGAAAATGCATACAGATACAAATGAGCAAAAACGAAATATAGATCAATACAGACAAATGTGGAAAAAAATAAATACCATAAACACGGCAACTTTACAATATTTATTACAGAGACAAAAAGTCATGCCCAAGGGAGCTGGCATATTGAGGGGGTCTGCTAGTAAACCGCAATTAACTTGCCAATTGGAATAATAACTCAGTTTCACTAAAGGGAAGATGTGGCTTTTTTGATGCCCCATCTTTAAATAAAATAAAAGCTTAGCAAACGCCTTAGCATCCACATTAATACGGTCAACTTGTAGATAGTATTAGGGATCCTCTGAATCATCCTTCTTATAGAATCGGTGTAACATTAATCTAGAGTAACTGCTTTTGGAAAGCAGATCAGAACAGTGAGATCACCCATAAGGACGAAAAGGAAACATCTATTTTAAATATGGAAGCCCATATGATCTACACCCACCATCTTCCCGGCCCTCACTATACTGAATTGGGAAGAGCACGAATTCTCCATGTCGAAGGGTATCATGGCTGTATCTATTTTCCTTTCCAAGGGCTTATCTACGTTCAACAGTTTGATATGACTTATCCAGCCAGTGGGGCCAACGTTATTTGCTATTCCCAGTGGGTGAATAATATCCAACTAACTGTAAAAGACTAGGGGGCGCTAGAGGGCGCACTGCGGAATGGCTGCCTTCTGAGATGGCTCCGCCGGTCAGGCTAAATCATCTGCGCTAAAAACAGTCATGCAGATTTAAAACTGATCGATATTTGCAGAAATGATCATCGGAATAGATGGTCTCTAACTTGTGCAGGATGTGAGACCTGTGGAAAATCGTGGACACTGTAAAATTGTGATTGCGGGCTGACTGTGTGGCGGAGACTGAACCACGCAAAATGGCGGCGCCCTGAGGCGGGACTGAACATTGGGTGATAAGGGCTGTCGCTCGGCCCCAACACTGACAACGGTTTGGTAATGTGAGAGTCGGAATATTTGGCCCCTGAATTGCGCAGGAGGGGAGTACTGCGGAGCACGTTGGAAGCGGTATAACTGTGAGTGCGCGCTGGCGGTGTGGGTTGACCGACACAAGCAAAATGGCGGCGCCCTGAAAAACTGCAGAGTCGGAGCAGGTGAGAAGCACAGTTAGGTTGTGCAAGGCACCAGGGACGGTAGTACTTGCTGGCTTTCCTGCCCCAAGAGAGGAGACTCTCAGTTTATGTACCTATCGGAGTGCAAAAGCACGATAGGCAGACGCAGTGAGGATTTCAGACCCCCCTACAAAATGGTGGCTGCAATAACGGCGGAACTGTGACTGATGACTGCCGCTCTCCAACAGCGATTCAATGGCAGATGTAGATGCGAATGTAAAGCGTTTCTGCTTTGTGCTATTAGTCAGCCTGCCCCACTGCTAGCGATGTGTGAATTGCAGTGATATGTTGGTCTAGCGGTGCTTTTGATGGCGAGTGTTGCAAATCTGCTGCAAACCACGTACCAACTGCGCCACACTGGGATCTGAGGTCTCGATGCATGCAAATCTGGGCAGAGATCGATTTGGTGCTGAGGTGGGGCGAATGACGGCGAACAGTGCTGTGTAGCTCCATATATGCAGAATCTACACCACGTGCACGGATGAAACTGCCTGTGCTGCAAACTGGGGACTACGCGACTTGTGGCCTACTACTCCAAACTAGATAGAGCTGCTGGAAACCGCTATATGTGACAAAAGATTGAGGCCCAGAGGAGACTTATAATGAGATACTATATGCCTGGGGATTCCATTGGAGGATATGCAAATACGGTGTGGAGGATTAGTTCCGAGGCAAAACGATTCTGCATACATATACCACTACCGCTACCAATTGCTTATGTTCGGAGTTGCGGAGTCCGTGATATACGACGGCTGACGGAGCCACGGCCTAGGGGCGCAGTACTCTGGGAGGTGGCAATGGCATACAGTACTAAAATCGAACTGTAGTATTCTGCGACAACCTACATCATAAGCTGCAGTGTTGGCTAGCGGAATCATGGGTAAGCCAGATAGGCAACAGTCCAAGCTGACATTTGAAACGAAACGGCAGGCCAAGGGTGTGACTGCACATTCTGACACCGAACTTGAAACTGAGAATGCAACGTCATGGAAAATGCTCTTCAGGCAATACAACAAAGTCTGCAAAACATAAATGGGAAACTGAATTCTCTCACCCAGTGGGTTGACAACAAGTCGGCGAAATTGGACAAGCAAGGAGAGCCTCTGGATGAGGCAGAGAATTGTATTACTGCAGTAGAGGACGAAGCACATGCCATGACTAGTAAATGCGCAGACATGGAGAAATTGTTGGAGGTTTTAAAAAAGAAAGCGGAAGATTTAGAGGCGAGATCCCCTCGCAATAACATTCGAATTGCGGGTGTCCACCAACACAGGATGGATGGAAACCTATGTGGAAGATATGCTTCGCTCAGAGTTTGGTGCAGAAAATTTATCGACGGTCCTTATAGTGGAGCATGCACATAGATCTTTGGCCCCACAGCCACCGCCAGGCACTACTTCGAGGCCCATTGTCACGCGTATCCTTAATTACAGGGATCGGGATGCAGTCCTGCGGATGGCACGGGAAAAACAACAAATAACCTATCAGTGCAACACCCTGGCATTTTACCCGGACTTTACGATGACAGTAGAACTCGCACGATAGGACTTCAACCCAGCAAAAAACAAATTACGTGAATTGGGTATAGAGTATGCTATGCTATACCCAGCTCGACTGAAGGTGACGTGGAATGGTCACTCTACGATTCTCAAAACACCAAAGGCAGCCCAAGACTCCATTAAAAAAAATTGCAAATAAGCATAAAGAGCAAAAACGGGCTGAACAGAACCAAGATTCGGACCGACGGGGGGTGTATCCCTAGATCCCTATCGATATGGACTGTTGGGACTGTGAGGCTCATCGTGGTAATGGTCAGAGACGACAGAACAATCATGCTGTTTATTAGGTTCATGGAACTGGAACTACATGGGTTTCATTACATGAGATTGCTGCTGGACAGATACGCTACCTGGCCTGCATCGAGTCACAAAAGAGATGACCGGACACCATGTGGCTAGATCACCTATTTCTGGTAGAGAATGGTGATGCTGGAACACTCGGTGGTAATGTATGCAGTGTACTTATAATGTTCTGTATTAGGTGGGGACAAGAATTGCTGATGTCCCGGGCATAGAGAACAGTTAACTATGCCTAAACTGCTCTGGGAAGCTGGCCACTTGACAGCTACATCAAGACGAACTAAGAACTAAGCACTAAGCGGATCTCAATGAACAGTAATACGTTTGTATCAGGGAGCTGGGGATAAACTGAGGCGTCTATTTGGGCTCTGAACGCACCGTACTTTTAGGAGAATATACTATGGCATTCTCTACTTGAACTACTAAGCTGACAGCTCCTGTGAATTGTTCTGAATTTGAGAGGGGGAGAGTAATGCTTCTTTATATTGTATAATACTCAGATAGTTCAAGTTCAAGAATTTATATAGCGCACTACTCACCCAGAGGGTCTCAAGGCGCTTGGGGAAGGGGTTCGTTATTTGTCGAATAGCCAGGTTTTAAGTTATTTTCTGAAGGAGATGTGGTTCTGTGTAAGGCGGAGGTGAGTGGGGAGTGAGTTCCAGGTCTTGGCCGCTAAGTAGGAGAAGGATCTACCTCCCATGGTGGATCTTTGGATACGTGGAACTGCGGCGAGGCCTTGATTGGAGGATCTTAGTTGGCGGGTGGGTGTGTAGAAGGATAGTCGAGTGTTCAGGCATTCGGGCCCTAGTTTATAGAGAGCCTTGTGTGCGTGGGTGAGGAGACGGAATGTTATTCTCTTGTTGACGGGAAGCCAGTGGAGGTTTTTCAGGTGGCCGGTAATGTGATCTTGGCGAGGGATGTCCAAAATGAGTCTCGCTGAAGCGTTTTGGATGCGTTGGAGTTTTTTCTGTAATTTGGCTGTGATTCCGGCATAGAGGGTGTTTCCATAGTCTAGTCGACTCGTAACCAGTGCGTGGGTGACGGTTTTTCTTGTCTCGGTGGGGATCCAGTGGAAGATTTTTTTGAGCATACGAAGTACGTTGAAGCAAGAGGATGAGACGGCGTTGACTTGTCTGGTCATCGAGAGGGAGGAGTCTAGGATGAAGCCAAGGTTGCATGCGTGGTCTGTGGGTATGGGTGCTGAGCCCAGATCCGAAGGCCACCATGAGTCGTCCCAGGCAGAGGGGGATGATCCTAGGATGAGCACTTCCATTTTGTCTGAGTTATGTTTTAGGCGGCTGTTTTTCATCCATACGGCTACTTCTTTCATGCCTTCGTGAAGATTGGTTTTGGCGGTGTTGGGGTCTTTGGTGAGGGAAAGGATCAGCTGGGTGTCGTCAGCGTAGGAGATGATGTTAAGGTTGTGTTGACGCGCGATGGAAGCAAGTGGACTCATGTAAACGTTGAATAGGGTGGGACTGAGTGAAGATCCTTGTGGTACACCGCAGATGACTTTGGTATCCTCTGATTTGAATGGGGGAAGTCGGACTCTCTGAGTTGTCCCAGCTAGGAACAAGATGATCCAGTCCAAGGCTTTTCCTTTTATGCCAATGTTGCTGAGGCGTTGTATGAGGGTGCTGTGACAGACAGTGTCGAAGGCGGCGGAAAGATCGAGTAGAATGAGGGCCACTGTTTCTCCGTTGTCCAGTAGTGTTCTGATGTCGTATGTTGCTGCAATGAGGGCGGTTTCGGTGCTGTGTTTGGCTCGGAAGCGGACTGTGAGGGATCGAGGGAGTTGTTGGATTCGAGGAAGGCGGCGAGTTGGTTGTTGACGGCTTTCTCGATGACTTTGGCCGGGAATGGGAGGAGGGAGGAGGGATATGGGACGGTAGTTTTTGAGTTTAGAGTGGTCTACTGTGGGTTTCTTCAAGGGGGCGCTGACTTCGGCATGTTTCCAGTTTTCTGGGAAGGTAGCAGAGTTGAAGGAGCAGTTGATGACATCACGGAGATGGGGTGCGATGATGGAGTCTGATTTGTTGAAGATGTGGTGGGGACATGGGTAGGTTGGCGAGCCAGAGTGGATGGAATTCATTAGGCGGATGGTGTCTTCGGTGGTGATTGGGTTCCAGGCACTGAGATTGTTGGAGGGTGGTTTGGGTTCTGAGGGAGGTGGAGAGGATTGCTCGTTGGAACTGTTTTCGTAACTGTTATGTATGTCGGCAATTTTGTTGTAGAAGAAGGAGGATAACGAATCGCAGAGGTCTTGGGAGGGAGTGATGTCGTTTGAGGCTGCAGTGGGGTTGGTGAATTCTTTGACGATGTTGAATAGTTCCTTGCTGTTATTGGCGTCGTTGTCGATTCGATCTTTGAATGCTGATTTCTTGGTGGATCGAATCAGCTGGTGGTGTTTGCGGGTGGCTGCCTTGAAGGCGGTCATGTTGTCGGTGGTTGGGTTTTTTCTCCAAGTTTTCTCGAGAGTACGGCATAGCTTCTTGGATTTCTTGAGGTCATCGTTGAACCAGGGGGCCTTTTTGCTGTCTTGTTTGGTGTGATGGTTTTTCAAGGGTGCTAATTCGTCAGCGCTGTGAGTGATCCATTGTTTGAGTTTGATGGCAGCTTGGTTTGGGTCCGATGAGGGGGCGGGTTGGTTTTGGTTGAGCGATGTGAGGAGTTGGTCGGTGGTGATTTTGTTCCATTTTCTTCGGGGAATAGGTTGTGGGGTGTTGTGGGTCGAGGTGGTTTTGTAGCTGAAGTGAACACAACTGTGGTCCGTCCAATGGAGAGCTGTGGTGCGATCGGAGGAGATGTGTTTGCTGGAAGTGAAGATTGGGTCGAGCGTATGTCCGGCTATATGAGTGGGGGTGTCAACAAGTTGTTTGAGGCCGAGATTGGCCAGGTTGTCAAGCAGGGTGGTGGTGTTGTTGTCGTTTTTCTTTTCCAGGTGGAAGTTGAGGTCTCCTAGTAGAATGTAGTTCACGGAGGCGAGGGCATGTGGACTGATGAAGTCAGTGATGTCCTCGCTGAATTGTTTACGTGTTCCTGGAGGCCTGTAGATGAGGGTGCCTCTGAGTGTGGTCCTAGGGTCGGTGTGGATCTGGAAGTGGAGGTGTTCGGCGGTAGTAAGGTGATCGTCGGAGCTGATCGTGATTTTGATGGTGTTTTTATGGACAATGGCGATGCCTCTACCTGTTTGGGCGGTGCGGTCATTTCAGATGATCTTGTAGTTGTCCGGGATGGCTATGGCGATGTCGGGTGTTGATGATGCGTTCATCCATGTTTCAGTAAGGAAGGCGACGTCCGGTGATGTAGTGTCGAGTAGATCCCAGAGTTCGATGGCGTGTCTGTGGACCGAGCGGGTGTTCAGCAGGATGCACTTCAGGTGGTTAGAGTCGGAGCCGTGTTTGGGGTTGGTGGATGTGGGATGGGTCTTGATGCTGGTGAATTTGCAGGAATGGCAAGCGAAGGGACCGTGGGTACGTCCTGGGGCGGCTTCGTAGCATTGAGGTGTGCGTCCGGCGGTAAGGGCTAGGAGGGTGGCGGCGTCATATGATATGCGGGAGGAGTGGGTCTTGTGAGGACCAGGGGATCTGGCGCTGGGCGCGGTCCAGGCGCGGACGGGCGTAGACGGGCTTACCTTTGGCGCACCTTCGGCGCGCATAGGGCGCGATCGCTGCGCGTGAACGCTGCGCGCGAAAGCATCTGTCATATGTGGATAGTGGAAGGGGAGGGGTGAGGGAGGGTCAGCTGGGAGGCGGGGCGGGCTATGGAGGACAGGCTCCTCGGCACAACAACAAGCAAAATGGCCGCGAGAATCGAAAGTGGCGATAGGCTGGGGCACAGAGTCAAACAATGACTGGGACAATCTGTCTGGCGACTGCGACCACTATCGCTTTAAAATACAGGCAATGCTCTTTTAAACAAAGCTGCACAAATAGCGCTACAGCTGTAAATGCGCGATTCCGAGCACAGTGCTACAAACCCCCAAAAGCGCTACAAATGATTTAAGTTCAAACAATGGTTATCGCGCTATAGCGATAATCAATCTAGGAGCCAGCAAATAATAACAACAGATCGGTTCAGAGCGTGAGTAACGATACCAGGTGATGGCTGTGGGCGAAGGGAGCGACCGCTTCTGCAAGCGACAGGATGCATTAAAGTTAGGAGGTTACTGTGATAACTACTATGTTGTATGAAACTTTAACTCTGCATTAATAACATATACCTGACCACATCCACTATGTTGGATGAAGTTGTGTGCACTCGGCGGACCCCCCAAGAGGGTGTTCCCCACGAAGTACTTTGTTATGTTGTCTTCTTACATAGGGGACTGTCTTTGGCACTGTTGGGATGCTGAAGTGGGTGGTGGGTGGGTGGGTTGTGCATGGGGAGTTGGAAAATGTTATGCACACTGTTGTACTTGAGATACATCGCGGATATCCAGACTATTTTCATGCTGTATATTGTTACCAAACTTTTCCTAAAAATACATGAGAGGCACAAGCTACGAAAGTTACACTATTTTGCACTATGTCTTAATGACTAACAGATGACCACTTATAACTTGCAACCAGCGCATTTGAACTTGATCACTTGGAACGTCAGGGGGCTTAACAACCCGAAAAAAATCAGACAAATCTTTGTATACTACGACAGGCTCCATATTGACGTTGCCCGTCTACAGGAAACACACCTTGCACCTCACTCTAACAGTCACACCAAGCGTAAATGGGCGGAGACAATACATAGTTCAACATACACCTCCTACTCCAGAGGGGTTCTTATTAAGGGTGGGCGTAGTGGGCATAGTGGGGCTTCGCGAAGCTACGCGAAGTGGGCGAGACACTACGCCCACCTACGCACTTCGCGTAGCCCTGCTACGCGCCACCCGCCTCCCTCCCGCCCTCTCTAAATAATACTTAAATTACATTTTAGAAATGATTAAAAACCACTTACCTTGTCCGCCGCATCCCCGGGGCTCCCGCTCGTCATCGCGCGATTCGCGCCACCATCTTGGATAGTAATGCGCATGCACGGCCGCCCGCGCATGCGCATTTCTCGCATGACGCGGCGGACAAGGTAAGTGGTTTTTAATCATTTCAAAAATGTAATTTAAGTATTTAGGGAGGGCGGGAGGGAGG
The DNA here is from genome assembly GCF_964263255.1 of Lissotriton vulgaris. NCBI lineage: Eukaryota > Metazoa > Chordata > Amphibia > Caudata > Salamandridae > Lissotriton > Lissotriton vulgaris. The sequence continues at coordinate 617,299,417 of NC_141691.1, read as the reverse complement.
TGGGTGGCGGGCAACTTCGCTACGCCCGCGGGGTGGGCGTAGTGTTACCTGCTACACCTACTTCGCAAATGGCGAAGTAGGCAACACTACGACCACTCCGTGGGCGTAGCGAAGTACTACGCCCAGGGTTAGTTCTTATCCTAATCAAAAAAGGGACGCAATTCAGTGTAGAAACTACTATCGTTGATGACCTGGGGAGATACGTCATTATTACAGGGAGACTCAGAGGGCAGCGGTTAGCATTAATCAATACATATGGCCCAAATATTGACGACCCTGATTTCTATCAGGCGATCTGGCGCAAAATCAATGATCTATCAGACAGGACTTTACTTTGGGGAGGGGGGATCTCAAACTTGTTCTAGATGAGCATCTTGAAAGATCGGGTACGTCAACAGAACCGCACCAAAGACATTATGACTGAGATGCACCTTAATGACATTTGGAGAACCAGAAACCCAGGGCGTATGGAGGCCACGCATTCATCAGCGGCACATAACAGTTCTAAAATCTTTGAGGAACACGCGCCACAGACAGTCCTAGCTATCAGGAATACAAATGGGAAACTACATAATGATGCACAAGGGATAGTGCAGGAGTTTATGAAAACGTATGGTGCATTATACACGTCACAGCCCACTGCCTCACCCTCTGAAATCATGGAGTACTTATAAGATGTGGTAATAGTGTGGTTATCAGACACACAAAGAAAATATCTGTCTCAACCAATAACAGTGGAGGAGGTAACAGAAATAATTAAATCGTGTCCCAATGGTAAAGCACCAGGCACAGATGGGTTCACCTGTGAATTTTATAAGTCTTTTGTTGATCAGTTAGCGCCCCATTTGGTTGCGATGTATGGTGATGCCCATGACAAGCTGTTATTACCTCCCACGTTGAGAGAAGCCATGTTGATTGCCCTCCTAAAACTAAACAAAGACCCGGAATACTGTGACTCATATAGACCCTTATCACTAATTAACGTAGACACAAAAATATTAGCTAAAATTCTAGCTACCAGATTACAGCCACTAATATTGCCAGATCAGTCAGGGTTTATACCCTCAAGGTCAACAGCTCACAACACCAGAACACTTTTCGTCCTTTCGCATTATTTAATTCCAAACACTCAGTGGTGGAGAGTGCAGTGGTGTAGAGCGGAATGCTGCAGAGTGCAGTGATGCAGAGAAGAGTAGTGTAGAGTGCATTAGTGAAGTGTAGAGTGGCGTAGAGTTCAGTAGAGGAGAGTGCAGTGTTGTAAAGTGTTGTAGAGTGCAGTGTCAAAGAGAAACAAGTTACTTACTTTCAGTATCGATATATCTGTAAGAAACATAGGTTAGTTATAGATTCTATGTCAGGACCGGAGGCTCCGATTATGCAATTCTTACTACGCTTTATTCATTCCATAAAACCACAGCATCCAGAAAAAACACAATATCTTGATCTTTTCCCAACAACCAGGAAAAACGATCATTTTTGCAAAAACGTTCACAAGTCCACGTTCTGAAACTTCAAATCCCATCAGGCCATAGAGGACTGCTATATCCTTAGTTCCACCAGAGTGTCCATGCAGTGTAGATAGCCCCTCCATCTTGTCTGACCCTCCTCTTTCTACGCTGCTTCACAGCCAGTTAAGTACTCCTCTTTGTTTTCTCTACAAAAGGATTGTATATTCTGTATATCTGGGACCGGAGCGGTTTTCTTCAGTTTTCGGGTTCCGGGGTATTCTGTTCTTGTATATTGTTGTGTTGTTGGTGATTCTTATCACCCCCACAGATTCCCTTCAGCCGCGGGAGCGTTCTTGCTCCTTCCGTGGCCATTCTCAACTTGACGCAACATTTTTTCACCGCTAGGGGGAGCTTGCGCGGCGCGGTCTCAGTTGAGGAGCCGTGCTGCAAGACACGGTTGGACCGCGAGCCTTGTCCCCTCTGCCGCCACACCTTGATGATCTACGGGGTAGTATTGGCCATTTTTATTAGTTGTACACCTATGGGGGTCCGTATCGCTGCTCTGCCACTTTAATCGCCTGCGGGCACGTTGGGCACAGTTTATACTGACAGGCCTTACAGGCCATTTCTGAGTGCAAGCTGGGTGGCGAGCCTGGTCCCGGTCTGTAGAGAGGGACTGCATGCACTGGAGGCTGGTGCCACCATGATTAGCACTTCTTTGAACCGCATGTAAACCCTGCAGACCTCTGTCCTGCCCATATTTTGGTCTGGCACAGCAGACTGGTCACAACTATTGGGTTACCCGCCTGCCCCTCAGTGGCCTTTAATTCCCTTTCTTTGTTAGGGGGTGATTCACGGTTCCTGTCATGGACCAAGGAGAGTATTATGAGGAGGAGGAAGTACAACAGTACCTTCCTTTAGATGATGATTTTTTTGACGCAGTGGACGACTCCATTTACAGATGCGTTAATGAGGTCGTCGGCCCTATGTAAGAGCGTCTTTCTAATCACATCATTGTAGAGAGCGCAAAACTAGCGCAAGCCCACCTGTGGACCCTGGTCCCTGCTATTACCACAACACCTGGGGAGAGTCCCCAGCCTCGAAGAAGCCCTGCACGGGTGGCCTGGAGGGGACACAGGGGGTGGACAAAGACGCCTTCGAGCACGTTTCAGAAGTGCTTTTTTGGCAAAGGCGGTCACGCCTGGCCCTGCTCCCCTTCTGACCTTGGAGTCTGCAGCATTCCCTCCATTGCCCCCGCCATCTCCTGCAGGGGATACGCCGGGGGACACGGATGATGAGAAAGGGCCTTCGCGGTCTTAGTGTCCGTCCACCTCTTCGGCCGCGTTGCCGCAGGACAGCACAGACATGCTGGACCCAGAAGAGATCATTCATCCGGTGTCTGAAGCCTGGGAGCCTGGGGACAAGGTGGCCAAGTTCATGGCAGGTCGCCTTCGCAAGCCCCTAGAAAAGGAGGCCAGGGAAAGCTTGAGAGCAGAGTGCCCATGCCCCACACTTGAAGGAATGGTAGGACTGACTCCAGAACTAGACTAAAAAATGGTCACCTTCCTGGCCAAATACATGAAAGACCCCTGCAAGGGTATCGATGGCTCCTGGCGCTCCTGTTAGGACGAGCTTCTTGACACAATAGGGCCCCTGACAAAGATTCTAGATATGGCGGAGGAGGCAAAAGCGACAAGCTCCGCCATATCCCCCTACGTTCTCTCAAACTGGGCAGTCATATTTTTGGGGAATGCCAATTGTGCCCTACCAACGGAGCGTCGGCACTCCCTTTTGATGAAACTCGAAACAAAATTGGGCGACTTGGCCTCTTCGGAGGCAGGAGCAGTGGCACAAGGGGGCCTCTTTGGCGACCCCCTCGTCAAGGAGTTGGGGAAGTTCGTGGCTACTTTCACCTCTTTAGATAAGGCCTAGTCTAACATCAAAAGGGTTTTTCAGTCACGTTTCTCCCAAGGGGCCGGTCGTGGTAGGGGCCGCGCGACCTGCCGCGGAGGTCAGCACAACCTTAGTAAGGGACAACGCTCTGGGCGGGGGCAATATCATACCACCGTGAAGTACAACAACTTTTATCCTACCAGAGGACAGCGTTTCCGAGGACGTGGCGGCTTCAAGCATAATTCAGGCGGCAATGGAACCACCAGTAAGTATTATACCTGCAGAACAGGTGTGTGTTTGGGGGCCGTGTAGCGAGTTTTCAAGAAGCGTGGGCTCAGATCACGTCAGATGCTTGGGTTTTGAGAACAGTGCGGGGATTCCATATCCAGTTTTACGATCTTCCCCGGCGAACCAGTTACCCACGCCCCATCAACTTTTCAGTAGCGGATGCGCAGCTGGTCGACGATGAAGTGGCCTAATTGCTACACAAAGTAGCCATTTGTCGGACGGCTCAGCACCCCAACGGGTTCCTCAGCAACATTTTTCTGGTGGAAAAAACCGATGGGAGGAAACTACCGGTAATAAACTTCAAATAATTCAATGGGTGGCTTGTGTATCAACACTTCGAGATGACAACAACGCACACAACAGCAAGGAGCTCTTCAGCATCGTCAAAGAGCTCTCCAACCCCAGCGCCGGAAACAACGACATCACTCCCTCACAAGACCTCTGCGACTCACTCGCCACGTTCTTCCACAACAAGATCGAAGACATACACAACTGCTTCGGCAAACAGACCACGCACCCAACTACAGAACCAACGCCCCCCACCACCACCCTCCGCGACTGGAACCCAGTCAACACCAAAGACACCATCCGAACGATGAACACCATCCACTCCGGATCACCAACCGACCCATGCCCTCACCACATCTTCAACAAGGCCGACTCCGTCATCGCACCCCAACTCTGAGACATCATCAACTGCTCCTTCAACACCGCCACCTTCCCGGAGAGCTGGAAGCACACCGAACTCAGCGCCCTCCTGAAGAAACCATCGGCAGACCCCAACTACCTCAAGAACTACCGCCCCATCTCGCTGCTCCCGTTTCCCGCCAAAGTCATCGAGAAGACGGTCAACAGACAGCTGGCCGCCTTCCTCGAGACGAACGGATCCCTCGACCACTCACAGTCCGGCTTCCGAGCCAATCACAGCACCGAGACCGCCCTCATCGCAGCCACTGACGACATCCGAACCCTGCTCGACAACGGGGAAACAGCGGCCCTCATCCTCCTGGACCTCTCCGCAGCTTTCGATACTGTCTGCCACCGCACCCTGGTTCAACGCCTCAGCCACGTCGGAATCCAAGAGAAGGCACTGGAGTGGCTCATCTCGTTCCTCGCCGGAAGAACCCAGAGAGTCCGCATCCCCCGTTCAGATCCTAGGCCACCGAAGTCATCTGCGGCGTACCACAAGGCTCGTCACTCAGCCCCACCCTCTTCAACGTGTACATGAGCCCCCTCGCAGCCGTTGCACGCCAACACAGCCTCAACATCATCTACTACGCCGACGACACCCAGCTGATCCTCTCCCTCACCAACGACCCCGCCACCGCCAGAACTAACCTACACGATGGGATGAAAGAAGTAGCCGAATAGATGAAGAACAGACGCTTGAAACTGAACTCAGACAAGACGGAAGTTCTCATCCTTGGATCAACACATTCAGCCTGGGACGACTCCTGGTGGCCCCCGGCCCTAGGCAGCGCACCCAAACCAACGGACCACGCGCGCAACCTGGGCTTCATCCTGGACTCCACCTTTTCGATGACCAGACAAGTCAACGCCATCTCGTCTTCATGCTTCAACATCCTACGCATGCTCCGAAAGATCTTCAGATGGATCCCCACCGAAACCAGGAAGACGGTCACCCAGGCACTTGTCACCAGCCGACTAGACTACGGAAACACCCTCTACACCGGAACCACAGCCAAACTTCAGAAAAGACTCCAACGCATCCATAACGCCTCCGCACCACTCATCCTGGACATCCCCCGCCACAGCCAGATCTCCAGACACCTGAGAGACCTGCACTGGCTCCCCGTCAACAAAAGAATCACGTTCCGCCTCCTCACCCACGCACACAAAGCCCTCCACAACCTAGGCCCCAGGTACCTCAACAACCGCCTGACCTTCTACACTCCCACCCGCCAACTACGATTGACCAACCACGCCCTCGCCCCCCTCCCCTCGCCCCCTCCGAGGACACTGATAAGGGGCGAGGAGGTGCTGCAGCCCCCCCCCCCCTTCCGGGGATCACGCTGAGAAGTGCCAGAGGTAGAGGGACCCCGGGGGCCTCCTAACAATCCGCATTGAGGGGTCAGAGAGTTTGAGCGCTACTCTTCTGCAGGACTCGCGCGGGGCAAGGAGCTGCCCATCGTGCTATTTACGCGCCCTCCCTACACACGGCGCCTGCTAAGCCGGAGGAGCGGGGAGACCTCAAGGAGGCTACTGCAATCGCTCCTGAGTGAGACAGTGGCCACTGACTTCCAGGAGGACGGCCACCTGACCGACGGAAACCTCAAGCATTCCGACTCGCCCGCCAGAGGTGAGCCAGGTTTGATCCTTTCTCCGGCGGCCAGCGGCCCGATACCGATGGCCAGCTATACCACTGAACCCCAATCGGGGGTGGTGCGAGGGGTAGGGCACACTGCAAGCGCCTGAGTCTGGTGAAGATCCGACCTGAGGCCTACCCCGGCGCCCCTGCGTTCTTGAGTGGTCCCTGGGAGCGAGTGGCGGCATCATGGGGAAAGGAGACAGGACCCAAAGTAAGCTCCCATTCTCGCAGAAGCGTCTATTGCAACAGAGCCCGGCTGCAGAGGGCGCCTCGACGGAGCGAGTGGTGGAGGCTCCGAGCGTGGACTCAGACCTGAAAACTATGCTTCTCTACATGGAGCAGGGCATCCAGACCAGCATATCAGCCCTGGGGTCCAAGATCGACGCAATGTCCTACAGAATGGATCGAATGGCGGAGAGGCTGGACAAGCATGCTGAGAGGCATGATATGGCCGAACGCAGGATGACGGAGGTGGAGGAGGCGCAAACTGATCTGGACACGGCGCAGAAAAAGATGGAACGGATGATGCGAACATTGCAAGACAAAACTGAGGATTTGGAAGCGCGTTCTCGGCGCTGTAACCTGCGCATCACGGGCCTTCCGGAGTCTACGGCGACGGGCCCTATGGAGCGCTTTGTGGAACAGCTTCTAGTGAAACTTCTGGGGGACGGAGTATTCTCCAATATGTTTACAGTGGAGAGAGCACATAGATCGCTGACGCCCAAGCCGCAGCCAGGCGCGCCTCCGCGCCCTGTCATAGCGAAACTTCTCAACTACAGGGACAGAGACACTGCTCTTCGTCTGGCACGCACGAAACAGAACCTGCAGTATGAGTGGTCGGCTATATCACTGTACCCAGACTTTACAGCTAAGGTACAAGAGGAGCGGAAGCAGTTCATACCACACAAGAAACGTCTGAGGGAGATGGGGTTGGACTACGCGCTACTGTATCCGGCCAAATTACGTGTCAACAAAGGAGGCCACTCTCATATTTTCACGGATCCCAAAGCGCTGCAACAAGAAACGAAACGATGGTCAAGGGAAGCGAAAGAGAGCTCGGACGGGAACCACGAGAACGGTGATGGCGACAGCCGTCTGGACGATCAGGACTGAGTCTCTCTGGTTTGGGGCACCCCCGCGACTCGCTGGGTGGATGGCAAGCGGGATCCTGGACTATTCTCGTTGTGGCCGTCTCCAGGCGGGGTGTAGAATCTCACGATGCTCTTTCTGAGGACTACCAGCTGCACAGATAAGTGATGTGGGGGCGGACTGGGAGGGGGGCTACCCTGGTTTCGCGTTCCACGCGACTACAGTCCTGACACCAGCAAGGGCATACTACATGGAACTTTTCCGTGGACATCAAGGAGTGCGGACACTGGACCTGGGACAATTTGCCGGTCAAGGTCATGGGCGGGTCCCGCACGGGGGCGATGTGATAATGGCTATTGTTAATCTGTAGAACGTCGCACTAATTAGGGTTCTTATGCATGGTGGGAGCGGGTAGAAAGGCTGACATGAGCTCTGAGACTTAGGTTGAGACTATGACATTTGGCTACCTGGGCCCCCGCGCGTTCAGCGTATTGGTTTGTTGGTTGACTTTAGTTGGGGTGGGTGCTCTGGGGAGTGGGGTGGGCAATACACTGCCGGACCGGGTTGGGGTGGGTCTGCTGTGGACGGGGGGGTTGGAGGGTGATGTTCTGGGGGGGGGGGGGGTGGGGAGGGGAGGGAGGAAAGAGGTTATTTGTGACTTGTGCGCTGTTCCCTCTGGATGATTTGAGTGATGTTGTGTCATAGCGACATTGTACTACTGTATGACCTCAGCTGGCTCCGATGGCTAGTGCCTGGGTGACGAACTTGGATAATCCTCCTGATTCCTTAAGGGTGTTGACCTAGAATGTTAGGGGGCTTAATGACCACAGGAAGCTAAGGAAAGTACTCCATTATCTACAGAGACATCATATAGATATTGCGCTCATTCAGGAAACACATTTACCACTCACCAGCAAAATCCTACAGCACAGGGGCCTACAGGGGAACTCCACAGTGGCGGGCTACACCACACATTCTAGGGGTGTCTTAACATGGGTGAATCCGCGCTCTAACTTAACTGTACGACTGCTTCAGGTGGATCCCGAGGGCCGCTATTTAATTTCGAGATGCGAGGGTAAGGGACATGATCTCATTGTAGTGAATATATATGGCCCGAACTATGATTCCCCTGACTTCTACTCCCGGCTGGCACTCAGTTGTAGGACCTATGCTTCAGCGCACATGCTCTGGGGGGGTGATTTTAACCTAGTGCTAGACCCAGGGCTGGATAGGTCTTCTGGTCCCGCGCGTAGACCGGCTGCGGCGGCGGTAACCCTACAAGCAGAGCTGCTGACATTAGATCTAGTGGATGTGTGGAGAAGCAGGAATGCGGGCAGAGGTGGGTTTACACACTACTCCTCCTTCCATGACATTCATACTAGGATCGACTATTGGTTGGCCTCTCATTCCATCACCAGCAAGATCGTAGAATGCACTGTACTCACGCGAACGTTGTCGGACCACTCGCCAATATTACTGGTCCTTGCGACACCGAATCGCAGGATCCCCCGGTCACCTGGCGCTTCCCGCCATATGCCCTTTTGGATGATACCTTTAGAGGGGAACTGGCGGAGGAGATAGATCTCTTCTTTGAGAAGAACCTGGGCTCAGTGGACAACTTTCACACGGTCTGGGAGGCATTCAAGGTCTTCATTCGCGGAGTAGCCATGTCCAAACACTCAAGTGTTCTGAAGGATATACGTCAGCGTCTCCGTACATTGGAGTCTCAACTGGCGGATTTAGAGTTGAAACTTTTGACTGACTCGGACCCCACGGTGGCGGACATGCTGAGATCCCTAATCTCAGAATTCAACGAAGAAGCGGACAGGGAGGTCTGTTATATGGGGAAATACGCCTCTGCGAGAACATACGGCGAGAGCGAACGCCCGAGTTCACGGTTAGCCAGAATAATACGGGAAGATAAGCGTACCCCGAGACTGACGGAACTGGAGGCCTCGGGAGGAGGCACGGTCACGTCCGACAAGGACATTCTCTCTACATTTCGGGACTACTACTCTGACCTGTACACTACCAAAACGTACGATCTGGAGGCGGACATGGACGATTATCTAGAGCATATTCAACTACCATTCTTGGCGCAGTCGGATAGGGAGTTTCTCAGGTCGCCTATACAGGCTGACGAGCTCTTGGAGGCCCTGTCTACCATGAGAGCACACAGCGTTCCAGGGATCGATGGCCTGACAGTCGGCTTCTATAAGGCCTTCAAGGACAAACTTATTCCACACCTTTTGTCCCTGTATGACGAGATATGCGAGGAAGGTAGCATGCCCGGCACAATGAGGGAAGCCCTCCTGGTTACTATACTAAAGCCGGGTAAACCCCCCGGTGTCTGCAGTTCATACAGACAGATATCGCTCTTGAATGTCGACGCTAACCTTTACGCCAAAGTCCTGGCCGCCCGACTGTCCCTGATCGCGCCGGAGGTGGTTGCTCCGGAGCAGTCCGGTTTTGTACCAGGTCGAAACTTGTCCTATAATATACGGACGGTGCTAGGTACCATGCAACATGTGCGTCAGGATGCGAAGGCCGTCGCCATCTTCCTGGACATGGAAAAGGCGTTCGATTCTGTCGAATGGCCATTCATGCTGAAGGTGTTGCGCCATATGGGGTTCGGGGAGCAGTTTTTACAAATGATCGGCGCACTGTACTGGCGGCCAGTGGCTAGGGTACGACTTGGATATCAGGTCTAGAACCCCTTCCCCATTAGCAGAGGCACGAGGCAGGGCTGCCCCCTGTCTCCGCTGTTATACACTCTCGTGGCTGAACCGCTCGCGTGCGCGCTGCGAGAGTATCATTGGCACAGGGGAGTTAGCTTTCCGTCCTACAAAATAGTTATCTCAATGTACGCGGATGACACGCTACTATATGTACGGAATCCGGAATCCAACCTTTCGCCGGTTCTCCGCGATGTAGTGCGCTTTGGAGCCCTTTTGGGCCTAAAGGTCAATTGGGAGAAATCGGTGGCGTTTCCCTTGACCCCCGTGACGGATTGCTTCGACATTGAATATCCGTTACGATGGTCGGCGGACCCGGTACGGTATCTTGGCATAATGATCCACACTGATCCAGAGGTACTTTTCAATGAAAACTATGGGGTGACTTTCAGTGCGTGTGAGGACGACGTGGACAGATGGTGTAAGCTCCCGCTTTCCTTGATGGGCCACGTAGCCATCATGAAGATGGTGATTCTCCCGCGCTTTTTATTCCTGTTCAACACTCTGCCCATCATTCTTTCGAAGGCCTTCTTTCGAAACCTAACGAAACTCATGATCCGTTTGGCTTGGGGGGGCAGACAACCACGGGTCCGATGGAGCACTCTTACACTCCCGTGTGAATTAGGTGGCCTGGGTGCGCCGGATCTGAAGAGGTATTATAGAGAGGCCCAGGCGGCACACCTGCACACATGGATCCATGGTGATGGTAACATCCGGCACGTACGGATAGAGCGACTTTTTGCGGAACCGCTTCCACTTCCGGCCACGATCTGTACCCCGATTGACCGTAGAGTGGGCGTTTTGGACTCGATCACGGCTACGAAATACGCCTGGAACGCCTTGCTGCAGGCGAGGGAAGAAGTGCTACTATACTCCCCTGCGATGGCGGTGGAGTGGCTGCAGTGGCTGGCTCCTATTGGGGACAGGAACGTACTCAGAGCGTTGCAAGAAATGGGGCTTAAGTCAGCGGGGGACCTCTTTGAGGATGGCAAGGTAAAAACGTGGGACCAGGTCGCCCAGGGCGCAGAGGACCCGACTCTGTTGCAGCGGTTCCAGTTCCACCGACTTCGGAGTGCCATGAGAGACGTCCTGGGCCCGGATCTAGCTGAGACACCGGACATCCCAGAACTCTCGTACGTCATAGTGACGGCGTCCCCACGACATCTGACGACACATCTCTACAAGAGCAGTGTGTCATACAGCGCGCAGGAGCCTTCCAGGGCCCGACTGGCTTGGCAAATCGACCTCGAGATGGAAATAGATGATTCGATGTGGGCGTATTGTTGTGCCAACTCTAGAAAGGTATCCCTGAATGGTCGCCACAGACTGGTGCACTTTAAATTCCTGCAAAGAGTTTATTATACTCCGGAACGCCTGCATCGATACCGCCTTAGACAATCCCCTGAATGCGAGCGCTGCCACGCTCCGGTGGCAGACTTCCTACATATGGCGTGGGGCTGCCGCAAGATATATGAATTCTGGGTGGCGGTTGTTTCAGAATTAAGCGAGATACTCGAACATCAACTGCCGATAGATCCGGCGATGGCCCTGCTGGGCTATTCGAAACCCCTGCCGGTAGCATGTAGAAGGTTGGCGGACATGGGTCTGCTGTTGGCGAGGCGTACAGTGGCGCAGTGCTGGATGAGGGGCCCGACCTTGACAAAAAAGCGATGGGCCAGGGACATGGTATACTGCTGCACACAGGCGGAACACTACAGCGAACTCCTCCCCCCACTAGCAGACCTAAGAACTTCTGGGAATTATATAACATTTTCAGGACCACTAGGGGGGACACGGGGGATGCGCAGCGGGAGGGGGAAGGGGATACACAATAAACAACACTGATATACCTCCGCCGCAGGACCTTAGTCGAGGGCGAAGTTACGGGGACAGGAGAGACAGGGCGACGGCTGGGTGGAGTATCGAAGCCTGGCTGTCGTGGGGCGAGGAGCGCACGCTAGTATAGAGTGGTGGTCACACAAAGGGACAGGTGGATACGTTCCCGGGCCTACAAGTGGGAGCTATACTAGGGGCGAGAGAAGGGGACACCAACACAAAGACTAACATATGGCAAATTCAGTAGCAGCCCGAGCAGCGCACGGGCGGGATACTACGAGAGAAGGAGAGGGGTAGGGGGAGTTCAAGGGGAATTTCCTACTTATTTTTGTTTGTGGGGGGGGGCAGGTTTCCGTAGGTGGTGGAGGGAGGATAAAATGCAAAATGCACCTACATTCCCAGTTTCACGGCATACGACCTACGTATAATTCCTTCCATGAGCGTGGAGATATACTCAGATACATCGTCATAGTGTGGACAGTAGTTCATGGGGGCTCGACCCATGATAAGGTGATGTTGCGCTGCCGTACCCCCGGGTTGACGGCATAGGGCTGTGTACTTCACATATACGGTTTATGGTCTGTATGCACTATTACATCATTGTCGCATCGCCGGCCGGAGGGTTGTAGGCGTATATCTGTGTATAACTTGGTCCACTTCAATAAAGGTGTTAAAAAAAAATTTTTTTTTTAAATTGATATTACATTATATACATTTATTTCAAAATTGGTAATTATTTACCAGTTTAATTATACTTTACATTATTTAATTATTTCCATTTGATTGTATGGTGTATCATATGTAGATTAATATTAAAAATAAATATTAATTAATCATAAAAAAAATCATTTTGTTTATGCCTTATTGTTTAGATTTAATTCTTTATAGTTGTTTATGATTTTTGTATGTATTGTAGTGTGTCAAACTTGGGACATTTGAAACAGTATAAATGGATCTAAGTGAAATGACAAAGTAATTGATGATAAAAATACAAGCATCTAAGAATAAGTTTATCTAGATGCTCAGGTTGCTCAAAAATAAATAGAGTAGCCCAAAACAAAATCGAGACCGAGTTATTGTTGTATGATTAAAATTATATCTATCCTACTCGGTCCCGTAAGGACAAGACCCCGCCGCAGTTTGCAACTCTGCAACTGCGGCAGAGGGTCTCCCTTCTACAAGGACTCGGGTTTGTCATCAACGGGGACAAGCCAGTTTTCTCCCCAACCCAGAGTATAGTGATCCTCGGTTTTGTGGTGGATTCAGTCCGTTGCTCCTTAAGTATACCATCCCGGAAAATGGCCAAGATTCGACATGTGCTAAGACGACCATCACGAAGACCCAAACCTCGCTCTGGCAGATTGCCCGGGTAGTGGGCCTTCTCGCCTAGTTCATTCAGGCAATCTTCCCCGTACTCCTTCATTTTCGAGCCTACAACGTCTAAAGGCGTACCACCTCAGGAGAGGTTTATCGTACGATCAATCGGTGCCCCTCTCAGAGGAAGTGAAAGAGGAGATGCCTTGGTGGCTCACCCACATGGAGGCGTGGAATGGCCGGGCGATCTTCGGATCGGTTCTGGACCTGTTAAAATTGGACAAAGTTTTGGCAGTTCGCTAAATCAATCATTTGGGAGGCCCTCGCTCCACAGCCCTAGCGAACTGGGCGAAGGTGTTTTGGGACTACTGCCTGAGTCATCACGTGTCTGTATCGGCGGAGTATCTGCCGGGTCAGGCCAACCAAGTGGCGGACTGGCACTCCAGACATCTGAGGGATTCCAGCCTGTGGAAATTGGACGTACAGACCTTCCAGTGGTTGCACGATCTATGGGGCCCGTTTACAGTGGATCTGTTCGCCTGGAGTCTGGACCACCAACTCCCACGTTTTTTCAGCCGGAGGCCAGACCCACTCGCGGAGGCAACGGATGCCTTCCTTCAAGGATTGAGTCAGGAGACGGTTACGCTTTTCCCCCATTCTCGATTGAGGTGCAGACGGCGACAGAGATTGGAGGTTGTAATGGTGACCCCGTATTGGCGGTCCCAAGTTTGGTTTCAAGTTCTTCTGGAACTTTCCTGGGATTTTCCAATCCTACTCCCCCTGTTTGCTCACCTCCTCCTGAGTCTGAGCGGGGAATGTCACCACCTTGTCACCAAGGGGTCTCTCCACCTCATGGCATGGCGGCTTTCAGGCGTCGCTCCCAGGCCTTTCAGGATCGGCTGAGATGCTCCTGTCCAAGGCCTGGGCAGACAGTACCTCAAAGCGCTATTGATCAGCCTGGACTAAATGGATGCGTTGGGGTCTTCTACAGGATTTGGATCCCATGGTCGGAGGCGTCGTACTTGTCTTGAATTTTTTGGCGGAGTTGGCAACTGATGGCCTGGCATACCGGTATATTAATGCAATACGATCCGCAATTTCAGCGGCCCACTGCCCAATTGAGGGCACCCCGATCGGGGAACACCCTTTTTTTTTGCATGCTCCTTAGGGGTATCCGCCTTTCGGTGCCTCCAGAGCCATGTTATTGAGTCCTGTGGGACGTCAATCTGGTGCTGAATCTCTTCCTTTCTTGGCAACCCAATAAATACCTTTCATTTAAGGAAATTTCTGTCAACCTGGCAATGCTACTTTGCCTTGTTTCCTGCCGCAGAGTGTCGTATGTTCGGGTATTTGACATCTCTGCCAGGTTTTTCTCCCCGGAAGGGTAACATTTACAATAGGTTGTCGTACTAAATCATCATCTAGAACGATCTCATACCCAGCTTTTACTGACGTGTCAAAACTGTGTGTGGTGAATTGCTTAAAAATATATGAGGATATGACACTTGAACTTCGCCCTCCGGGCGAACAACAACTACTTTAAGGAAACCCCACAAAGCGGTCTCCTCTCCCACCATAGCCAGGTGTGTGCGGTGGACCATGCAAGAAGCGGGGATTGATACCAAGAAGTACAGAGCTTATTCAGCCAGGGGTGCGATGGCTTTCAAAGGTGTTTCTCTGGGAGCCCGTTTAAAGGATCTCATGCGCGCTGCAGATTGGTCATCAGATTCCACTTTTAAGCGGTTTTATTTCAAACCGGTAGTGGACATGGCTCAGTTAGTGGTAAGTAAGCTTTGAACTAGCATAATCGGAGCCTCCAGTCCTGACATAGAATCGAAATTTGCCTAGCATAGTAATGATAAGTTTCAATTCTATTAAGGACACAGAGGCGAAGATTATCCCTCCCGATGCAGGCCACAGTGCGAACCCTCCCGTAACTGTGTAAGTAATTAGGTTTTTTGCAAATATTTTCTTAGTAGGTTAAATGTTGTAAATGCTGTATTAAGTGATGGCTTGTGTTTCATATTCCTCACTCTATCGAGTGGTTTTACCCGTCTCTTTATGTTTCAGGAAATGACGGTTCAAAACAGGATTGGTGACTTGTTGGCGTGACTCGCGCGAAGAAAGAGGAGGGTCAGACAAGATGGAGGGGGCTATCTACACTGCATGGACACTGTTGTAGGACTAAGGATGTAGCGGTCTTCTATGGCCTGATGGGATTTGAAGTTTCATAACGTGGACTTGTGTTAGTTTTTGCACAAATGATCGTTTTTCCTGGTTGTTGGGAAAATATCAAGGTATTGTGGTTTTTTTGGCTGCTGTGGTTTTATGGCATGAATGAAGCTAAGTAAAAATAGCATAATCCTTGCCTCTGTGTCCTTAATAGAATTTAAACTTACCGTTACTATGCTAGGCAAATTTCGATTCCTTACCTTAGAATTACCCCTAGGCGTCAGACTAGATCCGGAAAGTTTTTCGACAGCAGTACCCCTGTGCGTCAGAAGGTGGTGTCAGTCGACTCTGCGTTAGTCGTTGGTGTTGTGGTCGCCGGAATGACATTGCAGTAGCTACATAGATGCCACCCTTGGGTGCTGACATCCATTCTGTACACGACTTTCCACGCCAGAAGTTCAGAGCAATGCAAGACACTGACCACTGGTGCACAAAACTAGGGCTCTGAAAGGAAGTCCTTAACCCTAGAAGTCAGTTGCAGAATGGGGAGTATGGATTGGGCGGTAAGGAATCTATAATTAACCTATGTTTCTTACAGATATATCGTTACCGAAGGTAAGTAACTTGTTCATCTGAAAGAAACAGTTAGTTATAGATTCCTTACCTTAGAATAGATACCCCAGCATACCAACCCCGGAGGTGGGTCTGCGAACTAATTTCACACCAGGAGTCCTGGAGAACAGAACAGCCAAAGAAGCGGTCTCTTCGCACTTGGCTATCCAGGCAGTAGGGTCTAGTGAACGTGTGCAGCGATGCCCAAGAAACTTACTGACAGATGTCATTAAGGGGGACTCCACGTCCAAAGCGGTGGTAGCTGCCATCGCCCTGGTGGAATGGGCACGCAAACCCACAGGAGGGTCCTTCTTTGGCAAGGAATAACAAGTTTAAATGCACAGAACAAGCCATCTAGAAATGATCCATTTGTGCGTGGCCCGACCTTTTTTGGCACCCACGTAGCCTACAAAGAGCTGGTCATCCACCCCGAATTGTTTTGTGCGATCCAAGTAAAAGGAAAGCGCACGCTTTGGATCCAGATGGTGGAGCCTCTCTTCTTATTTGGAAGGATGTGGAGGCATAAAGAAGGTGGGAAAAGTGATGGTCTGTCCAATATGGAAAGGAGTAACCACTTTGGGAAGGAAGGAAGGACGAGTTCGTAGGACAATCTTGCCCGGATGAACAGTCAGAAAAGGAGGCTTAGAAGAAAGTGCTTGGATCTCACTCACCCTGCGCGAAGAGGTGATGGCCACCAGAAAGGCAGTTTTTAAAGTTAGAAGCCTGAGAGGACAGTTATGTAGCGGCTCAAAGGGAGCACACATAAGATATGCAAGAACCAAGCTCAAGTCCCACTGAGGCATTACGAAGGCAACAGGAGGAAAAAGATAAGCAATGCCTTTGCGGAAGCGATTTACAACTGGGTACTTGAAAAGAGAAGGCTGATCAGGAAGACTAAGAAAGGCTGAAATGGCCGAGTGGTAGCCCTTAAGAGTGTCCAGAGCTGAGCCCTGCTGGGCCAAAGAAAGGAGGAACAAGAGGACATCAGTTAGGGGATCCACAGCCTTTGCTGTGCACCATGCCACAAATTTTTTCCATCTGCAGGCGAATACCATCTTAGTGGAGGGACGCCTGGCTGCCAAGATAAAATCACAGACTTCAGGAGGCTGGTCAAACGACATCAACTGCAACCGCAACCGCTCAATCTCCACACAAGGAGGTGGAAGCTGGACAGGTTCGAGTGGAGTACCGTCTCCTGCTGCTGCGACAGAAGATCCTCCCGAAGAGGTAGTCGGATCGGAGGACGGATGGCCATGTGTAGCAGCTCGGGATACCAGACTCTTCATGCCCAATCCGGAGCCAATTGAAAGACTTGGGCCCGGTCGCGCTTTATCTTCTTTAGCAGTCTAGGCAGAAGTGGTAAAGGCGGATAGGCATGTAGAAGACCGCAACTCAACTTGCGACGAAAAGCGGAGCCTAGCGAGTGGCGCCTTGGAACGCCGAATTGCTGACATTGTGTGTTCTCTTCGGTGGCAAATAGATCTAACCAAGGCTCTCCCCACTGTTAAAAGAGACTTGCACCACCTCCGAGTGAAGACGCCATTCATGATCCATCAAGCGAACCTGCCAGGTGTTGAACTACCAGGGATATGCCCTGATGTTCCAGCCATGTCCAGAGGCGGAGTGACATAGTGTCCACGACCCCACCCCTCCTTGTTTTTTGCAGTACCACATGGCGGTAAATGGAAAGGTGAAGTTAAAAAATACCTTGCTCGTTGGTCAAAAAAAACGTTAATATACCTTTAAGCTGGTATTATTAAAATATGGGGAAGGAGGTATGTTGCCTCAATGAGCTGTGCCTCCTATGTCTGTCAACATGTTTCGAAGCCCTCCCCTGGCTCCTTCTTCAGGACCAAAAGGATCCCTCTTACACTCACTTACTAACGTGGAGCGTGATTTGCTAAACTTATCTGCAATATGTGTTAATGCAAATAATGGTTATGTGAAGCGCATGTGAATTTTCACCGCACTTTATACGATTCCTAACTAGGTACCTGATATTGTTATTTGATCGTAAATGAGAAAATGTCCCCATGAGCCTGTTATGGGTGAGAGGGGTGCCTGTAGTAGCAATTACTCCTGGGACACTGCCCTGCCGTGTCTGGCCTCCCCGCGGCTCCGCTGAACAATGGAGGACGGTTAATAGTTGTTCCAGCGGGTGATTACCGGCATAGGGTGTTACACCCATCCTCAGCCGGAAGGTTTCCCAGAAGCCCCTTGTGCGATGTACGCTAGTGTGCCAACTTCTGGTGTCAGCCCCGTGCCCACTGGAACTTCAGGTCCCACTTCAGGTCCCACAGCAGGCCCGCATATGCCACCTGGCATGGTCCACCAGCAGGATGAAGGAGGCCATCAGGCCCAGTAGCCTGAGGGTCATCCTGACCGAAACCCGGGATAGAGGCTGAAAGATCGGAATCATAGCCCGAATATCCTGGCCTCGCTGTTCGGAAGGATAGACCCGAAACCGTGTTGTGTCCAGTACTGTTCCGATGAAGAGGAGCTTCTGAGAGGGAGTCAGGTGTGACTTTGGCAAGTTGGTAGAGAACCCCAGCGAATGCAGGATGTCAGCAGTAGTCTGGAGGTGGGAGACGACTGCCTGGGGCGAACCCGCCTTCAACAGCCAGTCGTCGAGATGGGGGAAGACTGGAACGACTGATCTGCGCAGATGAGCTGCGACCACCGCCATCACTTTCATGAACACCGGTGGGCGCTGGTAAGGACAAAGGGGAGCACTGTAAACTGAAAGTGCTTGTGGCCTACCATGAACCGCAGGTAACGCCGGTGGGCCGTCAGGACAAGGATGTGAAAATAAGCGTCCTGCATGTCCAACGCTACCATCCAGTCTCCAGGGTCGAGGGCAGACAGGACCTGATCTAGCGTCAACATTTTGAACTTCTCCTTCCGTAGGAAGGGTTTGCCATTCCTGCGATCCAAGATCGGACGCAGGCCTTTGTCCTTCTTGGGCACCAGATAGTAGTGGGAATAGCAACCACGACCTACTTCTGGGACAGGAACTTGCTCAATGACTCCCTTAGCCAAGAGTGCTGAAACCTACTGTTGGAGAAGGGCAGAATGATCCTCCGACATGCGATGGTACTGAGGTGGCATGACAGGAAGGGTAGTCTCGAAGGGGAGGGAGTCGCCCCTTCGGACTATTTGCAAATCCCACCTGTCCGATGTGATGGTGCCCCAGTGGGGGAGATGATGATGAATCCTGCTGCCCACTGACGTTTGGTGGCCCTGAAAGGTCGGACTAGGTTGGTTTGGAGGCTGTGGTGGATAGGCCCGCCCACTGGCCCCCAGAACCACAGCGATTGTTCTCACGTCCCCTGCCGCGCAGGGTCTGAACAGCTTGCACTGGCCTATGGCTCTGGGCGGGACGTGGCGGGCACCACTTCCGTAGCCACGAAAGGGGCAAAAGGCAGACTGCACAGCGCGTGTGGTGGAGAGGCCCAAGTACGTAGCCAGAGAGTCCTTAAAGCGCTCCAGAACGTTGCCTGCCTTGTCGCGAAATAGGCCAATAGTGCGAAGACTTGGAAGAAGAGTGATGATGACTCCGCTGCCGGTCCCTCGATTTCCTACGCAACCGGCAGCTTGAATGGCACGGAGCTGACTGCTGGACCTAGAGAAGCTTTTGGGACCGCTCCTGCAAAGTCTTCGGATTCATGGTCCGGTATTCGGAGCACGACTTGGAGTTGTTATCCCGCTACAGGCACACGCGGTGCGGATCCGTCACCGACATCAGTCGGCTACAGGAACCGCAAGTCTTGAAGCCGGGCATCTCTGACATGCACCAGGAGTCAAAGACTTGAAAATGGTGTCGACCAAAGTCGGCAAAAAGTGACTGGAGGTACCGCTCTCTTCGGATCTGGCTGGTGAGCACGACGCCAACAATGAACGAATACATATTCAACCGACGCCAACTTCCGACACGCAGGGGTTCTGCTGACGAAAAACTTTGCAGATCCAATCTGATGCCTGGGAGTAATTCTAAGGTAGGAAATCTATAACTAATTGTTTCTTTCAGATTAAAGTGGTTTAGAGTGGCATAGAGTGCAGTTGTGTAGAGTGCAGTTGCGTAGAGTGCAGTTGTGTAGAGTACCATGGTGTAGAGTGCAGTGGTGTAGAATAGATTGTTTCAGGGTAGAGTGAAGTGGAGTAGAGTGCAGTGAAGTGGAGTAGAGTGTAGGGTAGAGTGCAGTGGTACCAAGGGAGGCTGCATAGAATTCAGTGGAGCAGAATGCAGTGGAGAGTAGAGTGGTGCATAGTAGAGTAGTGGTGCAGAGGGGAGTGCAGTAATGCAGAGTAGAGAGGGGTAGAGTGCAGTAGTTTAGTGTAGAGTGGCACAGAGTGGAGTAGCATAGAGAGGAGTTCGGTGGTCTAGAGTGTAGCGGCAAAACTACACTCTACAGTGGAGTAGAGTGCAATGGCATAGAGTAGACTGTTTCAGAGTAAAAGGAAGTGGTGTAGAGTGGAATATTGTAGAGTGCAGTGGTGCAGAATGGATTAGAGGTGCGTACAGTGAATTGGAGTAGGATGCAGTGGCGTAAAGTAAAGTGGTGTAGAGTGCAGGGGCATAAATTTGAGTGTTACAGAGTAAAGTGCATTGGCATAGAGTGTACTGGCATACAGTCCAGTGTTGTGGAGTGTGCAAGACTGGAGTGCTGTAGAGATGTAGAGGCATAGAGTGTACTGTCATATAGTAGAGTGGTTTAGAGCAGAGAGGCGCAGAGGCGTGGTGCAGAGAGGAGTAGAGTGCGGTGGCACAGAGTGATGTAACCTGTTGCGTGGAGTGGGGCAGATTAGAGTGGAGGTGTATATAGTGCAGTATGCATGGTGTGGTAGCACACTGCCATTACAGATAACGCATTTTCAACTGAAATGACCATTCAATATATACAGACGCGCAGTTTGACTTATAAAACTATACAGCGCACAAATGATAAAATGTGGAATTGGCATCCACTAGTGTATTGGTTTGTTTTGCTCATATTCAGGTATTTGTTTCCAACATACTTTAAAATTAACAAAAAATGTGCTTTATATGTGCTTTCCTTATTCTGAAGTATTGCAGTTCATTTAAATGGGGTTGTGTTCTAAAAAAAATAACTTTCCTACCCCAATATCGAGCAAGATTGTCACATAAATCCTCTCACTTAGAAGTCAGAGAAAGAAAAGTAAAACACCAAGCTCCCCGGAGGACAAAGCCTGACATTTCGCTATGTCTTTAAATGCACTGCAAACATGACAAGATAAGAACAGGATTTACATGCCTGTTTACAGATGGACTGCTTGTGGAAGAATACAAAGGAGTTGGTGTGAAAAGGCTTTGCTCCTGGAGAGGAACATACTCACCCTGGATAGTCTAAAAACAAATAAAGCCAGCAAATATAAAGCCAGAAAACGTGAGTTACTAGCCATAAAGCCACGGTGAGAATACATTCCCACAGAAGCTCTCTGAATGTCCCCAAGAGGTCTATAGCATACCAGACAGCAGGTAGGCTTCAACATAAAAATGTCTACAATTATCACTGACTGGGATTCAGCATACAATAATGATTGCTTGTTTTGCTTCTTTACAGCAGCAATCAGACTCTCCCTATTATTGAGGCCTATTACGAAACATCTCTCTACTAATCACACTTGCTATCGATTATTTCTTAGCGACTTAGAGACACTTTTAATCAGGTATTGCCACTGGGTGGCGGCACTGTAGGTGGCAGAGCACTGTGGGGAATGTCACCAAACAGCATATGTTATGTCTGCGAGGCACTATCCTAGGCAGGACGAGCAACTCAATGGAAACCTAGGTCTAATATGACAGCCGGGTACTGAAAGCAAAGTCACCACCACTGAAGGCATTCTAAGGCCTGGGTGCTCCAGTGGGGGGATGCCGGGATTGCATGCCTGAATCCTACGGATTGCTACCTTTGTCAGGAAAAAGAACCAGGCAGTTATTTACGTTTTAAGATTCTATAAGAATGGGGACAGGCTACTTTACCTGATGTAAACTCCTTTGCATTCTTTTATAAAATGGCATTTCACTGGACCCTTTCTGCTGGCTGTTTTGTCTGGCCACAGCGTCGGAGGTGCGGAGGTGACGGCGGATTCCTGAGCCTGATTCTGTGGGACTACAACAGCAGGACACCGGGACTGCGAGGACCAGCATTCTTAGAGTGACCTGCAGCTGGTGCCTCTTCCCGTGCCGTCCCCGCCTACCTTTGCCAGCCCTTAACTGCTCGAAGCCCCCGCTCCGCGGGAGCCGCTTGCAGCAGTTTCCTGCCATCTTTTTGCCTCTTTCTTCACTGGACCCTTTCTGCTGGCTGTTTGCTCTGGCCACAGCGTCGGAGGTGCGGAGGTGACGGCGGATTCCTGAGCCTGATTCTGTGGGACTACAACAGCGGGACGCCGGGACTGCGAGGACCAGCAGTCTTAGAGTGACCTGCAGCTGGTGCCTCTTCCCGTGCCGTCCCGCCTACCTTTGCCAGCCCTTAACTGCTCGCGGCCCCCGCTCCACGGGAGCCGCTCACAGCAATTTCCTGCCATCTTTTTGCCTGTTTCTTCACTGGACCCTTTCTGCTGGCTGTTTGCTCTGGCCACAGCGTCGGAGGTGCGGAGGTGACGGCGGATTCCTGAGCCTGATTCTGTGGGACTACAACAGCGGAACGCCGGGACTGCGAGGACCAGCATTCTTAGAGTAACCTGCAGCTGGTGCCTCTTCCCGTGCAGTGTTGTGTATTTCTTCACGCCCTCTCAACGCATCGCGGGACTAGCCGGGCGAAGCCCGGGCAAAGGGCGGGCCCTCTTAGGCCCTCAGAGGCCTGAGGAGACTGGGCTGGGCCAGAGACCCTGGTTGTTAACTCGTCTGAGGACTACGGAACTGTAAGCAATCCTCCTTTTCGTAGTGTACTTCTTTTACCCTTTTCCTTGGGAGTCCTCGACATTGTCTAAAAGTATAATCGTCACCCCTGAACTGTGGATCCCATCGAGGATCCTTTAGTCTGCACCAGCTAATTGCACATATTTGGAGCATATCACTTTGATTGTATATAGCCTCTGTCTACCTCACCTATTTTCTACATGCTCCAAAAATAGCCTCATTAGAATATAGCTCTCTTATTTTTTGTGAACTTTGATATCCGCAGCTCACAAAAATGACATGCGAAACTAGAAGTAAGGCTGCGGCAGGAGGGACAAAGTTGACGGGAACACTTGACGATTTCATAGTACGCACAAATTCATTGATAGATCAAGGAATTGTGCTCATGGAGTGAAGGGTATCTCAAGACCTAGCGTTTGCTAAGAGGTCGTCCATGGGCCACATTGCCGTGGCACGTAGCCCTGAAAACACCTTAAGTAAATCTATTTCCTTGCAGACACACGTGGAGGTCCATAATATCGCCTGTACCCAGCCTGCTCTTCAAGATTCGATCTCTCATGATCCTCAGGCTCTGGCACCTTCGGGAAATATTATGACTGCAGTACAATTAGATACCCAGGTTGAGAGTAGCAACAGTCAAATGAGAGGGAAAAGGGAGGGGGCAATCCCTAAAAATAAGCGTATTAACAATAACAACTCCACTGCCAAGAAGGCAAAAGCAGCAAATGCGGGGGGTATTAGTGATGATAGTAGTAAAGAGGCAGCGAGGGAAATTCTTGGGGATGAGTCAGGGAAAGAAGAGGTTGGTTCTAAAACTATGCCCATGACCATTTTAAATGACACCACCCTAGATGACACATTAGCTGACATCTTTTCTAATAGTACCACAGCTAATAGCACAGGTACAAGAGCAGAAAGGGAAGATCCTTTAATACGTACTTTGATGATATTAATTAAATCCCTACTCACTCCCCTAGAAGAGAGGCTTCATGGGATAGAAACCCAACTCCAGGAACTGCAGAAGGACATAAAAGCACAGTATACTAGCCAGGCAAAAAGAGTAGCCCATGCAATTTTACCGGCTAATAAACCCCAAACACTTAATAAATGTGTAACGGAAGGGAAAAAAACAGTAACTAAAACCCCCTTGCCAAACCCCACTTGCTCTGAAGCAAGTAAAACCTGTGCCAAATCCACTCCGACAATCGAGGCAACCACAAATAAACCAGCTGGCCCCAATGTACCCACTCATAATCCCGACAAAGCTCAACAAGACAAGACCGAAAAACGTAGAAGCATCAACTTACCACCAGAAGCATGCCCCTACATGGTGGTCTTGACTGGGGTTCCAGAATTGGCTTCTCAAATTACGGAACCCTTTTGGGCACTTAGAAATAAGGTGCTCCATTGGTTAAACTCCAGTCATCCTTTACCACCAGCAATAACTAGTAACATCTTAATGGTTCAGAGGGTTCCCTGGGTGGGTTACAATAGAAAAAGATCTGAGGGGGATTGTGTGGTTGTAACCTTTGAAGACCCTCGAACAGTGGATCATATATGCTTGAGGGTATCTAGAAACCATGGATCAACGATTGTGGCTATACCCCTGTCCTACTTCTATATGCCAGTAGAGCAACCAGACAACAGATGGAGCTGGACTAGGGACTCCAACTACGCCAGGGGAGTGAGGGGGCATGAAATGTATAGGGATTCCAACCAAAATAGCTGGGGAGGGGGCGGAGAAGATGGATGAACTTTAATACAACAAAGGGCTGGGAGAACCCATCATGGTGGCCGTCAGCACTGTGGAGAATGGTTGGGCCCACAGTTTGCTCCACCCTTTATCCCCTGCTACAATCGGTTTAGCGAATTAGAGGCTGTCGACTGACGCCCAGAGAGTGAAGAGGCCCCCCAGTCTTCCCCTTCTTTATCCATTCCCTCAAATCCATCTGATAGTAGCTTACTACAGGAAATGCCTGACATAATTAGAAGAAGCTCAAGTGATAAGAGGGCCCCACTTGGCAATGAAACCATAAATTTGACAAACATTTTGGTGGGGGAGACTAATATATGCAAAAAGGGAGTAGGTCTTAAGAGTAAGAGTAATCAGATCTCTGTGTCCACAAAAACCCATGGTAAAACTACATCTGAAAAACATGGGAAGAAAATGGGACATGCCGTCATGGATGAGGCAGCAGTGGCTGAGAATAAAGAAATCTGTAGCCTGATGTTTTGGAACGTGGCAGGCTTAAAACAGAAAACCACTAATCCCTCCTGGGAAACTGTTACAAATAGTCTGGATATCTTGGCCTTGCAAGAAACTTGGACCATTGATCCTATACATCTTAACGGCTACAAAACTTACTGTACGCCAGCAGTGGGGGGAGCATACGGGAGACCTAAGGGCGGTTTAATCACATACCTCTCAAATCGTCTAACATATGAGAGGGTACTTTTCTACTCTAAATGTAGTTTTCATCATAAAATGGTGATAGATACTAGGAGAGGAGCTAGTGTCATTATCATACATTTTTGTAATAATATCCCAAGTTGTGCGATCCAGGATATTTTGAAAATGTTAGGTAACGATTTACAATGTGAAATAGATAGTAAGGAGAAGGAAGTAATGATTTTGTGGGGAGTGGATTTTAACTGTCCACTTTGCAAAAAGGGCCATAAAGGCATTTGTGGCTTAATGTTAGAGCAGGACATTAACCTTACACATTTTGATCATACTTTAATCGGGGATCTGTTAAATTAGATATTATTTAATTATGATTTGGGATACGCAAATGAAATGGCCCATCGACCAACACCATTTGCCCAACCTTTATTGGCAGGGGAGCATCGACTACTATTTATTTTAGCATCTGCTCAAATAGTTATGGTCATAGGATAAGTAGCTTCAAGATTCTTGACTCACCAATGAGTGATCATCTCCCACAAATACTTGAGATTAATATCCCATTTGTGGTATGGGAAAATGACCAGCCCCCTATGCAGGCAGCCCCGGACGTGACGCTGGGGAGGCAAAATGGATACACACTCAAGTGGAGTAAGGTGGTCCCGGAGGAATTCCTAGCTAAGCTGGTGAATAACTGTACAGATAGCTTCAGAATTTGCCTGGATGAAGACTCCAAGAGTGAACACATAATAGAACATTTTAATATTATAGCATCTACTATTAAAGAGAGTCTGAGGGTGGAGTCAAGGAATGGGCCCAAGAATAGTAGAAGATGGTTTGATAAGGCATGCACCAAGGCCCTCACTGAGCTTAAACATGCCATCCACCGGGTGCCCCGGGACCCCTCTTTGATAAGAGACCTAAGGAAATGCTACAATCTGGCGTGGATCAACAGGAAGAATGCCATAAAGAGGGTGGCTTGGGAAGATCTATGTGCAGCTTCACAATCTAAAGACACATCTGCTTTTTGGAGGGCGGTAAATGCCCCCTTCCTTTATGATAATACCAAAGCCCGCATGGAAATTGCGATTAGTGAAGATGACTGAGTTGCACATTTCTCCACTCTCTACATGTCCCTAGAGGAAACTCCAGAAATAGGACCTAACCTAATGCACGAGAAAGGGGATGATGCACAAAAACTGGTGGTAACTCTGCCCGAAGTTTTAATGAGTCTGAAAGCTATAAAGGGTGGAAAGGCGGCAGGTCCAGATGAGATCCCAGCAGATCTGTATAAAGCCAACAGTGACATCTGGGGCCCCATGCTGGTACAGCTTTTTAACGCAGCATTAGTGAGGGGTCTGAGTCCATCATGGTTTACATTGATCATTGTTCCTATCTACAAGAAAAAAGTTAGACAAAACTGTACATGTTATAGGCCAATATCCCTACTCGACTCATCTATAAAGATCCTTGGTAGAGTTATTTTAGCTAAATTACAAAACTGGGCAGAGGATAATGGGGTAATAAGTGATCTACAATTCGGATTCCAAAAGGGCATAGGAACCATTGAGCAGGGCCTAAATTTATTTATTGTTCAGCAGAAATACATAACGATAAAAAGGGAGCGTTTATATTTCACGTTTGTCGATCTCACATCTGCTTTTGATTGTGTATCTCACAATAAATTATGGGAACTGCTGCTATGGCTGGGCGTGGAAGAACCGATCATTCGCTTCCTGAGGGAATTGTATTCAGGGGCCACTGCTACTGTTCGCTATGGAAAAGGGGGGGAATGTAGTAGATCATTTGGGATAGGCCGTGGAGTACGCCAGGGGTGCGTCCTGGCGCCTTTTTTATTCCGGATCTATATAAATGGCCTGGAGCCTCGTCTCCTACAAGAGTGCAGTGATATGCCCATGGTTGGTAAAAGATCTATCCCTGCACTCTTGTATGCAGACGACGCTTTTTTAATGGCTCGTACCCCCATGGCCCTGCAAAACCGGATACCATCCTTCAATAAGTTTATGCTCAGTTTGGATTTAAAAATCAATTGTAGCAAAACTTTTTCCATGAACTCTGGAACACGAACAAAGAAGCAAATGAAAACGATGTTCATAAATAATGCTTCCTTAGAAAATAAGTCCACCTTTCCTTATCTAGGCATCCTGTTTCATGAGACTGGTTCCTGGACAAGTGCGGTAAAGGCAAGAACTCTCTTGTTCTCTAAGACAATGGCCTTAAAGAGTTTAATAAAAAAAAACTGGGAAAGAAACCGATAAGGGAAATTTTAACTATTTATAATGCAACGTGTTTATCGGTGGCTTTGTATGGATCAGGACTCTGGGGGTATGCCAACATAAAATCAATTCAACTAGTTAAAAAAAAGTTTTTGCGGTATATTCTGTCCATACCCGAAAGTATTGCAACCCTTATCTGTCACGCGGAGCTGGGTCAGACGTATATCTCAGATGTAATTAGAACCCAGCCCATTCTCCTGTGGCATAGGGTATGGACTATAAATGAGTGTGTAGTAAATCGTGCCATACTCAGTGTGAGAAGTTGGCCTGATATGCAGTGCTCACTATTCTAGTGATCACTATGTATCAGTCCAAACAACCCTTATTGATGATTGGTTGTAAGTCAACCTTATAGACCAGCTATCCTAGTAGCGTGGATACGAGCAGTCTTCGGGCTAAACTCTAGAGGGCGTGTTGAGCCAGCTGTTATACCATCACATATACCCCTTGAACACCAAGTGAAAGGACATCACACAAGTGTTATGAAAATAAACAGTGTATTTATTTAGATCACAACAGCCCTGTACTCTTTATGAGGACAGGGTACTAAGCACACAACAAAACTCTTATGAAAATACTTTAAGTTGCACAATTTACACAAATGCCCGAGGGGCACGGAAGACCATATACTATGGAAGTAGAATGCGAAATTACTAGCAGGTAAGTACTGGACTAATAGGCTTTGGAATCGCTAGAACTACGTTACTGAACCTTCCGATTACTAGTAGGAGGCCCAGGGGACTCGGGTGCAGAGTGTGCACTCTCACACGGGATGCGGGACAAAGTCTATGGGAGCTAGTAAAAGCAAAGTTAGTGTTCTCGGGCGAACCCGATAAGGTAGATCGAAAACGACAGTGGATCCTGACCCTTGGATCGTGAGGCTATGCTGGGGCACCGAAATGCCGAAGTTACCTAGCCCAGGGGCTGCAGCTGCATAGGTCTGAAAAGACGTCGGGAATCCTCCTTGACGAACCAGGAGCCTGAAGAAAGAAGTTGCTGGCAGGCGACCAGTGAAGATTGTTCGAAGTGATCCAAGCCTGGATCGAAGATGGATGACACCTGAAAGCAGAGGGGACCAAGTTCGTGACCACTAGCCAGTAGTCAGATGGCACCAGGAGGGCACCGGATGGTAGTCACCTCGACCAGGTGAGTGGGCGACGCTGGGTTCTGCAGTCTCACGGACCAGGAGGCGTTGTCGGCGACCAGGATGGAGGTGCGAGCTGTCCCACGATGGATGATGCTGTCGACGTCGCTGGACCCAGGATTGGGGCAACAAGTCTTGGCAAATTCAAGCCCACGCGGTGGACTCAAAATGGCGTCTGGAGTGGACCAGGAGGGTCCGGGGTGCTCCTCTTTTGGAAGGGAGCAAGGGCCAGTCTGGAGCAACCAGACCAGCAGCGGGCTAGTAGCCAAACAACGCGGTGAGCAGCAAAAAGCAGAAGGGCCCCACGCAGATCTCGCGGATGCTGGGAGGCTGGACTTCGGTGCTGGAGCTGCTCAGGGTCGGGGCTTCTCGGACCCCAAAGCACTCACCAGAGGATCCCTCGGCGGTCGTGCTGGATAGAAGTCGTGCAGTTCTGATGATGGCCGGTCCCTCGAGGTCTCGTCGCACCTACGGTTCTCAGCTTAGCTGTAGAGGTAGGTAGAGGTCAGAGGTGCCAGGGAAGCCGGGTCTCATCGAGCTGGTCAGTCGAATTCCGGAGGAAGGACGTGCAGCAAACCGCAGTGTTCTTGGATGGTGCCTGCGGATGCAGGGTGACTACTCCTTAGTCACAAGGGAGAAATCTTGAGAAGAGTCGAGAGTTCCTTTCGTGGAAAGTAGTTTCTTGATTCAAAGATGATCTAATTTGGAAGGGTCCCCGCTCCTGCCTTTATCCTAAAGAAAGGGGTGGGTTCGCGACTAGGTCCTGCCCTAGGGGTGGGACCAGGAAGGGGGGTGGTTACACCCCTCTCCCATGCCGGACTTTCCCCAGGCCAGGGGCTGGTGTGCCCCTGGAACTGGTTCTAGCCGGCAGATGCGTAGTGAGCACCGGGGTGCCACTTGCAGTCACCTTCCTGTAAAGCCCTGCCTACCCAGGATACACAAAACCCTGTCTGGGATGGTGCTAGCACCGCCCCTGACAGGAAACCCTTTGTCCGAGCTCCCCTCGATGGAAGGACTCCCAGCTGCAGGGGGTCAGACTCGTGTCTGTGGTGGCAGCATCCATTTTGTGATGCTGAGGCTTGAGTTAACTTTAACCGGGGTTCACAGTTACATACATGTCATGTCCCTCTAGAAGGGTGGAATGCTAACCCCGTCGCCAGAATTGGCGAGGGGTTAGTATTTCAATTCGTATGACACCTTACTCGACATGTTTTGATAAAACGATACCAAAGATAGCATTTAACCGCGAGGATTATAATGCACTTAAGAGTATATGTACGCGTTATCATGGAACAGCTATTAGGACTTGGTTCCGGAAGCTGCAAACGGGCTCAGCTCATGCCAGAGCACCATCTCACACGATTCCAAGCACTCTGCCTTCAGGATTGTCAAGGCCTGCCATAGGAGTGACTGATATGAATCTGTGTGTCCATTTTTAGGGTTAGATATAGGTATACTATATCTAAAGCAAAGGGTGATTACACCAACTTGCCCCAGCTGTCGCGCAGCCAGTTGTGTCAGATTTAGATGGCCATCTAGGGGTGGCATAATACATGCTTCAGCCCCTGGTAGGCCCTGGGTACACCTATGCCCTGAGTTACAGGGTCTGATAAGGTGGCCCAGTACCAATTGGATAATGCACCTAAGGTACACGTGTCAATTTAGTGAGAGAACAGCTAGGCTGTGGGTCTGATTAGCAGGCCCACAGCCAGAGAAAGTCGTAAACCAGTGAAACAAAAGCAAAAAATCTGGGTGATCATAGGATTGCAGACCCTACTCTCCTATACTCAGGATGTGTTAAAACTTGAAAATGTTAATGGTCTTAAGTGGTTAAATTATGTTTAAACTTTTTTGACAGAAATTGACTGTCTACAATATTATGAGGACCCACCTACAATGGTACACATATCCAGAAAATTATTGAAAAAACTGTGTATGGAACACCTGAGGGAAAAAAGATTGTCAGAGGAAACAAAGAAAAAGACGGTTTGCTCACACCAGCTGATTTTAACCGGAGATAAATTACAGCCATACCTAAGCCTTCCTATGTCTAAATACGATAGATTTCTTCTTACACGTTTTAGACTTAATATTGTTTTTAGGTTACTGATCTTCCCAGAAATTAACTCTTGGTCGAATGAATTGTGTTTGTGCCCATGTGATGAATTGTCCCTGCAATCTGATATTCGTGTTTTATTTTTTTGTAAATTTTACACTTTGCCTCGTAGGAAGTTTATTGTCCCTATCCTTAAAGAGATTCATTTAAATAGATGTCGCCCAGCATTTTATGAATTGCAAAGAATGGACACTGTTTTTATTGTTGCATCACTATCAGAGTTTTTTTAACATGTTTTTAAACTGCGGAAATCGATCTGTACGGATGAATTTTAATTGTTCTTTTAGGGAAAAATTGTGTCTCCTTCTCTTTAGACAAAAACTGTTTTATTATTCACTGTAAATGGAATCTTAATTTGTCGCTTTTATGGTTATTGTCTTGTTAACCGAATAAAGTACTTTTTGAACTTTGAACTTTGAACTTAGTTCTCTTCTATTATTAATATTCAGGAATCATTTAGGTAGCCCACGTTCATGTTTAGAATTATTTCTGGTTATTTTTGGTTCTTTAATTTTAGAGAAAACAGAAAAACAAATACCATCTTTGGCTGATTTTTCTGCATTTTTTTCCAGCCAAGGCATGCCATCAAATATCTGGACACAACACACCAAGGAGACTAGCCGACTGGAAACTTACTTTGGCAACATGAGGCAGCAGCAGACAGTATCAGCACCTGGAGAACTGTTTGTGCTGGACAGGGGCAGCAGTGGCCTGGATGATACTTCTCATGTGAACCCAACTAACTGGGCCCCCACCTTCCAAGGAGTCCCCTGGTAAAGTGAGAATAAAAGTAGAAATTCTTGCCATCATAACATTGCTCATAAAAAATACAGGCAAGTCTTCTAATTTTACAGATGAGTACATTGTGCCGAAACCTGGAGGCACATTTACTAAGAACTTGTGAAGGGGCAGTCTTGAAAAGTGTTACAAATCAGTACAAACTCTTCCAAGGTTATTTAGATTCCAGTGCCAAAGTTATTTGCACTGAAAAAATGCCCATGTGTCTGTGAAAACAGCACTGGGTGCTGCTTTGCACCACTTTGTAGTAAGGGAGCGTTGCTTGGATATAACTTGTAAAGATTAAACAAGAGTATGCAGTTCATTGTGAAGATAGTGGGGATAGTGTGTCTAGGAACAGTTTGTTAGAGGGCGGATACATTCCAAAGAAGCAGTGCCACAGTAGGTTTTGCGGTTCCGCGTCCATGATGCTAACTAGCGCTCACTCTGCCTTCACTTGCGAGGGCATAACCATATCCCTATTTGGGATTGTTTTTACTGACTTAGAGGTACACGATTTGTCATAAACTTGGTTGAGTGATTGGTTATCTCCTCTTGAGAATAAACACCCAGAGATTCCTGGCACTGTGTAGATTAGGGTCGTTTGTTGGTCCTGAAGAATTGCCACATTATTTAGTTGACACAATAGCTGGGAAACACGTTGACCCATTAAAAACCCATTAAGCTATCTAGGATCATTCTATCCTTTGAAATCAATCACCAAATTAACTAGGCAAGTGAACACATTCCTTAAAATGCCTTGTCTCTGATAATCCCTTACTCTATTTTAATAAACCTTTTTTGGTCTCACATCTGTTTTACTGATCTACACTAATAGCCAACACACCCTCACCTCATCGAATGGCTGTCCTATATAAAGATTTCGGGCAAAGTTCCTCTTTGTGGGTACCTGTCGGGCATTGCAGTGCCGGCCCAATGAGGAGCTAGCCCAATGATGAAGCATGGCACCCATCTGGGTGTGGGAGAGCCCTTGCTCCTACTGGTACGTATCCCCTCTCTAACAAATTGTTCTCAGACACACTATCCCTATTATCTTCACAAGGAATTGCATACTCTTGTTTAATCTTTAGATGGTGTTAGTAGCTCGTATGCTGGACTTAAATGCTCCTGGCCCCCCTCTTTTGTATATAACTTGGACAGATTAGCACTAGCACTCATACTAACAAGATAGCCTGACAAGGCTTCGTGTAAAAAAACACCACCTCCTTGAAGCAGATTCTAACATTGACAATTGTTTGATTTCTGCAACCTTTCTACACATTGCATGTAAGCAGCACTACACAAAATATAGACAAGTGTATTGGTTAAGAATTTGTCTAGGCAAAGGATTTTTTACTGGTAAACTATGCTTCCAGTACAAATATTGTGCTAGACCATAAACACACACACACCTCTGCACTATGGTGCCAAGGTTGTGCATAGTGCTAAGCAGCCTGGAAAGGGGTAATGAGCAGTAGCAGGCAAATTTTAAAAGATATAGCTTCATGGTGCTTGCTTCCCTCTGTTCAAATCAGCGCAGCTATGTGTTATGAAAATCTGCCCAGTAGTGTGGATACCTGACCAGCCCAGCCTTAACTCTCACACTCCCCAGCAGTTGGTGGCAATTACATTGACAAATAATCTTTCCGAGTCATTACTCTACCACACCTCATCTACCTTTCTCTTAGCATCCCTCTCTGATTCTCAATGAACTTGTATCCTCTCTCAAAGCTCTCTCAACCTCACCTTTGCTCATCTCACCTCTCTCAGTATATCTCACTCAACTTAATTTCTCTCTTCCTCTCTCATGACCTTGCACCCTCTCTCTAGCACTCTGTGCCTATATTGATAACTATCTCTATAAATCTCCCTGTCTACCTCAACTGCTTCTCTACCCCATTCCTCGCTGTACTTCATTACACTTATTCCACGTGCATCTAGCCTCCATCCACTTCACTTCTCACACAACCTCATCCCTATGCTTACCTCATACCTGTGCTTTTTCATGTCACTACTAACCTTAACTGTATAACTCTCTCAATCCTTTCTCTACTCCCTCTCAGTTCTCTATATTTCACTCTACCTCACATCTCCCTCACTACCTCACTTGTCTATACCCACCTCTCTTTCTTCCATTGCCTAACTTCTCAGGTTACCCCACGATTAGAACTCTACATTCTTCATATCCTCTTTCTCTTGTTCTACTTCAGTTCGCATTCCTTCAGCCCTCGAAATATCTGAATCCTTTTTGGACGGCTCTATTTCTCTGCCTCTACCTACCCCCTTTTCTCTAACATCAGCTTCTCTGCCTCTCTCTCTTTTTCACAAATGCATATCTCGCTCTGGACTTCACTTTCCATTTTCACTCAACCCCTCCCCCTCAGCAGTCTCTCACCCTCTTTTGTATAGATTTTTCTATCCCATCAGACTCATTTTTCTGTCACACCTCTCTACCTCATTATAAACCTCACTTCTCTTTGTCTAATTCATTAGTCTCTTAACCTCCTCTTTTCTCTCTACACATTTTTATTCCTACCTTTTACCCCTCACTCTACCTTTCTCTTTTCCCCACTACTCCTTACATGGCACGTTTTTCTATATCTCTTCTGATTTTTGGTCCCTCTATACTGTGCATCTCATTGTTTTTCCTTGTCTGCTACCTCTCACTGCCTTTATCTTTCTCTAATTCACCTCTATTTCTATATTACATCTCTCTCTACCTCACCTCTAGGGTTACAGTACTCTTCATCCTCTCTATACATTTTCTTTCCTAAGCTCTATTTCACACTACTTCACTCTAAAACCTTACTTTCCTCTCTCTTACTCTACTTACATCTTCCTCTCCTTCTCTTTGCTAATGGCTACATCATATTTCTCCGTTTACTTCTCTCCCTCCATCACATAGCTCTGTACATTATCTCTATCTGTATCCTTTTATTTCTCTACTTCACATCGCTCACTACACTGTTCTCTATATGTCTTTGTCCATCTGTTGTAAACTGTGCCATCCCATTTCTCCTATTCAGCAGGGTCACAGGCAGCTTTCAAGCCTGAGAAGAGAACACATATAAAGAGGAGCAGAGGGACAAGGCAGGACAAACTAGTGAAAATCGCCAGAGTAGTGCTTTGATTTTCACTGTAGCAACAACAATGCCATGAAGGCAAATATACATGTGATTACAAAAACTCAGCAACTAAAAGTACCATTTCAAGCCTTACTTTCATGTTAAACACTAGTCCACTAAACATCTAACAACTGCTTTTAGAATATGTATATGTATATTGATGAATGAATTAACTGTTTTTATCTGTATTGTACTTGATTATATGTTGTGCTTTTATGAGAAGGTATCTCGAATAAAGCTTATACTACTACTACTACTACCACTAGTCCACTAAACATCTAACAAGGCACCCGTAGCATGTTTTTCCTATAATGGAACGTACATGTGAGTTAGATACTAAATTCCACATAAAATGTTCAAAAAGAAATGGCCTTATGAATTCATGTTCAAGCTTTCTTTTGGTACCATTTGACTAGTGGACAGCTGTCAACTAGAGATGTAGGCTGCTTTTTGTGTGCCCCCATTTTTGAAGCTTTCAACATTTAATTCAATATTGTTTTGCATCAGGAGAGCTTCAATGCTGTGAAAATGGATAATATGTTCAAAGGTCCTCCAAAGAGGGGGCCCAAAATAAATCATCTTCAGGAATTACACAGAGCCTGTTGTGCATGCATTCACTAACCGGTTCTAAAAGATTGGCACCAGTGCCGGTCTACAGCATAGTTACTTAGACTGTGGTGAGGTTGCTCCAAATAGCAGTGACCTACTAGTTATTGCAATTTCTCAATACGTGGAAAACTAAAGAATCAACACAAACAGAAGAGTGACTGCAGCATGACTTTCAGGGTGCTGATGTGGAATATTACCTAAGTGAGAATGGTGTCAGAACTCACATATTCACTCTTTTATCCATCTATAAATTCATCTCAGTGAATTTAGCACCCACTCTAGAGTTCTGTCTGTTTCCTACAGAGGTGGGCGAGCCCCTGAAAGCGTGAGCCACATGCCTGGTTCAGTTCAGCTCAGGATACTCTTGGAAACCCAAGCACAAAATGAGCTGGTTTATAACACAGGGAGCCAGGTTTGAATACTGGAATTGTTTCAGCATCCTGTGAATAGCGGCAAAACTCCCTGTGCAGAAAAAAGTGTAGTATAATCTAGGTCTGTGATGAAGTGCCTTATGTCCTTGGGCAAGGTTTGCGTTATGTAAAATTGCCTAAAATAAAAGGTGGATTCTGCATGTCACTCACTCTCTAATCTGCTCCTCCAAGCATTAAGGACAAAGTATTAACCTTTGATGTCAGAATGAGATACTCATCCAGTGGCTGAATTGCAGTGTGTAATTAGAAGCTGTGGGACCAATCTTGGCTTTCCTACTTGACCAAATTTGTTATCCTAGGCAAATACTCTATTTTCACAGGGCCTCATTTTGTTTACGATAATGAGAGAGAACCTTCAAATATGTGAGATTAGGCTGTGTGCTGTAAACAAACCTCTTGCATTTAATTTAATAGCCTATAATGTTTCTCCTTCTACCACATGAATCTGAAACCTGATTTGCTTCTTAGTTCACTAATAGCATTGTCATCAAGGCAGAGACAGGAATGTTTCTCAGTTCATGTTTAACAGTCCTCACTTTTAATAAATACTTCTCCAGCAATCTGATGTACTAAGGTGAAATGCTTCCACTTATCAAAGAAATTGTCTTCCACTTGTTAAAGAAATTGTCTTTGTTGAATTTTGAAGACACCTTATCATCTTTGTCGCATGATTGATACCCCAAATATTTTTAAGGTCTGGTTCCTGCATGGGCTCTTAGAGCCACTGGCCCGGCTCTCCATGTTACTTGTTGATTCCCCAACTCTAGTCATGTACAGGACACTCGCGCCTTAAGTGTACATGTTCTGTGAGCAATGAAAGCTTATGCAACTATGCCCTTTTGGATCTGTTATTCGGGAAATGGAAGATTGCACTTGGTACTTTCTGTGAGAGAGGGAAGCTTGTTTTACTACTGCTATACTGTCCCTATTCTGTGAAGCATTAAAACGTGTACTGCTGCTGCTTCTCTATTTGTAGCTGTCCTATGATGGGAAAAGCTTGTGCTGATACTACCCTAGCTGTACCTGTCCTCCGAAGGAGGGAAGCATCCACTATGTTCGCCCAAGCTGTATCTGTTCTTTGAGAGCATGACTAGTTGCGGGGCCCTGGCCTAGAGCGCCTGGTGTCAGTCACACCTTCCCCGCTTGATCAATTTGACTGACCCTGGTCAATTACTTTTCTTTCCTCTGCCACCCTTTCAGCAGATATCACATTTGAAAGCACCCTGAAATAGTTCAGTTCAAAATGTTCACTATACAGAAACCTCTTGTGTATGTAGTTTACTAGAACATAATGTTGTTTCATCTAGAACAATAAAAGCTTTGTAAGGTGGTACAAGACAACATACATGACCCTTGGGCTACTAATAGAACTGTTATCAAGGCAGAAGAGGGAAAGAATGATATACATCCAAGATCAGAACTGCACTGCCAGCCTCCAAGCTTAACCAAACAGCGTGACCCTAGACAATTACTTTCTTCCTTTCTTCAATGTTCCTCCTTTTCCACAACCATCATATTTGAGAGTACCTTGAAATAGTCCAGGATGCACTCTGCACAACAGCCTCTTTTGTGTATGGTTAAATAGGCCATAACGTTGCTCAATCAATAAAAAAGGAAAGGCTTATGTAGAAGAAACAAGACAACTGACTTGCCTCTTGAGTAATTAATAAAAGCGTCACCTGCTAATTGCATACATTCGGTTGAGGCTTCAATCGATGTGGAGAAGGCATTTGACACAAATGGCTGGGAGTACAAGTTCTTGGTCGTACAGAACAGGAGATTGGGTGAAGGGGTCCTACCCTGTATCAAACTACTATACACAAGCTCCATATCTCAGGGCAAAACTGGGAGAGTGACACCAGATTCCTGGCTGACCGAAAGGGGGGGTGCAGCAGGGATGTTTTTTATTCCCACTGTTGTTTACCCTGGCCATACAGCCCCTGGTCAAGATGCATGGAACTCCATGGTGCACAGCATGGGCATAAATGGACAAGTCCACGTCATCTTCTTGTATGCTGTATATGCGGGACGCTGATAGAGGGTTGGTATCATTAGAGCTAAGGAGCTTTGATCCTGCTCTAGAGAACCAATCGGAGAGAAGGCCTCATGTTCAAGATGGCGATCGGCGACCATCTCTAGTCAGCTTGGAGATATTCCGGTTCCGAGTGTAGGTCTAGAGAACATTCCGCTGTGAATTCCTGTGGCAGCCCCGAGCTCTTTTGAGGCCACAAAGCCGTGTAGGGACTTTCACTGGCACTGAAAGAGTATAGATGTTTACCAGTGAGTGCCAGGAGTGGGCTAGCATATGAGAGAAAGAGGGCACGCTTGCACAGGAGACTCCCGGCAGCTGTACTCAGTGGTTGCCGGGGATTCGGGAGAAGCTAGGAGATGGACTGCAGACTTGCTGTGAACAATCGGACTTTTGCCCAGAGATACAGGGCCCCTGAAAAGATCCATCTTAGACGCAGTGAGTGGTGGGGGTGGTCCATACAGCTATTAGCTCCGGGCCTGCCTGGGCCTGAGACACAGACCATATTGCAGTAGTCTTTCCGGGGACCTTGTGACACCTGCAGAGGGAGACTGAAAAAGTCAATCACATTTGATGTAAGTGGGGATACTGAACTTCCCACATTGTGTAAAGTGGCTATCCCTCTGCAGTTTGCACTTCAACACTAAAGCTCAAAATGGAAATTGTGAAGCAGCGTTATTAGCAAAAAAGGGAACGCTGAAACCCTCAGAGGAAGTAATGTCCGTATCAATGGGGCCTGTTAATTTAGATTGCTGTAACCTCCTCCACTTCACTGTGTGGCCCTGTTCACTTGTCCTCTCGGGCTTGGTATGGACACCACATTGTAACAATTACGAGAACACTGATAATAAGTTAGCACTTCCATATCAATAATTTACAATGACTTAGATACAGTCAGCAAAGGGCCAGATTGCTGAACACAATGCCAACAAGAATAAGAATCCTAAGGCTCCCTCGATTAATGCCCCTCTTCTACTCAGACAGCCATCACAGAAGACTTACAATCTGCGGCCACCAAAAGGGGCATCCACCTGATCATACCAGGATTAAGGAAAGATATATCTTTGTTTCGCTAAGACGTCTCCAAATCGGACTATAACCGCCATCTCCAAAAGATCGAAACGAGAATGCATAAGCTAGAGACGTCAGCAGATCGTTCTCATGTAGAGAATAAAATGCATGATAGAATAGTCACACTCGAAAAACACCAACAAGAGATGATAGACAAAACCGCTAACTGAGCAAATCAGTCAAGATGAAACAACCTAAGGATTGGAGGCATCCACTCCAATAAAATAAATAAAGACCTACACCAACATGTCCAGAAATTTTTTAGAACTATTCTTGACACACCTGAAGAAACAGAAATTATTCTGAATTAGACCCACAGAGTTTACGGAACTTTTCAACATCAAACAAACGTATCCCCAGATGTCTGACCTGGATCCACTTCTACCAGAGAAAAGAAGAAATTGCTGTTGCTGCTAAAGGAATTGATAACATTAATTTTGAGGTAAGAGTCGGTCATAATTTTCCAACACGTTTCTCCTTACACGCTGATGAGAAGATGTGAGAAGAAAGATATCACAGCCCACCTTCGCTGTGAAAAAGTTCTCTCCTAATGGGGCTTCA
Organism: Lissotriton vulgaris; assembly: GCF_964263255.1. Lineage (NCBI taxonomy): Eukaryota > Metazoa > Chordata > Amphibia > Caudata > Salamandridae > Lissotriton > Lissotriton vulgaris. The sequence continues at coordinate 617,260,257 of NC_141691.1, read as the reverse complement.
AATTCCAGCTCTTGTTTACCTACTAAGGAAAGTACCACTATCACTTCTAAATTTGAAATTCAACAAATACTTGGGATACTGCACATGTCTGGGGAAGACAAAAGATAAGCCACACCTTTTCACCAAATACAAAACAAAGAGACAGGAGATGCCTCCTCTGAGGATGATTGACAGATAGATAGGCCCCTGCCACCAAACTTTTGAGGTCCATTTTGCGGTCTCAAAAAAAAATTCCATCTCAAAAGGGCAACATTTGGAGAATTTTTGCGACAGGCACTAAACATGCCTGTCACAAAAATACTGTGGCTCAGATATGGGGTAAAAAAACAGCACTGCCCAGAGGTGGGAAGACATGTTTGGTGCCAGAGAGTGCGCAGATTTACATTTTAAAGAGGTACTCTCTCTGTCACCACTCCGGTGTCATTCTTTCCAATATCAAATATATGGTGCTGGATGGGAGCTGTTACTTTAACCCCCTCTGCTCATCTCCCGCCATAAATTAAGGTATGAGGAGGGTAGAGGGGGGCTAGAAGAACAGTTCCCCTCCTGCGCCATGTATTTCACGCTGATTGTGCGTAATGGGTGTCCCGGAGATGGGGTGATAGTTATCTAGAGGTGGGAAGAGCACAGATCAGTGCCATGGTGGGGATGTAAGAGCCAAACCCTGCCAAATGAGTCTGGGACGTTATAATACCAGTTTAGTACCGGTCTCCTGCAGCCTTTTGATTTGCTATGTTATTGAGGCAGAGAGAGTAGGAAAACACACCTCTACTGCCAGGCCTTCTTTTACAGGCCCAGCGCGGCAGCGCAGAGTCAATAAAAGGAGGGTTAGAGAGGAGGAGCTTAGCGCGCATCCAAGATGGTCGCATGAGCACAGGGCTCCCCGGACCCTCGCCACCCTTCGCAATCTATCCATAAGTTATCCTGATTTCTTGGACGGATTATTTGAGGTGAACCTCGGCTGAGTTCATAACTCTTTTCAGAACTTAAATCGGACTTGGGCAACCGAAACTGCGTTGATCTGAACTTCTTGGGCCCACCGGGAGGCGAGCCGGGGATTGGGCGACTCGTGGATCCGGGACGGAGTCGAACAACAACGACTGTGGGGTCTCCTCAGTAGCCCCATCACCAGTTTCGGTTTCGTTTCTGGATCCCGACACGGTTTGATTGTGAGACCGTATACCTCGGCTTGGGGCCATTCCAGCCTCCATCTAATGCACCCACTGCCTTAACTTCGCAGCCGTTTGGATCACTTTTGTGCCTTTGTTTTGGCAATACGAGCTGGCCTTTGTGGTCTATTGGTGCCCGGCCTGACGGCGGCCATTTTCACCAGGTCTCGCGGGCCCCTCTGGGGCGCGTCTTCCAACATGGCTGGTAAGGGTGACGCTGAGAAGCGAAAGACAAAGACATCTCTTCGTGGGGGACTGGTCCAGACAAATGTCATCGATCGCTACACTCAGCCCAAAGGATCCCCCGGACTCTCCAGTCGTACCCCAGAGGATGCCAAAGAGGACCCATCCGCTCCTGTTGATCTGTCCCTGCAGGACATCATGGGCGCCATCTCCAATATGAAGGAGACCATTGGTCAGCAATATGAGGCACTGGCTCGTAAAATCGACACGGTCGCCATTGATGTCACCTTGATCAGGGCTGACCTGTCCAAGACCAATGAGAAAGTGAAGTCTTTGGATCTGAAGACTTCCAGCCTCACGGCCGATGTGTCGGAACTTCAGACAGAAGTTGGTAATTTGAAATCTGCCAATGACTTGATGTCCCATCGGCTGGAGGATTTTGAGAACAGGGCGCGACGCAACAACATTCGCGTCATAGGTGTGGCAGAAAATCCCGAGCATCACCCGGTAGATCTCCTGGTCGAGGATCTTGTCCTGAACCATCTTTCTCCCTCTGGACTCAGCAAGTTTTTTGCAGTAGAGCGTGCGCATCGTGTGCCCGGTGGAAAGCCCAAGCCGGGCGCTCCTCCGCGGCCCATCATTGCAAAACTCTTCCACTTCAGAGATCGAGACGCGATCCTGCAGGCATCGAGAGTACATGGCCCGGTAAACTTTGAGAACTCCTCTGTCAACTTCTTCCCGGACTTTACTCAACATGTTCAGAGACAAAGGATGGCTTTCCAGGGGGTAAAACGACGTCTTCGGGACCTTGGTCTGAAGTATGCAATGCTTTTCCCTACTAGGCTTCGAGTGGAGTATGAGGAGCGGACTTTCTTTTTTGATCGGCCGGACAATGTAAGTGACTGGCTGGGCACCCTCCCTGGCCGAGGTGATCGGACGGAGCACCCTGGCGGTGCCGAAGGTGGTGAGCCTACGCAGAAGTGACTTTTTGGTCCCTGACCTCCGAACATTAGACATTTCTCAGCTGGGTACTATTTCTTTTCCTAATATGTTTAATTGCGGTCCACGTCTGGGTGGCGGGTGGCGACGGGTCTCTTTCCTCCTCCGGGGTCTTTTTGTAGAGTGGGGTTCTTAGGGCGACAGGCACACTGCATGTTGGGGTGGCTTTTTGGTCTACTGCAGGGGTGCAGGGAAGGGGGAGTTGTAACAGGTGTTGGTTGGGGGGTGGGATGGGGTGTTCTGGTGTGTGTTTTTTTCTCCCAAGGCGACAAATTGGTCTTTTCTTTGCTTCTGGTGTCCGGCTCTTGGTGGGGTGACCTATGCATCACTTGTGGGGATGGTGGGTAGTGGGTTGAGGTTGGTATCATGGAACGTCAATGGATTGGGGGATCGTATCAAACGGGGTGTTGTGTTGCAATATTTGCGTCGTTTGTCTCCTGATGTGGTACTCTTGCAGGAAACACATTTGGTGAGAAACGTGTGTCATGCTTTAAACAGGTGGGGTTACCGACTGGTTGCTCACTCGGGGTTTACCACTGGTTCCAGAGGGGTTGGTATTTTGATCCGGTCCTCTCTCCCAATTGAGATAGATAATGTTATCCTGGATGACAGAGGGCGCTACGCCGCTATCACTGGTAGGTGGGAGGGTAAAACTCTTTCCTTGGTTACAGTATACATTCCCCCGGGTCTCCAGACCTCTACTTTCTCGGATGTTGGCCGGATGCTGCTGGGCCTCCCTGACAGTCTCCTCCTTTTGGGCGGGGATTTTAATTCTGTGCTTTCAGGCAGTTTGGACCGCCACCCTCCCAGGACACTTCCCACTTCCCAATCTTGGCTTGGTGGGTTCATAGACACTTTTGGCCTGGTGGACTGCTGGAGGTTAATGCACCCGACGCAATGTCAGTACTCTTTTCACTCCGGGGCTCATGGGAGTCTATCCAGGCTCGATTATGTCCTTATGCCCGCGGTCTAGTCTTCTTACGTCAAGGAGATCAGACATTTGGCCCAAGGCATTTCTGATCATTCTCCTTTGTGGCTTAGTTTTGACACGGGGATACACGCCGCAGGGCGGATCACCCCTATCAATCCATGGTATTTGCGCAACCGCAAGACCCGTAGCAGCCTGATAAAGTCACTAGATTCTTACTTCCTGGAAAACGAGGGGTCTGTCTCGTCCTCTGTGTCCCTGTGGGAGGCCTTCAAAACTGTCATTCGTGGTCAGGCCCTATCCTTAATAGCCGAGACCAGGAAGGCCCAAAATATGGAGGTTGAGAGTCTGGAGGCAGAAATACTTGAATTGGAGGCCGACCTGGAATTAGGCGTCACCCGGGAGAAACTCCACGCCCTCAGTTTGAAGCAGTTTGATTATAAATCCCATGTTACGGATGCTGCCAAGACAATGTTCAGGGAACAGCAGGGTAGATTGTATGATGTTGATGATAAGGCGGGTAAATTGATCGCATGGCTTGATAGAAAGGAAAGAGCGAATTGTGTGGTTCCCGTGCTACGGACTTCGGATGGTGTGTGCGTGACTGACCCTGGCGAGATTGTGGAATGGTTTGCCGATTATTTTCGTGTGGTTTACTTCCCGGTGTCCGACGGAGATGAAGATGACTCTCGTTTGCTGCTGAGGGACATTGCTTTGCCTTGTTTGTCTGAGGAGGACCGAGAGCGAATGGAGGCCCAGTTGTCGGTTGATGAGATTGCTACCGCAATCCGTTCCCTCCGCTCTGGTAAGGCCATGGGCCCTAATGGCCTACCTGTCGAACTTAATACACTGCGCCCGAACAAAGTTGCGCCCTACCTTCGCGCAATGTTCAGGGAGTCACGTGAGCTTGGCGCCCTCCCTTGTGATCAGCGTTTGGCTACTATAGTTGTGATTCCTAAGGAGGGCAAGCCTCGTGATCGCTGTGCGTCGTATCGGCCTATTTCCCTACTGAATGCCGAGCCTAAGATCCTTGCCAAGGTCCTTGCCAATCATTTACTCACGGTAATTTGTGACCTGATCCACCCGGATCAATCCGGTTTCATTCCGCACCAAAACACTGCTCTTAACTTGCGGCGCATACACGGTGTTCTCGCTCGGGCGGAGTCCCTATCGGAGCCGGCCATCTTGGCTTCCTTGGACGCCACGATGGCCTTTGATACGATTGAATGGCGATATCTTTGGGCCACTCTGGCGAAGTTTGGTTTCGGTGCGGACTTTATTAGTTGTGTTAAACTCTTGTATTCGTATCCGTTAGCTCAGGTCGTCGTCAATGGCAGAGTGTCCCGGTCCTTTGCTCTCGGCAGGGGTACGCGGCAGGGATGCCCGCTGTCCCCCTTGCTTTTTGCTCTTGCTCTCGAACCGCTCGCAGCCTGGCTCCGTTGGGAGCCGTCGATAAAGGGCATCCAGTGGTCCCCCGATTTTGAAGACCGTGTTTCGTTGTACGCCGACGACATCCTTCTATACCTTACCTCCCCTCGTAAATCCCTTAACGTCCTGTTCGATGTTCTCACTTCTTTTGGCAAGTACTCCGGCCTGATTATCAATTGGTCCAAATCGTGTGTGTATGTCATCTCGGGCGGCCTTCCCCCCTTACCGGGTAGGTTTCCCATTCAAATCTCGCAATCGGGCTTCAAGTACTTGGGAGTCTATATATCGTTGGACCCGGTTGCCCGCTACGAGCACAATCTCCTCCCTCCTCTCCGACGACTGAAGGTGGACGTGGCTCGGTGGCGTAAACTGCCGTTGTCGCCACTTGGTCGAGCGGCACTCTTTAAAATGATGTCTCTGCCCCGCTTTCTCTATGCGCTTCAAAATTCTATTGACGCTATTCCGCCGGCGTATTTTCGGGAAGTGGAAGGTTTGCAGAGGAGGCTCGTTTGGGACGGTCGTGCTCGCATCGCTCTTGCAAAGCTCACTCTTCCATGGTGTGACGGGGGCATTGTGCTCCCGGACATCAGGAGGTATTACTGGGCCTCTCAGTTGTCCGCCATCAACCATGCCACGTATGAACCCGGTCCGGCTCCTGCTTTCGAGATGGACAAACATCAGTTGCCCGGTGGTAACTTCAATAGAACACTCTACTCTCGGACCGCGGGGAGGAACCTCACGGGACCCACTAAGATTGCGGTGCGAGTGTGGAAAGATGCACATGCGGCTATGGAATGGAATGATCGATTGACGCAAGCGACCCCATTGTATGCATCGGAACGATTGGGATGCCTCTGGACAACGAAAGGTTTTGAGAACTGGGACATGATTGGTATCAGCAGAGTGGGTGATCTTTGGGTGAAAGGCGCGGTGAAGACCTTTGCGATGCTTTAAAGTGAGTACGAGTTGGGGGAATCGAGAGTTCTTCAGATATGTGCAGGTTCGCCACGCTTTGCTGTCTGTCTTCACAGCTGGTGATTCAGTTCCTGAATCCTCCCCACTCGAGGACCGTATACTTGATGGTCATCTGCCCGATAGTACAATCTCCTTGATCTATAAGAAACTAATTAACAATCGGGCAGAACTTCTTGTACGTCTCAGAGAAGTCTGGTCCGTAGACGGGTTGGAGTTGGACGACGAGGACTGGCAGGCCGCCTTATCCTCCCCAAAAGAGGTCGCCATTCCGGCCCGTCTCCGTCTTGTCCAGCTCAAGATTCTCCATCGTGTATATGTTACTGGTCCTCGTTTGGTTGCGATGGGTTTTTCCTTGGATGGGTTGTGTAAGCGTGGATGTGGTATGAGTGCTACCTTTCTCCACATCCTCTGGGAGTGCCGTGAGGTGGCGGCGTATTGGCAGCGGGTGCATGCGGTCATGGAGTTTGTTACCGGGGTTGCTCTGCTGCCTGAGGCTCGTAGATGTCTCTTGAATGTGTGAGAGCCGAATGATTACAACATTGCCCAGGCCCGGTGGGCGGCACTGGGGAACATGATTGCAAAAAGAGATATTGCGCAGTTGTGGGGTTCCCCACGGCCTCCCACCGTGTCGGCATGGAAGGAGAATATGGACTGGTGCATGTTTAGAGAGAAGACGGTATATCTGGCTAGGGGCAAGCCTTGGGCGTGGAGTAAAACCTGGGGTCAGTGGAACGCCTCCCGAGGGAACATTTGCTCACCCCCCCTCGAAGACACTTTGGACATTCCACCTTCCCCCTGATCCGGAGGTTCCTGGAACGATTTATTCCTTTTCTCCTATTGTCTGACTTCCCCACTGCCTCCCCCCAACTATCTTTCATGCCCTCCTGATTCGTTGTTTGGTACTGTGGGTCCCCCCCCATCGGAGCTTGACATTGTCTATAACGTCTCTCGCCTTGAGTCCCTTTCCTTTGTTTTCTTTTTTTTTTTTCTCGTTTTCTTTCTAAAAAATTTAAAATTTCTATATCCTGCCTACATCCTGTGTTGCCGAAAAGGTATCCTGTGTTAAGTTAGACCACGGAAGAGCGGTCGCTGCTTTGTGAATTACATAAATGCCTCACATGTTCTAGCGGCCGGCCCTTGTGGTTGTAGGCCCATACTTGTAATGCTATTTTTGCACAATAAAGTATTTTTTTTTAAATTAAAAAAAATAAATAAAAGGAGGGTTAAATAAAGGGTTTAATTCAGATTTTGTGGGTCTTTTGTAAAAGTCATCGCATTTTTTTCTTTAACAGGTCTCGATTTTACTATTTGTTTGCAAATCTTGAAGGCGCAAAATCCTTGAGGATCTAGATAGACATCATGGTTTGATGCAGCACTCACTAATTCCTTTGTGGTTGATGTACAGTTACAATTGTTTCAGGCTGGTACTGCCAAGAGTTTGACTAATTTTTGTGTGCCATCTCTCTACCAAAGAACATACCTGCAATTTATTAGTCCCTTCTACGGTAATCAAGCCCATTATATTATGTTGCTCTCTACATAAGCTATTTGCCCCTCAGGCCTGAGCAGACTAATTGGTAGTTTTCCCTCTCCCTGCCCGTTGGTGCCCAATTACCATGTTAATTTATACCCCATTGTAGGAAATCTGCCTTTGCTGCGTGGTCACTTTTGATGTTTTGCCCTTTGCTGGACCCTATATTTTTGCTGCCATTAGAACTCTGTGCACTTTACCCCTACTAACCGTTGGTGATGTACCTATGCTCACCCTTAAAACATAGTCGAATTGGCATATACCTACTTACTTATAAGTCCCTAGCATTTGGTACAAGGTGTATCCAGGGCATGGAAGTTAAACGCACTAGCGGACAGCAGTAGTTATTGTGCCATCCACTACCATGGCAATGCAAACATGGAGTCAGGCCTACAGTGTAGGCTGCTGCAGTTTTAAACCTGCAGCCCGACCCGTCAAAATTACCCTTTTTGACAAGAGAACACCTCAGTTTTAAACATTAACAACTCGCCCCATGTAAGCATTTTAGCCTACAAAGAAGGGCGCACAATTAATATTACCATGTCCTTACCACAACATGGCCCAGAAAGGTAGCTTTGCACTGTAGCAGGCCCAACTGTCCTATGTATAAAACCAGAGAGCTTTAGTAAAATATTAATACTGTATTGAGTGAATGGGACCAGCTACAAAAATATTTAAACAACTATTTTTAATAGAAAATAAAAATCCAATTCAATTGGTGAAGTCGGATTTGAATAAATATTAAGGAAAAGTTACTTCAGAACCTTTCCTATAGCGGACGTTCCTGGGGGCTAATTTACACTGGCTCTCCATCTTCTCCTAGCCAGTTATTAGCCTTGAGTAGTGATGATAAAGGTGTGAAATACCTCCCAGGAACAAGAATATGCTGACCTGAATGGGCAGAAAAGACTCCTCTGAACGCCACAGAATATGAAGGATGGGTGCGGTGCTGTGGGCATCCTTTTTTACACTACAGTGCAAAATCCCGAATGACAGGTCTGCTGGGTTCACATAACACTTGGGGTGTACTTGTAAGGGAAAGAACAGGATGCTAAGACAATTATTGTGTATTCACTGTCTAGTTGCTAAAGGACCCTGCTTTTTTTCTACAAGACTTCTGTCTCTAGGTTTGTTGTGGGTTCAGTTCCAGCTCCAAACTGGATATTCGTGTTAGATGTGGGAGGACAGTAGGATTACCATTGCACACTTCCCACACACATCCCAACCGAACCCTCAGGGCCCAATTTAGTGTGGCAGAAGACTTTTCTCATCTTGAAAATGACTTGACAAATTGTATTTTGAACCTGTTTGGAGTAAGGCAAACAGGAACTACTAACAAAGTGGGCATGGCTGGAAGATCTACCCCATTAGTTTAAGAGGAGCCAAGAGTCACCTCACCCACTAGCTCAGGCCAGGTATACATGCAGTATCTCCAGGCAACCACCTCAGAACTTGTGAAAGATCATAGGAGAGCTTGACCTTCTGTCTGTGAACCGAGAAGAGCCCTGGAGGACTGGGCCTTCTCCCTCTTGTACCCAGAACAAAAAGTTGGATTCCAATGGTCAGTTGACTAACAGGGAGACAACAAGCTGCAACAGGCCTTTTCTTGGAACTACCCAGCTGACCAGTGGCAACTGGACATGGACTGGACCATGTTATTAGCCTCTACCTGTGAGTTTCAAAGTGCCTCCTTGGAGGTTGCTTGGGCCTTAGAAGTGTACTCCTGTGGTTGGTTGGGACATAGTCTGTTAAGACAGAAGGCAAAATCTTTCACTAGGACGAACCTGGTTGGTGTATCCTACTTATGCCCCAATTAGTTTAGTCTCATATTATGCCTAGGTCCCCTTCTGGTGTGACCATTCACGATCATTAGTGCTTTGTGGCACTATTTCTACTTTAAAAGAAATTCAAAAACTCATAACTCTGGTTTCCCTTATTGGATTTTATTTTTTTTATAAATCTTTTTATTATAAAACAAATCAACATTACATATCATTTTACAACATGAGCAAGAGATTATACATCATCCAATTTTCCAGCCTTGGTTACAGTGAATCAATTTCCAATATGCGAAACATGACAATTATCGGATTTCTAGAGTCTCATCGCTGTTTAGGGGAGCTGGCAGGGTGCAGATATCTCTCTATACAAATTCTAGGGCCCCCACACTTTGCTCCACTTCCCGGGACACCCCCATGCCACATAACCCTTTTTGGATTTTTTTCATTTGAGTATTTTTTTTTATTACATTTTACTCTATTTTTCTAATTTGGTTCAGAATTGTTATTGTTTTGCATTTTGACTTCATTATTGTTTCGGTCCTGCATAAATACTTTATACATTACCTTAAGTTAAGCCTGTCTGCTCTGTGCCACAGCTACCCGGGGTTTGAGCTCAGGTTAATTTAGAAACGTTTAGGGTTCACCCTGACAACTGTTGTGAGTATGCCTTGAGGTGGGTAGTCATTCACCCCAATTTATTCTAATGTTTACACCCATGTTTTTGTTACTGTCGTTTTGTATTCCAAGTTTTACATTATCACTATTTAGAATGCAGTAGCAATTACATGTCCCCCAGGAAATATGCTTATTAGCTGCAGGTTATGGATTTAAGGTAGACCCTGTAAGGGTTACAGATTGCTTGATGTAGATTGTTAAAGTGACCCAGATAAGGCAATGTATTGTCCAATAATTTAAACTTAAAAAAAGTATGGGTTGAATTTTCCTTTAAAAACACAGGGCCATACTAAAATGGTTAGGTACTCAGGAAATTAATAAAGCTTTACCACAAGAAACACACTTACTGCAGTGCGATATACCTATGAGGCCACCACTGTATCCCTTACTATTTGACTCTTTATCTCCATTGAAAACAAATATGCCAACACTATGTAGAAGAGGAGTCTCATTTACCTTCACCAGGATGCAGTGGGGTGTAAATGGCAGATATCTCCTCACAAAGGGTATATTTGGAACCAAAGAACATATGAACTTCTATGCCTGAATGAGAATAAAGAGAATTTTATCCAATTTATTCCTTCATTTATTTATTTATTTTTTTATTTATTGAAGTTTTGTATAGCGCTAGCTGGACCCGAGGGTATCAGAGCGCTTCACAGCAAATAGAGAGATGCAACCAGGGCAATAAGCATAGAAAACAAGAATCGGAAACGATAGGAGGGAAATATAGCCTGTACACCAACAGAACAACAACAATGATAACGTAGTAAGAGACGGAGTTCGGGGGCGAATCAGTTAGTTCTGAGTTCCGCAAAGGCTATCAGATTTCTGCTGTTGGGAGATGGGCTTCTCGCTAAGCACCGGAGCGTTCAAGGAAGAGGGCTTTAAGTAGCGTTTTGAATTGTGGGAAGGAGGCGGTCGTTCTGATATGTGGGGGGATGGAGTTCCAAATCCTGGGAGCGTTCCCCGCAAAGGATTTGTTTGAGGTCTTGCGTTTCTGTGATTTCAGCGGGATGAGCAGGAGTGTGTTGGAGCTTCTGAGGTTCCTGGATTGTCCAGCCCTTTTGAGTTTTGAGGCCAGGTATTCTGGTTTGCCTGTATGCAGGGCTTTATGTGTGAGGCAAGCTGTGCGGAAGTTGGCTCGTTGGTTAATCGGGAGCCATTTCAGTTCTTTGAGTGCCGGTGAGATGTGGTCAAATTTCTTAGTTCCTGTGATCATTCTTGCGGCAGCGTTGAGGGTGGAGTTGAGGGGTCCCAGGTGTGACTTGGCTGTTCCAGTCAGTACAGCAATGCCATAGTCAATTCTTGAGAGCACAAGTGCCTGGGTGGCATGTTTCAGATCTTTGGGGGGGAGGAAGGGTTTAATTTTGTAGAGAAGTTTCAAGTTCAAGAACGCGCTTTTGGCGGTATTGGAGATGTGCTTCTTCATGTCCAGTTTGCGGTCGAGAGTGATTCCTAGTGATTTTGATGAGTCCGTTGGAGTAAGAGAGATATTGAGGGCATTTAAGGCTTTGAGCCATTCCACTATTTGTGGGTTTTCATCTTTGTTCGAAATTAGGAGGACTTCCGTTTTCTCTTCGTTCAGTTTGAGGTGGTTGGCTGAGAGCCAGTGTTGAACCTCCATGAGTGTGGCATTCAGTCTGTGAATGTCAGCGATCGAAGTGGTTTCCAAGTAGAGTTGCGTGTCATCCGCGTACAGGTGGAAGGGGATGTTAGAGTTCCTTAGGAGAGAGGTGAGGGGTTCCATGTAGATGTTGAAAAGTTGCGGGGAGAGTACTGATCCTTGGGGAACACCTCAGTTGATGGGGAGGGGGTCTGACTCGAAACTGTTGATCTTTATTCTTTGAGAGCGTTTGTTAAAAAAGGAGGCGAACCATTTTAGGACTGTGTTTTCGATGCCCGCTCTTTCTCGGAGGACATTAAGTAGGAGGGAGTGATCAACTGTGTCAAACGCAGCCGAGAGGTCAAGGAGAATGAGGAGGCTACATTGGTTGGAGTCAAGTGACATGTGCAAGTCATCAAGGACATTTAGGATAGCGGTTTCCGTACTGCAGCCCTTTCTGAACCCGGATTGGAGAGGATCCAGTAGGTTAGAATTCTCTAAGTGTTGGTTTAATTGTGAAAGCACACATCTTTCCAGAATTTTGGCTAGGAACGGAAGATTCGAGACCGGTCTGAAGTTGTTCATGTCTGTGAGATCAAGGCCGGGTTTTTTGAGCAGAGGAGTGACTTGTCCTAGTTTAAGGCAGTCAGGGATGAGGCCCTCGCTTAAGGAGCTATTGATGATCTTGCCCCAGATTGGGGCTAGGGTGAGCTTCAGGTCCTTGGTCAGTCTCGAGGGAAGTAGATCGAGAGAGTGAGAGGAGGGTTTCGCTGCGTCGATAAGATTGCTTATCATTTCAACCTCGACCGGCTGGAAAGAAGACCAGCGGAAAGATGAGGTTACTGGGGGGTTGTGGATGATTGCAGTGCTCTGGATGAAGGAGCGATCGATTTTGGCGATTTTTTCATTGAAGAAGCTTGCGAAGTTGTCGCATTGGGTTCTGGAGGCAGCTAAGTTGGCTGCCTTGGGAATGGAGGTTTGGTTTCTAATGATGTCGAAGAGTTCCTTGGGGCGGTTTCTCGCATTGTCTAATGCAGAACTGAAGAAGGAAGTCTTCTTACTTTTGATGTGAGTATGGTAGATTTTGCGGGCTGCCTTGAGTTGGTCCCGATGCATGGCGGAGGGGTTGTTTCTCCAAGTTCTTTCCAAGGATCTAAGGTGTCTTCTTTCCTCATTAATGTCAGTAGAGAACCATGCTCTGGAGGGGATGCTTCTGGGTTTTTTTAGTTTCAGAGGTGCCAGCTGATCTAGGACGAGCTCTAGATTGGAATGGTAGAGCGAGGTGAGTTCCGAGGTAGAGAGGGGCTCCGACGTGTTCGAGAGGAGAGTGCTGAGTCCTTCCTCAAGCTTGTCTCGGGGAACTCTGGAGGTGTTCCTGACCCATTTGGGGGGGGCTTGAGTGGGTGGGAGTGACACAGCCGGCTGGATGATATGAAATAAAATTATGTGGTGGTCTGACCAGTCCACCGGGATGATGTGGTCAATCGAGACTGCAGTTTTGTTCGCAATGATGGCATCCAGGGTCGCTCCTCTGTAGTGTGTTTCTTCTGAACAATGTTGGACCAAGTTGTTGTCTTGTAGAAGGGTGTTGAGAGATTGAATCAGCGGGTTTTTGTGGTCGTTCCATCTAAGGTTGAGGTCGCCCATAATAAGATTGTCGTCGCCATTAAGTGCGGATTGGGTGATCAGATCCGATAACTGAGCTTTAAATTTGTTGGAATTGCCTGGGGGATGGTAGAGGAGGTTGCACTGACGAGAGCTATGACCGTGAGATTTGATGTTGACCGACAGGCATTCGAAGGAGCTGTGCAGGTAGGAGGGAGCTTCAGAGACTGCGAGGTTGCTTTTGTAGATGATCGCTATGCCGCCACCTTTGTGAATGGGCCTGTCTTTGCGGATAATTGAGAAGCCGGGAGGCACCAGCATATCCAGAATGGGGTGGGATAGGGAGTTTAGCCCCGTTTCAGTTATGAAGGCTACATCCAGGTCATAGGAGAGGATGGATTCAGCTATTTCCGTTGCATGTTTGACTGCAGACCGGCTATTGATAAGCATGCAATTCAAGTGGGGCGGGTCTTCTTTTGCTTTCAGATTGTCAGGGTTGGCTCTGGGAATGGGGGACAGATAGAGTGGGGGTCTGACGGTTCTACGGGAGGGCAGGTCCCTACCTACTCCGGTGATGACTTGGATCGAGGAGGAGAGGGTCGAATTCACGGGTGGGGCCAGGGCAGGCTGGTTCGGGGGGAGTTCGTATGAAGCGACGAGTGCGCTCACTTCTAGAGGGGAGAGGGAGGTTACGTTTCTGCTGGGAATGACTGCTCGCGGCTTCGTCTGGACTTTCGTGAGAGGAGGCAGGGCACAAGGGAGAGTATGAGCCTGGACGGTGCGGGGATAGTCATTCCTAGGGGGAGGCGGGGGGATGTGGGGTGGGGCGGAGGGGGAGGGGGGTAGCTGGAGATTCCCGAGGGCAGAAAGGGTTTCCTTCAGTCCTAGTATCAGGGTCGAGATCTGTGCTTCAACAAGGTCGAGGCGGTGCGATATCTCGAGTGAGGGGGGGAGAGGAGGATCAGTGAAACTGGGTCCTGGGTGTGAGGGGCTTAAGGGCGAGTTTCCACTGGGAGGAATAAAAGGACGGGAGGTGGCAGGATCTGGATTAGGGTTAAGTTGTGAGAGGGCTGTTAAGGGTGTGGTTTTGCGGTCCCTTCGGGGGAGGGAGATATCTTCAGTGGAGGGGGAAGTGAGAGCTAGAGGAGAGAGGGATGGCGGGTTAGGTGGTTGAGTGATGGGGTTGTCAGGTCTATATATCAATTGTGGGAGGGTTAAAGGGTGGGGTGGATTGCTGGCCAAAAGGGGGTGCGTGTTCTCTTCGTTAGAGGGTACAATGTGAACAAGAGGGGTGGGGATTGGTGGGGATGGATTGAGCGCTGGTGTTAATGAGGGGTCTGGGATCACTGAGGGGTGGAGGCAGAGAGCGGGTGATGCTTCTGGAGCTAGGGAATGGTCTAGGATCACGAGGGGGGGGAGGCTGGGAGTTAGTGGAACTTTGTGGGCTAGGGAGTAGGGGGGTTGGGGTCCTTTGGGGATGAGATTGGGCGCAATGGGGGGGGGCGGGGCTAGGGAGAAAGGGGGAGCTGGGTCTGGTGAGGACGAGAGATTGACAGGTTGGAGGGATAGGGACGGGAGGGGACGCTGGGGCGGGTCAATGAGGGCGTAGGACTGAGAGTAGGGGGAGTTACGGGGGCTGGGGAGGGGTGAGTTGGGGGTCCCTAGGGGGAGCGAGGGGGGCTGAGTGGGGGGAGGTTGGGTGAGGCGGGCGGGGGGCGGGAGTTGTGAGTTATGGGGGGCTAGGGCTGTCGGTAGCAGCTAGGTGGTGGAGGGACTTGGTAGTGTAGTGGAAGGACACTGGGGAGGCGAGTTCTGGAGAATGAGAGTTTGAGCGGAGCCGGAAGGTTGGGCGGGGGGAGTTTTGAGTGGGTAATGGGTGGTAGCCATCCTAAGAGTGGGGAAGAGAGAGTCAAAGAACTCTAGGTTCTCCTCTTTCGCCTGGATTAGAATGGTGCCGTTCCTATAAATGGTGATGGAGATGTCTCCTGACAGGGATAGATGATTCAGGGGGGTGATTGTTAGTTTGCGGTTGTGATCAGTGAAGGTGGTTTTGGAGACGGGGAGGGATGAATTAAAGATGGTGGCCCATACGTCAGGTCTGTTGGTGTGGAAAATGAAGTCCATTTTTTTCTGACCTCTAGTTGTGCAGTGGTAAATGTCAACAATTAGCGTTTCGGGGTGTTGCCTTATTATGTTCTGTTTGAAGCGTTTTTTAGATTTGAAAGAGAGGGTTCGTGGGAACGATATAGCGAAGGTGTTCGGTCCTTGGGGGGAAAGGAGGTTAGAGGAGGGGCCAAGATGAGTGACCGAGTGTGTGGCTGGGGGCATCTTGGCTGGGCGGGGGGAGAGGCTCAGCGGGAGTGAGGTGGAGGACAGAGGGGTGGAGGGTTAATTGGGGTGGTGCAGAGAGTGTAACGTGCTATGAGCTGGGGAGAGGTATATTTGCATATCATATTGCAGGATTTACACAGGTCTTCTGATAAATATAGAAGGGTATTTTAACACCACAATACACCCAAAAGAGGACTCTTCTGACTCAAAAAGTGGGCACTTCAACCCCCTGCGGGCCGTGACACTTGGACTAACCTATCTAAGTATGGCAGACACCAAGCGTCACATTCACTCAAATAATAGGAACTGTACGTTTTACTCTTACGTTCATAGAACATCCTCAAGGATGGATTACGTGTCTATGGAAGAGAAAGTCACTCACATCATCTTAACAAGTGAAATAGGGACACAGTTTTTCTACAACCATGCTCAAGTGATTCAGGAATTAAAAAATGCAGTGTTTCCTATGCAAACATACACTAGGCAATGAGGTATCAATGAGATAGCATTCCGAGACCCAGTAGTTCTTCCTTTGATTAGAGAAACTATAGAACATTACTTCTCGGACACAATTTGGGATGCTATCAAAGTGGGTATTTGTGGGAAACTCATATCCCATACAGCCACCTTTCACACTTGAATAAGGTAAGCAAAAAAGAATTAGAGAAAAAAAAATGGAGGCTTGAAACTGCACCATGAATGCTTGGATCTAGGCATATATACACAAGAAGCTCTGGTTCGCACAAAGTGAAATATAACTCATTTCAATGGGTGAGAAAGCTCGCAATATTTTTCAAATAAACCATCAAATTTATGCTACGGTTGATAAGGCTGATCTGCTTTTAGTCCATAAATTGGAAATACAATCTGCACACAGTCATTGGGCAGATCATTACACCCTTAGGAGACATAGCAGAGTCTCCCAAACATATTTCTCAATGCTTCTATGACTTTTCTGCAATTCTATCTAAAGGGAAGAAATAACAGACAATCCAAAACTATTACTTGTACAATGTTAAATCACTTCCTTTTTAACAAAAAATAGTTAGCATTTCTGACTATATCTCCCCTAATAAAGTCAAATTTGCCATAACAGGCCTCCCTAATAACAAGGGAACCAGGACAGAATAGGTTCATGGCCACGTATTATAAAGAATTGGGAAATGTCTGGTGAAAGTCCTTAACTTTTGCTTAACCTCTCACAAGGTCATTAATACAGTGACTGAGTCAGTAGCGATCCTTTTGTTAAAACCTATTAAAAACCCCAAAAACGTGGCTCATATCATCCCATAGCACTACTGAACGTCGATTATAAAAATTAATACAACATTCTGGTGCCTTGTTTAAAGGTCTTTTAGCCCATCCTGATTCACGCAACTCAATTGTGCTATATTAAGTATAGACAAGCAACGGACAATGTTAGTCTGCCCATGGACCTGGGCGCATGGTGTCCATAACAAAGTCTCAAATGCTCCTTATCTCGATGGATGGGGATAAGGCATTTGGAAGAGTCAACTGGAGGTTCCAGAAGCAGCTTTTAGATAAACTAGAACTGGGTCCCAACATTACTTCCTAAAAAATCCAAACATTAGACTTAAGATCAATGGTGCGCAGACTCCTAGCACAACACTCACAAGAGGTACACAACAGGGTTATGCCTTCTCAAGTCCCTATTTGTCCCCGTCATGAAGACGATGGTCCAAAAAATAACTAATAACCCCCTTATTCAACATAGAACCGTGAGTCCCAACAGATATAAATTGGCACACTTTGCAGATGATATCGTATGCTTCATAATGCAACCTGCGTAGTTCCTCCCACATTTATCTCCAAAACTCTGAGATTTTGACAAAGCCTCAGGATTCCTCATCAATTTCTCAAAAGCACAGGTCTGGGTATCCCAATGCTCACAGATGAAATTTGCCCACAGCCCATACGTAAGGATTTCAGACATCTTCCTCTCCTCATCAATACCAGGGAATAAAGCTCAATGCTTCTCTGAACCAGCTGCACTTAGCTCACCTGACACACTTCTGGATGTTCTTTTTAAGGATCTAGATTGTAGGGGCACATTGGACATATCATGGTTTGGGCACACTGCAGCTATATAAATGGATTTCCTCCAATGGTTGCTTTGTGCGCCAGACTCGCCTGCTAATATCACCCAACACACACAAAAACTTTCAGGGTGCATTATTAGCATGCATGTTGGATAATAAAGTCCCTATGAAATATAACTATATAAGTAGTTACCTATTTATGTGCCAAAAATATTTGTTTACCGTTCTAGCTCAATTATTTCTAGATTGATTCCCCTTGAGGCACAGGTGGCCAAATTGTCAAATAGCAAATCCACATTCTCTCTGGTACTCCATGACACTAAGTTCCATTTTCATAAAGTACCTGAATCTAATGGTAAAAATCAATGCCAAAGCCAATAGTTAAGCCTGCGGTGTTTTTTCCCAAATATTTGCAATATAAACGTTTTAAAAACAACAAGTAAAAATGACATCAACTAATGGTGTCATATGTTTAAAAAAAAAAAAGAGGAAATGACCCATCACAAAAGTAAACATGAAATGAAAGCACAGTTTTGAAACCAGCACGGACACTGAAGGGTCCTACTTTATAGGCAGTTGTGCATAAGCAAAATGCTTCCACTCAAAGTAAAAAGGGCCAATGGCTGTAGTGGGCTGACCCATTGCCTCATGCTGAATGCTGTGGTGGACGGAAACAAAATGTGAATGACACTTGATCAGATTAAAGGAGAAAGAGGGCGGACAAAAATCCCCAGTATGTGTACATATAGATGATTATTTTTTTTTTTTTTGAGAACAAGAGGTTTGCGAAACTGAGCTGTATCTAAGCCAGAGCTAAAAAAATGAATAAACAGAATTTCCCAAGATGTTTCATGAGCTAATTCATTCTGTGTGCGCTTCAAGCGTATACTGCTCCCGCAGTTCAGAACAGAAACTGCAACATAGGCGTAAAGACTAAGTTACAGCCTCCCCGTCATGCTCTTTATTCAAATTATTATTTACAGTCCTACTTCAGGGTACGCAATGTAAATCCAGACCGCTACCGTGTCCACAAACTGGTTCTAGTTGGTAGGTGGATGGTTTACTACCTTCATATTCCCTCATTCTAGATTTGGTTAATGGGTTTTGCTTTCTACTAAAACAACTCCCTACATGTATCTAAAATAAATCTAAATTCGTCTTCCAAGCAGTGCAAACAGTAGCATACCACAAGCTTAAAAGAGATTTCTGGTTTCAAAACAAAAAGTGACAGTGGCTTGGAAATGGATTGTCAACATCTAGTGCCAAATGGCTCTACTGCTTTGGGGCTTCAATACCAACCATAGATTCTACCCTCCCTTGACTCTCTTGCGAGATTAACAATAGATAACGTTGCTATCTTTTCACTGTGCAGTTGAATTCATTTTGTGTACTTCGACAGATGATCTCACACAGAATTGATGAAAATCTTAAAACCTGAATAGACAATCGGGCTACTTAGCTGGAAACAGGAAAATGGCATACCAGGGGTTTATCCAGCAAGTCACTGGGATTTGACTGCACACAGTACGTTGAAGGAGGTTTATGAACACCAATGGGAGAGCCCATAAAGAGCTGTTTCGTTGACCGAGCTATGATATTAAAAAAAAATTGTCAGATCCTAACTGTTTAATAGTGATAAGAAGCTAATTGAGGCCAACACCATTACTTTCAATCAAGGCATGAGCACAATTCAAAATCTGTTCTAACATATTTTCTTAAATGTGTCTTTTCTATGCTTGTCAATCCTCTTCTCGTATTTAACTAGTAAAATATTAAGACAATAGATTCTGTAGCAACTGCATTACTCTTTATGTGCTCCGATTAGAGCGTGTGGCAGTTTCAAACCCCGAATTTGACGATTGTGAACTATCTTCACACTTTCCAAAACGCTTCTTTCACTGATTAAACAGCAGAGGCCTCCAAGACAACAACGCCTTGCGCTGCCCTGCATTTAAGACTGAATAAAGGTGAACATCATTATAAAAACAGAATAGTCCAGGGACAGCGTTTTAACGCAGTTACTGTAGGAAGAGTAAATCTGTAACGGCGACATCGTGTTTGATGCTCCCTCTTATTCGGAGGCCTGCCCCAAAGGTTGCAATAAAATGTCTCTTATCATTTACAGCTCTGTGTTACACTTTCGCCCAAAGCTTGAGGAGGAACCTCTACACATGAAGACAGGTTGCAGAAAAGAACAAGCGTTTGCAGTGTAATAGGTCTCGCATTTACGAGAGTTTGAGCTATTGGCATTGTAAAGTTGTCAAAGCCCCCATGCCACACTTTTAAATACATGAAGGCCACGCCCCCTATCTTTAAAAAAGCTGTGTCAAACAAAAGGGATATGGCCGCTATTAAAGTGAAAAAGCTGCATGGGGACTTTTACACAAAAAAAAAAAACATCCGTTTATCAAACATGCTTTTTTTTTTGTAAAAGCCCCCCTGCCACGGTTTCACTTTAATGGTGGCTACGCACCTTTCCTTAGACACTGGTCTTCTAAAGAAAGGGGAGTCGCCTTCATGCACGTGAAAGTGCTGCATGGGGGCTTTGATAAAAACAATACAATAGGTCTCGCATTTGCGAGAGTTTAAGCTACTGGCTTTTAGCTTTCCTGGTCATATATAATCACAAGACTCTTCCTTGATATTATGTGCCATCTGGGATAGATACATTGTGCTATTTGGGTTAGACACATTTCACTATTTTATTTATTTATTTATTTAACTTTATTTTTGATCATGCAAGTAAAACATAAACATTCCCCCCCAAATGAGGCATCACACGGAACCGTTGCATACAGGACGACAACCTCATTAAGGCACAATAGGGATCAATGCGCCGCTGATCCTCGGTTAGACGTTTGGGCTTGTAAAAGCAATCTTACGTTATGAACATGTTGGGGCAGCTGTGAGTTTAAGGCAACGGCGATCGCACCAAGACAGTCCGACTCTGATCTTCCCCAATACCCTCCCCCTCCCCCTCCCCTTCAGTCCCCGATCCCTCAGGGGTAAACAGTTCTGAGCTATTCCCCTCGGAGTCACTCATGGTCAACCCAGCCGTGCACATCACTCTCCATGCCAATAGGTCTTCCTGCAACTTCCCATATCTACGCGTATATTGCATATGAGTCTCTTCTGCTAGCGTCCACTCCCAGACATCCCGCAGCCATGCAGAAATCTCAGGGGCCCTCCGCCCCATCCAGGTAATGGCTACCCTACGCCGTGCCAGGACCAACATAAGCTGCAATAGTTTATAGGGGAACTTCCTCCTCCGAGGGACCAGAGCTAGCAAACAGTGGAGCAGTGTCAAGGTTATGCTAAGGCCGGTAGCGGCGGCTATCCGTCCCACCACCTGCGTCCAAAAGTCCCGCACCAAGGCGCATTCCCAGGCCAAGTGGAGAAACCCCGCTCCCTCTGACCCGCACCTAGGGCAAGTGTCCTACCTGTCTGGCACAATGCGCTGTAGAGAGACCGGTGTCAAGTATGTGCGATGCATGAAGTTAAAGTGTGTGAGCTTAAACCGTGCGTTACAAGAGACCTTACGTGTGAGACCCCTACACGCTTGCACTGCCCGGCATCCAGTGTCACCCCCAGGTCCTTCTCCCATGCACTCCACGCGGGCTGGACAGGTGGCTCCGAGTCCTGCCGGAGTGCGGAGTAGAGCAAGGAAATCAACCTGCGACCCCTACCACAGGTGAGAATGATGTTCAAAGTGTGAGAGGTCTTAGGCGCCTCCGGATACTGGGGCCACGTTTCTCTCACCACCTCCTGTAGACCGCGGTAATGTAAATATTGTCCTCCACCTAGGGCAAAGGCCTCCACAGCCTCCTCGTAAGAGACAAACGAATCGCCCGGATACAGGTCCGCCAGAGTATCGCAGCCTCCTGTCTTCCAATCTCGAAAAGACATATGTTCCTCCATAGCTACAATAGGCGCCAGAATCCAAACCGACAACTCCCTATGGAAGGAGGCCCGCCGCAGAATCCGCACCACACATCTCTGCCAGAGTGCAGTCGTATGCCGCACCACATAAGGAAGAGTCGCGTCCGCTCCCCTACCCTTCATCAACGCCACCTGTAGCATCTGCCCGGAGGCTCTCCCGGCCAGCAGCTGCATCTCCCACCCCTCCTCATCCACGAACCACCTCGCTGCCGGCAACAAGTGCGCTGCATAGTAATATAATTCAAACCTCGGAGCCTCCAGCCCTCCTTCCTCCCAGCTCCGAACAAGGGTGTGTAACGCCACCCGGCTGCGTCGGCCCGCCCAGAGCAGCGATGTCAGTAAGGTATTAAGGGTGCGGAAGATTCGCGGTGGGATAGGGCAGAGTGAATTCCGAAGGACATATAGTGTCCTAGGAAGCATCACCATTTTTGCGACAGCGAGCCTACCCATAAGGGAGAGCGGCAATGTGTTCCAGAAAGTTACCGAGCTCTGCAAGGAGGTAAGTATCCGGCCTATGTTCCGATCCAGCAGCTGCGAGTCTGTCCGGGCCACCTGAACACCCAGATGGTGAAAGGCCTCCTGTTCCCAGCGCAGTCCAAGATCTGGAGCGCCCGTCGTCGGGTCGTCCCCGTATCCCGCCAGCGGGAAGATCAAGGATTTGACACGATTAACCCGCAAACCCGACGCCTCTCCAAAGCGGTCGAGGTGCTGCAGTAGTATAGGTAGCGATTCGTCCGGCGCCCTCAGGTAAAAAAGAGCTTCATCTGCATATAAGGAGACCACATTAGACGTTTCCCCCACCAGGACTCCCCATTGTGCCATCTCCGCGCGTATCCTGACAGCCAACGGCTCTATCGCCAATGCAAATAGGAGCGGCGAGAGGGGACACCCCTGCAGCGTCCCCTGCCCGAGCCGCCATTCCGCAGAACGCCCTGCGCCCAACCTCACTCTGGCGCAGGGAGCCGTATACAATAGGCGAACCCAGCGACAAAAATTGGGCCCCAAGCCCACCGCCTTGAGGACCTCCAGGAGGTAACCCCAGTCAACCGTATCGAACGCTTTGGCAATATCGATAGATACGACAACCAATTTGTCTCCCCGATCGCGAACCTCATGTAGGATGTGCGTCAGCCGTCTCAAATTCATGGCCGTGTTGCGCCCTGGTATAAATCCGCACTGATCCAAATGTATCAGGTTCGTCATGTGCGGTGCTAAGCGGTTCGCTAATGGTTTAGTCAGGATCTTGACGTCCGTGTTAATCATCGTAATGGGTCTGTATGCCGCCGGATCGCATTTGTCGCCCCCCGGTTTCAGAATCATGCAGATCTCGCCTTGATTCACCTTTCTCAAAAGCCTCAAGGAACACCTGCAACAAGCCAGGGGCAACAGTATCAATGAAGTTCTGGTAGAATTCCGGGGGGAACCCGTCACTCCCTGGAGCTTTGGCCCTCGGGAGGCCAGCCACGGCAACCCGCATCTCCCCCATCGTCATCGCTGCGCCTAATTCCTCCACCTCTTCCCGAGAGAGGGTCTGCAGGGTTACATCCTGCAAGTACGGCCGGTACGAGTCTGCGGATACTGTGTGGTCAGCCGTATACACCGTCTGCAAGTGGGACTGTAGGACCCGAAGTAAGGCCTCCTCAGAGTGCACCTCCATGCCCATTGCATTGCGCAGCGCGATAATCCTCTCCGGGGCCATTTCCCTCCGTAAGATCCAGGCCAGCAGGCGGCCGTCTTATCACCCTCCCTATGTAGCCTCTGTCTGTATTGGCCCAAGGTATATTTATCAAGCCGGTCCAGGATATCATGCACACCTGCTCGGGCTACTCGCTCTGCCTCCTGTTGCGCCTCATCTGGGTCCCGCACTGTGGCTGGAGTCGCAGTCTGTCTCATCCACAGAGGAGAGACCAGTCATTACTGTCCTACCAGAGTTACAAGGTGCCGCCATCATTGCGCCCTTCTCCCATTCCATCTTTTCACCTCTGGGGTGGATGGCCCTTAAAGGTGCGCGCCCTGTCTGACCGGGAGGCTTGTGGGGCTGCTAGCATCGCCCGACAGCCAGCAGCGTGAAAGAGGCGAGACCAGCAGAATCCTCGAGTGGGGCTCTGTACGCAGCCTATTGCAAGTGCTGCTTTGCGTATTTTTATTGGAGTCACTTGGACAAGAGCACATCGCCTGGAATAGGCACACCTAGTGAGCTGCTGTGGCCCAGAAGAGAACTAGGAAAGGGGGGCTGAGCTCATTGGTGAACGTTTGACTGTGGATGTGCAAAATCACAATCTCCAGTATTGAGGTATGCATTACATCAGACTGGGACCAGGGTCAGCTGTTGGAATTGCCCATAAGTAGAGCCTCTGTTGTTCGACTGGTAGGTGCAGGCAGGCATCAGCCTATTGACTCATTGCGCGCCCCCTTTACTTCTTCTGTTGCATATGTGTGCTGGAGCGCCCTGTGACCTTGAACTTGCAACATAGTCTTCTGGGACGTGTTTGTGCCAGATTAACTTGCCGGAGGGGCTGCCCCATATCCAGCGAGGGAGATGTGGAGTCCTATCGTGATTATATGAGTGGGTCCCCCGGTCAGATGTGTATGGACAAACAAACCCAGAAGGGCCTAACTGCAGAGGAGGCATTGCAAATGTAATTTTGTCAGCGCAGCTGGCAGTGAGTGACCAATGGCTCGCTGTGGCTCTCTTGCTGGGAAGAAGGTAAACTATCGGACACATTAGACACCCAAGGTGGTGGGTAGCACTGGTTTACACCGGAGCTTGGAAAGGGGGACTGACCTCTGGTAAAACTGCAACATGGGCAAAGACAAGGCGTCTCGTTCCAGTGCTGCTAATACTATTACTCAATATACTATGCCATGCCACCCCACCGAAAGAATAATGTGGCAAACTTTTTCAAATGGTGACACAGAGACACCCAATGGAAATCTTGAGCTCTCCTGAGCAGAACCATTGCCAATTATTAAGGGTTCTGGAGAAGCATTAGAAAACAAAATAGAGACAGTGTTGATTGATGTTAATATTTGACGAGCTCATCTGACTAAAGGTCCGGATAAAGTAATGACATCAGAGGGCAATATAAAGGAATTACAAGGAGAGTTGGCCACCCTCAAACAACAAATCGCCCAGATGACTAAAACAAGTAAGGTGCTGGAACGTCGAGCAGAGGATAAGGAGGGTCGATCCTGGTGCAGTAACATCTGTGTTTTGGGATTTCCAGAAAATGTGGGAAAGGGGTCAAAGACAATTCCTAAAGGATTGGTTGAACACAGAACTTTGTCCACAGGGACTTTCGGACTTCTTTGTTGTATGAATAGCACACAGAGCTTTAGGGCCCCGCCTCTGCCGAGTGCCTCCTCAAAAGCCATAATTGCTAAAATCCTTAACTACCGTGACAGATACTGTATACTGCGGGCGGCCAGGTCAAATCCAAAATTTGGCAGCAGTACAATGACCATCTACTCAGATTACATCAAGCAGGTCCAAGAATGACGCCAGTCCTTCCTAGGAGTAAAACAAAAATTAAGGGAATTCCAGCTACATCACATGTTAATATATCCAGCGAAGCTAAAGGTCCTGGCTCAAGGAAAAGCACACTTCTTTGACACTCTGAAAGATGTCTGGGAATGGCTAGAGATCTGGGGGATGACCTGCCTCCACACTCATTCCGTGGCCAGAGGCGAACATGGGGGCACAAGGACCAAGGGAATGCAGCGTCGCTGTGGCTTGACCGGAGATGATCTCAATGCTATCCCATTAGGAGACAGAAGGGTAAGTATCAGTGAGGATGGCACCATGCAGCATAGCCCTGTGGAAGCACAGGAACAACACCACTGGATCGACCCTACTCAGGATTACCCGGGGCACTTTCGGTTGTACAGACACATATACTTTTGATGTTGACATTAGTCCTTTGAAGCAAATATGAATGCATATATGCATCTTCTGACCGCATGACTGCTGAATACAATAATTAGCCTTGAGAAAGCCCTGGCTCAAATTGCCACGAAAGGCAAAAGCTGTTCCTTTACTCTAAAAAAGTGCATTTCTTGCACAATGAAATGACAAAGTGGCTGATGCCAACAAAATTACTTCTTCTACTCAAATCGCTGATGATTATTGTCTTGTGTTACAAAAAAGGTATTATCCTATTGACTGAACTTGATTACGAGGAAAAGAGAAACACATGCTCACACCCCCACCATTACTCAACAATTTGAGGCTGAAAAGGTCCAGAGCCTTGAGCACAGTTTCTCTATCATAATAGGAATTAATATCCAGATCCAGGACCTCTGGACCTTCCTCTTTTGCTTTGAACTGGCATTGTAGACATGCTGCCAGAACCCGAGACATTGGATGTTGAGACAGCGAATTCTTCACATGACATTGTGCCAGACACTGCGGTTGTTCCGTACCTGGGAGATGTTCAAGGTTGAGAGGAATGTCGTAAATATAACTTTGCCTGAATTATTTGGTAGGAAAAGTGACTGGATGGAGAGTTGGTCAGTGGAGTGTAAATATCAGTTCCTGTTGGACTGATTGGAGCACTGTGTCCTGGTGCTTGCATGGGGGTGGGCATTGATAGTCATGAAGTTGACGTATATTGTCCGAGGGTGGGTTGAGCGGGGGGGGTTTATTGTGAATTGCACGTTATTGTTCTCATGTTTAGCAGTGATTGGAATGCACTGGAGCATGGTAGGTGGAAAGGAGGCGATTACCAATTATTTGCATCTAAGATTGGAGCAGATATTAAATTCCTGACATGGAATGTCAGGGGGTTAGGTACTTACATGAAGCATTACAGGGTACTAATGTTTTTTTAAACAACATAACATCTTAATAGTATGTCTGCAGGAAAAACATCTGGATGATGTGGGTGCTGCGCACTTAGCCAAGAAATGGCACAATCAAGTTTTTCACTGCTCCTACTCAACATGAGCCAGGAGTACGCTTATCTGGATGGCTCCCAGGATCTCCTTTTCTCTCATGTATCTGGAGGCGAGTGGTCGGTTTCTGCTTTTAAGGAGGTCTTGGATAGACTGAGACTGACAATCCTTAACACATATGCCTCTAAAACTGATTACCCATTTTTTAAATAATTTACAAGATATGTTAATGGAGGATATGGATACGAAACTATTGTGGATGGGCGGCTTTAACCACATACTGGCATCAGATCTGGACAGACACACACCCAGACTGGGTTCTAAACCGTTGATGCATATTATAAGTAATGAAGATGCTTGTCGTCGTAGACACCACCAAACACAGTGGGTATACACCTGCTATTCAGTTACTCACAACAGATACAGCAGACTTGACAGAATCCTAGTGTTTGACTTCCCCCAGAGTGGATAATATAGAAGTGGCCTATCTGGCACATCTTCTGTCTGACCACAACCAGTTAGCGGTGTAGTACACTGGGGGCTGCCATGTCAGAATCATGATCCTAGAGAATGGCAGTGGATATCCTGGAGGATCCAGTTAGAAGGAAAACACTCTTCCAGTCATTAACAGAATATATGACTTCAAATTGGGGTACGATGACTTAACATGCGGTTACAAAGGGAACTACAGGTGAAGGAGGGGTTCTTTCCGACAGAAGAGCAATCACACTTGGATGTAAACCACAGGAAACCGACTGTGCATGGGTGCATAAGTGATATTTGGGACCGCCTTGACAAATATATCCTTAAGCAATACAGGCAGTGACTTCCTAGGGAGGCAGACAAGTCCGGTCGCCTACTGGCTTGGATACTCAGGGAGTGTTCACCGCAGCTGACTAAATGTAAATGTAAATGTACAGGAATTTATGTAGCGCAAATCACCGAGCGGTTTCTAAGCGCTTGCTTAGGGAACCCGTCCTGGTATTCCCCTGTGAGATAACCCCGGCAAGGTATCCGCATGGTGAAAGCCAGGCATCCCGCCGCGAGGGGCCGTTGTGGAGATTAAGCAAGCTATTTCCCAGAGTCGCAGAGTGTGAACCCGTGAATCGAGCAGGCACCGGAGCGAGAATTGTCAAGTCCATGGACATTTTAGGACTTAAGACCCCGCCGAGCCAGGAATTGAACCCTGGTCCCGGGCTGACCTCTGCTTCCAGGTCTGCCTCCTCTAACCAGTGAGCCACACTTCTCCACTAAGCTGGTATTGGCAGATGGTGCAAGGGTTGCCACCAGGTCAGATATAGTAGAAGTGTTTAAACAACTCTTACAGCAAGTCTATGCTGCTGACCAGGATGTCACACCAGACCGCTATGTCCCAATTCTGGAAAGTCCACCAATTCCATAGCTCGACCCGCAAGCTGTCGAGGAGCTGGATGAACAAAGTGATCTTGGAAGAAATATGTGATGCATTGACCATGCTTCCTAGGGCAAAAGCTCTGCGTGGTGATGGCTTTCCATCAGAATTTTATCAGGTTTTCTCAGCGGTGGTAACACAGGGTCTCTGTGAGGTCCTACTAGATGCATCTGAGAAAGGTGTTTACCTACCACAATGAGAGAGGGAGATAATTGTATGTTCCTTAAGCAGGGTGGTATTGAGTCTAACCCTATTGCTTACTACCCACTTAATATGCTAAACACATATAAATATACTATGTGAACTACTCGCTAACCGTCTGGCGTCCTACATGCCCCTTTTGGTACATGAAGGCCAATGTGGCTTCATACCAGGTCGAAATACGGGCATGAAGGTTCGCAGGTTGATCCAAGTCCTTCACTATAGAACATATCGAGATGAGGGGATGACCTTACTATCTTTTGACCTGGAAGAGGCCTTTGACACTGTGGACTGAGGTTACTTGCAGGAAGTATTGCGAAGTGTGGACTTGGGCCCACAGTTCTGAGGATGGATCCGACTACTTTATACAGAACCTACAGCCAGGGTGTGTGTGGGATGGAGTCGATCACAATCATGGACTCTGACAATGGGGACGCATCAGTGCTATCCCCTCTCACCACTCATGTTTGTTCTGGCGATAGAGCCTTTGGCGGTTTGGGTGTGATGAGATTTGGCATGAATGGGGAATATGACTGGGAGAGGTCTGCCACACAATATCGCTATATGCAGATGATGTGCTTTTTTTAACATTTTCTCCCAAAGTGAAGCCATTCCTAAATTGCTCAAACTATTAGAGGAATTTGGAAAATGTTCATGCCTTCACCTGAATCGTGCCAAATCACTGATTTGCCCCCTGGCTACCAGACCCTTGGGGCACATCCCAAACCAGGGTTTACACTGGGAACTAGCTCATTTTAGGTATTTCGTTCTACAGGTGTCATGCTCTGAAACACAACAATGACATTGAATTGAATTGAATTGAAAGAGTATTTATATAGCGCCAGACTACTCGGAGGCCTCGTAGCGCTTCAGAACCAAGAGTGACAATTCAGTGAAGACACTAGTTGAAGAGATGTGTCTTCAGATGTTTGCGGAAGACAGTCAGGCTACGTGTCTCTCTTAAAGACAGGGGAAGGGTGTTCCACAATTTAGCCGCTAGGTGTGAAAAGGAGCGGCCCCCCCCATCTTGCTTTCTTTATCTTTCTAGTGGAGGCTAAAAATTGGTTGCTGGATGGAAGCGGCCTAGATGGTAAATAGAGTGGCATTAATGGGTGGAGAATTTTAGGGCCTGTTTTCCAAATGGCTTTATAGGCTATGCACAGTGTTTTGAATTGAATTCTGGCATTCATTGGCAGCCAATGTAGCTGACGAAGAGCTTGTTTGGCTGATTGTCTCCTAGGGACTTGGAGGAGTAGTCTGGCTGCACTGTTTTGTACCAACTGTAATTTGTTAATGGTGGACAGAGGAGCTCCCAGGTATAGTGAGTTCCCATAATCCAGCCGGGAAAGAATTAAGGCCTGAATCATGATTCTTCGTGCTACAAAAGGGAGGAGAGGGAGAATTTTTCGCATCATCCTTAACAGGCTGTAGCATGTTGATGATAGTATTGTGGCCTGGTGATTAAAGGTCAATTTGTCATCAAGCCACACTCCCAAACTCTTTATGTGCGGTTTGGGTAGTGGAGCTGGACCCAAACATGTGGGCCATGAGGGCATGTGGAAGTAGGGGCGGCATTGCCAAACAACATGATTTCAGTTTTTTCTCCGTTAAGACGGAGGCAGAGTCCTCCATCCATCCGGCTACTGCTTCAAGGCAGGGTGTCAGCCTATCAGACGAACCCGCATCTTGGCGCAGCGATACCACCAGTTGGGTATCGTCTGCGTAGCTGACGATCTTAATCCCGAATGGATGTACCTCAGCTGCCAACGGCTTCATGTAAATATTAAATAGTGTTGGGCTCAATGCCGAACCCTGTGGAACCCCACATTCCAACAGTTGAATAGATGAGACTATATCTCCCTCAAAGACTTGGAAATAGCGATCACTGAGGAAGGAGGCAATCCAATTCAGTGCAGCGCCCGACACCCCGCTCATTCTGAGGCGGTTGGTCAAGATGGAATGTTTGGCAGCGTCGAACGCTGCACTGAGGTCCAGGACAGGATGATAACTGCCCTTCCTCCTGAGTCTACCAATTTCCTTGCCTCTTCTGCTACTAGCAACAGTGCAGTCTCCGTACCATGGTTAGGTCGAAACCCAGTCTGGGTGTCATCCAACAGACTGTTTGATTCGAGATGATTGGTGAGAATGTTGTTTACATGTTTCTCCACCAATTTACTGTGCCATGGCAGGAGGGAAATTTAAACACAGACACTGAAGCTCAACCCCAGCAAGACTGAGTTGGTCCTGACAGGAGGGCCCTTAAATCCTTGGAGTCCTAGCTTCGGCCCCAAGCTCTTGGTCCCCCCCCTGTCCAGTCAAGTCTGTGAAGAGCCTTGGTGTCATCATCTCAAGTGATTTGTCGATAAGGCCTCAAATCAATTCCGTCACCTCGGCCTGCTTTTACCACCTACGCAGAATTGGTAAAATCCGAAGGTTTCTATCCTCAGAGGCTCTCATACTTGTTATTATGGCCCTTGTCACTTCACGCATTGACTATGCGAACAGCTTGTATGTGGGGATCCCCGCGTACCACCTTCATCGGCTTCAGCTGGTACAAAACCAGGCGGCCAGACTGGTTTTCCAACAGCCTAAGCACCAACACGTCATGCCCCTGTTGAAAAGACTGCATTGGCTCCCAGTTGCGTCCCGCTGTATCTTTAAAATGGGCTGCACCGTTTTCAAATCTCTTTCTGCACTTGCCCCAGCCTTTATCTCTTTTAGCCTCAACCGTCACATTCCCTCAAGGCATCTTAGGTCCTCTGCCCACAATCTCTTAATTACCCCCAGGTACAAACGCAAGAAACATGGTGGTGCCTGTTTTTCTTTTCTTGCTCCTTCTACCTGGAACTCTCTCCCTCTCTCAATCCGGCTTACTCCTGACTACATCACTTTTCGTAGAAATCTGAAAACCTATTTGTTCCAGCTAGCTTACGATTAATCCCCTCACTTACATCTGCTCCTTCTTTCCACTTGTCCCTGAGCGCCATGAAACCAATTGGTGTCCGTGCGCGGTGACAAGTCTTTTTAACATAACATAACATAACATAACATAACATAACATAACATAACATAACATAACATAACATAACATAACATAACAGTGGTCTAACAGCAATATGGAAGTCAAGGGCCATCTGGATCACACTAACACTTTCATTGATGGCCAGGCTTGTGGTGTCTAAATGTTGGTATTACCACAATACTTATATGCTTTGCAGAACTCACTCTGTCCCATTCCAAGGAGGAATTTCAATCAGTTGAACTCTGATAGAGGGTTCGGGAGCAGTAGGGGACTTGCCCTATATTGTGTGACATCAAGCTCATATAAGGCAGCAATTTGTAGTGTTGGTCCTTGGATATGCCCCTTTCCATGATGAATTACCTATATGGGTGTTGGTGCCTGTAAGACTGTTAAGGGACAATATGTCCTTTCATACTTGGAGATTAGACGGATTGTAGCCAGCTGGGAGATGTGTACACCGGAGAGAATATCACATATGAACAGCTCTGCAAACCTTTTGCTCTGCGACATGGTACATTTTTGCAATACGCTGACTTGAATGAAATTGCTAGAGTGACCAGGCCAACCTATCCCGCCTCGCCACGGACTAAGCAGACCTTACATAGCCTGCTGACATGCGGAGCTGGAAGACTACGGATTACTCAGATATAGAGAGCAAGGAGGGAAGATGTCATGGGTTTACCACCCGGCGGAGCGTGAGGCTTGGAGGATGGATTTAGGGGACACCCTTAGATGACAAACTTGGATCACTGTTGATGGGCTTATACACACGGTCTATTGTAATCCTCGCTTTAAACAAGTGCACTACAACTTCCTCCATAGAACTTACATGACGCCCAAAAATTTCCACTGCACATCTCTCTCATGGCCAGATGTCTGCCCACGCTGTAATGGATGGCGGGGCAGATTTGTTGCATCTTGCATGGCATTGCCTGATGGTGCAGACCTTCTAGACGCAGGTGGTGATTCAGTTGTAGAGGTCTACACATGTGCGGATTGATTGTCAGTCACTTCAATGTCTGCTGGGGTATACAAAAGAGGCCAAACGGGCGCAAGATGGGATATGAAGTCCTGCAGTTGGCTTTGGTACTAACCCGACGTAAGGTAGCCATCATGTGGATGGGACAGTGTGATCCCAAGTTTTAAAAACTGACTAAGAGATGTACGGGAGTGGTCCCTATCCAAGGAATCCCACATAAAATTACACAGACGAGAAGAGAAATTAGAGAATGGGCTGCAAATGTGCAGAGAGGTGTGTGATGCGTTTTTAGAACCAAATACGGGGTTGTCTGATGATCCCGACATAGAATGTGAGTGTGGAGGATGGTGTGAATGTCCAGGGTGCTGGGATATAGATGTGATGAAAGCAGAATGATGGGTACGAAAGCATGAAGTGTATGCAAGTAACCTGGCATATTATGTGTTGTTATTGCTTGTGTAGTTGCTAATTGGAAAGTGATGTTCCT
This sequence comes from Lissotriton vulgaris, assembly GCF_964263255.1. NCBI lineage: Eukaryota > Metazoa > Chordata > Amphibia > Caudata > Salamandridae > Lissotriton > Lissotriton vulgaris. Next base: position 617,228,054 of record NC_141691.1, on the reverse strand, counting down.
ATCCTTGTGCTGTAAAGTGATATGTGCTATTTCGATGCGGCTTCCATTTGTCAATAATCAAAACTGAAAAATAAAGGTTATTAAAAATATATATATATATATATAGAAATAAAACTAACATCTGTCTAGTTTGAGGGCACTGAACTGTAAGTCTGTTTGTCATAGAACTGTTACACATCTCTCCTAAGTAAACTGTTGCTAGACAAGAATGTGAAAAACCCCAAACTATTTCCGACCAACAACATGGCACACACTGCTGGCCTTTTTTGTGAGCTAAAATTTGGGCTCACGGTTTTTTTAGATATAAAATGTGAATAAGAAACTAGATGACAAATGTTGGCACCTGTAGTAGTCGTTGTTGAAAAGTACAGCACTTTTCTGCTACTTGTCCGCTATTTAGAAGGGAGACTCATTTTTTTTAACACAAAAGATTAATTTTTGTAAACTTTCTCTCCCCTAAAATATTACTTACTTCAAAGCAAATCCAGAGTTGATACAGTTCTCCCTTTTTTGAATAAAATATCCATCGAGTAGCCCCCAAATGCAGCTTATATACGGAAACATTCTTGGTTATTTGCTCCAATTAGCAGTTTTGACATTAAAAGTTTGTAATGTTTATATGTGTGTTTTAGCGGTTTAGAATAACCATCAGGCATAGAATGCCCTGTCTCCACCAATCATCACACCCCCCTTTTTTTGTCTTTGCATGGTATTTAATTATACACAAAATATATAACAGTTAGGTGCTACAAAGAGAAGGCACAGTTCTAGTGAATCAAGAGAAGGGTGATTAATAAGAAGTGTTATTTACAAAAGGACAAAACACTGTCAACCTAATAACAGTACGATTTTGGTTGCATTGGAGTTCAACAGTCAGCAATATAAAATGTCAATGTTTTGACCCCCTGATGTTAATTCTAGGGTCTTGATCAGGACCAAACAGAATAGTAGCAACCTACAGCAAACAAATCCAATCAAACGATCACTAGCCAGTATACATCATGTTAAATACACACAAAAACGTTATAAAAATGTGTGTATCAATTGTCTTACCCTGCAGGTACAATTTTTTTTAACCCCTTCGATGCTGATGACGAGCTCAGCTCGTCATCAGCTACGGCGCTCGTATGCTGATAACTTGCTGAGCTCGCCATGTAACGCGGGTTTTCGAAAAACCCAGCACACAGCGGGAAAACCGCTAGCGCGCAAAGGGTTAAACATGTGTTTAACATTTTATCTTACAGTAGTCCACATACATTATTAATATCTCCATAATACAGTACCCATTACATACATGATACAATCGTTCTTGGAGAAGTAGTATTACAAAGGTCAGTACACTAACCAAATACTCCGAACAGTCATTTCAACATTTGAATGGGCCAGCAGGTATGTATACCAACATTTAGAGGTACCTTATTCAGGCATTCCGGGGCCCCCACTTTATACGCCTGTTCCTCTGGCTCCTTGGTCCCATATAAACATACACCCTCTGAAGCATGCAACGTGTTTATGTCTGGGCATGTGGAGTTACCACCACTTCGTAACCCGATGGCCATATTAGTGATTAAAAACACATCAAATGAGGATTCGAAAAAAATCTGGGAAAGTAGTTGCCTGTCAGTGCCTAGTAGGGCACTATACATGTGCGGTGCATCGTAAATCTCAGTTAGTGCCCAGGTAAGGAGGGGAAAGGGAGAGGAAGAAAAAGGGTCGGGAAAGAAAGGGGGGGTAGGCAGGAGAACCCCCCCCCCAAACCCGCCTCACCAGTCATTCTCACATAACAAACCTAGCCCCTTCGGGGAGGGGGGGGGGAGAAAGGGGGAGGAGGGAGAGAGGGTGAAAAAATCTATTCCAGTCAGTCATTGCCTCTGGTCTCCGGAGAGGTGTTGCGGTCTCCGTTCGTGGCGCCCAGGGTTTCGGGGTGGTCCCATGCATGTAATATGTCTCTCCATTGATCTGCTATCGGACGCAGTCGCAGCCCTCTCTACTCTTACCTAAGTAGGGCTCTCTCCTCTGCCCCAGCCATGTTGTTACCTCCCTTCGCCACACCGTGGCTTGCGGTCCTACAGGCGGCATGCACCAGGGCCAAATCTATGAATCTATTTCCAGCTTTACGTTTGAGTGGCCTAGGGAAGAGTCTCAGCAGGCAGACCGCCACAGTGCAAGGAAGCACACGGTCTTGTGTATCGTTGAGCGCCTAAAGTACTTTGTGCCAAAATGTCTACGGGACCCCACATGCCCAGGTCATATGGAGCAAATCTGCGTCCTCCCAGTTGCATCTCGGGCAACGCCGTAGTTCTCCCCCAAAAATTACAAAAATCTGATGCGGTGTTAAGTACGTCATGTGCACATAGTTGAATTATAAGTACTCCAACCTTGTGTTTCATGCTAATTTCTTAGGGGATGCATAGATCCTGCCCCACTCCGTGTCTGTGAGGTCCCTTTCCAAATGAGTTTCCCATTTCCCACGCAACCGGGTCAAGGGGTATCAGTGAGGCCTTGCGTAATGACGCATAGAACCTTTTAATTTAGTGTCTCGCTGTTCCCAAGGTAATCAAGGAATGCAGCACAGCAAGTGTTTCAGGTTCCTCCCTATTCTGGCCCCGTAGCAGAGCAAATGTCCTCTGTAGCGTTTCATATACTAAAAATTGGCCTGCGGGTGGTCCACACCCCTCCACCAACTCTACTAAGGGAAGTAAAATCTTCTCCTGATAACAGTACCACGCAGTTTCAAGTCCCACCGCCGCCCAAGGGCCCAATTGCTCAGCAGTCATCACCTGCTGTGGTTCGCCATGAGGCAGTCCCACCAGGGGCAGCTCTGGTGAGTATTTCGGAGTTTCAGGTATTCTCCTGAGGCTCCGCCTCCAGCACTGCAACACCATAGTCTGTAATACAGTTGTGTAAGGAACTCGTGTCGTGTGCATTAGGAGTTTTGCCAACATCAGGCTGGGTATCTGGCCGGGTTCTGTAGAAAAGGTCCTTCTAGCCATTGGGCCAGCCATTGTATCTGGGCCATGCGCAAGTACTGCTCGAAGTCAGGAACTCACAAACCTCCCACATCGATAGGGAGTTGCAGTATCGAAAGTGAAACTCTGCGCCTGCCATCCCCCCACACCAGGTCTCTCCCCATGGATTCCAAGGTACGAAACCACGCTGTGGACAATAGAACTGGTGTATTGGAGAATAATATACCACTCAAGGGAGCATAATCATTTTGATCAAGGATATCCTGGCCATGATGGGGAGATACAATGAGCCCCAAAACTGGACATTAGATTTAAGGGATTTCAGCGCTTTCTCAAGTTCCCTTCTCTCAGGTCCTCCAAAGAATGGAAGATCTGAATGCCCAAATATTGGAAGGTTTCCGATGCCCAATATATGTCTGCAGGCACCCCCGGCGGGCCCGCTACAGGCCCAACCACAGGGAAAAGATGTGTCCTACGTTTATTGACTCGTAATCCTGACAAGTCCCCAAACATCTCCAATTGATGCAGAGCTGTATCTGTCCCCCTAGTCGCATCACTGAGGTACAATAGTAAAACATCAGCGTATAGGATGATAATATGTGTCCTTGCCCCTGGGTGAACCCCACTCCCTCACCTCCCTGCCGAAACAGCTCAGCCAGAGGCTCTATCGCTAAGGCAAATAGAAGTGGTGACAAAGGGCAACCCTGTATTGGGAGGAAATGGACTTACCAGTTCTGACCCTGGCCGAGGGGGAGGTATATAACAATTGTACCCAAGCCACCCAATCATCCCCCATGCCAAAACGCTTCATAACCGCCAGCAGATAATCCCATACTACGGTATCAAAGGCCTTTTCCAGGTTAATTGATAGAATAGCAGCCTGTTGAAGTGTTGGCGCCTCAGGGTGGTAAAGTACTGAATACAATCAACAGAGAAGGCATAAATCTGTTTTGGTCCGGGTGGACCAGGTCCCACATGTGTGGGAACAGCCGAAACCCCAGCACTTTGCTGAGGATCTTAAAATCAGTGTTGAGCATGGAGAGAGGCCTGAAGTCTGTCACTTCAGCATCCAGGGACTTCGTCTAAGGAAGTGGGACCACAAACGCATCGCACGTAGTATCCTGGAGGCAACCCACCTGAAGGGATTCTGCATGTAGCGTCACCAGCCTTGGCGCTAATTCACTCCCATATTTCTTATAGAATTCCCCCGGGAAGCCATCGGGGCATGGAGTCTTCCCATTGGCCATAGCGACTTTAGGGCATTGTACCTCTTTCAGGGTATTTGGCCCACCTAGGTTCACACCTGCCTCTTCGTCTAATGTATGAAAACCGAGTGGCTCCAGGAAAGTTTCAATAGCTATACTAGAAGGGCCCAGGAGGGCAGCATACAGGGATTTATAGTAATCCCTAAACAATGCATTGATATTGCTTGGGTCGAGTAGGGTCACACCATCTAACCTCCCTATGCGTATAATCGGGGACCCCTGTGTCTTGGGCCGGCCAGGACAACAAGCAACCAGCCCGTCCCTCCTCTCCTAGTACCCCATCCATATAAGACTTGTAATCGTATAACTTAAGCCGATACATTGTGGAGGTTTATTGTTCGCGCTTATCCAGTGGGCGCCCACAAGTTCGGGCGTCGCATCCAAGGAGATTATCCAACTCCTGTATTAACACCTCTTGTTCTAGCAGTTCGCTGTGTAGCTCCTTGAGCACCCCCACAGTTTGTCCCATGCAATGTCCCAGCACCACCACTTTAAACGCTTCCCACTCAATCAAAGCAGTAGAGGCCTACTGCTCATTATCGATAAAGTAGTCACAAATTAAGGATAGCAGGGCGTCAGCAAAGGGATCATCCTCAAGGGTCGCTGGAGTGAGGCGCCATGTTGGTTTGGGGGGAGTGTGCCCATGAGGGCGGAACGTCAACAACAATGGGCTATGATCAGACAACGTGCGTCTCAGATATTCTGTATATATGATAGAGTCACTAAGGCTGCGGGAGCACCTAAAGGCATTCAAACGGGTGTGGAGTTGGTGCATGGGGTAGTAAAAGGAATATTCTCGTGTGTCTCTGTCCTGTATTCTCCAGACATCATTCAGCCCCCAATGGGACATCCAATCACACAGACCAGTCGCCACTCTGCGGGTCTGGGGACCAGGAAGAGGGGGATGTGAGCGATTCAGATTCACATCAATTACCCCATTGAAATCCCCACCTATAAGTACTGGGCTCGCCATCATGTTTGCCATTCGAGTCGAAATGTCAGCCATATAGGCTAATTGGTTCTGATTGGGGGCATACACACAACCCAGGGTGACCTCCCTGCCATACAGCCCGCAATATAGGAAGACAAACCTGCCCTCCTCATCTATAACGGATCTTATAAGTACAAAAGACACTCCCTCCCAGATCCAAAGTAAAGACCACAGCACAGGGCTTAGGCCGAGAATGACGTAGCAGAAACTTGCCCCCTTCATCGCCTACGTAGCCTCTCCACCACATTTTGGAACAAATGGCTTTCTTGCAGGAAGGCCACCTGGACCCCCACCTCTTAAGATAGTTATGAATGCTATGACGTTTAGACATGGATCCCAACCCCCTAATATTCCACATAAGAAATTTCAGAGGCTGTGCATTCATTTAACAATTAAGTATTCCCCCGGCCAAAAAATGCAACACAGCACCCACATCATAGGCAAGACAGGTCTTAGGCCTAAACCAAGCCAGGGCAAAAGAAGTAAAGGACAAAAAGAAATTAACAGATCCCAACATGGACCAACTCCCCGTCCCCAGAACAGCCTGGCAACCGCCACCGACCCAAACCCTCCGCATCATGTACAGTCAGTCGAGGCCCAAACCACCTATGGTATGGAGCTTCAAGGGGGGGGGGGGGAGGGATCGTGACCCAGGCAAAAGTCTAAAGTACTTAGGTTGTGTACCAAAGGGATATGCTGAGCACCGACCGTCTCTATAATCAAATCTGGACCATGTGACCTTATTGTTCTTGTGTGGTACTGCCACCTCCCGAAGCCCAAGCTCCACAGGCTGGTCCACACCACCTGACATTCCCCTCTAAATGATGTCATCTGGTGTTCGCGGAGTGACTTCTGGCAAGATTAAATGTCCATATTCAAAGAGTTTGTGTCTGATCCCCCGCCCGTGCCCCTCGATGAAGCGAGCCCACCTCAGACTACTGCTTGTCGTCTAGCATCATCTCTGCCACCGCCTGTAGTGCCACAGCCGCCCGTTCGCACTCCGTTTCTCTGGGGCGTTCTGCTGCAGCCGTCTCCTGGATCGTTTTCGACAATCACCGGGTCTGATGAGGTGGTACCTGTTCTTTCACCGTTCGGGGCACCCCAGTCTTGTATTCTTCCAGCCAATCCCAGGCCGCAGAAGCAGTATCACAAAAGTGCGTTGTGCCATCCTCAATGATGCAAAGCCGGGAAGAGAAGAGAATATTGGAGACCTTCCGCTCTCAACGCCCTCTTGACCTCTAGGAAGGAGGCTTGATTCTGTTGTACTTCCAGGGTATAATCTGGGAATAGGGAGCCCTTACTGTTGTTCTCATCAAACGGACCATTGGAGCAAGCTCTCTGGAGTAGGATGCGTGGGCATAGGAGACACAAAATGTAGGGGGGGGGAGGGCAGGGACAACCTTGTGAACTTTCCAGTGACCATATGCAAATCGCCCACTGTGTATGACTGTACGTCTGTTAAACATATACAATCGCATAGTATGAAGAGAAATATTGAGAAAGGCAGGCATGTAGTCACAGTCTGCAAGTATACTTTATTGTCATTTACATTCACAATAAAGACCAAATGGGAAATAAATATGTATATGAATCTTGCATCTTCATGCACCAAGACAACACAGTGGTCAAGCCATGGGTCTGCCTTTTTCCTGATATTGCTCTCAGGTGTATTAGTCCACTTGGTTAAGCTGGTGTAATGCAAGACTACACATCCCAGGATGCATTATTGTGCTTAAGGAACATCAGTTACTACAAAATAGCGTTTTTATTGAAACAGTGTCATCTGGTACCTTTATTAGGCTTCATTAGTAAAATGGCAAGGCATAGGGAAAGGGCCCTATGCAGCCCGTGATTCATAATTTCAAGCCCCAGTTCCCACCCGAGCCAACTGTGATCTGAGACTAGTGTGCTTAACCTCACAGTCAAACTCTGATAATACTCCAGTTTGTGGGGCTTTGACATTCAAAACATAATAACTTGAACGCAGTGGTCGCGGGGGGTGGGGGGGGAGAACTGTGGTCAGTGAATCAGAGGCTCAGAATAACGTAACCTGATGATTAGATTTATGGGGAGAGTCAGAGGTGGCCAGAAAGCAAAACTTCCCTATTTTTAGGATTTGTTCGGAATTTCACTGACCAGTTACAAACTACTACTCTATCTAACTCAACCAATAGACACACTTGCTTATTTAAGGTTTAATATGAGTTATTGATATTAAAATAAATTCACAAAGTGGGATGTTTCCAATCACAGAATGTCCCAAATACGCTTAAAAGTGGAATCACAAGCCATTTGTCTCTGAGCCAAGCAGTTTGTCATCAGTACTTTTCCCTTTTCAGCAGTTCAAATATGAATAGCAAAATATCCTCGTTTGCAAATGTTTTGCACTTAATTATAGTTGTGCCATATTTGCCACATAATTCATCATGTGCTGCATAACCTGGCAATTTTAACTAAAAAATGGTTTGTAGCTCACAGGGATCAAAAATTACAGATAAAATGTGACTTATGATGCTGCAAAGTAGAGGGCCCTTTGCAAAGGTTGACTGGTCACCTTTCTTATTGCTGCATTTTTATGTTACACTGGTACTAACGAGGCAAAATCTTTGCAGAGACTGTAGGTATGTGTATACATTTCAAAATTCACTGGAAGTAGCTTATTCCTTAAATTAGTAATTGTTCCCCTAAATTAAGAATTTTAACCAAAACTAAAGTCATGTGTTTTTCACATGTATTATAAAAAAAAACATGTAATGTGTGGCACGGAACATATCCAATCACAACAGCATCTTGGTTTTCTGGATCATTCTATTTTTTCATATCAGCTGGTTTTATTGCTGTTTCACTAGTAGTAATTCAACCCCCCTCCCCGATATCACTGTCAGGTGCTGGGTGGAATCAGGGGGGCCTTTGTTAGCTACACCTAGGGGCAGATTCAAGGACATATTTCTCCCACTGCTCAGCAAAAGAGAACGCCTCCACCGAAAGCTCACCTCTTGAAGGGGGGAATTACGCATTTCTTTTAATTTTAAAACACCAAACTGCTGGTCTTTTAAAAAATACAGCAAACGTCAGAACAAATTTAAGAGTTCTTGAACCTTAAATAGCAAGCCCCGGATTTCTAGCCACAAACAATCTAATTGTAATATTACCCTCCGTAAATAAATATCGGATTAAAATATTAGGGCAAATTAGAGTGAAAAGGTTTGAATGACCGAAATATTTTCTGACCTAGCTAATGTTTTAATGGCAGTCCAGGGTCGTCTGAGCGCGCACTGAGTCTAGAGACAGGCTTTGCAGTTATCACCAGCCCCAATTCCCAATCATATTAACACGCACTTTATAAACTAGCTGGACAAGCTGACAACATGGCTGCCCCTAAGGGTAAATACACACGTTTGACCCGAAGAATCATGTCAATGTCATGTAAGTAAAATCAGTTCAGCAAATAGCAATCGAAAAGTGGAGTCACAGAAGAGAGTCGCAATGAGAAAGAGAGAAAGAATGAGGGGGGAAAACGAGTACAACAGATCGACAGATGAATGCAGTGTAACAGCCCTTGGCTCTACTTACAAGTTAACTGAACCTCAGTCCCTTCAATGGGATTATGGATGGGTACTCATCACGCAGGAGGGACCTCACACTTCGCGGGAGCGTGCTGCTGCGGCCCTTCCGTCTTCAAGCCGGCAGCAGATACAGGGAGAGGGCGAGGGCGAGGTCAGGTCAGTCAGCAAATCAATCAGTGCACTGGCTGCAGGCAGCTGAGGTGAGAAATAAATAACTTCCGGAGCCTCAGGGGTGCTGCGCAAAATCGCAAACCAACAGTTCAAAAGGGCAGAGGCAGGGGGCGGGTGGCCTCTGACATCACCTTATACTGTCACTATCGGATTGGCCACACACAGGTAACTGGAGAGGCAGCAGGTCACAGCAAGGTCAAGTGCAGGGCACGCTAAATGGCCTGCCAATCTCGGGAGGGAGAGGGGGAATTTGTTTGTCCCCCCTACCCTTGTTCCCTGTGTCCCCTCATTCCAAAATCTGGGGGGGATATGGTCCCCACGGTTCCTACGGCCATGGTAGGATGTCCCTGTAGTGTAGAAATTTGGCCACCACCGGCCTCGGGGAAAGGCCCAGCGCCGGTAGCCTCGCCGGGACACAGTGCGCTCTTGCCAGAGTATAGAATTCTGTTAGTCCCAGTGTGCGCAGCCAGGACTCGAGGTAGGACATCATGTCGCCATTTCCAATTGTCTCCGGGAGACCCAGGACGCGAATGTTGTTCCTTCGGTTGCACTCTTCACTGTGCTCCGCTCCACGCTCAAGTAGTTTAACCCTGTTGGTGACGGCCACCATCTGCTTAATCGTCACCTGGTGGGCCGGAGACAGTTCCCCAAGGGAGGATTCCACCACCTTCACTAGCTCACTAAGTTTGATGCTCAGCGTGCAGGAGGCCCAGTCCCATAGACACTGTGATGATATCTTGGTGCAGTGTCTACTTAGTGTCCGAAATTGCCTCCAAGATTTTTGCAAACTGCTGCTGTACAGAATCTTCTGTCACTTGTGTCTCCAGGGCAGTTACTCTCCCAGCTCCGGGGCAGACTCCTGTGTCTTCCCTCTGGGTTTGCCCATGACTGTACTGCAAGGCCATCAGTGACCTAGCACAGTCCCAAACGTTCTTCAGCCCACACACCACAAAAACCAGGTAGCGTGGGAACAGCTGTCAAGATCCCCGGGCATATGACCCCCAACTTCTGTGGGACACAGTGGGGTCACCTCGTGTGGGACGCATTCCTTGGGGACAGTCGCAGCCCAAGCCACTGTTCCCAGGTGAGAGTTCACAGAGCGCCCGTAGTTCACTTTAGTGCCATGCACCATGCACCCACGCTCCACGAAAAACCTCCTCTTCACCATCCGGGAGCATGCACACGTTTTCTGGCAACACTAGCTCCACAAGCCTAGAGGGGGGCCACATCGCAGGCCACAGACATCCAGGCTATAGTCCTCCAGAACTGGCCCATGGTCTAGCTTCCCGCAGCCAGGCAATGCTTCTCTATAGGGGTCCGGGCCAGGGTTCTCAGGTATCCCAAGGCCCAAATAGCTCGGGCGTGTCCAGCTATACCGCAATGCACACCCCCAGGCATCAGGGCCCACCAGTCACCCAATGGCCTGCAAGTCTCCTCCAATCTGGCCAGCCAGTCCAGTGTCACAAAAGAGGCGGGGGAGGGAGCGCAAGGACCGGGATCGGCTCACCTCTCACACGCTCTCACCGTGTACAGCTCCAGCCCAGATGGCAGATGGGCCCCAAGAGCCAGATGGACCCCAAAAGCCAGGTGGGCGGGGGCGCCCGCACCACGTACAGTCCCTCGCAGTTGGTGGGGAACCCGGAGAACTTCGCTCCTACCACCAAGCAGGCCTTCTCACAAGCCTGCCCAGTCACGAGTGCACGCAGCTCCGGGCACCGCTCCAACGTTGATCTGCGTCATTACAAGCCATACTTGAAATATTAATCTAAATTATAGGTGAGGACATAAGAATATACTGAATAAAGATGAAATCATAGATTGCTACGTGAAGATGAGTTGAATGTAGACATCTACCACCAACTAGGTGAGCTATATACTTGTGATCTGTCAGCTATGGGTGTTATCGGGAACCACAAACCTTAGACTTACTAATTGTATATACATGACTCGTATTCAATGGAGTTGGTAATGTTTGTAATACATTGGTTTGCTTTGCTTTATGTTGAGATTCATGTCTTTGGCAGATATGTTCCTTCTTGGAGAAATCAATGTGTTAATATTTGTTTTTATATTAGATCGTGTTTTGAGATGGAAAAATCAATGTGATAGTCCTAATTTGATGTGTTGAGAATTTATGAAATGTTTATGTTTTGTAACTTAAGCTGCGCGAATTAAGATTGATTGTTATTATTTGGGTTGCAGCCCTGAAGAAGTCAAATTTTCCTATACGGATTTGACGAATAGCGCGTTGGCTGCGAGCAACTATTGGTTGGAAATTGGACTTGATCTGAATGAAGATTGGAAAATAAAAAGAAATAGTGAAAACTATATAAGGACTTTTGTTGATAACAATTGAGTGCTCGGAAGAACACAGTTAATGTTTGGAACCTTGGTTTGTCTTGGTGACTGTGGTAACCAGTCCCCCACCTCTTCCTGAGCACCATCATTGATATTTTAATATTGCTTTGCTTGTATTACATATACCTTGATTTGTGCTGTGCGCTCCTTTAAGCTGTTACCATTTCTTTTACAAGCCATACTCAGTCCCCATCAGTGCTGGAAATATGCCCTGGAGCTGTGACCGCATCACACCACTCTGGCCTGGTGCAGCGCGCCTCCCCTCAATTGCCGGGCTTCCGGGCGCCGTGACCCAGCGTCGGCCCAGCCTCCCGGGTCAGTCGCCTGCCGTCTCAACAAACCCTGTCTGGCAGCCATGCAGACCTCTGTTGCAGCTGGAAGGCCTGGTCCAGCTGTCCTCAGAAGGTCATCAGCAGGTCCAGCGGGACAGCAGGAACACTCCGGTCGCGCTAGCGAGCGCAGCTGAGAAGGTATACAACCGTTTCAACGCAACTTTTACAACAAACTACTTTTACAACGCACCTACTACAACGCAGGATCCTTTACAACGAATGCCTTTACAACGCATGACATTACATAGCAGATGCTATTCCAACGCATGCCATTACAACGTAAGTATAGGTAAGTATATCATTTTATTTAAACATTTATTTAAATCCAAAAAATTAATTAATTTAATAAATATTAAAAATAAATTAAATAAATTAATTTAAGTAATTTAATATATATAGTTTTGGGTTATGGGGTACAGGGGTATTTTTAGGGTTCAGGGTTAGGTTTGGGTTATGGGGTACAGGGGTATTTTTAGGGTTCAGGGCTAGGTTTGGGTTATGGGCTACAGGGGTATTTTTAGGCTTCAGGGCTGGGTTTGGGTTATGGGGTACAGGGGTATTTTTAGGGTTCAGGGCTGGGTTTGGGTTATGGGGTACAGGAGTATTTTTAGGGTTCAGGGCTGGGTTATGAGGTACAGGGGTATTTTTAGGGTTCAGGGCTGGGTTTGGGTTTTACACTAACTGGATTTTGTATATTATTTTTAAACACCTACACTATTTAAAAAAATATATAAATATATTTACAAATATATTAATAAAAAATTAATTTAATAAATAAAATTAAGTAAATATTTATTCATTACATTTAAAAAAAATATATATACTTACCTAGACTTACGTTGTAATGGCATGCGTTGTAATAGCATCTGCTATGTAATGTCATGCGTTGTAAAGGCTTTCGTTGTAAAGGATCCTGCGTTGTACAAATTGCGTTGTAATGGTGTGCGTTGAAAAAGTATGCGTTGTTACGTCATACATCTGGCTGGGAACAAGAGACAGCGTTTTCCCCCTAATAAAGGGACGGTCGGTGCAGAGCTATGTACTCAGATGTCCGCCATTGTCGGCTGCCAAGCCACGCCCCATCACCACACCACTTAAGATATATAACTGTTCCAACAGTCATCGTCCTCATTCTCTGCTGCTGCAGCAGCGAGATAAGTACGCTGAGGAGGTTGATGAATATGCCGATTACAATGACTATGCTGAGTTTGAAGAGGTGTCTTACGAGCACCAAAAGGAGGCACAGCTTGTAGAGGACCTGGATTCCCACATGGAGCATTCGGTAGTAGGGCGTTACAGTCTTTCGCTAAACCCTTAAAAAACTATGGGAAAAGAGTCTTGAGCGCTTCAGAATCATCAGCAAAATCTGTGCTCTCTGGGGAGCAAACCTTCGGTCAGGAGAGACCCTCATTTAATGCCTCGGCTGAGGTGTTGTCCAAGGTGGCATCAACGGTCCTTAAAGACCATGGCTATGGCAGTCCCCTCCCTTGGTAATTCCTCCCTTTCTACCCCAAGGAAAGCGGAGGAGCCATCTCCTTACGCGCATAATACTTCAGAATCAGACAAGGACACTAAGAAGCCAAAAAAAAAAAAAACAGCAAAACGCAAGCGTAAATGTGGAAGCAGAGACTTTGAATAAAATTCTCTTATTCAATCCAAAAAACATCATTCCCCCCGAGGTCCACGGAATGGGTGCACTGCTCAAAAGGTGGCACTCTATGTGCAGGAGAACATGAGGCATGAGTTTCAGCGCGAGGTGCGAAGTACTTTAAGGTCAGATTGTCCCAGACCTTCCTTACTAGGTAAAGTGACGGACACCCCGGAACTAGCCCCTAAAGTGGCGACCTACCTTAAAAAATTTGCTAAGGATCCAAAGAAGGGGTTAGACAGTGCATGGTAGGGATGTCAAGATAAATTGCTAGATGTATCAGGGCCCCTCACCAAGATTCTAGACTCAAACACATCCCTTGGTACGACAGAGTTACTAGAGTGGGCGCAGAGAGCTTTGTGCTTTCCAGGGAACGCCAATTGTGCGCTATACACAGAGCACTGAAAATAGTTCTTGTTCTTGATGAGATTGGATCCCCGATTGGTGGATATGGCCAATAAGGAAGCAGGCATGCGGACTAATGGGCTTTTGTTTGGCAACAAGTTTGTCAAGGAATTAGGAAAGTACATGGCCAGCTTTACTGCCCTGGACAAGGCCCGGGTTTTGATTAAAAGAGTGTTTCACAGTGGCCTTTTTACCAGTGCTGGGCACTTCAGGGGTCAAGCAACCAGCAGAGGAAACTTCCAGGCCTCCATAGCTTGCCAACATAGGGCGTGGCAGCACCACCCAATCCAACTTCTACCCCACCCGCAACAGGGGTGCCTACAGAGGCGGAAACAACAACGCCGGTGGCACTTCCTATGCAGGTAAGCATGGTATAATCCGGGGAGGTGTTGGTGGGTGGAAGAATTGGATTGTTCCTTAAAATTGGGAAACACTAAGACCAGACCCGTGGGTACTTCAGACTGTACAGGGTTTTCAACTGGAGTTCTATTTCTCCCCATAGCAACTGCAGAGGCCTCAACCTCTTCATTTTTCCCTGACAGAAAGGCCTTTCATAGACAAGATTGTATCCCTATTGAAAAAAGGGCCGATCATAGAGTCTTCACCTCACCCTCACGGTTTTGTCAGCACAATTTTTCCAGTGCCAAAGAAAGATCAGGGATTCTGCTGAGTGTTAAATCTCAGGGAATTAAATTCCTGGATGGTGTATCGCCATTTCAAAATGGATGGCATACACCTTTTGAGGGACTTGTTAGAAAAGGACTGGATGGTGTGTAGGCGCATACTTGGCGGTTCCAATCTTTCCACCTCATCGGAGCTTCCTCCAGTTTCAATGGCATCATTGATGGTTCGAATTTATAGCAATGGCCTTTCTTCCGCCCCTTGGTGCTTCACAGAGTTGCTCAAACCAGTAGTGCAAGATCTGCGAAAGAGGGGTGAGATTGAATATTTATATGGACGATGTCCTGATCATGGCGCAGATCAGGGAAATAATCCTACTACATTTATGAAGGACGATCCAATGCCTTCAGGACTTGCGCTTCATCATCAAATTGGACAAGTTGATCCTGATTCCTTCCCAATCTATGAAGGTCTTGGGGTTCCAAGTGGACTGTGTTGACACAACTGTTACTACTTCTGAAAAAGAGGATTTAGATCAAGAAGGAATTGAGGAGAGTGCTTGCCCCTCCACTATATCCTTGAGGATATTAGCTCACCTAGAAGGTCTGTTAGCCTCATCCATTCAGGTGATTTTTCCTGGCCCACTGCATTACCGGGCCTTACAATGACTGAAGATCATGCACTTGCACAAATCCTCCTTTCCTCAGAAGCTAGGATGGAAATATCCTGGTGCTTGGAGCACATGGATGCCTGGGATGGCAAAGACATTTTTGTTTCTATTCCAGAGGTAGAGATAGAATCGGACGCCAGTTGGTGGGGCTAGGGAGCACGATGCGGGCCAGTGGAGTCAGGGTGCAGATGGTCCCCGGAGGAACTGAAATTAAACATAAATTGTCTGGCCCTTTTGGCGGGCTCTTTCCCCACAGAAAACATGTTGTAGTATCCTTTTGCTGATGGACAATGTTTCTGCAGTGAGGTACATCAACCGGTTGGGGGGCACAAGTTCTCGCCTATTGGCGGAAATAGCCAAAAGGTTCTGGCACTATTGTCTTCAACATCAGATCTCAGTCACTGCAGAATATATTCCAGGCAGCTCCAATGTAATAGCAGATTGGAACTCCCGATTTCTTCGGGACTCCAGCGACTGGAGACTGCACCCCAGAGTGTTTCAGCAACTGAATCTGAAATGGGGTCCAGCACAATAGATCTCTTTGCATACCGATTGATCACGGAGTTGCCTCAGTTTTAAAGTTGGAGGCCGGACCCTCAGGCACTCAATTCGGAAGCCCAGATATACCCTTTGGTATGTAGATGTTGTGCTTCGTTTTGTAAGAAGTTGGCGGGTGAATGAGGGACTTTCATGGAAACAGTCAGTAAAGCGCGCCTTGTTATTATGCCTCATTTCCTGTAGTCGAGTCTCGGATGTACGGGCCTTGCATTTGGCAACTAGAGCATTTATTCCCTCTGGAGTTTCTTTCTCAATTTCTAAACAAACTAAGACAAAATCAAAATGTGTGAGTTATCCTGCTTTCCCACATCATAGTAAACTATGTGTAGTCCAATGTTTGAAATGTTACAAGGTGTGTACTTGTGAATTTAGGAATGATGTATCAGGTCAATTATTAATATTCCCTTCAGAAACCTTTTCGCCCAGTCTCTCCAGTGACTGGCCAGATGGGTCAAATCGCTGCCGAGTAAAGCCGGTATTGACGTCTCCGTATTTGGAGCTCATTCTGCTAGAGGGGCTATGGCTTCTAAAGCCTTTATGGCTGGTTCTCGTTGAGGACATTAGGACTGCGCCGGATTGGTCGTCTGCTTCAACGTTTAAGACATTTTATTATAAACTAATGTGGTATCAAATGTGGTGGAAAAACATTAAACTAGCATAATCAGAAGCCTCCATTTCCTGACATAGAATAAAAAGAAATTCTAGCTTGCACGTCAAGAATTTTCAATTCTATTAAGGAAACGGAGGCGAGGATTATCCCACCTTGAGTAATGTTATATTGAGATATGGAATAATAGATGGTTGCATCATGGTTAATGACTTTTATCACTTGTGATTGTGGCATATTACAGATACCCGCCCATTGTGGATGAAATCGTTGAGACAAGAGATATTATGGTTTAGATTTTCTTTTCAGGTGCAGAGAGCAAGGCGACCTGAAGGATTTGGTTAAGCCAGAGATCTGGCTGCGAGGAAAACAAAGGATTCTTTCGTTGAAATTCCCGGTTAAGAAGGCAGTTAAAGGACCCAAAGTTTTGAAGTGGAGTTTCATGTTGGACTACTCGCAAAGAGGACGATATCTGTTGGAACTGAGTAATATACCTTAAGGAGTGTGATGATTGGAAGTTCAAAGTTTTATTGGCTGCTGTAAATGTCACTAAAGAAAATAGAAGCATAATCCTCGCATCTGTGTCCTTAATAGAATTGAAAATTCTTGACGCACAAGCTAAAATTGTTGTTGTTGTTCAACACCCTACTAATTTGGGTCGACTAGGTACAGCAGTAAAGTGCAGAACTAGGCCTGAACTCATCCTGTGCTGACCAATGGCCTTGTGCATCTTACTACCCTCTCACAAGCCGCTCCCACTCTCGAGAGGTGCTGGAGTGTGGCGGGTGGAGGTCTGATATCCCTGGCCCTCGATAGAGGAGTCAACACAGACCTTTCCCCTCCCTGCCACCAAACAGGAGATGTTTGCTTAGAAAATGGAGGTGAGAAGGAACATTTAAAGGACCTCTCCCTCAAACCCCAAACTGGATTGAGTTCAGCATGGTCGTCAGTGGGAGAGGATGGTGGTGCTCATGCCATGCCCTGCCCCTCCAGGAAAAAGGGGTAAAGAAAAAAACTGTGAGTGCGAGGCTAGCCGCCGCCCTCTGAATACACTCGTCAGAGATAGTCTGCCTGGACAGTCAAACCAGGCCCGCAACAAAATCTATTGCCCATAAAGCGGCACTGTGCAACCTATTTGTACACTATTATTATTAGGCAAAGGGGAACCCTAGCCTTGATCAGAGGGAAATTGGATTTATAACCCCTACCAGACACCCAGCGTAACTTGGAGACAAGAATAACAAATCTCCACTTCACATCAACTTTACTACCCCCACAAAAAAACAATGTTTTTTACATATGTGTTTTGGAATGTACGTTTGTGGTGTGTAGTGGCATTCAATAGTTGGTTTGGCATTGTTAGTTGTGGAATTCTGTTGTATGGAGTGGATTTGTGGAGTGGCATTATGTGGCATGGTGTACAGTGGAATTGTGTGGATAGTAATTATGTGGTATTGAGTGTACCGAAAATATGCGAGTAGTATGTAGTGGAGTTTAATTATGTGGTGTTCTGTTGAATTTTGTGGCATGATGTGAAATTCTGTGGTGTGGTATGTATGTGGGCTGATGTGTAATTGTGTTGTTGAGTTTAATTATGTGGTTTGGTGTTGAATTCTGTAGTGTGGATTGGAAATGTGTGGAGTCGAATTGTGTGACGTATAACTGTGTGGATAAGTTTGCCTTTTTGGTGACGAAAAAAAATAGGTAGGAGCTAAACTCCAGATCTGTGTCTCTGGGGGTTAAAAAAACAGAACTAATCTGATAGAAGTGCTAGGCAGACATGGCGGTAATCTCGATGCTTTAATCTTTTTTTACGAGATTAAATCCTACACAAATCACACACTCTTCTTAACCAGCTAAGATAAAAAAAAATAACACACCAGTACAAAAAGCCACACAATGTGCATTTCTTGCAACTTGCTGTGTATTCCACAACTTCTATTTCACCAACATGGTGTCCAGGCCTGCCACATTGATTTTGTTATGCAGTCAAGTACTTTACTTCTATTTCAGACCTCTGTGGCCTAATTTCCTAAAATCAGTGCAGAAGCGCAATGATGGAAGTCAGTTCTTTATATGAAACAGAAAACATATTTGACAAAGGAGAAAATCTATATAGAGGGTATATTTTTTAACTCAATTTTTAATTGGGAAGGAAGCTGCTGTTACGGTAATCAAAACAGCTTACCTCCTCTTTTTACACCACTTTTATCCTGCATGTTTAGCTCTAGAAATCTCTGCCTCATGCCGAAGTTCTTCAGTCACAAAACCCCTCTAGGCAATAAAAGCCTGGCAAAAATATCTCCGTCTCTACTTCAAGCCCAATCCTTTCTCATTGTCAACCGAGAACACAATTTGTCTCTTAGCAGCGTCTGTTATTGGACTTTTGTCATTTTGAAAACTGAATTAAATTTGTTTGAAGACTTTGTGTGGCTTATGAGCTTGGGCACCCCATCCGAGGCCTCTCTAACCTAAATCACTATGCGTCTACCAAAGATACAGCTTATCATCCTAAAGTTGGAGGGTTACTAGTGTTTTCACCTTCAGGAATCTGTGAAAATCCTATTTCATCACAGGACTGTCTGTGAAAATTATAAATGACTTATCTAAACAAAAATGT
This sequence comes from Lissotriton vulgaris, assembly GCF_964263255.1. Classification (NCBI taxonomy): domain Eukaryota; kingdom Metazoa; phylum Chordata; class Amphibia; order Caudata; family Salamandridae; genus Lissotriton; species Lissotriton vulgaris. The sequence goes on along the minus strand of NC_141691.1, from coordinate 617,209,273 downwards.
CATAGGAACACCTTTAAAAAAAACTGAAAATAACAATAATAACCATGTCACTAGTAGACAACCTTTACTTTTTTTTTTCTAGCACAGGATCCAATTAGCCAAATCGGTCACACTAAAGTATTACTGAATAAAAAAAAAGCCCTTTCTAAGTCTTCAGCAATATGTTTTTTTTAAATATAAAAGGTGCAGTGTTCTGTAGCTTCCCTCACCAGTGTGCCAACTGGACCCATATGGTGCTGATAGGCTATGCTCCAATTGTGGGCTCCGGCCCCCAGCTGTACCCCGCAGTGTGACTAGTGACTATCTGATATAGAATCAAGTCAAAAGCAACTGCTTGTGGGTGATACTCTAAATGAGGGACTGCGTTAACTGTAGGCCTTATACGCCGAGATATAAAGAAACAATCTTACAGGAAATGAGGAAAGAGATTGCCCAGCAGACTGAAGGAAAGAAGACCCCACTGTTTTCCAACCAGGCATCAGAAACGAAGTGAAAAAAAACTGAACATGAAGATGGAATTTATCAGCGAAGCCTGAACATAGATGAATCGCAGAGTTAAAACTCAATATTGCCAAGGCTGCTGCTCCAACTCTACAACTAAGAAAATATTTAATTCTGTGGTTCATTATACTGATGAACAATGTGTATGCGATTTTACAAACTATTCATTGTTAAAAGCAAGGCTATCAGTGGCATCTATGAAGGAAACAGGCTTTAAACTAATATTAAAAAGGTCATGGGACCACTCGGATCCAATCCAAGAAAACAAAACACAGGATATACAATAGGCTGCGTGGGACGCAGAACAATAATGCAAAGACTACTCAGGTCTACCTCCTAGCCCACTCAGGTCGGATTTCAGTAAACAAAGCACTTTAGCTGTGAGGACTGTAGCGCAAATCCCCTCTGAACCTCAGTACCTTGAGGATAGCGTTGTTGGTGTCCCTTCCGGACAATAAGGGGTGGGGCACGGCGCTCGCTTTTCCCTGTGGGCATGCAGAAAAAGTTGGAGAGCTATCTTTGCCGGTGCTCGGGGAACAATTAAGGAAGTATCACCTTGGTCAAACGGTGCGAAGGACTGCGATCAGACCCCCCGCTCGCTTGGCAGAGAGGTTATTTAGTCCCAAACAGGCTCCAGCAGTGGATTTGTGAAATTGTAAAATCTAATTCTTTTGTTTTTTAATTCAGCTGTGCCTCATCCATGCTCACCTTTCTCCTGTGTTCAGCCTGGATCTACCCTTGACACCACACATGCATAAACATTAGGTAACGAATCTAAAATTGACACATTGAAGGCTGCATAAAAATGCAAAGTCAGCACAAAAGAACAGATGATGTCTGCACTGTGGGTTTTGTGCGTTTTTTTAAACAATGGTAAAGCCTTAGATAATGTTTGCTCAGATAACCTATCTTGTAATGCAGCTTCAGGACGCAACAGTTACACAAGGTACCAAGGTTGATGATTCTTACTGATTGTCTCATTTGTGTGTTTTTCCCAGAGCTTTATTAAGCTCTGGGCGTTCCTGGTCTGCGATCTTCCCTATAAAAACCCATGTAACCATCGTTCAAGCGTGCTCGCTCCTTGAGTATCTCTATGGTACTTGTCGGATGGAGAACCATTCAGGAATGCTTAATAAATAACCTATGGTTTGACTTTGCTCCAGTGTCGATTACTCTTTACTTGATAAGGACCTGTGGTAAGAGTGGTGACCCTGCACCAGCAGATTAAAATTAATCTGCTCCACAAATTTGCGCTCGAACGCGGAGCCCCTTCAAAGGCTTGCAGTCGGAACAGGGGAGGAGATTGGGTCGGTAAGACAAACTTTGCTGAGGGGCGCACCACCTGAAGAGATTAGAGTTGCTCTTGGTCCAAGGTGATTTTTCAGCTCTCTGACTCGGATCTTTCTTGCGGCTGCTGGCCTTGACTGGGACCTTCGGACGGTCATTTTTGGATCAGGGAGGATCGACAGGTGGGTGTTGAAGACTACACATGAGGTAAATCTGTATTGAACAGGTTCATTTGTTTATTCGTTAGGATTTGCCTAGTATTTGCTTGGTTTGGTATCTGTCTGGTATCTGCTTAAAATTGTGAAATTTAGACTTTGTTTTGGAACTTGCTATTCGTTTTGATTAACATTTATTCTTACAGGTAAATGTGTGAATATTTTTTATTTCTCCGTGTTTATAAGTTTTTTATATCTTATATAACATACCTGTGTTTAGCACCCTTTGGAAGTTTTGTTGTTGCTGCTACAATAAGCAGGGAATTTTTGAAGCAAGTCAGCCGGCGCCACCAGCAGGTACGCTGAATTCGGAGATGTACATCAAATATGGTATTTGTCCCATCATGTATAGTACATTCTGGAACAAATATACAAAAGGGGATCCCCAGTTACAATGGCCATTAGAGGGAACCATGGAACCTTACAAACTTGAGTATTTAGAGAAATTATTGTTTTTAAAGAAAGTTAGGTCAGCTATGTTTGATAGTTTGCGTATGTGGAGGAAAGAAGTGAAGGAGCGGCAGCTCAAGGCAGTGAAGGTACAAAGGAAGCAGGAAAGGAAAACAGAGTATCAGAAGTATAAGGAATTGAAGGATAAGGAAGTTCAGGAGAAAAAGGAATGTTTAGATAGAAAGCATAGATTACTAACATCTAAAGAATATATAGTTAGACCAACCATAGCAGTTCAGGTCCACCAAGAAGATGTGGACTCAGATATTGATGGGTCGTTGATAGAACTACCCCCGCCCCCATATGTACCCTTAACATCTCTTCCACCGGGACCACCAAATGTCACCCCCTTGTACCCCCGGCTTCCCCTCCTTTGCCCGCGGTTGTCTAGCTCCAACCAGTACCTGTACATTCCTTACCCCCTCCAACCCAGGGTACTGCACCCCCATCCCAGACCTCTGCGCTTCCACCTCAGGCTACTGCACCTGAAATGACTGATGATCCCGTACCTCCTGTATCTGTTCTGAACCCTCGAGCTCTTCGTTCTACTGTACCTCAGTTTCATCAGGATGCAATAAGATTGATGATATTACATTGGTTGAGTGATCTAGAAATGGAGGTAGGAGAAATGATTGATCAGATAAAGGATTTTCTGAAGGCTAGCTCCATTGTCTAATAAATAAGCGTTCTCATCAATTCATGGTTCAGTGGGAGATGATTACAGGACAGAATGGCCCAGATGATGTTAGAGCTATTAATTGTCAATGTCAGATAGGGGCCTTCCCTGTGAGTAGAGTTAATGCTGCCATAGCAACGATAATTGGATATCGTAATGAACTCTATTCCTCTCCCCAAATAAGACTTATGAGGGAAGCTGCACCACAGTTCTTTCCTGGAAGACGGAATACAATTATGATGACCCAAATAGATCTGATGCTAGAGCTCATTTTTTGTATAATTGGATATATACGCTCTGGAAAAGGACGGTTGAACTTACTTTAAAAGCCTCCCTACCAGACATACGGAAAAATCCTAGAGGATTTTATGATGATGTACAGGCAGCCATTGTTAGTTGTAGCATGACTTTAGCAGATATTGATATGTTTTTTAGAATGATCCTGCCACCAGATATGTGGCGACCTACCCAGAAACAGGATTATGTTGTTGATTTGGGAGGAGATTGGCCTGTCATAATAACAGCTGATAGAGATAGGAAACCTGATCAGAAACCCAATTAGCTCATACTGGATCTTCCTGGTAACATACTTACTTACATAAAAACGATGGTTCCAGCTAGGAAAATAGATTGGGCATTCCTTACTGCTTGTAAACAAAAACAGGGAGAGGCCGTCCCTGATTTCTTTACTCGCTTTGAGGAAGTGTTCCATGATTTTAGTGGGCAAGATACATCTACGCCTATGGGTGCCCATTTATTTGTAGATAGATTCGTGAGAAATTTGCTTCCTGAGATATCGGTTTGCTTAAAGAATTCTGAGAGCACATGGGCTTCAGTGACTCCGAAAGCTATATTAGATATGGCTCACTATTACCAGAATCCGGTTACCCCTCAGCTAGAACGAAAAGAAGGACCATTAAAAGAATTGAATACTAAGGTGATGATGGTTCAGGCCTATGGACCCCAAGGTCGAGGCCAAAATTATGGTCAGAATTATAGACAAGTGCCTCCAGTAGGGCCACCGTGTAGACACACACATTAGGGCTGGATCAGTGTGCCTTTTGCAAAGAGAAAGGATATTGGTATTTTGAATGTCCTGTTTTGGCTGCTGGTGGGAGAGGACGGGGACAAGTGAATAGTAATCGAGAGACTTCAGCTCCTCGACAACAGCCACAGCAGGTTCAAGCTCCAGAGAGGAATAGGTCAGGAAACTATTTTGATCAACAAAATAATCAATATTCTATGGAGAATTGGGAATCAGTGGCAACTGTGGGAACACATTTTGCCTAGGACAGCGCAAAACGAGGCGGACCAGTTGAGATACCTGTAGATCAGTCAGGGCCCTATATAACAGCCTCCATACTTGGGCAAGATCAGAATCGTTTTGTGGATACAGGGGCAACACGTAGTGCGATATCTCAGAAACTGGTACCTGGGACACCCTTGTCTGGCTAAATGATCACATTAATAAAGTTTGATGGAACACCAACTCCTAGTCCTGTGTCCCAAAAACTACCTTTGCAGGTTGAGAATGTCATCACTACAGCTCCTTTTTTACTTCCCTCTCATGCTCCAGATAATCTGATGGGACTTGATCTTTTGAAATATTTCCATGCTACTATACATTGTTCCCCATCTGGAGTAAGTGTTATTTTTGGGGAAATGACATTGCCTAAACAATATACTTTTTCTTTATGTTCGGATCTTGATTCTGTCCCTTCATGTGTTTGGGCTACTGCTGGCACAGATGTGGGAAGAATGGACATTTCCACAGTATATATACAGGTCAGAGAGGATGCTTCCTTACCAAGGGTCCCAAAATATAAATATCAAAAGAAGGTGAGGATGCTTTGATATCTATCATTGACAACATGATATGTACAAGAGTTGTTGAGGAAGTTCCTCTAATGTATGCAATAGCCCCATTCTAAAACGGGGCGATGGAACAAGGAATAAGATTGACAGATTTGTGATCGATTTGAGAGAGGTCAACAAAATAGTGATCCCTCAATATCCTGTCTCTGATATTACGACTTTGTTGACATTAATCCCACCTACAGCAACTGTATTCTCTGTTATCGACCTCAAAACTGCCATTTCCTCTATTCCTGTAAATGAAAACAGTAGATATCTTTTTGGGTTTTCATTACTAGGTCGCTCATTTAGATTTTGTAGGGCTCCACAAGGCTATACAGAAAGCCCTAGCATTTACAGTCAGGCACTTAAGCGACAGTTGCATGAACTTCTTTTGCTACCAGGAGTTATACTAGTGCAATATGTTGATGACATTTTGCTAGCTGCAGACATAGTTGAGCATTGTAAAGAGGCCACTCTTTCTCTTTTACAGCACCTTGCTGTCAAGGGACAAAGTCTCTAAGAATATTTATTTATAAAGTTTTATATGAAATATTGTCAATCTGAGGTCACTTATTTAGGCTGCCTCTTGTCTAAGGAAGGTCGCACTCTGACTAAAGACAGAATTCAAACTATCCTAAAAATTCCTATTCCAAGTACCCAAAAAGAAGTCAGGGCGCTTATTAGAATTACTTCCTACTGTAGACAGTGGACCCCAAATTTCTCCCTTATCATCAAACCTCTTGTGTCTCTTGTTACTAAAGACACTCCCTCTCCTCTACCATGGACATCTGCATGTCAGGAAGCATATCAGCAGCTTCGCGCATCCCTTTGTTCTGCTCCAGTGTTAGGCACTCCAGACTATGTGCATTGTCCGTTTTGAGACAGCCATATGGTAATAAGCATCGTCCCTGTGCTTATTTGTCAGCTGTATTAGTCCCAGTGGCCAGAAGACTTCCAGGTTGTCTCAGAGCAGTTGCCGCCACAGCGATTTCTATACGGCAATCTGAGGCAATAGTGTTGAGTATCAAGCTTTTGGTCATGGTACCACCTTCTGTGGATACACTCCTGAATCAGACTAAGACACAGCACTTGACTAGCGCTAGACTCACAGGATACAAACTCACACATTTGGCACCTCAGCACCTCAGATCACACTTAAGAGATGCTTTGCATTGAACCCAGCTACATTGTTACCTTTGCCAGCAGAACAAGCTCATGATTTACATGACTATTTTTCTCACAGAAGAACAAACTAAACGAAGTATAGATCTGAAGGATACACCTTTGTTAGACCCTGAGGGAGAACTATGGGTGGACGGTTCTTGTCTTAGACTATCTGATGGCACTACCTCTGTATCCTATGCCAGAACTACATTACAGACTGTGGTGGAAATAGCCAGTATCCCACCAAAAATCTGCCCAAGCAGCTGTACTCATTGCACTCGAGAGCTTGCAAACCTACTCAGTGATTAAGAGTAAACATTTATACAGATAGTCAGTATGCATTTGGTGTGGCACACAACTTTGGCAAGCTCTGGAAGGAACGGAGATTCCTAACCTCCCATGGCTCTAAAATGCAACATGGTGAATTGGTAAATAGTCTTCTTACTGCTTTGACATTTTCAAAGAGTGTAGCCATTATCAAATGTAAAGCCCACAAAAAATTTACAGACAAAGTGGGACAAGGAAATGCTTTTGCTGATGAAGTTGCACGAGAAACTGCAAGTGCACTTGCAAGTAAAATGTATGCACTACGATCCCAAGCTGAAAGATGGGAAAACATGTATACAGAGATTAAGGATATACAGCAATCAGCCACTGAACAAGAAAGGGCAGAATGGCAAAAGAAAGGAGTTAGAGAATTAAGAATGTTGGAGATCAAATAATATGTCGAAATGGAAACTGCCCTATGCCTGTGTATCGCCTTTTGTAACTATGGCTCATGGACCTGCTCATGTTAGTGCCAAGAACATTATTTCCCAATTTGATCCAGTCTGAGACAGTCCGTTTATTCGGAAAATGGCTGAACATTTGGTTAAAAATTGTATGATCTGTTTACAGTACAATCCTGGGAAGGAAGTATCAACCCCTACAGGTGGATTTTTTCCACCTCAGGTTCCCTTTGAAGCACTCCAAATGGACTACATCCAATTGGAGCACTGTAACAATCTAAAGTACGTATTAGTTGCAGTCTGATCTTTCAGTAAGTGAGTAGAAGCCTATCCCACCAAACAACACAGCCTTGACAACAGCGTAAATTCTGTTAAATGAATTCTTCCCTCGTTTCGGGGTTTGTAGAATTTTAAGGAGTGACAATGGCCCCCGCTTTACTGGCCAGATAATAGAGTACTTAATGAAAGGTTTAGGGGTAAAACAGAAGTTTCATGCTGCTTTTTATCCTCAGGCAGCGGGTTTGGTAGAAAGATACAATGCTACCCTGAAACTCAAACTAGCTAAAATCCAAGCAACAACGGGCCTTAAATGGCCAGATGCTTTGCCCCTAGCATTATCGGTTAGTTCCATGCCACACAGTAAGGTTGGACTTTCTCCCTATGAGAGTCTTTGGTAGGCCTATGAATGTATGGGGACCCCAAGACCAAATATGATTAAAGAAATACAGTACCCTGTTTTGAGTGTTTATCTTAGAAACTTGACTGAAAAACGGTTGTTTCGGATTCGTCAGCAGGTGCGTGAAGCTATTCCAGACAAATCAGAGGGTCCGGGCCATAGTTTCCAACCTGGAGAGTTCGTAGTCCTAAAAAACTTCCAGCGTTCTAAGAATCCTGAACCTCTCTGGAAAAACGTCGAGCAAGTGTTGCTGGTAACCCGAACTGCTGTCCATGTCACCAACAGACGTCACTGGATACATGGGAGCCACTGCAAAAGAATCCCAGCAACTGTTTTCCAGCCAGAAGACAGAAACGATCTGAAAGATATCTTACAAACCCAAAAAAGTGTTGCTGCCCTGAATGAAGATACTTTGTTTCCTGATCAAACTACGCTTCCAGTAGCAAGGTACGATAGACGACCAAGGAAGGGAAGGAGCAGATAGAGATACCGGAGGACCGATTTCAATTAGTGTAATGGTTTGGCTGCGGCACTGTGGGATCACAGAATCGGCTGAACGAGGTTCCGAGGGGGTTGTGATATGTGTTCAGTGTTGCCTGGATCTCTCTCCGACCTGTGATTGTATCGATACCGAGAAGGAGAAATGCAGAAATTGGGATCCAAGTTGCAGTTGCGAAACAAAAACAAGACTGTGTATGGTGACTCTGATCATACCATTGATAATGTTGGCAGCAGTTTTTTGGACAATGGAAAAAATCATTCCTGCTCGAACCCTATTGCCCACTACTACTCCTGTTCCCACAGAACATTTTTATTTTTCCCTTCCCTACCATGAACAGAAACTTTGGGTGCCTTACCTCAATAAATGCTACATCAAACCCACAATGCTACGAACATTACCAACTCTTGGGTATGTTGGGTATGTGGAATGATGCCAGCTCATCAGAAAAAGGAAGGAACACCTTTTATTCCCTTGCCAATCTCATATAATGGTTCCTCTACAGCCTGGTTTGCATTATTGTGGGCCACTGAAATAAGTCACAAGGTTTTTGCTGATGTGGGTAGACTCAATGCCCAGCTCAACAGGGTCCGTTAAAGAAGGAGATCCCCAAGCCAAAGGAACTGTATGGGAAATGGAGGAAAAACGCAGAGGAAATTCCTCCACCAGATACGTTTTCCCCAACACCCGAACAGCTAAGGGTAATGGGCCTCCTGTTATCGCTGTAACCAGTGCCAGAGCAGAACTTTGTGTGAGCAGTATTGGCAGGATCTCTGTGGGAAAAAGTGACTGTACCACTGTTTTACATATTACTGGAACAAACAATAGCACTTTTCTGTCTTTCCACAATACTTACTTTATTGTGGAAATAAGGGTTAATACTAATTACCCGTCAGTTGGTCTGGGATTTGCTATGTGTCCTTTTTGCTTCCCCTTGTGTTCTTAGCACCTGCCTCCTAGCACAAAGACCAGAAATTGTTTAATGACATCTCTTTAAATAGATTCAAAAGAACCATAAATAGTGATGAAGTAGATCAGACTGATACAGCTTTGCAGCAATACGTTGATTTTAATCTGGGACTCTTTTTCTTTGTTGGTGCACCCCTAAATAGTAGAAAAATTAGACGCCTAACCAGAGTAGTAGAAGCAGCAACTAATCTAACAGCAATGGCTTTAGGAAATATTACAGAAGAGTTCCAAATTACAAGGATTGTAACCCTTCAGACTCGAATGGTCCCTGATGTAGTGCTCGCCGATCGTGGTGGAGCATGTCACATCATCGGTAGTAGTTGTTGCGTGTTCATACCTGACTACGCCCCTTCTGTCTATAACGCCATTTTAAAGTTACATAAAATAGCTGCAGAAATACATCACGACCGAGGAAAATGGTCCTGGTCTGAATGGTTACAGGGACTTATCTCCACTTGGGGTTGGAAGTTATTAATGGGAATAGTAATCATAGGAGCCATCGTTCTCACTTGCTGCTGTTGTATTCAATGTTCCCCTATGGTATATACCACCTGTATAAACACCTGTAGTAGTATTAAACCTTCCCTAGTCAGGGTTCATGAACTGAATCGAGAAATTATGTTGCAACTTGAAATTGATAAACTAATGAATATTAGTATATGAAACTAACACGTGTATCTTTTCTGATAGATTCAGCATAGCTGAAAAGGAAGGACTGTTAAAATGTAAAATCTAATTCTTATATTTTTATTTAGCTGTGCTCCATCTATGCTCACCTTTGTCCTGTTTTCAGCCTGGCTCTGTCCTTGACACCACACTTGCATAAATATTAGGTAACAAATCTAAAATTGAGACGTTGAAGGGTTCGTAAACATGCAAAGTCAGCACAAAAGAACTGCCGATGTCTGCACTGTGGGTTTTTTAAACAATGGTAAAGCCTTAGATAAAGTTTGCTCAGATAACCTATCTTGTCGTGCAGCTTCAGGACGCGACAGTTACACAAGGCACCAAGGTTGTTGATTCTTACTTATGGTCTCATTTGTGTGTTTTTCCCAGAGCTCTATTGACCACTGGGTGTTCCTTGTCTGTGATCTTCCCTATAAAAACCCATGTACCCATCGTTCAAGCGTGCTCTCTCCTCAAGTATCTCTATGGTACTTGTCGGATGGAGACCCATTCATGAATGCTTAATAAATAACCTATGGTTTTACTTCGCTCCAGTGTGGATTCCTCCTTACTTGATAAGGACCAGTGGCAAGAGTGGTGACCCTGAACCAGCAGATTACAATGAATCTGCTGTACAGATTCTGTGTCTCCAGGTTGGAAGAGGAAGGTCACTGCAGTTTGACTTCTGCAACCTTAGGGACTACGGTGAGAGTCCAGGGAGGAGGAAGAAGAGGCTGGGGGGCTGGTGTGTAAAAAGACAGTCCCCAGGTCTGAAGATAAAAGTCACTGCAGTTTACCTCCGGTAGCCTCAGGGACTACGCTTTGAGCGCAGCATTTCCTATAAGGAGCGCTGGAGCCCTCCACGCTTAATATTGCAAAGCCCCTTTAGTTAAAACTATTAAGGGCGGGAGAGCGAATATAGGAAATGAAGCACTGCCAATTGCAAAGAAGCAACAACAAACATGTGAACAGGTCAGCTTGTAAGTGCAACATTTTTAAGAAAATGCCTATAAAAAAAACTATACGCACAATCGAAGGGAAGTGCATTGCTGCCAACTGCAAAGAAGCAACAACGTGAACAAATTTAGGAACTGGAGCGGGCGAGCGCTTTTCTATGTGGCTCCAACACGAGCTCCAAAAAGTCAGTAAAAAAAAAAAGAGTGCTACAAAACTGTAAAAAGCAAACAGAGTAAGATCACATGTAACAGGGGCGGTCCTCATGTGAGGTTACAACAGTAGAAAAGGAGGGACTAATGAACAAATTAATTAAACACAAAGCATTTAGGAAGAACAGTCAAAGGAGCCAATTAAAAAGATGGGCAGAGCTTCAAGCCCACATTCTGAATACAGCATGTCTCAAAGAGATGCCACATGCGCTGCCTAGGCGAGACCTAAAAAAACAGTACCCCTGTCTAAGTGAAACAAACCAACCACACTTCCCTGACTTAATGACCAAGGACAAAGGGGGAAATTAACAGGTATGCCAGGCCCATCATAGCCTTAACTGTCAACAAATATTTGCAACCCATGCACTGTTTGAGATGGGAACCAATGACACCCTTAGCCCTGCACCAAGACCCCCACAATATTGTAGACTGCGTCTATGGGACAGAGGGTAGAATCACTGGTGTTGAGGACATGATCCAGTCCCTCCAGAGTAAAGTACACACATGCTAAAAGCATCTGAGCAACTAAACAATAAAGCACGAGATGCTGAAGGACGATGTAGATTTAACAATATCAAAAATGTAGGAATCGCAAAGGGCACAGAAGGAATTCATCTCACAAACTATGTATCAACATGACTACAATCATGGGTCTTAACAGAAGAACTATCCTATTGCTTTGTGATCTAGAGGATGCACTATTCCTTGGCTCTTAACATCCCATCCGAATGCCTCCTGGACCCCTTACTACATGTATTCTAAATCACCTGGGCCAAGATCTAATATTGAGCGCAGCTAGACAGAAAGACACCATACACCATGGCTCATTTAAGGTTATGATCTTTCCCGACTACAGCAACAACATGAGTCCTTTTTCGAACTAAAGCAGAAAATAAGAGGCATGCAGTTGAGCTACATGCTGCTATACCCCACAAACCTCAAAGTGATACATCTGGGGTAAATTTCATTTCTTTGACATGCCTGAAAGTGCTTGGGAGTGGGTAATGGGGAAAAGACCCCCTGGCAGAAAGAGAGAACTCAATCAAATGAAGACCTCTTAATAAAAGGTGAACAACCTAAGGACTAGAGAGTCTCATCATGAAGACAACCCAAATGTGGGGTACAAACCGTCCGTCCAGGAATATCCTCAAACCCCTACCTCAAGACAGACACCATATAGCAATATACATGATAACAGGCACGATGTTTTTCCACTGGTAAATCAATCTGGGTTACAACCTAAAGCAGCCCCTCCCTGATCTAAGACTAGAAACTGATCAAGAACTGCTAACTTATATTATTTTATCTCTTTATAGGATGTTTCAGAGTTCAGGCAGCAGGTGCTGCAGAGGTAGGCGTGTTAGGAAGGTGGGAGCTGGAGGAAGTGGAATTAGTTGTAAAACAAGTTAATTCATAATGGTTTGACAGGCAGGGCCAACGGTCCTCGTTAGGAAACAAGATAAACACACAGAAACCCCCAATACATACAAACTCCTTTCCAGGAATGTCAACAGGTTAAACAAGAAGATTAAGAGACCTGCAGGCTTACAATATGCCAAGCATCCTTCTCCAGATGTGCTTTTCCTACAGGAAAGACACGTGATGGGCTCATAATGTGGGTGCCTCACCGGATACTCTCTCTTATGGGGATTCTGCTCTGGTAAATAATAATAATACTCAGATTTGATGAGCGCAGCTTATCACCCGTGAGGGTCTCTAGGCGCTGTCCATAGGGACAGGGAGTTTAAGTGATTTGACCAGAATCACAGGATGGTGAGCCAATACAGAGACACAGAAGTCGGTGGCTCTGGCCATTCATCCATGCCCTTTCTTTGGGAGTACATCTTGTTCCAGAGGAGTAGCAATACTTGTGCATAAATCTTTCCCCACAGCATTGAACCAGACACAGATTAGTACATACTAATATCCAGGAAAATCTTCAGACAGAAGAGGATATTGACAACCATATAGAAGCATGTGACATCTGAGAGCATGGTGGCTCCTTGATGACGATTTTGGAGCCTCCGTGAGCATTCCCCAGAGACAGCTAGAAATATTGGACACGCAACTAGAATGAGAGGCCTCTGCCATTTGAGGGCCTGGCTGGATAGACTGGATGAAGAGGCTTTGATACTTGGCCTCTGGGAGCAAGGTGTTGGCATCAGTAAAGATTAAGATCTGCATTCCAAGGCCCTCTGGCAGACAGGAATGAAATTTATGGGAGTTATCTGTGGTTCAAAGGGAAACCCTGTGAAACACCAAACTTCAAAGACACACCTCAGTAGAACTACTGGTGCCATACTTCAGCCAGGGAGTGATACACTTGTGGGTATGTAGGACTGGAGATCCTGTAAATGGGCGGTACACACTTTCGGAGGAATCTGTTGTACACAAGGAGGATTACTGCCATTGGAAAGGACTGTGCAACCTTCCTGAATAATGGCTGGCCTGGGCTAACCACCTGCTGCTGTGTGACACCCTGAAGTGTGCTCTACAAGGGCATGTTGGCTTGCCCCGTTCTCTTGTGGAGGTCTCGGGGACATCAAAGATCTCCAGTGAAGAAACCACACCATTTACCTGTGACACCTGGAAACCGGTGCCCTCTTAAGTACCCATATCATCTGCTGGATCCTAACTGGTAGGGCGGTGTGAGCGCAGACCTAAGGTAGTGACTGGAGACTGGATTGTCTACATTTATGGAGTGTGACCCCTGCATCGTGGGACCTCGACACACATAAGCGTCTGTTGGTGGTGATCTGATTCACTGGTTCTTTGATCACACGTGGCCTGCTACGTCGATCGTGCCACGTCTCCATCGTGAGACATGCTGACTGCATGCTCATTGTGTGCAGTGTCCAATTTACAGGTTGCGACCCTCAGATGAGAATGAGTACCCATAGTAGTGCCTCATTCTAGATAGTGCGGTACTGCTGATCATGCAACTGTGTGTCTGACCGGAATTCTCTTATGTGACTCGGATCAATGCGCCCAAACGTTGTGCCTCATTTCCAGGGAAGTAAGGAATTAGCAACTATTCGTTGTGTGACGGAATAGTCTCGTGTGACTCAGCTCAACGAGCACCAGAAGCTATGCCTCATTTCCAGAGAGGTACTGAGTTTGCGACTCTACCTTGTGGGTGATCAGAACTGTCCGGTGAGACTCGTACGAATGGGCACCAAAAGTTGGGCCTCATTTTCAGGGAGGCACGGAGGAGCGGATTCATGTTCCCAAAAGTTCTTGGATTGCTTGGGTGTTACTTTGATCAATGTGTGTCTGACATGGTGGCTCCTTCTTCTGAGAGGCTCCCCTGCTTCATCCCCCATCCATTGATTGTGCCTTTTTGTGCCCTCAGTGCAGCGGACCAACTGCCCTCTCCTCACTCCGCCACGACAAGTTCATGTTGCCAGGTAGTATTGCAAGATCAGGCCTGAGAGGTGACAGTAATTGACTGGGCTAAAGAATGCTTCAGAGAGCGACAGGATGAAGATCAAAGACTGCGTTAACACCCCTGTGCTTCGAAGAACTAGGCTGGTGCCAGAAGAGACAGTGTGGAATCCTTTAATTGCACACATTAGTGACGAAATGCACACCTATATTTTTCTGAATGCTTTTGGTTTCAATTGATCTTTCAACCTTCTTGCGTGCAGTCCAGATATAATGGTTTTTGCCCATTTAACCATTCGAGTAAATAAACAAACACATGTGGAGCGTCTTACTGCTCCTATCGAACGCACAGCTTCAGTCCTCAAAGAAAGGGTAACTTCATTTATCTGTTTGGTTCATTTCTTTTATTGTCCAGTTAATCCATAGATCAGAATAACTTCAATCCAGTTTTTCACGTTCACATGTGTGACAGTTCATGTATTCTAACACTTCAAATGCTGCAGATTGCCCATCCAGGCCTTTCTACTGCAACACGGTGAATACATTTAAAAACATCCTTGTTGTTAATCCAATGCATTTCGGGCTATATCCTCGCCCTTAATTAGGGATTCACTACAAATTTTAAAAAACAGTGTTAACACAATGGCTCCATATCTTAATCTCAATGTTAATTGCCGAAATGACATTTCTCGATTTTTCTTACATGCCATGTTATGTTCTCACTCATATTTAACGTGTTCCCTCTATTCATTTAACACTGCATCAATATCTAGATCACAACCAGTTATTTATGCTGCACAAGACTTTTCCTTCTGATATCTCTATAGCTATTGCCCTGGATTGAAGTTATTCTGATCTATGCATTAACTGGACACTAAAAGAAATGAACCAAACAGATAAATGAAGTTACCCTTTCTTTAAGGACTGAAGCTGTGCGTTTGATAGGAGCAGTAAGATGCTCCACATGTGTTTGATTATTTACTCGAATGGTTAAATGGGCAAAAACCATTATATCTGGACTGCACGCAAGAAGGTTGAAAGATCAATTGAAACCAAAAGCATTCAGAAAAATATAGGTGCGCATTTCGTCACTAATGTGTGTAATTATAATTATGTTTGCCCGCATGACATGTTGCACCCACCATGGCATCAAGAAAGCAATTCGATTTACACATGTGAGACTCGGACATACATTCAACAGGTTTTAAGAGCCACAGTGGAGCCTTTTTTCCATATTTGAGAAAACATATTATTTTGAATATCGATGAGTAAACTCTGTGCTTAAATGTCATATTTAATGTGTTGTGTAACACTCTAGGGCGGGCGGGGAATGAGAGTCATTTCAACTTCGACAAAGTGAACATATGTCGATAAGATTCATGCATCAAACCAAAAGCAAGGTGTTCTGGGACTAGTAGTTTTAACATCGTAACGAAGTACTGAGTAGTTTGAAGGGGTGGAGAGAAGGCAGACACCGAGATAAAAGTGGGAGGTAACCAGTGGAAGGTTTGATATATCGCTGAGTACATCATTGCAGTGAAGGCAGGAAGCGCGAGGGCAAGTTGTTTGAAGTAAGTCGTGAGAAAACCGTTAGGTCAAAGGGAGGGAAAGAGGGGCAATAGCTATAAGCGATATCAGAAGGAAAAGTCTTGTGCAGCATAAATAACTGGTTGTGATCTAGATATTGATGCAGTGTTAAATGATTAGAGGGAACACGTTAAATAGGAGCGAGAACATAACATGGCATGTAAGAAAAATCGAGAAATGTCGTTTTGGCAATTAACATTGAGATTAAGATATGGAGCCATTGTGTTAACACTGTGTTTTTTTTAATTTGTAGTGAATCCCTGATGAAGGGCGAGGATATAGCCCGAAATGCATTGGATTAACAACGAGGATGTTTTTAAATGTATTCACCGTGTTGCAGTAGAAAGGCCTGGATGGGCAATCTGCAGCATTTGAAGTGTTAAAATTCATGAACTGTCACACATGTGAACGTGAAAAACTGGATTGAAGTTATTCTGATCTATGGATTAACTTGAAAATAATAGAAATTAACCAAACAGATAAATGGAGTTACCCTTTCTTTAAGGACTGAAGCTGTGCGTTCGATAGGAGCAGTAAGACGCTCCACATGTGTTTGAATCCTTTAATTGAACACATATGTCTCTAACCCTGCTTCTGCTCTGCATACTGTGGGTGTCATTCCCACGTAGTGGCCAAACCCCCATTTGTCAACTACTTCCTAGTCCTGCTGCCTACTCCCACCTTCTTCCCTGGGACCCTGACTAAGTGTGACTTTGGCTGTGATCAGCCTAGTATCAGGGGGGAAGGTTTTCTTTATCTCCAGCCCGTGGCTGTAGGGTAGTCCGGGTTAGCCGACGGGTGGCTTGGGGCCACAGGGTCAGCATGTTCATTATCTACTGACCTGCCGGATATCAGTTGCACTGCATTACAGTGCTGTGTGTTTGTGTGAGTGCGCTCCATACGGACCTGCCCGATATTCGAGGCACTGCGTATCCGTGCTGAGTGAGTATGCAGGAGTGACTGCCTGTTATTAATTACAAAGCACTGTGGTGTTGCCCTGCATGTTAATTCCCTGCTGAAAGAATACTTCATTTGACATTGGTTTTTACCTATGCAGCCTTGGCCCTCGGTGCAGTTTAAAAGTGTTGTAATTATCTGCGAGTACACATTTCTAATGTTGTTACAATCTGGGGTCCACCTTATAACTATGTGGTATTGGATTATAATAATTGCCATGGTGGGGCTTTGTTCTGACAACATTTCGCACTGAATAAGGGTGATGGGGTAAAATAGGATATTTCCCAAGTGTACATATTACTGATTTCATTTTAACACAATTGGCCTAGTGATATTTCCAAATGTGATTTATGCTGTTAGTTAATGGGTGTTGAATACAAACTTTTTTTTACATACACCACTTGTGAAGTCTCTTTTGTGAATGCTGTGCAAATGCTTTACACTTTGCCTATTTGATAAGACTGACTGCTCAGTGCCAAGTTACCCAAGGTTGAGCGCAGGTTATACAGTGAGTGTAGTCACCCATCCCAGACAGGGGTGGTAGGTTCTGCCTGGGAAAGGCCTTGCTTCAGCCAACCAGAACGTGCCAGTTCCAACAGCCTCCCACAGCAGGGTCTATGACTCTGGAGACAGGGCTAGTAAATTAATCTAACTGGCTCACTGTCAAGAATAGATTGGTCTGATTAATCCCTATCCTTCAAGCCAGAGACAGTACCACGGTCACTTGCACAAAATACATAGCAAATGTCTTTCCTACATATTAAAAATCACTTTATGTCCAAACCCCTCACATTTGGATCAAAGGTCTACCACTTAAAACATTAAGCCCCTTAGACAACAAGATGCTAGATTTACCCACCACCACCAAGGAGATATCAGAGGAAACTACAGGAATGCAATCAGAAAAGACCCTACGCACAAACAGCTTCCCAATTGAATTTTTTTAAGAAATCTGCCTCCATTGTGAATCCCTATTCCTTACTTTTATTAAATGAAGCAACCCACTCTTGCAACTTACAGAACAACCTACAGGGGAGACAACAATAGTGATGAGCCAAAAACAAGAAAGACCTCCAGATCTCCCCTCCTCTTATCAGATTATATTCTTTATTAACTAAGAAGGCAAAATAGTTCCAAAGATACTTGTGACTTGGCTGATCAAAGTCACCACATCCCTGGTACACCGAGACCAGAATGGTTTCCCATCAGGTGGATACTAAACAAAGCCTCAGACACTTGGAATTAGCACTTGCCAGAAGCCACAAACTTGAGGGGCCTTGTGTGGTGGTCCTTATAAACTTTGAAAAGGTATTTGACTCCATAAACTGGGACTTTCTGCCTCAAGTGTAAATAAGATTAACTTTGGGTCCCAATTCATAAACAGACTAAGAACCATATACGTGGCAACTTGGGCCCAAGTGAGAGTAAGTGGGGTACTTTCCAATAACATTACATAAGGTGTATTTGTAGAGAGCTCGTTCACCATGAAGAGCATCTTGGCGCTGAACAACAGATGTTTATTGTTACCCAACTCAATTGTACTCAGTTTATCAACCTCAGAAGGATGAGAGGCTGAGTCGACCTGCTGGGATTTGAACATGTAACCATGAGGTCAAACACAGGCCCCCTACAGTGGACACACTAGTCCACTAAGCCACCAGACCTGGCGGATCAATTTGTATTCATACAATGTAGGGGTGCACGATCTCCCCGCTAGTCTTCCTCCTTGCAAAACAGCAAATAACCAAATGAGTTAGGAGAGAAATGTGCATAACAGGCTTCTATTGGAATGATCCGACAGAAGACCACATATCTCTCAGATGATGTCCTCTGTTTTATAGAGTATCCCTGAAAATGTACGAACGGGCAATGATAATCCTAGACCTATATGGAGAGGCTTCTGGGATGAATGTAAAGTGGGGCAAATCATCCTTGGTCACCATGCAGGATTTTTTTGTTTCGCAATTCTTTACTGAAGGACAAATCAAGACATTACAAAAAGGTGGGGTGGGAGCGAGGCATTCAAAAAGTCAATAGTGAAACAAGTTTACAGCATCAATGAGTACAGTGAAAACTAGGCAAAAGAATGGCCACAGGTCAAACAGAGACCCTTGTGGGACTGGGAAGAATAACAACAAAAGTAAGTTGAGGGAGAAACTGAAACAAGCCAGGAATCCATGGTCGTATCCTTACATTCGAGGGGAGGGAGAAGGGGGGAGTTGGCAGAGAGGGGGAAGAAAAAGACAAAGAGCAAGGAGAAAGAGAGGTTGGGGACGCAAGTACAAAAGAAAAGGAGGACGAATATTAGAGTCACGCATCAGCATAGGCTATGACCGGGCTGGTCCACGTGGTTAATGCCAACAAGTTGTAATGTAATATAGCAACCAGTTAAACTGTTAGGGGCAGCTGCACACTCAACCAAGGGCTAGAGGGTGGCATTGTGGAGAAAGGGTGCATGCAGAATTTAGTTGGGAAGGGACTTTGACAATTAGACTCCCAGATCTTAAAGAAGAATGTGCAATTTACATTTCCCAATATCCAGCTTTCTGCAAATAAGACAAAACCTAGAGAATTACAAAGACCAACTGACCAAACATCTCACATTTACTCCCCTAGAGGCCAAGTCAATGCTAGGCACAGGGGGCTGAAGAGAAATCTTGCAGCTCTATAACTCACTAGTGAATAATGCTACGACCCCACTATAGGCCGCCAAGTCAGGCTGAGAAACCAATCTTGGCCCCTTTGAAGACAAAGACTGGACTGAGGCTAAGATGGCTCTGCATACTCTTGCCATATCTGCCTGATACAACTCAGTTATTTGTACAGAACATACTAGAGTCACAACAGGCCATGGAAGAAGGGAACGGGGACCCCAACATGCTTAGGGTGCCCAGCTATTGACATTCTTACAGGTCATGGGGTTGCCTCCAAAGCCAACCATTCTGGAGACAAATACAAACCTCCTTGACCAAACACTGCCAGACGAAACTGGATAGCCTCCTACAGCAGGGTCTATGACTCTAGAGACAAGGCTATTAACCTAATCTTACTGGCTCGCTGTCAAGGATAGGTCGGTCAGACTATTCCCTATCCTACAAGCCAGAGATAGTACATCTTCACTGGGGCAAAGAATACAGATCTACCCATTACAAATCACTTTTACCAACCCTCAACCCTTCCACTTCTCCAGAGTCTAAACATTTAAAGCTGATGAAAGACTAAAGTAATGGAACAATACATTAGGCTTACATTCAAACTTGCTCTCCAGGGACTACGGGAAGCATCAGGAACAGCTGCTTAATTACAAAGAGGGATATAGCACAAAAGTGGAGAGATGAACTTCCTCCCTTTGCTCCAAGACTCGGCCAGAATTATGGACTGCTGTTCAATTTTAGGAAATAAATGTACACGGCTAGGGAATACCCCAACCAGCACACACATATTTGAGACACCTGATCGGAATACTCATACATGAATGCCACAAATGCAGGGAAACCCACAAGATCCATGTATCAGGGCCCATTCACTAACATACTACCCATTGGACACACCACAAAACTAAGACACACATGCTCACCCACACCTGCCCAGACGTAGGGGTTCTTCAAAGTCTTAGTTGATTAACAATGAGAGATACATTTAAAATCAAACTCAGGTTCTGTAACACAGTTTATATTTTATGACTGTCAGTCAAGAATGTGCTCGTTTATGTTCTGTTTTGTTTTAACATGATTGAAAATGAAAACTCAGTGGTTTGTTTTATAAAAAGTAGGCCTAGGAAGCAAATGATCATACTAACAAGTGTGGACTGCTTCCACATCATATGACAACTTAATTAACTTTAAAACCAAACAACAGGATCTCTATGTTGCTTCTTACCCTAGAGTACTTTTGGTTTGCACCGCACTGTTTAGAAGAATACACTCTAGTTGGCGATTCCTTTTCTCCTCCCTTCTAGTCATGTATGTCCAGAAAATTCCTCCTATGTCCAACTTCCCATTTACACACATGTATCCTCAAACTATGTAGGTTTAAAGCTGCACTGCCCCAAGTTTCATTTTTTCTATGTCATGTCATAAGTAGACACTGAAGGGCAGCAGCTCCACAAACACACACACCGAAATCTGGCAGGGCAGTGGCAAAACCAAGATGATCCCTCATTATCCATAGCAGTGCAACATTTTCAGATGCTGGTCTGGCATGTCTACAGTGTTAAAAAGTAATGTCTTTCGAGAGATTTTCATAAGAACTGTGAGATAAATAAGGGCCTTTTTTATCCATCTACTAAAGGTCAGCATTGTCCCAAGAAACTGCAGGCAATGGTGTGACAGTGAAGACTGGGAGATACAAAGATCTAGGTGAGGGACCGTCGACACAGAGAGAGTAAAGAGGGGATTTAACATTAAAGATTGGCGCCCAGGGAACAAAGCAACGCACTGCTGAAATGGGTGGAGAGGTTGAATTACACAAGTGACTGTGTGCTTCCTTACCGATTGTCAAAAAGCATTACTCCACAATCCACTGCAATTGAGGAGCTCTTTTGCAGCAGTCAGAATTAAGGTTATAACGACTGTGTGCCTCTGGTCACTTTAATCACACTTCACTTTAATAGGTTTCAGAAGCCAGGGTTTGAATGTAAATAAAGAAAAAGCAGGTACTTACTATCCCTGCGTTCATGTTTGCTACTGAGAAGTGCAGGTGCTCTCCTATTGAAAATATTGCACCAGTGAAGAAAAGTGGTGGATTTCTGGGTACTACTCCTTTCTAATTACAGAATTTGCAGGTGCTCGGTACCTGCCCATTAAAGGACTAAGTTGCTCTTACTTCCAGACACAAAAACGTAAAAGAGAATAAACAAGTAGCAGTAGATTCATGGGATATTGCCAACCTATCTGTCTAACCGAATCAAAGCCTTAAAATGTCATCACTATTGATTTCGTGAATATAAAACTTTGTGAACAAGTACCTTATCAAATGGCAATATCTATTAAATTAAATATACAAACCGCATTTTATTAAAAAAAAATCGGACTTCTATTTAAACATCTTAAAGCAGCTCTGTGGGTGCAGTGCAAGGAAAACGTTAATGCCTGCCACTTTTATAGATACATGTATACTATATAGATACTAGCAGTAAATGTTTATTAAAACGTTAAGACAATACGAGCATTTCACATTTTCCCCGATATCTACAAAGGGCGGAAACAGTAAAAATAACCTTTCCGCAGGTTGTGATCTCAAACAAGGCTTTGAGGACTTTGATACCAGGAACACTGCGTATACTGCTGGCTCAGCTCTGCAAACTCTTTGCCAAAGTGCCTTGAACTTCACGGATGGGAAAAGTCAACAAACACCTGCCGCTAACAAGCTCTCCCCCGTGGGCACAGGAGGACACCACCACCAAAAGCGAAATCCACTGTATTTGTCGCGTTTTATTTCAACATTTTCAAGTTCGGAACCGCGGCTGAGATTAAAGAAAGAAGGCCATTCATGAAACTGACGGGAATTCAGCGTTTTTAAACACAGCTCAGGTAAGCAGGCTCAAGCTGTAGCCATACAAGCATCCGAAGAGCCACTAACATATAGCGATTCTCGCACCCACAGACTACTGATTAGTCACTCTAAAAGACACGTTAGTATAGTCTCACCACAAAACGTTAGTCTGTTAAACCACGTAACTTTTTTTATCCCCACCACCCCTTGCTTTCCTACTACAGCTGCTACTAGGCACTGAGAGCTCCCTCATTCGGACAACTGTATATCTGCTCGTCAGACCAGCTTTTCCAATGGCCTGTCGCAGTTCAGGAAGGTTGTAGGGGTTTTGGCGTACACACTTGGCTTGCAGCACGGCCCCAATTGGTCACCGTAAAGGTGACAGAAAGGCCGCGCTACTACCAAAGTAAACGCCTGGTCAATAATCAGGCTGACAGGGGAGCAGCGGCCCATCCAATACCTTCGTCCCATCTTTACGGGATGCGTACTCCTTATTGCCCCGTCCACCGTGATAGTCCTTCTTCTGTTTCCACAGCATCATGAGCTCCTTACAGTCCCAAGCACAGGGGGCGTGGCTGTGTAACCTGGGAAGCCATCTCAGAGTCAGGCGAACGAACGGCCAGAAATCGGTAGGTCGCAGTCTATTAGTGCCCTACTAAAATGCTGTCGTCTGTGTCTTTTATCCAAGCTCTCCGGGCCAGGTCGAACATTGTCCTCTAAGCGTTGCTGGCACTGTCACTCCCAGAGTCTTTATTTATTTTAGTGATTTAGCATGTGACATGGCCAGTAGACAGCAGAGCTCTTTAAACAAACATGGGCAATGCAATAGGTCTCGCATTTATTCGAGTTTGAGCTATTGGCAGGGCTTTAAGTGGGCCGGGTCTCTGAGCACCAGCAGTTCTTTTTTAGGGGGCCTCGAAACGGGTCTCTATCTGGCTCTGTTTTGAGCCCTGGCACAGGCGGTCTGTTTATTTTTTTCCTGGACTGCAGTGACAGCCGTTGATTTGCACGTGATGAGCGTTGTAGGGGAAGGGAAATCGTTTAAAGAGAGTCATTTTCACTCTGGATTTCCCTTCTCTTTTTGAATCTCAGGAGCAGCAACATTGTCGTTGTGTCCCTACCAGGGCTTTAAAAGTGGAAGTGTTTTCAATATAATATACAAGCCATAGTTGCTGCTTATTTATCTTATGCAACCATTGACAAAGCCAATAGTCCTGACTTGTAGGTATGATGTGACTTGTTGTATCATGTATCTGGACGCAATGATAGGAACAGCAAAATACAAGTCGGGCCGCACACTGTGCTATACACAGATTTTTAGCTTACGTGTATTTAAGCCAAGCCCTTAATTACTGTTACCACGCCCCTTTGAGAGACCCTCCCAGTTTTTTCATCCCACTTAAAGCCCTGGCTATTGGCATTGTAAATGACAATGACATTTATGTTTTCGGGTTTAAAACATAAATAAAAGGCATTGTGAATTACATTACTAATAGCTTAAATTCTCGCAAATGCGAGACCTATTGCATTACAAACGCTTGTTTTAATCTGAAGGAAAAAACATATTACCGCTGGCCACATCATAGCCCCCCCCCCACCCCTCCCCTAACATTTATTTTTAGCCATGCTGCACAGCAGGCTTGCTGCTATACAACATAGCTTAATCATTGCCAATAGCTCCTTTATTTTAAGTGCTTCTTGTTGTCATGGTTGCAGATTGCTGATCTTCACTTCGCGGCTGCCCGCGGACCCCACAGGGGGCCTCTCAAACGGGTGGCCCTTTAGTGCCATTTGGACACTAACCCACCCCCCTCTAATGCTGGGACTCAGGGAGGATGTAGAGAAGGAGTCAGGTTGAATTAAATACCTTTATTGGTGTATATATAAAGGTGAGTCTCATAAATAACAGGTGAGTGCCAAGAAAGCAGTAACACATTCAGATGCTACTGTATAACTGAACAAGAACTAGAATGGTACATAACTATACATTCTACAAGAATGACATCACAAGCATTTAAAGTAACACAGTAGAAGAATAGATAACATCATAACACATCCCCCCTTATAACAAAAGAAATAAATAATAATGAGAAAGGAGAAGATAAAAAAAAAAATGAAATACCTAATGTATCTTTCTACAAGTAAATTACATAACATACCCTTTAAGCCAGCCTGGTAAAACTCTTGTTCTTTTTCCATGAACAGTATCAACAACCTTAGAATTGCAACCTCCAACCCCTTCCCCACCTTACAGGAAGAGGATGCATCATCCGAAGAAAGGTCATTAGCCCGTTCATTTGTATCCGCATAATTACCAGCTAGTTGAGATTGCAAATAACTATTTTCAAAGTGATCCTCAATCCAGTTTGACTGTTCAACTCTTGGGAATCCAGAATTCTATTTTGTTCTGGATTAATAGCAATGCTTTTAAAATTCCACACTCTTCCGTCACTCCACCTTACTGAATTCCTCAAAACCTCTGCTACTTGTCTAGGTGGTTCATAACGGCTCTCACCTTTCGGTACTTTAAAAGTTTTTTAAGCCATACCCAATCACCTGCCTTGATTTCAACATCCTTGGTACCATGATGTTTGTCATAGAATTCTTTGTTTTTAGCATGAACACAATCCAACTCATTCTTGACCTCCATCAGAGACCATGGTGTAACCTTTCCCTCCAAAAGCCAACCAGGGTTGACCTTGCATCTAGGCAACCTGCCTCTCATCATGACAAATGGGGATAACCCAGTACTGATCTGAGATGTTATTCTGTAAGACCACACAGCCTTCTATACCTGAACTTCCCATTCCAACTTCTTGTTAACAGCCACCTGAATGATACCTTTAATTACTCTGTTAAGTCTTTCCACTGTGCCGTTGCCACTTGGGGTATATAAGGCTGTAATCTTATGTTTAACACCACACTTCTCAAAATAATCCTTTGCCATCCTAGACATAAATTGTACTCCATTATCTTGAACAAGAACTAGAATGGTACATAACCATACATTCTACAAGAATGACATCACAAGCATTGTAAGGAACACAGTACAAGAATAGATAACTTAACATCATAACAGAGGAGTCCCCCCTCCTTGCCTGTGGCGCGCTAGGCGCGTCTATTCAGCGCGCCGAATAGATGGCTTCCCCCGCCAGCCTTGCATCCTCTGTTGCCCCTGACACGCCGTCTTGTGGGGTTGATGGACACGCCGTCGGTTTAGTCGTATGGGATTGCTGTTGGCCTTGGGGGTCCTGAGGTTGTAAGGTCTGCCGTGTGAATAGCGAGGTGAGCCCCCCGCCCTATCATGTAGACCATTATCAATTTGGACCCTGAACCAGCTGCAGGATCCCGGGCGCTCCCTGGCCCAGCCGCGCTTGGAGGCCCGCTGGGTTGGAGCTTGCAAGGGTGTGGCTAGCGATGGGGCCAGGGGTCGGGGCAAAATGGAGTCTAGTCTCGGCCTCATGATGGGCCGACCTGCCAAGCAACGGTACACGGAGCTTCTCTGGCTCCTCGTCCATTCCCCCCGCCAGCCTCTAATTGCGCGGCCCTTACAGTGGCTGTCACCCCCCCCATGAGGGTTCCAGCGTCAACGCTGCAAGGGGCAGGAGGCCGCTCAGTGGGACCAACCGTTAGAGTCAGAAGAACAAACAATTTCCGATTGCGTTTCCCATCATAATAGGGATCGCTGGTCTGGCGGTGGTCACACGGTCATGTCCTTGGCCTGGCATCATTTTCCTGGGTGAGTGCATCCTTTTCCATGATTCCCGGTGGCCCAAGGCCCCAAGTCTGGATTCTGCACGGGGAAGCGGCAGGGGGAGGGTTTGCGGCCGGGCACAGCCTTTCTGGTGCTCAGGCGGCGATCACCTTAGTTAAAGTAGTGGGCATCGTAAGGGTCTCGCTTCCGTTTGCACAGTCTGTCAACCCTGCGGGCTGCACAGATGTGTTCATTGCTAGTAATCGTGCCCATAGGGGCCACTAATGTACCCCTGCCTGATGTGGTCCTTGTTATTGCATTAATAATATAATAGCTCGAGACAATCTTCATTAGGCACAAGTAGCTCTCATTATAGAAATGGTTGAGATCCCATTAAACAAGGGCGTGTTATTACTGTACGGTAATTTGAAGATGTGATTCACCACCCTGTTTGATACGCGTGGTATTAGGATTCGCTCTGATATGTTACCATGGTGGCTTCACTTGTAAATGCAGTCCATTGCGTCAATTGGTTAATCAGAGCATGATCAGCGTTTACTGTCACCAAGGCATGCACACATTTTCAATTCCTCCACTCTCTTGAGCATTAGTCGGCAGTGTAGTGTTTATGCTATCACTACATTTTATTGTTGCTGGGTCATTCACAGTTTCTACGCACTTTGTTTAATTGGTTCATCTCTGGATGTGATGTCCACATTACACGCCACAGGATTCACTGTGAGCTCTGCATGTCACAGATCACAGGACCCTGCACCTCGCTGTCTCTCTCGGCATTGTTCCCTTAGGAAGAGATATTTCTAATGCTGGTTCACGTCGATATCATCCTCAGGTGAATGCAATCCATCCAACAGGGGTTGAAAACCCACTTTTGATGCGTGTTCAATGGAGAGTTTTTTGTTCTATGTGGCACTTGACAGGGCCGGCCTTAGGCATGTGCAAGCTGTGCACATGCACAGGGCCACCAAACCCCAGGGGCCACCACACCAATATATATCCTCAATATATTTATCCTTTGAGGATGGATACATATTTGTGTGGCGGCCCCTGGCAGGAATTCGGGGGCCTCCGGCTCAGTTCCACTTCTAAACACCCTGACCCCCTCCCCCTCTTTACTGGCCTCCGCGCTCTGCCCCACCCGGACCCACTCTTCCGGTGCCCCCTACCTACGCTCCCTGCCCAGGGCCACCATGACCCTAGAGCCGCCCCTGCTCTTGAATACCTTAAACACACGTGCCTTTCCTATTCTCTAGATTCCCCTGCTTTGCGCCGCTCGATGGAGGCAGGGCGCGTGGTTGGGTGTACAGAGCAGCGGAGCCTGGGGCGCGCAGGTTGTTGACAGGAGGAATGGGGTGCCCTGTCTGGGTGAAGGTGCCACAAGCATGTGGCCGCCTGCAGAGGCGGTGGTCGCGGTTCACCGGCTGCCGCTGACCGCGAGTGCGAAGGCTTGCTGCGCTGTCCCTGTGCACGTTTTAAATGTTTTGCTAATTGTATAAATGTGTATGACGTTCTTGTTGCGTTGCAGGGACTTGTAGCGCGAAGTTGGATAGGGGGCCGTGACGGTGCAAGGGTGCAGGTAATTAAGTGCATGCTCACGCTCCAAGATGGCGGCCGCAGGTGACCGGTCAAGGGCCAATATTGTGCCGGAAGCACAGGGCCAGCTTTTTTGTACAGTTGAAAGTCCATGGGGAGGTCAACATTGTTGCAGAAGGGCCAAGGGGACCGAATGTTGTGGGGGCAGTAAGGAGGCCGGGTCCTTCGGGGGCCATCCTTCATGAATGGTTGAGTTGCGTGCGAGCCAACAGAGGTTTTTGCTCAAGGTCACGCTGAGTTCAAGGGCTATTGTTGTTGGTAGATCGTCAGGTCTGTCCAAGTTTTGTGTGTGTTAAGTTGAACTGAGAATAAGCACGTAAAGCCTAAAATGCGCGGTTGATTCAATAGTTAGGAGGGCACCTACGCCTCAATTCTATCACAAGTTAATTTATGACTGCGGACGTGTGTAATGGAAATGCCGCAATGGGGGGCATTCACAGCGCTAATATTGGAAACGCATTTTCACTTTGATAATGTTTATGTTACGTTGTGGCGCAGCTGGGGACTGTAGCAAGTTTGAGGTGTGGCACCTTTGGTAGTACATGGGCAATTATTTGCGGGCTCCTGTGGTTTTGGGAGAGGAGTAACAGAAGGAGTGTGGCTGTTAGCTAGGTGTATCGACGGTGGCTGGTGTTGAAGTGTGCACTCTGGAGTAACGCGTCAATAAAGTTGTAGTTTTGTAGACGGCTGTTACGTGATATAGCTTCAAAGTGACTGATTATGTCCTTGCTCTGCCTCTTCCTTCTAGAACCGTAGCATGTTCAATATTCTTACGACGGAATCATAATTGTGCTAATTTTCTGATGCATAGTCTAGCTTGTGGGTGTAGGGTCTTTTTTGTAATAGGTAGCTCGAGGCAATGACAGAGGCCGCAGATTGCCAGTCGGCGGCACACGGAGCATAGCACCACTTTTCAGCTTACAGTGTCATAGTTGTGGTTCTGTCTCTGCAACTATCACCTATTAAGTTGGGATTGCAAATGTGGTGTTACTTTTGGTATGTAGCCTGAGGCAATGACAGAAGACGTAAAGTACCAGCCGGCGGCACACTAAGCAGCTCCAATTTACAGCTTACTATCTTCAGACACGCATGTAAGGCACCGACCTCGCACCTTGAGTGCCTGCCTGCCTCTGGTCCCTATGAGGCATGAGGTACAATTCCGAGGTGCCCTTGCCTTTGTGTGATGTATAGCAAGCAACAGTGGTCCTTAATATAAACAATTAATGAAAAAGATGCAATTATAGACACCAATCTGTACTATAAGTAAGCAAGTGTCCAGCCGGACACTGATTTAATCAATGTTCAAAATTTAAGAGAAGGTATAAAGCGAACAATTAAACAGTGGGATACAGTCCTGTATCCAGTATATAAAACATAATTGACAAAACAAGGGAAAAAGGAGAGGGGATTGCAGGCAATTCAAGAAGGAGGCGTTAGTGAAAGATAAAAAATTTAACTAGCTAGCCTCATGTAGTTTACACATATGACAATTTATGCGTTTACTACATGAACAGTCGACAGCGTTTCGATCCTATGTACAATGAAGGATCATCATCAGGACTCAAATAGATTGCCTGAACTTGCAAAGCCTTGTAGAGCTCTGTACGTGGCATAGGTGAAGATACGATGTAATGGGACGAAGGCAAGGTTTGGTGCCTGTAGAGGAATGAAGGCGCACAGGGGTGCGAGGCATCAGCTGTTCATAGTAGGTTCCAGTAATTAAGGCAGCAACCAAGTGGAGTTCAATTAGGTGATTTAGTTCAGGTGCGAGGAGCTATTGCTCACAATTAAGAACGGAGCCAGAGTTCCGGTGAATTGACCAATTGGTGATTCGTCGGGTTCCTGGTACCTTAGTGTCCTGGATGGGACATCCTGGTGTCCTTCCGGCTCGATGGCGCTGTGAAGGAGTTTGTGTGAGGCAACCTTTGCCCATGTAGAGTGCTCCTTCTCCTGCTGGATGCACCCAGGCAATATAGAACAGAGGTAAGCTATATAATTAATTATATAGAACACTACGCGGGGGCATTTGGCGAGGAAAATTTCCCGGCAGTGACCCACGTGCAGCATGCAGGCAGGTGAATCACACTGTGGGACACCCCCGCGCCGCACGGCCACCAGCTGCTGCGTGTGTTTCCCTTTGCCTGCCTTCTGCCTCGCCGCCGGCCTCGCTGACGCCTTGGTCGCTCCCCTCTGGTTTTCGCCAGTTGTTTTGCCCTAAATTTGTGCTTGTTTCTTTTGTGCCGTCTGATCGTTTATTTAGCTGTTTTTCCATTGTTTTGCCCGTCATTTGTGCCTGTATTTCCTTGTGCCGTAACATCGTTTTCCTTTCTGTTTTGCCTTTTATTTTGCCCTCCATTTGTGCCTGTTAATTCAATTGTAACCTCTGTGCCGTGTCCAGTTTCCTTCCTGTTTGCCCGCCTACCTCGCCGCCCTCCGCTCTCCCTCCCCGCTTCCCGCTTCCCGCCACCGCCATTGGCCCCGCCCCTTTTCTCTTCTGTTCCCTCCCCGCTCCCGCCTCCCAGCTGCTCCGCCCACCCGCGCACTTGGCCTTAAATGGCGACCGTGCGACGCAGGTGAGTGTGACCCACTTGTGGGACACCCCCGCGCCGCACGGCCACCAGCTGCTGCGTGTGTTTCCCTTTGCCTGCCTTCTGCCTCGCCGCCGGCCTCGCTGACGCCTTGGTCGCTCCCCTCTGGTTTTCGCCAGTTGTTTTGCCCTAAATTTGTGCTTGTTTCTTTTGTGCCGTCTGATCGTTTATTTAGCTGTTTTTCCATTGTTTTGCCCGTCATTTGTGCCTGTATTTCCTTGTGCCGTAACATCGTTTTCCTTTCTGTTTTGCCTTTTATTTTGCCCTCCATTTGTGCCTGTTAATTCAATTGTAACCTCTGTGCCGTGTCCAGTTTCCTTCCTGTTTGCCCGCCTACCTCTCCGCCCTCCGCTCTCCCTCCCCGCTTCCCGCCACCGCCATTAGCCCTGCCCCTTTTCTCTTCTGTTCCCTCCCCGCTCCCGCCTCCCAGCTGCTCCGCCCACCCGCGCACTTGGCCTTAAATGGCGACCGTGCGACGCAGGTGAGTGTGACCCACTTGTGGGACACCCCCGCGCCGCACGGCCACCAGCTGCTGCGTGTGTTTCCCTTTGCCTGCCTTCGGCCTCGCCACCGACGTCGCTGACGCCTTGGTCGCTCCCCTCTGGTTTTCGCCAGTTGTTTTGCCCTAAATTTGTGCTTGTTTCTTTTGTGCCGTCTGATCGTTTATTTAGCTGTTTTTCCATTGTTTTGCCCGTCATTTGTGCCTGTATTTCCTTGTGCCGTAACATCGTTTTCCTTTCTGTTTTGCCTTTTATTTTGCCCTCCATTTGTGCCTGTTAATTCAATTGTAACCTCTGTTCCGTGTCCAGTTTCCTTCCTGTTTGCCCGCCTACCTCGCCGCCCTCCGCTCTCCCTCCCCGCTTCCCGCTTCCCGCCACCGCCATTGGCCCCGCCCCTTTTCTCTTCTGTTCCCTCCCCGCTCCCGCCTCCCAGCTGCTCCGCCCACCCGCGCACTTGGCCTTAAATGGCGACCGTGCGACGCAGGTGAGTGTGACCCACTTGTGGGACACCCCCGCGCCGCATGGCCACCAGCTGCTGCGTGTGTTTCCCTTTGCCTGCCTTCTGCCTCGCCGCCGGCCTCGCTGACGCCTTGGTCGCTGCCCTCTGGTTTTCGCCAGTTGTTTTGCCCTAAATTTGTGCTTGTTTCTTTTGTGCCGTCTGATCGTTTATTTAGCTGTTTTTCCATTGTTTTGCCCGTCATTTGTGCCTGTATTTCCTTGTGCCGTAACATCGTTTTCCTTTCTGTTTTGCCTTTTATTTTGCCCTCCATTTGTGCCTGTTAATTCAATTGTAACCTCTGTGCCGTGTCCAGTTTCCTTCCTGTTTGCCCGCCTACCTCGCCGCCCTCTGCTCTCCCTCCCCGCTTCCCGCCACCGCCATTGGCCCCGCCCCTTTTCTCTTCTGTTCCCTCCCAGCTCCCGCCTCCCAGCTGCTCCACCCACCCGCGCACTTCGCCTTAAATGGCGACCGTGCGAACGCGCAGCGGTCACGCGCAGCGGGTGCGCCGAAGGCGCGCCAAAGGTAAGCCCGTCTACGCCCGTCCGCGACCGGATCGCGACCAGCGCCAGGACCCCTGGCCCACGAAGACCCCGACCGACTCGCCTGACGTACTCCGCCGCCACCCTCATCGCACTCAACACCGGCCGACTCCCAGAATGCCATCAAGCCACTCCACGACGCACCCACGGACCTTTCAGCTGCCACGCCTGCAAATTCACCTGCATCCGGACCTGCCTCGCACCAGCACCCGCCAAGTCGAACGCCAGCAGCACCCACCTCAATTGCATCCTGCTCAACACCCGCTCCGTCCACAGACTCGCCATCGAACTCTGGAACCTTCTAGACGCCACAGCCCCTGACGTTGCCTTCCTCACGGAGACCTGGATGAATGCCTCTTCAGCTCCCGACATCGCCATCGCTATCCCAGAGGGCTACAAGATCGTCCGGAGGGACCGCAACGCCAACCAGATGGGAGGAGGCATCGCCATCATCCACAGGAACACCATCCGTCTCACGACCAGCACCGACAACACCCTGACCACCGCCGAACACCTGCATTTCCAGATCCACACCAGCCCGAACACCACCCTCAGAGGCACCCTGATCTACCGACCCCCTGGACCACGCACACAATTCAGCGAGGACATCGCCGACTTCGTCAGCCCGCATGCCCTCCCCTCCGCTGACTACATCCTCCTGGGGGACCTCAACTTCCATCTGGAGAACAGCAACGACCGCAACACCAGCACCCTGCTCGACAACCTCGCCAATCTTGGACTCAAGCAACTGGTGTCCACCCCCACCCACCTCGCCGGACACACACTGGACGCAGTCTTCTCCTCCAGCCCAGACATCGACTTCAGCCACGCCACAGAGCTTCAATGGACGGACCACAGCTGCGTCCACTTCACCTTCAAGAGAACGACGACCCACCACCACCAGCAACAGGCCGCCCGCAGAAGCTGGAACAAGATCACAGCAGACCAGCTCGCCACCTCCCTGAGCCAGCACCCTCCTGCCAGCTCAGCGAACCCCAGCCAGGCCGCCGACAACCTCACGAAGTGGATCAGCAACTGCGCGGACGAGCTCGCCCCGCTGAGGACCCCGCCCAGCAGACCCGGCAGCAAGAAAGCCCCGTGGTTCACCGACGAACTCAAGAGCTCCAAGAAGAACTGCCGAGCCCTTGAGAAAGTCTGGAGAAGGGAACCTACACCGGACAACAGGACATCCCTCAAGCTTGCCACCCGGAAGCACCACCAGCTGATCCGCGCCGCCAAGAAAACAGCATTCAAGGACCGGTTGGACAACAACGCACACAACTGCAAGGAGCTCTTCAACATCGTGAAAGAGCTCTCCAACCCCAGCGCAGGAAACAACGACATCACCCCATCGCAAGACCTCTGCAACTCCCTCGCTTCATACTTCCACAACAAGATCGCGGACATACACAACAGCTTCAACAACCAACCAACGCACACCATGACCGAACAACCACCCCCCACCACCACCCTCCACGCCTGGACCCCGATCAGCACCGAAGACACCATCCGCACAATGAACTCCATCCACTCCGGATCACCGACCGACCCCTGCCCTCACCACGTCTTCAACAAGGCCGACGCTGCCATCGCACCCCACCTGCGGGACATCATCAACACCTCCTTCGACACCGCCACCTTCCCTGAGAGCTGGAAACACGCCGAACTCAGCGCTCTCCTCAAGAAACCAACAGCGGACCCCACCGAACTCAAGAACTACCGCCCCATCTCGCTCCTCCCGTTTCCAGCCAAAGTCATCGAGAAGACCGTCAACAAGCAGATGGCCGCCTTCCTCGAGACAAACGGATCCCTCGACCCCTCGCAGTCCGGCTTCCGAGCCAATCACAGCACCGAGACCGCCCTCATCGCCGCCACCGATGACATCCGAGCCCTGATGGACAATGGAGAAACAGCGGCCCTCATCCTCCTAGACCTCTCCGCGGCATTCGACACTGTCTGCCACCGCACCCTAGTACAGCGCCTCAGCAACGTCGGAATCCAGGACAAGGCGCTGGAATGGATCATCTCCTTCCTCGACGGAAGAACACAGAGAGTCCGCCTACCACCGTACAAGTCAGAGGCCTCCGAAGTCATCTGCGGCGTTCCTCAAGGGTCATCTCTGAGCCCCACCCTCTTCAACGTCTACATGAGCCCCCTCGCGGCCATCGTACGCAAACACAACCTCAGCATAATCTCCTACGCTGACGACACCCAGCTGATCCTCTCCCTGACCAACGACCCGCCTCCGCCAGAGCCAACCTGCACGAAGGGATGAAAGAGGTAGCCGAGTGGATGACGACCAGCCGCCTGAAACTGAACTCTGACAAGACGGAGGTCCTCATCCTGGGCTCTTCACCCTCCGCCTGGGACGACTCCTGGTGGCCTCCCGCCCTGGGCACCGCACCCAAACCGACAGACCATGCACGCAACCTGGGCTTCATCCTGGACTCCTCCCTCTCCATGACCAGGCAAGTCAACAACGTCTCCTCGGCGTGCTTCAACATCCTACGCATGCTACGGAAGATCTTCTGGTGGATCCCCACCGAGACCAGGAAGACCGTCACCCAGGCCCTCGTCACCAGCCGACTGGACTACGGCAACGCCCTCTACGCCGGTACCACCGCCAAGCTCCAGAAGAGACTCCAGCGGATCCAGAACGCCTCAGCCAGACTCATCCTCGACATCCCACGAACCAGCCACATCACCGGACATCTGAGAGACCTTCACTGGCTCCCCGTCAACAAAAGAATCACCTTCCGCCTCCTCACCCACGCACACAAAGCCCTACACGACCAGGGCCCGAGCTACCTCAACAGCCGAATCAACTTCTACGCTCCCAAACGCCACCTCCGATCAGCCAACCACGCCCTCGCCGCCGTCCCCCGCATCCGAAGAGCGACTACGGGAGGAAGGTCCTTCTCCTACCTGGCCGCCAAGACCTGGAACTCCCTCCCGACCGACCTGCGCCTGACCCAAGACCACCTCTCCTTCAGGAAGAAGCTGAAGACCTGGCTGTTCGAGCAGCAGCGGCACCCCCCCCCCCCCCAGCGCCTTGAGACCCTACGGGTAGGTAGCGCGCTATATAAGTGTCACTGATTGATAGTTTTGCGACTATAATGTAGCTTCTACGAATCTCTTCATAGATCCTGCACTGTCTTGTCATTTCAAAACTGAAGCGTGAGTACAGGACCCCCCCCTGCCAAAGCAGCGTCAAATTGATAGGCACAGTGGGAGCTCCTCATATCCTACAGTACACAAAAACAACTGCTCTGTTTACTGTTTGTGGTCAGGAAGTGTCTTGGGGCTTGGCGGGAGATTTCTTCGGGGCCTTAGATTTGCAGGCTACCCTGCGCCTGGTTTTAACAGACTAGGACATGCAGCAGAACTTGTGGCAAAGCGAAACAAAAGGGGATGATGGACGGAGCGTTTGAGCAAATCAAACACTCACCCCCAGTCAAGTGATCTGGGTTTAATCCATCACCATTCTTTAGCTCACTCAGCCACCCCAGTTCAGACATGGCCATATGCAAATCAGTCTGACCCTGTGCCTCAGCGGAACAGTCCAGCCAGAACTGCCAAGCCATGTCTTCCCTGGACCAGAAACAAGCATCCTGGGACGGGTTTCGGATTCATAATCCTCATCTGCCAGGCTATCTTGAATCCAGTGGCCAAATGAGCAAGGGACTCGCGTCTGAGCATACCCTGCCAACTTAGGGCGAACAAAGCGAAACAAAAGGGGATGATGGACGTAGCGTTTGAGCAAATCAAATTCTCACCCCCAGTCAACTAATCTGGGTTTAATCCATCACCATTCTTTAGCTCACTCAGCCATCCCAGTTCAGACATGGCCATATGCAAATCAGTCTGACCCTGTGCCTCATGGGAACAGTCCAGCCCAAACTGCCAAGCCATGTCTTCCCTGGTCCGGAAACAGGCATCCTGGGACCGGTTTCGGATTCATAATCCTCATCAGCCAGGCTATCTTGAATCCAGTGGCCAAGTGAGCAAGGGACTCACATCTGAGCATACCCTGCCAACTTAGGGCGAAAAAAGCGAAACAAAAGGGGATGATGGACGGAGCGTTTGAGCAAATCAAACACTCACCCCCAGTCAACTGATCTGTGTTTAATCCATCACCATTCTTTAGCTCACTCAGCCACCCCAGTTCAGACATGGCCATATGCAAATCAGTCTGACCCTGGCAGGCAGGCGACAAGAGATGGGTCTTTCGATACATCTATACCTGGTTTAGTATCCAGGCTAAGGGGTGGCTGAGTTACACTCGGGGTTGGAAGTGGTCAGCCAGCTGGCAGGCCTTCTAGATGTTGTAGGTTTCTAGCTCGGGCCTGTCCAGGTAAGGGTCCAAGTGCCAGAAGCAGGCGCTTGGATACAATTTCACAGGTCTGTGGAGCGGCAGAACAGAAGGGGGCTTGGGTTTGACCTCCTGGTCACAAGTTCAGAACCCGGTAGGTCCACTCATCATTTCATCCTTCAGAGGTCGATGAAACGAGTACCATGGAGTTGGGTAACAATAACCATGTTGTTCAGCGCCAAAATACCATGGGATGAACATATTCACAATAGTCAGAAATGGAAATTTTAAAGAAATTTTGTGATATGCTGTGGGCTCACTCAGCAGTGTAGGAAGCTAGAGTTTTGCACAATTTCCATAGGCCGTAAGGGTGGGCAGGCAACAAGTTAACCCAGCTGAAACAGTAGGGCACTTCGTGTCTGATGCACAATAGACATACATCCGCAAACCAGAGTAACACCATTCAATTGCCGCCGTAGTGTAGCACAAAAATTGCATGCGCTGATGTCTGGTCGATGCCACCAAGTATGGACATGTTGCTTCAGTTAAGCTAGAATCACCTGCCCTCTAGCCATGGCAGCTTGGCTAGTTTGGGATTTGTCACCTTACAAGTGCGCTGTGCTTAAAAAGTTGGGGAAACACTGGTTTAGAGCACAAGAGGCAACAACGCAGTAAGGAGCACCAGGCATTCCCAGTATTAAAGTATGGGCAGGTAGCTGGACATACTATCCCACTGACTTGTCTGCTCCCTGGTACAGATTAGCAGAAGTTTGGGCGAGCCAGACCTCACCTAGGGGTGCCTGGCTTAAATTTGAGGGACAAGTCCAAATATGTCACATTTACGGAACGTTTATAAATTTTCTATTATCTGTGCATGGTTGCAGGCCAAGGCATGGCGGCATGGCCCACGGGTGTTGGGGACGATTTTGTTGGTTGTCAAGCTTCTCAGATGTTTGATGCAATTTTGTAAAGGCTGTTGTGCCCGCAGAGTTTGAGGCAGGTTAGCATCCCTACCTTGCATTCAGCATTCCAACAGCACAGTAGTTGACAGAACATGGGAAACGCTTTCCCAAATCTGGCACCAGAACACAATGTTAGTCAGGGCCAACTTCTCTGTTGGGTGACTCGGGCAGGCGAGGACTCATTACAGTTCTTGCACAGTCCCATCATTTCGGAATTAGAGCGTTGCTTGAGGTATCGCTGGGCATAAAGGAAGGCCAGACAAGCAGGCAGGGGATCATAGAGCAGGTGCACTTTGCTCTTAGTGTAGTATATGCAGGCTGCATCACCTACACTGAGGAAGCAAGCAAGTGTTGGGTTGGACCCATACTGGACATCAAAGTGATAATTTAGCTATGCTAACTTGCCAGTGAAGATAATGTTATTAGGGAGCGAAGGAGCGCTGCGGGTGGCCATTCCTTGCTTGAGATAGATGAAAGCTTTAGGTCCCTGACAGTACTCACACACTGGTCCATTGGCTAGTGGGTCATCGCACCCCGGGTTGGGGGGTTAACTCTGTTAAATCCTAGGGGGACTAGGAGGGTACGGGACTGGTGCTTAGGAAACCCTAACGGAGCAGGGGAGATGCTGGCAGTAGGTCCGCGGTACTCCACCAGTTCTCCACCACCAGTGATTTTAAAAGTAGCCCCAATCTTCACCATGTGAACAACACATTAGACGGCTGCGATACAATTTCACCAGTCCGCTGAGCTACAGCGGGCTGTTCCATTAGGGGGGCTCCAGAACACTGTGTATCACGCTGGCCTACAATGCAAAAGCACGTAGGGGCATAGTTTAGGCACAGGGGTCGTCCATTTGCGGGATCCTCTGGGTCTCTGTATAGCGCCATTTGGTTCAAGCTTTAAATCTGGACCTTCCATAGGAACATTTTAGCCCATACCACAAACTACAGCAGAGAGTGATAGGGGGGAGGTCCCAAAAAACATCCTGCCCATCCACCTTGTTGTTCACAACAACCGCTGACTTGGGGAGATCAGTAAATACATGGGACAATGTGAGCTCTGCTGGTCTGAGATTTTCCCCGCAGGGTTTGGGATCACGAACCTGGGAAGCCTAGGGGGTTACACCAGAGGGAACAAAAACAGGCGAAATTCCCATAAGGAATAAAGGATATAAGCAAAGTGCTTGAGGACACACTTGCTCAGGGTCACATACTGTTTGTTATGAATATTCCTGTTCGCCATGATTTAGCAATCAAAGAGGACTGTGCAAATGTGTGCACTCTGCCCCATGGGCAGGTTACGGGTTGCCCCAGTGAAGCAGAGAAACTTCTCGACTTGATAACCAAAGTAGACAAGCTGCTTGTGGGAGAGGTCACCTAATGAGTGGGCTGCTGTCCCATAAATGGGGGACACAGGGCAGTTTACGGGTTGCTTTAGTTAAGCATATTTTTTATTTGAAGGTTTTATATAGCGCTAGCTCCACCCAAGGGTATCAGAGAGCTTTACATAACAGGGAAAATACACAGTAAAGCAGCAACACAAGTTCCAAATTTGGTTAGATACAAGTTAGAGGAACCATTTAGAGTACATAGTGTGAGGAGTACAGATCATATATGCAGAATGACAATTACAAGAAACAAAAATGTCAAAGTATATAGCTATTTTACAGTCTGCAAGGAGGACTAAAAAAGGCAGCAATGCGATGCAGGCAACAAATATACAGAGAGGAGAGCAGAAGTCTACTTTCCCCAATATTTAGTGAGGAAGTGTAGTTTAAGGTTTCTTTTAAAGTTGGAATAGGAGGGGTTGCAGCGAAGGTCTTTGGGGAGGTTGTTCCAGATGGTTGGGGCATTGCCAGAGAAGGAGCAGGATTGAGAGAAGCTTTTTTTGAGGAGAGGGGGTATGAGGAAGAGAGAATTGGTGCTTCTCAGGGTTCGGGAGATGCCCGCTTTTTTCAGTTTAGTTGATAGGTAGGATGGAGTCTTCTGATAGAGGGCTTTGTGTGTGATACAGGCTATTTTGTAGGAGGATCTACCTTCAATGGGGAGCCATTTGAGGGCCTTGAGGGCGGGTGAGATGTGTTCGAAACGCTTGGTGGTGAGTCTGGCTGCAAGGTTAAGGACGGATTTGATGGGGGCAAGATGGATTTTGGGGGTACCAGAGAGAAGGGCATTTCCGTAGTTAATTTTGGAGAGGACCAGTGATTGGGTAATAACTTTGAGGTCTTCTGCCGGAATAAAGGGTTTGATTTTTTTGAGATGCCGGAGACTGAAAAGTCCACTTTTTGCTGTGTTTTTAATGTGGGAGTTAAGAGTAAGATTATTGTTGATGGTGATGCCAAAGGATTTGACAGATTCTGCAAGGGAGACAGGGCAATTTAGGGCATTGAGGTCCGCTATCCATGACTGAATGGGGAGAGGGTTGTTCTTGGGCGAGAAGAGGATAATCTCAGTTTTGTTAGGGTTGAGTTTAAGATGGTTGCTGTGGAACCAGGTTTGGATCTTAGTAAGTGCGGAGTTAAGGTGTAGGATGTCAGAGTGGGTTTTAACTTTATAGTACAGTTGAGTGTCATCAGCGTACAGATGGTAATTGATTTTGGCTTGTTTGAGTACCAGGGTGAGGAGTTCCATAAAGAGGTTGAACAGAGCAGGAGAGAGGATGGATCCTTGCGGTACACCAAGGGAGACAGGGGTTGGGCAAGATAGGGAGTTAAGAATTTTAACTTGTTGTGTTCTGTGTTGGAAGTAGGAGGTGAACCAGTTAAGGACAGTGCCATTCAGGTCAAAGCGATCCCTGAGTGTATTGAGTAGAGTCGGGTGATACACCGTGTCAAAAGCAGCGGTGAGGTCTAGAAGGATGAGTAGGTAAGTCTCACCCTTGTCCAGGGCCAGGTGTATGTCATCGACTGTTGAGCAGCGCAGTTTCCGTGCTACAACCTTTGCGGAAGCCCGATTGAAGGGGGTCAAGAAGGTTGAATGTGTTAATGTGTTCGTCCAGTTGAAGAAGGGCGCATTTTTCGAGAGCTTTGGAGAGGAGGGGAAGGTTGGAGATGGGGCGGAGGTTGTTGGGGTCATTAGGATCAGCTTAGGATGTTTAGGAATAGGGGTGATTTGTCCGAGTTGAAGGGAGGGGGGACATTCCCTGTTGAGAGGGAGGCGTTAATGATAGTGGTCCAGTAGGGGACAATGATGTGTTTGAGATCTTGGACAAGTGAGGAGGGGAGAGGGTCTTTAGTGTGTGCGGATGGTTTGAGATTTGATAGGATGTTATAGACTTCCCGTTCAGACACGGAGCGGAAAGTAAGCCAAGAGGCGTTGTTTTTAAGCAGAGTGGTAGTAGGGGGTGTTCCGGGGGCAAGAGAGGGGAGGATGCGTGAAGGTGTTGTGGGAGATTTCAAGGGCGGGGTATTAGGTGTAGTATCCTGGGGAGGTTGAGGGATGGGCGGGGGTTGGGTATTAAGGAAAGTGCGGTCGATTTTGGCAATTTCTTCGGCGAAAAAGCAGGCAATTTCTTCACACTTGTTAATAGAGGCCACTGGGTTGGGTGGTGCAGGGGAGGTTTGGTTTCTAATAATGTTGAACAGTTCCCTGGGTCTGTTTTTGGCATGTGAGAGTTGAAGGCGGAAGTAAGAAGCTTTTTCAGAGAAGATGTGTTTTTTATAAGAGGATCTGGCATTTCTAAGGAGAGCAAGGTGGGTAGGTGTAGGGTGTTGTTTCCATGTTCTTTCCGCTAATCTGAGTGAGCGTCTCTCTCTATTAAGGTCGAGGGTAAACCATGATTTGGAAGGGTTGTTTTTGAGCGTTTTGCTTTTCAGCGGGGCAAGCTCGTCTAAGACCTCTGCGACCGTTTTGTTAAAGTGTTCCGTGAGTTCAATTGGATTTGAAGAGGGGGGGTGGGGGAGGGGGGGTGAGGATGAGATGGGATTGGAGTTTCAGTTCAAGGGTGCCGGGAGGGATTTGCTTAAGATTTCTGTTCAAGATAATAGTTTTGTTGTTTTTGATAGGAACAGGTGGGGTTGGAGGGGATATTTTGAACAGAATGAGATGGTGGTCAGACCAGTCGATAGGGATGATATTGGATAAGGATGTCAGGTCAGGGTTGGAGATGATGGCATCAAGAATGGCTCCTTTGGCGTGGGTAGGGGAGTGGCAGAGTTGCTTGAGGTCACTAATCTCAAGAAGGTTGATTGAGGGTCATCCGGTTCATTCCAGTGCAGGTTAAGATCTCCTAGGAAGATATCTTTGGAGTTGGAGAGTAGAGATTTTGTTAGGTCCGAGAGTTCTTCAGCAAAAGGAAGGGGTTCACCGGGAGGGTGATAGATATTATGAAGTCGTAATGGGGGGGAGCTTTTCATTTTAAGTTCGGCTCCTAAGTATTCAAATGTTGAATAGTCGTCATTGGTGATTGGGGAAAGTTGAATTTCTTTTTTAAAAATCATTGCTAGTCCACCACCTATTTTTACAGGTCTGTCTTTTCTGAGAATAGACTAGCCAGGGGGGGCGAGAAGGTCAAGGATGGGCGTGAGTGGTCTTTGAGCCAGGTTTCAGTGAGGAATGCGATGTCTGTATCTTCATTTAGAATGGTTTCAGAGATTTCGGTTGCATGTCGAACGGCCGAGACGCAATTCACAAGCATGCAGTTGAGGGGTTTAGGGTTGTTGCTAGTGACAGGGAGTAGTTGAACGGAGGTGAGTTGCCGGGGGGGGGGGTCTGGGGGAGTTGGGATAGTCGGGGGTTCTGTTCATCCCCAGGATAACAAGGATCATGGAGTGAGGGGGAGGCAGATCTTTAGGCGCGGGTTTGTTAGTGTAAGTGTTGCAGAGTACGGAGAGATCATGGGCGGAGTAGGCATTCAAGGTTCGAGGGGGTCTGTGGGAGCAGGGTAGGAGAGGCGTTGTTGACCAATGTTTGAGGTATGGACGTTTTCGAGGGTTGGCGCAGGGAGCAGGTGGACAGGAGGGGCTTGTTGTGAATTTGTCGGATTTGAGCCGATAAAAGTCTTTCCTGAGTAGGGTAAGTTCATCCACTAATGTAGATAGGTTGAAGTCAATGTTACGAAGTGCTTGGTTGAGGATGGATAGGAGGGAGTTGGGCGTGATTGGAATGGAGGGGGAGTAGGGGACAGATTGGTTAGAGAGGGAAAGATTACCGCTAGAGGATAGTGGAACACTAGGAGGCTTTGGCGACAGGGGTGCAGTGTAAGTATGAGGAGTAGGGAAGGCCAGGGGAGGAGGGAGGGGTGAGGACCGGAATTGGGAGGATGGGATGGGCAAGATGGCAGGTGGACTAGTGTGGAGAGGGGAGGAAAGGGGGAGATGAGCGGGGGGTGAGGGGGGATGTGGTAGTGGCGTACTGATAGGGGGAAGAGTTTGGGGAGGAAGGGGCAGGGGAAAGAGGGGCTATGGACGTTATGGGGCAGTTAGGAGGGTGTGACGAGGAGGACCCGGACTCGGGCCCTCCAGGCTTACCTTTACCTGTGTCCCCTCTTTTTGCACAGCATACCAACACATGGAAGACGGCCGAAGACTGGTTCAACCCCGCACAGGACCCAGAAGAGCCATGTTACTTTAATTGGGCTGAGCTGGACCCTGAACCCGCCCACCAGCCGGAGGTAAAACAACGCCCAAAGCACACTCAGGTGTGTGTTACACCCGGAGGGAGTGGAGAGTGGTGGCGTGAGGAAGGATCGGAGTGGCGGACGAAGGAAGGAGAACCAAGGAAGACGATTGCGAGTGTGGAGGAGGCGGGAGAACAGCGGAGGAGGACGGGAGAGGAGAAGAGCGTAGAACATCGGCAGGAGGACGCGGGAGAGGAACAGCGGAGGACGGAGGCAGGAGAAGAGGAAGACAGTGACTCACTGACCCGCGGAGCGGAAGGGAGAAGGAATCGAGACGACTGCGACAAGCCGGGAGGCCAAC
The DNA here is from genome assembly GCF_964263255.1 of Lissotriton vulgaris. Lineage (NCBI taxonomy): Eukaryota > Metazoa > Chordata > Amphibia > Caudata > Salamandridae > Lissotriton > Lissotriton vulgaris. The sequence goes on along the minus strand of NC_141691.1, from coordinate 617,166,376 downwards.
GGGAAGGCGCATCGCCCAGCCACACTTCCCACGAAGTGTGGCTAGAGCAGGTACGGTCACGGTTCACGGGGTGGGCGGGATGTAAGTGGGGCAAACCACCGTGAGACAGAACACCCGACCCTCTGTGCACCAATACCCCACCCTTCACCCTATCGGCACCTTAATCGTTGAGAACACGTGTGGTCCCTCACTCCCCTACCCTAAACAGCCATCACAACCTTTGCCTAATATTGGTTTCTTTCTTTCTGGGGCGGCGTTCCGGACGGGAGTCGAGACGGCAGAAGCAAGGCCTACAACTCCCAGGAGGCACCGGAATCTCGGCGGTTTGGAACTGCGAAACAAGTGGCAGAGGACGCCGAAAACCCGCTCCCCTTTTACAGAGTGCCTGTACAGAAGAGACGTCAATATAAAACAATAAAACCCTCGTTACCCAGATCACCTTTGTCCGTGAGTTTATTCGATAACCCGCACGAAAGCTCACAGAGGGGTAGGAGGGAAGCTAGGGAGGAGGAAGGGAGTTGGGGGAGGGCTGTCATTAGGGATCAGGGGAATTTGGAGGAGTGTCGTAGGGGGTAAGAGGGGGGCTAGGTTCAAGGGGGGGTAGGATAGGGGAAAAGGGGATTGAAGTTCCCTTACTGATGGGAAAGTCCAGGGGGAGTAGGGTTTGTCCTAAAGAGGAGGGGGAGAGCAGGACGGGGTCAAGAGTGGGAGCAGGTGTGGGGCTAGGGTAGCAGATTGAGACAGGGAAGGGTTCACGAGGGGGGAAGTCATTAGGGAGGAGGTTGTGAGTTGGGGCGGTTATGTCCAGGGGGTGAGGAGTCTGTCTAAGAGAGGCGGTGGAGGACTGGTAGGTGGCATGCAAGGGTGCGGGGAGGGGGGAGCGAATTACAACATGGGAGGTTTCAAGAGGGGGGATGTTATTGGGGAGGGGGTTTGGCATTGTGGTGGCGGTAGATAGCTGGGAGGTGTTGGGGGATTGGGAGGGTGATTGGGGAGTGTGTGGGTAGTGATAGCTGGACAGAGAGAGTGCTGAAGAGAAGTTCAAAGTATGTGAGGTGCTGTTCGGAGGCTTGTATCAGGATATTTCCAGTTTTGTAAATGGAAATGGATATTTCACCAGGGTGGGGAGAGGTGGGGAGGTGGTGAGTTTGTAGCCATGGAGGATTTTAATTGCGCTAGAGATTGGGAGGTGCCGTAAGAAGGTGCTCTTCCATTTGGAGGGGCGTTTGGTGTAGAAGATATAGTTAGTTTTAATAGGGGACGTGGGGCTGTGGTAGTTGTCTTCGATTAGGGTTTCGGGAAGACGGACTAGGAGTTTGTGTTTAAGATTCTTTTTGGCATTTTCGGTGAGGTGGGGAGGGTATGGGATGGTCCAGGAGTTGGGTCCCTGTTTGGTGAGGACGGGAAACTTGTCTGTAGGGGCTGGAGGAGGGCAAGGAGCAAGGGCAGAATTAAGGTGAGACATGATAAAGGGGTTTGGCAGGGGAATGAATAGGCAGGTAGGCTAAAAGAAGGGGGAGGTTTAGAGGAGGGAGGGTAGTTTTGGGGGTCCCAGGAGGCGCACCGCACGGGACAGAGAGGTAGAGGATTACGCTCAGGGTGGTATAATGTGTTAATCAGGTAGGAGGGGAGGGATATGAGGCAAATTATGGTGGTCACAGTAGCTGTGTCGCATAGGCCAAGAGTTAGAGGTTAACGCCCAGGGTGGTCAATGTGTAATCAGGTAGGGGGGAGGGATTTGTAGCGAGGGAAAAGAGGAGGAAATCAGGAGGGATGGGGGTAGGGAGAATAAGAGTTCAAGTATGCAGGAAGTCCAGTATAACAGCGTAGTTAATAAACATAGTATCAATACAGACATTTGATCATGTATACAAAGTCGAAGAACCATAACAAGTGTGTTAAAGTGCATATGGCGGTGGATCAGATTAAATAGTAGAGGTGGATTAGAGTGTTAGTGAGTGATAGGGAAGGGACAATAGCTTGTAGGTGAGAGAATAAAATACATCCAGTTTAGGAAACAGGCTGATTAGATAAGAAATAGTGTGGAGAAGTGAGGAGAAGGAGAGCTTTGGGAGAGGAAGAGGAAACTGCGAGCAAGGGAAAGGTCTTGTGAGGGTAGGTTCCGAGCAGATCGGAAATGAGTGTATGAGAGGGAGTTAGAAGGGAGGGTTGGGAATCAATGGGTGGGGTAATAGTGGAAGGGGAGGGTACAGAGAGGGAGATGCGAGAGAGAGATCAAAATAAATGACAAAGGTAGACAGTAATAGTACAGGATTATCAAGTGTAAGCAGGTCAGATTTGAACATTTGAGTAAAAAGTATTCATGGAACAGAACAAAAAACAGTACCGGAATTAAACAAAGTACATAAAGACCAAGTTAAATTAAATAGCATATAGGAGGGAATATAAATATCAGTCGTACCGTGTTTTATTTAAAGGTTAAGGCCTAGTAGAATGAGCAGTAGAGCTAAAAAATATATTTAAAGAGGAAGCATTCAGGCAAATTAGACGGGCGAGTTGGGGTAGCAGTCACCTAAGAAGTCAGTGGTCAGACCACTCTAAAATTGAATTCTGCATTACTGGACCTCAAGAGAAAAACGTCCCAAAATATCACACCGCCAGGAAAATCAGACATTGGCATAAACTCACCCCTACTCTATTCCAAGACATTTTTGTTCCACCACAGTATACCTATGCAGACAGTGTTGAATCTCGCCTCAGCGCCTTTCAGGAAAACATAGCGTCTACACTAGATATGTTGATACCCTTGAAAACACACTTTGCAGTCCTTAAACGCCCACAGGCACCTTGGTATACTACCAATCTCAGGACTGAAAAAAGCCAATGCAAGAAACTTGAACGACGCTGGCGACATACACACGAACGCCACGATAGAGAAAGGTTTAAGTCCGCCCTTACCAAATACCACTGCAACTTAAAAACAGCTAGCAAAAAACATATTGCTAACCTACTTGATCACCGAATGAAAATTTGACTGACCAAAACCTCCCTTCCTCCTCTCACTGTATATAAGTCACGACTAAATCACTGCACGCTATATCACTGAGAACTTGAACTTCACTGTTCCCACAACTGATGCGCCATTCTAATCATGTAAATTATTTAAACTGTGGGTTTTTTTCAATGCAAATAAGGTATCTTTTGAATGCAAATAATTCATATAAAATAGTCTGAGATACCCGATATGGTTTGGATTTATTTATTTGTTTGATGTATTTATTTTCAAAATTTTCTTGGCTTTTTGGCTTTGTGGCTTGGATTGACCCATTGGAAAGAAATGAAGTATTAACTATTCAGTAGATTGTGCTAAGAAGCTTGTTCGTACCCGACAGGACCACTGTTGCTATACCTTAAACTTTGCACAGGTTCTGAGGGATACTGGGTTACCCCATTGTGACTTACCAAACCTACTTGATCAGGCAGATAACTCTTCCAAAGCACTATTTCAAGTCCTCAACACATGTACTAACTCCAAAGCATGCACCACGGAAGAGGAACCATCCCAGACTCTATGTGATAACATTGCAAGACACCTCACCTCCAAAATAGACAACATCTATGATAAGATTACGGCAACTAATGGCGCCCAATCAAGCAACAACCCCGAATCTTGCCCAACGTGCACAAATTAGAGGAATTTCCTCCACTCTCCCTTGAGGGAACCAAAACCCTACTGCTAACGACTAAATCCGGCTCCCCTTCAGACCTGATCTCTGCCAAGATCTCCGCCTTGCTAGCAAATGAGCTCGCCGCCCCTATCTGCTCCATCTTAAATAGCTCCTTAACCACTTGGATGCTATGCTTCTTCTGCTGCTTCAATGTAATTTCCATTGAAATCAATGGAAACTCCATGACGAGTTACCCTTGTCATTAGCGCTGAAGGGGTTAAAAAAAGGTAGGCTCTCTGCGGAACGGAAAGCAGCTCAGATATTGCCCATCAGGAAAAACGCCAAGCTCCCCCCAAATGATGTTACTAACTACCGACCTATCTCATTACTCCCACTACAAAGTAAATTACTAGTGAAACATATAAAATAAACACCTGACCAGGATTTCTAGAATCCTCCAATAGCCTCGATCTCTCACAGTAAGGATTCCGTCCTAGACCGTACGGAAACAGCAATAGTAACAGCCACAGACAACATCCGAATGCTAGCAGACAGGGGCCAGGCTGTACTTATACTGCTCAACCTGTCTGCGGCATTCGATACCATCTCACACCAGATCCTGCTGGGAAGGCTTAGTGATATAGGCATTGAGGGGACTGCACTAAAATGGATGGCAAACTTCCTAGCAGGAAGAACCCAAACCAATAATCTTGGCCTTTTTAGATCACAAACCACCAATGTCACCAAGGGGGTACCTCAGGGCTCATGCTTGAGCCCCACTCTATTCTACATTTATGTCACGCCATTCGCTAAACTGATAAGGAATCTAGGGTTCACCCCAATCTCCTATGCTGATGACACACAACTACTTCTCTCATTTGATAAGAAAAACACCAGCATTCAGACCACCTTCTCGGAAGGCATGAGAACCATACTGGATGAGCAACAACTTCCTCCAGTTGAATGCTGAGAAAACATAAATTATGCTATTTATAGAAGCAGTAACAAGGTGGTCTTCCAACTGGTGGCCAGGAGAACTGGGCCCATCTCCATCCTCCAAACTAGTGGTAAAGAATCTAGCAGTAAAAATGGATCAGAAGCTAAACTTAGAGGAGCATGTCACCTCTACCGCTAAGGCCTGTTTCCATACTCTGAGCCTACTTCACAGAGTCTTCCCCTTACTTCCGTCACCCACATGGAAAACTGTAATCCAAGCATTAGTAACTAGTCGACTAGATTACTGTAATGCTCTGCTGATTTCCACTAAGGAATCTTCCCTGAACAGACTACAAGTAGTTCAGAACACAGCAGCTCGCTTGGTGACTAATGCACCCCCAGAATTCCTTCTCTCCCCCTACTTCGTAAACTGCACTGGCTCCCCATTCGGAATAGGATTAAATTCAAGATCTGCTGCATGGTCTATAAAGCCCTTATCAACTTGGGACCTAATTACATCGCAGATAAATTGATCCGATGCAACCCCTCGAGGACCCTCCGATCTGGAGCCAAAGAGCTTTTTTTTGTGCCCCGCATAAAACAAACCCGGTTAGGAGGAACATCCTTCTCTTATGTAGCTCCATCTCTTTGGAACCAGCTCCCCATTCACATTTGCCACTCCACCAACTATTTATCTTTCAGGAAGCAGTTAAAAACCTCACTGTTCTAATCTCCAGGTTTTGCTGTTTAGGGCTGTCTTAGCGTTGAGATACCCCGTTTAGCACTCTACAAATGACATAAATAAATGAAGTAGGCTGCTGTTCCATAGATTGGCGACACAGGTCTTCAGGCACATACAGTGCTAGATGTATGGCAACTACAGGTTGCAGAAGGTTGGAACCTACATTAGCCAGAAAGGGTAATATAGCCGTGGCTAAGGTTAGACCTCCCTTTCTCACCGAACAAGGTAACTTCCGTAAGAAATAAGGGGATACATGGCGAGTACAAGAGGACACACTTTCTTATTGTCACTCACTCCTAGTTCATCAGATAGCCTGCCGGGTCCTCTTCAGGGACACACAAGAGCATAATGGAGTTTCATAAGAGAGGATGTAACGTGCGGTGAGGAAGTGTGGAACCGGCTCTCTGCTAAAGAGGGATGCTACAATACTTGCAACTGGGAATATTAGATGCTAACACTATCAGTGTTAATATACGCACGACTCGTGGCCATGCGGGGTATGTATGTTCCACCCTGAATTTTAAGGTGACCAAAAGGTAAGCCGAATGCGGCTTTGATTTAAGGGAGGTGAATCATTCCAGGGATAACAAAGGGAGCTAGGTCTATAGCTGGATTGAGCTCGAAGAGACATGTGATCCCTTTTGGGCTCATTCAGGCATGGGCAATCCAGTCATACGCCTAAGGTTAAGTTGACAAACATGGAGTGCACTTGTCAGAGTGGGCATGGACACATTCCACTGGAACATGCAGGAGGCCCTAGAAAGCAGGTTGCAGGTGAGAATATAGCTGTTTTGGTGGGGGGCTCTGGCGACAACGGGGGCCGCCACCAGAGCTGTGGTGAAGTTACAGGGTGATCTGGAAGCAGATGGGTATAGAAGGGTATCTCTGCGCAGCACAATAGAGGTGCCAGAGCCAAATACCAGGAGCCTCATGGTAGGTTCCTGGAAAACCGCTTCAGCGCCCTATTAGTCCTTCGGGCGGTTGTGGGTCTGAACAACCGGGGGCTTGCCTTGCTTCGTTCCGCTCTGAAAGAGTCGTGAGTAATAAGGGACCAATGTGTCACGTGATACGGAAAGAGGATCACCCCATAAGATAGCACTGATTGGGTTCTCCACAGTGCTTGGCTCATCAGGCGGGCAGGACAGCACAGGTTAGTTACATCGTCCTGCCCTTGGATCGCCCGCAAGGTAACCCACCATATTGCTTCCATTTGTATGGAATAAACCTGCAGCAATATTTTCCAAAACAAAAGTTGTGTTGTGTATTTATTTATATAGCATGCATGCTTTTTATTTGTGTGGGTGGGGAACGTTGCCAATAGTGGCACTATGAAGGGAGCTCCCTAAATGTATTACAGTGTCAGCACACATCATCAGACCATCTCTAGATCATTTACTGTGGCCGACATTATTGCAGCTCAAAAACTGACAGAACCAGAATGCAGGTGCTTCCCACTGTATGCCAGCAGCGTGACCATTGCTTCCCCTGTTCCCATTCTAATCACAGGGCAGATATTGTTTCCACTGGGGAGTAGTGTGCTTTTAACTCTACTGCAAGCCTCTAAATCAATATCAGTTCTCTAGAGAGTAGCACAAAATGTACCTGCTGTCTGGGCCAGGACTTCCAATCTATACGCTAAATCTTTTCTTGTATTTCCAAAGCTCCACATTGCATTTCTAAAGCTTCATAATTCCTGAAATGTTTCTGATTGCACAGAGGTATCAGCTCAGTATCGCAGGTGATAATGCTTTGCCCTAAGTATCATACATAACCACAAATGGAAGCGTCGCACACAGACGACCTGAAAACCTGCCACCTATCCCTAACTGGTCAGTTCTCAAACAAGTCCCCTTGGTCACACCAACCTTCCCTGGCTGCACCTTCCCGCTAGCTGTAGGACATGGCTTCCAGCAGCTGTAGGGAACATGCTGTCCCTTTTGTCTCCCTGCTCCGACCTCTAGCCTCTCCCTCCCCAGCAACAGAATCAATAGCAGGCTGCACAGCTTGCGATGTCAGTTGCACAACATCATCCACTAGCGCCACGCGAAAAAAAGTGGAGAGAGGCTGCTTTGAAAGTGAAAGCATGCATGTCGCGCTGAATGTAAGCAAAGTACATCGTCGTGCCTAAAGTAGGGGAAACCCAATAAAGAAAATAGTGCTTATAAGACTAAATAACACAAATTGTTTAACAACCGAAGTAAAGGGGCCAGTAGCTATAGGAGGTTACAAATGACAACATGGTCATACTAAGGAGGGACTAACAAGCTAATTACAGAAGCAGAAGCCAGCATTTACGAAGGACAAAGACACAAGCCAATGAAAAATATGGGTGGAAAGTGGGCAGGGCTTCTCTTCCATACTCTACTACAGCAGATTGCCAGAGCAGTGCATGCGTGCTGGCTCAGGCTCAACCTAAAAAGCCAGAACATATCGAAACAAATAGAAAATGTACATGAAACGTTAAAGGTGGAGAGAACACCAGATTAGCTTTCCGGTGAAGTAGAGCGCTTCACATGTATTCATTGTAAAACATAGCAGTGACAAGCAGGTACTACAGTACCACGAGCTGGATAGAAATAATTTGTTCTGAATGAGGTTAGTCTGCCCTTAGCCGAAGCTTGAGGAGGTAGGAGCAGTTTAAGAGAGATGTTGTTTAAAGAGAGGTCTATTATGAAGGTGGCCTGATGTGGTGAGGCAGGGGCTCGGTGGGAGAGGTTCTTCCGGAGAAGGATTGCTCAAATATCGCTTGTACTTGAAGGTCGGGGGTTTAAGGATGAGCAATTTAGCATTTTGTGAATTTTGCCTGGCGCCTGTGATTTTTGGTATTTTGGAGAGGCATGAGGGTAAAGAAGCATGCAGAACTTTATGAGTGATGCTGGAAGTTTTAAATTGATCTCTTGCTTCTCTGGGAACGGTCCGTAGAATGGGGGCGATGTGGTTGAATTTCATGTATTTTGTAATGTAGTAGGCTGCCACATGCAGTACTGCTCTGAGGAGACCTAGGTAAACTGTGCATGCCTGAAAGAAGTGCAATTCAGTATTATAGTCTAGAGACCATAAGTTCCTGATCAACAGAATTAAGTTTGTGTGTTGGATGAGGTTCCTGATTCCCCAAAGAAGCCTTAGCTGGAAATGGGCACTCTTAGCCATGGAGGAGATATGGTTCTGAAGATTAAGACATATGTCAAGGGTAAATCCCAGAGATGTGGTATTCTGTATGATGGAACGGAGGCTGCCCATGTCCGGGAGGAGATCACATCCAGTCTTGGATCGGCAAGTTAGCTTTCTACGGAGAGATGAGGAGAAATTCTGTTTTCGCTGGGTTTAGGTTGAGGTGGTTGTTAGCCATCCAAGTTTGAATTATAATCAAGGAGTTGAATAAGTGGGTGAAGACTTTTGAGCATGCGACCTTCAAGTAGATTTGGGTGTCATTGTGAAGGTGTAAGAGGCCTCCAGAGTTCCTGACGAATGTGCAGAGGGGTTTGAGATAGAGGTTGAAAAGGGTTGAGGGGAGAATTGAACCCTGTGGGACCCCTTGTTGCAGGCTGGTTGTATCTGAGACAGCATTCCCAATTTTTACAATTTGGGAGCAGTTAGTTAGGTAAGAGGTGAACCATTTAAGGACAACACCATCAATAACCATTGGATGCTATGGGGTGTCTAGCAGCTCCTAGTGCTTGACTGTGTAAAAAGCATCAAAGAGGCTGAGGAGCAAAAGTAGGCAGGAATTGCCTGTGTCTAGAATGCGGAGAGCGTCATCCACAATCTGCACAATTGCAGTCTCAGTGCTGTGGTCCTGACGGAATCTGAATTGAAGGGAATTGAGGCAGTTGTTGTCCTGGATGTGGGATGACAGTTGGGAGGAAACATAACTTTCTATCACCTTGCCTAGGAGAGGCAGGGTGGAAATAGGTTGGAAGCTGTTGAAGTCATCGGGGTCCAGAGATTGTGTTTTTAGGAGAGGATGTTATGTTTCCTAACCTAAGTCTAGGTAGCAAAACAACCTTTTACATACATTTGTTCTACCTTGATATGCATAACGGTTCTAGCACTGACCTTTTACCCAGTTATGTGCTGAATAAATGTTGATTGGTTTCCTTGAAACTAGCCTCATTTATTATGCATGAAGATTCTTAGCATGATATCTTAATCCCCTGCACACGACAATCATAACAGGATTAACATACTCTCTATAACAGTCATCGCTATCTTCTTCCTAGGATGACAGGGCTACTTTGCATAATTACAATTAATTATTTTAGCTCATCTACATAATAGTACTCACAACATATCGATTGTGATAGAACCCCAAGGCTACCTTTTTGGTAAAAAAGAACCGCACCTTCACTAGGTAACTAGAGGAGACGCTTCTACGCTGACACGGAGGTCCCTGCACACTGAGGCTTCAACATGTAGCGGTCTGACGTTCCTTGCGGGGTGTCCAACTCATAATCAAGACAGGGTCCTACATTCTCTCCCATCAAGTTGGCTCTTTCCTAGGGGATTCTTGGTTTCACACCGACATACATGCTAGGTGCATCGAGGTACACTTAGGTAGGGTACGCATAGTAGGAGTACGCTTAGATTACTCTTTTCATGTATGCCCGCATATATCCGTTGCTCAGCACCACAGTAAAAATGTATCTACTGTTTACTCTGTTGGTGCTTGTAATCTCTTACGTTTGTTTCTGGCTTTTGATTGTTGCAGCAAACATGTGTTATACATGAATGACGCTGGTTCAATAAATACTTATTGAAAATGTCCCCAACCTTTATTCTGTGTATCTCTCTGAGACTAAGTGAGCACGATTGATTGAAGGAAAAGTACAATACTGTTTCCAAGATCCCTGAAGGGTCAAGGGTTGTCACGTTCAATGGTTGCCAGAAACTATTCTCTCCTTGGTAGGGTTCGGGGGCTTATAGTGGCACTGTTAGCTAGCTGATCTATAGGCTGACATATCCTGTGGGGGTGGTTATACAGCTAAGAGGGTTTTTAGGGTGTTCCAGACGGACTAGGCGCACAACCTGAGTAACCGCAAAGTTTAAAGTAACACAAAGTAAAGAGTATAGGCAAAAGGGGCGGGCGGTAATCCCTCACAACCGCTCAAGGTTGGACCAAGGAGATCCACACAAATTGCAAAAACACAACGCAGCCCCTGCACTATATGTGGTCAATATTTTCTTGGTAAATTCGGTCTTGGTTAAGCTAGTTAGCTGTGCACATCAAGACTTTCAGCGTCAGCATTCAAGGTAGGAGAACATTAGTGCAAATATAAAAGTTCAAAAGACGTAATGTTCTTGGTGTTGTCCACCAGTTTAATGTTCCTCTGTACAGGCCAACACGTGTTTCATCGCAGGGAACAGACTGCGAATCTTCAGGGCCTCATAGAATGTGGGCGAAAATTTAGTGGTCTGAAACACCCGGTTCGGGTGAAGTATGAAATGCGTGAAAGTTGCTTGCGTAGTAGGTTGTATCTTTTATATTCAATTGGAGCTTTAACCGGGAGGAGAAGAGATGAAAGTGGTAGTTGAGATTTGTTTGAGGCAGTAGCGCTCAAATAGTAAAAAGGCGGGTACACCTCTTTGTTTGTAATCCCCCTCCTATAGTTCCCGGCGCCGTTGACGTTTATCCTGTGGGGGTGTCTAGAATCTGTCTAGCCACCAATTCCTTAGTTTATGTTGTCGAACAAACGCACAGATCCCATGTATTTTTAGGAACTACAAAACATGGCACTGCCAACGTTGGTTTGGTTCTTATTTAACTCAGGGATCTCTACTCACATTTAACCAGAGACGTCTGGAGTGGGTAGGGAAATCCGCTGCAGCTGAGTAGGTAGACCCTTTGCAATGGCAGTAAGTTTTTCAAGCTTGAAGGATTATCGTTCCCCAAACCCTGCAAAACCTTATCCCTTTTCCTTCCAACTTCCTCCTGCCACCGATGACATCCGAACCCTGCTCGACAACGGAGAAACAGCGGCCCTCATCCTCCTAGACCTCTCCGCAGCATTCGACACTGTCTGCCACCGCACCCTAGTGCAGCGCCTCAGCAACGTCGGAATCCAGGAGAAGGCACTGGAATGGATCATCTCCTTCCTCGACGGAAGGACACAGAGAGTTCGCCTACCACCGTTCAAGTCAGAGGCCACCGAAGTCATCTGCGGCTTCCCCAAAGGATCCTCGCTCAGCCCCACCCTCTTCAACGTCTACATGAGCCCCCTTGCGGCCATCGCACGCCAACACAACCTCAACATCATCTCCTACGCCGACACCCAGCTGATCCTCTCCTTGACCAACGACCCCGCCGCCGCCAGAGCCAACCTACACGAAGGGATGAAAGACGTAGCCGAGTGGATGACGACCAGCCGCCTGAAACTGAACTCAGACAAGACGGAAGTCCTCATCCTGGGCTCCTCGCCCTTCGCCTGGGACGACTCCTGGTGGCCCCCCGCCCTGGGCACCGCACCCAAACCGACAGACCACGCACGCAACCTGGGCTTCATCCTAGACTCCTCCCTCTCCATGACCAGACAAGTCAACGCCGTCTCCTCGTCCTGCTTCAATATCCTGCGCATGCTACGTAAGATCTTCCGGGGATCCCCACCGAGACCAGGAAGACGGTCACCCAGGCCCTCGTCACCAGCCGACTGGACTACGGCAACGCCCTCTACGCCGGAACCACCGCCAAGCTCCAGAAAAGACTCCAGCAGATCCAGAACGCCTCAGCCAGACTCATCCTCGACATCCCCCAACGCAGCCACATCTCCGGACATCTGAGAGACCTGCACTGGCTCCCCGTCAACAAGAGAATCACCTTCCGTCTCCTCACCCACGCACACAAAGCCCTACACGATCAAGGCCCGAGTTACCTCAACAGCCGCGTCAACTTCTACGCTCCCAAACGCCATCTCCGATCGACCAGTCACGCCCTCGCCGCCGTCCCCCGCATCCGAAGAGCGACAACAGGAGGAAGGTCCTTCTCCTACCTGGCCGCCAAGACCTGGAACTCCCTCCCGACCGACCTGCGCCTGACCCAAGACCACCTCTCCTTCAGGAAGAAGCTCAAGACCTGGCTGTTCGAGCAGTAGCAGACCCCCCCCCTATGCGCCCTGAAACCCTCCGGGTGAGTAGTGCGCGGTATAAATGTCTTGATTGATTGATTGATAATGTCTATTAATGGAGACGGGTCGTGGGTACATGGGAAGAAGACCAAGAAGTTGCTCTTAACATTACAGAAAATAGTAGACATGCAGTTACTATGAAAATATTATAATGAGGCCTCCCGGCAATGGGTGGTGGTGTTACCTTCATGATTGAGGCACACAGGGCATTCAGAACAGAGGTATTCTATTCTTGGGTCAAATTCCCACCTGCAGATGCACGCACACAGTTGTTGCATACTTACATTGAATAGGACACACCCAAAGAAAACTTTCCAAAAGTGGGCGTAGAAGTCCTGTTAACGTACCAAAGCATATTAATTGGTTTAAAGGCGCCCTCCCCCACACCACAACAAATGTGAAACTCGGTCCGCTCACCAGAGAAGGAGTGACCAGCCCGGTCCTAGCTGCTTGCACTCCACATCCAGAGATTGACATATTGTCAGCAGCAGAATTACTTACCCTTGACAGAGTCATAGTAAAACTATACAGAAATCTTACACAGTTTGTAATGCGAATACTTACAATTTAACCTGCGAGGACAGCTCAAGCTGGTCAACCCCAATTGACTACGACAAATTTCAGCCCATAATTGTTGATCGCAATTATGGGAAAAATGCCCACCAAGCAGGAGCGAATGCCATTCTGAATACCACAGAAAATAGTGCAGCTTGAAGCAGTATTTCCCCCTACGGGCGGCACGCAGGAAAACACAGAATACTGACAATTTGCTTGCCAATGGGGATAGCTCCCCCGATAGAGGATTGTACTGTTGTGTAGTTCCTATAAACCTATATAGGATCTGCACATCTAGACAACATAGACTGTGGGATTGGTATCCAGAATGATTCCAGACATCCCCAACTGATTTGTTCACCTGTATACCTACCTAGCTCGCAGTGCCACTGTAAACTCCACTTACTAAGGAGAGAAGAGTTCCTGGCAACTATCAAACATGACAACTCTATCCCATCAGGGATCGTGGAAACAGTACAGTACTTTTCGCTCACTCACTCGTGCTCACTTTGTCTTAGAGAGATATACAGAATAAATAGTGAAGATGTTTTTCCAATAAGTATTTATTGAACCACCGTCATTCTAGGGTAAAATAGATGTGCTGAAACAACCATAAGACAGAAACAGCTAAAAACGATTATAAGCAGCAACAGAGTAAATGGATGATAGATTTCTGCCATAGTGCTAAAACAATTAATATATGCAAGCATATAAATATGACAGTAATAATGCGTACTCCTACGATGCAATCCTAACTAGATGTACCTGAGTGTACCTAGCTTGTATGTATGTATAGAGCCAAGAATCCCTCTAGGCTGAAGCCTACCCCATTACCTGGAGTAAGAGATTGTGGGGAGGCTTGGTCTCGAGATGGACACCCCGAAAGGGATGTCAGAACAATGCGAGCCTGAGTGTCTGCTTGCAGGAAGCTCAGCTTCTCACGTCAGTGTGTCAGCATGGAAGTCTTTCTCCTCTGCTTGCCCTTTCAAACATATGGTGTATATACCCAAAAGGTATCCTCAGCGGACTCTACTTTGCTGTGTCATGTTGGTCGAGGATGATGGAAGGGATGACCAATATACATAGTTATTATGCAGAAAATGGTAATCCTGCTGTGATTCTGAGAATCTTCATGCATAATTAATTAGGCTAGTTTTCAGGGAAAACCACACAACATTTATGCAGCAGGAAAAAAGGTCAATACCAAAACCTGTTATGTAGTGTAATGGTATGGTAAATGTAGGTGAAGGGTTAGGGGACTACTCAAGCCTATATTGGGGTACCCTATGAAACATAACACCCACTCCTCATCTGACTGGACAACATACTAAAAAGGGAATGCCCTTCTAATCATTCAAACCTTCAAAGCATTAAACATTGGTAAAAAGGCGTTAAAAAAGCTTCTATAAATTCATAAAATCTCAAAACAATCAACTTCAAAAGTCTTTTAAAATATGTTCATATATATATAGTCTGAGCCACTGAGTATGCCTAAAAGCCATGGAGCTCAGTAATAGCATTGAAAGAATTTTTTTAAATTCCAATTTCGGTTGTTTTAAAAAAAAGTCTGAATTCTTCCCAGCACACAGAGAGCCAAATGATTATGTGTCCTGTGTGGGAAATGCTATATTACTGCGGCTTGCCTTCACAGATGACGGTCCCTGTAACACCTCACAGATCAGGTCAATTGAGTAATGATGATCTTCCTTGGTTCCCACAGCCGATGCTGGGGAAGCATTTGTAACATCCAAAGCCTGTGTGCCTGTATTAGAGCGAGTATTCAACCGAGCAGGAGCTGAAGCGTCCCATGGTAGCTCTAAGACGGGAGACATCAATATTAGAATACGCTGGGGACGCTGCAGTACATGTGCCATTACGGGTTCAGCAATGCATCCTTCCAGTGGCACAACCCATGGAAGTGTTAAACAGAGGTCCAACAACCATTCATAGCTGCAGAACAAGCAGCGGAGGACAGGCAAAACACTGTCAATCCAGACTGGTTGAAACAAGAGGAACCAAGACAAGCTTAGCTTCTGAAGTTGAGGTGAGCCAAGATGGAATACCATGCGATCACAATAACGTTGCTCCTTTTTCCATTTCCTTGGTGACTGGGACGTCCATTGCGTAGCAGAAAAATTAAAATCAGGATACCCACTACTAGTAGCAGGATTAGCGGAAGCCCTCCAAAAATGCTGTATGGAAACTAGAATCACTCCGAAGACTGTCTGAAATGTGCTTATGGACCTATGATCTTAAATAGGTGTACTATACCCTTTGTATCAGACATTTTAAAGATATGCTGAACCATTTATCTGAAATGGAAAGGGCAGTTAGTCCGTACCAGTGCCTGTATCTCAGCGGAGGACCTTGCAACCTGTAGATCAAGAGTCTTTCATTCAGATCACAGTATCAAAAGGAAATATTCAACAAAGGCCATAATGGCAACTTCCTGACCGTGTGGGTCGGTGGAAACAATACTTGCATACAACAAGTAACTCTGGAACTTACAATGACAAGATATGCGATCCCTGGAAGCATCCCACAACAACTTGTTCATTCAGCATTAAGTAACTCCCATTTGAGAGCAGCCTGAACACTGGATTAATCACAGCAGCCGGGGAATCTTTCAGATGACAGGATAAGTTAGCTACTGAACCATTACAGGCCCCGTGAAGCATAATATCCTGGCAAATTAGAGATCCGCTCAAAGAATTCTCACAATCTGTACCGCTGAGAAACATTTCAGTGTCCCCGTTCCTGTATCAAAATCTGTACAGTAATTTCCAAGATTCATGGATGAATTCCCTACCCATTGCATCAGACCTGCCTACCTGGTGGTGTTCTAGGCAATATTGAAACTGGAAAATTGTTACTGGCAATGTTATATGGCCATGAATTAACCATTCTGTGGATGGTGACCCTGCCACGGTGAAAGGTAATTGGTTTAATTTTGATTTTAATTTTGAAATGCGCAGCATTGTATATTTCATATCCCTTTGTGCCATTGTTGCCTGCCTTTCCGTCAAATTATATGCAGAGAACAGAGACGTTCTATTGATATATTGCCAGGGCATATAAACAGAGTGCAGTGATTGTGGCGTCCAACTTAATATCATAATGGAACATAACTGTGATTGTCCGTAGTGTAAGATGAACTGATCTTGTTCTATTATATCTATAGCAGAAGATTCAATGTTGCCCAGAGAATAAATTCTGGATGTTAGTGTGGTCATGCCATTGTCAACCACAGCCAAAACCATTTCCAAGTTTATTCTGTCAATTTCACGCAATCTCTCCGCAGCTTCCTGTTGAGAGATTTTCCAAATTTCATTATAAACAGCATATAAGAAGCGTTTCTGATGTGGCTTTCGGGAACCTAGTAAAGAATCCCTAGGATTCATGTCATCTGACAGTAGGGATATGTGTTATCTCACCTGTGACAGTGTTGAGGTTCTTTGCCAATCTAGTCATAACTTTCCAATACTGTATGATGTTCTTGTTCTACATAGCGTGAGCCAGGCCTATGGATACTAAACCCTTCGATGGTACCCTTGAATCTTGAATTTAACCTATTTGTGTGGAAAACCCAACTTTCCAATTTTGGCCTGTTGAATTGTATGAAACTTCGTGCATGATATCATCAAGTGCTTTCCCACCATTGTCTGTATAGTTTTGCCATCCCTCAAAGTGTGTTAGAATGGGAATACAAGGTGTGTTTAGATCCTTAATGTTGGCTAACCCAAGACAGGAAGTCTGTTGCACAGTGCGTTCAGGAAAATCATCTGTTGTGGTATAAGGCATGCTCTAAATAGTGCCTTAGTTCTGTGAACGTGCCATTCCTTAGTACTCCAGATTGATTTTATGTCAATGTTGTCCATCCATAAGTCAATACACTGTTCAGACAGTTGGGCAATGAAGGAGGCTGAATAAATCTGATGTGTGTTAGTGAGCATACTTTTCTTTGCAGACGTAAGTGCGAGCTTATAATGTTATGAGTGCAGGTCTGATGTATTAAACCCAGAAAAATAATCCCCGACTTTTGGGATCCACGTAGATCTTGTTGTTACTGATTTCACTTCGCCAGTGGCGGTGCATTTTACTTGCACGTTGCTTTGTAGTGCCCGGAATTCATTAAGATCCTGAAAAACAGCCAAACGTTTATTGATGTCAAAAGGTTTTTCATCCGCCACTGTGCTTTCATAGTCGAGATCAGGTACCCACATTCTTGTCCCAAATAGGACTTTGTATGGCTGACACCTCCTAGGGAACTTCTTGGCATATTATTCAGTGCCCTCTGGACCCCATATAGGTGATTGGCCAAATTACCACCCGAACCTAATAAACTTGCTGTTAAAGATTGCTTTAAGTCCTGTTTTTTCCTCTCCACAACCGAATTTCCCTCGGTATGGTACGGAGAGGAGTACCCCAATGCAACACCCAAACTTCACATCGCTTCCTTGTAAGCCCTAGTGCTAAATGCAGGGCCACGGTCAGAATGTAAAGTGCCAACTGTGTATGTCCCTATGAAGACTCGCAAATCTTTTAGAACAGTTTGAGCATCAGCCGAGCGCTGAGGCCAAACCCACAAGAAACTAGAACATGAATCCACTGCCACCAAGATGTACTTGTAAGCCCCATCGGATAGTAAGGGGCTACAGTGGTACAAATAGACACATGCGAGAGGTCTGTTTGATGTCAGTAATGGTGTTTGTGGTGGACGTGCTACGGTCGAACCCCTCATCTGCTGACAGATGTTACATTTAAGTACAAATACTTTCATCTGTTTAGTTAGATCTGGCCACCAATAGCGTTGTTTCAGAAATGAAACCGGCGCAGTAATCCCTGCATGTGCAGAACCCAGACCCTCGTGTGCAGCTAGAATTAAACCTAATCTGCGATCCATTTTTGGTATAACTCTATCCCTCCTCCTGTAATTTGAGCATACGGAATATTGTTTGCATCTAACTTGTAGGAGTACTTAAGTGGAAAGACTTTTGGCGAGGATGTGCTGTTTTTGTGTGAAGCAATGACAGCCATCATTGTGCTTCAATGTATTCTCCTGCTAGAACGAGTGATTGCAGCTATGGCAGCAGTTCGTACTGTCCCTTTTGCAGCTTCATCAGCCAATGAATTCCTTTCAACATGAACGCCATCACGTTGATGACTCAGCGTGTGTATCACATGAGCTCTCTGCAAGTCTTTTTCTAACTCTGCCACTTGTTCCCAAACCATTTTGTGCTTTATTGTGCAAACCTTTGAGTCTTTAACCCCATTCTGACCCCAGTAATGAAGATATTCATTATAGGATTGGACACAATAAAACGAATCACACACTATAAGTGTGGGGAATTCCCTGATCCATTTGTATTAGTGGCAGTAATAGTGCTTTTAATTCTGCCAGCTGTGCCGTGCAATCTCCTAGAGACTGCGTCTTCATACTGCTAGGATGGAACTATCCATCCTGCATATGTCCTTTTACAATAGCACAAGCTGTGCTCTATTGATGTTCTCTTCCTATGGCAGGCTGACCAGAACCATCAGTGTAAATTATGTATTTATACTGATCTAGTGGCATAATTTAATTAGGGAGAGGATATTCTTGTACGTATTGCAGGAATGCCTGTTTTTAGTGTGGGATCAAATTTGTAGCCTGCATTTGTTGCAGTGAGAGAATTAGCCCACTGTATCCATCTTGAATGTTAAGCTTTAGCCTTTGTAACAGCCTCTAAGGCTGGTACCGTAATCACAACAATTATTAGTTTCCCTAGTCTGTACTGCTGTCAAAAGTTTCCCCGTAGAAGCAAAACGCATTTCAGCGTTTGCGTACAAGTGCGATTTGTATGCTATGGGTACTCTTTCTCCTTCATTGAAGGTTAGGTAAGTGTATCCTGATTGACCCGCGATTACAACGATCACCAAATTTGTGGTATTTACACGTGTGTGTAGTTGTTTTGAAGCTATCATGTCAGCTTGTAAGGAACATAGGACATCCGTGTGTTCCTGTGTCTAATGTCTAATTGAAAAATCAGGTCTGATTAATTTGTAGAAAGGTTTTACTTTTTCTGCGGTAATCCAAAATGTATGTTTTGCCAAAATTTTAGGAATCCCAATATGGATTGTAAGTTTTTCTGAGTTTTTGGAGGTTGGAGCAGCACGCGCTTTTCTAAAAAGTTAGGCGCTAGGCTTTTTCCTTCACTTGATAACTTGTGTCCCAAAAATAGGACATTGAGGTGGGCTATTCTTAATTTTTTAATGTTGTATTTGTAGCCCTCAGAGGCGAACCCCAAAATGATGTTGCTCACCCTGGTCAAATGATCCTTTAAATCATAATGCGTCAGATAAATGTCATCTGCATCGGATAATTCCTCTTCTGCAAAATTTTGAAGTAACTGTTACCCTAGCTGAGAACAACCCAGGACTATTTTTATACCCTTGGGGAAGTTGATGCTGAGAGACGATAGTTAAGAATGCTTTCAAATATCTGCTCTCAGGTGATATATTTTGGCAGGAAAATCCATTTGAGATATCTAGTATTGTTTTGTATTTTTCCACACAATGTTATTCATTAATGCGGCACTGTGTGCGTTTTGTAATGCAAATGTCTTTGTGCAAGTGTTCAGATGTCTGTAGTCTAAAACTAGATGGTATGAATTATCGGGTTTCATTACAGGAAACAAAGGATTATTAATTGAAGAGATGCAAGTTTCTATTACAAATTGGTATTCAAGTTGATCTAAGATCTCCCTGACCGGTTTCTTCACTTCTTGTTTAATAGAGCACTGTCTCTGTGGAGTTGGAGAAGTTTTTGCTGGGATTACATTGTGAGGTGACTCAGCATCCCACCCTACATGGTTGTGATATAATGCCGGAGCAAGTGCTACCGCCCACTCCTGTGCGTATGAATGTTGTAAGTATATTGGAACGAGGTCGGACAAAGACAGTAAAATTACCAATTCTCCCTTTGGGCACTCCATAACAATCTTAGGCGGGCAATCTTTTTCAGCCAAAAGGCTGGCACAGCCATAAGTCAGATTCTCACAAAAGAGACCGTTATTTTTTCTGGGTTTGTCCTCCTCCATTTGGAGTGTTATTTCATATAACAGATGTGGGACACTCACCCTAGTATCAGGTGTCTCCACTGTGATGTGTTCATTCAACGCTGCTGTCACCAGAAATTCCATTAGGTTCTGGCTAGCTATTGTTACTTCTGCTGGGCTGTCTGGTATTGGTTTTTTTTTTGTTTAAAGCTTTTTATTAGGGTTTTACATTATACATTCCCATGTGGGACGTCAGACTGATCACAGTTCAATCATTACATATGTAATTGTTAAACATCAGCGATGGTTACAGAACATCATTTTCATTTAGGTTCCATTCCTCCAAGTGTGGTTTCACATCATCTCTCATAGATCTATTACTGGGTCGGGTCGTTATATGATGATGTATCCTGTTGTGTCTGGTCCCTTGGGCTATATGGTGGTGAGGACTGGTGGGGGGCGTGGCTACGGCGCCGATGTAGGTGGAAGCGGGACTCCGGAGCTCCTCTGTGCCCGCCTCGCACCACCACATATCCTGCGCCCCGACTCACATCCCGACCCCTCAAAAGGGCCCAGGAGGGCATCGGGGGCACGCAGGGTGATCCTGGAAGACTGGGGGCCCCTGTAACTACCCCCGCTGGACTTTCGGAGCCGAGCGCGGCACCCGGAGAAAACAGCGCTCAAAATGGCGGCCGCCGTCCCGCTCTGATGCGCCTGGCGGAGGAGCCTGTGAGGCGAAGAGGAGCCCCCTAGCACTGTGGCGGCTGATCGCTGGCCGGCGGGGACCACCGGAGAGCGGGCAGAGGTGAGGGGAACTGGCTGGCACCCTCGCGGGCGGATCTGGAGGACGGGAGACGACTGCCCTGCCTGACCCTAAGATGGCGCCGAAGGAGACCCGGTGATCGCGCTGGACCCGTGTGGAGCGCTGAATCTGCGTGAGACACCCGACCCGCCCTCCTAGTGGTGGCATTGCCGGGGAGCCTGCACCACAGGTGGTTGGGGGGCGCACGAGTGCAGAGGACGACGGGGAGAGCGGGGGACGAGGGGCTGGCTGCCCTCCCCCATGAAGCACTGACGCAGCAGGCGGGAAGAAGCGCCTACCTGGCCTTGGTGGCCTCGGTGACCGTCCACGGAGCCGCAGGGACCGAGTGGAGAGCTGGGTCTGCGGGGAGCACCTGTCCCGCCCTCCTGGCGGTGGAATTGCCAGGGAGCCTGCGCCACTGGTGGTTGGCGGAGCACGTGCGAAGAGGTCGACAAGGGGTGCAGGGGTTGCGGTGCTGGCTCCCCGCCCCCCCGAGGCACTGAATCTCCGGGCGGGAAGAGGTGCCTACCTGGCCGGGGGCGCCCGAGTGCAGCGGGCCACATCGAGACTGGTGCTCATAGGTGCACACCCTGCCTGAGCCTTCTACGCGCCCGGACCCGGGGCACTGGTGCCCCACGACCCTGGTGAAGAGAGACCTGGCCCTTGAACGGCTACACGAACTGGACCCCACGAGGCGCGGGCCCAGAGGTCGGAGGGAACGATAGACTTGAGGCGGACCAAGGGCGGAGAGCGGGAGAATCGGCGACCACCGCAGGGGCACCTGACGATCGCTGCCCGCCAGGATGGTACGTGGCAGCAGGAAGAAAGGCTTCGAGGCCCTGAGGCTGGACGACCCGGGGCACCTAGTCGACGACGTCCCACCGGGGGAGGGGGCCGGGAGCTCGTCCCGCCCACGGGATCCCTCCCTGGGGGACATAATGCAGGCGATTGTGGCGTCGCGGGAGGCTCTTGAGAAGCGCATAGACACCATTGGTTCGGACCTGACCCTGCTGAAGGACGACCACAGGAAGCTGAAGGAGCGGGTGGCGACCTCCGAGGTTACCCTGAAAAGTTTGCCAGGGGATGTGGCGGAGCTAAAAACGACACTGGCGGAAATGGCGCAGAAGGTACGGGTGCTAGAGCTCCGAGCTGAGGACAGTGAAGGGCGCTCTCGGCGCAATAACCTCCGCCTCGTGGGGGTCCCTGAAAACGCGGAGGGGCGAGACGCGGTCACCTACCTGGAGGGCTGGCTACGATCTGAGGTGGCCCCGGAGGCACTCTCGCCGTTCTTTGCCATTGAACGCGCACACAGGGTCCCTGCGCGTCCCCCCAAGCCGGGGGCGCCTCCGCGCCCGATTGTACTGCGGCTCCTGCACTTCAGGGACAGAGACCATATACTGCGGAGGGTGAGGGACATCCCGGACCTGAGGATCGACAACAGCAGGGTCATGGTCTTTCCGGACTTCACCAGAGATGTGCAAAAGCAGCGGGCCTCCTTCCTGGCGGTCAAGCGGAAATTGAGATCACTGCAACTGCCCTACGCCATGCTGTTCCCGGCGCGGCTGCGGGTGGTCGATGGAGAGCGCACCCACTTTTTCCTGACGCCGCAGGAAGCTTGGAGCTGGATGGACGCGAGGGGGGAGCTGGGCGCAGGCCCCACGCCACGGACCCCTCCTGGGAGACACTCCACGGAGGCGACGCCGACGCGACGATCTGGTTCCCCATCGGGCTGGCAACAGGAGCGAGCGAAGGCGGTGCAAGCAGTGGCGGCCATCAGCCAGGGGGACGCCAGTCCTTCCAGCAGCGCGTCGGAGCAGTCGAAGGCCAGTACTCCCAGCCCTGGCTCCAGCAGTGGGCACGAACTGTCAGAAACGGACCTGCCGGTGGTGACTCCCCAGACATCGGATGATATCCTTGGCTGAGACGGTTCGTGAGACATTGGCCACACGAGTAAGGTACTGGGGTTCGCAGGCGGGGGGGGGGCCGCTTCTGGACGCTATGCAGTGGGGTGCGGATGCCCCCCGGGACTTCTTACTGAAACCTTGGGGACGGGGGGAGTCGGGGGAACTCTCCTGATTGTTGTTAGGGGAGGTGGGGCGGGGGCGGGGGGCTTCGGGCCTGTCTGGAGCCGGCATCGCTGCCACTCCAGCCCTATTTTGTAGTGATCCGCTTTTTGATACTTGAGTTTGGATGGGGTTTCCACGTTGGTTGTCTGTCCGGGGGTGTGGGAGTTGGGGTAGTTTGGTTATGCAAGTTGGGGGGTGGACGGGGGGGGGCCTAGGCGTGCTGGGGGGGTTGCCGAGAGAGTGGATGGGGCTTGGTGGACTCTATCATGGGATCCGACTTAGGCTACAAATGTCTCACATGGAACGTAAGGGGGATGCACTCAATGCATAGGCGTCATAAGATCCACTCCTATCTTGTCTGGCGGGGCATACACATCGCCTTCCTTCAGGAAACTCATCTGCTGGATAAAGAAGGGAGGGCACTGCAGCGGCGTTGGAGGGGGCAGGTCTTTCACACTGGTTACTCTGCTTATGCTAGGGGGGTGGCCGTCTGGGTACGGGCGGGGGTACCCTACCAGTGCACACAACAGGTAATTGACCCGGAGGGGAGATACGTAATGGTGCGTGGCAAGCTGGACGGGAGGGACCTTAACCTGGGTTGCTTGTACGCCCCAAATGTGGACCAACCTGCATTCCTCTCACTACTGTCCAAAAAACTAGCTCAGTTCCTGGTGGAGCCCTTGCTCCTGGGCGGCGACTTTAACAGCGTGGCCGACGTTGCTCTGGATAGATCCCACCCCCCCCCCTTCCGAACGCACCAGCTGGTAGACTTGCACTCGCGCGCTCGGCCTGGCAACGCCAGTGGGGACTGGTCGACTCCTGGAGGGCTAACCACCCGTCGGACAGGGACTACTCGTTCTTCTCCGCTCTCCACGAATTACATGTCCGTATTGACGCCTTCCTATGCTCGCACGACGTGTCTCTCACGCGCTTGATCTCGGACCACAACCCGCTACTCGTGCGGCTGCGCTGGTCGCAGATCCGCCCGAGGATTCCGGCTTGGAAACTCCGCCCTGAGGCACTCGACGATCAGCTCTTCCGTACCACGATTGCCTCGGGCATCGAGGCATATTTCCAGGTGAACGCGGGCACGGCGGGTTCGGCCGCGACGGAATGGGACGCCTTTAAATCGGTACTACGGGGCCAGTGCATTGCGACAACATCGGGAGTGCGGAGAACGCTACTGGAAGAAATTGAGAAGGAGGACGAGACCCTACGGAGGCTGGAGAGGGCGAGGCCTGAGCGACCGGACACTCACGAGGCCCTGCTGGGGGCGCGGGAGGCGACGGTGGAGCGTCTCCGATGCTTTGATTACAAGGCCTACCTCACGCGAGCGCACTCGGAACGCGACAAATCGGGGGCCCTCCTGGCCTGGCTGGCCAACCCGACCCGCCGGAGCTCGGTCATTCTTGAGCTCAGAGACCATGCGGGGGCGGCGAGATTTGACCAACAGGGGATTAACGCGTTGTTTTACGACTACTACACAGAGCTCTACCGCAGTAGGGTCCTCCCTTCGGTGGAGGAGTTCCGGGCCTTTCTGGAGGGTCTTGACCTGCCGGAACTGGAAGAGGAGGTCGCGAAACGGCTCGGGGACAAGATCGAGGAGAGAGAGGTGCGGGTCGCCATCAAGAGCATGGCGAGGAATAAGACGCCGGGCACCGATGGATTCCCTACGGAATTCTATCTCACCTATGCGGATCTCCTAGCGCCCCGGCTGACATGGCTGTACAACGAGTCGAAGCGGCTGGGCTGTCTCCCTGCGACCACGAGAGAGGCGCTGATTGTCCCCCTACTGAAGCCGGGTAAGCAGCCATGGGACAGATCGGCGTACCGCCCACTGTCCATGCTCAACCTGGACTACAAGATTCTGAGCAAGATCTTGGCGATGCGTCTGCTCCCCCACATGCCCATGCTGGTACATGCGGATCAATCGGGTTTTATCCCGGCCCACAATACGGCGCTTAATGTGCGGCGACTCCTGCATATACTAGAGGCCGACACCTATGACGGCGACGAGGCAGTGGTGTTTGCTGTCGACATGGAGAAGGCCTTCGACAGCCTGGAATGGCCTTATCTCTTCCATGTTCTACGAGCGTTGGGCCTTGGCGAAGGCTTCGTAGATTGGACGAGACTGCTCTATACGAACGCGACGGCGAGGGTCAGGACGGGGAGGGTCATCTCTGAGATGTGCGGGGTGGGCAGGGGCACCCGTCAGGGTTGCCCTCTTTCCCCCTTGCTGTTTGCCTTGGCTGTCGAGCCCCTTGCGGCGCGGGCCCGGCTGGGCCGGGCGTATCGGGGACTGGGCGTCTATGGCCAAGTACACCACATCGCACTATACGCAGATGATCTGCTGATGTTCCTGGCGGACTCGACGGACTCCCTGCGTGGAGCTAAGACTCTCCTGCAATCGCTGAGTGCAATCTCGGGCCTCCGAGTGAACTGGGCGAAGTCCCACCTATTCCCGGCCCGCCCACGGAGAGCATGCCCGCAAACTACGGAGGGCCTGCGATACCTTGGCACCTCGATCTTCCATGACAGAGCCGATATCCTTGAGGGGAATATCGGTACGGCGATCAGGCACACTAAAGGGAACTTCGACTTTTGGAGCACGCTCCCATTGTCACTCATGGGACGGGTGGCGCTACTCAAGTTGGTAACCCTGCCGCGGCTGCTTTACTTCTTCGGGACCCTCCCAATCTGGATCCCGGCGAGCTACTTTCGACGGCTGCGATCGATGGTCATCGGCTTCCTGTGGGGGGCGGGCAGGCGCAGGGTGGCCTATGCCACACTTCTCCGCCCAAGGGCGGACGGAGGTCTAGCAGTGCCGGACTATGAGCTCTACTACTTGACGGCGCAGCTGCAGTGGCTGACACAGTGGGTGGCGCGGGCCAGGAGAGAGGCGGACGGATCGGGAGAGCCGGCGGGTCCGGTCCAGGTGTTGTCCCGGATTGTCCTGGGACTTCCGATGGGGGATTTCCACCTCCCTCAGGAGTTTGCGACGGCCCGGAAATGCTGGAACAGATATCGCCGGAGATGCAGTGTTACGGTTCCGTACGCACCTGAGATCCCACTTAGACTCTGCGGGGCGCTTCCGCATTGGGGCTCGTGGCACGGGCTGGACGGTTGGGATCAGCAGGGGCTGTCATCCATGGGTGATCTGTACGAAAACGGGGTGATGTTGCCCTTCGACCTCCTGCAGGACCGTTTTGAGCTGGCGGGTGGAGACTTCCTCCTCCATGCGGCTTTAACGGCGGCGATCCGCAAACACTGGGGGGCGGGCATGTCAGAGCCGCCATTGTCCCTGGGCTGTCAGTACGTCGTGATGATGGCGGGGACGGTCAAGGCTGTCACGTGCCTGTCTCGACGCATGGTCTCGGAGTCCACCGCTCCCCTGCTGGCCTTGAAGGCGAAATGGGAAGCCGATTTGGCGACTGAGATCCCTGAGGAGGCCTGGAATGGTATACTGGAGGGGGCCCGGAATGGCACGCGCAACGCAAGGTTCCAGCTGGTGCACTTTTATGTCCTACATAGGGCATACCTGACCCCTGATAAATTACATAAATACTTCCCGGCACACCCGGCGTCCTGTCCACGTTGCCCGGCGGATCCCGCCGACTTCCAACACATGTTCTGGTCCTGTCCTGAGCTGGGGCCCTTTTGGGAGGAAGTAGTGGAGGTTCTGAGGGAGGTGACGGAGAGAGACCTGCAACTCACCATGGCACATTGCATACTACACTGGTTCCCACACACATCAAAGAATAAAGTCACTAGCAAGTTTCTGGACTTGGGGCTCCTCCTGGCGAAGCGGGCCATTACGTCCCAATGGAAGGCGTCCCGGGGCCCCGTGGTAGAGCGCTGGAAGGCTGAGCTGCTAAAATGGGCCAGATGTGAGGGTGAGCTTCGCCTGCAGGCCGCGCTCAGGATAGACAATGACATGGCACTGGAGAGAGCCAGGGCGTGGGAGGGGCTGGTCCTAGATCTCATGCTCCTGGACGTGGAAGAGGAGGACTCCCCGGTGCATAGTCCGGCTCCGGCGGGGCACCCGCCTGACGGGGGGACGGCTTAGGCCCACTTTGCTGCTTCACTGCCCTTGCGTTCCAATGTGATGATATACGAATGTTTGCTGATGAATCCTGGAGTCATGCTTCGGATCTGATCTTGGTGGAGGGGTAGAGAGCTCGGTTGGTGATACTCTGGCACGCCTGGGGGGGTGGGGGGTCCGGGCAAGGGTAGGGGGTGGTCAGGGGGGATCCTAGACGAGGGTGGCGGGGTAGGTGGGGATGAGGGTGTTACGGGGGAGGGGGGGGTTTATGCAAGGAGGGTGTACAGTGACTCTTGGTTCAAACTGGACTTGGGACATGGTAGAGGGAGTGATAGGACCCAAAAAGCAGCTCTGCCATTTCCCACCCACATGGTGGCTACAGCCATATTCAGAAAGCTCCAGCGAAGTTTCATTATACCCGTGACTTTGCCGCTCGACCTCCGGGGTGTGAGCTAAATGGCTGTGTGATACAAGGGTGAGGGAGCGGCGCTTTCACTGAGCTCCAAGGGGAATGGATTAAATCCACTGTATGCCTTTCTGATTTTGCTGCAATAAAAAGATATTTACAAAAAAAATGGTGGTGAGGACTGGTGTAGCTTCCTCCCCTCTGTCTGTTTGTGCTACCCCTTGCTATGTGTCTGATCATTAGTACTCTATGAATAAGTCGGCTTCCAAACCGCCGACAGGAACATAACTGGAAACCGTGGGAACAAACGTCTCCCAGAAAGGGAGGGGAGGGGAAGCACGAGCGGCAGACGAGGACAAGTGGTTGCGGCGGGCGGTGCGTGAGCTGGCTACTGGTTTGAGCTGTGGGTTGAGTGTAACCCGGGAGGGGGGGAAGGATCTGCCATGGGGGCAGACAACAGTCTCGGTGGTACTAACTGCCTAACCTATTCTATCTTCCCATCGGGGCATCACTTGGTCGGTATTGGGGCTTGTGACCTGGGGGGTTGAGAAGAGTCGCAGGGCGGGGGCTGTGTTGTCTCCGGTGTCTCTCCTGCTGTAGTCTCTTGTTTGAATTGGATTAATAATTTGAATTTTAATTTAAAAACACTTATAAAGCGTGCTTTTACCTAGCGGTTTCTTGGCGCTAAGGACTTTTAGAACCCAAATGGCAGCTATGGGAGGACTAGGCTGGGAATGCCTGCAGGAAGAGATAGGTTTTTAAGGCCTTACGGAAATCAGGGTAAAGTGGGATAGAACGAACGTTGGGGGGGAGGGAGTTCCAGAAAGTAGGGCCAAGGACCGCAAACTTCACCCCCCCATCCTCATCTTCCTGAAGCGAGGGACAGAAAGAAGGGACTGAGAAGAGGAGCGGAGCTCTCTAACTGGTGTATAGCTGGAGATTGCCGAATTTATGAAGGCTCGGGCAGTTCCAGCTCGGGCCTGGAACGCAGTGCAACCCAGTTTGAAAAGAGCCCTCTCCCTAATGGGCAACAAGTGCAAGTTCTTTAGTACAGGGGTGGCATGATGGAATTTAGGGAGGCCATAAATGAGGCGTGCCACTTGGTTCTGTACCAGCTGTAGCCGTCGAAGAGCATAGGCTGGGACGCCATTGTACAGGATGTTACCGTAGTCCAGCCGTGATAAGACCATTGCCATCATGATGAGTTTGAGAGCGGGAAGAGAGAAGAATCTAGAGATTTTCCTGATAGTACGAAGAGTGAAAAAGCAGGAGGACACCACCATACTGATCTGAGAGTGCAAAGTTAGATTTTGATTTAACGTGATCCCAAGTGTTTTAACAGAATGAGAAGGTGAAGGGGGGAACCAAGTGAAGGGGGCCAAAACATAGAAGTCCAGGGACTGGATGCACCACCAGTCAAAGCCAGCTCAATTTTGTCTGGGTTGACTTTGAGGTGGTTGAAGTTCATCCAGTCCCTGATGAAAATCATGATTGATTGGAAATTAGAGATAGATTCAGGAGAGTGTGAAAGGTTAAAAATCAACTGGAGGTCATCCGCGTAATTGAAGACGGTGACCTCCAGTTGTTGTAGAGCAGAAATAAGGGGGAGAATATAGAGATTGAATAGAAGAGGAGAGAGGGAAGAACCTTGGGGAACACCGCACTTCACCTTACGTGGGGGAGAGGAAAACCCTTCTAGATGGACGGCCTGGGTACGGTCCCTCAGGAAGGAGGTGAGCCAAGCCAGGGGAGGCCCCCTGATGCCCGCTGCCCTGACACGGGTGAGAAGGATGGAGTGGTCAACCGTGTCAAAGGCAGCGGACAGATCAAGAAGGACCAAGGCCTGAGGATGGCCCCCGTCCATTCCCTCCCTGAGGCTGTCCAGGACCGAAACCACAACCTTCTCGGTAGAGTGGCGAGGGCGGAATCCAGCCTGACAGGAGGCCAGGTAGCCACTGTCCTCCACAAAAGAGCTGAGGACGGTGGCGACGTGGCACTCCAGGATTTTTCCCAGGTAAGGGAGAAGGGAAATGGGACGGTAATTAGTCAGGGAAGCAGGGTCAGCACCAGGTTTTTTCAGAAGGGGGATGATTATGGCTGATTTGTGAGGCTTTGGGACTGTACCAATCTCAAGTGAGTCATTCAGGAATGTCAAGGGGGGAGAAGGGCAGGGCCAGAAGATTTCTCTCAGGATGGGCGCTGGACAAGCATCTGAAGGGGAGCCAGATTTGACTTTTACCGCTAGAGAAGATAACGTCTCTCTAGTCAGTTGAGGGATGTGGTCTAGATAGAACCTATTGGGAGGGGGTTCAGGAGCCGGAGGGGGGTGGGGGTATATTGGCTTTGATGGCTTCAATTTTCTCCATAAAGTAGTTGTTTAGGGAGTCACAGAGGGCTTGGGAAGGGGAAGGTTTTAGGGAGGTTCTGTCTGACAGGGCCAGCTCATGTACGGTGGAGAAAATTTCTATGGACTGGTTTCCTGATGAGAGTATTGTGTCGGAGAAGTAGTCAGTCTTGGCTGAGAGGATTGCCTTTTTATATGCATTAAGCAGAAGTGAGTACTGGGCTTTTAAGATTGGGCAGTAAGAGCGGCTCCATGCGCGTTCGGCCTGGCGGGCAGCTAGTTTCTTTCCCTTGAGTTCATCAGTGAACCATTTATTTACGTTGTGGGCGCGTTTCACCGCAACGCGTTTCAGGGGAGCTACCTGATTGCAGGATCTGGATAGCCAATCATTAATAGTGGTGACCTGCGATGACGGGGAGAGTTCCTCCAGGGCCGGGTGGGAATTTTGAAGAGTGAGGCAATGGGCAGGAATATCGGCCTTGTTCCAGTTGCGGGCCTAGATGTTCCTGGAAAGGGCTGGGCGTTTGGGTCGGTGAAGGTCTAAAGTGAACGAGATCAAGAAGTGATCGGACCACAAACATGGTGTAATGATGGGGGGGGAGACCAGAATATTCAATGACCAGATTTGATCTAGGACGTGGCCCTTTGAGTGAGTGGGACCGGATACGTGAGAGATAAAGTTAAGGCTAAGGAGGGAATCTGTAAAATTCCTAGATGCTGCATCTTCTGCGGGATCAGAGGGCCAAAAGTTAAAGTCACCAAGGACCAAAACAGAGGAGTTGGTGACTGTTAACGTGGCCAGTAGCTCCTCAAACTCAGTTAAGAAGTGAGGAGCGGAGCCAGGGGGGCGGTAAACAAGGACGCAAGTAATGGGGGTTTGAAAAGACGCTGAGCGCATCACCAAGCACTCAGTTCCCTTGATAACCGGACAGGAGAGAATTTGGAAATGGAAGTCCGACTGGACGATCAGAGCAGCTCCTCCGCCTACCCTGCCCGGCGGTCGATCGGCCCGTAAGGCATAGTAAGTGGAGGGAAGTGATGCAAGGATGTTAGGAAGGGAATCAGGACAGAACCAGGTTTCAGTCAAGAATAACAAATCCGGTTTGTGACAATCCAAAAAGTCATAGAGTTCTAGTGCGCCCACTCCATAGAAATTGGGTGTTCACGTGTACCTTTCACTTCTTCCTCGCTGTCTGGTATTGTTAAGCCCATTCCCCTTTCGGGAAGTTGGTTCCTCAGAATTCTCGGCACGTCTACCTTTAAGACCTGCTACCTTCTTCATTTTAAATACATTTTTTATTTATCTTCTTTTTTGATATTATAGTCCCAAGTACGCTGGGTGATCTGGACTTTGTCCGTTCTTCTTGTCTGTGTTTTGACTGTCCTTCCGTCTCAGAGTTTTTGATGAACCCTGAAAGGAATGAGAGGAATGTTTATCAGCATCCTGATACCTGTCAGTTATTTTAAAGTTATCACGATTCCTAAGGTTGTACCTTCTTTCGGAGGGCTCCTGTTGAGGAGACTCACCCATGGATTATGACCTATTCTCTCTAGTCTTTTGTTTTTTATTGTCCCATTTCTTCTTGGAAGAATCAGGTGCTTGTTTGGTGTTGTCCTTTTTTTAAGGGCCACCCATAAGTTGAGGTTTTGTTGCTCTAGCTCCCAAATTATCTCTACCTATTTCAGCATATGTGTCTTCGATAATTGTAGGTAACTCACGGTCCTGTTGTAAAGTAGTGAAGTCCCTCAGGTGTTGGCATATTGCCACTGTTTCTGCCTCCCCTTTTATGTTTGCTAATGTAATAGTTGATACCTAGGCAACATTTCCTAGCAATTTCATCTCTTAGTTCAGAGCAGGTTCAGCTCCATACTCCTTCTGTATTTGCCTTAATGCATCTGGTATCACTGCTGTTGAAGGGATACCATGAGTTCTGGCATATATGGCAGCAAACACTGTACCCCAAGAGGTACACTCCTCTATCTGGGGAGCCATCCCTAATGGCAAGCAGATTGTTAGCATTCTGTGTTTTTCTTAAGGGCTTGTGTGTGGATACACTGCCTCTAACTGTGTGATTTTCAGAGCTATTCAGAATGGCATATGCTCACGTCTAGTGGGCATTTTACCCATAACTGCGTTTAGCGTTTGTGGAGTTATTTGATTTGCAGACCCCTGAATTTGTCCTGCTGTAGTAGCCCTTGTTGGGTTAAGTGTGAGTGTTCTCATCACTCATTGTGTCATATTTCTGTAAAGTTTTATAATTTATTTGTGTAGTGGACGGGTCTGCTACCGCCATTGTGTCAATGTCTGGATGTGGTGTGTAAGCCGCTAGGATCGACCAAGTTGCTCCATCTCTACTGAGCAGACTGAGTCTTACTTTATCTTTTGTGTGTGGGAGGGCGCCTTTAAACCAGTTTATGTGCTCCTGGTAGGTGAGCAGAACTTCAATGTACTTGTATGGACAATATTCCTCTGGTATTTCATCTTCAGTATAAAATTAAATGTGTTTGTGCGCGCATCTGGTGGTCGGAATTTGATCCATCAATATAATACCTCTGTTCTGTAGAACTCGTGTGCCTTGGTCACGAAAGTTACTGTCCCACCACTAGCTGTGAGTTCATAGTCTGCTAGTTTTAAAGTAAGGGTAGTTCTAACATTTTCTGAAATGTTTAGTGCTCCTTCCTGCTCTTCCTCCCTTGCTGCATTCATTCATAATATCGCTGCAGCATCGTCTTCTTCAGTCATTGTTAAAAAAGTTTCAAGGAAACTGAGATAAGGTTTTACGCACAATAGGGAATTATTTGTCCTTCGAGCTTGAAAAAACCTACAGTCAATACATATAATTTGCCTAATCAACTGTGGCAGACTTTTCCCTTCCCACCCAGACATCTCTGGGTAAATGTGAGTAGGGGTCTCTGAGAAAGCACGACTGAACTACTCAGATTTGACAATTAAATAGGAACCAAGCCAACGTTAGCGGCGCCATGTCGATTATTTTCTATAAACCTACATAGGATCTGCGTGTTTAGACAACATAGACTCTGGGATTGGTATCTAGATTGATTCCAGACAACCCCACCCAGTATGCCTGTATACCTAGTATACCTAGCTAGCTCACAGAGCCACTGTAAACTCCTCTTACCAAGGAGAGAATAATTCCTGGCAACTATCAAACATGACAACTCTGTCTCATCAGGGATCGTGGAAACAGTACAGTACTTTTTGCTCAGTCACTATTGCTCGCTTTGTCTCAGAGAGATACACAGAATAAACGGTGGGGACTTTTTTCAATATGTATTTATTTAACCAGCATCATTCTAGTGTAAAATAGGTGTGCTGAAACAACAATAAGACAGAAGCAGCTAAAAACGATTATAAGCACCAACAGAGTAAATGGATGGTAGATTTCTACCATAGTGCTAAAAAATGAATATTTGCAAGCATATAAGTACATGACAGTAATCATGGTACTCCTATGATGCAATCCTAACTAAATGTACCTAAGTGTACCTAGCATGTATGTAGGTGTAGAGCCAAGAGTCCACCTAGGCTGAAGCCAATTACCTAGAGTAAGAGACTGTGGGACCCTGTCTTGGTCTCGAGATGGACACCCTGCAAGGGATGTCAGACCACTGCGAGCCTAAGTGTCTGCATGCAGGAACCTCAGCGTCTTGCATCAGTGGGTCAGCATGGAAGTCTTTCTCCTCTGCCTGACTTGGCAAAGATATGATGTATATATACCCAAAAGGTACCCTCAGGTGACTCTACCTTGCTGTGTCATGTCGGCGGAGGATGACGGAAGGGATGACTCTTATACATAGTTATAATGCAGAAGATGGTAATCCTGTTGTGTTTCTGAGAATCTTCACACATAATTAATGAGGTTTTGGGGAAAACCACACAACATTTATGTAGCGCTTAACTAGGTAAAATGTCAATACCAAAGCCTGTTATATAGTTTAATGGTATGGTAAATGTAGGTGAAGGGTTATGGGATTACTCAAGCCTATATTAGGGTACCCTATGAAACATAACAGTACCACTTGGGATACAGTTTTCGCTGCTGTTTATACCAGAACTCATGGTATCCCCTTAATAGCAGTTTCACCAAATGTATTGAAACAAATACAGAATGAGTATGGGGCAGAACCTACCCTGAACTTGGGGATGAAACTGATGGGCAATTTGCCCGGGTATCAGCAGTTATGTTAGGTAACAGAAAAGGGAAGGCAGCAGCAGTGGCTATACACCAACGCCTGAGAGAATTTACTCCTGCACAACAGGAGCGAGAACTACCTAAGATTATCGAAGAAAGCTTTGCTTCGCTGGCTAGAGATTTGGTGGGTCAGTGGACTAATGTGTCCATTGCAGGGGCCTGTGTTTGACCTCATGGCCAGTAGTGTCAAATCTGAGCAGGCCCACTCAGCTTTTCATCCATCTGAGGTCAATAAAA
The DNA here is from genome assembly GCF_964263255.1 of Lissotriton vulgaris. Taxonomy (NCBI): domain Eukaryota; kingdom Metazoa; phylum Chordata; class Amphibia; order Caudata; family Salamandridae; genus Lissotriton; species Lissotriton vulgaris. Next base: position 617,132,248 of record NC_141691.1, on the reverse strand, counting down.
TGAGTACAGTTGAGTTGGGTAACAATAAACATCTGTTATTCAGCACCAAGATACCTACAGGTGAACATGCACTTTACTAATACATATGTTATGTTATATTATAACTTGGGAGCCAGACCTGGGAATACAGAAGTAGCGTATAATTTTGAAAAGAATAACTCAAAGCCAGCACTCGAGTCTTATGTAAAAAAATGGGATAACAAACAATCAAAAAATAATAGGCAAAATGCACCATGATCGCCGGGGTGAGTCTCCTCAAAAGGAGCCCTCTGAAAAAAGATACAATCTTAGACACTGTGATAATATCAAAAAACCTAACAGGTATCAGGATACTGACGCAGGATCCTTTCAGAGTTCATCAAAAGTCTCGGAAAGGGAAGGGCAGCCAGAATATAGATCAGAAGAGCAAGTCAAGCCAAAAAAAGAGACACATCACACCTCAGACTACAAATAAAAACTAGAAGATAAACACACAACTAAACCTCAAAAAGAAGAAGGAAGCTGGCCTTAAAAATGGAAATGCCCAAGCTTCTGAGGACTCTGCTTCTAAATGGGGAAAGGGCTCTGACAATGCTAGACAGCACAGCAGAAGTAACAACAGCTCGCCAGAACCTGATGGAATTTCTGGTGACAGCATCGTTGAATGAACATATAACAGTGGAGACACCGGATATAAAGGTAAGTGTCCCTCAAAATGTATACCAAATTACGCTCCAAATGGAGGGGAACATATCCAGGAAAGTGAAAGGCCTCTTTTGGAAGAACCTGACATATGGATACAACATTCTTTTGGCTGAAAGACATTAGTTCAGTATGGAGTGCCCTAAGGTGGAAGATGTCGTTTTACCAGCTTTCTCCAAACTCTTTCCAGAGTCGCTTAAATATTCATAAGGACAGGAGTGGGCATTAACGCTATCTCCCGCACTTTACTGCAATAATGTAGGGAGGGATGCTGAATCACCTCACAGAAACTGTACCCATTAGATACAAATCACATTTGTACACAAACTATGAAATGCGTTTTACATCAATGGAAAAGATACTGAAAGCAGTACAAACTGATGTTGTGAGAGGAAGAGCACTAGCACAGGGGAAACGCATAAATGTTGTGACTCCAGTACCAACCTTAGAGGCTGTTACCAAAAGCAAGCATTCCAAGCGCAAAAGATGGATACAATGGGCTAATTCTCTCACTGCAACAGATGTAGTTTACAGATATGATCCCACACTGAAAACACAAGCATTTCAGCAGTACAAACAAGAACATCCTCTCCAAATTAAATCCTGCCTCTTGATCAGTATGAATGGATCATTTATACTGAAGGATTTGCTTTGCCCGCCATAGTAACTAACATGCAATACTCCGCGGCTTGCACATTCGTTAAAGGGCACATGCATGACGGAAAGTTCTGACCCGATTAAACGCACTTGCAATATCTAGGGGACTGCAATGCGCAGCTGGCAGAACTTAAAGTCCTGATACTGGCACTACAAAATACGGATCGGGAATTCCCGACCTTTTATTGTGCCCAGTCATACAATGAATATCCTCACTATTGGGGCCAGAATGAGTTTGAGATTCCAAAGGTTGCACAATAAAGCAGAAGCTGCTTTGGGAACAGGTGGCAAAACTGAAAGAATGCGTGCCACAGGCTCATGTAATTCACACATTCAGTCATCAGCGTGTTGGTGTGCACGTTGAAGGGAATTATTTAGCTGTTGAAGCTGCCAAGGCAACAGTGCAAACTGCTGCCATTGCTGCAATCAACCATTCCAGCAGGAGGACAGATGGAAAAATAATGATAGCTGTAAAAGCTGCGCGCAACTACTCAGCCTTACGAAAAGAATTTCCACTCAAGTACTCCTACAAGTTGGATGCGCAGAATATTCTGTATGCTCAAATTGGAGTGGGGGATAGAGTAATACCAAACGTGGATCACAGATTAGAATTAATTCTAGCTGCACAAGAGGGTCTGCGTTCAGCACACGCAGGTATCGCTGTGACTGTTTCACTACTGAAGCAGCGTTATTGGTGGCCAAGTCTTGCTAAACAGAGCAATGGTTTTGTCCTCAAGTGAGACATCTGTCAGCAAATGAAAGGTTCCACCACAGCATGTCCAACTCAAACACCATTATTGATATCAGGCAGACCCCTCGCATGTGTCTATTTAGACCTCTGTGGCCCCTTAAAATCTGACCGGGCTACTAAGTACATCTTGGTGGCAGTGGATTCATGCTCCAGATTCCTGTGGGTTTGGCCTCAGCACTCTGCTGACGCCCTTCAAAAGAAGTCAGGGAAGTTTGGGTGTAGCATTGCGGTTTTCATTCCTGCATCATCCCGAGGGAAATTAATGTATTTACTTATAAAGTTTTATATAGCGCGAACATGATCCCAAGGGATATCAGAGTGCTGTACAATAGGAGGGAGAGGAAGGTAAAAGTTGCATTACATGTGCAAATCGAGATACCAAACAGAGCACATATTAAAATAGAACCCACAGAACAAGAACGTATACAAATGCAAGGGGTCGACAAAGAGTAAGATAATAACTGGTACATAGCAAAATAGGAGGGGAGCAAATGATTTGAGAAGGAAAAATAAAGTAAAATACAAGAATAACATCCAACGTAGGGCTTAAAAGTGTAAGTCCAATGCCTTAGAGCAGAACAATCCAGCACCCTAATAAGGTAAGAACTTGTTCATAGGGAATCTTTTTACTTCCACTTTGAAAGCAACCTTGGAGGAGATTCTCCGTATTTCTGGTGGGAGAGAGTTCCAGATCCTCGGTGCAGAGCCAGAGAAAGCTCGGTTACCCGTTCTCCTTTTGTGAAAGATCTGAGGTTTCAGGAGGGGGGAGTTAGTACTCCTGGAGGGTCTACACCCTCCGGATAGTTCCAGCTTTTGCGCTAGATAACTGGGGCTTTTGTGTGATAGGCAGGCAATCTTTAGCTGTATTCTTGCTTCGTAGGGGGGCCAGTTTAGTGATTTTAAGACTGTGGAGATGTGCGGATTTCTTTTGGTACCCGTGACCAATCAGGCCGCCGCATTCAATGATGCCCTTAGTAGAGCCAAGGTATATTTTGGGAGACCACAGAGCGTAGCACTGCCATAGTCTAGCATAAGGCAAAACCAGCCCTTTAACCACTTGCTTGAAGTTAGCTTGTGGGAGGAAAGGTTTGAGATTCCTAAGTGTCCTCATCAGGTAGTTACTTCCCTTGCAAACATTGCTATTATAAGTCTTCAGGTTCACGTGCTTGTCCAGGGTGATTCCGAGGGATTTAGCGGAGTCATTAATGAGGGGGGAGCAGTTGAAGGCGGTGAGGTGGTTCATCCAGAGTTCTAACTTAGGAGTGTGATTTGGAGGAGAAATGAGAAGGAATTCTGTTTTGGAGGTGTTGAGCAGGGGGTGTTTCTCAGTTAACCAGTTTTGAGTAATCAATAGGGTAGTGTTGAGTGAAATGATGTTGTCAGGGTAGGATACTTTCAGATAAAGTTGGGTGTCATCAGCAAACATATGGAAAAGAATGTCCATGGAATTTAGAGCATTAGCTAATGGTTATATTTGATTGTAGATAGGAAGAACTGGGGCTTAAAGCAATCCTTAATAGCTAGGCTATAAGGCTCGGTGTAGCAGTTGGGTCAATCTCCTATATGGGGTCCAGAGGGCCCTTAACAACATGAAAATCCCTGGGGGCCATATTCCATATAAAGTCCTGTTTGGGATAAGAATGTGGGTACCAGACCTAGATTGTGGCAGCCCAGTGGCGGATGAAAAAATATTTGACATCAATGATCGTTTGGCTGTCTTACAGGAACTCAATGAATTATGGGCATTACAAAGTAACGTCCAAGTAAAAAACATCGCCAATCGAGAAGCGAAAGCTGTTCCGGCAAGACCTGCCTAGGTCCTGAAAGTTGAAGACCTGGTCAGAGAAAAGATTGTGGACAAAAAAAAATTTGGACAATCTTACAGAGCAAAACACACAAGATACAATCTTACAGAGCGCCTGTACCTGTCCTGGCTGTCCAAGGAACAAGAACAGTACTTCTTCCGCCTATTGCCTGCTGCAAAGACAAGAGATTTGTCTCAATTGCTCTGATCAAACCATGCTATGTGGCCGATACCAAACAGTAGGCCGTGTGGGCTCCTGGGTAGCTACCGATCTCCACTCACTACCACACAGGAAGTTCAGATGGAAAGATTAATAACTTTTGAAGACTCTACTCCTCGAAGTGAAGGAGTTAGCAACAATGGAATGCAACTTGTACCTGTTGAAACTGAGCATCATCAAACTACAAATGACACACAGATCTGAATTCGGCCAAATACCGACATCTATATGAATATGTCTCGAAAGGAGGCATCTGCCAGTTCCACAAAACCAGCTGAGCTACCAATGATAGGTCAGACTGCCTCTGGGTACTTCATCAATTTTGATGATTTCTCATCGGATCCATGAGAACCAGAGTTACTGCCACCGCCTGTTCCGCACAAATAACAAATACATGATTTCTACCTTTTGCTGAAAAATACTTACTTACCGTTTTTTCCTGGCTACAGCTCCGCTTTGCAATTGGTTTACTGTTCCTAGTCCTTTGGATTGGTATAGTGACTGTCTTTCTCTTGCTCCTGAACAATGTTCCCTCTCATTTTTTTCCTCTGTGTGTGGCAGTGGAGGGTCTCTGTGCGCTGCAACCATGGCTATGGGCGCCAGGAACCAGACCACACGTGTGTGCAGCCCCAAATGTCACTCTAAAGGTTTACTTAAAAAAGTGAAAAGATGGTGCATTTTCACACATACAGCGCCACGTTAAGGGTCTTAAGGCCGGTTTGCAAATTGGATAAACACGCCATGACATGAATTGGTTACACAGGCAAGTACACTTCAGGTTTAGAAAAGCACATGACTCCACCGGTGGTACAATCATAAGATTTTTACTAAATATTCTTAACTGGAGCACTGTTCATTGGGTGGGGAAATGTTGAGAGCCTATACAATATCACATATGCACAATAAAGTGCACAATTACATAACATATTTACAATTTGATCTGAAAGCTACTGAGTAATGTTGGGCTATCCCACCAGAGATAGTTTGTGAAACTCTGACATCCAGGCAAACAGGGACTGTAGGAGAGGGCCGTTCAGACACGTCAAGTGGCATCACTAGATGGGTGACAGGGTTGCTTCTCACGGCGATCCTTGCCATTTTTTTAGTGCTGATAAACTCTATCTAGGTCAACTTTCCCATTTAGGAGGTAGACCTTTGTCCTCATCAGCATATCCAAATGTTTCTGCTCTAGTCTATTCCTCAATTTACTTTTGATATTTTCATAAGGCTGAATCCTCGTTCACAATCTGCACTAGATGCTTGAAATGTTGCACAGACATCAACAAGCTGAGACACCACACTATACTGAGCAGCATTGCGTACAGTGAAATTCACCATGTCTTGACAGGTGGTAAATAACCCACCCTTTACATGTTCTGCCACCACATATTTATAGTCTCTGTATTGTCGGACAACATCTTCTGGTGTTTCACAATCACCCAGGACCAAGACATTTTTATACTTTTCAACAAGTCTTTGTGTATTCTCATACAACAACATCATATCTCTTACATTGCTGCTCCAAAAGACAGTTTCCCCTAAATACTGTTCCTTAATTTGCCCAATCTTTGCTCTTGCATACTGTACAGCTTCAAAAGTAGTCAAAGAACTTTTTTGGAACAGTTTGCATAAAGATGCAAATTCACTCAGAATGTCATTAAGTACTGCAAGGGAAATATGGTAGTTAGAGACAGATAGGTTTTTGTAACAATATTTAGCAACTGGATCATTCTCTTCAGCTTTCTCATGCTCATAGTACTTAAGAACAGCCTCGTAATTCCGAATTAGTGCACCAACTGCAAAATGCCTTGAAAGCCACCAGACTTCATTCAATGGTCGAAAAGAGACCACTTCACAATCAGTGACAGATGCCATTTCATCCAGCTTGGACTTCCTTGCAGGAGCTCTGGAGAACACAGTGTAGACAGTCCTCAATAATGTCTTCCAGGCATCATCAACTCCCAAATCTTCTCGATGAGCGACACAATGCTGCTCAACTAGATGGGGAATGGATTGTTTACGGCGAGTAGCAACACCATTATTCTTACCCAGCATCACAGACGCACCATCGGATGTGAACATGACCATTTTCATAAGGTCCAGTTCATTGGCAGTGTAGAATTTTTTCACAGCAGCAGTGATAGCCTCAGCATTACAACTAGTCAGCTTGACTATGCCCCCAAACAGTGTTTTGTGCTCTGTTGAGGTTACAGGTCGGAACTTGAAGTACAGGATGAGCATTTTTGTAACAGAAATATCAGTGCTCGCATCAATTATCAATGTGTGATACAAAGCGTTACAAAGTTCTGCCATACCTTCACAGTGTATCACGCTATTGATAGCCTCAAGGAACTCAAAGGCATAGTTCTTACTCCTCCAGCTGTCTGGTATCTTCACATACAAAGCTAGGGGGTCATGGATGTCTTGTTCAGATAACATTGAAGTATTCATCTTGACTGCCAGCAACACATTGTTGATGAGTATCTTTATCTCCTCAGGCAAGGATCTTTGTCGTTCAACTACTTCCATTCTATTTGCTTTGTCAGTGGCAGTTTCTGTCAGCATTGCCCGCACTCCAAAACCAAACTTGGCAGCAGCACTTCTGTTTCTCAATGTCACCATGGCAGACTCATAAACTTTGCTAATTAGATGACGTTTCAGGTAATCCAGTTTCCAGCCAACACTCCATTTCTTACCTGTAGAAAAGTCCCCAACAATCTTGGCTTCAGCACATGCTTTGCAAATCAAGCCCACGTCTGGACTGTATTGAAATAGTTCCCCCAAGTTGCATGCTTCATGATTTCTGTGTCTCAGCCTCCACAATTTCTTTCATCCACTCTTCCTTGAATACAAGGCAACATTTTTTCCTTTGTGGTGAAGCATCACACTCTGCAGAAGGTACAGCTTTGCGCTTGAACATATTTGTGATAACTGGGTTTAGCCTGCTATGCCACAAAGCCTGCAAAATAAAGGAACATGTCTGAAGTTGATGCCTATGCTCATGATTGCAACCTGTCACATAAAACGGAGGCATCCCCGGAAAAACGTAGAGTGTAATTACATGGATTTTTCTGTCCACTGCCCTGCCCTTTCAAACTTAAATGTAGCACTGTCCGTAGAGCCTGCAATAGAAGTTAAGATTGTTTTAGCACATTGTGAATTTGTGATAAAGCAATATACCATGCGCACCACAAGGGAACTCTACCAAACAATGACCTGCTTTGCTTGTACTTACGCATGCCCGTTCAAATGTGTGGGGTACTGCCTGTGAAACCTACAACACAAGAAAACATGGGTAAGGTATGTTGTTATACTACAATGCACAAGATGCACCACAGTTTAACTATCAAACAATTACCTGCTCTGCTTGTACTCACGGATGCCTGTTCAAATGTGTGGGGTACTGTCTGTGAATCCTACAACACAAGAAAACATGGGTAAGGTATGTTGTTATAGTACAATACACAAGATGCACCACAGTTTAACTCTACCAAACAATTACCTGCTCTGCTTGTACTCACATGTGCCCGTTCAAATGTGAGGGGTACTATCTGTGAAACCTACAACACAAGAAAACATGGGTAAGGAATATTGTTATACTGCAATACACAACATGCACCACAGTTTAACTCTACCAAACAATTAACTGTTTGTTTTGCCTGTACTCACGTCTGCCTGTACAACTGTATTTGTAGCACGGTCTCACAAACCTGCAAAAGAAAAGGGGTGCAGATTGTGAATCTATTTTCCCAGCACCCCCCAAATCCAATGTGGAACATAAACATAATTACCTTATCCTTGTGGGTACTCACGCCTGACCATTCAAATCCAAATACCTTACAGACTGCATACCTGCAACTGAAGACAAGATGGTTAGCAAATGCTCTAAGAGTTACAAACAATGAATGGGACTTGCCCAGATACTCCAATAGGAAAAACGACCAAATAGTTACCTGGGATTCCAGTTTAGGCAAATAGGCACATGCCCCTATGCTTCATTATTAGCATCGATTAGGCTAAACTTATCTGCACCTCCCCACACAATCCAACCACTCTCCTGCATTTTCTTTACCTTTTGCCATGTCAATGTTTTAACAGTCAATGGTATTATGTACTACGAAAAAAATCCTACACCCTCTCCTCTTACATGGATGCTCAGCAGGATTTTCGCATACATTCTTTCAAATTGAAGTTAGAGAAAGTAGTAGTAGTAGTAGTAGAAACAAGCTTTATTTCGATATATTGCACATATCTTAAAAAGCATTACAATACAATAAAATATAAAAAAACTCAGTACAATGATAAAACATTTCAATTCATTATTTACAAAAAGACAATTTGGGCATTAATGCAGAATAGGGGGGTGATTATTGGGGCACTGTTAATAGCCTCAGGGATCAGGTCCGCCATGCCCAGCCCAAAAATTTAGCAAGGCAACAAGCAAACAGAGGGCGGGGGTCAGATCTTAAGATTCGTAGAGCCTCAAGGTGGGATCTAGTGCCAAGGCTCCTACACAAAGGCTTTAGCCAGATGCGGCGCGGGGCAATGTAGGCTGGGCACTCAAAAAGTAGGTGGGGGACAGACTCTGGCCTATTGATACAGAAGGGACAAAATGATGATGATTGCGAGAATGCCCTCCAGCTGGCAATCAATTTTCCCACTGGCAGTAACCCCAACCTAAATTTAATATATAGCGCCCTATCCCAAGATTTGGTAATCAAGTCCATATATGGTTCACAATAAGGGACATCCTTAATCATCATAAATTCAACAGAAGTTCTACAAAGTTTTGAGTTGCAATTTCTGGTGTCCATCACCCATGACCAATAAAGCGTCTTTAGGGTCTGCTTAGGCGGGGCAGTTCTATTAGCCCATGCATCCTCGAGGCCCAGTTCAGTAAGAAGACACTTGACTTCCTTTAGCCAACGGATTTTAGGCCAACCAGATGTTAAAAGCAGTTCCCTTAAGCCTTCAGCATAGCTAGATAATTCTGGTACCCTCCAGATTCGTGCCCAGAGGAGGAGGGGGCGCAACCTCGCCTGATCCCCTATTGGACGAGTGCCTGCGTCTAGCAAAATTGGAAGGGCAGGTGTGCTATACGGCAGGCCCATGAGGTCTTTATGGAATTTGTTTTCCGATCTGGTCAAAAGGTCTATGTTCTGAACACCACATAATTCGGATCCATAAAGGGCTGCACTCACCCCCCTTGCCCTGTAAATGTCCAATAAAGGGCCAATGGGTTTAAGTGACGAAGCCCGTTGTTCTTTCAAAAGTGCCCCTACCACCTTCTTGTGAGCCAACGATGCCTTTTGTAGGTGGGGTTGCCAGCTCATTGAATCGCAAAGACGAATGCCCAAATAGTCGAACTCCTTTACCCTCTCGAGTTGAACAGAATCCAGAGATGGTGGAATAACAGTTTTCCTCTGGGGGTTCAGGACCAGGAACTTGGTTTTACCCACATTAATTGCAAGACCCCTAGCATCACAGAAGTCCTTGAAGCTAGTAAGTAGGCTTTGCAGACCTGCTGGCGTTTTTGAGATCAGGAGGGTATCGTCTGCGAATAGGAGAGTAGGAATTTTTCTACCAGCCAGGGAGGGTGCGTTAGCTGGATGTTTAAGGAGATGCTCCACCACTCCATTAACGTATAGGGAAAATAGAGTGGGGGCTAGCACACAACCCTGGCGGACTCCCCTATTCACAGGAATACGAGGTGTTTTTTGGCCCTGGTCTCCCCACCTGATCTGGGCAAAATTGTCCTCATGTAATTTTATGAGCATATTAAGTAGGTACCGGGGGATGCCCATAGCGTCCAGAACGCGCCACAGTTGTTCTTGTGGGACTAGGTCAAACGCAGTTCGTAAGTCTATGAAGGCAAGGTACAATCTGCCCTTACCCAAAACAACCACTTTCCAGAAGATCGTTAATAACCGGAATGTTTGTTCGATGGTACCAGTGCCTGATCTGAACCCAGCCTGGTGGTCCGAGAGAATCTTTTCCTCCTCAATCCACTGCTGAATCCTCCCTAGGACTACTTTGCCCGCTATCTTCTGTGTGGAATCAAGCAAACTAATTGGGCGATAGTTTGCAGGGTCGTCCCGGGTCCCTTTTTTGAAAATTGGGACGACCTCCGCTCCCTTCCATGAGTCCGGGAGGCGCCCGCCCAACAAAGCAGCATTCAGAAGTGCGGCAATAAGACAGCTCCACTCTACTATGTTAACCCTTAGTAGATCTCCTGGAATTCCGTCGGGCCTCGCAGCCTTGTTCGGAACCAGGCACTTGATTGCCCCCTCTACTTCTTTGGTATGAAAGAGATCAACCTCGTTGTAATCAGAGCTATTGAAGTGCAAGTGATCGCTGGGCAGTTGGACCATTGGGCTGACTGTCGAACCCCCGGCTAGGGAATAGAGCTGGAAGATGTGAGCAAACCACACCTCCCCAGTTATGTTGCAAGTCATTAGGGAGTCTTCGGGTTTGTTCTTCAATCTCAACAGGTCCCAAAAACCCTTCAAGTCTTTTCTGGAGCTAGCCGCCTTTAAATCAATCCAAAATTGAGTTTCGTGCTCAAGCCTGGCCGTGGTTAATGCCTTCCGGTAGCTCTTCCTAACGAGTTTTATAAGGTTGGTGTCCTTGGATTTCACTGCTCTGATGAGTTCGCATTTTGCAGAGCGACAGGCAGGGGAAAACCAACTTGCTCCACCTTTAGGAGCACTTCTTTTCTTTAATCTCCCACCTGCTGGATCGATAGTAAACAGTTCTCCCAAGGCTTTAGTTGCTTCTGCAAAGAGAAGCGGGACATCCAGATTACTAGGGCTCGGGGAGTCAAGCCTCGCTTTTACATTAGTCATTATGGAATTTGCTAAAGTCATCTTCCCTTCGTCCATAGCAATTTTTCTCCATTTAAGCCGCCTTCCACAGTTTGAAGGGCACACGTCATGCGTTGATTTCCATGAGTATGGGGGGGGTTTAGCGTCAAACCCCTCCAAGGTGAGGACAAAGTCAAAGCTAATTGATTATGATCACTGTCAGTGGTTGGTAAGACCTCCATGTCAAGCAAGTGAGCCCAAAGCCTGTGGTTTAGGAGGATATAATCGATCCGAGAAGTATGGCCAACCCTATTATAAGTGTGTGCCCCATTAGGATCAGACTTAGATCTGCCATTGGTTGTCTGTAAGCAGAGGAATACCTCTCCTAGTGTCTTCCTCCCAGGTGTCTAAGATGTCCTCACAGGCAAGAGGTTCGAAGGAACAATTAAAGTCCCTAGCTAGAAGAACAAGAGAGTTGGCATTACAGGTTCCAAGTTCTTCCTCTATGCCTGTCAGTGGCAACGTGGAGACCCCACCCCTTGCCCCCCTTAGGTAGATGTTAAATAATTCCAACTTTTCACCCCCGGGCCTTTAACTGATATTCTCTGTAGGTCGGGGGATTTTGTGGGTAAGTGCCCAATGGATAGGCCCAGAGAAATACTAACCCAGATTAAGAGGCCACCTGATGGACGCCCTTTGTTGCCAGATGGTTGTATTGCAGGAACAAAGTAGGTAGTATAACCCACCTTCTGTCGGGGTTCTAAACACCAAGTTTCCTGCAAAATACAAATCCCGAAGGATTCAACGAGGGTATTCCAGTCGGGGATATTGAGGTTACGAACAAGACCTGCTACATTCCAACTCAGGATCCTGAGCGCAGTGCTCGGTGCGGTGCTCCCAGTAGCCCTCGCTCCCGATGTTGGAACGTATACAAGGGGATTAGGATCAAGGCCTGGGCTCCTTGCCACAGGTGATAACGATACATCCACTATATCATTTCCCGCTTTGGGATGTAACCCCACCTCCCTTATAGTTTTGCCTACCGGGGGAGCGGGTTCAAGAACTAACTTAATTCTATAGGTGGATGCAAATGTAGGTGGCCGTGATGATAAGGTGGGCTGGGGTGAAATGGCTAGAGCCTGGGCTTCCTTGTGGACGGCATTACTCGGCAACCCGAGATCAACTCCAACACCTAGAGTTAATTGATCAGATGGATGACTTGTGGAAAGGTGGAAGTCTGAAGCGCTAAACAGTGACCTATCGGGCTTCTTTATTAATCCCCTAGTAGGGCTACACCCGTATAGGCTGCTCTCATGGATAGGGGGAGCTAAGGTTACTGGATGCAATTTGTCCTTGCCTTCATAAGGTGGGTTAAGAGGCAGGGGAAGTCAATCTACCTCTTCTAAGCAGCCGAATCTATTAGTGGTTGGTGCTCCATACCACCGTCTATTTGGACCTTGCCAGCCCCCTCTCGCCCCTCCTCGGGCCGGATAGCGAGGCTGTGACCAATCCCCCCCATAGTTTAAGATAGGACGAGGGGGGTAAAAGAATGTTAAAGGTCTTACTACAATTGGTGATTTGTCCCCCCCGTATTCCATGAACAAATGTGTGGGGCTGTCTGTGGATCCTCAAATGAAACTACGATACAGTCACCGGGAATAGATTTGCGTGAGGGTCCTATCCAGGGAACTCTACGCACCATTAATACTTTGCTTCTCAGGTAACTTGGGATCTGCCTATTGGTGTTCAGCCAGTGTATAACCTTATTTTTTAGGGACCAATAGTTTTCTTGGTTATGGCTCCCCAGTTCAGGAACACCCGCTAATACTGCCATATAAGGCCTTACATCCGGAGGAAGATCTATGTAACCCCCACGGAAATTTTCAGCATTTTGTGGGCCCTGCAAGGTTGTTTGGTGATACTTAGTATCGTTCGCCCTTGGAGCAACATCCTCTTTATGTGGTTTGGTTGACTGTTGTGAGGGGTGCATAGGTGGCTTACCAGGGGGGTTAGGGGTTTTAAGGTCATAACCCTTCGTGCGTGGTTTAGGTACACGCAGGTACACTGTGTGTAATTCAGATAAATTTCAGCCTCCGATGGTTTTCAGTGCTGCAGGGAGGCGGGGCGGGAAGAGGACCAGCTGCGGCAGATTAGCAACGCACTGCCCGCAGCTGGTCCTCGCAGTCCGGCTTTGGAAGATGTGTCAGCTCCCTTTTAAGTTCCAGGAGACCCCCAGGCACGAGCGGCTCCCGCGAAGCGGGGGCCGCGAGATGTAATTCAGTGCGCTGAGGGTCAGGTGCAGGCTCCAGCAAGACGTGCAGGCTCCAAGGGTCACAGTGAAAGCCTTGCGCTACGACCCACAAGCGCTTCCACACGGCAAGGAAAGGAATCCAATGAGGTAGGAGCCGCCGATGGTTTTCAGTGCTGCAGGGAGGCGGCAAGAGGACCAGCTGCGGCAGATTAGCAACGCACTGCCCGCTGGTCCTCGCAGTCCCACTTTGGAAGATGTGTCAGCTCACTTTTAAGTTCCAGGAGACCCCCAAGCACGAGCGGCTCCCGCGAAGCGGGGGCCGCGAGATGTAATTCGGTGCGCCGAGGGTCAGGTGCAGGCTCCAGCAAGACGTGCAGGCTCCGAGGGTCACAGTGAAAGCCTCGCGCTACGATCCACAAGCGCTTCCACACGGCAAGGAAAGGAAAGTTAGAGAAAGATAAGTAGTCAGTCAAAAACACACAAGGGTCCCTGAAAATTAATGCTAGGCGGAGGAGGAAGGGAAAACACTGTAATCCAGAACAAGGAGACCTCACCTAGAACTAAATATATAAGAAGGTAAACACTCTAATCTTTGGTTCAAAACATTATCATTGTCCCACACAGAGAGTATTTATTTGAAAAACATATGTCTATTTATTATTATTTCTTTCATTTTCCAAAGTATTCATTCATAAATCCAAAAACATTAAAGACATCAATATATATACTCTATTTACATTTCAAAACATATGTGAAGAACCTCTCATAACTTCAATACAAACACCAATCACACCCATCCAAACCATCATCAATATACAAAAGACACAGAATAATTCCAAAACATTAACATTCACATATACAAAAATATCAAGCAAATAAGGAAAAGGCAAAAAGAAAACAGAACAAAAGCGCCGACGGGCGTTTCGGAACAGGACCGATATTCACCAATTCTTCGTCAGGGCGCAAATAGATACATGCAGTTTCTTCAGTATCTTCTAAAAACATCAGAGGTATATCAGAGAGTTCAAATTCAAAGAATTAATTTAAATTAATTAAGATTGTGTGGTGAAATGAATTCAGGGCAGCAGCTTCACATCCTAGTATAGAATCTTTAGAAAATATCTGCGGGGACAATGAGACAACCTATCAATAACACTGATAAATGTAATATATGCTGCTGGAGAACTATTACCCGGAAAATAGATACACCCGAATAAAGTAGTAGCCAGAAACAATAAGAGCGGTAAAAATAGTCTAAGAGAAATATGAAAAAGAAAAAGAAGAGGAGAGGGAGAAAAGAGGTGACCACAGGGTATCCATAAATAACCACAAAACCAGATAAATTCAGACAAAGTCCCGAACAGTAGGTGAAAATACACAACGGACCATCACCATGTTACAAAATACAGAATACATTTAGCCCGTGTACCATGCTTCCATGCATCTGGAAAAGAAAACGATTATCAAAGAAGCACATACCTCTATCTTCAGACAGGGAAATAAATTGGCGGTACACGTAATAAGAAATGTGATTCACTGGAGGGCTGAATTGGACTCTAAAAAATATAAAACAGTGGTTAAGTCAAAATGGACCCCAACTGGAGGGCCTCAAGTATCTTCCTCAAAAGTTAACGAAAGTAACACTCGAAAGTTGGTATTGCTTCAAGTATCGAAATACCGTCAAAATCGTCGCCCCCCATGTAATCATAAAGAATGGCCCCCACCTAAGTCTCCGAAGCTACGCTCTATATTCGCCTCAGCCCGAGAGTAACATAAAACAAGTCTCTTACAATGTTGCAAGTGACCGACTCAATTGTGGTGTGGAACCTACCGTAATAGGATAGATTTTGATCAAAGTAGGAAATTCACAGCGATGGTTCAATCTACGATGTTTGTGTCCACACTCCTAAATGTGTCTCCAGGTGGGAAAATCCTCCGAATCTAGATAGAGACGGAATTAGCAAATTAGAGAAAACACTTCCCATATCAAGATGTGCCGCGAAGTGTGTAAAGATATATTACACTACCTACTGAGGAAAAATATATATCCAGCAGAAAATAAAATATATATCCAGCAGAAAATAATAATAGCAGCCCGGAATCGATAATCCAGTCAATGGTAATGGACAGTGGGCCCAGATTCATATGAAGTCCCCCGATGATTGGTATCCCGTAGCTACACAAAGATATGGAGCACAAGGGCAAAAGATGAGAAAAGGGGTGCCGGTAACACAAGCACTAGCAGTGTCGGGGATATAAATATCCACAGAGAGGAACCTTACCGCCTAGGGATAGCGCGTTTCCTTTCGAATACGTCGCAGAGTGGATCCAACGATGGAGCTGGAGCGTTCAAGGAACCAATCCGAGACAGGTTCTCTTATATACTCGAATGGCCCGCCAGATAGCGATAGATTGCACCTGGAAGTATGTAATTAGGACCAAACTGGGCATGCGTGACCCTAAAGGTAGAAATGAGACTGAAAGTGCGGGCCTCAGGATGAACTGCAGGCTCAGACGCTGAGCGATATCATGAAAATAGAGGAAATACTCGGCGAACCGCCTCGTATTGGGGCAAGACTAAAAATGACATTGAAAAAGGAAATACTGAACCCCTCAATCGAAGGAAAAAATAAATAAATAATTACCAACCAGATAATTATTGCAATATATGTCGGAGAAACATAAAAAATGCACTTTAAACCATAAAGCGCCAGGGAGTCACAGCATACTCGCATACCAAGGAGGTAGGCAGAGCAGAGTTTCAGCTAAATATATAAGGAAGACCCAAATCAGGTCCATAACTTAAATAGGAATCCTCATGTCAGAGCGTTATGCCAAGGAATGGATTCATTGAGTCCTAATTCTGCCGTACACAGAGTATAAATCTAAAACACCTCTCTCTTGGCTCTGTAAACATTGATATTATTGTCAATGGGTTTGTGTACTTTTTCCAGGATTCTCGATCTCAGGTCACTCAGGCGATGTTGTTTTTCCTGCCAATGGGCTACCAACGGTGCTCCACTCTTACTGTTTTTGATAGCTGACCTATGCTCACTAAGTCGGAATCTAAATTCTCGGCTGGTTTGTTCCACGTACCCCAAGGGGCAGGGGCATAGGATGAGATAGATCACGTTAGATGATCTACAGTTTGTCATTTCTTTGGCAGTAAATTTGTTGTTACCCCATATCAGTTCTGAAGAAACAATTGCTGATTCACATGCGTGGCAGTGGCCACATTTATGGGTGACGAGTACGGGGTTAGACCCTGTGATGGATTTCTGAAGTACTTGGGGTCCTGGTGTAAGTTTGGAGTGGACTACATGATTCCTTAGATTTTTATTTCTGCGAAATGCAAAGATAGGTTTAGGAATAGCCATTCCTGTGTGCTGATCCCGAGTTAAGTATATGCCACTGGGAACAGACAATTTGTCGTATCTGGTTGTTGTAGTTAGAGTGGCATGTCACGCAGACAAGTTTGGACTCAGTCGTCTTGGTCTCGTTATGTAAGTGCGCATCTCTATATTAGTATTTTGCCCTTTTGCATGAGTTTCTTAGTAGTCTAGGTGGATATACTCGTTTAAGAAGTTTCGTTCTTAATTCCTTAGCATGTAGTTCGAAGTTACGCATGGTCGCACAATTGCGTCTCAGCCTCAGGAATTGACTGAATGGTATCCCATCTTTCTGGCATCGAGGGTGAAAACTCTCATATCTAAGGAGAGTATTGCGTGCCGTAGGCTTCACATACAGTGACACTTCAATTCGACCCTCCGATGCCATAATCCAGATGTCTAAGAATTCAATCTTGATCTTACTTTTGATGGTACTGAATTTGAGGTAAGGATTGCATAGATTGAGCCACAGGGTGAATTCATCCAATTGCTCCTCTGGTCCGCTCCAAATAAAAAAGACATCATCAATATAGCGGTGCCAGTGAAAGATGTTTTCAAAAAAGGGAGCGATTTTGTTATAAATAAAACGATTCTCGAACTCACCCATATATATATTGGCCACATTTGGGGCGCAAGCAGCGCCCATAGATACTCCTTGCACCTGCTTATAGATGGATCTATTGAATTCAAAGTAATTCTCTTGAAGCACTGTGCTTAAACATTCTAGGACAAATAAATTATCCGAGTGACTATTTGTCCTCTCTAAAGCCGTTTTGACTGCTTCGAGTGCACCTCTTTGAGGGATTGAAGTATAAAGTGCCTCAATATCCAGCGTAACGAGTATGTCCGACTGATGGTTAAATGTCAGCCCTTCTATGACACTGATGAAATGGCCAGTGTCTCGAATATAGGCTGGCAAACTCAGGACAAGAGGTTTCAAAAATGTGTCTACATACTTCGACAAATGTTCAGTAATTGAACCAATTGTCAAGACAATTGGCCTATATGGGGGCGATAGGATACTTTTATGGGTTTTGGGTAACCCATATAACACAGGGATACTGGTATATGGAGGATTCAAATACTCAAACTCTTGTTTGCAAATGGTACCTCTGTTGAGGGCATTCTGAGTGAAGCACAGTACATCACTCCATATTCTCCTTTCCGGGTAGCTCGCCACATGTTGGTATTGTTCTGGAATACTCAACATGGTTTCAATTTGTGAAACATAATCCTGTGTATTAAGAGCCACAATCCCTCCTCCCTTGTCACAAGGTTTAAAGGTAATCTCTTTATTCTGTGACAGGGACTTAAGGGCCATATATTCCTCATATTCAAGATTGTAAGTAACTTTGGGAACAAATTTAATCATGTTATGGATTTTAGAGCACACCACCTTCTCAAAGACCCTTGCCTCGGGGCCAACTTCATCTAGGGAGGGTGTAAACAGAGAATCCGGTCTTAAGCCTGATAGATTAAGAACTGTGGGTGGATCGTGATTTTCAAAGAATTTCTTAAGTCTTATCTTTCGGAAGAAAGATTGTAGATCACGATTAAGCTCAAATCTGTCTATTCCAGTACTAGGGACAAAGGAAAGCCCTTTCGAAACAAGACTTACAGTGGAACTATCAAATGGAACTTTGGAGAGATTAAATATCGGGATGACATCCAACTGTTCTGATTCTCCCATACTTACAGAACCTTGACCTGCTTTATTGTTCACTTTCAATATCTCCAATATTGGTTTCCCCTCCTGTTCTGATATTGAGGGTAGTTCTCTGAGTGATGATATTCCTCCGTCGGTTGGTATTGACCCCTCCCCTGGGACCTGAACCTGGTACTCAGTGTAAACTGTCGGAAGCCTAAAAAACGCCCCCCTCTATGTTGTTGGTTGGCAAACGGTCTTCTGTAGTTGTTACACTAATAGGAAAAACGACCAAATAGTTAGATGGGATTCCAGTTTAGGCAAATAGGCACATGCCCCTATGCTTCATTATTAGCCTCGATTAGGCTAAACTTAACTGCGCCTCCCCACACAATCCAACCACTCTCCTGCATTTTCTTTACCATTTGCCATGTCAATGTTTTAAAAGTCAATGTTATTATGTACCACGAAAAAAATCCTACACCCTCACCTCTTACATGGATGCTCAGCAGGATTGTCGCATACATTCTTTCAAATTGAAGTTAGAGAAAGATAAGTAAACACCAAGCCCCCTCTGAAGCGAGAGCTTGACATTTGACCTCGTCTTTGAATTTACCGCAAATGTGACGAGATAAGACCAAGATGTAAAGGCCTGTTTACAGAAAGTGAGTTTGTGGAACCAATATAAGTAATCAAAGTTTGTTCAACCGGAGAGACGAACTCAAGCTGGACAGCCTAAATCAAATTAATCCAGCAAATAGAAAGCATGACAATGTGAGTTACAAACCCCTTAGCCAACGATAAGCAATGGGCAGAATGCATTCCTATCGCAGCTTTCTGAATGTCTCCAAAATGTCTTTAGCAAACCAGACAGCATAAGGCTTTCAGCTAAAAAAATGAAAGCTGGCAGGAAAACGACACATCGCTGCAGGTAGGCAGGGACGAAGTTCAGTGACAGACCCGAGGATGACAGGAACGGGCAACATTGCTACGAGTAGGTAGGGAAGTAGTGCACTCACAGATCAGGAGGTGGCAGAAATGGAAAAACTTGGTGCAAGGGGGCAGAGAAGAAAACAACTTGCTGGGGTAGAGAACAACAGCAGCAGCGAAAGTGGCTGAGAAGGGCCCATGGTTAGCACTGAGCACTCAGTTAGGCTACCTTAAAGCAATGCATGTTGCCACCGGGTGCTGGCTTCCTGGGGGCGCCGTATTTGCAAGCTTATTATGTTCTTTAAAGCACCTGCTGCCAAGTTCTTTTACTCCAGCAATTACCAGGCCAAGTTAACACCTTTGATTAATGGTCTTCCAGGAGACAGATTGGAGTTTTGTATAGTTCATGTTTTGACTTCTGTGAAGGTAGTGCTGAGGGTTAATATGCCCGCTGCACATAACGTGTACCATGTAGGTTACAGAGTGCATATAATATAAATAGATCAGCAGGTTACTGCTTTTAAAAGAGACATCTTTTTGTTACGTTCAATGTATAACTTAAGTTGTAATATAGAATAGTGAGGCATTAACTTTCATCATAGAACTACATACACACTGTAAAGTATACATTAGAGCATAGATTAATGTTGCAAAATGGGTTAATTTGAGTAGAAATCGATTCTTTTTATTAAACAAAACTTCCAACTAGGCTGTTTCTTTTTTTATTGACTGAGTTTGTGCTTCTCCACACCAAGCACTCCTAAACTATACGGCCTACCAGTATGGATGACATGATGTAACTCCTACACTTTTAGTCCTGTGGCTTATGTAGCATTTCCTATATGCTGATTTACACACGTATGTTTGATTGTCTATGTGTAATGTGTGTGTGATGCAAAGTGCCTCTGACATCCACTAATGGTATGAGTACCATACCATAGACTTCTCACCCACACACCCCCACCATCTGAATGGTACCTTTAGCCACCCAGTTGGCCCTCTCAGCAATACCATTCCTCTAGGGGGTTGTTAAGAGAGGTGTGGTTGTGCCCAATACTGGAGAACGCTAAAGACCCTACATTTCTAGGGAGGTCAACTGCATGCCATTATCCATGATGATCACTGATAGAACTCCTTCATGCTAAATTTCCTCCAATAGAACAACTGTCGCTCTGGCGGTAATCTCCTTCATTTTTTTTTTTTCTAAATATCTTTTTATTGCAGCAAATTAGGTGGTACAATCAAATCATCTGTGCCATTCCCACTGTTGTCCATTATATATATGAATCTCCATTATATGTGTCACACAGCCATTTAGCTCACACCCCGGAGGTCGAGCGGCGAAGCAGCGGAGAAAGTTCTGTGCTGGAGGTTACAGCATGGCTCAGCGACAACTAGTCATTCGGGAAATGGCAGTGCTGCTTTTTAATCCTCTCATTCCCCTCCATGTGCACAATGTCTAATAGACCCAGTAATCCCTCCTCTCCATTTCTGATCAACAACCCCCTTCTCGAAATTTCCCTCCCAACCCCTATTACCCCCGCTCTCCTAGATCTACTCCCCCTGCCCCTATCCCTGCCCCCCACCCCCCCCCCCCAGGCGTGACAGAGTACCACCAGTGCAAGTCCGCATCCATCCAGACTAATCCATACCCGAAGTAGACCATCAGGAGCAATCAACAAGCAACTGTCAGTCATCACATAGGAAGTAGGGGAACAAGGGAGGGAGCCTAGGCCACTATCTCTCCAGGCGGTTGTTCTGCCGGAGCAGGGCTATGCGCCGGGGTATCCATCTCATCCAGGTCCAAAAGTGTGAGGTCTAAGACCAGCCTCTCCCACGCCCTGGCCCTCTCCAGAGCCGCGTCATTGCCTGCTCTAAGCGCAGACTGCATACGGAGCTCTCCCTCGCACCGGGCCCATTTGTGAAGCTCAGCCTTCCATTTCTCCACCGTAGGGCCCCTGTTCGCCTTCCATTGGGATGTTATGGCCCGCTTCGCTAAAAGGAGGCCCAGGTCCAGAAACTTGCTAGTAATCTTGTTCTTCGAAGTGTGTGGGAACCAGTGTAGGATGCAGTGTGCCATGGTGAATTGCAAGTCCCTCTCCGTAACCTCCCTCAGGTTATCCACTACCTCCCGCCAAAAGGAACCCAGCTCTGGGCAGGACCAGAACATGTGCTGGAAATCAGCCAAGTCCGCAGGGCATCGCGGGCAGGCCGCTGGATGGGCCGGGAAATATTTATGTAATTTATCAGGGGTCAGGTAGGCCCCACTCACTTGAGCCTGGAACTGCTGCTGAACTGTGGTTTGCTGTCCTAGGATCTATTCCACGTCGATTTTGACCTGTGCTGACTAACGGAGCTGACGCTCAAACAACACCGCTTCGTGGCGCTGCCTCCCCTTGACTCGCTGGTGTGAGCGTGAGCTGCATCCTGCACGCTCTGCCTGTCGCTCCCAGCTGGAGTCAGAGGGGTTGAGGCCAGGGTGTGCACTGAGAACGCACCTAGCCTGGGGGACTGCGAGGACCAGAATTCCTAGCTGGGATCGCTGGTTCCTCTTCCCCCAGGCGAACCGCCCACGGACACACCCCCAACGAGCTGGATATACTTTCGTGACACCCGCTTCGCGGGCGCCACTCACTTGAGCCTGGAACTGCTGCTGAACTCTGGTTTGCTGTCCTAGGATCTATTCCACGTCGATTTTGACCTGTGCTGACTAACGGAGCGGACGCTCAAACAACACCGCTTCGTGGCGCTGCCTCCCCTTGACTCGCTGGTGTGAGCGTGAGCTGCATCCTGCACGCTCTGCCTGTCGCTCCCAGCTGGAGTCAGAGGGGTTGAGGCCAGGGTGTGCACTGAGAACGCACCTAGCCTGGGGGACTGCGAGGACCAGAATTCCTAGCTGGGATCGCTGGTTCCTCTTCCCCCAGGCGAACCGCCCACGGACACGCCCCCAACGAGCTGGATATACTTTCGTGACACCCGCTTCGCGGGCGCCACTCACTTGAGCCTGGAACTGCTGCTGAACTCTGGTTTGCTGTCCTAGGATCTATTCCACGTCGATTTTGACCTGTGCTGACTAACGGAGCTGACGCTCAAACAACACCGCTTCGTGGCGCTGCCTCCCCTTGACTCGCTGGTGTGAGCGTGAGCTGCATCCTGCACGCTCTGCCTGTCGCTCCCAGCTAGAGTCAGAGGGGTTGAGGCCAGGGTGTGCACTGAGAACGCACCTAGCATGGGGGACTGCGAGGACCAGAATTCCTAGCTGGGATCGCTGGTTCCTCTTCCCCCAGGCGAACCGCCCACGGACACGCCCCCAACGAAACGTATAAATAACATACCGCTACCCGCGACGCGGGACGCGCGCGGGACTAAGCGCGGGGATAAGCGCGGGCAAAAGGGCGGGCCGTCTGAGGTCGTCCGAGGTCGTACTAGGACGGGACGGGCCACCCTACTAACCATCTGCTCCTGGTAAGTCAAATCTACATCTGATTTGTTCCCCTGCTGGTGCTAATTCTTGCATGAAAACGACGAGGGATCCGAAGTAATTAAATACCAACAGAAAGTGTGGTAAAAACAAGAAATGGGTTTTAAAAAATTACGAACCAGAACTATCTTCATGAAACGTATGGGCACGGAGGACGCCGTTCGTAAATCATCAGATAAATCAATAAAACAAGGACGCATTACACGGACCCCGGCCATTACTGAATATTTCGCTACTTTAACATCTAAAGACGAAACTGACAAAAATGTACTTCTGGTAGAAGAAATACCCAACTCACTACTGCATACAGAGCTAGAAGAATGTGTGCTAACCAAACTTGGGTCGAATCCACATTTAAACTTAAGTGTCATTGTATCCGACAAAACGCAAAAGTCTTTTAATAACTCTAGAGATTTACAAATCCAGGGTCACGAGGAAAACCAGTTAACATCTTCAACACCAAAAAAAGGCCCAGGAAATACCTGTCACCTGGAAGAATGTTGTGCAAATAACTCTAAGATAACACAAAACCAACATGAGTCAAAAATAATAAATAGTCCCCCTTTACAAACAAATCAAATGCAACCTCAGACACTTGAATCATCGGTAGACCCTTTTCTCATAAAAACCAACTATTCAGCTAACATAGTTACACCTATGTCAAAAGCCTTGTTTTCCTTACATGAAATACTCGAGTCAGTCCTTTCCTTTTTAGGGAATATATTAGAGAATTCAGACCAAACCCTGGATGTTCAAATCGGAATCCTTAAGCATCTAGTTGAGGAAAAAAAGAAAAGGAAAGAACTTCCCGAACTGGAAAAAAAACAATTGAAGTCCAATGATAATGATCAAAGGAATTACACAAGTCACAAAAACAGCGAAAAAGATCTAGAAAAAAATAATCGTAGTACACAAACATCAGTAATTCCAAAACAAAAAAAAGAGAAGTTAATACGACAACACGAAACGCCAATATTCTCCCTGAAAAGACTTTTCAAAGAAGAATCTGTAAACGACAAACAATACCCAATTTTCACAAAGGTAAAGAAATCGGATATACCAAAGGATGAAGATTTGGATGAAAATACCCAAAAAGTTACTTTCAATAATACATCTGAAAGCAAAAAAGGAGAAAAAACTAATAAATCTATAAATACTGACCAAGTAGAAGGAAAAAGAAAGAGGAAGAACTGCCAATAATAAACAAGAAGTACCAGAAATTGAACCTACTAAGCCCGGGGCTACTGGCAATACGGAAATTAGCTCTAAAAAAAGAGATGAGAAATTGAAACCACTAGATCCGGCTGCAAAGGTTCTTGTCTCGCATAATGTCCCTGAAGAATTACAACTCCAAAATACGATTAATAGTATAAATAAAGGAAATAACCAACAGGGAGTAGGAACATCGAACTCCAGAATACTTCAACTTGAAGAACTTTTTCCAACGGACTTAGCACCACTAAACAGAAGAAGAATTATTAATCTCCTTCACCACATCAAACCTTTGGAATCCCTGAATAGCAACGAGATTGACCTAGTAATCTTTCCACAAAAAGATAACAACAAAATAGCTACAGTAACCTTCTGGTCAAACGTCATACCTGGAATCATAATCAGTGAAAAAGAAACACTACACAAACATGGATACGACGTCTATTTAAGAAGGGATCTTAAAGAAAATAGATTTCCCCCTAGATACGACGAACAAATATGGAGAATCTCTAACTCGCAATACAAAAATCCTTTGGGAGAAACTGACGTGCCTAAAGCAAAGTATTCAGGAATTAAGTACTCAGGGAAAGACACTTTGAAGGTAAAATTGGAAAATGGTGAAAGGCTAGTATGGCAACAAGACCCAAAGGGAAAGGAGTACAGAGAAAGCATCACATCTTGGTCATGGGTATCTGAGACCTTGAACAGTAATAAATTTACACCACGCTCGGGACAACCGGTTTAGCGATGGTCTCAAAATAATATCATGGAATATAGCGGGGAAAACTAAGATCAAACTAACGGAAGTATTAAACAACCACCGGACCTTTTAATGCTACAGGAAACCTGGGCTACACAAACATTTTCGCAAAATAACTACTACGTATATGACATCCCCGCCACAGCATCCACTCGAGGACACGCAAAGGGTGGTCTGGCCATATTATTGAAGGAGGATTACATGTGGGCTCAGGAAATTATCCAGACCAAATCACAAAACCTGCAATGCTTAAAAATTCTTCTAAAAACAAATGATGTAGCAACAAAACAATCATTTTTGCTGTTCAATGTCTATGCCCCTCCGGGCAAGAATTACGATAAGACCTTTCTAGTAATTATGGAAACCATCACACAAATTGTCGAAGACCAATCATGCATTCCATATATAATAGCAGGTGACCTAAACGGCAAAATTTCAAATTCAGAAATTGGTAAATGGATGCAACTTTACGATGACGAATTTGCCGAGTCCTCAGCCCCGCAATTCCCCAAGGGTGCAAAATGTGACAAAAGAGGGAAATTACTATTATCGACACTCCCCTCACTACGAGGTGTAATTCTGAATGGAAACATAGAAGGAGACATACCGGCCTCGAATACCAGACAGGGTAAAGGAAGTTCATCCATTATAGACTATATTATCTGCAACATGAATTTAATGGAGACTGTAACCCACCTAAAAATACAGCCAAGCCAAGAGAGCGATCATGCTCTGTTAATTTTAAAAACTGAATGGAGGACTCAAACAGCTACCAGTAGACAGCTAATATTTCATAGAAGCTCTGTTGTGGTAAATAGTGCCCAAAGAAAAATTTTCTGGAGCTCGAAAGTATTGGACAGAATAACGACATTGGTTGAACAGAAAGATCTCTTATTAGAAACTATCTCGGAAGATCCAATCGAAAATTTCGAGTACATCATCAATAAGCTAAAAAATCTACTATTGGACAAACTGCAATGTGCCCCTAAAGGTGTGAATTATGAGAACAAGAGCTGCAACAAAAATAACACACAAAATAACCAAACATCTATAACTAAGAAAGAATTGAACAGACTGGTACGTGCACAATATCTGAATCATTCTTTGTCAACTAAGAAAGAAATAAATAAATTAAAAAACAAACTCAGAAGAGAAAATCAAAAAATAAAAAAAGAAAATCAAGACCGTAATTGGGTGGACATTCAAGAAGCTGCAAAAGATATGAATTCCCGAAAATACTGGTCCCTTGTAGCTAAACTAACTGGCACGAAAAAAAAGCTACAAGCGATACCTGTTACACCAAAGGACTGGGAAACTTATCTAACAGACTTATATAAAGCAAACCTGATTAACTTTGAGGGGAAAAGCACAGAACAAGTCAATGGAGACGCTGACTCACAAATATATAGAGTTACAGCTATCTCAGTAGAATGGAACATAAGAAAAGCAAGGAAAACAGGAGCTTCTGGTCCTGACCAGATCCCAATAAAGATCTACCAGGCAAATCCAACGGAATGGAGTAAGTTGCTAACAAACTTATTCAACCACATTTTTAAAACTGGACAAATGCCTATATCTTGGCAGGGAAGCACCATCATCCCAATACATAAAAAGGGAAGCAAGACAGTCGCAGGAAACTATCGGCAAATCGCCTTAATGGATGCCGCTGGAAAAATATTCGCAGCAGAGGTTTTACAAAGATTAAAAGATTGGGCTTTTTCACTGAATAAAATTCCAATGTTTCAGGCTGGCTTTAGGCCAAAACATTCAGTTACGGACAACATTGCTATAATACAAACGATAATAGACAAATACGTAACTGGCAAATCTCAGGCGGTATACGCAGTGTTCGTAGATTATTCGACGGCGTTTGATCGAGTAGATCGCCCTACTCTCTGGTACAAACTCAAGGAACTTGGCATTCCAGATTTACTACTTCAAACTATAGTGAACCTTCACACCGATACCTGGTGCCAGGTCCAAATGGGAGGCGAAAAGGGATTAACAGAAAGGATAAAAACATCCAACGGCCTAAAGCAAGGGTGTCTCCTGGCCCCACTACTATTTTCCCTATATCTCAGCGACTTACCTAAGCAATTACAACAAGGCTCAAATCTGTCCCCTAAAATTGCTAAACAAAACATACAAGTGCTACTCTACGCCGATGACATCGTGATGCTTGATCTTACACCTTATGGTCTGCAACAATCTCTGGACATTCTTCATGATTATTCAAAATCTAACTTTTAAATGCCCAATTTAAAAAAAACAAAAATTGTGGTATTCTCAAAGAAGAAATCTACTGTTAAATATGGATGGAGTTTAGGTGGAGAGAAAATAGAAACAGTAAGCGAATATCCATATTTGGGCAGGATCCTTTCAAAAAATATCACGAATGGAAGACATATAGAAAACCTAATGAGGAAGTCAGAGGTACATACTGAGGCCCTTTTAAGGCTATATCAGACAACTGGGAATCGGCATTTCTCCTCTTTAATAAAAATATATAAAGCAAAAATTCCTCCCGTTTTGTCATACGCAACAGAGTACATTCCAATGACACAATGGACCTATATGGATCGTAAGGAGGGGAAAATTTTAAAAAGGATAATGAAAGTCTCTGATTCTACACCAGTTCAAGCGTTACGCATAGAATTTTCGATCACGAGCTCCTATGCCACGGCGGTAGCAAATGTAATCAGGTGGAGCTACAATCTTCTCCATGCAAAGGAGGGCACATTAAGATATCTGCTGAGACAAGAAATTTTCGAGGGTGCATTTAAAAAAAATCAGACGTTTTTAAAAAATATGACGAATATCTTTCAAATGGCAGAGATCAGCCCGGACATGCTAAAAGGCTGGTCAAACACCCAAATGAAACTTTTTCTAAAATGGTTCACTCCGAAGCTAAGCTACGAATTAGATCACCAACACTGTAAAAAATTGCCAACATATAAATCTTTCGTAGATTCATTGGCATATAAACAAAAACAACCATATATCGGGTTTACATTGACTCATGGTGCTAGGAGGACAATCACCTTGTTAAGACTGGGCACCTTACCCATACTAACTTACACAGTAAAATGGCAGCCAGAGGGATCTTCGATTTGCCCCCTGTGTGAAGGGGGAGACCAAACCCTAGAGCACCTGTTGTACGTGTGTCCCAACTTGAAGGTAACCATTGCACGAAAAAGATTTCTCGCCCCGATCTATCGATCCTGTGGAATCACTCGAGTGAATGAACTAATAGATATATGCAAACAGCCTCCAAATGAATTTGTCTGCTATAACTTTTATAAATTTCTTAAATCTTTTTTACCATTGTATTGATTAAAATGTGTAACATTTTTAAAAATTTTTGTAAAATGTAAATTTGTGGTCCTCTGTAGAGTACCTATACAAATAAAAACTTTTGACTTTGACTTTGAGGTAGGCCCTGTGCTGGACATAAAAGTGCACCAGCTGGAACCTAGCGTTGCGCGTCCCGTTCCGGCCCGTTCCACTATGCTAGTCCACGCCTCCTCAGGGATCTCCGTCGCCAGGTCGGCCTCCCATCTCGCCTTCAGGGACAGCAATGGGGCGACAGTCTCCGAGACCATGCGCCTATATAGGCACGTGACTGCCTTGACCGTCCCAGCCATCATCACCACGTACTGGCAGCCCAGAGGCAGTGGCGGCTCCATCATGCCCGTCTTCCAGTGCTTGCGGATCGCTGTCGTTAGTGCCGCATGAAGGAGGAAGTCCCCCCCGCCAGCTCAAAGCGGTCTTTCAGAAGGTCAAAAGGCAGCAGCACCCTGTTTTCATAGAGGTCCCCCATGGACGTCAGCCCCTGCAGCTCCCAGCTTTCCAGCCCGTGCCACGAGCCCCCATGCGGCAGTGCCCCGCACAGCTTGAGCGGGATCTCCGGTGCATATGGGACTGTGATACGGCCCCTCCGGCGATATCTATTCCAGCATTTCCGGTCCGTCGCAAATTCCTGGGTGAGGTGGAAATCTCCCATCGGGAGCCCCAGAACCATCCGGGATAACACCTGAGCCGGGCCCGCCGGCTCCCCCGATCCGTCCTCTCCTCTCCTGGCTCTCGTGACCCATTGTGTCAGCCATTGCAGCTGTGCCGCCAGGTAATATAGTTCGTAGTCTGGCACCGCTAGGCCTCCTTCCGCTCTAGCGCGGAGAAGTGTATTGAGTGCCATCCGGCGCCTGCCCGCCCCCCACAGAAAGCTGATTACCATCGACCTCAACCGCCGGAAGTAGCTCGCCGGGATCCAGATCGGGAGGGTCCTGAAGAGATAAAGCAGCCGCGGCAGGGTCACCATCTTAAGAAGCGCCACTCTCCCCATTAGTGACAATGGGAGCATGCTCCAAAAGTCGAAGTTCACTTTAGTGTGCCTGATTGCCGTCCCAATATTTCCCTCAAGGATATCCGCCTTAGCATGGAAGATCGAGGTCCCTAGGTAGCAAAGACTCCTCTCCTCTCACGTCACCCCCTCCATGGATGTGGGCATGTTCTTCGTGGGCGAGCCGGGAACAGGTAGGACTTTGTCCAGTTCACCCGGAGGCCCGACACCCTGCTCAATGATTGTATGTTTGTTATGTTAGGGATTGCTTGTATAGCGCCTATCACCGCCGGTCTCTAAGCGCTTAACCAGAAAGAACATAACACACTAATGACCCTAGAACCTCAGTTGTTTCGCCTCCTATGATGTCATGAAGGCCTTTCTGAAAAGATAAGTTTTTAGTTTCTTTCTGAAAGGTAGAAGTTGCGATTCCGCTTTCAAGGTAGGTGGAAGCTCGTTCCACAGTTGTGGAAGGAGCACGGACAGGGCCCTGCCTCCTTTGGTCTTTAATTTGAACCTAGGTTGAAACAGGTTGGAGGTTGTTCCTGAGCGCAGTAGCCTCCCCGGAGTGTACCTCTTTAGACGTTGCTTAATGTACTCTGGGGCTTTCCCAAAGAGTGCCTTATGGGCCACACAGAGACATTTGACCTGCACTCGGAATTTCACTGGGAGCCAGTGCAGCTTCTGAAGCAGTGGGGTTACATGCGCGTTTCTAGGCAAAGAATGGATCAGCCTGGCCGCATCGTTTTGTATTACCTGCAGCTTCCTCAACAACTTCTGTGGTAGGCCTAGGTATAAGGCATTACCATAATCAAGTCTCGAAATGACTGTGGCGGATACGATCGATTGCAGGGTGGAGGCAGATAAGATGGGGACTAGCTTTCGCAATTGCCTCAACACACCTATGCAGGATCCTGCCACAGCAGAAACTTGAGGGGCCATTGAGAGGTCTGCATCGATCCTTAACCCCAAGCTTTTTACCACAGAGCCAGGAGACGGAGTGGTTCCTAGCTCGGGGGGCCAGTACAGGTCACTCCAGGGATCCTCTTTGTTGCTAATCACCAGCACCTCCGTCTTATCAGCATTCACTTTCAACAGATTGTTAGTCATCCAGTTGACTGTGAATGAGAGCAGATTCCTCACTGAATCCTGGGCCTCTTTGGTGTTGTCCAGCCGGACTAAGAGCTGAGTATCATCTGCGTAATTAAAGATTTCGCAGTTCATACGCATAAGCTCCTCCACCAGTGGTTGTAGATAGATATTAAAAAGCAGGGGGGATAACGCCGACCCCTGGGGCACCCCCCAGGTCACGTCGCGGATCTCAGACAGTTGGTCTCCTAGCTGCACTCTCTGGGTTCGACCTGACAGGAAGGATTCTAGCCACTTTAGCACCTGGCCTGTGATCCCCAATTTTGCGACACGGTCCAGCAAGATGGTGTGGCTGACCGTGTCGAAAGCCGCCGATAAGTCTAATAGAATCAAGGCACAGGGCTGTTTGTTATCTGCCCTGACTCTCAACTCATCGGCGACCGAGGCCATGACTAATTCTGTGCTATGTTGGGGCCGGAACCCAGCCTGCCTGGTATGAAGGAGATGGTGTTCTTCCAGATGGCCGGCTAGAGTGCTGAGAACGTGCTTTTCTAGGATCTTGCTTAGAAAAGGCAGCTGCGAAATGGGCCTGTAATTTTTTAAGGCTGTCGTGTCTGTTCCTGCTTTCTTCAGAAGTGGGGAAATCCTGGCTTCTTTCATCTGAATCGGCAGATAGCCTGAGTTAAGTGAGTTATTCAGTAGACTCAGTACCTGAGGCTGAATGCCTGGCAGAGCCATTTTAAAGATTCTGGGGGGACATGGATCTATGCTAGAGCCTGATTTAGTTTGAGCGACCAGTTGCGCTAAGCACTTGTCGTTAATGGGAGGGAAGCTATCCAAAGTCATGGATGGTACCTGAACATTCTGGCTAGGCAGCATGGTTGTGACTGTCCGTGCATTGATGTCAGTGATGATATCCTGTACCTTCTGAAGGAAGAAGGATTGAAAGGAGTCACCGTCAGGTTGGTCACCCACTGAAATTTTCCCTTCACGTTGTGTAAGTTCCCTTAGAATGGTAAATGTCTCTCGCTGAATGTTAGTAGCCTCCCTAATTCTTCCCTCATAGAAAGCAACCTTTCTTTCCAAGATGTCTGCCTTGTAGTTTGAGAGCAGGGTTTTGAAATTTTCGGCGTCTGATTGAGTATAGTGGAGTCTCCACCTTCTCTCTGCCTTACGAAGGGCTTGCT
Organism: Lissotriton vulgaris; assembly: GCF_964263255.1. NCBI lineage: Eukaryota > Metazoa > Chordata > Amphibia > Caudata > Salamandridae > Lissotriton > Lissotriton vulgaris. Next base: position 617,101,049 of record NC_141691.1, on the reverse strand, counting down.
TCTTTTGTTTCAGGGAGGCGTCAAACCAAGGCGCTCCTCTCCCTTTGGTTCTAGTGCTCTCTAACTGCTCAGGGACAAGTTTGTCCAGGGCGGCGAGGATCCAGGTATTTAAGATCCTAACATCCTGGTCCAGATCTATGCCATTCATATTGGGGGGGGTGAGGGAAAGCAGGGTTGAAATTAGGAGGTTTGCTTCCATCTTACTCCAGGATCTAATTTTCCTCCGTGACTTGTTAGGGGCAGCCCTCACAGGGTCGCCTGGAACCCAGCACTTTATCATAAAATGATCTGACCAGATGCATGGGATTGTTTCCGTGATTTCGGTGTTGGGTAAAGAAGACCAAACAAGGTCCAATGTATGGCCTTTCACGTGAGTAGGACCCACCACTAGCTGTCGCAAATTAAGCAGCGAGAGATTAGCCTCAAACTCAGTCTCTGTGGGGCCTCTGGGTACCTTGTCCCAGTGGTAATTGAAATCGCCAACCACCAAGAGGGACTTATATCTGGTGGCCAAGTCCGTTAGGAGCTCAAACAGGACGTCATTGAAATCCGGGGAGCTTTGTGGCGGGCGGTAGACCACTATTATTGTGATACATGAGGATTTGAATGAGACTTTTATCCCTAACAGCTCTGCACTGGCACCATTTTGTGCTATGATCTCTTTCACTACAAGACATTTTTTGAACAAAAAGGCCACACCCCCTCCTTTACAATCATTTGGGCGGTTATGCCAGATAGCGTCATAATCTGGAGGTAGAGCGGCCAAAATGTCAGGCAGGGAGGCAGAGCTCAGCCATGTCTCAGAAAGTGCAAGGATGTCAATATCTCCATCAAGCAGTAGAGAAAAGACTTCCAGATGGTGCTTTTGTAAGGAACGCGTATTAAGTATCACTAGTCTGAGGCCATGTGATTGCTGGCTAGCAACAGTGGGACGAGTCCTGGGGCCTATACCTATATTCTCCACAAGAACTTCAGCTGGCAGATTGGCCAAGGTACTTTTATCCAAACGGATAAAGTCTGTCTTTAATGCCCACAGAGCTTCGGGCGAATATGTGCAAATTGGACCAAAGTTTCTAGCCCCTAGGCCCGTCCTGGCCCGGACGGGCACAGATGGGCTTTCCTCTGGCGCTCCTCCGGCGCAATGCTGCGCGCGATCGCTGCGCGCTTTCATTCTAGCTATTAATTATAGGGTGTGGCTGGGGCACTTCCAAAGACTAGCACGCTAACACACAGAGTGTGGTGTCTCTAGCTCACCTCCAAGATGGCGGGCGGCGTGAGGCAGTAAAGAAATCACCAAAGTGGTGAAGTGTGCTTTTAATTCCGATACTTCTTTCCTATTGTAGTGCTTGCAATGTGAAAGACAGGGGGAGCGTGGTGTCACAGTGAAATACTAGAGCAGAAAAAACGAAATTCGATCTCCAAAATAAATTTCGAGCAGCAATAAGTTTTTACAAGATTACAATTTTAAAAAAGGAGCAGGGCTCCAAACAGGTTAAACAATTTAAAACAATAGCGATTTTTTTCGAGTGCATCAGCACAATGTCATTCTGGATCTGGTTGGCGCGCTCGCCGAGTGGGCTCCTAAATAGCTTTTGCCTGGGGCACTTCCAAAGACTAGCACGCTAACACACAGAGTGTGGTGTCTCTAGCTCACCTCCAAGATGGCGAGCGGCGTGAGGCAGTAAAGAAATCACCAAAGTGGTGAAGTGTGCTTTTAATTCCGATACTTCTTTCCTATTGTAGTGCTTGCAATGTGAAAGACAGGGGGAGCGTGGTGTCACAGTGAAATACTAGAGCAGAAAAAACGAAATTCGATCTCCAAAATAAATTTCGAGCAGCAATAAGCTTTTACAAGATTACAATTTTAAAAAAGGAGCAGGGCTCCAAACAGGTTAAACAATTTAAAACAATAGCGATTTTTCGAGTGCATCAGCATAATGTCATTCTGGATCTCTTAAGGAGGAGGGACTTAGCCCCACGCAGGGAGTCAGTCGAGTCCGCCAAGAACATGAGCAGGTCATCTGCATACAATGCGATGTGGTGTACCTGTCCATAGACATCAAGCCCCCGATATGCCTGGCCCAGCCGGGCTCGCGCCGCGAGGGGTTCGACGGCTATGGCGAACAAAAGGGGGGAGAGAGGAAACCCCTGGCGGGTGCCCCTACCCACCGCACACATCTCAGAGATAACTCTCCCAGTTCTGACCCTCGCCGTCGCGTTCCGGTAGAGCAGCGCCGTCCAATCCATGAAGCCCTCACCCAGGCCCAGCGTGCGCATGACATGGAAGAGATAAGGCCATTCCAGGCTGTCAAAAGCCTTCTCCATCTGGACTGCAAACACCACCGCCTCGTCGCCATCATAGGTGTCAGCCTCCAATACATGCAGGAGCCGTCGTACGTTAAGCGCCGTGTTGCGGGCCGGGATGAAGCCGGACTGGTCCGCGTGGATCAACATGGGCATATGGGGGAGCAAACGTGTCGCCAAGATTTTACTCAAAATCTTATAGTCCAGATTGAGCATGGACAGTGGGCGATACGCCGCCCTGTCCCACGGCTGTTTGCCCGGTTTTAAGAGGGGGACGATAAGCGCTTCACCAGTGGTCACCGGCAGACTGCCCAGCCTCTTCGCCTCATTGTAAAGCCACGTCAGTCGGGGCGCAAGGAGGTCGGCATAGGTGAGATAAAATTCCGTTGGGAGCCCGTCGGAGCCCGGCGTCTTGTTCCTCGCCATACCCTTGATGGCGACTCTCACCTTCCTCTCCTCAATTTTGCCCCCGAGCAGCTTCGCTTCCTCCTCCCCCAGCTCCGGCAAATCTAGCCCCTCCATGAAACCCTGGAATTCGTCCACCGACGGCAGGACCCTGCTGCGGTAGAGCTCCGTGTAGTAATCATAGAATGTCTCATTAATCCCCTGTTGGTCAAACCGCACCACTCCCGAGTGATCCCTGAGCTCAAGGATGACCGAGCTCCGGCGAGCTGGATTGGCCAGCCAGGCCAAAAGAGCTCCTGACTTATCGCTCTCCGAGTGCGCGCGTGTGAGGTAGGCCTTGTAGTCGAAGCACCGGAGGCGCTCCACCGTCACCGCCACCACTTCCCGCGCCTCAAGTAGGGCCTCATGTGTGTCCGGTCGCTCAGGCCTTGCTCTCTCCAGCCCCCGTAGCTTCTCGTCCTCCCTTGCAATGTCCTCTAGCAAGGTCCTCCTAACGCCCGACGCCGTCGCAATGCATTGCCCCCGCACCACTGATTTCAAGGCGTCCCATTCAATCGCGGCTGAGCCCGCGGTGCCCGCGTTGACCTGAAAGTACGCCTCGATGTTCGAGGCTATTGTGGTTCAGAAAAGCTGGTCATCTAGCGCCTCTGGGCGCAGCTTCCAGGCAGGGACTCGCGGACGGTACTGCGACCAGTGCAGCTGCACAAGTAGCGGGTTATGATCGGAGATCGTGCGCGTGAGATACTCACTGTGGCACACCTCTGCATGTACGTCCTGGGAGCACAGGAAGGCATCGATGCGGACGTGCAGCTCATGGAGAGCGGAGAAAAATGAATAGTCCCTGTCCGACGGATGGTTAGCCCTCCACGAGTCGACCAGATCCCATTGGCGTTGCCAATAGACCCAATAGACCCAATAGGCCCCTTCGCTCAGCTCAAGGCCATCTGGCCACGGTCCATAAAATCAAAAAAGCCCGGACTGGAGGACGCCGTTTTTCGGTCACTGCGGCCACCTCCTGGAATGCTCTGCCATTTCACCTCCGCTCTGAGGCCAATCTGCTGAAATTTCGCAAGCTCCTAAAAACCCACCTCTTCCCGCAATAATCTTCTTCCCTTTCCCCGTCTTTCCCCCTCAGTAGTTCTGCAATATCAGCGCTGGGACGCTCACGGGCAGCCATGCGCTATATAAGTCCCAAATTTCATTTAATTTCATTTCATTTCAGGCAGAACGCGCAAGTGCCAGTTTGCCAGCCGGTGCATTAGGTAGGGGGGGGTGCGATCTGTCCAGGGTAGTGTCAGTCACGCTATTAAAGTCCCCACCAAGGAGCAAGGGTTCCACCAAAAATGGGGCGAGCTTGTTGGACAGCAAGGAGAGAAATGCAGGTTGGTCTACATTCGGGGCGTACAGACAACCCAAGTTAAGGTCCCTCCCATCCAGTTTGCCTCGCACCATGACATACCTCCCCTCTGGGTCAATTAATTGCTGTGTGCATTGGAATGGTACACCCGCCCGTATCCAAATGGCCACCCCCCTAGCATATGCGGAGTAACCAGTGTGGTAGACCTGCCCCCTCCATCTCCGTTGCAGCGCCTTCCCCTCCTTAGCTAGTAGGTGTGTTTCCTGGAGGAAGGCGAAGTGAATGCCTCGTCTGACTAAATAGGAGTGGATCTTGTGGCATCTATGCATTGTATGCATCCCTCTTACATTCCACGTGAGACATTTGTAGCCTAAGTCATGTCCCATTGTAGAGCCCATTGTGCTTCGTCTACTCTCTCAGCGACCCCCCAGGCACGCCCGGGTCCCACCCCCTTGCCCCCCCACAACCTGGTCAATTAAACTTCCCCAACTCCCACACCCCAGGACAGACAACCAACGTGGAATCCCCATCCAAACTCAAGTAGTGAAAGTGTATTCCAATAGAGTAGGGCTAGGGTGGCCATGACGCCGAGCCAAACAGGGCCGAAGCCCCCCGACCCACCTCCCAGAACATTCAGGAGGAGCCCCACGGCTCTCCCCTCCCATAATTCAGTGATAAGTCCCAGGAGGCATCTACACCTCTCCGCACAGCGTCCGAAGGCAGCCTCAACCCACAACCCAGTACCTTACAAATGTATCCAGTGTCCTGCGGTCCACATCAGCCAAGGATTCCGTCCGCTGTTTGGGGAGTCACCACTGGCAGGTCCGTCTCCGAAAGATCGTGTCCACTACTGGAGCCAGGACTGGGAGCACTGACCTTCGACTGCTCCGATGCACTACTGGAAGGGCTTGCGTCTCCCTGGCTGATGGCCACCACTTCCAGCAACGCCTTAGCTCTTCCCTGCTGCCATCCCGACGGGGAACCAGACCTCCGCGTCGGTGTCGTCCCAGTAGAGCGCCTCCCAGGCGGGGTCTCCGGCGGGGCATCTGCGCCCGACTCCCCCCTGGCATCAAACCAGCTCCAAGCCTCCTGCGGTGTGAGGAAAAAGTGGGTGTGTCCTTCAGCGATGACCCTCAGCCGAGCCGGGAACAACATGGCATAGGGCAGCTGCAGCTACCTCAATTTCCGCTTGACCGCCAGGAAAGAGGCCCGTTGTCTTGTACATCTCTGGTGAAGTCTGGGAAAACCATTACCTTGCTATTATCAATTGTCAGGTCCGGCGGGTCCCTGACCCTCCGGAGGATGTGGTCTCTATCACGGAAGTGCAGGAGGCGCATCACTATCGGCCGCGGCGGTCCTCCCGGCTTGGGCGGGCGCGCCGGGACTCTGTGGGCCCGCTCTACGGCAAAAAACAGGGAAAGTCCTTCTGGAGCCACCTCAGTCCGCAGCCATCCCTCCAGGTAGGAGACCGCATCCTGGCCCTCCACCTTTTCTGGGACCCCACGAGGCGGAGGTTGTTGCTTCTGGAGCGCCCTTCACTGTTCTCGGCACTGAGCTCCAGCACCCGGACCTTCTGCGCCACCTCCGCCAATGATGCTCTCAGAGTAGCCACATCCCCAGGCAAATCTTTCAGGGTTACCTCCGAGGTCGCCACCCGCTCCTTCAGCTTCCTGTGGTCGTCCTTCAGCAAGGTCAGGTCTGATCCGATGGTGTCTATTTGCTTTTCAAGAGCTTCCCGCGACGCTACTATCGCCTGCATGATGTCTCCCAAGGATGGATCTCGTGGGCGGGTCGAGCTTCCCGCTCCCGGCGCCGGCGCATCTTCCTCCCCGAGATGGCCCGGGTCATCCAGTTTCAGTGCGTCAAAGCCCTTCTTTCTGCCTCCTCGCACCATTCTGCCGGGTGGCAAGCCTTGCGTGCCTCTGCGGTGGCCTCCAGTGAATCAAGGCGCCCTTGAACTCCTCTCTGGTCCCGCCGCAGTCGCTCGGCACCTCTGCGCCTCCGGGCCCTTGTCAGGCGGGGTCCCAGTCCGTCGACCAACTCAGGGAGCAGGCCTCACTCCATCAGGGTGGCGGGGCACCAGGGTCCCCGTCCCAAGCGCTTGGCGAGTCCTCCCCCTCCGGGGTGCCACAGACTGTTTTCGCGCCTCCGAGCGCCAGGTCCAGGGTAGTTTCTGGTGCGCGGGTGCCCAGCGGTCCGCCGCCCCTGTCCAGGAAGCAGTCTCTCACCGCTAACAGCCCGGGTGCCTCCCTGAAGTGAGTGACAGGCCCCTCCGCTTCTGCGCGCCCCACCGCTGAAGCCCGCTCACCGCTAGCCTGCGGTCAATGCAGGCGCCACGCTTCCCAGGGTGGGGGGCACCAGGATTACCCCCGCTGCAATAGGGTGGGTCCAACACACCACGAGGCCTCAGGGTCTCCGCCGCCGGCAGCTAGGGCAGCCTCCTTCACGCGGGCGGCGCCATCTTGGGGTCAGGCAGTCTGTCAGCCCCTCGTCCTCCGGTCTCACGCGTGCCGCGATGCCAGGCGATGTCACCCACCTCCTACAGTCCCGAGGGACCTCCGCTGCCGTGTGGGCGATGTTCCTTGCTCCTCTGGGCTCCCCTCCATCGTCAGTTTGTCACCGTCAGGCGTATCAGGCAGGGACAGCGGCCGCCATTTTGGGTGCCCGCTACTCCGGTCACCGCGCCTCCCGAAAAATGTTTTCCGTAGGCAGTTGCCGGGACTCCTGGATCGCCAGAGTCGCCCCTTGTGCTCCCTAGACCCTCCTATGTGTGTTTGGGGGTCCGGGGATCGAGCCAGGGTACAGAATATGTTGCGGTGCAAGGCTGGCGCGGAGGAGCTCCGGAGTCCCGCGTCCACCTACATCGGCGTCTAAGCCACGCCCCGTGGTAATCTCCTTCATAAACATTACCACCAGCCATTACTGCCGCAGACGGGAACCTGGAACACCAGAACTGACTGTGTTCCTCATTCCTCCAGAACACAGAGAAAGGCTATGTAAAATTATAACAACAGTCTTTTAAGACTTAACATACAATACAAGTCACAGACTTATTTTAACTCCAGTGTGAGGAAATGAATGGCTTTCAGCAGCTGAGAACGACTGTGGAAAAACATAAGAGCTCCCCTGGTTCATAGAATCATCGGGTTCTTGTTACTACATGACTGCCACGCATTAAACCTACCATCCAATGCCATCATATTGAGGAAGGTAGATTTATTGTTGGAACTGAAGATGTTTATAACTGGAGAGGTCCGCTGTATAAAAGCGAAGTTTATTAAGAAGATGCCAAACTGGGTTGCAGGATCAAAATCGAAATTGGAGTAGTAATCAATGAGCAGAACCTGGCTATAATTGCAGATGTGTGCCCCTCTAAGGAAGTTGAATGCTACACCCCATAGAGCACACGATTCTGTAATCGAAAAAATAATAAGTCTGCATTGGAAAGGATACAACTACCCCTAGAACACGGAGATACTACTTATATATGAGCGTTAGATTAAGTCATGAGCCAAAGATGACACCCTCAGGTCCCTCATATCGATTCTGGCAGGTCAAACCTGCGGGCGGTGAATGATTCTAGTTGCATCAAAAATATAGTATAGCTTTTTTTTCTTTTACCTAAACCTTCATCTATTGGACTGAATAGCTGACGACTGGTTACTAAAAGTAAAATGATTAGAGGTAAATGTGCATAAGTCGTCAGATTTCAGGCGATAGTAGGGAAATGGGGAATTTAATGTTTGTTTCAGGCATATGACAAACGAATTAGGAATAAACGGCACAAACACGACAGACCGGCCAGTGGCATAGTGAGAACAAGGGCAGCACTTTACGCGATACCTGCAATGGCTACCTTAAAAAAAATAGATTAAAGGAGATCGAAAATTAGAAAGCTAAAATCACTGCATCGAATAAACAGCTACAGTTACTCCACACTATTATTGGCAAAATTCAGGACACCGCAGTCAGCATCTTCAGGACAAAACAATATAAATCATCGAGTCGGTAAAGGTACCAAATGACATCGGAAGTAGAGTAAAATCTTTCCTGGAATTAAAAAGCATTGCTGGCTAAGACACTTGCTGAACCCCTGAGTACAGAGCATATCTTCGATCTTTTCCATGAAATGCCCATACCCTATGTCAGTGGTCTTCAAACTGGGGAGCGGGCCCCCCTAGGGGCGCCCCATCTGGTCCCAGGGGGGGCGCCCAGGCTTTGCCCAAAAGAAGCATTTAGCTGATAACAGTGCTTTGTTTTAAGCTGACAAAGAGTGTCACAAAGCCGCTCTGTAATGGCCCATCGCTAACATGTTTTGTCCTTTATATTCTAGCTGGAAGAAGGTGTCAAAAGGGAAGGGACTCCAAATATTCTTCAAACCCTTCACCTCCACTTCTAATAGTCACAAGGCAGACACTGTACATGTATGATACGGTACAAGTAAGGCCTGCTTGGCCAGAATAGTATGTTTGGCAATCATGGATTTGATTGCATTTTTAAAACGTTAAGAGAACGTAACTGAAATGTTTAAATGCAATGTTTAAATATGTATAGACATATATAAACATTGCCAATTTAATAAAATATTTTTGAAAATTTTTGAAGGGGTCCCGATAATTTTTTTCACCCACTGGGGGGCGTGGCATTAAAAAGTTTGAAGACCAATGCCCTACGTTCATCTACTGGAGACTGACAATCACGTTCAGCTTTAAGCAACAGTATGTCTTAACTCCCTAACCTACTGGACAGACGTCTCATCAACCCCCCTTTTGGCTATGATACTTTGCCCAGAAGCGAAAACACCATAGTCGCATTTCAGTTAATGGCATTTTATTGGCGTATGTAGCTACAGTTTTGTTTCTTTTAGCAGCTGGTTTTCTAAAGACACAAAGCTCTAAGCCCATTTCATTATGAAAAGTGCAAACACTAGAAGGAAAAACAAACACCATCAAATACTAAAATATGTCTATTTGAAAGAATCTCTACTGTGGGGGCTACCCCTCTTTCATGTATATATCAGGGATGGTGCTGGTGCAGGGGTTTATGCTGCTCCAGACATCAACTGTTGCCATCGTCCATTCACCACTCACACAAAATTGCAGCTGCTCAACAAATAGCATTGTTTTGTGACATATTAGGTTTGACTAAATGGTCTTAGACCTGTCCAGACCCATCGCGGAGGCTTCTCTGACATTCTCTCACCCCTCTTGGTGTAAGCCAAGGGCTGAGAACATTCAATGTGCACACCTAGATTCTCTGCTCCCTGCTTCAAAACTCCCCTTAAAAAGGGTTACTCTATTCACGAGCGGCGATTAATATGGCTATTTAAATAATAGCACTCCATCTCCTCCGCAGCCTCGCGTTATTACCAAACCAATACAGTCAATTTAAAAACACTGCGTGTATTTCTAGGCTCAGGGCCGGTCCTAGGCATGGGCGGTATGGGCAGGTGCCCAGGGCCTTGCACTCCTGGGGGCCCCGCCGCCGGCACCCGCAGTAGATCATAGAACAGGGGGTCCACCGCCGGCCGGCCCGTCATGAAATTAGGTAAAAAAGAACTGCGCGCACTCGCGCAGCTGAGGCAATAATTTACAGTAAGGCAGTCCGTCAGTCACCGTGCTCGCACCTCACCACCTAGCTTAGTGCCCACCTAGCCTTGTGGTGCCTTAGTGATGGTGGTAGTGCAGTCTGCTGTGCGCAGTGCGCTGGCACTAGGCTAGGCCGTTAATGATGTGGGTCCAAGGGCCGTCAATCTGGTAGCACGCGAAAGCGCTACCAATGACGGCCCTTGACATCATTTGGCCAGCCCACGGTCTGCAGTTAACAGCACTGTGATGCAGCATGCACCCCGTACGCGAGCTCCCTGGCCAGGAGGAGGGTGGAGTCGGGAGTCGGTTCGGGACGCGGGCCCCGTTCGTTGTTGATTGGCATAAGTTGGTTAACGTCTTACGGTAAGAAGTGAGACCTCCTGCTATATTATATATACATGATGATGATTACATACAGAGAGACTCCTGATCCATCGCTTGTCGTCATTCATAAGTTTTCCAGTGGCGGATCATGGTGACATTTGCAAGTGGTGGGGCGTAAAATGATTGTTAAAATTCACCGTAGCGAGCAAGCGATTCTGGGGCCTTCATATATTCTCAATGAATCTGCCTCTACGGCTTATTGCACATTTTTGAGTTTGCTGGAACACTGAACACTCGAAGTGGGCAACCAGGTTTGAATCTCGAAGTCGGCTCACCTCGCTCAACATGCTTTGATTCTAGGCATATCACTTAATCTCCGTGCTTAAAAAATGATTGTGGCCTTATGCATCCATGCTAATATGTTAGAAGAAGAAAGCGGGAGAATTTTAAAAAAACATAATAAAAATAAGTAATCAGGAGAATGAATGCTCTGCCGCATATTGCACATGTTTGAGTTTGCCGGAACACTGAACACTCGAAGTGGGCAACCAGGTTTAAATCTCGAAGTCGGCTCGCCTCGCTCAACATGCTTTGATTCTAGGCATATCACCTAATCTCCGTGCTTAAAAAAATGATTGTGGCCTTATGCATCCATGCTAATATTTTAGAAGAAGAAAGCGGGAGAATTTTTAAAAAACGTAGTAAAAACAAGTAATCAGGAGAATGAATGTCACACATTGAGCTCTATTTAGGGAGAAGGAATTTCAAGCAGCCATTTTATGGCTTACAAAATCGGTGGTCCCGCCTGAATAAGGTGACGGTCTTGGAATTCTGTAATTGAACTGGTGCTCATGTAAAGCTTTATAAAATTGCACCAAAAAAAAACCCTGCTTTAGGGGATAGTCTCAGGCTAACAGCCGAATCTTCCAAATTCATGGGAAACTTAAGTTCACCACAAAGCCTACAGGCGACGTTCAGCTGCTGTTTTCTTGCCTCATTGATAAGTTTAACTATACATTGATAACCATGCAGCGTATTATCGTGTGCGTCATGTTTTGCAGCGCAGTGCCCAAAGCCCATATTGGCCTTGCAGCGCTATATACAACAATGGGTGCATGCTACAGCACTGCTACTGTCCTCTTCCACGCTCAATAACTCTCAATAGAAAAATACTGTGCCTTCCCCTTCCGCCGCCAGGCGCCAGCGTCAGGTGCATTGAACCGCCGATCTAATGGTGTATACTTTGCCGATGAAGTAGAATAAGAGTTGACTGTGGAACATGATGAGTGCTAAGCAGGTGTCCCAAGGCCACTAATGTCATAAATACACCTCTTTGCTTGTAGCTTTTGGTGTGTGAGGAAAAAGATGAGCGTGTGCCACATGGTGCTTGAGTATGTTGGTGATTTGCCATACATTCTCACCAATTAATTTGTTGTGAACATATATATTTTCATGGCAAATCACTGCAGAAACCCAATAACATAGTAACCTAGTGAGCCTAGGAGCTTTAGTTTGGGGGTTTTGGTGTGAGATGTGTTTTTCTCCAGTATGATGTGGTACATTATGAATAGGGCTCCCGGTTTTATGGTATTTATTTGTTTGCCATTTCTGTCTGTATCTATCCACATTTATTTGTTGCCAATTTTATCTGTATTTATCCATATTTATTTCTGGTTTTGTGGAAAAATGAAGCTGAAATTACTATATATTTTCACAAATAACTATGATCAAATGTCCTGCGAACAGGGGCGTAACAAACGCCCCCGCAGGCCCCGCAGTGCGGGGGGGCCCACTCCCTTCAGTAAATGAAGGGGGCCCCGGGCCTCCCTCAGCTCTTCGGTGAGAGAGGCTTGCTTTGCACTGAAGCAAGCCTCTCTCCCTCTGAAGCAGGTGCAGGCTGTCTGCAGCCTGCTCCGAGCCGCTCTCACCCTCCCTCTGACTGAAGAGAAACAAAGTATCAACATACTTTATTTCTCTTCAGTCAGAGGTGCCAGGCCCGGAAAGAGGTTGGGGGTGGGGGCCCCAAAGAGCAGGAGGCAGCATAGAGCACTGCTGGGACTCTGACAAGGGTGGGGTGGGGGCTCCAGAAAGCAGGAGGCAGAACAGAGCACTGCTGGGACCCTGACAAGGGGGGGTGGGGCCCCAGAGAGCAGGAGGCAGCACAGAGCACTGCTGGGACCCTGACAAGGGTGGGGGTGGGGGCCCAGAGACAGCGGGAGGTAGCACAGAGCACTGCTGGGACCCTGACAAGGGTGGAGTGGGGCCCCCAGAGAGCAGGAGGCAGCACAGAGCACTGCTCAGGACCCTGACAAGGGTGGGGTGGGGGCCCCAGAGAGCAGGAGGCAGCATAGAGCACTGCTGAGACCCTGGAGTGTGGGTTCCAGAGAGTAGGAGGCATCAAAGACCACTGCTCAGGACCCTGACAAGGGTGGGAGTGGGGGCCCCCAGAGAGCGCATTCTCCAGGGCAAAGCTCATATGAGAAGGGATGAGGCAGCACAAAGGTGCCCTCAGGTAAGCACTCTTGTTCGAAGGCATCATGTGGGCGTCCACAGGGGGGGGCAAGGGGTGGCGAGAAGGGTGAAAGGCAGAGGGGAGAAGGGTGCAAGGTAGAGAGGAGAAGAGTGCAAGGCAGAGAGGAGATGGGTGCAAGGTAGAGAAGGGTGCAAAGCGGAAGGGAGAAGGATGCAAGGCAGAGAGGAGATGGGTGCAAGGTAGAGAGGAGAAGGGTTCAAGGCAGAGGTGAGAAGGGTGCAATGGGGAGGGGAGAAGGGTGCAAGGCAGAGGGGAGAAGGGTGCAAGGTAGAGAGGAGAAGGGTGCAAGGCAGAGAGGAGATGGGTGCAAGGTAGAGAAGAGTGCAAGGTGGAAGGGAGAAGGGTGCAAGGAAGAGAAGAGATGGGTGCAAGGTAGAGAGGAGAAGGGTTCAAGGCAGAGGGGAGAAGGGTGCAACGGGGAGGGGAGAAGGGTGCAAGGCAGAGGAGAGAAGGGTGCAAGGCAGAGGGGAGAAGGGTGCAACAGGGAGGGGAGAAGGGTGCAAGGCAGAGGAGAGAAGGGTGCAAGGCAGAGGGGAGAAGGGTACAAGGCAGAGGGGAGAAGCGTACAAGGCAGAGGGGAGAAGGGTACAAGGCAGAGGAGAAGGGTGCAAGGCGGATAGGAGAAGGGTGCAAGGCAGAGAGGAGAAGGGTGCAAGGCAGAGAGGAGAAGGGTGCACGGTGGATAGGAAAAGGTGCAAGGTAGAGAGGAGAAGGGTGCAAGGCAGAGACGAGAAGGGTGCAATGCATAGAGGAGAAGGGTGCAAGGCAGAGAAGAGAAGGGTGCAAGGCAGAGGAGTGAAGGGCGCAAGTCAGAGGGGAGAAGGGTGCAAGGTAGAGGAGAGAAGGGTGCAAGACAGAGGGTAAAAGGGTGCAAGGAGGAAGGGACAATGGTGCAAGGTAGAGGGGAGAAGGGTGCAAGGTGGAGGGGAGAAGGGTGCAAGGCAGAAGGGAGAAGGGTGCAAGGAAGAGGGGAGAAAGGTCAAGGCATAAGGGAGAAAGGTGCAAGGCAGAGGGGAGAAGGGTGCAAAGCAGAGAGGAGAAGGGTGCAAGGTGGAGGGGAGATGGGTGCAAGGTAGTAAAGGGTGCAAGGGGGAGAAGGGTGCAAGGGGGAGGGGGAGAATAGTGCAAGGGGGAGGGGGAGAAGGGTGCACAGGGAGGGTGAGAAGTGTGCAAGGGGGAGGGTGAGAATAGTCCAAAGGGGATGGTGATGAAGTTAAAAATGTGCCCCCCCCTGGAAAAAAGTTCTGCGGACGCCCATGGCAACACACACTACTTTGTGAGAGAGAGGGGAGAGAGAGTTGAGTGAGAGAGAGAGTGGAGTGAGAGAGAGAGTGGAGAGCGATAGAGAGTGGAGAGAGAGAAAGTGGGTAGAGAGTAGAGAGAGTGGAGTGAGAGAGAGTGGGTAGAGAGTGGAGAGAGAGTGGAGAGAGAGAGTGGAGAGAGAGTGGAGAGATAGAGTGAAGAGAGAGAGAGAGTAGAGAGAGAGAGAAGGGAGAGTAGAGACAGAGAAGGGAGAGAGAGAGGGGAGAGAGTGGAGGGAGACAGTGGAGAGAGAGTGGAGAGAGAGTAGAGAGAGTGAGAGACAGTGGAGAGAGAGACAGTAGAGAGAGAAAAGTTCTGCGGACGCCCATGGCAACACACACTACTTTGTGAGAGAGAGGGGAGAGAGAGTTGAGTGAGAGAGAGAGTGGAGTGAGAGAGAGAGTGGAGAGCGATAGAGAGTGGAGAGAGAGAAAGTGGGTAGAGAGTAGAGAGAGTGGAGCGAGAGAGAGTGGGTAGAGAGTGGAGAGAGAGTAGAGAGAGAGTGGAGAGAGAGTGGAGAGATAGAGTGAAGAGAGAGAGAGAGTAGAGAGAGAGAGAAGGGAGAGTAGAGACAGAAAAGGGAGAGAGAGAGGGGAGAGAGTGGAGGGAGACAGTGGAGAGAGAGTGGAGAGAGAGTAGAGAGAGTGAGAGACAGTGGAGAGAGAGACAGTGGAGAGAGAGACGGTAGAGAGAGAGACAGTGGAGAGAGAGACAGTGGAGAGAGACAGTGGAGAAAGAGAGTTGAGAGAGAGAGAGTGGAGATAGTGGAGAGGGAGAGAGAGTGGAGACGGAGAGAGAGTGGAGAGGGGGGGATAGTGGAGAGGGAGAGAGAGTGGAGAGGAAGAGAGAGTGGAGAGAGAGAGTGGAGAGAGAGAGTGGAGAGAGAGTGGAGAGAGAGTTGAGAGAGAGTGGAGAGGAGGAGAGAGCAGAGAGAGAGTGGAGAGAGTGGAGAGAGAGTGGAGAGAGTGGAGAGAGAGTGGAGAGAGAGTGGAGAGAGAGAGTGGAGAGACAGAGTGGAGAGAGTAGAGGGAGAGAGGGGAGAGTGGAGGGAGAGAGAGGAGAGGGAGAGAAAGGAGAGAGAGAGAGTGGAGAAAGAGAGAGTGGGGAGAAAGAGTGGAGAGAGAGACACCGGAGAGAGAGACACTGGAGAGAGAGAAAGGAGAGAGAGAGTGGAGAGAGGGGGAGTAGAGAGAGTGGAGAGAGAGTGGAGATGGAGAGAGAGTGGAGATGGAGAGAGAGTGGAGAGAGAGAGTGGAGAGAAAGAGAGTGGAGAGAGAGAGAGAGAGAGTGGAGAGAGAGAGAGAGTGGAGAGGGAGAGAGAGTGGAGAGAGAGTGGAGATATAGAGAGTGGAGAGGGAGAGAGAGAGTGGAGAGGGAGAGAGAGAGTGGAGAGAGAGTGGGGAGAGAGTGTGGAGAGAGTGGAGAGAGAGTGGAGAGAGTGGAGAGAGAGAGTGGAGAGAGTGGAGGGGGGAGGAGAGAGAGAGAGTGGAGGGAGAGAGGAGAGAGAGAGAGAGTGGAGAGAGAGAGTGGAGAGAGAGACACTGGGGAGAGAGAGAGAGAGAGAGAAGAGAGAGAGAGAGTGGAGAGAGGGAGAGTGGAGAGAGTGGAGAGAGAGTGGAGTGATAGTAGAGAGAGAAGGGAGAGTAAAGAGAGAGAAGGGAGAGAGAGTGGAGAGAGAGTGGAGAGGGACAGCAGAGAGAGTGGAGAGAGAGTAGAGAGAATGAGAGAGAGTGGAGAGAGAGTGGAGAGACAGTGGAGAGAGAGACAGCGGAGGGAGACAGTGGAGGGAGAGACAGTGGAGAGGAGAGACAGTGGAGATAGAGTAGACAGAGTTGAGAGAGAGAATGGAGAGAGAGAGATAGAGTGGAGAGAGAGTAAAGACTGACTGACTCAGAGACTGAATACTGACTGACAGAGAGACTGACTGGCTGAGAAACTGACAGAGAGAGAGAGACTGACTGACTGAGAGAGACTGACTGACTGACTGACAGACTGACAGAAAGAGCGATAGAGATACTGACAGAGAAAGAGACTGACTGACAGACTGACTGACTGACAGACTGACTGACTGACAGACTGACAGAGAGACTGAATCACAGAGAGAGAGAGAGAGACTGACTGACTGAGAGAGAGAGACTGACTCCCTGAGAGAGAGAGAGAGACTGTGATGGAATTGGGGTCAAAGTATGTATGAAGCTATGCAATGCCTCTTAAGATTGCTATTGCCTACTAATAAAAATGTATTATCAAAATGTGCTCTTTGTAGTTACATCTGCTTTTGAAATACTGCATTGTCGCTTTGTCTTAAAACGGAAACGAGAAGGAGCAGTGGATGCACTTTTGTCAAAACTGAACGATGAGTGGGCCCGATATTGTATATCAAGACAGGAGTCTGCATCAGGAAACCCACCTAAAATTGGGCAAACTTCCCCGGCCTACTGGTGGCAGGGACCCTATAATGAATGGACCACCACCTTTGATAGCCTGCGGGCAGACTAAGCCCAACCTTTACCTCCACCATTCAGTGTTACTTATATCGGCTGGATTGGTGACAGTGGTGTAACGATCGACCCGCATCTCCTGCAGTATGGCGGGTCGCTGGCCTGAGAGCTCTAGATTGGCACGGAGAATGGGGGGCCCCCCTCCATGTAGTTTGCAGGGGGGCCCCCTCAAGTTTCGTAACGCCACTGCCTGCGAAGTCACTACTTTCTGTGATGTCACTTCTTGCGACACAATTTGCAATTAGAGGGGCCTCACATCTTCCCTTTCGCCCGGGGCCTCAGAAGGCCTAGGACCGGCACTGTCTAGGCTAATCTGCCTTGTTTGCAGACTTGCTGTATTGTTTTTGTAGTAACGCGAGGCTGCGGGGGAGATTGAGTGTTATTGCGAATCCATGTTAATTGCAGCCCCTTCACGAGCGGCGATTAACATGGATATTGAAATAAAAGCAATACAGCAAGTCTGCAAACAAGGCAGATTAGCCTAGAAATACACGCAGTGTTTTTAAACTTGCTGTATTATTCTGATAGTAACGCGAGGCTGCGGGGGAGATGGAGTGCTTTTATTTAAATATCCATGTTAATCAGGGTCGGATTGGGATCACAATTCGGCCCGGGCACTGACGAAAAAAGTGGCCCACATTCAAGAGGCGTGGCCCATATTTAAGGGGCGTGGCCCACATTCAAGGGGCGTGCCCTTTC
The DNA here is from genome assembly GCF_964263255.1 of Lissotriton vulgaris. Lineage (NCBI taxonomy): Eukaryota > Metazoa > Chordata > Amphibia > Caudata > Salamandridae > Lissotriton > Lissotriton vulgaris. The sequence continues at coordinate 617,084,036 of NC_141691.1, read as the reverse complement.
ATGAAACACCATTTGCACAGACAAGGAATGAAAGTGGGCGGATACTGTTCTTGCACACGACACAGGGCCAAGGTGACAATGGCCTACATGCTGAGCAACTAAAAAAAATAGCAAGCCCCCTTTTTGTCACAAAATTATTCCAGCCCTCCAGCACAGGAGCACCTGAAAAGCAGCAAAGCCCCTGCTATTACCAACCTACTCAGCCCTCCCCAGACCTTTAGCTCAGGAGCACATGAACAGAGGTAATGCCCCTGCAATTAGTAAATTAATCAACCCTCCAGGCCTTGGGAAAATGTCCTGGCAGGGGAGCACAAAACACAGCTTTCTGGGTCATCCAAGGTAGCCAGGTAGCCAGGGGGGAGGCTGAGGTGAAGCTGGTGCATGGGAAGTGCCTTCCCAGTGTGTTCTGGCAGTTTGAGTGTTTACCATTTACTGTAGTATTACCCTTGTACCTGTGTATGGTACCCTTTTGTAACTTGCACAAGTCACTTTTCTCTTGTAACACACTGTTTGCTACCTCTCACTTTTGCTTGCTTTAGATACTTGTACAAGTGCCACCATTGCCTATGTAACGTTTGTTCTTGTGCTGGAGTGTCTGCCATTAATTGCAGTATTATACCTCTACTTGTATTTTGTACGCTTTTGTAACCTGCACACATATCTCTTTTTCCTCCTGTAATGTATCGTTTGCTCCTCTTGTATTTTGGTTGCTCACTATTGTCACTTTTGATTCATGTAACTTAACGTTTGCTTTTGTAATTTGTCCACTTATAATTTTCTCCTCATGTATTATTGCTGTTCCTAGTGTAAAGCGCTCTGACACCTTCGGGTACAGTCCGCACTATATAAAATCGCATAAATAAATAAATAAAACAAAAAAATTCCAAACATCACTAGGCCCCCACAGCAAGACCACTTCTTCCTCGCCCACTATGCCCTGAATGTGAAGGGCTGTGGGCGAGGTGCTAAGACTAACACCGTTTCTGGGCTGCATGGGCGCCAGGGGCCGAGGTGCAAATGGCTCAAAGGCCTGAGAAACACCTGGCCCCCAGGGAGGCCGATTATTGCAAACAATCACCCCTGCCCAGCCTCAGCTTGATTGCTTGGCAGGGTAGGGGTGAAGGAGAGCCCACAGCTGACAATCGTTGTCTGGCCGCACAGCGAGGCTGCTTTCATTTTCTCAGTCTCTGTCTCCGTGCACTCTTGCAGAGGCCGCCGCACCCTCCCGTAGGGGGGGGGGGGAGGCTTGAAGGCCGGCGCCATAATCCTCTTGGTGCCACCAGTGGGGTAAACTGGTTCTGGGCGCCTCAATGCGCCCAGGAACCAGCGGAAGCGGGGTGCGCACCAGCCACCCGACCGGAAGTGACCCTTTGACCTGGGCGCCCCCAAAGGGCGCCCAATGGTCAACATGGCGTTATTTGAACCCCCCAATCAGGGGGGCTCACCTGAGGCCTTCATGGAGGGCTCAAGAGGATTTAAGCGCCGCCGCCCTCCCAGCAGAAGCACAACGCCTTCGAGGAGCTGGGAGAACTGCGCGACAACAACAACGACTGAAGGGAAGGAGTCGACGCGGCGGAGGACGAAGCTGAAGAAGGCGAGGCCCTGTCGGAGATCCAGGTCATCGTCGCCGAGGACACCATGTGGAGTACGAAGCGCCGTTCCAGCTCCCCCGAAGCAAGATAGCGCGAAGGTTTCGAAGGCGCCGGATCGCATCAGGTGAAGCGACCAGCAGAAGGAGTGCAGCGAGCTCAGAGCCCGGGGCGAGCACACGCATTTGGCTGTGCCTCAGCGGACGGCCTGACGCAGACGCGAGAAACCAAGGAGCCACACAAAAAGTGCGCAGAGGCGTCACGACATGTCGGAAGGCCAGCCAGACGAGATGGCAGAGGTACTGAAGAAGATCCGCGAATTATCGGCCATCCACGGGGACAACTGGCTCCACCCTCACTTGGGTAAAGGGAAGGAGAACAGACCAGAGGACCAGGCAGAGGAAGAACCAGGGCCTTCCGCACCCAAGAAACCCAAAAGCACGCCGATGAAGAGGACATCCAAGAGGAACCCTCCAAAGAAAGTACGTCAGAAACCTCTTCCGTCGAGACCGGATGTCGGTGACCAGGGCGAGACGACCAGCAAGGGAAAAAAGGGTGAGCATATTAGCAACATAGTAAAAGAATGCTTGAAATCGCTGGCGCCAGGCTTACTTAATGGCACAGGGCAAGTAATAGCAGGGCCTAGGGAGCAGCGCGCAGAAGAAGCGGCAGGTCTGACATGGCATATGGTCGACCCAGGGTGGGCCCGGCAGACGAGAGTGCAAGAGCAGGTAGGCTTGTCCGCTCAAGGTGAGCAAATCTCCCCGCTACCCGGGTGGGGTTACGGCCCTGCGTCACGGAGACCACCTCCGGGCGGGCTAGTCAACGATCCTTACATCAGGCCATCCCCTGCTCCGGCGTCCCTGACTACGAAAGCCACCGGCTTAGCATGTCTCATCCCCCTTGCGGTTAAAGAAAGGATATGGCGCAAGGAATTCATAGACATATTTTCACTACTGGAAATACAGCTAGAGGGGCTCGACCTAACCACGTGCGACAGGAAGGATGAGGACAGGAGAGAAAGGCGCGGGCCAGAAAGGAGCGCACCTTTGACAATTGGTTGGATGCATTCAGAATCATGGCATGTATTATAGTAGAAAGGTTCCCCCATTGCGCTGCTGATTTATGGCTGTACGAGGCCAACATCCACCTAGCACAGAGGCAGTTCCCTGGGGATGCCTGGTTGGAGTACGATAAAGGGTTTAGATTGAAAATGCAGAGGCACCCTGAAATGGAGTGGAATGAGGAGGATGTCTCGGGGTTCATCCACAAGATGCTTACAGCCAAAGAGGTTAGGGCCTGGGCGGGCAAAAGCGACCAGCCCTTTCGGAGCTCGTACCAAAAGGGGAAGAATAGTACATATCAGAGGCGGTCTACCGGGAGATCCTACTCCCCAACCGCAACTAAGGCGATCTGTTGGAGATACGAGGCAGGGGATTGCTCATGGGGCTCTTCTTGTAAGTTCCAACACGCATGCTCTAGCTGCGGGGGCAGGCACGCTACCGTGGCGTGCAAAGGTTCCAAGCGCGAGTCAAAAGGGGAAAAGAAAGAGAAGAGCAAGAAGCGATAGCCCCAACGCAGGGAGAGGAGGGGATCTGGGGGACATTCGTAAATGCCAGCTGGCCAGATCCCCCATTATTACACAACAGCTGCGCAGATTGGCGAACAAATATCCGAATAGAGCGGATGCCAGGTTACTGGTGGATGGTTTTGAGGAAGGCTTTGTTATCCCATTCCAGGGCCCACTGCCCTTAGCGGGGGCGAACAACTTGAAGTCAGCAAGGCAACACCCCGAGGTTGTTAGCGCTAAGATAGAGAAAGAATTGAACCTGGGTAGAGTCGAGGGCCCCCTCCCAAAGGAGCTGCACAAAGGCATAGTCGTCTCCCCGCTGGGTGTGGTCCCCAAGAAGGAGAAAGGGCAATTCAGGCTAATACACCACCTATCATTTCCGGAGGGTTCCTCCGTGAACGACGGTATTGATCTCGAAGGTTGCTCAGTGGGCTACGCGTCAGTCGACGACGCAATTGCACTGGTTAAGGCGTCAGGTAAAGGATCCCTCATGGCGAAAGCGGATATTGAATCAGCATTCCGCCTATTGCCGGTCCACCCCTCCAGTTTCCACCTACTGGGTTTCCAATGGGGGGAGGATGTGTTTATTGATAAAGCCATGCCCATGGGCTGCGCTATATCATGTGCTTATTTTGAGCAATTCGCCACTTCCTTGGAATGGGCTCTTCATGACGGGCACCAAGAAGGTGGAAAATTGCACTACCTAGACGATTTCCTGTTCACAGGCCCGGCAGGATCCCCGGTGTGCGCTAGTACACTGGCAGCCTTCGAGGAATTAGCCAGGTCCCTCGGGGTCCCCCTGGCAAAGGAAAAAAACGACAGGCCCGACCACGAGACTCACGTTCCTGGGCATAGAATTGGACTCCATAGCAGGGACTGCCAGGCTGCCCGCAGACAAAGTAAAGGAATTCCGCGAAGAAGTGTCTAATCTACGGGGTCGGAAGAAAGCCACCCTGAGGGATATCCAAGGAGTGATAGGTAGACTTAACTTCACGGCTCGCGTAATCCCTCCCGCCAGGGTATTTTCTAGGCGCCTAACAGGGCTGATGGCCGGCGTCACCCACAAACACCACCACATCCGGCTGAGTGCAGGCGTAAAGCAGGACCTGCAGGTGTGGGACGAGTTCCTACAGGATTTTAACGGGGTGCGGATTTGGAGAGAGGGGTGGGTGACGGCCAAACAGATAGCTCTTTACACGGACGCAGCCGGAAGCCTGGGGTTCGGCGCGGTCCTGGGAAACAGCTGGTGCGCCAGCCAGTGGCCAGACAAGTGGCATGCGCAGGGGCTCACAAAAAACATCACATTTCTCGAGCTGTTCCCAATAATAGTGGCAATGACCATTTGGAAAGAGGAGATAAAAAACCTGAAACTCACGCAGTGGTCGGATAACATGGGAGTAGTGCAGGCCATTAACAGAGGCGCAGCGAGATGCCCTGACATGTTGAGGCTAATGCGGCGGTTAATTAAATTGCAGCTGGAGGGGAATCTGGAGCTGAAGGCACGCCACGTGCCAGGGTCAGAGAACACGGCAGCGGATGCACTAGCCCGGTCCCAAATGAAGCGTTTCAGAGAGCTGGTACCCGGGGCGGACAGGTAGATGACCCCCTTTCCACTGTGCCTTTGGGACCTGGGGGAGTAGACTTGTCCTGGCTAATAGGGCACTCACTTACCGCAGTGGCAGACAGAAGATACAGGACCTACGCAAGCACAGTGATGAGAGTTGGGGGCATAAAATCACTGGAAGACAAGGCAGAAACTCGCACAGCAGTCAAAAAATTCGTGCAATGGGCATTCAACGCTAAGAAAACGAGATCGTGGGCCCAGGTGCACTTGTCCGCCATCGCCCATTTTGCCAGGCTGTACACAGGCGAGGACCCCACTACCTCGGCCTATCTAAAGACAGCCTTAAAAGGTTGGAGGAGGGTTGAAGGTAAAAAGAAGGACAGCAGGCGTCCCATCGACTTCGCCAAGCTGGGGCAGCTCCTAGGAGCCCTCACAGGCATAATATCAGACAAATACGAGCTGCTATTATTTAGGGCGGCATTCACCACGGCCTTCTTTGGAGCATTCCGAATCAGCGAGTTAGTAGCCCCCAGCAAGTCGGGCCCAGCGCAGCAATGCCTGCTGGCGAGGGACATCAAACCAATGGTAAAGGCAGTGGAATTAACACTGAGACAGTCCAAGACAGACAGGGCAAGGAGGGGGACGACGGTACGTCTCCATTGCATCCCAGAGGCGGGGCTCTGCGCGGTATGCTGGCTATTTAAGTACATGGGGGCTCGCCCGGCTGGCGAGGGCCCCCTCTTCATACATCATGATGGAAGGAACCTGAGTAAGTTCCAATTTACGGCCCTAATGCGCCAAGGCCTTGGTAAAGCCGGGTTTAACGCGGCATCGTTTGCCTCTCACTCATTCAGGATCGGCGCAGCGACCTCGGCAGCGCAGCACGGCATGCCAGAGGACAGGATCCAGGCGGTGGGCAGATGGCGCTCCAGGGTGTACAAGTCATACATACGCCCTCACCTCGTGTAAAAAAAAAAAAAACAAGGGGGGAGAAGGGGAGGTAGTCACTTTGGGATGCCGCATGGCAGGGTGCTAGCTCCTCAACCACACCCAGTGCGCAGCAGGCCACCTTAACAGAATGCTTTCTCTCGACAGGGGGACGCCCGCGGCTGGTCTGGGTGGTGGGACATTCATTCGTGTCCCGAATGGAGTCTTGGTGGCGGCGATCGGGTCACAGCGCAAGCAGGCCCAAATCAACGTACATCCGCTGGATAGGGCAGCCGGGTATGAGATGGGAACAGCTACTGCCAACGCTGGACGGCTTCATGGCAGACTCGGCGTGGCTGCCCGACGTCCTGATCATTCACCTTGGGGGCAACGACCTGACCCGGCTAGGGCGAAAAGCAGTCGGGCAGGCCATTCAAAAGGATCTTACCAAAGCAGCAGCATGGTTGGGCCCCACAACGGTAGTTTGGTCCGAAATGATCAGCAGGAGCCATTGGAGAGGTGCCGACTCCAACAAGGCCGTCGATAACGCGAGGAGGAAATTAAATATCGCAATGCACAAATTCTGCTACGCCAATGGCCTGGAATCAATCCGGCACGGCCTCATCCACCCGGGCCGCCCGGAACTTTATGGTCAAGACGGGGTGCACCTCTCCGAAAAGGGGATGAAGGTGTTCTGGGATAACTTGTGGGGTGCAATGCAACTCGCAGGTTGCAATTAAAAAAAAATAAAATATATATATAAAAAGGAAAAGCGGGAGCCTCGAACCAGGTGCAGGGGGGGAGCCGCAGTAAGACGTGAGCCTCCCTGCGGCGTGGCGGAAATCCTACACTGGTTGGCTAAGGAAACACACCGGCGGGCGGTGTGTAAGAGGATAGCCACTCACTTTTGAATGCCGCACGGCAGGGTGAAGTGGCGCCATAAAGGAGGGGAGGAACAGGAGGAGACGGCACTCGCGGCCCAGACCCGGCCGGACGGCAGGGCGCAAATGGTAGCAAGCTGGGGACCTAACTCCCGACAGATAAGCTCCCCTCCGCAACACGCAGAAGGCGTGGGCAACCAACCACTGGAGCACCAATAGACTGTCAACAAACTGGTTTGTGTACAAGTCCCATTTTCGAACTAAAGGGGGGAAAAAGACTGACACCTGTTATCACAAGATGGTGTCATAATTTGTAATATGACATGTATGATTGATGGGTACAGTTCGCAAAATGGAAGATTGCTTAAAACCAGTTTGTGTTATTAATATGTTTTTGTTATTAATAAACTGCGGCCAACAACGACCACCACTAATACCAGTTATTGTTGGCTGACATTATTTCCCATCATTGGCAACAGCAGGATGCAGGGGCCGGTAAGTAATGTATGCTTGGGTCCCCACGGAATAGGCACATGCGAGGGTTATTGCAGAGGCCGCCGCACCCTCCCGTAGGGGGGGGGGGAGGCTTGAAGGCCGGCGCCATAATCCTCGTGGTGCCACCAGTGGGGTAAACTGGTTCTGGGCGCCTTGATGCGCCCAGGAACCAGCGGAAGCGGGGTACGCACCAGCCACCCGACCGGAAGTGACCCTTTGACCTGGGCGCCCCCAAAGGGCGCCCAATGGCCAACTTGGCGTTATTTGAACCCCCCAATCAGGGGGGCTCACCTGAGGCCTTCATGGAGGGCTCAAGAGGATTTAAGCGCCGCCGCCCTCCCAGCAGAAGCACAACGCCTTCGAGGAGCTGGGAGAACGGCGCGACAACAACAACGACTGAAGCCCACCCACCCACACCTAAGGAGCAGCAAAAGTCGCAGTGCTGGATACGGGAAGGGGCGTTTGCGGAAATCCTACACTGGTTGGCTAAGGAAACACACCGGCGGGCGGTGTGTAAGAGGATAGCCACTCACTTTTGAATGCCGCACGGCAGGGTGAAGTGGCGGCATAAAGGAGGGGAGGAACAGGAGGAGACGGCACTCGCGGCCCAGACCTGGCCGGACGGCAGGGCGCAAATGGTAGCGATCTGGGGACCTAACTCCCGACAGATAAGCTCCCCTCCGCAACACGCAGAAGGCTTGGGCAACCAACCACTGGAGCACCAATAGACTGTCAACAAACTGGTTTGTGTACAAGTCCCATTTTCGAACTAAAGAGGGCACAAAAGACTGACACCTGTTATCACAAGATGGTGTCATAATTTGTAATATGACATGTATGATTGATGGGTACAGTTCGCAAAATGGAAGATTGCTTAAAACCAGTTTGTGTTATTAATATGTTTTTGTTATTAAGAAACTGCGGCCAACAACGACCACCACTAATACCAGTTATTGTTGGCTGACATTATTTCCCATCATTGGCAACAGCAGGATGCAGGGGCCGGTAAGTAATGTATGCTTGGGTCCCCACGGAATAGGCACATGCGAGGGTTATGTGGGCCGTTTTTTTTCTCCCCTTTCCTAGTCCACTCTCTATGGACTGGGACAGGGGAGAAAAAAAACGGCCCGCAGAGGGCACTGAGGCACCGGCCCTTCGGCCCGTTCCCGAATGCCCGCCTTGCCAATCCGCCCCTGATGTTAATCACCGCTCATGAAGGGGCTGCAATTAACACGGATTTCTAAATAAAGCACTCAATCTCCCCAGCAGCCTCGCGTTACTAATAAAACATTACAGCAAAGAAAGGCGCTTCAGGGAAATACTTAAAGCAAACACCTAGTGGTCACATGGAAACACTTACCTTCGCTCCTTTGGCCGCCGTCTCCTGCAATCTGAAAATGCCAGCTTTTCGCGCCGCGCGCCTTTTAAAAGAGTCGGCGGCGCGAATACTCTCGCGGGATGTGCCCTCTGTGCGCGCTCTACACATGGGACTGCGCGCTCGGGGGTGAAGAAGTGCGCGGCCGCAAGGCTTCTTGGGAAGAGTGCCCCTGAATGGACATTATCTCCTAGAACATTCTGCAGTGCAACTGTGAACTTGGTCCTTAAACCACATGCATCATCATACTGTGAACAGAGGGACCTGTCCTTAGTGAACATTACAGCAGATCCAGTTCCTGAATGAATAGTTTGGGACAGAGTTTCAGATGATGTGAATGATCCAGCTGAACTCTTTAGAATACCTCATTTATTCAAAATTTCTCTTGGTGATATCCTCACCTCTAGTACTCTCTCAAATGATTGGGACTTTGAAACAGTGCATACTATGCTGTCTGATTTAGAACAACGTGCTGCATTTTCAAAGGATGAATTGTATGATGGTACATCAAATTTTGGCGACATGTTCTGTTACCAACACTATGGTCACCATTTTTTGCACAAACAATAGGAACATTGCCCAACACTGCCAAAAGGTAGTTCAACAACATTTGCACAGAAGTTTGCTTATTTTTCTAGATTTAAAACTTCAGACCTGGCCTCTTATTACTATAGGCTTGTACCTACATCTGCAAAGAAAAAAAATCTTACTAACACCAAGCTGATATACTCTACTTCACTTATTTCCCAACTGTCTTTACAGGGTTTTGACTTTTGGAGGGACACTATAGACACAAAATCGGTCTGGGGGACTAAATATTGACAGGTTCAGGGAATTGCGGCCCTATTTAGAGCAGGCCTCATACCACATCAAATGATTTTCCTAAACAGGATTTTGCAACAGACTTCCTGTCTTGGGCTAGCCAAGATCAAGGATTTCAACACACCTCAGATTCCCTCACGTACACATTTTGAGGGTTGGCAAAACTATACACTTCACAGTGAGGATACATTAGATGACATGCTACACAATGGGTCTTACAATTCATTAGGCCCCAATTGTAAGGGATGGTTGGTTTGGCCTATCAACACAAATAAGTGTCAGTCAAGATTCAAGGGTACCACCGAAGGGTTTAGTATCCATTGGCCTGATCAGCGCTATGTACAATCAGAACACTCAGGGTGGTGACACCATATAGTGTTGTGAAGTTATGACTAGCGTGGCTAAAGACCTCAACACTGTCCCCTGTGAAACAACACTGATCCCTTCTCTCGTATGGCTTGGATCTTAGGGATGTTTTGTGAGGTCCCCAGAAGCCACGTCAAATGCGCTTTTTGTATGCTATTTATACCAAGCTATAGAAAATCTCTCAACAAGAGGCTGCTGAGAGATAACGTGAGATAGATAGGGTTAATCTTGAAAAGGCTTTGGCTGTGGTCGACAGTGGTATGACCACACTATCATCCAGAATGAATTCACTGGGCAACATTGTGTCTTCTTATTTATTTATTTATTTAAAAGATTTTATATAGCGCTGGCTGGACTCGAGGCTATCAGAGCACTGTACATGGGTATTAATTGCAATGTAACAAAATTACAATGAGGTAGTATTCAAAACCAATACAAACACTAAAAACAGCTCAAATTGTACACAATCTAATTACATCAATTGCAATGGGCTACAGCAAGTCCTGAGAGATTAGGCTAGAGTGGGAGGGAAAGGATGGAGAAGAAGGGGGTAGGGTATAGGAATGGGGAGGAGCTGAGGAGGGGGGGAGGTTAAGGCAATACCATACCGCTTTACATGGGTACTAATTGCAATGTAACAGAATTACAATGAGGTAGTATTCAAAGCCAATACAAAGACTAAAAAACTGCTCAAATTTTAGACGATCTAATTACATAAATTGCAATAAGCTACAGCAAGTCCTGAGAGATTAGGCTAGCGGGGGAGGAAAAGGATAGAGAAGAGGGTGGTAGGGTATAGGAATGGGGAGAGGCTGAGGAGGGGGGAGGTTAAGGCAATACCAAGTGGGACGAAGCAGGTCCTATGGGAAAGGTTAATGGGAGAAGGAAGATGTGAGAGAGGGAGGAGAAAGGGAGACGGGGATCAAAAAGGGGGAGGACCTTAAACAGTAGGAGGTCGGTGTGGGATGAGTGCTTGGGGAAGGGAATAAGGACCCCAGTATTTGTTGAGAAAGAAAAGTTTGAGGTCTTTTTTTAAGCTGACGTAAGAGGTGTTAGGTAGGGAGTTTCAGATGCTAGGCGCGTTTCCGGAAAAGGAGCATGATTGTGTGGATTTCTTGTTTAACAGAAGAGGGACATGAACGAGAGTGTTGGAGCTCCTTAATGCTCTAGAGCAGCCAGCTTCGTGAAGTTTATCTGAGAGGTACTGCGGGGTGTGTTGATGCAGGGCTTTGTGAGTAATGCAAGCTGTCTTGTAAGAAGTTCTTCCTTCGACAGGAAGCCAATTGAGGGCTTTGAGGGCAGGGAAGATGTGATTGAACAGTTTGAGGCCGGTGATGAGCCTAGCAGCAAGGTTCAGAACAGATTTGATTAGGGCTAGGTGGACTTTAGGGGTTCCAGAGACGATGGCGTTACCATAGTCAATTTTTGACAAGACCAGCGATTGGACGACTAATTTAAAGTAATCTGCAAGAGAAGGGTTTCATTTTCTTGAGGTGATGGAGAGTGAAGAGAGCGCTTTTGGCCACATTTTTTATGTGGGGGATAAGAGTAAGGTTCTGGTCAATGTTAAATCATAGGGATTTCACTGAGTTTGATATAGTGAGAGAGGAGTTGAGTGCGGTTAGGTCAGAGATCCAGGATAGAATGGGGGGTGAGTGGTTCTTAGGGGAGAAAAGAATAATTTCAGTCTTTTTTGGATTGAGTTTGAGGTGGTTGTAGTGGAACCAGGACTGAATCTTACTCAAGGCATCATTCAGATGAAGAACGTCAGAGTGGGATTGAATCTTACAGTAAAGTTGGGTGTCATCGGTGTATAGGTGGTAATTGATTTCTGCTTGCTTAAGGATAAGGGTGAGGGTTTCCATGACGAGGTTAAATAGAGATGGGGAGAGGATAGAGCCCTGGGGGACCCCTAGGGAGACGGGCATAGGTTTGGAAAGGCAGTCACAAATTTTATTTTGCTGGGTTCATTGTTGGAAAAAGGAGATGAACCATTTGAAGACTGAAAGTTGACGCCAAAACGATCTTTAAGTGTGTCAAGTAGAGTAGAGTGGTTAACAGTGTCAAAAGCAGCGGAGAGATCAAGGAGAATGAGAAGGGAGGATTCACCTTTGTTGAGGGAGTGATGGATGTCATCAGTTATATTTAGAATGTCCGCTTCTGTACTACAGCCGTTTCTGAAGCCTGATTGGAAAGAGTGTAATAGATTGAATGAATAAATGTGTATCTAGTTGGAGCAGGGTGCATTTTTCAAGGGCTTTTGAGAGAAGAGGAAGGTTAGAGATAGGACGAAGATTACTTAGGTCATTAGGGTCACTAGCAGGATTTTTGAGGATGGGAGTGATTTGTTCCAGTTAGAGGGAAGCAGGGACACAACCCGAGGGAAAGGAGGAGTTGATGATAGAGGTCCAATAGGGGGCAATGACATTTTTTAGATCTTAGACAAGGATGGAAGGCAGAGGGTCTTTGGTGTGAGAGGACGGTTTAAGTCCGGTAATAACGTTAAGGACATCAAGTTCGGTAACTGGATGGAAGTTGTGCCAAGAAGCATTATTTATTTGCTCAAGTATGGTGGGGATGGATTCAAGAAAAGGGATGACAAGAGGAACAGATGAGGAGTCATGAAGAAGCATTGAGAGTGAAGGAGAATTAGAAGAAATGTCCAGGGGAAACTAGGCTAGAGGGAGGAGAGTTAAGGCGAAGTATTGATCAATTTTGGAGATTCTTTCTGAGAAGTAGTTGGCAATTTCTTTGCATCTCTTGGTGGTGGCAATCACCTTTGGGGGGGGATGTCTGGTTTTTAACAATGCTGAATAGTTCCCAAGGTCTGTTTTAGGCCCGGTCGATTTAGGAGCGGAAGAAGGATGTCTTAGCATTGAGGATGTGTTTTTTATAATTGGACCTAGCGGATCTGAGAAGGGAGAGTTTAGAGGGGGAAGGGTTTTTGCCTCTATATGCATTCAGTTGATCTAAGTGTGCGCCTCTCATTGTTGAGATCTGCATTGAACCAGGATTTGGAGGAGGAGTTTTTCTGTAGTTTTAGTCTGGCTGGGGCAATTATGTCAAGGACCTCAATGATGGATTTATTGAAGTGTATAGTGAGGTCATTAGCATTTTGGGGGAGAGTCGAAGTTGCGCTTTGACTTTGGTCTCAAGTTAGCCTGGGGGAATAAGATGAAGATTCCTAGTCAATTTCATCTGTTTGATGGGTTTGGGTGGAGGTGGTAGCATAGTGTTAGTGATCGTGAAAAGGATGAGGTGATGGTCTGACCAGTCGATGGGAACGATAGAGGAAAGGGAGGCCAGATCATTGCTTGTAATGCTAGAGTGGCTCCTTTGGTGTAAGTAGGAGAGTTGCAGAGTTGTTTCAGGTCATTGATATCAAGTAGATCAGTGAGGAGGTTAACCGTAGGATTATCCTTTTTGTTCCAATGAAGGTTAAAATCTCTGAGGAAGAGGTTTTTAGAATTGGAAAGTGAGGATTGGGTAAGAAGGTCGGACAATTCTTTTACAAAAGGAAGAGGGTCACCAGGAGGATTGTAGATATTGTGTAGTCGAATTAGAGGGGAGCCCTGCACTTTAAGTTCCGCTCCAAGGTATTAAAAAGTAGAATGATTGGAGTTCTGCACAGGTGAGAGTTGGAGTTTGTTTTTATAGATAATTGCTAGACACCCTCCAATTCTGACAGGTCTATCTTTTCTGAGGATGGTTTAGCCAGGGGGAGAGAGCATATCAAGAATGGAAGAAGAGTGATCATTGAGCCAAGTTTCATTTAGAAAGGCGATGTCAATGGTTTCGCTATGGATGGTTTCTGAAATTTCAATAGTGTGTTGGACAGGCGAGCAACAGTTAACCAGCATGCTGGTAGGAGTGGATAGTGGTAAGTTGCGCAGGCAGTCTGAGTGAAGCTGGGGAAGCTGGAAATCCGATAGTCCCAAGGATCACGGGGATGGATGCCTGCGGGACAAGAGGGTCAGTAGTCCAAGAGTAGAGGGGGTAAGGATTACAGAGGTCAGGGAGATCAGTGGCATGAAGGTGGCTCGAGGCACGGAATATTCTAAGTGTATCATTAAAGAGGGGGGTAGTATCCCATTGCTGGGGGTATGTAGTGTTGTTTTTTTCAGAACACAGGGAAATAGAATGATTGGGGCGGTATAGAATGATTGGGGTGGTTAAGTGAGGAGAGGGAGTTGACATCTTGGTGAGGTGAGTTCAAACGACAGGTTAGCAAGATGGAGTTCCATATTAAAAAGCGTCTGGGGTATAAGAGAGAAAGGGACGGAGGCTGGGAGGTCGGGGGGACTTGGAGGATGTTCTGTGTTAGTCAGGACAAGAGGTCATGGGTGAGGGCGGGATGGGAGCCCAGGTGGGGGGTGGTGAGGGGTGTTCCGATTGATGGACGAATGGAGGGAAGTGAGGTGGGACAGGGCATTTACTGGAGCCTGAGGAGAGTCAAGAGAAGGAAAGGCCATAGATATAATGGAACAGGATTTGTCTATTCTACAACATAGACAATCGCAAGTAATTGTGGTCCATTATATGATTAAGCTGGATGCTACAATTATTGCCTTCTTGCCAGGTGCCCTGGCGTTACATCAATAGCATGATTCGGTTCTCTGTATACAATCTAATGGAAAGACAGATGGTTATGGCATGCAGAGATGCAAAATATACCATGTTGCACATTGAAAAATTGGACCAATTAATGTTCACAGTGACTGAGTCACCTTACACAGAATGGTTAATCCATGGCTATATTACACTGCCAGAACTTCCTGCTCCATTTTGGGGAAATGGTTCATCGTATTTTTAACATGTCTGATATGAGAGGGATCGCACACCTTTTTAAACATATAGGTTCTGGACTGTTGAACACCTTTCAGACAATCTTCAGAGTCATTCCAGCATTCCTACACTCCGTATTATGGAACTTTTTCAGAGGGCTTCCAGCCGGTCCTACTACTTGTTGTGGGCATCGTGGCTTTAGTTTTCCTGCTTTTAGTTTTCCTGCTTCGCAATGGATGCCCAGTTCATTGAGAGATGGAAAAACCAATGCTAGTGCGATGAATGTCGTGAACGCATGGTGCTTTATCTGGGCACACCTCGGCTTCAGGTGCTAAGCGAGCATTGGTTCCTATTGTTCAGACCAGTCTGGTTTGACTGCATCTTGTCTGTGTTCCTCTGTCTATTATGCAGATATGAATGCGTGTTAAACTAGTGTCTGACCCTTCGATTGGTTGCGCTACTGGACATGGACTTACTACTGGACCTCTTAAAGGCCAGTATTCTTAGAGACTCAACGGGATGCTTTAGCTCCTGGCGGAACAGACAATGGCTCTATAACAGGTTCACAGGTGTCGAGTGCTTCCTCAGCGACTGCTGTGGGAACCGGAGAAGATCAGCTTTGCTCCATTGACTTGATACACAAGGTGTTACAGGGACCATCGTGTGTGAATGCGAGCGACAGTAATGTTGCGTCTCCCACACAGGACACATTTGGCTCTCCATGTGATGGGAACAATTCAGACTTTTTTTTAAAACAAGTCAAATTGAAATGAGTAACACAGTTTTCTTTCCTTCTTCTGCTCTCACGGAACACTATGGCTTTCAATGTTGTTGTATGGCGTTTTAGATTCCAAATGAAGTTCCTGATTTATGCCCTTATATAGGTACAAATTGTGTTGCCCTTATATAGCAATAGAAATCAAGCCCTTATTTAGGCATAACCCATGCAGTCCAAATACAGGTATGGCTGCTTCCATCCGTTCATCTATGTCACAACGATTTCTTGGAAAACCAGACTCTTAAGCCGTTAGGGACTTCCCCTTGCTTGAAAACTGATTACTCCAAGAGCTCAATTATTTTACAATGAACATCTATTCCTTAGGGGTTCATTCATGATGTTCATATGCCTGACTTTACATCAAACATGGCATTCCTAAACACCTTCAAGGTATTAATATAACCTAACTTGCTATGGCAAAGCACGGTGTGGTTTCGTGCAGTTGGACTATCTACTTGCCCGACGCAGCTCACTACAGCAAGTGCCGAAGGAAGCCGACTCTTCAGCTGACGCACTGACAAGAAGCTGTTCTCCTCTGCCGAGATTCCAGCTCCAGTGTTTCTGACTCCCCTTGCGGGGTATTGAGAAATCGGGTCCGAGACAGAGATACCAAACCTCCTTCATTCTAAGGTATGGAGCTGATTAGAACCTAGAGAAACCTTTGGCAAATTCTTGGCAAAACTCAACCTATGCTACCAACCATACTTACTTCTTCCCTCGTACTACACCTAGGTTAGGTACCTTGGGGTAGGCATATTTTAGAAGCACCAGTTGAGTATTTTAGTCTGTGTTATTTATGTATTTATTTTTATATGGGTTAGAAATCATACAATGCTTTTACAGTATTATTTTATATTACTGTTCACGCTGTACGCATTATATTTTGCATTTTGTCTAACGATTGTAGCAGTTCATCTCTCTTGCATGAGAAAGAAGACTGTTCAATAAAACCTTTTATTGAAACGCCTGTCTCTCTACTTCTGTGCACTCTCTGTAGAAACGAACCATGCATGCTTGACTGAGTAAAATAGTTATCTATTGTTTCCATGACTGAAAATATGTTCTTATTCTTGGGGAAACAAAGTTGTCATGTTTATGCGGTTGTCAGAAACTAATCCCTTCTTGTGTATTTGAGAAAGTTTCTAGTGACCTCTGAGCTAGCTGGCACTCACTATTAAGTTTAGTATATTCGATAAAGACCTACTGACCTAAGTCCTACGTCATATCTATAGGATATATTATTCCAATGTGCAGAGCTTATTGTGAATATAGGAACTACACTACATGGCGTCCAACGTTTGGTAGGCACTAATTTAATGCTAGCTATTAAAATAACTCAGTTGTGCTTTTCTCAGAGACCCCGTTTGCCGTAAAACTCCAATAGACGTCTGGAGTGGGTAAAGGGATAATATCCGCCATAGCTGAGTAGGACGAAAAACTAATGTATTAGCTTTTGGTTTGTTCAACGTTGAAGGATACAGTGTTCCAAAATATTGTGCACCTTATCTTTGTTCCCTTGAAACTTGCTCTGCAAACTTTCAGTCAACAAAATGCCGGATAGTGACAACAACACCGAAGCCGGTGGAGCTGCGGCAGATCCAGCAGCTTTTAACATTTCAGGTTTCCAAGAAATAGACGAGGACGCTATAAGCATACCTCTAGATTTAAGGAAAGCCATCACTATAAAACTTATAAAACATGGCCTCTTATCAAGAGGTGGTAGGGCAGTTTTTGTGATAGAGGCACATGAATATCACCAGACAGAGGTATTCTATTCATGGATAGTCTTCCCTGAAGCAGATCCAAGAACACATGTGTTTCACTTCTACAAAGAAGATGAACCACCAGAGGAATACATCCCTTACGAGGATATTGAAATTCCACTAACATACCAAGAGCATGCACTCTGGTTTAAGGCGCCCTAAAACATATAAATCACATTACCAGACTTGGTCCACTAGGTAGACCAGGAACAACAGGGCTGGCTTTAGCCAGCTACAGACCTGATCCTGACATTGAAGCAATGTCAGTCGAAGAATTACTTAATCAATTACAGGAATTAATAGAGTTATACGGTTAAAGGATTTGACTAAAACACACCTACTCCTTCTAAAAAGAAGCGGGAAAACACTAAACAAACTTCTAAAGAGAAGCATTCTCATTCCAGGGGTAGGTCTCGTCAAAAGGAGCCCTCTGAAAGGAGGTATAACGTCAGGAATAGGGATAATTTGAGAAAACCTGATATATATCAAGATACTGATACACGTTCCTCTCGTACCTTTCAGACTTCGTCCCCAAAATCAGAAAGAAGAGTTTGGTTAGAAAACAAGGAAGAACGCGTGAAGTCCAAAGACGATCAACATGTTCAGAAAAACAAGAAACCTCAATTCACCAAAAAGAAGGTAGCAGGTCTAAAAATCAGACATGCCGAGGATCTTGAGGACACAACTCAAGAACGGGGAATGGGCTCAGACAATGTTGGACAGCGCAGGAGAAGTCACCATAGCTCGCAAGAACTTGAAGGATCATCTGGAGACAGTAGACTTGAATGAGTTCATCCAAGTTGAAACTGCAGATACCAGGATTAGTTCTTCACATAAGTCATATGAAGTAACTCTCCGGATGGTGGGAGACATACCAAGAAAAGTGTGAGCAATCTTTTGGGAGCGACTTTCTAAGGGTTATGACATTCTTCTAGCTGAACAAGAATGGCCACCAGAATTTGTCAGGGAGTGCCCACATGGTGTAGACATCATTATGCCAGCCTTCTCCAACCATATTCCAATTCATTTAAAATATACTTATGCCAGGAAATTGGTAGTTGCCCAAGCTCCTGCATTATACAAAAATCATGTAGGATGGGATGAGGATTCTCCTCACCATAAAATCCAGTTAAAACATCAACCGACTGCGCAAAGGCAGTATCCAGTTAAGCAAGAAGCTAAAAAATAGGTCAGGGAGATATCAGATCAACATGAATACCATGGGATGATTGAAACATGCATTATCGTCTAGTTTTGGATTACAGACATCTAAACTCTTGTTGCGAAACATTTGCAGTACAAAATGCACACAGTGCAGCATTAATTAATAACATTGTGCATAAAAAATATAAAACCACATTAGATATTTCTAACTGTTTCTTCTGTCAAAACATTGCACCAGAGAGTAGGTATTTGTCAGCTTTCTCTATAATGGGGACACAGTGTCACTTCTGTTGTCTCCCTCAGGGATTCAAGAATAGTCCTGGGTCATTTTCAGCTAGGGTAACAGTTACTACAAATATATGATGATGAAGCCTTATCATATGTCGATGACATCTAACTAACAGACGATGACTTGGATAGGCACTTGAACAGGGTGAACACCATTATACTGGGCTTCGTCTCTGAAGGATATAAATTTAATTTTAAGAAATCAAGAATTGCCCACCTAAACGTTTGTGAGAAGGAGCCGAAAAGGGGGTGTAGCGGCAATACCGACTGGATTCCCTACCGTCCTAATGAAGACGAAGACGCTGATGTCACAGCTCACGCGATAACAATGCCTCTTTTCCCCGCCCCACAGTACGCCCGACCTGACCCAGAAGGTGTTTCCTCCAGAGGCAGACCTCAACAGACTGATCCGCGGAGTGACCAATTAGGAAGCCCACAACCAGGTCACGAGGGGCAGAAAAACCCGGGAGAAACGGCAACCAGCCTGCCTACTGGAATCCTGCTGACAACACTGGAAGAAGACGCCAAAGGAGCTACAGTCGCCATCGCAGCTCGAGAGGACAGGAAGACTCACCCCTAAGAACCAGAAGATCTGGACGTGTGGACCGAAGACTGGTGGAGCCCGGGGGACACACATTAGCCGCCGCAACTCAGGAGAGTTGTGGCAAACCCTGGTATGTAGCGGAACTGCGGGTACATGTGGGAGGTGGAGTGGGAGCTCGGGGACAGTAGGAGGCTGAGAGAAAAACCCTTCTATGCACTGTTCTTTATTCTGCCACTCTTAGCCCGTTTTGATACCAACTCCTGGCCCTCAGAGCTATAAAGCTACCATTAGATGTTCTAAGCACAGTACTTCATTGGGATAACCTGCGCCTTAAAGGAACCCTCCCTCACATCCCTTAATCTTGCGCACAGTGTGATGACGGATTAGGAGCTCCCCTAGAATAAAACCCGACAGTGACCACTGTTCTTTTCTTTCTTTTGAGTGATTGCAGTACCCCGGAGGCTTCTACCACCGAGTATCAAGGTTCCATGGACCACCTGACACCACTTTTGAAGAAGACCCCCAGAACTTAAGGCTGCCGACTTGTTTTCGAGTTACTCTAATTACCAAACTGTCTGTTCCCAATCCCCTCACTCTCCTTAAGGACTATATAGTTATCATCAATGAATCCACAGTATTCACCCCATCGCACAGTATTCACCTCCTCTCTTCTGTTTCCGACCTTTCCTCCGACAACGTTCTTTTTCTAGGATATGAATTATCAAGTGAAGGCAAAAGCCTGGCAGCAAACTTTTTAGAGAAATGTGTGCTGCTCCAACCTCCAAAAACGCTGAAAAATTTACAGTCAATTCTAGGTTTCCTGAATTTCGGAAGAACATACATTCTAAATTATGCAGAAAGGGTTAAACCTCTCTACGAATTAATCAAACCTGATTTTAAAACAGTTAATAGGTCACAAAAACACACTGAAATTTTGTGTTCACTCCAAACAGACATGTTAGCTACAAAACATTTGCAAACATGCATAAACGTACGCAACTTAGTGATCTGATTCATTCCAGGACAATGCGGATTCACTTACTTAACTTTTAACAAAGGTAAAAAAGTACCAATAGCTTACAAATCCCACTTGTATACACAAGCAGAAATGAAGTTTACTTCAACAGAAAAAATTCTGACAGTGGTTCAGAGAGCCCTAGCACAGGGTAAGCGCATTATGGTCATTACACCTGTACTTGCCTTAGAGGGAGTCACAAAATCGAGCATTCCAAATGCTAAAGCTTTACATCCAAGATGGATACAATGGGTTACTTCTCTTGCTGCAACAGACGTTGAATATGTTTTTGATCCTTATTTGAAAACACAAGCATTTCAACAATATGAACAAGAATGTCTCTGCCGACTGAAATTCTGCATCTAGATCAGTATGAATGTATAATTTATACTGACGGATCAGCTCAACCCGCTGGAGGGGGGTGGGGGGGTGGGGGGGGGTAAACAAGCCTATAGTGCGGCATGCGCAATCGTTAAAGGTTGTTGGCACAATGGCAAATTCAGACCAATGGTCACTAAAACACAATCTCTAGGAGATTGTACAGCTCAGCGAGCTGAACTACAAGCATTCAAGATGGCACTTGAAAACAAGGACCGCAAATTCCCCACACTCATAGTGTGCGATTCGTATTATTGTGTTCAATCTTACAATGAATATTTGCAAAATTGGCGTCAAAACGGTTTCAAAGATGCAAAAGGTGGCACAATCAAGCACAAAATGCTTTGGGAACAAGTAGTTCAGTTACGACAAGGACTACAAAACACTCACGTGATACATATGCTGAGTCATCAACGTGATGGCGTTCACGTTGCATGGTATTTATTGGCTGATGAAGCCGCAAAGGCAGCTGTGCAAATGGCTTCCGTAGCTGCAATCACTCGTTCAAAAACAAAAATATTTACTTATTAATAAAGTTTTATATAGCGCGAACCAGATCCCGAAAGATATCAGAGCACTTTTAATGAGGATCAATTGAATCACAAGTTACATGTTATATTCAAGCATAGTAAGACACAGGCACAGTGACAATGAACAAGAATAGCAGATATTCATGGATACAATCATTACATATATAGCGCTGGCTAGACCCGTAGGTATCAGAGCGCTTTACATTAGGTTGCACAATGTTACGGAAAAGGATAACAATTACACATTACATCAAAAATAAGCAACATATTGAGAGAGAAAAAAGGTGAGACAAGTAGAGCGGGGGAGGGGGAAGTGTGAAGAGGGAGGATGAGGGAAAGGATGGCAGTATAGATGGCAAAATAATGCTAGCTGTCAATGCCACAAGCAAAGGCAGCGGTGCAGCGTTACATTATAAGTTTCCACTCAAATACTCATATATAATTGATACAAACTCCGTTACTTTTGCTCAAAACCCTGCAATAGGGGGTAGAGTGATTCCAAACCGGAAACGTAGAGTAGCTTTGCTATACGAAGCACATTTGGGAGAGGGTCTGATACATCAAGGGATCTCTAAAATGACATTAACTGTTAAATAGACGTACTGGTGGCCAGGAATGAATGCTCACATTCACATGTTTGTCATCGACTGTATAGACGGCAATAGAGATCGCAGCACAGAACGCCGCCAGATACCTGTCTATAGCATAGCCAGACCAGTACAGACACCATTGTTAGACAGCATTAGACTTTCTACATGCAGACGTCCTTGTGGACAAATGCGGACACACAACTATTAAGACAAGGTTCATTTGGATGTGGCCTCAGCGTTCGGCTGACGCTCGAACTGTTATAAAAGATTTTCTGACCACGGTCCTGCGTTTAGCTCTCGAGCTTACAAGGAGGCCATAGCCAATCTGGGCGTTGCATTGAGGTACTCTAGTCCATTCCATTCTGAGGGAAATCCGGTAGTGGAGAGAAAAAAACGGAACATAAAGCAATCTATAACAGCTAGGGTATTCCGCTCGGGTGACGGGTGGGTCAAACATCCAATAAGTATCCAGTGGAGAAGTGTGGCTCACTGGTTAGAGCAGGCAGACCCTGAAGCAGAGGTCAGACCCGGGACCAGGGTTCAATTCCCAACGCGGCAGGGTCGTGAGCTCAAATGTCCATGGACTCGATAATTCTCGCTTCGGTGCCTGACCTAATCATGGGTTCACACTCTGCACCTCTGGGCATTAAGCTTGTTTAATCTCCACAACGGCCCCCCCGCGGCGGGATGCCTGGCTTTCACCTTGGGGATGCCCTGTAGGGGCTATCTCACAGGGAAAAGCCAGGCAAGCGCGGAGATACCCCTTCGGGGGTCGATTCAGGCGCTAAGAAACACAATAATAATAAGAAACACAATAATTTTAGTCTTTACAATCTTCCAAGAAGTTCTCTAGGGGGTAGCACGCCATATAAAGTCCTTTTTGGGACCATAATGTTAGTAGTGGACCTCGATTGTCAGACTTCAGTGGTAGACCAAAAACCTTTTGATCTCAAAGACCGTTTGGCTGTTTTACAGGACTTAAATGAAATAAGAACGAAACAAAGTAACATGTTCCTGAAGCCAACAACCACTGAAGAGAAACAGACCGTCCCAGCAAGGCCTGTCTAGATCCCAAAGCTTGGTGATCTGGTCAGAGAAAAGATCGCGGCCAAGACGGAATTTGGGTCTTCTTACAGACAACCAGTACCTGTCCTAGTCATCCACGGATCAAGAACAGTATTACTGCCGCCCCTTGCTGGTGAAAAGGAGAACAGGTTTGTGTCAATCGACCTGGTCAAAACACATCATGTGGCCAATCATAAGCAGTAGGCAAGAGGTTCAAACTGAGAGACTCATCACCTTTGAAGAATCTGCAGTGTGAAACGAAGGACTAAGCAACAAACAAAGCTATGGAACTTGGACCTCTTGAAACCCAAATAACAGTTCGTCAAGAAACACCTGTCTACAACGAAGTAGCATCTGATTACACAAATGTAACAAGTGATCCTGTGGTTCCAGCGATTTCAACGAATCCTGATTCAATCCCAACAATCGACAGAACTGCCTCTGTCTACTTCATTAACTTTGATACATTTTCCGAGGATCCCCGCGAGCCTGAAACGACGCCAGCAAAAAGAACTTTTAAAGAACAAACAATAGACTTTTTTCATGACCTGGAAAAAACTTATCTGGTTTCACCAAGGATTGAACTTTGGATTGTGTTGGGTGTGCTTTTTCTTCTAATTTGGCTGACTCTAGTAATATATTTGGGAATGCTGATAAATGGGAGATATGTCAAAATGGACACAGCAAGTAAGAACATCAACTCAAGCCACACAATAATCTCATTGTGAACAAAGAGACTTATAATCAGTGAACATCACAGCCGTTCCTATACCAGGGTGTATAGCTTGGGACAGAACTGACTATGACATTTTTGGCCCGTCAGAGCTGTTGAAGATTTTACACCAGTTCAAGATTTCCTTGAATGACTTTGTTTCATCCAGTTCCTTTTCTGATGATTGGGACTTCGAGACTGTTAATAATATGATGTCAGACTTAGAAATGTCTGCAGTACTTACAAATCATGAATATTTAGAAGGTTCATCAGACTATGAACAAATGTATTGTTATAATCATCATGGTCATCATTTCTTGCACAAATCTGCAAATCCTAGAAATGTATTAATGTATAACCAATGGGAACATTGTCCTAAGCCACCAAAGGGTAGCTCAAAAACATTTTTTAGGAAATTTCTGTACTTTTCAAGGTTCAATCCAGAATCATTTTACTCTAAAAATGTAAAAGAAACAGGAATGAAAAGTACGTTGACAAATACCAAACAAATTTATTCTGCAGCCTTTTATGCTCAGCTGTCTACACTAGGTTTCGACTTTTGGAAAGACACCAGTGAGACAAAAACTGTCTGGGGCACAAACGATAAGCAGGTGCAGGGAAAAGAAGCTTTGTTTAAAGTCTGCATCATCCCTGAGAAAATTATGTTTTTGAATGACACTGTCTAAAAGACGTCTTGCCTTGGATTAGCCAAGATAAAAGAAATGAACAAACCGTCTATACCTACACCTACACCTGTTAGTGATAACACTTCAGAGGGGGAGGTCGACGTACATACTATTTTGCAACAGAACAGAACAGATCCAGATTTGAAAAAATGGTTAATCTGGCCCACAGACACAAACAACTGTCAAGATAGATTCCTGAACAAAACACGGGGATTCACATTCACTAGACCAGATCCAAGATATGTTCAGAGACAGCATCCAGGAATAGTAACATCATACAGTGTAGGGAAGCTCTGCCTTGATTGGCTTCATAGATCTACACTTAAGGATGTAAAACAACACTTATCTTTACTTATAGATGGCGCTGATCTTAGGGAATTCTTTCTAGGACCAAGAACACTGCGTCATAACCGTTTTATATATGCCAGTATCTAGGCTGCTTATAATGAAGCATGGAAGATTACGCAAGCCGAGACTGCAGAAAGAATATGAGAAATTGATCGTATTAATTTAGAGAAAACTCTCTCTGTGGTTATCAATGGGTTAACAACTCTGTCGTCCAGGATATATTCTTTGGACAGCATAGTGTCTTCTGCCATAGACATCATGGAACAGGACTTGGTCATATTGCAACATGGTCAGTCACAATTACGTTCTATCATGCTATTAGGCTGGACGTTGCAAAACCTTCGTTCAGGCTATGTGCCTTGACGTTTAATCAATACTACGTCACTGTTTTCAGAATTCAATCTCACTGATAAACAGATCAAATTGGCACAAAAGGGAGCTGACTATACGGTGCTGAGTATGAAAAAATGAAAAGATTGCCATTTGCAGTAGCAGAAAAACCAGCTGTTTAATGGATTATACATGGAACAATCACTCAGCCTGTTACAATTTTCCATTTTCAGTATTGCCTAAAACATATACCAGCAGGCACATATGAAAGGTTGGGTAAAGAATACATCAAGACATCCTGGGAATTACCGTACACAGATGTTGGAGTGGGGGTCGTGAAGTGTTTCTTAGTGGGAAAAACTGTGAAATCGCACTAGGCGGTTCCCTCCTTTGTCAGGGTATAAACTTACACGGAGCCTGTGATGGTTCCTCTAACAACTTATCCTGGCACCTGCAAGGTTCACCAGCTGCAGTGATTGATCCAATTTTTGGACAACTTTCTAATGGAAGTTACCTCAT
This sequence comes from Lissotriton vulgaris, assembly GCF_964263255.1. NCBI lineage: Eukaryota > Metazoa > Chordata > Amphibia > Caudata > Salamandridae > Lissotriton > Lissotriton vulgaris. Next base: position 617,058,952 of record NC_141691.1, on the reverse strand, counting down.
GTTGAACGATCACAGCTGCTGTGGCATGTTGCCAGGAATACCATATCTAGTAATTGTGTAGCCAGGGTCACTTGCTGTATGCAAGTATTGTTTCCTAGAACTAAGACAGACCAGGAGCGCCTTTATGGCCTTCACTGAACATCTCTTCTATACGAATTGATACTTTAGGCAGAATGAAAGCCATTCTTTTGCAAAAAACTGTGCCACTGTCCTTGGCCAAAGAAACCTATGATCTGCAAGTTGCAAGGACCTCTGCCGAGATACATGCCCTCTTTACTACAAATTGCCCTATACATTTCTCAGGAATGTTTAGTCGTATCTTAAACATCTCTGATACGAGCGGTATTGTACATGTATTTAAGACCGTATTTTCTGGACTGTTAGCACCTTTTGAAGCGGTCCTAGGAATTTCTCCAAACTTCGTGCACTCTGTCTTTGGCGGATTGCCTCTCATTTTGGGACTCGCTGCAAGGATACTATTTTTGCTCCTACTGCTGCGATATAGCAAGTCATTTCACCAGTGGCACCCAGTTCTCCATGGAGACAACTCTACTGGCGATGAAATGACGTGAGCGCATCGTCCAGATTTTGGGACTACCTTGTCTAAGAGAATTAAACACCACATGGTTTCTGTCATTCAGACCAAATTGGCAAGATTGCATCTTACCTGTTATACGTTGCCTGCTATGCGGAGAAGAATGTGTGTTGGACACATATCTCACACTCCCATCACTCATGCCAACGGATGTTGATACTTTGCTTGAACCAGTAACGGCCCATGCACTGTGTTTTCCCCAGCGGCTACCAATTCTGTTGACGACATTCATTGAGATCTCACAGATGCAAAATGCTACTGTTGAGGTACGAGAATCGACAGGCACACAGGTACCTTCTCATTCGAACATTGCTAATGCGACCAATACTGACGGCGATGCTTCACATCTATGTGCGGTTGATCTTCTTAACAGAGTAATCCAACTTTCACCTACAATGGTAGATGAGTTTTTTACAGACTTAGAAGATTTGATGTTTTCTCCTACCACAAACATTGACTTTTGATTTGGCACACAGTGTTCTGAGAGACTCTGGATTCGACCTTCATTTTTTCAAAACAAAGTTCTAACTTTGGGACTCTTTTTTTCTATGATTATTAATTTTTCCAAATGTGTATTTTTCGTTTTTGGCACAAAGTAATCTGCTTAAATTAGAACTGTTCATAGACAACTAGAATTCTTTGAAAAACTTCCAGAGACCATATTTGACCTTGTCCTCCTTCCAACAGTTATATGTATTCTGACATGAAATTGTTTTGACACCTTTTCCTTTCTGTATTTACGAGCCATTTCATAAATGTATTTTCGTACTTCATTCCAATAGCATTTTCGAATGTCAACTATATGCTTTGAATGAAACATTGCTTGAATGCGTCCAGCACCAATGCTCGTTTGTGTACAACCAGTACCAATGCATTTTGTATGTATTTTGGGTGGGTTTTAAACACTTGTAGTATAGATAGTTTTTAGATACGTTTATACATGTTTAGAACCTAGTATTTAGTAGAAGTCGTACATAAGAAAGTGGAGTGGGTGTTGTATGGCGTTTAGATTCCGAATGAAATTCCCGATTCATTCCCTTATATAGGTACAAATTGTGTTGCCCTTATATAGGCATAGAAATCAAGCCCTTATTTAGGCATAACCCATGCAGTCCAAATACAGGCATGGCTACTTCCATCCCTTCATCTACGATACAACGATTTCTTGGAAAACTAGACTCTTTAGCCTTTACGGACTTCCCCTTGCTTGAAAATTGATTTCTCCAAGAACTCAGTTATTTTACAATGGACATCTATTCCTTAGGGTTCATTCATGACGTTCATATGCCTGACTTTACGTCAAACATGGCATTCCTAAACACCTTCAAGGTATAAATATAACTTCACTTGCTATGGCAAAGCACGGTGTGGTTCCGTGCAGTTCGACTACCTACTTGCCCAAAGCAGCTTGCGACAGCAAGTGCTGAAGGAAGCAGACTCTCCAGCTGACGCACTGACAAGAAGCTGTCCTCCTCTGCCGAGATTCCAGCTCCAGTGTTTCTGACTCCCCTTGCAGGGTGTTGGGAAATCGAGACCGAGACAGAGATACCAAACCTCCTTCATTCTAAGGTATGGAGCTGATTAGAACCTAGAGAAACCTTTGGCAAATTCTTGGCAAAACTAAACCTATACTAACAACCATACTTATTGTACCTTTTCCCTCGTACTAGACCTAGGTTAGGTACATTGGGGAAGGCATATTTTAGAAGCAGTTGAGTCTTTTAGCCTGTGTTATTTATATAAGTATTTTTATTTGGCTTAGAAACCATACAATGCTATTACAGTAATATTTTATATTACTGTTCACGCTGTACGCATTATACTTTGCATTTTGTCTAACGATTGTAGCAGTTCACCTGTCTTGCATGAGACAGAATACTGTTCAATAAAACCTTTTATTGAAACACCCGTCTCTCTATTTCTGTGTACCCTCTGTAGAAACGAAGCATGCACGTAAAATAGTTATCTATTGTTTCCACGACTCTGAAGATATGTTCTTATTCTTGGGGAAACAAAGTTGTCATGTTTATGCGATGTCAGAAACGAATCCCTTCTTGTGTATTTGAGAAAGTTTCTAGTGACCTCTGAGCTAGCTGGCACTCACTATTAAGTTCAGTATATTCGATAGAGACCTACTGACCTAAGTCCTACTTCATATCTATAGGATATATTATTCCAATGCACAGAGCCTATTGGGAATATAGGAACTACATTACAATGTGCGCAGTCAGTCTACTCATATATTGATTCTTTAGTGGACTTATAGAGCTTTTGAATTTTAAAGCTTCTTTTTTACATATAGCATCTTTTTAGATGTTTTTAGACACTCGCTTTATGACAATGTTTTCATGCTTTTTTAGCAGGCTTATTTTAGCATTAGTTGACCATGTCGACCTAAAGATGAGGAGTGGGTGTTATATTTCCTAACCTAGGTAGCAAAATGACCTTTTACCTACATTTGTCCTACCTCGCTCTGCATAACGGTCTAGCACTGACCTTTTACCCTGTTAGGTTCTGAATAAATGTCGAATGGTTTCTTTGAAACTAGCCTAATTTTTTATGCACGAGGAATCTAAGCATCATACCTAATATCTAATATCTATACCCTTGCATATGAGGTACATAACAGGATTAACATACCTCTACAAAAGTAATTGCTATCTTCATCCTAGAGCGACAGGGCTACTTTGCATGATTACAATTATGATTTAGGTTAATCTACATAATCGTTCTCACAACATATAGATGGTGGTAGAAGCCCCTTTTTGGTATAAAAGAACTGCCCCTTCACTAGGTAACTTGAGGAGACACTTCTACGCAGACACTGACACAGAGGTCCCTGCACGCTAAGGCTTTAAAACGCAGCGGTCTGAAATCCCTTGCGGGGTGTCCAACTCGTGACCAAGAAGGCGTCCTTCATTCTCTCCCATAAGATAATGGGGTTGGCTCTTTCCTAGGGGATTCTTGGCTTCATTGAGTACATTGAGTTACACTTAGGAAGGGTATGCATAGTAGGAGTACGCTCGGATTACTGTTTTTATATATGCCTGCATACATTTGTTGCTTATGAAGATGGCAGAAATGTATCCAATGTTTACTCAGTTGTTGCTTGTAATCTCTTGCATTTGTGTCTGTCTATTGATTTTCGCAGCTAACATATTTTTTACATGAATGACTGTGGTTCAATAAATACTTATTGAAAATGTCCCCTACGTTTATTCTGTGTATCTTTCTGAGACTAAGTGAGCACGATTGAGCGAAAAGTACTGTACTGTTTCAACAAACCCTGAAGGGTCAAGGGTTGTCATGTTTAATGGTTGCCAGAAACTATTCGATCCTTGGTAGGGTTCGGGGGCTTATTGTGGCACTGTGAGCTAGCCGGTCTATAGGCTGACATTTCCTGTGGGGGTGTCCGGATTCAGTCTAGACATCAATCCCTTAGTTTATGTTGTCCAACAAACGTGCAGATTCTATGAATTTTTAGAAACTACACAAGAAGGAGAAATGTTACCCCTTTTTAGACTGTCTGGGAACCATCCCTGATCCAATGACCAGTTAACAATATGGGGAAATTAATTTTGGCTAGGGAATTACTGTGGCTCACTATTAACATCAGCCTAGCTTGTTAGTTCATTTAAATACGTGACATAAAAATACTTAAAATGAAATATAAAATTATGCTATTGAATGGATGGATAATGTACTGGACATTTTGGTGAAAGGCTGGATGGGAGAAAGTAAAGCTTAAGCACGGTGGCTATGGGTGAATTAGAATGAAAGGATGAATGAATATTTGGCTTGTTTGGATGAATAAGCACAGCAGCTCTTCTTCTTATGAGGAGCATGCTACTCACCTACTTTGCTTACTTAGTTTATGTAGGGTAATCAATATCATTCAAAGCTATGGTTCTAAGTTGGGTTTATTTATTTGTATTCTTTGTTCTATTCCCTTGACTTTCTGTATTTGTTAAGTGAGCCAGATCTATCCTACCTATCATTCATCATCCCCGATCCCTGCCCTGGCATTTTTGTCAACTATGACCGAAGTGCAGTATGGGTCATTCAATTTGGGACTGCAGTGTTGGCTGTCTAATGTGCGTCTGCTTCAGTTAATGTGGCATTTTCATTGTTTTTACTGCATTGCAAACTGAACACACAATGTGTTGTCACCCACTCAGTCACCTCTCAAAACTTCACTCCTTTATTTTTTCATTAGGTTCTTCTATACCAGCCTACCAAATTGGAAAATCCATTCTTGGCATGTGCCACATTTAATGGAATACCCATGTGAAGTGATTACAGAATATATTTCATGGTTTCCCATAACAGATTTAATTTACACTTTAATTGTACCATGACTGATTAAGCTGAAGATGATAAATCGAATATCAGTGTAGTGGCCCCTCTATTATGTATTGAAAAAAGCTCTACCGTACCTGTGTAATCCCTCTATCCTACCCCCATTAGTAGAGAAAATAAAGTTTCCTTTCCTTGGTTACTGCCCCAAAAATTAATTTGTTGGAAATACTTGGTGGTGGACGAGGCCACAGAGTAAAGGGGGAGTAAGTACATGTTTTCATGTCAAGTTTGGCAGATGGCATACACAGTGACGAATGTGCCAAATGAAATCTAAATAGCCCATTCCTTTACCTATAATGCAGTCCATCCCTTCATTTTCCTCAAAGTCTTCTTACAGCAGACAGGATAATATATTCATATCTGCATTTCATACATGAGGTCTATGATTGACTTAGTATCTTATTGATTTTTTATCTGCCTTTTTGGAGACAGGGTAGAAAGGGAAATGCATTTGGGGAAGAGCAGGGCCATTGGAATTAAAAATAGATAATTGTCAACTACAGCTGGAGACAGTGGCAAACTACTGGAAGCGCTGGCTAGCAATGAGCATAGCTTCATTATTTAAGCACCACACACAACTTTTACCCCACATAGTGCATAATGCCTTACTAATTAATAAGTCATTTATTTTTCAACACAAAGTGACCGACTCTGCTTATAGTTACTTGAAAAGCCTTTCGAAGAAAAAAGTAATCAAATCAGTTTTTTTTATACTGTGATGTTATTCTCTGCTTGTTGATACTTGTCTGCCACACAGTCATGCTTTTTTATGTTTGGCAAAATGTTTGGGTAAAACATCAAATTGGCCTTGTGAGTTTCCTAATCATAATCACATCAAATAAATTCCAATAGCCCTAGGGGACAAGCAATGTACTGCTACCATGCAACCCAGTACTTTAAAACAATTGTTTGCACAATGTGTCTTTTTTGTTTTTCTTAATAAAGCTGATCCTTCCGGTCCAGCCTTACCAACAACCAGGCAGGAGATAGCGGACCATTTGCAGCAGCAGAGGCTGGAGCATATCCAGCTGGAATACCGGTGGCTGGTGGTCCTGGAAGAGGAGGAGGAAATTAAAGTACAACAGCCGGGCCCCAATGCAGCCAGTCCCCCTCAGTCCCGGCCATCCCATCGCTGGCACCGCCACTAGCCAACTCCTGCCACCCCCACCACATTGGCAACATCATTCGGCAGCCGTGGGACATCATCAAAGGCCAGCTCACCATGATGGAGCAGAGCCTGGACCAGCTCTTGACTGACATCCATAATGCCCTAGTCTAGCCCTTTGTTTTTTTTTTTTTTTGGTGGGAGGGATTTGTTTTTTGTTGGGGCTAGGTGGAGAGGGTGGGAATGGCGTTGAGACTGGAGAAGGGTTTTCTTGGACATTTAGGGTTTTGGGACTTGGGTCAGTTTTGTTTGGGGAGAAGGTTGGGCATGTTGTTTGGGTGGAGAGGGTGGGTTTCTTTGTAAATAAGTAAAGGGGAAAACTATTTTTTAAATCTAAATGTATGCCTGAAGTAGTTTATTTTACTTTTACTCTGCACTGTAGTTTTACACAGCCTTTTCATGTGCGTGTAACTTAAGAGAGAGTGTAGCACTTAGTTATAGAGTCTAGGCTTATACTTCTCTAACTATCTTGACCATTATAGAGAATGCTGCCATGATGGCCTATATTGTGTACAACTCTCTAGATAAAAAATGGTAGTAGTTAATTTATTTCTTATTAAGTTAAATTTCATCCATACTAGTTGTCTTACCTGAATATACATGCATCAATAACAGGGGGTGCATCATAACTTCACAAGCGAGCTCTCAATTCAAGTTCCACCCAGGTGAGCTTCGACTGTATGATTGATCTGAATGATTGATTTATTATACATCGTAGGCAACTAAATGGAAGTAGAAAGATTGAGTAAGTGGGTTATATATTAAATATTTATGAAGAATTGACACCACCTGAGTACTACGTGATGACACAATGAGAATGCCTTATTGTGCTAAAATAGAAAAAATAGCAATGCTAATAAGATTTGGCTCATGTGAAGCTAGCAGTATTATTTGTAAAAATCCTCAAGTTAGAAAAAATAGACTTAAAGTCTGGAGTGGACAAGCTTAGGTTAGGCGTTTATGGTTAGGCAACACAAAGCCTGAATGATGATGCTGACGACTGATGTTTTTCATTCTAGATCTAAAAAAAATATGGATCATTTTTAATGTGCGAGTGGTATTGGGCTAGTGTGGGCTACTGTTTAGAAGATTCTACAGTATGTTGATGTTTCTTTCACCACTTCTGCCCCACCAAGTGTGTGATCCATTGATGGAGTAATTTAAGCCACATCTCAATAAATTACACAACTTGGGGGGAAGAGGATTAGAGGTTTGATAATGGATGGGTAATGGGATTTGGGGAAAGGTTTGACAAAGACAAAGACTACAACACAAGGCAAACATTCATCTGAGCAATACACAGAAGAACATCATTTGCCATCAATCTGTTGTTAGAAGGAAACAAAGAAATGCGTATGACAGATTACAGATAAATGCATTGCAAACAGTCCTTCTGCCCCTGAGACCCAACTAAATGTTCTGTCTTCTAGGTTGGAGGGTGTACCCACCCACCCACGTCTCTTAGTTAATATGATTGCTGAAAGAAAAATTATACTGTGTTGCAAAATTGGGTGGTGCATCTGATTTCTCCTCAGGAATGTCTACTCTTTGGGGCCTGTCTGCACTGGTCCGTTAGGCAAGCAGGAGTGTTGTTGAGGTCAGCTAGCTTTCACCTTTCGTTTGTGAAAGAGACTAGAAGAAGGCCTGCGGATTGTAAAAAAGAAACTCAGAGGCCAAGTCCAACACACACAGAGACAGACACACACACACACACAGACACACACACAGCAGCATTTCACAAACGCACCTCTCTCTATTCCACATAGCTGAGTACTAGGCCTCAGACTCTTGGTTTACCTTTGAACTGAAGTCGATACTCAATACCTTCTTGCTTCTAGCTGTTGATGCGGTAGTCCTGCAGCTCCCGCCCTGAGTTCTTCCATGATACTCCTCCTGACTCAGAGTAACGCCGTCCCAGATCAGTCATGATCATCATCATGAATCACAATGACCAAAGTAAGATAGACGTGGAGAGCACTGCTGTTGATGAACAGGTATTGCAGTATTTTGCATAGCTTTTTGTTTGTTAACTAAAGTTACAGTTCTTATCTATGAAGAATCTGAAAAAAGGAGTACACCCTGCAATTAAATCTGGCTAAGTATGAAAAGGCTGATCACCTACAGGGAAAAAAATGAGCGTCCATCACTCAAGCCCTAAACAATGCAAATCGATAATCATCTCAACAAATGTCCAATATTACAGCTCAAAACACCCTCCCTCACTGTCTGCCACCACTTGAATCATCAATCAACTTAAATCATCACTCACGCAATCAGTCATTCACGTTGCAATGGCTGAAGTTACTCATCCAATCCAAGCATGCGTAGTTCAGGTATTAGGTATTCAATCATCTTTGATGCAGGCAACACATTGGAATTTGGTATTGTCAGGTAGTTTTGTAGATTATAAATAATTTTATGGGGCACCCATTCTAGTGCTAAGTGATGCAAAAAGGGATAGGCATTAGGCCAGTCAGTCTATTAGCTTTATTAGTTACTTTTCGGTAACATAAAAGTACAGTTTGCAATAAAAAGCAGGGATAGGCATTAGGCATGTGAAGGGGCAGGCACTGCTCCAATGTCATGAAGGATTTGTGGCGTCCTCTTCAATGCAAGTTGGTCCACCTGCAATCGGGTTATATATATGTGACTAATAAAAAAGATGAGGCAGCATAAATCGGACCCAAAAATAATAAAGTTCCAATAGATATTTTATGTTGTTTTTTTGCAAAGAAAAAACTAAGTTCAATAAGTAAAAAAAATAAATGTCTATAGCATTTAAACGGGGAGGTAAAACTGCGCCAACATTAAAGTGCTTGTTAAATAGCTTAACGTATTGCAACATAAACAGTGATTTGTATGCCAGCACATTGCCCAGATCATCTCGCCAAAGAGACATCTGGGGCCCTATAAAAAGATATACAATGGCGCTTCACTCGCAATACGTCTCACAGTTAGAACAAGGGTTGGTCCCTGTGGGCGTGGGCAAAACTGATATCAAATCAACGCTAGCTGCCACTACTACAACTGTTAACTGAAGATAAATATATGTATCGCTTGATCCAATTCAAGGCTGATTTGTAATTCGACAGTTCGGATGGGTGGTCATATCAAAACAAAATCAAAACCAAATTGCTTTATTCGATTTAACAATAAATAAATCATAAAAGCGACAAATATATATACAGCATTTCAGTGTAAGTAACAACCAGACTTTTAAAAACGTTAAAATATTATTAAATTGGTACATTTGTCGATCTAAAGCATTTTGCTTTTATAAATTAACAGGTCATAAAATTCTGTTTCTTCAGAATACTTAAAAAAAACCAATCATAATCATAATACATTTTCCATTTTCCAATTGCTGCAAGCTTAAGTACGCTGGTCGCCAATGCCGCCAGAAACCAAGTATTGTTTAATCCATCTTGGGTGGTCATATCAGAATTAGCCCTTTTGTTTCCAATTTGCTTACCATGTATAAAATGCATGGAACTGGTGATTTGCTTCTTTTTTTTACCATTGTTCAAAAAGGATTACTGCATGGTGTTATTGATATCAATGGAAACATTGGAACTTACATGAAATTGGTAAATACAGTTGAAAAAAAGGATCTATGGGGACACTGGTGTTCCTAGTCCAGGAAGTAGACTTCGTCCTCAAAATCAGGTGGTTCACATAGAACTTGGTCATCTAACACATTTCATTCAATTTCGGGCCAATCACCCTCCTCCTCCTCCTGTACTGCTGTTTCAGGAATGGTGTAATTGTGTGGATTAAAATGTTGGTTTATTTGGATCATAGTCAATCTCTCCACATATTGAGGTGAGAGACACATCCTTCTCACTATGAAAACCTCAGCAGCTGCACTGAACATACATTCAGTAGAGACACTGATTACAGGAAAAGCCAGATACTTTATTGCCAGCCAGCTGAGCTCTGGCCATGAAAGCATCTTCCCATACCAATACACCAATGGATTTTGATCCACATAGACCTCTTCTAGATCATCCAGATACTCCTGGAACATAGTGTGGATCGTCATTGGTGCTGCCACTTACTCAAACTGTTTTGCCATCGCCTCTGCACTGGACTTGAGCCCTGTCAATTGAAACCAATACAATGCAGTGGGTGGGTCCGGGTCTTCTGTTGCTGTTGTTGCTGGTGTTCTGGTTGATGGTGTTGTTGGCTGCTGTGAGACAAGACTGGCCTCTCTGGAAGTTAAAGTCACCCCCCCCGGCCCCAGAACTGCAGGGAAGGACTCGAAGTTCCAGCCATTCCTCTTCCTAGTCTCTGGCTTGCTCTACAATCCACCTCTTGTATTTTAAAACATCCCCTTCAGAAAAAGGAATTAAAGTGGACAGAATTTTTGGAACCGTGGATAAAGTAGTGTGGCACAGATGTACTCTTTGTACTCGATGATGTAATGTTGCAGCCTTATATTAGAATCTAATTGAAGGACCAAGCCATGCCCTTCTGTGCTTTCATTCACACCTGTGGGGGCGAACCTTTCAGACACCTTCTTTACTTGGTCTTGTAGGAGATGCAACAATGGGGTAGCTTGCCCTCTGGTTGTGAGATCTCACTTGGGTTTACTGCAGGGACGGCATGGATAATCACAAGGCTAGGCCCCAACTTTCCTCACCCACCTCCTTCGCCCAACTTAGTCAAAGCAAATGAGGGAAAATGGGGAAGAAGGGAAACAAAACAAGGGAAGGAAGACGAGGTAGGCATCCGCTGGATCTTCTGAGAGAGAGGGTCTCCTAGAATCCTAAAAGAGAAAGCACAAGGTGAGTTCTAGGTGTTCACACCAGCAAGCTAGCTGAATACCCCACTTCTTTTTAAGGGATACCTTGAATGGAAGAAACTATCATGCACAAAGAGACAGCTCCTAGGGACGCCAGAATGCCCTGCTACCTAGAAGGATGGACAAGGTTCAATTAAGTAATAGGACTGCAGCAGTTAGCATATGACACTAAGAAGACAAAATAGCGAGTACTATCCTTGATTAAAATCACCGTAGGTATGGAAGACCCCAAGTAAGACTAAAATACATCCGTACTCCTATATGCAGGGAAAAACCAAAAAACGAATTTCCCTTCGCAGGAGGAGGTACGGGGACATACGATAAAAAATAAAAATAAACAGAGGTCTAATTATGCAAACAACAATAATGAATATATGGACTCCTTTATAATGCCAATATCTCTTCCTTTCTTTTATAGAGTCTGGAAAACACAAGAATCGCCAGAAATGCTGCAGAGGGACGCAAGACCATCAGATAAGTACTACTCCAAAACAAAGTTTTTGAAATACAAAAAGAAAAAAACAAATCAAAGATATTAATGCTTTAAAGCCCTATGATGTTTCCTATGTCTAACAGGACCAGACTGCCAGGGTTAACACCAGTAACTATGGGACAACATCAAAGAAGAGCAGCAAGCTCCGAAAGACACGAGGACCCAAGAATAGAAGAGCCCTTCTGAGACCGAAAGCAGGCAGACGACCAACACAGAGATCAAAGGTTCAGGCCAGCAGCAGGTAAGTGTAGTCAGGAAATGCAGCGGCAGGCCAGGCGGGATCCAAACTGGAATGCGAAGCTCGTTTCCAGCATGGATCCCGTCTGCCGGCAGGGAATGGCGGGCGGGGCTCTCTGTTCCTTGTGGGAGCTCGGGCGCTGTTAAATGCCCCGCATGCCAGAGAGCCCGACACTGGTACTGTCCTCCTTGCTAACTTCCTGTGTGAAAACCTCAAAAGGGTCATAGCTTTCTCAACTGTGTCACTTTCTCTTTCAATGATATAGTCATTGATCTATTTGTACTGCTCAAACAGATGTTGCAACATGTAAAAGGTAGAGTTCTAACATGTTGGCACCTCCTGTATCAGGGCTTTAACTGGTGCTCGATGTATGCTGAATAATCTTCAGCTGCTTCTGGGCTTTAAAAGAATGGCTGAAATGAGTGTAGATTCTTCTGCTGACTATGTGTTCCTTTTTGAGGAAGTCTTGCACCACCAGGTTGATACATTGGGCCTGAAAAGCCTCCGTCTGGCATGGCCTTGACTTTGTTAATGCCATTGTCCATGGCAACAAGTCCAATTTTAAGATCTCGGGTCGCAGCCATTCATACATCTTGCTGTTAAATTCCTTCTAGATGTTTACAGCTGTATGTGTTTTCTCCATCACAAACATTGTCACTGTTGCATGCTGCCAAACGTTCTTAAAACTTTCTTCAGGGCCAAGAACTGAAGATCTATTTTGCTTTACCTCTGCAAAAGGGATCCAGTGTGCAGCGATGCATATGTAATCAGTATCCTGACAACTGTTCCACAGTTCTGTTGTCAGGTGGATGATGTGAACAACACTTTGCTGCAAAGCTTGTCCAACCAACTGCAGCACATCGTGACACAGCATTGGAACAGCCACCCTGGCAAAATAGGTCCTACTTAGTACCTTCCATTTTGGGCAGAGTGCTGCCACAAATTCTAAGAATCCCTCTCCTTCAATAAAAAAGGGAGGAGGTCCAGCGCTAACATTTTTGCCAGCTTCCCATTTTAGAAACGTACAGATGGGTGGTTTCACTTGTAGGGTCCATCTTGCCTCCTGCCAAAAAGCCCTTAATAGAAGCCTGAATGTTCTTCTTTTCTTGGGGCACTGACAAAGGTATCTTTTGAGAAGTAGATGCACGTGGTAGACTCAATGTGCTTAGTGGTGGTGGGGCAGTTACTGTATGCTGTGGTGCTTCCATCTCACACAGAGTCTTCTTATGCCAGTGTGAAGTTGCTGAGATGGGTGAATCTGCAGGCACACTGCTTAGGACAGGGCTGCTTTGCGTGAAGATGCCACCCTCTTCTTCCTCATCATCACCTTCTACCATGCTTGGACTTGTAGCTGATGTTCCCTGGCTCTCACCACCACCACAACCACGTTCAGCAAGTTCTTTTAAGTTGCTCCTCCCGCTTGATTGTGTGGTATTTTTTGATATGGGTCCTCTGCCCTCCAGTACCATAATGTGTACCAGGCTTATCTCGACAAACATTTGTGTGGCAAATGGCGCATACTGCAATGTGCTCCCCCTTTGCTAATGTAAAAAAGCCTCAAACTGTGTAGGAGTAGTTTTTTACTGGGCCACTGCCAATGCCTGAAGAAGAACTGGAGGTAGGTGGGCATATCATCGATTGCCTCTCTGCTTCTTCTGAGGCAGGGATTGGCGCAGATCTCAGCTGAGGCTTTGAAAATAAAGGAGCTGGTGGTGATGCTACCTGTGCCACATATTCGTAGGTGAATGAATAGTAATGCCAGATTCCTCTGTGTCACTTTCGACCAGGACTACCTCGTCAACCACCTCTTCATCCCCTTCCATAAGTCTAAGTCTTTCTGCAACTCTTCTTTTCTCTTGCCTCTCCTGTTGTCTCCTGGTCTCTGTTGGGATCCACTCCATGTCCCTATCTTCATCATCAGAAGTGGTGCTTCGAGAAGATGGTGCAGTAGTATCCTTCCTTTTCCTTGATGGAGCAAATGATTCTGCAAGAGGAGGTTCAACTTCTTTCTTGGAAGGAAGCAAAACCTCCTGTTCGGCTCCAACATCAGACAAGTGTACTAATGCTGGCTGTGGCTGCTGTCCACTTTGCTGTGTTTCCTGAAACAATTGCGTACTACTTTGCAAAAGGTCACAAATCCAATTCAACATCACTAATGGTCAGCATCGACATAATTGCACTGGCTGCCTCACAGACAGACATGGTCCTGGGCTTAGGTTGGGGGGGTGTTGCTGTTGAAGTAGGAGTGCTGCTCTCAGCATGCTCGCCAGAGGCTGGTGCAGTAGACACAACTTACCTGGAAAAGGTTGCGGTCGGCACACCAGTTGTGAAAATCTGCTTCTTCTGCTCCCCACTAGCCACTTTCTTGACAGCACCTTTCTTTGGGGCCATCTTGGAACTGTCCGTTGGCAGTGGCACTTAGCTTCACAACAAGCTAAAGAAATGCAGGCCTATGGCAAAAGCATACTGGCTGGCTACACAAAATGGGGCCAGCCACATGGTCAGAACAACAACAACCAACAAGAAGGCATGGCCACAAACAAAGACGACATGCAGGCCTATGGAGAAAGCACACTGGCTGGCTACACAAAATGGCCACAAGGTCACAACAACAAGCAGGAGGCCTGGAAAACAAAGAATACATGCAGGCCTAGGGTGGACACTGACTATACAAAATGGCCACTGGCCGCATGGCATGGGAAAAAGATAATGGCGAATAGTGGCCTTTGGCAAACACACACACACTGGCCAGACGAAAAAAAAAGTATGGTAACACAGAGAATACAGCATTAATTCAGTGATGCCTAAAATGAAAATGAACATGGCAAAAAATGCTTAAAACAACACACATCCTCCAAAGCCATAACCCCACCTATACACTGTTGGCAGGGGAAAAAGTGAAATACCACTGAAAAAAACACATTTTGTATTTTAATCCAATGTCATCCATGGCCTGAATGATGTTTCAATTTAACAGACACCACAGAAACCGTTGTTTCAAGCACCCATAAATAGTCAGGGCCTATTGGCTGGAGGGCCCATTGGCAGACTAAGGCACCCAGTGAATTAAATCAATTTTACAAATTTATAAAAAAATTAGGAGAAATGTAGTAAACTGTGCAATAATTTTTCCTTCACAAAAGAAGAAAAATAATTAAATGCAAAAAAAACAAGGCCCCTACTAAAACTGCAAGCCACCTACCACAATACATTTTAAAAATCGAATAAAAGTATAAATAAATCCAGGTGCATGACCTAATCAAACAAGCAACACCCTTATACACCAATTTTTCAACTTACTTGTAAAATCTCAAAAACAAAGTCCTTAAATCCAATGGTGTATATGAAGCAGATAAGGAGGGTGATCCTTCCAGCTCCATATCCTAAAGAAAAGTGACCATGAGAGGGACAAAGCACTGGGAGGAGCCTTCTGGACAGGAACAGGAAGTTGTAGTCTCTGGGGCACTTGGATTCTTGCACAAAAAACCAACTCCAACAGCCAGTTTTAGAAGAAAATCCTCTCCAAATACATCTCAGCTACATTACCAAGCAGAAAAGCTGCTCGACCACTCCATTTGCGATCGGCACTAAGGATGCTAGATTGGCGCCGTTGCGGCCAGGAGCTGTGCAAGTGAGTGCGAGTCGTGCAGGAGCTCACTAGCGGTGTAAGAAGTCTTGCACATGCTAGCAAGCGACCCAAGACTCTTGGTGCACACATGTAAACACTGCATAACCGTATAGAGGGATACAAATATTTGTGGTTCTGAAGAAGGTAGTTCTTTTCTGTCAATCCACCAAACGCGTCGATGATCTCTTTTCTGTTAAATTTGAGGAACAATGAGCCACGTGCTAAAAAATGCTCAGATAACATACCTTTTCTATTGATTCTACTCAAATTAACAACATTCTAATGTCAAATGTATATATCTTATGTGATGTCTCGCTTGATATAGTGTTTTTGTGATATTTTGTGCAATTTATTTTATTATTGGATTTTTAAACTTTTTTCTAAAAAAAGCACGTGCATTTTATATAAATTGTATAAACGTTTTTACTTGGAGTGATATATTAAATACAAATTTTTAAAAATTGTCTTTTGGGTCCCTCTTAAGACGGGTGTGGAGGCATGTATGAGCCCGAAAGAGCTGTGGAATATTTGAATAGAATGAATTGATTTCTCCAAGGGATTTTTTTATTGTTGACAATTAAGTTGTACATGGAACCCTGTCTCTTGGAGTAGCAGGGCCCCTCTCTTTTATATTGAGCTTGGGGTTGAGAGCCAAACGAAAACGGTAACAAGCGAACGTAAAAAACCCCTTCTTAGCGCCCAAATGGCAAAATTCTGGAATTCTGCGTTCCTCCGCGAAGCCCGGAGTGCCCGAATTCTGCAATCTCAGCGAACAAGGTGGAGTTTACCGCCCAGGCTTATTCCATTGTTAATTTGACTTTGAGAGGATTATAATCTGGTACGTCACTCAGATCATGTCAATAATTATCTATAGAATGATGCAGCTAGAGGTACCTAAAAATTGAAAATTATGAAGCTGGAACTCTTCCGGTAATTATTAAAAAATAAAAAAAATACAATCATAGTCCTATACTTTGCCCAGATCAGAGATGCTGATAAAGCCCCACTTCTGGAAGCCCACCAGTCAGGTGACATGCTGTAATTGGATTCTGCCCCAAAGGGGCTTTTGTGCGGGAGGTTTGCCTAGTCACCCAATGTGAGTAAGGGATGCTAGTCGAAACAGAAAAGGAAGTATGGTGACATGAGCGAGTGAGTGTGTAGTGGGACCCCCAATAATAACATGAATGTCGTCTGCCCTTAGCACGCAGAACTGAGAGTCAAGTTTTTCCAATAATTACCTAGATATAACACCTGATGCGACACCCAGTCTGCAGCATGTGTTCCCTTATCAATATGTTGGGCCATCCAGAAACATCCCTAGATAATTCAATATAGAGGTGTAGTCGGAATTGGCACCCACTCGTCTCTCATTTTCTTAAAGATATTTCTAGGACCCTTTCTCTGGCATCCGTAATCTATGTACCACATTACTGAAATTATGTAACAGGTTTTCGTCCCTGATAATGTTTAGTATTTAGGGACCACCACTCGACTCCCTAGGTAGGAAGGTCCTCCGTCCCAGATTATTCTGCAAGATACAGTCTGAAACGATCTTGACTATTGCCGGCAATCAGAGAAAATGATGTAGCTTGCCTGACAATGATAAGAGCTAAGTACCTGAGGGAGGCTGCTAAGGCAGTGTGTTTGCCTTTCGCAGGGAACGCTTCCCCCACTGGTCCTCCAATAACAACAGCCTTAGCTGTGTACAAGGTATGCAGTGTGCCACTTCTACCTAAGAAACTCTAGACTGTAAGCTACTCTACTACATGCTGGTCTAGGGCAGCTCATAGAAGTAGGTTTCAAGGTGTTAGGCTTTTATGATTTAAATCTTATTGGATTTTAAGACAAATGACAAAACAAAAAGCATGACCCCCTGCTCCCAAAATTCTCATATTACAGACAACAGGTATTGTAGATAGTGGTAGTACTGTAGTAGATGCATGAAGCGGGTCTGGTAAAGCCGGTGATAGACGGCGTTGAGAGAAGCAAAACAACTAAAGGAACCCAACAATCCCACCCGCCACCCCTACCCCTCGTCCACCAAATGGGATACAATAAGAGGGTTAAAAGAAAAAGGGAAGGATGGGACAGAGTACCTCGTGAGTCATCGCAGTCTGCCAAACCCACGCGAGGAGCTCGCCTGTGGTATTTGTGTATCCGTCAGGCACAAGAGTCGTAAATATCTAGGGCATGTCAGTTCCCTGAACTCTGATGTGAGTAGCGTCAGGAAAGGGCGTCCCAGTTCAGGGAACTCAGAACTCCTACCTGCCAGAGTGAGAGTCAGTCTTTCCATCCCCAACACTGTCCAAAGTCTCTGCAGCCATCCGGAGTATGGGGGAGGCTGGGGGGAGCGCCAGTGTGCAAGTATATTCTGGGTAGCAGCTCCCAGGGCGATTGCGATAAGGCGACCTTTTCGAGACATAGCTGGGTACATAAGCGGGTTGGGTAAGCCCAGGAGGATACAGGCCGGGAAGCTTGGAAGTTGTGTGTCTAGGTGAGTGTCTATGTCGTCTAAAATGTGGGACGAGTACGGTTGGATTCGGCTGCAGCCCCATAGGAGATGTTCCAATGTGCCCACCTCCCCACATTCTCTCCAACACAGGGGGCTCTGGCGGGGGTCGAAATGGTGGAGGCGTTCTGGGGTGTAATACCAGTAAGTTACTACTTTGGTCAGTGTCTCGGTAAGGCCTGCGTGATATGCAAAGTGTCTGGCTCTATAATAAATACTATCCCCTTCCTTATGAGTGAGAGTGCGGCCTAGGTCCCTCTCCCAACGCGCTCGCCCTGCGTTATATGTGTGTACTGTGGTGAGCAGTAGATGCTTGTAGAGATCTGAAATGAGTTTCTTGTCGCTGGACCGAGTGACAAGCTACTTCTCATATGCAGTTAATAATCACTGAGCACCAGGCCTGACTTGTGGTTGGAGAGCCCAATGTCTTAGTTGCAGATAGAACAGCCTCACTCTTTCGGGGATACCGTAATCCGTCCAGAGACGTGGAAATGGGATAATTCCTTCAAGGTAAAATAAGTGACCCAACGCTCTGAAAGGGGTGGGGCGCCAGTATGTGAAGGCCTTGGCAACAGTACCGGGGTGGAACTCTGGGTTATTAAATAGTGGCGTGAGTGGGGAAGGGAACGACGTCAGCTCAAGGGCAATCGCTGTGCGATCTCAGGCTTCCATCGTGGTGCTCGTAATGTAAGAGGCATATAGGTTAGATGGTCTGCGTGCTTTGTTAAGGAAGGGGATACCCTGTAGAGGCATACCAGTAACTTCTTGGTCCTGAAACAGCAAATGTTTCTCGGATTCGAGACGGCTCTACTCTACTAAGTAGCAGAGCTGAGAGGCATAAAAGTAGAGCTGCAGATCAGGGACCCCAACGCCGCCCTGCTCAGGAGGCAAAATTGCTATGGCGTGCTTAAACCTGGGTTTACAGCCCTGCCAGATGAATAGCGCCAAGTCTGATTGGGTTTGCTGGATACAGCCTGCAGGGGGAGCGTCTGGAAAGGATAAAGGATCTGAGGGAATATAGTCATCTTGGTGGCTGCTATTCTGCCCAGCCAGGAGAGTGTGTGGTGTTTCTATTGGTCGAGCTCCTTACGGATGTGGATACGAAGCCTCTCATAATTGGCAGCGAAGGTGGCAGGGATGGTAGCACCTAATTGCACTCCCAGGTATGGAATGGTAGAAGTGGACCACTGTATCGGGTGTTCGTCGCGAATGTGAGCCAGAGTGTCCGATGCGAGTGAGATGTTGAGGGCAGTAGATTTATCCATATTAATCTTGAACTCGGAAGCCCGCGCAAAGCTATGGAGCTCAACGAAGAGAGCCCTCAGGGATTGGATCGGGTTGGAGAGGAAAAGCAGAATATCATCTGCGTATAGGCTGATGGTGTGGATATCACCACCAAATTTAATCCCGGCTATCAGGGGTGTTGCCGGATTCGTCGCTCCAGCGGCTCTGTGTAAAGCGTGAAGAGGAGGGGAGAGAGGGGACATCTCTGCTTATTGGGAATCGGGACAACGTTTGGCCGTTCACCCGAACCGTCGCATTAGGTGAGCAATACCAGTTTAGTATTCGTGTATGCCGTTTGTCCCCAAAACCAAAATTTCAACAGGACTTGCTCCAGATAGGGCCAGTGTACCCTGTCGAAGGCCTTCTCCGCGTCTATGGCCAGGAGCATATACTATCCTGGAGTGCGAGAGGCCTTTTCAATAAGGTGTAGTACCCTTTTAGTGTTATTGCTGGTCTGTCGCTGCGTTATAAACCCCGCCTGATCTGATTCCACTAGCTGGGGCATATAGGGCGATAGGCGAGTCACTAATATATTCGTGTAGAGCTTTATATCAATGTTCAGAAGGGAGATGGGCCTGTAGGCGCTGCAAAGTGTCTTGTCTTTCCCGGGTTTAGGAATGACTACTATTGAGGCCTCCAACATTTCTCTGGGGATGGTCCCTGTTTGTGCAGAGGTATTAAAAAGGTCCCGCAGCAGGGGGGCAATTTGGCCACAAAAGGTTTTATGGAAGGCTGCCGAGTAGCCGTCAGGCCCTGGGGATTTACTGAGTCGGAGGCGGGAGATGGCAGCGATAACTTCCTCTGTTCTAGCTCCGCTACCCGCTGGGTTAATTCAGGTCTCTTGTTACTGCCCTCCACATTCCTGGCCGCAGATATGGCGATGAATTCCCCTCATAGGACGGCTTTGAGGGCAGACCACTGCATCGCCAAAGATGTATCAGGATTGGCGTTGAGGGTCAGGAAGTTTGTGATGGCTGTCTTGATTTGAGTGACCGTGGACGCATGGTGTAGTAGTGTATCGCGCAGGCGCCAGTGTCGCTGTGGTCGCCGGGCATGTGGGAAGTGAAAAGTGGCTACAACTGGGGAGTGATCAGACAGGGAGGATCTCAGTGTCTATCGCAAGCGCCTGTAGGGGTATAGCTAAGGAAGTAATCTAGTCTGGCATAGGTTTTATGTGCCCCTGAGTAGTACATATAGGCCCGGCTATGGGGGGTGAAAATGGCGCCACATATCTGAGAGTCCAAGGTCCCCAAGTCGATCCAGGTCGGCCTGGGAGAGAGCTCCAACTTGTGTCGTGCGCTGACAAGAGCTGTCAGTGACATTGTCGAAGACCATGTTTAAGTCTCCCCCTAGCAGCAAGTGTCGTTCAGAGTTGGCTGTCGCCTCCGTAAGTGTTGTATGGAAACATCTCCCCTGCCCTTCGTTGGGGGCATAGAAGGAACACACTATGAGGGGGATCCCGGCTACCTGAAACCGATAACTGAGTAAGCGGCCCTTAATTTCTGCTTCCTTCTGGAGGACCTTACCCTGGAAAGAGCGAGAGACAAGTATAGCAGCCCCGGCTGATTTTGTGGAGTTAGAGGAAAATAGTTGCGTGGGGAATGCACTGGATCTCAATATCTGGTGATCTTTAGGGACAAGGTGGGTCTCTTGTAAAAGGCAAATGTCAGCATTTGACTGTTCTAGATAGTGGAGGACCGCTTTGCGTTTAATCGGGTTATTGAGACCCCGGACATTGAGAGTGAGAATTTTAAGCGGTTTCTGGGGCATGTGGCACGTGGAGGGGAACTGGTTGGGACAAGGTCCAGGAGGGCCTCTCAAAAGCTCCTGGCTAGAAGAGGGAGAGCGCCATCCTATAGTGCTGCAGTCCGTGGCCTGGAAGGGGGTAGAAGGTGGACGAGGGAAACAACACCCGAAAAAAAACCCTGCAAAACCCGCACAAAAGAAGACCCCAACCCCCCTAACCCAAAAACAGCCCGAACAGGAACAGTTCGTAAGAAGAGTCCATCGTCCCAAGACGACTGGTATATCGTCCAGTTGGGGTCCATGATGTGGTCAATAGGAGGGGGAACCCTCCCCCCCGCCGCCCACCCAGAACCAGCAAGGATGCATTAGGAAGGTGCAGAAAGGCATAGTAGCTCCA
The DNA here is from genome assembly GCF_964263255.1 of Lissotriton vulgaris. Classification (NCBI taxonomy): domain Eukaryota; kingdom Metazoa; phylum Chordata; class Amphibia; order Caudata; family Salamandridae; genus Lissotriton; species Lissotriton vulgaris. Next base: position 617,037,734 of record NC_141691.1, on the reverse strand, counting down.
GGCCCATCACTTGTCCTCAGCGCCCTCCCTCACTAGGGCTTCGGTAGCTGTCGCCAGTGCTTCTTGTTGGCTACGGGCAATTTCGGAGGCGGGCGGCCGCCGAGGGGGCCGCCTCCTGCCCTGATGCTGCCATCCTGATGGAGAGATCTCCGGCCTCGGTCCCGCACCATCGGTTTCATCTTCCTCGCTTGGTGGAGTCAATCCCAACAGGCGGTAGGCTTCCATCAAGGATCGCAGTGGGTGAGTTTGCAATTGTACCTAAAGATGAGGTGGAATGGGTGTCCCCAGGAGTACGAGATCCCCTGCTGCTGCAAGCGGTCGGTCACCGGGCAGAACTGCCGCCGTCGCTGAAGGGTGATCAGTGCCCGGTCCTGGTATAGGACCGGGGAGTGGCCCTGGAAGGAAATAGGCTGGATAGTCCTTGCCTTAGAGAGGATAGACTCCTTGGTCTTGAAGTCCTGAGCGCACACCAGGATGTCCCCCGGAGGCGCGTTGGGACCGCGGGGTGGACCCACTCTGTGTGCTCTGTCCAAGACGACATCAGCCTGATGAGAGTCTCCGAGTATGTGCCTAAAGAGGCCAATTGTGAAGGCAAATAGGTCCTGGGTGTCTTCAGACATCTTCACCCCCCGGATTCGGATGTTGTCTCTGCGGGAGCGGTTTTCAATATCTTCCAGATGCATTTGCATGTCCATAGTCTGGTCTTGCAACCTAAGGACTTCTTGTTGGAGCGTCGTCAAATATGTGACCGTGGAGTCACTTTTCTCTTCGAGTGCAGCCACTCGCTCTCTGACCCCGTCAACATCCCAGCGTATGTCTTTAATTTCCGTGGTAAATTTGACTTTAACTGACTGGATATCTTCCCTAAGAGTGAGGAATAGCGACTCTAGGAAGGCCTTCGTGATGGGTTCATCCCCCACGGCAGCGGGACATTTCACTGACTCGGCTTCCGGCGTTGTGGCAGCCATGTCAGGGATGGACTGTGGGCGACCAAAGATATCCTTCAGGGGTTTCGGCTTGTTGGTCCTGGATTTGGACATGCTCCCTTGGCTCTCCAGGCACCCCACCGAGCAGCGCCGAGAGATCGGCGGGCCCTCCGTGGTGCGCGAGTCCTCCAGCCGGTGACCGCAGCGTTCGCGGGAGATGTAGGGTGAGCAAAAACAAAGACGAGCGAGCCCCTCCGATCCCAGCAGTACGGGCGTCCGAGATCCAGTGAAGATCTGGTAACTCTTGGCAGGCACCGGTCCAGCCGTAGGAAACCACCATCAGTGGGGGTGCGTAGGAAATTTTGGAGGGCTCGAGAGTGGTTCCCAAAATATGGCGCTGAGTCCATCACTGGGGCAGTGCGAGATCGTGGGGTCAGCTGCTCCTTGGTCACTGAGTGCTCTCCACCCACCGTCCAAGCAAGGTCCTGATATCTCTTGCCGCGCCGCACTCAGAAATGGTGCAAAGTTCTAAGACGTGGGTGGACCGACCCTCAGGGTCTCCCTAAAGGCCCAGACGCACCAGGTGTCACAGACGCAGAACACAAGGCCACTGCAGACCCAGGTACCTTCTGTTGAGTGTGGGTTTTGGGCAGGAGTGCCGGCGCTATGTAGGGCGAAGGAGCCCGCCAGGTTGGGTCACCCCCGTGTGCGCACTCCAAGACCAGGCTGCTCCGATGATGGATCAGAGAGCAGGCACAGCACGCCGCAGGTCCGATATGGGCGAGCAGTGCTGTCACCGGGCCAGCTCCAGACGTCCACCCTCTCCTGCAATGCTGCACTGTCCCATGAGAGGCCGCCGAGGTTTTCACCACCCCAGGCCAGGGGTCTGCGCGGCCCGTTCAGTTGATACAAAAGTCCAGCCGTAAGCAGCACCCGGCCCCCGCTCGGTTGGGCGTGGAAGGAAGCACTCACAGGCCCATGGGACAGCTGGACTGGCCCTAGATAGAACGTCACCTCTCCTGACGCCCAGGGAGATCGGAGCGGCTTCCTGTCAGTCCGTCTCCAACTGCCCCAGTCTCACCTGCAATGCCGTTGCTGGATGCACCCAGATGTAGGCCTCCTTACCCACCCTCCCCAGGCCAGGGATCTAAGCGTCCCACCTCCACAGTGCGTGAGAGGGGGTCGCGAAGCACTCAACCCGTGCCCGGTGGGGGGTCCGCGAGGCCTTCTCGCTCCGGCCGCGGGGCGGTCGCCGATGTCCCAGACAGGCGATGATGCTGGCAAGCGGCGGGCTGCGGGCCTGGTCCACTGGGTGCTGATCGGTCTTTCCGCAGTCCTTAGCACCTCCTCCACCCTCCAGCTCCAGGCCTCGGTCCCGGCAGTCAGCACCCCAATGCCTGCAGGGCGGGGGTCCCTGCAAGGCAGACACGCACCCCGAAAGATAGCGCAATCCTCCAAGGGCGCAGTCCAATATAAGCGCCAGGCAGTACCAGCGCCGCCCCAGGGGCATCGGGGCTCATGTGATCCGCCGCCGGCTCTGCTGCACTCTCAGCTGGCCTGCGCGCCGCTTTGCCCAGGGCGCCGGGCAGGCCCAGGGCTTCCGTTACTATCCGCCGCCAAGAGCAACAACCACGACGTCCGCAGGTGACCGTCCGGTTCACCGGAGATGCACCTCCAGTCGCCCAGATGGAGAGGGGCCCAGATGGGAGGCCTGAGAGGGAAGAAGCTGGCCTCGGTGTCCCGTGCCTCGGGCACCGCGTTGTCGAGGCCGCGTACACGTGGACGGCCGGGTATGTCTCTCCGCTCTTCCCGGCTCCGGTAAGATCAAAGTGCCGGCTCAGACGAGACGGTGGGTACTCCAGGGGGCTCAGAGGGCCGATCTCATGCGAAATGGGCCCCCCAGAGGCCGTGCTGTGCCGTCACGGGCGAGCGGCGGGCAGGATCTTGAAAACGAGCGTCCTACCTCGCCGCCATCTTGACCACTCTGACCGGTGTTAGGCTTTTAGATTACATTTTAACCATGTTAGAAATTTTTATTTTATTTTTGTTGTTTACAACATGCCTTCTTACTATTTTTATGATATCCTGCATGTTTATTTTTAGATGTACTAAGAAACAGGTTCATCCTGTTGTAATAAAAATACTCTTAGTTAAAAATATCTGTTCTTCTCAGTGATGTGTGTGTGTGATGCTGTTAAGAATGAAATAGGTTTACTCTTACTACACTGCCCCTCATCCTTTTCCAGGGATTGTTGGTTATCCCGAAAGCCATAAATTCACTTCAACTACGTCTTGGGTGGGGTTCTGAGGAACTAAAATAAACTGTCTTTCACATTCAGTGCTGGTGCATTGAACTAGTTCCACCTTTGTCATCAGTAGTGGGAAAGCAAACCTTGTAGAATTATACCAGAGCTGAAGTTTAGTCAACTGTTGGTGCCCAATGTGGGCTACGTATCTTACGGTTTCGCCTTGAGTAGTTCTTTAACTACTCACACTCACACATAAACCATTATTACGTCCTTACGGAGACAACCATAGTAATCATGGTTACCTCACACTGGGCATAAGGGAGAACAAATTTCCTTAGATTGGTTAAGCTTCCCTTCAAAAGGCTATTCCCCATTCAGTGGTTTTTCTAATTCTTTAATTCCATTTTCAATGGAATCCATTCAACATAGGAACCAATTTCATGGAAGTAGTAACTCAGCATCTCAAATCTCAAGGTGTCCCTGATGAAGGGATGGGTAGTTTCTTTTGTAGTCGCTGCACATTTTTTTTTAAACAGATTTTATTTGTCAAAATAGCACATATGATGCTGACCTCTGAATCCCAGAGACAACTGCAGCATGTAAGATACACATTTTTGACTTAAACCACTTAACATAGTTAAGGACAGGAGACTATGAAAGGCAATACAAATAAAATAAAATCCTGAAAACAACCAACTACCCCAACTCCCTCTCCACCCCCAGCGCACCGTCTCCATATTCCGGAACAACATATTACTATCCCAAGCTGCCAACAATCTACACCAGAGCTCAACCTCTACAATACCGTTGTGGAATCACGGGCCACATATAAAAGGAGTGCAGGGTACGGGCGAGGTCAGCCAGCTACTCTGGGCCTCGACCCCGGTCCTCCCGCGGCGGCTCCAGCTCCAAGCCACGGTAATCTGCCCAGTGCCTCCAGATCTTGTAGTGATTCCTAGGGCATCCTCTAGCCTCAAAGATGGGGAGTTTGAGGCCCATTCTAAAGTCAAGACCATTTTTCCGAATCGAGACTGATGGGGCAACCACCACCTTCCAGGCTCTAGCTGTGTCTCTCTTCGCTAAAGTAAAGTCCAGGAGCATGAGATGTCGCTTATAGATGTTGCCCCCGATCCCTTCCATCACATGGAGGAGAACTAGTTTTGGTGAGTGATGAAGCTCCCATGCCAGACCCTCAGAGAGACAGGCCAGTACCCCCCTCCAGAAGCGTGGTAGCACAGTACAGTGCCATATAGTGTGTATCAGGGTCCCCTCCTCATGCCCACAGCGGAGACGCCCCGGGGAAGCCACCAAGCCCGCCCTCCATAGCCTAACCCTGGAAAAATAACCCTGGTGGAGGTATTTAAATTGGATTTGCCGCAGGCGCACTGCAATGGCCGCCCCACGTGGGGAAGCCAAAGCTTCTTTCCAGTCCTCTTCTTCCATCTAACCCACATCTCCCTCCCAGGCCTCCCTCAGATGCTGCAAAGAGGGGGAACAGTGTGTAACCAGAGACTGATAGATTTTGGAAATCTTGTGATCTAGGAGATCCCCCATAAAAACCTTAGCTTCCACCGGACTAAACTCCGGCAGCGAGTCCAGCCCCTCCAAGCTGGGAGCAATGGCATGCCGAAACTGTAAATATTTTAAAAACTGAGTCTTTAGCATCTGAAAAGCCGTCTAGATGTCTTGGAAGGATTTCAAAACCGTGCCACGCATAACATTCCCCAGGGTAGATATCCTAATGTTATCCCAATCACGAAACCCGGTGAGACTCAACAACTACGGAAAACGGCTGTTGTGCCATAATGGAGTTTCCCTAGTCAATCTACTCCACCAGCCCATCTTCCGCAATGCCTGCAGCGATATCTGAAAAACAATCTGCGTGGCCGACGGAAGAAGATGCCTCAGCGGGGCAGAATAAAGAATACTGTGTAGAGAGTGATCTACCATGCATTGCCGCTCCACAATGTACGCTGATCTGCCCTGTCTCCATACCACCACCCGTTTAAGACAAGGAGGTGTGATGCAACATAACAAGACCAGATGTCAGAGGTTGCCAGTCGCCTTCTATATGTAGAAAGGACGCACGTCTGACCGCCATTCATACCGCTCCATCCTCTCAAAGGAACTGACCCAGAACTGAATTCATCTGCTGGAACCACCCTAGAGGAACCGGATAGGGGTGATTTTGTAGTTGATACAATAGTCGCGGGAGTGACGCCATCCAAAAAATGGCTTACTGGCTGTAAATGGACAGGGGCATGTGGGACCAGCTCTTAATGTCCTCGCGCACCCGCTCCCACACAGGTGCAAGATTACGCTACCATGCCGTGGCGGGAAAATCGGACAGATATACCCCCAAATATTTTATGCCTCCGTGTACTACTTGCACAGATGATGCCCAAGAACCAAGCTCACCCCGGCCTCCTATCACCCACAACGTGGACTTCCTAGGGTTCATATATAAACCGGACGTTTCCCCGAAGATCTGCATGATACGCAACTACCAAGGGCCCGTTCATTCCAAGTTGGTAAGAAAGAACAAAACATCATCAGCATAAAGGGCGATGCAATCGGACAGACCCGGCGCCCATTCAAATCCAGACACCTAAGCGTCCATTCGCACCCAAGCAGCCAAGGGTTCCATTGCTAAGGCAGAAAGATATGGGGACAGTTGACACCCCTGTCTGGTGTCCCGCCCAATAGAGAATGCAAAAGAGACGAAGCCCGCCACTCGTACCGAGGCCGTCAAGTCAGTATATAACAGGGTAAGATAGGACAAGAAGTGCTGTCTGAAATTCAGCCGCCACAAGAGTGCAAATAAATACACCCAACTCAAGGAATTGAATGCCCTATCCATAACCGCTAACAGTAGCGCATCCCGCTCCCCCAGACCTTGGATCGTCGAGCCTGCCACATTAGCCCGCCTAATATTGTGGCTGGTTGCACGTTGGGGCATAAACCCAGCTTGGTCCGGGTGTACCAGTGAGGCTATTTGGGGCGGAAACAGTTCGCCAAAGCTTTAGCCAATATCTTGGCCTCCACTTTCAGGAGGGAGATAGAGCGATACGAGGCGTGCAGTTCTGGCGGTCTACCGGTCTTATAAAAAAACACTATCTCCACATGGCGCCAGTCGCTAGGCAGACACCCCAGGACCCTGCGGTAGCGGGGTCCCAACTGCAAAAAATATTTTTTAAAGAATTCACATGGAAAGCCATTAGGGCCTGGGGCCTTGCCAGAATTAAGATCTCCAATTTGTCCCTAACCGCATCGGAGAGTGCCTTTGGCGGGAGATTGTCCAAAAAACGATCAATGACTTCCGCTGGGAAGCCTTCCGTAGGGCATATAATTGAGCATAATACTTTGCAAAACTGCTTCTGATACCCGACGCACCGGACACAGGGAGCCCGTCACATACACACACAGAAATGCCCACCTGGGACCCATGAGCAACAAAGGGCTACATGGTCATTCTTGGCTGTCTAAACACCTGTTGCTCATCCTGATACCTTAGCACTTGCTGGTTTGGTTGGGATGCTGAACTGCACAGTCGCTTTATAGAGGAGACTGGTGTAGTTCGTACAGTGTATTTTTTTTTGGAGATGTTTATTTACCTCACATGAGATGAGAGAGTGAATTAAAATGGTCTTCTGGGTTGTCCACCAATGTGGTGTCTTTTTTTAATTATGGCACCCTTCGAAAAAGTTTCTAATCAGTGGTGGATGTGTGGCGAGCAATTAATGACCTCTCACATCCTTTATAAAGGTCAACATGTTTTAGCCATAATGTCTATGCCACCCCAGGGGTTCAGTATAGCTTTCCTCAGGATCAAGATCACATGTGCGCTAAGGCATGTACTAGTTTTATAGTGCATAACTTACAGATTTCTTAATTTTCTCCATTTCCTTTTTTGTGTGAAATAAAAGGAGAGAGACACATCATTTTGTACTTAAGTAGGCAATAAAAAACAAGAGTCAAAGGCTAAGCACTTACACCATCATGCAAATGGTCCCATCTAAGACGGAACCACCATGACGCATGTGGTTTTGCATTAACTCTCATGCAGACTATTCAAATGTGCAGGTGGTATCCTGCAACGTGATACTTTCTGTGCAGTGCCTGGTGACTCAACATGCCCTGCTAGATTGGTGGGTGAAGAGTCTTTTAAAAAAAAAAAAGCTAAAGGCATTTTTTTTTTTACACTATGTGAGGAAAATCTCTAAGGAACTTGGTAGCATGCTTGCTCCTCTTTGATTAGTGCATCTATGCTAGTACACTTGGCACGCCTTCCGATGCATTACTCCCTGATGTACCGAAACAGGTACAGAATGGGCACTGTGCAGCACCAGCTCAGAACAAGGGTATGAAACTAATGGGAAATTTCTCAATTGTTTCCTTTATTATCCTAAGTACATTAGGGATAAGCTTTGGTTCTGGCTATACATCAGAAGCTGGAAGCCGTCCTAGTTCAAGATCGTAAATGGGAACTCCCTAAAATAATCACGGATGTCTACACCCATGTAGGTCGTAATATCTTAGGTACATGAGCTGTTAAACCACGTTTAAAACATAAAAGTGACTCTGTGGGTTGCTTTAAAGAGAAATTTACAATGGGAGGAAAGAAGTAACAGAAGGAGCAATAGAAAAGATGACTTGGATAACCCACAACACGGAATCCAGTAGGGGTGGTTACAACTTGAGGGACTGCAAGAAAATTAAAAAGCCTGAATGGTATCAGCCTTCTGATGGCCGCGCTTAGCGTTCTTCTCAGGACACTGACAGTAATGAAATGAAATGAAATGAAAAATTACATTTCTATAGCGCATAACTACCCGGAGGCCTCGCAGCGCTTTAGACTGATTACTGTGTCGGACCTACGGGTAGTTAGTACGCTTTTGCAAACAGGTAGGTCTTTAAGGCCTTCCTGAAGGACTGTAAGTTACTGTCTTCTCTCAGGGTCACAGGCAGAGAGTTCCAGAGCCTTGTCGCTGTATGGCTGAAAGAGCGGCCGCCCCATCTGGCCCTCTTGACTCTGGACGAAGTTGCCAGATACAGTGTTCCAGAGCGAAGAGCTCTGGAAGGGGTGTAGAGTGACGCTAGAGGATGTAGAATGGCCGGGCCTGTTCGATGAAGAGATTTATGTAGAATACACATGGCTTTAAACTGTGCTCGGGCAGCCACCGGGAGCCAGTGGAGATCTTTTAGCGCCTTCCTGGCGGACTGCCAGCGAGGGATGTTAAACAGCAATCGTGCGGCACAGTTTTGGGTGACCTGGAGCCTGTTGACCACTGCCGCAGGGGCTCCCAGATATAACACATTTCCATAATCCAAGCGGGAGAGTACAAGGGCCTGCACCATGACCCTCCTCGCCTGGATTGGGAGCAAAGGGAGCACTTTGCGGAGCATTTTCATCAGCCCAACGCAGGTGGAGGCAGTTTTGCTGGCTTGAGCTGAGAAGTCCAGTGCTTTATCGAGCCAAATTCCCAAGCTTTTTATCAGGGGCTTAGGGGGAGGGGGGACACCGAGACATGAGGGCCAGATGGAAATTAGGTTGGTCAGAGGAGAGTTGCCCAATAACATGATCTCGGTTTTCTCCCCATTAAGCTTAAGGTGGGAAGAGTGCATCCACTTAGCAACAGCCTCTAGACAGGGGCCTAAGTTGTTAGAGGAGCCCTCCGCGTGGTCCAGGGAGACCACCAGTTGGGTGTCGTCAGCGTATGTAATAATACGCACACCGAACGGGTGGACTATCCCTTCTAGCGGCTGCATATAAATGTTAAAAAGGGTGGGGCTCAGGGAAGAACCCTGAGGCACACCACACCTAAGCGGATGCTTTGATGAAACCCCCTCACCCTCGAACACCCGAAAGGATCGCTCGTCCAGGAAGGAGGTCAGCCATGCAAGGGCCGCGCCCGACACACCCAAGTTCTTCAGACGATGTAATAGTGTGGCATGGTTAACTGTGTCGAACGCGGCACTTAGATCGAGCAAAATAATGGCTGTTTTTCCTCCCTGGTCCATTGTAAACAAACAAAGAGAGGGAGATGATCAGAGTATTAAAGAAAGGAGGAGTATAGCAGGAAGGTGAAACCGATTGCAAGACTTATACCAGCTTAAAGAGAGAGGAGAAGGGATCGAACATCAACACTCCAATAAAAAAAGAAGAAAGTAGTAGGACCTTCTAAAAAACATTGTAGATACAGCTAAGACCCTCCTGTGGACCAGCAGTTTGACAAGAACGCTTCTAGACAACGTGGCCGGAGTCACAATAGTGCAACAGATGCATTTAGAAAATTCTAGATGAGAATCCAAATGATGAATATAAACTAGCTGAAATTTAAGACAAACCTCCTGATAGGATTTATGATTTCAACATACAGATTGACGGGAACATACTACTCACTGTTAAAGCAATCTTCTGGTCACATTTATCGTATCAACAAACTACTATTGTCCTAGTGTTCAAGGCAGTTACCATACCATACAAAGATCTGCAGGCATCGCTGGTTGTACATAAATTACAACATACCTCTCTTCTTACAATGAATCTAGAGTAGGGGATGTCTCAGTCTACTGCCACTGTTAAAAATAGCCCAACTCTGATAGACAGACTTAAACAAGTACAAAACCCACATTCACCTAGTGTAAGGACAGAAAAAAGGTGAGAAAGCGAGATGGCACCTCACAGGCGCACCACCAATGGGACCCCTGGTTGGTACTCACCAGGATGGCCCTGCTATCATCATTGGTGCCATCAAGCTATAACGGAAACATGTCCTAAACCCAAAGAAAAGACAGTGAGTGGTGCAGTGAACACAAATTATATGTAACACAACGTACAACATTTAACAATTAACATATAATATACTATGCAACTGGGACAATTTCTTTAATGGTGTTCCTTCTTGTTGCATACAGTACATATATGAACAATAAAAAAGAGGAGGATGTGAATACTACCAATCGATTCACACCCTACTTACAGCCGACATGTTTAATTGCCTAGGTTTCTATCAGGCAATTTCCTCAGGGCAAACCACTTTCAATGCCACTGTGAAGGACACTGGGCTTTGTGCGCCTTCAATGAACCTTACCTCTCATACCAGCCAAGACAAATTTATATCAGGGAATATACCAGTGAATGGGCTGTAAAACAGGCCCTGGCCTTATACATAAACCAATTTGGGTGGGATAGAGAATCCATTCCACATGTTCTTCCTTCACACAGTGAGCCATAAATGCAGGCTTAGTACTCTTTGAAGCCAGAAGCCAAGCGTGGCCTTAAAACAATACTAGACCAGCTACAGTAGCAAAGCATAATAGCATCCTGCCTTTCATCCATGAACATGCCTCCTTTTCCCCTCTCCAAATCTGATGCCCTTTTTAGGATATTCTTTGACCACAGGAATTAAATTTGCAAACCTATGCGGTGCAAAATGCGCATAGCAACTTGGTGTGCAAAAAGTACAAAACAATCCTGGATATCTCCAATGGGTTCTTTAGTCAACGTATAGTGCCGGAAAGTGAGTATCTAACTGCCTTTAGTTTCAACGCGGTAGAGTTTTTATGTCCGTGTTTCCCAATGGGCTATAAGAATAGTCCTGGCTTGTTCTCAGTGCACATTATGGAGATCTTACAACCAGATCCCTGCATATTCATATACATCTCACAGACAATGATTTAGACTTACATCTGACCAGTGTGAACAGATTTGTAACATTGTTAACCTCCCACGGTTTTAAATAGTTTCAAGAAATCGAAGATCGCCTACCTGAAGGTACAAAGGTTGAACTCCTGAATTTCTGCAGAATTATGCTACCTTGCAGAATCCAGACACACTAAAGAAATTGCAATCCCTGCTTGGATGTCTCAACTTTGGCCATACTTACTTGCCTCACTATGCTAAGCGAGTGAAGTCCCTGTATGACCTGTTTTCTCTCACGTTTTCAACAAAACAATGGCCAAATGAGCTCACAGGTATCTTGCATGCTCTGCTTGCAGACATGCTGAAGACTAAATATTTACAAACTAGGGATAATAAGACCAACCTAGTTATCAGACTCATACTCACTATGGTTATACTTATGTGATCTGCAGTGAGTGACAGTATGCTCCCATAGCATACAAGTCTGATTTGTATTCACTTGCCGTAGCACATTTTGCTTCTATTGAAAATATCTTTGAAACTGTGCTGACTGCTACTTTGAAGGAGTGACCTTTGGAGCAGCAATACCACGACTGTTGTTTCTCATATACCGGCGCTAGAGACAGCCACCAAAGCAAGCATTCTAAAAGCCCTCACTCTACACTCATGATAATGATAATGATGATAATGATAATGACATTTATAGAGCGCTCAAATACCAAAAATGGTGTCTCGGCGCTAAAACCGTGAGCAAAACCTCGACCAACTCCCCTTACTGGAACAACCAAGTTTTCAAGTTTTTCCTGAAGCTCAAAAGGGAGCGGATTTCCTACTTTCAGGTGGCAACAAATTCCACAGCTTAGTGGTACCATAATGAAAACTCCGACCTCCCCAGTACAAAGTCCGAATTTTTGGCACTGTCAAAAGATTTGCACCAGTGGAGCGGAGAGACCTGCCTGGCTGGTACCACGTAAAAAGCTCCTGCAGAAACAACGGACCAGTTTGTGTCAAGGCTTTAAAGGCCACACAAAGCGCCTTAAATTTGATCGGCTGTACCACAGGAAGCCAGTGTAGCTTCCGAATTTCACCAGCGATGGATTTGTGCCGGGGAGACTCAGCAAAAGGCTAGCTGCTGAGTTTTGGACTGCTTGGAGATCCTCAAGCACTGCTTTTGGACATTCAGATACAGTCCATTGCAGTAATCCAGCTTGGATTGTATGAGGGAGGTGATGACCACTTTCTTGGTTTCTTCAGGGATGTAGGGAAGAACCTGCTTGATTTTTTTCATCAAGAAATAGGAAGCCGAGACGATGGCATTGGTTTGTTGGATAAAAGTTAATCTGTTGTCAAACAGGTTGCCCAAATTCTTGGTCTTATCCATTGGTATGGGCGGCTGTCCCATTTCTGCAGGCCACCAGAGACTACTCCATGCAGGTTGTAAACTGCCAAAAATCAGCACTTCCTTCTTATCGGAGTTTAACTTGAGGCAGTGTCTATTCATCCAGATGTTGATAGCGGCCATGCATTCATGGAATTGCGCAGCGGGGGAGCTCTGTTTTTTATGAGCTGCACTTTTTTGCACAGAATTCAAATTGACCTAAGGGGCCCTTAAGATATTTTCACTGCAATATACGAAGAAACCCCTAAATATTTGAAAAAGGTTGTTTGAATCGATTAATCAGTAGCAACATCAAGTGCTCAATTGAATTTGAAGGGGTTATATATTTTGTTTTGCTTTGATTTGTGATATAATGTATAATTACTCTGTTAGGATTTGAAAAATGTATTGTGTTTTCCTATTTTATATATATGTATTGTCTCCTCTTTATTTTTTTTATATGAAAATGTATTGTTTTTTTCATGTTTTTTAATAATTTTCTCATGAGATGTTCTTATATTGATGTGTTCAGTAGATTCAATTTGAATTATTAATGTTTTTTTAACATATAAACTTTTTTTAAATAAAATAGACTGTAAACGCTATGATCTAGTCTGTGACCGGTGATTTAGCTGATACTTTAAATGCTTGAAGTGAGTGGATTTTATCACGATTGTGGCTATAGTTGGCCTCTGTGAAAATAGTCTCCAGGGATTGCCCTTTTGATTTTTATGAGCTGCAACCACAATCTGGGAATCATCTGCATAAGATGTTAATGAGAAGCCATAGCCTCTAATTAGTGACGCCAGTTCGGTGATATAAACATTAAACAACGATGGGCTCAGCGAACAAGCCTGCGGTACCCCACAAGGCAGCACATAGGCCTCCGAATTGAACCCGTCGAGCGACATCGTTGATCTTCTCCCCTGAAGAAAGGAGGCCAGAAGGGCCAATGCCATGCCTTCTACACCTAAAGTTCTTAATCGGTGGATCAGGAGAGTGTGATCAACGGTGTCGAACGAGGCAGAAAGATCGAGCAAAATCAATGCCGCAGTTCCTCCACTGTCCATAACAGCTCTAATTTCTTCGGTCGCCTTAATAAGTGCTGTCTCGGTACTGTGTTCTTTGCGGAAACCAAACTGGGAGGGGTCCAATAGCCCATTATCATCAATGAACTGGGTCAGCTGGACATTCATGATTTTGTCCACGATTTTGGCTGGAAGAGGGAGGCGTGCAATGGGAGGATAGTTAGATGGCACAGAAACATCTAGCGTGGGTTTTTTGAGAGGCGGGAGAACAGAAGTCTCCTTCCAGCTAATAGGGAAAATGCCTGAGGAAAACATCCTGTTAAAAATGTCCGCCGGCACAGGACTCACCAGATCAGCTAGTTCTATTAGGAAAGCTGGAGAACACGGGTCCGACGGCGAACCTGATTTGGAGGCCGAAATATAATGGTTCACTGTGTCGGCTGACACCGGGGAGAATTCGAGAAATCTGCACGAGCTGGCCGGCAAGATCGGTGTATTGGAATGTAGGCTGGGCACTTAGGCAATCTTTAAAATTGCCAACAATATCCAACACTTTACATTTGAAATTGGACGCCATGTCGTCGACAAACTGTTGACTACCTTGTTTATTTAAGGCCTTGGGAACCGTAAGTTTATTTATAATTAAAAACAGCTCTTTCGAAGAATGTTTCGCAGAGTCAATCTGAGTTTTAAAATATTTACTTGATGGGTGCAGTGGGTCTATTCCTTAAGTGCAGCGGATGTAAAATTCCAGTACGATTCTACTTTTCGTACACAAGCTTTTCTCCAGTATGAACAACATGCCGCTCCTACTCCATCTACTTTACCCATTGAGCCTTACCAGAGCATATTTTGACATAGATGGCTCAGCTCAACCTGAGGTAGGAACGAAATGCAAGTACTCCGCAGCCTGCGCAACAGTGCAAGGTGTGGTGAAAGATGGTGAGTTCCATCCACAGTGCACCTACACTGAAATCTTTGGTGACAGCACTGGACAACACCAAGAACTTCATGTTCTGTTACTATGGCATTACAGAAGGCTAACTCTTCAGTTCCCATATTAAAAGTGTCAGACTCATCGTTCTGTGTGCAAGGTTACAATGTTGACTTTCAATAATGGCATTTGAATGGATTCAAGAATTCTAGAGGAAACCTATTAAGAATAAACAGCTTTGGAGAAGCGAGCTGTATTTAAACATACACTGCCATTGGTCCATGTGAGATACAGTTTGGAGCATCAGTGTGATGGTGTACATGCCAAAGGCAACTGTGTGGCCAACCTAGCTGCAAAGGCTGCAATTCAGACTGTTCAAGTAGCATTTTTAACCAGATCTCAGGAGAAGATCGACTGAGATATCTTAACCGCAATATCCATAGCCAAGCAAGGTATTGTTAATATTGGAAAATACGATATAAATGCATGTCACAATATATGTACGTATATAATAACGAACTCGCATCACTTGTAGTGTAGTTCCTATATTCCCAATAGGCTCTGCGCATTGGAATAACATAAACAGTAGTTTAGACGTAGGACTGAGGTCGACAAGGTCTCTACTGAATATGTTAGGCTTAATTAGGTATGCCAGCTAGCTCAGAGGTCACTAGAAACTTTCTCGAATGAACAGGAAGGAGTTAACTTTCCTGATTAGACAAGAAGGGATTAGTTTCTGACAACCGCATAAACATGACAACTTTGCTCCCTCCAGAATAAGAAGTATATCTCCAGAGTCGTGTGAAAACAATAAATAGCTATTTCACTCAGTCAATCGTGCATGCTTAGTTTCACCAGAGTGCAGAGAAATAGAGAGACGGGCGTTTTCAATAAAAGGTGTTATTTATTGAGCAGTCTTCTTTCTCATGCAAGAGAAGTGAATTACCACAATTGCAATACTTATCATAAAGTAAAGTGTGTACTGTAAAAGGAGCATTATGAAATAATACTGTAAAAGCATTTATATGGTTTCTGAGCCATATGATACTTAAAACGGATAAAATATATACAATACATACAATGATAAAAGTTGACTAAACGTACTCAACTGGTGCTTCTAAAATACGCCTACCCCAGTGTACCTAACCTAAGCCTAGTACGTGGGAAGGAGTAAGTGAGCTGCAGTTTAAGTTAAGTTAGTTTTGCCAAGAATCTGAATCAAGAATTCTCTAAGGATTTAATCAGCTCCGTACCTTGGTTTTAGAATGAAGGAGGTCTTGTATCTCTTTCTCAGGACTCGATCTCCCAGCAACCCGCAAGGGTGACTGGAAACACTGGAGCTGGATTTCTCGGCAGGAGAAAAGACAGCGTCTCTCTCAGTGCGTCAAATGGGAGGGTCGGCTTTCTTCAGCACTCGCATCAGACTCTCAGGAGTTCTAGGACAAATCAAAACAGAAGCAGGGGGAATTCCCGGGCTGCTGGAGGTTTGGTTTGTTTATAGAACGCGTTGTACTTTCTAGGAGTTTAGGGAAGTAGCCTTGCCGTATTTGGACTGCATTGGCTATGACTAAATATGGATATGATTCTTATGCCTTTATAAGGATATGATTTGTTATAACCACATAAGGGCATAAATCGGGAATATTTAATTAGGGTCCTAGATACGTTCACAACACACTGTTGTTGAAATCATCAGATATGATCTCCTCCTTATCCTCGAGTCAAAAGTACGTGGTCAGGCAGGCCCTGCGACCTAGGCCTGAAGCAACTGATTGACAGATCACAGGTGGGGTGACACGGAGCCGTGAGCAGGAAAACCCAGATCGATCCCACAGATAGGCAGGGACACCACAATAGTCTTAAGAGATAGGCCCCAACAAAATATGTTTGGCCGTAGGGTTGCACGTTAACCAAAGCACCATGAAGTCAGATGCCACACAAAGTTAGGAACGCTCAGCCAATCAGAACACAGCATGCACATTACATGCAGTAATCAGGCACACCCCATGCCAGACATCTGGACACATATCCACTGGCCCCACATTTTTTCCATGCAAAGTCGAGACCCACCTGTGCTTCTTATCAAAAGACAAGATTAATGACTAGGCCCGGATTTCTGTCACCAAAGGAAAGTACAAATTACTTTATGATGCTTCATGTAATGTATAAATGCCGTCCAAAACCAATGTGCTTTCAGACAGTCTTCAGACACCGATTCTTTTGCCTGCCCTCCCGGCCGCTGCATTTAATTAAAACAACTGTTCCTGTTTTGCCAAGAGTCTCTTGTCTTTTAGTTTTTCAAGGTTAATTCACATTTGAGCAAAATCTTGGCGAGACTGCTAGAAAAGATTGATTCTTTGAGCCCGATTGCAGCTGAAGGAACTGGACCCAGCCCTTACAGATTCACATATGCGCAGCAAGATTGGTGAGTAGACGGTGCAATTGATTGGAAGTTCTGCTGAATCCGCAGTGTGGAGCTCTGTCCTAAAGCCGTCATCAGTGGGTAAAAGACTACATCTGATCCTTAGTCCCAGCATTTGGCGTATGACAAACTATGAACAGGGCAAAAACCTAAGCTGAGCACCCTGCTCCTAATAGAAACCTGACATATTGCCTATTTTATGTGTCTGAAATTAGTAGTCACAGGGCGCCCGCGGAGGTCACCTTTCTTTGATTGTCAGCACATGAGGAAAGGTGAGGGTAGTTTAGTTGCTTGAACTGCAGGGCGTGACACAGATGGTACGATCGTCTCTGGGTGTTATACGGGAACCGCTTGGACCACTGGGCATGACACAGATGGTAGACTTGTCTCTGGGTTTGATACAGGGACCTCTTGGAATGCTGGGTGAGATACAGATGGTAAGCTTCATCCCTGGGTGAGATACAAGGGGGGGGGGGCTCACAGTTTGGATCACTGATGGTACGCATAGGCTCTGGGTGTGATATAGAGCCAGCATCTTGATCTTAAAGTTTTAGACTAAAGGAGTTTTTTTAGGTCAATCAGTATCCGAACACTAGTGGTGTCTGAAACAAGTGATAGATGTTATTCGCTTGGACTGCTGGGCGTGACACAGATGTTACGCATGGCCCCTGGGTGAGACATAGGGTGTAATTGGGACATTTGGGAAAAATTTGGACCTTGGAGTTTAGGGTATAGCGTGTGCTTTGCCAAGTAGGGGCTGTAGTTGTTCAGTTATTCCTTCTTATCTGCGTACATTGTTGCTATCTTTGTCCCAGAGCCAATATTGACAGATATATGGGTTCACTGAGTCCCGTGTACTGCGCAGAGCCTCCGCTCGTCATCTGGTAGCATGCTCTCGGAGCGGGGTAAGATTTTTTGACAAACTCATAATTTTTTTCTTCTCAGTCGTTTGTCTCTTTTACTTCTATGGTTTTCAGTTGATGCATTTTTCTTGATGTTGTGGTGCTGGTAAATTATTCCAACTGTGTTCTATGTTGAATGTTATGCCCAGTTAGCAATTGTATGTGCGTATGAAAAAGTCATCACTTGTTCACATTTTGATGTTCTGTTGCTCAAAAAACAATTCATAATGTTTGTAATTAATCATTGCGCTTTCTTACAGGTAGTTATTTTTTACGCGTTGTTTTATGTATTAAGTGGTTTGATGCATCTTTGTCCTAAGCTGAGCTCCTATTAAAAGTAATTATTGCTGGCATAACCGGTGTACATTGTCTTTCCCCATGAATAGAGATGGACTTAAGTGTACTTAAAAACCCAGAGAAGTTTAAAAGTGCACTAAATCCCTTAAAAAAGTGTCCAACCAATCATGGATTCGCCTTTAAACCACAGACAAAACTAGAATCCCCACGCAAGCTACAAAGCTAGATAAATTGAGCCGTGAATGGAATGCACACACTCACTAAGACACATGCTTTCTCCTGCGCAGAAGGGGGAACTTTCAACATCAACATATATAATCAAACACACTTGAACGCACATTCAGACCAAATACATAGGACACAAAAAAACTATAAGAGAGGCACTGAAGGACCTGTGGGCCATCTTCGAGGTGGGCTGACCTAAAAATCTGTCCCCAAATCCACAAGCAAGGTGCCCGTACCTCTGCCACCATACACCAGCATGGAGGTGCTCATTATGATGCCAGCAACCCCAGCTGTTCCTCTACTGGGTTAAACCAATCCACCGGTCATGGGGATTGAAGACCCACCAACCGGAAAGCGAGCCACTAGATAGATCTAGGACTAGCCACATCCCAGTTTGGTGCTAGAGTTCCGCGAAATTCGACCCCACTGTCCATTGTACGCAACCCATCAGGCCCCATCGGCATGGGAATCATACATTCCAACCCGTCCAGTAGACCACTCTTGGGTAACTGGGAGGTTTGTAGTAGTTCTGGATAGTGACACCAGCAGTGAGGTAGAGGAAAAAGGTCTCAGTCCTCCAGGGTCCTACATTGAGGGGTGAGACGCAGGGCATATTCCCCCAGCGTATGCTCAGGCAGCAGAAGAAATTACAGGAAATGAGCTTGAGGACAAGTTCTCACCCAGAAGAACGGCATGCAGAACTGAGTGAAGTAGGCAACTTAGGTGGGAGTTGGAAGAAAGGAGCAGTTTGACAATAGAGAGAGAAAAAGAGCTCTTGCCTGGGAGGTACAAAGGCTTAACAGAAGCAAGCACCGTCATCTGGAGGAGAGCAGAGTTAGGCCCTGGGCTCCATGTGGAGAGGAGCCCACAGCACAACAAGTAGGAGGCCCCTATCAAGAACCCGAACCTCACTAGATCATCAGCATAGGAGAGGGGCAGTCCAAGAAATAGGAGATCAGTGTAGCATAGCCCTAACTAAATTAAGACATAGGAGAAGCACAATGGCCTCTCTGCACGTACTTCAAAGAGCAGCAACGAGAACATCTGCAGCTCCCCCTGAGCGCGCCGGTCAAACAAGCTGAACCCTAGTGACATATTGTCGAGAGAAGAAAGCAAGATTTTTGCCTGTCCATTTTGCCACCTGCTAGCCTGCTGGACTGAAAGGGAGGACAAGTACAATAGACCCTGGCTGGAGGAGGGATCCTTTGCACAACACATGGTACCAGCACATGACCACCAAGAATGCCCAGACGTTGACTAGGTCATGCTATGTCTGCTCGTTGATACCTCACGGTGTGGGCACAGACAGACTTTACTTATCCCTAGAAATAGCTCCCAAAAAAACAAAATGTCTTATCCACCTTTATGTATGTAGGATTAGGGCCAAGATGCAACCCAGTAGAGTAGAACCACACAGAGAAGTGGTAAACATCTTCCGGTATGAAACCAACTCCACAGCACTATATCTGTTTCCGAGTCTAGCGACATTCAAACTGTGCTCGACAGGATGCGCAGGCGAGGCACTATATGGGAGGACACTATTTGACCCTGAGATTTTCCAGAGAAGATGTTCTTGGAGGTAACAAGGCCACCGCACCAGTGCCAAATATGTCCACTCCAGTCTCTGTCTGTGGTCCCTGGGTGTCCCTTAGCATATCTGGAGCAGTATTTTTAATATCAAATGGACCCCAGACATGGAGTTCCAGTGCAGGGTCATTCACCTTGATGATAGAAGGGGAAACTAGTTTAAGAACATCGAATCTAGTCTGGTGGCTGGATTCAAATCAGTGTTTAGACTGATTACATAATTTGTTCACTTTGTATTCTCCAGCATTTTTGAGGAGTCCCAAACATTCTACTGCTAATCAGCTGAGATATCATGGTCTTCCTTCGATTCTGACAAGGAAACCAACATCATTGCTCACATGTATCCAGCACAAAAAAAATGCAAAGTCAATTCTGGCTCAGTACATGAGACACACTTGGCTATCTGAATTTAGTGAGAACTGGATGCTAACCGTTCAAAGAATGAACATGCTACAGGTGAGACCTGTATTCTGGGGCATACATTGTCCAACTGAGTTCTTCCTAAATGTACAACTGGAACAGCTACTTGAACTGCCTGTTGTATGTTTTGCTGAAGAGGCCATGGTTCATCTATTGCATGATCACCAGAGACAATGCCAAACAATGCTTCTGTCTCCACTGCCGGAAGTGATGAATGACAAAGCAAGTTCACCCATGGCACTCTTCGATGCATCTCTCTACTAATGGCTTGATGCACAGTTGGTATTTGAGCCTCCCGACGCTGAGTTTGATCTTGAGCAAATGCCTTCAATGAGCGCTGACCATCAAATATGAATATAGGCAACATGGCGCACATGTATGCAGCAATAAAAAAGCCAAGCTAATTCTGTCTTGTTACTTGGGACAATCTTGACTATCTGAACTGAGGGAGAACTGGATGGTAGCCTTTCGAAGAACAGACATGCTACAAGTGAGACCTGTATTCTAGGGCCTACATCGTCCAACTGATATCATCCTAGATTTAGGACCAGAACAACTACTTGAACTGCCTCTGGCTTGTTTTGCTTCAGAGACCATGATTCATCCATTACATGAGCACCACAGACAATGCCAAACAATGCTTTTGTCTCCCCTGCCAGAAGTGATGTATGACAAAGCAAGTTCGCCTGTGGTACTCTTCAATGCTTCTTTCAACTAATGGCTTGAAGGGTAGTCGGCATTTGAGCCTCCAGACATCGAGTTTTGATCATCGGCAAATCTTCCAATGAGCCAACGAGTGCTGAACCATCAAATATAAATATAGGGACAAATTACCTGGCCTTTATAATGACCATACCTATCCTGTGTATGAACTAAGGGATAGCAAAATGCCTTGCGAGAAGGAGCAGAATGAACTATGAATTTCTTTTTGAAGCACGGCTTTCATCTCAATACCACAATGATCGTAGACCATGGACTGGGAAAATGTTTTTAAAAAATGGACTTCTTTGATTTTGTTTTCTCTAAGTTCTTTCATGTTCTATATTTTTAATCAGGCCCCTTCTGTTCCATCACTTGTATATTTGGTCGCCAACACACATCTCTCTATAGAAAACATACACCAAATGCTTGACACTGTGCAAGGTTTAAATTATTTATCTCCTCATTCTCTCCCTGGCCAGAGCTTAAAAGTTGCTGCTCTGCTTACCTCATGGCTGGACTACTACATCTTCGTTTTGGGGTGTAAAGGGACCTCATGTCTCCCCTGCAGTTTATGCGACACAGACGTTCGATCACCAGGCACCTCTGGCTACTCACTTCTCAGAAGGTGACCTTTGAAGTTAGAAGTGGAACCTATTAGGTGTTTTCTATGTGAACTCCCAGCAGTTTATTAAAGATGCACACAATGGCTTAGTCCACCCCATTTGTCTGTGTTCCTCTGATCAAAGCCTCTTGATAGTCCCTCACTTCTAAGGGACTAGAAGAAAGATTTTGAATCTTTACAGTGAGTGCAACTCCCCCTCTCCTAGAACTGTTCGACCTCAGTGATTAGCCTCACTGTAGGACCATTTCAGTCTTTTAAAGACATTGCTCTTCTCCTCCCTCCCCCATTTAAAGTAATTAATGTACGTATTTGTTCTTGGTATGCCCTGCTACCTTCAGAACTTCACATTTTGAGGTCTTGACAGATGAATTGTTGTGACTTGGATGCTCCTTGACAGAAGCCAGTGCTAGACCATCTGAGCTTCTGTTGATGAGACTCTGAACCTCTCTCCAGATGCTTGCTGAGGTAATGTATTGTGGTGGTGTTGTGAGCCTGTATCAGGACAGGATATGATGGGATCCCAAACAAGAATGAAGATAGGGTCAGGTACACCAGCATCAGCTCCAGAATGAGGATGCTATATACCTTTTCAGTTGGACCGCTTCCCTCCCAGCCCCCCTGCTAGAGTAGTGAATTTGCTCTTGTTAGCTTCCCATTTGTTCATCGAATAATCAGTGCATCACTAAAGAATATACCCTCCTCTGACACCACAATAGGGATCGAGGAGTGACATTGTTAAATAAAAACTAGTCTCACTTCAACTGCCATGATTGGTCTTCCAGGTGTTCCTGATGCGGCACCATATAGAAACTGTCATTTGGTCCTAAAAAGATGTAGAATGGAAAGGAGTCCAGAAAGGAGGACTGTTAGAAGAGAGGTCCTCCAGAGACATCCACATGATCAGTACAGACGCCTGCCTGTCAAAGGATACAATTTTGCAATACTGGCGTGTAAAACCGCTCAAAAGCACTAAGGGCCTGTCTCTTTGCTGCCCTTTCTTACATCTACATGAAAGGACACTAGTGAAAGGAAAAGCAGACTGAAGACATCCTTGCATTGGGGAAAATGCTAACGGTCAGAGGTTGCTGTGAATGATAGTCCAACGTTTGACGCCACCCGACCTCCGGGTTGTGGGCTAACAGGCTGTGTATAAGTAACAACTGA
Source organism: Lissotriton vulgaris (assembly GCF_964263255.1). NCBI lineage: Eukaryota > Metazoa > Chordata > Amphibia > Caudata > Salamandridae > Lissotriton > Lissotriton vulgaris. The sequence goes on along the minus strand of NC_141691.1, from coordinate 617,015,233 downwards.
ACAAGACATACGCACTAGCGTTGGCAGCACCAGATGTTTATAAATGTATGCTATATATTTTGGTTCTGCAATAAAAACGGTTTAAAAAAAACAAGCATTGGAAATGCAATAGGGCTCGCATTAGGAAAGTTTGAGCTATTGGTATTATAAATGAATTTTTTTTTATTTATGCGTTATTTTGTAAAATAGCTAAATTAATAGCTTTGTCATTTGCGTTGTGGCCTAGTGACATGGCTGTACATGGTCACCAATTTTGTAAAAAAATATTTTGTCTTATTATCAGCGATAACGCAAAGATGGTATGCATCATGGTGGGATTTCATAGCAGAGGCGACGGGACATTGAATACAAAAAATGTTGACCTATGATATTACAAATCTTAGAAAACAACTTTTCAGCCAAATGTTATAGCCTACATATGTAAATTACATAGTTTTAGGTGTATAGTTCTTCTACAAGTCTTGCACAATTAATATTCTGCAATGTTCAGTCATTCGCATATTGTCTGAACCTTGCTTTCTCCCTCTGCGAGTTCACTCGTTCTCGTTAGTTGCGCATATTCAGCCATTTGTACAGCGTCTACATCGGCCATTTAAAGAGTCATAAACTTTGCAAAACTGGGCTAGAACATGACGGGAATGGAAGCAAAGAGGAGTAGTAAAGACGATTAGCTCACAACAAGCCTTCACTCAAGGAAGCAAAGCAAACAGCTGGAGAAGAGAGAAAACGGCAGGAATCAAAGTAAAGAGGAGGATGCAAGGAGAGGTACAGAGGGAGTTAATGATAGTAATGTTGAAAGTTCATCCAGACCAGCGGGAGGAAAGGAGAGACAAGGTGGAGAATGAGGAGAGGGACAAGGCTCCATGGGAGGGGGAGCAAAGGTTTCTAAACACAGATGTGTTTAGTGCTGGGATGCATTGTTCACCTTGCCCTGTCAGGTGCAATAAACTTTAAACCAAATGCTCAATTTTGTATCCTTCTATCACATTAATTACACTGTTCATTCAATTCTTCATCATCAAATGGTGTCAAAAATTAGTCATTACATACTCTTACTTAAAGGTCATGACAATTGACCATGTATCATGAAATAAAACAATTTGCAAAAACCAGTTGCTTAATTCAATGCTTCATTCAAAAAACAGAAATTTGTTCAATTTATAGAATACAAAATACGTGCTTCAATTTACAAATCATATAAATTGCACAAGTCACGTGCTTCAGTTTCAAATACGATCCGAAAACAACATAGAAAAGGTCTTCTCATATTCTCATATCTTCCCAATGCATTTCGGTGCCTCGCACCTTCATCAGGGGAATTCTGTTAAAAAGCAAAACATGAACATAATGCCGATATGTATTTATATTCTTTGTATCCTTAAAACTATTGAACCACCTTTTCATTTCTCCACCTGTGCATACAGTGCTGTTTCATATATTGCATTCTGTGCTTTGAATATTAGTTTATATCTCGGCCTCACCAGCTTTAAAATCGGTTGAACATGCATGTAGGACCTAAACTTTACATGCCACCAAAGTGCAACTATTGCTCCCAGCAGGACATTGTGTGCTTATGTGTGTGTAGTGCGACCTTACATCCTGGTTAAAACCACGTACTCTCAGCGTATACCCCATGCATATTAGGATAGACAAATGCATGTCTTTACCTCTATGGCTCTCAGTAAGTATTACATGCTGCTTGCACTAACCCAGCTTGTCAATTAACCAAGGAACCGAGGGATCTGTAAAAATATGCACATTACATCAATGACGCTGTGTGGAACCTTTGTGCAATCTTTTAACAAAGCGCCTAAATTCAAAAGCGACTTACTTGTTGCTGAATGTTACAAGGTGGTGTTTCAGTGTAGCGAAAATTAAAACTCGCCGATTTTGACCCAAGCTGCAAGTAAATAAATAAAAGCCTTCTCAGTAAAGGCGTCCAACCGTGATAATGTCAATGCCCCGGTGCCCTCCCCTTGTTGCTTTCTTATACCTTAAGGAACAGCTGGTAATCCCGTTATCTTTTCCCTTCAGTATTTCCGCTGCCGCCATCAAAAATGAAAAGCGAGAACTGGCGTTTAGACGCCGTGGCCATAGAAAGGGTTGCACCGATTATAAAAAAGTTTGGATTAACATATAATTAATCGCAAAATAAGGTAAAAAAAGGTGTGCAGGTTATCTACAGATGAAAAGGGGGAGCAAAGGGAAACACGAGAAGAGAAATGCAAACCAAAGTAGATGCATAAAAGGAGACACCGGCGGCGGCCGTGAAACTGAAAGTACGGCCAGCCGGCCGTGAATAATTAGGGGATGAGCGCACGCTGAGAAGCTGCCTTTAATGTGGTAATGCGAGGCAGGCAGGCAGGCGGCTGGTGGCATTGTGCACGCGCTTTTTAGGGCAGGCGCTTGCGCAATGACCTAAAAAGCACATGCACTGCAAGAAATCGCCAGTGGAATCGTGCTTGGTTAAACGCTGTTTAAGCCCCTATAGAGCTTTGCCAGCTGTGCACATGTGCACAGCAGGCGAGCCCTAAAAATAAAAGGGCACTAGTGCATCATATTTATCTAATACTGTGCATTCCTGTCATTTTCCCCAGTGTTGGTGCCGTTTGGGCATCTAGTGCCAACACAAGCACCCTTGCACCATGGTGTCAGCAGGATTTTTTGTGTGCAGGAAATGGCACCTTCCTGCATAAAAACAATCCTGGGAGGTTTTTTCCTCTTTCTTTGTGTATTGCAGGATGTATCACACATGGAAAGAGGAACAAATGAGGAGAAATAAAGTTATTTCTCATTACGCCTCTCCTGGGGAGGTGTAAGGTTTTGGCGACTCCCCAGGTTTACATGGTTTTATAAATCTGGGGAAGCGGCAACATCCATGGGTGTTGAATGGGAACACCACCACAATGACCACTAAATGCCCCCCTAATGCAGAGTAAGGCAATGCAGCGATATGCACTGCCTTCCCTTACTCCATATCTATCAGGCCATTCAAAGCAATGCATAGTGGCTTTACATGACCTCATAAATATGAATTTATGATTCGCGCAGCCGTAGCGTTACAAAAAGTGAAGCTATGGCGACCCAAGAGGCTCATAAAAACGCCCTTAAATGTTTTGAATCTATGAAAAAAAAATCTGCACTAATACGGAGATCTAGCGCTTGAAGTTTTTCTGTCACAAGTTGTGTATCACTGTCCATTGTGTGTTGGCCTTGATCAGTCAGCTGTAAATGTAATGTAAATGTATAGGCATTTATATAGCGCACTACTTACCCGTAGGGTCCCAAGGCGCTTCGACCGCTGCGAAACCCTTCCTGGCTTCCCTGAGAGATGGTCCCTTAATGGGTATCTCCAGGGTGAGACCAGGCATCCCCGGCAGTCTGGTGGGGCCGTTAGTGAAGATGAGGCAAGCTAATGCCCAGAGTTGCCGAGTGTGATCGCTGATCAGAGTGGGCACTGAGGCGAGAGAATTATCGAGTCCGCTGACCCTGGTCCAGAAACCTGCCGCACCGGGAATCGAACCCTGGTCCCGGGCCGTCCTCTGCTCTCGGGTCTGCCGCCTCTAACCAGTGAGCCACACTACTTCACTCCAGCTGTCCAGGTATGGGTAGATTAATATTAACTCTAACAGAGAACAGCTGCTGCCATCGTTCTACATTTGGAAAGGCATAATTGGGCACATTTTAAACCCATATGACAAACTCTACACTACTACTGGCTCTTGGAAGTATATATACCAATTAAATACTAGTGTTATACATGAATATGCGCAGTCTCTTTGCTGTAAAAGATCTTGTGGAGGGCCAACGTCCTGAAATTATATTATGACCCATTTATTTGGAATCTTTTCAGTTTACAATTAGTAGGATTCAGGTCCTTCTGTATTACAAATTAACAAAAGTAAGTGACTTTCTTCTTTTGATACTTCTGGACACCAGTCTCTTCACAGTGCAGACTTTCTGAACAAGCGTGGAAAAAAAGATCTTGCTATCCTTAGTAGAAGAATTGACATATCTGAGCTTGAACTCCAGTATTTAAATTATCTAGCATGTGTTTGTAGTTTATCATTTTCTATTGTACTAGGAGATAGCTGGTGATGTTTCCTTCCACAAAGGTGCATGGTGGTAAAGGCAGAGTGATTTTGTAATAATTTAACCATAGAAGGTGTCTTAGGGCTGCTGATATTCTCTTCTTATGGCAGGTGTACAAAAATGGGAATATAGCTGAATTTATGAACCTGAGAGAGCTAGGATCCACTTAAACATTTATCTTCAACCAGATGGTCTTTCTCGTAGCTTGAGAGGTAAGAAGAGGAAAACAATCACAATTTAATCTCAATGTAGTGTAACCAATTGGGTCACACAATAATCCACCTGACAACTAAATCAGAGATTAGTAAAATTTAATTATACATTAAGAAACAAATTTATATAGACCGGCCTCAACATTATTATATAGAAATACAGAACAAACAAAATGAGCCCAAATCTCCTGAAGCAATTAACCCTATATAACACAAAGCAGATAACTAATTCTATAATGACAATGCAAATAATCATGAAAAATAATTGAGTATTAAACTTCATCAAATGATTCACAAAGGTAAACATGAGCACGCCATCTCTCCCTGCACTGCCTTGAAGGGACAACATTAAACTAAGAAGCATTGAGTAGAGGTGAAATTAGAAAAGTGTCAGCTGTCAGAGTCTTTAGTAGAATACACTTCAACCATAGGTCACATAGCAAAAAACCACACAAGCAGAAATATAGATCTGCTCCCCATGAAGTCTTATGATGTCTCTCCTGAACCTCACTAAGGTACAGCATAAAATATTAGTTGCATTCAAGGTAGACACTACCACGTGACTTTCTCTTGTACTTTTTCATGATTCCGGCACAAATTGGATACTTGCGCCACCGTTTCCAAATCGATACGTTGCAACTTCATCCGTCCTTGGTCATTCTTCACCTCCTTCATGAGAACTCACCTCCTTGCTCGTTACTGTGTTTCTCCTCGCCAAACGTCATAATCTCATACCTTATTATCTAATGAAAACAAAACACTCCTTCCATTCTTATTGCCCTACGTGCTGCTGCAAGTTGTTGTGGGGGTCATTTCAGCATCCCCACGGGACAGGTTGAGGCCAACTGATCTGCCGTCACCCTTGTGCGAGGAGACCGGGGAAACTACATCTCCCAGCATACCTTGGGGTCGCACAGCAAAGTTGTCACTGCCAAGCACCCGGAGGCGCTTAAAACAACATGGCGCCTCCCGTGGCGCGGGACACTCCTCCCATTCTTATTGCCCTACGTGCTGCTGCAAGTTGTTGTGGGGGTCATTTCAGCATCGCCACTGGACCGGTTGAGGCCAACTGATCTGCCGCCACCCTTGTGCGAGGAGACTGGGGAAAACTACATCTCCCAGCGTACCTTAGGGTCGCACAGCAAAGTCGTCACTGCCAAGCGCACGGAGGCGCTCAAAACAACGCGGCGCGGCGCGGGACGCGCACTGGCGTGCCTGGGCCAAGGGCGGGCCCGTCTGCGCCCGTCTTAGCCCGGAAGAGGCTGGGCTGGGGCACCCCTCTGGCCTAAATACAACGAACTGGGACCTGGTCAACACATTGTGTGATAAAGGTACTTTTTTGCCAGATACTGTTGGAATTGCCTCAATCTAGAGTTTGTTTAAATACTGTTCCTCTTCTTTCATACATGGGCAAAAGAAAATCAATGGACCTTGCTGGTGGGGCTCCTGGTTTGAATGGGGGGGCGGTTAAAAGGAAAAAGGCCAAGAGAGTCTCTAAAACCCCTGCACCTCCCTGATTCTTGACAGGATTGAGACTCTGGTAGATGAGTGTCAGGGTGTCCTGTTACAAGATACTTTCTCTTCTTCCGCCCTCACAAGTTCCCACAAGCTGTTCGCAAAACACTATCCTTACCAGTTCATTGACTGTACCGCAAATGTTTTGCAACCCCCACATTTTTAAACAAGCGGTAACATCGCATGAACCTGGTGGCCCCATAACCACTTCTAACCATATACCATTAGAGCCCTTGGTAGTTTCATGTACAAATCGGTATTCTGTATTGGCGAATACCATAGACCTCCTAGAGGAACCTGGGAAAGAGGCAAAAATTACAAGTTCCGCTGGCAACTCAAGGGAATTCTCTAATATATAGAGAACCTTCATGATGATGTTCAGTCCATCACCTCGCTCAGAATAAAAATGGCCGAGTTAAAGCTGTTGATGCAAGAAATTCTGAGTGTTGTTAAGTAGCCATCTAGCAATTCTCCATTTTCAGACAGTAGCAATAGCATCCTTAGAGATCTACCACGAGAATCAAAACAAATAATCTCCGATACCAAAAACACTAAGTTGCCTGCACCAGTGCTTCCCTCTGATCCATGCAAAGTCTATAGGCAGCCAAGTAGGTTAGAGGATTCGAATCTAAATAAAGTACCCAATCGGCCTTTAGCTGACAACCTTTTCCATCCCGCTAGCCTCAGACTGGTTCCACATTCAATGCATAATAACCCTGGCCTTAATCCACCTCTTTCATCATCATATAATCCCCCTCTTTCATCTATGAATAGACAACCCAGAGTTGTGAATGTGCCCAAATCACATACAAGAGAAGATGAGGGCTCTTTGATCAATAAAGCCACACACTGGATCCACCATGTAAGGGGGTGTCGGTCCTTGATAAGGGAAGACATAATAAGGGCCCAAAGAATATGGTCAGGAGATAATAGCACAGACATTATTGAGCTAATACTCACTAACCATGCACTTGCCGAGGGTCTATTAGTACTCGAATTCAGAACTTCACCGCCAGGCTCTTCTGCGATTCAGTTTAGGCGATTTCCCACAAGGGGAATTATTAAGGGGAATGATCGTGTCTATCCTTTAACTACGGCTGAGTATTCTGCCTTAGATCTAAACGATTGACTGTTCCAAGGTAGCAACTCCATCAGTAATCATGTTAGCACTCTTGTTGAAGTCCACGATACAAGTACAACATCTCTTTATTCACCAGTCCAATATGATGAATTCCCATGTTAATCATAAAGGAGATTTAGTCAGTGCCGGGGATTCTCCTCTCAAAGTCACGTTCTCTGGTGGCCCTGCTCCCCTTAGTATCACTTCGGGGAACTTTAAAATTATCTCCTGGAACATAGTAGGTCTACGCAACAAACTATCACTACCTGATTGGAATAACCTCATAGATGGCCATGAACTATGCATTTTTCAAGAAAAATGGAGTTTAGAGCCGTTGTATAAATCTGGCTACTCGTGCTTCTGTATACCAGCAACTACTGCAGGGCGTGGCCGCCCATCTGGGGGGTTTATGGTTGGGGTAAAGATTGCTCTTAATTGTAGAGTTATCCATCATCCCTGTCCTATCCCGGATCTGTTGAGATTAACTCTGAGGGGGCCAACAGGTGATAATACCATTGAATTATTCAACGTCTATGCCAGAGGCACAAGAGGTGGAATAAAATCCTCAACCATTTCCATTTTATCCAATGAACTCCTTTCTGTCTTACTAATTCTTTTGTCATAGTCAACGGAGATTTAAACTCCACTTTTGAACCCCTGGCCTCTGATGACATTACAGGAATAGAGGATGAGGACGCTAGATGGGGTATACCATCACTAACTATACCGCCAGTTAAGAAATGGTCACCGGTGTTTATTCAACTGAATGCCCTTGCACTAGAATTCGGGCTAAGGGCTGAGAATGGACGTATGCCTTCGGACGCCTTGGGAGCCAACACTTTTAACAGGGTCTCGTGTCCCATTAGGATTGACTATATTTTGGTTGACAGGAGACTCTGGAGACATGTGATTGATATGATCATTACTCAATCTACTGATAGTGATCACAATCCCTTATTCCTCTCTATGATGGATTTGTGGCCCAGTAAGGAATGTTGCCCCAAAACTGGCCTCAGATGTCCACAAAAGAAGTGTTACCATCCAATTGCAATAGGTGTGTTAAATGGCCAAAGATTGTAGTGAACGAACAGAAAATGTGAGTTTTAGGGGAGATTCTGAGTGACCAGACCACTAAATTATCTACAGCATGTTTGGATAAGGATGGGTTTTTAGCCGTTGAGGGCATCTATGTAGATACCGTCGACCAGATGGGTTCCCTTTTTATAGATACCCCCCCTCCCCCAATAGGCATCCTATGGTTCGCAAATCACCAGAAACATGGTACAAAAGTCATAATACTGTTGAGGTACCTCTGGCCAGATTGGAGTATAGGTGGGTTGTGGTAGAGGCCAAGAGGGCATGGGAGGAATCACACTGGACAGACTTAAAGGAGCTGTTCTGGAGCCTGGTCAGATCGAATGGGCGGGACCCTGACCAGATTCCAAATCACATTAACGATAGGGAATGGCATGACCATTTTAGAAAACTTTATGCGGGAGATGAGAGATCCGAGGGATGTGGGCTCCCATATTGCCCCCAGTCCTTTTTCCTCTGCACCCTTTCATCCCATAGTGAAAAGCGAGGTAGAGGCTGCCATAAATAAGATTGTACCGGCGAAAGCCCCTGGCCAAAATGGGCTAATAGGTCATTTATTCCGAGCAAACCCCGGAAAATGGGCCACATATTTCGTACTTTTCATTAACGTTCTCCTGGAAGGGGCCCCTGTCCCTGATTCATGGAAGGGGGCGGAAGTAATTCCCATCTATAAGAGGGGCCCCAGGGGGGATCCTGCCAACTATCGTCCTATCAGCCTCATAGATGCTGGTCAGAAGGTGGTTGGCAGGGTCCTACTGGAGAGAATTCCCTCCTGGGCTGGGGAGAACAATATCCTGTCGCAATTCCAGGCAGGGTTTAGGGCATGCACAAGTACGGTTGATCAGGCCTTTAGGCTGGCCCTTTTGCACTGAAATGTGGTGACCATTGGCAAGGGCAGTCTTTATCTCGCATTTATTGACCTAAAGACTGCCTTTGACCTGGTCCCTAGAGGCCGCCTATGGTCGGCCCTACAGGGGATGGGGTTTCCTCAGCCTATCTTAAGTCTTTTGGTCCGCATGCATGAGAATAATTATGCCTGAATCAGGTGGGGCACACAGGAACAAAAAACAGATAGAATCCCTGTTAATAGAGGCGTCCGCCAGGGAAGCGTCGTGGCTCCCACCCTTTTCTCATTGTTTGTGAATGGGGTGGTCTCTTTTTTATTGGAAATAAATGCTGATGCCCCTGCTCTCGTGGGTGATAAAGTGCCTACCCTACTTTTTGCGGACAACACTTTATTAATATCTAAAATCCCTGTTGGACTACATAAATTGTTAAACAGGTTCTATCTTTTTTGCCACTTGAGGGGCTTAGTAATTAATACCTCTAAAACAAAGCTGCTCTATTTTAATCCTAGCAGGTCAGCCAAGTCCAACCTTACACTTGATGGGGCACCCTTAGAGTGTGTCAAAACATTCGATTACTTAGTAATCCGTATCTCTGATAACTTAAGTTGGCGACCACACATTGACAAAATGGCTTTGAATCACAAGCGTATTGTGGGTGTGATGGGAAGGGAACATCGTGCTTCAAAATCCAGGCCAATTGCTCCCGCTCTTGAAATTTATGCTGCCAGGGCCGTAGGCTCTGCACTATATGGTGCCGAGCTTTGGGGCTTTGGCAGTGTTGATTTCATTACAAAAGCGTAAAACAAATTCTTTAGAGAATTGGCCTCACTCCCGCACGGAACCCCTACCAAGCCACTTCTAAGAGATTTGGGACGCCGCTCAATCAAGGATCTTGCTACCTTTCGCCCTCTTCTCTACCGGGCACGTCTTTGGCGAACACCTAAGCTATCTAAATATGCCGACGGCCTTAGAGAAGGGATGAATCTTGCGGGATCCAATAAGATTAGTTGGCTAATAAACATAAAAAAGTGTCTTTTAGCATGGGATTCAAAGGGGCGTGGGAGTCAGAGACCCCGTTGACCAAGGCAGAGATCAAGGGAGCATACTTGGCATGCGTTGATAGTCAGGAAACCAGAAACCCCAGCTCAGGTAGACTGACCGATGAGTTTCGTCAGCACAAGCAGGTGTCCCGCCTGGAGCCCTATCTAGACTTTATCCAGAAACCCAGGGACAGGGCCCTTTTCATTCAGTTCAGACTAGGCACGCTTCCCGTGCGTGAACATACAAATAAATGGAAGCCTCCCTTTAAAACTCTTCCAAATTGCCCACTTTGTGAAGGAGTAGTTGAAAGTGTCCCACATCTTTTCTTCGCATGCCCAGCCTACACCAATCCAAGAAATAAGTGGTTGAAACCCATTTGTTGGCAACTTGGAACTAGGAACCACCGCGAAGTGCTTAGAATTTTGCAAGCTGACGCCAATACAACTTTTGCCTGTGGTGTGGCTAAATTCCTGAGCTGGGCTTGGGCGATGAAATCAAAAGCGTTAGGACCTGACTGAAGATTTTATATTCTTTTAAACTTGTTTTGCATCAAAAGCTGAGATAGTTTAATTCATTTTTAACTTCCCCCTGTGGGTTTCTTATCTTTTTATTTCGCACCAAAATGTTATTTATTGATTGAATGATTATGATGAATGAATCTCCCAGGTTGTGGTACGCAGTCGACTAATTGTTTAGAATTCTGAATAGCTACTACATTGTCCTGTACAGTAAACTGCATCCTTTGAGAGCTGTTTTTTAAAGATTCCCCAATTTAACTTCTATGTGTATCCTTCATAAAATTTGCTTTTTATATAATCTGTAAAATGCTTTAAAGATATTTTTATATCTAAATAAAGCCTTTGATGATGAAAACAAAACCCTTCTATGCTACCTAATGAGGCTTTGTCCATACCTTTGGTGGAAACAAAAATACAAGTAAATACATTCTACGTTGAAGGTTAAATCCACATTACATGCTAGGTTCTAAACATGAGCTTGAACTGAACGGTTCTCGAGGCACAGCACTTTTCAATTTAGCATTGCACAGGTTACAAATGTGAGCACATTTCTACACAAATAACAAATGCAGCTTCTTAATGCAACTTGGAAATAATTGCTTGTTACACGCATAAATGTTTAAACATTAGTATACGCATACACATTCTGTTTTATTAACTTCTCAATGAGACACATAGTAAATGTTAACTTCTACTGACACCTTAATATGTGAATATTACATAGACCTTTGTTAGCCTTGTTCTATGCATACAGTTATTAGTCTCATTAATTTTCATGTGGAGTACTTTAAATATGTAATACTCCATGTTTTCTTAGTAACATTAATCACACAGAATATATAGTGCTGACTATGCAGGATTATGTTGCACTCATACAGTATCTCAGGATGGGATCAAACCTACAATGCTCCAAACCTACGACTGGCAATCCCTTCCATAGAATTTAAAATTAAATGAAACTTTGGGATATCTCCCCAGTGTGCCAAGCCCATATATTTTATGGTCTGTGCTTCATTTGTTCTCTTTAGAAGTCTGTGTTTTGTAGAATTAACGAAGAGAGAGGAAAATATATCTGAAAGAGATCTGGTACATTTTATTGAGCCAGTGGGGTGGCAGGTAAGACAAAACAAGGAGGTAGGCTTCATATTCAAAACATGGCAGCAAACGTATGCACTGAGGGGCTATAAACAAACTGCATTTTGTATTATACTTAGTAGTCCTACAATAGTACTACTAACTTACTACAAATTGGTATTCACTAACCTACAGGTGTAACTCTTCACCTCTCCTATCTTTTCCTCACACTTGTAAGTTTACGACTTGAGGCCTGATTCCGATCTCGCTAGGAAAGCCCTCCGTACAACTCGGATACGCAGGGCTTTCCTAGCAAATTGTGCTCCGCGAGTCCGAGCAACCGATTCCGATGCACCAGTATGGTGACGGTCTCGGTTCGCTCAGACCTGTGTACCGCATGCGTACAAAGACTCCGATTGCAAAAAGGGGTGGGTAGGGAAAAGCGAGCACCCTGTGGCAGGCACCCCATGGTGCCCACCACAAAATGCATGCATACAAAGAGGGGGCTTACATAAAAAGAGGGGACCCATGGGTACCCCCTGCGACCAATTCTGAAGGCCCGGGGTGAAGGGGGGCGTGCCACGGCACCCCAAAGTCTAATTCCCACAGCCGTTTCGTCCCTGCAAAACCTAGTCAATATGGCTGTCCGAATCGTGCATTGTACTCGCTCGTTTAGAAGTCGACTCCATTGCGTGGCACGAATTGGCTGCAAACGATTCGGACAATCAGGACCGGGTTCGGAAACTATTCGGCCAACAAGGGCGAGATCTTCGCATCGTACTTGGTCGTTGGGAACGGGGGACGATTCAGTCGGAAACATAGGCTCCAAGTCAGATTTGCTCGTTCCAGAACAGGTCTGGAGGCCTTTCGAACGAAATCGGAATTGGGCCCTTAGTATTTATTAATGAATGGACAAGGGGAGTAGCTAGAAAAAGGGAAATACTTACTACTAAATGAGAAGAGCTAGGGAGGAGGAAGGATGGGTTAGAGATCGCTTTAGGGAAGGACAAGGACTGACCTACAAAAGAGTTCGCCCATTGCTATTTATTAAATGCACTCCTTAAATTACTACAGTCAAAAAGAGATACAAAACAGAAATAAATTACTACAGCTTAGAGCTGGAGTACGTCCAGCACCACACATGGCCAACTACTGGTACTGCAACAGTAGGGACAGTGGGGACTTAAAATAAAAGCCAGTAGAAAAATACGTTAAATTACATTATTTAAAATAGTAAAACTTCGAAACATAATTTAATGTTGAAAATATCTCAAAATAAACCATTTATTATTTCATTATAAAAAATTACATTTAATTATACTATACATCATTTTTAATAATTAATGCATAATGAAAAATTACCCTAGACGGGAATGTATTTTATTTTATTTAAATATAAGAAACATTATGTTTATTTCATTTAATATATTTAAATTAATTAAAGATTTGATTCAGAATTAAGTTAATAGATCAGTAGCATTTGTTTTTTATTTTGTTGTATATTTGAACAAAGTCCATCAAACAGTCGATGGATGGTCTACCCTACAGGGATCTTTTGGGCCCATCCCTGTAGAGTTCATGTCTAAGACAGTCTTCCCCAGAGTTTTATTCAATGCAAATATTTTCTCTGACTTGGGCAATTGTTAAAAGGCGTGTTCACTATTTGCCTCATATAATACTTCTTTATTGAGTTTTCCAAAGAAACGTTGCTTTAATGATGGGATATTTTTAAGAGCCAAAATTATTAAGGGGAAAACAAAGTTGAAAAAGAAAAAGAAAAACTAGATTAATAGATGCCATTAAAATCGTTAACTATTTAGGCACATTACTTCCTATAATGAAATAGACACTATGCTATGCAAACGTTTTAGGGGGGAAGAAAAGGAGGAGATGTAGGAAGAACAGGGTTGAATGAGCCTTATATAAAATTACTATTGTCTCATGCTTCTCATCTAACATACACAAACTGAGGATAGTAGTATTAGTGAGACTGCGAGTAGAATAGAGATTGTACCCCACATAAAAAAAAGGAATTAAGTAGAAGAGTTACCAAACCAAACAAAGCATGCTTTGAGGAATCTGTTAATCTTTACAGTAGAAACCTTACGACTATGGAGTATGTCTACAGATTGTAGGTTATGGTGTCAAATCAGTTACAAAAGGAGTTTCATATAGAATCAATAGGATTGCATTTATCCAGTAGTCGATAGATGACCAGTCTTTAACCAGTCTTTGTGGGTAGAGATTGTTGCTCCCGTCATCTCAAGATGCACATCTTGGCCATGACCAATGAAGTATCAAACAATCTCTTCAAATGACAGGTAATTGCTGGTTCTTGTGCAGTATAGTTCAGTAGGGTCAGTGCAGGAGAAAAGACTAGTGTCACTGTACTAGTGGTATTCATTTTATTCAATATCCTTCTCTGAAAGCACTCAAGGGAGTTATAGGACCATGTTGAATATATCATGTCCCCATTTGGTTCCTTGCATCTCCAACAGTCAATAATGTTAACCAGATTAGTAAGTCATTATTTATGAAGGGATCAGTGCTAGTCCTGTAAAAAAATTGAAAAGTTTAACTTAAATTGTGCTGCTTTTATATCTTTACAAATATGAATCCTGAGATACTTGAGAATATTCTTAGTCCATTTGAAGGGCTGTCCAAAAAACACTGGATAAGAGGGTTTATGAGTTTAGTAATAAGGCTTTTATAGAAATAGATGGGAACATTCAGCCATATCAAATACTTTCTCAGCATCTAGTGATACTGGTAGCCTACTATCTTGTACATGGTTGGCTTGCCGTATTTCGTCTGGAAAAGTTGCAATGTGGTCAGAATAGACCTGGTAAGAAACACCACCATTTACAAGCCTGCGTTTCTTAAGTTGCCTTCTCTTTCACACACAATGACGTTTGACATACATTTGCATGCGTGACAATGCAGGATAACATTCTCTGAATTGGCATTGCTTACATTTCCACTTTGTTGGTACATTATCACGACACCTTCAGCATTCAGTAAAAGGGGTAAAGTCACTGCGCAAATGTTATTTATTTGCGCAATGACGCTATCCGACTAGAATAAATAATTGCGGCCAGACAGGAGTTGCAATATGGTCACACGGTGTTTTTAATATAAATACACAACCACTTCCTTGTTTAGGCAGAGGAGCACTCGACTAATACCATGGGGTCACAACATACCAGAATTCCAGCTCAGCGGATTCAAGCGTAACAACAAGTGGGATGTCCAGCTCTACACGAAGATGGGCAGCCGGATGAAACTTACCGACAGGTAACAGTGAGTAAGTCTCCCCTGGCTGGGATTATGCATATCACCTACCCTAGGCAAGACTAGGTTAGGAAGCACTAGGTAGGAGTACAACTATACACAATACTTATATGGAAGCATATATTCACCGTCTTAGCGCACAGGTGGAAATATTCATGTTTTGCACTTTTTTTTGTGATGTTAATTATTCTAATCCGCTTCATTCTAATTATCACAGCGCACATATTTATGCAACAATCACAAAGCTTCAATAAATATTTAAAAATCTTGCTGAGTATTTCTAGTATACTTCTTTGGGCAAGCATGAGAGTCCAAACAAAAAAGTTCTAGATCCATTACCACAATCTCCTTGGAGGATCAGGGCTGTCATGTTCTAAGGCAGCACACACATTTGTTGCCCTGTGAGGTCAGGGGTACAGACGATGCACTATTGCTAACAGGGACATAGGCCAACATATCCTGAAAGTGTGCATGGAATAAGTCTGGCACAATCCTGATGTTTATGTTGTCAGACAAGCACAAAGTTTTACTGAGGAAGGTACAAGTCGTACGACAAAGTGTTTTCATTTTGGTGGCTGCAAGAGTGCCCTGAAACAAAGCCCTGTTGGTTTCTGTGGATAAGAAGCGGGATGAATTGCGTTAGACACTGCTCCAGTGCTGTTGCTGGGATCTTCATATCTGTATTAATAAAAAATATAGGCCCGTAATTTTGTAATGCCACAATGGCATGGATCTTTATCAGGCTTCAAGAGCACAGAAATAGTGGCTCTAATGAATTTTGTCTTCTCCCACTTTATTAAAAACCTTGCATAGCTAAGATGGAAGTTGCATGCCAGTGAGGCTCTCAATGCCCCTCACCGATTCGATCCAGGACCATCCTCACCTGACAGTGACCACCGATGGCTCCTTCTGTGGTTGCAGGAGCCTCTGGTGCTGAGGGGAGCCTGATTTGGCTGTAAAGACAACCCTGGAAGCGCTCTTCATAATGAATGCAGAATTAGCATATAATACACCCAAGATGACGGCTCACCCTAGATCCTAGTCTTCGCGACCCATCGCCCCTTCGGCCCTCTGTGGCAGCTGCTGTAGGTTAGGTTAACCAGTGGTGGAGGCGTGTGACGGCGGTGAAATGCTAGCCACTTTGGGCCTGTTCCTCCTGTCATAAGACCTGGCAGATTACGGGCCTGGATCATTTCGACCTACGTGGAGACAAGTGAGGAGCAGTGTGCTTACTGTATCTTTACCAAATCACTCCAGGGCCTAATTGAGGCTGATGACTGTGCAGAGGTGAGGTGAGCGGCAGATCCAGGAATGCAGGGGAAGGGCTGATAGTTCGGTTTCCTGTAGCCTCATTGGGGCCTCCTTGGTGGCAGCATACCTCTGGGCACAGTTGCAATTTGTCACCGGTAGACCATTTCTTGCTCTCCCGCTGCCCCCCTCCTGATGGCCTTGACCTGTTTGTTGATCCACCGAGATGCAGGTGGGCATTCTGTTGAGGGCCTGGTGGGTAGTTGGCAGGAGGTTCTGAAGACTGTTCAGGACACACCTACCCTCTGTGGTGCCCCCCACAGAACAGGGCCCTCTCCTGATACTGCATATGGACTGGACTCAAATGTATCTACCTGCCACAGGGCACTAAACCCGGCTCTCTCTGCCCCATGCATGGATTCACCTACTGAAAGACCCTGCTGTTTGGCTGCATAGCAAAGATGGGACCCTGGCTTTCAGGGGAGGGGTTCTGGAGGAGAGGAGGCCCAGCCTTTTGCCCCTGCAGACCCTCCTGACTTTTGAAACTTTCTGCTGGTGTCTGGCCGCTCCACTGGCAGTTTTGGCTGCTCGGTAAGGGCAAGCGGGCTGCTTGATTGTGGACACCGTATTCACTTGTTTTCTTCTAACATGCCCTTGGAGATGAGATGAGATGGGTCGTGACAGCCCCCACCCTCTGCACTGGCAGGCATAGATTAAAATGGACCAATACACCTGGCCTAACTTGGGCATGTGTGGAGCAACGGAGGCCTCTCCTCCAGTTACGGTTCCCTCAGATCAGGCAGACTAATATCTCGTCATTAAGACAATCCAGGATTACTGAACATCAAAGCTTTTGGGTGTATGGGTTTTATAGGTGCTCACATAGCCATAAGCACTAATTATCCGATCTAAACCAATTTTTTGGTGCATCCAAAGTTTTTGGGAAGAGAACACCCTACTCCCCTGACTTCAATAAAATTGAAGGCTACGAGAAACACTGGTTTTTGGAGCACACAAGCACAGGTAAAATGTCAATTGTGTAAAAGTCACAGAAAACACGAAGCAGAATATTTTAGCAATACAATGGAGCTCTTGTAATTCTTGTCTTTATTTTCAAAACTATTCCAATCCCTTGTGCCAACACGTTTCACCGTGGTCAAAAAACCTGCGGCTTCATCAGGGCTGGAAATATTACAGAATAACGCATACTATAATTTACAATTCGTATTCTTAAAATCATATTCTTAGAGCTCACAAAATGACAACCCAGTGCAAAGCAAAATACTCAAAAAGTGTGTCTGTACAGGTTTTAACCCGAATCCACATAAATTTGATTCTTAAGTTTAAGGCGAAGTCAAAATCAACATTATGGCTAAAGTTTAGCATATATATCAAAAGCCATCTTTGTCAACTTATTTTATAAAACACATAAGTGTGTGGCGATAGTGTGTACTATCAATTCCGAATATGACGACCCCAATGCCCAAAGTGTTGTTAGAACCTATAAAACCCATGTGTGGAGTAAAGTAAATAGATCGTGCATCTATTTAAAACCTGTACAGATGCACTTTTTGAGTATTTTGCTTTGCACTGGGTTGTAATTTTGTGAGCTCTAGGAACATGATTTTAAGAATACGAATTGTAAATTATAGTATGCGTTATTCTGTATTATTTCCAGCCCTGATGAAGCCGCAGGTTGTTTGACCACGGCGAAACGCGTTGGCACAAGGGATTGGAATCATTTTGAAAATAAAGACAAGAACTACAAGAGCTCCATTTTATTGCTATAATATTCTGCTTCGTGCTTTCTGTGACTTTTACACAATTGAAATTTTACCTGTGCTTGTGTGCTCCAAAAACCAGTGTTTATTAAAGAACATCAGTTAAAGCCAAAATAGGTGCAGTCCAACTAGATGTCTCTATGCTGCGCCATGATTTCTGCAATGTGGTTGGTCACATTATGGAAGTCAAAAGCTGAGTCTCTGCGGTAGAAGATGAGGTGGCCACTCTTCTGCTTCAGGTCTCCAACCTGCTCTCGGTGGTGGCGTCCCTGTAAGAATGGGCTGAGGACCTCGGAAACCGGTCATGGAGGAACAATTTGACATTTATTGGCTTCCTGGAAGGGATAGAAACATCTGGTGCAGATGATCTGCCAGAGAATTGGCTCCGGCCCTGGGTTCCCACTGACAAGATCTCTCAATGCTTCATGGGGGAGGGCACACCGTTCCTTGGCCAAGAAGCCACCCCTTGGGCTCCCTCATCCTATCATTACTCACATCCTCAACCACAGAGACCAAAAAGCCATTCTCCATGAAGCCCGACACCACCAGGACCTGTGTTTTCAGAACACCAAGATCATGATCTTTCGGAATTATACTTGCGCAGTCCACAATGCAGATGCTCCTTCGAGGTTTTCAAACAGAAGCTCTAGGCTCTCAACCTCTTCTAAATGTTCCTCTTCCCTGATCGACTGAAAGTAATCTTTAACTCTACGACCTATTTCTTCGATACCCTAGAGCATGTTTGGGATTGGGTGACAGGGCTACGGACGTGCAACATTTATGTGTCTTGAAGAACATGGTTACAAAGGTTGGGGGGAAGTCACCCCCAACCCTCTGCCTACACCACCCCCCACCCCGCCAGAGAAAAAGGTCCTGCTCCCAGAAAGCTCAACCTGGCCCAGAGAGGGGCCGTGAATCACAGAGTCCTCCCCGAGATGCTGGCATGAACGGGGGACCTGACTCTGAGGCCTTGTTCTCTGCTACTCCAAACCTTTTCACTACCTTGGATGGCAACCACGAGTCCCCGCCATGATGCCTGCAGCCTTGTGTGATCCTGAACAATCCTGGTAGTACAGTGCAAACTGTACTATATATGATGCGCCGGTCTGATAAGTATAATATCTGGAGAGTAGGGGGGGTCAAAAAGGGGCAAGCCTTTTTGTTTTCCTGTGAATATGCTAATCTCCAATTTGTGTCTGGCACCAGTATCCTTCTGCGGGGTAGTCTGAAACCTTAAAACCCAGGCCCTGCTTGACGTATAATATGTTTTGGGTGAGGGCGAAAAATACTTCAGGTTTGGATGTGTGGAGTGAAAGTGGGAGTTTTAGTTTAGCTATTGCTTCTGTTTTCTCTATACACACAATCACACAGTCACCACAGTCCTCAACCATGACCCTCACACACTGCACTCTACTGTCTTTACCAGTCCTATATTGGGCACCTCCATTTGGAACCTGGACCGCTCTCTTATGGGGTGATCACCGTGGCCAATCTCCCTCCTGCCTCTGATGGTTAAACTCCTATTGTGGTTTAGTGTAGTTCCTATATTACCAATAGGCTCTGCGCATTGGAATAACATATCCTATAGATGTGACGTAGGACTTATGTCTACTAGGTCTCTATCGAATATATTAGACTTAGTTGTGAGTGCCAGCTAGCTCAGAGGTCACTAGAAACTTTCTCGAATAAACAAAGGGATTAGTTTCTGACAACTACATAAACATGACAACTTTGTTTCTCCAAGAATAAAACTGATCTTCAGAGTCATGGAAACAATAGATAGATAATTTACTCAGTCAATCGTGCATGCTTCGTTTCATCAGAGGTGCAGAGAAATAGGGAGACGGGCATTTTCAATAAAAATGTTTATTGAACAGTCTTCTTTCTCAGACAAGTAAAATGAACTGCTACAATTGTAATACTGGTTGCAAAGTATAATGCGTACAGTAAGAAGAGTATTATAAAATAATACTGTAAAAGCATTGTATGGTTCCTAGACCATAGATAAATACATACATGAATAACAAAGGCTAAAACGTACACAACTGGTGCTTCTAAAATTGTCGCCTACCCCGATGTACCTAACCAAAGTCTAGTACGAGGGAAGAAGTAAGTGAGGTGTAGCATAGGTTTAGTTTTTCATTGCCAAGAATCTAACCAGTATTTCTCTTAGGGTCTTTTCAGCTCCGTACCTTGGTTTTAGAATGAAGGAAGTCTGGCATCTCTGTCTCGATTTCCCAACACCCCGCAAGGGGAGCGTAAAAACACTGGAGCTGGATTCTCAGCGAGAGAAAAGCAGCCTCTCTGTCAGTGCGTCAACGGGAGGGTCAGTTTCCTTCGGCACTTGCTGTAGCGAGCTGCATTGGGCAAGTAGATAGACGAGCTGCTCCAAACCACTGTGTGTTAGCTAGGGCAAGTGTAGGCATATTTATACCTTGAAGGTGCCTAGTTTGACGTAAAGTCGACATAATAATGTCATCGAAGAACCCCAAGGGAATGGTAGTTCTTTCAAAACGCCATGATTTCTAGGACAAATCAATATTCAAGTAAGGGGATGTCCCTGACTGCTGTAGCCAAGTTTTCCAAGAAATCGTTGTGGCTTTTTGGAACTAGTGGAAGTAGCCATGCCTGTATTTGGACTGGTTTGGTTATGTCTAAATATGTGTAGGATTTCTATGTCTGTATAAGGGCAATATGAATTATACCTATATAAGGGTATGAATCGCTAAATTTTGCTCGGATCCTAAAACGCCATACAACACCCACTCCACTTTATTATGTTCGATATTACTAAATTCTAAGCATTTATAGCATATCTATAGCATGATGTGTTATAAATCACTCCCAAAATACATAAAATGCATTTGAAATGGCTGTACACGAAAGATGAGCATTTGTGCTGTATGCATTTAAAAAAAAGAAATATTTCCATTCAAAGCATGTAGTGTGTCATGGAAAATGCTTATCAGAATGTGTCCCTCGCTCTTTTCCGCAAAGCCTTAAAGACCTGGCACTACACAGAAGCCTACCTATAGTCGACATCCGATATTACCTTTTATTCAGCTGTTCCACCTTATGCGCCTTGATGCCTTTGGGCTAAGTTTGCGCAATACAAATTTCACTTAATTCATTCAATCATGAAATTACATTTATGAAATGGCTCTTAAATACAGAAGAAAAACTCGAGACCATTCCATGACAGAATATACTGTTTAGGTTGCGGACAGGGTGAAATATTGTCTCTTGGAAGTGTTTAAAAGAATTCTTGTTCTCTAAGAATAGTTCTACTTTAAGCAGATTACTTTTTGCCCCAAAAAAGTTTTCAATTTCGGAAAAAGTCAAATTGCAGAAAAATAGAGTTCTTAAAGTTGGAAGTTTTGTTTTGAAAAGTGAAGGTCGAATACAGAATCCTAAAGAACGCTGTGTGTTAACTACAAAAGTAATTCTCGTTGTTTGGAGAAAACATAAAATCTAAGCTGGCAAAGAAATAGTCTACCACAGTAGGTGAAAGTTGGACCACTTGAAGTTATTGAAAGTTTGAAGTTATTGGTTTGTATAGCCCTGAATCACCTATGAGGGTATCTCGGTGCTTAGGACGGCAAAGAAGATCCAAGATAACCTAGAAAAGGTGGGTTTTCAGCAGCTTTCTGAACTGGAGCAGATTCTGACAATTACGTAGATGAAGCGGTAATTCATTAAGAAAACCGATAGCACAAAAATGTGAAGCATCGCCGTCAGCGTTAGCCATATTAGCAATGTTCGTCGGAGATAGAGGTGGTACCTGTGTGCCTGTCGATCCACGTACCTCATCGTCGGCAGATTGCGTCTGTAAGATCTCAATGAATGTAGTCATCAGGATTAATAGCCGCTGGGGACAACACGATGCATGGGCCGCTACCAAACCAAGCAGGGTATCAACATCCTTTGGCAGTACTGATGGAAGTGTTAGACAGACATCCAGCACGCATTCTTCTCCACATAGCAGGCATCGTAGAACGAGTAAGATGCAATCTTGCCAGATTGGTCAGAATGATAGGAACCATGTGGTATTCAGGTCTCTTAGACGAGCCAGGCCCAAGATCTGTATCATGCGCTCATGACACTTCATTGCCAGGAGAGTGTTCTCGATGGTAATCTGGGTGTCGTGGCTGAGCGGACTTGCCATATCGGAGCAGAAGGAACAAGAATAGTATTCCTGCTACGAATCCCAAAATGAGAGGCAGGCCGCCGAACACAGAGTGCACGAAGTTAGGAAAAATGCAGAGGACTGCTTCAAAAGGTGCTAACAGTCCTGAAAAACTGTCTTAAATACATGTACAATACCACTGGTATCAGACATGTTTAAGATACGACCTAACATTTCTACGAAATGTATTGGACAGTTTGTGGATAAAAGGGCATGTATCTCTGCAGAGAACCTTGCAAGTTGTTGTTCATACATCTCTTTGGACGAGGTCAGTGGCACAGTTTTTTGTAAAAGAATGGCTTTCATTCTGCTTAAAGTATCAATTCGAATAGAAGAGATGTTCAGTGAAGGCCATAGCGGCGACTCCCCGTCTGTCTTAGCTTTAGGAAACAATACTTGCATACAACAAGTGACCCTGGCTGACACTGTTACGAGATGAGCTATTCCTGACATCATTCCACAACAGCTGTGATCATTCAACATTATGTAGCTCCCGTTAGAAAGCTGCCTAAAAATTGGATCTATCCCTGCTGCTGGAGAACCTTGCAGGTGGCAAGATAAGTTGTTCGAAGAACCTTCACAGGCTTCATGTAAATTAATACCCTGGCATAAAAATGTACCGCTTAGTGCGCTTTTTCATTGTGTATCACTAAGAAATTCTTCTTTTATCCACTCCAACATTTGTGTGTGTACGATAATTCCCAGGTTGACTTTATGTATTCCCTACCCAACCTTTCATACACGGCAACTGGTATATGTTTCAAACAGTATTGAAAGTTGAAAATTGTGACAGGCAGAGTGATTATCCTGTGTATTATCCATTCTGTTGCAGGCTTTTCTGAAACAGTTAATGGTAATCTTTCCAGTTTTTCAATGCTCAGCACCATATAGTCTTCTCCTCTTTGTGCCAAAGTGATTTGTTTATCTGTAAGATTAAATACAGAAAACAATGACGTGGTGCTGATTAGACGCCATGGTACATATCCAGAACGACGATTTTCTAACGTCCAGCCTAAAAGCATTATAGAACGTAATTGTGACTGTCCATGCTGTAGCATGAGCAAGTCCTGTTCCATTATGTCAATGGCAGAGGATACTATGCTGTCCAAAGCATAAATTGTGGATTATAGTGTCGTTAACCCATTGTCAACTACAGAGAGTGCTTTCTCTAAATTAATACGATCGATTTCTCGTATTCTTCCTGCAGTCTCTGCCTGTTGCTTTCCAAGCTTCATTGTAAATGGCATATATACCTGCGTATATGAAACGTATATGACGTTGTTTTGCCGTACCTGATAAAAAGTCTCTTAAATCAACGCCATCTTTAAGTAAAGATAAGTGTTATTTAAACCTCTGAAAGTGTAGATTTTTGTAGCCACTCAAGGCACAGTTTTCCTACACTGTATGTTGTTACTATCCCTGGATGTTGTGTCTGGACATATCTTGGGTTCGGCTTAGTTACTGTAAACCCTTGTGTCTTGGTCAGGAATCTATCTTGACAGTTATTCGTGTCTGTGGGCCAGATTAATAATTTTTTCCATTCTGGATCAGTTCTGTGTTTTTAGAAGAATACATTTTACGTCGACCGCTCCCTCTGAAGTGTTTTTGCCATCATGTGTAGGTGTAGGTATGGACGGTTTGTTCAAATCTTTTATCTTGGCCAGGCCAAGGCAAGATGTCTGTTGAACAGAGTCATTCAAAAACATTATTTGTTCGGGGATAATGCAGGCTCGAAATAAAGCTTCTATTCCCTGCACTTGCCAGTCTTTTCAGCCCCAGAAAGTTTTAGTTTCTATGTTGTCACTCCAAAAGTCGAAACCAAACGAGGACAGCTGGGCATAAAAGGCTGCTGAATAAATTTGCTTTGTATTAGTCTTCTTAACATTTTTTTTTTTTAATTTTGGTAAACCTTTATTTACAACACAGTAGTACACAGCTATTCAGCCATACATCCCGGAGGCTAGGCAGCAAGGCATTATGCAGCTTGAATGGTGCACACAGAATAGAATGCAAATTCGTATAAGGTTTATTTTATTTTATATAAAAGAAAAAACAATGTAATAAAAAGAAGGCACTAGCTAGTGCAAGAAGGCAAGGCAAAAGAACATGAGTGCGACATCGCCCCGTTCCAGGGGAAGGCTGGGTCAGTATCTTGAGTAGTAGACCATACAAGCAAACCATGTAAATAGATAACGGGGGGGAAGGAAGGAAGGACAGTTGTACCTCAATCATTCGGCCGGAGTCAAGAGCTAAGGGGATAAGTGCTCCTCCAAGGGCGTTGTATCAGGCGGAAGGCAGATGTCACCCCTATACTCATTCCAGGGCCCCCAAATCTTATTCCATTTCTTGGGCCTACCTCTGGCAACATACACTGTCTTCTCCCGGAACATGCACCAGTTCATGTTAGTCTTCCACATCTCAACTGTTGGGGGCAAAGCCACTCCCCATTTCTGAGCAATGTCCCTCTTAGCTACCATGTTACCTAGAGTGACCCATTGAGTCTGTGAACTGTTATAATCCGTGGGGCCCCACACATTTAACAGGCAGCGCCGGGCTTCGGCCAGCAGGTCCACCCCGGTTACTTCACCCATCACTGCATGTATTCGCCTCCAATATGTAGCCACAGACCTGCACTCCCATATAATGTGCATGAAAGTCGCTTAGGAACCGCACCCTCGCCTACAGAGGCCATCCACCGAATGGCCCATGTGTATCAGTCTGAGGCCAGTAACATACACCCTATGCAGGATTTTCAATTGCACCCGCCTCAGTCTGGCCGGGATTGCCACCTCCTTTGGAGACGAGACCGCGCACTGCCAATCCTCGTCATCCAACTCAACTCCATCACGGATCCACTGATCTCGCACCCCCAGAAGAAGGTCAGCGTGGACATTAATCAATTTTTTATAGGTCAATGAGATAGCACTGTCGGGCATATGGCCGTCCAACAACCTATCCTCCAGCGGGGAAGATTCAGGGATCTTTCCACCCTCCGGCATTACTGCCAGGAGGGCATGTTTCAACAGGGCATATCTGAAAAATTCCGTTCCCCCCAACTGAAACTCCCTTTGTAACACTTCAAAGGATTTGACCTGCCCCTTAGCTATCATGTCTTCCACCCTGGAGATGCCTATCAAGTCCCAGCGGTCAAACCCCTTGGTATGCCACAGTTTGCCCAACAATTCAGAGTCATAAAGTGGAGTTGCCATCGTGAGTCTGCCTTTCCACCCCTGTGCCTTCGTCACTGCTCTCCAGATGTGAACCGCTGTCTTAGTGGGACTGTCAGGTCCCAGCTGATTTCAGATAGCGCTGTGCCAAGATTTAACTTGAAGGTCAGTGCAGGTTTCGTTCATTCACTCTCTGCCTGTAATTGGAGGCAGAGAGTAGCGCTATTTCGAGGCAGGGAATCATTTCCTGATTGTGCCATCGCTAGATTGCAATTGCGTTCTAGTTGTTGGCTCTGTCGGCCATTTCGTGCGCTCGTGCCTTTTACACGGCGCACTTCAACAGTCGTTTACCTGGCGGTAAGACGCATTTTCCTGAGTGCGTTTCTTCAGTACCGCATCTGTCCTTTCCTGTTCATTTCGGAACAGGAGTTCTTTGTGGAAGCCTTGCGGTTTCTGGCTCGATTCCTGGTGCGCTATTTCAGACTTTTTGTTCCGTTGTCTGAGAAGCGCTTTTCCTTCAGCTCCGAGAGAAGTCTCTTGTGCCGGTGCTGCTTAAGTCTTCAGCAATTCAAGTGACTGTAGGAAGGGTCATTCTGTGGTGAGATTCTTCAAGAGGGCGGTAAGAATTTTGGTTTCCTGCATCGCCCATTTCAGAACCGGCAGCTTCGTTTGTTCAGAGACTTTGGTTATAACGTCAGAAGCTTCCAGTCAGTAAAGTCGCCACAGTATTCAGTAGGTTCAATGTGGCAAATGTAAAGACTGCATTCTGGTGAAAAGTTTATTCAGAGACTGAGGTGTTATCGCAGTGTCCAGTCAGTAACGAATTTCAAGCAACCCTCCTGTACCAGAAGTCATCAAGTATAGTAGTGTATGTTTGATATGCATATTGATAATACAGTATTATACCACCTTTATTCTTCTGCTGGTTGGACAATATAAACTGTGTTGAATCACAACATTCCAGAAGATTGACTATTCTCCATTTTGGATTTAATATAGATCAGTCATTACAGAGAGGGGCCAAACCACACGCACACTAAGGTACTTTTGAGATTGAAATAGAAAGGAGGTCTTGGGTTGGGGATCAGCATTGAATTGGGAAAAACAGTAGTAATGTCCTGTTTACCCTTACAGGAGATGATTCCCCAGTGTGAAGAAAACTAGAAGATATCTGTGTGGCAGTCTCTCTTTGTTATCCACTTCCCCTTTCCCTTTCATTCCTGGACTTAGAGTTCTCTGGGTCCAGGGAAGTGGGGGAGTTGGGGAAATTCCTTCTAGAAGACACCTTCCAGCCGTCAGCTCCCACGGATTCAAAGGAATTCAGGTACGCTCTTGACAGATTGAAGTGCCAGCATTTCTTTCCATCTGGGCGAGATGGCGGAAGGTTTTGATGTTAAGGCTTTGGCAACCATTCTTGAGGATTTGCAAAAGCAACTTAGCGAAACTAGGGAGGAAGTTAGGAAGTCTAATCAGGAGGCTAGTTATTTGAGGCAGCAGGTTGAAGAGCTTTCAGTGAGTCCCAGTCCTAATTTTGGGGGGCTTAAGTCTCCAACTTTTACTCCTTCTTCTTCGTCATCATCTGCGTTAACCACGCAAGTAGTACATGCCATGTCTCCAACTATTCCTTTGGCCCCTCCAGAAAGATTTCAAGGAGATCCTTACAAGGCTCAAATCTTTCTGACACAGTGTTCCTTGCATTTTCTCTGTAAGCCCATTTTGTTTAAGGAAGATCAGTCTAAGGTGGCGTTTGTGCTGTCTTATCTTAGTGGTGACGCTGCTGCGTGGTCCATGCCTTTGGTCTCCTCTAATGATCCGGTCTTGTATAAATTTGAAGATTTCAAGGCAGAGTTTCTACGAATCTTTGATCGACGCACCATTTCCCAGACTACGGCTAACGAGTTATTGGACCTGAAGCAGGGCAACAGAGATCTTGTGGCGTATTTGGCACAGTACAATAAGCTAATTGTGGAAACTAACTGGCCAGCAGCAAAGAGAGCGGCAATTTTTTACAGAGGATTAAGGGGTGAACTGAAGGATGGTTTGTCTCAAATTCCCAAGAGACCAACAGATGTTTCAGAACTGATAGACTTAGTCCTTCAGATCGATCAAAGACAAGCGGAACGTCGCAGTGAAAAGAGAAAGGACATTAAGTCCTTCCCGCCACGATTTGATCGAGTGCGTTCCGAGTCTCTCAAGAACAGTGAAGTGAATTCCAGTGAGGAACCAATGCAGATTGGCGCAGTTCGAGGCCCTCTTACTGTGGAAGAGAGAGAAAAGCGACGTTTGGGAAAATTGTGCATGTATTGTGGACAGTCACGTCACTTTGTCAAAGAATGCCCAAAGAAACCAAAGACCAATTCGTGGGTAAAAGACAAGCTCCACCAGTAGACGGAGTTGCACTGGTGGGAGCAGCCCCGGAGACAACTCCCAAGACTCAACTATTGGCTAATGAATGGCAGTCTGCGGCTCCACATTTGATCTTGTCCTGTACTGTATGGTTTGGTAAAGGTCAGAAAGAAAAGGTGTCAGTGATGTTAGATTCCGGAGCTACAGGAAACTTCTGTGACCTACAGTTTGCTAAATTGGTTGGAATCCAGTTTGAAAAGAAATTGAAACCGGAACCAGTGCGAGCAGTGGATGGCACCGAGTTATCATCTGGCCCAATAGTTTTTGATACAGAGGAAATAACAGTCATCGGTCCCGAAGAACATCGGAGCTATATCAGTTTTAATTTAATTGATGCTCCGCAGTTCCAAATGATTTTGGGTCTGCCTTGGCTCACTGAGCATAACCCAAAGATCGATTGGGCCAGACGTACAGTGGAGATGACTTCGAAATTTTGTACTGAGCACTGTTTTCATGTACCCTCGGATCTTCATCCTACGACTATGTCCTCCAATTTGGCTAATCAAGAGCCTATGATTTGTGCTGTGGAAATTCCGGAAATTCCTGAAATCTATTTCGATTTAAAAGAGGTCTTCAATGAACAAGAGGCACGAAAATTACCCCCTCATAGGGATTATGATTGTCGTATTGAGTTGGAGCCTGGTGCAACTTTACCATGTAGTCGCATTTATGCTCTATCTGAACCAGAAAATCAACATCTTAAGGAATACATTGAGCAGAACCTAGAGAGTGGCTTTATTCGACCCTCTCAGTCGCCTGTATCTTCCCCCCTCTTCTTTATTCCTAAGAAGGACGGAACCCTGAGAACTTGCATAGACTATCGAGCTCTAAACCTGGTCACCAAGAAGAACCGCTATCCATTGCCTCTCATTTCTGAACTCCTTGATCAAGTGAAGAGTGCGAATATTTACACGAAGTTGGATTTGAGGGGTGCGTATCATTTGGTACGAATGGCGGAGGGGGAAGAATGGAAAACGGCGTTTCGCACCCGATTAGGTTTGTTTGAGTATCAAGTGATGCTATTTGGTCTATGCAATGCCCCAGCAGCATTCCAGCACTTTGTAAATGACATCCTACGGGAATTTCTGGATCGCTTTGCCGTTGTCTATATTGACGACATTCTCATTTTTTCTAACACTTTGGAAGAACATGTCCAACATGTTCGAGTCATCTTAGAGCGCTTGCTGAGGAATCAGCTGAATGTGAAATTGGAAAAATGTGTTTTTCATTCAGCCAAGGTGGAATTTTTGGGGTTTATTCTTTCTCCTGAAGGAGTCAACATGGATGATTCTAAATTGGAAGCAATCAGATCATGGCCAGCTCCAAAGTCCATCAAAGAGATACAGAGTTTTCTTGGATTCGCCAATTTTTATCGGCGGTTCATTCAAAAATTTTCCGAAAAGGTCAGTCCAATTACGCATCTGCTAAAGAAGAATGAGCATTTTGTTTGGGGAAAAGAACCTGAAGAAGCCTTTCAACTGTTAAAAGAAGCCTTTGTATCGGCGCCAGTTTTGCAACACCCAGATTTGAAGGAACCTTTTTTGTGGAAGCTGATGCGTCCAATTTTGCAATTGGAGGAATTCTTTCTCAACGACAGAAACAAACTAGACAATTACATCCAGTGGCCTATCACTCTCGGAAGCTTGCAGCTGCTGAAATCAATTACTCCATTGTGGATAAGGAGCTTTTGGCTGTTAAAGAGGCATTCAAGGTCTGGAGGCATTATCTGCTTGGAGCTCAGCATGTGATTACGGTTTTTACAGACCATCGCAATCTGCAATTCTTAAAGTCTGCCAGATCTCTCTCACCCCGTCAGTTGAGGTGGTCTCTTTTCTTTGCAGATTATGATTTTGTTTTAACATACAAACCTGGATCGGCAAATGGAAAAGCTGATGCCCTTTCTCGTTTAAGTTTGGGCGATGTAACTGACAAGATGGTTGAGGGTTATGTCATTCCACAGAATAAGATTGTTGCAGCAATATCGGAGGATGAGATGGAAAACGTGTTCGAGAAGTCTTCAAAGGAAAAGAATTCACAAATTCGATATCTGAAGGTCCAGAAAGAGAAATTAAGGATGGGAAACCTTATTTTCAAGGGAAACTGTTTGTTCCAAGTGAAGATTTACAGTCGGAAATCATTCAACAGTTTCATGATCATCCTTTGGCAGGTCATAAGGGAGCTGTCAAGACACTTGATCTGGTGAAGAGGACGTATTTTTGGCCAGGCATGGATGCGCAGATTAGACAGCACATCGCCACTTGTGAGCAGTGTGTAAAAGGGAAGAGTTCTAGACAATCACCTCAGGGTTTACTCATGCCCTTGCCTGTAGCTCCTTCCCCGTGGCATACCATTTCCATGGATTTTATAGTAGATCTCCCATCTAGTCAAGGTTATTCTGTAATCTGGGTGGTGGTAGATCAGTTCTCTAAGATGAGTCACTTCATTCCCTTGAAAGGCCTTCCCACTGCCCCTCAATTGGCCACTTTGTTTGTCCAGCATATTGTTCGTCTGCATGGGATCCCAAAGATTGTAATCTCTGATCGAGGTTCACAGTTTGTTTCTCGATTTTGGAGATCCTTCTTGAAGGGACTAGGAGTGGACTCTCGTCTGTCCACCAGTTTCCATCCCGAGACGGATGGACAGACGGAGAGGGTGAATCAAGATTTGGAGCAGTACCTTCGCATGTATTTGCTGGAACAAGAGGGAGAATGGCCCTCTCTATTGAGTACTGCGGAATTTGCTTATAATAACTCAGTCCATTCTGCTACGGGATACTCCCCGTTCTTCCTTAACTCAGGTAGAAATCCCAATATGTTAGTGGGTAGAGTGGAGGTAGAGGTTCCGGCTGCAGAAGAGGTAATTCAAGAGTTACATAAGACTTTTCAGTCAGCGTCAGTTAATCTTTCAAAAGCAAAACTTGACTATAAGAAGCAGGCAGACAAGAAACGTAGGGGGAGTCCAGAATTTGAGGCGGGGATCTGGTTTGGGTATCCACTCGTCATATGCGGTTGGTGGGGAACAGGAAGTTCCAGCCTAGATTTGTGGGTCCTTATCCTGTTGTGAACATGGTCAACCCAGTCAGTGTTAGGTTGGCTCTTCCAAAATCTATGAAGATTCATCCCACTTTTCACGTTTCCTTATTGAAACGGAATCCACCCAATCTTTGACGTTCTCTCCCCCCCGCGCCAGTTCAAGTCCAATCTGCAGAGGAGTTTGAGGTGAAGAGAAATCTGGACTCAAAAGTGAGAAAAAATTGTTTATTCTACCTCGTAGATTGGAAAGGTTTTGGTCCTGAAGACCGATCATGGGAGCCTAGCAAGAACGTTCACGCCCCACGGTTGGTAGCTGAATTTCACAAGACCCATCCTCAAAAGCCTAGAGAGGGGGTTTTGGTGGGGGGTACTGTCAGGTCCCAGCTGATTTCAGATAGCGCTGTCCCAAGATTTAACTTGAAGGTCAGTGCAGGTTTCGTTCATTCACTCTCTGCCTGTAATTGGAGGCAGAGAGTAGCGCTATTTCGAGGCAAGTAATAATTTCCTGATTGTGCCATCGCTAGATTGCAATTGCATTCTAGTTGTTGGCTCTGTCGGCCATTTCGTGCGCTCGTGCCTTTTACACGGCGCACTTCAACGGTCGTTTACCCGGCGGAAAGACGCATTTTCCTGAGTGCGTTTCTTCAGTACCGCATCTGTCCTTTCCCGTTCATTTCGGAACAGGAGTTCTTTGTGGAAGCCTTGCGGTTTCTGACTCGATTCCTGGTGCGCTATTTCAGACTTTTTGTTCCGTTGTCTGAGAAGCGCTTTTCCTTCAGCTCCTAGAGAAGTCTCTTGTGCCGGTGCTGCTTAAGTCTTCAGCAATTCAAGTGACTGTAGGAAGGGTCATTCTGTGGTGAGATTCTTCAAGAGGGCGGTAAGAATTTTGGTTTCCTGCATCGCCCATTTCAGAACCGGCAGCTTCGTTTGTTCAAAGACTTTGGTTATAACGTCAGAAGCTTCCAGTCAGTAAAGTCGCCACAGTATTCAGTAGGTTAAATGTGGCACATGTAAAGACTGCATTCTGGTGAAAAGTTTATTCAGAGACTGAGATGTTATCGCAGTGTCCAGTCAGTATTGAATTTCAAGCAACCCTCCTGTACCAGAAGTCATCAAGTATAGTAGTGTATGTTTGATATGCATATTGATAATACAGTATTATACCACCTTTATTCTTCTGCTGGTTGGACAATATAAACTGTGTTGAATCACCACATTCCAGAAGATTGACTATTCTCCATTTTGGATTTAATATAGATCAGTAATTACAGAGAGGGGCCAAACCACACGCACACTAAGGTACTTTTGAGATTGAAATAGAAAGGAGGTCTTGGGTTGGGGATCAGCATTGAATTGGGAAAAACAGTAGTAATGTCCTGCTTACCCTTACAGGAGATGATTCCCCAGTGTGAAGAAAACTAGAAGATATCTGTGTGGCAGTCTCTCTTTGTTATCCACTTCCCCTTTCCCTTTCATTCCTGGACTTAGAGTTCTCTGGGTCCAGGGAAGTGGGGGAGTTGGGAAAATTCCTTCTAGAAGACACCTTCCAGCCGTCAGCTCCCACGGATTCAAAGGAATTCAGGTACGCTCTTGACAGATTGAAGTGCCAGCATTTCTTTCCATCTGGGCGAGATGGCGGAAGGTTTTGATGTTAAGGCTTTGGCAACCATTCTTGAGGATTTGCAAAAGCAACTTAGCGAAACTAGGGAGGAAGTTAGGAAGTCTAATCAGGAGGCTAGTTATTTGAGGCAGCAGGTTGAAGAGCTTTCAGTGAGTCCCAGTCCTAATTTTGGGGGGCTTAAGTCTCCAACTTTTACTCCTTCTTCTTCGTCATCATCTGCGTTAACCACGCAAGTAGTACATGCCATGTCTCCAACTATTCCTTTGGCCCCTCCAGAAAGATTTCAAGGAGATCCTTACAAGGCTCAAATCTTTCTGACACAGTGTTCCTTGCATTTTCTCTGTAAGCCCATTTTGTTTAAGGAAGATCAGTCTAAGGTGGCGTTTGTGCTGTCTTATCTTAGTGGTGACGCTGCTGCGTGGTCCATGTCTTTGGTCTCCTCTAATGATCCGGTCTTGTATAAATTTGAAGATTTCAAGGCAGAGTTTCTACGAATCTTTGATCGACGCACCATTTCCCAGACTACGGCTAACGAGTTATTGGACCTGATGCAGGGCAACAGAGATCTTGTGGCGTATTTGGCACAGTACAATAAGCTAATTGTGGAAACTAACTGGCCAGCAGCAAAGAGAGCGGCAATTTTTTACAGAGGATTAAGGGGTGAACTGAAGGATGGTTTGTCTCAAATTCCCAAGAGACCAACAGATGTTTCAGAACTGATAGACTTAGTCCTTCAGATCGATCAAAGACAAGCGGAACGTCACAGTGAAAAGAGAAAGGACATTAAGTCCTTCCCGCCACGATTTGATCGAGTGCGTTCCGAGTCTCTCAAGAACAGTGAAGTGAATTCCAGTGAGGAACAAATGCAGATTGGCGCAGTTCGAGGCCCTCTTACTGTGGAAGAGAGAGAAAAGCGACGTTTGGGAAAATTGTGCATGTATTGTGGACAGTCAGGTCACTTTGTCAAAGAATGACCAAAGACCAATTCGTGGGTAAAAGACAAGCTCCACCAGTAGACGGAGTTGCACTGGTGGGAGCAGCCCCGGAGACAACTCCCAAGACTCAACTATTGGCTAATGAATGGCAGTCTGCGGCTCCACATTTGATCTTGTCCTGTACTGTATGGTTTGGTAAAGGTCGGAAAGAAAAGGTGTCAGTGATGTTAGATTCCGGAGCTACAGGAAACTTCTGTGACCTACAGTTTGCTAAATTGGTTGGAATCCAGTTTGAAAAGAAATTGAATCCGGAACCAGTGCGAGCAGTGGATGGCACCGAGTTATCATCTGGCCCAATAGTTTTTGATACAGAGGAAATAACAGTCATCGGTCCCGAAGAACATCAGAGCTATATCAGTTTTAATTTAATTGATGCTCCGCAGTTCCAAATGATTTTGGGTCTGCCTTGGCTCACTGAGCATAACCCAAAGATCGATTGGGCCAGACGTACAGTGGAGATGACTTCGAAATTTTGTACTGAGCACTGTTTTCATGTACCCGCGGATCTTCATCCTACGACTATGTCCTCCAATTTGGCTAATCAAGAGCCTATGATTTGTGCTGTGGAAATTCCGGAAATTCCTGAAGTCAATTTCGATTTAAAAGAGGTCTTCAATGAACAAGAGGCACGAAAATTACCCCCTCATAGGGATAATGATTGTCGTATTGAGATGGAGCCTGGTGCAACTTTACCATGTAGTCGCATTTATGCTCTATCTGAACCAGAAAATCAACATCTTAAGGAATACATTGAGCAGAACCTAGAGAGTGGCTTTATTCGACCCACTCAGTCGCCTGTATCTTCCCCCCTCTTCTTTATTCCTAAGAAGGACGGAACCCTGAGAACTTGCATAGACTATCGAGCTCTAAACCTGGTCACCAAGAAGAACCGCTATCCATTGCCTCTCATTTCTGAACTCCTTGATCAAGTGAAGAGTGCGAATATTTACACGAAGTTGGATTTGAGGGGTGCGTATCATTTGGTACGAATGGCGGAGGGGGAAGAATGGAAAATGGCGTTTCGCACCAGATTAGGTTTGTTTGAGTATCAAGTGATGCTATTTGGTCTATGCAATGCCCCAGCAGCATTCCAGCACTTTGTAAATGACATCCTACGGGAATTTCTGGATCGCTTTGCCGTTGTCTATATTGACGACATTCTCATTTTTTTCTAACACTTTGGAAGAACATGTCCAACATGTTCGAGTCATCTTAGAGCGCTTGCTGAGGAATCAGCTGAATGTGAAATTGGAAAAATGTGTTTTTCATTCAGCCAAGGTGGAATTTTTGGGGTTTATTCTTTCTCCTGAAGGAGTCAACATGGATGATTCTAAATTGGAAGCAATCAGATCATGGCCAGCTCCAAAGTCCATCAAAGAGATACAGAGTTTTCTTGGATTCGCCAATTTTTATCGGCGGTTCATTCAAAATTTTTCCGAAAAGGTCAGTCCAATTACGCATCTGCTAAAGAAGAATGAGCGTTTTGTTTGGGGAAAAGAACCTGAAGAAGCCTTTCAACTGTTAAAAGAAGCCTTTGTATCGGCGCCAGTTTTGCAACACCCAGATTTGAAGGAACCTTTTTTGTGGAAGCTGATGCGTCCAATTTTGCAATTGGAGGAATTCTTTCTCAACGACAGAAACAAACTAGACAATTACATCCAGTGGCCTATCATTCTCGGAAGCTTGCAGCTGCTGAAATCAATTACTCCATTGCGGATAAGGAGCTTTTGGCTGTTAAAGAGGCATTCAAGGTCTGGAGGCATTATCTGCTTGGAGCTCAGCATGTGATTACGGTTTTCACAGACCATCGCAATCTGCAATTCTTAAAGTCTGCCAGATCTCTCTCACCCCGTCAGTTGAGGTGGTCTCTTTTCTTTGCAGATTATGATTTTGTTTTAACATACAAACCTGGATCGGCAAATGGAAAAGCTGATGCCCTTTCTCGTTTAAGTTTGTGCGATGTAACTGACAAGATGGTTGAGGGTTATGTCATTCCACAGAATAAGATTGTTGCAGCAATATCGGAGGATGAGATGGAAAACCGTGTTCGAGAAGTCTTCAAAGGAAAAGAATTCACAAATTCGATATCTGAAGGTCCAGAAAGAGAAATTAAGGATGGGAAACCTTATTTTCAAGGGAAACTGTTTGTTCCAAGTGAAGATTTACAGTCGGAAATCATTCAACAGTTTCATGATCATCCTTTGGAAGGTCATAAGGGAGCTGTCAAGACACTTGATCTGGTGAAGAGGACGTATTTTTGGCCAGGCATGGATGCGCAGATTAGACAGCACATCGCCACTTTTGAGCAGTGTGTAAAAGGGAAGAGTTCTAGACAATCACCTCAGGGTTTACTCATGCCCTTGCCTGTAGCTCCTTCCCCGTGGCATACCATTTCCATGGATTTTATAGTAGATCTCCCATCTAGTCAAGGTTATTCTGTAATCTGGGTGGTGGTAGATCAGTTCTCTAAGATGAGTCACTTCATTCCCTTGAAAGGCCTTCCCACTGCCCCATAATTGGCCACTTTGTTTGTCCAGCATATTGTTCGTCTGCATGGGATCCCAAAGATTGTAATCTCTGATCGAGGTTCACAGTTTGTTTCTCGATTTTGGAGATCCTTCTTGAAGGGACTAGGAGTGGACTCTCGTCTGTCCACCAGTTTCCATCCCGAGACAGATGGACAGACGGAGAGGGTGAATCAAGATTTGGAGCAGTACCTTCGCATGTATTTGATGGAACAAGAGGGAGAATGGCCCTCTCTATTGAGTACTGCGGAATTTGCTTATAATAACTCAGTCCATTCTGCTACGGGATACTCCCCGTTCTTCCTTAACTCAGGTAGACATCCCAATATGTTAGTGGGTAGAGTGGAGGTAGAGGTTCCGGCTGCAGAAGAGGTAATTCAAGAGTTACATAAGACTTTTCAGTCAGCGTCAGTTAATCTTTCAAAAGCAAAACTTGACTATAAGAAGCAGGCAGACAAGAAACGTAGGGGGAGTCCAGAATTTGAGGCGGGGGATCTGGTTTGGGTATCCACTCGTCATATGCGGTTGGTGGGGAACAGGAAATTCCAGCCTAGATTTGTGGGTCCTTATCCTGTTGTGAACATGGTCAACCCAGTCAGTGTTAGGTTGGCTCTTCCAAAATCTATGAAGATTCATCCCACTTTTCACGTTTCCTTATTGAAACGGAATCCACCCAATCTTTGACGTTCTCTCCCCCGCGCCAGTTCAAGTCCAATCTGCAGAGGAATTTGAGGTGAAGAGAATTCTGGACTCAAAAGTGAGAAAAAATTGTTTATTCTACCTCGTAGATTGGAAAGGTTTTGGTCCTGAAGACCGATCATGGGAGCCTAGCAAGAACGTTCACGCCCCACGGTTGGTAGCTGAATTTCACAAGACCCATCCTCAGAAGCCTAGAGAGGGGGTTTTGGTGGGGGGGTACTGTCAGGTCCCAGCTGATTTCAGATAGCGCTGTCCCAAGATTTAACTTGAAGGTCAGTGCAGGTTTCGTTCATTCACTCTCTGCCTGTAATTGGAGGCAGAGAGTAGCGCTATTTCGAGGCAAGTAATCATTTCCTGATTGTGCCATCGCTAGATTGCAATTGCGTTCTAGTTGTTGGCTCTGTCGGCCATTTCGTGCGCTCGTGCCTTTTACACGGCGCACTTCAACGGTCGTTTACCCGGCGGTAAGACGCATTTTCCTGAGTGCGTTTCTTCAGTACCGCATCTGTCCTTTCCCGTTCATTTCGGAACAGGAGTTCTTTGTGGAAGCCTTGCGGTTTCTGGCTCGATTCCTGGTGCGCTATTTCAGACTTTTTGTTCCGTTGTCTGAGAAGCGCTTTTCCTTCAGCTCCGAGAGAAGTCTCTTGTGCTGGTGCTGCTTAAGTCTTCAGCAATTCAAGTGACTGTAGGAAGGGTCATTCTGTGGTGAGATTCTTCAAGAGGGCGGTAAGAATTTTGGTTTCCTGCATCGCCCATTTCAGAACCGGCAGCTTCGTTTGTTCAAAGACTTTGGTTATAACGTCAGAAGCTTCCAGTCAGTAAAGTCGCCACAGTATTCAGTAGGTTCAATGTGGCAAATGTAAAGACTGCATTCTGGTGAAAAGTTTATTCAGAGACTGAGGTGTTATCGCAGTGTCCAGTCAGTATTAAATTTCAAGCAACCCTCCTGTACCAGAAGTCATCAAGTATAGTAGTGTATGTTTGACATGCATATTGATAATACAGTATTATACCACCTTTATTCTTCTGCTGGTTGGACAATATAAACTGTGTTGAATTACCACATTCCAGAAGATTGACTATTCTCCATTTTGGATTTAATATAGATCAGTCATTACAGAGAGGGGCCAAACCACACGCACACTAAGGTACTTTTGAGATTGAAATAGAAAGGAGGTCTTGGGTTGGGGATCAGCATTGAATTGGGAAAAACAGTAGTAGATGTTCTGCTTACCCTTACAGGAGATGATTCCCCAGTGTGAAGAAAACTAGAAGATATCTGTGTGGCAGTCTCTCTTTGTTATCCACTTCCCCTTTCCCTTTCATTCCTGGACTTAGAGTTCTCTGTGTCCAGGGAAGTGGGGGAGTTGGGAAAATTCCTTCTAGAAGACACCTTCCAGCCGTCAGCTCCCATGGATTCAAAGGAATTCAGGTACGCTCTTGACAGGGACCTGTCATTCCTCCATCCAGAGACCTCGAATAGTGAGCCCTGTAGTATTTCCCGTCGTCCAGGAGCCACCGATCCATGGCATATCCCGGACTTATGGCTGGACCATAGAGGCCGTGGTTAAGGGCAGCCAGCTGCGACGCCCAATAATACCTCCGAATGTCGGGCAGCTCAATCCCTCTGTCGGGCAGCTCAATCCCTCCGTCGTGCCACGAAAGGGTCAGTTTAGTAATGGCTATGCGCGGCCTGCCATCCCAGAGCAGGGTCCGCTGTAGGCCCTCGACCTCTCTAAAATACCCAGACGGGACCGGATCCTGGGTGTTCTGAAGCGTGTAAAGGGACAGGGGCAGGGGCAGGGACATAATTTTGAACAAAGCCGCACGTCCAAGCAGGGAAAGCGGCAGCTTCCGCCACCCCTCCACATCACGCCGAAGGCGCGCAAGAGGGAAAAGCAAATTGTTCGCGTAACGTAGTTTGGGGTCGACCGAAATGTAGATACCCAGGTATTTAAACCCCTGCCTCGCGACCTGTATATTACAGTCCCGCGGGAGCCTCGGGACCTCACCCCTCAGGACGTACAGGTGGGACTTCGACCAATTGATGACAAGGCCAGAATGTCTCCCGAAAAAGCGCAGTACGTCACAAACAACAAGAAGGGACTTAAACGGCGAGGTGAGGTAGAGGAGAATGTCATCCACGTACAGAGACACAATCTATCCTCGAAACCCGGGGACCATTTGATCCCACTGATGTCTGGATGCCTTCTTAGCCATGCCGCCAGTGGTTCCAATGCCAGTGCAAACAGTAGGGGCGACAGGGGGCATCCCTGTCTGGTACCCCTACCGAGAGTAAACGAGGCCGATGCGCGGCCGTTAACCGCCACGTTGGCAAGCGGGCTGGCATATAACAGCTTGACCCACCCTATGAAACCCGGACCAAATCCAAACTTCGCCAGCACCGCCCACAAGTATGATCACTCAAGGGAATCGAAGGCCATTGTGGCATCCAAGGACGCCAAGATGGCCGGCTCTTGGAGGGTGCGGACCCTCGCAAGGGCTCCGTGAAGTCTTCTCAGGTTGAGGGCGGTATTACGATGCGGGATAAAGCCGGACTGATCCGGGTGCACTAAGTCGCTAATCGCTCCAACCAGCCGGTTAGCGAGCAATTTAGCCAAGATCTTGGGCTCAGCGTTCAGCAAGGAGATAGGACGATATGATCGACACAAGTCTCTGGGCTTCCCTTCCTTGTGAATGACCACAACGGTGGCCAGCCTCTGGTCTGGGGGTAGTATACCCGTCTCCCGCGCCTCAAGGAACATATCCCGCAATGGCGGGGCAACGACATCCGGCTTAATCTTATACAGCTCCACAGGGATGCCGTTGGGGCCTGAAGCCTTGCCAGATCGCAGGGAGCGTATCGCTGCAGCGATCTCGTCCACCGTGATGTCCCTATCCATGTCCTCTCTTTCGGTCTCCGATAAGCACGGTACCTCTATGTGTCGAAGCAAGACGCTAGAGTCTTCCTCCGATATCTTGGAGGCCGAGGCATAGACGGACTCAAAGTATTCAGCAAAGACCACGACGATAGCACTGGGGTCGGTAACAGCAACGCCGTCCTCCCCCAGCACCTCCGGGACCACGCGGCTGGCTCTCTCCTTCTTATCAAGCCAGGCAATAAGCTTGCCCGCCTTGTCCCTGACGTCGTAGATTTGCCCCTGCTGTTCTCTACCCATATATTTACAACAAGGGGTGGTGAGGGACAGAGTCTCTGAATTAAACAGAAAGCTGTCACCCAGTCAAGAGATCAGGGCTAGATCCAACACCGTTTTTTAGCTCACTGCACCATCCCAGTTTCAGAACCTGGCTGTATGCAAATTAGTCTGTTCCTGTCCCAGTGCATGATGGGAACAGGGCAAACCAAACTACAAAAGCCAATTCTTACACTGGGAAGGAAACAAGCTCCCGGGGACCGGTTTCTGGCATTACAGCCGTCTTCGGCCCGGTTTGCTTGAATCCTGATGGTGCAATGAGCAAGGGTCTCACATCTGAGAATACCCTTCCACGCTTAGGGTGGACAAAAATATTTACAACAAGGGGTGGTGAGGGACAGAGTCTCTGAATTAAACAGAAAGCTCTCACCCAGTCAAGAGATCAGGGCTAGATCCAACACCGTTTTTTAGCTCACTGCACCATCCCAGTTTCAGAACCTGGCTGTATGCAAATTAGTCTGTTCCTGTCCCAGTGCATGATGGGAACAGGGCAAACCAAACTACAAAAGCCAATTCTTACACTGGGAAGGAAACAAGCTCCCGGGGACCGGTTTCTGGCATTACAGCCGTCTTCGGCCCGGTTTGCTTGAATCCTGATGGTGCAATGAGCAAGGGTCTCACATCTGAGAATACCCTTCCACGCTTAGGGTGGACAAAAATATATTTACAACAAGGGGTGGTGAGGGACAGAGTCTCTGAATTAAACAGAAAGCTCTCACCCAGTCAAGAGATCAGGGCTAGATCCAACACCGTTTTTTAGCTCACTGCACCATCCCAGTTTCAGAACCTGGCTGTATGCAAATTAGTCTGTTCCTGTCCCAGTGCATGATGGGAACAGGGCAAACCAAACTACAAAAGCCAATTCTTACACTGGGAAGGAAACAAGCTCCCGGGGACCGGTTTCTGGCATTACAGCCGTCTTCGGCCCGGTTTGCTTGAATCCTGATGGTGCAATGAGCAAGGGTCTCACATCTGAGAATACCCTTCCACGCTTAGGGTGGACAAAACCCTCGCCGCGTCCGTGACAATGGCCTGGTACTCCGACTGTTTAAGGGAGAGAGCATGTAGTAGGTCCGGCGTCGGGCCAACCTCCAACTGAGAGTCTATCTCCGTTATATCTGACTCAATCATCACCACATCCGCGTCCCTGCGCCTCCGTACTTCAGCTATTAAGGAGAACGCCTCCCCCCTCAGGACAGTTTTAAAGGCCTCCCATAAGGAGACAGCGGATGTGACCGAGCCCGAGTTTTCAGAAAAGTAAAGCTCAATGGCTTTGGCCAAGAGTCCACGAGTCTTGGGATCATGGAAGTACCACGGGTTAATCGGCGCCACCCTCTCGGATACCACAATATCGAAGTCGAAGGACACCCAGACCGGGGAGTGGTCCGAGATGCCCCTCGCCATCAGTCTGGCCTCAGAAACCGCCGATGCGTGGGCCGCCAGAGCCAGAACATAATCAATTCTGGAGAGACTACCGTGAGCCCCTGAGTGAAATGAGTATTGGCGCTGGGCAGGATGCAAGAGCCTCCCGCAGTCAATAAGTCCCATTGTGTCCAAAAAGTCGGGAAGCCAGGTCTGAGAGCCTCGAAGATCTCTGGATGGATACCTATCTAACATCCCTGAACCTACAGCGTTAAAGTCTCCTCCCATGATAAGCAGCTCCTCGGGAAGACCTAAAATGGCGCCCCCAAGGTCCTTGAAAGTGGCCGTCTGCAGCCCAGGGGGGACATAGATCGAAACTAAAACCAGGGTACGCCCCTCCCACCTCCCCGTGACGGCGACGTAGCGTCCTCTCTCATCGACCACTCTTGAATCTATCTCCAAGGGGAGAGTTGAACGCACCATAAACCCCACCCCCCGGGAGCCCGAAGAGAACCCCGAGTGTGCCACCATTTTGAAGCCCTTCCTATTGAGTGCGTGACACGTGTTTCCAACCAAATGCATTTCTTGTAACAGTATCACATCAGGTACACACCTCTTGAACATTTGCACTACAATACCCCTCTTAATACGATCCCCCAGCCCATTGACATTCCAGCTTAAAACATTCAGTTTCCTACCCCCATCATCGAAATCCAAACCCAGTCCATCCCCAGCGGGCACAGTCGCTACATTAGAAGTGTCCAACCACCAATTGCCTTGCCAAAAAGGGAAAAAAGAGAAAAAGGAATCCAACGAAAAACAGGAACAAAGAAGCCACCCACCCTGCACCCCTGCATTAGACTAAGAAGCACCCCCCAACTCGCAGTGTGCCTGTCGCCCCTAGAAGAAAAAACGAACCTACAAGAAGCCCCTGAGGAGAAAGGAGGTGACCCTATCCCCCCCCCCCCCCACCTCCAGATAGAAAGTTATCGGGGAAAGCCCCAACAAGTCACAGGATTACCAAACCGAGCTGCTTAAGGTAGACCCATTGTCCAAAGAGTTCTGTAG
This sequence comes from Lissotriton vulgaris, assembly GCF_964263255.1. NCBI lineage: Eukaryota > Metazoa > Chordata > Amphibia > Caudata > Salamandridae > Lissotriton > Lissotriton vulgaris. The sequence continues at coordinate 616,973,122 of NC_141691.1, read as the reverse complement.
TCACCCATCACTCCTGCTGGTCGCGGCCGCCTGTAGCCCCTTCCGACCACTCCTCGTGTTCGTCACACCGTTGAGGCAAGGTGTCGAGCCAGTCCCCCGCCACCTCCGGCAGGTCGAAAAACAGTGCCCGGCCGTTATGTTCGATTCTCAGTTTTGCAGGAAACAGCATAGCATATTTCATGCCCATGTCTCGCAAACGCCGTTTCACTCCCATGAAGCTTTGTCTCTGTCTCTGCACGGTCTGAGTAAAGTCCGGGTTAAAGTTAATGTCAGCGTTCTGCAACTTCAACGGCCCACCACTCCTCGAGGCCTGCAAAATGGAATCACGGTCCCTGAAATTGAACACCCGGGCGATGATGGGCCTCGGAGGGGCCCCCTCCTTCGATCGGCCCCCAGGCAGCCTGTGCGCGCGTTCCACAGAGAAGAACTTGCTAAGCCCCTTGGGGGCTAGATGGTTCTGGACTAGATCCTCTACGAAGAGGTCCGTGGCCGACTCTTCGGCCCCTTCCGGCACACCAATAATGCGGACGTTTCGCCGCCTGGCACGGCCCTCAAAGTCCTCAAGCCTCCGTGCAAAGAGGTCGTTAGCCGACTTCAGGTTCCGGACCTCGGTCTGCAGGTCCGAGACGTCCGTGGTGAGGCTCGAGGTCTTGATGTCAAGCGACTTGACTCGCTCATTCGTTTTGCCCAAGTCCGCTCTAATGAAATTCACTTCGATTGCCAGGGTGTCCACGTTGAGTCCCATCACCTCATGTTGTTGGTGCATATCGGCCTTCATGCCTTCAATGGCGCCCATCACGTCGCGGAGCGTAGGGTCCTGAGCCTCAGGCGACACTTCTCGATGCAAGTCTTTGGGTCTCGCGGAGACTCCAGGCGAGCCCTTCGGCTGGGCGTACCGCTCCATATTGTTGGACTGCGAATACGTGGATTTTTTGCTATTCCGAGGCTTCGATCTATCAGGGTCTCCTCTGCCAGCCATGGTCAGGCACCAGGACACTTCTTCCGTCCACACACCGGGCCTTACCGGCCCACCAATGCTCGGAAGCTGCCGCCCCAGCCGCTGCACTCCGTCTGGTACACGTGCACTCCGCAACTCCGCTGGCTCCGCTAGGAGACGGATCAGTCAACCGCGCACCTCGTCACCTCTGTCCGACGGTGTCTCATACGCTAGCCCCAGCCTGGGCCCTGGACCCACTACCGCCTTCAAACTTCCACACGGTGTAACTGCGCCAAGGAACGTCGGATTTTAATTCGGACAACGGGTCCCGTGTCAGCGTCGGTTCACGGTCAATATTCCCCAAACGTGGACCAGGATAAGTGACAGGATTGATGTGGAGGATCGGAGGGTCTTCGGAGCTCCGAGCTCATGCGGCCATCTTGGGTGCCCGCGAAGCTCCTCCTCACTTCTTAACATTTTTAAAGTGAAACTTTTCCGGATTTGTGGTATTGAAACCTGAGAAGTATGGAGATTTTTCATAGAATGTTTTTGAGCTACCCTTTGGTGGCGTTGGACAATGTTCCCGTTGATTGAAAGTATGAACATTTCTCAGGTTTGCAAATTTGTGCAAATAATGATGGCCATAATGATTATAACAATAAATTTGTGCATAATCTGATGAACCTTTTAAGTACTCATGTTTTGTGAATTTTGCAGACTACTCTAAATCTGACATCATATTATTAACAGTCTCAAAGTCCCAATCATCAGAAAACGTACGGGGTGAAACAAAGTCACTTAAGGAAACCTTAAATTGATATGGAATCTTCAACATCTCTGCCGGACTGTAAATATCATAATCAGTCCTATCCCATGCTATACCACGATGTATAGGGATGGCTGTGATGTTTACTGATGTCAAGTCTCTTTGTTCACGATGAGATGATTTGTGTGGCTTCAGAAGCAAGTTGATGTTCTTACTTGCTGTGTCTATTTTACTATATTTCCCATTTATCAGCATTCTCAAAGTTAATACCATGATTAGCCAAAGTAGGAGGAAAGGTACGCCAAGCACAATCAAAGTTCAACCCATGGTGAAACCAGATAAGTTTTGTTAAGTTGTCAAAAAAGTTCTGTTACTTGTTCTTTAAAGGTTTTATTTGCTGGCGTAGTTTCAGGCTCACTGGGATCCTCGGAAAATGTATTAAAGTTGATGAAATAGCCAGAGGCAGTTCTGTCAATTGTTGGAATTGCATCAGGATTTTTTTAAATCACTGGGGTTACCGGATCCTTTGTCATATTAGTGTAATTAGATGCTATATCATTGTAGACAGGAGTGTCTTGACGAACTGTTATTTGGGTCTCAAGAGGTTCAAGTTCCATTGCTTTATTGCTTAGTCCTTCTTTTCTTACTGCAGATTCTTCAAAGGTAATGAGTCTTTCACTTTGAACCTCTTGGATAGTAGCAAGATTTGGTCTTCTGCTACATCTTTGTAGTCCACTGGGCCTACTACTTATTATCGGCCACATGATGTGGTTTGACCAGGTCGATGGATACAAACCTGTTCTCTTTTCTTCCAGCAAGATCTTGATTCGTGGATTGCTAGCACAGGTACTGGTTTTCTGTAAGAATGCCCAAATTCCTTCCTATCCGCGACCTTTTCTCTGACTAGATCCCCAATCTTTGGAATCCAGACATGGCTTGCAGGGACGGGTGGTTCTCCTTCAGTGGTCTTTGGCTTCTGTATTGTGTTGCTTTGACTTCTCCTTTTCTCGTTTAAGTCCTGCAAAACAGCCAAACGTTCTTTGATATCAAAGGGTTTTTGTTCCACCACTAAAGTGTGACAATCGAGATCCTGGACAAGCATTCTAGTACCAAAAAGGATTTCATATGGAGTGATTCCACCCAGAGAATTTCTTGGCAGATTTAAACTACGTTGGACACTTATTAGATGTTTGACCCACCCGTCACCCGAGCCCAATACCCTAGCTGTTATAGATTGCTTTATGTCCCGGTTTTTTCTTTCCACTACAGAATTTCCCTCAGGATGAAATAGACTCTAATAACGCAATGCAATGCCCAGATTAGCCATGGCCTCCTTGTAAGCTTTGGAGCTAAACGCAGGACCCTGGTCAGAATGTAGCGTGCTAACAGCATATGTGCCGATAAAGACTCGCAAATCTTTTATAACAGTTCGGGCATCAGCCGAGCGCAGAGGCCACATCCAAATTAATCTGTCCTAATAGTTGTGGGACCGCATTCGTTCATAGTGACGTCTGCGTGTAGAAAGCCTAATGCTGTATAACAATGGGGTCTGCACTGGGCTAGCTACACTGTAGTCCGGTATCTGGCGGCGTTCCCTGCTGCTATCTCTGTTGCAGTCATGGCAATTAATTGCAAACTCGTGAATGTGGGCATTCATCCCTGGCCACCAGTATGTCTCTTTCAATTCCAGAATGGATTTAGAGATTCCTTGATCTATCAGACCCTCTCCCATATGTGCTTCTTGTATCAAAGCTCCTCTATATCTCCTGTTTGGGATTACTCTAACCCCCACTCCAGGGATTCGAGCGAAAGGTACGGAGTTGGCATCAATTATGTATGCATATTCGAGTGGATAGTTTAGAGGTAACGATGCACCGCTGCCTTTGCTTGTGGCATTGACAGCTAGCATGATTTCGCCGTCTATCTTGGTTTTTGAACGAGTGATTGCAGCTACGAAAGCCGTTTGCACAGCTGCCTTTGTGGCTTCATCTGCCAATGAATTCCTTGCAACGTGAAGGCCATCACACTGATGACTCAGTGTATGGATCACGTGAGTCTTTTGTAGTTCTTTCTGTAATTAAACTCCTTGTTCCCAAAGCAACTTATGCTTGATTGTGCCCCCTTTTGAAACTTTTAAACCGTTTTGAACCCAGTTCTGCAAGTATTCATTGTAAGATTGAACGCAGTAATACGAATCGCACACTAGGAGTGTGGGGAATTCGCGATCGGTATTTTCAAGCGCCATCTTGAAAGCCTGTAGTTCAGCTTGCAGAGCTGTACAGTCTCTGAGAGATTGAGTTTTGTGACCATAGTTTGGAATTTACCATCATGCCAGCAACTTAAACAATCGCGCACGAAGCACTATAAGCTTGTTTACCCCCAATTGCGGGTTGTGCTGATCCATCTGTATAAATTATACATTCGTACTGTTCCAGAGGCAGAATTTCAGTCAGTTTTCAAGTAGGGGTCAAAAACCTATTCAACCTCTGTTGCAGCAAGAGAGTTAACCCATTGTATCCATCTCGGATGTAAAGCCTTAGCATTTGGGATGCTTGCTTTTGTTACCGCCTCTAGGACAGGTACAGCAGTAACAACCATTATGCGCTTACCCTGTGCAAGGGCTCTCTCTTTTGCTACTGCAGTTTGAATTGCTGTCAGAATTTTTTCTGTTGAAGTGAATTTAATTTCAGCTTGTGTGTACAAGTTTGATTTGTAAGCAATTGGTACTTTTTCACCTTCATTAACACCTTGGCTGCTAGAGGTTTCCCTCCCTCCCCCCATGCTACAAAACAAGATTTACCATTGTTCATGATGAGCTCAGCTCGCCATAAGCACAGCTCCACTGTGGCTCATGACGAGCTGAGCTCGTCATGAGCAGGGAAGGGGTTAAAGGTTAAGTATGTAAATCAGCATCATCCTGGGATTATTTGGATTACAAGGTTGCGTACGTTTACGCGTGTCTGTAAATGTGATGTTGCTAACATGTCTGTTTGCAGTGAACACAAAATTTCTGTGTGTGTTTGAGTTCAATTAGTAGTTTTGAAATCAGGTTTGATTAATTTGTAGAGAGGTTTAACCCTTTCAGCGTAGTTTAGAAATGTAAGTTCTTCCGAAATTCAGGAAACCTAGAATTGACTAAGTTTTTCAGTGTTTTTAGAGGTTGGAGCAGCTCACACTTTTCTAAAAAGTTGGCAGCCAGGCTTTTGCCTTCACTTGATAACTCCTATCCTAGAAAAAGGACGTTGAGGTGGGCAATTCTCGATTTCTTAAAACTGAATTTGTACCCTTCAGAGGCGAATCCAAGTATAATGGTATTCACTCTGTTCAAGTGCCTGTCCAAATCATCGTCTGTTAGATAGATGTCATCAACATAAGATAATGCCTCATCATCATAAGTTTGTAGAAACTCTGTTACTCTGGCTGAAAATAACCCTGGACTATTCTTGAATCCCTGGGGGAGACGACAGAAGTGACAGTGTGTCCCCATAATTGTGAAAGCGGTCAAGTTCCTGCTTTAAGTTGCAATGTTTTGACAGAAGAAACCAACCGTTAGAAATATCTAATGTAGTTTTATATTTTTTGGGCACTATGTTATTCATCAGTGCTGCACTGTGTGCATTTTGTACTGCAAAGGTTTTGCAACAAGAGTTTAAATGTCTGTAGTCCAAAACTAGACGATATGTATTGTCTGGTTTGGAGACAGGAAACAAAGGATTGTTCATTTATGAGGTGCATGTTTCAATCACCCCTTGGTATTCAAGTTGATCTAAGATCTCCTTGACCTGTTTTTTAGCTTCTTGCTTAACTGGATACTGCCTCTGTGCAGTAGGTTTATTTATTTATTTATTAAGTTTATAAAGCGCAACAGCTACCCAAAAAAAGTTTCCCGGCGCTAGTAGTCACAGAGTGGGAAGCCAGAAGGTACTCATTTATTGATTTAAAAATCAGGACTTAATGGCCTTCCGAAAACGGGCGTAACAATTCTCGGAGCGAATGTCTGGGGGGAGGGAGTTCCAGAGTTTAGGTCCCAAGTAAGAAAAGGACCGGCCACCCATCCTAGACAATCTAATCTTAGGCACAGCGAAAAGCTTTTGGGAGGAGGAGTGGAGAAAGCGTGACGGGGAATGGACGAGAGCTTGTAAGTAGTTAGGAGCTCTGCCCATTCTAATTTTGTGCATGTATCTTAGCGTTTTGAATTTCACTCGGTTGTCAACCTTCAGCCAATGGAGATCGCGAAGGCGTTCTGTAATGTGAATATTTCTATGACCATTGCAGAGCAGACGAGCTGCAGCATTCGGTACTAACTGGAGCCGTCTGGTAACCGCCTTGGCCGCCCCAGGTAGAGTATGTTACCGTAATACAACCTGGAAGTAACCAAGGCATTCACCACAGCTCTCCTGGTGTCATATGGCAGCATCCAAAGAATCTTCCTCAGCCACCACAGAATGACAAAACAGGTGGAAGACACTTTCTTAACTTGGCATTGCAAAGTCAGACCCTTGTCTATGATCATCCCCAAGTTGCGCACATGCTCGGATGGTAATGGGAGCGGACCCAGCTCGGGAAGCTGAGGTTTTTAACTAGATTTTATGGTGGGGGAATCCTCATCCCATCCTACATGATTTTTATATAGTGCTGGAGCTTGGGCTACTCCCCATTTTCTGGCATAGGTGTATTTTAAATGAATTGGAATATGATTCGAGAAGGCTGGCATAATGATGTGTTCGCCGTTTGGGCACTCCCTGAAAATTTTTGGGTGGCCAGTCTTTTACAGCTAAAAGAATGTCATCACCCTTAGAGAATGTTTCCCAAAAGAGTGCTCTTATTTTCCTAGTTATGCCCCCCTTCATCCGGAGTGTTACTTCGTATAACTTATGGGGTACACTAACCCTGGTATCAGCTGTTTCAACTTGAATGTACTCATTCTAGTCCACTGTCTCCAGATGATCCTTTAAGATCTTGCGAGCTATGGTGTCTTCTGCTGCGCTGTCCAGCATTGTCTGGGCCCACTCCCCGTTCTTGAGTTGTGTCCTCAAGATCCTCTGCATGTCTGATTTTTAGACCTGCTACCTTCTTTCTGGTGAATTGGGTTTTCTTATTTTTTGGAACGTGTTGATCGTCTTTGGACTTCACACGTTCTTCCTTGTGTTCTGACCGTCCTCCCTATCCGATTTCTGTGAGAAAGTCTGAAAGGTAAGAGAGGAACGTGTATCAGTATCTTGATTTCTATCAGGTTTTCTCAAATTATCCCTATTCCTGAGGTCATACCCCTTTTCAGAGGGCTCCTTTTGAGGAGACCTACCTCTGGAATGAGAACGCTTCTCATTAGAAGTTTGTTTAGTAATTTCCCACTTCTTAGGAGTAGTGAGAGTTTTTAATTAAGACCTTTCCAGGATTTTTTGCAGTTGGGGCTTTACTGGTTTCCCACTCAAACTATCGCTACCTAGTTCTTCATAGGATTTTTCAATTATTCTGTCCAGTTTATATGGTTGCTGAGTTATATCAATTTCCCTTTTTTTTGGGCGGATCGCTACTGATGCTGCTTCGCCTTTATTATTAGCTAATATTATAGCTGAGACCTCTTTGAAATATTTCAGTAATTTCATACCCAGATTTAACGCAGGCTCTGCCCCGTATTTATTTTGAATCTGTTTCAGGACGTCTGGTTATCACCGAAATAGATGGAACACCATGTGTTTTTGTGTAGATTACAGCAAAGACTGTACCCCATGTGTCGCAGTCCTCCAGGTGTGGTGCGATCCCTATTGGTAAACAGATTGTTAAAATTCTGTGTTTCTCATGAGGTGTACTGTCAGGAAATACTGCCTCGATTTGAGTAATTTTTTGAGCTATCCAGAATGGAATTTGTTCCCTTTTTGCAAATAATTTAGGGGTTTGTTGTGGAATCCTTATAGGAGGTTAGACTGTTAGAGGCCGCATGACATATTGAACCAATTATCTATGGATTTTATATTAGTTGTTTTAGTTGAACTAATAGTTCCACACCTGACATTTCTTCAATGTCAGGGTGTGGTGTATAGCTGGCTAGTACTGGCCATGTTGCTCCTAGTCTACCTAGTGGAACGAGCCTGGTAATGTCATTTTGATGTTGTAGGGCGCCTTTAAACCAGAGCTGATAATCTTGGTAAATTAGTGGAATTTCAATGTCCTCGTAAGGGACGTATTCTGTTGGATTATCCTCTACTTTGTAGAAGTGAAACACATGCGATACTGCATTTGTTTCAGGGAAGATTATCCATGAAGAGAAAACCTCTGTCTGCCGATATTCGTGTGCCTTTTTGTCAATAATTACCCTACCACCTCTTCATGATAGGCCGTTTGTTTTTAAGCTTTATAGTGATGGTTTTCCTTAGGTTTTCTGGGATGATTATAGCATCCGGGTTGTTTTCTTGGAACCCTGTTACGTCTAAACCCGGTCGGGCTGCAGCTGCAGCGTTCTCGGGGTCACTCATTTTGTTGACCGAAAGTTTGCAGAGCAAGTTTCAAGGAAACAAAGATAAGGTGCACAATATTTTGGAACATTGAATCAAACCAAAACCTAATACATAGGATTTTCATCCTACACAGTAGTGGCAGATATTTTATCCTTTTACCCACTCCAGATGTCTATTGGAGTATTTTACGGGAAAAAAGGGGTCTCTGTGAAAAGCACGACTGAGTTACTCTAGTATCCAGCGTTAACTTAGTGCCATACCAAACGTTGGGCGCCATGTAGTGTAGTTCCTATATTCCCAATAGGTTCTGCACATTGGATGTGACATAGGACTTATGTCTACTAGATCTCTATCAAATATATTAGACTTAATTGTGAGTGCCAGCTAGCTCAGAGGTCACTAGAAACTTTCTCAAATAAACAAGAAGGGATTAGTTTTTGACAACCGCATAAACATGACAACTTTGTTTCCCCAAGAATAGAACTGATCTTCAGAGTCGTGGAAACACTAGATAGATATTTTACTCAGTCAATCGTGCATGCTTCATTTCATCAGAGGTGCAGAGAAATAGAGAAATGGGTGTTTTCAATAAAAAGGTTTATTGAACAGTCTTCTTTCTCAGACAAGTAAAATGAACTGCTACAATCGTAATACTGGTTGCAAAGTATAATGCTTACAGTAAGAGGAGTATTATAAAATAATACTGTAAAAGCATTGTATGGTTCCTAGACCATAGATCAATACATACATAAATAACAAAGGCTAAAACATACTCAACTGGTGCTTCTAAAATACACCTACCCCGATGTACCTAACCTAAGTCTAGTACGAGGGAAGAAGTGAGGTGTACCATAGGTTTAGTTTTTTTTTGCCAAGAATCTAACCAAGATTTCTCTTAGGGTCTAATCAGCTCGGGACCTTGGTTTTAGAATTAAGGTCGTCTGGTATTTCTGTCTCGGGACTCTATTTCCCAACACACCCGCAAGGGAAGTTTGGAAACACTGGAGCTGGATTCTAAGAGAGAGAAACGCAGCCTCTCATGTCAGTGCGTCGGGCAAGTAGATAGTCGAGCTGCACCGAACCACCATGTGTTTTCTAGGGCAAGTGTAGGCATATTTATACTCTGAAAGTGCCTAGTTTGACGTAAAGTCAGACATAATAACGTCATCAAAGAACCTCAAGGGAATGGTAGTTATTTGAAAACGCCATGATTTCTAGGACAAATCAATATTCAAGTAAGGGGATGTCCCAGACTGCTGAAGCAGAGTTTTCCAAGAAATGCTTGTGGCTTTTTGGAACTAGTGGTAGTAGCCATGCCTGTATTTGGACTGGTTTGGTTATGTCTAAATATGGGTATGATTTCTTTGTCTATATAAGGGCAATGTGAATTATAACTATATAAGGGCATGAATCGGATTGGACTGCATTAAACAAGCCACCGCCCATCAACATGTAAAACGCCCCCACCCAGAAGTGGTCATGCTCCAGGAGACCGACTTGTTGGGCACACAATGCTCCTTTCTCAGACACTTCGGCTGCGACCGAGTGTTTCACTATGGCTTTTCCAGAGGCTCCCTGGGTATGACTATTCTGCTGCATCGGGGAGTTCATCTGGTGTTATCCACCTGACACTGTGACCCCCAGGGATGCTATGTAAGGATTGAGGGAAGTCTTGAGGGCGAGCACTACAACCTTCTCTGGGTCTATGTTCACCAACAGCAGCTTCACCCGACACTTTAGTCGCTTTGCAACCTCCTACTAGCCCTTCTCCAAGGCAATATCCTGGTAGGAGTTGGCTTCAACGCTGCCCCTGACCCTGCCAAATAAGGGAACCAAAGCACTCAATCATTAGTTCAAAACATGTATCAATGTCCATACAGATGGTGCTTGTGTTGAAAGCAACTTTTATTCAACAAATCGAAGATTTTGCAATCATCAGTACGTTCACATTTCCATATTACTCTTCGGAACTGGACAACAGCCGACATGTGTTTAGTAACTAAGAAGAAACACTCACATCCGTAACGCAACAAAGGGATGACTCAAACTATAGGACTCAACTAACCTTAAATCAGGTATGGATGAGGTCATAAATTGCATGTACCTATATACAGTGATGGATATAGTGTGTGATGCGCTCAGAAAACGGCACTTCTGTGAGGTGTGGTGTATACCTAAATGGATGCAGCTGGTAAAGAAATACAGCTTGCTGAGAGATGGCAAATTCAAGAAAAAAGGTATTCATCTATCCACTCATGAAGTGAAAAACTCTACCCTTCGTCAATTACAGGTCAGGTCACTGAGAGAAAAGTAGTACAAGTTACTATCCAAAAAGGGGGGGTGATAGGAAAAGACCAATAAGGTTTAAGTTGAACCTATATGTATAAATGTCTAGGATTGTCATCAAGAATGAATTCTTTGTGAGCTCATCAAAAATGACATTGATAGGGACACACACCTGTTAATGTGTCGCAGCAGTGGTGGCTGATATATAAGTATGCGCCATCCATGTGTGTGCCTGTGAAACGTTAGAACTTGTAAAATGAAACAGCCGGTAAGGTATAGAAATAGGAAAAGCGGGAAAAGCATGCCAAAAAGAAAGGCCAATGGCACCTCAGTGATAGTAAAATCAGGATAACTTGCCTAAGATTCTGTATTAGTCTTTATATATGTTCCACATCCTAGTGTAAGGTTGCAGTAGAACCATGTGTATCCTAGGCTATGTAAAACAAACATTGAGTGAGCCTATGGGTATAACAAAATAAGGGATTTTGTGGCTAAGCATTGAAATATTAGCCCCTTCCGCGCTCATGACGGCCCCTGGCTGACTAATTGGTATTATTATGTCCCAAAATGTTGGCATGTATTGTGATTGAACATGCAAGTAAGCACCGGCTTTACATTTAACCCTAACCTGAAGTCTCCACGAACAGCTAAAACTACATTTAAACAGAATTAAGGTGTGGTAAAGGTTTGGATTCAAACGTGAAAGTCAATAGCTCCCAAGCGAAATAGTAAAGTTACAAAACATGTGCAACATGTCAATTGCACTGTGGAGCCCGGCAAGTATCTTAGGCATCACTTATAGTTGGTTGTATTCCCAGGGTCATTTTGTAGGTATTTGCGAAAACATAAAAGTGGCTTATGCAGTCTATGGGATATGTAACGGAAACCAAACAAGAAATTAAGGTTCCAAGTGGATACAGGAGATCGGATAGATATGTAGGTACATAAGCGTGACTCATTTGAGAACGCGCCATCTACTGCTAAATGTGTCAGCAGTATAGATGTGCAAATTACTACTATAATTAAAAATGTGCAAACATTCATGACAAGAATTTTCAATTCTTTTAAGGACACAGAGACGAGGATTATCCCACCTAGATTTAAGATATTTAAGATATTTTATGCTTTATTGATGTAATAGATCTAATTCTGGTTCTTTTTTTCCACCCTTTTGTTGTTAGTGCCATGGATTTGAGACATGGGTGGTGAGACCAGTGTTACGGTACAATTGCCCCTTTTTGTAAAAGAGCCTGAATTTCTGAGGAAATAAGACTCATCTTGAATGGAAAAAGACTTTATTAATGGAAGGTAAACCTGTCTCGGGGAACTGTACATTTCTAGTCTGTACCCCTGCACTTTCTCCAGTATCCATGCATCCTGCACAATTATCTGCCATACATGAAGTAAGGAATGGATTCTGCCCCCCAAAGACCACCTCCGAACATAGAATGATTCTCACCTGTGGTCCCTGAATCATGGATGCTTCCTTAGTTTCCTATGTATCTACCCTTTCTGAAGCGTTTTTTTTGGAGCATCAGGTAGGATAGAACGTGGGGTCGTTTGGGTCCTGATAACCCCCATGTTGTTGCTGATGATAAACTCTTTGGGGGCCTTGCTGATACCCTCAGCCGAACGAACGACTCCTAAAACGTCTGGCCCTGCCGAAAACCGCTCTGAAGCTCTCCTTAGAGACCCTTGGGCCTTGTCTAATCCGCTAAAGGTAGCAACTAACTTTGTCAATTCCTTAAGGAAAGGTTGTCCGAAGAGGAGGCCTTGGGCCAGAGGGCCGGCTTCAGAAATCGATAGTTTAGCTAGTTTTGGGTCTAATTTCAAAAGTATAGACTGCCTCCTTTTACTGGACATGGCATTGTAAGCGTTCCCTAACTGGCATATGGCCCGTTGTGCCCATCCAATTAATTTGTCCATATCAATAGCCATAGCGGACTCTTTCGCTCAGTAACCAGGCTCCAGAGGATCAGACATGTCCAGGAGCTTGCCTTGGCAGTAGCGCCAGGCTCTATCAATTCCTTTCTTCGGGTCTTTAGAGTATTTCTTGAGATAGGTCACCATGGTGGGGTCTACCTATGGGTTGTCAGCTACCTTGCCTTGGAGGTCTGATCTGGGACATTCTGAGCACAATCTAGCATGAACTTCTTTGTCAAAGGCTTGGTGCAGGTGGTCCTGTACATAGTCAGCCACTTCTTGAGGGGTCAGCCAGGCAGTAGACTTAGGGTGAATGATTTCCGATGGCTCGAAGGTGAGCAGCTTTGGTTGTGTGGGCGTGTTCAGATGACACTCTTTCCATGAGCGTTTCCTGGGTCTTGGACCTTGTCCTAGTCCGAGCTCTGGTGAGAGGAGGAATCATCATCCTCTTGAAACAGGTCAGAAACTACAGCCTCCGAGGGAGCGCTATAGTCATGCTCTGTAGACATGGTGCTAGATAGTTTGGCGAAGTCTGCAGCATGGCGCCCCTTGTGGGACTTCCCTGGGTTTGGCCCACGAGGGGGGAGCAGGTAACCAGCCTTGTTGAGCTGCATAACCCCATAGGTGGCTCTTCAGGCGTTCAATCACCCGAACCAAGGCCCTATTAACAGAATGTTGAACTCCCATGTCCAAAGCGTTGACTACTGCTTGCTCCACGGAGCACGTGGATTCCTCATAATAAAACTCCTCCTCATGGGAATCTTCCATTTTCAAATAATACAGTATAACTGTTAGGGAAAGACCAAGGCCGCAAGTTATAGGGTGAGTATACCCAAGTCAGGAGCAATACAGGGGGAGAAGCACCAGCCACAGGCAAGCCAAGCACAGACAACAGTCTCTAGACCAATATGAGGTGGAGGGAGGGCTTGATAAACACTCTAGGCAGAGCCTATGCACTATTATCCAACCCCTAACAGTAGGATCTACCAAGTGTCAAGAGTGAGCTGCGTCAAAGTCAAGAGGTAACTGGAGCAGTTAAACGCGATTCCAGGGTTATTTAAAGCTTCCAGAGCAATGGATAGCAAACAAAATGGCTGCTGTGCATGTATGATGCCACTCACTGAGGCATTCTAAAAAGAGGACTGCCTGTCACAGAGACACGCATCCTCACTCCCGTTCTCCCGCTCCACACTGAAAAGGGACACGGGGTGGAGCGCCCGGTCAGGAGTCTGAGCGCTCCCATAAGCACCAAAAGAGACGTCTCATTCAAGCTAGACGAAAGTGATACCCGCTCTGCGGCGCTATGGTAATCTTGGCAAAATATGAAATTGAACAAACCAGTATAAACACAGATCTCCGACAGCTCATAGTGCATGTAACATCAATTACCTCACTGAAATAAGTGCCTATCATACATACAGTTATTAAACAGGAGAGTAATAAAAGTGTATGTAACTGGCTGCGAAGCAGCAAAGAAAGAGGACACCGTGTCCATATGAAGGGTTTATATAGGGCAGTGGCTCTATGGTTGGATGATATAGTTAGGTATCATGGGAAATGTAGTGATGTTTTAACTTTATTTTTATTGGCTGCTGTGAAAAGTAGTAAAGAAATGAGAAGCATAATCGGAGCCTCCGGTACGGACAGATTTCGCTGGGAATGCACGTCTTTTTTTTTTTTTGGCCTCATTTGCCTCATTTCCACCCTTCTTCTAACGATGCCAACCCTGGGTTTTCAAACTGCATATGCTAGAAAAGAGGGGAAATAGGGGTACAAGGGAGCACATGTCTTGTGTTAAATCCTATGAGAAGAATAGTAGAAGAGTAGCAGCACCACCTGGCTGGGTATCTTATAAGTTGCACGTCAAGATTAAACCTCAATAAGGGACTACTAAATTGAAGAGTCCCTGAGCCACAGCAAGAATACAGGCCATTTTTGAACGTCTGAAAGGTACCTAATCGGTGTATAACAGACACGTGCCATGGTTACATGTTTAGCGCTCCACGACACGTAAGTGTCACAAATAAAACAAATGCATATAAAACAACAAAGATCCCTCCATCATTAAGACAATACTTTCCCTCATCAAGTCGGGTCACCAATCCTCCAACCTTTACCACCTTTTAAAACCAAAATCCACATCCATCACAGGGGCATTCATAAGAAAATGGGGTAGTCATGGATCCATCCCCTCATATAACTGGCTGCTAATTTGGGAGTCACTGGACAGCTACTGTTGAGAGTGGGTGGGTAGGAAGGTTAAAGGTTAAAAGGGCAGTTGTTATTACAAGAGAAGAAGAGCAGGGTGAGCAGGAAGAAAACAGTGATGAGAATTTGAGGCAGGGAGCACAACAAACACCCCATGGTAGAAGAACGTGGATAAGAGCCATAAAGGGGGGAGCTTTTCCAAATTCTGGGGGTGGGAGGAATATAGACAAAGGTGGAAGGAAGAACGGTTAAAAATATTATGCTGGAATAAGTAGATTGTTTTGCCTAACTAAAGAAACAAAGTGAGCCTGGGTTCTGCATGAAACCTCACTAGTTATGGCACATCGACTTTTCAAGATAGTGACAGTACCCCTCAGTTCCACACTATAACCTATATACGTTTTGGTCCTGGGCGACTTCAATTATTTGCCGTCGGACACCCATGAAACCTCTGACTCATTAGCCTTTTCAGACCTCATGTTGGGCTTCAACTGTATCCAACATATACATACACCCACGCATGTTAAAGGTCATATTTTGGACCAGGTTTGGACTTCTTCCCTAGACATTTCTGCACCCCTCATTCTCCCCTGCCTCTGGTCAGATCACTTTTTAATCACTTTTTCTCTAGCCATGCCCTCCCCCGTCACTACCGTTCGAGAATCCAACTTCCTGGCACGCAATTGGAACAAGGCCGATCTCAATAAATTCACTTCCCTCCTTAGTTCATTTGCCCCACTCACTACGGGACCCACTATCTCCACGGATTCTCAGTCAGAGAATCTCACTCAATGGCTTATCTCCGCTGCTGACTCGGTGGCACCGTTAAAACCAGTCAAGACGAGGCGCAGTCATGACGCCCATAGGTGGTTCACCGAGGATCTCAAAGCATTAAAACTCAGTCTCCGTCAGGCAGAAAGGCGCTGGCGTCGGGGATATTCCCCCGAGACAAAAGAGATCTTTTCCTCTCAGCTGAGAGAGTACAAGTCTGCAATAGCTCTGGCTAAATCTCGCTATTTCTCTAATAAAATCCTGGACTCCTCAAACAAGTCCAAAGACATATTTTCAATTGTTGAGGAATTTTCCAACCTGGCGAGAGTCACCATTGCTTCCCTCCCTTCCCAGCCCTTGTGTGACTCCCTGAACCAATTTTTTGTGGACAAGATTATTACGATTAAAACTAGCATTTCTGCTCAAGCCTCACCCGTCCCTCCCCCCTGCCCAGTGCCCCCTGCCACTTCAATACTCGCACCTTAACCCAGATCCCCCCCATCTCAAAGGTCAATTTTCTTTCACTTCTGCATAAAGTCTCCTCTGGTTCCCCTAGCGATTGCTGCCCCCCCTCGGCCCTTCGGGAAGCTTTCACCTCCTGTCCTGAACCCCCCCCTAGCCCTCTTAAACAACTCTTTGACTACGGGGGAGGATCCTGGATCCTTCAAACGGGCCGAGGTGGTTGCCATTTTGAAAAAACCCTCGGCAGACCCGTCCATCATGAGCAACTATCGCCCAATCTCCCTCCTCCCTTTCCTCAGCAAAGTCCTGGAGTCACATGTCACTCAAACCCTCAGCACTTTTGTGGAAGACTCGTGTGTCTTGGACCCCCAGCAGGCTGGGTTCAGACCTGCGCATTCCACAGAAGCAGTTATCCTTTCTGTGATGGACGAATTGCGCAGGGGGGCCGACTCCAACACCTGTCAAGCCCTGGTCCTCTTGGACCTATTGGCCGCCTTTGACACGGTCGACCATGACATTTTGGTCAACCGTGTCAGAGAGGCTGGCATCCAGGACACCGCCCTGGACTGGGTTTGGTCTTTCCTGACTCAACGCCATCAAGCAGTCAGGCTGTCCCAGTTCTCTGCTACTCAAGTCGAGCTGACTTGCGGTGTCCCACAGGGCTCTTCCTTATCCCCCCTCCTTTTTAATTTATACCTGGCCCCGTTAATCCGTTCCCTCCGTAGGTTTAATGTCTCCGCGTTCAATTACGCGGACGACATTCAACTAGTTTTTACCATCGACTCCTCTGATGAATCTATCACCACTTTTCAAAACACCCTCTGTTTCATCAGCAATTGGATGGGCTCAAACCACCTGAAGCTCAACCCCGACAAGACCGAGCTGGTTCTTGTCGGGGCACCCTCCAATCCCTGGCACCCCTCCTTCTGGCCTGCAAGCCTTAGCAGCCCCCCCTGCCCTGTCAATTCAGCCAAAAGTCTGGGAGTAGTCATAAGCAGTGACCTCTCTATGACGCCCCAGATAAGCGCCGTAGTTTCCTCAAGCCACTTCCAACTCAGGAAAATACGTAAAATCTCTCGCCTACTCACCACCGATGCCCTTATTCTGGCCCTGCTTGCGTTAGTCATGTCTAGTCTTGACTACGCAAATGCACTATATGTAGGCATTCCTGCTTATCAACTTAGGAGACTCCAGTTGATCCAAAATCAGGCTGCTCGCCTCATTCACCACCAACCCAGAGATCAACATGTTCGTCCCCTTTTAAAAAGCCTCCATTGGCTTTTGGTATCTGCCCGCTGCAAATTCAAGCTTGGCTGCATTATTTCCAAATCTCTTGCAGGTCACAGCCCCCTTTTCATTTCTTCCCTGCTTCACACGTATGTCCCTCTTCGAACCCTTCGATCATCCCAGATGGCCCTGCTATCAGTTCCCAGATTCAAGAGGAAGAAATACAGTGGACTTAGGTTTTCATTTTTAGCCCCGTCGTTTTGGAACTCCCTACCCCCACCTCTCCTTACTCCAAGTTTAGATCCTCCCTTAAAACGTTCCTCTTCACTGAGTCTTATAATTAGCTGTTATTTTATGTCTCTCCTCCCTGCTCTCTCAGCAAAGCGCCAAGGAACCTAATGGTGTTAGTTGCGCTCAAAAAGTTCATTTAACATAACATAACATAACATAACATGATTGGATGATAATGCGCCGTTATTCCAGCCTGATGCCGTACGTCTAACCACCCATTGCATTCTCAGAGATATAACCTTGTCTTTCTTCGAAGTAAACTAATCCTGCCAAGAAACGGATTACAACCGACTTGTAAAGGAAAGCTCTGGGGGTGGAAATGGGATGTGTTGGTGACATACACCCATCTTGTCACCACATCTGTGCTTTGAATCTGTTTAACAAGCAATGAAGTCAATTAAGTGTCTCTGTGTATTTTAAGTGTTTATGTACATGTGTTTCATGGATATGTAATTGTGTGTAGTATGTTTTATATGTAAACCCATTTTTATCAGAATATTAACAAAAATATATTTTGATATTGATCAATAAGTATTCTCAACACTTTGAATAAAGAATTTTTGATAAATTTATAAAATCAAACATGCTTATGTGTGTATATCTATCATAGTGCACTTTGTTTTATGTATTATTTCTGATCTGTGGCTTGAAATGTATAACCTATAATTACTGAATTACTTGCATTCAGCATTTGACTTTCCCCCTTAGTGTAATTTTCCCTACATCTAGCAAGTTTATTGTGTTTTGGGAAAAAGGGGACCCCAACGAGAAACAATTAAAGTCTTTGTGACCCTGAGACTTTAGAACAGGAGGCAAGCTCTATGTCAAGCCCTTGGAGATCTTCCTCAAGCAGGGGACACAGCAATGTCCTTCTCCTTTCTTTGGAATAAAGTAGCCACTGCAGGCCAACCCCAGATAGCAAACAGCACAGGGGCAGTATTCGTCCTCAGTTTCTCCAGCTCTTCTCCTTGGCAAAGGTTCTTCTTGATTCCCAGAAGTGATCTAAAAGTCTGGGCCCCTCTTTTTATAATTCAAAATCCTTTGTATTATAAGGCAGAGAAGCTCTTTGCCCAGCCAAAATCAGTTCTGTCCTCTCTTTTGCAGCTTACTGGCCGGAGGTAGAGACAGCAATGTCTAAGGCAGATCAGGCCCATACAGGTGTGAAAGAAATATCCTTCCCCTACTCTGAATGCAGCCCAGCCCAGCCTGGAAAGGCAGGACACACACAACCGACCCCCCCCCCCCCCAAGTGACTGTCTGAACAGAATGCACATCCCCAGCTACAATCAATACACAATGTAGCAGAGGCACACTGGATGGTTAGACAAGAAAATACCTACTTTTTAAAAGTGATATTTTGAAACCCAGAATGTAAAAATCATCCTCACTAAAAGATGCATCTTAACATTCTGAGCTCAGGCATATCAAACTTTATTTTCCTATCTTGTTCCCATGGGCAGTTATGCTTATAAGATGTTATAAGCACCTCCCCCCCCCCGCCCTCCTCATTCTATTCTATGGGACAGATAGCCTTTCAATAGTGAATAACTAAATTAGCAGTACTTCACGATCAGGACATGCCACACATATCCGGGCATGTCCTACCTTTCACATACACTGCACCCTGCCCACAGGGGTACCTTGGGCACCTACCTTAGGGGTGACTAACATGTAAGAAAAATGAAGGTTAAGTCCTGGCAAGTGGTTGCACTTGCCAGGTCGACATAGCAGTACCAAACTGCGCACAGACACTGCAGTGGCAAGTCTGAGTTACATTTACAGGCTACTTATGTGGGTGGCACAACAGTGCTGCAGGCCCACTAGCAGCATTTAATTTACAGGCCATGGGCACTCATAGTGCACTGTACTAGGGATTGACTAGTAAATCAATAAATTCCAATCATGGAATCACCAATCCATAGAACAATTTACAGGGAGCACTTGAACTTTACACTGAACAGCTGTGTCAAAATGCCCAAGGCATCTAGATTAGCAGAAACGAAGTCCAACTCACAGTAACATAACAGGAGGTAAAGGCATAAATACAGAGGAAACCCACCTGAATGAGGCCAGATCTAACAAGGGCAAATTGTTGACGGATGTTCCTCTTCCACCTGTGTGTTAGGGCATGCATTCTCTCTTGTGCATACCCATAAATGTCATCCACTGTAACATTTTTGTGCAATGGAACCACCGGCGTTTGAGACATTAGCATAACAAGGTAATAAAAACCGAGCCATCGTTTGGGCATTTGATAATGTGCTTGTGTACGGATGTCCAGTACGTGTTCATCAATGCTGCTGTTCCTTTCTGTAAGCTTTGGAGGTCTAGTATTCTCTTAAATGTTTTTATTTCTTCGTACAGTTTCTGCCCTATTCACAAACATATAGCGTAATTCAGGGGCAGTAGAATATGTATTGGTGCTGGTAATGGGTCAAAATGTGTCATACTAATGACTTCTTGGTCCTATAGAGGGCTACATATAGTGGTTATTGTATTGTAGCTATCTGTGACATTGAATGATACTTCCTTTAATACTCTAGAGGGACACATTTCAACGTTGTAATAAACCCAGTGTCCCCTCTTGTGGTTGGCTCCCCCAAAAGGTAAGTGTAGGCCATTTTTCACACTTCTGTGCTGTGCTATTTACATCTATTTTGCTGCTATTGGTGCAATGTCTATGTGCTTTTCGTCCTAACACTGCAGTGGTGTTAATTTGTTCTGTACTATAATTGTACTTTGAATACTGTATTCAGCCCCCAAAGTTGCAGGACATTAATGCTAAAAGACACGTTGGATCTATTCTTTCTTCCACTCATTATTTTAGTGGTATCTGTGGCATCTGGTTTTAGCGAGCAAACAAAGCATGACATGTTGGAGTGTTCTAAGACAGTGGTGTGTAAACTACTAAACTAAGCATTCCCCATCCATAATGTATTTAAAGTGTGCTTTAGAGTCTTATTTTTGCCTGGATGATCTAGCAGATACATTTTTGACATCCCTAGGTGCTTGTGGAGTTACATTTGCATTGTTACTTATCAAATCCTTATCTCGTAAGGAGGGGATCAGCAACTCTTTGTAACTACCTGGCAGACCCTTTTCTCATAAGGAGGGGATCTGCAACATCTGAAAATTACTATCTAGTGGGCTTTCACCTTTTTTTTTTTAATTAATATTTTTGAAAAGGACCAAAATAAATGGACATTCCAACTTCACATCACATCATGTGCACCGTATAACAACAGAAATCAAGAGGCAGCTTAATGAAGAGCACTTAAGTCCAGTACATCATCGATATTCCCCAACTACCTATCAAACAAAGCAGTCTTATACATGAAATCTGCAACTTCTCAAACCTCAGTAGGACCTTTAGGACCAGTCGTTCTGTGCACTTAGATCTTGTGACATTGCCACATTCATAGTCCATCAAAATTACAAAAACAGAAAGAAAATAAAAAATAAGAAAATAAAAGGCAATCCATGGAACCTCACGTTCGTGTGTCTACCGTCGGCCACCGCTCCAGGTATTTCGAGTAGTGACCAGCATGCTTATATACGCCACCTCTGCGTCTGCACGGGTCTCCCCTTCCTCAGCTTTCATGCATCTGACGCATCACCTGACTTGCTGAGTAAATATAATCTCAGGGGTTCCCAGATGTCCCTAGGCCTTGAGCTGACAGGTAACTCCTCTACATACGCATTAAGTGAGTCCCGACAGTAAACTAGATCTGACAGCCAAGCTTTCTGGGTAGGCTTAGATCTACCACCCCACGCAATGGCCCCCCCCTACGCGCAGCTAACAGTAGCGCCAGCCTCACAAAGATTCCACCCACTCCACGGATGTGCGGCACACAGCAAATTAGACATACCAACAGGTCACCCCGTACCTCCACAGCGACCATCTCTCGTATACTGTCCACAATCGCGCTCCAGAATTCGCTCACCTTCCGACAAGTCCAGGCCAGATGCATAAAGTCTGCCTTATCTTGCCCACATCTAGCACAACATGCCGTCTCGCGTAGCCCAAATCTGTGCAACCGTGCCGGAGTATGATAAACTTGATGTATATACTTAAAGTGAATGATCCGGAGGTTACCATTCATGGTTAGCTTCCCCGTCAGACCACACACGTTTCCAATTCTCCTCTGTGATGGGAGTTAGCAACAATCATTCCACCATTCCCAACTTTTATCAGGAATCTCAATAGTTTCATCCTTTATCAACGCTTACAGTCTGGACACCAATTTTTTATTTGTGGGAGTGGAGAGCACAAACTGCAGTGACAGCAGCTCAGGGGGCTCCAGCGGATACGTGGTATAATGCGTCCGGGCAGCATGGCGCAATCTATGTATTGCAAAGCGAAAGAGGAGCGATTGGTTAGCAACATATTGCGTCGCTTCAGGTGCTATAATCTAACCCTCCGGGTAGATGACCCTCATGTGGCTAATTCCTGCTTCCTGTAGCAACCTCATAGAGGAGCCCTCATGTGCAACTGACAGTGCTGCATGGTATTCCAGATGCATCTGTGAAGCATACAATGGCAGCTTCCGTGCCAGGCGCCCCATGTTATTCCAAGCTGTGATTGTAGCATCTTATGCATTTATTTTAGACTTAGGGGTGCCACGTGCGGCATGGGTAATGATGCTATGAAGTGGGATCGGGGCAGCATCGCCCTCCTCAATGGCAACATGTGGGATGAAAGCATGTGGCCTGAACCAGTTGTAAGCATATTGGGCCTGCGCGCTCAAATAGTAAGCGTAAAAATCTGGAGCTGCGAAGCCTCCCCTATCATATCCTTCCGTGAGGACTGACCACTGCACTCTCGCCGCCTTGCCCCCATACCAGCCTAAGCAGTTGGCTCCGGAGAGTCTTGAAAAAAGACTTTGTGAGTACCACTGGTATGTTCACAAAGAGATAGAGGAACCGTGGCAGCACTATCATCTTAATGAACGCGATTCGGTCTGGCAAAGATAGTGGCAGCGTAATCCAGATGTTCACCCAGTCCGTCAACTTCGAGCATGCCCTGCCACCACATCCGGGTCACGATGGATCCGGACCCCTAGATATTTGATAGGGTCAGCAGTCCACATCAGTGGGAATTCTACGCTAGGTCTAGCAGTGCGCTCAGTCAGCGGAATTATATACGATTTCCCCAATTTATGTGAAGTCCCGTTATATAGCCAAAGCGGACATATTCTTGCAGCAGTTGCGCTAAGTATGTGGCCAGCTCTCGCACGAATAGTACCATGTCATCGGCATATAGTGAGATTGCCGCTGGGCGATAATTAAAGTTAAGCGCCGTTTCTCTGTGCCTTTGACGTATCACGCAAGCCAGTGGTTCTAGAACTATCGCAAAGAACAATGGCGACAGTGGACAGCCCTGCCTTGTGCCCCTCTCGATGTTAAACGACTCGGACGTTAGCCCCGCTACCTGCACCCACGCCTTAGGTGCCATGTACAGCACTTTGATCCACTGTGTGAAAAGCGGGTGGAAACCCATGCGCCGCAGCACACGGTGCATGTACGGCCATTCTACGGAGTCGCATGCCTTTGCCCTGTCGAGTAACACAGCTGCCGCTTCCAAATTAGGGTCTAACATGGAACATAGAGAAAATTGTGCGAAGATTGTGGGAAGTGGATCTCTCCGGGATGAACCCCGCCTGATCAGGTAGTATCAGCCCCTGTAACAGCGGCTGCATTTTGGTTGCCAATATCTTCTCCAAAATCTTGGCGTCAATGTTGATGAGGGACAACTGATGGTAGGACTCGCAGCTCTCCGGTGGCTTATCTTTTTTAAGAAGCATGATGACCAAAGCCTCTCTCAGGGAAGGAGGCAGCACTGCATTCTCATACGCCTCGGCGTACATCTCGAGGAGGTAAGGAGTGAGCAAATCAGCATATTTCTTATAGAATTCAACTGTAAGACCATCTGGACCGGGCGCTTTTCCATTGGATAATGTCGCTATCGCCATTTTAATATCTTGCTCATCTATGGGAAGACCTAGATATTTCCTCTGTACATCAGAGAGCCATGCACAGGCAAAGCCCTCAAAATACGCATCAAATTCCTGTTCGGTTGCAGCACTGCGTGATTTATAAAGGTCTG
This sequence comes from Lissotriton vulgaris, assembly GCF_964263255.1. NCBI lineage: Eukaryota > Metazoa > Chordata > Amphibia > Caudata > Salamandridae > Lissotriton > Lissotriton vulgaris. The sequence continues at coordinate 616,949,690 of NC_141691.1, read as the reverse complement.
CGTAGAAGCAGCGGAATTGTTCTACAATATCTTCCGGCCTGTACTGTTCGCCTCCCAAGTCATCCGCTATCCTGTCTACTCGAGGTTGTTCCATTCTCTCCCTAATTTTGAGTGCTAGTGTGTGTCCTGGCCGCCTACTTCTCAGTAACGTCGCGCTGCATATCTTCTGGAGATATACTTCATTTCTGTGTCAGCTCATATTCTCTGATTGATTCCTGTATACAGGCTAGTATTCCTGCCTCTGGATTGACCGAGTACGCCCTCTCCAGCTCACGTAATCTACTTTCAGTGTTTTGGAGTTGGGTGCATTTGACCTTAAGGATGCCCGCTGCTGTCCCTATGCAGACTCCCCTGATTCTGACCTTGAAGGCCTCCCACAATGTAGAGGGCTCCTCCACTGATCCTTTATTTAATGCAAAGTGGCCTATGGCCTTGCGCACAGTCGATTCATATATCAGATCAAGCAGTGCTTCAGAGCGCAGCCTCCATGTGAAGGGTCTCCTCACCGTCCCTGGGATAGCCATCACCAGTATCACCGGACTGTGGTCCGATAACGTACGGGCTATGTACGGGCTATAGGTTTCACTTCTAGCACCCAGTCCATGACCTCACCTCCAATCAGCCAGTAATCCAGCCGTGACCAACTTCCATGCACAGGAGTCGCATGCGTACCCTCTCTGACCTGCGGGTTGCTTTCCCTACACACATCATATAGTCCAAATTCCTCCAAGGCCCTCACTACACACTTAGCCACCCTGGGGGTACGATGAGAGATGGGACTAGATTTATCCAGTGTCACATTCAGATACGTATTTAGATCCCCTCCCCACACCACCGGAGAGATCGTCCATTCCTGCAACTTCCCACATGTGCGGTCTACACTTGCCGGGTCATCTGCTATCGGTCCATACATATTAACAATAGAAATCAGTGCACCATGAAGCTTGCCACACATCGCACATCTCCCCTCCCCATCCGAGTATGTATGTAGCGGCGTGAACTCCACCCCTTTTTTGACCATGATCAACACACCCCTTGCATACGATGAATACGATGCAGTCAGACGGAAGCCTGCCCACCTATGCGCTATCCCCCGCTCAGTGTATGTGGTCAGGTGCATTTCTTGCAATAGGGCAATTTGTATCTGGTGTCTGACATTTCCCTCCCGAAAAAGGTAATCACTCTTAAACGCCTCCACAAAACTGCCCCGTGGTACACGGAGAATCTGAGAAACCAAAAACAATGTTGTAGGAAACTCGAAAGACGCTGGCGAACCGATTACTCATCGGTACATAAAACTCTCTACCGAGAAGCTATCAGCAACTACAAAAGCCAGATAAAGGAAGCCCAGGCCTCCTACTTCTCGGAAAAAATTGTCCTTGCAAAATCCAAACCGAAGGAAATTTTTAAAATCATTAAACAACTAACCAAACCCCCTCCCAGCCTACCAGTGGACAAACCCACTTCCACTGCAACAAAGTTGCCGAATTTTCCATAAGAAAATTAGTTCAATCTACTCGGCCTTCCCCCCGACCAACCCACCTCCGTTCACTACACTTTCACACCCCGTTGAACCTGTTCTCAATCCTCAACCACCCACGCTGTCCCATTTTCCTCCACTGGAACTTGTCTTGCTGGAGTCTCTACCACGCAAAGTCAAATCCGGCTCTCCTAATGACCCTGCCCCCCCAGAGATAATTATGGCCGCTGCACAAACCACTCTACCCATACTAAGTGCCGTCCTAAACACCTCCATCTCCACGGGCATAGTTCCCACAGTCTGGAAGCAGGCCATGGTGAAGGCCCTGCTGAAAAAGCCCAGCCTAGACCCCACAGATATGAGCAACTACCGCCCAATATCCCTGCTCCCCTGGGCCAGCAAGGTCCTGGAGAAATACATAAACCTCCAGCTTACCAACTTTTTAGAAACCCATCTGCTCCTGGATCCCACCCAAACCGGATTTAGACCTAAACATGGGACCGAGACCGCCCTCCTCATGGTCACCGAGGAGGCCAGGAAAATCTTAGATCAGGGAGGATCAGTGGCAGTGATCCTCCTTGATCTTAGTGCAGCCTTCGATACGGTCAGCCATGTCACCCTGCTGGACCGTATGGCCCAGGTCGGGATTAAGGGCAAAGCGTGGACCTGGTTCCGGTCCTTCCTGGAAGATAGATCTTTCCAAGTGTTTGATGGTGATTCAGTCTCCACCAGCATCTCCTTGAATTGCGGCGTCCCCCAAGGTTCCTCTCTGAGTCCGGCACTTTTTAACCTGTACATGAGACCACTAGCTGATGTCGTCCGTCCGTTTGGGATTAAGATCATCTCCTACGCGGACGACACGCAGCTGGTGGTCTCCCTGACACAGGAGACCAATCTCCCTGTACAGAGCGGCCTCAGAGAGTGCCTAGAGGAGGTAAAATCCTGGATGTCCCAATCATCCTTAAAATTAAACGGAGATAAAACCGAGCTCATGGTCCTCGGCAACTCGGTCCCCAGCCTCCCGCCCACCCTTTGGCCACACAGTATGGGCCCCCTACCTACTCCCAAAAACAGCATAAAAAGTCTGGGAATATGGATGGACAACTTTCTCTCCTTTGGCATACAAGCCACCAAACTTTCGGCCACCTGCTTCGGCATCATGAAGATGCTTAGGAAAATTCTCCCCCTCCTTCCCATGGAAGCCAAGCAAGCAGCGGTACAAGGCCTGATTCAATCTCTTCTCGATTTTAATAATGTCCTTTACCTTGGAGCCCCGGAATCCACCTTGAGGAGGCTACAGATTGTGCAGAACTGTGCCGCACGTCTGCTACTTGACATCCCTCGCAGACAGTCAGTAAGGTCTGGGCTGGTCTCTCTTCACTGGCTACCAGTACGCCAAAGGGTTTTGTTCAAAGCCATGTGCATATCCCACCAGTCCTTCTGGAACTCTGGCCCCATGATCACACAGGACCTAATCCTTCACTATAGGCCCAATAAGAATCTAAGATCCAACCAGTCCTTCTTGGCAGTCACTCCGAGAGTAAGGAGATCCAGATCTGGAGGTAGGTCTTTCGCCTACAACGCGGCGAGGGCCTGGAACTCCCTCCCATTGCACCTAAGATCCAACTCCAATCACACGACTTTCTGCAAACAACTAAAAACCTTCCTATTTCATCCAGCCTAATTTCCTCCTCCCTCTGTTGTGGTTTTTTTATGGTCGGTTTTGGTGTTTTCAGCGCTTGGACGCCCTTGGGCAACAATTCGCGCTTTACAAATCAACATCCTATCCTATCCTATCCTATCCTATTAAGATATGCCAGCACTTGCCACACCTTCATGGGAGAGTTGAGACCCCGCACATTCCACGTCAGCAGCCTACAGCTACCTTACATTTAACTGTATAATGTCCATTATCAACCAGTAACTATCCAGCTCTAGAGGGGCGCCCAGCCCGGCAGGCCACAGCAGCGGCCCTACACTATTCCAACAATTGAAAAGCATGGATTGCCGATACATTAAAAAAAATACACAACGCAACCAACATCAGCCCTGTCCCCTCCAACCCTGCCCACCCATCACCCACTCCAACCTCCCAATCAGGTCGAGCCCATGCACCACCCCACTTCCCCACCCCACATTTCTATCCATCACAGATGCCATATGGGGAGTACCCACATCTGGGAGAGGCTTGGCACGTTCACCCCCACTTGCTCCCTGAAGAAATCGAACAACAGGAATTCAACACTCCACCCAGAACCCAATAATGTCCTGTAAAATCTAATGGCCTCATGTCCTCCATGTTGCATCCTCCGCACAGAAAGTCAACCAGTATCCATGCCACCATCAGTGCGGTCATTTTGTCAGCTCTACAATGCAATCGAGCAGCAGCCTCAACCTCATTCCGTATCATCCAGTCCCGATTCAAGCATGGCCACCTCAGCCGACTGCTGCTTGGGCTTCGCCTTACAGATATGTTTTGAAAATTTCAATGCCGATTTCGCATCTGTAAAGAAGTGTGATTGATCCTCGTGGGTGACCTTTAATTTCGCCGGATACAGCATAGCATATGGTATCGCCGCTTCTCGCAGGAGCTTCTTTACTGGCACAAACTCTCTCCGTGCCGACTGCACCGCGGAGTATAATCAGGGAAAAAAGAAAGTTTGTCACAATTGTACATCACAGGTTCTTTAGCTCTAGCTTCCCTCAGAATGGCATCCCTGTCGGCATAGTTTGGTAACAGAGCAATGATTGGCCTTGGGGGCGCACCGGGTTTGGGCCGTGGCCCGAGTGAGTGGTGCGCCCTATCCACAATCATCACCGTCGACAGGGCCGGTCCGAAGAGTTCACGCAGCATACCATCCACAAAGGGCTCCATCTTGTTTATGGGCGTGGTCTCTGAAAGACCAAGAATACGCACATTGTTCCTGCGTGAGCGCGCTTCTAAATCCTCGTTCTTGGCACTGATCACCTCGAGAACTTTTTCCATCTGGAGCAACTGTGTGCGTGACTCCGCCTGCGCATCATGCTCATCTGACATCCTGTTCTCGAGGACATATAGGCGATGTTCATGCTTTTCAACTTTTTTAACCAAGTCCAGTCCCATTGCCAATGCGTCGATCTTGCCATCTATAGTTTTCATCCCTGCACGCAACTCCAACAGAATCGATCTCGTGTCATCATCAGCCCCCTCCGCTAGCCCAGAGGCACCCACAGTATCACCCTGATCTCCCGATCCTTCTGCATTTCGGTGGTCCTCCTATTCTCAAATTGCAACTTCGCCTGCCGAGGCTCGGACTTGCCCATTATTGAGTGCGCTCGGATCGGGCCCTCGCACAATGCCCCACTGTGTCTTGGCGCTGCGTGGATGCACTAAGCCCGTGTCAAGCACACAGACCTCACTCAGTCCGTTGACCGTCTGGATTCCATCCATCTCGGTCGCTCCCACAGCTCTCCACTCGCTTCTCTGAAGCCCTGTGCTAGCTGCCTGCCTTGCCTGCCCGGATTCCTGCTGACTGCCCTCCTGCTACAGCTCTTGCAGCATCTTACTGCGCCTGGTATCGTTTATGCACGCATTGCTTTTCCGACCTCATTTCAGAAAGTTAAAGCGCCTATTAGCGTTTAGGCTCGCACTGCTACATTGAATCTAATTGTATTAAGCGGCGATTGTGCTACATTGTATCTATTTGCATTAAACGGCGATTGTGCTTAGAAGAATCTCTGTTTGAAGCTCCGGCTGTGCCCCACTTTCGATTTCATTTAGGCGGCCATTTCGACTTGTTTGGGGTTTCTCCCGTGTCCCCTCCCAGACCCCGCCTCCCAGCTGACCCTCCCACACACTAACTCACTACACCAGCCCCGTCCTCTCTTTCCCTGTGACCGTCTGGATTCCATCCATCACGGTCGCTCCCACAGCTCTCCACTCGCTTCTCTGAAGCCCTGTGCTAGCTGCCTGCCTTGCCTGCCCGGATTCCTGCTGACTGCCCTCCTGCTACAGCGCTTGCAGCATCTTACTGCGCCTGGTATCGTTTATGCACGCATTGCTTTTCCGACCTCATTTCAGAAAGTTAAAGCGCCTATTAGCGTTTAGGCTCGCACTGCTACATTGAATCTAATTGTATTAAGCGGCGATTGTGCTACATTGTATCTATTTGCATTAAACGGCGATTGTGCTTAGAAGAATCTCTGTTTGAAGCTCCGGCTGTGCCCCACTTTCGATTTCATTTAGGCGGCCATTTCGACTTGTTTGGGGTTTCTCCCGTGTCCCCTCCCAGACCCCGCCTCCCAGCTGACCCTCCCACGCTCCGCCCCCTCCACCTTCCATTTATGGCCAATGCCTCCACGCGCAGCGTCCACGCGCTTCGGCCGCGCCGAAGGTGCGCCAAAGGTAAGCCCGTCTATGCCCGTCCGCGCCTGGACCGCGCCCAGCGCCAGACCCCCTGCCCCTCGCGCTGCCCAGCCCCCCCCGCATTACCTACGATGCCGCCACCCTCCTAGCCCTTAACTCCGGTCGCGCCCCAAACTGCGTCCAAGCCGCTCCCGGACACACCCATGGACCTTTCTCCTGCTACTCCTGCAAATTCAGCGGCACCGACAACACCTCCGCTACGACTACACCACAGATTCCGGACCCCAACCACCTACAATGCATCCTTCTCAACACCCGCTCGGTCCACAGACACGCCATTGACCTATGGAACCTACTAGACACCTTCTCTCCAGACGTCGCCTTCCTTACGGAAACATGGATGAATGCTTCCTCCGCACCAGACATCACCATTGCCATCCCTGAAGACTATAAGATCACTCGCAAAGACCGTACCAGCCACACAGGAGGAGGAATCGCTATCGTCCATAAGAAATCTATCCGCATCTCAACCAGCTCTGACACCAACCTCGCCAACTCCGAACACCTTCACTTCCAGATCCACATCGACCCCAAAACCACACTCAGAGGCACTCTCCTCTACAGACCACCAGGACCCCGCGCAAAATTCAGTGAAGACATCACGGACTTCATCTCTCCACACGCGCTCCCCTCCAAAGACTATATTCTTCTGGGAGACCTCAACTTTCACCTTGAAAAGATAAACGACCACAACACCGCCACCCTCGTGGACAACCTCGCCAACCTCGGACTTAAACAACTAGTCACTTCCCCCACCCACATTGCAGGTCACACACTCGACCCCATCTTCACTTCCAGCAAACATGTCTCCTTCAGGCACACTACGGATCTCCTCTGGACCGACCACAGCTGCGTTCACTTCACCTACAACAAGCCGAAACCCATCAACCACTCCCAACCTACCCTGCAAAGAAACTGGAACAAAATCACCACGGACCAAATCTCTGCATCGCTCCTTCGAAACTCCCCAGCCCTCTCTTCTAACGCCAACAAAGCCGCCTCCAACCTCACCCTATGGTTATCCAACACCGCCGACACCTTAGCACCACTGAAAAAACGTCAAAGCAAACCTGGCAGCAAGAAGGCCTCATGGTTCAACGATGATCTTAAGAAATCCAAGAAACTATGCCGCTCCCTTGAAAAGGCCTGGAAAAAAGACCCATCCACCAGCACCAAGGACGCCTTCAAAAGCGCCACCCGCACTCACCACCAACTGATCCGAAAAGCCAAGAAAACAGCATTCAAGGATCGACTTGACAACAACGCCCACAACAGCAAGGAACTTTTCAACATCGTCAAGGAATTTTCCAACCCCTCGGCCAACTCCAACGACATCACCCCCTCTCAAACCCTCTGCGACTCCCTAGCCTCTTTTTTCCACAACAAGATTGCTGACATCCACAACAGCTTTGACAACCAACCCGGAAACCAACCCACCCTACCATCTGCTGACCATCTTCCCCCCGTAAACACCCTTAACGCCTGGAACCCAATCTCCACTGAGGAAACCATCCGCCTGATGAATTCCATCCATTCTGGATCCCCCACAGACCCATGCCCTCACCACATCTTCAACAAAGCAGACTCCGTCATAGCACCGCACCTCCGAGACGTCATCAACTGCTCCTTCAACTCTGCTACCTTCCCAGAAGACTGGAAACACGCTGAACTCACCGCCCTTCTGAAAAAACCAACAGCAGACCCCACCGAACTCAAAAACTACCGCCCCATCTCGCTTCTTCCATTCCCGGCCAAAGTCATCGAGAAAGCCGTCAACAACCAGCTCGCCGCCTTCCTCGAAGTCAACAAATCCCTCGACCCCTCACAATCTGGCTTCCGAGCAAAACACAGCACTGAGACCGCCCTCATCGCAGCAACAGACGACATTCGAACTCTACTGGACAATGGAGACACAGTCGCCCTCATCCTCCTCGACCTCTCTGCAGCATTCGACACAGTCTGCCACAGCACCCTTCTACAACGCCTCAATAACATCGGAATCCAAGGAAAAGCACTTGAATGGATCACCTCGTTCCTCACCGGAAGAACCCAGAGAGTCCGCCTTCCTCCATTCAAGTCCGAGGCCTCTGAAGTCATCTGCGGCGTACCTCAAGGATCCTCACTCAGTCCCACCCTCTTCAACGTATACATGAGCCCCCTCGCGGCCATCGCCCGCCAACACAACCTCAACATCATCTCTTACGCGGATGACACTCAACTGATCCTTTCTCTCACCAAGGACCCCAGCACCGCCAAAACTAACCTACACGAAGGAATGAAAGAAGTCGCTGAATGGATGAAACAAAGCCGTCTGAAACTGAACTCAGACAAAACAGAAGTCCTCATCTTAGGTACATCCCCCTCTGCTTGGGACGACTCCTGGTGGCCGGAAGCCCTTGGAAAAGCACCCATCCCGACAGACCACGCACGGAACCTAGGCGTCATCCTGGATTCTTCACTCTCAATGAACAGACAAGTCAGCGCCGTATCCTCTTCCTGCTTTAACATTCTTCGCATGCTCAGAAAAACATTTCGCTGGATCCCCTCCGAAACAAGGAAAACAGTCACCCACGCTCTGGTCACGAGCCGACTGGACTACGGAAACACCCTCTACGCAGGTACCACCGCTAAACTCCAGAAGAAACTCCAACGAATCCAAAACGCCTCAGCCAGGCTCAAATTAGACATCCCACGCAACGAACACATCTCTGGTCACCTTAAGGACCTCCACTGGCTACCCGTCAATAAGAGGATCACTTTCCGACTGCTTACCCACGCACACAAATCACTCTACGACATCGGACCAGATTGCCTCAACTCTCGACTGTCCTTCTACACCCCCTCCCGCCAACTTCGCTCTTCCAGCCAAGCCTTCGCCACTGTACCTCGCATCAACAAGACCTCTATGGGAGGCAGATCCTTTTCATACCTGGCTGCTACAACATGGAACTCACTCCCCGCTCACCTTCGCCTCACCCAGAACCACCTAGCGTTCAGAAAGCAGCTTAAAACGTGGATATTTGACAAATAATCCTCCTCCCCTTCCTAAGCGCCTTGAAACCCTCTGGGTATGTAGTGCGCTATACAAATTTTATGACTTGACTTGACTTGACTTGACGTGGCCTGTAGCTCTGCACTCCGCCGATACCTAAAGCACTGGTGTCCTCTGCTTGCTATGCCCTGGCGCCTCGCCTCTCAGTTGTCTCGGTAGGCCCCTCAGCTACTCATCTATGCCCAGAGTTCGATCGTTCAGCCAGTGCTATGGCCTAGGTCCAGCCTTTCAGTTTGTACAGGCAAAGAGGGCTATATGCAGTCGCTCAGCACGGGAGGTGCGCACTATGCGGTCTCACACCCAGCCCGGCGCCCCTGCCAGTCCCCCCTCACCCAAGCGACTCACCGGGGCCCTCCACACCCCACGACTGGGGCCGTAGCGGGGCAGATGCACTCCCTTTGCGAGATGACAGCGCCGGGGCCCGCAGTCGGGGCCGGGAGTGCCACCAGAGCCAATCCCCTACCTCAGCCCCACTGCGCGGACACTCGAGGTACCATGTCCTATGCGGAATAGCACCCCGACTGCCCTACGCCTACAAGGCCCGACGGACCCAGCTCCCACCAGCGCTCCACTCACTTCCAACCTTCAGGTTCACCGCCGCTGCTGCACTTGTGCCAGCCCGATTGGGGCACACAACAATCCGTTGCAGGAGGCTTCTTCCAGCAGCGACGGCCACGCCTCACCTCCCTGCCCGGGGCTCCCGTAGCTCGCTCGTGCATCAGGCTCCTCACCAGTACGGGTGTGCCTCTGTTAAGTCGATCACGTGCTTCAGCCCATATATCAGCGCTCGCACCCCACAGTCTCTGGAGCGAATCCCGGCATCTGCCATCCAGCCGCCGCTCAACAACAGCGTTTGTTTTCCCAGGTCTCTCCGCTCAGTAGGCCGGGCGCCGCCATTTTCTCCGTACCGCCTCTGGCTCTATGTCGGCGGATTTCAGGTCAACCACGGGGGTAGACTCCACCAAACTCAGTCAGCACGGGCCCTTCACCGCCATACATGCCCTGGGTGGGTCGCACCGCAAGTGGAGGGGGTATTAGGATGGTATTTGCCCAGTATTGATTCCGGCGCGCGGAGCTCCCTCAAAAGGCAGCCGTTCTGCTACGCGCCTAAGCCATGCCCCCCTAGTGGGCTCTCACCCTTTACGAGTGTGAGATACAGCTTCACAAACAAAAACAATACGCAGCATAGAATAAATACAGTATAACTGAGTCTATTACTCCCACCTCTCCTTAATCCTGGGGATGGACGCTTTTGTACTGTGATAGTCTTATGTCTGAAAGATGTATCCAGTGCTTTAGTTCCTCAACCTCCACCTCCATTGGTGTAACTTGAATCAGTTTGCAGGGCCAGAGAAAATGTTTGTCTGTCAATTGTTGCCCAAAGATTTGGCATCCCGAGATGTTCTTCTATGGTACCACTGGTGGGGCAGTGGAGCTGGCATTCATATATGATAATATTTCTTGCCACACTGAATCAATCGTTTGTTGTTCATCATTATTTTTTCTCTGAGGTACGTAAACCCTAGGCATAAATCTGCTTGTAACAACTTAATGTGGTGTCAAATGATGATCCAAAGAGAGAGCATTTTCAGAGCAAACCACGCCAATGGTAAAAAAGTAAAACCACTTTGTATTTAGTGTAACTGATAGTTTACTACTTTGCCATTAAGGTGCTCAATTATTCCGTTACTTTGTGGGTGTTAGGTATACAACACTCTTTAGTATCAGCCTAACACTTTAGCCAAGTGGTGAAATATTTTGTTGGTGAAATGTTTTCCATTGTCTGAACGAATCCCTTTTGGAATTTCCCATTTTAAGATAACTTTTTTTCACTAGGAATTTAGCTGCACTTTTTTGCATCTGCACTGTGGCAAGATCCTGCTGCTATTCATCTAGAGAATGAAGAGACACCTACAATCAAATATCTCATTGTCTGGCATCTGTGAATCAAGTTCCCATAAGCTATGTGTAACTCTTGGAAGGGGCCTTCGAGTCATGGAATGGATCATGCTGGTGTCAATGGTGGTCTTGTTGTACTACACTGTTTACATATAAGACATTGATGTAAAATGATGTGTATTAAGTTGGGAAGATTCGGGACAAACCAATCAGATGAAATTGTGTCTAATCATTTCTTTTTGACCACATGGGATGGTGAATGTAATTGAGTCAATGCTAGGTGTAACCATTGTTGTGGCATTACTGAATTTCCTGTGTCTGTAGAGGAAATCCCTTCAAACTGCACATCCTCTTTGCTCCCAAACCTCTTTCTCTTCTGGTGGAGCTGTTCCTTGGATATCTTGCAAATAGTGTGCTGCTACTGTAAGATACGATACATTGGTGTGCTCAATTTGTTCTTCTAGTGCTCTACATATTGGTGAGGATATCTGTCCTGCCTCTTTAGCTGCTGTATCTGCTATGTCATTTCCTTGGGAAATGACATCTAATCACCCAGTGTGTGCTTGACATTTTACTATTGCTTTTGTCCCTCTCTTCTTCGTTCTGAAATCAATTCTTGTAAGAGGAGTCCATGTGCAACTGGTGTTCCATCACTTTTCTTAAAGCCCCTTCATTCCCATTTGCTGGTGCCTGAATGCACTGTAGAGGTGACATAAGCTGAATTGGAATAGACAGTAACATAGTCTGGACTATTCTCCAGGCTTGTATCAAGCCTTTCAGTTCAGCAGCTTGTGCTGAAAAGTGTGATGGCAGTGGTAAGTATTGTAATACTGAGTACAAACCACTTGGTGTTGTTCCTATCTGTTCTACCACTGCTGCAACTGTATGTCTTATTGCGGTCTGCTGGTCTATTAGGGATGACACATCAATCAACATTATACTGTCTGGAAAAGTTAATTCTGAAGCATGTACTTCTATTTCTTCCTGATGTGTTGCACAATCATGATCAACTTCTGTCAATGGTTCAACGAGGAATTGAGCTGGATTCACTGAGTGGACACAAATTATTTTGGAAGCTGAATTGGAAAGTATTGCTACATACTCTGATGTTCTCTAAGTTGTTAGTGTGATTTTTGCAGAACGGGAAAAGGGGCATGTTCCACATACAGCATCGTCGGACTCCCTGGTGTAATCATAGCTGCTTTTTCTACTGCTAATGCAGCGGCTACCAATCTTTGTTCACATTGAAACTGTCCTTTCATTATTTCATCTAATTAACAGCTGAAATAAGCTATGAGCCCATAGGATACTTTTGCGTTAGTACTGCTGTCATGGTATCTCTGTTAGAATGGGAGAACAGAACAAACTCTTTACTATAATCTGGTGTTGCTAACATTGGTCCTTAATTCTTGGAACATTTGTTGCAATGGCGGTGTCCAATGCAGTGTCATGGTCCCCAAAGGTGTGCCATTGATCATCTGGTACAAAGGCGCAGTCTTAGAGCTGTAATCAAAAATTCAATGTCTCAGAAAGTTGCATTAACCTAAAAATGTCGAATGCCTTCACTGTATGGGGTAGTGGTTGATTTCTAACTGTTTCCACTCTGTCTTGAGTAATGTGACGGCCCTTAGCAGACACTACCTGTCCTAGGTACTGTACTTGCTGTTGCGCAATCTGCAATTTCTGCATTTCAGCTTTGTAACCTCTGAATGCTAACACTTTCAGTAATTCCACAGTGTCCTTTTCACACTGTGCCTTAGTGCCACTGCAAATCAGCACATCATCCACATATTGAAGTACTGTACTTTCACATTAAAAATTCATCAGATCATTCTCAAAACTCTGTTAAAAAGTGAGGGGTGACTGACAATACCCTTAAGGCAAGCGAGACTGCAAATTTAGAATTCCAGGGAAAGTAAATGCTGTCAAAAAATGACTCTGGGTGTAACGGTACACCATAAAATGCGTTATTTAAGTCAATTACTGAAAATTACTTTGCTGTGTTTGGGATGTTGTTTAATATCACGGAGGGGTCTGGCACTACTGGAAATTCTTGTACCACTATTGCATTCAAGGTGTGAAAATCATGCACCAGCCTTCAATTATTTCCTTGCGATTTGAGCACAGGAAAAAAAGGTGAGGTACATGGTGAAGGCAAGGGGTATACAACTCCCTGCTTTACTAAGCCTTGTATGGCAACTGCTACTCCTTCATTTGCTTCTCGTGAAATATGGTATTATTTGACTTAGGACAACTGTACATTTCAATCAATCAATCAGTGACACTTATAAAGCGCGCTACATACCCGTAGGGTCTCAAGGCGCTGGGGGGGGGGGGGGGGGGGGGGGGGGGGGGCGGGGGTGCCGCTACTGCTCGAACAGCCAGGTCTTCAGCTTCTTCCTGAAGGAGAGGTGGTCTTGGGTCAGGCGCAGGTCGGGAGGGAGGGAGTTCCAGGTCTTGGCGGCCAGGTAGGAGAAGGACCTTCCTCCTGTAGTCGCTCTTCGGATGCGGGGGACGGCGGCGAGGGCGTGGTTGGCTGATCGGAGGTGGCGTTTGGGAGCGTAGAAGTTGACTCGGCTGTTGAGGTAGCTCGGGCCTTGGTCGTGTAGGGCTTTGTGTGCGTGGGTGAGGAGGCGGAAGGTGATTCTTTTGTTGACGGGGAGCCAGTGAAGGTCTCTCAGATGTCCGGAGATGTGGCTGGTTCGTGGGATGTCGAGGATGAGTCTGGCTGAGGCGTTCTGGATCCGCTGGAGTCTCTTCTGGAGCTTGGCGGTGGTACCGGCGTAGAGGGCGTTGCCGTAGTCCAGTCGGCTGGTGACGAGGGCCTGGGTGACGGTCTTCCTGGTCTTGGTGGGGATCCACCAGAAGATCTTCCGTAGCATGCGTAGGATGTTGAAGCACACCGAGGAGACGTTGTTGACTTGCCTGGTCATGGAGAGGGAGGAGTCCAGGATGAAGCCCAGGTTGCGTGCATGGTCTGTCGGTTTGGGTGCGGTGCCCAGGGCGGGAGGCCACCAGGAGTCGTCCCAGGCGGAGGGTGAGGAGCCCAGGATGAGGACCTCCGTCTTGTCCGAGTTCAGTTTCAGGCGGCTGGTCGTCATCCACTCGGCTACCTCTTTCATCCCTTCGTGCAGGTTGGCTCTGGCGGCGGCGGGGTCGTTGGTCAGGGAGAGGATCAGCTGGGTGTCGTCGGCGTAGGAGATTATGCTGAGGTTGTGTTTGCGTACGATGGCCGTGAGGGGCCTCATGTAGACGTTGAAGAGGGTGGGGCTCAGAGATGATCCTTGAGGGACGCCGCAGATGACTTCGGAGGCCTCTGACTTGTACGGTGGTAGGCGGACTCTCTGTGTTCTTCCGTCGAGGAAGGAGATGATCCATTCCAGCGCCTTGTCCTGGATTCCGATGTTGCTGAGGCGCCGTACTAGGGTGCGGTGGCAGACCGTGTCGAATGCCGCGGAGAGGTCTAGGAGGATGAGGGCCGCTGTTTCTCCATTGTCCATCAGGGCTCGGATGTCATCGGTGGCGGCGATGAGGGCGGTCTCGGTGCTGTGATTGGCTCGGAAGCCGGACTGTGAGGGGTCGAGGGATCCATTCGTCTCGAGGAAGGCGGCCATCTGCTTGTTGACGGTCTTCTCGATGACTTTGGCTGGAAACAGGAGGAGCGAGATGGGGCGGTAATTCTTGAGGTCGGTGGGGTCCGCTGTTGGTTTCTTGAGTAGAGCGCTGAGTTCGGCGTGTTTCCAGCTCTCAGGGAAGATGGTGGTGTCGAAGGATGTGTTGATGATGTCTCGCAGGTGGGGTGCGATGACAGCGTCGGCCTTGTTGAAGACGTGGTGAGGGCAGGGGACTAATTTTACCTTGAAATTAGATGAGTGCCAGGAAAAACCACAGCCTGCATTCCCACCCTCCCAAAGCCAGGACACTGTACATCAAATACAACCGAATGACCCTATGCTTTCAGACAGACAGGAAACTTTCTTCTCTGACAGGCGATATTTGATAAACCAAGATGAAAGGCCAAGCGGTCTTATGATGGCCATATTTTCCTCACCCGCCCAGACTTCTGCCACGCCATTGTGGAAAGGAGGTGGCGCCTAAGCCAGCTGTTCAAGCCCTTTCAGCGAGTATGGTGCGGAGTCTACCTTATGAACCCGGCCTGTCTTAAGTTTATTTGAGAAGGTTCTGTTCAGACATTTACGCCCAAAATAATGGCTCAAGAATACCTGAAAGAGCTTACTGGTGGGACAGGGTCGGGTGGGGGTCGTGCTTCAGAGGTCCTGTAGTAGAGCTTGTTACCCTAAAATGATGATAGATTCTGAATAGTAATGGCCTTTTTCCTGATTGTTCCAATTTTGTCAGGGCGAATGAAGGATGATTGGGACAGTGGATTTTCAGGGGTTTTTTCTTGCTAATGGAGGGCTCTCCTTTCCGGCAAGGCTGTGCCTCTCAATTAAGTTTAGTTTAATACTTTTCTGCTAGAAGTTACAGGTTTTTCTTTTCCGGCAGTGGGTGGTACTCGGATCGGTGGTCGGTATCACCCGGGTCATTGTTGACCTGTTAGCTCGGTGGTTAAGATGGTGGTGGGGGGGGGGGGGGAGGAAGGGGGGAAGGGGAGAGGCTAGTGGTGGTTCAGGGGGGCCCCGGGTGGGACAACTCAAGTGGACAGTTAGATTGATCTGCAGCATCTTGGTACGACTGCTAGATAATAGTGTTATGGACGTGTATTGTTTGTTTTTATGTTAAGCATATATAATAAGTATTATTCCAATTGCTACAGTGAACAAATGTGGTTGAAATAATCCGCTAAAAAGACAAAGAGTGGCACTAGACATTAAGTTCTTAAAAGTTGGTATGTTTGCAGGATACGTACATCGAGGGGACTAGACAAAATGTGCTAGACTCTTTACGGTATCAAGTAGTTTGCTGCACATCACAAGGGACAAGAAGATGGGGGATGGCAATCTAGGCCCAGAGAGGTGTCTGTAGTTTCAAGTAAGAAATGTGCACCTGACCCTGGGCTTACGGATTTTTCAGTATCACATCGGGTACATGTATGGTTAGATTACTTCCTTATTTCACACAGTTTACTTCAGGATTGTCAAATTAAGAAATATTCACGGATAATGTCAGACCATAACCCACTATTGCTGAAATTACCAGTTAGTGGTGTACCCTGTCCCACTCGGTGTTGGACTTTTGAACGAGCTCTCTTTCTGGATGCAGATTATATTAAGTATATAAATGATTGGATTCCAGTCCTTTGGAGAGAGAATGCTGGGAGTGCCCATGTTGTGGAGATATGAGACACTTTAAAGGCCGGTATTTGGGAGAAGACAATACGGTTTTGCTGGGTCTGGCAAAGAAAAGAAAAACATCAATTGCTAGATTTATAAAGTGTACTCTCATTGGCGGAGACTAATCTTATCGATGCAGTTACTAAAGAAGTGGATATAGAGTGCTCAATATAAAGTGGCCATTGCTAAAGCGGCAATTGCAGATATTTCTGTTAATAAAGGCCGCAAATAAATATGCAGCATGGAAACAAAATCTTTATGAGTATATAGTGAATGGGTGCGGCATTTACTAGCAGTCCGATCCAGACACAAGGTGGTAGAGGGTCAGATAAGGGAAACCCTGGATCCTCAAATTCGAACAGTATCTGATCCGATGACATTAGAGCTGCCTTTCAAAAATCTTATCAGTGGCTGTACACAGAAGAAGAGGGGGTCATCAGTGGGAGATATCAGGCGGTACTTAGATTAGTTTTTTTTAATAAGAAATTGGACGAGGAAGATCATGATTATCTAGACAAACCTCTCTCGTGGGTTGAATTCAATTGGCTATTACAAGCCTCCGTTCTGGGAAGGTAGTTGGGACTCGGCAGGGATGCCCATCTTCTCCCTTATGTGTTACCCTGAAATCATTCCCAAGATGCTTGTTTCCGGTCCAGGGAAGATCTGGCTTGGCAGTTCAGGCTGGACTGTTGCCATGAGGCACAGGGTCAAGTCTGATTTGCATATATCTGGGTCTGAACTGGGTTGGCGAAGTGAGCTAAAGAACAATGGATGAAGTTGAAGGAATTTATTAAGCGCGCTAACACCAAGCGGTTTCATGGCGATATGACTAGACCTAGAGAAGGAAACGTGAAAGTAAGAGTGAAAGTGAAATACAGGAAGTTATTGCAGAGGAAAGCTAAAGGGAAGAGATGAGTCTTTAAAGCATTGCGGAAGTCCATGTAGCCAGAGAGGGACCGAATGGTGAAAGGAAGGGCGTTCCAGAAGCAGGGGGCAAGAGTGGAAAAACGCAGGCCTCCCTGTTTTTTCCTCTTAACCCCTTCGGTGCTCATGACGGAACGGTTCCGTCATGAGGCACAGTGGAGCTGTACTGATGACGGAACCGTTCCGTCATGACCACACCCATTACCATTATACTTCAGCACCGGAGGGGAATATGGCTAGCAGCGATGAGGTTAAAATGAGGGACCTCCAGGAGAGCTGGGGGAGAGGAGCGGAGGCTCCTGTTAGGAAGATAGGCTCGGATTTTTGAGTTGACAAACCCAGGAGCGGTGCCTGCAAGGGCCATGAAAGTAAGGCAGCCCAACTTAAAAAGAGAACGCTGGGAGATGGGAAGCCAGTGAAGGGATTTGAGTAGAGGGGTTACACGGTGGCACTTGGGGAGCCTGTAAATGAGGCGTGCTGCCTGATTCTGGATAAGTTGAAGCCGCCGAAGCTTGTACGCCGGAATCCCTACATAGAGGCTGTTGCCATAGTCCAGGCAGGAAACAATCATGGCCATGATGATAAGCTTAAGGGCATCAACAGAGAAAAGACAGGAGATTTTGCGAATGACACGGAGGGACAAGATGCAGGACGAGACAACAGAACTGATCTGAGGGCGCATCGTTAGGTCTTGGCTTATTAGGATACCCAGGGTTTTTGCTTGAGTGGAAGGTGAGGGAAGAGAGCCAAGAGCAGGGGGCCAGAAGGCAGGGGACCAAGGGCTGGGGAGGCTGCCAGTGAGTATCAGTTCCGTCTTGTCTGGATTTCATTTTAAATGGTTGTAGTTCATCCAGTCAAAGATAAAAGTGAGTACAGAACGGAATTTAGACAGAGTCGTGAGAAGGGGAGAGGTTGAAGATGAGTGAGAGGTCGTCAGCATAGTTAAATACTGACACCTCCATATTTTGTAAGGCAGCAATTAGAGGGTGGATATAAAAGTTAAAAAGAAGAGGTGAAGGAGAAGAGCCCTGGGGGACCCCACAGGGGACCGGACATGGGGAAGCAGAGAAGCCATCCAGATGGACGGCTTGTGTCCGATCTCTTAGGAAAGATGTAAGTCAGGCCAAAGCTGCCCCCGGATGCCGGCGCCCCCGACACGGTCGAGAAGAATGGAATGGTCGACCGTGTCGAAGGTGGCGGACAAGTCGAGGAGAACCAAGGCCTTGGAGGAGTTGGTGTCCGCGCTCTGCCTAAGCTCATCCAAGACAGAGAGGACCAGGGATTCCGTCGAATGGACTGGGCGGAACCCGGCCTGACGAGAGGCCAATAGATGGTTATCCTCGATGAAGGTCGAGAGGCAGGAAGTGATATGGCTCTCAAGAATTTTAACAACTCAAACAACAAGAGAGAAAGGGTCAGAAAAAACACTCTCGTACCCCTTGAAATACATACACCAATCAACAAAAGAGTGTTGTTGTAAAAATCAAATTGCTGTAAAAAGGAATTATTCCAAATGTATTAAAGCATCAGAAGAAAACTGTTAATACAGTAGGAGAAAAAAGAGTGCACGTGATCAGAGAGCTGACTAAAAGAACCCTCAGGCCCCAGCTGAAAGCTGGTAACCAGTTGTCTTCATCGGGTCCCCATCAGTAGCAGGAAAAGTGAAGAGTGTGTTAAAAAGAGTACAGACTACTCCTCCAAACTATTTTAATAAGAGGGTAGCTCTAACTCTATTAAAATCAGTGTGTGAAAAATATATTAATTTTTCAGGACTACTAAGCGGTTGTGTGAATTTGAACCGAAGAGTCCCTTTAGTAATGTGAAAAAAAGAGATCGTAAAATATGGTCAACATGTTTCTGCTTATCGAGCAATGGATCAGCTCAGCATTCGTCAGGACCAAGAAAAAACAATTCTACTCGATGGTAGTCACCCCTAAAAGTGTCAGACCCAAAGAGTAGCAACAAGAGAAAATACCACCTGGAATTGTCGAAAACTTCTTTATGGAAAATTCATCCCCGAGTTACTCCTTATTGTAGGAGAAACGAAAATATCTGTAAAAATAAACAGACAAAAACAAGCGTCCATATTATCAGCTCTTGTAGAATTACTTCTTCATCAATAGTCTCTGATCATGTACGGCAGCCTGGTAAGGCCACATGTCGTATGCTGTCAATAGAAGTGTATTTTCAAACTGATTTAGGAAAACACATGTTAATTCGACACAGCATAAAGCCAACGTATTAACAATAATCCGTTATACGTTGAAATTTCACAACTAATTATGGTTACATCGAAACAGTGCTCGTCACAACAGCTATGTAACTGTAAGATTTTAAACTTCAATAAAACACCTCTGTGGAAACGGAAAGCGTCAAGGGCTCAATGTGCTCCAAAGAGGAGGGAGAAGACAAAACACTTACACAATATCGTAGTGTAGTGTGCCCCATGGGCATAGCGGCAGAAGGAAATCTTCACGCTCAGATTTAACTGAAAATGAATAGGATATGCGTTTGTTAGTCGTATCTTTACCGCTAAAGAAACGCATTAGATCCTCTGTGTAAAAGAGAGACTAGGGGAACTTACTAGTTTCTGAACGGCTCCCCGCTCGAAGACCTACGGCAGCCACATCCGCCGCCCGTATCTACAAACACGGCTCTGAAGTCGCAGGATATTTAAAACACGGAAGTGGGGCAGAACGTAAAAGACGATGTTGGCGATCACGTGTTCAGCGTGATGATGTCACTATCTTAACCCCTTAAGTGCTGCCTCGGTGCATTGGCCGACGGCAGCACTACTTCCCCAGTGCTGCGCACGACCATTGGACGTCCATTCAGCACTAGTTCCAATGGACAGCGCAGCACTGGGGAGGAATGTTTAATAGCATCTATGAGGTTAAAGGCGCCTGTTTGTTTACATGCGCAAAAATATGTTCACGAAATTTTAACCCAAAACAGAAAGAATACCTTAAAATGCAAATAGATGGGAACTGATTATCAAAATTACTAAACGTGAACCACAGAAACAGACTTAATACAAATTTTGGTCAAGTCTGAAGTATAGAGGGAAAACAGAAGTCTATTAGATCAGAGGGTAGATACGAGGGTGAGACCACTTATCTGCGCATGACCGATCCCCATGGAATATCGTCGTTAAGGCCATGTATATCATCTACTTGATTACTTGCCTCTGCGGTCTCAGATGCGTGGGTATGACCACCAGGAAAATAAAAATGCGAATAGGAGAACATCGCAGTAATATGAGGTGTGGTAGAAACACCACGAAGCTGACCACCCATTTTCTCGAGCAAGGTCATTGCCCGAATGATGTAAAGTGGGTCATAATTGAACAACTGAACTCGAGCAATGAAGCTACATTGTTCGAAAAAGAACAACGATGGATATATCGTCTGTCAACCCATATACATGGCCTTAACGACGATATTCCATGGGGATCGGTCATGCGCAGATAAGTGATCTCACCCTCGTATCTACCCTCTGATCTAATAGACTTCTGTTTTCCCTCTATACTTCAGACTTGACCAAAATTTGTATTAAGTCTGTTTCTGTGGTTCACGTTTAGTAATTTTGATAATCAGTTCCCATCTATTTGCATTTTAAGGTATTCTTTCTGTTTTGGGTTAAAATTTCGTGAACATCTTTTTGCGCATGTAAACAAACAGGCGCCTTTAAGATAGTGACGTCATCACGCTGAACACGTGATCGCCAACATCGTCTTTTGAGTTCCGCCCCACTTCCGTGTTTTAAATATCCCGCGACTTCAGAGCCGCGTTTGTAGATACGGGCGGCGGATGTGGCTACCGTAGGTCTTCGAGCGGAGAGCCGTTCAGAAACTAGTAAGTTCCCCTAGTCTCTCTTTTACACAGAGGATCTAATGCGTTTCTTTAGCGGTAAAGATACGACTAACAAACGCATATCCTATTCATTTTCAGCTAAATCTGAGCGTGAAGATTTCCTCCTGCCGCTATGCCCATGGGGCACACTACACTACGATATTGTGTAAGTGTTTTGTCTTCTCCCTCCTCTTTGGAGCACATTGAGCCCTTGACGCTTTCCGTTTCCACAGAGGTGTTTTATTGAAGTTTAAAATCTTACAGTGACATAGCTGTTGTGACGAGCACTGTTTCGATGTAACCATAATTAGTTGTGAAATTTCAACGTATAACGGATTATTGTTAATACGTTGACTTTATGCTGTGTCGAATTAACATATGTTTTCCTAAATCAGTTTGAAAATACACTTCTATTGACAGCATACGACATGTGGCCTTACCAGGCTGCCGTACATGATCAGAGACTATTGATGAAGAAGTAATTCTACAAGAGCTGATAATATGGACGCTTGTTTTTGTCTGTTTATTTTTACAGATATTTTCGTTTCTCCTACAATAAGGAGTAACTCGGGGATGAATTTTCCATAAAGAAGTTTTCGACAATTCCAGGTCGTATTTTCTCTTGTTGCTACTCTTTGGGTCTGACACTTTTAGGGGTGACTACCATCGAGTAGAATTGTTTTTTCTTGGTCCTGACGAATGCTGAGCTGATCCATTGCTCGATAAGCAGAAACATGTTGACCATATTTTACGATCTCTTTTTTTCACATTACTAAAGGGACTCTTCGGTTCAAATTCACACAACCGCTTAGTAGTCCTGAAAAATTAATATATTTTTCACACACTGATTTTAATAGAGTTAGAGCTACCCTCTTATTAAAATAGTTTGGAGGAGTAGTCCGTACTCTTTTTAACACACTCTTCACTTTTCCTGCTACTGATGGGGACCCGATGAAGACAACTGGTTACCAGCTTTCAGCTGGGGCCTGAGGGTTCTTTTAGTCAGCTCTCTGTTCACGTGCACTCTATTTTCTCCTACTGTATTAACAGTTTTCTTCTGATGCTTTAATACATTTGGAATAATTCCTTTTTACAGCAATTTGATTTTTACAACGACACTCTTTTGTTGATTGGTATATCTCAAGAATTTTACCCAAGAACGGAAGTAAAGAAATAGGACGGAAGTTGGAGGGGGAAGATGGATCAGTCCCAAGTTTTTTCAGGATAGGAGTGATGGGGGCAGCTTTAAAAGCAACCGGGACGATTACCTGATGGATGGATGTGTTGAGGAGGGTAAGCGGGGGTTCTGGACAATTAGAGAGAACCTCCTTCAGTATGCGGACAGGGCAGCAGTCTGAGGGAAACCCTGATTTAACTTTCTTCAACAAGGTAAGAAAGGTCTCCTTAGAAATTACAGGAAACTGATCAAGAAACACGGAAGGAGGGGGAAGTGAGGGAGGGAGGAAGGAGGGGGAAGGCAGGGGTTTGTTATGTTTAATGACATCAAACCCAGATCTTGGAGGTGTGGGGGGGGGGGGGTGAGGGGGGGGGGTTTGAGCATCTGAAAAGTTTCAGCGCTCAGTCCATCATCTCCTTGTGTTTGCTCCCTTATTATTTGCCATTTATATAGATCCCCTGATGAAAGGATCTATATACATACCAAATACCAACATATTAGCTTAAGCTGACGATGTGGCGGTAGTCACATCGGACCCAGGGGCTTCGCTCAGGGAAACTGGAAAAGAGGCTTGCAGCGTCTCTAGATATTTATTAAATGCAGAAAAGACTCAGGATTTTGTGAGCGGTAATGTACAACTTAGGGACTGCAGAGTGGTTGACAGTGCAGTACATCTTGAAGTCAATATCTCTTCAGATCATTTTGAGGTGAAAGGCAGCAAGGGAAGGTTAAATGCTGTAGCTTCAAATATGAAACTTAAACGACTGGTGTCCAGATCCAGAGATCACAGAAAAGCTCCAAGGGAATTGTTGGTCAGGCACGTAAAAATGAATATGCTGCTTAATGGCAGCTAGTTTACCATAAAGTTCTTTCTATTTGCAATGTTTTCAGAGATACAAATTAAAAATTATTAGTCCATCATGAAACTTGTGGGAAAAAGAGGGGACCGTTTTAATAAACTTGTTAACAGCCTTCTTCATTTAATGCAGCAGACAGGAAACCCCTTTGAAATGACTACGCCTAAGCTACTACACAACTTTGTGACCAAACAATATGTGGATTATAATATAAAAATAAGTCTACTAGATGTCCTGGAACATGGATAAAAACTATACACAGAACTGAAGCAGGAGAGATGTGTATTGAAAGAAAAAGCTGTTTGACAATCACTAAAGCTAAACTTCCACACTTGAATTGCCATAGTAAGAGTTTCGCCAAACCAGCCACTACATAACAGGTTACAAAAAAAACAACTTTCGCTAGCACACAGAGAGATGGATATAGCAAAGGTAAGGGGTGAATTTATCAAGGACATTCTGTTGCAAGGTCTTCCTACAACAAATGCATTATTTTATGGAGATGCTGCAACCAAACAAGTGAAGCATAAACTCGTACAAGAGCTCGAAAAATAAACTTTCCCTGAAGAATTTCAATTCAAAAAGGTGTTCTCATTGAAAACTGCTGTTGTTGTGGACTATGTATCACAATTGCGAATGGTCAAGATTTCATACATGTAAAACTTCGGAGAGAATGTTCAGACTGTATCAATGAAGTGTAACAATCTTTTTGTGTTGTGGCTACATTGGAGGTGGAGTACAAATTTTCCAGGTCAGGGACAATAATGCCTGGTAGTAAGGGGCCCACACAGGCAGCTAAGATGCCAGTGAAGAGTTTAAAGTCACCAATCACAAAGGATATTGGCGGATAAGTCATGCAGTGGCACTCATCTTTGCAAGTATTTAGAATACAGACTATAGAAGCCGCTAACATAGAAAAAGGAATCGAGTAAGGATCGGTAATGGCATTGAACAAAGTAGTGAGAAGGGGGACCGGTGTTGAACAAAATGTCTTATAAAAGATCGCCGGAAAACCAATGTGACCCGGCGATTTAGGAAGCTTCTGGCAGGCTATAATCGATATAACTTCCTCCACCCGAATCGGGCTGTCTAATTCTGCCATCTGTTCTGCTGTTTGCTGTCTGACATCTGTTACGGTGTTAGTTTCAGGTTATGGACGTGCCGGAGGTATATTTCTAGGCCATCTACAGTCAAGTTCTTCTTCATAGAGTTTTTTTATAAAAGAAAAATAGAAGTCACCGCAATATGCTCCAGACCCTTAGAATCGAGCACTGCCTGGACACCAGTCGCCTGGCAGTGCACTCTCAATCTGTTGACCAGAAGGCATCCGTATCCATCTCTGCCCATATAGTACATGTGGTATAGTTAGAGGGCTGCGTATTCCGCTCTATCTAAGTTGAGACCTGTCAATTGAGAGTGGGCCGTTTAGAGTCGTCGCTATACCAGAAGTGTGCTTGTGGATACGTTCCAGCTCTTGAATCTGACGAGCAAAGCGATCCATCTTGTCCTTGGACAACTTATGGTCCGCCACAGACATTGCGATCAACTCACCTTTGATTACAGCCTTTAATGTTTCCCATGGTGTGAAGATGGAAACATCTGGCGTATCACTGACTGCTCAAAAGTCCTTGTGCCTTGGTGATTCAACAACCGTAGGGAGTTGTAAGAGGGTTTCCCTCAACTAGCAAGTCTAGAGGGGGGCAAATTCAGTGTGAATGTTACTGCTGCATGGTCTGATAAGGAGCGAGGTTCTATCTTGGATGCCAAAACCATAGACTTGATACTGGACAATCCGAAAAGTAATTTAACAGGTATTTATGTGCGTGAGAGTAAAGGAAAATGCCCCTTACCAGTATGCATCTGTTCTTGGCATGTAGAGCTGCAGAGTTACACTCTGTGCACAGATCGCCACCTGGTGTTGGGCCCAAATGTTTGCAGTTTGTTTTTGTCCTGAAAAGTTCTTTGGAAGTCACGAGATAGGCGACTCCTCCTTTGGACCACATTGTGCATGGGCATCGGCTCCATCCTCAGATTGTTTTTCGCCATTAGGGAAATGATGGAGCTTTTGCAAGAAAAGAAAGGTTGTCCATGTAAGCTGTATCTAATCAAGGTAATACTGGAACAGACAAGGGTAGCCGGGGAGGCGGGTGGCGTGTGCAACTCTGCAGCTCTACATGCCAAGAACAGATGCATACTGGTAAGTAGCATTTTCTGTTCGAGGCATATGAGCTGCAGATTACACACTGTGCATAGATTGTATAGCAGTACCCTTTCTTAGCGGCGACCACCCCTATCTGTTGCAGTAGTTTGAAATAATGTTTTGAGAACAGCCTGCCCACATCAGCTTGTTGTTTGGTTTGCACATCTACACAATAGTGTTTTGTGAATGTCTGCGGTGTAGACCATGTAGCTGCTCTGCAGATGTCATCTAGGGGAATGTTCCCTAAAATGCCATTGAATCCCCTATTTTCCTTGTCGAGTGGGCTTTAGGAGGAACAGATAATGTACTTTTAGCTTTGTTGTAGCAAATCTGTATGCATTTCACAATCCATCTAGCTATCCCAGATTTTGATATGGGATTACCCGTGTATGGTGGTGAGAAAGACACAAAAAGTTGTTTGGTCTTACAAAAGGGTTGTGTTCTCTCGATGTAGTATAGCAATGCTTTTTTGACATCTAGGGTATGAAGAGCTCTTTCTGCTACTGTCTGTGGCTGCGAGAAGAAAACTGGCAGTTCCACAGATTGATTGAGGTGTAAGTGAGAAATGACCTTGGGCAGGAATTTCGCATTAGTATGGAGAACAACCTTATTATGATGCATTTGCAAGAAAGGTTCTTGAATTGGTTAATGCTTGTAATTCACTAACTCTCCGCAGAAAAGTAATAGCTACTAGGAACGCAACCTTCCATGTTAAAAATTGTAGTTCACATTTATGTAAGGGTTCGATGGGAGGTCTCATTAGCCATGTGAGAACAATATTTAAATTCAACACAGGTGAAGGTGGTACTCTGGGAGGAATTATTCTTTTAAGGCCTTCCATACAGGCTTTAATAGCAGGCACTCTGAACAGGGATAGATGCTGTCTGTTTTGCAGATATTGCCGCAAGATGCAGTCTAATAGACGTGTAAGCTAATTACATCTTTGAAGGTACAGTAAGTATCATATGATGTGTTGAATAGACACGTCCAGGGGATTAATATTGTTGTGACAATACATTACAAAGCGTTTCCACTTAGCTGAATAACATGCTCTAGTGGTTGGACGTCTAGCTTTTTTAATGACATTCATGCAGTTTGGAGGAAGGTTAAGCTATCCTAATTCTAGGATTTCAGGAGCCAGATTGCAAGGTTGAGCTGAGCTGGATCCGGGTGCCTGATCTCACAGGTATAATTTTTGGCGCGGTACTACAGACAGTTGTATCAGTGTGGTGTACCACGGCTGTCTGGCCCACGTTGGAGCAACTAGGATGAAGGTCAGAGAATGCTGCTGTAGTTTGCGCACTACTAGTGGCATGAGTGGTAGAGGTGGAAAAGCGTACGCAAATCTGTTTGACAGTTCATCCATATCGCATTGCCTTTGGACAGTGGGTGTGGATATCTGGCGGCAAAGCTTGGGCATTCGGCGTTTTCGTGGGTGGCAAAGAGGTCTATCTGAGGTTGTCCCCACATCTGAAAGAATGGTTAAATAACTTGCGTATGAAGTTACCACTCATGGGTATGTGTCTGCTGACTTAACAGATCTGCTATGGTAATGTGTACTCCTGGAACATGCTGGGCTAGAAGGAATATGTTTTGAGGTATAGCCCACCTCCATATGTCCTGTGCTAGTTGAGAGAGTTGTAGGGAGTGTGTTCCGCCCTGTTTCTGTATGTAATACATGGCTGTCATGTTGTCCGTGCGGACTAACACAGCTTTGTTTGATACTTGCTTTTGGAAAGTTTTCAGTGGTAGGAATATAGCTAATAACTCCAGGTGATTGATATGGAGTAACTTGTTGTGGTGTCCACCTGGCTTGCATGGTGTGTTGCAGTAGGTGGGCCCCCCAGCCGGAGAGCGATGCGTCCACTGTCAAGACTATTTGAGGAACTGGCTTTAGGAACGGTGGCCCTTTGGAAAGGTTTTTGGTGTTCCACCACTGCAGAGAGAGATGAGTCCGACCGTCTACCAACACTAGGTCTGTTAATTGATTTTGAGCCTGGTTCCATTGACTGGATTAGCACTCTTGAAGAGGACGCATTTAAAGTCTTGCATGGGGCACTATGAAAATGCAAGAGGCCATCATCCCTATGAGTTGCATGAACACTCTTGCTCGAAGTGAGTGTTGTGGCTGAAACTTTGTGAGAAGAGCTTGCATGCTGGCTATCCTTACTGCAGTTGGATAAGCTAGCGCTGTTGAGGTGTTTATTGTGGCACCAAGATACTGTTGTACTTTGGATGGTTACAGAGGAGACTTGGTGTGGTTTATTGTGAACCCCAAGTTGTGGAGCAGTTGGATGGTGGTATGGGTGTGTTCCACACACTGGTTGTATGAGCTGGCTTTTATGAGCCAGTCGTCGACTTACGGGAAGACATGGATGTGTTGTCTTCGTAAATGTGCCGCCACTACTGCTAGGCACTTGGTGAATACCCTTGGTGCTGTGGTGACTCCGAACGGGAGTACTTTGAATTGATAGTGCTGCCCGTCTATTTCAAATCTGAGATACTTCCTGTGAGCTTTGTGAATGGGAATGTGGAAGTATGCGTCCTTGAGATCTAGAGTAGCAAGGAAGTCGTTTTGTAACAGGAGAGGAAGGACTTGTTGAAGTGTGGCCATGTGAAAATGGTCTGACTGTATGTATATGTTTAGCGGTCTGAGGTCTAGAATAGGCCTTAGAGAGCCATCCTTCTTTGGGATAAGAAAGTATAGTGAGTAAACTCCCTTGTTTTGTTGGTGCAGAGGAACTGGTTCTATTGCACTTTTTCTAGCAAGGATATTACTTCTTGCTTTAGCAGTGATAGATGCTCTTGTGACATTGGACGCAGTTTGGGTGGTATGTTTGGGGGGTAGATGTTGGTTCTAGAGAGTAACCTGATTGAATAATTTGTCGCACCCACCTGTCTGATATGATGTTGGTCCAGGCAGGAAAGAATTGTTTTAGTCTTCCCCCCCACAGGAGTGGAATGGTGGGGGGGGGGAAGCGGAGGAAAGTCATTAGGTAGGGGTGGAGGCAGAGCGGGAGTTGTTGGTTTTGCCTCTGCCCTTGTTGTTGTTACCCCTATAACCCCCTCCTTGGTAGCCCTTAGTGAATGTGCATTGACTAGGGATTTTATAAGAAGTGGAGGGGCTATCGGAGGCGTAGCCTCTTGTGTTGCCTCTATATTATGAGCAACGAAAAGAACATCTGGGAGCTCGCAATTGCAAGGCTCCCATAGATTTATCTGTGTCGGTGTCTTTTTTCATTTTCTCTAAAGATACATCGACATTAGAGCCAAAATAGGTGTTGCTCATCAAATGGCTGATTGAGGATGGAATTTTGCACTTCAGGTTTGAAACCTGAAATCTGCAGCCAGGCATGCCTAGGCAGAAGGACACTAGTATGGATTGCCCTTGAGGCTGTGGAGTGGTGTGGCTCACTAGTTAGAGGCGGCAGGCCCGGAAGCAGCGGATGGCCCGGGACCAGGGTTCAATTCCCGACGCGGCAGGGTCGTGAACCAGGGTCAGCGGACTCGATAATTCTCGCCTCGGTGCCTACTCTAACCAGGGATTACACTCAGCAACTCTGGGCATTAGCTTGCCTCATCTCCACAACGGCCCCCCACAAACGCCGGGGATGCATGGTTTCACCTTGGAGATACCCAGGAGGGAACATCTCACAGGGAAAGCCAGGACGGGTTCCCCAGCGGTCTATAGCGCCAGGACGCCTCCGGGTAGCAGTGCGCTTTACAAGACACACACATTTACATTATCTGCGGCATCTAGGGCCCAACGAATGGAAGTATTGGTGATATTTTTACCTTCCTGTATGAGTTCATTGACCCGGTTTTTATATTTATCTGGTAGATGCAGCATTATGTAATCTAGTTCATCATAATGTGCCCTGTCATATCTTGCCAATAGTGCTTGAATATTGGCGATGTGCCATATATTAGCTGCCTGTGCCGCTGTGCGCTTACCAGAGGCGTCAAGGAGTTTAGATTCTTTATCTAGTGGTGAGGACTCACCTGATGTTTGTGAATTAGCACGTTTACGTGCATTAGATACTACTAATGAATCTAGTGGTGCTGGACCTCTAATGTAAACTGGGTCTGTAGGAGCAGCTTTGTATTTTTTCTCAATGCGAGGGTTGAGGACCCGAGCCCTGACAGGATCTTTAAATACCTCTGTTGTGTGCTTAATGACCCCTTTAAGCACTGGCAAAATGGCAGTTGACCTTTGTGTAGTATCAAGTGTCCAATAAGAAATCTTCCTCCACAGCATCGGTGTGCAAGTCAACCCCATGGTACTGGGCAGCTCTCTGGACTAGTAGGTTAAAACCTATAGTGTCCTCTGGTGAGGAAGGCCTGGAAGGATATACATCGACTTGAGGGACGTAAGGTACATCAGGGGTGTTATAATCATCCCATGGATTAGGTGACTGAGGGGTACTATTGGTCCCTACTGGGTCATGTGCACCCCCACTGTGTCATCAGAGTCTCTATTTACATCATCTGGATTAGTGGTGGAGGAGGTGGAGGAGGAGGAATAGTATGGGGAGGTGGTGGAGAAAGGACCCTTAATGGAGAGGTTGCAATGTCTCTTTTCTTTTTTGGAAGAGGAGTTGCAGGCGCCTCTAGTGGTCTCTTCTTGGAGCCAAGAGCTAGTTGGCCAGTCTTAGGATCCTTTACAAGAGTCTTGAGTAGGATCTGGTGTAAAAAGCTCTTCTGTGTAGGGCAGATCCTTCGGCGTCTTAGTTTTCGGTTCAGGACGTTTTTTCGGCACCGACTCGGTGTCTGGTCTAGGGTCTTTTGGCTTGGAACTATAACCTTTTGAAATGTCTTTTACCGGAACATGTTTTTTCGGTTCTGGGTATTTTGTTCGGCTCCGAAGCGTGTGAGTTGGGACCTTTAGGCGCTTTTTTACTCCGCTCCGCTCCGAATGCGGTTTTGGCTTTGATGAGCCGGTGCCACTCTTCGGCGCAGAGTGCTTAGGTGTCAGAGCAGCGGTCGGCGTGGCGGAGGAAGATTGCTTCTTCTTCGGTGTCGGTATGGGATCGGCACCGGGAATAGGCTGACTCGAGCCCAAGCCGCCGAATAGACTAGAATTGAATGGTCGTCTTCCAATTGATCTACAAACATTGGATCCTTTGTTGTAACATCTTGAAATTACTTCAGCCCAAAAGCACAAGGTAAATAAATAAAACGGCTCCCTTCTAGAAGCCAGGGCCTTGCACTTAAAATCATAATGGGCAGATATCTCATTGATTCCCCCTCTCTTTGCAGTATCTCTGGTATAAAAGGATTAATCTTTTTGCCGTCAAATATCAGAACTACTGGTGTCTTTTTGAACAGAGGGAAGACTTATTTGTACTTGATTAAAAGTGAGTTCTTATTACTATAATTGCTGTTGTTTTCTTGAACACAAGTAAGATTTATCTCTACTTAAGTAAAAGTGAGTTTTTACTGCTAGTGATTCAATTATATTGTTTTCTTGACTAAAATATGGATAAATAATTTGTTATGCCAAACTTCTGCAGTCGCCACACCGACTCCACAAGTATCTAGTGAATAAATGATAAATGTACAGACTATTTTTCAACAGGTTTTTAACCAGGTTTAAATAAATTGTAATAGAATGTTGTTTCTTTCACAGAGGGTCATCTACTGTATGTAGAATTGCATTGTCCTGATGATGGTCTTATGAAAAATCCTTAAAAGACTGAAACGTCGACTATTTAGTCCAACTCTGCACGTGATTCATTGTATCATCTTTGATTTTCTTCTGTTTTTAGTTGAAATCATCATGTTATTTTGTATTAGCAGTCTGGACTTTCTGTTTAGATAGACCAAAGGTTTAAACAATTTGTACCTTGAATATCTAACCAATATTTGTTTATGTACTCTATTTTATAAAAATGTTTTCTTTTTTGTAAATATCCTTTGTCTTGAAAACAAATAATAATCTTCAGACAAAACAAAATCCTGGTCTTTGAATTTATTTACTGTGTTAGTGTGGTAACACTGTAGGTATTGATCTTTTATGACTTTTTGCTCCAAGCTAATGATTCATTACAGCGACTGATTAACAACAGTTCTAGTAACCTTGATTTTCACAACAAGTCCTAATATTGCTGACAAATAGCAATTGAACAAAACCCCTTGCTGGCCTCCCTTTTATAATAAGTATTGCCCGAGCCCGCAAGGGTATATTGGGTTGCTCACCTACATATCTTATCTAGGTGTCAGAGCAGCGGTCGGCGTGGCGGAGGAAGATTGCTTCTTCTTTGGTGTCGGTATGGGATCGGCACCGGGAATAGGCTGACTCGAGCCCAAGCCGCCTGAAGGCTTAGTAGGCTTCTTTGCCGGGCCCGAAGGCAGGGCGTGGGAGGCAGTCTCTCGGTGTGCACCCAGGCTCGAAGGCGAGGGTGTAACCAAAGCCCTTTTTGAGGGTGTCGAGGAAGGGTTGGGGTCGATGTTCTTACTTACGACCCATTGAGCTGGAGTGATGTCCTCTACGTCTGAGTCTTCTGCATCAGAGGAGCAGGCACTTTCTTTGGCCCGCTGGTGTTCTGGCACGTCGACGATCTCTGCAAAGATGTGGTTGGGGATCGAAGCTGACAATCGAGCCATTGTTCTTCGAGCTAGTCAGTCCCGAATAGTCTTTTTGGAGTGGAAGGAGGCACAAGTGTTCCAGTGAGAGGCAAAGGTTGCACACCACATGTAGATCTGTGTAGGGAAACCTCGACCCAGACTGAGGACACTTCTTGAATGGCGTCCTTTCCATGACCCAGAGAGTAAGGCCCAGGTAGGCCTGAAGGCCTTCGTCGTTGACCGGAATCGAAGACTTTGAAGTGGTGAAGAATCGCGTTGATTGGGAGCGCGATCGAAACAATACCGTCGAACTGAGTGAGGATTGCGCGCCAAAGGAAATTCAGTTCCAAACCGGAGCGCATGAAACACATCCAAGCCCGATGGCGGAAAAAAACAATCTGAGGATGGAGCCGATGCCCATGCGCAATGTAGTCCAAAGGAGGAGTCGCCTATCGGGACTTCCAAAGAACTTTTCAGGACAAAAACAAACAGCAAACATCCAGGCCCAACACCAGGTGGCGATCTATGCACAGTGTGTAATCTGCAGCTCATACGCCTCAAACATGTGTTTTCTCGTGTTTGTGGCGTGATAGTTTGGAGGTAGACTTGTAAAGAAGCGAATAAGTACTCAAGCCCAACCCACCAAGGTCTGATGTAATGTCCAGTCCCAAGGACGAAGAAGATCCTTCCAAATGGGGCAGGGGTGTTAGTGAGCATGTCCTTCAATGTATGATCCTTTACGACCCCCATCCAGTAGTCATCGTCTCCCTGACCTGATGCATTCCTGTAGTGAGGGCGAGGGAGATCTCTCGGTTGTAAAGCCCAGTGAAGTGTGTCCACGGTAGGCAAGACAAA
Organism: Lissotriton vulgaris; assembly: GCF_964263255.1. Taxonomy (NCBI): domain Eukaryota; kingdom Metazoa; phylum Chordata; class Amphibia; order Caudata; family Salamandridae; genus Lissotriton; species Lissotriton vulgaris. Next base: position 616,917,129 of record NC_141691.1, on the reverse strand, counting down.
CTAAAATATGGCACACATATTCCATGGGTGGTTAAGCCTAGGTTTGCAAGGGGCTCTTCCCGGGAGACTGTGGCTGGTAGCCAAGAGGGGATCACCAATGGTGTCCAGTGGGGAGGGCTGCAGGGAGGTAGCAACTTGCTAAGAAGTGATCACAGCAGGACACAGTAGAAAGGTGATCAGGCCTCCAGAGGTTATAAAGCGTGGAATTCAAACAGCAGATTCAGCAACAATGAGGACCGTCAGGTTGATGGTATGAATGACTGATTAAGTAAAGGACTGTTCCACTTCAAATGGCTGGGTGTTGCTGCGTGGAATAGGCGAATAGGCCTCAAACCCAGGGTGCTGTCAGGGTCTGCCAGAGGTGCTATGGCACTTGGAGGCGGTGGGGTTATACCTATAGAAGAGGTCAAGGGAATGCCAAAGCAGCAGCCCTCAGTAACATCAGGCGCCTCCTGGCGAATGCCTCGGTGAGTAGGGCCCGGTAGACACAGTCAGTTAGGCAGCCATCCAAGATAGACAAACGGGAGAGGGAGAGGGGGAAAGCAACCACCATCCCCACAGCAGGCTTGAACCTTATCAGGAGCCCCCAGAAGGTACAGGGTACAGCCAAGTACTTGTGGCACATATCGGAGGTCAGGGTTACAATTCAGCGGACGGGAAGCTCAGTTGGCAGGAAAGGGCCAGAGCAGGGCCCTGGCAGGCTGTCCCTTGAACCAGAGTGTCATCTGGGACAGGACCGCTGTTCAAGGAGCCCCCGTCTTGTTCTTAGAGCCATAAGGGGAGGCTCTCACTGCCACTGCCCCAGAGCCAGGGCTGTCCCCCGGTCGCAGGCGTGCTCCCCCAACGCAGCCCTCCCCCAGACTGGGAGAAGGCTTGCAAGGAGGCAGGTCCGCTGTGGATTTTGGCTAGGATATTTACAACAAGGGGTGGTGAGGGACAGAGTCTCTGAATTAAGCAGAAAGCTCTCACCCAGTCAAGAGATCAGGGCTAGATCCAACACCGTTTTTTAGCTCACTGCACCATCCCAGTTTCAGAACCTGGCTGTATGCAAATTAGTCTGGTCCTGTCCCAGTGCATGATGGGAACAGGGCAAACCAAACTACAAAAGCCAATTCTTACACTGGGAAGGAAACAAGCTCCCGGGGACCGGTTTCTGGCATTACAGCGTCTTCGGACTGGGTAAGAGTGGTCTGCTTAAATCAGACACTCTGTTCATCACCACCCCCTTTTCTGAATAGTTTTTGGCCACTATAGGTGTGGCAGGGTATACTCAGACATGAGTCCCTTTCTCACTGCACCATCAGGATTCAAGCAAGCCGGGCCGAAGAAGGCTGAAATGCCAGAAACCGGTCCCCGGTAGCTTGTCTCCTTTCTGGTGAAGAATTGGCTTGGTAGTTTAGTCTGCCCTGTTCCCATGATGCACTGGGACAGGGACAGACTGATTTGCATATAGCCAGGTTCTGAGCTGGGATGGTGCAGTGAGATAAATAACGGTGATGGATCAAGCCCTGATCTTTGGACTGGGTAAGAGTGGTCTGCTTAAATAAGACACTCTGTTCATCACCACCCCCTTTTCTGAATCGTTTTTGGTCACTATAGGTGTGGCAGGGTATACTCAGACATGAGTCCCTTTCTCACTGCACCATCAGGATTCAAGCAAGCCGGGCCGAAGAAGGCTGAAATGCCAGAAACCGGTCCCCGGTAGCTTGTCTCCTTTCTGGTGAAGAATTGGCTTGGTAGTTTAGTCTGCCCTGTTCCCATGATGCACTGGGCCAGGGACAGACTGATTTGCATATAGCCAGGTTCTGAGCTGGGATGGTGCAGTGAGATAAATAACGGTGATGGATCAAGCCCTGATCTTTGGACTGGGTAATAGTGGTCTGCTTAAATCAGACACTCTGTTCATCACCACCCCCTTTTCTGAATCGTGGATTTTGGCTAGGAGCACCTTACAATGGTTCCCTTAGAAGAGCAATCATTCAGTGGAGTCCTGTCTGGGGTCTCCAGCAGCTTGCCAGGGCAACAGAGCCCGGGCCCCTCATTGGTCAGGTCCGAATCGATCAGGTTGCCATCTAACCTGAGGCAAGTCCTCTTCCACTTACCACTAGTTCACGGCGATAGCGGCCTGGTAAGCCAGAGGTTGAGCAGCCCTGCTGGTGCCCCGCCAGCTGTCAGAGCGGAGCAGCTTCAGTCTGGGCCAAAAATCCTAGTGGGCCAGCTGTAAAATGGGATAACCCGGGGACGGAAAGACCCGGGAACACGACTCAGCAGTCTGCCATCTTGGCCACAACCCCTGCCACATCATTTTAGAGCTGGGCTCGGTTATCGGTGGATGAGAGCTGGGTGGGAGAAACTGTGATTCATTGCCTCCCAATACAGTAGGAATCCATAGCATCTCAATTCCTGCATAGCAGGAGGCGCAAGGAGAGCAGTCTACTGTTCAGTTAGGGCCAGTCACCATCGTTGTCAGCGCCTAACTGTTTGAGAGCCTCCCTGTTGATATAATATGCGTTTGTTTGATGGCCCATTCCCAGGATTCCCTTGGGTCAGAGAAGAAGAGGGGGTTCCCGTCCAGGAGAACTTTGAGGCGAGCCGGGAATAACAAAGTATGGGACGATCAGCTGTCAGAGCTGTTTAACTTCTAGGAAGCAAGCGGTTGCTGCTGCACCAAATGGTTGTTAGTCTGGGAAGAGCATGATTGTTTTGTTTTCTAGTTTCAGCGGGCCCTTCTCCCTGGCTTCCTTCAAGATGTTGTCCCGGTCTTTGAAGTGGAGAAGGTTGGCTAGCAGCAGCTGCAATGGAAATCCGGAGCTTGGGGAGGGGGTGCACATGGCGAGCCCTTTCCAATAAGAAGGGGGTGAGGTCCAATGGACCGAGAAAGGATTGGAACCAGTTCTCTATGGATGTCAGTGTGTCATGACCTTCAACCTCCTCAGGCATGCGAGTATCCCAACGTTGCTTCTCCAGGGTCGCCCCTCCGCATCTTCTGCGTTCTCCTCAACAGTGCGTAATCAGCCCTGCAAATCCAGGATGGCGTGTTGACCTTCTGTGGTTTGTGGTTGCAGAAAAGCCAATACCCTCACCCCATCTGCCACTTTGTTTATGCTACCTTGCGATAGTCCTCCCGAAGAAATCCTAGTTCAGGCACGAGGGAGCCCAACTTGGTCTCCATGGAGATTCAGGAGTTTTTTATGGCCACCAGGACTGTATCCAGTTTGTTGCTGCGGGACAAGAGGGAGGCTGAGGAGTCCTCGATGCTTGGGTGTCCGGCACCACTGTCTGCGGATCGGTGGGCAGTGAAGCCTGTGTTGGTACGGTCAACTGCAGTCTGCCCATTGCTGCATTGCTAGGGATCGCAAAGGGTGGTTCTCCCAGGAATATTGCTGCAGAGAGGGTTGGCAAGCCGGTGTCCACTTCTGAATGGGCCCGAGCCAGAAACCAAACACACCGAAAGTATTAACTGTTACAATGTGTTCACAGGGTCGGTCGATGTTGCGCAACAGTACTGGTCGACCCTGCAGGCAAAGCTAGACCTCTCTCGTGCTGGTAATGATCTGCGAGTGGTTGCTCCCACTGGACAGACAGAGTAGGCTGGTTGTAGAGAGAAGTGATCAGTAGCCCCTTTTTGTCCCCCCAGTTGCATGATCGGGCCTGCAGCTATCCGATGGGGCCCCCAGGTGCACTCTGTGGCACTTGAAGTGTTATCAGTTGTACAAGAGCCCTACTAGAGCGGAGGAATCCACCGCTCCTCTATAGTACATTAGTACAAAGTGTTAAGTGAGGCTGTTGTCCCTCGCAACCGATTTGCTCCAGGAACCTGAACTGTCCGTAGGGTCTCTCCATTGGGCGTTTCCCCAAGCCTCAGTAGCCCCTTCCCCTGGCCGATGCACATTAATCTCTGCCGTTTGTCCACTGCCGTAGCCCTCCCCGCCGTGTTGCTTAGTTTTCAGCCTTTGGAACATTTGCTGTCTCAGTGCCTGATAACCTCAATTGTTTTAGCAAGAGAAGGGGGGCAGGAGGACTGCTTGCTGCAACCTCCTAATCGGGCCCTCACATTGAACCTGGGTGTAGCCGGATTGCTGGGGCACTGCCACCTGCCACGTCTGTGGCCCCTCAAATGACCCCACTGGTGTGCGCTCCAAGGCCCCTTTGGGCATCCACTCTGCTTCTGGAGCCTGTCATGGGTGCTATGTGCTGGTGCGGCTGCTCATCAGGCATGTGGCAGCAATTTTCATCCCTCGCTAGGCCGCCTCAACCTCATTAGGGGCACCTGCAGGCCTGCTAGAGGCCCAGCAGCCGACGTGACATGCAAGACCCGGGTGCAGGTTGCGGCTACAGGTAGCGCCACTGCTCCAGAGGAAAAACAACAATTGATGGACAGAATACAGAACAATGTCATACATTCACCCCAGGAACAGAGATCTGCGCCTAAATCCATCGTTTTTTTGCTCAACTTTCCATTCCAGTTTGCACCCAGCCATATGAAAATCAGTCTTGACCCTGCGCCCAGTTGGGAACAGTTCAGCCCGAACTGCCAAGCCAGATCCTGGGTCTAAACTGGCATGGCGAGCAAAATAACAATGGATCTCTTGAATGGGGGTGAATGTATGGTTCATTCCGTCCATTTGTTTGCGTGGCACTTTTTGCCCTATGTAGGATAGTTATGCCCAGACGTGGGTCCCTTGCTCACTGTGCCACTGGATTCAAGCTAGCCTGGCTGATGAAGGGTAACATACCCTGAAACCGGTCCTAGGATGCTTGTTTCCGGTCCAGGGAGGACCTGGCTTGCCAGTTCGGCCTGAACTGTTCCTATGAGGCACAGGGTCAAGACTGATTTGCATAAGGCTGGATCTAAACTAGGGTGGCATGGTGAGCAAAAGAACGATGGATTTAACCCAGATCTCTTGCCTGGGGGTAAATGTATGATTCATTCAGCATTCCGTCTATTTGTTTGCGTAGCACTGCACCAGAGGAGTCTTGAAGACCGTCTCAGGGGGCAGCAGTTAAGCCCCTCAGTCGAGGTAAACGATGCAAAGTCAGAATATTGCTGTGATTGAGCCCAGCCTGCAGATTAAGGAAGCAACAGGGCCGATGGAGGAGAGCTCTACCTGCGAGCTACTGCCATTGTGGCTCATCAAGCCACGCCGCTTCACCAAGTCTCATGACAGGGTTCAGGTAATTAGCCAGCATTTTAGAGTATCTTCATGGGTGAAGGCAATATCCCAGGCTTCCAAGAAGACATCTAGGAGCCCTTGTGAGAGAGAAGCCGAAAAGTCCTGGTAAAATTCTACTGAAAACCCATCTCTCTCAGGAGTCTTATTCCTAGGAAGCATCCAGCGTGGTCCTCAAATTGTCCAGTGTGAGTTCAGAGTCCAGGTTAGTGCCCACAACCTCACCCACCTGAGGGATCTTGAGGCAGACAAGAAAAGCCTGGATACTTAATATCTGGATCATCCCTGTAAATCCCCTCTGTTGCTGAAATGTGGCAATGACCACTGCCAGAGAGGCCACCAAAACACCATTAGCTGCAATCAGGGGTGTGATAGGGGTAATTGCCACCTCTCTGCATAGTATCAGAGTCAAGTCTTCCTGACTTATCCTCCCTAAGTAACCCTTGACAATACTGCTTCAGTGTGCATCTATCCAATCTGATTTATGTGTCAGCAATACGGCGGCACACCACAGCTTCCTCCCCCCGAAGTCCCGGGTAAGATAAGTCCAGCGTCTGTGATGGCGCCTAGCTAAGACTCCTCCTCCTGGAGGTATCTCTGAAACTATCTTCGCACCCCCAAACGTCAGCTCCATACACTGGACAGGCAACACCAACTTCTTTGCCTCCCATTAAGTAGCCCTGCAATAAGTCGATCCCCAATTATGCTCTGTATTCAGCATTAGCAATAGCACCTCCCTACCTTCCATATCTGTCAAAGCATCCAACTGAAACGGTCATATCACACTCTGCTCCTGAGCCCTGACTTAGCTTGCAACAGACAATGGTATGATTAGACAGAAACCTAGCCAGGTATGACACAGTTGCCCTGTCATCCACAGGAATCCCAGCCATCAACACTTGGTCCAGTCTACTATACATATTGTAAGTGAGGAAATGGCATGTGTATACCATGTAGCAGTGGTTGCTATATTCTCCAAGCATGGGTCTGACCTAGGTTATGCACCACTGCCTGTAAAGCGGCAGACATTCAGGGTTTCGTGCCAGGGCGAGGAGGAAGCATGTCCAGCTTCCCATCCAACACACAATTGAAATCACCCAACCAGAGATGGGGCAGATCCACATACTGTCTAACTGAAACTAGCACCCAAATGATGTGCCAGGACAAACACAGTATACCCCCTCCCTCTCCCCCGGCCAACAGGTGCAGGGCCCCAATCACTTGGCTCCCAAACAGACCAGTCAGCATACAAATGAGAACAAAATTACCACCCGCTGCCCCCCACCCCTCAAAAAATACAGGCACCACCTTCAGCCATCAAGAGGAGTGAAGTCCACAGCAGTACAGATACCACCTCACAAGAATTCACCCATTCCAAACACACACAACAGCGTGCATCCCAGGAAAGCGCCCAGGGGCCAACATATAGTGATGATACGACGAGGACTCATAACATATGTGCATCAAGTCACTCAGGCCGTGCCAGGCAATACAGAGAGGCAAGCATTCACTAGAGAGAGTCTATGGCTGCTCCAATGCAGTCAGCAGTGTTTCAGGCAAAAAGCCGCCGTGTCTCGGGGGCCTTCAGTCACAGGTCTGGCCAGTGGAAGCACAGCATGCACCCATCAAGCGCCAGCTGGTCAATTGATTCAGACACCTGCATGGTATCTTGATGGCAGGTTGTGCGTTCGATCTCCGTCACCACCACCCCTCCCCACCAAGTCTCACAGGCCCCGCACTGCGTCCCACACCACATCTTGATGTTAAAAAGAGTGGCTTTTTGCCTGGGATATACCTTTCGGTTTGGAAGGATACAATAGAAATATACTTCAATTGCTTTGGCGGCTCATCCCCCGAGGTGAAGGAGTGTCGCCCCACATCTTTAAGCACTGGAAATGAAGGAAAAATAAAATGATAATATCTGGACGTTATTATCATTTTATTTGTTGCTGTGTCTTTGCTGGGGGGGCTGCTTTGCTCTCAGAGCAGGGAAGGAGTTGTGGGACTCGGTAAAATGTGCATAAATGTTTGGCCAGCCCTTTTGGGCAGGCCAAATAGTCATGAGCACTTTGCATGTTCTCCATGGAGGCTGCATTACAGACTGCATGGAGAACATGCCCAGGTTCCCATTCCCCATCGGAGCGCCGAACGACAGCGCGAAGACCAATCGCAGTGCTGCATTGCAGCGTTGTGCTTGGTCAGGGGAGCCTGGGCACTTACAAATCATAACACCGGATTGCAGCGTTGTTTGGTCAGGGGAGCCTAGCTGCTTTCTCTTCTGGCTGGAACAAAGGGACGAGGACGACCCGAAGAGGTACGCTTTTTCTTTATCTTTACTCCACACACCTCACCACCCCTGATCGATCTGTGCCAGCTGCTACTGTTCAATTGTACAAAGCTTTTGTTTAACGGCTATAACCGATTTGCTCTGCTTCTATTCTTTCCTAGCATGGTTAGGATAAATTGCAATCTTACTGTTTTCAAATAGAGGGACCTTTTGCTCCCTGGCGGCTCGCAAATTACAATCCCTGACCTGATAGTTCAGGATCTTAGCTAGGATAGCCCTCAAAGGTTTTGGGAAGGGGGGGGGGGGGGGGGGAGCACTAGCACCTTGTGAGCCTGCTCAACCACCAAAAACTCCAAGAGCCCCCGTGACTGTAGCTGCTGTCCCATCCAAATTTCCAGGAACACCCCCCTCAACCAGCTCCGGGAACCCCAGCACCCGAATATTACTGCTGCTGCATTTTCAACCCTCAGTTCAGACTCTTGGATAACTGAAGTAATTTTGGCCATTTGCTGCTCAAGCAGAGAGATGTCCCCCTGTAAACTTACAATATTACCTTCAGCTGCTGTCACCTTGTCAGTCACTTTGTGCTGGTTGGCTCTTAGCAAGTTGACATCAATAGAAAGTGCCTCAATCTTATGTTCTAATGTCATCCGGGATCCTTGTATTGCCACCAGGAAATCTGCATGTGGGGTACCTCTCCGGCTTATGAGAGGTACCCCTGGAGTCCATGCCCCACTGCCGGGTACGGCTATCCAGGTGTGGTATATTGTGTAATAGTGTTGGAGGAGAAGTTCCCAGCCACCATAAGACAACCCCCACATGGATCCAACTGTCATCAGGGAAAAACAAGCTACCTGGTGTCCCAGGGCCTGATCCAGCAGGCACCAATGAAACCAGTGACGTTTCCAGGTCCACTCAGTGGCCATAATGCATTGCCAAAATCCCCAGAGTCAGAGTACTAGCAACAGGACCCAGACTCTTCTGACTCATTGCCCCCAGGGCACTGCTTCCTCAGGGAGGCCCAACCTGGCCACATCACAAATCTGTAGTTTCTGCTCAGCCTCCAGATCTAGCGTCTCCCTTAAAAAACGGGCAGCAACACCCCCCCAGGACGAGACCCCCCTGCTCCTGCCGCCAAAGGACCTTACCTGTGGTGGGCAGTATCTTGCCAGGACCCACCAATCTCCTCCACATGCATAGGACAGGCCCCTCTGCTCACAGGCCCCAGAGGCTCTCCGGATGTGGCGTCCAGTTTTCAGCAAGATCACCACGGCGCACATCTTTCCACCGGGCCTCTTCAACCATTCAGGACACTAGGTCGAACCACCAGTGTGGGACTAGTTCTTCCTCCAGGGGCCCAAAAGCAATTCAGCTGCCGAAGTACATGAGTCTCCAAAGGTCAAATGCCATTGCGAAGTCTATCCTGTAGTCAGGGTCTCCCCCAACCTCCAATGTCCAGGCCTGCAGCGCAGGAGTCATTCTGCCCGAGCAATCAGGCATGCACCAACACAGCTCCTCTCACCCGCAATGGGACACACTCACTATTCAGGCCGCAGATAGCATTGATGCGCCGCTCCTCCTCCAAAGACAGGCTGCAGAAGGACCAATGCCTCCCAGTGTCCTCGCCGCATCTGACAGTATATTGCGGCTAGACACTCAGAAGGACCCAGATTAAGACAGCGATGCAGTCTCTTGATGAACGAATACCTAAGGGCAACTGCGGCCCCCCAGGGACTTATAGTAAAAAACAAGCCATTTATCTTCCAGCAGGACAAGGCATTGAAAAAAAGATTGGTCTCTGACCTCCTGGCATTGCACCCAGGATTGGTTAATACTCATAATAAAAACTGCCACCCAGATTGCCCAGGAACTAAAGACCGAGTTCCAATCTATAGAGGTACTAAAGAGTTACCAACCATTAAGTGCATTTAAAAAACACCTGGAAGAATGTAATCAAACCATGAGTGAGTTCGACAGATCTGTAAAACAAAGCAAATACACCAAATTAAAGGACACAAGTCGATTCAGCCATGAGAGAGTACATCCCTACACACAGGAAGATTACGTAGCATCATCTACTAACCAGGACCTGAACACAGACAAGGATTTGTGGGACATAGAGTCCAACAGTTCCGGTTCAAGCAGGAACAGTGGATCAAGGTAATACGGAAACAGAGCCCAGGGCAGGAAAGCCCATTACAGAGGAAAAAGGGGGTGGGGTCCCTATTAAGGACCTCCTCTGTACCCTCCGTACCCGTATGGCTCACCAATGACACAAGGTCAACTGGGGCCCTATAACCATTCGATCTTCCTGCAACAGGAGCCTTCCTACTACAAACACAACCCTTTTTTAGGGTCACCCCTGTGACGTCGAAGGGGACTAAACCGGAAAGGGGATAAAGTCCACTGGGCAACAAGAGGAGAAGCAGCAGCAGGAGTCTCGACCATGAGTATGACAGGGTCACTGAGCAACCAACTGACCACCAACCGAAAGAACACTTGGTGGTTAATCTGACAGATCAACAATTGATAGCGGCACAAACCAGAATCTTGAAAAAAGGTTTGGGCTTTGTACCAACTGAAAAATACGACAAATTCAAACTTTGTAAGGATTTGAATGAATTTTTGAGGCAACTAAAACTTGGAGCCTTTTCAGTGGAAAGGAACCACACAACAGAGAGGATGACACAGGCCTCAGGGTGAAATCTACCTTCACACCACCGAATACTATGTTACCCGTAGAGTTGCTTGCTTTTGAAGAAGCGGTGATGCAATAAATCGGGGATATTTCCATGACACTAACCATATTTTTCATAACACGACGAGTGGAAAAACAAGCAATCAGAGAACTGGCTAATAATAATCTGATCATCTAGCCAGCGGATAAAGGGAGAGCAATTGTGATCCAGACCTCAGAGGAATAAGATTAGGTGCGGCAAAGACTATTGCAGGACCGGAGGAACTACGAAGTCTTGTGGAATGACCCAACTGAACTACTGAGAGTTTAGATTGCAAACACGGTTGTGGAAGCACTGGCACATGACGGAGTGTCTGTTAAAGAAGGGGAGTTTCTTACCAACAAATTTCCTGCACTCACTGTAGAGGACGCAGCCGTCACACCTCCTTCACAACCAGGTAGCGGCATGGTTTGTGACTCCACGAGTCTGCCGTGCCAGACAATGAACCTCTGCTGCAACTTCCTTCGGCCGAAGAGCCGCAGCACACCCCCGGGGTCATCCTCCCCCGCTACACACAGCTCCCAATGCCATCCCTGGCTTGCGACGTCAGCAGCTAACAAACCACGCCCGCATTATGCAGGCTTGTTAGGATGACTCAATATATCACAAGGCCGGTCACAGCCCATCCCCCACCTCCCCCAGCAAGCACAATCTCCACAACTACCGGCAGTCAGGTTAACAGGGCACAGGATAATGCTCGCTTCTGCTTGTCAGTAGCATTGAGGCAGTAGGTTACCACAGGATTTAGGATTTACTGTGGTCGGGAGCGGAGCTAGAGAACATCCCGTCGGCCACCTTGCCAGGCCACAACCTACATCGCTAATAATTGCATTTAAATGTGTGCCCAAAGCTGAAAGTGAGTTGGTGGTAGGAGCCCTACAGTGTGCTTATAGCTTGACCCAACTACACTAGTGTTGCGAGGACTGAGGTTTCAATGCTTTAAACCTAACACAGGAGCCCAGCCAGCTACCCGCGTGACTTCGGTGCTCTTAATAAAGATAGGTATCAAGCGAAGGCTGGAGTGGGCATTTGGGATGCATAAATTGAGCATGGCACAGAATAATTTCAGTTCTGTACAACAATCTATGAGGCAATATAGTAGTTTGTGAGTTCTCAGCATTATGATCAGTGGGTGAACCTAGCTTTGCAGTACAACATAAAACAAGAAAATACTTTGTTGGCCTAAGACAGACAAGTCGAAAATTATACTACTTGACAGTTTGCATGTTACCTATTTAGGTTTTCTTCTCGGACACGCAGTTTCTCCTCTGTCACTTTGGGGGTCCTGCAGAACTCATGACTATGCTACCTTTTTCCCTAAAGACATGGGATGCCCATCTCAACCACCACTCACTTCACCCACTCAATTTGAACATCACCTGTTTAAGGAGTGAAGGTTACCAGGCTGCAAAATGGCCATCTTTGTTTGGTTTTAAGCACAACTCAAGTCTCTGGGCCATCTGATCTCTACAAGCTCTGCAGCACCGTGAAGATTGCGCCGGGAGGAGACAGAGTCTGCCCTGGGCCCCAATCCTTCAGTGCCCTGGCGTGGGCAGCCATTGTGCGGGGTTGAGTGATCCCGCAACAGGTGGCGGGTGGCGAGAGGCCGGAGGCGCTCAGAAGGGTCGGACGAGACCTCGCGCCCGGAGGCGTAGCGGAGGCCTTTGCGGAGCTGCCTGGAGGAGCTGAAGCGACGGGCGGCGGCTTCCTTCCCGCACACCTGCGACTCCTGGGCCGCGGTAGTTGGAGGAGAAGCGGTGCTAGCACACGGGGGCCGAGGAAGACTTTGGAGCCAGCCTGCGGGAGATGCGGGGGGCACCCAGCTCACGCATCCAATGTTCAAAATGGCACCCGCCGGAGACCGAGGCGGTTATTAGTCCAGCGCCTAGCTGCACAAGTAGGCTCGAGGTACGGGGGAGCGAAGCGGGCACCCCGGGGACGTGAGAAAAGCTTGGTGCCCTCGGTGGGTGGGGGGTTTAATAAGGCTGCAGTGGAGCAGTAATCCTTCCTTCCCCCCCCCCCCGCCACTGTGGAGCGGCGAGGGCAGTCGGAATGCCTGGAGCAAGGGGGATGGTCAGCCATCACCGCTGTGTGCAATGGGATAAGGGGAGCAGCATCCATGAGGACAACCCGGGCAGCAAGGCTGCTACCTGCAGTGGTAGTGGACGCCACCGGAGAGTAACCTACCGGCAATAGGGCTTGCGACCGTTACCCCTGAGGTACCCAGGCTTGCTCGACCGTGGCCAGGAGGGGGTTGGTGCGGAGGGGCGAGAGAGAAACGTCTGTATACAGGAGTGCGGGTCTCACGGCCACGGACCGAGGTCGCAGCACAATACAGACTTGAGAGCCTGCCGGGCGGAGGGAAAGACTGCTGGGACATGGAGGAATAGCGAGCCATGGGGCAGTTGGAGGACCGCTCTTACATTACTCGGCGACGGCCCTTGTTGAGGACGACCCGCCCTAGACAGCTCTCCCCTGGAGCTTAAAGCAGCAGCTCTTGAGCCAGTGACGTGCCCCTATACTCCACGCTGGAGCACGGAAGCTGCGCCTCGATGCCAACCGCACAGCAGTTAGTTATGGGGAAGCTGCGGGACAAAACACAACTGCAGCAGCAGGTGGCGGGCGACTTGGGCCCTGCATAAGAGCAGAGTCGGGAGGACTTGGAGCTCACAGCGACTCTGGCGGCTAAGATGGACCGTGTTTTTGAGGCGGTGGAGTGCATCGGAACCACCCTGGCGCAAACCAAAACCTCCCTGGAAGCACGGATCGAAAAAGTCACATCCGACTTCACACTGCAGCATGCGGATCATCGGAAACTATCGGAGGCAGTTGCCACACAGTGCCAGTCCGTCCAAGAACTGCCACCCGTGGTGCAGTCACGCCTCAGCACTGCAAGATCTGATTGACAGGATCCACGTACTAGAAGACAGCGCGGAGGATGCGGAAGGACGCTCTCTACGCAATAACGTTCGGGTGGTTGGTCTGCCGGAGGGAGAGGAGGGGAAGAACCCTGAGCACTATACAGAGACATGGCTGCAGACGCTCATGCCACCCGGGACACTGTCCTCTCACTTTGTGGTGGAAAGGGCACAAAAAGTAACAGCGCAGGCTCGGTGGCCCGGGACTCAGCCTCACCCGTTTCTCTTCAAAATCCTCAACTACCGTGATGTGGTGCTCCGTGAAACCCGGAAGTTGCAGGACCGCAAGGTGGGCAACAGCCGCGTGATGTTTTTTCCGGACTACATGGCAACAGTACAGAAAAGAGGCACATATATGGCTGTGAGGCGGCAGTTACGAGAGCTGGAGTTGCCTTACTCCCTACTGTTCCCCTCCCGCCTCCGGGTGGTCACTAAAGAGGGTGCACGCTTCTTTGAGGCCCCGTCGGAAGTCTGGGACTGGTTGGAAGAGACGGGGCAATGGACTGAAACGAGACCCGCGGTCCCGGAGGAGGGCGAATGGCAGGAGCAGCGCTCCAGGAGGAGGAAGAGAGGGGCTCATCGAAGTACAGAACTAGGCCGTGTCGATTCCAGCCCGGAGAAGATGCGACAGGAACAGCAAGAAGCGCTTGAGGCGGTTGCGACGCTAGGAGTGGTGAACAATACAGGCAGCTTTGACGCCCGGCAGCAGAGTGACTTGGATATGAGCGGTTCGTCCTCGCCGTTCACTGTACAATCAGAAGATATAAACCTGCCTGTGGTGACACCGCAGACAGCGGACTTCCTTATGTGACTGAATTCTGGACTCTGATGGTCAGATTGAAGGTTTTGACTTCCATGCACTGTTCATTATATTCTTTACATAGCTGCTGCGAAGCGCGCTGCCAGGGTAGGACACTAGGCCCCTAAGCTAGCGCTATTTGGGACACATATACCATCCGAGCCATACAGGGGCGTTCTCATGCCAGCGATTAGGCAACACTGAATCCTGGGTGTGCACAAAGGCCCATACAGGAGGCGCGCGCAGGCTCTGCGCGCTACACTTCTTAGACATCCTCAGGCACCTCTCAGACACCCGCAGGCCCTAGACAAGGGAGCGCCTTAACTTGACTGTTTGCTACACATTGGGTTGAGGCTGTACATCGCTAAATGGTAGACCCACTTTTGGTTAGGACGTATGCCCAGTTGGGAACACGCACACTCTGTTGCATTAATGGTTATTGTTCATATGGTTCAGAAGCAGCACACTGATAACTCTTCCCGAGATGCTGCCCATTGGTCCCGCTTGAGGCAACGCCCCTAGGCTCCCACACGGCTCTACTACGACCCCACACATGGCATGCACTAACATCGTGACTTGGAACATACGCGGCATGCACACCCCGGCGTGCCGCTACTCTGTCTGCTCTTATCTCCAACGGCACTGGGTGGGGATTGCACTCCTTCAGGAGACACACATGTCCCAGACATTGCAGACGCCCTTGCAATAAGGAATGTACACCTCAGGGTCTTAACTTAGAGGGTAACTCTCACTGCGCCGGTTGTGGCTGGTCACTGAGTGAAGCCCCGCTGGTAAATGACCCTAAAGAACAGGGGCATGCCGATATCTTTATGTCTGGGATAGATCATTCCGAACATGTCTTTAATTGTGCCCTTCTGAACACTCGCTCAGTAAGTAAACACGCTCAGGACCTGTTCAATCTTTTGTCCGACTCCAAACCAGCATGTCTTTTCCTGACGGAAACATTGCTCGGTGAGGCGTCTGGGCTAGACATCGCCAATGCTCTGCCCCCTAACTACTTCATGGTGAAGAAAGACTGGGGTGTGGACCGGGGTGTGGGCAGAGGAGGGGGCGTCGCTCTAGCGATAAACAGGCGCTTTGATTGCTCCATTGTATCAACAGAAGATATTCACGGGGCCGAAACGCTAAGATTCTGTTTGTCTCTGTCTCCAGCCCAATCCTGTGCGGGACTACTAGTCTACAGACCCCCTGGCCCTATTGGATCCTTCCATGAGGAACTCGCCTCTGTAATTTCGGTATTGTGGGTGCAGTTCAAACACTGCATAGTCCTAGGCGATTTCAACATCCACTTCGATGAAGTGAATGCGGTAGATACCATCAAGTTATTAGACTCCACTAAGCCTTTAGGCCTATTGCCCTATCTGGCGTCACCTACGCATAACAAGGGGCACACGCTGGACCAAATTTTTTCCACCACCCCCTATTGGAGTTTCCCCCCCTCAACCAGTATTATGGTCTTACCATATGCTGGTGTTGTAGGAAGGTGGCTACCTGACTATGGGTACCCCAGATTTTTTGCCTTGTGTTTAGCTGGTTTTCGACTTAGTTGGCCTGGTTCCCTGCTAATCAGGGCCCCAGGCTATCTGCTCTCTCTGTAAAATGGATTCCATGTACCCTAGGTGCATAACTAGATTGGCTTGGGTCACCTTATCAGCCCCTGTACAGAGCACTATAGGTGCCCAGGGCATAGGTGCATCCAAGGCCTACCAGGGGCTGCAGCATATCTTTTGCCACCCCTGGCTGGCTATCTAAAATTGACACAACTGGCTGATCACTCAGCTGGGGCAAGGTGGTGTAATCACCCCTTGCTTAGATATAGTATGCCTATATCTAAACCTATCTGGACCCATATAAACCTGTGAGCCACTCCTATGGCAGGCCTTAACAATCCTGAAGGCAGAGTGCGTGGTTTAATGTGAGATGGTGCTCTAGCATGAGCTGAGCCTGTCTGCAGCTGTCGGGACCAATTCCCTTAGCTGTTTCGGGATAATGCCAAACCATATACTATTAAGTGCATTATAATCCTTGCGGTTATATGTCAACTTTGGTGTGGCTTTATCAAAACATGTCGTGTAAGGTGTCATACGAATTGGAATACTACCCCCTCGCCAGTCCTGGCGACGGTGGTAGCATTCCACCCCTCTAGAGGAGACAACATGTTACTTTTGCTAAAACGCGGTTGATTTTTAAAAGAGCCTCAGATCCACAAAATGGATGCTTCTGCCACAGACACATGTCTGACCTCCTGCTGCTGACCGAAACTCAGCAGAGGAGGCCTGGACAAAGGCTTTCCTGTCACAGGGAGGTGTCACACCACCCCAGACAGGAGATAGTGGATTGTAGCAGGGAGGTTTGAAAGAAACCAGACACTGCCTGGGGAGCACAAGGCTGCCCCTTGCATAATCCGGCCAAACCGGTTCTGGGGCACACCAGCCCCAGTCCCAGCGCGGCCTGGATCAAAGGAAAGGGGTGTAACCACCCCCTTCCTGGATCCCACCCATAGGAGGGGACCTAGCAGGATGTCCAGCCCACCAGATTCGAATAAGAGTGGGAGCAGTGCCAATGCAACTCAGATCATCCTGAAGAAACATAAGAAACGAATTCTGGACCCTTCGACATTCTACTCAACATAGAAGACTGAAGAATCTCCCTTGTGGTCAAGGAGTGACCACCCTGTGCATACAGGCACCATCCAGCCCTCGACCCTTGCTTTGTTGCAGTTCCCGCCGGAACTCGAGCGACAGATCGACGAGATCAAGCTTGCCTGCCTTCTCCCAGCCCGATCCACAGTCCCTGCAGAGCTGAGACCCGTGGAGGCGACCGGAAGCATGGGGCACGCCATCTTGAAAAGGCCACGAGACGCTGACCGTGCAGCCCACGAGTGACCCTCGAAGCTGTACACCGGGGTTTGAGAAGCCCCCACCCCGAGCTACACTTGCACCAAAGCTACCCCCTCCACACTCGACGAGTGCTGCGTGGGGCCCTTCTGCTTGTGTTGGCTCGACGCGTTGGCCCGGTCACTTGCCAGCTGGCTTGTGGCCCCTGTGCCGACGAAAACTTGAAAACGACTTGCTTTTCTGGTTGCTCCAGATCTGCACCAGCTCCTGTGAAAAGGAGCCCCCACTCTGACCCTCCTGGTCCGAGTAAGAAGCAATCTCCCGGTTCCGCATGGATTGCTTTTGCCAAGTGCTGTTTGCTGCAATCTTGAAGCCGACGGTGCGGACGGCGAGAGCCTGCGTGGGACAGATCGTGACCTGCTCCTGGACGTCGCAGATGCCCCAGAGCACCCGTGACAGCGGAGAGAAGCCTCTCGACAACCATCTGATTGCGCCCGACATTGCCTGGTTCCGTCCTGGTTCCACCCTGGTCACTGCTGAGTGACCCAGACTCTGTCCCCTCTGCTTTCAGATTCATCTCGACTTCGATCCACCCTTGGATCACACCGGACACTTCTGCTTCCCATCGCCTGCAGCTTCTCGAGCTCCAAGCACCCAGAACCTGCGTGTCAAAACCTGACGCCACTTCGACCCTGTGCACCCACTTCCTGTGGGTGAGGTAACATTGCAACGCCGGTGTTCCTACACTGGTACACACCTCTAGGGTCTGTGTCTTAAGTTTTGTTCCTCTAGGTTCAGCGGAAGTATCCTTAAACTAACTTTGTGTAACTTTTACGCACCATTGACATTGCATTGGTGCAAGCCGCACTTTACGCGCTGCACCCGAGTCCTGCGGGCTTCTCCCGACTTCAGCATTGCTAGTCCTGACTGCTCCCAGCGATTCTCTAGGCCCTAGGCCGAACCACTGTTCGATTGGTATCTCTTATACCATTTTTTTAGTATACGGTTTGAGTGGCCACCCGCCCTCATCCAAAATTGTGCAACTTTGTATGTTATACTGTGCTTTTGATTTAACGCTTGTGCCCCTTTGCTCATAAAGAGTACTGGGGATTAATTTAGAAATAAACACATATATTTTTATAATATATACTTGTGTGGTGTCCTTTCATTTGGTATTACAGGATTGTATGTGGTAAAACAACTCGCTTAACACAACCTCTTAAGTTAAGCCTTTAAGGCTGCTTAGTCCATGCTACCCCTAGGATAGCTTGTCTAACAAGGTTGACTTACAACCAGACACCATAAGGGATTGTTTGGACTGATACAAGGTGGTTCCAGAATTGGAAACACCACATATCAAGCCAACTTCTCACAGGTGTCTTTAGATATTCTGCATAAATCCGGCCCCACTATTAGAGACAAAGGGCACCCGCCACAGATAACCCGCGCTTTCCACAGAGTGTCACCTGACATGATTGAACACTATCTGAAGAATCACCCTTGCTTGTTGTCAGGTGACATTGAGGAAGACATCGACCTCTTTCAAATATGGCTTGCGCGATGTTTGAGGGAGTTAGCGCCGCCCGAGCGGTCCCCCAAGAACTCATCCCACGCATCGGCGCTGTGGTTTACTCCATCGCTTAATTCTAGCCGTAGGCCATGCAAGAAAGCAGAAAGAGCATGGAGAGCAAATTAACTGGAACCTCTGGAGGCTTACAGGTGCAGTTTAAAGGCATACCATAGGGAAATCTACCGCGGTAAAAAAGCCTACTGTCATATGGTTACTGCGTTTCTATATATTGTGTTAAGTTAGCATGAGTTTATTAAATGTTTAAACAACATATTTTCCTTCGGCTTCAGTTTGCACACGACACCTAATTGTTATTGTAGCTTTCAACCTAGACGAAAGATGTGATTTATTTGAGAATAACATGTTATTGCTCTGATATCAGTCGTGCTTGGTACAACTGTCTGCACACTGAGAACGGCACCCTCTAAGAATAACCTAACACAAGGTTGCTGAAAGCCTGATCCTCGCACTACATTAGACATAACACAAATAATGTTACTGCCAACATTGGGCTCTACGCGGGTTTGAGATAGAGTTACAGGGAATGAATCAACACACTTGATGCTTCGCATGCAGAGAGCTGGTAACTGTTGATGTGATCTACTCCTACTGAGATTTAGAGGTATGGGCCCGCCCTGCTAGAACCCAAATGAAACCTTCTTAGATATAATATAATATGCTAAATAGGGTGCGCGAAATATAGGTGATACAGAATTCTAAAGATTTTTGCATCATAACATGCTATCACCTTTTGCTTACTATGGATTAGTGACTATGCTGCTAACTCTGATTTTTATAATATGTATGTTGATATTATATAAGATACTGCGTTTGAGAACTTTGCATTGAAAAATAAATATTTCAAACTTGCACGTGTGTTCTTTGCCTCCCAGTTTCGGTTTGTAATGTTTATATAACGAAAGAGTGTTCATGTGTTCCACCATACCTGAGGTACTCTAAGTTCATGTTCTGGATTGTCTAAGTCATTGGGAAGTTATTACTACCGATGAGACACTGTAGCTAGCTTGGTAAGGGGATTTCTGAAACTAAGGTGAGTTTTGGGTCACCCTAACTCACCCAGGTTCTAGATCTCTGTGCACAGTTCTGTGGGAGAACGGAAACCCTGCTACATGGCGCCCATACGTTGTTGGCCTTATATCATGACACTGGAGTAGTATATCATTCAAACCTTAACCCCTTCATTCCCGTTTCCGGAAAACGGCAGTGTCGGAAAAACCTACCTATTTTTGAAATAGGTCTTTTTCAAGCTTGAATCTATCTAAAAACGGTTTCCTTGAATTACTACCCAGTTGTGCTACAAAGTAATCTTTGTTTTTTTCACTTTCCTGTGCTGACATGGCACAAGCCGTGGACATCCCGCAGCATAGTCGCATTGCGGTGCGTGACCATTTGCGGGCTTATAATGTACCTGTGGAAGGCTTGGCTGTTGTTCTAGTGGTGAGTGCGGAACATGCTTACCCGTACGAACTGTTTTATTCGTGGGTGACATTTCCGGCGGTGAACGCTAATTCTGGTGTTTTCCACTCCTACACTGCTACGGCTGTACCGGCTGCGTATGCTCCGTACAGAGCACTGGAGGTTCCTATTGATGCTTGGCAGCATGGAGTTTGGTTTGGTGGCGCCCTACCACACGCTTTAACCGCTCCGAGGTTGGGTCCTTTGTCCATTCCGGGCACACCTTGGCCCGCTTTGGCTGGATTCACTCCTCACCCTAATCGAGCCACTTGTGGCATAGCTGATCTGCGGCAACTTCATGAAGTCGCAGTGGCAGTGATTAGAGCGCTTGTTCATTACACTAGCCGTAATGTTCAAGACGTAGCCCCTAGGGGTGCACAGCTTCGTGCAGAACAGGCTGGTTTGAAGATCAACCCTGTCATGGTGAATTCCGTGATGGGCAAAAAGCCACAGGACCAGGATGATTTTCCGTTCTGGCTTGCGGAGAAATTCGGCCAGCTAGAAGCTGTTTTTCCTAATACGAATCCAGGTGATAAACACCGGATTCTTACACTAAGTTTACCAAAAGATTTGGCACCTCAACTTGTTGACTGTGAGACCTGGGGTAAGACTTTTGCGGCGGTCTATTCGAGGTGCTATGGCACACCGTCTGTGACCAATCTGGGTGCGGTCCTTAAACGTGTTCAGGATGAACACGGACCGGAGTCGGCGGTTGAATTGAGTATGCGCCTGTGTGGCACCTTTGACGTAGTTTGCGATCTGATCCTTGCAAATGTCAAGGGAGATGCAGTGAACTTTCAGGTTGCTAACGCTTTGGCGTGGATTCCCGAGGCCGAGAGACCCAGTCAGTTGGCAAGGATTATTGTGGCTGCTTATAAAACGGTTGGCCGCAATGCAAAGGGGCTTAAGGCTTTTTTCCTGATAAAGAGAAAAAGCAGCCCCAGGGTCAGTCTTCAGAAACTAGTGGTCAACCTAAGTCCAAGAAACAGAATTGGCCTAAAAAGCAGAATCAGGGTAAGCAACAACAACAACAAACACAGGTTTCTGCTCCTGCGTCTCCGTTGCCTGCGCAGTCGGATCGGGTTTA
Source organism: Lissotriton vulgaris (assembly GCF_964263255.1). NCBI lineage: Eukaryota > Metazoa > Chordata > Amphibia > Caudata > Salamandridae > Lissotriton > Lissotriton vulgaris. Next base: position 616,896,225 of record NC_141691.1, on the reverse strand, counting down.
TGATTTGCGTGACCGCGCGATGATTAAATCGCCTGAGAGGTTTCAGGCTTCTGACCAACGCTCTCCTCGTTCCTTTCAGGACTCATCGGCAAGGACGTGGTCAGCCCCGCCCGTGTAACGGTGGAGAGCAGCAAGAAGGCGCTACGCCCAAGAGACCGCAGTTTGCCACGAAGAAAGTCGCCGCCCTGACAGCGCATCCATATGCCCCAGATAGTGAGAACGCGGCTTCGGAATCTGACGTGGGCTCTGACCTTGCTGGACAGCGCGGCAGAGATTACCATAGTGAGAGAGGCCCTCCGTCCACTGTTGAAGGTGACAGCGACTGACACTTATGTTGTAATTGAAACTGCTGATACGCATGTTGCTCCCCCTGAACGTCTTTTTGAAATTGTCCTGTTAATTGAAGGTGACATGCAGCGAACTGTAAAAGGGGTATTTTGGGAAAATCTTTTGTCTACGTATGACATTTTGCTTTCGGAGGCTGACTGGCCCCCACCTTTTGTTCTCGCAGCTCCGCGAGGGGAGGAGGTGATCCTCCCCAGTTTCGCGCACACTGTATCGAGAGTGGAACCGCTGCATTTTGCAGAAGAGTGGGCTCTGGCGCTTGCGCCGGCTGTGTACGGCAATCAGTGTGGCTGGGATAAATTGTCTCCAAGCCATGAGATTCCGTTAAGGTCTCAGCCGCAGCCTCAACCTCAATATCCCACACGGCGTGAAGCCAAAGCTTCAGTCGCAGCTATCCTTGAACAAATGGAATATCAAGGTGTAATTGAAACGTGTGTGTCACCGATGAATAACCCCCTTTTTACTGTAAACAAGCCAGACGGCTCATATCGTTTGGTTTTGGATTATAGGCATTTGAACTCGCATTGCCGTAACTGCGCAGTACAGAATACACATGGCTCTGCTTTAGTGAATAGTCTTGAGTGTAAACGGTTCAAAACTACGCTTGACATTTCCAATGGTTTTTATGCCCATAGATTAGACGGTCTAAGTTCCCAATGGACCAGTTTTACATGCAAAAAATGTTTCGGCGTCTCCCAATGGGCTATAAGAACAGTCCTGGAGTATTCTCCGCCCGCATTTTCTCTCTTCTGGAGGGCATCGACCCAGTTGCTTGTTCGTATGTGGATGACATTTATCTCACAGACGACGATCTTTGGGAGCATCTGTGTCGACTAAATAGCATAATTTGTAACTTTGCTGACATAGGTTACAAGTTTAACTTTGCAAAGTCGCACATGGCAGAGTACACAGTGTTGTTTCTAGGTTACGAGCTTAACAACGAGGGGAAGGGTTTAGCACCCCATTTCCTGGAGAAGTGCGCACAGTTGCGCTCTCCGACAACGCTGAAAAAATTACAATCTCTACTGGGCTTCTTGAATTTCAGGAGGACTTACATTCCGGAATATGCCCAGCGTATCAAGCCTTTGTATGCTTTGATACAACCATCTTTTTCCAAATCATGCTGGCTGCCTGAGCATTCAGCCATTCTGCAGTCTTTGCAGGCTGATTTGCTCTCTTCTGAATACTTACAGACTCGTGATAACCAGACCAACCTGGTGATAAGAATTATCCCTGGGGCGGTGGGTTTCACGTACCTGACTTTTAATGAAGGAGATACAGTACCTATTGCTTACAAGTCACACTTGTACACTTCGGCTGAACTGCGTTTTTCCACTGTGGAGAAAGTTTTAACGGCTGTGCAGATGGCAATTCTTAAGGAACGTTCCCTGTCACAAGGAAAACGCATGTTGGTTGTTACCCCGTGTCCTGCCTTGGAGGCAGTTACGAAAGCCAGTGTACCTAATTCCAAAGCTTTGCACCCTCGGTGGATTCAGTGGGCTGCATCCCTGACGTCCCAGGATGTCACGTTTATTTTTGACGCCACATTACGGTCGCAGGAGTATTTACAGTATGAATTTGTTCATCCTGCTCCTTTAGCAATGCGGCCATTGGAGGATTTCCATTCCATTATTTACACTGATGGTTCGGCGCAGGTTGCGCATGGCTCTAAACATGCCTACGTTTCCGCTTGCGCCATTGTGGTCGGTGCCATGGTGAACGAGGAGTTCAAGTCCAGTGTCGTGCACACGCAGACGCTTGGGGACTGCAACGCACAATTAGCAGAGCTTCGTGCTCCGATTCTTGCATTGGAGTACGCTGATCCTAGTGTGACGACTTTAATCGTAAGTGACTCTTACTACTGTGTCCAGTCTTACAATGAAAACTTGTTCTTTTGGATTCAGAATGAATTCCAAGATTCCAAAGGTAGCACAATAAAACATAAAATGATCTGGGTCCGAGTGGCGGAACTTAAAGAGAAGTTGCCACTCGTGTTTGTGATTCATACTCTCGGTCATCAGCGCGTGGGGGTCCACGCTGTTGGCAATTCGCTTGCTGATGAAGCAGCGAAGTCAGCGGTATCGAAATACTTAGTTGCAGCAGTCACGAGGTCCAAAAGCAAAATAGATGATGACATCTTGGCAGCTGTTGCTGCAACCGAGAAGGGAAGTAAATATCCTGCGGGGTTCCCTTCTAAGTACACATACCACTTAAGTCCCGATAAGGTTCCTTATGTGAAAATTCCAGATGTTGGCGAACGTCTAGTTCCCAACTCGGATCGCAGGGCTACTTTCATTACAGCGGCTCATGAAGGTGTGGCGTCTGCGCATGCGGGCGTCTCAGCCACTGTGACTCAGCTACAACAGAGGTTCTGGTGGCGGGGACTGTACAAACAGACGCGCGATTATGTCCTTCAATGTGACATTTGCCAGCAGATTAAACCTTCAACTGCAGCGCGTCCGCCTCAAACACAGTTGTACATCTTGAATAAACCGCTTGGATGCGTTTATTTAGATCACTGCGGTCCTTTTTCTTCTGATACTGCGTACAAATACATCTTAGTAGCAGTTGATTCATGCACACGCTTTGTGTGGGTATGGCCACATCGGAGCGCTGATTCACGGACTGTCATTAAGGATTTGCGAGTCTTTGTGGGAATTTTTGCCTGTGGTACCTTCCATTAGGATCAGGGTCCGGCTTTCGCCTCTAAGGCGTATAAGGATGCTATGGTTTCGTTGGGGGTCCAAGTCAAGTTTGAGTCCCTACAGGCCCGTGGGTAATAGTGTAGTTGAACGAATGAACCGCGACTTAAAGCAATCTTTGACAGCTCGAGTTATAGGCACTGGCAGAAACTGGTTAGCCCACCTCATGGGCGTGCAGCGTGCGCTTAATAATCTCCCTAGAAGGTCTCTGGGTGGGCGGACCCCGTACGAAATGCTCTTGGGTATCAAGATGTACGTCCCTGACCTCGATGGTTTAGACTGCAAGGACCAGGCCTCGGCCTTTGACGTAGATGAACATTGCAATGTTTTACAGGATCTACAAAAGACCAGAGACAGTCTAGCAAAGGAACATTTGCCCTCCACATCGGATGATGCGTTGCAGATCCCGGTAGTTGGCTGGCTACCCCAAGTTGGAGAACTGGTTCGAGAGAAGATCGATAACAAGAAAGAGTTTGGTCCCTCATATCGTGCACCAGTTCCAGTTCTTGGAGTGAAAGGCACAAGAACAGTCATTTTACCACCACTTCCAGGTCGTAAGGAAAACAGATTTATTTCTATTGACAATGTCAAGACACACAGGGTGGCCGATTCTTCATAGCATGACACGGCTGTATCCTGTCCTTCCATGGTGAGGCACTCTGTGCTGGCTATTACATCTGGTGCAGAACAGGAGGTGTCCCTCGAGATGCCTGCCATATCCAGCCCTTTATTAAATACTATTCCTGTTACTAACATTGATGAGCTGAACTACACCTATCCTGATGATTTATCGGTGCCTGATTTACAGACTCGTGTGGCCGACCAGTCCAGATTCTCTTTTGACTCTGTTTCGGAACTTTCAAAGAAACCATCTACCATTGCAAAATATGCTACGTTGTTTAAAAAACATTTTTTAATTCCCCCTTGGACATACATTTGGTTGATCCTATTTTCATTTTACCTTTTTATGTCAATTGGTTTTGTGTTTTATTTTTTCCGCCTGATCGATGGTCACTACGTTAAAGAAAGAACAGGAATTCGGTACCTTAATGGAACATTGGCCCCTCTTTCCTCTTCACATTCAGCGCACAGACTGAAACGAAACTTAAATACAGTCAACATTACAGCTTGGCCTGTCCTTGATGGGATTGTGTGGGATGCGGTTAGATTTCAAATACATGGGCCCACTGAAGTGATTAATGTTCCGAATGTGCTTAGAGTAAACATGGGAGATGTGATTAAACAAAAATATACGTTCTGATGATTGGGATATTCAGGCCGTAGAAGCATTGTTTTCTGATTTAAAATACTATGCTGCCTTCGATGCTGAGGATCTGTATTTAGATTCTATTAATTATGGTGATTTGTTTTGTTTTCAACATTATGGTAATCATTTTTTGCATAAGACAAATTCCAGGAGGGTTGCTGTAAATTATACACAATGGGAACATTGCCCTGCTCCATTAGGAGGCAGCTCCAGTAAGTTTCTGAAAAAATACACTTATTTCACAGATTTTAATCAATCAAACCGAGTCATTTTATTTCAAAATGACACAAAAATCCATGTCCAAAGTTAGACTTACTGATACAAAATTGCTGTATTCGAAGTCCTTTCTAGACAGGTTGGCTGTAGATGGCTACGAGTTCTGGAAAGGAACAATTGACCTTAAATCGGTTTGGGGTACCAAAGATTGGCAGGTACAAGGCACTGAGGCTTTGCACCGTGCATGTCTCATCCCGAATCACATGTTGTTTCTAAATTCATCCATTTTCCAGACAACATGCTTTGGATTGGCTACTTCAAAAAAAACTAAATGCACCAACCATCCCAGATTTAGAGGAATATTTAGGTTGGGGTAATTATACTGAATTGCCCATTCATGAGTTGCAAGCTCTATTACACAATTCATCCTTTAATGTTTCCAGTTTGGATTCCAAAGGTTGGCTGATGTGGCATAGGAGTGCTGATTCTTGCCAACGTTGTTTTCTGGGTTTGGCTGAAGGGTTCACAGAAGTCAGACCTGATCCCCGTTTTGCAGAAGATTATACTGTCACAACTTATTCTGTGGGGAAGCTGTGTCAGACTTGGTTACAACATTCCACATTGGCTTCAGTTAAACTACATCTGTCTCAATTAACTGAAACTGTGGATTTGAACGATTTTATAAAAAGGCCCAGCTAAAGGTAGATCTAAACGATGGCTTTATGCGATTTACAATGAAATTTGGAAAGTTTCTCAAATTGAGGCTGCTAAGCGCCTAAGAGCAATTGATCAAGCAAATTTAGAAAAAGTGCTTGCAGTTGTCGACAACAGTATTAACACGCTTTCTTCCCGAATTTACACGTTGAACAATATTGTGTCTTCTGTTGTTGACATTGTACATGATGAAGTGTCCGTGTTGTATCATGGTCAAAATCAATTGCGTAATGCAGTTTGCTTGGATACTGCAGACTCTGAAGGCTGATCGAGTGCCTTGGAGTTATATGAACGTCTCATCACTGTTTGCCCCATTTAATTTGACAGAAAAACAGCGCATGCTTTCCATGCGAGATGCATCGTTTTCTATGTTACACATTGAAAAATTAGAATCCTTGCCCTTTTCTGTGGCTGAGGTTACTGCTGCTACATGGCTTATCCATGGTATTATTACCTTGCCTTTTGCAATGTTTAAATTTACAAATTGTATGCAATATATAGCTATAGGGCGATATGAACCGTTAGGCAGTGCTTTCCTCCATGAGACATGGTCGTTACCATACACATATAGATGTCTTAAGGAGGGAAATGAAGTGAATCTGAATGGTGAAGAATGTACACAGTCGCCTGACCGCTCACTAATATGCAGAAACATCCAGTTGCATGGTTCTTGTAATCAGGACAAGCCTAATTTAGCCTGTGTTTTGAAAGGCACACCGGTTCCTGCAATAGTTCCCACATTCACTTTATTGTCTAACGGTAGTTATTTACTTTTGAATAACGAAATGTGTTGTGGGTTAATGGTCGGTATCGCCTATGTGGTTACTGTGTGGTGTGTTGCAAGAACGTGTTATATCCACCCACGCAATGGTTTGAGCCGAATAAGAGCACTATTGTCTCAAAAACAGGTGGCTCTGAGCTCGGCCCGCGAAATATATGTTCTTCACATAGCTAACACACGCACAGAGGTGCAGGCACTTTTAAATACTGATTTGCCGTTTCATTTCTGCGAGCTGGTTCATCAAATCTTTAATGCCTCCTCCACAACTGGCCTAGCACATTTTTTTAAATTGGTTAGCAGTGGTCTCGTGACTACGTTTGAAAAAGTATTTGGTATTATCCCTGCATTCTTTCATTCTATATTCGCAAGCTTGTTTGGCGGATTCCCTGTTTTGTTGGCTTTGGCTGCAGGCGTTCTGGTGATATTTTGCTTTATTAAACATGGATGCCCATCCTGCGCAAGGAAACGCTCAGCCCCTACTGATGCAGTTTCGCAACCGGATGCTTGATTACTATGGCTCCTTACAGCTTGCGACTTTAAGCACGGCTTTTGGATTATCGTTCCGATTTTCCTTTTTCACATGTGTCCAGCCTGTGTTTCATTGCCTGAGCTGTGATTTCGACTGGGCCATTGATTTGTGTCTCTGCTTACCGACTTCTCCTGACGTCGATTTTGATCAGCTAATGAGCCCCGTAGTTGCTCACGAGTTGGTTTGTTCTGGCGAAAGGGTTATGGCAGTGGCAGCGATGCATGGACTAATGGGTCAGTGGGACATATCCGCAGCGGCGCATAACTTTCTGGCACATAGCATTCTCGAGAACCCACTGAGTTGTCCTCTGATGTTGCTAGAGGATTCAGTGCTGGAGGAGCACGTATGTTCTTTCCCATTGCTTAATTGGATGGCTGAACTGTTTTCGGATGATGACAGTGATTTCATGTTGGAAGCTGTAGCTACCTATTTTGCATATTCATTCAAAGCATGAGTGACTTTGAAGACTTTCATTATTATGGCACATGACTTTTTAGTAATTCTGAATGGTGCCTTCTTTATTACGAACATTCGACTTTCATTTGTTCTAGGCCAGTGAAATTATAGTTGGCCTTAAGTTCGAATTTTTTATATCTTTTGTGTGGCCACTGTAGGCGTTCATACATATTTTTTATTATTAAAAACATACATACATTTAGCTTGGCTCGATATTATTGAACTTTGCTTTCATGTTTTGCCTCTCATATAGTATTGGCTTATATTTTCTTCTTTTTTTAACCGTCCTCGGATAATTGGGGGGGTGTCATATGGTTACTGCGTTTCTATATATTGTGTTAAGTTAGCATGAGTTTATTAAATGTTTAAACAACATATTTTCCTTCGGCTTCAGTTTGCACACGACACCTAATTGTTATTGTAGCTTTCAACCTAGACGAAAGATGTGATTTATTTGAGAATAACATGTTATTGCTCTGATATCAGTCGTGCTTGGTACAACTGTCTGCACACTGAGAACTGCACCCTCTAAGAATAACCTAACACAAGGTTGCTGAAAGCCTGATCCTCGCACTACATTAGACATAACACAAATAATGTTACTGCCAACATTGGGCTCTACGCTGGTTTAAGATAGAGTTACAGGGAATGAATCAACACACTTGATGCTTCGCATGCAGAGAGCTGGTAGCTGTTGATGTGATCTACTCCTACTGAGATTTAGAGGTATGGGCCCGCCCTGCTAGAACCCAAATGAGACCTTCTTAGATATAATATAATATGCTAAATAGGGTGCGCGAAATATAGGTGATACAGAATTCTAAAGATTTTTGCATCATAACATGCTATCACCTTTTGCTTACTATGGATTAGTGACTATGCTGCTAACTCTGATTTTTATAATATGTATGTTGATATTATATAAGATACTGCGTTTGAGAACTTTGCATTGAAAAATAAATATTTCAAACTTGCACGTGTGTTTTTTGCCTCCCAGTTTCGGTTTGTAATGATTATATAACGAAAGAGTGTTCCACGATACCTGAGGTACTCTAAGTTCATGTTCTGGTTTGTCTAAGTCATTGGGAAGTTATTACTACCGATGAGACACTGTAGCTAGCTTGGTAAAGGGATTTCTGAAACTAAGGTGAGTTTTGGGTCACCCTAACTCACCCAGGTTCTAGATCTTTGTGCACAGTTCTGTGGGAGAACGGAAACCCTGCTACACTACTTTGCCCGAAGGATTGAGGAGGCCATTTCTACCAGTAAAGAAATCTTTCTGGTGGTGAAGGAGTTTACTTCACCGGCTGCCATTACGCCTAAGCGCTCCTTTTCGGAACCATGGGTGACCCAAATGGCAAGCTTTTTTGCAAACAAGATCAAAAGTATCCAGGAAACTTCTCCTGCTGCGGTAATTGGCGGCGTGTCTAACCCAGTACCCCTTTCCCCTACGGCAGCCGTTGGGCAGCCCACTCTGTTAACTCCCCATCTAGAGCCTTACGATCGGCCGCGTTGACATTGGCCACGGTCCCGGCAATCAGACGTGCGCGGAACGGGGGCCGGTCGTTTAAATATCTGGCGCCGCGGGCATGGAATGATTTGCCACTCGCACTGAGAAAGAGCGAGAATTTGGCCGTATTCAGGAAAGAGCTTAAAACGTGGTTGTTCGTTCTCTGATCTCGCCCCTGTCTCTGAGGTTATGCTGTGCTGGGTCTGATAGCGCCGGGACACTCTTGTTTGAGTAGCTGAGCGCTCAATAAAACCTACGATAACATAATGTAACATAACATAACTCGATAGACTCCGTAGACGCTGGAGAGGGCAGACATATGGCACAACATTCTCAGCACACGCACGCGGCACACTGATTTGGGTGAGGACGCTCAGGTAGACACGGAGGGGAGGTACTCTCTGGCAAACGGAAGGCTAAACTGGCAGGAGGTCCTACTGGGATTCCTTTTATGCCCCAACACATGTGAACCCTTATTCCTGGCAAGCCTAAACCAAACCCTTCACCCTTACACGGGCCTCCCATGGTTACTGGGGGAGGGGAGATGGTCTACACGCAGCGCGAAATCCACCAGACGCTGACTGACCACTACAGACAATTATATATGGCCCGCGGTACTGGCCCTAGATATATACTGGTCGAGTTTTTAGACTCCATGGTCCTGCCTGTTGCCACTGATGACCAGAAGGACATGCTCATTGCCTCTCTCTGGAGACGCGATTCAGGCCTTGGCGACATGGAAGTCCCCGGGGCCAGACGGCCTGCCAGCCGAATACTACAAAAGGGAGATCCTAGCGCCCAGGCTCCTCCAACTGTATAATGCAGCGATAGACGCAGGTTTGTTCCTACCATCCTTGCGGGAGTAATTTCTGGTTTTGCTGCCTAAAAATTACAGAGACCTTACAGCGCTGGGCTCATATCGCCCACTGGCCAAGCTTAATGTAGACTACAAAGTATTTGCCAAACTCCTTGCAGACCACTTGGCGCCAGTGGTCCCTCACTTACTTCATTCGGATCAAAATGGCTTCGTGCCGGCGCGGGGCACCTCCCTGAACCTGAGGAGATATTTCAGGGTAGCGGCGGAAGCAACCAGAGACTAGCCTAGAGCAGGGTGCCTGGTGTTAGATATGGAAAAGGCCTTCGATTGCCTGGAGTGGGGCTATCTGAAGGCAGTGTTCGAGAAATACGAGCTAGATGTAGACTTCCTACAGATGGTTGTCCTCTTATACCGAAACCCAGTGGTTCGTGTGAGGCTGGGACCCTATGTCTCTGAGGCAGTGGCGGTAGGCAGAGGTACCTGACAGGGGTGCCCTCTGTCCCCATTACTCTTCGCACTGGCCATAGAACCCCTGGCTGTGGCCATGCGACAGACCCTGGGTGATGGCATTCCTCTGGGTGATGGCACCCACCAGGTGTCACTATATGCTGATGACCTGCTGGTATTTGTCAGGGATGTGGGCCGCATCCCGGAGCGACTGTACTGTCTGCTGAGCCGTTTCGCAGAACACTGAGCTACTGGTGAATGCAGGCAAGTCTTGCCTCTATGCATTCAGCGGCAAGGTGGACGATCCGGGTTCCAGCTGCATGGCACGAGAGTCCAATGGAAGGCGGACACAATTAAGTACCTGGGAATCCAGATTTATCGTCAGCCGTCTTTGACGGGAACTTGGGACGGGCGGTGACAGCGCTCAGATTGGTTTCTGGTCCACGCTCCCGCTGACGCCCACGGGCAGAGTGGCCCTTGCCAAAATGGTCATGCTCCCTCGCCTTCTATACCACTTCACCAACCTGCCTTTATTTATACCCGTTTCCTTTTTCTCGATGCTCAACAAGGTCCTGCGCGACTTTATTTGGGGCATGTCCCGACACCGGCTAGCGCTCGGGAAACTGTTCTTTCCCACTGACAGAGACGGATTAGCCCTGTTTCGAGCATTAATACCTGACTGCGCAACTCCAATGGATCGCCCGCTGGCTAGCGGACAGGGGGAGGGAGTACACAGCTACGGACAATCCACTATATACACTAGAGCGAGTCCTTGCGCTATTCCACCCGTTAGCGACTCCGGCGCATCCCGCTCCGCTGCGGTTGGCATATAAATGTTTCCGTAGGGCGCTGCAGCTCACGCGGACAGTGCTCCCCTACGCACCGGTGGTGCCTCTGGAAGGCTCGCCGGGAGGGTCCTTACGCACCACATGATGGGAAGATGGCACGAAGCTGACATTCAGACTCTAGGCGAGCTATACAGAGATGGGACACTGATACCATACTAAACAATGGTCGCTGATGATGGGCTTCCTCCGGGGGGGGGGGGGCTCCTGCTACACCGCTCCCTTCTGGCACACATGACGACTAGGTGGGGGGATGTGACAACAGAGCCTAAGCAGCATCTAACTATACAATACGTCATGGGTAGGGGCAGACACCTAGTAAGATGGTTCGCTGCATCCTTAACAGCGCACAGGGAACTAAATTTGGACCCACTGCGCGGCAAATGGGAGCGAGATCTGGGGCGAGCACTCGCTGATAAAGAGTGGGAGAAAATCCTTAAAAGTTCAGTGCGCATCCCCAGAAACATGCGCTTCCGCTAAATCCAGGTATATATTGTTCACAGGGTTACCGTACTCCAGCCTTAATTAACAAATACTTCCATAGAACTGATGCGTCCTGTCCAAGGTGCGGTGAGAAGAATGCCGATCTTCTCCATCTCCTGTGGAATTGTTCTGGGCTGGGCAATTACTGGGGGGACATTAGTGGGCTCCTTAAGCGATGTACTGGACGCACCATCCCCTGTAACTGGCCTGAATTCCCCTTACACCATTTTAAGAGGCCTCTCAAAGATAAGGTATCGTCCTGTTTCCTGGACCTGGGAATGGTAGTGACAACGCGTCTCCTCACCAAGAGGTGGAAGGCGCGGGATCCTCCTAGCGTGCGGGCCTGGACCCTGTCCCTCCAAGCATGGGCCCGGGCGGACTGGACAGCCATACGGCGGGAGGAAACTGTGGGGCTCCGCAGGGAACCTATTGCAGAGCACTGGGAAGGTATGATTAACGCCCTACAATCAGCAGGCAGTACTGTGAGAGGGGGAGTGACGGGGGATTAGCCGAGCACATTGGGCGCTAGGGTGGCACACTGCGGACATTGCCCCTGACATCCAGACTGGTGCAATGCACGGTGCTGCGGCACAGGGGAACAGTGGAGGTGGGAGGTGCATGCGGACCGGGGTTGGGGGGACTGTCGGGGGCGGAGATAGGAAGGGAGACGGCACATTCTGTATATCTGTGACCATGCCGCAGTTTGTTTGTTCGGATTTGAAAAGAAATTTTACTGTTCTTCTATGAAAATCATTTCTGTGTACAGGGCTGGGCCGCACAGGCCCTAACTGGCTGTAGACATATCCTGGTACATGTACTAAACCCGGTTATATCCATGTGTCTAACTGCAACGCTCAGGGGACTTAACATGCTACATACGCACGGAACGCTTGTCATAATCGCAGCGATGTAATGTATGGAACGCCGCAAGTATTGTAATGCCTATAAATATAAATGCCAATAAACAGATTTGACCAAAAAAAAATTATTCATAATTATCATTGTTCGCCAGAGTGTTACAGAGACAGTATTTTTGATGTTGCAGCAGCCAACACGTTTCATACTTTAGCGGTCAGTAGGACCAGGGCTTTCTCAAGGCTTTTAAAATCTGAACAGACTGTGTCATGTCGAGTAGTATTTGACAAAATATTTTGCATCAAGAAAAAACCAGTATATTTTATAATAATCGATAAGCAGCAGGTCCTGGGTAAAAGCCCTTGTACGAACTAAAAGTATTTCCATAAATAAATATAATCAAAAGAACTTTAACATTAACTAAGGAGGAGCATGTACTCCTCGGTTTCCCTATTCTTACAATAAGAGGTCAGTAAGGTCCAGTACCTCGAGTTAACCTCATCCCTTTACCTATAAGAGATTGGCAATACCATCCAGGAACAGGATCTCTGGACCTTTTTTTGCTTACCCACAACACCTCAAATGTTCGTCAGTGTATTGTGTTTTTTATACCGCAGTTTTGCTGGTTTCTAAACTATCAAAAGACAATTTACACTTAAGCCCCACCTACACATACAGTGCTACACGGCTAGGACCTCAAACCACACTCACCTAGTGCCAGGGTGCCTCCACCTCTGTCTTGATATGAGAGATCCTGGTGTTCCAATGCCAGATATATCAGAGCACACAAAAGGCCCCCAACCACCCTTTTTTTTTTTTTTTTAGTAACCACAGGACACAAGTTACAAAAGTGAAGTTTTATTTGTTGTCAAATGGCTCAAATAGCAAATAAAAGCACTGGAAAAGGGCATCAGCCTCACACATTAGATTGCGGCTGCCGGCTTCATCTCACCTCAGTGTTCAGCATGGAGTTATCAAAGTAAGTGAAAACGTTAGTGGTTAAAATCCCTGGTTACATTATAGAAATGACAATGAAAACTAAAGCATGGCCAACGTGGCCATTTTTACTTCTCCTCAGCTTCACCTTAATGATGCACACTGTACATACTTAGAGTTACTTCTACAAAAAATGCCATAACAAATACATATTTTACAGGACAGAAGTGGTCTGGTTCTAAAGTTCCCAAAACACAATTTCATTAGCATTTAAAGGAATACGTTTACTAGGTCTCAAATAATCTTTAAACATAACTATTAAAAATACAAACGTGATGCGTGGAATTGATGACCCTTTTCCTTGCTCTTATATTAACTAACCCATAGTAAATTTCACGAAGCCCATGAAAGACACTGCCTTATTTTTGTTTGAGAAAGGGTCTTTGTGCCAAAACCCAGTGCTATTCTGAAAATAGAATGAACTGAGCCAAAGCATGGTGGTCCGGGGACTCTGCATGGCAACAATTTATATATCCAATCAAGGTTCTGGAAAACAGTGCTGTTTTTTTAGTGTGAACTAAAACGAAAGAATATAAAAGCTCTCATACAGAACAAAACTTCAGCAAGCGCAGAATACAAAATGTGTTGTAGTTTATTCGGCCTTCCTGACACTGAAGAGCCGCAGACAGAGAAACATACTATTTTAACATAGAAGGTCAACGTTTTTCAACAGTAAGTGCTGAATAAAAAGCTTATAATTAGTGCCAATATTGACTATCACTCAGTCAGCGGTACAGACAAACAGATAAAGCATGTGCACAGTCACCCAGCGTTTCTTGGGTTAGTGTCATTAAGTAAAGGACAGAGACGTAGTGCAAAAGGCCCTGTACAGTCTATGTTGTAGCGCATCTTTCAGCATTACAGCTTTTCATTGCTTATTTATAAATCAATGTTCTAGAATGTTCTTACATTACAGGTGACTAGGATGTGCTTCGAGTTTCATGAGTATGGCACACGTTTGAAGACCAAACAGATCTGGTTCCTAGCGCTATCCTTCACATAAACACTGCACATCACATGAATTTTATATTTGGAAATATGGTTCGCTTTCAAATTAAGGCATACTGAAATGTTACAGAAACGGTTAACACCACCACTAATCTACTTTATCATTTCACATAAGACTCACTAACATTTGCAACAGCATGTAAAGAGTATGAATCACACTGCCTCAGTCAAGGATTTGCATAACTTGTAACCGATCGATAGAGCAGCCACATTTGTTTGCTGTGCTATTTTCTATTTCCATGTCAATAAAACAATAAGTATGGACATGAAAATGAGTGAAATGTGTTGACGGACATAATTAGGATCTGGAAAAAGTCACACTGAGTGCTAACCTGTTTTACAGTTTAAGATTGCCCACGGACTCCGCTTTCTGCATTTGGTCGAATGATGTTGATGAAGGCAGATGAAGAGGCTTTTAACATCTCAGCAAGGCCATAATCAAGGTTTTTTTGTGAACTCAATTTCGATATTGTTCCAATTCACGTCTTTAGTGATAAACCATTTCCAGAAGCCAAACGGTATTTCAGTTAGTTGAAACCTTGAACGGCGGGCGCTCAAATTTAGGGGCATTATTATTTAAACAAAATGAAAAACTGAGTGGCTTAGATTATAAAATGCAACATCTTTCACGGATTCTCTTAGCTAGACTTTTTCTCTTCTTCTTCCCATTTTTCTCCTTACTGTCTTCCATTTTCCGGGCACGAATTTCACGCATTAAATCAAAAAATACCTGCCAGAGGGGGAAAAAACCAAACACGAAGTGAGAAGAATTTAAGATATGCAGGTAACCATATTTGCCAGTTATTTCATAATACTCGGAAAATGTGGACCTTTGGATTTAAACTGTTATTCATTATATTTACATGTAAATATTGTGAAATGGCTCCCAGGCAACACTGGAAAAACTGTCACCACCAGCAAGTAGGACTATGGGAACAACTTCTTCTCTGGGATTACCAAGAAACACACTAGACTACTACACACCATCCAGAACTCAGCAGCCAGATTCAGCCTCAACCTCCCACACAGAACTCGCATCACACCATACCTTGGGGAGCTCCACTTTTCCAGATACACAAAGGGGCTCATTTCAAACTCCTCACACATTCAAGGCACTACACAACTTAGGCCCTACCTACCTGAACAGTTGAATCTCCTATCAACCACCCAGACATCTCCACTCCACTGGATTTCTACTCGCACTCATCTCATGGATACACAAAAGTAGATCAGGAGGACGGGAATTCTCTTACACCAACCCTAAAGCATGGAACAGCCTCCCACTCCACATCAGTGCTTCCTCCTCTCTTCATGAATTTCAGGCGCTTGTGTGTCAAGGACAGAACAGTGTTGGTCTGGGGAGGGAATCGCTGGCAACCTTCCTCCTTCCTCCTCCCCCCCTCCCCCCGTGGGCCACCAATCCATGGGCTCCCACCAGGGATGACAATGGAAGCCGCTACCGCCGACAACCCCCTGGCTGGGCACTGTTGGCGCACGCACGGCACACCAACATCATCACAGAAGGCCAGGGAGATGCTAGAAATCAAGAAATCATCGATTGCTTCCAGCGAATAGGAGAAAAAATTAGTTTGGAAACGGCGACGAAAAAGAGGCACGGAGGGGGAAGAGTTTACCTTGCTCGGGTGCCTCTCTGCAGTGCATTCCTGCTGTGCGATCTCAAGTGGGGTCGTGATCTCGCAGCAGGAATGCACCCATTAGATCACATGGGATTTTTAAAAACATTTTCTGTAGGGGAGCGGCCCCTTGGGCAGGGGTTGCTCCCTATTTATTTGGGCACTGTTTTGGCGGATTTCTGCCAGGGGGCAGATCGGCCTTATTTCTAGGCCCATCGGCCCAAAAGTGGGCAGAATGCCACCAGACACCAGGGGTTCAAAGTTATTGATATGTTGGGAAGCAGCCTCTTGAGCAAGAGTCGCTCCCCATTACAACGGCATAGTTTGCCCCACCCCCAGCACCAGGGTTTGATCTGCCTTAGTTTTAGGCCCATCTACCCACCACTAGACACCAGGGATTCAACTTATTTAAATATTGCGGTGCAGCCCCTGGGGCAAGGCTCGCTCCCCATTATGAGGGCAATATTTTGGCCTTTTTCTGCCCAACCTGGGGGCAGATCGGATTTTTAGGCCCATCTACCTCCAAGTGAGTCGGAAAGCCACTAGACACCTGGGATTTTACTTATTTATATGTTTGGGAGCGGCCTTTGGGAAAGGGTCGCTCCCCATTATAGGAGCAATATTTTAGCCATCTTCTGTGCCCCCCAGGGGCAGAATGGCCTTATTTTTAGGTTCATCTGCCCCCAAGAGGGGCAGAAAGCCAGTAGACACCAGGGATGTTCTTTATTTGTATGTCAAGGAGTGGGCCCTTGGGCAAGGGTCACACCCCATTATTGGGGCAATATTGCGACTGGTTTCTGTACATGTTTCATGCACTGGTTTCTGCACATGCAGGCGGCACGGGCGGCTAGGCCCCAGGCTGGCGGCGTGGGTGGCCCGGCCCCAGGTAGGCGGCGCGGGCGGCCCGGCCCCAGGCAGGCGGCGCGGGCGGCCCGGCCCCAGGCAGGCAGCGCGGGTGGCCCGGCCCCAGGCAGGCAGCGCGGGCGGACCCAGGCAGGCGGTGCTGGCGGACCGGACCCAGGCATGCGGCGCGGGCGGACCTGACCCAGCCAGGCGGTGCGTGCAGGCCGGCGCTTGGCAGGCGGCACACATGGACTGGCACTTGGTGCACGTGGACTGGCACTTGGCAGTGCATGTACAGTGGCGCCTGGCAATGTGCGTGAACTGGAGGTGTGTTGGTGTATGGTAGGCAGTATGTGTACTTACTTGCTTGAGGTGTGTGTCAATTGTCTGATGTTTGGGTGCTTGGTGGTGAGATAGGTGTGTTCTTGCTGTTGGCGTATGAGCGTGATGGGCCCTTGAATGGTGCAGTTTGTAAATGTTTTATATTGTGTTGAGCCCACAGCTGGCAGTGTGAATGGTTTTCTGTGTCTGACGCATGAACGGCGTGTGAATGGACTGTAAAGCGGTTGGTGACTTGAAGTGGCTCACAAGCCGCCAGTCAGTGGTTTTTCAATCTAATGTTGAAATTATTAACAATGTCTTTTGCGGACAATATTTTGTAAAGTCATTTGTGAATAAAGATTTTTTTTATGAACCATTTACTGACCCGCGTGCCAAATCTAACCAAAAGGCCTGAGATTGACTAGTAATGGGTGTGCAGGAATGTTTTATTTTTTTTGTTGCTTTCAGTAGTGAACACCTTCTACCCTCACATCTTTTCGAAAACTTGTCACCAAGGGAATAATATGTGGTATGTTTTGTGTGGATCCCACAAGGTTTCTTACCTAGAAGCCTTGTAAATTTGATTCATTGACAAAACCATATTGATTTTTAACATTTTGGTGTGGGAAAGTGGTGGGATCGGTTGACTTGGGGGAATGCGGGGTGGACTGAGTTTTGCGGCTACACGCAGATTCCAGAGGTTTTCACCAGAGAAATGTTGAGAAAATGTTTTTAAGACAAATTTCGAGTTTTGCAAGGGATTCTGGGTAACAGAACCTGGTGAGAGTCTCGCACATCAATCAACCCTGGATTCCCTTAGGTGTATAGTTAAAAAAAGAATGTGCAGGTTTGTTAGGTTTCCCTAGACGCAGGCTGAGCTAGGGACCAAAATTTACAGCAAGGCACATTGCAAAAAAGGGTCAGTTTTCACTGGAAAAATGTGATGTGTCCATGTTGTGTTTTGGGCAATTTCCTGTCGAGGGCACTAGGCCTACCAACACAACTGAGATACCATTTTTTATCACGAGACTTAGGCGAACATTTAAGTGTTATTATCAATTGTATTTCTCTGCATTTGTGCCTTCCAAACGTAAGAGTGAGGAAAAAGGTCATTTTGAAAAATGCCTTCCAAATCAATTGCTAGTATGGATGTCCACAAATTCGGAGATGTGCAAATAAGGATTAGTTACTTACCTGTAATCTATGTTCTCTTCCAGGGGTATCCTCATCAAAATCATAAGCACATGAATATTCCCGCCCATGGGCGGGACCCCGGAAACACATATCATATATGTGAAAACCATATTTGCAGCTCTATATACGTATATATACATACATAAAAACAGACAATGCAGCCTTCCCTAGACATGCTGAACAATGCTTCAAGAGAAGTGTTTGCACATAAATACATTACAATAAAGCAGGGAGAAAGAAAGCCTTTGAAAACTGCTTTATTATACAGCAGAAAAGGTAATCTTGCAAGGAAAGCGAAAACATTGTCAGAACATAGGCTGCATTTCAGAGAAAACAGTGTAGAAAGCTGAAAAGCTAACCCACAAAAACAGTAACAATAAACTGGCACCCTGCCTTTAAGGCAGCCATGATCCCTAGCTCCCATCATGGCTCAGGGGTGACAGGTCAATTGTTCTTCGCGGATAACCGCAGACCATTTTAGAAACAGATGTATGCATCATGTTCACTTGCCCGGGGAGGTGGGTGGACTGCTTATGACTTTGATGAGGATACCCCTGGAAGAGAACTAGGATTACAGGTAAGTAACTAATCCTTCTGTTCCAGGGGATCCTCATCAATAGTCATAAGCACATGAATAGAATAGCAAGCCCATGCCCCCATACTGCGGGCAAGTATACAGATAACTATTCCGACATAGGAAACTACCATTAGGTGAACACAGACTCTGAAAAATCAACACTGGAACAGATTCCTCAAGGAAGCCTGGCCCACTTGGGTATCTGCTCTGGAGTCTGAATCCAGGGAGTAATGCGTGGTAAATGTATGGACTGATTTCCAAGTTGCGGCTTTGCAAATCTCAGCCATCGGTACATTGTGTAGGAATGCTACTGTTGCCGCGCTTCCCCATGTCGAGTGAGCCTTAGGAGAAGCGACGAATATGCTACTTACCAGTATGCATCTGTTCTTGGCAAGTAGGGCTGCTGACATTCATATCTGTGCATAGATCGCCGCCTAGTGTTGGGTCCGGATGATTGCACATTGTTGTCCTGGAAGAGTCTTCGAAGTATCACGAGATAGGTGGCTCCTCCCCTGGACTACAGTGCGCATGGGCATCGACTCCATCCCCAGATTGTTTTTAGCCATTGTGGCCAAGATGGAGTGAAACTCAGTGAATGATGACCATGCTATGAGTATATGTGAATACTGCAGCTGTTACAGGCGCCGGGGAGGAGGGCGGGCGATATGAATATCAGCAGCCCTACATGCCAAGAACAGATGCATACGGGTAAGTAGCATATTCGGTTCGAGGCATGTGGGCTGCTGAATTCATATCTGTGCATAGAATAAATAGCAGTCCCTCCATTAGCGGCGGCCGCCCGTGCCAGCTGCAGCAGTTTGAAAAAGAGTCTTGAGAACAGCCTGCCCTACAGCTGCCTGCTGTTTGGAGTGCACATCAACACAGTAATGCTTAGTAAATGTGTGTGTGGTAGACCATGTGGCTGCTCTACATATGTCTTCCAAAGGAATGTTTCCAAGGAATGCCATAGAGGCCCCCAACTTTCTGGTGGAGTGGGCTCTTGGTGGAATGGTAAGAGTACGCTTAGCCTTCAGATAGCAGATTTGGATACATTTAACGATCCACCTAGCAATACCAGCCTTGGAAATAGGGTTACCTTTGAGGTGTGGTGCAAAGGCGACAAAGAGTTGCTTAGTCTTTCTAAAATCCTTGGTCCTATCAATGTAATACATTCGGGCCCGTTTAACGTCAAGGGTATGGAGCATCCGCTCCGCCAATGATTCAGGATTTTGAAAGAAAACAGGTAATTCGATTGTTTGGTTGATGTGGAACTGAGACACAACCTTGGGAAGAAACTTGGGATTAGTGCGGAGCACCACCCTGTTGGAATGAATTTGGATAAATGGCTCTTGGATTGTGAGGGCTTGTAATTCACTAACCCTCCGTAGCGATGTAATTGCTACGAGGAAAGCCACTTTCCATGTCAAGAACTGAATCTCGCAGGAATGCAGTGGTTCAAAGGGAGGACCCATCAGCCTGGTAAGAACCACATTGAGGTTCCACTCAGGGACTGGTGGAGTCCGTGGTGGAATGACTCGTTTGAGGCCTTCCAAAAAAGCCTTGATGGCAGGCACCTTGAAGAGTGAAAGGTGCTGTCTATTTTGTAGATAAGCGGCCATTGCAGACAGATGAATGCGAATGGAAGTATAGGCCAGATTACACTTGTACAGATGGAAAAGGTAACAGATGATGTTCTGAATAGAAGCATCCAGCGGGTTAATGCTGTGGTTCGCACAATAAATGACAAACCGCTTCCATTTTGCCGCATAGCAGGCTCTAGTAGTGGGCTTCCTCGCCTCCCGAATGATGTCCATGCAGTCGGGAGGTAAGTTTAGGTAGCCAAACTCTAGGACTTCAGGAGCCAGATCGCCAGGTTGAGCTGTTGCGGATCTGGGTGCTGAATGTCGCCATGGCTCTGCGTCAGAAGGCTGGGTGTGAGATGTAGCCTTTGATGCGGTACCACGGACAGTTCTAGAAACGTGGTGTACCATGGTTGGCGAGCCCATGTTGGAGCAACCAGGATGAGAGTCATCGAGTGCTGCCTGAGCTTGCGTGCCACCAGCGGTATCAGAGGTGCTGGGGGAAAAGCGTACGCAAATTTGCCTGACCAGTTCATCCATATCGCATTGCCCTGCGACTGTGGGTGTGGGAACCTGGCGGCGAAGCTTTGGCATTTCGCGTTCTCCTTTGTGGCGAACAGATCTATCTCTGGATGACCCCACCTTTGGAAGTACGGCTGGAGTACTGATGGATGTATCTCCCACTCGTGCATCTGGTGGCTGTGCCTGCTGAGCAGGTCCGCCATCTGATTGTCTTTGCCCGGGAGATGCTCTGCCATGAGGAAGATGTTCCTCTGAATGGCCCACTTCCACATGCTCTGAGCCAGATGAGACAGCTGCGGAGAGTTTGTGCCTCCCTGCTTTTGAATGTAGTACATTGCCGTCATGTTGTCCGTCCGAATCAACACGATCTTGTTGCATAGATGTACTTTGAAAGCCTTTAGTGTCATGAAGATCGCCATCAGTTCTAGAACATTGATGTGCATCTTCCCCTGTTGCTGCGTCCACAGTCCCTGCACAGAGTATTGGAGTACATGCGCTCCCCATCCCTGGAGAGAGGCGTCCGTGGTCAGGATAACCTCTGGCACAGGCTCCTGGAATGGTCGGCCCTTGCAAAGGTTTCGTGGATTCCACCAATGCAGAGAGTTGTATGCCCGACCGCTCACCAACACTAGGTCTTTCAACTGGTTGTGAGCCTGAGTCCATTGACGTGCTAGGCACTCCTGAAGCGGACGCCTATGTAGTCTGGCGTGCGGGACAATGGAGATGCAGGAGGCCATCATGCCTATCAACTGCATGAACACTCTTGCTGGAAGCGAATGTTGAGGTCTGAATTTCTGGATCAGCGATTGAATGCTGCCGACTCTCACTGAATTTGGCTGGGCTGTGGCCGCCAGAGTGTCTATGGTCGCAACCAGATACTACCGTATGTCGGCGGGCTGGAGATGGGATTTTGGGTAATTCAGTGAGAATCCCAGATCGTGCAGGAGGTGAATGGTGTGGGACACGTGGTCGGAGCACTGCTTGGCCGACTTCGCCTGAATGAGCCAGTCGTCCAGATAGGGGTAGACGTGGATGTTTTGACGTCTCAGATGCGCCGCCACCATCGCCAGGCACTTTGTGAATAGCCTGGGTGCCGTGGTGACCCCGAAAGGCAAAACCTTGAATTGGTAGTGCTGGTTTTGGATGGTGAACCTGAGGTATTTTCTGTGTGAAGGGTGTAGCGGAATGTGGAAGTACACATCCTTCAGGTCCAGAGTTGCCAGAAAGTCCCCCTGTTGAAGCAGTGGGAGAACTTGCTGCAGTGTTAGCATGTGAAAATGCTCGGACAGGATGTAAAAGTTGAGGGGCCTGAGATCCAGGATGGGCCTGAGGGATCCGTCCTTCTTTGGAATCAGGTAGTACAGGGAGTAAACTCCCGAGCCTCTTTCCTGCAAGGGCACGAGCTCTATTGCTCCTTTTTGCAGCAGGACTGTGACCTCCTGCTGCAATAAGTGCAAGTGCTCGCCGGACATAGGACGGTGCCTTGGGGGTATGTTGGGTGGAGTGGATGTGAGCTCCAGACAATAACCAAATTGGATAAGTTTTCTGACCCACCTGTCCGTGGTGATGGACTTCCACACTGGCAGGAACTGCTGGAGTCTTCCCCCGACCGGTGTTGTGTGGTCGGGGGCAGTGAGATAGAGTCACTGTTTGTTGGCGGTAGAGGACCTGGAGCTGTTGCCACGTCCTCTGCTCTTGGCGTTGTTGCCGCGGTATCCACCTCGACCCTTGTTGGTATAAGTAGTCTGGGTGTTGCCTTTGTAGAACTGCGCGGACTGCGAAAGTTGACCCCTTGAGGTGCCTCTAATATTGGAGCGACGAAAGGACCCACTCCGAAACTGCTGGGACTGCAAGGCACCCATGGATTTTGCAGTGTCGGTGTCCTTCTTCATCTTCTCAAGGGTGGTATCAACCTCCGGGCCAAACAGGTGATCTGGGTTGACCGTTTGGTTCAAGATGGTGGTTTGAATGTCCAGCTTGAACCCAGATATCCGTAGCCATGCATGTATACGAAGCATAACGCTAGTGTTAATCGCGCGTGCGGCGGTGTCAGCCGCGTCCAGAGCGCACTTTATGGAAGCGTTGGAGATCAGCTTCCCCTCCTGTATTAACATTTCATCCCCTTCCTTATATTGATCGGGTAGGTGTTGCAAAAGGGTCTCTAGGGTATCATAGTGTGCCCTGTCATAACGTGCCAGGAGCGCCTGCGTGTCAGAGATGTGCCATATGTTGGCTGCCTGCGCTGCCACCCTCTTCCCCGAAGCTTCAAAGACTTTTGATTCTTTGTCTGGGGGAGGAGCATCACCCGTAGTCTGCGAGTTGGCCCTCTTCCGGGCATTGGAGACAACCAGGGAGTCCAGAGGCAACTGTCCCTTAATATAGGTTGGATCAGTGGGCGCCGCCTTGTACTTTTTGTCGATCCTCGGGTTGATGACTCTCGCCCTGGTGGGTTCTTTGAAGACCTCAGCAGCGTGCTTTAAAACACCCTTCAGCATTGGCGGAGTTTTTACAGTCTTTTCAGAGACAGAAACGGTGTCAAAGAGGAAGTCGACGTCCACAGGGTCAGCATGCAGCTCGACGTTGTGATTGGCCGCTGGCCGCTCAATGAGGGCATTGAAAGCTGCAGAGTCCTCAGTGGGGGAAGTTTTCGCGGAGAAGAGCTGAGGGTCCTGCCCAGAATGCGGGTCCCCAGGCTCACCACCAGCAGACCAGGGCTCTGCCACATCCTCTGGGTCTGTGTAGACGGGATAGCTGTATTCGTCCTCGTCGTCGCCCTCACCAGCGTCCACATTGGAGTTAGTGGGAGAGAGCTCGTAAGCCTGTGGTGAAATGGGCTCCACCAAGGCTGGAGTACCAGCAGAGTCCATCTTCTGTTTGAGTGGGATCTTGTATGACTCCAATTGGGGCTACGGGGTGATTTTCCTCTTCAGGAGGGAAAGCCTGCCCGTTTCGGCGTCGATGAAATGTTCTTGACACTCTTCCTCTGAAAGTTGTCGAGGCCGTGGTCCGAGGACCACCAACGATGCCTTCGGCGTCGAAGATACCTTCTCGGGCACGCCGGGCCCCGGTTTAGCAGCGAAAGCTTTCGGCGCCGTCTCAGGCGGCAAGGTGAAAAAGATCGGCGTGGGCGTTTTCGCCGGCTTCTCCAGAGGCTTGGCCGGCAGAGGGTCCTTCGGCTCGACTGCTGCGGCGCCGTACCTAATGCGCTGTAGGGACTCCGTAACCTTCTTTGTGAACGCGGCGGATGGACGCGCCGGTTCGACAGTCTTTAGAGATTGGTTTTGGAGTGGAGTCCGACGAGGTTCCTCTCGGAGTCGACACACTCGGCGCAGCTCCCTTGGTCTTGTCGTGTGGAAGCGGGGCAGAGAGGGTCTTCGGGTCGTCTGGCCGCTTCTTTGGGTCGGTAAGAGACCTCTCGGGGTCGTCGACCGTCTTCTTGTGATCGAGTCGACTCTTGCCGGCGTCGACAGTCTTCGGCGCCGATGCGGCCGCGTCCGACCCCTTAACTTTCGGCTTCGACGTAGTAGCCTTCGGGTCGGCCATTTTGACGTGGCTCTTCGGCTCGACGGCCATCTTAGATTTCTTCGGCGCCGAGGCCTCCGAAGTCTTCGATCCGACCAATGCGATGCGCACTTTCGGTTTCGATATCTCTGGCGTCAAGACCGTAGATTTCACTTTCGGTTTCTGTGTCACCGGGAGTGAATCGGTACCAATGTCCGTGGCCGGGCCAGCAGGCGGGGCCGAGGAACCCACAACAAGGTTTCGGGTAAGGCCCGAAGGCAATCCCTCGACCTGGGCCTTATTTATTAGAACGGCCCCGGAGTCAGTTTGAGGAAGCTCTTAGTCCGAACTATCCTCCATGGCCCCAAAGGTCCCGTCGCCGTCCCCTACCTCCTCGTCGTCCTCGACCTCCGACGCAGGGTTAGATTCTGAGATGTCCTGGATATCTTCATCCTCGACCTCCCCAGCATCGAAAATGTCCGTAGGCGCCGGTGCAGATTGCTGGGCCTCCAGGCGCGCAGCTCGACGGAGCTTGAGTGTTTTCTTGGACCGGAACCTTGAACAGGCCATACACTTGGTCTCGTCGTGGTCCGGCGACAGGCACTTGTTGCACACCGGGTGGACATCGATGTGTGGGTACTTCGAGTTACACACCGGACATCGTTTGAATGGACTTCGTTCCATGATGGATGGTCGAAGAGTCTGGAGCGTCGACTAGGCCTTCCGCGCCGAAAGCATGCGTAAGTACAAGCTTGGCTTGGAGCCGAGGAAAGTTGCGAAGCCGAACGCAAGACAATACCGACTCAAGTCCTAAAGACCTTTTGGTTTTAAGTAAAGTTAAGTTAATTTTATCGATTCCAACAAGAGGGAACCAAAGACATCCGAACCCAATGGTGGAAAAAAACAATCTGGGGATGGAGTCGATGCCCATGCGCACTGTAGTCCAGGGGAGGAGCCACCTATCTCGTGATACTTCGAAGACTCTTCCAGGACAACAATGTGCAATCATCCGGACCCAACACTAGGCGGCGATCTATGCACAGATATGAATGTCAGCAGCCCACATGCCTCGAACACAAAGTTTTATTTGCTAACTGGTAAGATAACCTTATGCAAGATACTATGCATCTTGAGATGGTTCGTTTAGAAGCTGGAAAGCCCGTTCCAACAGAGCCATATTTCACAAACAATTGATCAGATTTTCTCATGGATTTTGTGGCTTCCAAATAAAACTGAAGAACCCTCTTGAGGTCCAGCGAATGCAGAGACCTTTCCGCTGGTATCGTCGGATTGGGAAAGAGGGCAGAGATATTGTCTGATTTACATGGAACTCAGACACAACCTTGAGTAGAAAGGAAGGGTGGGTTTGCATAACCACCCTATTATGGTGGAAGACTGTATAGGGCTCGTTGGAAGATAGCACTTTAATTTCACTTACTCTGCGCGCAGAAGTGATTGCCACCAGAAAAACCACCTTCCACAAAAGGTGTTGCAATCTCGCTTTATGGATGGGTTCAAAAGGAGGGCCCATCAACTTGAACAATATGAGGTTCAACTCCAAAGGAGGAGAAGGAGGTCTAACAGGGGGGTAAACTTTCTTCAACCCCTGTAGGAAGTCCTTAACCACCTGTAGCTGAAAAAAGGAAGGTTGGTTAGGAGATTTACAATATGCCGTAATGGCTGCTAAATGTACCCTTATGGAGGAGTATTTCAACCCAGACTTGGCCAAATAGAGCAAGTATGGCAAGATGACCTCTACTTGCCCGTTAACTGGACTCCAACCGTTCCGTACACACCACAAGTAAAACCTCTTCCACTTTAGAGTACGAGGTTCTTGTAGAAGGTCTCTTTGACTCCCGTAAAATGTCCATGCAGTCTGGTGAATTAGATGTCCATACTGCAGGACTTCAGGAGCCATGCTGTCAAGCTGAGCGAGGGAAGGCTGGGGTGAAAGATCTTACCAATTTTGGTAAGAAGGACCAGCTGGAATGGAAGACTCTGATGCAGGCGAATTGACAGCTGCAACTGTGAATACCACTACTGGCGAGGCCAGTCCGGTGCTATTAGGATCATCTTCATTCTGGATCGCAGAGGTTTTGCCATTACCTTCGGAATGAGAGGGAGGGGTGGAAAGGCGTATGCAAACGTCCCTGACCAGTTTATCAAAAGTGCATTCCCCCTTGTTGCTGGTCAGTTAAACCTGGATGCGAAGGAGTGGCATTTTTTGTTTTCTTCATCTGCGAAGAGGTCGATGCAGGGATGACCCCACTGCTGAAAAATGTCTGCCACTATGTCGTCGTTGAGCACACAGTCTTCTTGCTCTTTGAAGTGACGACTGAGGGAGTCTGCTCGAACATTCCACTTCCCTGGCAGGTGGACTGCTGTGATCGATAGGTTCCTGGCCAACAGCCAGTGCCAAATCGCTTGGGCTTCGAGAAACAGAGGACGAGAGCATGTTTCCCCTTGCTTGTATAGCAAGGGGAAATAGCACAGGGTGGTTGTGTATCCGTTTGAACAAATATTGATTCTGAAGGTTGACAAGCCTTGAGAGCCAAGTGAAGTGCCTGCAGTTCCAGCATGTTGATATGATAAATTTGCTCGTTGGGGGTCCATCTGCCCTGTGTCTGCAGATGACCTAGATGTGCTCCCCAACCCTGAAGAGAAGCCTCCGTAATCAGGGGTTGGTTGAATGAATGAATGAATGAAAGTTTATTTATATTGCGCGAACTTAGCCCAAAGGGCATCAAGGTTGGTGAAAAGGAACTCCCACCAGGAGATTCTGTGGTTGCATCCACCAGAGGATGGACTTCTTCGCAATGGGGGATAGCAGAATACGGCTGTTCCATTGACCCGAGGACTGATTCAGTTTGTCTTCTAGGTCTTGTTGAAGTGGTCTCATCCTCAACCTGGCATTGGGTATGAGGAAGATGCAGGAGGCCATAGCGCCCAGCAGAGAAGCCACTTGTATTACTGATGGCTGAGGAGTTTGAAGAATTATGTTGCCTTTGACTCTCATTGATGACAGTCTTTCCGCCGAAGAAAACACTTTTCCTAGGACAGAGTTGATATTGCCCCCCAGAAAATGGAGCGACTGGGTTGGTTGAAGAACCGATTTGTCCAGATTGATATGCAGGCCCAAATGTTGAAGGAGGTTCATACACATGAGGTGTTCCTGCACCATGAGAGGAGAGGATTCCTCTAGTAGCGAGTCGTCTAGGTATGGATAGACGTGTAGGCATTGGCGATGTAAAGCGTCCGCTACAACTGCCATGCATTTCGTGAATACCCGTGGAGCTGACTTTAGACTGAAGGGAAGACTTTGAATTGGTAATGGTAATGGTCTTTTCCTACCATGAAACATAGGAATTTGCGATGGCATGCTGTAATCGGGATGTGGAAGTATGCATCCTGAAGGTCTACTGAACCCATCCAATCGCCTTTCTTCAAGTGCGGAAAAAATTTGATGGAGACAGCATCCAAAATGGTTTTTTTGATGCATTTGTTCAGAATCCGAAGGTCTAAGATGGGCCTGAACTTGTTCGGTTGGTCTTCTTTCTGGACAAGGAAGTATCTCGAATAGATTCCCTTCCCTCTGCGTTGGGGGGACCTCTTCTATTGCTTGTTTTTCGAGAAGGGTCGACGCTTCCTGACGTAGGAGGTCCAGATGATGCTGTCGAGATTTTACAGGAGGAGAATTTCTTGGAGCCGCACAAAAACGTAGCGCGTACCCATGGTCTAGTATACTTCGCACCCATTGATCTTTTGTTATTCTGCGCCACTGTTGAACGTAGTGTGTTATACTTCATCCCAAGGCGCAATGGTAGTAGAGGAAGCATGGACTCATTGCTTTCCTGGGGTCTTTGTTGAGGAGGAGGATTGCTGCTGGTGTCCTCCTCTCCCCCTTGAGGAGCGTCAGCCCTGGTATGGGGATTTCCCCCGCTTGCTTT
Source organism: Lissotriton vulgaris (assembly GCF_964263255.1). Lineage (NCBI taxonomy): Eukaryota > Metazoa > Chordata > Amphibia > Caudata > Salamandridae > Lissotriton > Lissotriton vulgaris. Next base: position 616,868,135 of record NC_141691.1, on the reverse strand, counting down.
GTGATCATTGAGGGGTTTGAACCCTCGGTTGGTTAACTTACGATTATAGGGCCTGTACCGCTTCCTGAACTTTTTCCTTTTCTCTAGGCCCACCGCCTTCAAAGTGTCCAATTCGGCCTTCATTCTCCCCATCTCCTTGTCTGTATGGGCCTCAAACAGAGAAGTACCCGAAAAAGGGAGATTCAATATGCGCTGCTGTGCATCAGGCTTTAATGCAGTGAGGCGTAACCAAGAGGAACGACGTGCACATATGCCATGCGCATATGAATGGGCATCCTGAGATACTCCATCTGCTGCCTTGCTTATCACTTGGTTGGACACGAGGGAGCCTTCTTGAATAATCTTCCTATGGAAGCTTCTCCTTAAAACGATCCAAAGAATCCCACAGGGATCTGTCGTATCTCCATAACAGGGCTGCAGCATTGGAAACCTGTAAAGAGGATGCAGTCGAGCCACAGGCTTTCCTCCCCCAAGAGTCTTGAGCTTTACTCTGCTTATCAGGAGGAGCGGAGGAAGAAGATGCAACTGAGTGCGTTTTCTTAGCTGCTGCAATTATAACAGAATCCGGGGGTGGATCGGATCTCAGAAATAGAGGATCCGATGCAGCCGGCTTGTACTTCTTTATGATACTTGCAGGAACTGCTTTTGTTGAAGCTGGAGCTAGAAATACGTCCATTACTAGTTCAATGACTCCAGAGACCATGGGGAGCAGCGGTCTTGACACAGATCTTTGATGTAGCGTCTCAAAGATAATGGACGTAATCGTTTGAGTAGTGGCCATGGTAATGCCCAACCTCTGTGCCCCTCTGGTAAGCACATCATGGAAAGTGTTCACGTCGTCAATGGGTGACACTCTGCTAGGCGGACTATCTGTGAGGGTGGGAGAGAAATCCCTCTTAGATGAGTGAGTTGAGGATGTCGAACAAGATGGTGTACGCCGCCTTTTGCGATGCCCATATGCTGACCTGCGATCAGGAGATCTGCCCTTGTGCGAGTGTTAGGTGACTTGTCCACTTCTTGCACCAAGCTCTGCAAAGGAGATCTATGCAATGGTCTTGAGTATTTCGCCGCGCTTTGAGTAAGACCTGCAGATGCTGATTTCCAATGATTTAGGGGTTGCAGCCATGTGGGAGAGAGATGAACCGATGGGGGATCTCTGCCTCCTCGGAGAACTCCTTGGTGACAAACCTGCAGGCTCTTGAGAATGAATGGAAGCGCTGCGAGATGATGCAATTGTCTGTGGGGAACTTCTGATGGAATGCGAAGAGGCGCCATGGGTTCTTGAGCATGACCTCCGTCGCGATGAGACGTCGCTGGCGAGTGCCTTGACGTTGATCTGCTCTGCGTCACCATAATGGGAGAGACTTTGGATCCTGAACGCCTCCTCGACGTCGACCGTTCTGTACGTCTCGACGTTGAGTGGAGTAACGCGGAATGCCTGGAGCCTATAGACCTTGCTCTTGAGGGCTAGCATGCCTTTGATCTCCACGATGACGGGTTAAACGGTAAACGGAGAAATCCTCCTAGACGTCAAACGGTTTCTCGACGTCTACTTTCTTGGCTTCGACATCGAATGTGATACTGGAGGGGACCTAGACGCTGATCGTCGTCTCGACACCGACGGAGGTGATGGTACCTGTCTTGACGTCGAATGCCGCCTGGTTGACGTCAACGGAGAGGTATGCTTCGACGCCGGTCGCTGATGAACCTGCGACGGCGGAGCTTGACTAGACGTCGACAGTTGCCTGGTTGGCGGTGACTGAGAACTACGCTTGGACGTCGATCGCCGGTGACCCTGCGACGACGTAGCATGTTACGACGGCGACGACGGAGACCTGTCTCTCGAAGTTGGGCGAGCCCGCCTCAACGGAGATCGAGGCCTCAACGGAGATAGTCGCCTGGTTGACGACTGGAGGGATCGACGTACCTGTGATCCTCGATGGGGACTGGTGTTCTCTGGACGGCGAGCACCTAGTCGATGGTCTTTTTGTCGGCGTTTTCGCCGCTGAAGAAGGGATTCGAGACGCCGAGCCCGACGCCGATGGAGAGCACACTGGGATCTTACTTGTGAATGCTCTCCCCTTCTTCAGCAGTGACCTGCCTCTCGAGGAAGATATTCTCCTCTCAGCCAGCCCATAGAGGCGAATCCTCTTCTCTCTGTCCTTCAAGGATCTTTTGGACAGTAGCTGGCAATGCTGGCAGGTGTGTGGATCATGATCAGAAGGCAGGCATAAAATACAGACAGAATGAGAGTGTTTTTGCCTTCTTTTTGCCACAGGAGGGGCAAGGATCAAAAAGGGAATGCATTTCTGTGTGAAAAACAATGCCCAAACCCTTCAAATACAGCTCAAAAACACTTAAACACTAAAAAGATGTCGAAGGAAAAAGGTTTAACCTCAAATGTGAAAGTATTTTTGGGAACTAGGGGTCATGGCTGCCTTAAAGGCACGGTGCCAGTTTATGGTTACGGTTTATGTGGGTTAGCTTTTCAGCTTTCAACACTGATGTTTTCTCTACAGTGCAGCCTATGTGCGGACAATTTTTTCACATTCATTGCAGGATTACCTTTTCTGCTGTATAACAAAGCAGTTTTCAAAGGCTCTCTTTCTCCCTACTTTATTGGAATGTATTTATGTGCAAAGACTTCTCTTGCAGCATTGTTCAACATGTCTAGGGAAGGCTGCATTGTTAGGTTTTTGTATATCTATATATACAAACACACACATATATATATATATATATAGAGCTGCATATATGGTTTTCACATATATATGTGTTTCCAGGGTCCTGCGAATGGGTGGGAATATTCATGTGCTTACGACTATTGATGAGGATCCCATGGAAGAGAACCAATGCTTCTAACTCCATATCTTGTTTCTGTTTGGGAAATACACAAATTTCCTCGATACCCGTTTTTCACTTTTTATATGTTACCAAATTAATTGCTGTATATCTGGTACACAAATAAAAAGCATTGGATAGTGCAGCTCAGTAATTGGGTCAGGGTACCTCAGGTTCTTGATGAACCCTATATATCCCACCAACCAGTAGGGTTCAGTGGATGCAAAGGCTTATTGCTTTAAAAAATTTGCCATAGCTGTTATCGGTGAAAACGTAGGCCCAAATGGCTACTTTGTTCAACTCATGTTCAAAATTTTTTTTATTTCAACTGTTACTTTCTATAAGAAAAGCTTGAAGGATCTACACAAATGACCCCTTGATGAATTCAGAATTTTATCTAAGTATCACAGATGTATAGCTTTCCGGGACCTACTTTTGGTTTCACACCCAGTTCTACCACTAACTGGAAGGAGGGTAAAGCACAAAAAAATGGGAAACATGGGCTATGTCCCAGTAAAATGCCAAAACTGTGCAGAAAAATGTGGCTTTCTGGCAAAAGTCTGCCAGTTTCTCAAAGCTGTTACTATACACTACAGTGGTCCCTAGGGATTGAGGGATAGTCAAACAAAGATGAATATAGACCCAGTCAGTACTATATTAAGTAAACTTAAGTAAACTTGCCCAGCCGGACAGAGGTTTAATATTTAATCATAAAAGTTATACGAAAAGTACACACACATATACTGAAAGTGGGACACAAGCCTGCATCCTACTACAAAATCAAAAACAACAAACATATAAGGAACAATCATAGGTGGTTCAGGGAAAGCACATGGTTTGTTAATGCAAAAGATACCCAATACAGTAAACAAATCACAAAGGACACCTTTACATGCTGGATTAACAGACATTGTATAAGGTGTTTTATGGTGTCAAAGGTGTTTCGATCCATGTGAACAAATCATCAGGACATTAAATGAGCATGTCTGTATGTTAGTGCCTAAAGTGACCAGGAGGGTGGAATCAGGGTAATATCCTGTATGAGATGCGGGGAGTGAGAGGCTGTCCGAAGGGCAGCAGGACTGATATGCGCGGCACAGTGGGAGCCACCATGGTGTACTCCAGGGGAGCAGTAATCTACAAGGTAAAGGGACATAGCCGATCTTGAGACAGGGTACAGGAGTCGGTATGGCAGCACGGTGGCCGAATGAAGTGGTTCTCGCAGTGGAGAGACCAGATTTCGTCGGTGCGGGATCAATATTCTGGGTCTATATTCATCTTTGTTCGACTATCCCTCAATTCCTAGGGACCACTGTAGGGTATAGTAATTGATTCCCAAGGTCCCTGGCTGACTCCTCTTGGGTTCCCTTGTTATTCATAAATAGTTTCTCAAAGCTGGAGATTTTAGCACTCCAAACCATTCATCGATACTCTTTGCATGGAAAAAAACACTCCTTCTGCAGCACCTTTCCACCATTTTTACAAAAAGAACTAAATGTAGCTGTATTTTAGCTAGTTTCTTGGTCCCCTCCAGGGAAATCCACAAATCCTGGGTACCTTTAGAATCCCCAGGATGTTGGAAAAGAGAATGCAAAATTGGCATGAATACCTTACGTGGACAAAAAGCTATGCAATTCAAAGCATGAACTACCCAAAATAGCCAAATAAAGCTTGGCACAGGGAGTGAGGGGAGGCCAAACAGCGAAGTGGTAAACATAGGCAGGCCTAGGCATACATACCTGCTCAACACCAGCATACCCTAGTGAGTTATGGTTCACCTTACAAATAAACATAACATAAAATAAAATATTTCAAACAATTAGTGAAATTCTTTAAATGGGAATTACTTACATTAGATAAAATACAGTAGCTGAGAAAAACGTGTCCTCCCTCTTCCACTCCAGTCCTCTCCCTTCTTTGACCGATATGCACATAGATATTACAGGATTGCATAATGAAATATGGATGAAGGAAAATGGATCACAAGTTACAGGTACTGCAGAATATCTTGTACTTACCAAAGCATCCCCAGCTCTTTTTCCTTACGAGACAGGATCACAACTAACCTATCACAATGAACTATCCCCACAACATTCTGCTAACATGGCATGTGGAGTCTGCAATTATAGTTAGCAGCCAAATGACAAAAAGAAGCGGTCTGTAAATGTCAGTATGGAGTTAATTATGTTTCGGTAGATCTCCAGAGACGGAGGAGACAAAAACAAGCATGGTTCAATCTAATAGGTCTGACTAAATTTTGAGTACAGAGTAAAACATTTACAAAAGCCTGTTGCAGTATAAAAATAAAACTAAACTGAGCATTGGCAAAGAAAATATTCATAGCGTTTATAATGTTAGTGCCAAGCTATTGGCTTTGTAAAGAACTGTTAAAAAAAAGTTTACGAAAACTCATTTAAAGAACTTGGGGAAAAGCATACATACCTTAAGGTAGCTGCTACTGAACACTGCTTTCAACATGTTCAATATATATAAATGGGATAGTTTGTACAAAAACTTTTCACTCAGGAATAGAAAAGAATAAGGAAAGAATAGGGAAATGTTGCTTTAAAAGAAAATGTTTGAGAAGGCCCAATTCGCCAGTCACAGGACTCTGATATTTGGCCCTCAAAGGTAGCCCAAGGAGCAGATGTCTGGGCCTCGCGGAGAAGAGACATTATCAGCCAAGGACACCTACCTTAAATGCCAGTTGAGTGCGTGGAGCAGCCAGCTTTCCCCCTAACACTAGAACAGCATTTGTGTGGCAAGGCCAGTGCTTTCATGCAATATGTGGAATTCAAGCATTAAAACAAAGAACAATACTTAAAGTGTATTATTTAGTCATACCCTGGAAAAAAAGATATCTTGCTGTGCTAAACAGACAATATGTGAGAGGTTAGAAACAACAGTGCATGGAGCAGGTATTTGAGGTGAAGAGGCAACGCACAAGGGAATAAAGAAAGGACATGCTTTTATAGGGAGCACTGAATGTAAAACAAAACAAGCATTTACAATGCAATGGTCTCGGCAATATTATAGGTAGAGCTATTGGTATTGCTCATTTTTTTAATCTTTTTTGTATCCCTAAATAAATGGCATTGTCATTTCTATTGGCATTAGCTTTTTTTTGCATATGTGATCCCTATTGCATTAGCAGAGAGAGAGTGAGGTATTGAAATAGAGAGAGAGTGAGGTAGTGAGAGAGTGAGGTAGATAGAGTGAGGTAGTGAGATAGAGAGAGTGAGGTAGTGAAAGAGTGAGGTAGTGAGGGAGAGGGATGTTGTGAGGGGGTGAGATATAAGCAGAGTGTGATGTTGTGATGTAGTGACAGAGAGAGGTAGTGAAAGAGTGAAAATGAGTTAGTGAGATAGAAAGAGTGAGGTAGTGAGAGAGAGTGATTGAGGTAGTGAGTTAGAGAGTGAAGTTGTGAGGTTGTGAGCTAGAGAGTGAGGTAGTGAGGTTTTGAGAGAGAAGTTGTGAGATAGTGAGGTAGTGAGATAGATAGAGTGGAGTAGTGAGTTAGAGAGAGTTATGTAGTGAGAGAGAGGTAGATAGAGAGTGAGGTAGATAGAGAGTGAGGTAGTGAGTGAGGTAGTGTGGGAGAGGGATGTTATGAGGTGAGATGGAAACAGTGAGTGAGTTTGTGAGGTTGTGAGGTAGAGAGAGTGAGGTAGTGAAAGAGTGAAAGTGACTTAGTGAGATAGAAAGAGAGAGAGTGAGGTAGTGAGATAGAGAGTGAGTTAGTGAGAGAGTGATGTAGTGAATTTTTGAGGGAGTGAGTCGTGATATAGTGAGGTAGTGAGAGTGAGATAGAAATAGATAGAGTGAGGTAGTGAGATAGAGAGAGAGTAAAGTTATGAGGTAGTGTGTTAGAGAGTGATGTAGTGAGAGAGTGATGTATGTAGAGATAGTGATGTAATGTGGTATTGAAAGAGTTATTTAGTGAGGTAGTGAGATATTCCATTGCAATTAAAAGTATGTGGTTAAGGAGTGATGTAGTTTGCCTGGTTAATCAAAATAAGTTGAAAGCCCTGAGAGCAATGCATGTTTGCATGCTTGGAGGCATAAGAGAGGGCCTGCGGAGCATAAAATAAACATCTAGAACACAGATTGTATTCACTATTCAAACAAAGGGAAGGAAGCCCAGTGGATAAGCAATGTCGCTCAGCACTACAGGGAATCAGATACAGTTTTCATTTGAATTAAATTAAGAACTCTTTCGGATAACCTAGACTTAAATTAGAAACAAATCATTTTTGATGCACCACATTTTTCAATTATGTTATTGACATCGGAATCCTCCACTCCTGTCAGGAACGGATTACTGAGACGTATGCGATGGGATAACAGAGAGAGAATTCGGTCGCAACTTATCTACTTATAAGCAACGCATTTGCTCGATTACGTACCCTCACGTGGGAAATTCTTACTCATATAGGTTCAAGTGTTCACACATGTTGAGATCAGAAAGGGCAGTATGTGCTGCAAAGTTATTCCGGCTATGAACCAAAAAAATATGTGTCACATTGCACCTTGGGGTGAATGATGGAGGTGTAGGAGGCTCGCGAAAAACACGAGTTTTTCTACTTATCTTCATGTTCATTGGAAAACTGCCAGACCTCTGAGATGCAACTGTGAGGAGTTGTTCGAACCCAGCTGTCATTGGGACATGTAGGGTATATATCTGTTCTGTTTTTCAAAGAAGCGCACTGTAAACGTGTTAAAATTAAAACGTTCAGTTAAGCTCAATGGCATTTCTGCTTTTCAAGTTTTATGTCGCAATCGCAGGCGAGGGCACAGTTACTTCACAAACACCCTTTTCTCTTAATGAGTGAGCTTGAAAAAAGAAGTGAAAATCAATGATCCAAAAAAGTCGAGTTGAAGCGTGACCTTAACTTGGGGACCTAGCGCCATCACATTTAGACAGGGAGTGCATGGGGTAAGCCTCGGGTACTCATAACCACACGTAGTTTATGACCACTCATGAAGAAGAAAAACAAATACGATTTATTTCAACAACTTCGGGCAAGGGCAGTCCGTTGCAAATCATAGGTTATGGTAAATTAACAGTTTCTGCTATGTTGCATCTTAAAACAAGGGGTTTAATACTTTGTTACTGGTAGCGAAAATCAGTGCTGTGTGTCCAAAAAGAAGGCATGGAAGGACCTACATCCACAAAAGTTAGCAATCCTGCCAGTGTAAATCGCACCACTTGGACCATTTCCACAGGGCACTGATCCAGATGTATCCATCAGCGTGCAGTTGTAAACCCCCATCTCCCCCATTTTGCTAACAGAAAGAGTTTGCAATTATGTACGGATACACAATATCCCTGCTGATTAGCAGCAGAGTCATGTGTGCATTACATATATCTAAATTGCAGCGTTTGGATAATCAAAGTTGAAAATCTCCCAGCGACCAAAGGAGACGCACTCCCATCCCTATGCTTGTTACTGCCATTGCTGTATGCGCAGTCTGCTACACTGAACAGAGCTTCTGCAAAAAACGGACGCCCTAAAAAGGTGCGATAAGGGAGAGGCGATGTTGCGCGTACACTGGACACAGGTTCGGTGCTCATGCAAAAGTACAGAATGAGAAGGGCCAGCAGTATTATTTAAATAATGCTTTTCATAGACAGCATTTACAAACATCCAATACTTTTGGTGAAACGACAGTGATGTGCATGTACTAGGCGCAGCTTAGGGTGCAAAACAAATCCAAAATTGCAACCAAAACATCATTCGACTAGTCAATGGAAATTTGCACACATAAATGATAAAATTACTGAGAGCCAGGGACGTTGATTCACTGGACAGAACATCACAGAAGGGGGATTCCCCAGCTTTTCATATTAGCTGCAGGATAACTCTAGCTTTCTTACCGACGCCCACCCCTTGCTTACCTGCTCTTCTGCATCCTGCTCCCTGCTGATCCGCTGTCTCACCTCGGTCATTTTGGACCCTCAGTGCACAGAAAGGAAAATACAGAGATTTGCACTTCGTGCACCAAACCTGCTCCTTCAGCAGTAAGCACCCAATGCTCGGTTTCTACTCTGCGGCTGCGCGAAACAACATTGTGATGTCATTTAAATTTCCTAAGGGGGTAGGGTGGTGGGAGGGGGGGAGGAGAGATAGACACTGCAGGATAACTCTAGCTTTCTTACCGACGCCCACCCCTTGCTTACCTGCTCTTCTGCATCCTGCTCCCTGCTGATCCGCTGTCTCACCTCGGTCATTTTGGACCCTCAGTGCACAGAAAGGAAAATACAGAGATTTGCACTTCGTGCACCAACCCTGCTCCTTCAGCAGTAAGCATCCAATGCTCGGTTTCTACTTTGCGGCTGCGCGAAACAACATTGTGATGTAATTCAAATTTCCTAAGGAGGTAGGGTGGCGGTGGGGGGGGGGGGGGTTGGGGGGGGGGGGGGTGAGAGATAGACACTGAAGACAGACTGAAAGCTTTGCCGAACCGGCCATCTTCACAAGGACGAAGGCGGCGTAGCTCATCACATTGACGGTTTATTATCGTTTCTGCAACGCAGCTGGCACGGCTATATAAAATCATCAAGACCTATTTGCGATATTTTTTAGGTGCGGCGTAGCTCATCACATTGACGGTTTATTATCGTTTCTGCAACGCAGCTGGCACGGCTATATAAAAACATCAAGAACTATTTGCGATATTTTTTTAATGTTTGTCTTCGATTAGAGTGGAATGCTAAAGACAACCTCCGCTACGGTAGTTACATTTCTGAAGTCCAGATGCGCACCACTAGCCCGAACAAAGTGCTCCGTCTTTTTTTCTGATTTGGGGACGTGTTCGGTGGGCGTGGCTAAAAAGTGGAAAGAAGAACACCGAACACACCTCCAAATCCGAAAAGGACGGAGCCTATTTGGAGTGACGGCTCTCTCCTCCAATGGCTGGCCTCCATTTAGGAAGCCAGCCAATGGGAGAGAGCCAAAATTAGAGGCGGGATGAAGAGCCCCTCTAAGAGACATAAGATCTCGCTACTTCCGGTTCTGACGAACCGGATAGTACCGAGACCTAAAAAAAAAGTTTCCTGAATGTGAGCAGTGGAAGGATCTCTCGGAGGTGCTTTCCTTAACGCATAATAGCGTTATCTTCAGACTCCTTGAGCGTCCCCACTACCCCGGCAGTGATTCTCTGCGTGAGCACCTCTTGGACTCCAAATCCTATCTTGATTGGATTCAGAATCTTCCCAGCAATGAATAACATTGGGATTCCTCGCTTACCATGTTGCCTTTTCTTCAGATTCTATTACATCATTTCGATTGGTACTAGAACTCTCAAAGTCCTGGCACTCTGCAGAATCTCAGGCATCTATTTATAAGCGTCCTGATGATGATCCAACTAGTCATAAAGGATCAAAATGTCGACACTGCATACAGGCCCTACTCTGTATTTAAAACATCAGAAATTGCTAGGGCTGTATTGCTGTTCTTTGGAATATGAAATAAAAGGTTACACTTTTAAGTCACATGTATCACTTTTGTTTGCCTGAAAACACAGTCACGTCTGCCTCACTACCTTCTGTTATGGATGTTAATGGAAAAATTATTCAACATTTTGGATATTATTATATTATATTTAGAGGTTTCAAACTTATGATTGTTATTACAGTGTCATCTTTTATAACGTACAGACCACGGTTTCCTTAGAATGGTAAAGCAACTAGGCTTCGGAGCGGAACACATGAGGAAGGACAGCCAGCCCATAAGAAGCAATTAAATGACAGTGACAAGGAAGTCAAAGGTAAGCAATGGACTGGCACTGTAAGTATTTAACATAGTCCAGGAGCAGTCTTAAGTCAGCAGACCGCTTAAAGCTATCTTCAGGCGAGACATATTGAGTGCTTTCTGTATTTATCTAATAATGAGTTTAATGTGTGATGATTCATATTACAATTTAGGTGGTAAAATAGTTATTCGTGGCTTGTAATGCAAGCACCAATAGACAACAGACTTGTCATCTCACAGGGTCACACAATTTCGGCTTTATTCACATGACCAATGAAGAGAAGGTATCAATTGATGGCAGGGTAGGAGAGCTGGAAACCACTGCACTGAGTGGGTTACCAGCCTGTATTTGTAGTCTCTATGCAGATGCCAATTAAGGGGAGTGAAATCATCATAGGACCCTAACAATCGCTTCTGCAAGCTTTTTTTTTTTTTTAAATAGGGAAGGATAGTGGGAGTAGGATGCAGAAGTGCTTCTCAGGCAGTTATCGGTATGAAGCCATGCCCTCTCCTGACATGGTGCATATCTGCAACAAGAGGCAAGAGGAATAATCTTCTGGGTGAAGCCAAAAGCTACTATGTATATTTTATAGAATTGGTAACAAAAGGTTAAAATAAAGCTGCGCAGTCATGCAAGACCTAGAAAGCAAAAGACAAACTACAAAAATAAATGTACGGGAAACGGAATGCCAACCTCCCTATCTTAAATATCTACATTTTTTGTGCAGTCAGACGTGGGGCAGGAACTATTGTTGGTAATGATGACTGATCACCAAATTGGTACCTTCTTTTATATATAAAGAGGCCAATTCACAGGATGGTAATGTGGGAGAGTAGTGAGGAATCGGTGATTAGCCAGAATGCGCATTACCAACAGTAAGAAACTTTGTCTTCTGATGGATTCTTTTTTTATTTTTTATGTATTTCAAGTGAATTTTATTGAGAAAGTTTTTTTTTTTTTTTAAACAGATATTATTGACTGAAGGCACAGGAAAACATATGCACTGCTCTGTAAGCCAGTAGCCAATGCCAGAATCATAGTAGCATTGTCTACTTCAGTAGTTTACATACGTGAATAATTAAACTGTAAAGGAACAACTTTACCCCCCCCCCCCCCAAACAAGTGCTGCAGCTTGCTCAACCCACACAGAGTGTAAAACACAGATAGTATCAGCCATGTACATTAAACACAGTCCAACCATCCTACCCGACAGTTCAAATGGAGAGCAGTGAGGCAGCGTCTTCCGGTGGTGGGTCCAGCTCCAGGCCCCGATAGTCCGCCTGCCGTTTCCAAATCTTAAAATGCTTCCGAGGGCAACCCCTGGCCATAAAAATGGGCAACTCAAGCCCCATGCAGAAGTCTAGTCCATTTTTCCAGGCCGCCAACGGCGGAGCCTTCAATGCCTTCCATGCTTGTGCAATGTCTCGTTTCACCAGCATCAGCCCCAGCAATAATAAGTGGCGTTTGTACCTGTTGCCCCCTATTCCAGCCAGAACATGGAGCAATGCCAATCAAGGGTCCCTCTGAAGTTCCCAAGCCAGGACCTCCCCCAAACAGCGGAAGACCCCATTCCAGAATCGCTGCAGCGCCCCACAGTCCCAAACCGTGTGAAGTAATGTGCCCTCTGCGCTTCCACATCGTAGACAGTCTGGAGACGCTACCATGCCCGCCCTCCATAAGCAGTGCCTAGTGTAGTACGTGCGGTGGAGGTACCGAAACTGAATAAGGTGCAGGCGCACGGTGATAGCCGCCCCCCTGGGACTCTCTAGGGCCTCCACTCAGTCTTCCTCGTCTAAGTCCCCAACATCCCGCTCCCATGCGGTTTTAAACCGCTGCAGGTCAGAGGAGCAGTGCCGTACAATAGTTTGATAGATGCGGGACACCTTATCTGGCAATTCCCCCATGAATAGTTTGGATTCCAACGGACTGAAGTCAGGCATGTGGTCCACCCCAGCTATATAGGGCAGTAACGCGTGACGAAACTTGAGGTATTTATAAAACTGGGTACGGGGCATCGCAAATTCTTGCCGCAGGGTGTCAAACGACTTGAGGACGCTGTCGGACATAACATCCCCCAGAGTCGAGATGCCAATCGCATCCCAGCCTACAAATCCCATCAGAGCATCCATCTGGGGGCAACCTACCATTACGCCACAGCGGGGTTTCCAGAGTCAGCACGCCCCACCAGCCCATGCGGCGTAGGGCCTGCCTCCAGACCAGAAATACTACCTGTGTGACCGACGGAAGGGATTTCCGGAGCTGCACTGAGTATAGAAGCGTGTGAAGGGACGCAGTCCCCATCAACACCACGCTCTAAAAAAAAAAATAGTTTTTTATACAAGGTACAGTATACAGGTCAGTAACTGCAGATTCCACACCTTAGAATAAATACCAAAACAGTATCCCCAGGGTGGTGGGTCTGTGGAATGGGCTCTGGTCAAAAGACCTGCAGAACTGAGCAGGCCAATTGCCTTCGCATTGAACTGGGTTATCAAGGCAGTAGTGCTTAATATATGTATGCACAAATGCCCACATTGCAGTCTGACCACGATCAAGGACCTATACACGCCGTCCCTCCTCAGACCTTCCAGGGGCTGCTTATTGGCCATTGTGTAGCAGATCTTAATGCAGATGACTATCCACCACAACAGAGTCCTCTTCTGTACAGGCTTCTACTGCTTTGCTTTGGAGAAACCAACAAAAAGTTTAAAAGTTTATCATCCTCCCAATGGTCCATGGTAAGATATATGTAAAACATGAAAGTCTTTTTGGGGTCCAACAGATGGAGCCACTCATCCTCTTTAGAGAGCCAGGGGGAGCAAAGAACGCTAATATTGTGAAGGGCTGTTCTATGTGGAAAGGATTCATGACTTTTGGTAAGATAGTTGCCCAAGGCGTCAGCACCAATTTATCCAGGAAATATATGGTGCAGGAGGGCTGCAAAGACAATGCAAAGATACACTACTGGGCGACATTTTTGTTTTAGCTCTGCAATCTTGGTCAGCATAAACAAATTTGGAAGTCAAGACAAGGACGTCGGGCCTTCACCGTCAAAGCTGCCAAGCTGCAGAATGAGCTATCACCCCTACTTAGAGCCTCAATGGAACTGTTGCAATTCAGAAAGGCCTTGAAGATGGCTAGTACCAAAGTAACCAGACCCAGTTTGGTGCATGTGCATATTACTGGCAGTATATTACCTATATGTAGGCTTAGGGCAAGGATACCAGTTTGGTGGCAGTCGCGCTCTACAAATGCAATACATAATAATAATTAAAAAAATAATGTCTGCAGTCCACTCATGTGACGAGCTGACAATCTTAATGAGGACAAAGGTCTCATTGTGGTCTCACAAAGGATTTTGCAGGAAACATGCATCAAAGTATAGTACATCTCATCGTAAGAGGCGATTTAAACAAATATGACTGGAAACATAGAAAGAGAGAAAGGCCCAACAAATAACATTTGGCATCTTTGCTTGTAAGCGGTCAGTATTCTGGGCACCACACCAGGTTATGAGGTTCTTTCAGTGCAGATCGTAGATGGACTTTGTGGAGGGCTATCTGGCGGCGAGAATGACAACGAATTCCTCAGGAATCAGTAAGAAGGCAGATAATTCCCCTCACTCAATTGCCATTCATGGAGGAGTTAACTGTGCAGGTTTGACTGAAGGACTTTACCCTGCTGCTAGGACAAGGCTTTCCCCCCGAAGTGGGGTAGCCTCCTTGGAGAACAAGTACCACACTGTCCCGGCCAATCTGTGGGCATGAGGATGACTTGGGCTTGGTCGTTCTTGATCTTCTTCAGAATTCAGGGCAAGAGAGATAGAGGCAGGAAAAGTATACAGGAGTACCTGGTTCTATTCCAACCGGAATGAGCCTTCTAATGAGTGTTTATTGTGGAAAACCCCAAGACGCACAATTGTTGACACTGCACAGTCAATGGTGGAAAAAAGATCTAGCAAGGGCGTGCTCAGGTTGTCTGCTCTAGTATTCAGGGGCCCTGCCAGGTGGGTAGTGACCAGAAAGATGCCCTGACGCTCTAACAAGCACCTGGGGGACAAATGAACACCATCCACTCCGGATCACCAACCGACCCCTGCCCCCACCAAGTCTTCAACAAGGCAGACTCCATCATCGCACCCCAACTACGGGACATCATCAACATCTCCTTCAACACCGCCATCTTCCCGGAGAGCTGGAAGAACGCAGAGCTCAGCGCCCTCCTGAAGAAACCAACAGCGGACCCCACCAACCTCAATAACTTCCGCCCCATCTCGCTCCTCCCTTTTCCTGCCAAAGTCATCGAGAAGACAGTCAACAGACAGCTTGCCGCCTTCCTCGAGACAAACAGATCCCTCGACCCTTCGCAGTACGCCTTCCGAGCCAACCACAGCACCGAGACCGCCCTCATCGCAGCCACCGACGACATCAGATCCCTGCTCGACAACGGGGAAACTGCGGCCCTCATGCTCCTGGACCTATATGCTGCGTTCGACACTGTCTGCCACCGCACCCTAGTACAGCGCCTCAACAACATCGGAATCCAAGGGAAGGCTCTGGAGTGGATCATCTCGTTCCTCGCCGGAAGAACCCAGAGAGTCCGCCTCCCCCCATTCAGATCCAAGGCCACCGAAGTCATCTGCGGCGTACCACAAGGATCCTCACTCAGCCCCACCCTCTTCAACGTCTACATGATCCCCCTCGCAGCCATCGCACGCCAACACAACCTCAACATCATCTCCTACGCCGATGACACCCAGCTGATCCTATCCCTCACCAATGACCCCGCCACCACCAGAGATAGCCTACACAAAGGGATGAAAGACGTCGCCGAATGGATGAAGAACAGCCGGCTGAAACTGAACTCAGACAAGACGGAAGTCCTCATCCTGGGATCATCGCTCTCTGCCTGGGACGACTCCTGGTGGCCCCCTGCCCTGGGCACCACCCCCAAGTCAACGGACCACGCACGAAACCTGGGCTTCATCCTGGACTCCTCAATCTCGCCGTAACGTCATCGTGCTTCAACACTCTGCTCATGCTCCGTAAGATCTTCCGATGGATCCCCACCGAAACCAGGAAGACAGTCACCCAGGCACTCGTCACCAGCCGTCTGGACTACGGGAACACCCTCTACGCGGGAACCACTGCCAAACTACAGAAAAGACTCCAGCGCATACAGAATACCTCCGCACGACTCATCCTGGGCATCCCTCGCCACAGCCACATCTCGACCCACCTGAGAGATCTGCATTGGCTCCCCGTCAACAAGAGGATCACGATCAGACTCCTCACCAACGCACACAAGGCTCTCCACGACATGGGCCCGAAGTACCTCAAATGCCGCCTCACTTTCTACACACACACACCCACCCGCCAGCTACGATCGGCCAGCCTCGCCCTCGCCACCGTACCACGCATTCGCAGAGCCACCGCTGGAGGAAGATCCTTCTCCTACCTAGCCGCCAAAACATGGAACTCCCTCCCCATCCACTTATGGCTGACCCAGGACCACCTCCCCTTCAGAACACAACTCAAGACCTGGCTTTTCGAGCAGTAACGGACCCCTCCCCCCAGCGCCTTGAGACCCCATGGGGTGAGTAGCGCGCTATACAAATTGCTGATTGAAAGCCTCCATGCACAGGGTCCCATACTGCCCTTGATGGTGGTGGTGTTGAATGTGAGAACTTGCACCATCCAGGACAGGCTGGCTGCACAACACACTACTGTCGATGAGTAACTACTGCAAATCTGGAAAGGTCTTCTTCATGACCGAGATGGTAACGAAAAGGCGGCTCAGCTGATGTGCCCACACTGACTTCATGTTCCACTACAGGGCTCACATGTGCCACCTGACATAGTTAACAAGAAGGATGCACAGGGCCAAGAGACCAAGAAGTCTTGGAGCCACACTCACCAGGATCTAGCCTGAAACATCGGGATCATGGTTTGAATATCCTGGACTCCCTGCATTGCAAGAAAAGCCCGGACCAGCACCATTTCCAGGATCGCCCCAATGAATGGAAGCCTCTGAAGGAATTAGGTGGAACTTTGGCTCGTTTATGGTGAAAACCATAAACACCAACAATGTGAAAAGTTTCACCGTGTGTGGAGGTGGAACACAGCTGATTTCAGTGAGCCTGTCAGAGCAACCCATCATTGAATAAAGGAACACCCTATCTCCGAAGATCGGTAGCTACCACTGCCACCACTTTGTGAACACTCAAGGGGTGGTTAGGAGGTCTAAAGGGAGCACAGGAAGATGAAAATGCTACTGGCCCTCTTTGAACCATTGGTAACAACTGAGTCACTGCAGGAGGGGCATATGAAAATAGACCTCTTGAAAGTCCAAGGACACCATGCTGTCTCCCAGGTCCAGAGCTGATGTAGGATCTCAGTCAATTTGAGCATTTTGAATTAGTCCTTTGGCAAGAAGGTGTTCTGGGGTGGAGGGTCAAGATAGGCATGAGGAACCAGTCTTTTTTTCTGGATAAGAAAATAGCAAGATTAACAACCCTAGTCCTTTTCAGAGTCCAAGCCCCACACTATGGTGCTCTTGGCGAGCAACGAGCCTATCTTCTGTAGTAGAATGGACAGTTGCTCTGCTGAAATTCGTTCTGGTGTTGAAGGAACACAGGGAGGGAAGAAAAGAAGCAGTAAGACCACGAGCCTTTTTGAACAATTTGCAAGACCCATCTGTTGGATGTGATAGATTGTCAACCTAGGAGGAAGTGCTAAATGGTGCCCCTCACTAGCTGAGCATGTGCCGCTGAGGGCAACCTAAATCTATTTGTTAGCCATTATAGCAGGAAAAGGGAACCTGGAAGACTGGTACCCAAGTTGCTGGATCGGTTGCCCAATATAACATGGGTATGCGTTACATCACTGGATGAGAAGGCGGTGTCTACAATCACCCCTAAATGCCCAGAATTGATGCTGAAGTAGTTTTTCAAGTGTTAACAGCCACAAAGCATGTGCTGTAAGCTATCCTATCCTAAAAGCTTTACAAAGTAGAGTCTACCTTCTCTCCAAAGAGGAGAGACTCATCACATGTCCATTAGCAAAGCCTTTAAATCACTGGAGAGCCTGATGGATGTCATCCAGGCATGTTAACGAAGGACAACACTCACACTGACCACACTATCAATGAAGTCTGTGATATGTATTTTCTGAGTTAGAAAAGCCTTAAGATCCTTTGAGATTGCCATCAAGCTCCTGCTGGCCATATCTCAAAAGGAATTTGGATTGGCCCAGACATTTAGACTGTGTTTAAAGATCGCAGTGTCAAGCTGAGAATTGAAAAGCTATGTGTAAGTTGTCAATCATTGGGATTCTCTCTCCGGACGACAGGTTGGAAATCAGTTAGGGTTCACCTTACTTGTCAGGGCCTATACGATAAGCTCTCAGGAGTGCAGTGCTTGCTGAGAAAATCCGGGGCACCAGGGACCATCTAGCACTTTCAGCCATCTACCTGTTTAAAGGTGGGCAAGGACATGGTTTCAACAAGGTAACATCTATGAAGGCATCTTTAAATAGGAGCAAGGGCTCACATGTTCCCTATCCAGGCTTTATGATTTCTGTCAAAACATTTGCCTTACCCTCCATGGATGGCAGCTGTAATTCTATTTTTTTCAGCTGCCCTCTGAGCCACCACTACAAACCAAGCACTTTAGTGACCCATGTGGAGCTTCGAGCTCTGTCTAAGGAAGAGTATCAAGGTGTTTTGAAAATCAAGGTATATGGCATCACAGGTGTAGCAAGGAGGAAGCAGGAAATCCATCATCCCCATCATATTCATCAATATCCTGAAGTGTACTCTGCTCTGACACAAAAAAGTTGACGGGAGGATGCTTACAATAAGTCTGCCCAGTGGCAATTGCTCGGGGTTCCGAGAGGACCTGGCTTTTCAAGTTCAGTTGTACTGCTCCTTTTGAAGTAGGGTAAAGGCTGACTTGCATATGGCTGGGTATAATCGAAGGTGACATGGTGGGCAAAAGAGCAATGGGCTGGAATGCTAGCCAGAGCAAAAAAGCGTAAAAAGACAGGAGTCTCTGTGAACGCATTAGAGGTGTAGAGCTGAAGTCATAGCATGAACGTAAACAGATTGCACTTCTGTAATCAGTGCCACATAGGAAAAGCTTGAGTCGATATCCGTTTGGGATTAGACTTGGGTGCCAGCAGCAGCCAATCCACCGGAATTTGAGGAGCAGAATGGATCTCAGAGCAGGGTGCGGGTGGGTCGCTCTACCAGTGTAATTACGGGCCCAGTTACAGGTCCAGAAGAAGTAGACTCCACCAGGGAAGTACGAATACACCCACCAAAGGTGCAAAGAAAACTAGCAGCATGGCTTGCTTGAATGCCTCAGATCTGCTCCAGGGTGTATGACAACCCAGGAAACTCCAGGTGCATTGGGATAAAAACAAGGCTCAGCTTCGTAGCTGGTGACCTAAATGCTGTAAACCGACATCTTGACGCTCAGACACTTTTTCTTTTGAGTCCGTGGCAGGATTCAATAGAGTCCCAGCTTGCGTTTTAATGTGTGTAGGTTGACGTGGACACAGACTTTACGGGATGACTTACTATTTGAGGTGTAAAAGGAAAATCCAGGCTCAATATGTAGGTCAGTTCAGAATGCATTTCATGCCCAAATATTTTGCATTACATAATATTAAACCCCGAGCTGTGCGACTTGGAGAATAGGCTTCAACCATTTCAGCTTTACACTGGATTAAAATGACAAGCAAAAATCGTTGCCAAACCCAACAAGTCTGGCAAGGGCTGTTTGCCTTTTGGGCTTGTCAATGCTGGTTTTTCTATGATTTTTGCAAAGCTTTATAGTTGGGGAAGCTACCAGGCCCTCATCAATCCAACAAAATTGTCAAAAAGAAAAAATGCATTTTAGTCTCAAAAAGCACCCATTTACATAGTAGTGGGAAAAGCTTAGCGACAGGGATTAGAGCAGGTTGTATGCAAAAGTTAAGACTACTTCTTGTGTTAATCAACACACAACTTCACTTCCCTGTTACGCCTTTGGGTGTGGGACGGTACACTGTCACACTACTGCCACCTAGCTGCGCATGGGAGCATTGCTACAAAACGACACCTGGTGGCCCGCCTCATTGGAATCTACTCCGACAGACCACACCCAGAACCCTGGCATCACCCTGAACAGCAAACACACCATGAAACAACAGAGCAACACAGACGCCTTTGTCAGCTTCCATACATTCTGCGTGCTCCAATGGCTCCACATGAGCACTAGGAAAACTGTCACTCAAGCCCTAGTCATCAGTAGGCTGGATTACAACACACTGTAGGCAGGTACCAACACCCAACTCACGAGGAGTCTCCAGACAGTACAGAATTCCACGGCCAGACTCATCCTCAACTTGCGCACACAGACCCACATAAACCCCCCCCACCTCAAACCTTCACGGGCTCCCCGTCCAGAAAAGATGCCAATTCAAACAGGTGACACACGCCTACAAAGCCCTCCACGAGCAAGGACTGGCATACAAAAAACCATCTCCTGAACGTCCACAAACACCCCAGTGATCTTCGCTTCGCACAGACACCGCCCATCCATCAACGCCTCAGTGGAGGCCATTCCAGCTCTTACCTTGCTGCCGAGACCTGGAAAAGCCTTCCCCTACCCCTCAGGACATCAATTTCTCTGGTGGAATTCAGGAAGACTCAAGACATGGTATTTCGACTGAGACCAGTAACCTAGCACTTGGATATCCTCATGGGTAAATAGCAGCGCTGTACAAATATGAACTGACTGCTTGATGCTTCAATTCTGGGAAAAAGTCTGCGGCAAATCTACCCACATAGCCACACTTCCACTCCATTGGAATATTAAATCTAATAATTCCAATGTCCATCTACGAAACAGCTCCACGAGGAAACATGGGAAAAGTATCTGACCTGGGAACCACGTCTCAAGGTTAAGCAACTTGTAGTGCTCAACCAGGCACGAGGGAAGGCCTGGGTCCTGGTTGGACAAGTTTGGTGCAACTAATCTATTGGCTGTAGTAACGATACAATTATACACTTCGAAAGTGTCTCTTCCCAGGGTTCAGGTATTTGGGGAATTTCTTTTTTATTAATGTATTTGTCGCTTACAGATGGTTAGAGGCTGTAGTTTAGCAAGTAGAGAAGGCAAACTCAGTAGTAATAACCAGACCTTCCGTTTTCCCACCCAAAACACTAAAAATGCTATTTAAACCAAAAAGTCATCCATCACAACTTGGGGACGGTGTTACTTAATATTAAATTAAGGCCAGTTTCATCAAAGCCAACAAATAAACAAATGAGGAAAGACGCTAGCCTTAAACATACCATTTCAAGTATGGAGAGGGACGAGTAGGTTATGTCAGGCAGAAGTGTGGGACGGCTGGGAGAATAAGACTATTCTACAAACCTTAATCCAGTCCTTTAGGCATACAGCAACAGAAGGCTAGTTACAGGTTGAGGAAAAGATGTACCAATTCCAACAGCTCCCCTAATTTGTTCGGATTAAAGTGAATCAGACTCTCTCCTTTGAGTTCTACACATTCCTCTAGCTCGGTCTCTCATGCACCTATCACTGCAGTCGGTGAGTGAGTTATGGTCTAACTGGCTGTTTCACGAGTTATGGACTGTGCTCTCAACCCATCAGAGGCTCCAAACACCCACTACTCGCAGGCTTCGGCGAAGTGCAGCAGGGCTGGCTGAAGGATTGGCCTCTAGCCAGCCATTCACCCCATCCCCTCCTCCGCACAGTCTTTGGACGTCCGCTGTAAGGTTAAGAGCAGAGCCTAATCGCTGGCCAGCCCCTATACCAGACTCTCCATGGACGGCCAACCCTTGCTGCGGAAGGCCTTTGGTCATGCACTGCAGTGGGCTGGACTGTGGCCACTCTATCCTGCACTGTACTACGTGTGGCCAACCACAGCATTTGTGCTCTAAATACTTTTTTTCCTAAGCTGTTACTGGATTTGCACACCCTATACTGAGAATGTGGATCCTGAGGCCAAGTAGGGTCAGAGGAACCAAAGGAAAGTCCACGATCAGTAAACGCTGTGATAATAAAAAAAAGCCTTTTAATTTAATATGGGGTTCTCCCACATGGCCCTGGGAGTAAAAACAGGTTCACCTAGCCAGCTTATTAATTTTTTTCTTTTTAATTTAGCCCCGCACATAGCTCTGAGCACTGTGTTGCCCAATGGCAGCGATAACAGAAATTATTCTGTGACAGCCAGCCAGTCTATCACAAAGCAGCTGATTCGTGAATCTGTAGCTGGCATCAGCCCATCCTATACCATTGGACCTGTAGCAGGAGAGACTGCATTACCCCCACTCTGGCCACAACCATTTTGCTACCATTAAACCCAGGAAGTAAGTCAGATTGCCCCTAGGTCGACGTCATTGGGAATAGCTAAATATGCTATTTGAGGTGTAAAAGGAAAATCCAGACCCAAATGTTGGTCAGTTCAGAGTGTATTTCATGCCAAAAATATCTCCTTGCATAACATTGAACCCAGTGCTGTGTTAAGTATGTCAAAGTCTTGGAGAGTAGGCTTCAACCATTTCAGCTTTACAGTGAGGAAAAAATGTCAAGGAGCAATCCCTGGCAAAGCTAATAGATCTGGCAATGGCTGTCAGCTGTTTGGTAATATTTGTTTGGTCATTGTTTTTACAAAATGCCAGGCGCTCAATCCCCCCTAAAAAAATGCCTAAAATTTAAAATAGGTTTTGGTCTCAAAAAGCACACACTTCCACAGTGGTTCCTAGCAGTGAAGGGAATTACTTTGTGTGAGGATGCGATCCATGTGAAAGGGCAGAATCCCGTCACTAACAGGGATGTTAACAATTGGCTGAAGTCGGCTGCTCACTGCTCCAACGTGGTGAAAGACCGTTCATGTATACCAATAAGAGTTTACAAACCTACTCAAAAATATCACAAGAAAAGTAGCAAAGGTGACTGGGGAGGCAAGATTGGAAACTCAAAAGGTGGAGAACCACAGAAAACGTTCTGCCTCATAATCAAGTTGACTGCATTAATTTATACCTGTTCCCATTGCATCATTAAAAAGCAAGGTTTCAGGACAATAAAGATTCTTTTTAAAATGTAATTTGAACAGGTTATCTGATGCTTCAGGCAACAATAACCAAAGTCCCAAACCTATATTCTGTTGGCACTACTGGCCTAAAGTGATCTTCAATGCGGTGGCAAATTGGTTTGAGAGTAGACCGTCATAAGTAGGTTGGTAATGAGTTGGGTTAGCGAGTGTGAGAAAACATGAATGGAGATCGAACTAGCAAGGTATATCATGTGAATGCTCAAGCAGCCGTCAAGACCAGATTCTTTAACACCATGCGTGCTAGCGGAATTCCGCTCGCACGCTGGGATTTGCGAAAACGCACTTTACGTGACGGGCTGGGCTCGTCATCAGCGTGCGAGGAGGCTACGCCATGACGAGCCCAGCTCGTCATGAGCGTGGAAGGGGTTAAGGAAAAAGGTGACAGATTCAAGAGCTAAAAGTGTAAATAAACAGTGCAATAGAGGGAGGAACCACCTGGCTCAAGGTGTCAATGTATGCAATGGACCTTGAGATGTACACTCCGAGGTGCTGTGGTCGCTGGTGTCTGAGAAAAACGGATTTAAGCGATTGATGGGAAGAACCGGGTGATGCCTAAAGTATTTGTTATACCTTAGTTGGTTCATAAATCAAATTCTAGCTCATAAATACTATTCTTTCCACACTATATCCTAAGCCTAATATCCAAAACATAAGATTACAATATCATGTCAGCAGGAGCAATTTTATTATTATTAACAAGTCTAAATTTCAATAGAAAACCATTCTTAATGATCAACAACGCACCACTGACAAAATGGGACTAAGATGAGTTACCTTGTCAACATTTGCACGTGTCTTAGCAGATGTCTCCACATAGTTAACATTCCACTGCTCAGCCCTACTTTTTGCTTCTTCTATGGACACTTGTCGCTTATCTTCTAAATCCGATTTGTTACCAACTAAAAGGAACGGAACATTTTCATCCTCTTTCACTCTCAAAATTTGCTCCCTGCATAGGAAAAACAAGAAAGAAACATAAGCTCACTCCAATACTATGCAAGAATGATGCCTTATTATTTAATTTTCAAGTGGTAATGTTCACTAACGTAACTATAATGAACCAATTCACAGGCGAACAAATCGGAAAAAATGCACCATTGGTAGTTGCACATCTCCTTGCGTAAGAATATAGAAGCAAACTAAACGCTTCCTCTACATATAGCCACTTACCTCAACACGTTTGCATTATATTGCGGTTTCAATTATTTCCCGAGTTACCAGCTCTTTAGTGTTATGTGGTCATTAATCACTGTAAATAACCAACAAAACCAATGAGCACATTCTTCATCGACGTACTAACATCATTAAAACCAAATTTTATTTGTATCCAGTGCTTTAAATGACAATTACTGTCAGGTAATAATTACCTGCACTTCCTTAGTTTGAAAGGCAGAGTTCCAGCATTTATCAGCACAGATGCAATACGTTGAAATTACCAGCGGCACTTCAAGAGCAAACTGATACTCTGGATAGCGAGTACGAGCACTTAAATTTCCATTTGAAGTACTGTTTGCAGCCACATGTGAAACAATTACTGATGTTAAAACTGTGAGTAAAAACTTAAAGCGAAAACTCCTGAAAAGGGATACGGACACTCAAACTAAGATCCATGAAAGACAAACTCTTGGCACCTTGTTACAGCCAGGAGGTCGCTGATTGCCACCATCAGACAGCAATGGACAAAAAAAAGAAGAGGTGCAAACAACAGCATACCAAGCCATTTACTGTAAACCCCTCAGCAACAGGTCCTTGAACAAAAGCAATGTGATCTTTTTTTTTTTTTTTTTTGCAAGACCTTTATTGTAAATACGCTGACATACACAGCAGTGTGCCTACAACCCTATACAGGGCCGGCTGCTATCAATTCAACAGTGGGTATCTGTAAGCATACATCAAGGATAATAGGCAGGGACAGTCCAAGATCGTAGAGGGCAAGAAGTGGTCATAGTCCAATTATATATCAACCTCCACATGAGTTCCCCGCTTAACACCTACAGGTCTTATTTTGCAGTGTTTATACAGAACAGTAACAAACCCCACCCCCCCCATCCCAGCAAACCCGGTCCCAGGTCACAGTAAAGTGCATAGTATTAGTTCAGAATATGAAAACAGTGTAAAAGGTACGCAAGGTATTGTCAACAATCGTACATGCGGTGGTATCCCAATTATACAAGGCAGCATGTGCCACCAGTCGTTGCGCGAGAACAGGGAGAATGAAATCCAAGACAGCCCCCCAGGAGCCACATTCACAGCAGACAAAAACAACCCATGGGCGACAACCACGCTTCCTAACCATTTATTCAGACAAACCCTCAGGCATACCAACAACAGGCAATCAATCCCCGCCCCCACTGTCAGAACTGTCATCCTCCTCCAATCCAAGCATGTAGGCAGTGTATGAAGCCCAAATGTCCCGTGGACGTGACTTCTCCGGCAGAGTTTCAGCATAGCATGTCAACTGATCCCTACAGTAGGCCATGTCCTTTAACCACAACTGCACATCAGGTGCCCGCCTGCCACCCCACCCCAGGGCCACCCTCCGCTTAGCAAGCTGCAACGCCAGCACAACCAATTTCCGCTCCTTACATGGCACTCCAGAGGCGAGCCCCAGCAAACATAACCGTATATCCATCGCCACCTCCGTGGCCGTCATCTTAGTGAGGGTGGCAGTCACAGCCAGCCAGAAATCATACACCTTGGCACACCCCCATGCTAAATGCACAAAATCAGCATCTTCCTCTCCACACCGAACACACCTCGCAGCATCCCGAAGGCCATATCGAACCAATTGTTTCGGTGTGTAATACCATTGATGAAGAAATTTAAAATGAAGTAAGCGAAAATTGCCGTTTACCACATAGCCCCCAGTCATGGAGCAGCATTCAGTCCATTCCTCATCCGTCAAAGGCTCAGGCAGGTCCCTATCCCATCTGGCCCTAGCTAACAGTGCCCCTCCCCCCTCGTCTTCCTGAGCAGCACGGTATAGTCTGGAGAGCAGCTTGACTCCGTCTGTCCCGGTGTAGATTAATTGCAAAGCACTCAGTGTCAGGGGTTCATCTGGGAATGTAGGATATAAGGAGTGTATGGCCGCACGAAGTCTAACATAGATGAAGGTAGCCATGACCGCATTCGTGGATTGGTCTGTCATTGTTTGCAATGGGAGGAACTTGGCCCCTGGGAAGAGATTACCCATAGTGTGGAGACCAGCACCCTGAAGGACCTGCAAACCGCCTATTTCACTCGATACCGATATATCTGAATGATACAGCAGCGGCATGGCGGGAGCATAGAGCGGTAACCTGCCAGCTCTCCTACCAAGCTCGTGCCAAGCAGTCGCCGTGGAACGGAAAGTATCCACCTCACCCTTGTCAAACACCGAGTGATTATTACCCACCATGGCTCTCAGCGGGTATGGCAAAACGGCACTGGCCTCCAGCGCCACATGGGGGGTGTACGGGGGCGCAGACACCCAATAAGCGGCAAAATGCGCCTGTGCACATAAGTAATACAACTTCATATCCGGCACAGCGTAACCACCCAGGGCATAGGGCATGGTCAGCACCTCCCACGTCACCCGTGGCTTCTTACCGGCCCAGGTCAAGGAGATCAGCAAAGAGCGCAGCTGCGCAAAAAAGGGAGAGGTCAGTCGAATGGGTATGTTTACAAAAAGATACAGAAATTTCGGGAGAACAACCATTTTGATCAAAGACACACGATCAGCCAGGGTGAGAGGAAGTTTAATCCAACGTGCCACCTGATCCTCCAGTTTGGATATAGCTACACCATAATTGGCTCTAATAACCTCCTGACTATCCCGGTGAACCTGGATCCCGAGGTAGCGCACCGAATCCTCGGCCCATTCCAGTGGGAATTCAAGAGGGAAAGGAACAGTGATATCCGTGAGGGGCAGCAGGACAGACTTATCCCAGTTGATAGTCAATCCAGAATGTCGACCAAACCGAATAAATTCCCGAAGGATAGATTCAAGATGGAGAGCGGGCTCGCGCACATAAAGCACCATGTCGTCGGCATACATAGACACGGCCAGCGAGCGAAGGGGGAATTTCAGAGCTGCGTCAGCATACCTTTGCCTCAGAACACAGGCCAGAGGCTCCATCACTATAGCAAACAATAAAGGGGAGAGAGGGCAACCCTGTCGAGTGCCCCTCCGCACCGGGAACGAATTCGAGACATGGCCATTGACCCGCACACGAGCCACAGGGTCAGTATAAAGAAGAGTCACCAATGATGTAAAAAAGAAGGGCACCCCCATACGATGTAAAATAGCTATCATATACCTCCATGCCACCGAGTCAAATGCTTTAGCAGCATCTAGTAGAACAGCCACTGCAGCCAGTTCTGGTTTGAGTAAATGCAACACAGCGAAAAGAGCCCTGAGATTGTGGGTGGTAGATCGAAGCGGTATGAACCCCGACTGGTCCGGTAGCACCATCACCGGAAGTAGCAGCCGCAACCGGGTGGCCAACACCGTAGCTATAATTTTAACGTCAGTGTTCATGAGTGAGAGGGGGCGATATGACTCACAGTGGTCCGGAGGCTTCCCGGGCTTTGGCAACGCAACCAACAGTGCCTCTCTCATCGTGGTCGGGAACCGGCCCCTATCCACAGACTCCTCCAGCACCATCGCTAGGTGCGGGAGCAGAATATCAATATACTCTTTATAGAATTCAGCCGGCAAGCCGTCCGTGCCAGCAGCCTTCCCATTAGGAAGAGCCGCGATCGCCTCCCGAAACTCCTCCTCAGTGATGTGGTGCATTAGAAATTCTTGCTGACCTCTCGAAAGCCACACCAAAGCTATATCATCAAAGTACTCAGCAATATCTGCGTCCGTCGCTGTCTCAGTATACTCATACATACCCTCGTAATATCTTGCAAAGCAGTTCAGGATGCCAGGCGTGTAAGTAACGACCCCCCCCCCATCCACAATCTCCTGTACCGCACAATGCTTGGCCCACGGCTGTCTTATGCGATCCGCTAGCCCCTTTCCTGGTCTGCCTCCCTCACCATAATAGCGTGCCCTGGTGTGTTTGGATAAGAACTTCACCTCCTGATCGGCCAGCTCGTTGTACTCCGTCACCTTCGATCTTATGTCGGCTAACAGGGCCTCCCCAGGACAGTCTTCCAACTGTCTTTCCAACACCATCAACTCCCTCTCCAACCTAGACATGGAGTCTCTCAGTGAAGTAAGGACTCCGGAGTGAAGACCAATACACGCCCCGCGAATAGTCACTTTGAAGGCCTCCCAAACCGTACACATACTATCAACCGTGCCAACATTTTTCTCAAAGAACTCCACGATAATAGTCCTGAGCCGCTCGCGGAGCACCAGATCAGTCAAGGTTCCCGGCGATAAGCGCCAAGTGAACGGAGCAGGCGTACCCGACGGCACCTGCAGCAGTAAGCGAACCGGCGCATGGTCAGACAGCGTGTGCGGCAAGTGGTCAACCTCCAACACCCATCCACTCACATCCCGGGTCACCAGCCAGTAATCTAATCGCGACCAGGTGTCATGAGCAGAAGTATAGCAAGTACCCTCTCTTCTCCCAGGGTGCCTCATACGCCACACATCAACCAATCCCAATCCTTGCATACCCCCCTGAACCTCAGCAGTCGCTTTCTTCCGCACCCAGGGCTTGTCTTGTTTCCTGTCCATCTCCCCATCCAAAATCACATTAAAATCCCCACCGCAAATTACAGCCCACTGTGGCAACATGTATACCTTATTCCAGAGTGCAACATAAAAATCGGGATCATCCACATTAGGTCCATACACATTAACAAGCGTAACAGGTGAACCGCATAATGTACCATGCACAATTATATAGCGCCCTTCCTTGTCAATATCCTCATGTTTCGTGATAAATGGCACAGATTTTTTAACCAATATCATCACCCCACGCGCATATGAGGAGTAGTTTGATGCCAGTCGAACTCCCGCCCATCTCCGACCCACAGTTTCTGCAGCTTTGCCCCATAGATGTGTCTCCTGTAAGAAAGCGATATGCGCACCATGCCTGTTTAGAAACGCCAGCATTTGTCTAGTCTTTTGAGGGCGGTTCAAACCCCGTACATTCCAGGTAACACAAGCAATTTTACCCCCCCCCCGGCCATCCACCCAAAATGGAAACATATCCCTAAAGCCGCAAGACCACCCCCTTTGTTCATAAGGAGCACATCGCATAGAGCCCAACGGACCCCAAAGATCAGTAAGAAGAGCATTCCTCGTTAGACAACACCAGGCCCTGCCAGCCCCCCACCGCGGCCCAGACCACACACACCTCCCAACACATTCAATGAAACCCCGTGACCGTACCCAGGAGAAAAACAAGCCCCCCAATCCCCCACCACCCACTTCAGCATCCCCAACCTGCCAAAGCTGACCCCATCCCCCCTCCCTCAACAACCCCAACTGTATGTTCAAAATTGTGTGGGGATCTCCCAAACGCGGGGACGTAGTGGCGCACAGCTCCCGCCAGAAATCTGACGAGAGCGGACCGTACAAGCAATAATAACATTCCCGCCCCCCCGAACACCAAAGCTTCAAGTATCCCTGCAAATCATGCCCACCCAGCAATGCCAACTGTGCGACCGACCCTCCCAGCAGGATCATATGAAATTGTGAATAACCTCAACCAGCTACTATTAATGGTCTCCCGAAGTACATCATACCAGCTATATAACGCCCCATGCAAAGTCACAGTGGGGCACAATCCATAGGCAAGTTAAACATATTATTTACAGGCCAGATCACAGCCGCCCCAGAAACAATTCACAGTAGTTTATCAGGAGGAGCACCACAGACGACCCACAATAGAGGGAATCTGTCAAAGAAAACAGGGTGAGGTGCTCAATAAAGTGGGAAAGATCACTGTACCAAGTTGCATCCTATCCAGCAGGGCAAACCTCGTCAGTTGAAAAACTCCTATTCCACATCCTCCATGAGGTCTCCCTCCCCGTCCTGCTGCATATTAGAGTCCCTTTTACGTTTCTTCTGCTTTTTCGCGTAGTCCATGGCAGCTTTAGGGGTAGCAAAGACTTTGTTGTCCGACGGAGGCCCTATACGAAGACGCGCCGGATACAACATGGCGTATGGAACGTTCTCGTCTCGTAGCAGTTGCTTCACTGGGGCGCATTCCTTGCGTGCGGTCTGTACCGCTACAGTAAAGTCAGGGAAGAACTCCAGCTTATTTCCTTGGTACTCAATGGTGCCCTTCTCCCTGGCAAGCCGTAGTATAATATCTCGGTCCCTGTAGTTGAGGATACGAGCGATAACAGGGCGGGGGTTGGAACCAGGCACAGGTCGCTTCGCCAAAGTTCGGTGTGCTCGCTCCACAATGAAAACCTTCGAGAACTTATCCGAGACAAAGATGTCCACCAACATCCTTTCCATGAAGTCCTCCATCCGACCCACATTGGTGGACTCCGGAAGGCCCGTGACGCGGATGCTGTTGCGCCTGGACCTCCCTTCCAAGTCCTCGTTCTTAGCCTGGATAACCGCCAGCACCCTCTCCATATTGAACACCTTAGTGGTCACCGTGGCCAGCCCATCCTCCGCAGCGGCCACCCGCTGTTCCACCTCGCCCATCCGCTCGTTCTGCCGGTCGAACTGCGTCGCCATATGGTCGAGCCTGTGATTGACCGCCTCCATGGTGCATTCAATGGATTGCAGCGTTTTCTGCATCGCCACCAACGTGCTTTCCAGATTCGGGGCACCGCCAACTGCCCCCGAAGATTCAGCGTCCGGCTGTGATTGCGAAGAGGAGGTCGCCGTTCTTTTCGCCTCAAAGTTGATCTTGGGCTGATTGCGCTCCGGCCTACCCATGGCGCTGCAGTAATGGCCCTCCGGGTCTAGGGGCAGCCACCCACGTGGTCGCGGGCCTAATCGATCCTCGCTCCGGCAGTCTCAGGCGATCTAGCAATACTTCCAAATGTATAGAGCTGCAGCTGAGAGGGCCGTCCAGGCCCGCAGGACCGGAGCACACCTCCAACCAGCAGCCGCTGTGTCCCAACACCGCTGCGTACCCCAGCTAGGCGTAGCTCGCTCGGCGAGTCCCCACGAGGCCCAGTGCCACCTCCGCAGCCCCGGTCTCGCGTAGGCCAGCGCCCCACTCACCACCACCAGCGGGGCAGGGACTAAAGCCGCTCTATCTCCGGGCTCCAGTCCGCCGTCAACAAGCTGTTTCCTCACCCGGAACCCAGAGCACAGGAGGCCAGCCGACGAGGCAGTAGAATCGGAGCAGATCACGAGCTCCCAGCCGGTGGGCGGGCCACACCACCAGCCCGCGCACCTCCGGACGTCCGACCACCAGCCGACGGCGAATCCGATATTTCGGCCACACGACCCTCTCAGCCAAGGGAGAGCACCTCAATCGAGTCCCAGGTACTTCAGGTGAGTTTTGCCATCTAGTCGGGGGGAGAAAGCAGCAGAAGAATCAGGATTTTATAGCAAATTATGGACGGTCCCGGCAGAGCCTCACATACGTGCGGCCATCTTGCTCGGCGCCCTCTAGCGCCCCCAGCAATGTGATCTTTACAGCAACAAAGCACTGACATCCTATTGATACCTGACCTATCACCTGTTCCAAAGAGAACTGCACATTAATCTCTTCTATAAGGAAGGCAAGTTCACATCGAAATATGACTACTAACAAAACGGTAATGTCAAGTGGTGGAAATGCCGCCACTAGACTACCATATTAATACACACCTGCAGTGCTCTCAAATAGCCTACCTTTCCGCCTCTCAACCATGGCTTGTCTGCACACCTAACTCCATTTTTGCAGATGATGCATCATTTCATCTTCACTTGTGAAGGACATCGTGGACATCTTGTCACTCAAGGTGAAAATAATCCATGCTTCACAAAGCGAACATTCTTCAATATCCTTAACCGGTGAAGTTCTTGCATCTTAACCACAAGACTGTCAAGGACTAGCAGGGCTCCAACGCACGCTGCCTTAAATATGCTAAGGAGGAATTCAGCTTGTCTCGCAGCAAGGTCCAAGAACCAGACTGCTTCCACTCTGAGGTCTCTCTGGGCTTCCGCTGCAGCCACAGGATTTTTTTTAAACTAAAATTTGCATGCATAGTGAATTGAGATCATCACTACCCAAAATGAATGCAAAGGGAGCCTTTCAGTCCCAGCTGTTTTCAGTGCATCTATCCCAGCCCTTCACAGGGTAGGTACAACAAGGTAAGTCAAACACAGCAGCCCTCACTCACTTCGAGTTACTGCATACTCAAAGGAGCAAAGACTAAGCCAAAGGACAACTGAACATAACTGCAAGTAAAAGGGAAAGTATTGTATTGTAATTGCATATATATAGCGCTTACTTCCCTTGACGAGCAGTCAAAGCGCTTTTTCGGCGAGTAGTACGCTACTTCTCCTGCCTCATCTTTCTGGCGGAGGTGGGTGGGTTCATTAGTGAATCCAGAAAGATCTTCAAGCTGCAAAACTACACCGACAGGTAAGTAACTATTCGTTTTGTAGCGTGAATCTTTCTGGATTCAATATGCTGTGCATACACTTTGTAGCGGTTTGTTATGTTTGTGGCGGCTGGGTGGAAGATGAGCGTTGGTTGTTGAATATATGTTGAAGCATCTTCTGTCCTACTTGTGCTTCCTTGTTCATCTGTATATCCACGCAGTAGTGCTTAGTGAACGTGTGCAATGACGCCCATGTTGCCGCCAAGCATATGTCTTGAATGGGAGTGTTAGCCAGGAAGGCTATTGTTGCTCCCTTTTTTCTTGCAGAGTGGGCTTGTGCCCTTCCTGTTAGTTCTTGCCCTGCCTGCTTGTGGCAGAATTGTATAGTTTGTGCGATGGTGTCCTTTGTTACTGGTCTACATTGGAAACTGGTTGCGAAGGACACAAAGAACTGCTTTGTCTTCCTGTGTTCTTTTGTTCTCTCTATGTAATGCATTACTGCCCTTCTAGCGTCCAGAGTGTGCAGTGCCCTCTCTGCGCTTGTTGACGGTTTCTGAAAGAAGCTTGGTATTTGTATTATATGGTTCATGTGAAACCTTCACACCACCTTTGGCATAAAATGTGGATCCGTTCTCATGACCACCCTGTCATTGTGTATTTGGATGTAGGGTTCTTGTAGCATTAGCGCTTGCAGCTAGTTTACCCTGCGCAGCGAGGTGATTGCCACCAGAAAGGCTGTTTTCATTGTGAGTATTTGTAGTGAGGCCTTATGAATGGGTTCAAAGGGCGCTTTCATAAGTTCTGTTAGGACTAAATTACGGTTCCATGCCGGCAGCTGCATCCTTTTAGGCGGTGCGATCCTCTTTGCCCCTTCCAGGAATCTCTTGACTACTTGTGATGTAAAAAAGCTCTTTCCTGTCTCCTCTTGTGTATGCTACTATCGCTGCTAGGTGTACCCTTAGAGAGGATGAACTTCGTTTAGCTTTCAGCAGGTGTGGTAGATATTGTAGCACCATTGATTCCCTTGTCATCTTCCTGTGAAGCTTTTCCTTGCTGCACCATTGTGGTATCCTTTTCCATTTTGCCACATAGCACCTTCGTGTGGTAGGTCTCCTTGCCTCCCGTAGCATCCGCAGCGTGCTCTCCGGTAGTTTTAGGTGTGCAAAATGTATGTCTTCAGGAGCCATGCATTTAGGCTGAGGCGCTCTGGCTCTGGGTGTAGTATCTCTCCATTTTGCATGGAGAGTAAGTCTTTTCTTTTTCTGAACTTGTGGGGTGGTCCCTGTGCCATTTCCATTATCTGCGAGTACCAGGTCTGCCTGGCCCACTGAGGTGCCACCAGGATCAGTGCCATGTTGCTGGTTCTGCACTTGCTGAGTACCCTCTGTATCAATGGTATCGGGGGGGGAAAAGCGTAGGAAAATGTTTTTGACCAGTTTATCCATAGGGCATTCCCCTGGGATCGTTCCCCTGGTTGCCTGGATGGGAAGTATCGTCATTTTGCATTCTGGTGTGTTGCACAAAGGTCTATTGTCGGTGTTCCCCACCTCCTGAATAGCTTTTGCATTTCCTGTGCATTGAGCTCCCACTCGTGGGATGCTGATGTCTGTCAGCTGAGCCTGTCTGCTTCCACATTGTCCTTCCCCGGTAGGCGTATGGCCAGGAGGTCTATTTTGAGTGGGATGGCCCATCTCCATATTTCCAGCGCTAGGTTGGATAGTGCGACTGATTGTGTTCTACCCTGCTTGTTGATGTAGAACATCGTTGTTGTGTTGTCTGTTTGAATCAACACTCTCTGGTTGTACAGTTGTTTCTGGAAGGCCTTCAGGGCGAGGAACACTGTCTTCAGTTCCAGGTAGTTGACGTGTCTGACCGTATCTACGGGAGTCCACAGACACCTCACCTTGAGCTTGTTCATGTGTGCACCCCATCCCATCTAGGATGCGTCTGTGGTGATGGTCACCGTTTGGGTTGGTGGTGTTAAAGGCTTCCCCTTTGTTATGTTCTCCTTGTCTCACCATGTTTATCTCCTCCTGCACTGTGTGCGTTACAACCACTAGATCTTCCCAACTTCCTGTAGCTTGTGACCATTGTTGTTGCAGCCATTCCTGGAATGGTCTCATGTGGAGCCGTATATTGAGGACCAGGTGTATGCAAGACGCCATCATCCCCATGATCTTGCTCGTTGTCCTCACTGTCCGAGCTCGCCCCTTCTGGTAGTGGCGTGTCTCCTTCAGCAGGGAAAGTGTTCTCTAGTTGCTGGGGAACACCTTGCTCTGTATGGTGTTGATCTGAGCACCCATGAAGATCTTCACTCGCTCTGGTTCCATTGAGGATTTCCCCCAGTGTATGGATAATCCCAGGTCTGTCAGTTTCTGTGACCCGCTGTGCGTGTTCCTTTCATGTCCTGTGGGAACTTGCTTTTATTAGCCAGTTGTTGAGGTAAGGGTATACATGAATCCCTTCCCTCCGCAGGTGCACTGCCACGGCAGCAAGATATTTGGTGAACACCCTTGTAGCGGATTTTAGTCCAAAGGCTAGGGCTGTGAACTGGTAGTGTTCTTTGTTGATGGTAAATCTCAGCAGGTGTTTGTGCTGCCTGTTCATAGGAATGTGCAGGTAGGCATCTTTGAGACCTATTGTGGATATGAAGACTCCGTCCCTTATCTGAGGAATGACCTCTTGTAGGGATGTCATTTTGAATGTCTGTGTCTTTATTTATTTGTTTAGGTACCTTAGATCCAGGATGGGTCTTAGCGTTTCGTCCACCTTTGGCACTAGGAAATATTTTGAGTACACTTCCTTGTTCCTTTCTCTGAATGGAACTGGTTCGATGGCCTCCTTTTGGAGGAGTTCTTGTGCCTCCTCTAGGAGCAGCGCCAGCTCTTTTCCCGAATGCGCCTTCCTTTTTAGGTCTCGGCTAGCGTAGGCTGCGCTTGTGCAGTCTCGATGTTATGTTTTCTAGTAGTGGGGTTTGAACCTGCCCGTCTTCTCTATTGGCTGGCTTCCTAAATGCTGGCCAGCCATTGGAGAAGAGGTTTGTCTTTCCATTTAAGCCCAGTCTTTTTTCAGATTGAGGGGTGTGTTTTTTAGCTTCTTTCTCTCCTCTTCCCATTGGCTGGAATGTAAACAACAACAAGTCAAAACACACCAGTTGTTTACATTCCAGCCAATGGGAAGAGGAGAGAAAGAAAAACACGCACACACCACCCCGCCCACCCATAAATTTTCACCCCCCCGCCCGCACTCGCACCTCCCTCACCCCGCACGCACTCCGCTGTCCATGCCTTTCCAGTCCCCCTTCCCCCGTCCACCGCCATTTCAAATGCTTTTTAGAAGTTGCGTTGGTCGCTCGTGTGTAGAAGCCCTCAAATTGGTCCTGGGAACCAATATTTCTCCCACACGGAAACATGAATGTGTGTGTGTCCATGTGTGTGGCATCTGTGTGTGTGTGCTTGTGTGTATCTGTGTGTGCCTGTGTGTGTGTGCATCTATGTGCGTGTGCATCTGTGTGTGCGCGTATGTGTCTGCATCTGTGTATGTGTGCATGCCTGTGCGCGTTTTGCTGTGTATATGAATGCATCTCTGTGTGTGCATGCCTGCATGTGGGTGCGAGCATTTCCAGGGCAATGTAATCCTTCACTTCTGTTTACATGAACA
This sequence comes from Lissotriton vulgaris, assembly GCF_964263255.1. Classification (NCBI taxonomy): domain Eukaryota; kingdom Metazoa; phylum Chordata; class Amphibia; order Caudata; family Salamandridae; genus Lissotriton; species Lissotriton vulgaris. The sequence goes on along the minus strand of NC_141691.1, from coordinate 616,832,307 downwards.
TAAAAATGAATTTTATGTTTGAATCACATTTGCCGTTGTCAGAATGAAATGACTGCTGATGTGGTCAGGCCTTGCCTCAACATGGGGTTCTGATTAGGTAAATAACTTAGTCCTTGGCAGAGCACAGTGACCTTCCCACAGTTTATCCTTTTGCGAAAAGCTGGTATTTCAGAAGGCAGCGCAATGGGTTCAATGCAGTTTGAAATGCACAAGGGGAGGTTATGCAGTGGCCATTTAGGGTCCCCTTTATTTGCAGATTTTGCACTAGCCACAGCTGAGACTGGCGCAGTTCAGACGTTCAGTGAGCTGTTTTAGTCCTTCGTCCATGCCGACACCTGTAAGGGAGCCTGTTGTGTTGCGGGCGCTTAGTCGTCTTTAAGTTGTGGCCTTTAAGACCGCTAGGCCTCTTTATATTCTCTCACTGCAGCTATGCTTGTTTGCCGCCACCCCCCCCCCATCCTGCTAGATACAAGTCTTGCTATTGTCTCATTTTTATGATTTTATACCAATGTCGCAATGCATATGACAGTTTGAATAGTTTTACATTTTTGTAGCCGGTGTTATTGCATTTTTATCTAGATGCCAACATGTCGAGCTGCAAGGAAGGGGTTTGGTCTCCGAAAGGGGTATTTGATCCTGGAATACTTTGGAGCTCTGGAGATCGAGGACCACGTTTTTGGTGCGCGCTTCTTTTAGGCAGCGGCGGTACTGAATGGCACGAAGCTCTGCAGCGGTCACTTGACCCGCTAGTCTCTCTCAGGAGCTGATGACCTACTGTTGATATTCAAGACGTGTGTAGCGCACACTGAACTATGTGCTGTCTCTTGGCGCTTAAATACAAGGAGTTGTTAATTCTTGTAGGATGATGGACGCGTCCTAGCAACCTCTGAATGATGAAAAGCCGAGCAGCCCTACGTGTTGCACACGAAGCTCTGCAGCAGTCACTTGACCTGCTAGTCTGTCTCAGGAGCTGATGAGATGTACCAGGGGCCTGCAATGTCCGGTCAGATTAAAACCCCGGCAGCTGATTCTTAAGCTATCGAAGTACCTTTTTTAGCTCAAGTAGGGTCACTGTGTTTAGAATAGGGGCCTTGTTATCGTAATAGTATTGCTGACAATATAGCCATCAACTTTATTGCATGAACTGATTTTGATGTTCCCATTGCAGTGCTTATTTCATATGCACCATCGTGGGTACGCCAAATAATTGCCCACCAGACAGGGGAAGAATCCTAATATGGTGGGTCAACCACAGGCTTGGCGGTGCAGGAGTGGGCGGTCCCACTCCCGCAATGCCAAGCTCATAATAAGGCCCATAGACTGCCCATTGTACTGTAATTATCCATTTTAATAGTACTAGCATAAACATTTAGCTCACCTACACTCATTCTTATGTATTGCATACATACATGTGTGCATGCTTGGTGCCATATGTGTTCTTGCTCAGTACATATTTGTAGTTCAAATTAGTTACAGTGAACTGGTCAGTCAGTCCTCCTACCTCATCAGATGCTAGGGTTTTATTATATTGTATTGCATTGCATTTGCATTTGTATAGTGTTTCCTACCCCATGCAAGGTGTCAAAGAGCCCTATAGTGGATGGTACACTACTTCGGAACAGAAGATTAGTGCTTAGTCTAGGTCTCCATTATATGAATTTAATACAGTCTATGGGGTACATTAAATTAATAAGAGTTAGGGATGACTATAGTGGGAAGTATGTGAGCCCATGTCAATGGTTGGCGGAGTAAATAGAGAAGATTAAGTATTGTTAGACTGAAGGGGCGTACTTTCAAAGAAGGACAAGTTGTGATCTATGAAAACTAGGTGTCAGCTTTGCGGAAATACAATAATAGAGAATTGAGCAGACAGATGTGTAACTTAGAGTAGGCTATACTCAGAGTGGAGGCAAGCAGAGGAAGGGGAGTACACAGAGACTCATTTGATACAAAGGAAGGAGAGAGAGAGTTAAAACACTCCATATTTTTAAATTAAGGTTCATTTTTCATTCAGACTTTTGGGAACATAGGGACAGGCTTATTAACTTTAGTGCAATGCAGTGAAACAACTAAAGTTACTGCACCGCATTGTGTCAATAGGAAAGACAAAACAGTGCACTAACTATAAAAGATTTGGCGCTGTTTTGCCCTACCCAGCGCTGGCGCACTTTTGGCTTCTGTGCCCCAATTTACACATCCTTGCACCATAGTGTAAGCGTGTGTGCGTTCTGTCACGAATAGGTATTGTCTTGGAAGAGGACCCACCCAATACAAAAAACTGTCCTTTCATACTTTTCCTATTTTGGATGTGTGCTGTATAGTGTAGCACACACACAAGGTTTGCAGTGTTTTTGGTGCAATACCCTGTGTACCAATGTTAGTAGATAGGAATTTTCATAAATTCCCAGTAGGGGCTGCATGGGAACACCCATACAACAGCCATGGAATCCTCTCTTGCCGCAAAGCAGTACAAAGTAACTCCCAACAACACAACATTTTACGCTAGGTTTGAATCACTTTTATGAAGTTTTATCTATAGAGATTCAAGAGTTCTTATAATAACAGATATGAGCACAGCATAAGAGATGAGGAGAGATGACTTAATGGTCATGAGGAAAGAACTGTGGGTGAGAAGTGACTTTCACTAGATGATTGAACTGCTGCAGGTACTAAAGGGCTTTTGTTTTAGAGAATGTCTTAGTGTGTTATTTTTGATGATGCAGTTAGGGATAGATTTGCAGACACGGTTTAGGGCCTTCTTTCTCTGTATGGGTCTATCTATTAGGTGCAGCTGAGAATGGTAAGCTACTTGTGGTTTACATATGGCATCATCTATTACACTTCTGGTTGGATGAGGGAATATAAATAGGTTCTCATCTTAATGTAATCATATGTGGGGCTATTCTCCCTGTTAGGGTTTCTTCCATATTATTTGGGTATATATCTTTTCTTTCTGTTAATACATATATATATTTTTTTTGAAAGAGAGGATGTGGCCTAACGGCTAGAGTGGTCAAAGTCGAATCTTGGGAACCAGGTTAGAGTCTCTGCAAGGACACTCGACATACTGTGATTCTGGGCGAATCACTTAATCTCACTGTGCCTAACAAAAGAAAAAAAGGAATTAATGTGTCCATCTGTAAGCGACTGTTGCTCCTGCAAAGCGCTCTGATACTTTCGGGTTGAGTTTGAGCTATATAAACTCTGAAAAAAAATTTAAAAATAATTGTGCGCTATTTCCTAAACCTCATTTCTAGGTTTAGTGCTGTTTTTCTTCCAGATATCATCACAAGATTGTTGTAGCCAAAGCTATAACATGCTTGCAGCTTATGTGCAGGAATTATTATGAAGTAAAGAATATTTTTTCTACTGCAACATTTGGAAGTCTTGGAGAAATCATTTGAGTACCCAACTAAAGTGGCATTACATATATTTTGAGCCATTATATTCAGTGTATCTGGACTTTAACACCAATATAACTGATATACTATGAGTGCTCCACTATTCTCTTTTTTCTTTTGTGTGGACAGTAAGGTTCAGTGATCCAAACATACTCGTTTTGGTAACAGTGGTGTTGTAATTTTTTTTAGCACCATTCGTGCCAGTCGCTTCTCCAACAATAGAGATGTGTGACTACTGTACCACTGTTGCTGTTTCTTTTGTATCTAAACATCTGTTCAGTATGCGCAATAACCATTTTTTTCCTTGCTGATGCTGATCACTTAGGGCCAGATGTATCATGAAATCGTTTTGCGATTTCTAAATAGCGAATTTTTGCGAATCGCTATTTAGAAATCGCAAAACGGTATGTATGTAAAAAATCGCAATTTTTTAGCGATTCCTTATCATTCTTTATTAGCGAATTTGCAATTTGCGAAATAGCAAATAAAGAATGATTTCCAATGCATTCCTATGGGCCAGGAGGCCCATAGGAATGATGGTGCAATAATTCTCTAATTGCGAATTCGCAATTTGCTAATCTCAATTTGAGAATTATTACAAGGGTGCTGGGGTGTCTCAAAGACACCCTGCTGCACCCCTCAAGTCTACATGTGTGTGCATGTGGCACACATACATGTCCTACGGGCATGTATGTGTGTCACATACCACCCTCACGAATGCCAAATAGGGCATTATTATGAGAAATCGCAAATTACCACCAACTACAAGTTGGTGGTAAATTGCGATTCCTTAACACAAATTCGCACTTCAAAAATGTATCATACATATCATTTAAGGAATCGCAAAATTTGCGATTCCTTAAATGCAATGGCAAAATAAGGAATCGCAAATTATTGCAATTCCTTAAATTGCGATTGTATGATACATTGGAAATAATGCAAAAAGGCCGTTTGCGAATCGCAAAGGCCGAAATTCTGCGAATTTCGGCCTTTGCAAGTCAAAAACGGCTTCATACATATGGCCCTAAAAGACCGGACCTATTGGCTTTGCTAGTGCTTGTATTTCTCTCTCCATTCTGGCACTTGTGAGCCTATATTTGTAACGAAAAAAATATTATAAATAGCCAATGCAGAGAAGTTGTGCCTGCAACCGAAGATGGAAAATCACACACATTTTACCTCTAAAAGTAAGGTTATGTAAAAAGTTCAGACTAATACAATGTATTTGACATTGCGTGCATTTAAAAAATACTTCAGCGTTAGTGCATGAGTAGAAATAGATTTGTTTTTAAAGAACTGTTTAGGTAATTTAATATGAAAAATGTTTCTTTCACAGGATATGTTATTAATTATTGTATGGGAATTTCATTATATTCTTGAAATTGTCGTGCAGATGCTAGTAGTTTTGGTTGGGTTTCCAAAAGTGCTAGTTACTGAAATGCCCAGGCATGTGTTACCGGTCTTCATTCTCGGCTAACTGTCCTAACCAGAAATATGTAGGCGCGGTATTCATTGCACCAGCCCTCCCAGCTCACCTGTCATATGCAAGTTGGGAGCCTCTCCTCGCGCTCTGTTGTCATGGGGATGGCCCAGGCCCACGGCCAGGCCCAGGGTTAGGTGTGAATGCTTCTGACCCAAGTTCAGCATAACAAAGGGCCGAGCGCTTGACGCTCTCGGCTCCATTCAGGCCTGTTCACACCCCGGCACCAGCGTCTATACAGAGTGAGCATTCCTTGGGCTCACCTGCAGCAGGGGGCTGTAGATGGGGGCGGGGGGAGCCAGTGGGGCTGATGTCTTCTGCTGGTTTCTGCTTCTCAAAGGAAGCTCTCTGGAGCCGAGTTTAGCAGAAAAAAATATCGGCTTTAACTGACTGGGGAAGCCTTGAATTGATTTAAGCAGGGCATGCACGTTTACAGCTTGTGAAAAACGAACTTTTTCAGAACTGCATACCTTCAAATCTTTAACGATTAGAAAATACCATGCCTACTTCAGAGGTAAATACTCAAGGAGACATAGCTAGGTGTTCCCAGGTTTACAACACTATATGATGTTTTTCTGCTTGGTGACAAACTTTAACGCTCTTTCTCCACATGTAAAATGCTCTGACGTTTCAAGCTGCTGGTATCAAAATTTAAATTTTACAATAAATATCAAAGTTATAAAATGTTTATTAATATGATGATCAGCGATGACAGCAGCAATTTGAATTTAATAAACCCACACCAAATCATTTGCAAGCAAAGCATAATTAATGATTTAGCAAAAACAAATGATTTCATTTGCAATTCTATATGTCTTTATAAAGTCCATTTAAACGAAACATTCAACGCTGGAAATACAGATGGTGAAGAGTGAATTATTCATTTTGGTAGGAACATTTAAGTGAATGGTTTTGAACCGCAACTTTTTCGGTCTCATTTATGAGAAAGTGATGCTCTATTCAGTCCAGAGCTTGCCTTATTAAAAAGAGAAGCACTTTCATTTCACAGCAGAATGATATACTGTACACATCACTGGGGGTTCAGCAGAGTCCCAGACACAATCTCTCAGTGTCTAGATTTAGGCCTCCTGTTACCTGTTTGTTGAGATGCAGAACAGCACAGGAGTTAGTGGTGCTCACCATTCACAGTCGCACAGTCAATGCCTCAGCCAGTGGGCGTGGGATTGAGGGCAGCAAACTCACATCTCAGGACTTTATTGATGGATGCAAAATAGCACAACAGACCTTTGCAGTTGTCACTAGTTTTCAACAGTCACAGCCTTAAGGCAGGTGGGAGTCCTTTGCTATGGCAGTATTTTCCTGCCTTCAGGACTGCAGCTCCACCTGTTCACATTGTCTTGATTCCAGATGGAGCACTGTCACTTTGGTTGATAGGGCTTCATGTAGTTACTAAACTACTGAGTCTGGTGGCTTAATGGACGAATGCATCCACTGTAGGAACCTGTGTTTGACCTCATGGTAACATCTTTGGTCGATAAAATGGGTACCATTGTGTAAAAATGAACGTCTGTTATTCTGCATCAAGATACCCTTCTGGATGAACGTGCGCTTTACAAATACACATGTTGTTGTTTTAAGCATGCCACAGAAATTTGGGATTTGCTACAAGACTGATCACCAGTCCTGCTCTTCCTGCCCAAAACCTGTTTGACTCCATCCTCTGCTCACATTATTGCCACGCCAATCTCCCTGGATACAAGACTACTTGGGCGCCGTGTTGTGTGGCCGTACCCGGATGTGTGTGTTGTTTTACAGCGATCTCTGATTTAAAACCTCGCTGGTTGTTGCTTTGCTTTTAGAATTGCAGCGCATTGTTATTTCTTAAATAGCAGCTGGTAAAGCGCTTTTTAACCTTACCTGGTATCCTTGAGCCCTGTTACCCTCTAGATCACAGCCCCCACCGCTGCACGCCTCCCGCTCCGACCCCGGTCCACCACAGCCCAGGGCTGCTTGAGTGGAGGGCGGAACGGGGAGAGAGCGAGACACGCCCTCCCAACACAGCTGATCTACATCAGGCTCATAGCCTCGCGCCGGGCTCAGACTACTTGGCCGCCGTGTTGTGTGGCCGTACCCTGATGTGTGTGTTGTGTTACAGCGATCTCTGATTTAAAACCTCGCTGGCTGTTGCTTTGCTTTTAGAATTGCAGTGCATTGTTATTTCTTAAATAGCAGCTGGTAACGCGCTTTTTAACCTTACCTGGTATCCTCGAGCCCTGTTACCCTCTAGATCACAGCCCCCACCGCCGCACGCCTCCCGCTCCGACCCCGGTCCACCACAGCCCAGAGCTGCTTGAGTGGAGGGCGGAACGGGGAGAGAGCGAGACACGCCCCCTGTCTCCTCCCACTAGGACTATTAATGCAGGCCACTTCGAGATCGCGCAGTGGACGCGCGCAGCGGGCGCGCCTAAGGCAAGCCCGTCTGCGCCCCCCGTCCGCGCCTGTACCCGGCTCAGGGCCACATCCCCTGGTCCTAAGATCCCCCACCCTACTTGCACTCCTCTGCGCTACTCCTCCAGACGCCTAATGGATCTTAACATCGGTAAGACCAATCAACGGTGTAAGACACTGCCACTCCCTACTTCCTGCACCTTAGTTCCTGAAATCTGCCCAGGTTGTGCTTTCACTATCCCCTCTCCCCTTTCAGTTTCTTGTCCCCTGCCTAAAATCCAGAATCCCAGACCTCCCTACCGCATGGCACTGATCAATGCTCGATCCCTTCCCAAAAATCATCTGGAAATCAGGGAGTGTATCATTGACCAGGAACTAGATATTCTTTTCATCACAGAATCATGGGGGGATGCGGCCTCTGGCCCAGATTTCTGTGCGGCCACCCCTGAAGGCTTCGGTGTGGCAAGATTTGACAGAGCCGTGGGTAAGGGAGGCGGCCTAGCTATTATTTACAAGGCCACATATTCGGTTAAAATAGAACCTAGCCATCGTTCAGACTGTGAGGCCTTGGCCTACGCCATATCCCTTAACCACAACCAAGCCTTTAAAGGCATCCTGCTATATCGTCCCCCCGGTCCACGCACACGCTTTCTTGCAGCTCTAGACCAATTCACAGAGTTAACCCTAGAACTCCCTGACTACATGATTCTGGGAGATTTTAATTTTCACTTAGTGGCCGCAGATTACAAAGACACTCCTAATTTAATCACTGATCTTCAATCAGTAGGACTTCAACAATTAGTCACCGGCCCTACCCACCAAGCAGGACACACTCTTGATGGCCTATTCACCAACAATAAGGACATCTCGCTGCTTACTATCCTCCCTTTAGCGTGGTCAGGTCACTTTGCGGTTGTCTTTACCATGCCAGTTCATAATTCCAACCCCCCTCAGCCCAAAACCCATGTTCCCAAGAAAACCAGAGTTTGGAAGAACCTTGATATCTCACTGCTCTCCACTACGCTTATCAATTCCCCCTACGAGGCCTCTTCCGACCCTAGTCTAGGGTCCAAAAGATACCACAAATGGATCTTGGAGGCGGCTAATCAGTTAGTCCCGTCCAAACGTATTTCACCTAATCGCGCAGCACCATCTGCGCCATGGTTCACGGAGGACCTGAGACTGCACAGACAATACTGTAGGAACCTTGAGAGACACTGGCGAAAGCACTATACCTCCGTAGATAAACTCACATACAAAAGTGCCCTGGCGATATACAAAAGATCTATCGTTACACACAAGAGCGCCTATTTCTCATCTCAGATTGAGTCTGCTCAGAACTCAGCCAAGAAGCTATTCCAAGTTGTTAATCTCCTTGCTGATCCCCCCTCAGGCCCCTCCATTGAGGCAAAGATCTTTGTAATTCCGTAGCCACCTTCTTTGCAACCAAAGTTACCAAAATATACTCCACCTTTTCCTCCCCCAAAGGTCCGGAAGCTCCCCATCCTCCGTCTCTTTCACAGATGCCTACCTTTTCCTCCTTTCACGCAGTCTCGGTACAACAAATCAGTAAACTCACCACTGCAATTAGGTCAGGCTCCCCTTAGATTCTTGCCCATCCTCTATATCCAACTCCATCACAGAGGTCATTACGCCTCCTCTGACGGACATTTGCAATTCCATTTTTCAAACAGGGATTTACCCAGAAATATGGAAAAAAGCAGTTATCAAACCACTGCTAAAAAAACCCTCTCTTGACCCCGGAGATTCAGCTAACTACAGACCCATCGCCTGTCTTCCCTTCCCTGCCGAAATCTTTGAGTCTGTTATGAACCAGCAGCATTCTGAGTTCATCGACACGCATCAACTACTGGATGACACTCAATTTGGTTTCAGGAAGGGCCACGGAACAGAAACTGCCCTGATAAAGGCCTCTGATGAAATCAGGGCCATTCTAGACCAAGGAGGGGCTGCAGTCCTTATACTTCTTGATCTGTCTGCAGCCTTCGACACGGTCGATCACTCCATATTGATCGACCGTGTCGCATCCCTGGGGGTCAACCATCTGGCCAAAAAACTCCTCACATCCTTAATGGCTAACCGTACGCAGGCAGTTAGGCTAGGGGAATTTTACTCACCCTTCTTCACCTTACCCTGCGGGGTGCCCCAGGGTTCCTCGTTAAGCCCTACATTATTTTATATGTATGTAGCGGACTTGGCGAGGGTCATAAAGGCACATGGGTTGTCTCTAACCACCTACGCGGATGACACTCAGTTGGTGCTGGCTGTAAATAGGGATGGTCCAGCAGTTGCCTCGAGATTCCAGGAGGGGATGCTAGCCATCTGCTCCTGGATGGCGAGGAACTGCTTGAAACTAAACTATGATAAGGCCGAGGTGATGACCTTTGGCAACCTCTCTCCGGACTGGTCTCCCATTTGGTGGCCAAAGCAGATGGGACCCCCTCCGGTCCCGGTGACCAAGGTCAGAAACCTAGGAGTCATGTTCGACAACAAGTTGTCTTTTAAACATCACGTGAACACCGTGGTCTCGTCCTCTTTTTACATGCTGAGAAAAATTAAAAAGCTGCTTCCTTATCTTCCAGCCTCAGCAGGTAAAACATTGATCACCACCCTGGTCTTTTACAAAATCGATTATAGTAATGCCCTCTTCCTCAACTCACAAGAACAAATCTTAAATAAGCTGTAGTCTATTCAGAATGCAGCGGCCAGGGTCCTGCTTGGTAGCCCTAAACATCACTCAACCTCCTCGGCCATACACCACCTCCACTGGCTACGAATCAGGAGCAGGATTAAGTTTAAGGCACTCTGTATCGCCGATAAGGCCATACACGAGAAAGGACCTGGTTTCCTTAGGAAAGCCTTTCGGATCTATGTGAATAGAAGATCGCTGCGATCAGCCTCCACCTTCCTACTACCTGTTCCTTGCACCAGAACCGCCAGCTGGGGAGACAGACGTTTCTTGGTGGCGACCCCCAGACTCTGGAACTCGCTACCCTTCGCGATCAAACCCTGTCCCACTCTCATTTCCTTCCGCAGATCCTTGAAGACCTGGTTATTTGATCAATGATTCTACCAGCTGGTTGTTTCTCATTGAAGTCTTTAATGTGCCGAGACACCTTAGGGCAGAGGTCTTCAATCTGTGGGGCGCGACCCACAGGGGGGTCGTGGAGTCCTTGAAAGGGGGTCGCAGATTCTGCAGAGTGCAGTTCAGGCGTTGATCTGATTGAGGGTGCTCACGGCGGAGGCCTAATTCACACCGAGGTGTGAAAAACATCCAAGCCTCATTAACAAGTAAAAGGTCTTTTAAAGACCTGTCAAGTACTCGGGTGTGGCTGTGTGTGTGTCCCTGAAGCTGTTTCAGCCGGGCTCACATACACGAGCTGGGCAGGAGGGGGTGGGGGGCTGGGGGGCTGGGGGCTGGGGGAGCAGGCTGCAGTGTGCATCATGCAAAGCATTATCCTGATATTAAAGGTAAGCTTTAACAGTTTGGGATAATCTTTATTCTTCTGTGCTGAGTTACTGAATTGTTCAATTAGTCACTCTTCCTCTACATAACCAGGGTTGGTGCCTCAATATAGCGGGCTAAGGCAGCAGACTACAGGCGCTATCTAGTGGTGGTGCCAAATAACAGCAAAAGTCCCCAAAAAAATACTAACACATTTTCCTTGAATTAAAAGGTTTTCAGTGGCAAAACAGAATTTTTCCTCGATTGCTGAAAATTCTTGTATTGTAGCATATTTAAAGTTATAGTAATGTGAAAGGGTAACTTAAAAAAATCAATGAATGTTGGATCTGAAAAGGAACACGGATTTTCTAAGTAAGTCTATTTTGCTGCACGTCTGGTAGATATTAGCAATAGTACATCATTTCATAGAAACAATGAATGGACTACAAATTGAGAGGGGGGGCCTGGGGGAGCAGGCTGTAGTGTAGCCCTTTGAGTTCAATGGATGTCAAGCGCCTGGAGCTGCGGGTCCCGTGACACGTGACACCCGCCCAGCAGGGAGGCACAGCGATGCCCTCCCATGAGCGGGAAAGAAGGAAGAAGGGTGGACGGATGAAGGATGGATGGATGGATGAAAGGGTGGATGGATGGCTGGATGGATAAAAGGTTGCATGGATGAATTATGGCTGGATGGATGTGTAAAAAGATGGATGGATGAATGATGGATGAATGGATGGATGAAAGGGTGGATGAAAGGGTGGATGAAAGGGTGGATGGATGAATGATGGATGTATGGATGGATGGATGAAGGATAGATGGATGAAGGATAGATGGATGAAGGATAGATGCATGGATGGAAGGATGAAAGGGTGGATGGATGGATGTATAGATGGATAAAAGGTTGCATGGATGAATGATGCATGGATGGATGTGTGAAAAGGTGGGGGGATGAATGATGTGTGGATGGATGGATGAAAGGGTGGGTGGATGGATGAAAGGGTGGATGGATGAAGGATGGATGTATGGATGGGAGGATGAAAGGGTGGATGGATGTATGGATGGATAAAAGGTTGCATGGATGAATGATGGATGGGTGTGTGAAAAGGTGGCTGGATGAATGATGGGTGGATGGATGGAAGGGTGGATGGGTAAAGGATGGATGTATAGATGGAAGGATGAAAGGGTGGATGGATGAAGGATGGATGTATGGATGGAAGGATGAAAGGGTTGATGGACGGATGTGTGAAAGTGTGGGTGAATGAATGATGGACGGATGTGATGAGGTCTAACAGGCGCATTTATGGTTGTCAAAAGTTGATGATGAGGAGTACCAGTTTCTAGAAACTTTTGTTGGAAGGGGGTCCTTACGCCTAAAAAGGTTTTACAAGGGGGTCTCGGCATCACAAAGTTTGAAGACCTCTGCCTTAGGGTATTTGTCACGCAATACAAATTACGTAAACATAAACATAAACATCTCAAGACAAGCAGACTAGCGGAATCAATATTTAGGATTTAGAGTGGGTATCGTTTTTTGGGTGGTAAGGGAGTGTTTAGGGCTTAGGGTGGGTATGGGTCTTTGGGTGGCAAGGGATTTGTTAGGGTTTAGGGTGGCAATGGAAATTTTATTTTTAGAGTGGGTTTGGGTTTTTGATTGGCAAGGGATTGTTTAGGGTGGGTATGGTTTTTGGGTGGCAAAGGAAATTTTAAGGTTTAGGGTGGGTGTGGATTTTTGGGGGCAAGGAAAATGTTATGGTTTTGGTTGGGTATGGGTTTTTAGGTGATAAGGGAATTGTTAGGGTTTAGGGTGGGTATGGATTTGTGGGTGGTAAGTTACTTTCAAGGATTTAGGCTGGGTATGGGTTTTCGGGTGGTAATGAATCGTTTAGGTGTAGTATTTATATGGGTATTTGGGTAACAAGGGATTTTTCAGGGTGGTTATGGGTTTTGGGAGGCAAGTGAAATTTTAGGATTTAGGGTGGGTATACGTGTTTGAGTCGTTAGGGATTTTTCCGCATTTAGGCTGGGATGGGTTTTTAAGTGGCAAAGGATTTTTTAAGGCTTAGAGTGGGTGTGGATTTTTGGGGACAAGGGAAATTTATGGTTTTGGGTGGGTATGGGTTTTTGTATGATAAGGGGATTTTTAGGGATTAGAGTGGATGTTGTTTTTTGGGAGGCAAGGGACTTTTTAAGGTTTAGGGTGGCAAGGGAATTTTTATTTCTAGGGTGGGCATGGGTTTCTAATTGGCAAGGGATTTTTTAGGGTTTAGGGTGGGTATGTTTTTTAAGTGGCAAGGGAATTTTTAAGGTTTAGGGTGGGTGTGGATTTTTGGGGCAAGGGAAATGTTATGATTTCGGGTGAGTATGGGTTTTTGGGTGATAAGTTAATTTTTAGGGTTTAGGCTGGGCATCGGTTTTTGGCTGGTAATGAATCGTTTGGGTGTAGTTTTTATATAGGTTTTTGGGTGGCAAGGGATTTTTCAGGGTGGGTATGGGTGTTTGGAAGGCAAGTGAATTTTTAGGATTTAGGGTGGGTGTAAGTTTTTGAGTGGTAAGAGATTTGTTAGGGTTCAGGCTTGGTATGGGTTTTATGGGTGGCAAGGTATTTTTATTTGTGTTCAGTGTGGGTGTGAGATTTTTTGTGATGTTGTAGATTTTACAGTGTGTACAGGTTTTTGGGTCACAAGGGTTTTTAAGGTTTAGGGTGGGTGGAAACTGATTTTTTAGGATTTAGAGTGGGCATGCTTTTTGGGTGGCAATGGAACATTCAAGGTTTAGGGCTGGTATGGGGGTAATGAATCGCAATTTTCCTAATAACATGACAAGAGAATCTGGATTTCATTAAAGACACGGTGGCTAACATTATGCATATTTCCTTTATTGCTAACTCCAAGCAGCCACTTAGAAGCAATACATCATAATGTGAAACAGATCTAGAATAGAATCTTCCAGATGTACAATAGCCATGCACATAGGATAGTCTGCCTCTTCTGTATATGAGGTAATAAGGCAAGTCTTCTTCTGTGTAGAATTTTCTTTCTTTTTTTGTGTGTATTCCAAATGGATAGAAATAATGAAGATTGAATGAAGGGAACACAGAGTTAATTCTTTCTGAACATCTTCCGTGTGGAAACAGCAGTATAGATGAATCAGTTATGTTGAATTATCTGAAATAAGAGAGTATAAGTGCTCTGTTGTCATGTAACTGAGAAAGGCGTAATATCAAAGCGGGCCAGTTATATGACATTTTTAACAATCCATTGAAAAAAGATTTTATGAAACTTTCAACAATACTTTGAATAAAGGTTGTATGAAATTTTCAACAATACAATGAATAAAGGTTGTATCATAAATTATGCATCTATTGTTCAGTAATTCATGTATCCACCCACGGGAGGGCAAGGGTAGGATAATGTTATCCTCTGTGTCTTTAATGAAATCCAGATTCTCTTGTCATGTTATTAGGAGAATCGCAATTTCATTACAAGACCGGAGGCTACCAGTATGCATGTTGGTAGTTTAGTAATACGACATCTGACATATGTTTAATAGGTTTACAATAGTGTTTAGCAAGAGTATTAGAATTTGACCAAACAGCTGCTTTAAGAATGTCATCTAGTTTACCCCCTTTTAAAAGTGATTCGCTAGCCTTAACGCCCCTTATGAGTTTACCTGGAATCTTTTAGGTAGATACCAGCTGATTGCATTGCTTATTGAACCCATCTTGCTATAGAATCTGATGTAATGGGTTTGAAGGGTTTCACAAAAGGGATAAGTAATTGATTAACACCATTCGCATGATGTTCGCTTATTCTTGCATCTTATTATTTCATACATTCTACCACACAAGGTTTTTTGCACGCGTTAAACTTTGTGTTGAAAATTGTATCTGATATTGACTTAGTTCTCTTAATAATTTCGAAATTGACACCAAATGCATCATAGACTCTGAGATCCTTCTAGTGTTTTAACGTCTGGTACTCTACGGCAAGAGAGTAGGCAGAGTAGAAATGCTAGTTTTATGGAAAGTCTCTTCTTATCTAGGTTTCTGTTCTCAGGCCAGGTAGTGAAAGGGCATAGTAGTAACTTAACCCCTTCGATGCTAGACGAGCTCAGCTCGTCATGAGGCACAGTGGAGCTGTGCTGATGATGAGCTGAGCTCGTCATGAACAATGGGAGTGATGAAATATCAGCACAGGAGGAAAATATCAATAGCAGCGAAGGTGTTAACATCCCATAGGGTTTCATATTTAGGTTTAGGTGGTCTCCTTGGTTTGATACCTTTCATAATCCTGCATATTGTGGCATTTTTCCCTATGGTCTTGCCATTTATTACAGCATCTGTAGCAATTAATTGATCTGTAAGTAAGCCCTCACTCATATTGTTAAACTAAAAAGTTTGCTACGTGTACAATAGTAGCCTCCACAGAATTCAGGTTCCTCTCCAGGCACCAGCGTACCCAAGTTCTCCAGATGCTGTTGCATCTAGTGGGTTCCAGGAGCCCATGACTCTTGCAGGATGTCTCCTATAAGGCCTTCTGCGGGTGGAAGTAGAAAAGGTATTTCACAGGCTAATTCCAAGCTCATCGGAAACCATGCCTGGGAGGGCCAGAAAGGGGTTATTGGTAATAATGAGCATTGGTCTTGCCTAACGTTCCGGAAGACTCCCTGGGTCATTGCAAATGGGGGAAATGCATATGCTCGAATTCTTTTCTAGGCTGGAGAAGAGCATTGACGGCTTGAGCACCGGGGTCGGGCAAGCTGAAATATTTGTGCAGTTGGGATGTCAGTCTGCTTGCGAAAAGATCTACTTTCACAGGGCCCCAGAACTGATTTAAAGTTCTGAAGGCTTTCACGTTGAGTTTCCTGTTGCTGTGGGCTAGGAGGAATCTTGAATTCCAGTCAGCAGTGATGTTGCTTTTTCCTGGTAAGTATGCTGCTTTTAGGGCTATCTTGTGTTCTAGACAGAACATCCAGAGATTTTTGGCTAGATTTGATAGGTCTGAGGATTTTTTACCCCATAAGCAATTTATGTATGCCACAGCTGATATGTTGTCCATTTTTATAATAACCAATCTGCCTTTTAGGGATTGTTTGAAGCTCATCAGAGCGTAAAGGCCAGAAGTTGACTCTAGGTAGTTTCTGTGGTGTGAGCTCTCTGTATAGGACCATAGACCTCCCATGTTCTGGTTCTGTAAGCAAGCTCCCCAGCCATGATGGCTCACATCTGACTCTAGAATGGATTCTGAGGAATTTCCGAAAACGGCTTTGCCATTCCAGGCATCTAGATTCTCTAACCACCAGTTCAGTTCTGGTTTGGCTTTGTGGTCTAGGGTTACTTTGTCTCCGCACCATAGTCCAGCATGGCGGGATTTTACCTTCACTCTTCGAAGGGCTAGATAATGTAAAGGTCCTGGAAAGATAGCTTGGATATAGGAAGATAGGAGGCCCAGGAGTTTGGCTAGTTCTCTCAGGGACAATAGGTCTCGTTTCAATACAAGTCGTATTTCTTTGCGTATTTTCATGATTTTCTTCTTGGGTAGTAGCAAAAGTGTCTACAGTGATTCCCAATAATTCCAGAGTTTTTGAGGGATTCATGATAGATAGCTTTTTTGTTGTTTATTATGAAGCCAAGGCTCTCTAAGAGATTTACTGCTGTATTCAGGTCTTGAAGAATCTGATAGTTGGTATATAATGAGAATGTCGTTGAGATCGACTATCAGTCATATCTCTCTTTCTCTCAAGAAGGATGCTATAGCTCTCAATACCTTGGTGAAACACCAGGGAGCAGAATATAGCTCAAAAGGGAGAGCTTGGAATTGGAATAGACAACAGTTCCATGTGAATTGGAGGTATGGTTGGAACTCTGAGGCCATGGTGATTGTGAAGTAGGCACCTTTCAAGTCCAACTTCACTAGCCAGTCCTTTTCTAGAAGTATGTCTCTCAGGAGGTAGATACCATCCATTTTGAAGTGTTTGTAGATGAGATATTTGTTCAGTTCGCTCAGGTTTAGGACTGGTCTTCAACCCTTGTCTTTTTTCTCTACCAGAAAGATAGTGCTTACCAATTTCATATGATCCCATGGTACTTATATAAATGCTCCGTACTCTATCATGGGCATTACCTCTTCCTCTACTATTTTCTGTTCTGTGATCAGTACTAGGTTCCTTGGGAGTGAGGATTGTGTCAGTGTTTTCAAAAATTATATTTTTAAACCTTGAATGGTTTCTAAAACCCAGGGGTCTTGTGTAATTGTTTTCCAAGTCTTTAAAAAAAATCTGAGTTGACATAATCCTCATTGTCTGTAGTAGGGTGTTTGTTGGACACCGCCGGCAGAGCGTCCCCTTCTGTCAGGTCTGGCAAAAACACTAGGGTTGAATACTCGACGCATGCTGTTCTGAGCTTTGACTAGGGCTGTGGAGGTTGTGACATATTTGCCTAAGATCTTGATCATGTCCTCTCCAAATAAGAGTCTTTTGGGGTTTGCGGAGGCTTCTTTGTCAGCCAGGTCTCTCAACTCAGGGTTGATCTTGGTAAGGACTACTCTTCGTCGTATGCATTTATCCCTGCATTTGCGTTCCCTAATAGGATCAGAGTTTTCTGACTCCATCCTCTTTTCTTAGTTGATCCAAGTCTATCAGGGTACCGTTAATATGGCTGTCTTCCGCCATATCAATTATTCTAGTCAGCGGGCCTAAAATATCAAGCATGCAATCCTGGCAGGCCTTCAGTTACCTTTTCATGCCCTTCCTGGGGTCTCTACCCACTTTGAATAGGAATTTGAATAATTCTGGGTCGAGGTTGGGTGTCAGGCATACCTTTTCTTGAACCACTGGACCTTGGGGCCACCATTCTGAGCTCTGATATTATGTGGAGAGAACATCCCCTCACCCAGTGGGCTGGTTAGAATTTCTTTAGAGGATGAAGGGAGCTCTTCCTCTGATAGGGGACTCTCAAAGTCTAAATCATCCTGGTCTAGGTAAAGGAATTATTCATCCAACGGGTTCATGTTTTGGTCTCCTTGTGGTGCAATTTCAAGATCTTGTGTATCAGGACGAGCACTTAGATATTGTGTACCGCTTTGGACACTTTGATAGGCTGTGTCGCTAAGAACACCTGATACTTTTGAGGTACGTAGACCTCCCTTACAGTTTGAGGTGCTTAGACCTCCTTTATACGATGAGGTGCGTAGACCTACCAAATTATTTGAGGTGCTTAGAGCTCCCAATGTGCTCATGGGGCTTGCTCTTTCAAAGTTGTTTTTTCTCTTTAATCTTGTGCCCCCTTTTTTTTATTGTATTCCACTTTTTGGCCTTTCTGTGTTTCAATAGTGCCATCTTCTTTCTCTATTAAGGGTTTTTTGGTTGACATGACCTGATTGAGTGTGTTGCGCATGCAGGAGTGCAACTCTTGTTGAGTTATCTTTTTCATTTCTTCATTATTGATGTTAGGGGTAAGTACCTCAAGGCCATCTGATTCTACATCAGACATGTTGGATTTTATACTCCTTCACGGGTTGTAGTAGTTAGTAATCTATATAGATGACTTGGAAGGTAGGCAATCTGATTTATTAGTAAGGTTCAGAAGAGCTTATGTAAATTAGGGATTTAGAGGAGCTTATGTAAATTAATGCATTGTTACATCAGGTCTTTTACAGTTTATGCTCCTTTACTGTAAAATGAGGTATTTGGAGTAAAAATAGTTTGAGTATTTGCGGTCGCAGTTAGCAGCTGATCACAGGAGTGTCCAACTGCCAGACTTCCTGACATCGGATATGCTTGTGAGCGATCAGCTGTTGATTTACTGCCCAGGTAGCCCCTCAACTACAGATGGGTTAAATATTTTATTTTAATTTTAATTATTGATTTTTGTTATGGGTTCCCAACTTGTCTGTATTTCGGTCCGTTATTGGGTGGAAATGCAATGTGAGGTCCAGGGTGAGGGCGGAGAGTGGGGGGAGCAGGATTTCCAAAAGTTGGAAATCAATTAGGTGTGAGCCAAAATTTAAGAAGAGTTTGAGGTCAAAGAGGCATAAGTCTATTCAGAAAGGTATACAAATTGAATTGAGAAAACATACATACACATGTAGTTGCCCATTCTAGAAGATACAGGTCATACATGAAAGTGAAGAGAAAATGTACTTATCTGCCTGGAGCCACATTTAAAAAAGGCAGACTATCCTATGTGAATGGCTATTGTACATCTGGAAGATTCTATTCTAGGTCTGTTTCTCTTTATGATGTATTGCTTCCAAGTGGCTGCTTGGAGTTAGCATTAAAAGAAATATGCATAATGGTAGCCTCTGGTCTTGTAATGAAATCATTTAAGGTTTAGTGTTTGTATGGGTATTTGGGCCACAATGGCTTTTTTTATGGTGGGTATGGGTTTTTGAGTGGCAAGTGAATTTTTCGGGTTTAAGTGGGCGTAGGTTTTTGAGGGGACCTGGGCATGTCTATGATCACACATATTCTTTTTGACAACCGTGGTAATATTATAGTCACACACCATCTCTGTGGGGACCTGTGCATGTCTATAATCACACACTATCTCTGTGGGGTCCTGTGCATGTCTATAATCACACACTATCTCTGTGGGGACCTGGGCACGTCTATATTCACACACTATCTCTGTGGGGACCTGTGCATGTCTATACTCACACACTATCTCTGTGGGGACCTGTGCATGTCTATAATTACACACTATCTCTGTAGGGACCTCGACATCTCTATACCCACACACTATCTCTGTGGGGACCTTGGCATGTCTATATTCACACACTATCTCTGTGGGGACCTGGGCATGTCTATAATCACACACTATCTTTGTGAGGACCTGGGCATGTCTATATTCACACACTATCTCTGTGGGGACCTGTGCATCTCTATAATCACACACTATCTCTGTGGGGACCTGGGCATGTCTATAATTACACACTATCTCTGTGGGGACCTCAGCATCTCTATAATCATACACTGTCTTTGTAGGGATCTTGACATCTCTATAATCACACACTACCTCTGTAGGAATCTTCACATCTCTATAATCATACACTTTCTCTGTGGGGACCGGGGCATGTCTATAATCACACAATATCTTTGTGGGGACCTGGGCATGTCTATAATCACACACTATCTCTGTGGGGACCTCGGCATCTCTATAATCACACACTGTCTTTGTAGGGATCTAGACATCTCTATAATCACACACCATCTCTGTAGGGATCTTGACATCTCTATAATCACACACCATCTCTGTAGGGATCTTGACATCTCTATAATCACACACTTTCTCTGTGAGGACCTGGGCATGTCTATAATCACACACATTATCTGTGGTGACCGTGGTAATACTATGGTCGCACACCATCTCTGTGGGGACTTGACCATTCCTGTAATTACATGCAAGCTCTGTTTTGGCTTGAACATAATCAGCTTAGCATTCTCTGTATGGAGCTTTGTGAATACTGAAATGTAGTAAAGTTAGACTTTTGGTCGAAATTTACCTTTGTGAATCGGGCCCTATTTTAATGAGGACTTCAAGACAAGCATCTTCATGCACTATCTCTGTGGGAACTTAAACATCGCTATAATAACACACTATCTTAGTGGGGACTTGAACATAACGATAAAAATATACCAACTGTGTGGGGAATCGAGCATTCCTGTAATTAAACACATGCTCTGGTTTGACTTGAAGCACCAGGGGGTACCATGAGGCACAGGGTCAAGACTGATTTGCATATAGCTGTGTCTGAACTGGGGTGGCGAAGTGAGCTAAAGAACGATCATGAATTGAACCCAGATCTGTGACTGGGGATGAGTGTCTGAAAGGCTTCATCACTCCGTACATCATCTCCTTGTGTTTGCTTTGACTTGAACATCATCAGCTTCACATTCTCTATATGGGGCTTTATGAATATTGAAAAGTAGTAAAGTTAGACTTTTGGTCTAAATGTACCTTTGTGAATTGGGCCCTATTTTAATGAGGACTTCAACACAATCACCTTCATGCACTATCTTTGTGGGGACTCAAATATCGCTATAATAACACACTATCTTTGTGGGGACTTGAACATCGCTATTAAAACACACTATCTTTGTGGGGACTTGAACAACACTGTAATAGCACACTATCTTTGTGGGGACTTGAACATCACTATAATAACACACCATCTCTGTGGGGACTTGAACATCTCTATGGTAACACACCATCTCTGTGGGGACTTAAGCATTGCTATAATAACATACCATCTCTGTGGGGACTAGATCATTCCTATAATTACACACAACCTCATGAGCTTCACACTCTGTATAATGGGATTTAAGTTTTGAATATGCACACTATTTCTATGGAGACGTAAACACAGTCATATTCACCCACTATCTCTGTGGGGACTTGAACATCTATTTTGGCAAAAATGTAAGCAGTTAATCAAGCTCTGGGTTCGACTTGACCATATTCCTTATTTCCATATGTTAATTTCTTTATGTGTTAGTTCCCTTATCTCCTAAGATTTTAAGCACTAATAAATAGATTAAATACAGCTTTAAGGGCCTTTCTTTAAGCATGATATGATATTTTCTGGCACATTAACATAATGTGTCTTTAACGTATACCCCTAGTATATATTCAACAATTTATATATGGATAGATTATAATGCTGTTTGTGTATATTGTTGATAAAATAAACATTTAGCCATGTGCCTTCAACTGTATACAATCACAATAGTGTTACAGACTAGGTCCCCACAAGGATGGTAGCACGTGTTCAAGTCCCCACAAGGATGGTGCTGTGCGCACGATTAAATAACAATATATTTCCAAATTTGAAGCAGGATCCTGTATCAAGAATTTTTTCTCAACATTTTTCTATTATTAGTGTGTTTTAAAAACATTGGGAAAGGTTAGTCCCCACAAGGCTGGTATTCACACATAGTCCCCACAAGGATGGTAACACGTGTATGCGTGTGTGTGGGGCCGTCTGTGTGTGTGTGTGTGGGGCCGTCTGTGTGTGTGTGTGGCCGTCTGTGTGTGTGTGGGGCCGTCTGTGTGTGTGTGGGGGGCCGTCTGTGTGTGTGTGGGGCCGTCTGTGTGTGTGTGGGGCCGTCTGTGTGTGTGTGGGGCCGTCTGTGTGTGTGTGGGGCCGTCTGTGTGTGTGTGGGGCCGTCTGTGTGTGTGTGGGGCCGTCTGTGTGTGTGTGGGGGCCGTCTGTGTGTGTGTGGGGGCCGTCTGTGTGTGTGTGGGGGCCGTCTGTGTGTGTGTGGGGGCCGTCTGTGTGGGTGTGGGGGCCGTCTGTGTGGGTGTGGGGGCCGTCTGTGTGGGTGTGGGGGCCGTCTGTGTGGGGGCCGTCTGTGTGGGTGTGGGGGCCGTCTGTGTGTGTGTGTGGGGCCGTCTGTGTGTGTGAGGGGCTGCATGTGTGTGGCATTTGCGAGAGATTAAGCTATTGGCATTGTAAATGACAATGCCATTTATTTTTCTGTTTTCAAAACCAACACAAATGAAAATTTTGTAATTTACAATGCCAATAGCTAACTTTTGCAAAGGCGAGACCGTTGCATTGTAAATACTTGTTGGTTTTCTGTTTGGTGGTTTCTCTTCCAGTTCTATGCAGTATCCAAACTGTATGATGTTGATTATCCATTTATCTGTAGTTACCTTCTTCCATTCCTGGAAGAAGTGTCTTAGCCTGCCTCCTACTGGTGTTACATGTTTGGACCGTGTAACCCTTCTTTGCTGACCTTGTTGCGCTCCACCCTCGTAGGGGTCGTGTGGGTGGGCACGCTTTGCGGGACAGAGTCACTTTGAGGTGGGTTGCTGGCCCCCTCTTCTTGCTTGCCCTCGCGCGAAAGGACTGGCCCAGAGACTGGTACTGCCAGGTTTGCTTTTGTTGTCCCTGCTGTGCTTGATCGTTGCCCTGGAAGGCCTGCTGGAATGTCTGGTGTGAAGTTCCCGGCTGGTTTCCCCCTCTTCCCTTTGGTCTCCGTGTCGGGGTACCCCCTTCTCATCTCTCTGAATTGTAAGGCCCCCATGGACCTTGCAGTTTCATTTTCTTTCTTGAGCTGGGTGAGTTTTTCATCCACCGGTGGCCCGAACAGTTTTTCTCCATTGAAAGGGGTGCTCAGAATGTTGTTCTGTACTTCCAGCTTGAAGCCTGAGATACTCAGCCAGGCGTGCCTTCTTTCTGTGAATCCGATCGTCATCAGCCTGCTGGATGTGTCGGCCCCATCCAATGCTGTTTTCAGGCAAGCATTTGCTATATTTTTGCCTTCCTCCACCAGGTGTAACGCTCTTTGTTGGTACTGCTTGGGGAGGTGCTTGAGCAGCTGTCCGACCTCGTCCCAATGCTGGTACTGGTGTCTGTTTAGCAGGGCATTGAAGTTTGCCATGGGCCAGTGTACCGCTGCATTCCTCTCTATTTTTCTCCCAGTTAGGTCCATCCTCCTACTTTCTTTGTCCGGTGGTGGGCCTGATGTTGTTGAAACATTTGCCTTTTCCTGGCTGTTGCCGCAATAATGGAGTCCACCGTGACAGATCCATGGATGTAGGAAGGGTCCTTAGAGGAGTGCTTGTATTTCTTCTCCGTCCTAGGCGTGACAGACCTGCAGGTCACTGGGTCTTTGAACGCCTCCCTCTCTTGGTCCAGGACACTCGGAAGCATGGGGAGGAATTGACTTCTTGTTTGAGTTGAGAGCAGGGTCTCTAAGAGGAAGCATGCCTTTGGTTTTTCCTCCTCCAGTTGGACTCCGTAAGCCCTTGCCGCATTCCTGATGACCATGTTGTAGGTCCCAATGTCTTCTGGCGGCGAAGGCCTCAAAGGGTAGGTCTCCACGGGCTCTTCTGGGTTTTCGGCGTCAAGCTCCTGCCACTCCAGGTCCTGTGCCATTGAGGATGCCGAGCCGAAACTCGTTTGCTGGTCATCGTCGCCTTCTTCCTCGTAGTATAGGCCCTCTTACTCTAGGTGTTCCTGGGGCTCAGGAGTTTTCTGCGGTTCTTCGGCGTCAAACTCCTCCTCTTCTATTGCGATGATAGTCGTTGGCATTTTCGACGGAAATATTGAAACTTGATTTTCTCATCGAACTCTCTCTTCCTTTGCAGGAGGTTATCCATTTCGGCCTCGAGCCTTCTCTTCTTTCTCTTCAGCTAGGCGGCCTGTTCGGCGTTGAGCATTTCGGCCGATCTCTTCGATGTAGTCGTTGACGTCGAAGCAACCTTCAGGTCCTTCTCCTTCGAAGTCGAGCGATCCTTTTCGGGGACCTGCTTAGACGACCTTGGGTTTTCGCCGGTCTTTGCCGCCTGGGAGTCCTTTTCGAAGGATCCGCTGGGCTGTTAGTCCTTGGATGCAGCTGCGGCCGTCGAGATTTTAGGCGCCAGTGCTCCCTTCGAGGACTGACTCTGTTTTTCGAGAGTCTGACTCAGGTTTTCGAGAGTCTGTCGGGGTTTAGGGGTGAACGTCTCTCCTACCTCTTTAGATGTTTTCTTATCGGTCTCTACGACAGTGTAGTCATCTGGTCCCTCGGCGATGTTGTCCTAGTCGTCGCTGGAGAGGTCCAGGTCCCGAAGCGACGGGGGTCGGCCTTTGCCTTGCATGCTGTAGTTGGCTCTTCTCGGTCTCTCTCTAACCCGGAGGGTCTTCAGGGTGAAGACGGAGCAGTCGTTGCAGTCCTTGCTCTCGTGGTCCAACCGGTAGGCAGAGGTTGCAAACCGGGTGCTGGTCCTTCTGCGCGTATTTGTGGTGGCAGTTACGGCATAATTTAAAAGGTGTCTTGTCCATGCCTGCGCTCAGGGGGCACCCTGTGTGCGCATTCTCCGTTGGACATCGAAGTTCTCCTCCTTCTTCGTAGTCCCGGCTTGGTGATCTTGTTCCTCTGTGTCTTCTCTAATCTTTTCTGTGTAAAATTCGTCTTCTCCCTCTTCTTTCCTCCGTAAACTCAGGAGCCTCTCGGTGACGATCCAGACCCAACGGCGGAAAAAAGAATCTGAAGATGGCACCCAAAGGTGAGAGGTTCCGCAGGAAGCGTACCGACGTCTTAGGAAGTACACCAGAAGGTGGGATGTCGACGCCCACCTGGGCTACCAAAAACAAAAACGAAAGAAAAGACTACGACTCCGGACCCAACCACTAGACAGCGGAACAATGCACAGCATAGTTAATCGGTTAATCGAAAAAGATTCACTCTACAAAACATGCAAGTACATTTTTAGTGGTGGATAGGTTAGTCAGTTAATTGGATTTGGAATGATAGCAGAAGGATAGAGGAGGACAAAGGTTTGTATTTATATAGCGCTTGTTGACGCACGCTATTCAGGATGTCTACAAAGGATTAGTGGTGAATTAATGTGGTGAAATATGAAACAATTTCAGTGGTGGATATTAGTCAGTTACTTGGAGTGAGAAAGATAGCGGAGGGATAAAGGGGAAGAAAGATTTGCATGCATATAGCACTTGTTACCCCCGAAGCGTGTTGAAGCACTTTTCTGGCAAGTAGCACGCCACTCCGGAACCCATAAAGGATTACTGTTGAAAATGATTATAGTAAAAAAAATATGAAGTAATTTGAGTAGTGGATATGTTATTCAGTTATTTGGGTAGTATATTAGTATAGTTTAATATGGAATTTGAGAAGTGAACATGTTAGGCTGTTAATTTCGATTGAAAAGGATAGTGGAGGGATAAAAGAGTGAAGCAATTGTTTTTTCAAGGTCTTACCAGTAGGAGGCGGCTTTTGGATGAGTAAAAAGGAGTTTTGGAGGGGAGGACTCAGAGGGAAGAGTTTAGATAGGTTTGTTTTAGGGGATCGGTATAGTAAAAGAGGTGTCCGATGATGCAGGGAGGGGTAGAGTAGTCTAGAAAAGGTTATTTTGGCAATCAAAGTAGTGGTATGTGGTTTGGGATAAAAGAGTAGATGTAGAGGATATATTGATAGATGTATAGGCTGAGAAATGGGGTAGTGCATTGGAAATGCTAAATTAGAAGAAAGTGATACATATATAGATCCATAATTACTTTGAAAGTATATAGATACATAAAGGAGGTAAGTATATGTAGATTAAATATATTGATAGAGGCACAGGATGAGAAATAGGGTAGTGCATTGGATATGTTTTTTCAGGAGAACAGTAACAGACACACAGATCCAAGTACATGGAAGGTACATAAATGCACAATGGAAGTATGTACATGTAGACTAAAGATGATTTTTATTTATTTATTATCATTATTTTTCTCTCAACATAATTATTTTACATGTTTATACAAAGTAATACACAAAGATCGGTAAATATCTATAGTAAAAAAAAAAAAGCTTGTATACAGAGGGATATGCTGTAAATTTCTGTTTCCGTATGGTGCTTAAGTGGGAAAGAGCCAAATCTTGAGTAGTTTTCTGAAGATAAGGTGGTTGTCGGTGGACCTTATGTTGGGGGGGTAAAGAGTTCCATAGTTTGGCTGCTTGAACAGAGAAGGATGTGCCACCCATGTTTTTTTTCTTGTATTGTGGGATTTTGAGGCGAGATGCTCCTTTAGAGCGGAGGTTCCTTTGTTGAATGTGTTTGGTGATTTTATTCCTGATGAAGAGTGGTCCCATTCCATGTATTGCTTTGTGGGTGACACAAAGCAGCTTGAACTTTTAGGTAGAACCAACCCCCAACCCGAGGGTACAAGTCAGCAGGTGTGGCCAAACACGCAATGTAATGGGAAGAGAGCAAAGGATGACTCTGCACCCGAAAGCCTGGTCCACTACATAGGACATTCCAAATGCTTTGGAAAAGACCTACCAGTTACATTGCTCTTTGGTTGGTTCATTTTAACCCTTCACCTTGCACACCACTCCCACACAAGAGATTCAAAATAAATTCCTGGGTTGCTAGGGTCAAGGACACTCACCCTATTACACATCATATATGCAACATCAACGTCCTACATGAATGGGGCACAGAACCCCTTCGCAAGGGGCTGACAGACATTTAAAGACTGGAGACCAGTGGCCAACGTGACCTGTGCAGGTAACAAGCAAAATAACCTATCTTGTATAAACAATTATTTGCTGCCACTATTGTCTCAAATAAATGGGTATCGTTACAGCCAATCTGAACTGACAGCCTAAAAAAATCATTAAAACAAGCATTGGCATAGCCAATAGGTCTCGCCTTTGGGATCTTGTAAGTGTTTAGCCATGCAACAGTTGATGTTGTTGCACCAAAGATATTGTGCTGGATAACTAAACACTTATAAGGTCCCAAAGGCGAGACCTATTGGCTATGCCAATGCTCGTTTTAATAGTGCATGTACATGAAACCGTCTCTAGACGCTATACGTTCTCAATGAGCTGAATTAATGTAGGTGGTGTGAGAAATAATTTATTTTTTTACTTGTAAAATCCCATGAAAATTATGCAAAATGTTGATTTTTTAGCACGAAAGAGTTTGGTTTGGGGAAATCTTACATCACTTTTTTTCCCCTCGAAGACATACTGCAGACTGATTTGACATTTTCATCGCAAACCACTATACTGCAGGCGAAATTGCATTTTGGGAAATGTGAATTTCGGTTAATTTGTCATTGTAATTTCAATTTCGTCCAGACTTAGTTTTCGCAAAAGTTTTGAAGGTGATGGGACAGGCCTCGAGTCATGAGTGGACTGGTAAGAGCTTTTCACAGTTTGAAATCAAAACTCTTGGGCGTCCTCCTACCCCAAAAGTTCTAGCTTTTGAATCACAAATTGGTTAAGCATAGTGCTCCTGTGTCTGCCCCAAAGACGTGTAAAGAAAAAGCGGCATCCACTACGGAATAATTACACACTGAACCTTCAAATACCAGGATGCTTAGCGGGCACACGCCCAGGTGGGCAGAACTATAAATAAAGGTTTACCCCAATCATAACCTCATGCCGCAATCTCTCACATCACGCCAGGCCACCGATGAAGGAAGAAATTTCCAAAACATGTATGGCTGAGTACAGTGCTGAATTTCGCTGTAAGAACTTGCTTTTAACCCCTTCCATGCTCATGACGAGCTCAGCTCGTCATGAGGCACAGCTGAGCTGTGCTGATGACGAGCTGAGCTCGTCATGACACCAGCAAAATGGCAATTGCCAGCACAGGGGAAAAATAACCACAGCAGCGATGTGGTTAGCCTGTGGCTGCCTATCAAACAAAGGAAGAAACGAACTTTGTGTGCGGTGTCCTCATTTGGGAGCAAGTATTTTTGGAATAATTGGTGGCCCGCTCTGGTCACGAGGACAACTCCACTGTGGTAGCAGTTCCTTGTACCGCCTTCAGCGGTGCAAAGACGGAACAACGTGCCTGTTTGTGTTGGCGAAAGTAAAGCTACAGGCAGGGCCTGTCCTGCATGCGACCTGATGGAACAGAATTACGTGTAGAGAAAAAGCGGCATCCACTATGGAATAATTACACGCTGAAACTTCAAATACCAGGATGCTTAGCAGGCACTGTAACTGGTGTCAAACCTATGATTTTTTCAGTGAATTTCATAGGTTTTGTAAATGCTAATTCCTAACTATATATAGGGCCTCAAACCAATGTTTTTTTCAGTGCATTTCAAAGGTTTTTTAATAGCAAATTTCTATTGCTATCAAATATAATAGTTTTTATAATGAATCCTATATTTTATATTTTTGTAATACTATTTTTTTTATGCATTTTGTTCGTGTTTTAATTTTTTTTCCCCCTGGAGCACTCCCAGTGCGCGTACCGGTGTGCGCACCGGAAAGCGCAGTCTTGCGGCGCGCTCCGGTGAGCGTCCCGTTTGCGCTATTGCCGCAAACGAAAACATCATTGTGACGTATCTCGTAGCCGCGTGATACGCACGGCGTAAGCGCACCCAGAAGCACCCGTGCGCATACGATTGCGCCACGTAAGCGCCCCGGGGCGCGTAGCGTAAGCGCGTCGGGTCATGTGACCTGAAAATAACTCTTTTCATTGGTTCAGAACAGTTTTTTTTCCAAATGATGAAAGCCCCCACCTTTTTTCCTCATTCCCACTTTGTTCTTTGACTGAGGAAGACTGTTTGTGAGAATTGGCTACAGCAGCAGCAGCAGCAGCAAGAGCATCTCAACCACCACCACAGTGAGGAAGAGGAAGATAATCCCCCCTATAAGACAAAGGAGCACATTGTCTGGGAGTTTTTTAAAATCCCAAGGGGCCTAAAGAAAGTTAATGCTCCGAAAGTTACATGTCTGATCTGTGGCACTGTACTTTCCAGGGGGAACCCTGCCAAAAAGTATTCTTTTGGCAACAACACCATGATTCGCCACATGCAACGCCGGCACCCAAACAACTATGCTGCGGCAGAGGTCAGAGAACTGACCAGAAACCCTCCCCAATCTTCTCCCAGCACCTCCCAAAGTAAACAACCCACTCCATCGGGTCCAGAGACAAGGGAGATGGTCCCAAATAGCCAAACCCAGTTTGGAAATTTTAAAATAGTTTGTAAATTTTGCGGGACTACAATTTGCTATGGAGAGCAAAGTATTAAACTGATTAACAGTGCTGGAGACAACCACAAGTTCAAAAACAAACCTTAATTTTTTCCTGTTTTTTTTTGCTCCAGTTGAGCCGTTTACAATTCCCTGTTTTTTGTTTGTCCCCGTAAAAATTACAAAAAATATATAAAATTGTTCATAAAAGCCAAAAAAAGTAAAAAATGTTCCAAAAATAATAAAAAAAATATAAAACAACAAAAATAATAAAAAAACAGTTCTTGTTAGAACTACCTCCAATTTATAAAAAAAATGCTACATTTTTAAAAAACTCTATCATTCTTTTTTCCCCATGGTTCGCTCCCCGGTACGCTCCGCGGGGCGCGTACCGGGCGCTCCCCCCAAGCAAATCGAAAAAAAAATCTTTTTTTTTTTGCCCTGCGGGGTCATTTTATGGCCCCCACATCATACCTAGGGGGTCGGGGGGGGGGGGGGGGGTCTACCCTGCCCCCTTTTGGTCATTTCCCCCTTTGTTTTTGCCACCTCTTGTGTCTCGATCCTACCGAGACACGATGGCGGCCGCTCCGGACTGTTTGGAATGTTGACAGACACCCGAGAGCAAATCTGCTTTCCGCTCGCGAACTCGTGTTAACCTAAATTACTCAAAATCCACTGGAGCACATATCTTGAGACATAGCAAAGGCACATCGGGCTACCAGTCCCTACAATTTTGCCAAGTTTGGTGGAATCCATTCAGCCGTTCGGGCTTAAAGTGAGTCCAACCGCCCTATGGAAATTAACATGGGGAAAACACGTTTTGGGACCCCCCTTTTATCTCGGCTCCCGCTTGACGAATCCACCCCAAACTTTCAGGGAAGGAGCGGAGCGCAGTGAGGCATATTTCAGGAAAATTAGAGGCAGATTCCTCAACCGGCGCCAAAGTTATTCCCAATAGAATGATGCGGATTTCCTATGGAAAACAATCCTAACTATAACTACCGCCAGTAGGTCATACATACATACATACATACATACATACATACATATATATATGTACAACAAGCTGCTTTCCTTCAAGACTTGGCCTGAAGGCTGCTACCACTAGGATAGCTTTCTATAAAGGTGGTCTTAAAACCTGCCATCAATAAGGGTCGTTTGGACTGGTGCAAGATGGCCACTAGAATAGTGGACAGCATATGCCAGGCCAACCTCTCACACACATGACCCCCCAAGCTCTATAAAACTCACCTTCTCTTTTTACAGCAGAAAATGAAGACAAGCTGCCACAGGGATATGACAATCTTATAACCACAATGTACCAAGAACAACCTCTAGAGATCTTATCTCCTAGGAAGAGTAAGATAAACCAAGAAGTTTAGTTTAACATTCCTTTCTCCAGAGGAGGCAGAAGCTTGAATGAATAGACCCTTGCTATTGTGTCCTCTCCCTCCCTGCCATCTGCAAAACAGCAGAGTTAATAAGTGACATATCCACAGCCTGCAGAGAGGGGAGAAACCAGCAAATGCGAACGGAACTGTGTGCTGCAGTACACCAAGATCATGTCTAAGTTTGGGGTGGCCATGGTGAGCTGGAGCACGCAATGCCTGCTGCTGCTTCTGCCCGCTTCTCCTCCCGGGATAGATGCAAGCCCCGCTACCACCCTGCCTCTGCTCAATATGTCATGCTGGGGAATGCCTTTTAGTGCAGAGCATAAATAAAGTGGCGTGGCATCCAGACGTAGGTCCATGCTGTGCATTAATAATGGAAAAAAGGATGTGGCCTCCCAAAGATAGCCCACGCTCAAAGCTGAAGCGTGGCGTCTGTACAGGTGCAGGCTGCAAATAAGACTACTTTTGAAGTTGTGCATCGATCTGCTGTTGGTATCCTCGATTTGTAAAAATCAAAATGTGGACGCCACTTTTGGCGCATTTAAACATGTCCGATATAAAAGTTAAAGCGTGGCGTCCATGAAGTGGGCGCCGTGCTGAGCCAGGGAAGCACTTGCAGGGGGAGGAGAGCGAGCGTTTGTAAAACACAGTGCTTCATGGCGTCCAGGAAGCAGGCACTGTGCTGATCCATGAAAGAAAAATGCTACTTACCAGTATGCATCTGTTCTTGGCATGTAGGGCTGCTGACATTCATATCTTAGCATAGCCTAGTGTTGGGTCCGGATGTTTGCACCTTGTTGTCTTGGAAGAGTCTTCGAAGTATCACGAGATAGGCGACTCCTCCCCTGGGCTACAGTGTGCATGGGCATCTTCTCCGTCTTCAGATTGTTTTTCGCCATTGTGGCAAAGATGGAGTATAGGAAAGTAAGAGATGACCATGTAAATGTATGTAAAGAAGATAACCCTGCAGCTGTGACAGGCACCGGGGAGGAGGGTGTGCAATATGAACGTCAGCAGCCCTACATGCCAAGAACAGATGCATACTGGTAAGTATCATTCTCCGTTTGAGGCATGTGGGCTGCTGAATTCATATCTTAGCATAGACTGTATAGCAGTTTCTCCTCTAGCGGTGGTCGCCTGTACCAGCTGCAGTGGTTTGAAAATGAGTTTTAAGGACAGCCTGGCCCACAGCAGCTTGTTGCTTAGCTTGCACGTCAACACAGTAATGTTTAGAGAAAGTGTGTATGGTAGACCATGTAGCTGCCCTACATATGTCTTCTAGGGGAATATTTCCTAGGAAACCCATGGATGCTCCCATTTTGTGCGTTAAGTGGGTTTTTGGGGGAACTGTTAAAGTGCGCTTTGCCTTTTGATAGCATATTTGAATGCATTTAACTATCCATCTGGCTATTCCCGTCTTAGAAACAGGATTACCCTTATGTTGTGGTGAAAAGGCAACAAATAGTTGCTTAGTCTTTCTGAATGATTTAGTTTTGTCATCGCAATATAGCAGGGCTCTTTTAACGTCTAATGTGTGTAGAGCTCTTTCAGCCACTGACTGTGGGCTTTGAAATTAAAACTGGCAATTCTATGGACTGATTGATGTGGAAAGTGGAGATAACTTTTGGCATAAATTTAGGGTTTGTACGAAGCACTACCTTATTGTGGTGTATTTGCATGAAGGGTTCCTGAATGGTTAGTACTTGAGCTTAGTCACTCGCCTGAGGGAGGTAATGGCAATTAAAAATGCCACCTTCCATGTTAAGAATTGTAGTTCACATGAATGAAGTCGTTCGAAGGGTGGTCCCATGAGTCTGGTAAGTACTATGTTTAAGTTCCAGACTGGTGAATGTGGATGCTTTGGAGGGATAATTATTTTAAGTCCTTCCATAAAAGCTTTGATAGGTGGAATTCTGAACAGGGGAACATGTTGTCTGTTTTGAAGATATGCTGCTATAGCAGCAAGGTGTAGCCTTATGGATGAGTATGCAAGATTACATCTTTAAAGATGTACCAGGTAACAGATTATGTTTTGGATGGAGGCATCTAATGGATTGATTTGGTTATTACAATAAATTACAAAACTTTTCCATTTAGCTGCGTAGCATGCTCTGTTAGTGGGACGCCTTGCTTCCTTGATAATGTTCATGCAGTCTGGAGGCAAGTTAAGATATCCGAACTCTAAGACCTCAGGAGCCAGATCGCTAGGTTCATCTGATTGGGATCTGGGTGCCTGATTTCTCCATGGTTCTGTTAGCAATTGTGGCGACAGGCACAGTCTTTGGTGAGGAACTACTGAGAGTTCTAGGAGCGTTGTGTACCATTGCTGTCTTGCCCATGTGGGAGCAACCAGGATCATTGTGAGTGACTGTTGCCTTAGTTTGCGTGCCACTAATGGAACAAGTGGGGTTGGTAGAAAAGCGTACGCAAATCTGCCTGACCAATTCATCCATATCGCATTGCCTTGTAACAACGGGTGTGGGAACCTGGCGGCAAAGGACGGGCATTTTGAGTTTTCTTTTGTGGCAAACAGATCTATTTCTGGATGTCCCCACTTTTGGAAGAATGGTTGTAGAACTTGAGGGTGAATCTCCCATTCGTGTATTTGTTGACTGTGTCGGCTTAGTAGATCTGCTATCTGATTGTCTATCCCTGGGAGGTGTTCTGCCAGGAGAAAAATATTCTTTGGAATTGCCCACCTCCATATGCTCTGTGCTAGATGAGATAGCTGCAGAGAGTGTGTCCCTCCCTGTTTTTGGATGTAGTACATGGCTGTCATGTTGTCCATCCGGATTAACACAGCCTTGTTGCGCAAGTATTTCTGAAAGGCTTTCATTGCTAGAAATACTGCTAGTAACTCTAAGTGGTTTATATGCTGTGTCTTTTGCTTGACTGTCCAGAGACCTTGGACTGTGTATTGGAGGAGATGGGCTCCCCAACCTGTCAGTGATGTGTCCGCTGTTAATACTACTTGTGGAACTTGCTCTTGGAACAGTCGCCCCTTGGGAAGGTTTTGTGGGTTCCACCACTGCAGAGAGTTGTAAGTGCGACTGTCTACCAACTCTAGGTCTTTTAGTTGTCCTTGAGCTTGGTTCCACTGCTGTGCTAGACATTCCTGTAAGGGACGCATTTGAAGCAGAGTATGAGGGACAATGAATATGCAGGAGGCCATCATGTCTATAAGCTGCATGAACACTCGAGATGGCAGGGAGTGTTGTGGCTGAAATCTTTGAATGAGCGACTGTATGTTGGCTATCCTGGCTGGATTTGGATATGTCTTCGCCACTGAGGTATTTATTGTTGCTCCCAGATATTGTTGTATGTGGGAGGGTTGCAGATGTGATTTTGGGTAATTTATGGAAAATCCTAGACTGTGCAGTAGCTGGATTGTCTGAGACGTACGGCTTGCACACTGTGCGTATGAGTTGGCTTTTATGAGCCAATCGTCGAGGTAGGGGAACAGATGGATGTGTTGCCTTCGGAGGTGTGCTGCTACTACTGCTAGGCATTTTGTAAAAACGCTTGGTGCTGTAGTTATCCCGAAGGGGAGAACTTTGAATTGATAGTGGCAACCCTCTATTGTGAACCTGAGGTATTTCCTGTGAGCTGGATGTATAGGGATGTGAAAGTATGCATCTTTGAGGTTTAATGTAGCAAGGAAGTCGCCTTGCTGGAGTAGTGGGAGTACTTGTTGTAGAGAGATTATATGGAAATGCTCTAAGAGTATGTATTGGTTCAGAGGTCTGAGGTCCTATATTGGTCTGAGGGATCCGTCCTTTTTGGTAATGAGGAAGTATAGAGAGTATACTCCTGTCCCTTGATGTTGAAAAGGTACTGGCTCTATGGCACCCTTTTCCAGCATGGATAGCACCTCTTGTTGTAACAGCGTGATGTGTTCTTTGGACATTGGGCGGTATGTTGGGTGGAATAAAAGTGAGTTCCAGGCAGTAACCATACTGGATAATTTGTCTCACCCACCTGTCTGTCGTAATGGTGTTCCAGATTGGTAGGAATTGTGTTATTCTGCCTCAGACTGGTGTTAAGTGGTCTGGAGGGAGTGTGAACAAGTCACCGTTTGTTGGCGGTGGAGGCTCTGGTGTTACTACCACCACGTCCGCTGCCCTGGCTATTGTTCCCTCTATAACCTCCTCTGTTGGATCCTTTATTAAAGGTGCCTTGTGTAGTACTTTTTTTTTTTCTTCAAATCTTATTATTTTAAAACAAGAAAAACAAAATAGACATATCCGGTACCATACATTGCAACATAATAATAGGGCGGACAGGTACAAAGACAGGATAGATTAAAGTAACAGAGAATCGCTGAGACGCCCGCGCTAATGAATACGAAGCAGAATTAGCAGTCTTACAATCAACAAACAATTTAGGCGCAGGCCCACAGAACCCGCCCACCCATGAAATCAGAATAGTAGGCGAAGCATGGCAACCAGTCACTGGAAAGTAAAACAAAATCAGGATAATTCATCAATATTGCCGATAAGGAAGACTTAAAGAGAAGATTGAAAGAAAGAGAACCAAACGAAAACAGAAAGAAAATAATAAACCCATCCCCCCACCCTGCACCCCTGCATGTGGCTATCGCCTAACCCCAACTAGCAGTGTGCCTGTCGCCCCAACTAAGTAAGGAATATGCTACTTACCAGTATGCATCTGTTCTTGGCATAGAGGGCTGCAGAGTGGTACATTATGAATAGATCGCCATCTGGTGTTGGGCTCGGATGATTGCACTTTGTTTTTCTCTTGGAGAGTCTTTTGTATCCTGGTGACTCCTCCTTTGGTTGGTAGTGCGCATGGGCATTGGCTCCATCCTTAGATTGTTTTGCCATAGTAGGGTTAGATGGAGTAGTATGATAGAATACAGATAGGAATGCCCATGTAAGTGTATCTAAATAAGATAATGTTGGAACAGACACAGGTTTCCGGGGAGGCTGGGAGGGCATGTACCACTCTGCAGCCCTCTATGCCAAGAACAGATGCATACTGATAAGTAGCATATTCCGTTCGAGGTATATGGGCTGCAGATGGTACATTATGAATAGACTATACAGCAGTTCTCTCCCTAGCGGTGGTCGCCCGTGTCTGTTGCAACTGTCTGAAATAAAGTCTTTAATACAGCTTGTCCCACTCTAGCTTGTTGTGTTGTGTGCACATCTACACAATAGTGCTTTGTGAAGGTGTGCGGTGTAACCCAGGTAGCTGCTTTGCATATGTCATCTAGTGGAATGTTTCCCAAAAATGCCATAGATGCTCCTAGTTTACGTGAACAGTTAATGTTCTCTTTGCTTTTAAGTAGCTTTAGAGATGGGATTGCCCTTATGTGAAGGAGAAAACGCAACAAACAGCTGTTTTGTCTTTCTGAAAGTTTGTGTTCTTTCTATATAGTACAATATTGCCCTTCTGACATCCAATGTATGTAGGGCCCTTTCCGCTACCGTTTGTGGTTTTGGAAAGAAAACCGGTAATTCCACTGACTGATTGATGTGGAATGCAGAAATTACCTTTGGTAGGAATTTTGGGTTTGTTCTAAGAACCACTTTATTTTGGTGTAAATGCATGAATGGTTCTTGAATCGTAAAAGCCTGCAACTCACTTACTCTTCTAAGTGACGTGATAGCTATGAGGAAGGCCACCTTCCATGTGAGGAATTGTATTTCACACCTATGCATAGGTTCAAATGGTGGCCCCATTAGTCTGGTAAGCACTATGTTGAGATTCCAGACTGGGGAAGGTGGTCGTCTTGGTGGAATGACTCTTTTGAGTCCCTCCATGAAAGCTTTAATTGCTGGTACTTTAAACAGGGACAGATGTTGCCTGTTTTGTAGGTACGCCGCTATAGCTGCGAGATGAATTCTGATGGAGGTGTATGCTAAGTTACATTGTTGCAAGTGTAGTAAATAGCAGATGATCTGTTTAGTGGATGCGTCCAGAGGGTTGATGTGCTTACTGTTACAATGTATAGCAAACCTCTTCCATTTTGCTGCATAACATGCTCTGGTGGTAGGACGTCTTGCTTGTTTAATGATTTCCATACATTCTGGTGGTAAATCTAAATATCCAAACTCTATGACCTCAGGAGCCAGATCGCTAGGTTCAATTGTTTGGGATCTGGGTGCATTATTTCTCCATGGTTCTGTGTAAGGTGCATGGGTAATAATTTTAGCTTTTGATGTGGCACCTGTGAGAGTTGTAGTGGCGTGGTGAACCACGGCTGTCTTGCCCACGTGGGTGCCACTAGTATCATTGTCATTGAGTGCTGCTGCAGTTTCCGAACCACTAACGGGATTAGTGGGAGAGGGGGGAAAGCGTAAGCAAATCTGTTGGACCAATTTATCCAGAGTGCATTGCCCTGGGACCGTTGGTGTGGGTACCTGGATGCGAAGTTTTGGCATTTTGCTTTCTGATGATTGGCAAACAGATCTATTTCTGGTTGCCCCCATCTTTGGAAGAAGGTTGCAGTATTTGGTTGTGCAGCTCCCATTCGTGTACTTGTTCTGACTGTCTGCTTAGGATGTCTGCTATCTGATTTTGAACTCCTGGTAGGTGTTCTGCTAACAGATAGATCTTTTGAGGAATGGCCCATCTCCAAATGTCCTGTGCTAGTTTGGATAGTTGGAGAGAGTGTGTCCCCCCCTGTTTTTGAATATAATACATTGCAGTCATGTTGTCTGTTCTGATCAGGACTGCCTTGTTTGTTATCTGTATTTGGAAAGCTTTTAGTGCTAGAAATACTCTTAATAGTTCCAAGTAGTTGATGTGCAGTTTCTTTTGCTGCACACTCCACTTCCCCTGCACTGTGTATTTGTCCATATGCGCTCCCCATCCGGAGAGCGATACGTCCGCTGTTATTATCACTTGTGGAATCGGTTCTAGGAACGACCGTCCTTTGGAAATGTTTGTTGTGTTCCACCACTTCAGAGAGCGATGCGTACGGTTGTCTACCAACACCAGATCTGTAATCTGACCTTGAGCCTGATTCCACTGTGTCGCTAGACACTCCTGTAGTGGACGCATTTGTAGTCTGGCATGTGGTATTAGCAGTATGCAGGAGGACATCATGCCTAACAGTTGCATAAACACTCGTGCTGGTAGTGAGTGTTGTGGTTGAAATCTTTGTATTAACCCGACCATTGTTTGTATCCTGATCAGATTGGGGTATGCTATTGCTCTTTCTGTGTCTATAGTAGCCCCCAGGTATTGCTGAATCTTGTTTGGTTGCAGGTGTGATTTTTTGTAGTTCACCGTAAACCCTAGGTGGTGAAGCAATTGAATTGTCTTCTGTGTGTTGTGAAGACATTCTTCTTGTGACTTGGCCTTTATTAACCAATCGTCCAAGTAGGGGAAGACATGTATTTGTTGTCTTCTCAGGTGTGCTGCCACCACAGCTAGGCATTTTGTGAACACTCTTGGTGCCGTTGTGAGCCCGAACGGAAGGACTTTGAATTGATAATGTTGTCCTTCCACTACAAACCTTAGGTATTTTCTGTGGGCTTTGTGAATTGGGATATGAAAGTAAGCGTCTTTTAGATCCAGTGTAGAAAGAAAGTCCCCTTTCTTCAGTAAAGGAAGTACTTGTTGGAGCGTGACCATGTGGAAATGTTCCGAATTTATGTATGCATTTAGAGGTCTTAGGTCTAAGATTGGTCTTAGGGACCCATCTTTCTTGGGGATTAGGAAGTATAGAGAGTATACTCCTGTCCCTTGTTGGTGTTTTGGAACCTTCTCTATTGCATGCTTTTGTAGCAGTGCTAGTACTTCTTCCTTTAACAATGTCAGATGATCTTGACTCATTGGACGCTGTTTGGGGGGGATGTTTGGTGGGGTAGCTGTGAGTTCTAGGCAATAACCATGTTGGATAATTTGTCTCACCCACTTGTCTGATGTGATGTTTTCCCAGACAGGTAGGAACTGTGATAGACGTTCCCCGACGGTGTTATGTGGTCTGGGGGAAGTTCTATGAAGTCACTGTTTTGGGGTTGAGGCGTTGCGGTTGTTATTATTTCCGCGGCCTCTACCCTTGTTGTTGTTACCCCTGTAACTACCTCTTGAATTACCTTTGGGTGATGTAGGTGTGAAAGAGGTGGATTGCTGATTTGTTCCTGTATTTTTTGAGCCTCCTCTATAGGTGGATCTACGAAAGGAACCTCTTTGTATTGGCTGTTGCAATGCTCCCATTGACTTAGCCGTTTCTGTATCTTTTTTCATTTTTTCTAATGTCTCATCTGTGCTTGAGCCAAAAAGTGTTTTTTGATCAAATGGTTGGTTCAATAAGGACGTTTGTACTTCCTGTTTGAATCCTGAGATTCTAAGCCATGCATGTCCCCTTAACATAACACTGGTGTTGATGGATCTTGCTGCAGTGTCTGCTGCATCTAGGGCGCACTTAATGGAAGTATTAGTTATTATCTTTCCTTGCTGTATTAACTGATCTGCCCTTTTTTGATGTTCTTTGGGGAGATGTGTGATGAGTTTTTCTAATTCATCATAATGTGCCCTGTCATAACGTGCAAGTAGTGCCTGTGTATTGGCTATACGCCAGCTATTTGCTGCTTGTGATGCTACTCTCTTGCCCGATGCATCTATTAATTTTGACTCTTTATCAGGTGGAGGAGCCTCTCCTGTAGATAATGAGTTCGCTCTTTTACGAGCGTTTGAAACTACAAGCGAGTCCAGAGGTACCTGCCCTTTGATAAATATTGGATCCTTTGGAGCCGCCTTATATTTTTTATCAATTCTTGGGTTTAACACCCTAGCCCTCACTGGGTCTTTGAATATTTCCTCTGTGTGGCTGAGAAGACCCTTCAGCATAGGTAGAGTACCTGATGTTCTCTGTGCACTAGGTAGCGTCTCTAATAGGAAGTCCTCTATTTGAGGTTCTGTATGTATATCTACCTTATGATATTTTGCTGCCCTATTAATGAGCTGTACAAACCCTGTGTTATCATCGGGTGGTGAAGGCTTTGAGGGATATAACTCTGGGTCCTTGTCCTCATCTGACCCTACGTTATAATTCTCCCATGGGTCATCCTCATCTAGGATGGTTTCATCATCCCCTTGAGGTTCTCCCTCCCCTGGATCACTGTCTACATCAGACTGAGGTGTAGATGGTCTTGGTGTAGAAGGTGCAGGAATAGGAGAAGAGGGTGTGACTTTAGGTCGAGGAGAAGTAGGAGGAGTTGTATTTGTCCCCAGTGTTCTCTTTTTTGAAGGAAGAGATTTGTCTTCTATCTGTTCATTCTTCCTCTTCTTCGTCACTACTTTGCCAGTTTGCGGATCGATAAACAAAATATTTTGTTTGGGATCTGTCTGCTGCTCCTGTATCGGTACCGAAGGCCTTGGTTCCGAAAGGTGCTTTTGTTTTCGATCGTCAATGTTCGGTGTTTTCGGCACAGAGTGTTTACTCGATTCCGACTTCTTTGGTGTCGAGTGAGTCTTTGACGTCGAATCATGTTTCTGTTTCGACATGGAATGTTTCGATGCTGAGCTTTCCCTTGCATGAAGCTTCGGTATCGAAGTCAATGTCGACCGTTTCTCGGATCCGACATGGTGGGAGACCAAGTGTTTCGGTTTCAGTTTCGTTGGCGGGCCCGAAGGCGGGGCATCTGAAACTTTTTTCTGCGGTTTGACCGGGCTCGAAGGCGGGGTCGTTACCACACGGGGTAGGTTTTTTGGTAAGGGGACGTCGTCACTCACGGTTTGTTGCACGTCGAGTTCTTCGACATCCGACTCGTCCCCTTCCGACCCCGACTGATCCTCATGATCCTCTTCATCCTCAAGTTGCTCGTCTCCGAACAGCTCCGGGATCGCCTCCGACTGCATTCTGGAAACCTCGTGTCTTCTAGCTCGACGATTTCTAATGGTCGACTTGGAGGAGAATGCTGCGCAGGCTTCGCAGTCCCTGGATTCGTGTTCAGGCGATAGGCAGAGGTTGCACACCTCGTGTAGGTCCTTGTGTGGGAACTTAGCACCACACGTTGGACATTTCTTGAATGGAGTCCTTTCCATGGACTCCGGGCTTGACTGCGTCGAGAAAGGCCTCCTGTTCGTCGACTTAGTTCAAAG
Organism: Lissotriton vulgaris; assembly: GCF_964263255.1. NCBI lineage: Eukaryota > Metazoa > Chordata > Amphibia > Caudata > Salamandridae > Lissotriton > Lissotriton vulgaris. Next base: position 616,791,651 of record NC_141691.1, on the reverse strand, counting down.
TTTTTTCTTCGATGTTGAAGTCGAAACGCGCCGGAATGGAAATGAAAACGCGTTCGATAACAATACCGTCGAATTGGAAAGGGAATACGCGCCGATAAGTCACTTCTTTTCGAAGTCGATCTGGAGCGTCTCAATCGTCATCCGAACCCGATGGCGGAAAAAAACAATCTAAGGATGGAGCCGATGCCCATGCGCACTACCAACCAAAGGAGGAGTCACCAGGATACAAAAGACTCTCCAAGAGAAAAACAAAGTGCAATCATCCGAGCCCAACACCAGATGGCGATCTATTCATAATGTACCATCTGCAGCCCATATGCCTCGAACATACTAATTCTAGTAAACATGGAGGAGGAGAGTTGGATACAGGCTCCCGGTCACCCTCCCCCGCCAGAAACGAACAACCCCTATAGTAACCAATATGCAATTCGTAGTTATCGATGGAACGGTACAGGGGAGACGTTAAAACACCGCCCAACCTCCCACAAGCATTATGGTAGCAAATCCCGTGTTCTCTAAAGCCCCGGAATCAGACCCAGGCAGATAATCTCATCCTTGACCCTTCCGATCTTTCACGCAAACTATCTGGTAACACCTTCGCAGTCCCAGGTGACACAAAGTTTGAAGGTAGTTCAAGAAAACACAGTCCGGGACAAGTCAAAAACATTGAGTCTTTGCAAACTTCCGCCACACAAAGGATCTTCCTCACCGACATTAGGTCCAGTTGTTGTTTCCGCCATAGATTTAATAAAACCACCAGGGAGGGAAAGGACGCGGATGCCTTCCAATAGGCATTAATGGAAGTCCCCAGGAGTGAAATACCAAACAAATCTACCTCAGTCTGTAGCGATGGTGTTTGCAGCGATCCTGTAGAAGAACCAAGTCCGCCATTACTCCTTTGCACACTAACCAAGGGCATCAATACTTCTTCCTGCACGGGGCCCTCATCTTCCGTAACAATGTGCATCGTGGGGAACTCAATACACTGTAAATCTTGCGATGAATCAGAGCCCGGATTCGGACGCCCAGTTTCGATGTTACCAGCGATCATTTTGTGGAAAATAGTGTCCAGATGTAAATGAAGAGCTCCGATGGCGGCCAATACGGTCCTCAATGACGGCTCACAATTCGTCTGAACCATCTCCGCTCGTTCGATGTCAAACACAGGCATGTTCCCCGGGGTCCCTCCGGGGAAATAGGCAAGAGCGGGGTGGACGGCAACGGAGGGTGCATTATCGGTCAAACGGCTCTGGTCTGTATCTCGCTGCCACGAGCGAGGGCCCCAACCCAGCTGACCCCCGGGGAAAGACAAACCGGGTCGCCGGGACGGGAACTCACTCCCACAGACGAATCTCCGCACCACTCCTTCAGTAGCAATAGGACCGAAAGACCGCCTTCAGAAATCGGCCAGGATAATCTCCACTGCAAGAGACCGGACCCTGTCTGAGTCCCACGGCCGATGTTGTTCAACTGTTACCCGGCTGAGCCAGTACTCGAGGCCCCGGCTCACAGGCTGGGTTAGGCCGAAATCCAAAACACAACACAACTCCGTCAATCAGGGCGATAAAATTCTAGGGATCGCACCATCCGACACAGCAACGGTTCATCTACAAGGAGGTCGGGCGTATGATCAGGATATATGACAGGATCATCTGGCTGAAGACGGAGGTCCGCGGAGCCGGGAGTTTAAGCGGCCATCTTGGTTACTAGCGTAGCTCCTCCCCTGTGTAGTACTTTTAAATGATGAAGAGGTTTGGGATGTGTTGCCTCTGCCTGAGCATCGAAAAGAGGAGCGACGAAAGGAGCTCCTAGGCTGTTGAAATTGAAGTGCACCCATGGACTTAGCGGTGTCAGTATCTTTTTTCATCTTTCTAAGATGGTATCAACTGCAGGGCCAAACAAGAAATCCTGGTTAATGGGTTGATAGAGTATGGTAGATTGCACCTCATTTTTAAAACCCGAGATGCGGAGCCAGGCATGCTGGCGTAGCAACACACTAGTGTTGACAGATCTAGCGCCTGTATCAGCTGCATCAAGGGCGCATTTTATGGATGCGTTAGGGATGAATTTCCCTTCCTGTATTAGGTCATTAGCTTTTGCTTTATAGGGTTTTGGTAGGTGTTGTAATAATCCCTACAGTTCATCATAGTGTGCTCTGTCATAGCGTGCTAGGAGAGCTTGTGTATTGGCAATTCTCCAGGTATTTGCTGCCTGAGAGGCCACTCTTTTCCCTGAGGCTTCTAAGATTTTTGACTCCTTGTCAGGAGGGGTGGGCGGTGGGGGTATCACCTGTTTGCGAATTTGCCCCTTTCCTAGTATTAGAAACAACTAGAGAGTCTAGTGATAACTGAGACTTGATATAAGAGGGCTGGTGTATATTTCTTTTCAATTCTTGGATTGAGGACTAGCGCTCTGGCTGGGTCTTTAAAGATTTCTGGTGCGTGCTTTAGTACTCCCTTTAGCATAGGGAGTATACGTACACTTCTCTCTGATGTTGGGAAGGTGTTAAATAGGAAATCCTCCTCAATAGGGTCAGTGTGCATGCTTACGCCATGATACTGAGCTGCTCTGTCAACTAACTGGTTAAAGGCGACAGTGTCGTCAGTAGGAGATGGCTTTGTGGGGTATGGCGAGGGATCGGGTATGGGTTGTGTATCATATTGGTCATCAGGGTAATTCTGATCGTCCCATGTGTGATCCTGGTTTCCTTGATCATCCGGGTCTATAAAATCCTGTTGAGGGTCTTCACCCATGTCTTCTCCCTCATCATAGTGTGGAGGTGTAGGAGAATATGGAAGATAAGGCATGTTAGGAGTGAAAGGAGGAGGTGTGAAAGGTCTAGAAGGGGATGTCCCAAAGTCCTTTTTCTTAGGAGGAACAAAAGAAGGAGCCTCAGTGTCCAGTCTTCTCTTGTTCCTATTGTAAACTGCTATATGTCCTGTATCAGGTTCTATATACAGTCTATTTTGGTCTGGACTCACTGGATCAGGCTGAAAAAGCTCTTCTTCCAATGTCCGTGGGTTCGGTGCCAATGTTTTTGGTCTTGTTCGGCTCGACTGTCCTTTTCAGGTCGACAGCCTTTTTCGTCTCATTGTGTTTTTTCGGCTCAACAACTTTTTTCGGTTCGACGGCCTTCTTCAGATCGGTGCCAGTCGACTACTTTCTTTGGATCGATTCCTTTTTTCGGGTCGATGGTTTACTTTGGATCAACAACCTTCTTTGAGTCGACAGTCTTCTTTGGATGGATTACCTTCTTTGGCTCGATGGCCTTTTTCGGATCGACTACTTTTTTAATGTCGGCGCCCGTTCTCGGCTCTGCTGCGGTTGGAGTCGACAGCCTTTTTGGTAAGTGTTTTGCTCGGTCCCGGGGTACCGGAAGGCTTGGGTATGGTATTGGGAGCCGAGCCGGAAGGCGGGGATCCTGAAGCAGTGTTTCGGTCGCGGCTAAGGCTTTTAGGCGATGCTTTGACCGGAACCTTGTCTGGAGGTGGAGGCAGGGAAGGGGCTTTGGTACTCACGGTTTGACCCGGTGGGATGTCGTCATCGAAGTCCGACTGGTCTTCTACTGTGACTAGTTCTAGGTCGGAGTCCGCTGCCTCTGGGAGTTCATGTTCATTGTCGAAAATGTTTTCCGGTTCGGATGCCTGTCGCTGCATCTCTTGTCGAGCAGCTCTTCGGTTCCGGATAGTTTTCTTTGACCGGAACTGAGCACAAGCTGGACAGTTTTCTTCATTGTGCTCCGGAGATAGCGACAAGCATACAGTATGCAACAGGTGCCTATGTGGAAACTTGGATCGACATTGTGGGCATCTTTTGAACAGGGTCCTTTCCATCAGCAGGAGGCCCACGTGGCGTTGAAAAGGCCCAACGGCCCGTGTCGACTACCAGAGATAGATGGAAAGTGTTGTCGAGTCGAGGGATACCGAGTGGAAACAATACCGTCGAAAGTGTAAGGTTTTTGGCCTTAGAAAGTTGGAAAACTTCGGTCCCGAAGTTGGAGTTGTCAAAGTGCATCCAAACCCAACGGCGGAGAAAAACAATTTGAAGATGGAGAAGATGCCCATACGCACTGTAGTCCAGGGGAGGAGTCACCTACCTCGTGATACTTCAAAGACTCTTCCAAGACAACAAGGTGCAAACATCCGGACCCAACACTAGGCAGCAATCTATGCTAAGATATGAATTCAGCAGCCCAGATGCCTCGAACACATATGTACGGTGCAACAAAACACACAAAAAATATTACGCTAACAAAAGGAAAAACACTCCAGAGAAAGGATACCCTTAGTAGGTCACTACTCGGGGGAGCGAACTAAACCCGAGAAGGCGGGAAATATTGTAAACGAAACCATACAGAAACAAACTTTTACAAATGTAACACACTTTAACAAATGGGCTTCGAGGGGAGGAATGAAAGCCCACATACTGAACTCAGCATGTCTTCCAGACAGTGCATGCGCGCTGCCTAGGCTAGACCTAAAAATAAGGCATGGAGAAAACGACTGGCTATTCCACCCAAATTTAATTAAGCGTTTTGAGAATGGTTCTTTGTTGATACAGCGCAATTTATTTTACCAGCTGCTTATTAAAATGCAATTTCTTGAATCTCAAATGATGGTAGGCTTTAACTTTTGAATTACTCAATATGTCACTTTGTACATGCAATCCATGTTTGAATTTCTAAACTGCCTGAAGCTGTAAGACATCCTACCTTTCCATTTTATATAGGTAATTAGTGGACAACGAATTGTCTGATGTTATTTTGAAAAATATATTTACGCTCTTATTACCTGAAATCTGCTGTTGCTGCAAATGATTCTTGTTCTGTGATCGAGAAAACGCAAAGGAATCCCTCTCCGCTTCGGAAGTAGTTATCTCTAATAGCAGCGTAATCCTCCTGACCTGCAGTGTCCAATATATCAATCTGAACTTCTTCTCCATCGAGCACAACTTTCTTTCTGTAGCTGTCCGCTTTAGTAGGCTCATAGTCTTCAACAAACTGTTAACAGGAAAGATCAATATTTACGGTACAATTACAATGAAAGGCAATATTCAGCCAGAGTTTACATACATAAGGAAAATGCTGAAAAAAGCAGTAATCAGTGGTAATTTTGGTTTAGTGCTTGTCTGAAAGCTCCTTTGTACATTTATAAAGTTAACTCATACATGTGGTATGAACTGCAACATCAAGACAAAGAAATTAAAATCACAGAGATCAAGGTTCCATTAGTAATGGCTCTCTCTCCTATGCAATTGCTTAGGAAACCAGTCATATAGTAGACTGAATGCACAGCACTCAAAAAGATGCTTAATTTTTATAATTTGGTTAGATGCAGTGTGTAGGCCATCTCCAGTGCCAGGATCCATTGCCCAACCAATAACAAGTTGTTCATTACGAGGGAAATTCATGTGACTCCTCTGGAAACCGGACAATAAAAAGGGAATTGACAGGGTATTGCCATTTGGTGTTGAAAACACTTTTAGAAAATACAACCAGCTATATTGCCCCCGACAGAGTCGAGGGATATGGTGAGAAAAGTATAAAAGAATGGAACAGGGGGCATGGCCTAGGACGTCAAGATAGCTGTCGCACTCTAAGAATGCTCTGGACCCCTCATCCATCATCCGTCCTGCATCCACCTACAGCAGCACTTACCGACTGACAATTCTGATATCTCCGGACTCTCCTGACCGCCGTGCATCCCCTGGTGTCACTGGGGCACCCACGAAGGTCTGCCGGCGCCTCTACCGACCTGACCCCTCTTGGTCACGGGCTCCACAAAATGACAGCCTCCAGCTAAACAGCGATGTGACCCGGTCCTGTGTGCGGCGGCGGGCCCTCTCTGCCTGCCCAGCGGACTCTCCGCCCCTGGCGTACGAAGGGGCTGCTGTGGTGCCTCGCCCCCTGCCAGACTCAGAGCCCTCCCGGAGGAGCATCGCGGACCCCGGGAGCTGTGGAGACGGAGGACATCCCGCGGGCGTTCTGCCGGGCTGACGAGTCAAGAGAGCTCCCGGTGACTGCGGCTCCTGACCTACTCGCTGACGGGTCGTCCGTCCCCGCCCTGCGGCCTGCTGACTCCCGGGGCCGCTGCAGGCCTGGCGTCTGAGTGGAGGGCATTCCTGGAGACGCGGGGCTCCCCTTGGCCCTACCGAGTGCTGGGCGGGGAGGCCGTGGGACCTCGAGGCCCGGATGTGCCGTCTGCAACTGCGGCCCCCCTGGGGGCACCCCACCTGAGCCCCGGACATCCTAAGAAGCCTTGGAGGACCGGCCCGACAGCCACTGCGGTGACGCCACATCGGGGATCTCTGCCGGAGACCCAGAGTGACTGGGGCCGCAGAGGCCCGGTGGAGGTGAGGAGGGGTCTGGGGCAGGGTGGGAGCCCCCCCCAAGGGTCTCGCCCGACAACTGATAGCCAGGGCTGGGAGACCGGGAGCTCTGGCACCCTGCGAGCGGAGATAGAACCCCAGCCCGACCACAAATTGGCCCCTCCGTCTCCTTGGTGGTCGCCCCCCGCCGCACTAACCCCCGGGGGCGCTGGACTGATAGATGCAAAGACCTGGCTGACACCTGCCTCCTGAGCCACCGCCCCACGGGCCTGACAGTCTGAAGCGCCTGGGCCTCATTGATCCACTCCTAAGGCCGTGGCGGTAGGGGGGCAGCGGCGGTACCGGAACCGGGGATTGTACCGTCCTGCCTAACCCTGCTCCGCTCCTCTTGAAACCACGCCAGTCGCCTGCCCTCTGCCCGCCACGGGCCTGGAGGCCCAAGAACGCCTCGCCCGACCATCGCTGCTACCCTGGCGCGGTCACTGCTCTGCCTCCGAGGCTCAGGCGGCGTAGGTGCCTGTGACGGGCACTGGAGCCCAGGTGCCGCATTGTCGAGGCCCCGCTCTGCCTTACTGGAATCCGGTTGGGCCCACCACTGACCGACAACGACTGGGACGATCGCTTGGGAGTCCCCCACTTGCTTGGTTTCCTGCCGCAGGAGGAGCGCAGCTCCCTCTTCTTTCCCCCATCTTTCGGCTTCCTGCACCTCTCCACCCGCGCCGCGAGGGAGGCCTGGAGGCCTGCAATTGACAGCGGACCCACCTGCGCCACCGTCAAAACCCAGATACCCGATTCCTCCGTCGGACTGAGCCCCTACAGCTGCGGCATTTCTCACGCGCCCACATGTGACCCATTGCAACCATGGGCAGGGGAAAGACCACGCAGACCCTGTTCCCCCCCCCAGCCCCCCCCCCCCCATCCTTGATGCGTATGGACCAATTCACCAAATCGGACCATGAATCCCGCGCTGGGCCCTCACCTCTGCCTGGGGCTGAGGGAGGGGACTTATCTACAATCCTCCAGGCGATCAGCGCCTCCCAGGCATCGGTTGAGAATAAAATTGGGGAGGTCAGAGTAGATGTGGCCCTCATCCGGCAAGACCTTCGGAACACCAAGGCGCGTATTACCGAAGCAGAGTCCCTTATCTCCACGGCAGAGGACGACCTGACCACCCTAAAGACCCAGGTGGCTCGACTCCAGACGCTGACGTCGGACCTCCAACACAGGGCGGAGGACGTTGAAAACCAGGCCCGCAGGAATAACTTGTGCCTCCTGGGATTTCCGGAGGGGGCGGAGAAGGGCCCCGTCGCAGTCTTCCTCGAAACCTGGATCCGCTCCTGGATGCCTGCAGAGAAACTCTCCCCCTGGTTCGCCAAAGAACGAGCCCACCGATCCCTTGCGCCCAGGCCGCCCCCTGGAGCCCCTGCCCGGCCCTTCATCCTCCGCATTTCAACTTTCGGGACCGCAACGCTATCTTGGGGGCGGCCAGAGACCTGGGCCCCCTGCTTTTCCAGAACTGCAAAATAATGATCTTCCCGGACTACTCTAGAGAGGTCCAGTCCCAACGTAGGTCCTATGACTAGGTGAAGCAAAAGCTCAGGGTGCTGGGGCTGCGCTAAGGTCTCCTTTTCCCGGCCCGCCTCAAGGTCCTGTTTCAGGACAAGTCCTTTTTCTTCGACACCCCACAAGCTGCCTGGACCTGGCTCACAGAGGAACGTCCCCTTCTGCCTGGGCGGGTGCCGTCCCCTATCAGAGGGCAAACCCTACCCATGAGATGCCCAAGCCGTGGCGACGCCGGACCGGATCCCGCAGGCGGGGCCGCCAGCGACAGGAGACCTCTCACTCACCGGAGGGGGAGACCCCGGCGGTCTTTACCGCCCCCGGATCGGGCCCACTGCTGCATCACCATCCTTGGTCATCATTGACCGGTCCTCGGAGTAGAGTGTGAGCCTGCGTAAGACAAGGTCGGACTCAGACTTGTCCGGCAGCCCTGTGGTCCGGGACTCCCCACAGCCGGGGCCACGGGATGTCTGACTGGGGATGACTGAACTTGAACAGCCGGGCCGCCCCTGACTGGCCTATTGAGCCTTGTTTGGTGCCCGGAGGACTGGATGCCTGGCCGGGCTCCCCTTGGGAACAGGAGTCCGAACTGCTCATGTCTTCCTTCCTTTCTGCGCTCTAGTTCGGTCTTCCTCTTCCTCCTGCTATTATAGCCTTTCTGTCCCTTGTGAGACTGCTGCAACTTTCCTGAAACATATTTCCCTTGAAGCTGTACTGTCTATAGCTGCTGGCATTTTTCCGGCAATATGGAGAGGGGTCCTCCTTAGTGGACTCTAGATTGGTGCTACTGCTCCCAACTAACCGTTTAAGTTTAGTGTCATTCCCCTAACGGGGGGTTTCTTCTTTGGGTGTTTGAAATTCAGGGCGACAGATGCTTCCTGTTTTGAAGTGTAGGGTGGGGGGAGTTGGGGGGTACCTGGGAGGGGGTGGGGGGTGGAGGGAGTCTGTTGGCTCCCATTGGTTTGTTGTTTTTAGCCGTCTACACTCCGCTTTTTAGTTTAGCTGTGTTTAGCCGCTCCTCAGGCTCCGTTGTTGCTGCCTGCGGGCGGCTGGTTGCACCTCCTCCTCTTGACGAAATATGGTGGGTATATCCTCTCCTGACACACACACCTGCTCCTTGATGCTATTGTTATTCTGGGTTTCAGCGGGTTGCCACGGGTGATGGCTGCAGGCAGTCGTCCCCTTTCCCTCGTTTCCCACCTGGACCCTTGGTGCCTATGTCCCACTTCGACTACCTTCCTTTGCCTTGGCACGGCGCTGCAGGTCCCCCCTCAGGGGTGCGCCTCCCGTTGATCCCATGCTTTCCCACGTCCCCTCCACCCCCAATGGCGTACTCTCTGGTTAGACCCTTCCACGTTTTCTCTTGGAACGTCAACGGTCTTGTTGAGGTTCCGTGATTCTGAACCCGTTCAATAAAGGTAGTCGTATCAAGACTATTTTGCTATCATCGGACAGCAAATGACGAGTGCGGTATGTACGAGTGTTTTCGTCATGTTCGATTGATGGATACACTGTGTATTTAGGGATTTCGTTCGAACCTCCGGGTTCCATTTAGTGTTCGGCAGCCATTTTGTGGTTGCCCTCACATAGGCCGATGACTGCGGCCGAACGAGTGTTTGGGACACGTACACCTTAAGGTGACTTCTGTGTGACCTGAACGAACTGACTCCATTGCCCGAAGCGGACCTTGTTGAGCCAGCTCCTTGTTAGGCAGCTGGTCAGATAGAGATCAAAGAACAGGACATTGCTGAGTTTATGGTACACGCACACACCCTTTTATCTTGCTTCTCATCTGTTTCCGTTCCTTCTTTTATGGCCTATTTATGGTTTGGGTTGAGGTTCTTTTTATGAGTTTGTCCGGCCTGTCCGAGCAAGAATGTTGGATTTTGCCTTGTCATGTATGGTGGGCTGGACATCTGAAATTGAGCTTGTCGATATGCGATACCTTTTGAAATGTCACTGTGTGATTGGACAGTTCGTAAGTAATTGATGCTAGTCAGGAATGTGATTTTTGGCATAAAAGCCGATGTCTCGCAATACGAAAATTGTACAGTCTCTGACGAACCACCCATGTTGTGCTTCGTAGACCTCTGTTCCTGGTTGCAGCCAATAAATTTGGTCTTTGACGTCACCGAGAAGTATCCAGTGTCTCTGTATTCTAAGACAGGTGAACCCGAAGACATTGGGCATGCCCCTGGCGCCGCTGGGTTCTAAAACCCGGTTCTTCATTCTTGACTGCATTAAGCGTGCTGCGGTTCTTCGAGCAAATTGCAAAAAACACAGTTGATGGACAGAATGCAGAATAATATCTTACATTCACCCCAGTACAAAGATCTGGGCCTAAATCCATCGTTTTTTTTTGCACTCCACACCACCCTAGGTCAGACAATGGCTATATGCAAATCAGCCTTGAGCCTGTGCCTCATGGGAACAGTCCAGCCCGAACTACCAAGCCATGTCTTTTCTAGACCGGAATCAAGCATCCAAGGACCGGTTTCTGGCTATCAGCCTTCTTCAGCCTGGATAGCTTGACTCCAGTGATGTGGAGAGCCTGGGACTCACGTCTGAGCATACCCAGCCCACTCGGGGTGAAAATTGCAAAAAACACAGTTGATGGACAGAATGCAGAACAATGTCTTACATTCACCCCGCCGAGAGGCACATCGCCACTCGGCAGACGTCCTCCTTCTCCAAGAGACCCACCTTCTAGGCACACAATGCAACTTCCTTGCCCGTTACGGGTTTGCGATGGTCTGGCATTCGGGATTTCAGCGCGAGTCCCGAGGGGTGGCGGTTTTGCTCCGGATAGGACTCCCCTTCACCCTGGTTAAGACATACACTGACCCACAGGGGCGATATGTAGCGATATCGGGCCTAGTGGAGGGTTGCCCCCTTGAATATCCTGAATCTCTACGTCCCGCCCGCCCTCCTGTCCCCGACTCTCCGGTGCCTTACACAGATCCTTTCCTCATTCCAACACGGCCTTAAGGTATTTGGCTGCGACTTCAACGCCGTAATGCAGCCTCTGCAAGACACGACTGGTACTCCTTCTGCGACCCGAATCTCCTCCGCAGCGGCCCTGTCGAGCTGGGCTTCGGCTCTGGGGCTCTGTGATATTTGGCAAGTCTGGAACCCCGCAAGGCACAGTACACTCATACATCGGCCTCCTGCATTGACCTCCTACTGCTCCCGGCCAAGGACTGCCATCTGGTCTCAGGAGCGCGGTTCCTGCAAGACCAGGCGCTAGTGGACGCGCTAGGGGAGGAGCTAACCCACTATTTTTCTGCCAACGAGGGTCCGGTTCCCTCGCAAGGGACCCTATGGGAGGCCGGCAAGGCGGTGATTCGCGGGGTGGCGAGGGGGCTTGTTCACGCCAAACGAATGGACCGGCTGGCCAGGATCGCGGAGTTGGAGTCCCAAGCGGCCCGGCTGGAGGCTGAGCAAGCCGCCGTTGGTCGGGAGGACCCCACCTGGCAATTTGCGATGATCCGAGAAGAGCTCAGCCAGATCTCACTGGACTCGGCTCAACAGCTGTGGCAGTCGTCGGTGGCGCGGATATACGGTTGGGGTGATAAAAATGGTAAACTCCTCCATAACTTGGTTTCCTACCCCAGATCCACCGCATTATTCCGGAGGTCCGCGCACCGGATGGCACCCTCCAGGTAACCTCGGAGGCCATAGCCGGAACATTTGCAGACTTTTACGCTCACCTCTATGCGGCACGACTGGCTGACGCGTCCCTAACTACCCTCCTATGCAGTGCCGGTGCTAGACTCCCCGTTCTTGCCCCTGCAACTGCGGAGGCTCTGGAGAAGCCATTTACCTTGGACGAAGTCCTGAAGGCCATCCCCCTTCTGAACCCTGGCAAGACACCTGGTCCGGATGGGTTCCCACAGGAGTACTACGCGGCCTTCCGGGATATTCTGGCTCCCCAACTGCTGGGCCTCTATCATCACGTGGTGGAAAATGGCTCCCCCCCCATCCCCCCCCCCCCCGAATCGGACCTGGCCTTGATCATGGTCATCCCCAAGACCCAACCGCCCGCCACAAACTGTGCAGACTTCCGTCCGATCTCCCTTATTAATACAGAGATTAAGCCCTTCGCCACGATACTAGCCCAGAAGCTTAAACCCCTTCTACAGGACCTTGTCCTCCCGTAAAAATGTGGTTTCATGCCTGATATGCAGAGGCACGCACCAGGGGTGTCCTCTCTCTCCCCAATTTTGTTCGTGTTAGCGATGGAGCCCCTGGCGACGCTCATCTGGCAGGACCCCCTTGTCCAAGGGTGGGCCTGGAATGAGAGCCACGTAGACAAAATAGCCCTCTACGCCGATGACGTGCTCCTGTACTTGGCGGACCCGGCGACCTCGGGCCCCACATGTCTGCAGATCCTTGCCTTCGGCTTAATGCGGCCGAATCCACCCTGGTCCCGCTGCATCCCTCCCGGGAATGTTTTGACTGGCAGTCGTCCGTCCCCCTTAGACCACTCGGTTAAATATCTGGGGATATGGGTAACCCTCCTGCCGGAATTGGAATGGGCACTGAACATCACGCCCCTGGTAGCCCGAATGCGATCAGACCTTAAAAAATGGCAAACTCTCCCCCTTAATCCTTTGGGACGAAGCGCACTGTTCAAAATGATGGTCCCCCCCGCTTCCTCTACACCTTACAAAACATTTCCATCCCCCTCTCTCGCACCTGGTTCCGCGAGCTCGACGGAACCTTATCCAGATTCCTTTGGGGTGGCGGAAGACCACGGAACTCCCTAGCACACAGCCGCATCCCCTCCTTTGATGGTGGCCTAGGGGTGACTCACCTCTACCTCTACTACCTTGCCACTAAACTGATTGTCGTCCATGATTGGTACACGGGCGGCTAGTCAGATTCAGCGTACCGAGTGGAACTGGAGGAGACTGACTTCTCACAGATCCAGGCGTTCCTCTATGGATGCCCAGTGCCACAAACCATGGCGCCAATTACGAGAGCAGTCCTTCTGGCCTGGCGCGCCGCCCTGCGCTACAGGATGGGACCGCAAACTTACTCGCCAGACACCACTCTGGCATGGCAACTGGCTCCGGGAGGTATCGTCCTTGAGCGGATTCCGTCGTTGGGACCTTATTGGTGTGTCGGTCCTTGGAGATGTCTGGGTGGGGGACCACATATGTGCCTTTGCTGACTTGCAACAGCGCCACGCCCTTCCCCACGTCCAGCATTTTAGATACCTGCAGCTGCGCCATGCCATTCATGCACACCTCCCCTCAACAATCACCCTCCCAGAGTTCAGCCCGCTAGAAGCTCAAGTGATGATGGGGAATCTGGGTAGAGGAGGAGTATCCCGAATCTACAGCTCCCTCGTAAACAGCCCCTCGTCCCTAGACCGGCTCCGCACCTGTTGGGAGGGATGGGTGGGACCCCTAGAAGAGGCCGATTGGAGGGACGCCTTAATGGCCCCGCGTACCCTGACCACATCATCCAAGCTGCGCCTGGTGCAGATATACTATTAACATACGGTTTACCTCTCCCCAGAGAGGCTTTTCCGAGCCCGAATGAGACACTCCCCAGGCAGCCCGAGATGTGGCCAATCCCCGGCCGATTTCTACCACATGGTGTGGCTATGCCCGGTGCTGGAGAGGTTTTGGAAAAGAGTGGGGCAGGAGCTTTCACAGGCCCTGGGTTGGGAGGTTCCTCATGACCCGCTGCGAATGCTGTTAGGGATCTTCGATGGTCTGGATGGCTCTAGGTTGGATAAACGCCTACTGGGAACGGCGGTGGCCGTGGGCAAGAGGGAGATAGCGCGACACTGGTCACGCACTGTGGCACCCACAGTGGGGGGGATGGAGGAGGGGGGTGGGTGGACTGGTGTGGCGCCCAAGAAGAGTTTCTATTTCAATCCTGGGGTTCTCCTGAACGGTTTCCTAAAATATGGGGGAAGTGGTCTAACATGATCCCGCCGTGAAACCAGGTACACAAACTGGTTTAAGAGTTGATATTATTGCCACACAAGCTGTAATGTTGGACTGGAGTGGATTGACCCTACCCATATGAACTGCTGATTTTGACCCATTGTACATGTTGATTTGTGAGCTGCTGCCAATGAATTTTCTTTGCTATTTTAAAATACTAAAAAAAAAAAAAAGAATGGAACAATGTGCTTAACGTACTGAAGCATAATCTAAAAGTTCTTGTTGCACACTGATTTTCTAATCGTTTTTGCACTGTATCTGAAGGTTTTCATTGCTGACATTTACACATCCGAATAAGAACCCCATTTATACATTCGCGTAAGGATATGCTTCTTTTTGTATGGTAACCCTTGGTTTTTGGACTGATGCTGGTTTTTTCAACTCTTAAGAGTGCGCTGAGGCCTGCTACCCAGACCTCAGTGCCTGTGACCTTACCCATAAACTGGTCCGGCTTTTACCACTGGTTGTGCCACTCTAGGTGCGATGAGTAGTTTAAAATGTCATCCTGACTTTGCTATTTAAAGGAATGGCAAATCCAGACTTCCCCCGGTATGTATGTATGTAACTCAACACTAGGGCAGACCTATCAAGTCATAGAGCAGACTGCAACATATCACATGGGCAAAACATGCAATTTTACATGCTCAGATAGTAAAACCGTAGTTTTTTTCCTGTGGAAAAGCTTGATCCTCCAACTGGTGAGTACAGTTACACATGGAACACTCAGCTGTGCTTAAACAGCGCGAACAACGTGGATCTCAAAAGGTACCAAACAACTTGTTAAATTGAGCCCACTTGATTCTCAGGTCGAAATTAATGTAACAAACTGCAGTGTGCAACTTTAGTAAAGTTGCCATTTTGTGGCCTTTATTCGTCTGTGCCCATATCGGTTGTACACAGGGTCCTGTCACAGAGAAGGCTTTCTGCCCTCCAGGGAGACATAATAACAACTCCCAGGAAAGGATATATTGGGGCATGCTCTTGAAGGAGGCTTAACCTCCCTCCTGCAGAAAGCCCACAGTTGTTTGCCCAAAAGGCAAGATTCAAAGGGGAAGTCGTCTTTGAAGGGCAAATGGGTAAAACTTTAGTGAGGGGCTGCTTCATTGTCCAGAAAGACAGGCTGCCAATAGGGACAGGGGAGGGGAAACCAGTGGCTAAAGCAATTTTCTGGGAAGGGGGGCGGGAGAAGGGGTGTTTGCAGGCCCCTTTGTAGCCACACCTCTGGGTTGGGTTAGGAAGCTCCACATGCGAGGAGAGGGGTCATGCCATATTGGAAGAGGGCAGAATGGTGCATCTTGGGATGCTCAAATGCCACATTGAAGTAGTCATCAGGTGGGAGGAAACCTAATAGCCCATTGGCATCCTACCGAGAGGGCATTTTCTGAGTGGAAGCAGGGCAACCCTGGCCCCCAAACTCAGATCTCGACTGGACTGGAAGAAGGACAGAGGAAGGGCTGCCCTGCTGCACTGTCGAACCAGCAAAGAGGGTTCATCATGGTGGACTGCAGCTGGTGGCTAGCAAAGGAGAGGGACTGTGCCTGAAACATCCTGTTCAAGGAGAAGTCTACAGAGCACACCCAACACAGAGAGACTTTAAGGGCCAGATGACTGACCTCCTGGCGGCAGCACAGGGATAACAGCTAGAACCACAACCCACTTTTTTATATTGACAAACTTTCGCAAGCCACCTAGCTTTATTTGACCTGAGGTCAATTTTTAATGTAACTAAAGCAATGCATGGCCACGCATTGTCCTCCACAGATAGCACATTTTTGATTGAAATGGTAACTAAATATGCATGGACATGGTTTTACTGATAAAACAATATTGTACACAAATGATAATGTGTAGATTATGGATGGCACTTGGTGGTAATGCCCAGGTCCTGATGGCCTTCCAGTGGAGTTCTCACAGGCTTACCCCGCTGACCTCCTCCCAAACTACTGGCTACACTTCAGGAGGACACATTGGCTTACCCGACCATATATAAGGGAGGCGCACATAATCATGCTGTTAAAACCCATCTGAGACCCAAGATTATACTGCCCATTATCTATGGGAGCTGTAGATGTCAAACTGCTGGTGAAGGCTCTGGCTGAATGATGGAGTTGGGTGGTCTCCCGGTTGTTCCACACAGATCAGTGTGGATTCATGCTGAGCACGGGCATCCATATGAATTTCTGGAGGTTCTCACTTGTCCTACATGCACCCCGATCAGAGAGAGAAGAGGCCGTGCTTGTGGCCTTAGACATGGCTATATTTATGGGAAGTGCCTGATATATTTGGTACCCAGGGCGCGAGTGTGCACCGGTCTGGTAATCTGACATGGAGCGAGAGTTTTGTTCCCCGAACCCCACAGAAGGACTATGGTCGCCATGTTGAATATCCCACCGTGGATGTACTCTGTAGTCTCCTGAATATGCGTCATTGAGCACTTTTTCTTGGAGACTAGACCTATTTTAAATACAGCCTCTCTGCATTTGAACCACTACGCAAGTTAAATCGGATAACAGTCATGAATGTTCACCCTTCAGCTGTATTGATATAAGGCTCTTGATTTTGTATGTTGTGCCTTTTGCCCACCGACCCTTTTATTGCTACTGGTATGTTTAGATGCCCCCAATTCAGATGCATCTATTCTTGGGTCCCACACTTGATTTGACTGCACTGATGAAGGTGTGACCCACATTGGGTTAGACACCGAAACACGCGCTGGAGTACCTCGTGCCTCTACTGGTTTCCACCTTCTATAACAAGGAGACACATTAATGACTACGTTATGTTTATTCTGTATTTTGTATCATGAATGTTAACAAATTTGAACTCGGATTATATCATTAATTGTGAATCTTTCTCGAGTGTGAGAATGTATGAGTATGTATGTATTTGTGGTTGTTAGTTTGTATTGAGTGTGTTCATGTAGGACCTCATATATACTCATGTCTGTTGATATGATATTAATTCTGAATATATATATATATATATATATATATATATATATATATATATATATATATATATATATATATATATATATATATATATATATATATATATATATCTCTCTCTCTCTCTCTCCCTCCAACCGGAACTCCCATTCAAAGAAAAGAAGTACGCCTGACCAGACCTTCAGGTAAAGACTTGCACTTTTATTTTCTTAGGACAGCTGAGTAAAAATGAAAAGTCCTGACGCGTTTCGAGGCTTTAAATAGCCCCTTCCTCATAGGATGAACCCACGAAATGCACTGTGATGCTTGTCATGGTGCCATTTGCTGCATGCTCTGAGTTTAAATGTTCCAAGTGGGCGTCTCAGGTGAGCAGAAAACATAGAGCATGCTGGTACCTGTAGTTAAGCGCTGTTTCTCCACCGTGGGATCAATGCAATTTCGAAAGTCTTTCACATATTTCAAGCCCCAGTGGGCCATAAATCTTGAAGCTGTCTTTATATTTATTATTGAAAAGCGCTTGAAGCCTGAAGTCCGTACATGAAATGCAAAGCATTTCACCTTTCCCTTGCCTCGCAGAGTTCACACACTGAATGGGAGTTCCGGTTGTATTTACAAGGAGGTTGTCCGCCCCCTGCGCCCTGACCGCCCTGAAAGAGGTACCTGCTCCCTGCGGACGAATGAAGGTTGGATTGTTATTTAAAAGGAGCGGGGCCCGCCAGCATTGCTCATTCCAGTATATGGCACGGAGTTTCCAGCCAGGAGATTGTGTGTGAACTCTGCGAGGAGGAGGAGACGTCCCTCCCTATCCTTAAAGGTTTTTGTGGAAAAAGTCCTGCAAATTTTACATTTGGCTACCTCATGGTCCGGATAGAGGCAGTATATACACTTCTTGTGTTGGTCCTCAGAATAAAGTCTCAACTTTCCACAAGAAGAACAAGGTCTAAATAAAGACTTCTTACTTGAAGACATTGTAGATAAACACTGGAAAACCAGAAGACAGAAGAAAACTGAGCAGAGCTCAGGGAAACTCCCTTCACACGACGTGCAGTAGAAAATCTGAGGGCCTAAGCCTCTGCGGAGAAGGTTCTAGAGGGGTGCTTGCGACTGATTGGCTGTTGTTTGGACTAACATAATGACATGGATATATTATAAAGGTGTTTCCTTTTCTCCTATGTATTTCTATGTGTTAATGCTAACCTGGTACTTTTAAAGTATTTCTGGTTTCGAAATTTTCGTTATATGTTTTTATATATACATATTATTGGTTTCTTATTGCCATGTTATTTACCGTGGGGCTCCCACTTCGACGACGGGGAATATTCAAGCATGTGAATCTATGAAAGACACCCTGTTACTGGAGAATAGGATTTCAGTGAATACTTATTTTTGTGCATCAAGTAAAATGTCTTGATTTGTTCTGATCCTATCAAAATCTTTGTTTCTATGGCACTTCAGAATAACAAAAAAAATGCTTATTGTTTTAATTGCTGAATGTGTACAGTTAATTTACAGCTATTTACATTTTGTTGTGTGTTATAAAAAATGACATTCTACAGCTTATCCTTTTACACTGCCTGTACCCCAGCGAGAAGGTCACATAATTCAAACAACTTTTCTTTCTTTAATTTAGAGGAGTTTGTAAACACCAGTCCTCAGGTTAAATGAAAAGCAGCAATTTGTCAGCAAACAGAGCTTGACATTTTCCCTTGGTCTTTGAAGAGCAGCAACTGTAAGCAGATATATAAAGAATTGAAATGCATCTTGCTTATACTTTCTCGACTCACCAAAAATTGTGTGGCGACTCAGTTTGGGAAACACTGTACTAAATTATTTTCAATGGCTGTGAAGTACACTCAGACAGTTACATTTTGTCCAGAATTCCTCACCAAATAATACAAGAATCAAGGCTGGATTCAACCTAACAAGTTTCCTACCTTTAAAACTATCTTTCTGGTGGATACTGTTGCCGCAGATTCCTGAACTTGTGAATATTCCCCTGACCTCAGGCTGTATCTGGAGACTTTAAAGTAGAACTCCTGCACACTGGTAGGTGGTGTTGTACGGCTCCGCACCTACATTGGTCCGCTTCGGAAGGGACGAGCAGAGCTGCACATAAGCACCACCCACATGCACAAACGTCAGTTGCTTGCTTAGCCTGTCCATGCTCTCAAACCCAAAGCCCATCAGCAGATTAGCTTGACAAGTGTGCAGATCTCCATTTCGAAACCTTTTTATATGGAAAAAGTGCAGCTCATCGAACACAGAGGTAGGAGGGTTGATAAGGAACCTGTGGATAGATAGAGTATCAATTAAAAAGACAGTTACCTAAAGTAAGTAACTTTTTCTTCTGATGGGTACTTCTAGCCATAGATTCCTCTCCTTGTGAATAGATACCATAGCAGTGCCTCCCAAAGTGGTATAAACTGGCTCAGATCAAGACCTCCTGTAAGAACAAGTGGGTAAAATGCTTCCCTTTATCGGTCAGACTATTGGCTGTGTGCGGATGGGAGCAAGGCTCTGGCTAGGTCGTGGCATATTCTGCTCAGAGCTGGATAGCTGAATGGGCTCTAAATTCTCCTTCGGAACTACCATCAATACCAAAGAAACCAACGTTGGCACCGGAAGCAGGTTCAAGGGGCACAGAAGGCTCCAAGGATGGACCTGCCAGTGGAAGCCCTAATGGAGCACCCCTGCTAGGGACATCAAGGCATGCCAGAGAGCTGGTACAGTACCAAAAAGACTAAGGTGCACTGAAGCCCACAGTGGAGTCTGAGAATGGTGGAAAGGGGCAGATTCCTGCTTTCACTTCTTATTCTTGGACTTCAACTGTGACTATCATGCACATGAGGGAGTGGGAACGGGACCGTCCTATCGACTACAACCGGTCACATCTTGGAGTCTACTTGTGTTTAACAACACAGTTTAGCCTCTGGGCCCAGTATGGCCATCGAATTCATTCAGGCACCGTCATCATGGGACCTGGAGTGATGCTCTAGCCCTAGGCAATACAATAAAGACACACTTTGTGAGGGTTTGCTAATGACAACTGTATGCCACTGTCCCTACACAGTTGGAATCGTGTTTTTTGGAGGGTGACATTCATCTTCCACACATACTTTTTGACAGAATTTGTGGTCTTCAAGACAAAGGACAAGCTCCTGATCTATGTCTGAAGATTCAAAAAGAAAGGAACCAACGTCAGCGTGCAGGGGTGGTGCTTATATGCAGTTCCGCTCGCCTCTTCCTGACAGTAACAAAGTGATAGGGGAGCTGCACAATGCCACCTACTGACGGCAGGAATGCTGCTTTAAAGTTTACTCATTCAATCTGATACCCGGTTAATATTCACATGGTGAGGGATCTGTGGTTAGAAGTATCATTCAGAAGGCTCCCTTACAACCAATTTATTTAGCTCAAAATCTATTCCAGTGGATTAGTATTGACAACTTGAAACCAGACAGAAATGGGTACTGCTTTAAACTTGTGGACCAAGCAACAAAGTATCCCAAAAACGATTGTGCTATGAAAAAGAATAAGTAAAAATATTTGCAATCTATTCATTCCATGTAGGAGCAGGGCTGGCATTCTAAAAATATAAAGAATAACAAAGTAAACCGATAGTTTGATGCAATATGGTTTTCTAGCTCTTAAAACATCCAGTTATTTCACAGAAACGGGCAGCCTTGTCAAGACATGTAATCAAACTATTAAACAGATGCTTACAAAAGACGTTGAATTCCAAGAAGATGAATGGATTTACATTATTCCTATTTCTACTGTGAATGGGAAGGGCCAAAAACATAGGGATTAAGAGTATAGCACAACGAATTTAAGACCACTGCGCCTCCCGGCCTGGTCACCCCCACGCTCCTGGGCCTCCCGCCACCCCAGCCACCGAGGGCCGCCGAGCCCCCTGCCTCCCGCCACCCCAGCCACCCGAGGGCCGCCGAGCCCCCTGCCTCCCGCCACCCCAGCCACCCGAGGACCGCGCCAGATTTTCCCGCCGCCCCAGCCCGAGGCCCGCTCCCCGCCAGCCGATGGCCCCCCCCCCCCAATGACCCTCCCCCCCGCCGCAGACCCTCCCTCCCAGCTCCCTTCTTATGCCGTCCCCAGAGCGACCGCGCAGCAGACGCGCGCAGCGGGGGCACCGATTGAGCGCCGAAGGTGCGCCAAAGGTAAGCCCGTCTGCGCCTGTCCGCGCCCAGCGCCAGGACCCCTGGCCCCCGCAGACCCCAGCCCACCCGCCGGA
The DNA here is from genome assembly GCF_964263255.1 of Lissotriton vulgaris. Taxonomy (NCBI): domain Eukaryota; kingdom Metazoa; phylum Chordata; class Amphibia; order Caudata; family Salamandridae; genus Lissotriton; species Lissotriton vulgaris. The sequence goes on along the minus strand of NC_141691.1, from coordinate 616,770,604 downwards.
CGTACGACGCCGCCACCCTCAACGCACTCAACACCGGCCGAATCCCGGGATGCTACCGAGCCACTCCGAGACGCACCCACGGACCCTTCAGCTGCCACGCCTGCAAGTTCTCCTGCCTCCGGACCTGCCCTGCACCCACACCCGCCAAGCCGAACACCAGCAGCACCCGACCCACCTCCGCCTGACCCAAGACCACCTCGCCTTCAGGAAGCAGCTCAAGACCTGGCTGTTCGAGCAGTAGCGGACACCCCCTCCCCAAGCGCCTTGAGACCCTCCGGGTGAGTAGTGCGCTATATAAATGTTTTTGATTGATTGATCGAATTCTAAGCGCTATTTTCTTTTTTTAAATACGTTTTTAGTTGATTCTGCATTGGCCACCGACACAAGTGAGGTATCATTTTACTCTGGAGACCAAGGGGAATGCTGGGTGGTAGAACATTTGTGCTGGCACAGTGATCCCACACAGAAATGTGAGGAAAATAAGATTTTTTTCCAGCTAAATGTGAGGTTTGCATGGGGATTATGGGTAGGAAAACATTGTGGGATCCATGAGGGGGGCAGAAAGACTGAATTACCCCAAATACATTTTGGGGGTGCAAAGGCCCTTGCCCAAGGGGGCGCTCCCCCTCCCTGGTGTCCATTGAGTGGCTCCAAGCTTGGGAACGGGTGGGGGTATACCCACCTCGGGCAGCCCCCACACCTAAATACAATTAAAAAAAAAAAAAAGAATACCTGCCATCTAGTGGGCAGATTGTGGGTTACTGCCCCCCCCCAGGGTGGTGGTAAGAAAAACTGAATAGCCCCAAAAGCAGGGATCCACTAAGGAGGTGTACAATTAGAAGGGGGAGATTCGCCTGTCTGAGATAGCCTCCACAGCATGTAAAACGAGAAGCTGAAATAAACCAACCAGTTCATTTCAGTTTTTGTTTCACAGAAATTACATCAGCGCTGATCGTCATTTCCCTGAATCCAGCAGAACAGTCTCGGGAGTGGGGGGGGGCGAGGAGGAGCCCTTCTCCAGCTCCCGAGGCTTTTCAGGGCTCAACAAAATCCCTCTGCTGACCACAGCAGAGGGATTTCTAGTGCTCTGTGTGTGGACGGCCAGGTTACGTGTGGCGCACTCAAGGGGTTAACCTTGTAGACTAGCAAAACTTTTTGGCGGTTATAAAGTAGGACCAGGCTGCTCTCCAAGGAAAAGTGGGTTCTCTCTGCTATTCACTGCTAGAGGGTGTGTATGTACACATACAAGGGTACCTCACAGAACTTAGATGAAAATACTCCAAAGAGGCATAAATTCACCATTCAAAAATGACTTGTGCTCACTCACTGAGAGTACCAAAGCCAAACGGACAAGTAGGTCTGTTCAGAACATCCCTACTGGACACACAATGTGCCAAGAATCAATTACATAACGTAATACTCCGAAATGCCCAGTTTATCAGTATGCTAGATCTAACCAGATAAGGGATGGGTTATTTATTTTCTTGATTTATTAAATTAAAGTTAACAAATGATTAAATAAACAAGGGATGCCCAACTAAAGACCAGAAGGCAAGATCTATCACATATTTTCCAGCATAACTTGTTGTATAAAAACAGACACTGATGACAATGTGCCGGTTGATAACTAAACCTCAGGCGCGGTCATGTCTAGAGACAGGGTTACGGCTGGAGTAAAATGATTTTCCAGACCAGGGTGATAATCTATAAATCTAGGAAACTGCAGGAAGGAATACCCATCAGTAAAGCATGCATCCATCATTATCGGTCATGAGTAGGTGTGAAAGAGCAGCACAAGTTATCATATGAAAAAGCAATCAGACAGCACTCCTCTTTAGGTCTCGCCTGGCGACCGCAGCGCGAAAGCGTTGTCGCCAGCGAGATCTATTGTCACTGACTTGGCTCGAAGGGAGACCGGAGATGGGCACGTGCCGGACGGATTGGAATTGTGAACAAGCGCGTGAACACACATGTACAGTCACATGTGCACATCTCCTGTCCCCCTTCCGTCCTCACAGCATAAAATACACAAAATGCCCAAGAGGTGGCAGTGCACTGGCGCTTAAAATAAAATATGCCCTTGATGGAGTGGGCTGCGACCGCGGGACCGCTCACGACAGGCACTCGCTAGTGCCAGCATGCAGCCCCACTCACCGGGCTGCTGTGCAGAGACTCGGTTCCTCTCTTCTCGGAGGCCTGCGCGGGGTTACTATGCGATGCACTGCAGGGGCTCTCTCAGCATACGAGAGCCCTGCATAAACCAAACTCACCTCTCCACTTCACCTGGGCCACTCCTGGGACCCGGGACTTCTCAGGACTTCGACCGCTACAGCGGGGCTCTCCCTTCCTCACGGGAGCCCCACATTAACGAGCCACACCGGCCTTTTCTGGTCGCGTCACAGGCAAGGATGCCTGACTTCCTGGTTTCGCCTCCCCGGGCCGCAACATTGATTTTCAGAAAGCAGAACGCAGGGAATATATGTGGGGTTTGCCTACATTTTATACCAGTTTCCATGACTCTGATTGACCCAAGACATGCAAGGTGACACGTACGCGCAGGTCACTCCGGCTCCATACGGTCTATTTAAGCTGTATTAATTCATACTCCGGTCTCACTTTGACGAACAGAGATACTACGGAGCAGCGGTAAGCCTTTGTGATGCTTATTTGTTTTAGATTCACAGACGGGTTCATCTAGATTTTTAACCTCATTATGAGTATAGTGCACTCAGTTTTGTGATTAGCATGTGTTTTGCGGAACCGTACGTTTTAGCGGTTGATACCACTCCTTTCATCTTAGTCACATTGAGACGTGAAAGCCTCTACGCACATTAGCGCACGCTTGTATGTCAGCGTGAACTGTGCCTTTTGCTCATTCTCTGTTTGGATAGCAGACGCTTTGTGTTTTGTGATTAGTACGCTTTGTAAACCACACAGCAACCAGTTTAATCTCTAAGCAATCGTTTGTAATTCTTTCACCTTCCTAATCACAATCTATACAACCCTCCACTAATGACAGCATACTCCTGATTGAATGCCTAACTGACTCCTGTTATGAATAGCAAACTTTTTTAACGTCATTGTTTTCCAAGTGACCCTTACACAATCTATTATGGGCACATTCTAACTCTGAAGCCCTTGCCTTTTAATCCATGGCGCGAGGCATTGACTGCGTTTCCATCATTTTGACTATTGAGCCCCCTTCCCCCCCAGTTTTATGTACTTATTTTAGACACGCCCTTATATACGGCATATGTTCATTGACAAGAACAAGGATGCACGCCAGGTTTCTAGGCTATGTGCAGTTTTTATTCTATTGTTAATTTCAATGAATGTAGGACGTTTTGTATATCTGCTATTCATTACCTTCATATTGTTTTGGTCTAAAGAGGAGCTTTTTTGCCCACTGTGATGTTATTTCAAAAGTGCAAATATATAAATGTCTAGGCAGAGGGATATCAGCGGGAGGAGTGTTTCACACACTGCTTTGTGATTGTATTTGCATAGCGCTTCCTACCTCTGACTAGGCGCAAAAAAGCGTTACACTTCCTAGTGTCACTCTTCCCTAGGAGGCATTTGCAATGCAATAGGTCTCGCATTTACGCAAGTTTGAGCTATTGGCATTGTAAATGTCATTGCCTTTTATTTACATAGATAAAAGGCATTGTCATTTACAATGCTAATAGCTTAAACTCTTGCAAATGCGTGACCTATTGCATTGAAAATGCTTGTTAAAGTAGGCATTCTCAGAAATTCAGGGAGGGATGCTCCCTTTTTTCGATGGGAGTTCTTGCCTCTTGAAGTTTCTAAGTAGGGCTCTGGATGACTGTAATCCCTTCATGACATATGAAAGGCAATTCTTTGGTGTGGGATCCTTCTGAATGAAGCTCCAACATTAGGCTGGGAGTAGAGAAGAGCTTTTACAAGAAGTCTAAAAAAATTTTTTTATGCCTTCCTTGCCCGTTTTACTGACAAAATTGCAAATATTTTAGTTGGAGACAAAATAGACTTTGCTGATGAGAACCAAATACGCCAGTGGTTCTTAACCTATGGTCCGTGGACCTCTGGGGGATCAGTGAAGCCTACTTAGAGGTCCGCGGCTGCTAAGAAAACTAATTATTAACAGATTATTAAAGTGTATAGAAATAAAAAGCCAAACTGTAAAATGAAAAACACTTGTAAGTGTAAAGGAATTTGAAATTGGAGGCAAAAACGCAAGATCACATTCTCAGATTGATTTGTGCACCAAACAGAATACAGTGTGGCCTCATTATGAATTTAGAAAAGCTCCAACCTTCCCATTAGTATTATTTTATATTTGTTTGTGAATATTTCATCATTTTGCATTTGTTTGACAAGTGCTGTTTTCTGACATTTTTGTATATTGTTTTGCAATTCAAAAAATTTCAAATGCTAAGGTCAAGGTCCCCGGTATCCAGTAATGACTCAGTGGGGGTCCCTGGGTTCCAGTAATGATTAAGCGGGGTCCACATAATTCAAACATTTAAGAAAATTATATGATTTACTTTTCTATAAGGTAGTCATGTTAATGTTTTGTTAAATCAGTTTTTCATCAATTTCATACTCTTTAGGAAAAGTTCTTACCTCATCATACATGAATTGCAAAGTTAAAGCTGATTTTCCAACACCGCCACTGCCAACCATGATAACCTTGTGTAAAGCCAAGGAGTTCTGACCTTTAGCCTTGTTCGAAGCCATCTTGGAAACACAGATGTATCACAAAAAGGATACAAGGTGATCTAAGCAGAAAAAAGGGAAAAAAAACACCAATTGCAGGTAATTTGAATCAGTTCAAAAAAATAGTTACTCAAGAGGCACATATTCTTATACATTTTAAAGTTTTAATATGCACACTACCTTAGCTAGCAAGCTGGAACATCCTGAATGGTAATAATTGATGTTCTTCAAAACGGGCCCCTTCCTCCCTCTAAAAATTGGAAGCGAAAAGCCGTCTTTTGTGCTCACGAGCGGTCGTACTTTTTAGGGAAAATGTGTCGAGCCAGAACCTTAACACGGCGGCAGTGTTAACCAGGCATCTCACGAGCCATACTGCAGGCTCTACGGACATGTATTGCCGATTTATTAATTTCACATAGAAGCCAGCGTACAAATACTGTTCTACAAACGATCCACCGTACTGCCAGCACTGAAGGCATGTTTATTAACTGAGAGATAGTCGCACAGAGCAGGCACGCAAGACCACCACAGGCGCTATCCAGCCCTCCCGGCAGTCCGGGGTTCAAACATTCTTTAAAGTTTGATAAAGATTAGTTAGAAGCGTTTCCTCTAGTTTTGTATTGCTACTTTAGTGGCATAACAAAACCATTGTCAAATAATAACAAGCTGTCACCATTACCGAAGCTGAATGAAAAAAAAATTGTGCTTACAGACTAATGAAGGATACAGTGTAACGCCGTAAGTGAAAGATCCAGTCCTGATGGGCGGTCACAAAAGGAGCCAGGGCGGTAACAAGAAGGGACTAAGAAGCCTCATTATCAACCAGAGCCAGCATTTACCATGGACGATGACACCTACCAATGAAAAAGATGGTCGAGGCTTCCACACCACTTCTAAAACACCCTACTACAGCATGCTTCGCAGATCTTTTACAGGATGGGTTTTCGTACCCAGCCAGCACACTCAAGAACTTGTGAGCTACACACTTTCACAAGCTTGCTCTCCCTTTACACATCTTTTTCAGTAGCCTCTATAAAATGGACTATGTCTCCATCACAAAAAACTAATTCTAACACTCAAAGATGCTTAAAGAAACACTTCGGGTCTTAGAATTTGCTACAAATGTTGCTGTGCTTTCCGACCTGGTTAAAAAAAAATATAACAGCATATTAATGCTCTTCCGGCATGGAATTATGTGAGTCATCATAGAACGCACTGCCCTTCTTTGTTAAAAATAATAAAAATACAAGGTGCTTTTCACAATTTTGGTATAAATGATGTTTTAGGAAAAATCTGGTCGCTGCAAGAAACTGACAGAAATTAACAGCCTTAATCAACCAATAGCCTGTATGTGTGTGTGTATATATATATATATATATATATATATATATATACACATATATATACATACATATATACACACACACACACATACATACATAAATATATATTGCAGGAAAGGATGACTGCACTCACAGGGGTTAAATCCAGGACGGATTTATTATGCACAAAAGTAGCAAAAATCAAGACGCGTTTCGGCGGTACGCCTTCGTCAGTATCAGGCGGCCGCCGTGACGCTGCAACATATAGACAGCGTTACCTCACACAATCTCACAAGATTTGTCTAAGACACCATTTTAAAGTCAGGCAACATCGATATCGACGTAAAGTAAACAAACATGTTACTGGCATTGGAGTTATGTGAATAAAATTGCACAATTAATATAGCAATGAAATAAATGTGTACATAGCACAGATATTCTTAGTTATGGTTTCAGATGGACAATTAGCTCATTCATTGACATTTCACATGATTCTATTAAGCAAATGCTTATTTGCTCAGTCACTTCCGGTCTGAACCAAAAAACTAATAAAGCCCTCGAATGGGCAAATAAAACACAATATCAAATGCGAAGATTGTTGTACACAATTCAAAACTTAAATTGTCAACATTTTACTAATCATCTCCAATGAAAAAAGGATTCAATTCAAGACTAATAATTGCAAATACATCTTCAATCTAGAAATACAATTCATCTCTTTTGGCCTTAAGTCCCAGTGTGAGGTAAAAAAGTGATCATCAAATATTATTTACAATTCATACAGTGTTTACAGGTGTACTTTCAATTCATCCCCCATATTCAGACCCAAATGGGTTTAGGTCGTCAAATCAATAATGTAGCGAGACTCTAGTCTCCCGAGGCGTTTTTCTCGATCTCCACCTCTGGAGTCTCTAGCTACATGGTCTAGACAGAAATAACTAAGAAGTTTTCGGTTACTATTGTGATGGGTGTAAAAATGATGCGCTACCGGATAGGTACTATCATTATTCTGTATAGCCCTTTGGTGTTCCAGAATGCGGATCTTGGCTGGGTGTTTTGTACTCCCTATATATCTAAGGCCACACAGGCAGCTCAGACATTATATACTACAAAAGATGTCAGACAGTTCATGAATTTCTTGATAGTCACTGGTTCACTCCTACCAGGTACATGATAGCATGTGAGTCTCCTGCTATCTGCGCATGCCTTTCACTTATTGCAGGGATAGAATCCTCCTAGACCTTGTATGCCACTGTTGATCGGTGCTAAATGGCTATGTACTAGTTGATCCTTTAGTGATCTGGTCTTACGAAAAGTAACAGATGGTTGTGCAGGAATATCACAACCAATAATAGGATCGGATCTTAGTATATTCAAATTAGAAAATATTATTTTCTTTAAGCTCTTAGCAGCATTGGAAAAGTTAGTAATAAGCCTAAGCTTGTTGTTACCTGCAGTCTTATCTTTGGGATTTTCCTTGATTAAATCTGTTCTATTTTTGCCCTGGGCTTTCTTCCATGCTTCACTCAGTATTCTTTCTTTATAGCCACGTTCTCTGAATCTATTCAGGCTAGCTGCACCTGCATGATTGAAGTCATCTGGCCTAGAGCTATTGCGTTTAATACGCAAAAGTTCCCCATAGGTGATATTGTTCTTGAGCCGTGTCGGATGACTACTGCGTGCATGTAGCACTGAATTTCCTGCAGTAGGTTTCCTAAAGAGTGATGTTTGTAATTTGTTCTCTGTGCCAAATATTCTGACATCTAGCTAAGTAACCTCAGTATGGCTGATTTCCCCAGAGAACTTCAAATTCAAATCATTGCTATTAAGATGTTTGATATATTCCTCCACTGACTCTCTATCGCCCCTCCAGACCAAAAAGAGATCATCAATATAACGCCTCCAAATTATGGTCTTGTCGACCCAATGGTCACAGGAGTCCGACCAGGCCACCCGCTTCTCCCACCAGCCAACGAACAAGTTCGCGTAGCTGGGGGTGAAGCAGGCTCCCATGGCCGTCCCCCGTTTGTCGATAAATCTGCTCCTGAAAAATAAAAATGTTGTTAAACAAACAGAAGCGAAGAAAATCAATTAACATCTCACTGTGTTTTCTGTATTTAGATGGTCTTTGCTGTAAAATCTGAGTGATAGCGTCCAGACCCTGTTCATGAGAAATACTTGTGTATAGATTGGCTATATCTAGGGTCACCATTAGAAAATCAGACTCCCATGGACTTCCCTCGATATATCGTAGGAAATCCTTGGTGTCTAGTGTAACTGGACAGTTCTTCCACAAATGGAAAGAGATAGAAGTCTATGAACTTTGACATGTTCTCAAACAAACCCCCACTAGATGAGATTATCGGACGCCCTGGGGGTTTAGTGGGGTCCTTATGCACCTTCGGCAGATGATAAAAGGTGGGTATTCTTGGATTAGGAACTTTAAATTCTTCTACAGACAGCATTCCTTTCAGATGCCATTTATGCGTCAATGCCTCATATTGTGTGATACTTTCAAAGTATTCCCTTGTGGTGATAGGTTCATAATTGTCTCGATTACTAAGTTGTAAGAGTGCTTCATTACAATAGTTATTATGAGTTTGTAACACCACATTGCCACCCTTATCTGAGGATTTAATTACGATATTCTTGTCCGTTTCCAGATCTCTCAGTGCATTTCTTTGATCAAATGTCAAGTTCCATTTTGGTTTATTATTTTCCCTCAATTTCCTGAGGTCAAATACGACCCTTTCGTGAAAGACGTCAATCATATCCATGGTGTTTGGTGAAACAAATTTCGAAACTGGTTTAAATGGACTAGTTTGTCGTTTCTGACTAGTATTAAGAGTCATTTCAAGGTTGTCTTGTTCCTCTTGGCTGGCTGTTATGCCTTCCACATTAAGATCTTCCATGATTGCCAACAGCTCCAACTCATTTTCATTTATAGTGTTCTGGTTCGATGTTTGTGCGATTTCGGATGTGTTAGCGCTCTTTAATTTGAAGAATTTATGTAGTTTTATTTTCCACACCAGTTTAAAGACATCAATTCGTGTCTGTGCAAACTCAAAATTGCTGGTGGGGCAAAACGTTAGTCCCAGCTGTAGAACGGATATCTCTGAAGGTGTCAGGACTTTAGGAGTTAGATTGATTATAGTTAAATTCTCAGTTTCATTCTCTGATATCACTGGCATCAATGATTTTGGGTGGTTTTCTCCTTCTGCTTGCTAAAGTTGCCTGCGCCTCTTTTTGGACACGCGCCCCCCACCTCTCCTTGTGCGCCTGTGACTGGTTCGGGTGGTCTTCCCTTGCCTCCTCTCAGCCACACTTGCCTGACTAAATCGAATTCCTTGTGAAAAATTGTGAGTCGTTGGTATACTTAATCCTGACTCCGATTTCACCATCTGAATTTTCAGCCCCTGAGACTTCTGACTCTGAGGTTACTGGAGCTGCTATCGGTTGCTGTTGGTGCAAACGAGTTTCTCAGATCCCTCCTGGGGGTGTCGCATTTACGAGCAAATGTTAAAATTCTACCTTGCTCGTAATCTTGCGCGTCCCTTTCAAATTTTTGTTGTTTGCGCTGTTTGATTTTGCCCTCATAAATCTCCAATCTTTTCTTCATCGATGCTCTCAACGCATCATGTTCATCCTTATCTCCCTCCTCGGTAATTTTCGTTTCAAATTCACCGATATTGTCCAGAGCCTCTCGTCTGTCAATCCAAGCAAATTTAACTAAGATAACCAGCAGGCCCTTGGAAGAAGCTGCAGTATATTCAGCTCACTCCTCCAACAGTTTAGGATTCGAGCTCTCATAAGCTGGTATAGTATAGATTCTTAGTCCTCGAGGTACTCAGTTTACATCTATGTAATGTTGGAGTGATGTTGCCTCCCACCACTTCCTGGTCTCACGTTCGTATAGCCTTTCAAGTACTTGGTACTTAGCTTTGAGTCCTTGTAGGAGCTGATTTGAAGTCCCTGCATCCACTGCAGAACGAGCACCAATTCTAGTCTTAAATATATTTGAGGCTGCGTCACGGCGGTCCACCTCACTGTATATACATATACGTATATCCCAAAACGAAAATGCCTGGTGTAGAGAAAGCCCACGACAGGGGAAGGATTTGCCAAAATTCTTTACTTGGAGGGAACAACAAGGATAACAAACCGCCAACACAGCAATCGTGTTCAAGCTACCTGACGTGTTTCGTGTACTGTCACTTCATCAGAGGCAATGGATTCCTGAACTGGAAGGCACAGCGATTTCAAGCATTTGCTAGCGGTTAAGTACATACTCCGCCTATGTTAGCGTGGCCAACACTATGGCGGTGCCAAACGACGCCGCTGCATAAGGGACAGGCGCCTTTTTGGTTGGAGAAACAGTGTTCACGAGGAGCAAGCTTGGCAGCACTACCCACTGGGGTTTTAATTTCGAGAAACTTTGACTGTAAAGACTACGGCAGCTCACTGAAGAAGTATTTAGCACTGCAAGTACCATCGGGCCATAGTGGGGGAAGTAATTCCACTTGAATAGTGGGGGTCCCTGGGGGCCAACTAGCCCACCAGGAACCTCCAGTATGCGCCAAGGGGCTGTGTTGCTGAGAGGTGTAATGAGCCATGTCCCTTTTTACACCTCTTTGCAACGCAGCCCCCTGGCGCATATGGGAGGTTCCTGGTGGGCTAGTTGGCCCCCAGGGACCCCCAGTATTCAAGGGGATTTAGTTCCCACTCTGGAAACGAACCAGGGGGCTGCGTTGCAGGGAGGTGTCATGAGGCCACACCCCTTTCTACACCTCTCTGCAATGCAGCCCCCTGGCGCACACTGGAGGTTCCTGGTGGGCTAGTTGGCCCCCAGGGACCCCCATTATGCAAGGGGACTTAATCCCCAACTTAGAATGCGCTACGGGGCACCTTTGCACAGTGCTGAAGGTAGGGGGGAGGGGCTTGAGGAGATGTGTGCAAAAATGCCCTGTGGCGCATTTAAAGTTGGGGAATTAATTCCTCTTCAATCCAGAGGTCCCCTAGGGCCAACTGGGCCAACTAGCCCAACAGGTACCTCCAGTAAGCGCCACAGAGCTACTTTACCCCTAAGGTTCTTTTACCTTTGTAATGTATATGGTGGACACTTGTATAGCCTATGTCCATCTGCTGCAACTGTCCTTTCCAATGCTGTATTGGGTGTTGTGATTGGTGCTGTACTTCGAGCTTACCCACCTCAAAGGTTTGGGCTCTCCCTTTATAATAGTAGTATGGATGATTAATTAAAACTATTGCATTCACGTAACAGTAACAATTTCATATACGTAATTCAATGGATAACAAGCATTGGCATAGCCAATAGGTCTTGTCTTTGGGACCTTATAAGTGTTTAGCCATGCAACAGTTGATGTTGTTGCACCAAGGCTATTGTGCTGCATAACTAAATACTTATAAAGGTCCCAAAAGCGAGACCTATTGGTTATGCCAATGCTGGTTTCTTACTGATGCCATGCCATATTAAGCAATTTGGTCATAGTTGGGCATGGCAGTGCTTGATAAACCCACACAAATTAGCAAAGCTATTTGGTTTGGACTTAGGGTTCCCTCTAAAGCTCGGATCCGGTGCACAAATCTATTCACCAAAGAAGCAACCTTTATTCTGCTCTTACCTTTTTCCATCACTGCTGGGAAAGCCCTTCCTCCCTCCTCCTGTTGACAATCCCATTTAAAGACAAAAACAGTACAGTACCCTTTCAGTTAAGTTTTAAAATGCTTATTTCTACTGAATTGATTTACACACAAAAAACAGAATCTACTTTCATGCGGAGTTTGGTGTGAAATATTTTGCAATGCAGATGTGGGCAAATTTTCCTATGGGAGCTAAAATGGAAAATCACATGTTTGACCCACCCACCACCCACCCGTAACATTGTTTTCCTGTAGACAGCTCTTCAAGACAGTTGGCATGCTTAAACTGTCTGAATAAGACTACAAAGTTTTGTGCAATCAAGTCTATGCAGTCATACGTATAGGCACATTAAAACATGTTATTTCAAAAGGGACAGCGACCAGGTGAACCCAAACATCTCCATGCCTGTGATGTTACCCTTGACACAGTTTCTAGGTAGGTCGATCCCCACGCCACGCAGCTCCACCTTCCTGTGCCCGTGCTCTGTGCCCAGCTGCTGCTCCTGCTGCCTGGTGTTTGAGGCCCGCCTCCGTAGGGTTGAATTTACTGTTAAGGTGCTTCTGGGTGACTGAATTGTACTGTATTTTGCTGTTCTCTGTTCTGCGATCGCTTTCACTTCTCCATCCCCCATGTACCCCATTTTTCGCTCTGTTCCCTTCTATTTTTCCGGCCGCTGCGTCCCTTTCGGCCAGCCCCCCGCTCACCCATAGTACCCCCGTCCCAGCTGCTCCTCCCTCCCACATCCCCTTCTTATGGCGGCCGCTGCGCAGTGAAGGGAGTGACCCTTGACCCTGTTTCCAGGCAGTTCGCTCCCCACACCGCGCAGCTCCACCTGCCTGTGGCCATGCTCTGTGCCCAGCTGCCTGGTGTTCGAGGCGTGCCTCCGTAGATTTGCCTCTACTGTTACGGTGCTTCTGTGTGACTGAATTGTACTGTATTTTACGGTTCTCTGGTCTGTGATCGCTTTCCCTTCTCCCCACCCCTTGAGCCCCATTATGCCTTCTGTTCCCTTCCGCCTGTCATCTCTCCCGTTTTCCAGCCGCTGCGTCCCTTGCAGCCCCATCCCCGCTCACCCATTGGCCCGCTCCCCCCTCCCAGCTGCTCCTCCCTCCCACCTCTGCTTCTTATGGCGGCCGCGCCGCAGGCGCATCTAAGGCAAGCCTGTATGCGCCAGTCCAAACCTGGACTGTGCCCAGCGCCAGAACCCCTGACCCCCGCGAACTCCGCAACGCCTGTCTCCACTATGACTCCAGCACCCTCCACACTCTCAACACCGGACGATCATGGACCTGCTTCCTGGCCGCCCCGAAGCTACAGCTACACCAGCATCCGACCTGCCAACCCTCCTACCTAAGAACCCAACTACCTCAGATGCATCCTTCTCAACACCTGCTTCGCGTGCAAACATGATGTTGAACTCTGGGACCTACTCGACTCCAACACCCCAGATGTTGCCTTCCTGACAGACCTGGCTGAACCCCTCCTTGGCACCAGACATGGCCATAGCCATCCTGGAAGGCTACAAGATCACCCGCAGGGACCGCACCAACGGAGTAGGAATCGCCATAGTCCACAGGACCACAACCTCAGCACCGCCGAACACCTGCACTTTCAGATCCACACCGTCCCCAACACCACCCGCAGAGGAACCCTCAGCTACAGGCCCCTGCCAACCACAGTTCAGCGACTCCATCGCCGACTTAGTCAGCACACACGCCCTCGCCTCCAAGGACTACATCCTCCTCGGGGGCCTGATTTTCCACCTCGAGAACAACGACTCAAAGTCCTCCTCCCTGATCGACAACCTCGGACACAGACAACTCGTCACAACACCCACCTACTCTGTTGGCCAGACGCTTGACCTCATCTTCTCCGCAAACCCCCACGTCTCCTTCAAACACCACCGTACTCCACTGGACCGACCACTGTTGCATTCACTTCACCTTCCACCATGCACCAACACACCCAACAGAAGCCTCGCCGCTGCTAGAGCAAAGTCACCAAAGACCAACTAACCACCACCCAGGCACGCAACCTCAGACAATGGATCGACAACTGCGCCAACACCCTCACCTCGCTCAAGAAACCCTCCATTAACCACACCAGGAATAAAGCCAGCTGGTTCACTGAAGACCTCCAGACCTCCAAGCAAACCTGCAGAAAGCTCGAGAAGAACTGGATCCGTGAACGAACACCGGAAAGCTTTGCAGCCCACAATAATGCCACCGCAGACACCATCACCTCATCAGATCCGCCAAAAGGGCCTCCTTCAAAGACTGCCTAGACAACAATGCACACAACAGCAAAGAGCTCTTCAACATTGTGAAGGAACACTCCAACCCTAGCTACAACACCGACATCCCACCTTCGCAAGACCTGTGTGACTTGCTGGCCACCTTCTTCAACCGTAAGATCGCAGACATCCGACAGCTTCAAAACCAGGACTGCCCGACAACCGCCGTGACCTCTGGCCCCACAACCACCACCTGCACCAACCACCTGCTCTCCTGGACCAACAATAACGACACCACCAAGATCATGAGCACAGTCCACTCCGGATCCCCGTCAGACCCATGCCCACACCACATCTTCAACAATGCCAGAACCGCCATCGCACCCCATCTACGGAAAGCCATCAACATCTCCTTCGAGACAGCAACCTTCCCGGAGAGCTGGAAGCACGCTGAGATCAACGCCTTACTCAAGATACCCAAGGACCTCAAGAAGGAGTAGTTTCTGTCCTGTAACTCCAGTTCTGTAGTAGGGGTATCTCTGTTATAGTCATAATCTAGTGAATAGTCCCGCCCATGTGCGTGGACCCCGGCAATCAAAAATAATCTCTTAAGTTGTCAAAATCATGCAGAAACTGCAAAGACACTTAAGAGAGAATTTAAAGACAAATAATGCAGCCTATATCCACAGGCTACACTGTCCAGTACTTCAACTAGAAATTCCACCAAAAATCACCACACACAGCCCAGCCTGCCAGTTTCTACCATAGAGAAACCTGCCTCCCCCAGTCCAAGACTCAGGAATGATAGAGAGGAAGGTAGGGACAGACAAGCCCCATAGGCTGCCATTATGTGGCTTAAATAGGATACTGTGCCTTTAAGAGAACTTTCCAGACTTCTCCCAGTATCCCAGAATGCATAGCAGGTCCAACTTACTTTCAGTTCTTTTTGAAGGCGTATAAAACGCCAGACCTGCAGCATTGTTCACATGAAGAATTCTCCACCGGGGAGGAGGGAGGGCGCTTATGACTATAACAGAGATACCCCTACTACAGAACTGGAGTTACAGGACAGAAACTACTCCTTCTGTAGTAGGGGATCTCTATGTATAGTCATAATCTAGTGAATAGAATGGCAAGCCCATCCCCACAACGAAGCGGCGGTGGAGAAAAATACATAATGCCACTATTGCGCAAACAAATTCCGCAGCGAAGCCTGTCCAACCTGAGCGTCTGCCCTGGCGTCAGTGTCCAGGCAGTAATGCTTAGCAAAGGTATGAACCGACTTCCAAGTGGCTGCCTTGCAGATCTCAGCAATTGGCACGTTACGGAGCAGAGCCGTCGTGGCAGCTTTGCCCCTGGTGGAATGAGCCTTAGGCTTACCTCCTAAGGTCTTATTAGCTTTCTGATAACACAATTGTATGCAGGACACAATCCACCTAGAGATGGACTGCTTAGAGGTCGCAAGACCTGTCCTGACCGATCCATAATTGATAAACAACTGGTCAGACCTACGGATATCTTTGGTTTTATCCAGATAAAATTTCAACACCCTCCTAACATCCAGAGAATGGAGAGACCTCTCCGCTGGGGATGAAGGGTTCTGAAAGAACGTAGGTAAAGTTATAGTCTGGTTGACATGAAAGTCAGAAATAACCTTGGGAAGAAATTTAGGGTGAGTACGCATAACAACCTTAGCAGCATGAAATACAGTATAAGGTTCATTACAACACAACGCCTGAATTTCACTCACCCTGCGGGCCGATGTAATGGCCACGAGGAACGCCGCCTTCCAGGACAGGTGCTGCAACGAAGCCTTATGAATAGGTTCAAAAGGTTCCTTCATCAATCTGGACAGCACCACATTCAATTCCCATGAAGGCGAGGGAAGCCTGACAGGAGGGAATACTTTCTTCAATCCTTCCAGAAAATCTTTGATCACGGGGATCTGGAAAAAGGAAGTCTGTGAAGGGCATTTCCTGTAGGCAGTCAATGCAGCCAGATGAACCTTAATGGAATGCACATTAAGGCCAGACTGCGCCAAATGTAAAAGGTAGGGAAGGATGACATCTTCCTTACAGGTTGTAGGATCATGGTTCTTAGACTGGCACCAGATACAAAACCTCTTCCACTTGTAAGCGTATGAAGTCCGAGTGGAGGGTCTCTTGGACTCCTTCAGAATGTCCATGCAATCATCGGGCAGATTCAGATGGCCATATTGCACTATCTCAGGAGCCATGCCGCCAAACTCAAAGACGAGAGGTTGGGGTGTAACATCCGTCCCCCGAACTTCGTGAGAAGGTCCGGCCTGCACGGCAACCGGATGTGAGGAAGGAGAGACCGGTGAAGTAGGTCCGTGAACCACCACTGCCTGGGCCACTCCGGGGCGATGAGTATCATTCGAGCCCTGGACCGGGCCAGCTTGATGAGTACCGCCGGAATCAGGGGAATGGGAGGAAAAGCGTACAGAAAGCTGTTCGTCCAGTCGATCCATAACGCATTCCCCAGCGTCCCTTGCTGGAAGTACCTGGAGGCGAAGTCTCTGCACTTGCTGTTTTCGGCGGTGGCGAACAAATCTACGTCTGGAGTTCCCCACCTTGCGAAGACTTCTCCTAGTACTTCGTCGTTTATGACCCATTCGTGGTTTTCCTGAAGCAGTCTGCTCAGTGCGTCTGCCTGAACATTCTGCACACCTGGTAGACGTTTATGACCCATTCGTGGTTTTCCTGAAGCAGTCTGCTCAGTGCGTCTGCCTGAACATTCTGCACACCTGGTAGACGGGTGGCCGTTATCGTCAGTCCTCTGGCTAGGAGCCAGTGCCAGATCGCTTGCGCCTCCTGCGACAGAGTGCGCGATCTCGAGCCCCCCTGCTTGTTGAGGTAATACATCGTGGTGGTATTGTCCGTCTGTACAAGCAGAGAGCTGGTCCGGAAGGACGGAAGAAAAGCCTTCAGCGCCAAGTGAACAGCCCTGAGTTCCAGGAAATTGATGTGATACGTGGCCTCCATCGGTGACCACGTGCCTTGAATCTGTAGAGTCCCAGAGTGCGCTCCCCATCCCAGAAGAGACGCATCCGTCACGACAGTCTGCGTGGGAATGTCCTTGTGAAAGGGAACCCCTCTGAGGAGATTCTCCGCCGAACACCACCACTTCAGGGACTGAAGAGCATGCAGCGACAGGAGAATCTTGTCGTCCCAAGATCCTTTCCTCTGATCCCACTGATCCTCCAAGCACTCCTGCAACGGTCTCATGTGCAGCCGTGCGTGCGGCGTCAGGAAGATACAAGAGGCCATCGATCCCAGTAGAGAAGACACCGTCCTCACTGTTGTAGATGGAGTCGTCATAAGAGCCTGAGCCTTCCGAAGGAGTGATAATCGTCGCTCTTCCGAAGGAGACACGCTTGCTGACAGCGTATTGATGGAGGCTCCCAAGTACTGTATGCATTGGGCCGGAGTCGGGACAGACTTGGCCATGTTGATGTGCAACCCCAGCTTGTTCAAGAGAACGCACGTCTTCTGGAAGTGTGCTCGCGCTTCCGAGAAGGAGGATGCCTTGATCAGCCAATCGTCCAAGTACGGGTAGACGAACACCTTGTTCTTCCTCAGGTGTGCCGCTACCACCGCCATGCACTTCGAGAATGTCCTTGGCGCAGACTTCAGTCCGAATGGGAGTACTGTGTATTGATAGTGACTGGTGCCGACTTGGAACCGCAGGAACTTCCTGTGTTTGTGTGCAATGGGCACATGGAAGTAAGCATCCTGTAGGTCTATAGCGCAAAGCCAGTCTCCCTGTTGCAACTGAGGGTAGATCTGGTGCAATGACAGCATGCGGAACTTTTCTCTGCGAATCCACTTGTTTGCCTGTCGCAAATCCAGAATGGGCCTGAACTCGTTCCTGTCCTTCTTGCGAACCAGAAAGAACCGGGAGTACAGACCCCTTCCTCTCTGAGACAGAGGTACGTCCTCTATCGCCCTTTTCCTCAACAGGATATCCGCCTCCGCCTGAAGCTCGCGCAGCTGAAACTGCGAGCTGACCGGGGGAAATCGCTGGAGGAGGGCTGGTGAACCGAAGACTGTATCCATTGCAAACAATATTCAGCACCCACTTGTCCTGAGTAATTTTTCTCCACTCTGCCAGAAAAAGTTGGATGCTTCCCCCTACCGGAGTGGGTAACGGATCCGGGGGAAGTAAGTTCCTAGGGCCTAGGCCCTGCCTGGCCCTTGGGCGCCGAAGCCGACTGCTGGCCTCCTCTGCCCTTCTGCCGCTTCTGGAACGGCTTACGGAACGGCTGCTGCTGTTGCGAGTGCCCCAAAGCCTGTCCCCGGCCTCGGCCTTGCCCTCCGAACCGCCGTTGGAACGGGCGGTACTGCTTCTTGGTTTCCTTGGGCTTTTCCAGGCCCACCGCCGTCAGTGTTTCGGCCTCCGCCTTCATGCGGGCCATTTCATCATCTGCGTGCTTCCCGAAGAGGGTCTCCCCGGAAAACGGCAGATTGGCCACCCTCTGCTGCGCATCCGGTTTCAGGGACGTCAGCCGGAGCCAGGCGTGGCGCCGTTGGTTGATCCCGTGGCAGAACCCGTGAGCAGCCAACAGGGAAGAGTCCGCAGCCGCGCTGATTATCTGGTTGGCCACCAGCATCCCCTCACTCAGGACCTCCATGAAGTCTTCACGCTGCTCCCGAGGTAGATGCTCCGCAAAGCGCTCGAGGGAGTCCCAGAGGGCGCGGTCGTAACGCCCCAACAGAGCCGTGGCACTTGCCGCTTTCATGGATGTCGCGGAAGTCCCACAGATTTTTCGCCCCGCCGAGTCCATCCACCTAGACTCCTTGTCCGGGGGAACCGTGGAGGTCGGGGTGGTGGAGTGCTGCTTGCGGGCCGCCGCGACGATGACGGAGTCAGGCGGAGGCTCCGCTCTCAAGAAGGCCGGATCCGAGTCGGGAGCCCGGTATTTCTTCAGTAGTCTGGACGGGGCTGCTCTCGTCACAGCCGGGGTGAGAAACAGCGCCATAGCCGGTTCTTCCAAGCCCGGCACCAAGGGCAGGAGGGGACGAGACATGTGCCTCTGATGTAGAGTCTCGAAAATGACGGACGTCTTCGGAGTAGGCACTGTCAGTGTAATGCCTAGCTTCGCCGCGCCCCTCAACAGGACGTCTTGAAAGGCAACCAGGTCATCTATCGGGGACACCCTGGTGTCCGGCGACCCCGACAGCGTAGGTGAATAGTCCCTGGTCCCAGACGATCTCGTGCGGGAGCGAGATTCGCGCCTCCTATGGCGGTGTCTCGACCTCGTGGAAGATCTGCGCCTAGAGCGAGAACGAGACCTGCCAGCTCTAGGGCGCTCCTTCGGTTTGCGAGGAGGGGTCTTCCGTGGCTTCTCACGGGGACTCTTTGGATCCTCCCGGGGCTTCGGTTTTGGGGTCCCCTTGGGAGGAACAGGCAGTGACGGCAGTGAAGCGGACCTCGGCGGAGGCACCACCGGCCGCGGGGCGGGCCCATGCGGTGGGACCGGAGGTGGAGCAGGATCCTCCGAAGGAAGTGGTGGCACGGGCGGAGGGTCCTCCTTCGGTACGGGTGGAGGAGCAGGAGTCCCGGGTCGAGATGGAGTGTACACTTCCGAGTACACCGAGCCCGGTGAACCTTTAGGGGACGGGTGCGGAGATCCATCCCCATCCGCAGGCGACCTCTTCCTCTTGCGTCCACTGGAAGTGGCGTGACTCCTGGGGCTAGAGCCCCCTCTGCGTCGTTTGGGAGAGGGAGACCTACTCCTCGACGCTGACCGCTGTCTGCTGGACGCAGAACGACGCTTTTCCGGCGTCGAACGGCGCTTCCTGGACTCCGGCGTCGAACGTCGTCCCCTCGACGTCGACCCTCTCATCCTCGGCGTCGAACGTCGACTCCTCGACGTCGATCCCCTCTTGCGCGACCTCTCACGTCGTCCTCTCGACGTCGGGCGGTCCGCCCTCGGCGTCGATCGCCGTCGTCGTCTTGATGTTCCCGACGTCGAGGAGCCCCCCGACGTCGATCTGCGGTGTCGCCTCGACGACGATCGGCGGCGTCGCCTCGACGACGACCGACGGTGTCGCCTCGACGGCGAGCGTCGGTGCCGCTTCGACGGCGAGTGTCGGTGCCGCTTCGACGGCGAGCGCCGATGCACGTCCCTGCGCCTTCGGCGTCGGTATGAAGACCTCGACGTCGACGAAGACGATGACGTCGACGAAGACTATGACGTCGACGGCGGCTTCGACGTCGGCTTCTCCTTCGCCGTCGAGTCGTCACGCCGTCTCGACCCGGAGCCCCGGGGAGACGGGGAGCACGCCGTCGTCATCCCTCTCGACGCCGCCGAAGCCTTCGACGTCGACGGAGAATGGGATCGTCGGCTGGACTTCCTGCCCCCGGGGAGCCCCCCAGGGGCCTCAGCAGAGGCAGAGGGATCCCTCCCAGGCTGCCCAGACCCACCTGCAGCACGTTGGCGCCTATCCTCCAGGCCAGCCAGCCTGATCTTCAATCTGTCCCTGAGTGTCCTAGCAGAAAGTTGCTGGCAGATCACACACTCCTCAGGGCCATGATCTTCTGGAAGGCACACGATGCAGACATCATGGGGGTCGCTTTTGGCCTTCTTCCTCTCGCATGCTGGGCACTTAACAAAAAGGCCAGGCATTTCGGAGCCCCAAAACGCCTAAAAAACAGCACAAGGGTGAGAAGAGAACACCAAGCAGTAATCACAGCACTTTTAAAAGTCAAAAAGTGCAAAAACGAATTCAATAAACCCTTGAAAAAGGGAGAGCTCAATGCCAGGGTCCTGTAAGCAGGAGCCGGAAAAAAGAACTGAAAGTAAGTTGGACCTGCTATGCATTCTGGGATACTGGGAGAAGTCTGGAAAGTTCTCTTAAAGGCACAGTATCCTATTTAAGCCACATAATGGCAGCCTATGGGGCTTGTCTGTCCCTACCTTCCTCTCTATCATTCCTGAGTCTTGGACTGGGGGAGGCAGGTTTCTCTATGGTAGAAACTGGCAGGCTGGGCTGTGTGTGGTGATTTTTGGTGGAATTTCTAGTTGAAGTACTGGACAGTGTAGCCTGTGGATATAGGCTGCATTATTTGTCTTTAAATTCTCTCTTAAGTGTCTTTGCAGTTTCTGCATGATTTTGACAACTTAAGAGATTATTTTTGATTGCCGGGGTCCACGCACATGGGCGGGACTATTCACTAGATTATGACTATACACAGAGATCCCCTACTACAGAACCTCCGACCCATTTCCCTGCTCCCGTTCCCGGCGAAGGTCACCGAGAAGGCCGTCAACTAACAACTGACCAGCTTCCTCGAGGAGAACAGCATCCTGGACCCACCCCAGTCCGGGTTACGCAGCAACCACAGCAACGAAACTGCCCTCATCGCCGCCACCAATGACATCAGGACCCTGCTAGACAATGGAGAAACCGCGGCCCTCACCCTCCTGGACCGGTCAGCCGCCTTCGACTCTGTCTGCCACCGCACACTACGAACACGCTTCCACAACGCCGGGATCCATGAGAAGGTTCTGGACTGGACCACCTCCTTCTTCTCCGGTAGAACACAGAGTGTCCGCCTCCCCCCCCCTTCCGCTGCCAAGATCATCTGCGGCATACCCCAGTGCTCATCCCGCAGCCCAACGCTGTTCAACATCTACATGGCTCCACTCGCCCACCTGTACGAAATCAACATCATCTCTTACGGCAATGGCAACCAGCTGATCCTCTCCCTCACCAAGGACCCCCACACTGCCAAAACCAACCTCCACGAAGGAATGAAGGCAGTCGCCGACTGGATGAGAAACAGCCGTCTGAGGCTCAACTCGGACAAGACGGAGATACTCGTCCTTGGTTCTACCCCCTCAGCCTGGGACGAACTCCTGGTGGCCGACCGCACTAGGAACAGCTCCAACACAAAGCACCCCAACCGCCAGCTCCACCGACCATGCTCTTGCCACTGTCCCCCGCTTCCAAAGAGCGACCTCCGGTGGCAGATCCTTCTCCCACCTCGCCGCCAAGATTTGGAACACCATCCCTATCCCCCTAAGGCAGACCCAGAACCTGCTGACCTTCAGAAGACTCCTCAAGACCTGGCTCTTCAAACAGTAGCGGCTCGCTACCCCCCAACCCCCGAGACCCTCACAGGTAGGTAGTGCGCTCTACAAATGCTATGATTGATTGATGTTACAGCAGGCTCAGGTGGGGGAGAATTACGTCCTTGGACAGAGATTCTGGTGACGCAGAGGGTGGACTTATTTGAACTGTTTCCAATGCATGATGCTCTCGGCTTGTAGCTTGTTGGCTTTCTGCGTCGCCTTCCAGTGGCAATGTGTCAAGTCTTGTATCACCCATGTGTTATTCAAGCTCATTGTTTGAAATGAAAACCCCCTGGAATCTTTTTTTCAATTTATTCTCACTTAAAAAATCCAAATCGGATTAAAAAAACACTTCTTTTTAATGAAACCTCCATTTGAATCTTAAATATATTGCCACCACCAATGTGTTTCATATACGTGTGTGAGTGTATGTGTAGGTAGATAGGGGCAAGGCTAGTGACAAATCCTCGCTGCGCATGGCTTAAGGCTGTGTGCAGTGGCAGTTGGTTAATAGAATTTGGCACTGCAGGCCCGCTACTGCCCAACACCTGCTGCATACTGTAAAATGCTGGGAGTCTCTGTCATTGCCAGAAGCCAATTGATTCGGCTGAGCTTGGCCTCACTTACATTTTATTTAGAGCAACAGTACTAATAAACACACATTTATTACTTAAGCGTTAACGTAAAATTCAAGTTTATTACCACAGTACAGCACAACGCAAATTAGAAAAACACTTATCTCCCCACAGACTGTAGGCAACAATTACTTTCAGCAGGGAAGTAGTCTTACGGTCTGTGTGAGTTTCCCATACTGCACAAATGTCATCCCTTTGACATCCTTTTGATTAAATACCTTTTGTAAAACTAGCACTGGGAAAGCCAGTAGGTGTCGCCTATGCAAGAGCTATTGGCATTGCCAACGTTTAAGCTATGCTGTACACCAGTGTTGCTGCTGTTCAGCATGACTAAGATTTAGTTGGGTAAAGGAGAGTGGCGTGGAGTGTCGTAAAGTGGAGTGTTATGGCGTGGCCTAAAGAGGTGTAGAGAACAGCTGAGTGGAGTGGAGTTTAGTGGAGTGCTATGGAATGGCGTGAAGTGTTATGGGGGTGTCGCAGAGGGAGCAGAGTGTCGTAGAGTGGACTTGAGTAGAGTGGCGTGTTATGGAGAGGTGTACAGTACAGATGCATGGAGATAAGTGAAGTGTCATGAAGTAGCATACAGTGTTGTGGAGAGTCATGGAGGGAGTAATGTCTTGTAGAGTTGAGTGGTGTGAGTACAGTGTCAGAATTGAGTAAAGTGTTGTGGAGTGGAATAGGGTGTTGTGCAGAAGAGTGGAGTGGCGTACAGGATTTTGCATAGAGAGGAACAGAGTGTTGTAGAGTTGAGTGGAGTGGAATAGAATGTCAGAGTAGAGTGGAGTGGAGTGAAGAGGAGTAGAGTAGAGTTCAATGGCATAAAGTGTCAGAGTGGAGTATTGTAGAGAGAAATTCTATAGATTGGCCTACAGTGAAGTGGTGTAAAGTACAGTGGTGCAGAGCAGACTGGTGTAGTGTGCAGTGGCATGGAGTGCATTGCTTTTGAGTAAAGTGGTGTAGAGGGCACAGGCAGAGTGCAGTGATGTAGAGTAGAGCAGAATAGGGAACAGTGGCACAGAGTAAATTGTATTGGCGTTGTGTGCATGTAGTGGGAGAGAGTAGATTGTTTCAGAGTACAGTGAAGTAGCAGAGTGGAATGGTTCAGGGTAGGGTAGCGTGGTCCAGAATAGAGTGGCGTGAAGCGCAGTGGTGCTGAGTAGAGTGCAGTGGCAGAGTGTATTGGAGTAGAGTGGTGAAATGTAAAGTGGTGGAGAGAGCAGTGGCGTTGCGTGCAATGGTGCAGGGAAGAGTGGTGTTTAGTTCAATGGCGCAGAGGTGAAGTCTTGCTGCAGAGTGCAGTGGCACAGAGTAGAATAGTGTGGCATAGCTGGCAATGGTATGGAGTATTGCAGAGGAGATAATAGTGACGTAGAGTGCAGTGGTATATATAGAGTGCATTGCTTAGTAAAGTGCTGTTGAGTGCATTCTTTTTGAGTAAAGTGCGGTTGCCAGTAGGTAGTTATAGTTAGGATTTTTTTCAATGCAAAATCTCAAAATTCTATTTGGAATAACTTTGACGCCGGTTGACGAATCTGCCTGACAATTTCCTCAAATTTGCCTCGCGGAGCTCCGGTTCTTCCTTGAAAGATTCGGGGGGATTAGTCAAGCGGGGGCCAAGATAAAAGGGGGGTCCCAAAACGTGTTTTCCCCATGTTAATTTCCATAGGGCGGTAAAACTCACTTTTTGCCCGAACGGCTGAATGGATTTCCACCAAACTTGGCAAAAATGTAGGGACTGGTAGCCCGATGTGCCTTTGCTATGTCTCAAGATATGTGCTCCAGTGGATTTTGAGTAATTTAGGTTAAAATATATATATATATATCTATAGGCGCGCCCCGGTACGCGCACCGGGCGTGCTACGCGACTTGCGCGCGGAAAGCTGATTGGCTCTCGGGTGTCTGTAAACATTCGAAACAGTCCGGAGCAGCCGCCATCTTGTGTCTCGGTAGGATCGAGACACAAGAGGTGGCAAAAAAAAAAGGGGGAAATGACCATAAGGGGGCAGGGTAGACCCCCTCTGACCCCCTAGGTTTGATGTGGGGGCTATAATAGGGTCCTGCTGGGCAAAAAATAAATAAAAAAAATTCGATTTGTGCGTGGGGAGCGTCCGGTACGCGCTCCGGGGAGAGTAGCATGGGGAAAATCCAGTTTATTCACTGTGTCACCTCTACAACCCTTTCTTGCGTCAATACGTCCCTTTTACATTACACCTGACATAGGTATAATGTGGCGCAGGGGCTTACAAAGTGACGCATCTACCTAGATGCGTCACTTTGTAAATATGACTGAATAAGGTTCATTTTTTTACAGCACTGGTGCGTCACAAAAAGTGTCGCTCCGGTGGCGTAAAAGTGACGCATGGCCTCATAAATGAGGCCTTCAGTCTTCTAGTCATGCGTCATATTAAATTTATGACGTATCATGTGGGAAGTTCTTACAGATACGTCAGTATTTCAGACGTATCTGTAAGCGCAAAAGTGATGCATTGGTGGAGTGTGTCTCAAAAATGATGCAACTCACTCCAGCAATGCATCCTTTCACATGGGGCCAGGCCCCATGTGAAAGGGCCTGCACGCCTGCTGTGAAACAGGCGTAAGATTTGGACGCAACAGCGTCATAAAAGTGCAGCAGTGATATCTCATAGATTTCACTGCGTCACCTCTACGACACTTTCTTGCGTCAATACGTCCCTTTTGCATACATTACACCTGACGTAGGTATAATGTGGAGCAGGGGCTAACAAAGTGACACATCTACCTAGATGCGTCACTTTGTAAATGACTGAATAAGGTGCATTATTTACAGCACTGGTGCGTCACAAAAAGTGACGCACTTGTGGCGTTAAAGTGACGCATGGCCTCATAAATGAGGCCTTTAGTCTTCTAGTCATGCGTCATATTAAATATATGACATATGTCGGAAGTACTTACAGATACGTCAGTATTTCAGACGTATCTGTAAGCGCAAAAGTGATGCATTGCTGGAGTGTGTCACAAAAATGATGCAACTCCAGCAATGCATCTTTTCTTACCCTTCCACACCCCCGTTCCTTTTCAACATTTTCTTTGAATATCCACATTTCCCATGTTCACTCTCCTTCTCTTACTTTCCTTCTCAACACTCACCTTCTTTCAGTTTGGAACCAGCTTCTGCGATCGCCCCCTCACAGAAGTAGTTGCTCCTCCGGTGGATGTAGAGCCCCCATCACTGGGAACCTCTTGTGCCAGAGCCCGGACACTTTCCCGGGCAAAATTCTGGGGGTGCCTCCTCTCCACATGGCGCAGCATTGTGAAGTTCCCAAATGAATATTTCTTTTTGGGGGTCACCCCGTGACAGGACTTTTTTGCAGATCCTGCACTCCATTTTTGGAGCATTCACCTTAGGCGCTTCCGGGGGCGCTTACGCGGCACGCCGAAGTGACGTTTTGATAGTTTCATGGAAATGCAAAATTATTTTCATTTCCTTATTCAAAAAAACTGCTTTTATATGTATGGTAGTAAATGTCTTGCGTTATTTACTTTTCATTCATATTTTTTTACACGAACGCAAGTAGCGCTCTGGGTGCGCTCTCCGGAGAGCTTACCGGTGGGCTGACCCAGAGCGCACCAAATAAAAATGATTAAAAAAATAAAAAAAATATTAAAAAAAATACTAATTAATACTCACACAACAGCAAATTAAAAAAAAGTCGTAGGTTACAAACTCGATATAGAAAGGAATTAGCATTTAAAAAACCTATGAAATTCAAAGAAAAAACCATAGGTTTCACACCAGTTATAGTTAGCTGGAAATTTTACTGACATAAAACCATTGAAATTCCCACGTTATAGTTATTTGGACTCACTATAACTTGCGCGCATGCAATGCACTGCTGATGTCACATATTACATCACTCATGACATGGTCAGTGACATCACTCATGACATCACTGATGACACCATCCTTGTGACAGAGTGACAGACCTCCTTTCAGTGTAATGTAACCCTTAAAACACATATTCAAAAATTGAAATTAACATTTTCAAAAAATGGAGATACCCATACCAGTTACAACAAACAATTCAGTAATTCCACCATCTATATACACATCCACTCATTCACCAACAGTTCTATATAGTCACTCATACATATACTCACTCATCATATGTAGTGATACACCTATACATCCTGTTACACACCGACAGTCATCCAAAAGTTACTCACACAAATACTCACACATGCAAATAAACTATTGAACATCCATTTATTTGCATATACAACTACACACACACACTACTACCTTACTTCTATGGGAATTTACACATACAATTTACACATGTCATTTGAGATGTCATCAGTGATGTCACTGACCATGTCATGAATGATGTAATATGTGACATCATCAGCAGTGGATTGCGGGTGCGCGAAATATAGTTAGTACAACTAACTATATAGGAGCAATTTCAATGGTTTTGTATGAGTGAAATGTCCAGCTAACTATAACACCCCTAAAACTTATAGTTTTAGGAGTGAATTTCAAAGGTTTTTTAAATGCTAATTCCCAACTATATAAGGCCTGAAACCTATGTTTTTTTCTGTGAATTTCAAAGGTTTTTTTAATGCTAATTCCTAACTATATAGGACCTGAAAGCCCACCAGGAATCTCCAGTATGCGCCAGGGGACTGCATTGCAGAGAGGTGTAATGAAGCCACGTCCCTTTTTACACCTCTCTGCAACGCAGCCCCCGTGCATGTTTGAAGAGGGGGAACTAATTCCCCTTGCATACTGGAGGCCCCTGGGGTAGCCAACTAGCCCACCTGGAACCTCCAGTATGCGCCAGGGGGCTGCATTGCAGAGGTGTAATGAGGCTATGCCTCTTGTTACACCTCTCTGCAACGCAGCCCTCTGGCACGTTTGCAGAGGAGGAACTAATTCCCCTTGCATACAGGGGGTCCCTGGGGGCCAACTAGCCCACCAGGAGCCTCCAGTATGTGCCAGGGGGCTGTATTGCAGAGAGGTGTAATGAGGCCACACCCTTTTTTTACACCTCTGCAACGCAGCCCTGTGCATGTTTGAAGAGGGTGAACTAACTCCCCTTGCATACGGGGGTCCCTGGGGGCCAACTAGTAAACCTGGAACCTCCAGTATGCGCCAGGGGGCTGCATTGCACAGAGGTGTAATGAGGCTATGCCCCTTTTTACACCTCTCCAACGCAGGCCACTGGCGTGTTTGCCGAGGGGGGACTAACTCCCCTTGCATTCTGGGGGTCCCTGGGTCATATCTGCCCAAACGCCGATATTCTGAACGATTGAAAATGACTTTTCTTGAGAAACATTTGGATTCGGATTATCATGTCCTATACGTTCGAATTTTTGAAAGACTGACTTTGAGGATGCAATAAATTACTCAAGTCTGCCCGAATTGTGTTGGTAAAATTGATACCTAGTCACTTTCAATAAGAATGTACTTATGTCTCGTCTAACATTTGGAAGAAATATCTAGTTATATGACAACAGAATACCGACATAACTTGAAGGAAATAAGAACGCGCTGAAGAAGTTCTGTTGTACAGAACGAAACGCGTCGGCTGGCTGTGGTACATAAACTTAAGGAAAATCCTTAAGTTTATCCCTCTCGACCTCTACCCCCTCTCGACCTCTACCCCCTCTCGACCTCTACCCCCTCTCGACCTCTACACCTCTCTCTACACGCACACATATATATGCATTTATATGTATGTATATATATATATATATATATATATATATATACACATACATAAACATATATAATCTGCATATCTATAAAAATACAAATATAAATGCATGCATACATATACATATATGCTTACATATGCATGTTATTTACATGAAAGTTTTAAAAACACTAATAAAAGCAAAGCTAAAAAGCCACCTCATTACAAACAGAATGGATTTAACTTAAACGAGGGCGAGATCTATTGCATTTTCAATGCTTGTTTACTTGGTTCCATCAAGAAGGCATTCAGATTGTCACACATTTGCCATAAATTCTGAATGTTAGCACTCTAGTTGCTCGTTAGATCACTGTAGTAAAGCTACTGCTCACCAGGGAAGTCTGCTGCTGGTGTTTAAAGTGCATGTTTCAGTCTGCATGTCAGAATTTTTTTAATGAAATAAAAAGGGATTTGAGAAGTCACTCAAAATGTGCCCAAATTTTTCTTTCTGCAGCACTAATCATACTTTCTATGGCAAAATATACCCCTTCATTTTGTTCTTTAAATTAAATGTTTTAAGAGTTACCACTTTATTCCAATCAAGATGGCTTCAGGAGTGCCATACCTTTGTAATACGTAGGACTGTTAGCGCTCTAGTTGTTCTTTAGAACACTCTATGAGGCTGCAGTAGAACACAAAGAAATCAACTGACAGTCTCTGACCTTGTTGTATGTACACGTTTTACTGAGAATGTCAGACTTCATTCACACATGACTGAGAAAGATAATGTGAATTTACAGAAAATATGCTTTCAGTTTAGCTTATAGATCCCCTTCCAAACCACTGTGGGAAAAGCATGAGATAATAGTTTTCTTTAAAACAGGAATCATGATAACCCAGCAGAAGGCTTTTTCACATGGTAAAATCACCTTAGAACACACCACAATTCCTAAAATGAGTATGGTACCATCAACAAATGATTTATAGTGTAACTATTAACTACAATGCTTTTTAATGAGGTGCTATCATGTATATTGGTCCCAAGATGGCTGCCAACACTTCTTGGATGAAGTGCTGACAGCCAATTAGATCTCACAATGAGATGTGTGGTTAGGCTCTGCCCAGATATATATGTGTTTTTGAAGTTAATTTTCTTAAAAACCACTGTAGCAATTTTCACCAAATATAGAAAAGGCACTTCTGCGTACCAGTCCCTACAATTTAGCGAATTTTGGTGTAATTCCATTCAGCGGTTCGGGCTGTATCCGTAACTATTCGTTCTATGGAAATGAACATAGGGAAAACAAGTTTTGGGACCCCCCTATTTTCTCGGCCCCCACATGACGAATCCCCCCGAAACTTCAAGGGAAGGAGCGGAGCGGGCCTAAATTTTGGAAAATTACACGCAAATTCCTCAACCGGCGCCTAAGTTATTACCAATAGAATGTTGCGGATTTCCTATGGTAGCTAGGTCCTAACTATATATACCTATTGGCTATCGCCAGTAGGATATATATATATATATATATATATATATATATATATATATATATATATATATATATATATATTCATTCAGGGAGCCTTGGACGTTATAGCCCCTCTGAAAAGGGCTACAATGCAGGAGGGCAGCCCCGCTCCTTACCTAAACAGCTGTAACAGAGCAAGGACATATCTAGGTGTCCGCATAGCGGAGGGGGAGAATTCCTCCAGGGAACTTTATAGGACCCTGAAGGAATTTACTAATCCCAAGGCCGGTAAGGAAGCCCCCACCCCCCACTCAGGACCGGTGTGAAGATCTAGCCAAATATTTTTCCAGTAAAATCGACCTGATCTATCAGTCCTTTGGGTTAACTTTAGACGACCCAGAGGAGGAACTTCTACCTGGAAACAGACCACAAGAACTGGCCTTGCCCTATAGGCTGGATACCTTTACTACGGTAACCAGAGAGCAAGAAGAGCCTCTACTAAGCCGTGTAAAATCTGGCTCACCATTAGACCCTGCAAGCCCAGCTGTGACTGGAAGAGTGCGCTGGTAAAGCCACTCCTAAACAAGCATTAACAATGCAAGGTTTCGCCTTTGTAAAAGTTAGAGCTATTGTTATTGTAAATGACAATTCTTTTATTTATGTGTTGGTTTTGAAAACCGATAAATAAATGGCATTGTCATTTACAATGCCAATAGCTTAATCTCTCGCAAATGCGAGACCTATTGCATTTGCACCCACACGCACAGAGAGCCACCCACACACACACACAGAGCCACCCACCCACACACACAGAGCCACCCACCCACACACACAGAGCCACCCACCCACACACACAGAGCCACCCACCCACACACACAGAGCCACCCCCACACACACACAGAGCCACACACACACACACACACAGAGCAACCCCCCCCCACACACACACACACACACAGAGACACCCCCACACACAGAGACACCCCCACACACAGAGACACCCCCACACACAGAGCCACCCCCACACACAGAGCCACCCCCACACACAGAGCCACCCCCACACACAGAGCCACCCCCACACACAGAGCCACCCACACACACAGAGCCACCCACACACAGAGCCACCCACACACAGAGCTACCTACAAAAAAAGCTAGCCACACACACACACACACAGAGCCACACACACACACACACACACACAGAGCCACACACACACACAGAGCCACCCCCACACAGAGCCACCCCCAACTCAGAGCCACCCCCCACACAGAGCCACCCCCACACAGAGCCACCCCCACACAGAGCCACCCCCACACAGAGCCACCCACACACAGAGCCACCCACACACAGAGCCACCCACACACAGAGCCACCCACACACAGAGCCACCTACAAAAAAAGCTAGCCACAGACATAGCCCCAAAACACACAGTACAGAAAATAAGTTGAGGACTGTGCACCAATGCTCTGTAATGAGTACACATTTGGAGGCAGCTGCACCCTGTAAAGAATGCATGCTTCCCAAGCTGGGGCGAGCTGCAGCCTCTGGATTGGACGGCGATGATCTCACACTCACCGGAGCCTGCGATAGAGGCACCAAAAATAGCCTGATCCTGAAAAGGAAGAGAAGAGGAGATGTTGCACACTCAGCCGCCGCAGAGCGCGGGCACACACACCACACACACACACACTTCCACCACCGTGCATTACAGCACAGGCACCGCCCAGGGGCTTCAGGTGCACCCAGCGGCAGGGACCCCAGTACGGCTCACTGGACAAACGTGATGTTTGTATACTTACCGCGCAGCTGTAAGAAGGGGTAAGCAGGGTCAGGGAATAATCCCCCGTAGAAATACATTTAGCACACTATCCTTGTATGAGAAAATAAGAAAACGCATGCACCAGTTTTTAGATCCGCTAGAAAATAGTGTATAATTATAGCCATTCTTAAAATTACATTTTAATGCAGTGCAATAAATTAGCTCTTTTAAAATAACACATTGAGTTGGGCGTGTGTACACATAATATCTATTAAGAGCGTGTGCGGAGTGGGCTGTGGGTGCAACGCTGCGCCCGCGCTCCCCCGCCGGCCTGTGGGCTGTGGCGCGGTCTGCGCCGACCTTTCAGTTTCCGTGCAGTCAGCAGCACGCGACAGGTGCAGTGACGGCGCGGTGTCAGAGCAGTGCGGACTGCAGCCTCATTCCGTGATCCAGCACTCCCTCCTCCCATAACACAGCTGAAGGCAGTCCGGGAAAGGATGCGCCCGCACACACCATGCGTTCCCCCGGGGACAGCTTCCACGGTGCACGTGTCCGGACATCGTAAACAACAACACTGCACACACCGCCGCAGCGTGTAGGATCCCGTTCAAATTCGATCCCACACACAGATGCCGCACTTCAGCCATCACCCATAGGCAAGTGTGACCCTAAGAAGAAGGGCTGTTGTTTAGAGATCCATTTTACACACATGACCTGCAGGGCGATGTAAACAAAGCAGCGCGAGGCTACTGAGAGGAGGGGAGTACCTCTATTCCCTTGCAAACTGAAATAAAAATAAAAGCAACAACCTGCTTCCTAACCGTGATTTGTCACACCGGATGTTCGTCCTGTCACAAGCCCGGTTGCGACAGATCAGACAGCTGCCCCAGACTATGAATAGCCAGCATGATCGATCAGCATACTGTATGTGGTGCAGGCAGGGTGGCAAGGAACTCCTAGGGGCGGGGAGTGGGAGGTGGGGGCAATTCTGCTAAAGGTCCCTCAATCTGACAGCTGCTTGCACCAGAAGCACACAACAGGAGGCAGGAGCATGCCCGAGTTATTAATGCGTCGCCCCTCCCCCCTGCTGCTGCTGCTGCTCAAGAAAACATCCATCAGCATGCAGCACAGCAGCCAGGGCATCCCTAGCCACCCCCCATACCTGCAGGCCCGGCCCGAGCAGCGCTCCGAAGACCTGCCCGACGTTGGGGCACACAAACAAGCACCGGCACCAACCACAGACCGGAGAGGCTGAGGAGAGAGTGTTGGGGGTACAACCCAAATGCATAGGAGTATCAACATCCAAACAGCGGGGTGTATTTGTATTTATCAGCCACGTACACCGAGCGGAGTGACCGCGAAACTTGCATAATTCCCCTACAGGCGCCCACATGAAGAATACACCGAGACCAGAAGACAGCGCTCAGCAGCATCAAATTCACACATGAGATCTGTCTACTAGCGACTACCTGCGCACAAAAGAACCCGACATTCCCATGCCCTACATTTCAGCACAAAACACTGCAATAAAAAAAAAAAAACAAGACTTCATTACTTTTTGATGCACAAAAGAGCCTGGCGCGCTCTGCAGAGGAGCCCGAGCGCGCGCCATGGCTGAAGTGGGCAGGTAGACAGGGCACCCGCAGGGAAGCTCGGCTTCTACGATGACGCGAAGGGCCTTTTTGGAGCTCGGCCATGGTGTCATCATAGTGAAGGAGGAGAAAGGGTAGGAAAGGGAGAGCGAAACAGAGATGGGTTAATGCTGAAAAGCAAAACTGACACAGCAAGTTAAGACAAGACTCCACTTTTAAAGACAACACTTTCAAAATGGCCAAAACAAACCTAAAAAAACCCAAAAAAACACACCGCCCACCGCCGCAATGGCGTTCAAAAAGGGGCGGAGAGTGAAAAAATTTGCCGGAACGCCCACGAATCTGCTCCCACGATGACTGACACATCTCTGTTCCAATGGCTAGCCTCCATTTATGGAGCTAGCCAATGGAACAGAGAGGCGGGACAAAGACCCAGACTGCGTCTCAAAAGATTTCGCCTGCGCGAACGCTGCTGCGCAGCGAATGCCAGGCGAAACTGGTGCTCACACATCTCAATGTTGTTGTCCCCAAAGCCTCAGATCTGGTCTTATTAGGAGTGCCATAGTTTGCTCCTAGTTTGCACATCATTTGTAAGTCTATGATACCTAAACCTTTTTTTACTTCCTTTCAAGGCCACAGCACACTCCTACTCTGGTATGTCTCTCGGCAGCCAAATAACAGATGATTTACATTCTTCTCACTGTCAACCTCCCTGAAAAGTAAAATCTAGAACAATGCCTTGTCAATCAAATTAACTAATCTCCTTATCATCCTTGCCATACCCTCTCCCCTTCACTACAATAATACTTATAATTTCCAGAGGCAATTCAACTGCAATTCCTAGTTTTTTGGGTCATACTCTTTTTACTTGCCCCTTACATTATTGCACATAACCTTGTTATTATTCACAGATGTGACTTCATTCGTTCCTCAACAATATAAAAACCAGAAACAAATGACCATTTTTTAGGACCTGTCCTGAACGTCTGTTAAGTACTACTAAGTCTACCATTACCTCAACAGACAAACGCACATTGGACCACTGCAATGGTATAATAATTTTCCCAAATACACTTTCTTGCCAAATAACAGAAGAGTAGTAGTGAAATAGTTTACCCTCTCGTCAGGTGTTGTGCAAGATATTATGCAGACACACCCACATCTACTATCCAACCTGCTCAAAAACAACACCTTGTAATAATCTAGGCCCTTCGTGCCCAAACTCCGTTCATTTCAACCCTCTTGCTCAGCCTTCATCACTGGAGCACTTAGCCTTTGGATCCCAATAGGATCCTCTCTTTAAATTAAGATGTACCTGCACCTAAATCTCCCCTTATTGAAACAGATATTGCAAACAGAAATGCATACTATCAATGCCCTTTACACATTAAGCCAAAACCTACACAATTGTACTATGCACTTTTACTGACAGCAATAAGGTAAAATAATTAGTGATCGTAAACCTTATTTGCTGATTCTCATGTCAAATAAGGAATATGCTACTTACCAGTATGCATCTGTTCTTGGCATAGAGGGCTGCAGAGTGGTACATTATGAATAGATCGCCATCTGGTGTTGGGCTCGGATGATTGCACTTTGTTTTTCTCTTGGAGAGTCTTTTGTATCTTGGTGACTCCTCCCTTGGTTGGTAGTGCGCATGGGCATCGGCTCTATCCTTAGATTGTTTTGCCATAGTAGGGTTAGATGGAGTAGTATAGTAGAATACAGATAAGAGTGCCCATGTAAGTGTATCTAAATAAGATAATGTTGGAACAGACACAGGTTTCCGGGGAGGCTGGGAGGGCATGTACCACTCTGCAGCCCTCTATGCCAAGAACAGATGCATACTGGTAAGTAGCATATTCCGTTCGAGGCATATGGGCTGCAGATGGTACATTATGAATAGACTATACAGCAGTTCTCTCCCTAGCGGTGGTCGCCCGTGTCTGTTGCAACTGTCTGAAACAATGTTTTTAGTACTGCTTGTCCCACTCTAGCTTGTTGTGTTGTGTGCACATCTACACAATAGTGCTTTGTGAAGGTGTGCGGTGTAACCCAGGTAGCTGCTCTGCATATGTCATCTAGTGGAATGTTTCCCAAAAATGCCATAGATGCTCCTAGTTTACGTGTAGAGTGAGCTCTAGGAGGAACAGTTAATGTTCTCTTTGCCTTTAAGTAGCATATTTGAATGCATTTTACAATCCATCTGGCAATGCCCGCTTTGGAGATGGGATTGCCTTTATGTGTAGGAGAAAACGCAACAAATAGCTGTTTTGTCTTTCTGAAAGTTTGTGTTCTTTCTATATAGTACAATATGGCCCTTTTAACGTCCAGTGTATGTAGGGCTCTTTCAGCTACTGTTTGTGGTTTTGGAAAGAAAACCGGTAATTCCACTGACTGATTGATGTGGAATGCTGAAATAACCTTCGGTAAGAATTTTGGGTTTGTTCTAAGAACCACTTTATTTTGGTGTAGCTGCATAAATGGTTCTTGAATCGTAAAAGCCTGCAGCTCACTTACTCTTCTAAGTGACGTGATAGCTATGAGGAAGGCCACCTTCCATGTGAGGAATTGTATTTCACACCTATGCATCGGTTCAAAGGGTGGCCCCATTAGTCTGGTAAGCACTATGTTGAGATTCCAGACTGGGGAAGGTGGTCTTCTTGGTGGAATGACTCTTTTGAGTCCTTCCATGAAAGCTTTAATTGCTGGTACTTTAAACAGTGACAGATGTTGCCTGTTTTGTAGGTACGCCGCTATGGCTGCGAGATGAACTCTGATAGAGGTATATGCTAGGTTACATTGCTGTAGGTGTAATAGATAGCAAATGATTTGTTTAGTGGATGCGTCCAGAGGGTTGATGTGCTTACTGTTACAGTGTATAGCAAACCTCTCCCATTTTGCTGCATAGCATGCTCTGGTGGTAGGACGTCTTGCTTGTTTAATGATTTCCATGCATTCTGGTGGTAAATCTAAATACCCAAACTCTATGACCTCAGGAGCCAGATCGCTAGGTTCAGTTGTTTGGGATCTGGGTGCATTATTTCTCCATGGTTCTGTGTAAGATGCATGGGTAATAACCTTAGCTTTTGATGTGGTACTTGTGAGAGTTGTAGCAGCGTGGTGAACCACGGCTGTCTTGCCCACGTGGGTGCCACTAGTATCATTGTCATTGAGTGTTGCTGTAGTTTCCGAACCAGTAATGGAATTAGTGGTAGAGGAGGGAACGCATAAGCAAATTTGTTGGACCAATTTATCCACAGCGCATTGCCCTGGGACCTTTGGTGTGGGTACCTGGATGCGAATTCTTTGCATTTTGCGTTCTGATGATTGGCAAACAGATCTATCTCTGGTTGCCCCCATTTTTGGAAGAATGGCTGTAGTATTTGGTCGTGCAGCTCCCATTCGTGTACTTGTTCTGACTGTCTGCTTAGGATGTCTGCTATTTGATTTTGAACTCCTGGTAGGTGTTCCGCTAACAGGTAGATCTTTTGAGGAATGGCCCATCTCCATATGTCCTGTGCTAGTCTGGACAGTTGGAGAGAGTGTGTCCCCCCCTGTTTTTGAATATAATACATTGCAGTCATGTTGTCTGTTCTGATCAGGACTGCTTTCCCTGCTATTTGTATTAGGAAAGCCTTTAGTGCTAGAAATATTGCTAATAGTTCTAGGTGGTTGATGTGCAGTTTCTTTTGCTGCACACTCCACTTCCCCTGTACTGTGTATCTGTCCATATGCGCTCCCCATCCGGAGAGCGATGCGTCCGCTGTTATCGTCACTTGTGGAATTGGCTCTAGGAACGACCGTCCCTTGGAAATGTTTTCTGTGTTCCACCACTTCAGAGAGCGATGCGTCCGGTCGTTTACCAACACCAGATCTGTAATTGACCTTGAGCCTGATTCCACTGTGTCGCTAGACACTCTTGTAGTGGGCGCATTTGTAGTCTGGCATGTGGTATTAGCTGTATGCAGGAGGACATCATGCCTAATAGTTGCATAAACACTCGTGCTGGTAGTAAGTGTTGTGGTTGAAATCTTTGTATTAACCCGACCATTGTCTGTACTCTGATTGGGTTGGGGTATGCTAGTGCCTTCTCTGTGTGTACTGTAGCCCCCAGGTATTGCTGAATCTGGTTTGGTTGCAGGTGTGATTTTTTGTAGTTCACCGTGAACCCTAGGTGGTGCAGCAATTGGATTGTCTTCTGTGTGTTGTGAAGACATTCTTCCTTTGACTTGGCCTTTATTAGCCAATCGTCCAAGTATGGGAAGACATGTATTTGTTGTCTTCTTAGGTGTGCTGCCACCACAGCTAGACATTTTGTGAAAACTCTTGGTGCTGTTGTGACACCGAACGGAAGGACTTTGAACTGATAGTGTTGTCCTTCTAACACAAACCTTAGGTATTTCCTGTGGGCTTTGTGAATTGGGATATGAAAGTAAGCGTCTTTTAGATCCAGTGTAGAAAGAAAGTCCCCTTTCTTCAGTAAAGGGAGTACTTGTTGGAGCGTGACCATGTGGAAGTGCTCCGAATTTATGTACGCATTGAGAGGTCTGAGGTCTAATATCGGTCTTAGGGACCCGTCCTTTTTGGGGATCAGGAAGTATAGAGAGTATACTCCCGTTCCTTGTTGATCCTTTGGTACCTTCTCTATTGCATGCTTTTGTAGAAGTGCTAGAACTTTTTCTCTTAACAATGTTAGATGATCTTGACTCATTGGACGCTGTTTGGGGGGGATGTTTGGTGGGGTAGCTGTGAGTTCTAGGCAATAACCATGTTGGATAATTTGTCTCACCCACTTGTCTGACGTGATGTTTTCCCAGACAGGTAGGAACTGTGATAGACGTCCCCCGACCGGTGTTATGTGGTCTGGGGGGAGTTCTATGAAGTCACTGTTTTGGTGTTGAGGCGTTGCGGTTGTTATTATTTCCGCGGCCTCTACCCTTATTGTTGTTACCTCTGTAACTCCCTCTTGAATTACCTCTGGGTGATGTTGGTGTGAAAGATGTGGTTTGCTGATTTGTTCCTGTGTTCTTTGAGCCCCCTCTATAGGTGGATCTACGAAAGGAACCTCTGTGTGTTGGCTGTTGCAATGCTCCCATTGACTTAGCCGTTTCCGTATCTTTCTTCATTTTTTCTAATGTCTCGTCTGTGCTTGAACCAAACAATGTTTTTTGATCAAATGGTTTGTTCAGTAGGGCCGTTTGTACTTCTTGTTTGAATCCTGAGATTCTAAGCCATGCATGCCTTCTTAGCATGACACTCGTGTTAATAGACCTTGCTGCAGTGTCTGCTGCGTCTAATGCACACTTAATGGAAGTATTGGTTATTATTTTACCTTCCTGTATTAATTGATCTGCCTTTTTCTGATGTTCTTTTGGGAGATGTATGAGAAGTTTCTCTAACTCATCGTAATGTGCCCTGTCATACCGTGCGAGTAGTGCTTGTGTATTTGCTATACGCCAGCTATTCGCTGCCTGTGATGCTACTCTTTTGCCTGATGCATCTATCAGCTTTGATTCTTTATCTGGTGGGGGTGCCTCTCCTGTAGATAATGAGTTTGCTCTTTTACGAGCGTTTGAGACCACCAGCGAGTCTAGAGGTACATGTCCTTTAATAAAAATTGGGTCCTTTGGAGCCGCTTTGTATTTTTTATCAATTCTTGGGTTTAACACCCTGGCTCTCACTGGGTTTTCGAATATTTCCTCTGTGTGAGTAAGAAGACCCTTTAACATAGGAAGAGTACCTGATGTTCTCTGTGCATTAGGTAGAGTCTCTAACAAGAAATCTTCTATTTGAGGTTCTGTATGCATGTCTAACTTGTGATATTTTGCTGCCCTATTAATTAGCTGCACAAAGCCTGTGTTATCATCAGGTGGTGAAGGCTTTGAGGGATATAGTTCTGGGTCATTGTCCTCATCTGACCCTACATCATAATTTTCCCATGGGTCCTCCTCATCTGGGATGGTTTCATCATCCCCCTGAGGTTCTCCCTCCCCTAGATCACTGTCTACATCTGACTGAGGTGTAGCTGGTCTTGGTGTGGAAGGTGTAGGAATATTTGGCCTATTGTGAGGAATAGGAGAAGAGGGTGTGACCCTAGGACGAGGAGAAGCAGGAGGAGTTATATTAGTCCCCATTGTTCTCTTCTTTGGAGGAAGAGGTCTATCTTCTGATTGTTCACTCTTTCTCTTCTTTGTGACCACTTTCCCAGTTTGTGGATCAATAAACAAGATCTTTTGTTTTGGATCTGTCTGTTGCTCCTGAATCGGTACCGAAGGTGCTGGTTCCGAGAGGTGCTTTTGTTTTCGATCGTCAGATCTTGTTGTTTTCGGCACCGAATGTTTGCTCGATTCCGACTTTCTTGGTATCGAGTGTCTTTTGGGCGATAAGGAATATTTATGTTTCGTCATGGAATGTTTCGGTACCGAGCTCTCCTTTGCATGTAGCCTCGGTGTCGAAGTCGATGTCGCCCTTTTGTCGGATCCGACATGGTGGGAGTCCGAGTGTTTCGGTTTCGCTTTCGGTTTCGTTGCCGGGCCCGAGGGCGGGGCGTCGGAAACTTTTTTCAGCGGTTTGACCGGGCCCGAGGGCGGGGTCGTTACCGCACGGGGTCGGTTTTTCGGTAAGGGGACGTCGTCACTCACGGTTTGTTGATCGATGAGTTCCTCAGTCTCCGACTGGTCCCCTTCCGACCCCGACTGTTCTTCTTCTTCTTCCTCGATTTCGATTTGGTCGTCTCCGAACAACTCCGGGATCGCTTCCGCCTGCATTCTGGAAACATCGTGTCTTCGAGCTCGACGATTTCTAATCGTTAGCTTGGAGGAGAATGCTGCGCAGGCTTCGCAGTCCCTGGATTCGTGTTCCGGCGACAGACAGAGGTTGCACACCTCGTGTAGGTCCTTGTGTGGGAACTTAGCACCACACTTTGGACATTTTTTGAATGGAGTCCTTTCCATGGACTCCGGGCTTGACTGCGCCGAGAAAGGCCTCCTGTTCTTCGACGTAGATCCAAGTTTTTCTCTTTGATTTTTTAATTTGCAACGCGTCGGAATGTAAATGAACGCGTTCGATAACAATACCGTCGAATTGGAAAGGGAATACGCGCCGATAAATCACTTTCTTCCGAAGTTGATCTGGAGCGTCTCGATCCTCATCCGAACCCGATGGCGGAAAAAAACAATCTAAGGATGGAGCCGATGCCCATGCGCACTACCAACCAAGGGAGGAGTCACCAAGATACAAAAGACTCTCCAAGAGAAAAACAAAGTGCAATCATCCGAGCCCAACACCAGATGGCGATCTATTCATAATGTACCATCTGCAGCCCATATGCCTCGAACGTGTCTACTTCAGCCAAATGTCAGTTTAAAATTTAATTTAATTCCGTTTGGTAGGGGTTTTGCAGAACTAGAAATGTTTCAATAGGTGTTCTCCTCATTCCATTGGGGCCTCACAATTTGTTTCTACAATATTGCTGAAAAAAATAGACAAGTACTATCTTTCATGTTTTTTGTTGTCAAAACATTTACGTTTTGGTGATTCTTCAGATTCTAATGCAGAATGCCAACATGCCTAGCATTACTGTACTACAAATTGCACTCAGACAGTCATGTGTGTCATCCTGTGCACCCTCCATTCCCATGTGCACAACGCTCCCCTTGAACATATACGAGTACACTGCTCTCCATGACCTCACCCAGACACATTAGCTCTCACCCTCCTTACAGATGCAATTGGTGAGGAAGTGTACATGTTGACAGTGCTCCAGGCACTAATTAAATGTTCGTTTCGTAAATTTTGAATATCAGTAGCAAATAAACAAAAAAGCCATGTTGCAATACTTCCAACACAAACTAGGAAATGTGTGTTTGACTTCGAGCGGTTGCTCATTAGCCCTGTACTATATATCGTCCACTTGTCAACACCTCTCCTCCTTTTTCATCTCCAGCAGCCCAGCCTCAAACTAGCACTTCATTTCAGAAGAATGTAATCCAGGGTGGCTCTATTATCAGTACCTCAGTGGTGCAAATGAGGAACAGCTGTGCAGCCTCCAACAAAATATACTCATCCCGTAACAAGAATATGTCCCTGTCTGCACAAATCTGCAAAATTTTGTTTAAGGAAAACTATATGCAAACAAGTTATTAGCTGCACATTTTAGATACAAAATGCATTTTTATTTCTTTCAAATCAACTTCTGGGAGCTTGAAATATTGCCAGACTTTAAGTGATTATAAAAAGCTATTTTTCCAGAAAGAGGTTATATAAGTAGGATGTATGGGCAAATTCGGTAGCAGAGAGAAATGACCAAACACAAGGAAATACCCTTAAATCCAGGGAACATAGGACAGTATGATGTCATGTATCTCAAAACAATTGTGCAGTGATGGACGTGAGCCATAGTTTATGGTAAGCATATATAACACTTTATTTGCAGACAAATTAAAAACACTTAACAAAAACAAGTAATGTAATTCGGAAAATAAAGTTAGCAAACAACTATAAACCTACATACCCCACAGTAGTGATTCAGGTCGCGAAGAGTGATGGACTACCATTAGAAAATAGTTTCGGTGATCTGTCTTGAGGGCACATGTTACTAAAGCTGCCTTGAAATGCTAAAGTCGGCAGGGACTCATTAGGAGGCACGCAAATAGAGACATTACTAATGACCATTCCCAATCTAGAATTAACTTGTCATTTTTAAATATGATATTGTCACAATGACATGCTGATATTGGGACAATTTTTATCTCAGACCGTGTATCTGTGCTGATACACTAAGCTTTTCTTCCTTATCAAACAAGCAAAGACAAAGATTTAAGAATGCTTCATTAACAGATCATATACTCTCTAACAATTACTGTGATTCTGTAGAATGGTTTTAATTAAATTTTTCTGATATTATATTTCTTGAGACAAGTTGGGAAGCTGTTATAGATTCATCTCAGGGTTTAATAATCCACTGAGTAAAAGAAACAAACAAACAGACGCAAGCGAAATAGGTTTTAGAAAAACATTTCCACATTTTTAAGAGTAATTATATTCTTTTGATATCACTCCTTATGACGATATCTCCAACTATTAAATTCTAGTGATAAATAACCTTATACTAATGTTGATTTTTCTCAATTAAAAGATGGCATGACCATTGACTAAACGGATAAAGTTAAAGACCTCTTTAAGAATAAAGTAAATTCCCAAGCCCAATTGTCTTACAAATGAAATTCATGCACATTTCTCCAAATCTTTTCGACCAAAACGGTTTTGTTATTTTATTACTTATGGTTCTGCATGTAGGCCTCTTGAGGAAGCTAGATGACTAATTCCTAGAAAATTAAACCTATATTGTTCGTAAATGTGGATTATAAAATAATTGCAATAATCTAAGCTTATCAATTGGAAAACATTATTTATGTAAGTTCTTAGATGCTCAGATCCACTAGCTACTATTACTTTAGACCCAGGAAAAAAGCATTTGACAGATTGTACTGGAGTTTAAGGGATCATACTTTGAATTGGCATGGTTTGGTTCCAAATCAATTCAATTCTTATCCTTTTTAGGTCGGAGGCCTAAAAGGCTGCGCTTGCGCAGTCTTAGGCCGGAGATTTAATGACTCTCAGTAGCGCAGAAGGTCCCGCCTCCCTGCCCTCTCTCTCCTTCATTGGCTGGCTTCCTAAACGGAGGCCAGCCATTGGAGGAGAGATGCGTCACTTCAAACAAGCCCCGTCTTTTTGGGATTTGGGGGCGTGATTTTTTGCATTCTTTAGCCCTGTGACGTCGTCCGTCACTCAGGACAGCAAAACCACGCCCCCAAATCCTCAAAATCCGGAAGCTTGTGTCCGCCATTTTCTATCCTTCGCAGTGAAGGTAAGACCGTGTTTGTTTCCCTCCGTACCTTCTTCCCCCTGTCTGTTTCCCGCCCCCTGTCTGTTTCCCACCCCCCTCCCGCTCTCAGTGTATTTTCGCTGTCCGTTTGTGCCTTCTTCCCCCTGTCCGCGAAGAAATGAAGTGGGCGGCGCTATGTGTCCGAGGACTGTTGATGCCCAGCGTGGGCGCCAGTCTTTGCTTGCTGGGTTTCACCAAGGGCCCCATCTGCATCGGGTCCTAAGGCCGCAGTGTCGTTGGTCGTTTTTAAACTGCCCTCCACCAATTCGATTAGCGTGCTCTAAAGATGCACGCTTTTAATATGAGCGCATGGTAGAGGAAAAAAAAACGAGCCTTGGACTGAAACCTTCATGGCCGAGGCTCGCCTCATCTGTCTCTGATCACGGGCTCTCTTTATGTATGATGTGTGTGTGCCTCTCCTTTCCCGCCCCCCCGTTGTCCGTGTCTCCTCCCCCCCCGCGTCTCCTTTCCTGCACGGGGACCAGGGGGCTGACTGCTGTGCGGTGGGCATTATTGCACGGGGTCCAGGGCGCTGAACTGCTGTGGACACTAGTGCAAGTGAGGCAGT
Organism: Lissotriton vulgaris; assembly: GCF_964263255.1. Taxonomy (NCBI): domain Eukaryota; kingdom Metazoa; phylum Chordata; class Amphibia; order Caudata; family Salamandridae; genus Lissotriton; species Lissotriton vulgaris. The sequence continues at coordinate 616,726,998 of NC_141691.1, read as the reverse complement.
GTCCTTCCTGTACCACTTCGGGACGAGCACCGGTGAGAGGGGCCAGGGGGTTGCTCCGCTCTGTGGGAGCACTAGTGCACGGGAACCTAGGAGCTGGCATCTGTCTTTATGTATGATGTGTGTGTGCCGCTAGCCGTGTCTCCTTTCCCCCCCCCCCTTGTCTGTGTCTCCTTCCCCCCCCCTTGTCTATGTCTCCTTTCCCGCCCCCCCTTGTCTATGTCTCCTTTCCCGCCTCTCCCGCTGTCCGTGTCTCCTTTCCGCCCCCCCGCTGTCCGTGTCTCCTTTCCGGCCACCCCCCCTGTCCGTGTCTCCTCCTCCCCCCCCCCGCTGTCCGTGTCTCCTTTCCCGCTCCCCCCCCCCCCCCCCTGTCAGTGTCTCCTTTCACGCCCCCGCTGTCCGGGTCTCCTCACCCCCCTGCCCCCCTCGCACAGCTGAGGTGAAGTAAAGTAGGCACCTGCTCTGGAGTTGAGAAAGAGAGGGGAAGAGCGAGATACAGAGAGACATGCAAATTTAATTTGGGTGATTAAAAGGGGGTTTCAAGGGAGATTTGTGGCCGGGCCTCCCCCAGCGGAGAAGTTGGCGTTGTCTGCGAGATTAGTTAGAGATTTGATAAAACACAAGCCCCTAATAGGGGCGACAAGGCACGGGCGGCTGCAGTGTGCTTCAAGTCGAAATTAATAACATTTTACACAGCTTCCATTTGAGAGTGAAATGTGCGTGGATGCGGAGCGAGCTGCAGTGATTTATACACCGGGGAGACAGCTGTGTTCTGTCTGTCACAGTGTTCCTGATTTCGCGTGTCTCTGTCCCTATCTGCTTAATGTTATCTGCCTTTCTATGTTTAATATCCCTTCATTTCCGTATCTATGCTGCCTGTGTCTCTTCCTCCTGGTGTGTCTCGTTCTGTCCCTGGGTCTGTGTTGGCATCCCTGCCCCTATCAGCCTATGTTTAATGTCTCTTAATCCCCCTGTGATCCCCCGAGGTGGCCGAGGCCGCCGGCGGCTGGAGCTGCTGCTGTGACCGCGGGAGAAGGGCGCCGGGAGCGGGTAAGTCAGTGAGTGTGTGTGACGTCATTATTCCTTAAGTGTTAGCGCAAACATTCTAAAGTTCTCTGTAATAAAAAAAAGTCTGTGCACCTCAAACACAAACGTCTCTGACTTCTAAACAGAGTCTGTACACGGGCAGATCGGTGCAGTGCCTCCTCCTCCTATACTTCAGACCAGTGACTGTTACACCTAAACGGTTACTCTCTCTCTTAACCAAAAGAGTAGTTACAGGACATTACAGTGTCCTAATGCCTGCTCCCGCTGCCGTATGCTAACTGAGAGTCAGCCCAGTTAAACCGCTTTATCAGATTTGAAAGGGGGTGGGTGGACAGATGCTCGCCAGATGCAGTGAGCTGCAGAGCGGGCAGTTCATGACTCCCAGGCAGCCTGTGCGTCCATGCTGAGGCGGCGCGGGACTGTGCAGGAAGAGGCAGCCCAGGTAGGTAAGGGAAACGATCTCTCTACCCTTTGGGCACCTAGTAGCTCCTGCAGCCCCTAGTATGGGTTTCTACGATAGAAACTTGGAGCAGAGCCGGGCGCTAACCTGCTGTGTGCTGCAGAGCCCATGCACGTATTTCTGTAACTGTTGCACATATGTTTGTACTCCTTGGCTACGTTTCGGCCATGCTTTTGCCTTCCATGTGCAATGTCTTGTCATGACTGTCACTCCCTTACAGTCCTATTATACCTGTCCGTCATGCCTAACATTAATGGGCACATTTCTGTGACCATGGCACAGTTTGTAGTCTTTCACCACTCTGCATACTGACATACTATTAGTGTTGCATTAATATCTGCCGTTTATGTTACTACAATACATATCTAACTATGTAAATAACTCTGTATGTATATGTAGCTCTGTGTAAATACATTTTTAGTAAGTCTCTATGTGTAAGTGGGTCCATCTGTCTAAAAGTAGCTCTATATAAGTAGATCTGTGTGTGTGTGTGTGTGTGGGTAGCTATATGTAAATAACTGTATAGGTGGCTATGTATGTAAATAAACCTGTGTGGGGAGATCTGTAAGTGTCTAGCTCAGTATGTGTGTGTGTGTGTATAGCTCAGTATGTGTGTGTATAGCTCTGGCTCTGTGTGTGTGCCTCTGAGTGTGTAGCCCTGTGTACATATATTTTTGTGTAGGTGTCTCTATGTGTTGGTGGCTATGTCTGTGTAGCTCAATGTGTAGCTCTGTGTATGTAAATCTGTAAGTAACTAGCTCTCTGTGTGTATAGATCTGTGTGTGTATAAACTTGTAGCTCTGTGCATGTGTGGCTCTGTATATATGTGTATGTGTTGCGCTGTGTGTGTCTCTGTATGGAGCTCTGTGAGTATGTGGATGTGTAGCTGTATGTGTGTGTCTGTGTGCCTCTGTTTGTGTAGCTCTGTATGTGTGTAGCTCTGTATGTATGTAGCTGTGTAAATACATTTTTTTGTGAATTACTCTATGTGTAAGTAACTGTCTAAAAGTAGCTGTGTATACTTAGCTTTATGTAAATGACTGTATAAGTAGCTATGTATGTGAGTAGCTCTGTGTGTCTACATCTGCATGTGTCTAGCTATGAATGTGTGTGTCTCTCTACATGTATGTATGTATTGCACTGTGTGTGTGTGTGGCTCTGTGTGTATGGCTCTGTGTGTATGCCTCTATGTGTAGCTCTGTGTAGGGTAGCTCTGTGCAAATAGCGCTGTATGTGTGGGTGGCTCCATGTAAATAACTCTATGTAAGTAGATGTGTGTGTATGTGCGTGTGGCTCTGTGTAAGTATAACCTGTAGGCACACGCACCGCCCCCCAGGCACACGCACCCCCCCCAAGCACACGCACCCCCCCCAGCACACGCACCCCCCCCAAGCACACGCACCACCCCCTACAACTAAGCCCCTCCTTCATGTGAGGTTCCCTCACTTGCATCGGCGGCCTATGCTCCTACAATGTGCCTACAGCATTTAACAGCCTCCCCTGGGGCAGGACTTCTACATTCTGCCCTTCTCCTCCAGTGACATTGTAGGCACGAGCTTCCCACAGAAGGTGGAAATCCCGCCCCAGGGGAGGCTGTAAACACGTAAAGCACCTGTGTGTGTGGCTCTGTCTGTGTGTAGCTCTGTCTGTGTGTGGCTCTGTCTGTGTGTGTGTGTGTGGCTCTGTCTGTGTGTGTGTGTGTGGCTCTGTCTGTGTGTGTGTGTGGCTCTGTCTGTGTGTGTGGCTCTGTCTGTGTGTGTGGCTCTGTCTGTGTGTGTGTGGCTCTGTCTGTGTGTGTGTGTGTGTGTGGCTCAGTCTGTGTTGCTATCTGTGTGTGTGGCTCTGTGTGTGTGGCTCTGTGTAGGTGGATCTATGTGAATGACTATGTAGGTGGATCTGTGTGGGTGGATCTGTGTGTGTGGCTCTGTACGTGTAAACGCAATAGGTCATGCATTTGCAAGCAATTAAGCTATTAGCATTGTAAATGGCAATGCAATTTATTTCAGGATTAAGTTATTGGCAATGTAAATGGAAATCCCATTTATTTATGATTTAAAAAAAAAATAATGAGCAATGCCAATAGCTCTAGCTTTAATAATGCCGAGACCATTGCATTGTAAATGCTTGTTATGTCATGCTCCTAAGGCATCTATTTTTGTCAATGGAAATTCCTTGGATTAATTCCAAGAATTGAATGCATTAGTCAAGGTTGCCCCTTATCACCTCTTCTCTTTATCTTGGCGGGTGATCCATCTCTTCAGAAAATATGGAATACAGCTATACACTTTTTTTTATTGTGGAAAAAAAGCAGTTTAAAGTTTCTGTATTCTCTTATATTCTGCTTTTCATGTCTCATCCCAATACTTCCCTTTTGGCTTTTCTGAAAGATGCTAAAGGATATTCAAACCTTCCGGCCATTAATTCAATTCTGAGAAACCGGACATTTTTATTTTGAATACATTTGTATTATAACATTATATTGAAGGTACATGTTTTTAATGGAATTCCTCAAAAATTAAATGTTTAGGTATCTGGTTTACAAATATAAAAGTAACTATTATTATTATTTTTTTAAATATGTGGAATCCATTATTTCTGTCCTGGTGGGGTATATTAGACTATTAAAAGTGATGGCAGAACCTCTTGTTCTACATGTTTTATCAAAGATTCAAGTACAGATTCCTTTAAGTTATAAAAATAGACTCCATCCTGTAGAAATTGGAAAAAAATACATTGTTTGTCTTTACCCAATTTTAAAAAAGCAGAATAATGGTGGTTACAACTTTATAAATTTTCAGACATACCATAAAGCTTGTTGTATTAGACAATTCTTATATTGAATTTTTGATGAAGAAAGTTGCATTTGTTCTATGAAGGTTGATATTGAAAAGTCCCCTTTTCCCTTTTCTTTTAAAGAATGTTTGCACCTCCTTATTTTTTGAAAGGCTCTTTGAAACATTTACACACTTGCTTGCATAAACATTAAAGAAAGATTATTTTCTTATTTCCGTTATATGCTATAAAAACATTGATAACAAATGAATTGTTTCGGAGAAATTGGAAGGAGAAAGGCATTAACTGGGTATTTCATTTAGTTTAAAAAAAAACATTTTAAACCTGGTTTATTGGGTTTTTTAGATGATACAGCACAAATTATGCACATGACAACCAGTATAACACAACATCCGTGCTTCTATTAGACGAAGAATTTGAAACAATATAACTATTTTTCTTATTTGCAAACTTAAAATCTTCGTCTTCATCCAAGTCAGTTTAATAAATGATGTAATTCTTTGAGTCATTAGATGTTCTATACTGCTTTATGTCTTTTTCGTAACAGTCCAGAGAATGACACAAGTCCTTGCTGGTTCAGTCCTAAAGCCTCTTTCATATATAGACTTTTGGCTAATTCATCAAATAGGTTGACGTCTTCTGTTAAAACGCATTGGGAACATACCTGTGGGTTAATTTGTGGTTACAAACACAAAGCTCCCAAAGAAGCTAATGCAACTCAATCCCTATGTTTTTTTTAAATGACACTAGTGTGGACTCCTATTTTATAAATCAAAAATGTGTTAATTTTCCACTAACTAGCTAGTCTAATTTGCTTACTAGTGGATGATTACATATGCCTTTTTGTTGTCCTAATAGTCATACGTTCTAGATCAAAGAATGTAAGAAAAACTTTTATATTACAGTTCTGTTCAATTATAAAAATGTGTTTTTAGGCCTTTTATCTGAAGACTGAAATGTCTTTTGCAGAATTTATTAAGTTAATCTTTTACTAGCTTTCGCTTTACATCAAATTACTAATAAACTGGAAAGATAACTTGGTTAGCTTTAAAGCAAGGTTATAAAGTGGTTGTTACATTCTTCGGCAGGAGTATTTCACCAGCTTCATTAGATATAAAAAGAGAAACTTTTTGGGTACCTGTAACGATTTCCTTAGAACACTACAGCTCTAAATCCACTGATCCTTAGGACTCCTCTAGTACATTTTTTCTACCACCATGAATTGCATAATATAGGTTGCCTGTTTTAGCTAAATGTTGTACAACAGTTTTCTATATTTTTTATCATAATTTGCTACTATGTAGATCTCTACTTGTGGATAATATTAATAGAAATCACATAGTGTATTTCTTAGGTTATAACTCTTTCCCATTATTCATCTATTTACTTATTATGCTATTATAATAATTATAAAAAATAAAAAAAAAGGAGACAGAGAGCCCCATGGGAAAAGCCCAAATTTTAATGGAATGATGCACGTCCTAGGTAATACAAACTGAATATTTCTGTAATGTGGTATCCAGCTGACCATACCACTGTTGGCTCACTTAACTTGAAGACAAAATGCTCAAATATGGACACAGGAAGTTGGAGGGTTTGTCTCTGAATGCTATTGTACTGGCATGCTTGAACACACCAGCCATATGCGAGGGGAACTCCTTTACTAGACAACAGGAGTTCAATAATAACTCTTCTACCCAATCAAATGATATACTCAAGGTTATCAAAATTTGGGTGGAGCAAAAGATCTCATCCAAGTAGTGCTTTTTAAATCTTTTTTTCTGTTGATTGCATAAGGTTTACCAATAGCTGTGCTATCAAGCTAGACCGAAAAGGTATTTATTTAGGCAATCGCTATGATGATAAAAAATTACCTATAATTATTAAGGAGGAAACCATATTTAGAATGGGAATAAAAGGGAAATCGGATACACCGACACCTGGTTTAGGACTTGACAGAGTCTAGCGGCTAAGGTGCCGACTTGGGAACATGAGTACTAATCATGGCTCTAGCACTTCATGCGATTCCGGGCAAATCCCTTTCTTAAAGGCCTAAAACTTTAAGTAGGTTTGCAATATAATGAAATTGTACATATGTGAAATGCAATGTCGCTGTGGAGCCTCAAAGGTACAAATGCCCATTTACAAGATTTTACATAGTCTCATACAGTCACTCTCTAGTTGTTACCAAACTAGGTTTGCGCTACATAAATACCCTTAATTGTGCAATATGTTTTTGTTGGTAACAGCTTAGATATGGTGTCAGACAGTGCAATACCATACTTTTTGATTAACACAAGTATAAAGTTTCAATGCCTTTTCAGTTGTTTACACTAAAGTTATATTACAATGCCTTTTCAGTGGTTTACACTTATCCGCCAAGTAATCCCAAACACTATCATAGTTTAAACTTAGCTTAAACGATAAAATAAGACACATTTCCCACCATATGTAGGTTACTATCAATTGTGAACACTTGCATCTATCCTCTTACATGGAAGCCAGGTGCAGTAGGTGGACAGGGTGCCAAAAGTTGCCGAGAGGAGGAAGAAGAATGGGTAAGGATACTGGCAATTAGAACTAGGACGGCGAGCCGGGTCCTAATGCATTCTCCGCAGGCAACTGACACGTGGGGCCACGGCCTCAACAAGCAAGTCAAAATCCATGTGGGCCTTAGAATGGACACTGGTGCGGTCTCCACTGCATGTTTAATGTATATCCAGAGTCTCTAGATATTGGCGAGTTGTGAGCACTCAGGGGGGCCAGTCAGTTAATGTACAAAGCACCTCACCACATGCGTCTTCACCGGAGTCTTCAACATCCCTGGCCAAGCACCGAAAACACCAAGTCAGGAACCCTGTAGAGACTGGTGCACAGGAAGATATCTCTCCGGGCACCAAATTCGTCCCGCGAGTGAGTGCACTCCAAGACTGAGTTCCTGTACTCCACCCCACAGACACTGCTTTTTATTTATTTATTTATTTCTGGTATTTGTAGAGCGCGACACTCATCCCATGGGATATCACGGCGCTGTAAGAAAAAGGAGACTATTGAAACTGTGCTGGGGAGTTAGTTTTTGGGAAAGAGGTGAGTTTTTAATTTTTGGCGGAATTGGAGGTAGTTAGCAGTGTGTCTGAGGTCCACAGGTAACTCATTCCATCTTTTAGCCGCCAAGTATGAGAAGGCGCGTCCGCCAGTCCTTGCCTTGTGAAAGCGCTTGGATTTCGCCAGAGCTAAGTTGTTGGATCTTAGATTCCTGTTGGGGATATAGAATTCGATTTTCCCTTGAAGGATGGTGGGGCCCGTTTTATGAAGGGCTCTGTGCGCGTGGCAAAGTAGTTTGAAGGTGGCCCTCTGACGCATTGGTAGCCAGTGAAGTTTTTTTAGGCATGCGGAGGCCGAATCTCGCTTGCCTTTGTTACAGACCAGTTTAGCCGCCTGGTTTTGTAGGACCTGTAGGCGGGAGAACAGTTGCTCGTTCATCCCTTCGAACAGGGCATTGCCGTAATCTAGGCGGCTGACCAGGAGGGCCTGGGTGATTGTGCGTCGACAGTCCAGAGGTATCCAGGAGAAACTTTTTGCCAAGAGTTTGAGAATTGCAAAACCTTTGCCCCAGAGTATGCGTATGTGGTCTTTCATGGACAGGGCGTCGTCCATCATGATGCCAAGGTTTCTGGCGTACTGTTTCGGGACGGGGGCTGATCCCAGAGTCGGTGGCCACCACGTGTCGTTCCATGAGAGTTTGGCTCCTCCGAACAGCAGTATCTCCGATTTTCCGGCATTTAGTTTTAGGCAGTGGTTGCGCATCCATTCTGCCATTTCGGAGAGACAGCTGTGTAGTTTTTTCTTAGTTGTTTACGACCCTTCATCCATTGTCACCATCAGCTGAGTGTCATCGGCATAGGAACATATGCCGATGCCCCACTTTCTTCCAATGTCGGCCAGAGATGAAACATAGACATTAAAGAGAGTGGGGCTTAGTGAGGCCCCTTGTGGGACCCCACAGCCGATGGGACAGGGTTTTGAGTGAAATTGGCCCATGCGCACAGCTTGGGTGCGATTGCTAAGGAATGATTTAATCCATCTTAACGCTGTAGATTGCACTCCTTTGCTAAGGAGGATGTTTATTAGGCAGTCGTGTGATACCGTGTCAAACGCTGCTGACAGGTCTAGTAGTATCAGAGCCACAGATCCCCCTTGATCTGTGATGCATCTGACACTGTCCGACACTGCCAGCAACGTTGCCTCGGTGCTGTTGTTGGCTCTAGAGCCGGTCTGGGTGGGGTCCAGGAGTGAGTTGTCCTCTAGGTATCTGGATAGTTGTATATTAACCATTTTCTCCAAAGCCTTGGAGAGGTAGGGGAGCTGGGAAATTGGCCTGTAATTCTCCGGGTTGAGGATGTCGGATCCGGCTTTCTTCAGGAGGGGGGTTACAGATGCGTGCTTCCAGGTTTCTGGAAAGGACGCAGTGGTGAGGGACTGGTTAAAAATTTTGGTGATGAAAGTGCAGAGTGTCGGAGCGATTTCAGAAAACACGAAATGGGGACATGGGTCTGCAGGAGAGCCTGATTTGATTGTCTTTAGAACCGATAATACCTCGTTTTCGGAAAGTGGTTGAAAATTGGTTAGACGTGGGGAATTACCTGCATATGGATGAACATTGTCTTTGTCTGATGTTGGCGAATTTTCGTCGGGGTTGTCTGGCAGGGAAGGGGAATGTGAAGGGGTGAAGGTAGAGTAAATTTTATTAATCTTCTCGACAAAGAAGGTGCTAATACGTTCGCAGGCCTCAGTTGAGGGGGTGAGGGTTTGTGAAGTGCTGGATGGATTACTAAGCTCCTTTACAATTTTGAACAGTTCTTTTGCGGAGTTGTAGTTTTCATTGATTCGTTGCGTGAAAAATGCTTTTTTCGCATCTCGAATGGCAAGGATATATTGTTTCCGCTTGGTGACATAGTTTGCTCTGGTTTCTGAATCTTTGGTTTGTCTCCATCGATGTTCAGTTTTCTGGCATTCCTTTTTGAGGCTTTTAAGGAGAGGGGTGTACCATTTTTCCCTGGTAGTTGTTTTTTTTCTTAGTTCCCGCAGGGGTGCTAGTTTGTCTAACGTTTGGCGAATTCCGGTTTCTAGCAAAGTGAGGTTATTGCAGATGGAGGAGTCATCCTGCAATGAGACCTCTATCTCAAGAAAGTGATTTTGAAAATTGGAGTCATTGATTAGTCTCCAGGCTCTGTTGGTGGTGAGGGGGGTGGATCTGGACTTCGCGGGTTTACCGAGAAGTTTAAAAGAGAAGGATAGCATGGAATGATCAGACCAGGACAGGGGGAGGATTTCCTTCATGGTAGTCGACTCAATATTGCTAAAAAGGAGATCCAAGGTGTGTCCTGCTGAGTGCGTGGGGCCCTCGACCAACTGCTTGAGTTGCAAGATTTCCATGTCATACTTCAGCTGTGACGATCCAGGGGCATTAGTATTTTCATAGTGGACATTGAAGTCACCAATGACAATATCATTTTTGTGTTTCAGGCAGGATGGGAGCAGTTGGTTCAGTAGTTTGGTGCCTATGCTGGCTTGTTGTCCTGGCGGGTTATAGACAACTGCACCGGCTAGTATGATGAGGTTCTCCACGAGGATTTTAAATGGTAGAATCTCATGTTCGGGGTAAACAGTTGTCGTTTCCGTGAGACATGTTAGGTGGTCTCTGAAAATCACAGCGACTCCACCTCATTTTTTTTGGTTTTGTCTCTTGTGTGATTATTTTGTATTCAGGGGGAAGGGCGTTGGCCAGGTCTGGAGCGCTGGCGTCAGATAACCATATTTCGGTAATAAAGACCAGGTCAGGGGTCCTAGATGTCAATATGTCCCAGATGTCTAGTGCATGTTTAGGAAGAGATCTGGCATTAAAGTATAGGCATTTCAGTTCCAGCTGATTACTAGTGGAGGGTGTGTGATGATCAGTTGGGAGTTGACCCAGGCTTGACCATCGGCATGAGCGGCAAGAGATAGGTCCATAAGATAGACCAGGGCCAGTTTGGATGCATGGGTGCGATCTAGCGGCCGTAGTGGTTTTGTTAAGAGCTAGTAAATCGTTGCGAGTGTAGCAGATGGGTTTGACCGTGGATGAGCTGGAGCCTGTAGGGGGTATAGCCCCTACTCCCGGTCGGTCGCGGACGGGCTTGCCTTAGGCGCGCCTTCGGCGCGCAAACGTCGCGCCCGCTGCGCTCGCCCGCTGCACGACCGAGAATTACACATAATTTATGATGTTCTGAGGTTTAGGGACAGAGGGGCGTGGCCTAAAAGGGGCGTGGCCTCCGCTCGTGGCGGGAGGGCGCGAGGGGGAGAACGCGTGTGACGTCAGCGCTGGCTCCGCTGAGTACACGGCAGTTCTGTCCGGTGAGTGAAATTAGCGCACAAGTATTCTGTGACGGTAAATTTTTAAAAAACAAGTTATTCAGTGACACAAATTGATAAAACAGCAAGTTTGCCTTACTCCCGGCTTCCGCCTCAGGAGTCGACCCTTAGTCTTTGCTTGGTGGCCTAACACGACGCTTTTTATGCGCGAGTGTTTGTTTGGGGGCGTGGCCTAAAAGGGGCGTGGCCTCCGCTCGTGGCAGGAGGGCGCGAGGCAGGGCCGGACTGGAAACAGAAACCGGCCCTGGCACAGTGCTCAGCCAGCCCCCCCTGGGGTGAGGGGGAGTGCAGCAAAGCAGTGTGCGAGGGCCGGTTTCGGCCGATTTTGTTACTGGGGGCCGATATTGCCGACCCCCGTAACAAAAAACGGCCCCCCAGGGGTCCAAAATCGGCCCCCACCCCAGCGGCCTACCGGGGAAATGCCCGGTGCCCTCTATGGCCAGTCCGGCCCTGGCGCGAGGTGGAGAACGCGTGTGACGTCAGCGCTGGCTCCGCTGAGTACACGGCAGTTCTGTCCGGTGAGTGAAATTAGCGCAGTATTCTGTGACGGTAAATTTTAAAAAAACAATTTATACTTTAATCAACACATTTGAGAAGTCTCAAGTAGGCGTTCTCGCCCATCTATCAATCATAGGTGCTGGCCGCATCTCTGCGTCAGATCCACCCATTCAGACCTGGCCAGATTCTGTTTGGGTGCGCAGAGGCAAAAGACATTCCTTTCCCGGTCTCAAGCCTTGGGGAGCCTTGCACAGCGCATCCTCTCTCTGTCCTAGCAATAAGCATAGAATGCTCAAAAACAAGCGCAAGGTACAACAACCTCACGAGATACATTCTCGCATCAGCTCGTACTGGTGTACGAGAAAAACATGTCTATGTTACTGCTAAAGTGAAACTACAGGGCAAAGAAGCACAAAATGGAAGTGCAATGCAACACAATGGACGATCAGAGCATCGCATGGAATCTAGGTCAACATGCAATTTAGGACGTGTAAATGGAGAATGCAGTACACTTAGCCAGAGTAAAGTATACTCTATGTAAGATAGAACACAGTTTCAACTAGAATCTAAAGTTGCGTGACACTCCATTTTAACAACTACTCCCATTCTTTTTTTTCAAAACTCTTTTTATTGATAGATCGCACATAGACAGTAGTCAGCATCACTCCGTACCCCGGAGGAGCTGCAAGCAGGTAATTGTCATCAGAAACAGCAATCCATATTTTATCATAAAACAAAACCCTCAACTCCCGACCCATCTACACCCCCTTCCCACCACTACTCTTCCCCCCCAACCCGGATCCCCCCTCCCCCCCGGCACAATGTCCTCTACATCCTGCAAAGAAATAATGAGTTACATACACAGTGCTACATATGCCACGGCGCCCCTAGAGCCCTGCTACAACAGTCCTTCAGTATCTCTTGGCAGTGCTGGTGGTTCCAGCCATATGGCCCTGTAGTCTGCCCACCTCCACCTCTTCCATATTTTGTAGTGCTTCTTAGGGCAGCCTCGGCCTCGAAAATTGGCCGCTCCAACCCCATACAAAAATCTAGGCCCTTTTTCCACACCCTGATCTTAGGAGCCTGGGGGTCTATCCAGGCTTGAGCCACATCCCGCTTCGCAACCACAAGACCCAGCTGGAGCAGATGCCTCTTGTAGATGTTGCCTCCCACTCCATCAAAGACATGGAGAAGCCCCAATTTGGGAGTGCGCGGGAGGTACCAGCCCAACACTTCAGCCAAGCAGTCCCACACCCCGGTCCAGAATCTAGCTAAGCTGCCACATCTCCATACCGTATGCAAGAATGTGCCCAGCTCATGTCCACAGCGCAAGCATTCAGGGGAATCAATCAATCCAGCACGCCAGAGTCTTTCCCTGGTGTAGTAAGCCCTGTGTAGGGACTTAAATTGGATAAAGCGCAGGTGCATAGCAATGGCTGCTCCTCTTGGGGCCTCAAGGGCTTCTCGCCAATCTACCTCCTCCAGCTCCCCCACATCTCTTTCCCAAGAATCCCGCAGTTTCTGTAGTGAAGAGGAACAATGTGTGACTAACGTTTGATAAATGCTGGATATTTTCTTGTCTTCCAGGTCTACCAGAAACAGTTTGGCCTCTATTGGGCTAAACTCCGGCATGGAGTCCAGGCCCTCAAGAGCAGGTGTAATGGCATGACGGAACTGCAAATACTTGAAAAACTGCGTTTGGGGCATGTGGAACTCCTCACTGAGTTCTTGAAAGGATTTGAGTGTTGTACCTTTCAGAACGTGGCCTAGTTTTGAGATACCTATGAAGTCCCAGCCTCGGAAGCCCTCCAGTGCCGGCAATTGACCGTTTTACCAGAGCGGGGTCTCCTCAGTCAGCCTACCCCACCAACCCATGCGGCGCAGCGTCTGCCTCCAAATCTGGAAGACCACCTGAGTGGCCCTGGGTAGCCCCTTCCTCAGCCGTGCGGAGTATAAAATGGTATGCAGCGTGTTCGGTTCCATGAGGTATCTCTCAAGGGCATATGCTGGGTCTCCTCTATCACCATAACACCATTCATTCAGGATAAGGAGGTGGGACGCTTGGTAGTAGGACAGAATATCGGACGTCGCTAGCCCTTTGCAGTACGTGGACAAAAAGCAAGTGCATAGGGCCACTCTCACGGCTCCCCCCGACCACAGGAATTGGTTTAGCTCTGAGTTTACTTGTCGGAACCATTGTGGCGGGATCAAATATGGATGGTTCTGAAGTTGATATAGCAGGCGTGGAAGAGCAGCCATTTTAAAGATGGCCGACCTGCCATAGATACTGAGGGGCATACAAGACCAAGATTTCATGTCCATCCGAACTCTGTCCCAAAACGGAACCATGTTGCGCTCCCAAGCAATAACGGGTGACGTCGTCAGAAAGACTCCCAGGTACATGAGACCTCCGGTAGCCATCTGTAGTGGCGAGGTCCATGAGCCAAGTCCTTCAGGGTCGCCCAGTACCCACAAGGTGGATTTGCGTGGGTTCAGGTACAGTCCCGATACTTCGCCGAATATTCTCATAATTTCCAGTACTCGACCTGTTCAGGTCTGTAAGGAAAAACAGGACATCGTCCGCATAGAGCGCAATTCTGTCCGACAGACCAGTCGAGGCCCCGTATTTGTGCGTCCATTCAGACCCAAGCGGACAGCGGCTCCATGGCAAGAGCGAAGAGGTATGGCGAGAGGGGGCATCCCTGTCGAGTACCCCATTGTATGGAGAAGACCGCTGACGTAGCCCCGGCCACTCTCACTGAGGCCGTCAGATCCGTGTATAATAGCTTCAGGTAGGACATGAACCTTGGCCCCAGGTTAAGGTGTGAGCGGAGTGCAAAGAGGTAAACCCAGCTCAGGGAATCAAAGGCCCTGTCTATATCAGCTAGGAACAGCGCAGCCTGGGCCCGGATGCCCCCAATAGTCTCGACTGCTATATGCGCGCGCCTGATGTTATGTCTTGTTGCCCTGTGGTTCAATTGTGAGCCCAAGGAAAACCCTGGACTACTAGAGGCACAGCTGCTGGGCCAGGGGCCTTGAAAATCCTTTTCACATATATTAAATCTTTAATCCTGCTGTGTTTATCAATCACATTTATTAGTGATATATTTGCTTTAGCATTCTATTCAATACCATGAAACAAAAAATATATGTACTACCTCTCCACTAGCAAAACACTGGGTCGAAGCAAAACACACAATTCCCCAATTGAGATTCACGGTCTTAGAGAAAGTTGAACATATTCAAGGTTTAGAATTCAATACTCTCCTGGCCAGGAGAGAAACTTACTGGATAAAACTGTTGGGAACTGTTTTTCCTGCAGGTCTTAATGATCATTATGAACTGCTATGTTTTCTTTAAATGTCTAACTGTTTTCACACAGATTGTAAGGGAGCACGCTGGGACTCCTCCCACACTGTTTCATTCACATGAACTCGGTTTGCATGCCTTTGCCTGTTTTAATACTCTTCATCCTTGCTCCAACCCAGTCTATCTTCCTTTTCCCATTTAAGTTAGCTGCTTAGCCCATAGCAGGGTTTCAGTTTTCCTTCTTACATACTAATACATCTCCTCTACTTACTCTTACAGTTTTTGAAACACATTGCTTTTTCTACATCCCATCACTCCATTTTTTATTAGACACCTCCTCCAGGTATTATTTTTATTCCTTAGCTGTGCGTGTATTATAATTTAGACTAACAGGCTTTTATAGCCTTCTTCCCGTAATTTCATGTAATAAATCGTCCAGCTCTTATGTTTCGCCGCTACCAGGGTATATTCCTGCATTTGCCTCACTACGGACGGTCCTCTCTCTATTTCCATGTCTTTTCCATATAATACCAGCGAGTTCCGCACCACGTGACCAGATGGGCGGACTCGCGTTCTCTGATTAACTCTGAGTGTTCGGCGTCGACAACTCAAGGTTAGTGTACGGACATCAAGTCCGACCTGTAAAGCTTTCTGATTACTTTGATTAGGTGAAATAGGTTTCCGTGACACTCGTGTTACATCATTGCAGGTGGCTGCAGACCACGCGGATATACTCTGCTTTAGTTCGGTGATTATGGAGGCGGTAAGCAGCTAAAAACACTTGGCACATACCGTGACTTCCCCAGCGAGTTGTCTGCTTTTGATACTAATTTCGATATGTCTCATCTTCAGGCATAATCTTCCAGAGTTGAGTCTTTGTTCAGCAGACATAACCTGGACGCAGCACAGAGAGACATGAACGCTTGCATGCTTTGTAAAGTAACTTTTCTTTGGAATTAGGGTGACACCATTAACTCAGCAATACCACCATAGGTTTTTAGTCTTTAACGGTTGCTTTTCACTGAACCACTTATTTCACTTTAGCACATTATCCTTCCTATCACACTGGGTTTCTCTTTCTCTTTATCCTTATTTACAAACCATTTCACCTATTTTCTCCACAAAAATAAGGGAACTTTGGTCATCTGTCCCTGGCACATTTGTTCTTCTTCTCTTGGGATTTCCTCCCAGTGGCACTCCCCAGCCTTGTACATGATGATACTGTATCACTGATGTGAAAGTTGGAAACAGTTTCTTTCTTTGTTGTTGTTTTGTAGATCTCGATTAACTTGAACCAAAGGACGTTGACACTTGCATAAGTTTTGTATCTTCATTTACACCTCATTAATCCCCTGACGAAGGGTTGGACATCGCAACCCGAAATGCATTGGGACTTTGGATATTAATTTTATGTATTCATTTATATGAGAGTTATACATTTTTCAGTGTGAAGAATGTGTGACTTGGAAATATGACGAATGAATATTTTCAGATAATCTCATACGTGTAATATACTGTTGTGACATAACACATACATATATTTTTTGTTTCATGGTATTGAATAGAATGCTAAAGCAAATATATCACTAATAAATGTGATTGATAAACACAGCAGGATTAAAGATTTAATATATGTGAAAAGGATTTTCAAGGCCCCTGGCCCAGCAGCTGTGCCTCTAGTAGTCCAGGGTTTTCCTTGCGCTCACAATTGAACTTCAGTTACCCCATAGGGAGTTGGGCACATTCCCTATTTACTAGAGTGCACGCAGAAAAAGATCTAAGGTGACAAACAATATTTAACAGGTGTGTGTACACACGGTGTGCAGATCCACCCTCCTCAAATATAACTTGTTGCCCTGTGGAGCATAAACCCGGCCTGGTCCGGGTGGGTCAGGTCTGTTATTAGGGGGAGGAGCCGGTTCGCGAGTGCCTTGGCCAAGATCTTGGCCTCAATATTTAAAAGTGAGATCAGGCGATACGACTCCTGACGGTCCGGAGGCCTTCCGGGCTTGCAAAACACTACAATCTCAGCATGTCTCCAATCGGGCGGTAGGAGTCCACGTTCCCTCGCCGCCTCCAAGGCATCCTGATAGTGGAGTCCTAGTTGGAGATGGTACTTCTTGAAGAACTCACCCGGGAACCCGTTAGGTCTGGGAGCCTTGCGGTGTTAGAGTTCCCCCAGGGCCGTACCCAGTTCCTCAGCGGACAATGGGAGCTCTAGACGCTCCCGCGCCTCTTCGGGGAGTGCGCGTGGCGGGAGATCTGCGATAAATTTATCTATGTCCGGCGCCGATAGGCATTCCCGTGGGGCATATTGGGCTGCAAAGTACTAAGCGAAGCTGTTCGCCAGCTCCCTTGGAGACGAAATCGGGGCCCCAGTATCATTAAGAGCCGGTAGCACTGGTGCCTGTGATGAGGCTTGGCAGAGCCCATGCAGCATTGTGCTCGACTTGTTACCCCATTGGTAGATTCTACTCCGTGTCGCCAACTACAAATGTCGGGCCTCGTCGAGCAGTAAGGAAGCATAAGACTGCTGGGCCAAGAGTAGCTGCCCTACCTCCCTACCATCTCCAGTCGCACCGCAGCGTGTTTCCAATAGTTCGACCGCCGCTGCGGCCTTCACCAGCTCTTCTTTGCGCTTCTAAGGAGCCGCCGCACACCAGGCAATGTCTACTCCATGGAGCGTGGGCTTCAGGGCTTCCCAGAGCGTCGTTACATTCGCCACTGAGCCTAAGTTGTCTTCCCAAAAGTGGGCTATAGCCTCCCCCATATGAGTTTGATAGTCCTCCTGCTGTAGGCTCCACACTGAGAGGCGCCATCTAAACGGCTGTCTCGGGTAATGTTAACAGTGACCGGGGAGTGATCAGACGGTCCCCGCAGCAGGATAACCGCAGAGTCAACTCTCTCACTGTTGTGGGGACAAATATGTAATAGAGTCTAGAAAACGATTTATGGACCGCTGAGACATAGGTATACTCCAGTCTATGGGCGTGTAGATACCGCCATGTGTCTACCCAACCCATTCCCTGCACCATATTGCTTAGTTTAGTAGGCATGTCTACCGGTTGACAATCTCCAGGTCTACATCTATCCATGCGGCTGTGCATAACATCATTTCAATCGCCCCCAATCACAGCCAATCCCTCCGGAATCTCCGCCCATACCGTAAAAATAAAAATTGATGGGCTTCCCGTCCGCGCAGCGGGCGGGCGCGCCTAAGACAAGCCCGTCTGCACCCGTCCGCGCCTGGCCCGTGCCTAGGGCCAGCCCCCCTGTCTGTCGCTCTGAGGTCAGTCGTATTAGCTGGTCTAGAGATCAGCTTCTTCAGTGGAGACCAGGCATGTGTAGGCCGGCATCTCGCTGTTGTCTTTGTTATTTGGAAGGTTCCCTTTTCAAATGCCCACATTGTAACTTTACATTACCACCTTGGAGAAAACGTACCTCTCAACATCCTTATTTGGCCAAGCGCTCTATTCACCCTTTAACGCTGAAAGCAGACTTGGTCAACTGTCGCTCTCTTCCTCGCCATGCAAGTGAGATCTGGACGTCACTTGTCTCTGACGCCTGGGATATCCTGTTTCTCACTGAGTCATGGATAAGAGACACTTCTAATCCAGATACTCATCTAGCTACTCCTCCGGGTTACCTCTTGAAGGGTATAAATCAAGAAGGTGGTTACACCGGGGGGGGCGGGGTCGTTCTTGCTATCATTTTAAAATCACACCTTAATCTGACCATCAGCAAACTCACGAACATTGGAATGATTGAAGCCATGTATTTTACCATCTCAGACTCGGCTGCTGTAATTCTTGCTGGTATTCTAGTATACAACTCACCCAATGCATCTGCCCTCTCTCTAACGCTATTAGTTCACTTGATTGCAGATCTTTCCCTCAAACACCCGCACTTTATAGTGCTTGGCGATTTTAATCTGCATGTGGATAACCCGCTATGTTCGCAGGCCACTCAGTTGTTAGAAACTACGCAGGGTCTGAATTTGTATCAACTATAGTGCCGGGCCCAACTCATGAAGCGGGCCATACTCTTGATTTAATCTTTTCCAATCACTCGGATATCATGGTACATCCCTCCCTCCCCCTCACCTGGTCAGACCATTACCTTCTCCCTTTTGACCTAACCCTCTCCTCGGTACCTAGGCCCGCTGCACTCGGCAAGGAGTTCGGGAGAAAATGGCATAAAGTCACCTGTATTGCCTGGGTCCCTTATTTTCCTATCAGCCGGACCTCCTGTCTAATGACATTGACGAAAGTGTGTCCAAACTCAATTCCTCTTTGCTGCTTGCTATTGACTCCATTGCACCCCAACAACCCATTACCTCCGCTAGATCCCGACCATCTGCCCCGTGGTTCTCTTCGGCTCTACGTGAGGAAAAGAGCCGCTGTAAAAAATTAGAACGCAAATGGCGTTAAACTTATGACCCCGAGTCAAAAACTATTTACAAGACTGCTTTAAAAAACTTTCTGAAACTAAAACGATATACGATGAGACTTTTTCTCTCTACAAATCAAGAATGCAGATAACTCCTCAAAAACCCTTTTTAATATTGTCAAGGACTTTGTTAATCCTCCCGCTACGGTGCCTCAGAATTCCTCAAACCAAGAGAAAATCAACAACATTAGATCTTCTTTCTCTACTGACTGGACTTCTCCGATTCCCTGTGATAGGGACATGGAAAAAGTATCATTGAATTCCTTTAAAGAGTTGACTATTGAGTCCTCATTGAGGCTGTTTACCCAGTGTAAATCGGGTTCCCCTTTAGACCCTATCCCTGCCAAGGTTATGGGTAACTTGGCCCCTTTACTGGTCAGACCTTTCCTTTCTATTTGGAATACATCCCTACGCACCGGCCAATTCCCGACTGTTTGGAAGGAGGTTATGTTTGTCCCCATCCTGAAAAAAGTGGATGCGGACCCAGTGCAATTTAGTAACTATCGTCCTATTTCCCTCCTCCCCAAACCAGCTAAAATTCTGGAAAAGGCGGTGCAGCAACAACTGGCGGAATATTTAGAAACCAACTTACTATTACACGATTCACAATCCGGATTTAGAATGTGTTTCAGCACTGAGACTGCTCTCTTGGAAGTATCTGAGACGATCCGTGAGTGTGTGGATAGAGGCGAGGAGGCCATGTTGGTCCTCCTCGACCTATCCGCCGCTTTTGATACGGTATCCCATGAGATACTATTGGATCGTCTGAGTCAGACTGGAATTGGTGGCGTTGTGCTGACCTGGATTGATTCCTTCCTTAAAGGACCATCTCAGAAGGTTTTTCTTAAAACTTTTAAATCAGAGGGTAAACCCCTCCTTTGTGGTGTCCCTCAGGGCTCTGCCCTGAGCTCCCTGTTTTTCAATGTGTATCTTGCCCCACTGGCTAAGGTGGTGGAGTCCTGGGGGGTCAGAGTGATCTCTTATGCTGATGACACTCAGCTTGTGTTTTCATTAAGAGATCACTCGGACTCCAGCTTTGCCAGTTTTCGCCATTGCTTGGACAATATATGCTCCTGGATGACCACCAATCATCTTAGGCTTAACACCGATAAGACGGAGGTCTTATTTTTTTTAATCAGAAAAATTCGCTGCCTGCTAGTCTGTGGTGGCCAACGGTGCTCAATCCTCCTCCCACCCCAGTCCAAACAGTACGCAACCTGGGCTTCCAATTTGATAACGCTCGCTCATGTAAAACCCAAATTAACAAGGTCACATCAGCCTGTTTCGCGAAATTACGTATGATCAGAAAGATCTTCCCGTACCTTCCTTTGGATGCCCGCAGAACCATCATTCATGCTCTAATTACTTCTCATTTGGATTATGCCATCAGTCTCTATGCCGGTGCCCCTCTGTACCAAATTGAGCGACTGCAGATCGTGCAGAACACGGCGGCGAGACTGATTGGCAATATCCCCTATCGTCAGTCGGTAGCATCCTACCGCAAGAAGCTACATTCGCTTCCCATTGCTTGTCGCATTCAATTCAAGATGTTGACCCTTGCTTTTCGTGCCCTTAATGGCTCCGGCCCAGGATACTTGAAAAAGCGACTTGTACTGTCTCAATCGGTCAGCTCCTTGAAATCGAACAGTCTATGTTTCCTGATTGTCCCTCGCTTTCGCCGTTCCAGAATGGGCGGTAGAGCGTTTGGTGTAATGACCGCCAAACTCTGGAATAGCCTTCCACTTGACCTGAGATTTATCTCCTCTGAATCTCTTTTTCGCAGTAAATTGAAAATTTGGCTGTTTTCCTTTTCTTAAAATTATTTCCAATGGTTTTCCTTTTCTGAGCCTGCAGTCTTTAGCGCCGGGACACCTCCTTTGGGGGTAGCCGTGCGCTCTACAAGCTTCATAAATAAATAAACAGCTTCGACACTAGTGACCACTGCAGCGGGGGTGGGGCATACACACTTCCAATCACCAGGGCTTCCGCACCAATCACCCCTTTAATAAACACATATCGGCCCTGTGGGTCCACCCACTGTGTCGAGTGGACGTAGGACAGTCTACGGTGAACCAATATGGCCACTCCTCGAGACCCCCTCACAAACCCAGCATGATAAAACTGATCATACCCGTATCTCTGCAGGCTAAGCGTTTTGTTGCCCAGCAGGTGCGTCTCCTGTAACAAGAGAATGTCAGCTCTCTCCCTTTTCCCCAATCTTAGAACTGCACCTCTCAATTTTGTCCAGCATCCCCCGCACATTCCAACTCAGCACACGCACAGAGGTCTTAGGAGCCTGTAATCCAATACTCTCAACCGCCACCTAGCCGCAAACATCACAGGGACCCACCCCGGGCGCAATGGGCATGTACACAGCAGGAACGAAGATATCAATGACATTGTGCTAATTAACCCCCCCACCCCACCCACCCAACTCCCATCCCACCCTCAAGACTCATTGCCACCGCCCCCCCAACTCCCCCTCAACTCCCCCGCACCCCCCACCCATACCTCAGAAACGTTGAAGTACCTGTTGCGGCATAGTTTATCGTCGTCCCCCAACGGGAGGTCGAGGACCCTCTATCCCAATGGATCCCCATTAACTACCTCACCCAGTCCCAACTCTATCCCCTTAGGGCAGTGGTTCCCAAAGTGTGCGCCGTGATGAGAAGCCAGGGGCGCCGAGCAGGATGTGGGGGACTTGAAAGAAATGCACTGAAATATATTCTGTGGTAGTGGGGAAAGGGGCGTGGAGAGATGCGATTCGGGGCCGACGGGCCGAGACCTACACAGTGCGGGAGTGTTCGCTGTCGCCTGCGCCTTGTATCGTGGGCCGCTCCTGGGCGCTGCACCCTCCTGATACTTTAACCCCAACTTATGACTCATACCTGCACGAAGGCAGTAAAGGGGCGCCAGTGGCTGCAGATGCCGCCTTCACTGCAGACGCGAGAGAGAGGCTGTGATCGCACTCAGAGGTGGCGTGGCGCAGGCCAGATTACGACCTGACATCACACGTGCCGCTGGACTATGAGACTTTCCCTGCAAATTGAACGGCGGCCACCAGGTGAGCCCTTGATTGCCTGCTGGGAGGGGGTGCGGCCGGAGTTCCTACTTTCGATGGACGCCACACCGACCCCGGCTGAGTGTCTGAACAATTTTAAGCCCCCAACAGACTGCCAAAGGGGGATACTGTTGTAGTACCTACATTTTCTGCACGCCCGATTGTCCACTGTCGGGTGGTTGATTGGACTGGGAACACGTGGCGCACTGGATACCCGCCACAGAACACCGAGATTGAGAACGGCAGTGCCGGACGCTACCACGTGTGAGCCTGTTCCAACGGGCACCCTTGTGCGCTCTCAGTTTCCCCTGCTGGGATGGTGTAATTAGGACTGGGCCCAGGGCACCGCCAACACTAGGTGAGCATCGCAGGGGCCATACCTGGCAGTAGGAGAGCAAGTATTTGAACTGCGGCCTGCCCTAAGGCAATTAGGAGCGAGATGCATGAGTCTGGCCAAGTGCACAGCGAAGGGGATCTCTATTAATCACGGTGCTGCTGTGCTACAATACAATTCCTTTTCATGCTCGGGCAATTTAGGATAAAAGTAAGTATTTCCACCATTTATTTTTGTTTTTGGAAGGTAACTTTGGTAATGACATTGCAGATTATCAGTGGATTGATTAGTTTGTTATGACTATCTCAGCAGCCAGCAGAGAAAGAGTTTCTGGCCTCAAATAGGAGACATTGACACCCTGACACTGAAAGACTACTTTGTGTGCAGGTGTGTTCCTTGTGAAAGAACAGAATGCTGTCACTCACAGTGAAATGAGCCAATAGCTGACGTGGACTATCTACAGTGGTTCTTAAAGTGTGCGCCGCGGCACCCCGGTGCGCCACGATGAGAAGCCAGGGGTGCCGCGGCGCAGTGCGCTGCCCGACTCACCGGCAAAAAAATGGTGGGGAGCCACGACCAACCGCCAACCCAGTGAAGGGAGCCACGGGTCAAAAAAGTTTGGGAACCATTGCCTTAGGGTATGAACTCCTACGAACTTGGGGAGTGAGTCCGCCCTCCCTGCTGTTCCTCCCCACTACCGCCAACCCATAGTCCTCGAGGCACTTCCAACATTGAGTCTCATATGTTCTTCAGTCCGCAAGCTGAGGTCTCAGGGTTTCTCATGAGTCACATAATTCCGTGCGCCTACAGTTTGTCAGCATAAATCAATCCTTCACTGGTCCGACATTTGAGTGTTGGGAGCATCAACAGTTTTTGCTGCATCTTCCTTAGAGGGAGATTGTTTTTTTTCGTCGGGTTCTCAAATTGCTCCTACTCCGTGATAGTCGGAGGGTCCACTGCGGCGCCGTCGTGGAGGATGAGTCCGAGTCCCGACCCGGTGGAGTGTGTACCCTGATTCTGACCGTTTCATCTGTCCAATTGAACACCTCCTCCGGAGTGGTGAAGAACAGGGTGCGGGATTGAAATTCTACTCGCAGACGAGCCGGATAGAGCAAGGCGTAGGGGATCTTGAGGCCACGTATGCGTACCTTGGCCGCTGTAAAGGACTGCCGCTGTAAAGGACTGCCGCTGTAAAGGACTGCCGCTGTTGCTGTACTAGCCTAGTATAGTCCGGGAATATCAGGATTGACTGGTTATCGAACTTCGGAGGCTCCTTTGCTCGCGCTTGCCATAGGTGTCAGGAACTGCCAAGGCGCCTGCCTAAAAGGTAAAAAACTACATCTCCCAGAAGTCCTGAAGGTGGGCGTGGTCCTATAAAAGGCTGGGTGGGACCATTCCACACTGTTCGTGATTTTGTTACAAACAGTGCATTGGGCTTTCACTCGTTTTGTTACTGGTAAACGTCTTCTCTCTGTTCTTGTAGAGGGAAGCTTTAGACGTTCCTTTGTTTGCGTTTTGCGAGCGGAGGAGCCGCGTGTCTGGTTACCTTCTGCTGACTCAGGGGATTCAGAGTAGCGGTTGTGTTCCTGGGCGTCTTGCTGCAGAGTTCTGTGATTCCTTCCTGGTGGACGCTGCGACTCGGCGTGTTTGGAGGAGCGGAAGCAGAGTGGGAGAACGGACCCTTACCAGCCTATGCAAGTTCTGTAAATTGCAGGCAGCGCGTGTCTTAACGCGTTTCCTGTGTTAGTATTTGGATTAACTTAGGAGTTAGTGAAAGCGAAACGGCTTTGGATTTAAGGACTGGCACGGCTGTGTTCAGCATTTAATGTACATTGGATACAGAGAGAGCGGAGTGTAGTGGAGACACTTTATCTACACACTACCCCTACGAAGAAAGGCACTAGTGTCTCGTGGTTTAAGTGCCAAAGCGGAAGGTTGTGGGATTCTACACCTTGCCGTGTTTGGAGCAAGTTTCATTGAGGATTCCGTGGATTACTATTTTGTAGAGCGGAGGACAGTAGTAGGAGGCTACGTCTTGCCGTGTCTAATCAGGAACCATTTTTTGTACTTTTCAAGGAAATACTTTCAGCTTTCACGTAACAGTCTTTTTAGATTGGAATCACTTGGGATTGTGGTGCTATGCACAGTTTTCTTATGGATATGAACTAATACAAGGAGGGGTACGTTATAAACAAAACTAAGGAATTCCTATAGGTGTTCTCTATGGTATAGTTGTTTAACCTGATATTTATATTCTTTAGGAACCCGAGGTTCAGTTATTCGATACATGATAGAACAGGGAAGAGGTGGAGTGCACTTTCTTCACAAAGGTGAATCATTTGCTCAATTTAGCGAGAATGAAATGAGTGTAGGGTTAATCTGTGAACGTTTGTAACCTGTGTATTCATTTTCTTGTCTTTCAGCCATCCCTTCCCTGCAGTCCCCTTTCCGTCCCCTCCTTGTTCTGTTTTCCCTCGCCCTATCACTCGACACTCTGTGTTATAAGCGTCAGTGTGTTGGTGAGATCGGGAGGTGGAGTTTTATGTGCATCAACCGGATCCTGCAGCGTGGAGTCTGACAATAGGATGGTGTCCCGGTCGAGGTAGTTTAGTAGTTTGGCTATCACTGGTCTGGGGCGAGCGCCGACCGGCGGTTTCTGGACAAGCGCTCGATGTGCACCTTCCATCACGAAGCAGCGGGAGAGTGAGTCTGGTGGAAGCCATCCCTCCAGCCACCGAGTTAGAAATGCCTCCACGTTGCCCTTCTCACAACCCTCCGGAAAACCTACAAATCTCAGGTTATTCCGCCGAGCCCGCCCTTCTGCGTCCTCCACCCGGAGTGCCAGGTTCCTCTGAATCCCTTTCATGCTGGCCACCTTCTTCTTCAAGGTCGCCACATCGTCCTCCACTCCTGTTATTCTGGTCTCTGCCTCTGTTATACGGGCCTCGGCATTCCTCAGGTCCTGGCGCAGCAGTGTAACGTCTGCCCCAACTGCCCCGATCTTCGCATTTAGCATATCCCTAGATTGCGTAATGGCTGCCATGAGGGCCGCGTTGTCTTGCCCCGGCGGCTGCTGGCCCCACCCGGGCCCCCGGCACCCCCACTGGGCCCGGTGAATTTGTCTATAGTGCCTTGTTTCGAGGCTCCCCCACCGCTCCCGCCTCTGGTCATAGTTGATTGCGACTGGAGACCCCACTCCTGGATCCGCTGCACGTGTCTCCCAGTCCTTGTCGCAAAATTGTCGGGGGAGGGGGCACCTCACCAATATGTCGCTCAGTTACGAGGCCCAGCGGACCCATCAGGCACCCGGTCTATGCCGCTCCCGGCTCCTCACCAACCCGCTCTGTCTCTTTGCCTGCGGCTATGGTCGCCCACAGTACCACACTGGTCGCCACCCAGCGACTGTCACGGGTGCCTTGCCAACTGGGGGTCTACCCCCAGGACCGTGCAGCGTCGTCCGCGGCCCGGGGCCCACACTCCACCACTCCTCGTCGCTCCGGGACCTCTCTCCTAGCCCCTCAGCTATCCAAGCATTCCACGACGTGGGCCCCTTTCTTCCACACAACTGTCAGTGGGCAAGTCTCCTCGGCGCAGGGTGTACGGAGAGCTGGGCGCGTGGCCGCCGGGACCCGGTGCATACTGCACTACAGTGATCGCGTCTATGTGGCTGGGTCCCGATTAGGCCCTGCACCTGGTGTCGGTCCACAGTCGCTCCACCTTGGCCCACTTCCCCCTCCGTGGCCCGAATTGGCCGCCGAGCCGTCAAGTGCCAGTCCCGACCAGCCTCCGCCCCACTTGGGCCCACGCTGCACACCCGGGGGGGCACACCTCCTCACCTCTGTGGGATCGCCGCAACTTTAGTTCCCAGCTTCAGGACGTTGGGTAGGCCGCGCCGCTGCATGCGCCCCCAGGCTCGGCCGACGCCCACGGCCCCGGTCACTAGGCCTCGCACGGCGGGGAACCCTCAGAGGCCCCCCCGGGGCACCGCATGGAACCCAGCGGCTCCTGCGCCGCCCGCCTCCGCAATCTGGCGCTCTTCTGCCGCCGCCGGGCCTCCCGAAACTCAAGGTCCCGGCTGCGGGGCTCGGTGTAGGCCACTCCGCCTCGGGGCTCGTGTATCGGTCTCCAAGGCGCCGCCGCGCTTCCAAATCGCTGGCAGGAGTCACGGCTGGTTTTGGCGGCCCGGGCGCCCCACTGTGTAAGTGTTGGGCGGGAGAGGGACAGGATAGTCTCTCGGATCTGATGTCGGCGGGATGGAGCTCGTCTAGGCTGCGTCCGCCATGCTGGCTTCCTAGGCCACGCCCCCAACTACTCCCATTCTTTATCATTAAATGCTCTGGCAATATCAGTCTCCCAATTATCTCCAAGTATGGAAAATTCCGTACTGATAGACTGCACCTTAGCCAAATACAGCCAGCAGACTAGCCTTTGGCTCATTCCGAACGTGTGCATGGTTTGTAATCTCCTGTGTGTTTGTGATTCCTGTGGTACCACCTGCCAATGAATATGCAGAGCCACTTTGGTACATCAGTATTTTATAAATTGCCTTTTATGCATCTCAGATTGATCACAGAGTTTGTGAAAGTCCATCATGGTGCCAGAAGCTAGAGTTTTTCAATCTGAGGTTTTAGTTAGACCTGTGGGTTAAGGCTCTAGGGAAAGAAACTACCAACACAAAGGAAGACCTGTCAAAGGTAAAGCCAAGGCAGATGAGGAGGAGGTCAGATCAGTAGGAGTCCACTCCTCAGCATCATAACAGGAAACTGATAATTTCCAGCGCTCAACAGTACAACTGGAAGCAGAGAATAAGGAAGCAAACACCGTCCCTGCTGTGAGTTCGGATTGGGATAGTGTGTTAGCCAGGGAGCGGTTAGGAAGCCATTTTGGCGGCCATTGCAACTGGGCAGCCACATATTTCTCAAAAGGTGGAAATCCCAATCCTCCTCTGTCAGTGGGTGGCTGAAGCTTAGACAATGCCAATCTTCTCCACCCTGTGCCCAACAGGAATCCCTCCAGAAGACTATCCAGCTGTCTAAAGAAGGATCTAGGTAACACCACTGGTATGTAAAAATAATAAAGTAGTCTGGACAGCATGACCATTTTCGTAATTGCCTCTCGCCCAGTATTGAAGGGGGCAATGTATTCCACAACCTAACTAGTGCTTTCAAAGAACACATTGCTGCTCCAAAATGACCTTCCTTATTATCTGTGTCAAAGTGATACATCTTTCCTCCAAGTCTGGTGCCCAGTGAAAGGCACTCAAACCCTCACATAACAGCCTAACGATGACACACCCGCATAAAGGGAAGACACAGGACTTATTCCAGTTAATCTTGAGATCGGAGACAAGGTGTGACTGTCGCAGGGTCTCTTCAATCCAGGCCAGATTGGCTGTGAGTAAGCCATCGGCATATAGAGAGACCATGGGCATATAGAGAGAACACATGTGTGGTCGCAGCCACAGAGATGCCCACGAACTTGCGCTCTTCAAGCAGTTCAATCACAAAACAAAGAGCAAAGGGGATAGGGAGCGTCCCGGTCTCGTGCCCAAGGGCATCAATATGGAATCCTAAACTCATTGATGCGTCTTAACCCAAGCTGTAGGGTTGGAATACAATATTTTAACCTAGGTATTGATGTGTCTGCCAAAATCATATTTACTTGAAACTGAAGGAATTTATGTCTAATAAAGGGAGACGAGACAGGCCGATTAGGGATACTAAGAGGACATATAATTAAGTATGAAGAACAATCACCTGATGATTAGAGGGGCTGCGCCCCTGTACAAACCTATAGTGATCTGTGTGCATCAAGTTTGAGGGTTTAATCCTGACCCCCTGATATACCTCCGTAAAGAATTTAGAGGTTTTCTTTTGAGTTTTTGGATCATTAGAGAAGTAATGAATGTTATGGGACTGGTGAGACATTATTCCCAGACCCAGAGATGCCCAGTGTTCTTATCAAGGGAAATATTCTTACAGGTGAGGAGGACAATATGAGCAAAATTGTAACAAAGCTTGGAGCTTTAAAGGATGACACTGAGTCATGTGTGGCTCAATGATTAGAGCGTATGTAAAAAAGCGAGGGAGGCCTCCTTTTCAATGTAATTCGGGACAAGGAGTATAAGAGTAAAGAACTGGGGGAGTCCCAAGACACTCAACTGATAAGAAACCCTTTAGTGTATTTCCCTTATATCTCAAAATGCCCAATATACTCAAAGGATGTACAGTGTTATGCAATTAAAACCATATGGTAAACAAATCAAGAATCCTAAACAGTGTATGTTATAAAAAAATTTCAATTTATTACAAATCAATGAAAACAATGTTATATAACATAATAATAGTGCAAAATTTCAAGTGCAGTTTCAATGTAAAAATAAAATCAATACAAAAATACACAGTTAAAAATTATCAAAGAATCACAGTTGTTGAAGTTGTCGACGCAGCGTTTCGGTGTGTAACGATACCACCTTCTTCAGGACAAACAATTCTATACAAGAGAACGTTCCATTAGATACATACCATGGTTCAAAAAACTTAGCATTTTGTTAAAAAACATAATTATCACTGTTTTAGGCCCAATACACACTTCAATAGATTTTTTTTAATGATCAAAGAGGGCTTCTCGTTGGTACATCATTCAAGCATTTGAGTTATAACAGGCTATACACGTGGTTCTTAACTATGGTGACAAAAGGTCACCATCAAGGTAGCTTCTAAGAGAAAATCATGAGGCATACCTGTGAATTAATTATTTACTGTTCCTCTCATATTGAATTTGGAGGAAGTTTGGATAGATGTCACTCAATTTTGTAGAGCATCTGGTCTGTTTAATTCCAGTGTAAGGTCCCTTTCTGAAAAGAATACAGGGTCACATCGCTTATCTTTAAATTCTAAGCATGAAGTTTATTGTGTTAAAGTAAACCCATTGGTATTAATTGGCCTGTGTCTGTTTACCTTATTATCTCAGGGACTCTGTGTTGATGAGGATAATGCTGGAGGGGGGCCACCGTATTATAGATAAAAATCACAAAAAATGAGATGAGGTATTATTTATGATTATTAGGCAGAAGTTATATTTTATACACAGTCTCTACATCTGGGTAATTGTACATAAAACCTGGTGAACCTAAGTAAACGGGTGACGTTTTTAGATGTGGAATACAAATGAAACCAGAAGATATTCTATTTTTAGAGAAAAAGGGGCTATGATGGAAAGTGGTAAACCATAATTATCCTGCAGGTGTTTTATTACCATTAAACAAAATTAAGTACTCATGACAAGATTAATCTTAAAGATTTTGCTCTAGGAACTTGAGCGTTTTAGAATTATACTCACCCGCAAAACGGGGTATGTCCCTCACTGCAGCGTCACTGGATACCTTTAATTCTGCAGGCAGCGTTGAAGTATCTTTGAACAGGGTCTTTAATCAATTTGACCTGTGTGGGATTATATTACAAGCGTTGTTTCTTTGTTTATTTGCAAAAATGGATACACTGATTTCTGTTGATAAACCTGTATTTTTAATTTACAGGCTGGGAGAGAAGGTAAGCTCTCCGTTGTTAGTATTAATACGTTTTAAAAATCTCTCTTATAATACTGACGAAGAATTCTATGTTCTTTGTCAACCTTTAATAGTTCGGTCGGGGTAGGGTATTGTTCTAATTCAATGACCCTCTACGTGTTGGTCTGAAATACAACACTGTCATGACAGAGGTGAGTGTCCTTTAGCGTACACCAACGGTCAGACTTTTTAGTTAGTTAGCGAATATCCTCAGAGGCAATGTTATTAGGATTTACATAGTCGTGTTTCTTTAGTGACAGGTCTCTTTTCTTTGTAGAATCACCTTCTACTCGCGGACCGGACTATATTCTGTGTGTACTTTTTATAGTAGCCACACACCCTCATTGTCTTTGCTCCTGCTTTCTGGCTTATTACTCTGAAGTTATTTCAAAAGAAAATGCTATGGGTTGTATTAATATTCGCTCAAATACCGTATATGTATTAACTATCACCGCCTTCAATGGCAAAGGGTGAACCGCGCTGGCCTCAACTGCCACATGCGGCGTGAATGGCGGCGCATAAGCAAACTGAGCCTGAGCACAGAGATAATATAAGCGCATATCTGGCACCGAAAATCCACCCATCGCGTATGCTTTGATAGAGTCTCCCACCCAACTCGAGATTTCTTGCCCCCCCCCATGCAAGAGTGATTAACAACGAAAGTAGAGTATTAAAAAAATGCTGTGTAAGAGGGATAGGTACATTAACAAACAAATATAAGAATTTTGGGAGCACCACCAATTTGATTAAAGCAACCCTATCCGCAAATGTCAATGGCAGACGTATCCACCGAGCCACCTGATCCTCGAGCCACACCGTAATTAGCCCTAATAACTTCCTGCGGGTTGCTATGTATCCGTATACCGAGATACCTTACTGGATCAGTAGCCCACTCCAAGTGGTAAATTCAACACAAACGGCACGGTGCACTGCCTGAGAGAGAATATTATAGATTTACTCCAATTAATGGCTAGTCCTGAATACCATTTGAAACTGATATATTCCCTTATTACCTGCTCTAGATATTGTGCTGGTTCCCTTACATACAGGACCAGGTCATCAGCGTACATGGATACTGCCAATGGTCTTTGATGGAATCTCAACGCTGATACGTAGAGAAAGATTAGTGCAAATTTGATTGGGAAGATATTGATGGGCTGCTAAAACCAACAAAATTTCTAAGCCTCTACTCAAAGAACTTCATATTCAGATCATAAACACTGTTTGATGTGTACCTAAAAGGATTAAAAGCCATTATTATTGGCTTCATTTCTATATGCATGTCTCTTCTTCCTTTATTAGTCGCCATTTTGATGACTAAAACACATTATAAAGGTGCCATTTTGGAAAATGGCAATAGGGTTGCTCTAAGGAGTTATTTTCTGTCTATAGAAGAACACGCACTGCCCAAAACCTATGCTTTGACACCAAAATGAAGCATATAGGTCTCACGGTTCCTGAAATATTATCACTGCAACACATCCACCATTTTAAAAAATGTTCAAGAAAAATTGGGTCGTGACCAGTAATGTCTACGCAAGCTAGAATCTCTTATGATACAAAACCACATATCAAAAATCAACATCTCTGGACAACATTTTTTTTTTAAAGAGGTATATTAAGGGGCCAGGACTGCAGGGAGAATTTAGATTTTTCACAGCCTGCTGGGCAGAAAATCTGGATTTTATTAAGGACACGGAGGCTAATATTATGCAAATCTCCTTTATTACCACAGCTCAGTAGCAACAATTGAAGAATACAGAACTTCAATGAACATTCTGAGTAAGGATAAAGTTCCTTAGAAACCATCTCTCATCCTTCTTTGTCCAAACTGCGAAGAAAGATCAACGTGAGATAAACTTGAAGATCAAAGGTTGAAGATCCAAATTTCATAACCAAAAATCCAGAACGAATTATTCTGAAAGAAAAAAGTAAATATCGTAAAAACAGTCAACTGGGAGGGGTTAAGAAAAAAGAGGTGGGATAATATTAGCCTCCGTGTCCTTAATAAAATCCAGATTTTCTGCCCAGCAGGCTGTGAATAATCTAAATTTTATGGCACGACACGGAGGCCTTATTATGCAAGTTTAAAGTGCATTAAGAACATTATCAATCACATTAGGTATTGGTTTGTAATAACATGCTCTAAACATACTATCATTTGACCAGTCTGCAGCTCTAAGGAAGTCTTGTATTCCTCCATCTAAACAGAAAGCTTTTGAGGCTGAAGCACCTCTTAAGGAATGAGCACCAAAGATGGATATATCAACACCGCTTTCATGCATAACGTTTTTAACCCATCGAGCAAGGGTTGGGGAAGAGACCCCCTTATGAGGAGATCTATAAGAAATTAACAGTTGTGATTCATTCATTCTTAGATGTTTCGTTCTTTTTTCATTCTCTTTTAAACATTTAACCACACAGAGTCTATCATTCGCAGAGAAAAAGGGATAGAAAATAGTAGGAGGACAGAGTCTTTGTTCGTTTCTTCAGGTAAAAGCAAACTCCTTCAGGTTGAAAAGCCCTACTTGAAATGTCTAAAGCCTTAACGTCTGAAGTTCTTCGAAAAGATACCAGACAAAGTAAAACAGTAATTTTAAAAGAAATGCGTTTAAGCGAGAGAGAAGAATTATCTCCCCACGAGGATAAAGTTCTAAGTACCAGAGTAACGACCCACAGTGTGGTATATTTTGGGCCAGGAGGGTTTAAAACCCTCATGCTTCTCATTATCTTTTTAGTTAGAAGATTTTGTCCAACTGATATTCCATTAACTAATGAATGACCGGCTGAGATCGCGGATCTATAAACATTAACAGTTCTGTAAGACAGACCTGAAGTAAAAAGATCCGAAAGATAATTGATAACATTGACTAGATCAGTTGAAATGGGATCGTAACACCGTTGAATGCACCAGCGAACCCATTTGTTCCATGCCAGTCTAAGCTTTCCTTGTGCCAGACGCCCAAGATTCTGAAATGAGTCTGAAAGCGTTTGACGAAAGTCCAGGGACTCTCCATTGTCTCCTGAAATCTTCCATGCCGTCAGAGTTAGAAGGCCCTGCTCTACAAGGGGGTGTGTATGACCCTCTGGATCTAGAAGGATTTCTTTGAAAGAAGGAATTAAAATTGGAAAATCTATGCTCATTTCCAGGATAATCGGAAACCACGCTTGGGATCTCCAAAGGGGAGTTATCACAACCATGCTCCGATTGTAACGTCGGGCATGGAGGAGAAGGCGAGGGAGCATTGAGAAGGGGGGAAAAGCATAGGGTGCTAGGTTTGTCCAGTCTTGTAAAAAGGCATCCACTTTCGTGGCCTGAGAGTCTAGTTTCCAACTGAAGAAGTCTTTCAGATGGGTGTTTATACGGTCCGCAAACAGATCTGTTGTGAATGGGCCCCACATCGATTGGATGGATAGGAACACATCTCTGTTCAGTCTCCAGTTGCTGGAGTCCTTGAAATTCCTGGAGTACCAATCTGCAACTTCATTCTTCAGTCAGGGAATATGTTCCGCTACAACTGAAATGCCTTTGTTCAAACAGTAGTTCCACAGGCCCTTCGCTAAGTCTGTCAAATCTTTGGAATGAGGACCGTCCAGTTTGCTGACATAGCGAACTGCTGACACATTGTCGATTCGTAAAGTTATACAGCATTTCATTGAATCTTGAGTGACACAACAAACCGCAAAAGAACCTGCTAGTAACTCTAAGCAGTTGATATGCAATTCTTTTTCTTGTGGGGTCCACCGACCCCCTGTTGACGAGTTTCCACATCTTGCACCCCAGCCTTCTAAACTTGCATCTGATTCTATTATTAAATCTGGTAGTTCTCCGAAAATGGCTCTTCCATTCCATGCCTCTAAATTCTTGAGCCACCAAAGTAGTTCGGTTTTCGATTCTTGGCCTAATGAAACTAGTTGGGAGTATGATGTGTTGGATCTCAAGTGTCTTGATTTGAGTCTTTGTAGTGCTCGATAATGTAGGGGTCATGGAAATATTGCTTGAATCGTGGAGGAAAGAAGGCCCAGGATTTTCGCTAGATATCTCAGAGGAAAGACTTTCATAAGAAGTGTTTTCCTCAGTTCTTTTCCCACTTTCCTCACTTTGTCGCTGGGAAGACGGAGTTCTGTCTTCACCGTGTCTACCAAGAAGCCTAGGAATTGGGTTTGTTGAGAAGGAATTATACATGATTTTTTTAGATTTATAACAAAACCCAGGTGTCGTAAGAGGCGTATCGCGAGGTCCGTATGGAATGAGAGTCTTTTTTTGACTGGGCCATTATAAGGATATCGTCCAGATAAATAATCATCCTCACTCCCCTTTGTCTCAACCAAGTTGCGACGGGTCGAAGTACCTTGGTGAAACACCAGGGGGAGGAAGAAAGGCGGAAAGGAAGGCTGCAAAACTGATACAGATGGCCTTCCCATGTAAATTGGAGAAACTTTTGATGGGGTTTCCAGATAGGAATCGTAAGGTATGCGTCCTTTAGATCGAGTCTTGTTAACCAGTCCCCTTTTCTTAGAACATCTCTTAGGAGGTGAATTCCCTCCATTTTGAAATGTTGGTACACCGCCCATTGATTTAGTTCTTTCACATTTATTACTGGTCTCTGTTCTTGGTTTTTCTTTTCCACCAGAAATATATTGCTGAGGAAACCCACAGAAAAGCACTCGATTATTGCGCCTTTTTTTAAGACTTCTTGAGAAACTAATGTCATGTCCTTGCCAGAGAAGGTGATCTCTCTTGGTATTTTTCTCTGAAGGGAGTATCTATAAAATCTATTTTGTAACCTTTTACGGTATTGAGTACCCAGGGGTCTTTGGTTACTAGGTTCCAGTTCCCAGCAAACTGGAGTAGTCTCCCTCCCACCTTTGGAGGGGTATCTAAAGGGTCAGGTAAGGTTCTTACCAGTAGAGAAGAAGCGTTGTCTTCTCTCGCCTCTGAAGTTTCTCCCACAGGGTCTTTGTCTTGGAGGGTAGAATTGTCCGAAATTGCCGGAGTTGTTGGTGTTACATCTGCCTCCTCCACGAGACATGAAGGGTCTTGAATTTGAATTTCCTCAGCCGGGAAAACGACCCCGCATTCTCCCGGCCCGTGTAAAAACACGATCTTGGAATACTCTTTTTATATCTTTCTGTGACTTTTGTATTCAGCTAAATGCTCCGAGATATCTTGCCATGTCTTTAATGAATTCTTCTCCAAAGAGAAAGCCTTGAGTATTTTGGCCCCCATCGTTTTTCGCCAACTCAATTAGTTTAGGGTCGATTTTAAATAAGATCCCTTTCCTTCTTTCAATAGAGCGTTATTGGCACTACCAATTAGACATATAGCCCTTTGGACCCATTCCCTCAGTTCTTTAGGGTCGACTTGTCGATCCTCCAAATATGCAGTTTCCGCCATTTCAAATATTTTTGTTTTAGGGCCAATTAAGTCTAATAGGCGGTCTTGGCAGGATCTAAGGCCTTTATCTAGTCCTTTTCTAGGATCTCGAGAGGTCTTTTTTTTTTTGATTTCACAAAACATTTTATTGAGAGAGATAAGCAAGCAATACAATCATGAGCATATATCAGGCATGGTTCAAATATCAATAAAAGCATAATGTAACAGAACACAGGGGGGGTAAATGAAATTAAACAAATTATCAGCAAACAATAGTGAAAAACAGGCCTTGCATCATTACATTTACAATCTTACAGCCAGAAGGGGCAAGATAGTCATACATCTTAGTGAGGACATTTTCTCGGCTAAAGATACAGAACGAACTGTGACATAGCGAAAAGAGCCATTAAGCTGGTGTGTAATGAAGGGGTTCTACAGGGCAGGACGCATGTATGTGACAGATAATCACTGTGGTTTGAAACGGTCGAAGTGAGCGTCGAGCGAGGACCATAGTTTCCTATGGGGGGGGGGGGGGGGAGACGCCAAGGTGTAGCGGCAAGCGCTATATTGTCGGCTCCTCTGAGGTTCGATACCCAGTTGAGCCAGTGGGGGAAAGAGGCTTTACCGGTGTCCTTCCAGTTATTCAGTATGATTTTAACCGCCGCTGTCAAGAGTAGGTCCAGTAGGGTTTTGTCATTTTCATTGAGGGTGACAGCTTTGGCAAAACCCAAGACTAAGGTAGCAAATTCTCTTGGGAGCGAGACATGTAGCACTTCGTTAATAAAGTCGAAGATTCTATCCCAGTAGCTGGAGACACAAGGGCATTTGAATAATAGGTGTTCAAGGTCCCCACCTTCTGCCTTACAGTTCCAGCAGGAGTCATCTTCTTTGATGTTGTGCAAGAAGAGTCTCTTAGGGGTCCAGAAAGCTTTATGAAGAAGCCAGAATTTAGTTTGAGAGAGCGTAGGGCTAATTTTGTGTCGAGTGGTAGACTCCCATATTCTGGCCCACTCTGCTTCCGAGGTAGTTGTGGAGGAGTGTGAATCCCAGAAGGACTGTGTGGATGTTGTCAGTTTGGAGCATTGAGGTCGGATCAGTTTGTACAATCTGGACACCTGGTGACCCAGTCTATTTAGTGTTAGGAGATAGCTAGGTAGGGAGGGGGTGATGTCAGTGAGACCTGCTCTGGAGAGTGCCACCTTGACGTGTAAGAAGTAATAGAAATCTATGCTCTGGAGTTGAAACTTATTTTGTAGCTCACCGAAAGTGAGCGGTGACGAGCCATCAAACAGCTGGTGAGGGAAGTGTATACCTTTCTCTATCCAAGTAGGATTATTCAGTGGTTTCCCCTTGTAAAGCAGTTTGGCATTGTGCCACAGCGATTCCCACTTAGATTTACGAAATTGGTGGGGTAAAAATTTGCTCACATATAGGAGGGCAGTCTTCGTATTTCTAAAGATGGTATCTGAGGATACAGTGAATTGTGGCCTGGTCGTGAGGAGAGTAGAGGGATTAAGGCCTTGCAGAAGGGATTTTTCCACCAACAGCCACACTGGGGTGTATTCTGAGTGAGGAGTTAGCCAAAAGGACCCTTGTCTGGCTAAGAATGCAGTTTGATACAGCTTTAAGTCAGCCAGGTTGACGCCTCCTAGGGATTTATCAAGTCGTAGTTTTTTTAGACGAATTCTGGCCTTCTTCCCTTGCCAAAGGAAAGAGGAAATCATTTTATCGAGTTTGGAGAGGAATTCTTTGGAGAAGGTAAGGGGCAGCATAGTACTAAGGTAGTTGATTAGTGGCGAAATCATCATTTTTATAGATTCAACTCTACCCCACCAAGTAATAAAGCGTGGGGACCAACCATCAAGGATTCTTTTAACTTTTGTCAGTATCAACGTTTCATTGTGTTTGATGGTGCTCAATAGTTTGTCGGTGAACTCTATTCCTAAATACTTTATAACTCCTGTTTGCCATGTTAGACCAGAGTTACCAAGAACCTCTTTGGTGGTGAAGATGTTCAGTGGTTTTACCTCCGATTTGTCTTTGTTTAGCTTGTACCCCGATAAGTTCGAGTATTTGCTGATTGAGGTCATAAGACCTTCGATTGATTTGGTCGGGTTTTCCGTCGCAATCAATATATCATCAGCATATGCTGCCAATTTAATCTGGGTATCTCCGAAGGAGACTCCCTGAATGTCCTCATTCCTTTTGATGCGAGTTAGAAGGGGTTCAAGGGCTAAAAGGAAGAGTGCCGGTGAAAGTGGGCAGCCTTGTCTGGTGCCTTGGTAGAGGCGAAATGGGTTGGATAGGGTGCCATTGATGGCTATACGGGCCGAGGGGGAGGAGTAGAGGGCCATCACCATTGTGATGAAAGATTGTCCGAGGTTGAAGGAACACATACAGTTCTGGAGGAAAGACCATGAGACCTTATCGAATGCCTTTTCAGAGTCCAGGGTGATAGCGACCATCGGCGATTGGCAGTTGCTGGCTTTCTCTAGTATGTGGCACAAAAGTCTGGTATTGTCATTAGACATCCTGTGTTTCAGGAAGCCAACTTGTGAAGGGCTTATTAGTGAGGGAAGCACAGTGTTTAGGCAGTTTGCCGAGAGGTCTTTGAAATGAATGCTATTACCTTAGGGTCAAGTTCAGGTGTAGAGGTTATTTTATTAGGTAGGGAAGGTCTGGGACATTCAGATCTAAGTCTTGTCCTGACCTCTTGAGGGATCTCTTTTCGTAGCCAAAACGAGAGGTATTCTCCTACATGTTGGGAGGGAGCCCACACCGGGGACAGAGGATGTTTGATTAGGAGTGGGTCGAACATAAGATCTCCAAAAGGGTCTAGTAGGGCTATATTTTTATCTAGGACCTTAGGTGTCCCATCAGAGCTCCCTGTTCCCCTTTTTTGCACCTCATCCTCATCAGTATTAAATTCAGATGAATAAGACAGGTCTATTTCTTGATCTGAATTATCTTCAGAATCAATATCAATAGGGGGCTCTGGGCCTTCATCTTGCCCGAAAGGGGTGCCCGAGGCACCATTCTTGTCACCACCCCGAGGGCGTGAAGGGGCGGAGGTTGTTTTAGGTTTTTTTGGATCCTTGTGATCTGTTCCTCCAATTGTTCGTTTTTTGGGAGCTTTAATTGCTCTTGATTGATTTCCGCTAGTGGATGGGCGTGGGGATGTAAAGGCTTCAAACCTTTTATTAATATTCTCATCCATAGATACAAGGACCTTCTCAAAGGCCTTATTAATTAGGGTTAGGGTCTGACATATTTAAGGTCCTACCTTGAGTTGATGGTTAAGGTAGTACTATGTCCACTTTAGAGATGTAGGAATAAAATCTCCAATAAATCTAAATTATTCAATTAGAGTTAATTTAAGGATTTTAAAAGGCTCTCTGTATTGTGAAAACGCTGTTGCTTCTCGAAATCCGATGTGTGTGTGGAAGCAAACTGTCATCTGATCGAGACAGCAAGTGATCCCATCAGTATAAAATGGATGCTGAATAGGATCTTATGAGAAATGCCCAATCGTCTAAAATGGCCGATACGCACGCAATGCGTGTGCGTTGGCCGTTGCTAATATCAATTTCTCTAATCCGGCCCCTCTCGAGTATCGTCGATTAGGGGCCGGAGAGTTTTGGGGAAATGCGGGACGCGAGGCATCAAAAGTCAAGTACAGCGTGTAGCAGACGAGGGGAGGAAGAGATGTCCCAGCGCATTTGTGAGGCGGGAGAGCGTTTTAAATCGCGATGTGTGCGCGAGCATTTAAACGGTATTTAGACTGCAACAAGGAATGAAACCGGTCCGAAATAGAACCGGAAAGGGGGGTTGTGATGGCATAAAGAAGCCGATCAAGGAAGGGTTAGAAGTGTGATAGGCATACAGGCGAACAATGGTAGTATAGAGGCATACTATGGTAACGAAATACTTAAAACGTAAAAGAAGAGAATAATGAATAATTCATGTAATAAGACGACAAACACGACCTTCTACGATCTGTAGGGATTACGTCCCAGTCCAAACGTCCCCTTTAAAAGGCAATATACAATTAATAAGTAAGTAAGTCAGAGAGTAGAGAGAGAGGTACTTATCTTTCTGAGCAGCAGCAACAAAGAAGGATGAGAGGTCGTTTCTAAGGAACTTTATCCTTACTCAGAATGTTCATTGAAGTTCTGTATTCTTCAATTGTTGCTACTGAGCTGTGGTAATAAAGTAGATTTGCATAATATTAGCCTCCGTGTCATACCATAAAATTCTAGTTGGCAGCAACTTACTGAGGACTTTGTATTTTTTACAATGATTACTAAGAGGCCAGTAGGAGGACATGTCCAAGGCCCCGCAGCCAGGCTTCAGGATGGAAGTGATAAAGGCCTCCCTTATTGAAGGAGGCAAACAACCCTCATTGTATATACTAGCAAATAATGCTAGCAATTTAGGAACCAATTGAGGGTAGAATGTGCTGTAAAATTCTGAGGGGAACCTCAACTGCATCGGGAACTTTCCAAGTGGCCAGTTCGCAGAGTCACCTCGCACTGCCTGTTCGCTTAGGGGCACATCTATGTCTGCTCGTTGGTCAGTGCCCGGGGGGGGGGGGGGGTTTAGGGGAGCCGTATCAGCCGTAGAAAATCTACAATATTATCCAGTGAGGGAGGAAGTACCTTTTGATATAAATTATGATATTTGAAAAATGTTGCATTAATGTCGATTTGTGTATACCGTGGGTGCCCATGAGGATCTCTGACAGAGGTTAACACATGGTCTATGTATAGAGAGTAGGGGTGGGGAGCTTGTGGAGCAATGGACAATCATACATGCTAGTAGCCCACTTGCTTTGTCATCTACCGTATGTGTCTTTGCAAGGTAAGCCGCACAGTCATGATATCTCAATATTTCCATGTAGTTGGAATGTTGTGTCTGTAGCTCGGAAAGCAGTTCTGAGGGCAGCCCAGTAGTGATGGTGCAGGTCTAGCCAGTGCGTATCTTGTATTCAATCTT
Source organism: Lissotriton vulgaris (assembly GCF_964263255.1). Lineage (NCBI taxonomy): Eukaryota > Metazoa > Chordata > Amphibia > Caudata > Salamandridae > Lissotriton > Lissotriton vulgaris. Next base: position 616,686,700 of record NC_141691.1, on the reverse strand, counting down.
CTGCAAAGTGTCTAGTAGAATTCTACAAGCTCCAACAGTGATCCGAATACATGGTTCTTTGATAGAGACCATGAATGCTTCCCATTCAATCAACGGAGAGGAGGCCATAGCCATTAATATCAACGAAAAACTACTCAATAAGTGTCTCCACACTATGCCTCAAGGGGGTGTCGTCGAACATCGAGGTTTGCAGACACCATGTCAGGATAGATGAGCCTTCCTATTCAAGTGTTACCTCCATAGGGTTGTGATCAGATAAGGCTTTAGGTTTATGCTCTGCCGACTGCAACAGTGCTAATATCCCTGCTGTAGACAATTCGGTCCAGTTTGGTGCAACAGATGTGAGACAGTGAGTATAAAGAGTAAATTTGCTTATGCGGATGTCACAGTCAACATGCAACAACCAATGCCCAGCCCTCCAACCAGCTACTCAAGTACCTAGAACACTGTACAGGCGCTTCTAGTGGGAGCGGCAGGACTAATCTTCCTAGTTTGTACAGGGATGTGGAATTCGTATAGCCTGACGCCCAGGACATATTGTTTGGGGTCAAGGGCAACACGTTTTAATGTGCATTTTGTCCTTAGGATAAGTAGGCCCAACCACCAACAGCACAAACCCTTTGGTTGTCTGTTTACTTTAACACATTATTGATCAGAGAAGGGCATTGCCTGCAGTTAAGGTAATATTTCTGTCCATGTGTTAATGCTGTTCAAACTTGGATTAATGATTCATTGATACAAAGCCTTTATTATTAGGGTGAGCTCTCCAAGTAAATGTTGTAAGCTCGGACTGCACTACTGACAGGTTCCAGTATAAAAATATGTACACACATTTTCAATGTTTAGCAATATTAGGCTATGTATAATTCTCCCAGCATGCTCTCTGATTAGAACCAAATATTTGCAAAAGCTTCAAAGCAAGATTTAAAATAAAATGTTCACAAAAAAATGCAAGTAGGAAAAAAACATTTAGCTAAACTACTGTAAACTTTTAGTTACCATTTCATTTAATTTCATAAGGCTTTATTCGGAACAAAGGACATGTCCATAAAAACACACATATGATAAATACAAAACAAACAACAATTACAATACAATTACTTTTACAGTTGGACGATCAATGTTTAAAAGAAAGCATAATATACAGGCAGGGACAGAATAAATAACTAAAAACTCATGCTTTTCCTGACACTGATTGCCTTAAGCAGGAAAGTAGCAGTATAAAGACAAACATCTGGATGGTGCAGATTAAAAAGCAATTTCATAGAGTCATGTACTGTTTTAACACCAAACTTGACAAAAATAGGTTTTAAAAAGGTTTTACGAAAATTCCCGTACAATTGACACCGCAGAAGAAAGTGCATAGTGCTTTTTGTGCAGAAGTGTTGTTACACGGACAAGGACCTGCAGGGTGCTTGTTCGGGGAAAGAGGAAAGCAACTAGATTATGCACAATCCCCATCCTTAACCTTGTTAAAACAAACTGATGGGACAAATACGATTGGTAGCCCCCTATTTCATTCATGCTGTTATAAAACACACAGGTGGATAACTTGCCTTCATTACATGCCCGCTTCTCTAATTTGTGATTAAAAAAGATTTTCTTCATTTCAGGCGTAGAAAAATCTGTAGCCCCATATCGATCCATGATAATATTAAGGCCATAGAACTCCTGAAAGCGGTTGATATATTTAATCCCTGGGATCTTTAAATGGTAATCAACAGTGAGACAATCATTGATAACGGCTCTAGTTAAAGATGTCTCTTCTTTCAGCCAAATAGAGCGCCACAAAATTAAAGGTCGCAGAAGAATCAGATCATTTAAATATTGGATTCCGAGTTCTCTATGAACTAAGTCGTTGGAGGTAGATTTTGGCAGGCACAAAAGTCTTTTTAAGAAGGCATTCTCCTCCACCTGGAGCAGGGGTACTCATAGTACGGTCCGCGGGCCGCTGGCGGCACGCCTGGCCTTCACTGGCGGCCCGCGGACCTCTTTGCCATATGAGTCATACACATACTCGTGTATGTGTCGAAGTTCCTACCTGTAAACAGAGAAGATGGCCGAACGCAGGAGCATACGTAGTGAATACGTATTCAATACTTATTCACAACGTTTGCTCCTGCGACCATCTTCTCTGTTTATGCTGGCCTCTGATTGGCCTGAGATTCAGAAACGTCACACACGGCGCGAAGCACAGGCCCTTTAAAAGTCAGCTGTAACTAGCGCCGTTACAGCTGACTTTTAAAGGACCTTTTAAGAAGCTTCCTGTGTCCGTGGTGACGTAGACGTCCTCGCAGGCCGCAGCCCCGGAGAATCTTGAAAATCTTCAGTATCACTTTAGTTGCAGGTACATGAACCGCGGGCAGTACTATGGGTTGTAACTGAACTTTAAATGTATTTTGCTGAAACGTTCCATTTCCGGCTTGGAGGGAAGGAATGCCAGCTTCTGATGTGTAAAGGTCATACTGTCGAGGGCACTGAAATACAACCAGCAGTTGCATAATGTGGCGGATGCATCATGGAAGGTTATTATATCTGGCTGTAAGTAAAAAGCAAATGTCTAGAATAGAGCCCCACGGCTCCTTTGCCGGAGGGCTGCGCCTCACCTCGCTGGCCTCTGACCCCCTCACTATACATGTTAAAGTTGTTCTCCGAGCACAGGAGATAACGTGCACGGGAAACTCAAATTCAGCACACTTTTGCTTTCCTCCCGAAGGCGGGGGGGGGGAGGGGGGTGGTTGGGGGAAGGGGTGTGTACACGACCCCTTTGAGTTTATTTATTGTTACAACAAGAAACGAGCGCAGCAGATATGGAGCGGTTTTAAACTTTACACACAGTGCTTTATGAATCCTGTCCCCAGCCGCTGCTAAACCCATCCCAGCCTGCCTGAGCACGACACACACTGCAGAAAGGAGTACCAGAGGCCGGCCACCCGATAACGCCACCACGCAGTGTTGGCACGCGATGGAGGTCTATAGAAACAATTGTCCTGGCCATCTGGGCGCAGCTGAGCGATGACACCAAATATTAGTTCAAGCAATAATCAATCAGGCCTTATTACTTCACAGAGCCAATGCTGCGGCAGCTTCTGAGAATTTTCCTGGGTCTTGTTGTCTGGTACTCTCCAAAATGCCATGAAGAAACATATGCATAATCTGCTTCATCGTACTGGGGTGTTCAGGAGAAGACAGATGAAGGAGAGAAGTTAGAGGGAATAAGAAAAGGTAATAAAGAACTAAAAGAAGGAAGGAGAGAGGAGGGGAGGAGCAAAGTGAGAAGAAGGGATTAGGAGAGCAAGGGAGGGAATGTGAAAGAGGTGATTAGTTGTGGGAAAAGGGAACAGAAGAGAATAAGAGAGGTGGATAAAGATGAAGAAGAGTGAAGAGGAGAGAACAGTGGAAAGGCAGTAAGGAGACATCCTCAGTTGCTTGCCAGCTAGTTTTTGCCCTAAATATAAATGTCAAGCCACACATACCTTCGTTATCCTTAATGTGCACTGGCTCTGCTGTTTTTGGGACTCTGAAGCCTGTGCTGAATATCCGGTTACTGCAAATTGCCATGCAATCCACTTAACGATTAGTTTCTTACCTGTCGGTGTAGTTTTGCAGCTTGATGATCTTTCTGGATTCACTATGCTGTGCATTATTCCGCGGTCTTGTGGTTGGGTCCGGATTCGTAGTCTTTTCTCTTTTTTTTTTTTTTTTTGTGTCCCAGGTGGGCGTCGGCGTCACCCTTCCTTGGGTGTATTTCCGGTGACGTCGGCATGCTTCCTGCGGAAGCTCCCATCCTTGGGCGCCATCTTCGGATTCTTTTTTCCGTGTTTCCTCCGTTTCCGAAGTGATGGCAATGTTCTATGTAGGTGAATTTTCCTTAACCGCCTTGTATGTAAAATCCATTTTATCTATTCATCTTCTCTTTTCTCTTTTTTTTTTTTTTTGACCACCCCTTTTCTCTCCAGCCTCATCTTTCTGGCGGAGGTGGGTGGGTTCGCTAGTGAATCCAGAAAGATCATCAAGCTGCAAAACTACACCGACAGGTAAGAAACTAATCGTTTTGCAGCGTGAATCTTTCTGGATTCACTATGCTGTGCATAGATTTTGTAGCGGTTTCTCATTTCCGTGGCGGCTGGGTGGAAGATGAGTTCTGGTTTCTGAATATGTGCTGGAGCACCTTTTGTCCGACTTGCGCTTCCTTGTTCATCTGCACATCCACGCAGTAGTGTTTTGTGAACGTGTGCACTGAAGCCCATGTTGCCGCCAGGCATATGTCCTGTATGGGCGTGTTAGCCAGGAAGGCTATTGTGGCCCCCTTCTTCCTAGTGGAGTGTGCACGCACTCCCTCGTCTAGTTCCTGTCCTGCCCTGTTGTGGCAGAGCTGAATCGTATGTGCTATCCATCGTGCAATAGTGTTCTTCGTTACTGCTTTGCCCATGTAATTTTTGGCGAATGACACAAAGAACTGTTTCGTTTTCCTGTGCTGCTTTGTCCTTTCAATGTAATGCATGACCGCCCTTCTGGCGTCCAAGGTGTGCAGAGCTCGCTCAGCGCTATTGGTTGGTTTTTGGAAAAAACTCGGTATCTGTATGGACTGGTTCATGTGGAACCTGGAGACCACCTTCGGCATGAAGTGTGGGTCCGTCCTCATCACAACCCTATCACTATGTATTTGTATGTAGGGCTCCTGTAGTGTCAGCGCTTGTAGTTCGCTTACCCTGCGTAATGACGTTATAGCAACTAGGAAGGCTGTTTTCATGGTTAGCATCTTTAAGGAGGCCCTGTGCAGTGGTTCAAAGGGCTCCTTCATGAGTTCCGTGAGAACTATGTTCAAGTTCCATGCTGGTGGTGGCACCCGCTTTGGCGGTGCGATCCTCTTCGCTCCTTCCAGGAACCTCTTGACAACCTGGGATGTGAAGAAGCTTCTGCCCATCTCACCCCTTGTGTAGGCTACTATAGCCGCTAAGTGAACCCTCAAGGAGGATGAACTGAGTTTTTGTCCAGCAAGTGTGTCAGGTATCGCAGCACTGTGGAGTCTTTCTTCATCTTCTTGTGAAGTTGTTCACGTTTGCACCACATCGTGTATCTTTTCCACTTTGCGATATAGCACCGCCGTGTGCTCGGCCTCCGTGCCTCGCGAAGGACCCTGAGGGTGCTCTCTGGCAGTCTCAAATGTGCAAACTATGTCCTCAGGAGCCATGCTACTAGGCTCATGGTCTCTGGCTCTGGGTGCAGCACCTCCCCGTTCTGCATGGAGAGCAGGTCCTTTCTTCTGCCGAATCTGTGGGGTGCACTCTGTGACATCTCCATGATCTGCGAGTACCATGTCTGCCTCGCCCACTGTGGCGCGACCAGTATCAGGGTCATCTTGCTCGCTCTGCACTTGCTCAGTACTCAGTGTATCAGTGGTATCGGGGGGAAAGCGTAGGCAAATCTCCCGGACCAATCTATCCATAGGGCATTCCCAAGGGACCCCTCTTCGGGTAGTCTGGATGCGAAGTACTGGCATTTCGCATTCTGGCGTGTTGCAAACAGGTCCACTGATGGCGTTCCCCACCTGTTGAATAACCACCTCGTTTCCTGAGCATTGAGCTCCCACTCGTGGGATGCCGATGTCTGTCTGCTCAGCCAGTCTGCCTGAATGTTCTCTTTCCCTGGTAGGTGTATGGCTAGCAGGTCTATCTGTAGTGGGATGGCCCATCTCCATATCTCCTGTGCCAGTGTTGAAAGCGTTGTTGACTGTGTTCCACCCTGCTTGTTGATGTAGAACATCGCCGTGGTGTTGTCTGTCTGCAGTAACACCCTTTGTTTGTACAGTCTTGTCTGGAAGGCTTTCAGTGCCAGGAAGATTGTCTTCAATTCTAGGTAATTGATATGCCTTGTCGCATCTGCTGGCGTCCACAGTCCTCTCACTTTGAGCTCCTCCATGTGAGCGCCCCATCCCTTCAGGGATGCGTCCGTGGTGATGGTCACAGTCGGAGTTGGGGGTGTTAGAGGTTTTCCCATTGTTAGGTTTTCCATGTTCCACCATGTCATCTCCCTTTGCACTGCGTGCGTCACCACCACAAGATCCTCCCAACTGCCTGACGCCTGTGACCACTGTTCCTGGAGCTACTCTTGCATGGGTCTCATGTGTAGCCGCACATTCGGCACCAGGTGGATGCATGATGCCATCATCCCCATGATCTTGCTCGCAGTCCTCGCTGTCCGAGCTTGCCCCTTCCGGTAGAGGCGAGTTTCCTTGACCAGTGCCCTTGCTCTCTTCTCGCTGGGGAACACCTTGGCCTCCACGGTGTTGATCACCGCCCCCAGGAAGGTCTTCACTTGCTCCGGTTCCATTGACGATTTTTCCCAATGGACGGAGAACCCCAGGTTTATGAGCGTGCTCGTCACTGTCTGTGCATGGTGTTTGCACCTTTGGTACGAACTCGCCTTCACCAACCAGTCGTCTAGATAAGGGTATACGTGTATCCCCTGTCTTCGTAGGTGTGCAGCAACTGCTGCGAGGCACTTCGTGAATACCCTTGGTGCTGATTTGAGTCCGAAGGCCAGCGTTGTGAACTGGTAGTGGCCTCCCCCGATTGTGAACCTGAGCATATGCTTGTGCTTTTTGTTCATCGGTATGTGCAAGTAGGCGTCCTTGAGGTCTATCGTGACCATGAAGTCTCCGACCTGCAGTTGCGGTAGCACCTCCTGCAGGGAGGTCATTTTGAATTTCTGTGTTCTTATGAATTTGTTGAGGAACCTCAGGTCTAGGATGGGTCTCATCTTGTCGTCTACTTTCGGTACCAGGAAGTACGTCGAGTAGACCCCCTTGTTCCTTTCCTTGAATGGGACTCGCTCTATGGCCTGTTTTTGCAGAAGTTCCTTTACCTCTTCCTGAAGCCTCGCCAGCTGGTCTCCTGCTGGTGGTCTTCCCCTTGGTTTCCTGCTTGTTGGCCTTTTCTCCAATTCCAGGCAATACCCGAATTGGATAATGTTTAGGATCCATTTGTCTGATGTGATTTCTCTCCATTCCTGGAGGTAAAATTTCAATCTTCCTCCCACTGGTGACATGTGGTCGTAGGTGTTCTGATTGTCCCGACCCCTTGGTACGTGGTGCCCCCCGGGGTCCTTTACATGGCTGGGCACCCAGAGTTCTGTGGAGTCACTTCGAGGAGGGCTGCTGTCCCCCTCTCCTATTCTGGCCACGTCCGTTTCTCCCTCGAAAGGACTGACCTCTTGGTTGGTACTGCCAGGACTGCTTCTGCTGACCTTGATGTCCCTGTGAGTCTGTCTGTTGCGTTTGCTGGAAAGCCTGGTGTGATGTACCAGGTTGGTTTCCACCTCTCCCGCCGGGCCTCCGTGACGGGGTGCCTCTTCTGTTGCCTCTGAATTGCAACGCCCCCATAGACCTTGCCGTCTCATTATCCTTCTTGAGTTGGCTGAGTTTCTCGTCCACAGTTGCCCCGAAGAGCGTTTCGCCGTTGAACGGTGTGTTGAGGATACTGTGCTGCACCTCGGGTTTGAACCCTGAAATCCTGAGCCAGGCGTGTCTCCTTTCTGTGACACCCATCATCATCAGCCTGCTGGCAGTGTCTGCTCCGTCCAGGGCTGTCTTAAGGCAAGAATTTGCCGCATTTTTCCCCTCTTCGACCAACATCTCGGCCTTCTGCCTGGCCTCCTGGGGTAGGTCCTTCACCAAGTGCCCCAGGCCGTCCAAGATCTGGTACATGTGCCTGTTTATAAGAGCGTTGGAGTTAGCCATGCGCCAGTGGGTCGCAGCATTCAGTTCGATCCTTCTGCCCACCAGATCCATCCTCTTGCTCTCCTTATCCGGTGGTGGGCCCGAGGTAGTGGATACGTTGGCCCTCTTCCTAGCCGTGGCCGTGATAATGGAGTCTGCGGAGACCTCGCCTCGAATGTAGGCCGGGTCCTTCGTGGAGTGTTTGTATTTTTTCTCTGTTCTAGGGGTTACCGCCTTGCATGTTGCGGGCTCCTTGAATGCTTCTTGTCCCTGAGCCAAGACGCTCTCGAGCATTGGGAGGAACTGGCTCCTTGTCTGTGTTGGGAGCAAAGTCTCGAGCAGGAAGTCTGCTTTCTGCTTTTCCTCGTCGAGCTTTAGCTTAAATGCCGCTGCAGCAGACTGTATCGCCGAATTGTATGCCCCGATGTCGTCAGGCGGCGAGGGCCTCGAGGGGTATGTGTCGACCGCCTCCTCCGGGCTCTCGGTGTCGATATCCAGGTAATCCTGTTCGTTGGGGTCAGAGGTGGCCGACTCGGCGTCCAACCTACTGCCCTCCTCCTCGTCATAGCCGTAATCCTCGTAGGGATTCTCCTCATCTCCCTGGTCGTCGACCATCTCGGCGACCGGGCCATGTGTGTCGACAAGTTCTTCTTTCTCTTCTACCAGATCTAGCACAACGTGCTTGGTCTTGTGTGGAATTGTAAAGGCACTCATCTCGGCGTCGAAATCCTTTTTTCGCTGCAAGATGCTCGCCATCTCGGCCTCCAAACGCCGTCTTTTCTTTTCCCTTTCGGCCGCGTTCTCGGCCTCGGAACGCTCGGCCCCTCTCTTCGTCACCTGGCTCGGCGGCGAGACTCCCGGCGTCGAATGTTTGGACGTCGAACCTTGTTTCGGGTCCTTGGATGTCGTCAAAGTTTTCGGGTCTTTCTCCCTCGACGCCGATCGGTCCCTTTCGGAGACGATCTTCTGCGCCTTCTGCTGTTCAACAGCTCGGCCCCTTTCGGAGGCGATCTTCGGAGCCTTCTGCTGTTCAACAGCTCTCGGCGCCAGGGACTCCTTCTCCAAGGATCCGCTGGGCCTGTGTGTGGTCGCGGACTGCAGATGTCGCTGCGTCGGCGCCTTCGGGGTCTGGCCCTCGTTCTTTCGAGACTCAGGGTCTCTCGTGCTCTTGTGGGACGTCGAGTCTCCTACCTTATCAGGCGTCTTCTTTGAATCGGTCTCTACGACCGTGTAGCTGTCGTCTTCGGCGGCAGCGTTGTCCTCTTCCTCTGAGGACATCCCCAGGTCGTACAGCGAAGGCGTCGGGGCTTTTCCTCCGAGGGTGGCGTGTGCTACCCTCTGACTCTTCCTCACACGAAGGGTCTTCGCGGCGAAGACGGAGCAGGCGTTGCAGTCTTCGGTTCTGTGGTCCACCGGTAGGCAAAGGTTGCACACCGGGTGCTGATCTTTCTGCGCGTACTTGTGTCTGCAATTCGGGCAGAACTTGAACGGCGTGTTGTCCATCCTCGAGCGTTTCAGGCCTCCCTGACCGCGTGGACGTCGATGATCGTCGAAGTTCTCGACGTTCTCTCCTTCTTCTCTCTTCGCCAATGGTCTGCGAAGTCTTCCTTGGTCTTCTTCCTTCAATTTCTTCTCAAACTTCTCTCTTTGCAGTACTTTCTCCAAAAATGTCTGGAGCCCAACGGGAACGATCCAGACCCGACCGCGGAAAAAAGAATCTGAAGATGGCGCCCAGGGATGGGAGCTTCCGCAGGAAGCATGCCGACGTCACCGGAAATACACCCAAGGAAGGGTGACGCCGACGCCCACCTGGGACACAAAAAAAAAAAAAAAAAAGAGAGAAAAGACTACGAATCCGGACCCAACCACAAGACCGCGGAATAATGCACAGCATAGTGAATCCAGAAAGATTCACGCTGCAAAAGATTGCTATTGTCTGCTAATAAAGACATCTTATAACAAGCATTTGCAATGCAATAGGTCTCGCATTAGGAAAGTTTGAGCTATTGGTATTGTAAATGACACATTTTTTATTTATGTGTTAGTTTTGAAAATAGCAAACTTAATAGCTTTGTTGTTTACAATTCCAATAGTTTTAACTTTCGCAAATGTGACACCTATAGCATTTGTAATGCAATATGTGTTGTATTTATGTGACTTAGATGTATTGATATTTAGTGAGGCAGCGCAGTGTGTGTGTGTGAGGCAGCGCAGTGTGTATGTGTGTGAGAGGCAGCGCAGTGTGTGTGTGTGAGGCAGCGCAGTGTGTGTGTGTGTGTGTGAGGCAGCGCAGTGTGTGTGTGTGAGGCAGCGCAGTGTGTGTGAGAGGCAGCGCAGTGTGTGTGAGAGGCAGCGCAGTGTGTGTGAGAGGCAGCGCAGTGTGTGTGAGAGGCAGCGCAGTGTGTGTGAGAGGCAGCGCAGTGTGTGTGAGAGGCAGCGCAGTGTGTGTGAGAGGCAGCGCAGTGTGTGAGAGAGGCAGCGCAGTGTGTGAGAGAGGCAGCGCAGTGTGTGAGAGAGGCAGCGCAGTGTGTGAGAGAGGCAGCGCAGTGTGTGAGAGAGGCAGCGCAGTGTGTGTGAGAGGCAGCGCAGTGTGTGAGAGAGGCAGCGCAGTGTGTGTGTGTGAGGCAGCGCAGTGTGTGAGTGTGAGGCAGCGCAGTGTGTGTGTGTGAGGCAGCGCAGTGTGTGTGAGAGGCAGCGCAGTGTGTGTGAGAGGCAGCGCAGTGTGTGTGAGAGGCAGCGCAGTGTGTGTGAGAGGCAGCGCAGTGTGTGTGTGTGTGAGGCAGCGCAGTGTGTGTGTGTGTGAGGCAGCGCAGTGTGTGTGTGTGAGGCAGCGCAGTGTGTGTGTGAGGCAGCGCAGTGTGTGTGTGAGGCAGCGCAGTGTGTGTGTGAGGCAGCGCAGTGTGTGTGATTGCGCGCAGTGTGTGTGAGAGGCAGTGCAGTGTGTGTCTCACAGTGCAGTTTGTGTGTAACAGTGCAGTGTGTGTGATAGGACAGTGTGAGTGACACACAGCAGTGTGTGCCTACGGTGTGTGCGTGTGAGGCTGCGCAGTGTGCGCGTGTGAGGCTGCGCAGTGTGCGCATGTGAGGCTGCGCAGTGCGTGTGAGGCAGCGCAGTGTGTGTGTGAGGCAGCGCAGTGTGTGTGTGAGGCAGCGCAGTGTGTGTGTGAGGCAGCGCAGTGTGTGTGTGAGGCAGCGCAGTGTGTGTGTGAGGCAGCGCAGTGTGTGTGATTGCGCGCAGTGTGTGTGAGAGGCAGTGCAGTGTGTGTCTCACAGTGCAGTTTGTGTGTAACAGTGCAGTGTGTGTGATAGGACAGTGTGAGTGACACACAGCAGTGTGTGCCTACGGTGTGTGCGTGTGAGGCTGCGCAGTGTGCGCGTGTGAGGCTGCGCAGTGTGCGCGTGTGAGGCTGCGCAGTGTGCGCGTGTGAGGCTGCGCAGTGTGCGCATGTGAGGCTGCGCAGTGCGTGTGAGGCAGCGCAGTGCGTGTGAGGCAGCGCAGTGCGTGTGAGGCAGCGCAGTGCGTGTGTGTGTGAGGCAGCGCAGTGCGTGTGTGTGTGTGTGAGGCAGCGCAGTGCGTGTGTGTGTGTGTGAGGCAGCGCAGTGCGTGTGTGTGTGTGAGGCAGCGCAGTGCGTGTGTGAGGCAGGGCAGTGCGTGTGTGAGGCAGGGCAGTGTGTGTGTGAGGCAGGGCAGTGTGTGTGTGAGGCAGGGCAGTGTGTGTGTGAGGCAGCGCAGTGTGTGTGTGAGGCAGCGCAGTGTGTGTGTGAGGCAGCGCAGTGTGTGTGTGAGGCAGCGCAGTGTGTGTGTGAGGCAGCGCAGTGTGTGTGTGAGGCAGCGCAGTGTGTGTGGCAGCGCAGTGTGTGTGGCAGTGCAGTGTGTGTAACAGTGCAGTGTGTGTAACAGTGCAGTGTGTGTAACAGTGCAGTGTGTGTGATAGGACAGTGTGAGTGACACACAGCAGTGTGTGCCTACAGTGTGCGCGTGTGAGGCTGCGCATTGTGCGCGTGTGAGGCTGCGCAGTGTGCGCGTGTGAGGCTGCGCAGTGTGCGCGTGTGAGGCTGCGCAGTGCGTGTGAGGCTGCGCAGTGCGTGTGAGGCAGCGCAGTGCGTGTGAGGCAGCGCAGTGCGTGTGAGGCAGCGCAGTGCGTGTGAGGCAGCGCAGTGCGTGTGAGGCAGCGCAGTGCGTGTGAGGCAGCGTAGTGTGTGTGTGAGGCAGCGTAGTGTGTGTGTGAGGTAGTGCAGTGTGTGTGTCACAGGGCAGTGTGTGTGTCACAGGGCAGTGTGAGTGACACAGCAGTGTGTGACTATGTAGTGTGTGTGTGAGGCAGCGCAGTGTGTGTGTGAGGCAGCGCAGTGTGTGTGTGAGGCAGCGCAGTGTGTGTGTGAGGCAGCGCAGTGTGTGTGTGTGTGTGTGTGTGTGTGTGTGTGTGTGTGTGTGTGTGTGTGTGAGGCAGCGCAGTGCGTGTGAGGCAGCGCAGTGCGTGTGAGGCAGCGCAGTGCGTGTGAGGCAGCGCAGTGCGTGTGAGGCAGCGCAGTGCGTGTGAGGCAGCGCAGTGCGTGTGAGGCAGCGCAGTGCGTGTGAGGCAGCGCAGTGCGTGTGAGGCAGCGCAGTGCGTGTGAGGCAGCGCAGTGCGTGTGAGGCAGCGCAGTGCGTGTGAGGCAGCGCAGTGCGTGTGAGGCAGCGCAGTGCGTGTGAGGCAGCGCAGCGCGTGTGAGGCAGCGCAGCGCGTGTGAGGCAGCGCAGCGCGTGTGAGGCAGCGCAGCGCGTGTGAGGCAGCGCAGCGCGTGTGAGGCAGCGCAGCGCGTGTGAGGCAGCGCAGCGCGTGTGAGGCAGCGCAGCGCGTGTGAGGCAGCGCAGCGCGTGTGAGGCAGCGCAGCGCGTGTGAGGCAGCGCAGCGCGTGTGAGGCAGCGCAGCGCGTGTGAGGCAGCGCAGCGCGTGTGAAGCAGCGCAATGCGTGAGAAGCAGCGCAGTGCGTGAGAAGCAGCGCAGTGCGTGAGAAGCAGCGCAGTGCGTGAGAAGCAGCGCAGTGTGTGAGAAGCAGCGCAGTGTGTGAGAAGCAGCGCAGTGTGTGAGAAGCAGCGCAGTGTGTGAGAAGCAGCGCAGTGTGTAGCAGGGCAGTGTGTGCGTGATGCAGCGTAGTGTGTGTGTGAGGTAGTGCAGTGTGTGTGTCACAGGGCAGTGTGTGTGTCACAGGGCAGTGTGAGTGACACAGCAGTGTGTGACTATGTACTGTGTTTGTGAGGCAGCGCAGTGTGTGTGTGTGTGTGAGGCAGCGCAGTGTGTGTGTGAGGCAGCGCAGTGTGTGTGTGTGTGTGTGTGAGGCAGCGTGGTGTGTGTGAGGGAGGGCAGTGTGTGAGGGAGGGCAGTGTGTGAGGGAGGGCAGTGTGTGAGGGAGGGCAGTGTGTGAAGGAGGGCAGTGTGTGAGGGAGGGCAGTGTGTGAGGGAGGGCAGTGTGTGAGGGAGGCAGCGCAGTGTGTGTGTGTGTGTGAGAGGCAGCGCGGTGTGTGTGAGAGGCAGCGCAGTGTGTGTGAGAAGCAGCGCAGTGTGTGTGAGAGGCAGCGCAGTGTGTGTGAGAGGCAGCGCAGTGTGTGTGAGAGGCAGCGCAGTGTGTGTGAGAGGCAGCGCAGTGTGTGTGAGAGGCAGCGCAGTGTGTGTGAGAGGCAGCGCAGTGTGTGTGAGAGGCAGCGCAGTGTGTGTGAGAGGCAGCGCAGTGTGTGTGAGAGGCAGCGCAGTGTGTGTGAGAGGCAGCGCAGTGTGTGTGAGAGGCAGCGCAGTGTGTGTGAGAGGCAGCGCAGTGTGTGTGAGAGGCAGCGCAGTGTGTGTGAGAGGCAGCGCAGTGTGTGTAAGGCAGCGCAGTGTGTGTAAGGCAGCGCAGTGTGTGTAAGGCAGCGCAGTGTGTGTAAGGCAGCGCAGTGTGTGTAAGGCAGCGCAGTGTGTGTAAGGCAGCGCAGTGTGTGTAAGGCAGCGCAGTGTGTGTAAGGCAGCGCAGTGTGTGTAAGGCAGCGCAGTGTGTGTGAGGCAGCGCGGTGTGTGTGTGAGGCAGCGCGGTGTGTGTGTGAGGCAGCGCGGTGTGTGTGAGGCAGCGGGGTGTGTGTGTGAGGCAGCGGGGTGTGTGTGTGAGGCAGCGTGGTGTGTGTGTGAGGCAGCGTGGTGTGTGTGTGAGGCAGCGTGGTGTGTGTGTGAGGCAGCGTGGTGTGTGTGTGAGGCAGCGTGGTGTGTGTGTGAGGCAGCATGGTGTGTGTGTGAGGCAGCGTGGTGTGTGTGTGAGGCAGCGTGGTGTGTGTGTGAGGCAGCGTGGTGTGTGTGTGAGGCAGCGTGGTGTGTGTGTGAGGCAGCGTGGTGTGTGTGTGAGGCAGCGTGGTGTGTGTGTGAGGCAGCGTGGTGTGTGTGTGAGGCAGCGTGGTGCGTGTGTGTGTGTGGCAGCGTGGTGCGTGTGTGTGTGTGGCAGCGTGGTGTGTGTGTGGCAGCGTGGTGTGTGTGTGAGGCAGCGTGGTGTGTGTGTGAGGCAGCGTGGTGTGTGTGTGAGGCAGCGTGGTGTGTGTTTGAGGCAGCGTGGTGTGTGTGTTTGAGGCAGCGTGGTGTGTGTGTTTGAGGCAGCGTGGTGTGTGTGTGAGGCAGCGTGGTGTGTGTGTGTGAGGCAGCGTGGTGTGTGTGTGAGGCAGCGTGGTGTGTGTGTGAGGCAGCGTGGTGTGTGTGTGAGGCAGCGTGGTGTGTGTGTGAGGCAGCGTGGTGTGTGTGTGAGGCAGCGTGGTGTGTGTGTGAGGCAGCGTGGTGTGTGTGTGAGGCAGCGTGGTGTGTGTGTGAGGCAGCGTGGTGTGTGTGTGAGGCAGCGTGGGGTGTGTGTGAGGCAGCGTGGGGTGTGTGTGTGAGGCAGCGGGGTGTGTGTGTGAGGCAGCGGGGTGTGTGTGTGAGGCAGCGGGGTGTGTGTGTGAGGCAGCGGGGTGTGTGTGTGAGGCAGCGGGGTGTGTGTGTGAGGCAGCGGGGTGTGTGTGTGAGGCAGCGGGGTGTGTGTGTGAGGCAGCGGGGTGTGTGTGTGAGGCAGCGGGTGTGTGTGTGAGGCAGCGGGGTGTGTGTGTGAGGCAGCGGGGTGTGTGTGTGAGGCAGCGTGGTGTGTGTGTGTGAGGCAGCGTGGTGTGTGTGTGTGAGGCAGCGTGGTGTGTGTGAGGCAGCGTGGTGTGTGTGTGAGGCAGCGTGGTGTGTGTGTGAGGCAGCGTGGTGTGTGTGTGAGGCAGCGTGGTGTGTGTGTGAGGCAGCGTGGTGTGTGTGTGAGGCAGCGTGGTGTGTGTGTGAGGCAGCGTGGTGTGTGTGTGAGGCAGCGTGGTGTGTGTGTGAGGCAGCGTGGTGTGTGTGTGAGGCAGCGTGGTGTGTGTGTGAGGCAGCGTGGTGTGTGTGTGAGGCAGCGTGGTGTGTGTGTGAGGCAGCGTGGTGTGTGTGTGAGGCAGCGTGGTGTGTGTGTGAGGCAGCGTGGTGTGTGTGTGAGGCAGCGTGGTGTGTGTGTGAGGCAGCGTGGTGTGTGTGTGTGAGGCAGCGTGGTGTGTGTGTGAGGCAGCGTGGTGTGTGTGTGAGGCAGCGTGGTGTGTGTGTGAGGCAGCGTGGTGTGTGTGTGAGGCAGCGTGGTGTGTGTGTGAGGCAGCGTGGTGTGTGTGTGAGGCAGCGTGGTGTGTGTGTGAGGCAGCGTGGTGTGTGTGTGAGGCAGCGTGGTGTGTGTGTGAGGCAGCGTGGTGTGTGTGTGAGGCAGCGTGGTGTGTGTGTGAGGCAGCGTGGTGTGTGTGTGAGGCAGCGTGGTGTGTGTGTGAGGCAGCGTGGTGTGTGTGTGAGGCAGCGTGGTGTGTGTGTGAGGCAGCGTGGTGTGTGTGTGAGGCAGCGTGGTGTGTGTGTGAGGCAGCGTGGTGTGTGTGTGAGGCAGCGGGGTGTGTGTGTGAGGCAGCGGGGTGTGTGTGTGAGGCAGCGGGGTGTGTGTGTGAGGCAGCGGGGTGTGTGTGTGAGGCAGCGGGGTGTGTGTGTGAGGCAGCGGGGTGTGTGTGTGAGGCAGCGGGGTGTGTGTGTGAGGCAGCGGGGTGTGTGTGTGAGGCAGCGGGGTGTGTGTGTGAGGCAGCGGGGTGTGTGTGTGAGGCAGCGGGGTGTGTGTGTGAGGCAGCGGGGTGTGTGTGTGAGGCAGCGGGTGTGTGTGTGAGGCAGCGGGGTGTGTGTGTGAAGCAGCGGGGTGTGTGTGTGAAGCAGCGGGGTGTGTGTGTGAGGCAGCGTGGTGTGTGTGTGAGGCAGCGTGGTGTGTGTGTGTGAGGCAGCGTGGTGTGTGTGTGAGGCAGCGTGGTGTGTGTGTGTGAGGCAGCGTGGTGTGTGTGAGGCAGCGTGGTGTGTGTGTGAGGCAGCGTTGTGTGTGTGAGGCAGCGTGGTGTGTGTGTGTGAGGCAGCGTGGTGTGTGTGTGTGAGGCAGCGTGGTGTGTGTGTGTGAGGCAGCGTGGTGTGTGTGTGTGAGGCAGCGTGGTGTGTGTGTGTGAGGCAGCGTGGTGTGTGTGTGAGGCAGCGTGGTGTGTGTGAGGCAGCGTGGTGTGTGTGTGAGGCAGCGTGGTGTGTGTGTGAGGCAGCGTGGTGTGTGTGTGAGGCAGCGTGGTGTGTGTGTGTGTGAGGCAGCGTGGTGTGTGTGAGGCAGCGTGGTGTGTGTGAGGCAGCGTGGTGTGTGTGTGAGGCAGCGTTGTGTGTGTGAGGCAGCGTTGTGTGTGTGAGGCAGCGTGGTGTGTGTGTGTGAGGCAGCGTGGTGTGTGTGTGTGAGGCAGCGTGGTGTGTGTGTGTGAGGCAGCGTGGTGTGTGTGTGTGAGGCAGCGTGGTGTGTGTGTGAGGCAGCGTGGTGTGTGTGAGGCAGCGTGGTGTGTGTGTGAGGCAGCGTGGTGTGTGTGTGAGGCAGCGTGGTGTGTGTGTGAGGCAGCGTGGTGTGTGTGTGTGTGAGGCAGCGTGGTGTGTGTGTGTGTGAGGCAGCGTGGTGTGTGTGAGGCAGCGTGGTGTGTGTGTGAGGCAGCGTGGTGTGTGTGTGAGGCAGCGTGGTGTGTGTGTGAGGCAGCGTGGTGTGTGTGAGGCAGCGTGGTGTGTGTGTGAGGCAGCGTGGTGTGTGTGTGAGGCAGCGTGGTGTGTGTGTGAGGCAGCGTGGTGTGTGTGTGAGGCAGCGTGGTGTGTGTGTGAGGCAGCGTGGTGTGTGTGTGAGGCAGCGTGGTGTGTGTGTGAGGCAGCGTGGTGTGTGTGTGAGGCAGCGTGGTGTGTGTGTGTGAGGCAGCGTGGTGTGTGTGTGAGGCAGCGTGGTGTGTGTGTGAGGCAGCGTGGTGTGTGTGTGAGGCAGCGTGGTGTGTGTGTGAGGCAGCGTGGTGTGTGTGTGAGGCAGCGTGGTGTGTGTGTGAGGCAGCGTGGTGTGTGTGTGAGGCAGCGTGGTGTGTGTGTGAGGCAGCGTGGTGTGTGTGTGAGGCAGCGTGGTGTGTGTGAGGCAGCGTGGTGTGTGTGTGAGGCAGCGTGGTGTGTGTGTGAGGCAGCGTGGTGTGTGTGTGAGGCAGCGTGGTGTGTGTGTGAGGCAGTGTGGTGTGTGTGTGAGGCAGCGTGGTGTGTGTGTGAGGCAGCGTGGTGTGTGTGAGGCAGCGTGGTGTGTGTGTGAGGCAGCGTGGTGTGTGTGTGAGGCAGCGTGGTGTGTGTGTGAGGCAGCGTGGTGTGTGTGTGAGGCAGCGTGGTGTGTGTGTGAGGCAGCGTGGTGTGTGTGTGAGGCAGCGTGGTGTGTGTGTGAGGCAGCGTGGTGTGTGTGTGAGGCAGCGTGGTGTGTGTGTGAGGCAGCGTGGTGTGTGTGTGAGGCAGCGTGGTGTGTGTGTGAGGCAGCGTGGTGTGTGTGTGAGGCAGCGTGGTGTGTGTGTGAGGCAGCGTGGTGTGTGTGTGTGAGGCAGCGTGGTGTGTGTGTGTGAGGCAGCGTGGTGTGTGTGTGTGAGGCAGCGTGGTGTGTGTGTGTGAGGCAGCGTGGTGTGTGTGTGTGTGTGAGGCAGCGTGGTGTGTGTGTGTGTGTGAGGCAGCGTGGTGTGTGTGTGTGTGTGAGGCAGCGTGGTGTGTGTGTGTGTGTGAGGCAGCGTGGTGTGTGTGTGTGTGAGGCAGCGTGGTGTGTGTGTGTGAGGCAGCGTGGTGTGTGTGTGTGAGGCAGCGTGGTGTGTGTGTGTGAGGCAGCGTGGTGTGTGTGTGTGTGAGGCAGCGTGGTGTGTGTGTGTGAGGCAGCGTGGTGTGTGTGTGTGTGAGGCAGCGTGGTGTGTGTGTGAGGCAGCGTGGTGTGTGTGTGTGAGGCAGCGTAGTGTGTGTGTGAGGCAGCGTAGTGTGTGTGTGAGGCAGCGTAGTGTGTGTGTGAGGCAGCGTAGTGTGTGTGTGAGGCAGCGTAGTGTGTGTGAGGCAGCGTAGTGTGTGTGAGGCAGCGTAGTGTGTGTGTGTGAGGCAGCGTAGTGTGTGTGTGAGGCAGCGTAGTGTGTGTGTGAGGCAGCGTAGTGTGTGTGTGAGGCAGCGTAGTGTGTGTGTGAGGCAGCGTAGTGTGTGTGTGAGGCAGCGTAGTGTGTGTGTGAGGCAGCGTGGTGTGTGTGAGGCAGCGGGGTGTGTGTGAGGCAGCGGGGTGTGTGTGAGGCAGCGTGGTGTGTGTGAGGCAGCGTGGTGTGTGAGGCAGCGTGGTGTGTGAGGCAGCGTGGTGTGTGAGGCAGCGTGGTGTGTGTGAGGCAGCGTGGTGTGTGTGAGGCAGCGTGGTGTGTGTGAGGCAGCGTGGTGTGTGTGAGGCAGCGTGGTGTGTGTGAGGCAGCGTGGTGTGTGTGAGGCAGCGTGGTGTGTGTGAGGCAGCGTGGTGTGTGTGAGGCAGCGTGGGGTGTGTGAGGCAGCGTGGGGTGTGTGAGGCAGCGTGGTGTGTGTGTGTGTGAGGCAGCGTGGTGTGTGTGTGTGAGGCAGCGTGGTGTGTGTGTGTGAGGCAGCGTGGTGTGTGTGTGTGAGGCAGCGTGGTGTGTGTGTGTGAGGCAGCGTGGTGTGTGTGTGTGAGGCAGCGTGGTGTGTGTGAGGGAGGGCAGTGTGTGTGAGGGAGGGCAGTGTGTGTGAGGGAGGGCAGTGTGTGTGTGTGAGGGAGGGCAGTGTGTGTGTGAGGGAGGGCAGTGTGTGTGTGAGGGAGGGCAGTGTGTGTGTGAGGGAGGGCAGTGTGTGTGTGAGGGAGGGCAGTGTGTGTGTGAGGGAGGGCAGTGTGTGTGTGAGGGAGGGCAGTGTGTGTGTGTGAGGCAGGGCAGTGTGTGTGTGAGGCAGGGCAGTGTGTGTGAGGCAGGGCAGTGTGTGTGAGGCAGGGCAGTGTGTGTGAGGCAGGGCAGTGTGTGTGAGGCAGCGCAGTGTGTGTGTGAGGCAGCGCAGTGTGTGTGTGTGTGTGTGTGTGTGAGGCAGCGCTGTGTGTGTGTGAGGCAGCGCAGTGTGTGTGTGTGTGTGTGAGGCAGCGCAGTGTGTGTGAGGCAGCGCAGTGTGTGTGTGTGTGTGAGGCAGCGCAGTGTGTGTGTGTGTGTGTGAGAGGCAGCGCAGTGTGTGTGTGTGTGAGGCAGCGCAGTGTGTGTGTGTGTGAGGCAGCGCAGTGTGTGTGTGAGGCAGCGCAGTGTGTGTGTGTGTGAGGCAGCGCAGTGTGTGTGTGTGTGAGGCAGCGCAGTGTGTGTGTGTGTGTGTGAGGCAGCGCAGTGTGTGTGAAGCAGCGCAGTGTGTGTGAAGCAGCGCAGTGTGTGTGAGGCAGCGCAGTGTGTGTGAGGCAGCGCAGTGTCCAATGTGTGGAAGGGCCTGGTTACTTCAGCATGAATGACGCACCTGCACTTCATAGCAGCTATTCTGCTGATCCCAGAAATTGCCAAAAACCCAGGCCTGCTTACGGAGGCCCCATGAGATGCGCAAACATTCCTGAGGATTCTCAATGTTCTATTTGGACCATTATCAAATAACGACTACAATTCACAGAATGCAGAGCACGGTCCTGGATGACCCACACACGCCTGGGCCTTTGAAAATTGAGAGCTCCGAGTAATTCTTCCTTGGCAAGAGAGATTTGAAGATACCAATAAACTGCAAAATGATAACAGATTTAAAAGCTCAGAAGTAAGAGCATAATTGAGGATTTGAGTGATGCCTATATGAAACGCTAAAGATGTAGGTGTTTTTATTTGCATTTAGTTTCCTTTAGTACATATTGACATCAGATCATTGCACTTTTAAATACCATTTTCATGTTAATTTGTAACGTGTGGCTCCAAACTTTGCAACATATATTCATCACTCTAAATTGTGCACTATCAATAATTGAAGGACGAGAATTTCTTTTAACCGCATCGCTGCTGCGGTGATTTTTGCGCTGTGCGGCATTTTTAAAAATACCGCGTTACATGACGAGCTCAGCTCGTCATCAGCACAATCTATGCGAATGATGCCTGATGGCGGCGGTAGCACCTCCCGGACGTGGGAACATACTGCCTGGTCTCCCACTAACCAGGTGCAAGCAGTCCCCAAAAAACAAAATGCAAAAAAGCGAAGAAAAAGCGGAAATGCAAACTAATAAACTGGTGTTCTTACTCACCCACGCCGTATTTTTCTTCTTTCTTGGTGGGGACCCATCGAGTCATTTTCAGGAAGAGCTTCGGCGGGGGACCCCTTTCTTTGGAAGCGGTATCTGGGGGGTTACTGACCCACTCGGAACCTCTGCTCCCCGTCACACGAGCGCAGTCAGGCAGGGCGGCGGAACAGGCAGGAAACTGCACTCTTCTAATCGGCCATTTTCCATATCTCTGGCCAGCAGCAGGAAAAAGTTTTGCCAAGACGGCATGCGCGGCTGTTGCCCCGCTGCCGTAGAGAGGCGAGCTCCGGAGTCCGACGGGCCTCAGAGGTGCCTGGCAGCGGGTCCTGGTCTGATGGGGCTACGGTAGGGCCGGGAGGCAGGGGAACCGCGAATCCCAGCACCGGGAGGGAGCAGAACCGCTGGTCCTACGGCTAGGAGTGGGAGGAAGCTCCTTTCCGGCAGCCGAGATGGGAGGGAGCTCGGCGAAAGCCGCGGGGCTGGGTTGGGAGGAAGGTCGGCTACGGCCTCTGGGAAGGGAGGAAAGTCGGTGCGGCTGGGTCCCGAGAACAGCTGGGCGGACACAACCAGCTAGCGTGGCGCGTTTTTCTGAAAATCTATAAAATAGTCGTAGGAAGTAACACACGGTGGGATGTTGACGTGGTGTTAAAAAGTACATGGTCAAACTTTATTTGATTACCTGCTAACATGTGTAAATTCCCACCTTTCGAACTTGCCTTCATTCACCGTATTACAAAGCATGGATGTGCTATTCTGTTTAAAAAGCAGTTCAGCGTTGCAATCCCGCCGTGGCCGCACCGGAAGTCAGGCAAGGTTGCCTTGTGACGGGGGCGTGGCCGCGTTCGGACCGGAAGTGGCGTAAATCCGTCTTGCGGCCCGGGGCTCCTGTGAGCGGTGGAGAGCCCCGGGGCCGCCAGCAGGAGGTTGCGGAAGTGTTGCGGGGCTCCCTTGACCAAGTGGGAGCCCCGGGAAAGGAGAGTGCTGCGAGTGGAGTCCCCCGAGATTGGCCCGGTAAGTTCCAAACGGCTGGGGGGGCCTCAGTGCTCTCGTGTGTGTATGTGTGCGGGGGGTGTCTCTGCATGTATGTATGTGCGTGCATGGGCGCTCGCGTGTGTATGCATTGTGCCTGCGTGGGTGTATGTGTGTGTGTGCGCGCACATGTGTGGCTGTGTGTGATTGAGAGTAAATGGCAGGCAGGGGATGTGCACGGCGACATGCGCGCCCTCGAGGAGGAATCTGAGACAGCGAGGCGCGTGGGTGATCGCTGTCTCACATTCCCCCAGACACGCCAGCAAAAGATGTCTTCGCAGACAAAGCATGCTTCGCATGCTTTTTAGGTCTGCTCGACTTAAAAATGTACTCCATGTAGTTACAACTGCTTTGGAAATACAGCGTTGTCTAGTAATGTTTTGAAACGGCAGTGCCCCCCCCCCTCTAGCCCCGCCCCCACTGACCACGCCCCCGCCGGTGCGGCCCTCGGCCACAAACCACATTTTCAATTTGGCCCCCGAGAGAAAGTTTGTGAGTACCCATGACCTGGAGGCTCCCAACTAGGGCCGGACCCCAGACCCCTGCCCCATAGAGGGCTACGGAGAGACATCTAGACTGGAAGATCTTAAGCATGTCTTTTATACGTTTATTCCCTAGTTTGGTGGCAAAAGTAAACACCCCATTGGCACTCCTCATCATCTTAGTCCTGACGTTCTTATGCTCAATGGCCCAGCTACAATTCTTAGAGAAGGTGATCCCAAGGTAGCAGAAATTGTCGACTTTTTGGACCCTTTTGCCTTCTATATAATAAGATTGGGGCTTACTCGGCCCTGGCCCACACTCCATAGCGTAGGTTTTAGTTTTATTAATCACAAGTTTTCTACTCTTAATAAATTGCGAAAACCCATACATCAAGCGTTGTAGGCCTATCGGGGTCCTAGACAGCAGCACGGCATCGTCCACGTAGAGCAATACAGGGACGTTAAAATCATTTACTCTCGGGGCGTCTGCCACTACTGTCTGTAATATCGAGTCCACCTCATTGATGAAGAGATTAAAAAGCAGGGGGGCTAAAACACACCCCTGCCTTATACCCCTCCCGATCTTGAATTTGGTGGTACACTCCCCACTAGAACCATATCGAACGCTAGTACGCAATTTAACATAGAGTCGGGCCAAAAAAAAGACGATACCCTCGGGTGCCCCCATTTCAATCAATTTGGCCCAGAGGATTGCATGGTCCACCATATCAAAAGCGCTGCTCAAATCTGCGAAGCAGAGGTAAATAGGGCCCTTCTTGGCCTGGGTATATTTACCGATCAAAAGTTCGAGATTTAAGCATTGCTTAACTGTCCCACGCCCTTTTCTGAACCCAAACTGACAATTAGGCAGGATCCCGTTAGTTTCTGCCCATTCTTAGAGTCTGACCATAAGTACCCGGCTCATAATTTTCACCGAGGAATCCAATAGGGAAATTGGACGATAATTTTTCACATCCCCCCGGTCGCCTTTTTTAAAGATGGGAATGATAATTGATTCTTCCCAAGTTGGGGGTATCCCATGACAAACCGCTGTGTTAAAAACTTTAACCAGCAGTGGTACCCATAACTCAGGGGCTGTCTTATAGACGTCAATGGGCACCCCATCAGGTCCTTGAGCCTTTCCTCCCTTACTAGCGCGGATACTTTTCATAACCTCAGTAATAGTAATGTTCAGAGGGACAGTGGGCCAACCATCCCTATTATTACCCAAGGCTTCATCAGAGTCCAAGACATTAGAGAAGTGGGAAATCCATGTTTCCGTATTAACCATAGAAGTTAGTTCTGGTACCTTCTCATCTTTGAGGAACGGGCAATTAACAGTAGCCCAAAATAGGGTACAATTTTTTGATTCTGCAGCCAGAGTCAATTTATCCCAGGCCTCAAGCCGTAACTCCACCTTCCTTCGCTTTAATATTATCTTATAATCTAATCTAAACTGGGACACCTGACTACCAACTCTAGGTGTGGCTGACAGAGCCTCTTTGAGCTCTTTAAGTGGAATAGTACATGCGTGGTCAAACCATCCCCTTCGTTGGTTGGGCTTAGACCCTGCTGTTTTAGTAAACTTATTGTCAATGATGGAATTAATTCTAATACTGAACGCTGCTTAGCGCTTCGCGCTCCATTTGCTGTATCAAATTTTTAATCTACCTTTTTACTATTTGTGTTTAAACTTTGTTGTTTTCCCCCCTGATTTTAACATGGGATATTCTCTCCCCTTTCCTGCATCGTAATCGGCACTTCCACCGCTTTTAGAGCGGGTCTGGTTCCTGGGGTGGGGATCTTGTTTAGGCGCCATCTTGTAGTGGTGTGTGCTGATTAGGAGGCATACTCTGCGAGCGCTCTAGCGTGCCGGATGTAGAGAGGCACGCCTACTTAATGCTCCCTACGAAGCGCAGCGGGATCGCCTTCACTGCGCCTGAGTCGTGCCAGCGTCCTGCCCGTCTGCGCCCGTCCGGTCACGTTGGATAGGGCAGGACTCCGCTCTTTGGTCTCGTGGTGGATACGATGTTCAGTTACTCAAGAGACGCTCTGGTGTCCATTAGACAGCGTCTCGCGGGATGTGATGTGGCTCGGGTGAGTCCGATGTGTGGCCCACACCAGTGTGCCTGCGGTAGGTGGTCGCTTGGTGCCACCGCCCTCCCTCGATGTATGGGTAAGGATTCGGTTTCTGGAAGCAAACGCTCCTTGCACGAGCTTAGTATTTGGAATTTGAACGTTAGGTCGCTGGTGAAACATTACCAAGATATCCATGACCTCATTAAGGATAAGTCACCCGACATCCTCTGTCGGACTGAGACCTGGCTACAGGAGGCTGACACGGCTATTCTTAATTTGGACTTCCCCTCTGAGTACTCGGTTTACACGCTTAAATCGCTCTACTAGAGGTGGGGGAATAGCGCTTGCTGTCAGATCCTGCTACCCCTGTGATTGGAGAGGTCTAAAAATCGCAGGCTGTGAAAGTGCCTCGTTTAAGATCTCCATCACCCCCCATTTCTCCTTTTATGGCATGTTGATTTATCGCCCCCCCAGGCAGTGACGTTGCGTTCAGGGAGCCTCTCCCAGACGCTATTAGCACGCTGGCTGTAGGGTGTGCCAATTTCTCTATTCTTGGGGATTTGAATCTCCATTTTGACAATCTGACCGCGCCTGCCGTGAGTAGCACTTTGGCCGATCTTGAGGCCTTTCAATTGTCCCACTGGTCACGTATCCCACACATGTAGGAGGACATACTCTGGACCCCTTCTTTACGAATCTTGCAGAGGCCAGGGTCACAACCCCTTCCCCCCTGGCCTGGACGGATCATTTCTTAGTGGCGATCCAGTGCCCACTGTAGGAGCACCCTCTTAAACCCACAGTCCGAGTTGTCCTCAGACGACACTGGAATAAACTAAAGCTTGAGGATTTTCATCGCCTTCTGTCTGAGGACCCGTTGGGCCCATTAGATACTGTGGAGACGGGCTATGACCGCTTCTGTGAATGGGTCACTCGGGCCCTTGATTCACTTATTCCGGTGGCTTTGAGCAAATGCGGATCAAGGGACCCCAGTCCTTGGTATGATGGATCTTTGCGTGCACTTAAAAGTACGTGTAGACACGCTGAGAGAGAATGGCGGAAAACTTATGACACCAGTAAAAAAGCCCTGTACCGGGCCACCATCAAATCCTACCATCGCGCTGTCTGTAGAGCTCGTGCGGCGTTCTATGCTTTTGAATTCCGCAATAGCATTAATCCTTCTAAAACCATCTTTAAGGCCCTTAAAGATCTGGTGGCAAAAAAGGCCTCTGGGAATGAAACTTGTTCCATTTCACATTGTGAAACCTTGGCGGCCTTTTTTCTTGAAAAAGTCCAAGCCATCTACCGAGCCTTTCCCTCTGCTAAGCCCCATGGCGGAGGGCTTCTCAGCCCTCCAGTGCAGGATGTCTTACACTCTCTTCCCTGCCTATCACCTGAAAGCTTCAAGAAACTGGCTCAGCAAGTTAAGTCTGGGTCCCCGGCACACCCTTTACGACCGGCTTTGTTTAGAGACCCGGCATCTCTCGATCTTTTACCAGTCTGTTCCTTGATTAAAATCTCGCTTGAATCAGGTTTGGTTCCCGCCAAGTGGAAACAGGCAGCGGTTATGCCCATCCTGAAGAAGCCGTCTCTGGATTCTTGTAAACCTGAGAACTATCGTCCGATATCGCTTCTTCCATGGCCGGCAAAAGTAGCGGAGGCGCATGTGAACATTGCTCTCGCAGACCATCTTACGCGGGCCAACATCCTGGACACCACGCAGAATGGATTCCGAGCTGGGCACAGCACGGAGACAGCCCTCCTCTTCATGGTGGAACACCTGCGCACTGTGCTAGATTCGGGTCAAACGGCGGCGCTTGTTTTATTAGATCTTAGTGCCGCCTTTGACACCGTCTCGCACAGGATTCTTCTGCAGCGCCTGGAGGAAGCTGGCGTCGTTGGTCCTGCCCTTCAGTGGTTCCGCTCTTTTCTTGCCGATCGATCTTTTTGCGTGGCCATTCCGCCCCACCAGTCAAAATCTTACCCTCTGGATCTTGGGGTCCCTCAGGGATCTTCGCTGAGCCCCACGTTGTTCAATCTCTATGTGAGGCCCCTGGCTGATGTCATCAAGCAGTGGGGTATGACTATGGTGTCAAACGCTGATGACTCAGCTGGCGGTCACACTCAGCGGGGATTCTTGCTCGGATGCCCCAAGATTCCAGAATGGACTTCGGGCGGTTGCCAGCTGGATGAACTCCACCTGTCTCCAGTTGAACGCAAAAAAAAAACAGATCATGATTATCGGCAAGCAAGCGGAACTCTGGGGCGACATGTGGTGGCCTCCAGAGCTTGGTCCCACCCAGACTCCGGTTTTGGAGATAAAAAGCCTCCGGGTGTGGTTAGATCCTGCCCTTAGCTTTGTCTGCCACACAAAGATAACTGCTGCATGCTGTTTCGGTATCTGTCGTGGTTTAAGACCTGTGTTAAAATTCTTTGACGCCTCGACCAGGCAGCTAGTGGTGCAGGCGACGGTGATTTCTCGGCTTGACTATGCCAGCTCTCTCTTGGTAGGGATAAACCAGGCCGAAATCACTAGTTTACAACGTGTGCAAAATGCGGCTGCTAGAGCAGTGGTGGGCCTACCCAGGTTCTGTTCCGCTGCCAACACTTTGCGTTCTCTTCATTGGCTGCCGATCAATCAGAGGATTCAATTTAAAGTGCTCTGTCTTTCCCATAAGATCCTTAAGGACTTCCCTGCCCAGATTCTTTTGAATCTCTTGTCTCCTTATGTTCCGGCCCGCCATCTACGTTCGTTGGACCTTGAACTTGCAGTAGTCCCTCGGTTCAAGCGTAGCCGTGCTGGTGGCCGCTCATTTACAGTACGTGCTGCGGCTCTGTGGAACTCCCTTCCTTTAAAGATTCGTGCCCGTGATGATCTTTTCTCATTTCGTAGGGCTGTTAAGACCTTCTTCTTTCCTTAAATCGCTTTACCTTCTAGTTTGCCACCTCTGTTAGCTGTGTTATGTTGTTACCTTGTCAGGCGCCAGGACGCTCCTTTGCTGGAGCAGCTGTGCGTGTGGGTGAGCGACCCCGGAGCGGTCGCTCACCCACGCTCCCACGCCTGCTGCCAGATTGCATACCTCATTGCTGCCTGCTACCCTGCTGGACCCGTGATCGAGCGCACTCTCTCAGCGCCTGGTATCGTTGCCGCTAAGCGCTATCAGTGCCCTTCCTGCGCCACATTGACAATTTCATATTACATAGCCAGCCTGTTGGGGATTCAATATTTAACAAGCTGCTTGCTTTTGTTCACGTTTGCGCTGCTCTGTGCCCGATACTGTTTTCATTTGGATATTGTTGTGATTGCCGGTCCTCGGCTGTGCCCGGTTTCGTTTTTCTATTTGGGAAGCCATTTTGTTGTTGTTGTTGTGTCCACTCCTAGCCCGTGTCTCCTCCCCGCCCCCGCCTCCCAGCTGACCCCCCCGCGCCCCATCCCCTTCCACTATCCTCTTATGACAGATGCTTTTTCGCGCAGCATTCACGCGCAGCGGTCGCGCCAAAGGTGCGCCAAAGGTAAGCCTGTCTACGCCCGTCCGCGCCTGGACCTCGCCCAGCGCCAGACCCCCTGGTCCCCGCAAAATCCATTTCTCCAACATCACGTACGACGCCGCCACCCTCCTAGCCCTTAACCCCGGACGCACACCTCAATGCTACAAAGCTGCCCCGAGACGTACCCACGGTCCTTTCGCCTGCCGCTCCTGCAAATTTACCAGCATCAAGACCCTTACCACCGGAGGAGCTTCGCGGGCGAGCAAGATGGCCGCGTAAGCTCGGAGCTCCGACCCTCCGCAAATATCCTGCAGTTTATCCTGTTCCACGGTAGTGGAT
Organism: Lissotriton vulgaris; assembly: GCF_964263255.1. Classification (NCBI taxonomy): domain Eukaryota; kingdom Metazoa; phylum Chordata; class Amphibia; order Caudata; family Salamandridae; genus Lissotriton; species Lissotriton vulgaris. The sequence continues at coordinate 616,658,992 of NC_141691.1, read as the reverse complement.
TTCGATTGGTGAAGGGTCGCAGACGCTGGAACTGCTTTCCGCCTCCAAATCCGTTGTTCCTAGACGAAGCTACGTCGTGTTGAACTTTGTGCCAGGGATGCGCCATTGTCTCATGGGTGACTGAGGATTGTGACGACGCTCCGCATGATTGGAATGCGAAGGGAGAACCTTCGATCCCTGCTGGCGGAGTGCACGTAGCTGCGGAGTCGCCTGCTGTTGGCCTGGCTTATGTGCAGGCTTCGCCTCGGCCCTACACATTTGCCCACATTGTCGGGACTGGGTAGCCCTTTGTTCTCTTCGAATCCATCATGGCCGGCAGAGGGGACCCCGACAAGACGGCGAACAGAGGCGTTCGGAGGACGACTCAGCCACAGTCGAATAAGATCGACCGATATGCCCAGCAAAGAACATCGCCTTCTGTGGTGGCTCCTTCTAAAGACTCTCTGCGCACGGGCTCGCCTGACGGCTCGGAGCCCACTTTGAGTGATATCATGAGGGCCATTGCGTGCATCAGGACTGAGATGCAGAAACAACATGAGGTCCTGACACATAAGGTGGACACCCTGGCCATTGATCTCAACCTGATGAGGGCCGATTTGGGCAAGACCAACGATCGGGTGAAATCCCTTGATATTAAGACCTCCAGCCTGACTACCGATGTCGCGGACCTACAGACTGAGGTCCGGACCCTACGATCGGTTAACAACCAATTCTCTAGGCGGCTGGAGGATTTCGAAGGGCGTGCAAGGCGACAGAACGTCCGCATCATTGGTGTACCAGAGGGAGCGGAAGAGGCGGCTGTGGACCTGTTTGTGGAGGACTTGATACAGACACATCTTTCACCAGTCGGACTGAGTAACTTTTTCTCGGTGGAACGGGCTCATAGGATATCTGGCGGCCCTCCGAAGTCGGGTGTCGCACCTAGACCCATCATCGCCCGGCTCTTCAATTTTAGAGACCGGGATGTGATCCTTCAGGTCTCCAGGAGACATGGGCCACTTAAATTCCAGAACGCTGAAGTGCACTTCTACCCGGACTTCACAAGGGCCGTTCAGAGACAGCGTCAGAGCTTTGCGGGGGTGAAACGGCGCCTTAGAGACAAGTACTCTATGCTGTTCCCTGCTAAACTGCGGATCGAGTATGAGGGCCGAGCCCTGTTCTTCGACATGCCCGAGTCTGCAAGCGACTGGTTGGATACCCTGCCGCAATGTCGAGAAGAACATGATGAACACTCCGGAGGCGCAACTGGGGGCCTTGATCTCTAGGACTAGGGTCTGTTGCTCCAACTTTGGCGGTTGGTGCTCCTGATGTCTGTGACTGCTAATGCCAAGGCTTTTCCAATTTTTGTTTCTCCGGTTTTTTACATGGAGGGTGGCAGGAGGGGGTCGCGGGGATTCCTCACTCCTCCAGGGTCTTTCTTGTAGATTAGTTTATGGGGCGACAGGCACACTGCTGGTTGGGGGGGCTTTTTAGTCTGCTGCAGGGGTGCAGGGTGGGGGGTGGTGGTGGGGATGTTAGTTTGTTCTTTCGTTCTCTTTTTCTGACTCTTAGGCAATGGGTCATATGTGCTGCTTTGTTTCACTTGTTGTTGAGGCTTTCGAGGTTGGGTGGGACCTGGGACATGATGATGGGGGGTAGGAAATTGCAAGTTCTCAGTTGGAATGTCAACGGCTTGGGTGACCGTATTAAGAGAGGGGTTGTGCTTCAGTTGCTTAAACGACACATGCCGGATATTGTTCTCTTGCAGGAGACACACTTAGTTGGCAATACATGTAAAGTGCTTAACAGTAAAGGGTTTAAAATGGTGGCCCATTCAGGGTTCTCTTCGGGATCTAGGGGGGCGGGTGTTCGTGTGCGTACGTCCCTTCCGTTTGAGATTGACACTACTGTGATTGATGAGAGGGGGCGGTACGCCGCCGTTGCGGGTCGATGGGAAGGGCGTGCCCTGACATTAATTTCAGTTTACGTTCCACCGGGCCTACAGACTAGCACTTTCCAGGACCATGGTGGCGCCATTTTGAATTTGCCCGCTGGGTTGTTGATTGTGGGGGGTGATTTTAACTCGGTTTGCTCCGGATCCTTGGACCGACATCCGCCTAGAGACCTCCGTAGCTCCCAATTGTGGCTGCCCACCTTCCTTGAGACGCTGGGGTTGGCCGACAGTTGGCGACTCCTTCATCCCACTCAATGTCACTATTCCTTCCACTCTGGCGCCCACGGTAGTCTTTCCAGAATCGACTACGTTTTTACCCTGGCGGCTCACGCGCTTGCGGTCTCCGAGGCCCGTTTTTTGGCACGGGGTATTTCTGATCATTCCCCGCTGTGGGTCTCTTTCGTCTTTGATATTGTCATGTCGGAACGACCGGTGGTAGTCAACCCGTGGTACTTCCGCAACCCCAAAACTCGTAGTCTCCTGGCCAAGGCCATCGATCTCTATTTCACCGAAAATGAGGGGTCGGTTACGTCAGCAGCCACTTTATGGGAGGCATTTAAGACAGTTTGGAGGGGCGAGGCCTTCGCTCTTATAGCGGAAGCCCGTAGAGTTAGAGATGCCGATTTGGTGCGCATCGAGGCGGAGATCATGGAGATGGACTCCCGGTTGGAGGCAGAGCCCGAACCTGTTCTCTTACACGATCTCTCCCTTAAACAGTCGGAGTACCGCGATCTCGCTACTAACGCCGCCCTTGTCCTGGCTAAAGAACAGCAAGGTCGGATTTACGACGTAGGCGACAAAGCCGGGAAGTTGCTGGCCTGGCTGGACAGGAGGGAGAGGGCCAGCCGTGTCGTACCTGAGATATTGGGGGAGGACGGAGTGGTGGTCACTGACCCGAGTGCCATTGCTGAGTCCTTTGCGGATTACTTTCGAGGTGTCTACTCCTCTGTCTCGGACCGGTCTGAGACCGATTCGGCCGCATTTCTTTCCAATATCGATCTCCCGTGCTTGTCAGATGAAGAACGTAATGACCTGGACAGGGACGTTTCCATAGATGAGGTCGCACTTGCGATCCGCTCACTGCGATCGGGCAAGGCGCCTGGTCCCAACGGTATCCCGGTTGAATTGTACAAGATCAGGCCGGATGTGGTTTCCCCACACCTGCGCAACATGTTCCTGGAGGCACGGGAGAATGGTCTACTTCCCCTTGACCAGAGGTTGGCCACCATTGTGGTCATCCATAAAGAAGGGAAGCCGAGGGATTTGTGCCGGTCGTACCGCCCCATCTCCCTCCTGAACGCTGAGCCTAAGATTCTCGCCAAGATGCTCGCCAATCGCCTGGTTGGTGTTATCGGCGACTTAGTGCACCCGGACCAGTCGGGCTTTATTCCACACCGCAACACTGCCCTTAACTTGCGTAGGCTACATGGTGCCCTGGCCAGGGCCCATACCCTTGAAGAGCCGGCTGTCCTGGCGTCTTTGGACGCCACAATGGCTTTTGACTCCCTCAAGTGGAGTTACCTGTGGGCAGTGTTGGCGAAGCTCGGTTTTGGCCCGGTGTTTGTGGGATGGGTTAAACTCCTATACGCTGAACCGCTGGCTAATGTTGCCGTTAATGGCCGTGTTTCGGCGACTTTTGCCCTTCTCAGGGGCACCAGACAGGGTTGTCCATTGTCGCCTCTCCTGTTCGCACTCGCGCTCGAGCCGCTCGCGGCCTTGTTGCGGACTCATCCGGACCTGCATGGTATCAGGTGGGCCCCTGGCTTCGAGGACAGTCTCCCTCTATGCGGACGATATTCTGCTTTACCTTACCTCCCCCTGCACATCCCTAATTGTGGCCTATGATGTACTGAGGCTTTTTGGCCGGTACTCTGGCCTTGTTATCAACTGGGCCAAGTCATATCTGTATGTACTGAAAGGGGGAACACCGCGCCTCCCTAGAGGCTGCGGCATCCAGGTGGCCAGCCAGGGCTTTAGGTACTTGGGGATTTATATCTCCAGTAATGCGAAGGCGCGCTATGAACATAATTTGCTTCCCCCTCTTCTCCGCCTCCGGCGAGATGTGGAGGGTTGGCGCAAGCTTCCGCTCTCTCTGCTTGGGCGCGCGGCATTATTTAAAATGATGTCCTTGCCCAGGTTCCTTTATGCCCTGCAGAATACGCAGGATCTGGTCCCCGCCCGGTACTTTCGGGAGATCGAGGGCCTTCAACGAGCTTTGCTTTGGGATGGCCGGCCCGCATCACTATCACGAAGCTCACGCTTCCGTGGTTCAATGGGGGAATAGCGCTACCGGATGTGCGTAGATACTATTGGGCCTCCCAGTTAGCGGCCATCAACCACGGTCTCTATGGTCCGGAGGACAACCCTGGATATGCCATGGATAGGTGGCTCCTGGGTGGCGGAAATTACTATAGGGCGCTCTACTCGAGGTCTCTAGATGGGCGGATGTCGGGTCCAACGAAAACGATGGTCCATATTTGGAGGGCAATTACCAAGGCGAAGGGCTGGAAAGGTAAACTGACCAGGCTGACCCCACTATACGACTCGGACATCCTGGGCAAGTTGTGGCACACCAAGGGTTTCGACAAATGGGACCTCATAGGCATCTCCAGGGTGGAGGACATGTTGTCGAGAGGCGAGATTAAGACCTTTCCCCAGCTACAGGATGAATATCAGTTGGGCACCTTGGAATTTTTCCGGTATGCCCAGCTACGCCACGCATTGCTTACTGCTAGGCCGGAGGAGGGGGCAATCCCAGAAAGCTCCTCGTTGGAAGATAGGGTGCTGGACGGCCATATGCCGGACAGCGCCATTTCACTGTCTTATAAGAAGCTCATAAATGTTCGTACCGACCTTCTCCTGGGCGTGAGGGATCAGTGGGTGCGTGATGGGTTGGAAATCGAAGACGAGGACTGGCAGAGTGCAGGGTCCTCCCCCAAGGAGGTTGCCATCTCTTCCCGTCTCAGACTGGTGCAGCTTAAGATCCTGCATAGGGTTTATGTAACTGGCCCCCGACTTGTGCATATGGGCTACTCGGTCGATGGGCTTTGCCGCCGTGGCTGTGGTGCCCTTGCCACTTTTATGCACATCCTCTGGGAATGCCCCGCCATAGCCTCTTACTGGAGACGTGTTGGTGAATGCAGAGGCCAGGAGATGCATCCTCAACATCTGGGATCTGACGGACCACAACGCAGCTCAGACGCAATGGGTGACCCTTGGCAACATGGTGGCTAAACGTGATATCGCTCAGAAGTGGGGAGCTCCGGTAGCTCCCAAGGTTGTGCAATGGAAAGCCAATATGGATTGGTGTATGTTTAGGGAGAAGACTGTCTATGTTGCCAGGGGTAAGCCCAAAAAGTGGCAGAAGTTGTGGGGGGCCTGGAACACGTACAGGGGAGACATTTGCATACCCCCGGAACCTGTTTCGCTGGAGGAACATCTGTCGCCGTAGCCTGCGACGCCAACTGTAATACGTTGTGAATCTTATCCTGTGTTTTCCTCCCTCCCCTCCTCGCTCTTGACCTTCTATCCTGGTTTCATACTTGTGTTCCCTATGTTTCCCCCCCTCCCCCTCAACAACGCCTCACTGATTCCTTATACTCCATTGCCTATTTCCTTGCGCCCTATCTGGCGCTCCTTTTTCTTCTTCTTTCTCTGTGTTCCTTTATAAAAAAGTAAAATCAACCTTCACTGTTCTGCTGCATTGATTCTTGCACTGTTACTCTCCTGATCCGTTATGCTGCCTTGCCTCCGGGATGTCAGGCTGAATAGCTGTGTGCACTTTTTCGAATAAAGGTTTTCAAAAATAAAAAAATTTAAAAAAGACCCTTACCACCACCACTAACCCCAAACTCAACTCCGACTCCAACCACCTGAAGTGCATCCTGCTGAACACCCGCTCGGTCCACAGACACGCCACCGAACTCTGGGATCTACTCGATACTACATCACCGGACGTCGCCTTCCTTACTGAAACATGGATAAACGCCTCAACACCCGACATCGCCATAGCCATCCCGGACAATTACAAGATCATCCGAAAAGACCGCACCATCCAAACAGGAGGCGGCATCGCCATCGTCCATAAGAACACCATCAAAATCACGACCAGCTCCGACGATAACCTTTCAACCGCCGAACACCTCCACTTCCAGATCCACACCGACCCCAGGACCACACTCAGAGGCACCCTCATCTACAGGCCTCCAGGAACTGGTAAACAATTCAGCGAAGACATCACTGACTTCATCAGCCCACATGCCCTCGCCTCCGAAAACTACATTCTACTAGGAGACCTCAACTTCCACCTGGAAAAGAAAAATGACTGCAACACCAGCACCCTTCTTGACAACCTGGCCAATCTCGGCCTCAAACAACTTGTTGACACTCCCACTCATATTGCCGGACATACGCTCGACCCAATCTTCACCTCCAACAAACACATCTCCTTCGATCGCACCACAGCTCTCCATTGGACGGACCACAGTTGTGTCCACTTCAGCTACAAAACCACCTCGAACCACAACCCCCCACAACCTATCCCCCGAAGAAAATGGAATAAAATCACCAACGACCAACTCCTCACATCGCTCAACCGAAACCCACCCGCCCTCTCATCGGACCCAAACCAAGCGGTCATCGAATTCAAACAATGGATCACTCACAGCGCCAACGAATTAGCACCCTTGAAAAACCATCACACCAAACAAGGCAGCAAAAAGGCCCCCTGGTTCAACGAGGACCTTAAGAAATCCAAAAAGTTATGCCGCACTCTCGAGAAAACATGGAGAAAAAACCCAACCACCGACAACATGACCACTCTCAAGGCAGCCAACTGCAAACACCACCAGCTGATTCGATCCACCAAGAAATCAGCATTCAAGACTCGACTCAACAACAACGCCCACAACAGCAAGGAACTATTCAACATCGTCAAAGAATTCACCAACCCCACCGCAGCCTCAAACGACATCACTCCCTCCCAAGACCTCTGTGACTATTTATCCTCCTTCTGCAACAAAATTGCCAACATACATAACAGCTTCGGTAACAGTTCCAACAAACAATCCTCTCCACCCCCCTCAGAACCTAAACCGCCCTCTAACAACCTCAGCGCCTGGAACCCAATCACCACTGAAGACACCATCCGCCTTATGAACTCCATCCACTCTGGCTCACCAACCGACCCTTGCCCCCACCACATCTTCAACAAAGCAGACTCCATCATCGCACCCCTTCTCCGTGATGTCATCAACTGCTCCTTCATCTCTGCTACCTTCCCAGAAAGCTGGAACATGCCGAAGTCAGTGCCCTCCTGAAGAAACCCACAGCAGACCCCTCTGAACTCAAAAACTACTGCCCCATATCCCTCCTCCCATTCCCGACAAAAGTCATTGAGAAAGCCGTCAATAGCCAACTCGCCGCCTTCCTCAAATCCAACAACTCCCTCGATCCCTCACAGTCCGGCTTTCGAGCCAAACACAGCACCGAAACCGCCCTCATTACAGCAACAGACGACATCCACTACTGGACAACGGAGAAACAGTGGCCCTCATTCTACTCGACCTCTCCGCCGCCTTCGACACTGTGTCACAGCACCCTCACACAACGCCTCAGCAACATCGGCATAAAAGTAAAATCCTTGGATTGGATCATCTCATTCCTAGCTGGAAGAACTCAGAGAGTCAGTCTTCCCCCATTCAAATCTGAGGCCACCGAAGTCATCTGCGGTGTACCACAAGGATCATCACTCAGTCCCACCCTCTTCAACGTTTACATGAGCCCACTCACTTCCATCGCGCGTCATCACAACCTTAACATCATCTCCTACGCTGACGACACCCAGCTGATCCTTTCCCTCACCAAAGACCCCAACACCGCCAAAACCAACCTTCACGAAGGCATGAAAGAAGTAGCCGTATGGATGAAAAACAGCCCCCTTAAATTTAACTCAAACAAAACGGAAGTGCTCATCCTAGGACCATCCCCCTCTGCCTGGGACGACTCTTGGTGGCCTACGGCCCTGGGCTCAGCACCCACTCCCACAGACCACGCACGTAACCTTGGCTTCATCCTAGACTCCTCACTCTCGATGACCAAGCAAGTCAACGCCGTCTCATCCTCCTGCTTCAACGTACTTCGTATGCTCAAAAAAACCTTCTATTGGATCCCCACCGAAACAAGAAAGACTGTCACCCACGCATTGGTCACGAGCCGACTAGACTACGGAAACACCCTTTACGCTGGAATTACAGCCAAATTACAGAAAAAACTCCAACGCATTCAAAACGCGTCAGCGAGACTCATTCTGGACATCCCCCGCCAAGACCACATTACCGGCCACCTAAAAGACCTTCACTGGCTTCCCGTCAACAAGAGAATAACATTCAGTCTCCTCATCCACGCACACAAGGTCCTCTACAAACTATGGCCCGAATGCCTCAACACTCGACTATCCTTCTACACACCCACCCGCCAACTAAGATCCTCCAATCAAGGCCTTGCCGCAGTTCTGCGTATCCAAAGAGCCACCATGGGAGGTAGATCCTTCTCCTACTTGGCGGCCAAGACCTGGAACTCACTACCCACTCACCTCCGCCTTACACAGAACCACATCTCCTTCAGAAAAGAACTTAAAACCTGGCTATTTGATAAATAATGAATCCCTCCCCAAGCGCCTTGAGACCCTCTGGGTGAGTAGTGCGCTATACAAATTCTTGAACTTGAACTATAACATAACATAAAATATCCAATAAAATCAACAGTGACGTCAGCATGCTCAAGGATCGCAGTGATTTCTGATAAGCAGCTATTAATAATTGAATCAGACATCAATTCCGCTTTATCCCCTTTCCATCTTAACCTAGTACCGTTTGGTCTATGGGGTTCAATGTTAGCAATAATACCCGAATCCGGTACAGGTTTTCCTTTCCAGAGCGTGACTTCAATGGTGATACAGTTATGGTCGCTAAGCAGGATATCCACGACCCTAGGGGCCAAACTCCAAGGGATAAGGTTAGAAGACATACATATAAAATCTATAATAGTATTTGCCCCCCTACCTGAAAAAGTGGGGATACTCTCCCCTAAATCTTTCTTCTCATTCTCCAATATTTCCATATCATGTGCTGCTAACAGATAGTTCAAAGATTCCCTGTACCAGTTATGTGGAAAATGGAGATCTGCATCCCCAACATGATTGGTAACCCCACACGTACTTTGAGAAAGGGGGCAAACAGCAGTGTTTAAATCCCCTGCCAAAATAAATTCAAAAATTAAATTCGAACCACCTATAATATCAGCCAGTGCACTCTCTAAGGCATTAACCACCAAGTGCCTGGTGCTGTCAAATATGTTATTATAAAGGTTGATTAGGAGGATGTTTCTTCCTTCATCTTGCGTCAACCATAAAATTTGAGAGTGAGCCCCCACTGAGACATGTTTTTTAACGATTATTGAAATTTTCACGGAGATCAAAACCAAAAGCCCTCCTTTGGCTCTACCGGAGGTTGATGCCGCAGCGGGCAGTTGGTAAGAAACAAAACCATTATAACCTGTAACATTTTTGCACCAAGTTTCCTGGAGGCAAATAATATCGAATAGACCAACAAATTCTTTCCACCCCAAACAGTCCTCTTTAGACAATAAACCCGCAACATTCCAACTAGCAATAAAACAGCTTGGGTGCCCAGTGGTAATGTCATTCGTGATAGTTGGACTACTACATTGAATGTCCAGGATATCGTTGGAATTAGGGTAAGTTACACTTGACCTATCAGCTACAAAGCGGCCTCAATACACCCAACAGATTCACCCACTGCACCGCATATCGTACGGCAATCATAACACTCACTTACAGTGACAGGGAGTCCTATGACATTTCCATCTATCTCTCCATCACAGGGTACAGTATTTATTTTATGCAGTGAGGAAACCTGGTCAAAGTTCCGTCAATCGTTGGAATCTAAGCCACTCAGGGGTTGGTAACGATTAGATGTTACCAGCTCAAAACCACTAGACATACCAGCAACACAGCCTCTTCTACCCCCAAAGTCATGCGTGGGCTGGGCAAATAAATGTCTATAGAAATACCCCAGAGGTCTAAGTGAAATTCCCTGATCATTCGGCGGGCGGTAGCTCTGATCAAAGAGGTAGTGGCAAGATGTGGATTTTTAAAATTAACTATTACACAGTCGCCACTAATATCTTCACCTGATTTCCCTATCCAATTAGTTCTAGTGGTGGTGATAATCTGATCGGACAGAGCTACTGGGAAACCACACTCTCTGTTCAACCAACCCACTGTTTTATTCTTCAGGGATTCATGTGATTCCAAATTGCCATATAGCCCTGACTGGTGGAACGTTAGTCAGAACTGCCACATATGGTGCACAATCTGGGGGTAGGTCAGGTTGCGAATAACCATGTCGCCTAGTCTTCTCTTTAGGTGGCCTTGAATTATCCACTGGAGCTAAGGCAATAGGGGTCTTTAAACACAATTAACAGTAAAAGAAGAAATCAGGAGTGCCAGACGAATTATAAATTAAGTCTTTAAACACACCACAGGTGCTGGGTTGGATACAGCTTCCGTGACTGGGCATGATCCCTCTTCTGGGTTCTTTACGCCCTCCATTGTAGGACTATTAGCCCTTGAGCTAACTTCAGGGCTAACATGAGACCCATTGTGTAAATTCAAAAGGCCACCCAACCTCAATACCTCCCCCCGAGATGGTATCAAGTTTGTCAATTAGTGGTTTGATAATTTTGTCAAGCTTTGCATCAATGATGCTAATCAAAAGCTCTAGCTGTTCAGGGTCTAGTTGTACATTGGAATTATTAACAACAGCTACAGGATCACTTATAACTGTCTGGTGGAGGCTCCGATCTTTTTTTATTGTGTCCCCCCCCCCCCGTTTTGGAATGTGTCCTACCGATATTCCTCCCAGATTTTAGTACCCTCTGGGCTCTAGGAGCCGGGGAGACAGATATTATTGAATCTGGAGGGGGCTCAGGCATGATCAAATTCGGCTCCGATACAATCGGGGTAGCCGTAGTTGGGAGTACAGGGAACTCTGAGTCACAAGTAATATCGACTAAGGAGGTCGACAGGGATATAGGTGACTTGGGTGGAATAACTAAAAGGTACAGAGGGGGTTCCACGCCCCAGTGAAAGTCAACGTTCTTTATTAATTTTGTCTACTACCTAAACAAGATAATTATCGAGAGGGGCTAGGGCTGGACGAGTGTTTATGTTGGTACATTTAGACATGATAAGCTCTCACAAGATACCCACAACAAATATTAAAATCCGAAAGCCTTAATGAACGTTATACAGTTAAAATGCTAAACGGGGGATACAGGGTACGACTGGGCGAGTGCATAAACAGTCTCGATTACCAAAGGCAAAGCCGTCTACCTTACAAGTCCGGAACTTGTCCCAGAACCAAGGTCCGTGGCCCTGCCCTGTCTCGGCCTGCCACAGACGGCCCGCCCTCTGCCCGGCGCTGCCCGCCCGCGCGCGTCCCGCGTGGCGTTTGACGCCCTTATGGCGCCTCCGGGCGCGTGGTCAAGCGTCACACCCTCACATGGGCAGCTGGGAGTGGTAGTCCACTGTCTGGGGCTGCTACGGGCGGTGGACGGTGAGCAGGAGCAATCGCCTGGAGCCGTTTACCTCACGACGGCGTCAGGCTCAAAGAAGTGTCCCCCAGGAGCGCTCGGCGCTCGATGTCCTTATGGCGCCTCCGGGCGCGTGGTCAAGCGCCACACCCTCACTAGGGCAGCTGGGAGTGGTAGTCCGCTGCTGCTACGGGCGCTGGACGGTGAGCAGGAGCAATCGCCTGGAGCAGTTTCCCTCACGGCGGCGTCAGGCTCAAAGAAGTGTCCCCTCTACCATTTATTTGCAGCATCATTTGGTAAAAAGTGTTGATGTATGCTAGTTTTCCTACGATATTCATAATGGAAAATCGGTGCAACTAGTTTCAATAAGATTATAGGAAAAATTAAAATAAACGAGCATTGCACAACGGGCAGATCTGACTTTGGTGGTCAGCCTTTTGGTTTTGTCAACGTGCGACTTGTTTTGGGATGGTTTTTGTAAAACTTGATTGGAAGCTGCCGGACCCTCACATTATAACAAACACTGGCAAAAGCAAAAAGTGTTTTTGGTCTCATAAAGCACATATTGCCACAGTATTTCCTGGCACTGAACAGAACTAGTTTGTGTGTCGATATGCTCCTTGTGAAAGACCAGAATGCTGTCACTCACAGTGAAGCCAGCTGATAAGACAGAGAGAGAGAGAGACAGAATTTTAATAAAACGCAAAAGGTCAACGTTAACGCCAGACCTAATTTGGGACCCAATTATTAGAGAAAGTCTCAAAAGTGCACCAATGGTATATGTCTTTGCATTAAGTGCAGATATGCAACTTTTGTGAATTCATAAAAATGTATAACAAGCATTTGCAATGCAACCGGTTTCGCCTTTGGGGTGCTAAAAAACGAAAGAGACAGCGACAGCACTAGAGACCGCAAAGACTGCAACAGCAGAATATAAAGTTTAAGAACACGCCGAGTTGGATTACTAAATTCAGTTCTTTCGCAGCAAAGAAACATACAATTACATTTATTACCACATGTAGGTTAGACAATGGACATTAAATTTCAGCTAATAGGCAACACCAGGGACGCCTAAAGTATTACACCCTCGAATGTTAAGGGGTCTAAACGCTTGTTTTGTTTATCAACAGCCACCAAAGCTAAAGCAGTTGATACATTGCGCCTAAAGATTGTGTTCCAGTGCAGGTCACGGACTTACCTGCAGGAAAAAAAAGGTTAATAGGTTCAAAGCCAGCAGAATTAAGCGTGGTCAAAAAAAGGTTGATTTGGGCTCACAAATTAAAGGTTTTGTTTCAATAACTGTGCCCTTCTGCTGAAGTTATGAATCAAAAAATGCAGTTGTGTGTGCAGTGAGATCTACATGATGTGTCAAAACTGGACACGTGAGTTGTCCAGGGATGTAAAACAAGCCCCTGCAGCCCTTGCGGTGCGGGGGGGGGTTTGGGGCCAAACTTTCCGGAGCCCTACGACCCTTTAGGGGGGGGCCTAATTCAGCTGAATGCCAAGTAGTATCAGTGAGATGCGGGAGACTAAGGGACACCTCTTCACATTCTGCAGGGGGGGGGGGTCGGGCATTATTTTGCATTAGGCCACTGGAGCAGACCCGAAGTGCACTTTGCAGACTAATTCTTAAGGACAGAGTGCCTTATACTAAACATGCTTTAAAAAGCAGTAGCAACAAGCACTAGTGTTATTGTGGCTACACATCTCACAACGAGCGGGCCAGGATTTGTGGGAGGAGTAAATACTAAAGACTGAGAATAAACATAGCACAGCAGATTTTCAGGATTAAGTTGAGAAATGACAGCGCTCTACTCACAGGAACGGGGTACTGCAATGAGGTCCGAGGTTTGTAACGGTTCAACCGCATGACAAAAAATAATAGCTCCCTCACTGGATAAACTGTAACCACCCCACCCCCAAAAGGCCTGGCATAAGTAATAATCCAGGCAAGTGGACAGCATAATTTAATGTTGCAAACTATAGCAGAAGTTGCCAGGACAAAATAAATATTCCAAACCCTCCTGTAGGGAAATCCGTAGTTTATTTTCCCTGCTGCCTACTTTATACCATATCCCTACACTTTACTGTAGAAAACGTGAAACACAAAGGGCTTTTAGGCAAAAGCTTATGGTTCTGTAATTTTCACAATTTCAATGGTAAAACAGAAGAAACATACACCTTTACATATTAAATGACACATGGTTCATAAACGTTTAAGGTGCGCAATAAAGTCGACGGCGTTTCGATCCCACTACATTATTATGGGGATCATCAGGACATGTAATGAATGCCTAATGGATACAAGCCTCATTTGCCGTGGACGAGCCAGGGAGGAACAAGGCTCTAGAACCAGTGCAGTTAATATAGCCGAAGTCGGAAGGCCAGAATCGGGGTCCTATGTGAAGCATCAAGTCAAGTCGGGCAATACGAGCGATCGCTTCAGGTTGACGCAAAATTGCCGAGAGAGTCATGCAGTGTCAATGAGTCACCATTGTGACAATATAGAAACGACAAACATTACAGCAGGAAAAAAACATTTTGCTAAACTACTGTAAAATTTCAGTTACCATTTCTTTGCCGCATCATTTAGTAACGTGCGTTGATGCATGCTAGTATTTCCCAAAAATATTCATAGTCACTAGGTCTGAAATTGGTGGTCAGCTTTTTAGTTTTTGTCAATGTGTGACTTGTTTTGGCATGGTTTTTGTAAAACCTTATTAGTGTAGGAGCTACCAGGACCTCACCATTATAACAAATATTGGCAAACTCAAAAATAGTTTTGGTCTCAAAAAGCACACACTGCCACAGTAGTTACTGGCACCAAACAAAACTACTTTGAGAGCCGATATGCTCCTTGTGAAAGAGCTGGATGCGGTCCCTCATAGTGAAGCTAGTTGATACAGAGAGACAGACACAGAATGTTAATAAACACAAAAGGTCACGGTCAACGCCAGACCAAATTAGGGGCCCAATTATTAATCATAGATAGTCTCAAAAATGCACCCATGTATGTCATTGCATTAAGTGCAGCTATACTGCTTTCATGAATTCCCAAGAACTTGCATAAGTAGGACAAAAAGAAATAGTAATCCTAGAAAATATGTGTGAACTACATCTTAGCATGAGCAAATGTGCATGTGTAGATGTGTTCATGGGAAAATCTGAGTGTTTGCAAGTTCACTTTCCCTCCAACCACTTTTTTTCCCCCATTCTAGAAGGTTTGCGTCAGGAGTAAATTTCCAACATTTCTCAGTATGGGAACAATTTAGAGAAGAGTTGTTGAAATTCCTTAAAACATGCAAGGCGGTAAGTAGGTTTTCACAGAATCAAAATGGCATTCTAACCCTGGAACTATTGCTTACCACTACCTTCAGCCTCAGTGAGTAGATCTGCGGAAACGTGGCAACATAAGGGGATTGCAAGTATTCAAACAATACTATGGTATGAGGCCTGGCATAATCAGAGAGGCTATATCAGAGCTCCTATATAATGAGATTGTTGCCACAATTTGTCACCGCACTACATGGCACCAAAGGGACAAGTGGATTTTGTTACAGAAGTAGATTTATGAAGCAACCTCCCCCATGGACAGGTAGATAGATATTGGATTAAATTCGACATCCCTGCTGAGTATTTAGTCTATTGCATCACATATACTCAATCATGCCACAGTTGACACGGATATCCACCACCTCCTAGAATATCTAAACTGCTCGACATCGCCACCTGTTAAAAGTCAAGTGCACAAATGGAGTAATTTGGATAGCCATTTAAACTACATCAGTATTGGAAGCCTGGGCTACCATTGGAAACGAGTATCCCTTAAAGATACTTTGCAATAACTAATGCCTGCCACAAAACTTTAAGAAAAAGTTTCCCAGAAATGGGGAACAGAGGACAGACAGCAAAAAACGAGGGACTATAGTGAAGGCCTCCCTCAGAAGTGTGCTCAATAACCAATCATCAAGAACAGATAAATTCTGATGGATTAAAATCTTCCCTTGGATCAGTGATTTTAACAAAATCGGATGGAACATGCACATTAAGCCTTAGCATGAAGAATATGCACTTCAAGTTGTTGGAGTATGTATAGACTGGAGAAGCCAGTAAGTTGTGGTTATCTCCATTTCTCATTCCTCCACTTATTCTTTTTTCACTGCAGTTTCTCAATGAAAGCAGTGCCTGGTAAAAATGTAGTTTCTATGCTTTAGCTTCTGTCTGAATGAATTTGTGCTACAGCTGAACTGCGAGTGCTTCACTGGAGCAATACAAGTTGGATAACACCTTAATGGTTTGATGCCAGACTATTGGTGTAAACTGCCAAAGTCATTTCTCTCAGAGACTGGGGCAAAGGCCTAATTAATCCTGGGAGATTTGGCTTTGAAAGCTTGTTCAACATCCGAATACTCAGATTGTTTTGCACAAGCCTAGAATTTGTGTTGCATCTCTATACCAAGATTAATATCAATAGCGCTGCGGATTGGGAGTCTATTTGCCAGCTTCCATACATTTTCTACTTTCAGGGTACACATCTACTATGACTGCCTCGCATCCGCACTTCAGAATATTCCTGTGTATGCATTTGCGGCAGTCGCTGCAACGCTCCCCCGTTATTATACTGTTATACTGTATCTTCTGTGAACACGAATGGTGAGACATTCCTAAATGGCCAAGTCAGTGAAATCTTACACTTCAATCCCCCAGTGCACAAGGCCAACACTCATTGGAAATTTTCAGGACCAGTAGCCAACAGAACTTGTCCTTTACTGCATTACAATCCTTGCAAACTGCATGTATCTACTCATTGTACTCCAAAAATACTGCTCTGCAAACATTTTCTGTCCCAGTTGTAACGCTGTTGATGCCTGTTAAATAAATGTACTCCATCAACTTATCAGATTTGTGGCTTTATTTAAACGGACTAAAGGGATATTATCCAGCTCCGACGACAGTTGTATTCCATTGCCTCATTTGTACATAAATACACACTCGTTTTTAAAGAGAGCGCGCAGGAGCGCGAGAGAGAACTGCTATTCTACCAGGGTTTCGAAATTCAACTTTGAGGACCTCACACAGTACACGCTAGCAAAGCGTAAGGAGACGCAGACAGAAAACGATCTAATATCAGATATCAATTATTGTTCCTATTTGGAATATTCATCCAGATTGATCAGACAAAGCACATGTTAAAAAAAACACTGCAGGAAAGTAGAGCTGCCTAACCCTTTCGCTGCTTGCGTCGGCCAACGGACGTCGCGCGCTTTACCTCCGTAGTGCTGTGCACATCTGTTGGCCGCTACGGCCCGCCCACTGGGCTAAACCGTGCATTGCGGCGGAATTGTCGCCGCGGTTAAGAGTTCATGAAGGAGATTGTTATCCAATAAGATTATGCTTTCCCTTGGTTGTAAATGTTCATTTTACCAATGTAAAATAGCACCTTACAGCCAACTTTGTTATGAAAAAACAATTTTCCTGGGTCAACGTATGGCCCTGTCAGTTGTGAAACTAGTGTGACTCAAAAAATACTGCAACAGCATTAAAGCACCCAAAGAAACACACAATGAACATGAAAATGGGAAAATTAACTATCAAGCATTTTCTATCTTAGTGCACACACAGAAAAGTGGGACGTAAGTTCACAGAAAAGTGGGACGCAAGTTCACTAAAAAATAGGATTTGCAGCAGTTGCTCCTAGATAAGGAGTGCCTGTCATTTCCCCCAAAAAAATTATATTCCTTTCACTGCTAAATCAATGGCATAAATATGATGAATGGGTAACACTTGAACTACTTTAAGAAGATAAGAAAAATATTGGCACATCATAATAGTAAAAACAATTGAAAGCTTGTTAGACCTGTCTGACCTTTTGCGTAGTCCCTCCAATTTATTATTTATTTTGTCCCCTTTTTGCCCCTCATGCCTTTATTTATTTTTGTGTCCACTAGATTTTTCAAGGTGTTGGTCTAGGGGATAGGTGCTCTTTCACCCTCATAGTTTTTCACCTCAGGCCTAGAGGCCTTTCCTGACAGGAATTTCTTTGGAGTCACAAAATGGTGGCTACCAACTGTCATAACTGACATACCTGGAACCTGTCCCATAGCATAGAGTAGGGCATTCCAGAACCTTCTGGTCCCTTCTGGACCTCTGAGGGACAGCCTATATAAGGCGGAATGCTGGTCAGCCATTTTGTATTGCAGTGTGGGCTGGCTGGAGGACAGGCTGTAGCAGAAGGTGGGGGTAGGATAGTCAAAGGGTTGACCTCCCAGTCTAGGGACGCTTCCTTATTGATTCACCACCCTTCCTCCCTTTGGTTACTTGACTTGACCCCGCTGGGTAGGAAATCCTGAAGACCCTGGGCACCTGTTCTCCCCTGGTCCCAGTGTAAGGCGTGGGTGAGGGAGGTTGTACCTGAGGGAAGCCCCCTGCCTAGTAAGAAAAGAGGCTCTAGTGCGATGTTTGAGGAAAGTGACTCCTGGATACTTCCAACAGTAGCTAAGGCGACTGTAAGCTGAAGAGGAGTCAACAGACATTATAAACAAACCTATCTCCCCCCTTCCCCGTTACCTGGGGGTAGGCCCTTGCCAAGGAGGAGTTGGACTGACTGGAGTGGGGCTGGAATTGAGTGTCTGGCGAGGCGCCACAGAGTGTACTGGCCGCCTGGTAAAGTCTGCCTGCATCGCCCTGGGTCCGGTGGCTGTAGCGGTGACATTGTGTGAGGAGAATCACCTCTCTTCCCCTGTTCCCGGTCAGCGCCGGCCCTGCTGAAGGAACGCACCAGTCGGCGCCTGTGGGCGGGACCGGAGGAGGCAGTCCTACGAAGCTGAGCAGGCTCTGACCTGAGCCGCTGCTATCCCGCGCATGCCCGGTCGTGCCGCTTCCCTCAAGGAAGGCGGAGGCGGGACCGGACAGGGAAGCGCCTGGAGTGCAGCAGCGGCTCGGGATTGTGGTGGTGTCTTCTTTCCCCCGCTCAAACGCCACGCGGAGGAGCTGGCTTGAGCGGGAGGGGAGAGCCGAGGAGCCCCCAAAGGCTGGTGAGCCTCAGTGTAATTCGGCTCCTTCTCCTTGTCGTTTTCCCCCCGGCGTACAAAGACATCAGCCCAGCGGATTGGCAACAAGTAAGGAGGAGGTTGAGAGGGGGAAGTTGTCCTCGTAAGTAAATCAAAACGAGGGCAGGGAAGCAAGGCATAATAGTCATCTAAACAATAATTCAAGCCCAAATCGTGCAGCGCCCTTGAAGACTCCCATAAGGGTCTACATAGATTGTTTGTTTCCTACGGAATATACACAGATTGGCTCATTGCCTACAGCGTGTCATTTCTCTAGAAGAGCAAGTCCAGAACTAGGGGAAATGTGAAGGATTAGCCAGTACTTCTGGATGTCAGTGGTGGAGAGGGAGTAAATGTATAAACCTTTTCTAGAGGAGTGCAGACACTGCTCCTTGGAAACTACTGTAAAGTGATGCAAAGTTAGAAAGCCAAGTAGTGTGATTGTTTTGGCAATTTTGAGGAATTTACTTATCTCATGACTAAATGTAATGTGCTGTTAAGTTGAAAAACTGCTTAATAACATGATTTGGCAACTTTGAAAATCTTAATAATTTCATGGGTAAATGTAATATACTGAGCTGTGATTTCTGAAGACAAGAGAGCAAAGATTAATTTTATAAACAAGCTCGTATTTTTCCAAACATTGGTGTAGCGTCATTTTTGAGTGATATTGCGTTGGATTACTGCTGGGTGGTTTGCAACCTTTACACATGTGCCTCTATTGATATTGTCTTACCTAGGCCAGGCTACCCTAGGTGACCTGACATCTTTAGGTTCCAACAAAGCTAATTTAAGTTTTTTTAAATATAGAAACCGCTACACCTACACCAAACCAGATTGATCACTGAAGACAAGATTCCCCAAGCGGCAAAACTTTCAAGCGAGAAACATAGGTAAGTTACAACCACAAGTCTAGAGCATTACATCTATTTCCCGCTGATAAGGAAATGGACATCGCTCAAAAAAAGTCCCATTAGCTAAGAAGACAACCCTTGCTCGGTCTCTTTTGAGACATGCTATAATCAGGTATGGACTTGAAGCTCCACCGATCTTTTTAATTGGCTGCTATCATCGTCCTTTCTAAATGTCGGCTTTTCATTTGTTAATAGGCTTAATAGTTCCACCTTAATAATTCCCTGTCTTTTGTTGCTTCCCATGATGACTTGCCCTTTTACATGCATCTCTCCTCAGTATGCTTTATTAACAGTCTTTTGGCACTATTTTCTCATACGACATTTGCCGGCCTTCTGCTGAAGGCAGGATACCTCTAGTGCAACTGCATGTGACAACAAGCATTTACAATGCAATGGTTTCGCCTTTGTTAAAGTTAGAGCTATTGGCATTGCTTTTAACATTCTGCACTCTGAAGCTCCACTCTGAAGCTCCACTCTGCTATAGAACATAGAATGAGTGCATTTGTTGTATTTTTGTTAAACTAGATTTGCATAGTAACATTTATGTTGTTTGTAAATAATAATGCAAAGACAAAATAATGTTTATCTTTTTTATTTATGTAAATATATTTATTATTGTAAGCAAATTAAACTGTACTGAAAATACGTTTACATTTTGTATGAAACATAATTTACTTATGTTTTTGTAGTTCAATTTACAGTAAAGTTTTGTGTACTTTTTTTCAACTTATGGAAACATATCTTGTACAAGCCACTTTTAGATGGATGCAGGCAGCTGCTTTGAAACTTTTTTAAAGAACATATACAATGATGTGAAGGTCTTAGAATGCAATTGCATGTATTGTTGGAAAACATCAATAAGGCACTTGAGGATGTCACACCGAACCATGCATAAGTACAATATTGCACAGTGACTTTACTAGTTTGAAAAAACCATAAGTTCTGAAGAATCCATAGATTGATGTTAAATGTTGCATGGATGACTGATGGATGTGTCAGCGCTACACCCTGGGAGTTCCTGGACATACAGTCACAGATCTCTGCAGCAGGTGCCTGAATCCAGTGTGCCGTCTTAAAAGTGATACTAAACGTATAGGCAGGCGTATTCAATTCTTGTGGAAAAAAAGGAGGAGTGTCACTTTCACACGGGCGGTGCTCAAACTACCGACTTTGTTTGAAGCAGAGGCCAGCCATGCCTGGGATGAAACGGATGGTATGTCCGTTCCGGGAGAGAAAATGAAAATGCGAGATTCAACGAGACCTTTAAACCCATCAGCAGTAGAGGCGGTCGTGGAAAGTGCGTGTATTCCGGCGGGGGTGGGTCCCATGGGCCCTGGTGCGAGCAAGGACAGTGGTGCATTGGAATGATGTTTGCATCGTAATACACAGCAATCATCGGTGATCAGTGGGCCCCTCCGGGCTCTGGTGCTACTGCACCTGCTGCACCAATGGCAGGAATGCATGGAGTTCGAATTGCTGTAGGATCCGGGTGACAGTCTTCGCATAAAGGGCGGTCAAGACAGGGCACCACCCTCCTGCAGCAGTGGTGTAACGATCGGTAACTAAATGCAACAAAATTACCCCTGAGCAGCACATCGAAGTCTCGCAGTGTGGGGGCTAAACACTAAGGCGAGCGCCTGGACATGCAACAGGCTGGGTCCTGCAACATGCATGCGTCCCAGGTGACGGACACTGCCCCTGTCTCAGACTAACCAGGCGTTCCCCTATAATCCTTTCACTTCTGGGCCCCAGAACACACAGAGGGCTTGCGAGCCTACAGACCCAGTGTCTTCATCCCAAACACTGATCGGCCAGCTGAAACAACAGGAGCCGTTAATCTATGCAGCTCCACCCCCTTCTGCATGTAGCAATAGGTAGCGCATAGAGCTGCGCCCGAGGCGCAGAGCTTCTAGTGTAATCACATGGGCCACTTCTGAATAATTCACTCTGGCGCTGCTGTTGTTTGTCCCGTTCAGCTGGTCGGATTGTGTTGTGTGCAGCCCCCCTCCCCTGTCTCACCCTCACAATGCCTGCGACTCCTGCGCATTGTTTTCCCGCTCAGTAAGTGCCTGCTCGATGGGGGGTCGTGGCAGGAGGCGCGGTGCCCTGAGCTCCCGGCTGCCTGCGCCGGGAGGCCTGCATTGTTCTCCGCGCCCCACCTCCGCGAGGTGAATCACTCACACACAGCGCATTCCGCCCCCCCCCTCCCCTTGGCTCGGGCCGCGCTCTCCCTCTCTCAGACACGCCTGGGGTGGACAGGGGGAGTGGGCAGCGCAGAGGAGAAACCCAATCCTTGTATTTTCAGCCCGGGCTGCGCTGGAAGGCAGGGCTCAGTCAGACACACACAGGGAGAGGGTGTAAGTGAGACTCCGAAACAGGGCGGGGGGAAGGCAGAGGAAACGAGGGGACGAGACAGAGAGGAAGAAGGAGTTGGAGAGGGGGGAAGAGGTATGAAGTGAGGAGGAGAGAAGAGGCCGGAGACAAGAAGAGCAGAGAGACAAAGAAGTGGGAAGAAAGGCGGAAGAGACAGAACGAGTCAGAGGAGAAAGAGAGGAGGGAGTGTGAAAGGAAGGGGAACTTAGGAGGTCGAGACAGAGAGACAGGTAAACAGAGGGAAACACGTGTGTCTAGTGGGAGCCAGGGGCAGATGTGAAGATAAGAAAGTGGAAAGAGCCTGGGTAACAAGGAATAAAAGTGACAGTGAGTGACAAGGAGGAAACAGGAGGGCGAACGTAGAAAAGAATGAAGGTGGTAATTACACCAAAGGGAGAAAGCAACAGATAGGAAGGAGCGTGAGAAGGACTGACAAGTGGAAACGAGTTAGGAGCTTGAGGAGAGAAAACCGAGAGCAAGGTGAGGGGAAGAGGCGAAGTATTAGGAAACAGACACTGGAAAGGAGACAGGAGCAGAGTGACAAAGGGAAGCGGGCGAGACAGACAGAAAGTGGAGAGAGGAGTAAGGACATCGAAAATAAAGGAGGGGCAGAGACAGATAGGAAGGAGGGGGCGAGGTGGGACAGGGTGCGAAAAGCAGACAGCGGGGGACGCAGGAGGCAGGGCTGAGATTTGTGAAGTGGAGCTGGACGTGCGAGGGAAACAGAGGCAGGAAGAGGAGGCCGGGAGAGCACCCGAGATAAGGAGCGCGAGAGAGCGACCCGGGAGCCCGCGAGACAAAGAGCCTGACAGCAGAGAGAGCAGAGTCCAGGGGAGGACAGACCCTGCCGGAGGAGGACAGGACACCCCTGGAGGAGGACACGACACCCCTGGAGGAGGACAGAACACCCCTGGGAGGAGAAGGCTCGATGGACGGGCTCTGACCGGGCAAGGAGACCGAGAGCTTTCCAAGTCACACAAGGTAAGCGCCTGCACCGAGACACATGCTCCAAAGTTTCTAACTCCTGCAGTAGCTCAAGTCTGGGCACCGGGGGAGGGGCCGGGGGCGGGACCGCAGCGCCCGGACTGCGAGAATCGAGCTGTTTGGGGTAACTTCTGGTCTTTTAACCTTAGATCTGCGTGCCCTCGGTGACGCAGTTGTGGGGGCTTGGGAAGCTGCGAGTCCGAGGGGTACGCATGGGGCTCCTCGGCAGTGTGCGTCCTGCTGGGAGGCCCCGCCTCCTCGCCACATTTGCCTGTTCAAAATTCTCACACCTGGGCCGTTTGGTGCATATTCAAAGCCGGCTCTGTGTGTGAGGGAGCCCTGGGCGGGGGCTGCACGGGGGGCCTCTCTGCTCTTCCTGCCCCAGCAGGGCACATGGCCGGGAGGTATCATGAACTCACACACCCTCGTCCCCGCCCGGGACGCTGGATTGTCACATCCCTCCGCCTGGAGAGCTGTGCTTCAGGCAGACACATTCCACTTGTACACATCACACAGCAGAGCTAGCCTTCTGACACCTCACACAGAGAAGTCCGGGCCGGCAGAGTTATGTTACCTTTCACAATCATACATACTCATTCACAGCAGAGCTATCCCTCTGAGTGACACATCAGGCAGTGTGAGTGAGGTACGGGGTATCAGAACTGCCACCATTCACAAACCAGACAACACGAACTTCCCACAGGGCGGGACTGGCACACATCACGCAGTCTTCACAGCAGAGCTATCTTTCAGACGGACACTCTTTTAGGGTCTCCATACTCGGAGAGCTACCCTTCGCTTGACCATCAATCAGAAAGGCTCAAACCTCAAAAAAGAGCTTCCTTGAAGAGTACATAGGCATGAGATGCCAAAGGCAGGTCCCGGCAATGCCGGACCAGACACGGGGGCGTTCCCGGCGTCCCGTGACGTCGGCAAAAGCCAAAGAATGTCGGGAACGCCCCCGTGTCTGGTCCGGCATTGACGGACAGGCCCCTCGTCCAATGGCAAGGCTCCGTTTACGGAGCCAGCCAATCAAGGACGAGGGCCGGACAAAGCCACCTTACAGTTCTCAACAGGATTTCGCCTGCGCCGAAAAGATGCGCAGAGCGCATCCTTCGGCGAGGCGAAACCTAAAAAGGTATAGTTCACAGGGCAACTGTGCACAGGTGCAACACTTAGGTTGGGCTTCTTGCACTGAAACATTACAAACAACCAAGAGGAGCCGCAACTGCACATGACAAAAGTGTACAGTTCACTGGGAAACTGTGCACAGTTCCAACATACATGTTGGGCTTCTCGCACTTAAACAATACAAACAATCGAGAAGAGTGTTTACATTCTGTCCACAGTTTGCTTTCTGTAAACTAAAATATTCCACTGCTTCGCCATTTATCCTCTTCATGGACATGAATGACGGACTTCCAATTGCCAGAACGATGCTTTAGAACTTCAAGATGGCTGCTACAGTTCCAAGTCTAGCGGTAGGTGTGGTCCAAAGCCAGGCAGGACAATGAAAAGAGGAACACAAAAAGAAGCAGACGTAGTGCTAGCTACTCTTTCCAAAGTCTAATCATCCTAATATAACAGGGGAACACACTTCCATATTTTCTTTTTCATTTCTGCTCCTTTGGTGCCTGCTGGTATTAGCTACATTTGCATTGTGGGATTTTCACGCTTCTCATAAACTGACGGAATCATGAAAAAGATGCCCACTTCTCTGGCATTTTCAGTATCTTCTTTGTTTGTGCCATAATGTATTGTCTACGTTTATTATAAACAAGGGAACCCGTAAGGTAGGAAGGACTCTGGGTGTCAACTAGTTACAAAAAACAATTAGTCCTTCAAACAATTATAAGTTAAAGAACAATGAATATAGACCAGAACCAGTACTATATTGAGTTAAGAAGTCCAGCCGAACATTTGGATTTAATAGTTTCAAAAGCGATTGTTTGCGTTCAGTTAGAACAAAATTGAGTGGGACACAGTCCTGTATCCTGCAAGAACAAAACAGAAAGACAAAAAAAATTACAAATGAACACAAGTTTCCAGGCAAAACAAAAAGAGCTTTTCGCCAATGTGAATAGTGGGGGCAAGCTTTTTAGGAAGTAAAGAGTAATGCACTTGCTTTAACAAATGAGTTTACCGTGCATACTGTTTAAAAAGTCGACGACGTTTCGATCTAATACTAGGTACATAGATCGATAAGTTTTAACGGGGTACACCCTAAAACTATCTGACCTGGGTCAATAATTAGGTACATATGAAGGGGTCAGTGTCAATTGCTTTCAGGACATCAAATGTCAAAAGGATACATTATATAGATTAAATCTTAGCCAATCCAATATACTGAATGTGCAATTTATTTAGCACAGTAATTGGTGGAGAAAAAGCATCCATCAATAAATTCCAAGCATTATGTATTCCGTTTCATACATAATGGAAAACATAAATTAGTTATTTATACAAAGCTATGAACACTTTTATCAATCAAAGTTTAAACATACTATTCTCATAAGTATATCTCGGCGCACTCTCAGTGATAAAGAGAAAAGGTAGTTAGGTGGGATAGGTGTGATGGGATAAGTGTGGGGACTGGGTAAAGGTGTTGTGACCATAACACAATCACAATAAAACTGAATAGAACCTTTACAGTCTGATTTAGATCAACAGTTCCATATAGCTCTCTTTACATAGGTTGCGTTTAATTCCATCTATTCTCTTCCTATGTGTGGAAAAGTGAAGTAGTTAGGTCTACGTTTCGACAAATCGAAATCGAAATGAAATCCTCGCCATCACCGAAAAGGGAAAAGAATCTGGTTTCCTCACAGAAAAGGAGTGTCTATATTTGAATGTGAGCAAACCACGTATACCAACCATTTACGTCTTACCAAAGGTACACAAGAACCCCACGAAACCACCAGGACGCCCAATTATTTCAGGCTGCGGTTCCCTCCTTGAACCGTTGTGCAAATACATTGATGTCTTCTTGAAACTCTTGGCAGAGACAACACCCACCTACCTAAGAGACACTATGCAGGTGATCAATTTAGTAGACCACAGACCGTTTGACAAAGAAAAACAGCTACTGGTCACCATGGACATAGTCTCTTTATATATGAGCATTCCCCAAGGACCAGCATTAACAACAATGAGACGAGACCTTGAACTAAGACCACAACCGGCTGAGGTTCCTACAGAATTTATAATCGATCTATTGGAGATCGCAATGACTAAAAACTTTCATATTTCAGAACAATTTCTTTATCCAGAGCAAAGGCGTGGCGATGGAGGCAGCATTCGCCCCGGACCTGGCAATCCTCTATATGAGTGATTATGAACACTGCATTCTCTCGCCCCACAATCCATATCTCAATAAGATCACCGAGTACCGCCGATACATTGATGACATTCTGATGTTGTGGACAGGGAACCAACAAGAACTTACGTTATTCACTGAATGGCTCAATACCCAGTCACAAGATATTACATTTACCATCAACTGCAGCAATGAATCCATAGATTTTTTGGACATTACGATCAAGGAATATGAGGGAGCCTTATATACCACACTGTACCGTAAACCTGCGGAGCGGAATACACTATTGAGATATTCCAGCCATCACACTAGGGCTCTACCTGATAATTTACCATTTGGCCAATTCCTCCGCATACGGAGGAATTGTACCTGGAAAGAGGACTACTTTGCGGAATCAGATGATCTCATCTTACGTCTAGTGGAAAGAGGCTATCCTAAGAGGTTGCTAAAGAGGGCACGCAAGAGGGCCTGGTTCAGCGACAGAGCAACTCTGCTCGTACCCAAAGACCGTAAACCACCGGAAGACAGGATGATATGTGTCACAACCTAATGCAGTAAGAGTAACGATATACGGAAGATAGTCAACAAACATTGGGACATCGTTGCAGATGCCATTGAAACACCCAAACCACCAATGCATGCGTTTAAAAAAGCTAAAAGCATTAGAGACTATGTAGTACATTCTATGCTAGATAGCCCACCTGCCCCAACCATCCAAACAATGTGGAATCTACCAACAACACTGGGACACTATGAATGTACCAACTGCAAAGCTTGTGCACTGTGCAAAGAGACCAAAATGCTAACACACAATAATCAGTTACGTTCAAATCATTCACCAACTGCAACAGTAATGGGGTCATCTATGCTATTTTTTGCCCATGTGGATTAATCTACATTGGGCAAACTAAGCAAAAAGTAAAAAATCGTATACTGCAACACTGCAGTAGGATCAGATGCCACACGACAGGAGCACCCCTGGTAGAACACTTTTTAGCAAACAATCACACACCAAAATCCATGAAGTGGGTAGTCATTGAGAAAATCACCCTGGGTCCACGGGGCGGTAACATAAATTCCATTATGAACATAAGAGAATGTAAATGGATGCAATCTTTGGACTCTGTCCAAAACGGACTCAATGAACTGGACGCCACTTTTGCCCAGATGGCTTCCATCGATCCAGATTGAGATTCAGTTATCTAGAATGTCCCTGTTGAAATGCTGTTTACACACCTTAGGGAACCAACCACACTGTACCCTATTTTTGTCAACACAAGATGGTATCTAACCTATATTAAGCTGGCAAGACTTTTGCCCCCACCATGTGGGGGGCATTCAAAATGTACATTTTTCTGAACTAACTAATCTTCATTGTCAATACTGCCGTGTGATGTGTGCTGATTGTTGACAATTAGCAGCAATCCTAAACAATGATTGCGGATGTAGCCACAACACACCGTCTACTTTAGTTACCTAGAAAAATCCTGTCGATATTCTGTTTGTACATGTTAGGGAACCGACCACACTGTACCCCATTTTTTGCAAATACAAAATGGTGGCAATCTATACCTAACCTATGCTAAGCTGCCAATACCTTTGCCCCCTTCAAATGGTTTGCATGTAAAATTTGTGTACCTCTCTGAACTAGTCTACCTTTACTTGCCAATTTTCCCGTGTGTTGTGTGCTTTACGTTGACAATCAGTTGTAACTTTTAATAATGACTGCGGATGTAGACACAGCTCATCGTTATAAATGGTAATGGCCTTTAATGCTGCACCGATAGGTTAATAGCCGAATCCATTGTTTATTAAGCCAGAAACACAGGATAGGCGTATCAATATGATTATTGTGGAGATGCGGACCTTTTAACATGCAACCACGGGGCCCGCATTAGGGATCCAGCAATTGATGTAAGAACTTTGCACATAGCCCCTCAGACACGGCTCGCGATTGGCTAAACCACGACGAGCCCCCAGGCAGCATAGAGCGGCTGCACCTCGAGGCGGCTCATTTGGAAACCGGGAGTCGACCTGTTGACATGCCGTCACACACAGCTTGGTGAAGAATAGGTAGGCAGTTAGGATATGAACTGAGTGGTCCTGTTGAAATTAATGTTACACTGTCCGTATGACTATTCCCCAATCTATGTTCGTAGAAAAATAGTGGTGTCTTTATGCTCGGACCCACTTAACACGCTGGATTTGCGCACGTATAAAACCGGCAGATTTAAACAGTGTGTGTTTCTGCCTAATGCGGTGCTTACGTGGATTTCTTGAGTGTATGCCTTAAGCGGCGCTCAGAGTCCTTCAAGTTCGCATAATATGCGGAGTTGTTACAGGCCTTTTTTAGAAAAACGGCAGACATATACAGCATATGTACCCGCGTTACGCTGCTCTTGATGCGGTGTTTCCATAACACCAATACATCCGATTAGATTTTAACGCTCCATTAAGTTCTTTAACATAAACGACCCTGCATGTGGACCTGTCCTGCACAGAAGCGGCCGCTCCACGCATTCCCTCCTGGTATCGTAGCGCTTCTTGCTCCACGCTGCCTGGGCTCTGCTTGCTATCTTTTGGGGTCGCATTCCAACTCATTTCATAGCGCCGCATTGTGCCTCATGTTTAGACGCTACTTGTGCTTTTAACTTAACTTGATTGGCTACATTGATTAGAGACGCACTGTGCCTGTGAGGAGACGCTACTTGTACTGCATTTCATTGTTGCCACATCCCATAGCGCTGCATCCTGCTTCAACGCGCTGTAAGCATAGCGCTGCTGTGTATTTTAATTTTGTGCTCACTGCTCGCCCCATCCTCTCCCCGATCACTGTTGTTTACTGCTGCTGCCATTTTGTTGTTTGGCCAGTCCCAGCCCCGTCCCTCCAATCACGCTCCCGCCTCCCTGCTGACCCTCCCTCCCACTAAGAGTAGAGACCGACCCCACCCCCCATGTGAGCTGTGACCGTCCTGTCCTGCACAGAAGCGGCCGCTCCACGCATTCCCTCCTGGTATCGTAGCGCTTCTTGCTCCACGCTGCCTGGGCTCTGCTTGCTATCTTTTGGGGTCGCATTCCATCTCATTTCATAGCGCCGCATTGTGCCTCATGTTTAGACGCTACTTGTGCTTTTAACTTAACTTGATTGGCTACATTGATTAGAGACGCACTGTGCCTGTGAGGAGACGCTACTTGTACTGCATTTCATTGTTGCCACATCCCATAGCGCTGCATCCTGCTTCAACGCGCTGTAAGCATAGCGCTGCTGTGTATTTTAATTTTGTGCTCACTGCTCGCCCCATCCTCTCCCTGATCACTGTTGTTTACTGTTGCTGCCATTTTGTTGTTTGGCCAGTCCCAGTCCCGTCCCTCCAATCACGCTCCCGCCTCCCTGCTGACCCTCCCTCGCCTCTCCCCTTCCACTATCCACTTATGACAGATGTTTTTGCGCGCAGCGTTCACGCGCCGCGACCGCGCCCCATTCGCGCCAAAGGTAAGCCTGTCTACGCCCATCCGCGCCTGGACCGCGCCCAGCGCCAGAACCCCTAGTCCCCGTAATGCCCAGCCCACTCGCATCACCTACGATGCCTCCACCCTCCTAGCCCTTAACCCCGGCCGCTCCCCCAACTGCGTCCTAGCCGCTCCGGGACACACCCATGGTCCCTTTTCCTGCTACTCCTGCAAGTTCGACGGCACCAAGAACAACTCCTCATCTACGCGCACACAACGAACATCCAACCCCAACCACTTACAATGCATCCTGCTCAACACCCGCTCGGTCCACAGGCACGCCATTGACCTCTGGAATCTACTAGACACCATCTCTCCGGACGTCGCCTTCCTAACAGAAACATGGATGAACACCTCATCAGCCCCAGACATCACCATTGCCATCCCGGAAGGCTATAAGATCATTCGCAAGGACCGTACCGGCCACACAGGAGGAGGCATCGCTATCGTCCATAAGAAATCCATCCGCATCTCAACCAGCTCAGACGTCAATCTCGCCAACTCTGAACACCTTCACTACCAGATCCACGTCGACAACAAGACCACACTCAGAGGCACCCTCCTTTACAGGCCACCAGGACCCCGCGCAATTTAGTGAAGACATCACGGACTTCATCACTCCACACGCGCTCCCCTCCGAGGATTACATCCTTTTGGGAGACCTCAACTTTCACCTTGAAAAGAACAACGACCGCAACACCACCACCCTTTTGGACAACCTCGCCAACCTCGGACTTAAACAACTCGTCACTACCCCCACCCACATCGCAGGTCACACACTCGACCCTATCTTCACCTCCAGCAAACATGTCTCCTTCAGCCACACCACAGCTCTCCTTTGGACCGACCACAGCTGCGTTCACTTTACCTACAACAAGTGCACATCCAACAACCACCCCCAACCCACTTTGCAAAGAAACTGGAACAAAATCACCATCGACCAGATCTCCTCTTCTCTTCTTCAAAACCCCCCAGCCTACTCCTCAAACCCAGACCAAGCAGCCACCAACCTCACCCAATGGTTATCCAACAGCGCCGACATCCTAGCACCACTGAAAAAACGACAAATCAAACTAGGCAGCAAGAAGGCCTCCTGGTTCAACGATGATCTTAAGAAATCCAAGAAACTCTGTCGCTCCCTTGAGAAGGCCTGGAAAAAAGACCCAACCACCAGCACCAAGGATGCCCTCAAAAACGCCACCCGCACACACCACCAACTGATCCGGAATGCCAAGAAAGCCGCTTTCAAGGACCGACTAGATAACGCCCAAAACAGCAAAGAATTATTCAACATCGTCAAGGAATTTACCAACCCCTCAGCCAACTCCAACGACATCACCCCCTCTCAAGACCTCTGCGACTCCCTAGCCTCATTCTTCCACAACAAAATTGCAGACATCCACAACAGCTTCAACAACCAACCCAAAGACCAACCCACACAACCCCCTGCAGGACCCCCACCCCCCCTGAACATCCTCAATGACTGGAAGCCAATCTCCACTGAGGACACCATCCGTCTGATGAACTCCATCCACTCAGGATCCCCCACAGACCCATGCCCTCACCACATCTTTAACAAAGCAGACTCCATCATAGCACCGCACCTCCGAGACGTCATCAACTGCTCCCTCAACTCCGCAACCTTCCCGGAAAGCTGGAAACATGCCGAACTCAGCGCCCTCCTGAAAAAACCCACAGCTGACCCCACCGAACTCAAAAACTACCGCCCTATCTCACTCCTTCCTTTCCCGGCCAAAGTCATCGAGAAAGCGGTCAACAACCAGCTCGCCGCATTCCTCGAAACCAACAAATCCCTCGACTCCTCACAATCCGGCTTCCGAGCCAAGCACAGCACTGAAACCGCCCTCATCGCAGCAACAGACGACATTCGAACTCTACTGGACAATGGAGACACAGTCGCCCTCATCCTCCTCGACCTCTCCGCTGCCTTCGACACGGTCTGTTATAACACCCTTTTACAACGCCTCAGAAACGTCGGAATCCAAGGAAAAGCACTAGAATGGATCACCTCGTTCCTCACCGGAAGAACTCAGAGTCCGCCTTCCACCATTCAAGTCAGAGGCCACTGAAGTCATCTGCGGCGTACCACAAGGATCTTCACTCAGCCCCACCCTCTTCAACGTATACATGAGCCCCCTCGCGCTCATCGCACGCCAACACAACCTCAACATCATCTCCTACGCCGACGACACTCAACTGATCCTATCACTCACCAGAGACCCTAACACTGCCAAAACCAACTTGCATGAAGGAATGAAAGAAGTAGCAGAATGGATGAAGCACAGCCGTCTGAAACTGAACTCAGACAAAACAGAAGTCCTCATCCTAGGCACCTCCCCCTCCGCCTAGGACGACTCTTGGTGGCCAGAGGCCCTTGGAAAAGCACCCCTCCCGACGGACCACGCACGGAACCTGGGCGTCATCCTGGATTCCTCACTCTCGATGAACAGACAAGTCAACGCCGTTTCTTCATCTTGCTTCAACATTCTTCGCATGCTCAAAAAAACATTTCGCTGGATCCCCACCGAAACTAGAAAAACAGTCACCCACGCTCTGGTAACGAGCCGACTGGACTACGGAAACACCCTCTACGCCGGTACCACCGCAAAACTCCAGAAAAAACTCCAACGCATCCAGAACGCTTCAGCCAGGCTCATACTAGACATCCCGCGTAAAGAACACATCTCTGGTCACCTGAAAAACCTCCACTGGCTCCCCGTCAACAAGAGGATTACCTTCTGCCTCCTTACCCAGGCACACAAAGCACTCTACGAAACCGGACCTGAATGCCTCAACACACGACTGTCCTTCTACACCCCCCCCCCCGCCAGCTACGATCCTCCAACCAAGTCCTTGCCACTGTACCTCGCATCAACAAAACCACCATGGGAGGTAGATCCTTCTCCTACCTGACAGCTAAAACCTGGAACTCACTTCCCACTCACCTTCGCCTTACTCAGAACCACCTAGCATTCAGAAAGCAACTTAAAACGTGGATATTTGACAAGTAATTCCCCATCCTTCTTCAAGCGCCTTGAGACCCTCTGGGTATGTAGCGTGCTATATAAATTTATTGACTTGACGACGTTCTGTCTTCACCCAGTGCAGAGGGCGTAATATACCCTAATATTGGATGACAACTGTGACCTTATGTACCATGCAATACACCTAACAATTCTGCATACCATTTTTATAAAACCACCAGGGAATGGTGACGTTGTGCCTGCTCCCTCTGCGACCTTCCAACATTTGACGAGAATTCGGATTGGATGTATGCATGATCCCAGTAAGTGTCCCTCCGCCCAACTGAGATAGGACCCCCTATCAATTGGTAACCCCTTTTTTAATTTAAGCCTTTTAATTAATTGCAGGTTGAATTTCTCACCAC
Organism: Lissotriton vulgaris; assembly: GCF_964263255.1. Taxonomy (NCBI): domain Eukaryota; kingdom Metazoa; phylum Chordata; class Amphibia; order Caudata; family Salamandridae; genus Lissotriton; species Lissotriton vulgaris. The sequence goes on along the minus strand of NC_141691.1, from coordinate 616,625,889 downwards.
AGGAACCAACGATGGCCCAATGTAAAGTATGAATTTGATTATTCGCCAATCCTTTTAGACTTTAGACCTTCCTGAAGGGAGTGATACATTCACTGCAATCTTATTATTTGTAGGCACTCTCTTCTCCACTATGTCCTGATGAAGACCCCAGAATGAGGTTTCAATCAACCCCTACAACTTGCGGGGTCGAAACGTAGACCTAACTACTTCACTTTTCCACACATAGGAAGAGAATAGATGGAATTAAACGCATCCTATGTAAAGAGAGCTATATGGAACTGTTGATCTAAATCAGACTGTAAAGGTTCTATTCAGTTTTATTGTGATTGTGTTATGGTCACAACACCTTTACCCAGTCCCAACACTTATCCCATCACACCTATCCCACCTAACTACCTTTTCTCTTTATCACAGAGTGCGCCGAGATATACTTATGAGAATATTATGTTTAAACTTTGATTGATAAAAGTGTTCATAGCTTTGTATAAATAACTAATTTATGTTTTCCATTATGTATGAAACGGAATACATAATGCTTGGAATTTATTGATGGATGCTTTTTCTCCACCGATTACTGTGCTAAATAAATTGTGCATTCAATATATTGGATTGGCTAAGATTTAATCTATATAATGTATCCTTTTGGCAATTGACACTGACCCCTTCATATGTACCTAGGTACATAGATCATCATCACGACAAGAGTATATAGCAAGCTTGAAATTACGCTGCCTGATAGGCGAGCAAGGATCCAGGGGAATTTTGGAAGTACGGAGTCTGTGCTATATGCATTGGAGAAGGTTAGAGCCCATTTACGAAGTTGATCAAGGGCCAACCACGGGTGAATTACGGCACCAGGGGTAATAGGGAGGGCGTCCGGGAGTTACAGTATGGCGGCTGCTTGCTGACCGCAAGAAAAGGGCCAACTGCGGATCACAGAATTAGCCGGTGACTAACGTTCTCCAATGCAAATAGCATGGACACAGAAAAGAATGACTGCTGCTGAAGTCCTTCTTTTCTGTGTTATAAGTTTGCTCAAAACTCACCAATTACCAATTTACATATTATAATAGGTCTTACAGCCCTGATGAGTCACAGGCACTGCCCTGTTGATGAAACACGTGTCGGCTGGCGTTTGTAAAAACAGAGAGAAAAAAAGACCTATATAAAGCATCATCTACTGTCTTTACCTTACCACCGGTGTCCATTGTTTTTCTCTCGAACTACTGTACTACTAATTTTGTCTTTATCAAACATGTGCCCAGTACCTGCTGTATATTTTATATGCTGTTCAAGCATCCCGTGCCCTACCACCTTTGAGAGGCTTCAGGGTTTTCCTCTATACTGGTAGCACCGTCCAACGCAATTTGTCCATCACTACTCACTATAATGGCACTGTGTGAGCGCCCTATACTGTACAACTCAAACCCTTAGCCGAACCCTCAACACTTCACTATTGTATTGGGTTCTATACAGATTTTTTTTATAGTTTATAACGTGTTGAACATTGTTTATTGTAGTGAGCCACCTTGATTTTACTGCTCATCAGTGTAGTTCTCCAGTGAAATGGATCCAAAAAAAGAAAAAAACATTTTGACTGCAAATGTCGCCTTTTTCTGATCTTTTTCGATTCCAAAGTGCAGTATCTGAACAGAGAATGATAGACTTATTGCATTGTCAATTAAAAGTTGTTGGGGTTAAAAATGACAAATGTTGGTTACTTTTGCTTTTTTATACCAGTGCCAATAGGACTAGACAAATATAATTACTCCACAGCAAGTAAAAAACAAGAAAGTAAAAAACAGTCATTTCCAACACCAAAAGCTTTAAGTTTAACAAACGCGAGACCTATTGCATTGCAAACACTTGTTTGTTTTCCCATTGCATACTCAAAGTTCATAACCACCACCCTCCATTTACTCATTCACATATGTTTTAGCAGCATGTTTAATGCAAATACACTGTGCAAAATAAGGTAGTTGCAGTCGACCCTCTTAAAGAGAATGAATGAGCTGGCATCATCTCCGGGTTTTATTTAAACTGTCAACACATAGCACGTCGTAGTCAAGTTTGTGAAGAGTGAACATTATAAAGACACATAAATTAAAGAAACAACTGCAAATGGAAGTTAGCTGTATGTGATGAAAAATGCAATTATTGTACAGCTTAAAAGAAAGCTCACGAACTTAAAATAAACACGCAAAATGGCATAACATCACTGCAGAGTCAGGAAGATGTACTCATACATGATGTGAACCCATGCTCTAAGTAGCAGAGAAGAAAGAAATGAGACGAAAACCTAGGCACACAGTACGTGTTAAATAAAGCATATTCGTGTTGTTGGTTCCTACACATTTGTAAACACCCCAGGGTACATTCACGGTTTAAAGTTATGAAAGTTAGTTGTATCACTGAATAGATCCGAGTCGGTTATGGTTTTAAGATCCCAATCTGTCAAATTTCACGAAGTATGTAAAGCCAGCGGCTCATGTACTTTCTAATTAAGCACCCTCAAATAGAGAATCTCACAGGATTGATGGTGAATATCAAGTAAATGAATTGTCCTATTTCTAAATTATATATATGTGCAAGCCTTCTTTGTACAAGTACCAGCAAATGCTTGAATAGAGAAGCAATACATGTAATAGTTAATGTTGCAATGAGGATAACTCACTCCGGCAGTTAAATAGGGAGGCAAGCATTTGGTGCGATTCCACCTTTCGACACAACAAGAGAACCGAGTTAAAACACACAAACATCATAGGTAAAGGGAGTTTCACAGAGGGGGGGGGGGGGGTCGATCCATTGACAATGACAGATCATGCCCGGGAAAAAACATCCTTCCTCTAAAAACTCTTCACTTATTTAACGCTGCGATTAATCTTTGTTCAGCATCTTTAAAAAGATATAAACAACATCTGGAGAATGACACTTGGGTGTTCGTGAGATTAGATGGTTGCCCGTTTCGTACAAAAAGACGTAAAGAAAGGACAATGCAGCAGCTGTTGGGAATAAAGGACGCGTCCAGTATTATACACTTAACGGAAAACTCTAGGTACCCAACCAACCAACCCCTGTATGTTCCGCTTAAAAACTCTTACAAGTATTTAGCAACAGTTCAAATTGTGGCGATTCCTTACTCCTAGTTGCTAGAGACTCATAAGACTGACTGTTGATAGAAACGTGAATCCAATACAAAGGAAGAAGGGGCGCAAAGTACATATTAGCACTAATCACTAACATAACATGCAAGAGTAGCCCAGGGATGAACCAATGCAAGACTTATAAATTGCTTACGCCCTCTGTGAGGGACAGCTCTGGGAAGCAGCATTGTTTTTTTAATATACAAACAAGCCACTTCGAAAGAAAAGGAATACTGAACATAATGACGCCCCTTCTCGCGAATGGAGAGATCGCCCAAATAAGCGTTATAAAATACAGCAGCAAACAATACACAAAAATACAAGGGGTGGGGTGGTAAGGCCCAGCTCCTGATGCCTCTTGAAGGAGAGTGCTTGACATTTCAAAGACACGGGTGTCGCATCCCCAAGTTTTACGCCTCCGCCATTAATAGTGCACAGAGTCCTGTGTGCGATGAGCACCAGCCCCGCCCCAGGGTTAACGATGCGGCTTGACAAGGATGTTAAATGTGGAGGCCTGTCTCCGTAAGGCGCGCAATGCTGCCTTCTCCTTACCTTTGCGGAGGCCGGCCCACCCACCGTGGGGCCGTTCTCCCCGGCTTCCTCTGACTCCGTGAGGAAGGTTGAGTACTAGCGCGGCCGCAGACGCTCAGCCAACATCAGGATCCAGCAGCCACCACCCCGCACCACTCGAGGACACGCCCAGTCCCGGCATAGGGGCGGGGAAGGGCGGAAGGATACACAGCGCACAACTTATGCGGAAGGATACAATTTTAAAACGGTTTACTGAATAATCGTGATACCGGAGTAACCAGCCACGTGTGGCTAGAAGAGGGCGTGATCTCTGCGAGTAATGCCTCTAGTAATAAATAACAGATAATCTGCGCTGAATGAGCTCACTGATCAGAGCACGGTACAGAACTACATTTCCCCGGACGCGCGATTGTATCAAGCGTTGTCACTGTGTGGCGTGCTCCGGGATGTCATCACGTCGAGGCAGTGTGACGTTCCTGCGTGATGCCCTGGACAGCGGTGATCGTAGAGAGTCAAAACGTATTAATTGCTTCCCGTTCAGCTCTCAGGGGTTTTCTGGAGTCCGCTGCCCCTGTCCAACATTTGCTCGAAGCGAGGTAGGACGCGGAGCAGTTCTTCTGCAACATGCTTGCATTCATTGACTATATACACAGTCCTGCTGCAGCCTCTTCAAATACTTTACCTTTTAAACATTTGAAGTGTTTTTTAGGCCAGTGTAAGTCGGTCACATTTCTTATTTTCTATATGATTTAATGGTAGTTCCAACTTTGGATAACGTGATTAGCTTGCCATAGTTTACGAATTCTTCTATAGAGCAGGATCTTAGTAATGGGCAAGGAGACATTCAACTGCAGTACCTTCACTTGATGCGCCAAGTCCTAATGTTCCTTGGCCTGGAAGCCACTAATCCTCGTTGTTATCCTGAATTGCTATTTTCCACGCTTGCTTCTTCCAGTTCACTGTACTCCTTGCCGCTCAAGGAACACAAAGCGATCGCGCTTTTAAACCAGTGGGAGCTCTAAACAAGCATTGAAAATGCAATAGGTCTCGCCTTCGATTAAGTTAAAGCCATTTGCTTTGCTAATGGTATTGTATAGCAAAGCAAATGGCTTTAACTTAATGAAAGGTGAAACCTAATGTTAGTCAGTGTCAGTCAGTGCCTGTCAGTCAGTGTCAGTCGAAGTCTGTCAGAGTCAGTCAGAGTGTCAGTCAGCCAGTCAGTGTATGTCTGTCAGTCAGTGTCTGTCAGTCAGTCAGTGTTTGCTAGAGCAGCTCTGCTGACCTGGTTCTCTGGCACTAAAGCAGCTCTGCTGACCTGGTTCTCTCCCTCTAAAGCAGCTCTGCTGACTTGGTTTCTCTGCCTCTATAGCAGCTCTGCTGACCTGATTTCTCTTGCTCTACAGCAGCTCTGCTGACCTGTCTCTAGAGCAGCACTGCTGACCTAGTTCTTAGGCTCTAGAGTAGCTCTACAACAGTTCTACTGACCTGGTTCACTGGTTCTAAAGCAGCTCTGCTGACCCGATTCTATGGCTCTAAAGCAGTTTTACTGACCTGGTTCTCTGGCTCTAGAGCAGCTCTGCTGACCTGGTTCTCTAGCTCTAGAGCATCTCTGCTGACCTTGTACTCTGGCTCTAAAGCAGCTCTGTTGACCCGTTTTTCTCCCTCTAAAGCAGCTCTGCTGACCTGGTTTCTCTGGATCTACAGCAGCTCTGCTGGCCTGGTTCTCTGCCTCTAAAGCAGCTCTGCTGACCTGTTTCTCAGGCTCTAGAGCAACTCTGCTGACCTGGTTCTCTGGCTCTACAGCGGCTCTGCTGACCTGGTTCTCTGGATCTAAAGTAGCTCTGCTGCCCTCTTATATGGCTCTAAAGCAGCTCTGCTGACCTAGTTCTCTGGCTCTAAAGCAGCTCTACTGACCCGGTGCTAGGGCTCTTAATCAGCTCTGCTGACCTGGTTCTCTGGTTCTAGAGCAGCTCTGCTGACCTGGTTCTCTGGTTCTAGAGCAGCTCTGCTGACCTTGTTCTCTGGCTCTAGAGAAGCTCTGCTGACCTGGTTCTCTGGGTGAAAATTGCAAAAAACACAGTTGATGGACAGAATGTAGAACAATGTCATACATTCACCCCAGTACAAGGATCTGGGCCTAAATCCATCATTTTTTTGCACTCCACACCACAAACAAGCAAGCCGGGCTGAATAAGGCTGAAATGCCAGAAACCAGTCCTCAGAAGCTTGTTTCCGGTCCAGGGAAGATATGGCTTGGCAGTTCGGGCTGCACTGTTCCCATGAGGCACACGGTCAGACTGATTTGCATATAGCCATGTCAGAACTGGGGTGGCAGAGTGGGCTAAAGAACGGTGATGGATTAAACCCAGATCTCTCGACTGGGTGTGAGTGTCTGATTGATTCAGAAGCTCCGTCCATCACCAACCCCTTTTTGATCTGGTTCTCTGGCTTTACAGCAGCTCTGCTCACCTGGATGAAACTCTGGCTCTACAACGGCTCTGCTGACCTGGTTCTCTGGCTCTAAAGTAACTCTGCTGACCTGTTTTATGGCTCTAAAGCAGCTCTGTTGACCTGGGTCTATGGCTCCAAAGCTGCTCTGCTGACCTGGTTCGCTGGCTCTAGAGCAGCTCTGCTCACCTGGATGGAATTCTAGCTCTACAACGGCTCTGCTGACCTGGTTCTCTGGCTCTAAAGCAGCTCCACTGACCTGGTGCTATGGTTCTAAATCAGCTCTGCTGACCTGGTTCTCTGGTTCTAGAGCAGGTCTGCTGACCTGGTTCTCTGGTTCTAGAGCAGCTCTGCTGGCCTGGTTCTCTGGCTCTAGAGCAGCTCTACTGGCCTGGTTCTCTGGCTCTAGAGCAGCTCTGCTGGCCTGGTTCTCTGGCTCTAGGGCAGCTTTGCTGACCTGGTTCTCTGGCTCTAGAGCAGCTCTGCTGACCTGGTTCTCTGGCTCTAGAGCAGCTCTACGGACCTGGTTCTCTGGCTCTAGAGCAGCTCTACGGACCTGGTTCTCTGGCTCTAGAGCAGCTCTACGGACCTGGTTCTCTGGCTCTAGAGAAGCTCTGCTGACCTAGTTCTTAGGCTCTAGAGCAGCTCTGCTGCCCTGGTTCTCTGGCTCTAAAGCAGCTCTGCTGACCTGGTTCTCTGCCCCTAGAGCAGCTCTGCTGACCTGGTTCTCTGCCTCTAGAGCAGCTCTGCTGACCTAGTTCTTAGGCTCTAGAGCAGCTCTGCTGACCTGGTTCTCTGGCTCTAAAGCAGCTTAGCTGACCTAGTTATCTGGCTCTAAAGGCTCTGACCATTCAAACATACCTCTGTAGTCCAACCCCGCCTCAACAAAATATACTCGTCATCTCATCATAGTGTGCAAATAAATGCATGAGTAGATTGCTTTAAAAAGCCAAACACCAGAGAGATAAGGTGTGTTGATGATGCAGCAGAATTCCACATTTTGCGAGGGTCGGGGTCTGAAGCAGTAGAGGCTGTAGACTGCCATTACAAGCCTGTGGACGACCCTGCAAATTAGCAAAAAAAGTGCTTTGTGTCCTTTAAAATAAAGAGTGTAAATCTGCCTGTAAATGATCCAATCCGAGTGGGTGTGCCTAAAAGCAGACAGGGTGGCAACAAAGAATGATTGGCATGCCTTCAGTGCAATCATTGCACTTCTTTTAGGCATAAGTCATGACGCCAAAGGACGCGCACAAATGAAAGCTGAAGGCAGAGCTTGGACGCAGCTTCTGGAATCTTATCGATTCCAAGAAGTCTCGTATGACGAGAGCAGCGCATGCGCTGCTGACGTCAGGCCGAGACCTAAAAATATATAAAATAATACTTTTGTGTTAAGTCTTAAAACAAATTTAACAAGTAAAGATCCCCGAGAGAACATAAGTATGGTAAATGACTGCTATGCATTTGACAAGTAAGCTCATTGAAACCCTTGAAAGTAGTCAATGAAAATGTTTGTCTTAAGTACTTCTAGAATTAAACCCAATCATGCTTCATTGGCATGGTTAAACATAGAGGTATAGACAAAACTTGGCTGTTCAAAATACTGTAACTGAGATTAGATATGTAGCATTTCCAAGGAGTAAGGATTAGTACAAGGTCATCATTGTCCATCACTTGTATTGCACCATGAAGCAGTGCTTTGGAACCCCACAGAATGTAGACTGCAGAGAGACTAGCAGAAGCTGATTCTTTGCATCCATATCAGCAAACGTTGCTACAAGGGTCTTCTGAAACAAAGATCAGAGTCCCTTCTAAACATTCTGTGGAACTGGACATACAGTTTCTTTGTGTATTTTCATTGCCACCTGCCGGGAATAATTTGTTCTTACAGATGTGCCTCTAGGGTGACTCTTAGTAAACATGCCTGGTCCAGATTGTACCAGGAAAGGTCTACTAATGCCCTTATTGAAGCACAATACTCCTTATTTATTTTCTCCTCCTATTCTTTAGATTAAGTATTAAGGCTTTCAACAGCAGTATTGAGCATGCTTTAGACAAGACCATCCCAGTTTATTCTTCTGGCCCCCAATGGTCTTGCCCTTCTACACCTTGGTATAATAGTACTTTTAGGACGCCAAATAATTTTTCTCCTTGTGAGCTAGTATTTTTACGAACAAAACTTTGTTTATATAAACATCTTGGACAACCTACTTGTGCAAGCTATTTTGCAGCTAGAATTGCCCATTATACAATACTACAAAAGCTTTTTCAGGTCGTCCACTCACTTCTTCACCAGATTGTATGACCTTATATTGAAACCACCTCAAGAATTTCACAATAATCTTTCAGATTTATTAATGAAAATTACTGTTAATATTATTATGATGTAATTTTATAAAGCGCGCAGCTGCCCCAGCAAAGGGGCATCCCGGCGCTGAAAGCGGGCTCAGAAAGGCAGCAGGACTAGCCCGCAGGGAACTAATAGGTTTTAATGGCCTTACGGAAAGAAAGTAGGCCATCCAAGCGACGGGTCTGAGCAGGAAGAGAATTCCACAGCTTAGCGGCCAAATAGCGGAAAGACCGCCCCCCGGCTCTGGTACGTTTTACCCGGGGGACCACAGCCAACAGATGCTCAACAGAGTGTAACTGACGCTTGGGGACGTAAGGGATCAAAAGGTTGGATAGAATCTCGGGGGGGGGGGGGGGGGGAGAGTTTAAGGATTTTAAAGGCAAGACAAAGTGCTTTAAATTCAATCCTTTTAGGAACAGATAACCAGTGAAGGCCGCTCACGGTGCCCGACGTAGACCAGCTTCTAGGGAGCCTGAGCAGGACACGTGCGGCAGCACTTTGGACTCGCTGCAGGCTGGTCACCTCCGCCTTATTGGCGCTGTTGGACCTGGCCCTTTTTGGCAGGTTCACCCCGAAACTTTTTGCTTTTTCCTAGCCTGTTTCTGTGACCTGGTATTGGTGATTTTAGGCCTCTGCGCACTTTTTCACTGTTTATGTTTATGCAATTTTTATAGCGCGCAAATACCCGAGGGTGTCTCGGCGCTTAAATATAATTTTGCCCTCTCTTAAGGACAGTAAGGCCTACTTTAGGTAACTTGGTAATATTTGAAAGGAAGGTTTAAGCCTGTATAAAATACAGAGTTATGGTACAGTGTAAAGTGTGTGAGAGCTCTGTGTGAGTGGTGAGAGTGACCTTCCCTCCCATAGGAATGAATGGGGAATATGTATGCCCATGGTAGTTCCTGATGTGTGGGGAGTGCAGGGTCGAATTTGGTATGTGCGAACTCGTGAGATTGAATGCTGCGCAATGGTATATGCGGCATGATTGTGTCTAGTGTGAAAGTGCCACTTCTAGAAGTTGGCATATTTGTGTAATTTCTGTCTGTCGTGTGATTGGCTGAGGCTGGCTGGTGAGCCTGGCCCAAGAGTCTGGGAGGGTCTGCCCCGGCAGTGAATGGAGTGTTTAGCATGCTGATGTGAGGGGAGGGGTGCACCTGGGCCTGAATAGGACTGGGCTTTCCCCACTCAATGCTGGCTCCACCCCCTGTGGTGCGTCTGATGTCCCTAGCCTGGCCTGTGAAAGGAGTTCCCAATAACCAGTTGTAGCTGGTTCTCACACTGCCTGCACCCTGCTAGACAAAGGATTTCTCTGTATAACAAGCGTTGGAAATGCAATAGGTCTCGCAGTAGGAAAGTTTGAGCTATAGGTGTTTTTTTTAATGTTTTTTTTTCTAAATAGCTAAAGTAATAGCTTTCTTTTTTACAAAGTCAATAGTTATAATTTTTGTAAATGTGACACCTCTAGCATTTGTAAAGCAACATGTTTAGTATGTACGTGACTCATATGTATTGATATAAAAATAAATCAATGGCTTTTACATTTTTGTTAATAATTAAGAAGTAAATAAAATGCATTTTATTTTATATTGCTATTAGCTTAAAGTTTATTAAATATAATAAGTGAAGATTATGTATATTTTATTGTGGCGAAAATCCAAGAACAGAAGTGCATTTTTAAGATTTAGTTTGACATTTTGAATACATTTTGTTACATTGGCAAAACATATTTGAACTATTGATGCTGTGTTGGCGCTTAGTGATGCTGTGTTGGCGCTGAGTGATGCTGTGTTGGCGCTGAGTGATGCTGTGTTGGCGCTGAGTGATGCTGTGTTGGCGCTGAGTGATGCTGTGTTGGCGCTGAGTGATGCTGTGGCGGCGCTGAGTGATGCTGTGGCGCTGAGTGATGCTGTGGCGCTGAGTGATGCTGTGGCGCTGAGTGACGCTGTGGCGCTGCGTGACGCTGTGGCACTGAGTGTTGATGTGGTATTGAGTGTTGATGTGGTATTGAGCTGCGTGACGCTGTTGAGCTGCGTGACGCTGTTGCGCTGCGTGACGCTGTTGCGCTGCGTGACGCTGTTGCGCTGCGTGACGCTGTTGCGCTGCGTGACGCTGTTGCGCTGCGTGATTCTGTGGCGCTGCGTGACACTGTGGCGCTGAGTGTTGATGTGGTATTGAGTGGTGCTGTGCTATTTAATTGTTTTGTTGCGTTGACTGTTGTTGTGGCGTTGATTGGTGCTGAGTGATGCTGTGGCGTTGTTTTTGTTTGTGGCATTGAGTGATGCTGTGCTATTGAGTGATGCTGTTATATTAAGTGATGCTGTGGCATTAAGTGATGTTGTAGCATTGAGTAATGCTGTGGAATTGTGTGGTGTAGTGTTATTTAGTGTTGCTGTGGCATTTAGAGGTGCTGTGGCGTTAGGGTGTTGTGTTTGAGGGTGTATTTGGAGGATGTAGTTGTTGGTGAGTTGAGGAAATGAGTGTTCGTGTTGTTTAGGATGTGTGATGGTGAGTGTGCTATTGCGTTTTAGTTTGTGAGGGTGAGTGAGGATGTGTGAGTGTGAGGTTGAGTGTATATGGTGAGTGAGGGTGTGTGAGGATGAGGTGTTGAGGGTGTGAGGGTTTGAATGTGAGTGAGGGAGTTTGTGGGTGTGAGGGTAGGTGAGTGTGAGTGTTTGAGTGAGTTTTTGAGGAAATGAGTGTTTGTGTTGTTTAGGATGTGTGAGTGTGAGTGCGTTAGAGTGTTTTTAGTGTGTGAGGGTGAGTGAGCATGTGTGAGAGTGAGGGTGAGTGAGAATGGGTGAGGGTGTAAGGCTGAGGTGTTATGAGGGTGTGAGGGTGAGGTGTGTGAGTGTTTGACGATGTGTGAGTGCTTGATGGTGTGTGAGGGTGATGGTGTGAGAGTGTGATGGGGTGTTAGGCCGATGGTTTGATGGTGATTGTTTTTTTGTGTGTACGTGACTTAGATGTATTGATATTGTAATTAGTTTTTTTATGTTAAAATAATTAATAGTTAAATAAAAGTGATTGTAATTTATACTGGCAATAGTTTAATTTTTTGTAAATAACTGTAGTTAATATTATATTCAGTGTATTTTAGTGGGACGAAAATCCAAGAACAGAAGTGAAATTTTCACATCTTTGGTGACATTTTTAATAAAGCTTAAAACATTAAGAGAACATATTTGAACCACCGAAGCTGTGGCGATGCTGAGTTATGCGGTGGTTGCGCTGAGTGATGCTGTTGTTAAGCTGAGTGATGCTGTATTTTGCGCAGAGTGATGCTGTATTTTGCGCAGAGTGATGCTGTATTTTGCGCAGAGTGATGCTGTTGTTGCACAGAGTGATGCTGTTGTTGCACAGAGTGATGCTGTTGTTGCACAGAGTGATGCTGTTGTTGCACAGAGTGATGCTGTTGTTGCACAGAGTGATGCTGTTGTTGCGCAGAGTGATGCTGTTGTTGCGCTGAGTGATGCTGATGTTGCGCTGAGTGATGCTGTTGTTGCGCTGAGTGATGCTGTTGTTGCGCTGAGTGATGCTGTTGTTGCGCTGAGTGATGCTGTTGTTGCGCTGAGTGATGCTGTTGTTGCGCTGAGTGATGCTGTGCTGGTGCTGAGAGATGCTGTCCTTTTGAGTGATGCAGTGGCATTGAGTGATGCTGTGGGGTGGCGTAATGCTGTTGCTTTGATTGATGCTGTTTTTTTGTTGTTTCAGTGACGTTGAGTGACGCTGTTTTTTGGTTTTTTTTTGGCGTTAATGGATGCTGTGCATTGAGTGGTGCTGTGGCATTGAGTGGTGCAGTGGCGTTGTAGTGTGTTGTGGCATTTTGTGTTGCTGAGTGATTTTTTGGCGCTGACTGATGCTGTGGCATTGAGTGGTTCTGTTGCATTGAGTGTTGCAGTGGTGTTGAGTGGTGCTGTGGTGTTGAGTGACGTTGTGGCATTGAGTGAGGTGTGTGAGGGTGATGGGGTGTGAGGGTGATGGTGTGTGAGGGTAATTGAGTGAGGGTAAGTGGTTGTGTGTGATGGTTATTGTGTGAGTGATTGATGGTGAGTGTTGTGTGAGTGATTGATGGTGAGTGTTGTGTGAGTGTGATGGGGCGTGAGTGTGATGGGGCGTGAGTGTGATGGGGCGTGAGTGTGATGGGGCGTGAGTGTGATGGGGCGTGAGTGTGATGGGGCGTGAGTGTGATGGGGCGTGAGTGTGATGGGGCGTGAGTGTGATGGGGCGTGAGTGTGATGGGGCGTGAGGGTGATGGGGCGTGAGGGTGATGGGGCGTGAGGGTGATGGGGCGTGAGGGTGATGGGGTGTGATGGTGAGAGATGGTGTGTGAGGGTAATTGTGTGAGGGTGAGTGAGGGAGTGAGGGTGAGTGAGTGGGGGTGACTGTAAGTGTGTTGTATGTGTGAGTGTTGTTGTGTTGTTGCGAGCTTGTGTGGTTATGTGAGTTTGTATGTGTGTGCCTTTTGATTACGGAATTTTGCCTAGTCCTAGAATTAGTCCCTTTTCCCTTTTTTATTCCGAGCGTAAAAATGGCGGACGCTACCCTGTGCCATAACGCTACCTATGTTATTTAGGTTAGCGTTTCAGTTTATTTTGCACATTTTCCTTGGATTTTGATTGATGTGTATTCCGTCCAATCAAATTGCAACGTTTTCTGACGTAGCGTTGCAATTGCGTCACGTTAATTGGGGAAAGTTCCAGATCTTCAGGAACCGGCGTATGTGTAAGGCGTGTCGTGCTTCCCGCGTTGTAGCTGCGTCGTTTGACAGGTAAATTGTCAATCTAATCTTTTTTTAGTGTTGTTTACCTAGTGTTTCGTTACTATATATATATATATATATATATATATATATCTGCAAATACCTCGCAGCAGCGCTCCTTCCAAAGGAAAACTCGAGGCAAGGACCAACTTTTTTCCAGCATTCTTTATTTAGCCATCAGGTGGTCTGTCATGACGCGTTTCAGCCGTCAAAGCGGCCTTGGTCACATGGCGATACAGATTGCTTTTTGCCCATTTAAAGTGATAGCATGTGGTCACATGTTAGACAATGGTGGACATAGAAAGAATACTACATGTATAAATACAATATTGTATGCATTTTCTCACACTGCCATTATTCAAACTTCGAAAATACCTGTATAAATACATACATAAATCATAGCAATGCATAGTTTGTTAGTTGATTAAAATTATGCATATACTGTGCTTTCAAATTTAATGTGCAAAGAGTATTTCCAATTTTGATTATAAATTGGTGTTAAATGCATGAATGCCTGTTTTACTCTTGCCGATGGCATTGAAAAAGAAATATACCAGGTTGTCCATCACAATCTAACTCTAATTGTTGTGCTTTTTTAAAATAAATATGTGCTCACCCTAGTGAATTGGGGTATAATACACCATTATACAACTGTTCACTACTCTTGTTGTAATAGTAGTGATAAAGTGAATCCAACAAAAACACTAAGAAATGAATTCCAAACGTCAAAAATACCAGCCACAGAAGCTCAAGAGGGGAAAGAAAGGTTCTGGTGCCTAAACATACATACGGCTCCATTATACCATTCATACCTTTTGGCTGGACTATTGCACTTGTATATTTAAAGTGCACTCGTGTCTTGAAGGGGAAAATTACTGTTAATTACAATTCCTTCCTCTAAAGTGACAATGTGCGATCAATAAAGTGCAATTACAAATAAAGTGGCTGGTGCTGGAGGTAATACAGTACTGGGATACGAGAGGAAGGGGAGTCTAGGCCCTGTCAGAACAGTGCCTGGCTTCCTATTATCAAAACAAGTTAATTTATATACATCATCAATATTGCATATGTAAGAATAATCTTCACACCATAAAAACAATCTAAAAAGGAGGGAATCGGTAACATGACTAAAATCAGTCGCCATATCAAAAACCAGGATAAAAAACGAACTATCCTAATATCTAAAACGACGGCTAAAATCAATCAATTAATATATATACACACACCTAATATATACACTCAACATATAAATTATACATAGTATAGTACAGTATAAACACAATATGTAAACAAAGTGCATGGTGCGGACCAACTCCTCTAGTTTTCCAGACTGCGATCTTATCATGGTGTTAATTAAACTGTGAGGGTGGCCTGATCCCAAAGTGGTCAAAGGTATGTGTGGAGGTCCTCCGTGGTGTTAAGACCCCCCGGCCACTTAGAGTTGAATTCCAAGATATATCTGGTTTCCAACCTGCGCATGCATGCCTCCCTGTCACCTCCTCTTCTGGTAAGTGCTACAGACTCAATAGCAAAATATTTCAGACACTGAGGCTTACTGTTGTGACACGCCTCGAAGTGTCTGGCCACTGGATAACTTTGATCTTTATTTACAATGGCGCGTAGATGTTGCAAAATACGCTTATGTATTTGTAGTTTGCTGCTGCCAATGTATTTGAGCTTACAGTCACACTCTAAAATGTATACACAGTATTCTGTCCTACAGGTTAGATGCTGTTTTATTTCCCTGGTAGTTTTGGGAATCACTGTTGTGTATCTTTTAGTATTGACACCATGTTGGCATGCTTTGCATGCCAAGCACTTGTAAAAGCCCCTGCTAATTGGCCTCCAGGGCTCCTTGCCTATGTAATCTTGGCTATTTTTGGAGAGGATAGAGCCCATACACAAACCTTTTCGAAAGGTAATAGATGGATTAGGGGGCATCACATCACCAATTATGGGATCATCCTTAACAAAGTGCCAATTTCTTCTGACCATACTCCTAAGTTCTTTCTCCTGTTTGGAGTATGTCAGGATGAGTCTGACCTCATTGGTATTGTTACTTTCTTTTACTCTCCTGGTCAGCAGATCGCCCCTATCTTTAACCCTTGATTTCTTAATAGCTGTGTTAACTAGATCGGCAGTATATCCCCTGTCTACAAATCTAGCAAAGCTTTCCTGTTGTTTTGCAAACATATCTTCTTGGTTGCTACAAATCCTGCGGATGCGAAGCATCTCGCCATAGGGTATAGACTTGATTAAATGTTGGGGATGAGCACTCGTAGCGTGTAAAAGAGTGTTACCTGCCGTCGGCTTTCTAAAAAGAGTACTGGAAATCACATTGTTACATATAAAAACCTGTACATCTAAAAATGTTACCGATTCCCTGCTAATGTCGGAAGTAAAATGCAGATTAAGATCGTTGTTATTGATGTCATGTATAAAGGTTAAAACACTTTCTTCAGAACCACGCCACACAATAAACAAATCGTCAATAAACCTGAACCAACAGGTAACATTAGTAGTCCAATAATCTTCAAATTCTCGCTGGAGGACCAGTTCCTCCCACCACCCCATAAAGAGGCAGGCATAACTGGGGGAGAAACTGGCCCCCATTGCTACACCCTGAACCTGTTGGTACATTTGTCCATTAAAACTGAAGAAGTTGTTGTCGAGACAGAATTTTAGCATATCCATGAGCATTTTGGTGTGTTGGGTCAGTTCAATAGGCCTGCGGCTAAGATAGTACTCACATGCCCGCAGGCCATCCTTATGCTTTATACAAGTGTATAGTGAACTGACGTCCAACGTTACCAACAACAAGTCGGGGCTCCATGGAACATCATTCAATTTACGCAGAAAGTCACTTGAATCTTGTATATATGACTTTAGGGACTTCATGTGTGGCTGCAAGAAGTAATCAATGTATCTTGAAAGATTTTCCAAAGGGCCCCCACAAGCTGCGATTATTGGCCTTCCTGGGGGTTTGGAAATATTCTTGTGGACTTTTGGTATGAAATAGATATAGGGTGTCAGTGGATGATCTTTTTTGATGAACTTAAACTCATCTCCACTAAGCATACCAAAGCCCTTCCATGCCACCTGGTTCTTGAATAGAGCCTCCAACATCGCCCTGTATTTCTGGGGGGTGCTCTTGGAATAACATTGTGGGTCATCTAGTTGCCTATGGGCCTCCTCTAGATATTCTATGGCTGGCCATAAAACAATATTCCCACCTTTGTCCGAGTTTCGAACAACTACATCAGCATTTTTCAATTTGATGGACAATTGATTAATTTGTCTCTCTTTGTTCGTAAATTGACGCTTTTTGTCAGTCTTTAGTGCCATCTTTTTAACTTGTTGCACCATGACGTCACTGAATGAGTCCAGGCCATCCCGTGCCGCCAGGGGAATATATCTTGACTTAGGCTTGAATGGGGTAGTTGGTTTCCTTTGACCAATGGACGCCACTATGTCCTGTGTCCCCAAGGCTTCATTGATTCCCAACTGGCAGACATCACGGTACAGGTTTAAGTCACTGACTGCCAAATCTGAGGTACCTGCGGTTAGTTGTGTTGGGGCATTTGCTGTACCGGCTGCTTTATTAAGGAATTGTTTTTTCAATTTTAGTTTCCTAATATATCTATATATGTCTGCCCTCGTGGTGGTATATGAAAAGTTGGACTCAGGGCAGAAGCTTAAACCTAAGCTCAATAGTTGTTGTTCCGCAGCTGATAATTCCGTTGTGCTGAGGTTAATTATGGATTGGGTCTGCTTTGTCTCGCTGGATCGGTCTCCATTACAGCTTACCGATATTGAAGACTCCATGATGTTGTTTTCAGTCAGATCTGGGGTTTCTTGCTCCGTCCCCGGCCCCGTCCTCGACCCCGCTTGGGTGGCTCGCCTTTGTTTGGCTGCTTTTCTCCTGCCCCTCCTGCGTTGGGACTTGGTTGGGCCTGTTTTCCCTGGAAGTGCGATCTTAGGGTTGTCTTTCTGCCATCTTTCAAGACCGCCAACTCTTCCCCCATCGTGAGAACAACATTGCCTCTTGCTCCTTCATTATCTGAGCCACTCTCTGCAGCTGAGCTATATGTAGATACTTCATCAGTTTCGGCCGGCATTGCCCCCGCACCTGCTGTACCTCTCTTATTTGCTGTGGCTTTTCTTAAATTGTCATATCGACGTGCAAACGTGAATATTTGGCCGTTTGCGTAGTCGTCCCGGTCTCTTTTAAATTTATAAATTTTTCTTGTTTTGATTTTTTCTTCCTCTTTTGAAAGTCTGCTTAGCATTTCACTTCTCATTTTGGTGATTTGCGAAGTTTCCTTATCACCCTGCAGTGCCTTTATTTTCTCTTCAATACTATCTATTTTAGTCTGAAGTTCCTCCCCGTCAATCTCAGCAAACTTCACTAGGATCTGCATTAGTTTGCGCGAGGACTCAAGATTGCACTGACCCCATTCTTCCATCATTAAGGGGTTCGGGTTTTCATAGCTGGGGGCCAACATGATGCGTAGTCCTCTAGGGACTCTCCCAACATCTAGATATCTCTTGAGTGAGCGTGCTTCCCACCATTTTGACTGTTCGTTTCTTTTAAGTTTTTCTAACTCCTTGAACAAGTCTCTGGCGGTACTCGTTGTTGCACCCTCAGGCCCCCCTGCCCCGACTTCCTTCCCAGTAGTCTCCTCCTGCTCTATGTCGTCTGAAAACATCGCTTGTGCAGCGAGCTCACGGGCCCTCCGTACATCGCCCGACATTCTCTCACTGATGGCCAGTATTAACAAGTGCTGGATAACGTGCACTTTTAACCGCTATTATCCACGCTAAAGTAGTCAGTGTCAGCAGCCGCTGACTTGGGCGGTTAAGCACGTACCTCCACACTCCGAGCGCCTCCGTATGTACTTGTCCCTTCTGAGCGCCTCCGGTTGTTTTCCACGAACGCAGGTCGGAACCAGCTGCTTGTCTTAATGATCGGCGCCGCCTGGCACCACAACGCACGCTGATTCCTCCGCATACGCTCCTTCTGTCACAACCTCAGTTTATTTTGCACATTTTCCTTGGATTTTGATTGATGTGTATTCCGTCCAATCAAATTGCAACGTTTTCTGACGTAGCGTTGCAATTGCGTCACGTTAATTGGGGAAAGTTCCAGATCTTCAGGAACCGGCGTATGTGTAAGGCGTGTCGTGCTTCCCGCGTTGTAGCTGCGTCGTTTGACAGGTAAATTGTCAATCTAATCTTTTTTTAGTGTTGTTTACCTAGTGTTTCGTTACTATATATATATATATATATATATATATATATATATATATATATATATATTCATCCAAGATTGCCCTGAAGCTTAAAGACGCCACTCCAGCAAAGGACAGTTCACAGAACTTTTATTTATTAAAAAACCGGCTTTCACCTTCCAAATTATTTCAGAGTCTCTTACGCGTTTCGGAGCGCCTGCTCCTTCATCCGAAAGCAGCCTGACAGTCACGGGCCTCCGCAGCATGCATTTGTACCTTATTTGCATAGCGCCCTCCAGGGGGTTTCATTAGATGATTGTATTGCTTTCTGCATCCTGGGATTTGTAGTTTGCTGCGTTTCACGTTGGCTGCCAAATGGCTGATTAAACTCATTTTTCTGCCCTCCAGTGGGCCTTAGAACGTGAACCCGGTTTATGCTTTTTAATCCTTTGTGCTGCTTGAGAGTATTAACGTAATTTGAACACTGCAGACCTCAGTTTGTAGGCGGTGCATCTTCCACGGCCAAGGCTGCCGTGTAGTTTATTCATCCAAGATTGCCCTGAAGCTTAAAGACGCCACTCCAGCAAAGGACAGTTCACAGAACTTTTATTTATTAAAAAACCGGCTTTCACCTTCCAAATTATTTCAGAGTCTCTTACGCGTTTCGGAGCGCCTGCTCCTTCATCCGAGAGCAGCCTGACAGTCACGGGCCTCCGCAGCATGCATTTGTACCTTATTTGCATAGCGCCCTCCAGGGGGTTTCATTAGATGATTGTATTGCTTTCTGCATCCTGGGATTTGTAGTTTGCTGCGTTTCACGTTGGCTGCCAAATGGCTGATTAAACTCATTTTTCTGCCCTCCAGTGGGCCTTAGAACGTGAACCCGGTTTATGCTTTTTAATCCTTTGTGCTGCTTGAGAGTATTCACGTAATTTGAACACTGCAGACCTCAGTTTGTAGGCGGTGCATCTTCCACGGCCAAGGCCTTTGCTGGAGTGGCGTCTTTAAGCTTCAGGGCAATCTTGGATGAATAAACTACACAGCAGCCTTGGCCGTGGAAGATGCACCGCCTACAAACTGAGGTCTGCAGTGTTCAAATTACGTGAATACTCTCAAGCAGCACAAAGGATTAAAAAGCATAAACCGGGTTCACGTTCTAAGGCCCACTGGAGGGCAGAAAAATGAGTTTAATCAGCCATTTGGCAGCCAACGTGAAACGCAGCAAACTACAAATCCCAGGATGCAGAAAGCAATACAATCATCTAATGAAACCCATATATAATATTTAAGTTTTTTAATGTTTAGTAATGTTTTTTAGCAAATTTACTTTGCAATCGTACTTGGCTTGTGTATGTACCTATTGTACTTTTATGGAATGTTTCTAATTTCCCTTAGTTAATGTATTTTTGCTTACTTTTATGTAATGTATGTTATAAATAAAACGTTTTGGGATGTACTCTTTCTACATGTTGCTATATTTGTTTAGTTTACAATGTGTTATTTAGACAGTAATTTCTTTTATTGTTCCTTGTGTTTTGGTGTTGATTAAATTGAATTTGTTTTCTTCTTTGTTTTGTTTTCCGTATACTTTCTGAATTTCGCCCACCTTTAAATATTTCTATTTATTTTAATTGTACGTAAAACTATATTTGCTGTATATTTAGAAACCTACATGTTTTTCTGCTTTTGAACAGCAATTCCTTATGTATGTTTTTGTAAGTACTATAACATTTTAAAGCAATACTTATGGAGTGTAAGCTTGTACTTTTCAAAACCTGTATTTTTTATCAAAAAGAAATGTTATGTTTTCAATACCATTTGAATGACTTTAAAGTAGTATCTATGTTAATTAATGGTCAACTATACGTATGAAGCCACCTTTATTAATTGGTTAGATTTTTTGGGTTACTTTGAGTGGAATACTTTATTGTAGTTTTGAAAGAATTGCAATTAGGCTGTGAAGTCTCGTGCTTTTGTGATTACGCACTTTGTTTGTGTTTTGGATTTTTTCCGGCATTGTTTAATGGTTTATTTTCCCTTAAGTGCTTTATGTTGTGAATTTGTGTCCTTTAGATGGCTTTGTCCACTTTTAAATTGTTGTATTATTTGCTGTGTATTCAGATGTTTCCCTATTTTGTGTGCATTTATGTTTTTTGTTAAAAAAATGTTTTATTTTGCAATCCCTTTCTGCATTTTTGTGTATTAATTGCTGCACTGTCCTCGCGATGCATTAAATTTTAATTTTTGAATAGCTACAAGTGTGTAATCCGATTTTTACTTATTAAAATTAATGTTGCCTTACGCTATTTATGTGTGGAGTTTGAGGGTGGAGTTGTAGTTGGAGGTAAGAGTTGTAGGGTGGTATTGTAGTTATAGGGTGTAGTTGGAGGGTGGACTTGGACGTTGTGAGTGTGAGGGTGAGTGGATGTGAGGGTCCGGGGGTGTGAGGGTGTGTGATGGTGTGTGAGGGTGATTGAGGGTGACGGTTTTAGTATGAGTGAGGGTGTGAGTGTTGTGAGGATGAGGGGGTGAGGGTAAGGGGGTGTGAGGGTGCGTGATGATAGGTGTTGCTGAGTGAGTCTGAGAGTTTGAGTGTGAGTGTTGTGAGGGTGTGAAGGTGAGTGAGGGTGTGTAAGTTTGAAGGTTGAGTGTGTGATTGAGGGTTTCTGAGGGTGAGGGGGTGTGAGGGGGTGTGAGGGTGAGGGGGTGATGTTGAGTGATGGTGAGTGAGGATGTGTGAGGGTGATGGAGTTGAGGTTGTGAGTGAGGTTGAGGGTGTGTTGGTGAGTGATGGTGTGTGAGTGTGATTGAGGGTGTGAGGGTGTGTGAGGTTGTGAGAGTGTGTGAGGGTGTTAGGTAGGGTGAAGATGAGTGAGGGTGTGTGAGGCTGAGGGTGAGGGTGTGAGTGTGAATTGTTGTGATGATGCTTTTAAGTGATTATTTTTTATCCGTGAATATTGTCAGAGACCTACAGGCATTAGAACAGCAAAGCACAGGGACAAGGAAGCATATGTAGCATGAGATCCGAAAAGGGAAGTGAAAGAGAGATAGGGATAGGAAAGTAAGGCATAGAATGTGAAACACTGGTGACCCAATACATGAAGATGAGGATAGATAATAAGTGTATCCAGCAGGTGTTTGGGACAATTATACCTTGTAAAGAGCACATTTGTTTGTGAAAAAATCGACATGGTGTGTTGAAAATTAGAACAGATGGACTAGTAATATACATGTGAGTGTGAGTGTGTTGCATGTTTTTTTGAGTTTGAACGTGTTTGTGTATTTTTTATATGTACGTATTTGCACAGTGTGTTAATGTATAGTGTTGTAAAGTTTTTAATAAAGTTTTTTGTTTTTTAAAATGGCGGAAACGATGTGTGCCCTTTACGTTTGTTACGTTGTTGTTTTAGCGTTCTAGTTATTGTTGAGATTTTGTTATTAGTTGAGGTATGACGCAATTTTGAGCCAATCGCAGGGCTACGTTTTGTGACGTTGCGTTTGACGTCCGTAAACGGTGACTTTGGTAGATGTTCGTGAACCGTCGCGTGGAAAAGGCGCGTTGTTCTTCCGGTATTGTTCCTGCGTCGTTTGACAGTTAAGTCTTAATTGTAATACAATATAGATTATTTTGAGAATGTGTTTGCCATTTTTTAGAATTTTTTGTTTAGTCATGGACGGAATATGTAGCAGTCCATTTCCAGAGTATGTGTGACTTTGTAGTAGTGTATGCAGTCTATTTTATTATTGAAACGTGTTTATTGATGGTCTGCTTTCTATGTGTTCGATAATAAAGTGTATGCCAACTCTCTTTGATGTATGCAACAGTGGGCATAAGGGTGTTGCTTCCTATTTGTGGGCATAAGGGGATACGTGGTTGGATGTTTTTTTCTTTTTGGGCTTTCCTAGATGTTCATGAACAGTTGCGTGAGAAAGCAGCGTTGTTCTCCCGGTCTTGTTCCTGCGTCGTTTGACAGGTAAGTTTAAACTTTAATACTCAATACTTAATTATGCGAAAGAATTATCTATTTTATAGATGTTGTTGTTATTTTGTAACAATGTTTAATAATAATTTGCAACCTTTGTGTATAAATTTATTTTTGGTTAGCCGATGTACTTATTATTTAGTGATATACTTATGTAAATGTGTTGCTTGCTGGTGTTATCTGTCCTGCTTTTTACAATATGAAAGTATGCTGCTTATGTGTATTTTATATATGCATTTACAGGCTATTGCGAACATTAATTAGGTGTGTGAGGGCCAGAGTGCAAGGAATGATTGTGTGTACTCTAAGGGAAAAGTGTATTATTGCATGACTAATCCACGTTTAAACTTGAAAAGGAGAAAGAAAACAGTGATAGTGGTGAGTCTTGCTATGTTGATGCAGATTGATGCTGTTTTGGTGCATGGCGTTACTGTGGTGGTGCACTTAGCCCCCCAAACAATATGTGCAATCGCAGCATCAGTCATAGGAACACCAGCATCACTACACAACACATGCAGCATCACTTACCACCACCCTAGCAGCACTTACCAACACACCAGCATCACTTATTAAACCATAGGATCATTGTGGTGTTGCTGAATGTTTATGTGGTGATGCTGAGTGGTGTTGTGATGGTGCTGAGTACTGTTGTTTTTTGGAGTGTTGGTGTGGTGCTGTATAGTGTTAATGTGGTGTTTGCGAGTGATGATGTGGTGCTGGAGAGTGATGTTGGGGTGGTTCTGAGCGATGTTGTAGTGTTGCAGAGTGATAATGTTAATGTGCTGAGTGGTGTTGTGTTGGTGCATTGTGTTAATGTGGTGTTGCTGAGTGATAATGTTGTGGTGGTGGTTAGTGGTGCTGTTGTGATGGTGAGTTGTGCTATGTTGATGGTGAGTGATGCTGTTTTGGTGCACGGTGTTCCTGTGGTGGTGCACTTAGCACCACCAAAACACTTAGTGCAACAGCATCATCAGTCAGAGCAACACCAGCATGACTATGCAACACATGCAGGATGACTCCCCACCACCTTAGCAACACTTAGCAACACATCAGCATCACTCATTCATACCATATTCTCACTCTTCATCACCTCAGCATCACTTAACAGTATAACAGGAACATTTTGCACCACAGCAGCATTACTTAACACCAGTACAGCATCACTTATCAGCACAACATCATTACTGTCCACCACTGTAGCATAATTGAGCATGCTTAGTGATGCTTGTGTATGTTAGATGTTTGTGTAGGTTTGTTGCTATTGGATGTGTTGCTTGTGAATTTTTTTGCTTTGCTTGTTAATGAATCGATAGATAGATAGATAGGTAGAGTGAGGGCAATAGATAGACAGATAGCTAGACAGAGTGAGGGAGCTAGAGAGATAGTGAGATATATAGAGTGCAGTAGATAGAGTGAGGGCGATCGATAGATAGTGAGTGTGATATAGATAGATAGGTAGATTGATGGCGATAGCTAGCTAGATAGATAGATATTAATACAAACTGATGGAGATAGAGGGCTGTAGATAGAGTGAGGGCGATAACTAGATAGATAGATATTGAGGGCGATAGATAGGTAGATAAAGTGAGGGAGATAGATCATTAGATTTATATATATATATATATATATGAGTGAGGGAGATGGATAGAGTGAATGCGAGAAATAGATAGAGTGAGGGCGCTAGATAGAGTGTGGGCGATAGATAGGTAGATAGATAGAGGGTGATAGATGGAGTGAGGGTGATAGATATAGTGATGGTGTTAGATGCGTTACATTAATGCTTGTGTATGTTTGTCGTTTGTTTGTGTAAGTTTTTTGCGAACGCTTCAATCTTGTGAATGTTTAGCCCTTGTGCATCCCTTACACTTGTGCCTACCTTGTGCACAAGTATTTTGTAATGAAAGTTAGCCATCCCTACTGTGACTAAAAGTTGTTACCTTATGATGCAAGCATGGAACGTAGAGTGTGAATGTACCCAATATATGATGTTGAATAAGAGAGATGCTGGATGATTTGTGTATAAAGACCGAAATCTAGACAGAGGTGTGGCGAAATGGTATGAGCTGATGTATGCTGCTGAATGGGAAAGAGGCTGACTGATTAGGATTGAAAGTAGTTTGCACGTCTTCTTTTCTTTGTTTAGGCTGTATGTTTGAGTCTAGAGTCTGAATGTATCCAATGTATGCTGCTGAATGGGAGAGAGGATGGGTGATTTCTGTTGAAAGACCTAAATGTAGACAAAGGTGTGGCGAAATTGTATGAGCTGATGTATGCAGCTGAATGTGAGCGAGCAGCATGATTTGTGAAGTCCAACATGTACATACAGTTGTGTCTAAATGGTAGGCATGATGAATAGGAGTGAGTGTGTGTTTAATTGTATTTGTAGTCAAGTATGTGTTTTTAATGAAAGCTAGCCATCCCTCCTGCGACTTTAACTTGTGACCTAATTTGTGCTTGCGGTGTGGCGAAGTGGTATGATGCTAGCATAGAGCCTAGAGTCTGAATGTCAAGAATGTATGCTGCAGAATGTGAGAGAGGCTGTATGTACCGTAACAAAACGTAAGTACTAAGTTATAAGCTTCAAGTCTGTGTGAAAAATGTGCACTATTTTAGCTTTGTAAAAAAAAGCGTAACATTTCCAGTGCCCGTTATTTATTGTCCGGGGGATGTGTGTTGTAGTCCGTTTTTTTTTTTCTAGGGATAACAACCGCCTCGCATCCTGCTGTTCAAATTAGCATATCCCAAATGCAACTTCACAACTGATTAGAATCTTGAATACGGTGCTTAAAGCACTCTAGCATCCTGTAGTTTCGTTTTCACAAGACTTAGTCTGTGAATAGAAGAGTAGGCCGAGCGGTACAGACGGATTGGGGGGTGGGGGTGGGGGAGGGGGGAACGTTTAGTCAACTGGATGGGAGAGAAGCTCCGTGGTTGTTTTGTTTGTAAAAATCACGCTCCCTTATGACCTAAAAGACATAGTGTAAAATTTTGCATGCAGTTCTTGTTGCAAAGCATCCGAAATGTTATACAAACGTTAATTTAATGACGCCGACATAGTAATTAATTTTTATTTGCAAGACTCTAGATAAAATCCCAACAATATCCATCGGACGCTGGAGAGAGAGGAGGGGGGGAAAAGTAGGAAAGCTGAATGGGAGTGAGTTGAAAGAGTATGAAAGGTGAATGGGAGTGAGTCTGTGAGTTTCATTTAGTTTGTACACAAGTCTGTTTTTAAGTAAGGCTGTGGTGAGTGTGTTTATGTGAAATGAATTGGAGAGTGATGAGCTCATGCTGGAGAGTGTTTGCGTTTAGTATGCAGCAGAATTTTATGTTTGTGTGTGTTAATCGTGTTATAAGTGTAAGGCGAGGCTGTGGCCACAGTGATCCCCTAGCACGCTGTAGAGGGAGGGGGTCCCTAGCACGCTGTAGAGGGAGGGGGTGAAAGACTAGGCATGATGAATGGGAGTGAGTGTATGTGTTTAATTTTATTTCTACACAAGTAGTTTGTAATGAAAGCTAGCCATCCCTACAGTGACTCGAAGTTGTTAGCTTCTGATGCGAGCCTAGAGTATGAATGCATCCAATGTATGCTGAGAGGCGGCCAGGAGGGGAGAGACGGCCCGGCGGCGATTTCAGTTTGAAGTCGTTTGCATGGTTTTTTTGGGACTGTATGAGCGTGCTGGAGAGAAAGGGGAGAGGCGGCCAGGAGGGGAGAGACGGCCCGGCGCCCGTCAAAGCGAAAGCCGTGGCAGTGAATAAATTAGGGGAGGAGAAATGCCTGAGGCACAGCGCATGCTGGGGATAGCCGTGGGAGGGAGCCTTGTCGCTTTCATGTGCACGCGCTTTTAATGTCAATGCGCTTGCGCATTGAGCTTGAATTTCACGGGCACTGCAAGGCATTGCCATGGAATCGCAAGTTGGTTAATGTCTGTTTAAGCCCCCATAGTCTCGCAAGCTCAATGCGTATGCGCATTGACAGGCGAGACCAAAAAAGGGGCTGTGTCCCCTTACAAAATGTTCTTGTTTCTGACTTGAATCCTGCCAGGGGCGTGCTGCTGCTTGGGCTCACGGGAAGGCTTGCCTCCCTGGGCCCTGCCCAGCCCCTGGATGCCCGATGGACTTGGAGGCTGGAGGACTTTCCTTTTCTTGGGAGCTGCTTTTTGCTCCACCTTAATCCCTCCAGGATTGCTGTCACCGTTTTGCTGGGCTGCTTGTAGCCCTAGGGCACAGGTCTTCAAACTGTGGGGCGCGACCCCCAGGGGCGCGGTGGAGTGATGCCAAGGGGGTCGCGCCTTCACAGTCACACTTCTGCAGAGGCCCAAGGGCTTCAGCCCCCTCCTCCCTCGTGTGTCTCTCATCCCGGCTGCTGCTGCTGCAGTGAAACTCGAGCAGCTGGGGGCTCGGCTGGGCAGTGTCTGGAGTCATCTCCTGCAGGCTGAGTATTTCACAGGTCTTAAAAGACCATTTGCATATTTACATGTCTTTGTAAACTTGTTACAGAGGCTAAGTTTTTTTTCCTGGTTCCAGTACCCCCTGGGCCCCTACTCTGCCTGTTCCTCACATTTGTATTTTACAATTACTGTTGTACTGTGAGAATGCATTTAATGAAAAGGAATATAAAGTAGGATTGCCAAAAGAAAAATGCCTGCCTGTTTTGTTTAAAGAGCCTGGAAAGACCTCCTCTTGACACTAAATAGACTTTTAAACACAAAAGTATGTATGCATTCCTTATGTGACTTTTCTGTCTTTTTTCTCTTCATCAGTCATGGATCATTGTGGCAGCCCTAGAACACAATTAAAAGTGCTTTCTATTTATATTTGCTGTTCAAAGTATGCACAGATAAATGCTGAAAATACAGCCTTAGGTGACTGCTTATTTTTTACCGACTGTGCCATCAAAATAATCTGCTGGCAACCCTAACCATAGGACTGTAAGTTTGTTGCAGGATAAGCACATTATTTATTTTCTCCACCCTCGAGCCCCGATTAACGCCGCAATAGTTTAACTTAGATTTTAAACCCTACGCCGCCGTCAATAACATGAGTTACTTCAAGTGTCTGGAATGCGCCCTGCATTCAGATAGCTCGCTCCTCATTCTCGCCCTTCACTTTCACACTCACCCTGCACTCACAGTGATCACTCGGCACAACACAATGCACTTGCGCTGTTCACCCTATACCTCACCCTGCAGTCACGCGAGTACACTACTCATCCTGCACTCATGTGACACTTCACTCACCTGTCCCCCTCAATGCTCAATATGCAACTTACTCAAACAAGCCCATCAGTAATCATACATTCATTCGTCCCATTCTGAACTTGTATTCGCACCCAAATTCATAAATTCATACGCCACCACACTCACCCAGCACACTCCTCTTACCCGACTCTCGCACTGTTGCATCACTCACCGTGCACTCACATGGGCACTCTTGTCACCCACACAGTGTGCAGAGGGTTAATCTACCTGCTACAAAGAATTTGTACTATGCAGATCACAGAACTGAGTGTGAGTAAACTATGAGTAGCGCTATAAAAAAAATGAAATGTTTGTCAGAAAGGTGCTATAGAGAGATGAGGTGCATTGTTGGTGAGTGGGAGTGAAGGAATTCATGGAGAAGGAGGAAACGGGGGTGGGGCACCAAAAAAGACTGTTGCACCGTGTGCGACCAGTGTTAGGACCAGCCCTGGCTGGGAGTGTTAGTCCACTCCGAATTTCTGGTCTAGTGACTCCCCTGCTTCTGGCTATATTATTATTTACATTTGTAGTGCGCTACGGTTACCAAAAGATGTCCTAGGGCTAATAACTATCTGCTGTCTGTAGGCAAATGAGAAACACACAGAAGGAGAACCATACAAATGGGGTAACCTACAGAGCATAGAGAAAGGTTTTTATGTCTTCCTAAAGGGTAATAGATTCTTGGTGGAGCGAAGCAAAGGAGGGTGTAAGTTCCATAACTGCGCGACCTACACCAAAACAGTGAGACAGACAACTCGTGCCTTCTTGAATTAGGAAACAATAAGCAGAGTGGCACAGGCCGAGAGGAGCATACGGGTCTGAGACGTATGCTTGGTGAAGTGAGATGAGAGGATGAGAGAGGACAGCAAGGGAGTGGGAGAATTCGATTGAGGAGGTCGGGGATGAGGAGAAATGTGAATTGCCGAAGAGAAGTGTGGACACACAAGAAGTGAGTGTGAGCCAAAGGTGAGGGCTTCTGCTAGAACAAAGGGGAGATGTGAAAGTTGAATGGGGGGACTGGAGAGGTGTAAGATACAAATAGACAAAAATTTGAATGGAGAGACGAGGTGAACGAGAAGTGCTGAGGGGCACGGGAGATGACGGGACCAGAGAGGCCATGAGATAAATGCGAGAGACTGTTAGAGATGAGGGCAGTGAAAAGAGAGAATGGCAAAAGGTTAAGTGAGAGGTTGAATAGGGAGAATTCAGAAGTTGTAAAAAGGGGTGAAAGAAAATGGCCTGCAAAGTGAGAGAGGGATCCGGGGGTTAGGAGAGGAGAGAGGGATGAAAGGGAGGGGGTGAGAGGAAAGCTGCATGGGTAAACTGCTCGACTCTGCACAAAACCGCCAGGTTTTTAAGGGACTCTGGCTTATCCTGGCTAGGGCCAGGTGAGCTTCTAATGTGGCAGCACATATTCCTGCGGAGTGGAAGGCCCTTCTCAAAGGTTGACTAGAAATCTTTCTGATGTTAATTGCTGTATTTTGGTTATAAACGGGTACTGATGGGGTGAAATCTTTCCTCAGTGTTACTGTGTGTAAAAAATGTCAAAATATTGAAGCAATGCTATCCCAAAATACACAGCATCACATATCACTTACATTTTCTTCCCACACAATTTAGTCAAGCCGGTCGCATAATTTGGTCCTCACCTGCCTCATAATTCTAGCAGCCATGCCTACAGGTTTAGAAATTTTTGTCAGGAGGGGGTCCCAACGCCTCAAAATGTTGACAGGGGGGTCTCGGCATCCAAAAGTTTGAAGACCTCTTCCCTAGGGACTTGGGGGGGGGGCTGCCCCAGCACCTTGTGAGTGCTGGCGTTGTTTTGAGATGCCCCTGGGTCTCTCTCTGCGCACTGGAGCTCTTTATTCTCATTTTCTGGCAGAGCGCTGTGGTTACCCCAGGGGGGAAGCGCTCCTGCCCTTTGTGTGACCCCGAGTGCTTCGTGTGCACTTTATTTTTATAAATACGGGTGCTACCCCGTGTATGGCGCCCTAGCGAGTGCCTACCTCGCTACTGCCTTTTATTTGGATTTCGAGGGTGCCCACCCCTCATATTGTGCCCTCGAGTGGAATCACCGCCGCCGGCCCAGAGATCGTGTGAGGGGGCGCTGTGCCCGCCTCCCTGCCCAGGGCCGCGCTGCCATTGGCGGCCCTGCGAGACAGGAAGCCAGGCAGATTCTGTGGTGATGTGGGCGGGCCTGAATGCCTGAATGAAGGAACTTCCTCTTCCCCCTGCCCGGGGGAAGCCTTGGCTACGTTGCCGGTCTCCCATGCGAAAGAGGGAGACCGGAGATGCTGCGGCCGGAGAGGGGAAGAGAAGCTGGCCTAATCCTGGCCGCCCGGGGCTCCCGTGAAGTAGGGAGAGCCCTGGGGCCGCCAGTTGGAAAGAGCCCAAGTGTTGCGGGGCTCCCGTGTGCTGGAGGGAGCCCCGGTCGAGGAGTCAGCCTTCCCCCCAAGTCCCGGTCCCGAGATGGGGGACCGGGCAAAGCATGGTGCGCAGCCGTCGAGGAGCCCCGCCGAAGAACATCCCGGTGAGTAGAAAGGGCTGGGGGGGGCTCAGTGAGGCTGCTGTTGGTGCCGGTTGTAGGCAATGTGTCAGAGCGGCCCGTGTGTCAGTGGGCCGCTCCAACGTGGAGATAGATTGAAGAGGACCCCGTGGGGGTCCCAAGACCTCGAGAGCACCTTCAGAGTGCAGAGGGCTCCAGAGTTCGAGGGGGTCAGAGTGCCCCCGTGGGCTAGGTGTTTTCCGAGCCCAGATGGCTCCAACAACGGGGCCATATTTGTTTTAGGAGCCGAAAGGCTCAAGGGCATATTTGGTTTCAGAGCCCCTGAGGCTCCAGCGTGATTTAGGGGGCCATTGTCCTTTCCCAGAGGGCCCCTGGGGACACATAGTTTCAGAGCGTGTGTGGCTCCAACGTTCTGCGCAGTGTTGTGTCAGATCCTGTGTGGCTCCAACAATTGGGCGCAGTTCTGTTCTAGGATCAGTGAGGACCCTGTCACAGTTTTGATCCTCAGCTGCCCAGCAATTAGTGGCCAAGGAAGAGAGAGTCCCTGTGTGGGACAGAGATGGCACAGTGGTGCCAGGCCTGCTACAGCTGCTCAGCACTTAGTGCCAGCTGCAACGTTTAGGCCCTGTAATTGTTCCCAGGTTCCCAGCAAGTAGTGGGCACCTGCAACGTTTAGGTTTTGCGCCAGTGGCGCACCCCTGACTGGCGGTGCACTGGCAGCGCGCCCTGACATTCTGGACACAGGGCTCTTTGAGCCCCCTTGTTGGATGGCCAGTTGGCCAGGGGGCTGGTATGTGATTTCAGCGCAATGTGATTGCTATGTTTTTGATAGTAATTGCCTAAGGTGATGTTTGCGCAATGTGATTATGAGGTTATTTTACCTGTGTAGGTTTATGTTACTGAGAGTTTATTTCACTATGTGAGTTACGCCCCTAAATGTGAGTTATGCTTAGGGGGAGTGTCTAATGTGTTTAGACTAGTGAGAGATTGCCTACTGTAGTTTTTACTGGTTAGGCCCAAATGTGAGTTATGCATAATCTGCTATGCCATTATGCCTGTGACACCTCTGAATGTGATTTATGCATTATGTATCTTACCTACACCTCTGAATGTCTTTATGCATCATGTGTTTTCCTGTGACACCTCTGAATGTGTTTTATGCATTGTGTGTCTTACCTACACCTCTGAATGTTTTAGGCATCATGTGTTTTCTCCGGTACCTCTGAACGTGTTTTGATGCGTCATGTGCCTTGTTCCTTACACGGCTGAATGTATGTTTATACATCATGTGTCTTTCCTACACCTCTGAATGTTCTATGCACCATGTGTGAAACTTCTGATTATTCTATGATCTACAAAATGCTATTTCTAACAGTATCTCTAGTTCTAAAAGTGTTGATTCTGACAGTGGCCCATGTGGCCCTGTCCTGTAAATAATCCCTTGCGAATTTTGCCCGTGCCAGTTGGCACCATGTATATTGTGTGATAATATCTGATGTGTTTTGACAATACAAAAGTAATTTTTATATAACCTTGTGTGGAGTTCCTTTTGTGGTGTGCCTAGGATGTTGTTGCCGTTGTGTGCGTGCACAAATGCTTTACACATTGCCTCCGGGATAAGCCTGTCTGCTCGTGCCAAGCTACCTAGGGGGTGAGCAGGGGTTATCTTGGCGTGTGACTCCCTTGCCCTGACTAGAATGGTGGTTTCTGACTGGCTTTGGCGTCAGCCTCTGCCAACCAGAAATAGCCAGTTGTAACAGGCGCCTAGCATCAATGAGTTGGCGTAGTCTCTTCGCGACAGAATAGTCGCCTAAATGTTCAGTTGGCGTGTGGCTGGATCGAAGAACCCCAAAATAGGCCTCAGACCCCGTAAGAGTCCGAAGCAGGTGCCCGCCACTTTTTTGGTGTGCTCCTGGAACCCAAGGGTAGAATCGAGCCAGATACCTAGGTTCTTTACCACTGACTTGGGGTTTGGGGCGCTGACAATGGATGTAGGCCACCACTGATTACTCCAGTACTCTCTATTTTTCCCCACCAGCAGCACTTCTGATTTGCTGGTATTAAGTTGAAGGCAATTGGCAGTCATCCAACGTGCGATCTCCTCAAGCCCAGTTCGAAAGTGAGTGGGGCCCAAGTCAAGGCCATCTGAGAGGGCCACCACCAGTTGCGTGTCATCCGCATAAGAAACCAGAGTCAGGCCATGGTCGTGCGCTACTCTCGCCAAGGGCTAGACGTAGAGATTGAACAAGCAAGGACTTAATGCTGAACCCTGAGGAACCCCCTGCTTGCTAGAATGGACATGGGAGAGGAAGGGGGAGATGTGACTTGGAACGCCCTATCAGAAAGAAAAGAACGGAACCAAACCAGGGCCAGACCAATTACTCCCGCTTCCTCTAGGCGACGCAGGGGGATCTGATGAGAGACCGTATCGAACGCGGTGCTGAGATCGAGCAGAATCAGCGCCGCAGTCTGTCTCTCAACCAGGATGGTCCGCAAATGTTCGCATATCGCCAGAAGTGCGGTCTCGGTGCTATGGCCGGGGCGAAAGCCCGTCTGTGAGTGGTTAAAAATACTATTACTGTTCAGGAAGCCTGAAAGGATGTTATTAGTTTGGGCCTCCGCAACTTTGGCGACCCAAGTCAGAAGGGATATTGATCGAAAGTTTTCAGGCTTAGTGGGGTCCAGGGAGGGTTTTTTCAACAGGGGGACCACCCTTGCTAGCTTCTATGCCAATGGCACCACAGCCGAGGTGAAAGAAGAATTGATCATTTGGCCTAGGGGTGCAAGAAGGACCGGAAGGCATTCTTTAAATTGGGCCGGCTGTCAAAGTGGCAGCAGGAAGAGGTGCATCAGGGGCTGCCGGGTCCATGGGGCAACTGGGGAAAGATCTGTAAATGGCCTCCACTTTCTGGACAAAAAAATTAGCCAGTTCCTCACATTGCTGACCTGACGTGAGTGTATGAATAGGGGGATTTTTCCTGTTTTTAAAATCATGCAGTATTTTAAAAATGCATTTGGCGGGTTTTTTGCTGGACTTTATCTCACCGCTGCACGTGCCAGATGTACGGCCTTGTGGTAGCATTTGATCTCATCCTGATACAGCTTTCTCGCCCCCTGGTCATAATTCTTTTTCCAAGCCCGTTCAAATTTTTTACAGGTACTTCGCATGGCAGCAAGAGAGTCGTTATACCAGGGGTTGGAGCTAGACCAGCGACCGATAGACTGCTTTGCCGGAATCAAGGTATCTAAAGCAGGTGAAAGCCAGTTGCAAAGTGCTTCATACGATTGTTCCGGGTCAATACCTAACGTCAGGGACAAGCCTCTAAGATGGCAAGTAGTTCCTCCAACCTGAGTTTGTGCCAGCAGCGTTTGAGAGTGGACTTAAGGTTAGCTCTGTGAAGTGTGTCTGGAAGCGGAAGGGAGAGGGACACTAGGAGGTGATCTGACCAACATTTTGGGCTGGGCGCCTTGGCTGTGAGCAAGGGAATATTAGAGAAGACTGGGTCCAATAGGTGTCCAGCAGTGCGAGTAGCACCCACCACCAACTGTCTCAATTGACAAGCAGCGAGGTCGGCGAGTAAGCTGCCGATTTCTGGGTCTGAAGGGCGATCGAAATGTAAATTAAGGTCCCCGATGAAAGTGAAATTAGATGAAGTCAAAGCTAGGGCGCTCACGGCCTCGACAATAGATAATTTAAATTCTGCAGCCGGACCTGGGGGGCGATAGACTAAAAGACCAGTGAAGGGAAAGTGTGTGCTAGCGGTGAAGACAGGGCGAGCACATTCGCAACCCGCTACGGCCTCCCTGACAAATGAACAGGGGAACCTGGACCTAAATATAACAGCTATGCCCCCACCTCTAGTCTCCCTATTTAGAGCTAGGATGCTGTCTCCGGGGGGAGTGTGAGGCCAGGCTCAGCCTCAGTATCGTCGGTTAGCCAGGATTCAGTTACAAAAAAACATCAGGCGCTTCATCTTCACAGAGGTCGTGAATCTCCATATAGTGTTTAACCAGGGAGCGGACATTAAGGAGTAGGATTCTCAGGAAGGACTTTTTAGGGTGGGGGGGGGGGGCGGTAAAGGGCAGGGGGGACAGGAGTCAAAGCCACAATTACGGCAACAAAAAGGCACTTTCATTCCCTCTCCCAGGCGCAAGCAGCAAGAGTTAGTCTGCTGGCCAATGGTCAGCAGGTGCTCCCTAGTATAGGCCGGCACCCCTGATTTCAAACCATCAGCATACCTGGCGTCTGGCGTTGCCCAGGCGCGGACGGGCGCAGACGGGCTTGCCATTGGCGCGCCAAAGCGCCAGCGGCGCGCCCGCTGCGCACGTCTGCTGCTTGTCCTTCCCAACATGCTCCTTTTATTAGTCCACTCCCACCTCCAACTAGACCGCTGACTGGGCCCTGTGCGTGGAGACCAGAAGCACTACTCCTGCCTTCCCTGCCCTCCGTTCAATCGGCACTGAGAACGCCGTGACAGACCGGGGCTGAAGGACAGTTTAAAAGCAGTGAGTACAACAATTAAAATGGTGCAGTTTCACAACACTTTTGTTAAAAAAAACAATCAGCGCAGTACAGAACTGCCCAGTAGATATTGCCGCGATTAGAGCAGGTCCCAGCAGACTCTGCCACTGTCTGCCTTTCGCTGCAACGCACCTTGCCTGGTGTGCTCCTTTAGTAGTCCCCTTCCACCTCCAACTAGACCGCTGATTGGGCCCTGTGCGTGGAGACCGGAAGCACTACTCCTGCCTTACCTGCCCTCCGTTCAATCGGCACTGAGAACGCCGTAACAAACCGGGGCTGACGGACAGTTTAAAAGCAGTGAGTACAACAATTAAAATGGTGCAGTTTCGCAACACTTTTGTTAAAAAAAAAACAATCGGCGAAATACAGAGCTGCCCAGTAGATATTGCCGCGAATAGAGCAGGTCCCAACAGACTCTGCCACTGTCTGCCTATCTCTTCAATTGCCATGGTTGAACCAGATCTTGACTTTTTTGAGGTGGGAACCACTTCTACATTGACTGACTTTGAACTTTATTCTACCAAATGGGAATAATGTTTTTCTTCCATTTTGTCTGGATCTTGGTTGGATCTATGTCCTCCCTGTATTCTAATGTGTGTTCTGATGGTGTCTGAGTCATTTCAGATGATCTATAATAAATCTATTGGCAACTACCTCTGTTCCAGACCCTGCAATCATGAGCAGTTCTAACCCTATTTCTGTATTTTTTACCATAAAGGTCTTTGAAAGGGCTATTAACAAGCATTTCTTCTTCTTGAACACAGTATCATTTTGGACCCAGCTCAGTCTGGTTTTAGGCCCTATCATGGCACTGAGATGGCTCTGATCTCAGCGCTTGATGATTTGCAGATATTGGTGTCTCAAGGAAGATCTGAATATTGTTCATTTGGACCTTTTCACAACTACTGATTGATTAGTCGTTTCTTAGAGGAAAGCATCCAAGGGAATGATGTTGGTTGGAGAACATCCTATTTGTCCTATTGTGCCAAAGCGGTTTGTCCTGTCCCTTTGCTTGCAGATTTCAAAGTTCTGTCTCACAGGGTCCCACAGGACTCCACCTTGAGCCCTATTCTTTAATGTGTATGTTCATCCTGTAGGAGAAATTATTTGGTCAGCTGGACTTTCTTTTATGAGCTGTGCTGCCAACATTCTGATTTTTGTTTCATTTAATGACTGTTCTCAGAACATGAGCACAGGGTTTCACGACTGAAGGTTAAATGTGGCTGATAAGACAATGAAGAACACTGGTATAAATGGAATTCCTCTTTGGCTGAGGTATGCACTTAAACCAGGCACGAATCACTACCCGTTTTCAGGGTAAGCTAAGTTCTCACTAAACCGCCACTGGATGCTTGACATAGAGTAGTCAGGCTTATCTAAAGGGGCAATGTCTAAAGTGTTTGACACACACACTCACACAACCTAACATACTTACACTCTCTCTCTCTCTCTCTCTCTCTCTCACACACACACATTCTCTCTCTCTCTCACACACACACACACATTTTCACATTCTCTCTCTCTCTCTCTCTAACACACTCTCTCTCTCAAACACACACACTAACAGAATGAATACTTCGCAAAAAGACTCCACACAGGTTTAGAAAATAGATTATTATATTCTGAACAAAACCTCAATGTATAGAAGTTGAGATATTGAATTTCAAAAGAATAAGTGCACTTCGAAACAAATAAAACTTAAAGGGTTACTTGAGGTTGTGCTGGACCAGGGCAAAGTCAAAGTTCAAGCTGACCACCGTAGAGCGCTGGCCGGCTGCAGGACCCATGCAGACCCCCGTTTAACAAACTGTCTTTCCTGGTTACATTACTGAGATGCGTTGTGAGATGCATCATTGCCGGTCCTGCATTTCGAGGATGTGTTTCATTTCTCAATGCGCTGACCGTGATGTATCAGTTTGGTAGATGGGTGTAGGTGCAAAGCGATGCGCCTGGTTCTTCACACAGTCGAGGGATGCGTCGATTTCTCCAAGCGGTGGCAATACGCTGTCTGATGCGTTGATTTTGGGAGGCAAAGTGCTTGTTGTGATACGCTGATTTTACTCCAGAACCAGGTCAATGCACTGGTTCTGCTACTCGCAGATGAAATGCTTCGATGTCTGTGTTGCACTTATCGGGACCACTTCCAGTGTGACAGGAGCAGGGTAGAGACTTTGATATCCCTGAGTCACAAGCAAGAGGAGGCAAGCCAGAAACCCCTTTAAAAAGCACACTGAGAGTGAAGGCATGGTCCAGCTCTCCTTCAGCAAAGTCAGAGAGTAGCAGGGCAACAAGCAGAAAAGCTGGCCTTCCAGATCAGCAGCACAGTTAAGTCCTCCAAGTAGCACAACATTTGTTCTGGCTGAGCTTCAGTTACAAGTCCAGTATTGCCTAATTGTAAGGGGTCAGAGACACAGTACTTCTACCCAAAGATGCAATTGATGTGGGGGTGACTTCAAAGCAGCTCCTTAAAGTGCACAGGTCCTCCTTTCAATCCAGTCCTTTCTGCCAGGCTATTTATTGGTGGGAAATCAGCCCTTTGTGTGAGGGCAGGAAACTACTTATTCAGTGACGTGTTAGCCCATCCCATCCTTCCCAGCCCGGCAGGGCCATCAGAATGTAGATGTATGTAGATTGGTACTCAGACACACCTATCCTTCCTTTGTTTGTGGCTGTCTGGAGGGAATGCACAAAGGGTAGCTGTCACCCACCCCAGACGTCTATTGGAGACAAGCTACAAGGCGCTCAGAGCAGTAAGTGCAGATAAATGTCCATTTTCGAAAAGTGGTATTTCTAAAACAGTAAGGTAAAATCCAACTTCATCAGTAAGTAGGACTTATCATTACCATTTCAAAGATATAAAACATGAAGTAGGTACTCCTTTTCAGATCAGGAATTAACACTCAGAAGGCTAACCTATGAGAGGAGTAGGCCTCACAGTAGTGAAAAACGAATTTAGTTATTTGTCGCTACCAGGATATGTAAAACATTGGAGTACATGTCCTCCCTTTTACATACATAACACTTTGACCTTAGGGCTACCTAGGGCCTACCTTAGGAGTAACTTATTTTAAGGCTTCCAGTTTTCCATTTTTACAGATCAATACAGACCGAACATAATCGATTTCCTGTCTGTATTTGTTTTTAAAAGTGAAAAAATACAGAAAATGGTGCTTCTTATGAGTGACTGTCCTTGTTGTTAAGCAGGTAGACACCATGGGGATTTGAAAAGGGGATGAGATTTCACTCAAATGTTAACATATATTTGTATATAATATTAATATTTACCTGGCTGAGTAGTGTTTTGTTATATTTTCTTGCTTAATTGGCTAAAATGCGACGAGCATCAAAGTAGGAGTGCATGTTTATCAGTTAAATAAATGTGGACATGCACCATTTTACAACTCAATTTATTCCCAAAACATAAAATAAATATGAAGAAATACCCCAAAAATGGCCAAAAAAGAAACCTGCATAAATACAGACAAAAATGATAAACAAAGTAAATACAATAACACAGTGAGCTCCACTTATATTTAGTACAATGAGAGTTTAAGGCTTGGCAAGTAGTTTTTAAATGCCAAGTCGAAGTGCTAGTAAACACCACACACGGGCACTGCAGTGGCAGGTCTGAGACAGGCTTGAAAGGCTGCTCGTGTGGGAAGCTTAATCTGTGCTGGAGGCCCACAAATAGCATTTAAATTACACGCCCTGGGCATATGGTATACCACTTACCAGGGACTTCTGGGTAAAATAAAGATGCCAATCATGTATACATCAAATTACACTCATTTAGTGAAGAAGTACATGCACTTTAGCACTGGTCAGCAGTGGTAAAGTGCTCCGAGTCCTAAGGCCAACAGAAAGATTCATCAAAATGTGGCGGTCAAAGCAAAAAGTTTGGGGGAAGACTACCATAAGGATAACTGGTCTAACAAACACTCTTAAATTAAACTATGAAAAGACCAGAAGCTATTTTTTCTGGTCAAAATATACTTCAATCTTTACCACTGAGCTTCTGTCCCCCTTAGTTGGGCACCGGACCAGCACATGACCCTGCTGCATGTAACCTGAGTTATTCATTTGATCAATTTGCCGTGCAAGTTGTCAGTCTATCATCTTCCTATTTTTTACGGCTTCAGCGTCTTTGAAAAACTTTTCCATGTCACCATGTGAGCCTCAAGGTTCAATCTACTGTTCTGAGCCACGTGGATCATTATAATTCCCCTGTTTTAGGTCTCGCCTAGTGACACACCGCATGCACTGCTTGCCTTGACAAGATCCAGACAAAATCTATTGTCGTGGCTTTTTCGGCAGAAGGGGGAAGGGACGCGTACGGCGTTAGCACAAGAGACAGCAGATATGCACGTACAGAGGACAGGATATGTGCAAGCTCGTGGCGTTGGCACAACTCTTTTTTTTTTTTTTAACCTTTATTTTAGCATTCAATAAAATACAAGCATGGGCCTACAACCGTGGGGGCCGGCCGCTAGATAAATTAAGACCACCAATATTACAGTACTACACAGCTCAACAACCCAGAGGTTCGGCAGCGATTCAGGACAAAACTGGTATAAGAATGCACAACTAAGTTCCAGGATGAGTCAGAGGTTTCGTTTTCTATTATATAAGAGAGGATCAGGTGCCATACAATACAATACATATAATAACCACTGTGATGGAGAATCGGCGCCAAAGCAAACAGATCGATGCAAATGAACACACAATATACATTCCATGTTGCGCCAATTCTCGGAGCCTGCCCACCCGGAAATCGGATATCCTAAAAGCATGAGCACTAAATACAAGCATACGATAAAAGTCCGAATAATTCGTAGCTATACTGATCCTTAAAAAAGAGAGAGCAGGAAAAGAAAGGCCATAGAAAATAAAAAAGGCAAAATAAAAAAAAACCTGTCCAGCCCCCCACCCTGCACCCCTGCAGATGGCTACAGCCTAACCCCCCTAGCAGTGTGCCTGTCGCCCCTAATAACTAAAATCCTAAAGGAAGGAAAAAGAAGAAGAATGGAGGAGGGCATATACATTTGGGCTCCCAGCCCCTTTAGACACCCCACCAGAAACAGCCACCCCCTATCACTAAAAGAACACTTATGACAGCACTATAGAAGAAAGTAGAGGGTACCGTAAGACACCGCTCAGCCTCTTAGAGCAAACAGTTACAGGTCGAACACTCGTGAAAGCCACTCCAACCCTTCCCGACCTAGTCAATCTCAACCTTGGCCCTTCCGAACAAGAACACGAACCACCCCATCGAGACCCAAAGGCACACAAAGAGGTAATAAAGGAGAAAAGAGTCATCAAAAATCAATCCATGGCGACTCGCAGGCAGTGGGTCCACGGGAATTTTAGACGCTGAAGAACTCTCCCTCCTGGATGAACAGTCCCAAAGTATCCTGCACAGGAATCGTAGAGTCACCAAGAAAGGAGAAGACGACCACAAAGTGAAAGGAGAGTCACAAACAGAAGTCTCTGGGAGGGGAACGCCTTTTGATATCTTCAGAGCCGATAGTGGTGGAAGGTTCGGTAATACCATGACATCCTCGGGAACACCGTCTCCCAGGGCACCATCCGATGGTTCCAATGCTTGTTTCCTCACGGGGCTCTCGCACAGAGTCAAAATGGCCACGGTTTGAATGGCTGCAGATTCCTGTTCCAACCGTAAGGACGGGTCCGGTTCTACCAGGACAGGGATGTGGAATTCCTATAGCCCGATGCCCAGGGCATATTGTTTGGGGTCAAGGGCAACACGTTTTAATGTGCATTTTGTCCTTGGGACAAGTAGGCCCAACCCCCTGCAGCACAAACCCTTTGGCTACAGTTTTTATGGTAATTGGCGCTTATAAACTCTGATTTTCAAGGACAAAGTTTTCCTCATTTTGCCAATAGCTCTGGCTTAACACTTATAAGCTCCCAAAGGCAAGACCTATTGGCTATGCCAATGCTTGTTATAAGTTGGTGTGGATCTCCATCTTGAGTCATGTGTGTCATTTATTAAACATTGTGTGTAATTGCAAATGTTTTGCGGTCCTCGGTGTTAAACCGATGGCTGCTCGACCACACTACCGCCTAATACACCACTTTGGATTGCATTGCAATCTCCTGTCCACTCATAAGGGAATCCCTGGGCTCTTTACGTTGTATATACATTTTTTGCTGTATCAAATAAAAAGTCCGCTACCTACACAATTATGTAATGCTTAGATTAGATGCATTTGTTTTCTATTAACCCCTCCCCTGCTGGTGACGGAACCACTCTGTCATCAGCCCCGGTCGCGCTGTGCTGATGACGGAGCGGTTCCGTCATGGCCCGCTCGAAACGCCAGCACGGCGCAGATTCCGCACCTGCGCTGAGCGTTCCATTGAGCGGGCGGGGCCGTGACTGAACCGCTCCGTCATGAGCACAGCGCAACCGCGGCTGGTGACGGAGCGGTTCCTTCACCAGCAGGCGCCCGCCGCATCCCCCCCCCCCGCCCCCTTAGCACTGCGGAGGAATAGCCGCCGCAGTGAAGGGGTTAAGGAAGGACAGAAATGTACAAGAGTCTCCATGTACCACTTGAGAGGGGCGGGACTGCTGACTAGGAAGATGAATGATCACCTGAGATGGCATGATGCTGCTACACTTGAAAGGTTTGGTATACTTTGGGTGTTTGGTTAATGTTTATTGAGATTCACGCTGAGGCATCGTATCTTTGACCAGCTCTGCAGCAACAAGGGGCTGTCGCCCCATATATGTTTCTAAGTAAATTAGCTAATATTTGCTGATACCTTTGTTATGGTCGAAAGCTGTACGTATCATGGTTATGTCTTGTTGTCAAAACTTGATAAAAACGTACTGCACAAAAAAAGTATTGTTGCATTTGTATAGCACTTCATGCACCTGACAAGGTACTGAAGTGCATTAATGGGTCAGTAGAACGCCATGCTGTGGTTGATGCTTTGTTGAAAGAGTGTTTGCTGTGTGGGCTATGATGCAAGTGTTTTGGTGTTGCCAGTGAGTGACCAGAGTGGTGCTGTTCTTCTGTCTTAATTGGTTACGCCTAGACACAGAATGATAGGCAAAAATGAATTTGAGCTAGAAAGTTTGAACTTTTCCCACGATTATTAATTGCTCTTCCTTCAGGGGTTTGTATAGGCTCCACCCAGGAGCAAACCATGATCAGCCCACGGCAGGCCTTGGATATAGGCTATCTTATTTAAATAATAAGGATTCACTGTGGTTTATCTGAAGTAATCGTGTCGTTTATAACAACTTCTAAATAAAACATTGAATGCATTGCTTCAGGAAGCCATACAGAGGCAATTCCTGACAGTTCCAGGAAAGATACTTTTAATTAAGGACACAGTATATTAACTGTTCATTTTACACGTGTTATGCAATATGAACTAATTATCATTAATATAAGTATACCACAGTATAATCTTGTTCTTTAAATGGTATTGATTGCCCTGCTTCCTCTGGGTACGGACAGTCATGACAGTGAGCTTATTTCAGACCCTACCACCCCCCAGTCTTGTGCTTTGTACAGCCAGCCTTGGTACATGATCTCAATATTAGAGCCCGTCAAGAAGTGATGAGTTGTAGCCCACGGGCCTGCATATGACAGATGTAGCTACAGTACAAAGGGAGAAAGTACGAAACTACAAGAGTGAGATGCAGATGTGTCTATTAGTTGATTAATGAGCAGTGAGGTGAATTTAAGGCTTTGTAGCCTTGGTATTTGGGCCACCAACATTTCATTGCACCGGCAGCATTCTTCTGTACAGAGAGTTGGGCACCGGCACTCATTCCTTCACAAATTAAGCACTGCACATAAGAAATGCAGCAACAGTAAATACACCCTAGAATCTACTTAGAAGTGATTGAGGGACAATCGACAGGCAAGGTTCAAAAGTATCAAATAGTGAGCAGGTCCTTCAACAAAGAATAAGACAGTAGAACCCATGTGGGAAGTCAAACGTTGAAGCTGCAATCTAAAGCCAGACCTATTGTGAACTATTTCAGGGGTAGTGGGGTAGGGCTGTTCAGTCAAAATGTTACTTCTCTCAGTCGAGGGTGTTTGTTGCCATATAGGCGCCATTCTATTCAATGCCCAGCTTTTCAAAGCCATCTGTCCTGTCCACCATCTTCATCCCCTAACCTGTAGGCAAACACTTGTGTTTGAATTGGCACCCTCGTATTACAAAAGTAGCGTTGTTTGCACAGTTTCATAGAAAGAGCCTGGAAATGCACAGGTGATGTTAGGCAAAATGCTTTGTACTAAATTGCGACCAATGCAAATTGCAAATGACGTAAATATTTCCAAATGCAAAGCGTCCTGGACAAAATGTTATGACATGAAAGTAGCGCATGCCCTGGGCTTTTTCCTTCCTATGTCTGTGCATAGGAAAGTGCCAAAGATTATATGCCCCAGTGAGGATGTCTTATTACTTTTAATTTCATTGAAGAATCATTATTTACATGTTGAATCTTCAAATGAATATTGAGCGGCCTTCCCTTACAATTATAACAATAACTATACAAAGCACCTGTTTCGCTCCCTTGTGGAAAGTGAACGCCTACTTTTGAAAAAACATAACGAACTGTCTTGAAATGTTGGGCTGTTGCAGTGAGAAAACAAACTTCTGATTTTATTGTAAATGCCAACTTAGATCAAAACAGGTTGTGAGGTGAGGCCAAGTCAATCAATCTTTATTTGGCAGGTCACGGCCAAGCCATAAAAGTTACAGAAAAAAATACACAGAAATTGCATAAAAATTCATCAACATAAATTAATGTAAGCCTAAAAAGAAACCGTAAAAACGAAGACAAGAATAGATCTAAAAAAACAACAATATAGCTAAAACAATCCCCATCTCTAGTAAAACTGCACTCCGGCGGTAATAAATGTCTGATCTTTTTGACTTCCCTCAGATATCTTGCAATAAAAATTCAAATTTAGACTGACTGGAGTTTCTGAAAATACCTAAAAGCTGGTAAACATTGTGAAAATAACTGTGGGTCTAAGGAAACTCAGAACTCTGTATTCAAAAAATGTGTCTTGTCCACTACCTGATGCGCTAGGACCCTTCACTTTGTGATATGGAATCCCATCAGTTACTCTATCTGGACCGCCCTATTTATCATCATTTGGGCCAGTCTCAAGGTGGTATGTCCACAGCGCATACTCAGTACATACCAATATAGGTAACTGAAAAGCAGTGCACAAAAATTATAACAAGTGAGAGTGAGTGGTTT
This sequence comes from Lissotriton vulgaris, assembly GCF_964263255.1. NCBI lineage: Eukaryota > Metazoa > Chordata > Amphibia > Caudata > Salamandridae > Lissotriton > Lissotriton vulgaris. Next base: position 616,581,926 of record NC_141691.1, on the reverse strand, counting down.
AAAAATGGATAGTGGTTGCAAAGAGAAACTTTAATGAGACGCAATCCACTTCCAAGATTAAAAGAACTTGGAGTGCAAAATAACAGTAGTTTCAACAAATATCTACTGCCTGTTTGTAGAGGTCTCTAACAAAAGAGAGGGACCCAAACAAACCAAAAGGGGTAGGGTACCAAAAGACACAACTGTCAATAAAGTTTTCCCCTTTGGGTGAACTTAAAAGCAAACCACAGTTTTACACTAAACATGAAAAGAATTTACACACATTCACAAGCAAGGAGCAGTTAATGAAAAACATGCAATAGTCATACGGAAAATAATGTACATTTTATTTCAGTAAATTAAAAACCAGATTTAAATAAACACATTGTAATACATCATAAATTCATTACACAAAAATGGGACAATATAAAAGGAAAACAATTCCAATTAAAAAGGGAGAAAAGGAACACCAGTTTCAATAGTTCAATAAGATATGCTCCGGATGGTATATCAGATTTCACAGTGACATGAGCTTCTTATTTCTATTACTTAATGTTTCTCCACAAAAAAGAGCATCGACGTGTTTCGGTTATGGCACACATATATTCAAGGCCAAAAACCTTCCTCAGGATTAAAATAGTGATATCCCACTTTAAAACAATATCTGAAAGTAAAAATACATAAAATAAGATATACAACATATGACTATAACAATTCTACATTAAAGCATATGATTACAAAACTGCTCCTATACATGACACTCACACCATAAAACCTGTGGGTTTTCATAGGATTTCCTTTGTATTTATATATTCACAATGTCAACCAAAAGCATTTGTGGACACTAATTATCATGTCATTTATATTCCTTTATGAATTAGACAGTGGATGGTATCAATGATTCATATTTCATAAGCCCAACATCTATTAAGTCTGTTGTGGATCCAAAAACCCAGGAGACTCATAGCTAGTCGATGGAGTCTGGGACCTTGCTACATTAAGTCTGGGACACATATATACATAATATAATGGTAATTTCTTTACCTTGACAAATATCAAGCAACGTTGCTTACAGTCCACTGCTTACAATAATCGGCCACCTTCAGAGTGTACCTACAAAGGTTGGTAAATGATTAGTGGTGTACTCAAAAGATTTTTTTACACCCGCCAAAAGATCTTACTTTCAGATTTCAGACGTGGACTACAACTTGTCCCCATCCATCTATAACTATTTGTTTCGATGTTCACAAAACGTACATAACAGGTAATGCCTCAGGTGCATATCCTGTAGTAAATAAGGTGAATATAGTGAATATGCCATAATAAGCGATGTGCCATGGCTCTAATGGTTTTGACAAAACACATACGAGGGGCCAGTGAGTAGCGCACATTATTGTCGGTGTGAGATATTTTGTTAGTCTTTTCTACCTTGGATCTTACACTCTTAAACCCTTATGCGACCGTTTTTATATCTAGTGTTGACATATACATTCAAAATATACTTGCTATGGTAACCTACCTACTCTGTGCTGTGTCGGAATTCGTTAAAGAATTTAATCAATGGCAGCAGATATACGTATTTGCACCATATTGTATTTTACAGTCAAACGGTTTAAATGTTTTTACATTAGTAGTAAAATAGAATAGCCATCACTAATCTCGATTACCTTTAAAACAGTTTTCTTGTGCGTATAGATATATACTGCACAAACTTCGAAAGACGTCATCGATCACGTCTCACAAACAATACGGCCGACGGACTGAATTTGTCTCCGTTTCTAGTCAGACCGCCCGCAGCCTAAAACAACATTAAGCAAAACACGGGATTAGAGTCACATCAATCCGTGTAACGTCAGCTTTGAAAAGGGCCCATAGGTTGGGGGGGGGGAGGGGGGGGGTCCTCCTGTCATCCATGGATTCGGTGACCACCAAGGAGTAAATTGATTGGGACCATAATTTTGGCCTCTCCAGTTCCTTCTGTTTCCTCTACCTCTTTGTTGGTTAGTAGGGTTGCCTTGAAAACTGGAATCCGAGTCACTGGAGTTGTCCTCAGAGGTCGATGTACCGTAGGTGGAACCTCCTCTGCGTCCATTCCTGTTGTAAGTGGGCGGTACATAAGTGGCGCTGGTGTAAGGATACACCTTATCCATAGCGAATCTGTCCAGATCTTTCTTGCATTTTTCCAACTTTGCAAACAGGATGGAGTCCTTAAATTCTTTGGAAGTTTTGTTGTTTTCGTCTTGTTGTTTGGTAAACAGCTTCGCTGTGATCTTAGTCCTAATTTGACCTTCCAGTATCTGAATCTCCACAAGCAATTTATCGGGAGATACGTTTAGCTGTTTTGATTATCAACACGAGCCAGTCACGAGTGCATTTCCATGCTATTAGTGACCAGTCGCGTAAAAAATCTTTATCGTCGAGAAAAAGTCTTGGGGCATTGGTAACAATCAATCCCGACGGAGCACAATTGCCCCGGAGATACTCAGCCATGGCAATCCCATGTACACAGGTACGGGAATAGCTTTTTTTCAGTATTAAAATTTTTTGGCCACCCATCTTCATTAATCACAGGTGGGGCTGGCATTGATTCAAGCATACTGGGGTTATCACTCAAAATGGATTGGATTTCTTCCTCAAAGGCCAAGCCTAGGTTGGTCGCCATTATCTGGTCAAAGATCAAGAGATGGCGGTCGTCTAGTTGAGGCAAACACTGTCAAAGTTAAGGTCTATTGGTTTGGGATACTACAGTGGAGCACAGCTTCACACTATTTAGGACTGTAAAAAGAAGTTTTAAAGAAAAGAAAGGACCCGCAGTCAAACAACTGCTCTTAAATCACAACACAGTCAGAGAGAGTAGGGTCCAAGGGAGATATTTAGAGACCTTTTGGCCCGATGCCTTTCCCTCACCATCAGAACATGCAACCTTTTTTAGGGTTTGGCCAAGGAAGAACAAGAGGCAGAAGACTATCATCCCGGGGAACAGTACAGTGGTCAGTACCTCCACAATCGATGGGTCTACGGAGCGGCAAACAAGTACCCCAGGAACAAGCGGGCACGAGCACAGAGACAGTTTGATAATCAACTTAAGCTCTAGGGAGCTCACCCCTACCGAGACCCAAGTGCTGAACCGAGGACTAGGTTTTGTCCAGACTACTATGGGAGATCCTTTTCAGACCAACATTGAGTTGGCCCAGTTCTTCAGGAAGATCAGACTGCATTTTTTCTTTTTGAATTCTGAGAGCCCTTCCATTGAAACTAATACAGGGTTAAGAAAGGTTTTCAACTTCATGCCTCTACCACACACCATCCCAACGAAGGTGTTAACCTTTGAGGAAGCAGTAAGACATGACATTCAGACTCTGTTTACCAAGACTAACTCATTCATGAATCTTTCAAGGCAGGAACAGCAGGCCCTGATGGGTCTAGCTAAAGATGATGCAGTTATCATTAAACCTGCAGATAAAGGTGGCGCTACGGTCCTGCTAGACACAAGCACCTATAGACAGGAATGTCTCAACTCAGTGACATCAAATCGTACAGTCCTTTGTCAACAGACCCAACTAGGAGGCTCTCTTTGCAAATCAAACATCTCACTGAGGAGGCATTGTCAGAAGGCTAGATCACGGCAAATGAAGCCTCTTTCCTGTGCACTTCCAATCCGGTGATGCCATATTTTTATGTGCTCCCGAAAGTTCACAAGGCACAACGCCCTCCACCAGGACGTCCCATAATTTCTGGCATCGGGTCTGTTTTGGAACCCTTATCGACTTTTGTCGACATCTTTTTGCGACCCCTGGTGAAGCTGATGCCAACTTATATTCAAGACACGAAAGATCTGTTGAGAACTTTACCCGATATTGAGTTTGACACCAATTTGGATCTCTTAGTATCCTTTGATGTAGAGTCTCTCTACACCTCAATATCGCAAAACGAGACACTAGAGGTGGTAGAGTCACTACTACGCGAACAAACTTGGGACTCCATCACTCCAGTATCTTTCATTATGGAACTCGCCACTATGGCGATGAAAGAAAATTTCTTTCAGTTCGAAGACACAGTGTTCCTTCAGACCTCAGGGACCAGTATGGGCAGCGTTTTTGCCCCGTCCCTAGCAAACCTATAGGTTCATAGGTTTGAACAAGAGTGTGTATTATCTACAAACCCGTACTTACCATCAATAAAGGTTTGGAAACGCTACATAGATGATATTCTGGTCGTGTGGCGTGGAACTGTGGACGAACTTAACATCTTCCATCAGTGGTTGAACGATCAAAATACGTTCTTACGTTTCACTATTGAATTCTCTAGAACCACCTTGGCATTCCTGGACCTTCGGATCACAGCAACCACAGGGGGCCTTGAATCCGAACTGTTCAAGAAACCCATGGCAAGAAACTCCTTGCTCCAATATGATAGCTGTCATCCTAAGGCCCTCAGGGACAATCTGCCCTTTGGGCAGTTCTTGAGTATTCAGCGCAATTGCAGCACTAAGGAGGGCTTTAACAAGCACGCTGAAGAACTTGAATCTTGTCTTCGCAACAAGAAATACCCTAAGAAATTGGTTCGTGATTCCAAAAAAAAAGCCTCGAACAATAATCGCGAATCCCTCTTAGAAGTCACTCTCCCGAAACCGAAGAATGAGAGGATAGCATTTGTAAATACATTCAATACACGGTCCAATGCCATCATGAAAATTGTAAAACGACATTGGAGGATCCTCAACACTGGCCCTGACAACCTGCCTGTACCTCTATTTGCGTACAAAAGAGGATCAAGTCTCAAAGACCGGCTAGTACATACTAGACCTGGTCCAAAGAAAATTCATCAAGTGGGCACTCTATGCGACCTTCCACCAGTGGTAGGTCACCACCCCTGCGGGAATTGTGCCTTATGTGCACAAACGGCACACACAACAAGCATTGACATCGGGACCTCCAGACAGTGGGAACAGAAGCAGTTCACCAACTGCAACAGTTCCAACCTTATCTACCTCATCAAATGCTCTTGTCCTCTACAATACGTGTGAATGACATCAAGAAAAATAAAAGTAAGGATATCGGAACATAAGAGCACGATCCGATGCAAGAAGCAAGCGACCCGACTCACGAACCACTTTTTAGAGGTGGGACATACACCCACAGATTTTTCATGGACCGTGTTAGAACAACCTCGGATCCCCCCGCATATTGTGGACATCACGAAATACCTTTTCAAACTGGAGCAAAAATGGGTATACTGTCTGAATACAGACAAAAATGGCCTGAATGAGGACATACCGTGGGCCTCATTATAGAGTGATGCCATGTCTCGACCTCCAGTATCTACATCTCCAAGTAGCAATGTCAGCTGTGTGTACTCTCAATTTTTGTGACATGATAATGTACATATCGTACAATTCACCTTTAGGACTAATCCTATACGCCTTGCCACACTTGAGTGCATACTGAGATTATTGTTCTGTTCTATATATTCACCAAACATTATATCTCAGGAACTCAGCAATGGACTGTCTGTCTTACGAGTATCTCAGGGTCATCCGCTGTTTAATAACGGTGCTTAAAATGGGTGGTCTGTAATACTACCTAAACCGTGCGGTTCTTGTTTGATCCTGTATATATACAAATCATACATTCTAAAGATATTCTTTCTTCCCCCATGAAGTTGCGGAAACTGGTAACAATCCTTCATATCGGCTCGGCCCTGAGCGTTGAGGTGCATTATCCGAGTGCCCGAGTTCACACTGCTTTGGAACTCTATAATTCCAACTCTTTGATTAATGCCATGTGTTTATATTACCTTCCTTATCACTCGCATTACTAATTGTAACATCGCGTCAACTACACTCGATGTTTTGACTACATTTCCCAGAAGTTTCAGGCGCTGCACTGACACGTAGTCAGTTGCGCGACAGAATATTGGCGCATGCGCACTAACACGATGCCGGAATAAACCAACACTTCCGCATCTAGAAAAACGGTGAGAAAGCTCTCCTCGCCGCCTCCCCGTACAGCGCAGATGCCTGACTGGGGTATCGACGGACAGGTAGGTTAACTTGTTCGCACGGCGCTTTTGAGAACGCATACAATTTTGCGAGTAGTGATCCCCGTTTTCTAACCATAAAGACTGTGGCATCTTAGATGGGCTGGTACCTAGCCTTATCACCAGCGCACTTTACACCCGGCGAGGGGTGTGTTTTGTAAATCTTAATAACACTGTCTCAAATATAGCTTTTGTAACCTCGCTCCTCTGTGACATCAATATGTCAACTACGATGTAGCACTCTTTACGAATGGATTTAAAAATGTGCTGCAATCAAGTGATCTTAGCAGCGGCATTAACGGTCTAATATAGGTTTAATACCTGTTGCCCTGAGTCTCGGGCTTATAGACTTACATACGAATAAACTCTTTACATCTTCCTAACTTTATGGCACAATGTCCTTTTGGGTGCTCCTAACAAATAAGCACTGAAGGCATGTGCCATAAGAGATGTTGTCAACAACAGTTTTAATCGACTGCTTGAATTTAATGGTTTGGGATTTGAGGATTGGTGGTCACTATGAGGCATTCTCACTGGTCTTCTTTGTGGTCTATTATTTTTTGTCAACATTAGAGAGGTGCCCCCGATTCCTGAGCTGTGGCCAGGCGAGGAGCAGCACCGGTCTCTCAAACTCTAGGTGAGTGAGAGACATTTACAAATCAGAAATGGTTGGGCTGTGTACCCGGAATATTGCGAGTACATAAACAATGCTAGCAATGGAAACTCATGACAGATAATTCTTCCTTAATGTGTTCCTCTCTGTTTTCTTTTTTATGTGTCCTCCACACTTGCTTCATTCCTCCTGTGGCAATCAGCTTCTACTTAACAGGAGCATTGAGAAGGCCTTATCAGGTGATATCCTAATGTTTATTTGAATTTTGTTAAACACACACTCACGTTTTGTAAGCAGTAGCAAAATACAATCTTGGTCCTGAGGAAGCAGGAGATACACTCAGTATCTACAACTGCAGAAACATGTCGACCTCTACAAACAGGCAGTAGATATTTGTTGAAACTACTGTTATTTTGCACTCCACGTTCTTTTAATCTTGGAAGTGGATTGCGTCTCATTAAAGTTTCTCTTTGCAACCACTATCCATTTTTAAACCACTCACTCTCACTTGTTATAATTTTTGTGCACTGCTTTTCAGTTACCTATATTGGTATGTACTGAGTATGCGCTGTGGACATACCACCTGTTGAGACTGGCCCAAATGATGATAAATAGGGCGGTCCAGATAGAGTAACTGATGGGATTCCATATCACAAAGTGAAGGGTCCTAGCGTATCAGGTAGTGGACAAGACACATTTTTTGAATACAGAGTTCTGAGTTTCCTTAGACCCACAGTTATTATCATTGTTTATAGTGTTTCGTTGAGGGGCTATAACTGTGTTTGGTCTCAAAATATCTCCCTTGGACCCTACTCTCTCTGACTGTGTTGTAAACATTGTGAAAAGCCACAACATTTTAACGAAGTTATGATGAAACACTTCCAGGGAAGCACATAGAACTTACAAAAGAAAAGTAAGCATAAGGTGCTTTTTCTTTATCGCAAATCGCAGAGACCGGGGAAGGTGAGGGGGGGAGTAAATATACTGACCAATCATGATTCAAAGGGAAAGACACAAAAAAAAATTAAAGCTGTTGAAACGAGATCTCGTTAAGATACCTATGATGTTGGTTAGGCCACCTATTGATGTATGACTGTAAGCCGCTACAGGTTAACAGGGTAGCATGTCTAGACATGGTTGCCTTCAGTTCATCGCAACTATTTCTAATAGTAAGTCTGTGAAATCAATAATGATCCTTGTTGAGTAACTGCATGCTTTCTGGATCATTGACATACAGACCCACACCCATCTCCCGGCAAACCCACGTAACCTACTCAAGCGTCAGGATGGTTCTAGCTAGATCTAAACTTACACAGTCCCTTACTATCTCCCTGTTAAATACTAGATAGATAGATAGACTAGATAGAATTCCACAGGCGTATGGGAGCAATCGCTATAGGATCTTCTAGAAAGAGCAGCCATAGCTTCTGATGGCAAATGGTAGAACTACTACTGGGCGGTACCACCAGGAGACTTTTGGGAAATTGATTCTCCACTCTCTGTAATTCATACCCATTGATATGACCCGAAGCCCATCCCCATAGCTCGCACCAGAATACATTTAGGGGCATAGATCTCCAAAAACGTTTTCAATAGCTTACTCCCGAACTTGGTGGCAAAACCTTTAACAGCCTTGATTGTTTTTTCGAAATGCAGTTTCCTAATGTACCTTTTAATTAATCCAGTTATTCCTATTATCAAATATTAAAGGGAATAACCTAGTTATATAAAAGTAGGGGTCAAATGAATTTTCTCACCTTTTAAAACGTATGCATTTGATTTCTTGTTAGCTGGGTCTAAGTTCGTGTTGAAAGACCTACTGCAGTTTATATTTTTAGCCTTAACCTATTTGTCAATCAGAAGGAAGAGGTTTAAACATTGCTCCACTGTGTCTGTTCCTTTTCAGAAACCATATTGCATCAATGCGATAATCTGATGCTCGTCTGCCCAGTCCTGAAGGAGAGGAAGAGCTATTCTTCCTACTGACTTCAAAGAAGCGTTGAATAGGGAGATGGGCTGATAACAGCCCGGATCTGCCCTACTCCTTTTTTTTAATATAGGAACAATTATGAAAAAATTCCAGGTAGGCAGAGTACCTGTCATAGACAGAGAGTAATGCACATTTGTTGATAGGGGAGCCCGCAAATCAATATTCCCCAGGAATAGACCTAGTGGTCCCCCATCAAGGTCTAGAGTTTTTCCCTTCCTGCTCTTCGTAAGGGCATTGTTTACTTCTTCAATAGAAAAAAAACACACCTCTCCCTACTAGAAGAGATACAGTGAGCAGAAAAAGGGGATACAGCTCTAACTCTGTATAGGGAGGTCGAAAGAATACTAGAAAAACGAACCACTCTTCTGGAGGTATAAAAGATACCAAACTTGGATTGTCTGTATCCTTAAAGAAAGGTGCATGAATCTCCCTCCAGAAAGCAGCCCAACTCTTCCCAGGCTTCATCCTTAACCGCTTCTGTGCTGGACATTCCAATCGTGGGCGTGGTCATGACAGAACCATTCCTTCATCAGCACAGCCCAACCATGACCCATGACGGAATGGTTCCGTCACAAGCATGGCAGGGGTTAAGTTTATGTGCAAACTACACCTATGACACTTCTTTGAGAACATACTTCCACAGCAATCCACCACAGAACTTGACCAACTACGGGATTCATCCCTAACAAGTACCTGCATGGCGCCCGCCCAACTTTTTTTTGCCCCAAGCAATTGTCTTTTTCTAATGCTTTCTTAACATTTCTATAAAGCAAGCCATCGACATTGTAGCCCCCTTAAAAAAGCATAAACAGTATCCTGTGTCCAAACAAGACAGCTGGTATACCCACGAATTGAGAGCAGAAAAGCAAAACTGTAGGCGAGCTGAGAAAGCCTGGAGAAAAAGGAAAGCCGAGAGTAGCAGAGCAGTTTTCTTAGACGCTCAATCAAAGTACTACAAGAATATTAAACTTGCCAGAAAACAGCACATAACGCTACAGATATCACAAGCAGGCAATTGCTCTAAGGAGCTTTTTAATATCCTGCAGAACTTTATTAAACCGACCGCATGTGAGAGCTCAGAGGACTTCTCACAAGACCTATGCGATGAAGTATCGACATTTTTTGAGGATAAAATAAATAACATCTATGAAAAAATAGTAGCAGCCAACAGCGCTATAAATAAAACTACCAATGGTCATCCTCTGACCCTGGCATCAAACAACAATAAAATACTTCTAACATCCTTTCCCCCAATTACTAATACAGAGCTCCTCTCCCTTTGCAGCCAAATTAAATCAGGGTCGCCAAGTGACCTTATTCCTGCCAAGATGATTGGCCCCATGATTTCCCTCCTGGGACCTCCCATATTAGACTTGGTTAACATCTCACTAACAAAAGGTCAGTTTCCAGCAGACTGGAAAAAGGCGGTGGTGAACCCGATTAGAAAAAAGGCATCTTCCCCATGGACAGACCTCTCCAATTTACGACCTATCTCCCTCCTACCTTACCTGGGCAAGGTTACGGAGAGGCACGTGAACACCTATCTCTCTCAACATCTTGAGGCGACGGACGGCCTGGACTATTCGCAATCAGCGTTCAAGCCAAACCACAGCACAGAATCAGCCCTTCAGACGGTGACCAACAACATCAAAATGGCACTGGATGATGGCAGCTCAATGATTCTGGTGCTGCTGGACCTTTCCGCCGCTTTTGATACGGTGTCTCACACGGTGCTCCTCAACCGCCTAGGCGAGGTGGGTGTAGAGGGAAAGGCTCTGGCATGGATGAAGAGCTTTTTGACTGGTCGTTATCAAGAAGTTAGGCTGGGCTCCCATAAATCCACTCTTAGGGAGCTCAATAAGGGAGTGCCACAAGGCTCGTGCTTGAGTCCTACACTCTTCAATGTGTATGTGGCCCCCTTAGCCAACTTAGCAAGATCTTTCGGCTTCACCCCAGTGTCGTATGCCGACGACACCCAACTCCTTTTTCCCTTCAAAAACCTTACACCTGCAATAAAAAGATCTTTTGCAGATGGCATGAGAGCCATTGCAGAGTGGATGTCATCTAACTGTCTGCAGTGTAATGTAGGGAAGACGGAGGTCATGTGTTTTGGGCAAGCGGCGACACACTGGGCATCCGACTGGTGGCCCTTAGAGCTGGGCCCTGTCCCCATTCCCAAGAGTACAGTCAGGAACTTGGGAGTGCTTTTTGATCAGCAACTTACTTTTAAAGGCCACGTTAACCAAGTTGCTGGAAACTGCTTTCGGGCTATTGGTATGCTAAGACGTGTCTTCCCCTACATACCGGACCATCACAGAAAGACGCTTGTACAGGCTCTTGTCATCAGCAGGGTTGATTACTGCAACGGTTTGCTCCTTGGAGCTAACGAGGAGCAACTCAGTAATCCAAAATACAGCTGCAAGGATTATCCTGAATGCCCCTCCAAGGACACCCTCATGTCCCCTGCTGATGAGACTCCACTGGCTTCCAGTGAGGAAACAAGTCCAGTTTAAAACGCTATGTACTATCCATAAGAGTATTATAGGGGAGGGCCCAAAATACATGACCAAAATCTTCCAGCCCTACACTCCAGGGCGCCTTTTGCGCTCCAGTCATCAGCAGTTACTGCAAGTACCCAGAGTAAAAAAGACCAGACAAGGCGGCCGTGCACTAGCCCATGCCGGACCAATACTCTGGAATTCTCTGCCCCCGGAATTAAGATCTCTCTCTAGTCACCTGACTTTCCGGAAAATTTTAAAAACCTATCCGTACCCTAGCAAATAACGCCCTGTAGCTTTCTACCTTCAGTTTGGACATACAATTTAAATCAGAACTCTCTTTGTCGCAGCAATAGCGCGGAGATACCCCTTCGGGGGTCTAGTCTGGCGCTTTATAAGAATATAAAATAAATAAATAAATAAATAAAATGCTGACATTTAACTGAGGCAGAATTCCTCGGAGTACAGTGAAGAGCCAATTTTAAAGGTTTGTTGGCCTTTGAACACTCCCTTTAGAACCACCCCTTAGGGCCTGTAACACCGGCCCTTTTTTGTTAATGCAGAGGCAATTCTCTCAGTAAGCAGTCCATAAGAATTTAATATTTACTCAGGTCCAGCTTCCTCATTAAGACAGCAATCAACCAGGCATTTATTTTTCCTAATTACAGATCCTAAGAAATTATCCGGATCAGTAGAGCTCCATTTGATAGTAAGGCCATTATGCTGTAAGTCCCTATGCGCAGAGAGTAACAGATCAAATGTTATCCTTCTTGCCACCATAAGGATCAATGATAGAGCATTATGGTCGCTTGGACAATTTATGTATCAAAATGTTTACATTAAAAACTGTTTCTTGACACCAAAATAAAGTTGATTGTATTGGCATGACCATTTCCAGCAAATATGGGAGGCATAGGAAGCAATGAGGTAAGTAAATCACCACATGTAAAAAGTTAAATTTAATAGTAAAAATATTTAATGCATTGTCCTTCTCACTATGGGCAAAGTGCAATATGTCAGACTTCTCAAGATCTGCTAGTCCACACAACTCTTTCAGGGTATGCTCATCTGTGTTCATTGAACTCTCCTGTTATGTTATGTTATGTTATGTTAGACTCCATTTAAACGCGCACAGCTACTCGGAAGTGTCCCTGCGTGAATGCCAAATGGTAGAGAAGGAAAAGGGTTGGCCCGATGTATGATTACTTAAATAGCAGGGATTTAACTGTTTTTTGAACAGCCTAAGGCTCTCAATATTACGTAGTGTAAAGGGCGTGGTATTCCAGGTCATGGCCGCTTTAAACGAAAGGGAACTGCAACCTAGTCTAATCAGGCAGTACCTAGGAACAACAGCAAGGCATTAGATTAGCCTGTAGATCGAAGCAGTCGAGACAGTATTTAGAACGAAAAACGTCTCCTAAGATATTGAGGCCCGGTCTTATAAAGGGCACTGTGAACAAGTGTGAGAGCCTTAAACAGAACCCGCTGCTCGACCGGGAGCCAATGTAGATCACAAAGGTTCTGACTAGCACTGGATCTACCCTGGCATATCCAACAAAACTCTCACTTTCGCGTTCTGAACAATCTGCAGCTTTTTTAGCTGGTATGCCAGGAGACCAATGTACAAGGCATTGGCATAACCTAGTAGACAAAAAGAGAGATGGCCCAACTTGTTTCAGGGTACAGGGCATTCAAAAAAGAAAATGATCCCTGGAGATAAATCACAACCACTTCCACTCTAGAAACACTCACCCGGTCTGTTCTATGTTACCCTTATTCACTTCAAGACTGCCCAATGCTGTTTATCATTGGCACACAAATTTAACCCCAAACAGAAATGTAGTGCATACACAGTTTTATTTAAAGAGTTTTTCTCATAATTATTAAAAATCTCGGAAAAATCCGTAGATGGACACAAAAACAATAAGGTAAAAATCACAGTTCATATAATACTCTCTAGAGTGGAAATGGTTGTGATTTATCTCCAAGGATCATTTTCTTTTTTGATTGGCGTAATGTAGCCTTGACAGAATGAGTGCGCGGGTCACCATTTCCTTAGCCATTTTTAGGCAAAAGAGGCAGGAACTTCTTTAAACGTTTCAATGTGCCAAAACGCACACCTGCCAGCTTGTTAATCTGGGGGAGAAATTTAAAATCCTCACCAGACCCCTAGATTTTTCGACGGGCACCCCGAGGAGCTGGGCATAGGGTAGCCCACAGGCCAAATGTCCTCCCTGAAATGCGGGGGGGAGGAACCATAAATGAGCACCTCCGATTTCTTTTTGTTACATTTCAGTTGGGCCTTTGCTAGCCACTTAAATACTTCAGCAAGGCAATTTTTAGCAATTGTCGGAGAGGAGTCAGTTTTGTTCCACGTGAAGAGGAGCTGGATATCAACAGCATACGCTATGATTTTAGCGCCCAGCTCCTCTGCCAGGTAGACCAGGGGTGTCATATAAATATTAAACAAAAGGGGGCTCAGTGTAGAGCCCTGAGGGATTCCCATATTCCGACTTCTAGGCTTAGAAGAGAAAGGAGGCAACCATACTTGCAGTGATCTATTGGTTAAAACAGATTCAATCCACTTCCATACCTGCCCCGAGATGCCGATATGAGACAACCGTGTCATAAGTTGTTGATGAGGCACAGTGTGAAACGCAGCAGAGAGATCCAAAAGCACTAACACTGCTCTGCCGCTGGCATCCAGACACTCTCTAATAGTCTCTGCCATCTCAACCAAGGCCGTCTTGGTGCTGTGGGAGGCCCTGAAGCCCGACTGGGCGGGGTGGAGGTCGCCAGATGTCTCAACAAGCTCCGAGAGCTGCTTAAAGGCGACCTTTTCACACACCTTCGCCACAGCCGGGAGGAGTGAGATTGTGCGCTAGCTAGACGGGTGGTAGGATTAAGTGAGGGCTTTTTCAGGAATCGTAGCAGTCAGGAGGGACATATTAACAATTTTGTTAACTTCTGAGTTGATTACATCCGCAACTGCCGCCAGTAGCCTTGCCCTGCAGGGGTCAGTAGGAGAGCCTGATTTTAACGATTTAAGAATAGTCAGGGTGTCAGACAGCGGAACCGAAAAGAATGTAGCCAGAGAAGGGTGCACTGAACCCAGTTCACCGGCTATATGATGGAAATAGGGGCCAGATGTAGGTAGCCCTTTACCGATCGGAATCGGCCGAAAATACCGATTTTCGGCCGTTTCCGATCGGTAAAGGGCTATCGAGATGTAGGGGCACATTTTTGGTAATTTTACCGAATCGGTATCATTACCGAATCGGTAAATTTACCGATTCGGTAATATGTACCGAATATGCAATGTAGGTAGCCAATTTAACATTGGCACATGGCTTACAGAATCGGTATTTTACCATGGAATACAAATACATGGTAAAATACCGATTCCTGTGTACATGCACATCTGTGCATGTACACATGTGCCATGTGACAGACAGACGTGCCCTTAGGGCATGTCTGTGTGCCACATTGCACACATGCCCGTTTTGGGGGTGCTAGAGGGTGTCAAAGTGACACCCCCTGCACCCTTGACAAAATCGGAATTTACCGATTCAGTAAATACCGATTCGGTATTTGAATTGAATCCTATGGGCTTCAAAGGCCCATAGGATTCAATAGCAAATACCGATTCGGTATTTACCGAATCGGTAAATACCGAATTTGTAAGGAATCGGTAACTATTCCAGATGTTGGGACCTACATCCCATTTACCGATTTTGAAATACCGAATCGGTAGCATTCGGTATTTCAAAATCGGTAAATGGGATTTACCTACATCGGGCCCTAGGTCTCCTGATGCTGGATGATGGACCCAAAACTATCCTGTATGTCTTTGATTTAACAATATAAAGATCTGAAAGCTGTTCACACAAAACCTTAGAGCCAGGTGAAGTCCTCTGTTTGATTTGTTTTTCGATTGGGCAACATGCTTTGCGAAAAAGTGGCCTTTGGCTTTCCTAAGAGCTATTTTGGCAAGAGGACAATAAGCTTGTCTCCATTGCCGCTCTAGCTTCTTACATGAGGATTTTTGTTCCTTTTAGCTCCTTAGAGAACCAGGGTTGGGATGTTAATTTTCTCGCTCTTTTATGGCCTGGTGGAACAGAAAAGTTCTCCACCATGTCGGCCATCCAGTTCTTGAAACTGCAGATTGCTTCCAATAAATCTCCTGAGATGTCAGGGCGTGTATCAGCCAAGACCTTACCAAAAGCCGCCGGCTCAATGCTGGGGTAAGGTCTGGCTACAGTCGTATTCATAGAAGAGGCAGATGGTTTAATGGGCCCAGAAAATTGAACTAAAAAGTGGTCAGACCAAGTGACCGGGAGGGGGATCTAGTGCAGTCAGAGGAAAATTAGAGCTGACTCCATCAATAGTATGGCCTCCCCTATGGGTGGGGGAGTTGATCCACTGTGTCAGTTGGGCAAGATCCACTGACTCATTAAGGGTATGTGTATCAGAAATTTCACTACAATCAAAATGAATATTAAAATCACCGAGCAGTAAATAATTAGTATACTTTAAGGCTCTAGGCACAATAGCTTCAACCAACGCTTTGAGGAAAGGATTATGGGGTCCGGGGGGGGGGGGGAGCAACATAAGAGTGTGGCTCCCAGTAAAAAATAAGGAGAGATGGTAAGGGAGAAATTCATCGCTTCGCCCTCCGTAAAGTCATTGGACTGCCTCTGTGTAAAATCCAATTTTCCCTAAAAACTACTGCAACCCCTCCCCTTTTCCCTGTTTTACGATCAACCCTGGCAATTTTAAAACCTGTGGGAATGGCCAAGGTAATAACCAGGGCAGAGCAATCATTCAACTAGATCTCTTGTTATGAATAAAAGATCAAGCTGGTTATCGACCAAAAGCTCAGAGATATCCGACGCATGTTTTGCCATAGATCGCGCATTAATCAAGGCGGCTTTAATGCTTTGCCAAGCCAAAGGGATAATGGACATACGGTTGGGAGTAAACCCCTGTGTGAAGGAATTTAAAATGTGAATAGGTTTCCTTCCACCAGCAACAAGAACTTGGTCACTTCATGATCTAAATCACCTATCGCTTTAGCCTCAGACTTGAAAAGGTTATTCTAGAAATTCAGATTAATAAACACAATTGTCTGTTCCCCTCTACAGTCAAGAAGCAGAAATTGGTAGTATTGTGAGCTTGTGAACATTTTCTTCAATGACCGTGGCATTCTATGTCTGGATCAGATGATGCTTTCTTTCTTTGCTTTCATTTCACAGCAGCCATTTCAACAATACTATAAAAAACTATCATTCCCATGGCCCCTAGGGAAAGAGAAACAACAGAACATTGTCCATTCAAAACAAGGTAAGTTTCCTTTTAGTTTTTTCTCTCTGTTCACGCCCCCTCTTTTTACTCTTCTCCGCAGCCCAAGTTAAGTGCCTCAACAGCTCGGTGCATATTTATGTCAATTTTATTGTTTTGGGGTCATTGTTGGGCAGTTTTCTAATTTTTTTCTCCCCCTAATTTAGCAAAGAGCACCGCAGGATCACGTTTCAATGTTCCTCACGTGGTGCAGGTATTGTACTGCCCTTGCAGGCATGTGTGTGGGAAGAGGTCCTCCACACACTAGAGGACGCTGGGACACCCTAGGCACTCTGCCCTTACTAGAAAAGGGCGTAACTGTTCCAAGGATTACCCTCTGGTCAGCATTTGAGCTCCAGTTGCTGTTTACAGTTCCAGAAATACTGCACAGCCTGTGGCTTACTTATATAACTTACTGAGCCCCCCCCGGCCCTAACAACTCTTGGGAATATGCACCACTCTGGGGAATATGGGGGCGATGAGGGAAACCCTCCCTATTTCTCCTTTGATGATTAGTTTTGCGACATGTCAATTCATCGGATTGTGGCATCAGCTATAGCGCCTATAGAGCATAAGCTCATGGTAATGGCTTTTCGCCATTATACTGGTTCTAACCCAAGGGACCCCCTCCCCTTGTGCAAGTTCTTGCGCCACGAACAGCTATGCATGTTAAACCCTCCCAAAACGTAGGGGTGAAGCGCAAGCATGTCCAGGGCGTGGATTTGGATGCGTTTGACCACCTCAAAAGGGTGTTCCTTTCCCAACAACTGTTCTCATGCTTCCCAGAGTCGCAAGCCACAACCTTTCATCTGGGTTTGACTCATCCCGGGCAGAGGATTCTCATAGGCATTCGGACGGAGGTCCAGGCACCTCTTGGCTGTGGTGTCCATCTCCAGAACCGGATGCTTCCACCTCAAAATCCCCCTCTAAGTACACCTCAGATGTGATGGGTCCCGTTGAGTTGATGTACCCTTGTTCCTCCAAGTGGGCTCCATCAGCCAAAGTGGCGACCTATGTCTCAGAACGGCTGAGATTTCAGCAAGAAAAGAGACCCCAGCTCGCCTCCGGGTAAAATTATCCTGCCCCTCTGTGGGGCAATGTAGCCTTCACCCCCGAAATAGATGCGAAGGTGGCTACTTTCTTAGGAGTATATTGGAGACCCAGAGATGGGTGTAGACCACACTTGGCACTCATGCCATGACAAATTGGTAGATGTTGTGTGCCCCATTACTAAGATTCTCGATATGGCGGAGGAAGCAAAGCAGTCTGGGTCTCTTATTTCCCCTGAAATTCTGTCTGGATGGGCACAACCTTCAATAATATTCCTGGGCAACACTAATTGCACATTGTCCACCGAATGCCGAAGATCCCTCCTAATAAAAGTGAATCCCAGGCTGGGCGATCTTGACTTGTCTGAAGCGGGCCTTGTAGCACAGGGGAAACTCTTCGGAGACTCCTTTGTGAAAGAACTGGGCATGTTCGTGGTGACTTCTACGTCCATGGAGAAGGCCCAAGTTTCGATGAAACACATTTTCCACCCTCTGGATTCCTCGGGGGCCAGTTGATGTAGAGGTCGCTCGGTCAGCCGCACGGCCTCCACCCATCCCTCCAGAGTCAGGGCACTCGACGTGGTCAATGGCAAGATCAATCCAAATATCACAACGTCTACCCATCCAGAGGACCTTGCCATAGGGGCAGTAGGGGAGGATCCAGTGGAAACTTCCACTCCAGTGACTCGGTAAGTGATCTCCATTCTTCTCAACTCACGGTCCTGATCATACCACCACACAGAAGGTTTATTCAATTGTATGGGTAGGCCAAACTTATAAGTTTGCTTCCTTCCTTTTCGGTCTCTCATCAGCGCCTTGGTGCTTCACCAAGGTTTTGAGGCCACCCATGGAACAGTTGTACTCCCACGAGATACGGCTGATAGTCTAACTGGACGATATCCTCATTATGGATCAGTGTCAGGAGAAGCTCCCGGCACACCTTCAAGCAACAGTGCACCTGTTGGAGGCTCTGGGTTTTGTCATCAATGCGAAAAAGTAGTTGACGCCATCTCTAAAGACTACCTTTCTAAGTTCTGCCCTAGAATCTCGCTATATTTACAACAAGGGGTGGTGAGGGACAGAGTCTCTGAATTAAGCAGAAAGCTCTCACCCAGTCAAGAGATCAGGGCTAGATCCAACACCGTTTTTTAGCTCACTGCACCATCCCAGTTTCAGAACCTGGCTGTATGCAAATTAGTCTGTTCCTGTCCCAGTGCATGATGGGAACAGGGCAAACCAAACTACAAATCCAATTCTTACACTGGGAAGGAAACAAGCTCCCGGGGACCGGTTTCTGGCATTACAGCCGTCTTCGGCCCGGTTTGCTTGAATCCTGATGGTGCAATGAGCAAGGGTCTCACATCTGAGAATACCCTTCCACGCTTAAGGTGGACAAAAATATTTACAACAAGGGGTGGTGAGGGACAGAGTCTCTGAATTAAGCAGAAAGCTCTCACCCAGTCAAGAGATCAGGGCTAGATCCAACACCGTTTTTTAGCTCACTGCATCATCCCAGTTTCAGAACCTGGCTGTATGCAAATTAGTCTGTTCCTGTCCCACTGCATGATGGGAACAGGGCAAACCAAACTACAAATCTCGCTAGGCTGCTCAAAGCTTTTAGACAAAGAAAGTGGTGAAAATCAGACAGAAGCTCAGCAGGGTGATCGCGAAACAGACCTCCTTGAGTCAAGTAGCACATCAGGTAGCCATCCTTTCCTCATTAATTCAGGGAATTTTTACGGGCCCTCTACACTACAGGTTCTTTCAACGCATGAAGGTACAAAATCTCCACAGGGGTGGGATGTACTCTGAGCGTGTTCCATTGACAGAGAAAGTCAAAAAAGAAATTGGATGGTGGCTCACACACATGGAGGCGTGGAACAGGAGAGCAGTCTTTCGTTTGTGCCCGGATATCGTTATAGAGTCGGACGCCAGGAAAGAGGGTTGGGGTTCTCGCTTCTGCAAGTTTTCCACGTGAGGAAAGTGGTCCTCTCAAGAATGACTGTTAAACATCAACTGTCTCAAACTCCTAGTGGGTTTCTTTGCAGTATGCTGCTGGACCAAAGAGAAGACTTAATGCTGTGTGTTGTTGAAGATGGGTAACATGTCAGCAGTCCGTTATATAAATCACCCAGGAGGGAGAAACTCGAGGGCGTTGGCGGATTTGGCCAAGAGTTTTTGGCTCTTCTGCTTCGATCGCAACATCCCCTTAGTCGTGTAACATCTTCCTAGCAAGGCAAACAAAGTGGTGGACTGGAATGCCATATCTCTTCAAGACTCGAGCCTATGGACAATACACTCGTTGATTTTTCAAGGCTATCAGCAAGAGATGAGGTCTTTTTTCAGTCGACCTGTTTCCTTCTTGGCTGGGCCACGATTTAGAAAGATTCTTCAGCTTGATAACATATCCCATGGCGGGGGCAACGGGCGCGTTTCTCCTGGACTGGAATCAAGAGACACACTATTTGTTTCCCCGTTCACGATGATCATCGACTTGTCGGCAGAGGTGAGACTCCAAATGACGGATCTTGTGGTAATATTTCCGATCTGGAGATCGCAAGTATGGTATCCAGTTCTTCTGAAACTGAATTGAGGTTCTCCAATCCTTCTCCACGTAGTCCCAGATGTTCTCCTGGATCCCACGGGGAAGCTGCACCCTCTGGTATCTGCATTTCACTTGTCTCTTAAGGTGTGGCAGATTACCGGGAACAATGGATAGTCCTGGGATTTTCACAGGCAGCTCAATGCCTCTTATCAAAGGCTTTGGAAGACTGCACCACCAAGAGATATTGTTCAACATGGTTGAAATGGCTGCGTTGGTAGTTCCAGAGGGACCTGGATCCCATGGGATCAGGAATCGTTTTAGTTGTAAATTTCTTGTCATCCCTGATATCCAAAGGTATGGCTTATAGATCTGTGAACGCTTTTCATTCTGTAGTAGGGGATCTCTGTGTATAGTCATAATCTAGTGAATAGTCCCGCCCATGTGCGTGGACCCCGGCAATCAAAAATAATCTCTTAAGTTGTCAAAATCATGCAGAAACTGCAAAGACACTTAAGAGAGAATTTAAAGACAAATAATGCAGCCTATATCCACAGGCTACACTGTCCAGTACTTCAACTAGAAATTCCACCAAAAATCACCACACACAGCCCAGCCTGCCAGTTTCTACCATAGAGAAACCTGCCTCCCCCAGTCCAAGACTCAGGAATGATAGAGAGGAAGGTAGGGACAGACAAGCCCCATAGGCTGCCATTATGTGGCTTAAATAGGATACTGTGCCTTTAAGAGAACTTTCCAGACTTCTCCCAGTATCCCAGAATGCATAGCAGGTCCAACTTACTTTCAGTTCTTTTTTCCGGCTCCTGCTTACAGGACCCTGGCATTGAGCTCTCCCTTTTTCAAGGGTTTATTGAATTAGTTTTTGCACTTTTTGACTTTTAAAAGTGCTGTGATTACTGCTTGGTGTTCTCTTCTCACCCTTGTGCTGTTTTTTAGGCGTTTTGGGGCTCCGAAATGCCTGGCCTTTTTGTTAAGTGCCCAGCATGTGAGAGGAAGAAGGCCAAAAGCGACCCCCATGATGTCTGCATCGTGTGCCTTCCAGAAGATCATGGCCCTGAGGAGTGTGTGATCTGCCAGCAACTTTCTGCTAGGACACTCAGGGACAGATTGAAGATCAGGCTGGCTGGCCTGGAGGATAGGCGCCAACGTGCTGCAGGTGGGTCTGGGCAGCCTGGGAGGGATCCCTCTGCCTCTGCTGAGGCCCCTGGGGGGCTCCCCGGGGGCAGGAAGTCCAGCCAACGATCCCATTCTCCGTCGACGTCGAGGTCTTCATACCGACGCCGAAGGCGCAGGGACGTGCATCGGCGCTCGCCGTCGAAGCGGCACCGACGCTCGCCGTCGAGGCGACACCGTCGGTCGTCGTCGAGGCGACGCCGCCGATCATCGTCGAGGCGACACCGCCGATCGACGTCGAGGGGCTCCTCGACGTCGGGAACATCAAGACGACGACGGCGATCGACGCCGAGGGCGGACCGCCCGACGTCGAGAGGACGACGTGAGAGGTCGCGCAAGAGGGGATCGACGTCGAGGAGTCGACGTTCGACGCCGAGGATGAGAGGGTCGACGTCGAGGGGACGACGTTCGACGCCGGAGTCCAGGAAGCGCCGTTCGCCGCCGGAAAAGCGTCGTCCTACGTCCAGCAGACAGCGGTCAGCGTCGAGGAGTAGGTCTCCCTCTCCCAAACGACGCAGAGGGGGCTCTAGCCCCAGGAGTCACGCCACTTCCAGTGGACGCAAGAGGAAGAGGTCGCCTGCGGATGGGGATGGATCTCCGCACCCGTCCCCTAAAGGTTCACCGGGCTCGGTGTACTCGGAAGTGTACACTCCATCTCGACCCGGGACTCCTGCTCCTCCACCCGTACCGAAGGAGGACCCTCCGCCCGTGCCACCACTTCCTTCGGAGGATCCTGCTCCACCTCCGGTCCCACCGCATGGGCCCGCCCCGCGGCCGGTGGTGCCTCCGCCGAGGTCCGCTTCACTGCCGTCACTGCCTGTTCCTCCCAAGGGGACCCCGAAACCGAAGCCCCGGGAGGATCCAAAGAGTCCCCGTGAGAAGCCACGGAAGACCCCTCCTCGCAAACCGAAGGAGCGCCCTAGAGCTGGCAGGTCTCGTTCTCGCTCTAGGCGCAGATCTTCCACGAGGTCGAGACACCGCCATAGGAGGCGCGAATCTCGCTCCCGCACGAGATCGTCTGGGACCAGGGACTATTCACCTACGCTGTCGGGGTCGCCGGACACCAGGGTGTCCCCGATAGATGACCTGGTTGCCTTTCAAGACGTCCTGTTGAGGGGCGCGGCGAAGCTAGGCATTACACTGACAGTGCCTACTCCGAAGACGTCCGTCATTTTCGAGACTCTACATCAGAGGCACATGTCTCGTCCCCTCCTGCCCTTGGTGCCGGGCTTGGAAGAACCGGCTATGGCGCTGTTTCTCACCCCGGCTGTGACTAGAGCGGCCCCGTCCAGACTACTGAAGAAATACCGGGCTCCCGACTCGGATCCGGCCTTCTTGAGAGCGGAGCCTCCGCCTGACTCCGTCATCGTCACGGCGGCCCGCAAGCAGCACTCCACCACCCCGACCTCCACGGTTCCCCCAGACAAGGAGTCTAGGTGGATGGACTCGGCGGGGCGAAAAATCTGTGGGACTTCCGCGACATCCATGAAAGCGGCAAGTGCCACGGCTCTGTTGGGGCGTTACGACCGCGCCCTCTGGGACTCCCTCGAGCGCTTTGCGGAGCATCTACCTCGGGAGCAGCGTGAAGACTTCATGGAGGTCCTGAGTGAGGGGATGCTGGTGGCCAACCAGATAATCAGCGCGGCTGCGGACTCTTCCCTGTTGGCTGCTCACGGGTTCTGCCACGGGATCAACCAACGGCGCCACGCCTGGCTCCGGCTGACGTCCCTGAAACCGGACGCGCAGCAGAGGGTGGCCAATCTGCCGTTTTCCGGGGAGACCCTCTTCGGGAAGCACGCAGATGATGAAATGGCCCGCATGAAGGCGGAGGCCGAAACACTGACGGCGGTGGGCCTGGAAAAGCCCAAGGGAACCAAGAAGCAGTACCGCCCGTTCCAACGGCGGTTCGGAGGGCAAGGCCGAGGCCGGGGACAGGCTTCGGGGCACTCGCAACAGCAGCAGCCGTTCCGTAAGCCGTTCCAGAAGCGGCAGAAGGGCAGAGGAGGCCAGCAGTCGGCTTTGGCGCCCAAGGGCCAGGCAGGGCCTAGGCCCTAGGAACTTACTTCCCCCGGATCCGTTACCCACTCCGGTAGGGGGAAGCATCCAACTTTTTCTGGCAGAGTGGAGAAAAATTACTCAGGACAAGTGGGTGCTGAATATTGTTTGCAATGGATACAGTCTTCGGTTCACCAGCCCTCCTCCAGCGATTTCCCCCGGTCAGCTCGCAGTTTCAGCTGCGCGAGCTTCAGGCGGAGGCGGATATCCTGTTGAGGAAAAGGGCGATAGAGGACGTACCTCTGTCTCAGAGAGGAAGGGGTCTGTACTCCCGGTTCTTTCTGGTTCGCAAGAAGGACAGGAACTAGTTCAGGCCCATTCTGGATTTGCGACAGGCAAACAAGTGGATTCGCAGAGAAAAGTTCCGCATGCTGTCATTGCACCAGATCTACCCTCAGTTGCAACAGGGAGACTGGCTTTGCGCTATAGACCTACAGGATGCTTACTTCCATGTGCCCATTGCACACAAACACAGGAAGTTCCTGCGGTTCCAAGTCGGCACCAGTCACTATCAATACACAGTACTCCCATTCGGACTGAAGTCTGCGCCAAGGACATTCTCGAAGTGCATGGCGGTGGTAGCGGCACACCTGAGGAAGAACAAGGTGTTCGTCTACCCGTACTTGGACGATTGGCTGATCAAGGCATCCTCCTTCTCGGAAGCGCGAGCACACTTCCAGAAGACGTGCGTTCTCTTGAACAAGCTGGGGTTGCACATCAACATGGCCAAGTCTGTCCCGACTCCGGTCCAATGCATACAGTACTTGGGAGCCTCCATCAATACGCTGTCAGCAAGCGTGTCTCCTTCGGAAGAGCGACGATTATCACTCCTTCGGAAGGCTCAGGCTCTTATGACGACTCCATCTACAACAGTGAGGACGGTGTCTTCTCTACTGGGATCGATGGCCTCTTGTATCTTCCTGACGCCGCACGCACGGCTGCACATGAGACCATTGCAGGAGTGCTTGGCGGATCAGTGGGATCAGAGGAAAGGATCTTGGGACGACAAGATTCTCCTGTCGCTGCATGCTCTTCAGTCCCTGAAGTGGTGGTGTTCGGCGGAGAATCTCCTCAGAGGGGTTCCCTTTCACAAGGACATTCCCACGCAGACTGTCGTGACGGATGCGTCTCTTCTGGGATGGGGAGCGCACTCCGGGACTCTACAGATTCAAGGCACGTGGTCACCGATGGAGGCCACGTATCACATCAATTTCCTGGAACTCAGGGCTGTTCACTTGGCGCTGAAGGCTTTTCTTCCGTCCTTCCGGACCAGCTCTCTGCTTGTACAGACGGACAATACCACCACGATGTATTACCTCAACAAGCAGGGGGGCTCGAGATCGCGCACTCTGTCGCAGGAGGCGCAAGCGATCTGGCACTGGCTCCTAGCCAGAGGACTGACGATAACGGCCACCCATCTACCAGGTGTGCAGAATGTTCAGGCAGACGCACTGAGCAGATTGCTTCAGGAAAACCACGAATGGGTCATAAACGACGAAGTACTAGGAGAAGTCTTCGCAAGGTGGGGAACTCCAGACGTAGATTTGTTCGCCACCGCCGAAAACAGCAAGTGCAGAGACTTCGCCTCCAGGTACTTCCAGCAAGGGACGCTGGGGAATGCGTTATGGATCGACTGGACGAACAGCTTTCTGTACGCTTTTCCTCCCATTCCCCTGATTCCGGCGGTGCTCATCAAGCTGGCCCGGTCCAGGGCTCGAATGATACTCATCGCCCCGGAGTGGCCCAGGCAGTGGTGGTTCACGGACCTACTTCACCGGTCTCTCCTTCCTCACATCCGGTTGCGGTGGGGGGCCATCTCTTTCCACACAGGGGCACTTACCTGCGGGGACCAGCTTTCCATATTTGGCGCACTCGCTGCTGCACTCGCTCTCTCCCCCCGCCGGCGCCGCTCCTGACATCGCGGTCGCAGCGGGGAGAGAGCTAAGGGAAAAACTACAGTTCCCGGCGTCCCCTACCTGCCACCGGGGGCGCCGAACCGCCGGATCACACAGCAGCGCCCGGAGGCGCATAAGAGGCAGCCGCCCCTGCTGCTGAGCGGGGGCCATCTCTTTCCACACAGGGGCACTTACCTGCGGGGACCAGCTTTCCATATTTGGCGCACTCGCTGCTGCACTCGCTCTCTCCCCCCGCCGGCGCCGCTCCTGACATCGCGGTCGCAGCGGGGAGAGAGCTAAGGGAAAAACTACAGTTCCCGGCGTCCCCTACCTGCCACCGGGGGCGCCGAACCGCCGGATCACACAGCAGCGCCCGGAGGCGCATAAGAGGCAGCCGCCCCTGCTGCTGAGCGGGGGCCATCTCTTTCCACACAGGGGCACTTACCTGCGGGGACCAGCTTTCCATATTTGGCGCACTCGCTGCTGCACTCGCTCTCTCCCCCCGCCGGCGCCGCTCCTGACATCGCGGTCGCAGCGGGGAGAGAGCTAAGGGAAAAACTACAGTTCCCGGCGTCCCCTACCTGCCACCGGGGGCGCCGAACCGCCGGATCACACAGCAGCGCCCGGAGGCGCATAAGAGGCAGCCACCCCTCCCGCCTCGCGGGACGCGCGCGGGACCAGCCGGGCTAAGCCCGGGCAAAGGGCGGGCCCTCTGTGGCCCTCCGAGGACCTGAGGAGGACGGGGCGGGCCACCCTACTTGGTCCCAACTCAAGAGGTACAGACACATAATACTGTATATCGTCCAGTGTCGTCATCGGGCTCTACACAGTCCTCCCATGATGTCCTTTTGGGAAGAGCTTAATGCCGTGTGTGGCACTACCTATGTCCCTGATATATTAACCCCCCCCAGAGTGGGCAAAGACATTGATCTCGTACCCTGTACCACCCAAGCTGTTCCTGTATCCCCTGATTTAATCCTGTTTAACAACGAGGAAACTCCCAATCTATTGTGTTGTAGCTCCTCATCCCTCCCCGCCATTCCAATTATTTTAACGCCACATAAAGCAGGGACCACATTAAATAATCCTGTTTCCCCCCTTCAACCCACCCTATTGGCCGAATTTGAACGGTTGTTAAATGCTGCTCTGTTACCCCTGGTCACTAAAATTAAGGAGTTGGGAGACAGGTTGTCCAGTGTGGAACAAATAGTAAAAATGACTCACCCACCAAATGTAAAACCTGCTGTCTCCCCACGTTCTACACTCCGTATAAACCCGGACAAGCCAATTCTTACTGAACCCATAAAAGCACGAACAATTGACCCTGCCCGGAGTATACCCTTCCCAAGGGGCCATAATAACACTCTTAACCATAATAGTGCTCCTTTTAAAGCCTCTAGACATCCTCAGCCAAGAAGGCATAGAATTAATTTACCCCCTGAGGCTGCCCCCTACGTGTCCGTTCTTTCCGGGGTGCCCGAACTTGGCCAGGGCAATCATGAAACAAGCGAGGAGCTGCTAAATAAGACCATCTTCTGGCTTAACAACAACAGACCGCTGCCGCCCGCCCTAGATGGCGGAATTGTGAGCGTCAGGAGGGTGGGGTGGTTAGGCAGATTCCCTAAAGACATTTCGGGAGACCTGATACTGATCAGATTTAAACACAGGAACATCGTCCCCTTTTTAAGACTTTCCCAACCAAAACCCGGTGATGGCCCTATTTCTGTTTGGGACTTGTTTGATTTTTACCCGGGCCCCAGAATAATGAACAATAACACTTGGTGAAAGGGGACTTTGACCACCATGTGTTTATCATCCTTTTACCCAGACATGTAAAAATGGAAAAACCCAAATATGCTCTTAACAATTGTATTTATGTATTTTGTCGTACATGCTAATTAACTCTTAATCACTCTAAAAGAATGGCTCTCCAGATCTTGCTTTTCGTTTTTCTTTTCTTTGTTTTTCTTTTTTCCTTTTAAATGGTCGCCATTTACTTATCTTAATGAATTGATCAAATTGCTTGTTTTTAACTTATTTCTGTAATTGTATGTTTGTATAATATTTTATGAAATTTTACGCTTATATGATATTTCTTTGCCAAATATCGAATAAAGCATATTTTGAACCTTTGGACTATAACAGAGATACCCCTACTACAGAACTGGAGTTACAGGACAGAAACTACTCCTTCAGCTATATCTGCTGGACATTTTCATGGTTCGTCTGGTTCACCTCTTCCCTCTCACCTGGTTGCCTGTGTGTGTATGCTCTATTGAGACGCGATCTCCTCACTTCCGGTATCGGCCGATTAGCGGTCAAGCCTTCTGCCGGAAGTACTATGGCGTCACTAGCGCTTCCGGGGGAATCCGCTTATCAGCTGCGGTTTCCCCTGGGTACAGCTCTTCGTGTTATCGCCAGCCCCACTGCCTGATGCCTGCCACATTTGGACGCTGCCCCAGATAATTCCTGCCCGCTGCGCTGGAGCGCTTGTGCCTTGTTTATACTCTCCTACCGCGCTGGAGCGCTAGTTCGTGTGTTTGCAGGAACTGCGCTGGAGCGCTAGTTCGTGGGTTTGCAAGGACAAGTAGTTTTACAAGTCTTACAAGTGATTTTGCTCCGCCGCGCTGGAGCACTTTGTGATGTGCCCGTGACAGTTTCCTTTTCGCGCTGCAGCGCTAAAACGCACATTGTTCTGCTAGTACCTTCACCTGCCTCACAGCGCTGGTGCGTCTGTATTGAGGCCGGTAACTTCCATTTCTCTTCTATTAGCACCGCTACTTGTTGCCTTATGAACTGCTGGTAACCTGGTTTGTTCCTCTGCCTTGAACCTTGCCTCATTGCGTAGGAACGCCTTTATTTAGGTGTATAGTGCAGGCGTGCTTCTTGATTCCTTTAACATAGCGCAGGAGCGCTTCTTGATCCTTTGACATAGCGCAGGTGCGCTAGCTACTGGCAAGACTTTCAGTTCCTTTGATGGTAGCAGACCTTCTGATGGCTTCATAGGAGGTAATTGCTGTCTCTCACATGAGTGTATGTTTGTGAGTGGTTGCAGAGTTTGTGTGTTGTTGGTAACTGGTGTTCCCTTGTCTTCCTGCCCAGCTGGTGCCCACAGTTCATCTGACCGGAGGGACGTCCACTACTACCTACCTGACAACATCCTGATCCTTTTTGGCTACCATCCTCACTCCCATCTTCACCCTAGTTTGTTGTCAGATCTAGAGTAGGGTAAGGTGGGTGTGGGGGCGATAGCTTGTGTCGTCTCTGCGAGATCTCTCCACAAGAAACAGGTACTTGTATGGAACCTGACAGACATCTCCCTATTGTAGGCTATCAAGTTGGTCAACATTCCTTAGTCTGTACACTAACAGGGGGTATTCATCTTTTCCTTCTGCCGGAACCAAGGTATTCAGTTCTTTGAGATGGGAATGTTGTCCTCCACCTTTCCATCTCTTGGAAAAGTAACAAATACCTCTCAAGGAAAGAAGTTTAGGGGAAACTGGTTGTGTTGTGGTGCCTTACATTCGACGTTAAAGCACTGGACATGACAGCGAGAGTATTTACCCCAGAAGGGGTTACTTTCCAATTGTTTAGATACATGAAGGGTAACTCGAGGCTGTTATGGGACATTTGATGACCATCCAAAGTTGTGTTTTGTGAGGTGTTAAACATGCCTCCTCATGCACTGCTTCTGGTGTGAGGCTCTCAGGAAGCAAGGGGACGTCCTCCCCCCCCTCCCCCCACCAGAAGTGCCCTGAGAGGTGCTGTGGAGAAAGAGGTGTGGCCTCTGACCACATCTCAGCAGTCCCACTGTGTGGGGCTTACTCAAGGTAACAGGTGGGCTAGTTGGCCCATAAGGACCATTAGCTGAGAAGGGGACTTTATCCCCCAACTAAGAGCGCGCCACGAGGCGCGTTTGCAGAGTAGTGGAAAAAGAGGGCGGGGCATCCGGCAAGTTTCCGGCTTCGGATTTCTTTTTCATTTTAGGAAGGGAGGCTGTGTGTCCCGCCTTCCCTTACCCTTTTCGGCCTCAGGGACCTCAACCACTGGGCCTGAGCCATTGTTTGATTTTTTTTCAATTGGATGAAATGGGAGTGGGGACCCCATCCCTCGGGGCTAAGCCTTTATGTATTTTTAATTTTTAAAGGGCCCCCATCTGCATGCTGATTTCGGCCCCAGGTACTGGCCGTTATTTTTTTCTTTCAAAGGAGAGGGTGTGAGCGAACCCCCCCCCCCTCCCGCACCATTTTCGGCCCCAGGGTACCTCGGGGGAGCCTGAAGGCCCTCGCGGTCCCACCAGGGGAATAAAAAGCAAAGTGTGCTCCGCTTTGATCAAGCAAGAGCAAAATGCTCTTGCTTGTTAAAAGCGGAGCACATTTGTTTGCTATGGGATGCCCGGAACACTGTTTCACCATCCCAGTGCAAACTGCAATGTCCCGGGGTGGGCAGCCCAGGATAATGTTGAGCCGGCCCACGTGCCCCCCCGCCCCCCCCCCCCCCCCCCCCCTCCGATCTTGATAATAACCCCAGGGAGGTGGTGGGGGGGGGGGGGCGTGCCCCCGCATTTAAGTACAGTAGCCCCAGTAAGGTGGCGGTCCTCCTGGCTGCATGGGGTGGGCCATGCATCTTATTTACATATAGCCCCGGGAGGTGGCAGTCCCTGGGGCTGCTGGGGGAGGCCTGCGCATCCCGCATTTCAAACAATTAGCCCCTGGGAAGTGGCGGTCCTTGGGGCTGCGGGGTGCCGCGTAGCCCTCCGCATTTCAAACAATTCGCCCCGGGGAGGTGGCAGGCCCCACATTTTTTGGGACCTGGCCCACCCGGGGGCTTAAATTCAAAGAGAAATGCTTCTTTTTGCCCTGGGGGGTCCCTGTGGGAACCCATGAGCAGCCTGAGAGGGTGGGCAAGGTGTTTCTACCCTGCTCACTTTTCTTTCTTTTTAAATCTTTTTTTTCTTGTGACTGTTCAACCGAGTCACAAGATGGCTGCCAACACGTCTTGGTTTAAAGTGTTGGCCGCCAATTTGATCTCGGGCACTATATCAGGAGCAGCTGCGGATCGACCGCGGCCACAGTTGTATATCTGAGAAAGCTATCAATTTCTCAGGAACTACCGAATGAATATACATCATTTAACAGAAAGATCGCTCTCTGAATCAAGAGTTGCCTTTCTGCCAAATTTGGTGTAATTCCGTTCAGCAGTTCGGGCTATAGCCGTGTCTCAAGTTTCCTATGGAAATTAACATGGAGGTAAAGCATTTTGGGGACCCCCTTTTTTCTCGGCCCGGCTTGACGTATCACTCCAAATGTTCAAGACAGCAGCTGACGTGACTGACCCATTAGAAAATTTCGCAAAGGTTTGTCAAAGGGCGCCAAAGCTATAGGCAAATCAAAAAAACCCTTTTCTCTTTGGAAGCTAGGTCCTAACTATGAACGCCAGTAGGTTAAAAACAAAAAAAATTATTATATATATATATTACCTACTGGCTATCGCCAGTAGGTATATATAGTTAGGATTTTTTCCCTATGGGATTTTTGAAAATTCTATGTCTAATAACTTTGGCGTTTGTGGACGGAATCGGCTGAAATTTTCAGGAAAATGGCACATTTTGTTTCTGAGCAGCCCTTGAAAATTTGGGGGGGTTTTGTCGAGGGGGGGCCGAGAAAAAAGGGGGGTCCCAAAACACGTTTTTCCCATGTTAATTTCCATAGGGCGGTTGGACTCCCTTTTAGCTCGAACGGCTGAATGGATTTGCACGAAACTTGGCAAAATTGTAGGGACTGTTAGCCCGATGTGCCTTTGCTAGGTCTCAATATATGTGCTCCAGTAGTTTTTGAGAAATTAACGTTTAAAACAAGATATATATCTGTAACAGCGCTCCAGGCTGCGCTCCGGTTCGCTTACTTTTCGCGAAACGGAACTTTGAGCGCAGAAAGCTGATTGGCTCTCCGGTGTCTGTCAACATTCTAAACAGTCCGGAGCGGCCGCCATCTTATCTCTCGGTAGGATCGAGAGAGAAGAAGAGGTGAAAAACGAAGGGGGAATTTAATGAAAGGGGGCAAGGTATACCCCTCTTGACCCCCTAGGAATGTTGTTGGGGTTATTAAAGGGTCCCGTGGGGAAAATAAAAAAAAAATGATTTTTCACGGTAGAAGCGCTTCACGGGCCGCAAACTGGGCCGCAAACTGGTAGCGAAACGGGAATTCGCCATTTTGTGCTTCGTTAATTAAATTACTAGGTATAAGGGGGTGCGGGAGACGTATCCTAATCCCCTATGTTTCCTGAGGGTGGCTGAGGAGGCTCATATATGTTGATACATCTCTTCCAGCGGCTGTGCGTGAGCTTTTTTTTTTTTTTGCTGCGCGACAGTCCGGAGCGGCCACCATCTTATCTCTCGGTAGGATCGAGAGAGAAGAAGAGGTGAAAAACGAAGGGGGAATTTAATGAAAGGGGGCAAGGTATACCCCTCTTGACCTCCTAGGAATGTTGTTGGGGTTATTAAAGGGTCCCGTGGGGAAAATAAAAAAAAAATGATTTTTCACGGTAGAAGCGCTTCACAGGCCGCAAACTGGGCCGCAAACTGGTAGCGAAACGGGAATTCGCCATTTTGTGCTTCGTTTTAATTAAATTACTAGGTATAAGAGGGTGCGGGAGACGTATCCTAATCCCCTATGTTTCCTGAGGGTGGCTGAGGAGGCTCATATATGTTGATACATCTCTTCCAGCGGCTGTGCGTGAGCTTTTTTTTTTTTTGCTGCGTGACGTCTGTTAACGTTCGATTCGATGGAAATCAGGAAGTGTTGACCGCCAATTTGTCACTGCGATAAAATATTTTGTTATAAATGAATCCTTATTGATAAACATTGTCTGCGCCATCTTGCCTTTTTTCCAATGCCACAATTTTGTCGTGCACGGCAGCCATTTTAGATGCCAGGCTGGTCCCAGGCTATCACCTACCCCTGCGGATGTAGTTTATGGCCCCAGCTGTAGAGAATCCAGACATGCCAACCCTCCCGATTCAGGCGTGAGACTACTGATTTGAGTGCTACTCTCCCGCCTCCCGATTTCTGCAAGCAAAAACCCGGGGGCATATTACGAACAACTAGCGATAATTTTTGTCTCTAACTTGTTTAGAGACAAAAATTATCGCCGCACATCGGCGATTTTTATCGCAGATAAACCTTGCTATTATCGCAGAAAAGTCAGCGATATTCATGTATTATCGAGCAAATGCTCTTAGCCATGTTATCCACCTCCCATTGGATAACATGGCTAAGAACTGCTCAGGGCAGGTGTTAGCTTTTGGAGATATTCGCGCTTAGCGCGAATATCTCCAAAAGTTGGTAATAGGAGATAGCGATGTTAGGGACTGTTTCCAGTCGCTAACATCTTGGCACGCCCACTTTGCATGTCATTAGTGATAAGTATCACTGACATGCAAAGCGGGGCCCAAGATGGTCGCTATCTCCTTTTAGCTGTCACTAACTGGTGTTAGCGACAGCTTGGTAATAGGGAGATAATTTTATCTCCGCTTTCATGGCTTTTAAAGCCAAAAAAGCGGAGATAAACCCCCTTGATAATATGCCCCACGATTCCTCGGGGGTTTCAGCTGACAGGGCTTGGTATTGTGTTGCGTGGTAATTTTTCCAGGAAACGTCAGAGGGTCGATGCAGGGGTTCTAGAAGAGGTGATAAACCATTTAAGCCTCATGAACAAGCGCATGGTCTTTTAAAGATTTGTGAAGTACTCGGGGCGGCGGTGTATGTGTGCCCTCTTTCAGGAGCGGGCGGGGGGGCACTGCCAGCAACTTGCCAGGTCAGGTAGTGTTCAACACGTGCATCACCCTTTCTCTGCCTGCTATTGCGCTCCATGCTTCGGAAAGGTAAGAAAAAGAACGTGCATTTAAGTTTGAAATGTCCGATCCTGCAGCAGCACACTTCCAAAGCCCACACATGACAATAACCGGATTCAAGGCCCCATTCACTCGTTTTTAAAAAAATATATAACACTCCAACAAAGTAAGATTATAAAACTTTATTAACTTTTAAATATAATGAACGGAACAAAAACTGTAAAAACATTTAAACATTTTTCACCCAAAAAAGCAACAATGGCCAGAAGCTGTCTTTTGTGCGAATAGTCCCAAGGCAGCACAACGTGCAGAGTTCTGGACGGCACCCAGGTGATGTCGCCTGGGTGCCGCACTGGTTTTGGGATCCTACAATGCTGCTCCGAAAATTGGCGTGGGGCGTCCCGGGTGGTGCGGGGGGAGGCCTCGTCAGTAGCGGTCTGTTGTGCGAATAGTCCCAAGGCAGCAGAACGCGCTGAGATGTTGATGGCACCCAGGTGATGTCCAGTAAACTGCCGCACTGGTTTTGGTATCCTACAATGCTGCTCCGAAAATTGGCGTGGGGCGGCCCGGGGGGGGGGGGGGGGGGCGTGGGGGAGGCGGCGTGAACGGGCCTCCCCAGGTGGCGGCCATCCAGCTGAGTTGCGCCCGCTCTTGCGGCTACAGCGTCTCGCTCACCATGTTGTTGAGTTGCTCCCACTCTTGCAGTGCAGCGATAGGCGGCTGCCACATGACTCTTAAAATGGCGGACGGCTCTTCGGTTTTGGGCCTGGTCCACTGAAATGGCCCTGGGACACCTTGGAACTCGGACGCTTGCCTGCTAGGGCTTGGGCTCCATTCTCGAAAAGCGTCCCCTCAGCCGTGAAGATTCTACAAAAGTCTTGGGGGCCCCCGACTCCCGCAGGCTTCCGGTGGGGAGCGGCTGCCATGATTGCTCGCGGAATGACCACGACGGAGCCACGAGATGGTGGTGCTCTCATGCTGACGCCAGCTTCAGTCTGAATGATCCAGAAACAAGGTGGGGCTTTCATCGTTTGGGAAAAAAAAATGTTCTAAACCAATGAAAAGTGTTATTTTTAGGTCATATGACCAAGCCTTCCATCTTTAGGAAACCAAAAGTAAAATGAACCAATGAAAAGTTTTATAAACAAGTCACATGACCTGTTATGCGGCATAGGGCTACAAAAAGCGTAGAAAATCCGTTGGCACGTGAGGCGGCGTCAGTAGCGGACCGATGTGCGAATAGGCCGAAGGCAGCACAACGCGTCGAGATCCGGATGGCACCGAGGTGGTGTCCAGCAAATTGCCACACTGGTGTGGCCATCCTACAATGCTGCGCCGAAAGACGGCGTGTCCAGCTGAGTTGCGGTCACTCTTGCGGTACAGTGACTCGAACGCGCCGAGATCCGGATGGCACCGAGGTGGTGTCCAGCAAGTTGCCGCACTGGTGTGGCCATCCTACAATGCTGCGCCGAAAGTCGGCGTGGGGTGCCCCGTTGGCTTATGAGGTGATGTCAGTAGTGGACCGATGTGTGAATAGGTCGGAACCAGCACAAGGCGCCAAGATCCGAATGGCAAGTCCTGGATGTTGAGTGCCATAGTTGAGAGTTCTGAGCAGTGCTTGTAAGACTGTCTGAAGCTTATTTGCACCTGCTGCAGCTTCACTATTGCCCTGGTGTGGCCAAAGGTCGCACATGACATAGGCGGCCGGCTCCCGAGGTCCGGCGGAACTTTTTTCCTTTTCCTTTCTGCTTCTTTTCCTACAATCCGTTTCATCTGAAGACACGACCAGGTCCCTGAATGTGTGCAGGGGGACGCTATTGATTGAATGAAAATGGCGGCTTGACACAAAGCTGACTCAAGCGTTGCTGTTGATGCTATACAGACAAAAATTGGTTTTCAGTTTGTACATTCTTCAGGATTTTTTTTCCATCCAAGGCTGATTGAGAGTTTGTAGAAAAATGGCTTCAGATTTTCCACATACTACTCTTCAACATTCTTCCTAAATGTAACAATGTGAGACTCACTAGGAGAACGGCTGTTTATGTTTCCTTTCAAAATGCTGCCAACAATATTTTCTGAATGGAAGACACCATCTTGTAGCATACAGGGCCGAAAGGGGTTCTGGTCTGGCCGATGGTTGGTGGAGACATTTTGACTATATCTTGGACCTGCCCGGCCTCGCCCAAAATGGCGCCGGAATAAATGGGACGCGTAACTCCTTGCCCACAAATGTATATCTAGAAAATTTTATTGTAAGTGGCCCTGTCTTTATTTTAATTACAAAATGTACGTCCACCGATTCCGCAACTGTTAGACACCTTAGTTCTTCCAACCTAATGGCCCGCTCGTTACGTTCCTCTACAGTGTAAATGTCTCCTCATCATATACGATTTCAGTTTGCTCCGTGGCCGGCCCACGTGGTTATAGGCCCGTATTTGTATACTGACATTTTCACAATAAAGGTTTTTAAAACAAAACACGGTAGTAGTATTTACATTGGTAAAGTTTTTACTTTTAGTCACTGTTTTCGAATCAGTAAAAGGCAAGTGAAATAAAGCAGTCCAATTACATGACGGATTAAAGGTATAATATGTAGGAACGCAGTAAAGATAAATGGTCAAGGGCAGTTGTGTTTTTCATTTCTGCAACATAAAGTGATCGATAAGAATCTGATAATCAGGCGTATCGGCGACTAAGACAGCAGGCCGAGTCTCTTTTACTCAACGGCTCCGTCATGGAACGAAGAAACGCCCTTTTTCTCGAAAAAGGAATATATTTTACTTGCAGGACAGTTGTAAATTTTCCGGGAAAGTACATTAGCCTGGAATATTATAACATATGTTTAAAAAAAAATAATGTTCGAAAACAATAAAAAGCGTAATTTTTAGGTCATATGACCAAGCTTTTCATCATTAAAATAACAAAAGTAAAATGAACCAATGAAAAGTTTTATTAACAAGTCACATGACCTGTTATGCTTACGTTACGCACTGCGCGCCGCGCCTCGGATCACTTCCGGGTGCGCTAACGCGGCGTGTCATATAACGCATTACGCGACAACGTAGGTCAAGAATATAGTCAAAATGTCTCCACCAACCAGCGTTCGGAACACAACCCCTTTCAGCAGTCCAAAAAGTTCTGTTAAATGACAACAGAGGGGACAGGCAACAAGAACCATCAGTCAAAGAGGGGAGGGCAAGTTTTTCTCTTCCGGGTCATGTTGGGGCGCTACCGGAACTGATCGAATTGGTAGTCTACAGTGTTTCTGGATGTTTCAGACTAAAGCTGGCGTCAGCATGAGAGCACTACCATCTCGTAGCTCCGTCGTGGCCATTCCACGAGCAGACATGGCAGCCGCTCCCCACCAGAAGCTTGCGGGAGTCGGGGGGCCCCCAAGACTTTTGTAGAATCTTCACGGCTGAGGGGACGCTTTCGAGAATGGGACCCAAGCCCTATCAGGGAAGCGTCCGAGTTCAAAGGTGTCCCAGGGCCATTTTAGTGGACCAGGCCCAAAACCGAAGAGCCGGCCGCCATTTTGAGAGTCCTGTGGCAGCCGCCTATCGCTGCACCGCAAGAGCGGGAGCAACTCAACTACATGGTGAGCGAGACGCTGTAGTCGCAAGAGCGGGCGGTAAACAGCTGAATGGCGGAAGAGGCACAGTGTAGCAAAAGCGGGCGGAATGGCAACTGAAACGGTAAAGGGGCGCCCCACTACAGCGTGTCTTCAGGTCAAACTGATTGTGGGACAAGGTCCAGAATAGAAGAGTCATCAAAAGGCAAAAAGTTCCGCTGGACCCCGAGAGCCGGCCGCCTATGTCGGGGGCGATCTCAGGCTACACCGGTGCTATAAGACTTGGGGAGGGGGTCGGAGCCAAGTGTCTTCTCCGAGTCCATGGCCATCACACCGCCCCTCGGGGGCCTCCGTCAAGCTGTTTAGGAAGGTTTCATATCACATTGTTTTCAAATGCAGTCAGGTCCACAAACGACACTCACTTACTTTGAGAATAGTGAAGCTGCAGTAGGTGGAAATAAGCTTCAGACAGTGTTACAAGCGCTGCTCAGAACTCTGAACTATGGCACCCAACATCCAGAACTTATGCCATTTGAGAATGGCAGTGACATTGAAGCAACTCAGGGACCAAAACCATTAACGTACTTTCACGTATGAAAATCTTACTTGGGGAGGGGGCAGGAGCGAAGCGCCCCCTCCCAGTCCGCGCCACCACACCGTATGTTGAAAATCTGAAGCCATCGTTCTACAAAGTCAACCAACCTTGGATTGAAAAATCTAGAAAAATGTACAAACTGAAAACCAGTTTTGGTCTGCATAGCATCAGTAGCAACGCTTGCTATCAGAGTGCATGAGTTTCATGCTCGATCGATTGAGCTAGCCGGATCGGGCAATAAAAAGTATAAAATAGTTATGTAAATAGTTATTTAATAAAATGTTTTACCCTGTTTCTTTGCTGGTGTGTTGTCTATATTTTTAATATTTGCATAGGGTTTGTCGTTATTTTGGGCGGGGTGGGTGACGGAGTCGAGCTGTCTTGCAGCCCTCATGGTGTGGAGCTAAGTTCATCTCACTATTTTCGTATTTCTCATGAAGGGTTGTTCCTAATATTTCTATTTTAGCGAGGTCAAAAAGAGATCCAATTAGTGGCCTACTGATTTTGCTCGATTACTTTTATTTTTTTACACGATTTTTCACTATCTGCAAAGACTAAACAGAGTATTGCGACTTTGTGCTTGTTTGTAAATAGAGAATGAACCAAAGAGAATCAATTGTAAAACAGTAAATGCTTGGATAACAATCAATCAAATGGAGAGACAAGCAGGTACGACGGATTACAACGGGGGTAAAGGTCTGCGTTAACTACCGTTCACTATCTGCAAAGAGAGAGTTCTACTAAGAGAAAAGAGGGGAGGGGGGGGGTGCAGCGTTCAAAGCACATCAGCGTGCATAAATACGAAAATGTTTTTATCTATCACGTACTTGACATTTTAAAGCTTTTCATATTTGCTATTAAAAAACCATTGAAATTCAGTGAAAAAACCATAGGTTATAGTCGATATATAGTTAGGAATTTGCATTTACAAAACCTTGAAAATTCAATGAAAAAACCATTGGTTTTAGGCCATATATAGTTAGGGATTTGCATTTACAAAACCTTATTTTACTCGCATAAAACCATTGAAATTCCATATATAGTTAGATGCGCTAACTATATATCGCGCACCCGCAATCCACTGCTGATGATGTCACATATTACATCATTCATGACATGGTCAGTGACATCACTGATGACATCACTGATGACAACTCAAATTACATCACTGATGACATCTCAAATGACATCACTGATGACATCACTGATGACAACTCAAATGACATCACTGACAACATCACAGATGACATCATTCATGTGTTAATACGATGAACCTCTACAGACTCTGATATATCCTTAGATACACTCAGTGAAAACAGACACTCACAGACTGTCACTCATCCATGGAGTTACTCATACACCTAGACAGTCATGCAAAGAATCAAACACACCTCCAATTCCTCAACTATACAGTTATACACACCTTACTTATTGAAACATATTCTAACACATATTTACTCTCTTATACAATCCTTGATACATGTTCACAATGATCCATACAGCCACTCACACATTCACTGGCTGTTATGCACAGTTATTTATATATGTTAACTCTCACATGTACTGTGTTTTACATATGTACTTACTTTGACATGTAGCACTGAGATATCCATTCACTCACCAATACACTCATGCACACAGTCAACCGCCCATATAGCTGTTTCCACATGCACTCTTGAACTCATACACCTAGTGAATCAACTGCTTACACATCTATGCACAGAGTCACACACCTCCCAGCCACCCACACACATACTCAGTCTCCCATACAAATACTTGAGCAACCAATCAATAACCCATATAGTTATTCATATAGCTACTGATCAACACATGCAGCAGTTTACAGAACAACAGATATAATGATGCACAAATTAATACAGTTTAATCACTAACCCATGCACTCAGTGAGACACATTTAATCACTCCCTCATACAATCAGTCATGCACCTACTAAATCCTTCATCCAGACATTTATACATCCACTCATTCTTCAATATGTAAGACATATTTTAACTTTACAGAAACATACAGTCATTTGAGTTGTCATCAGTGATGTCATCAGTGATGTCACTGACCATGTCATGAATGATGTAATATGTGACATCATCAGCAGTGGATTGCGGGTGCGCGATATATAGTTAGCGCATCTAACTATATATGGAATTTCAATGGTTTTATGCGAGTAAAATAAGGTTTTGTAAATGCAAATCCCTAACTATATATGGCCTAAAACCAATGGTTTTTTCATTGAATTTTCAAGGTTTTGTAAATGCAAATTCCTAACTATATATCGACTATAACCTATGGTTTTTTCAGTGAATATATATATATATATATATATATATATATATATATATATATATATATATATATATATTTTTTTTAGCCACTTTGAAAATCCTGCCAGGCCAAAAGCTATGAAAACCATAAAAGGTTTTTATCCATGCCTTCGCTGCAAGGCCTGTAAACATAGCAAAAAAACATTCAGCTATAAGGGAAGACCAAACGATCCACGTCCCACGAGAGAAATTTCAAAATTTCTAAACTGTGACTCGGACTTAACGTTCCAAGAGATACATTTGGAGTGCAATTTACCCAAAGATATTGGAGCACATGCGTGCCATAACGAATCGGGACAAAACATATCCGTGGCACGCCATTTTGAGACACATCGCAAGTGTGATAGGGACCTGCTCACATTATTTTGTCTGGATCAAGAAGACAGAAGGGAGAGAGGTGGTGACCGTGTGAGGGCCCTAAGGGTGTTGGAATCAAAATATATCATCTATTTGCAGACAAAAACGCCTATAGGGCTGAACAATGATGAGGAGTTATGGATCCGTCTGTAAAAGGCTTGAAAAAAAAGAGAAATGAACAAAAGAACGCAGGTACAGAAAAAGGAAAGGACAATTAGAGCACATGGAACAAAAAAAGAGAGGAGGGGGGACTAAAATAACATCAAGTGTCCATAATCCTTCCATATGACTTAGATAAGGCCACGTCGTCTGATTCACAGACCCTATGAGTTTATATTTCTCCCTTCCAATAATAAGACATATGTGAAGGCCCATACAGACCCATACAGGGCGTGAGAACACTCAAGTAAGGAAAAAAACAAAGTGTAACAATGGGTCAACAGAAAAGAAAAGCAGCTATCAAGACACCTGTATGTGCGTTTTTAGAAGAACACAATCCCAGAATCCAAAGTATTCTTGGTGAAAAATAGTTCCCATCAGATACCCGTCCTGTACCGCCCTACATCATTTGGGATCCTTCACCAGAAGGAAGTGGAACGAACCACTTAGGATTAGGTGGATTGTGACCTAATCGAAATGTGAAGGAATGTAGGGTGTATGGATAGACTCTTATAATGGTATCAGGGGGCATAAAGAAATCAAAAGGCAGTGCATTGAGTGCTCGCTGTGGCGTGTGAAGGTGAGGAAGTTAATATTGGGTTGAGGGAGTGGAGAAAGAGTTTATTATGTTCCTACCCTCACCCAAGGTTAAAAAACAGTGCAAGTAGTGATAACAAATAACTACTGAGATTTTATATTGGTCGACATGTTTCTGCAGTATTAGGTTCAAAGGATACCAGTCTGCTTCATCAGGACCTAGTTGTTAAAGAAGTGCTACTGCTCATCTTGAAGTGTATGGTGTGTATAAAAGATCATATCACCTGAAAAACACCGATGGAAAAAATCCAGTCAGTCAACAGTAGACGAACACACATGTGAATACAAAAAACATACAGTTAGTGGCGAAAGCTGCGAATGCACAGAGATAATCTCGTGATATTTAATTGTATGCCAAACATTTCAAGGTCATGGGTTGTACCAATAATCAACTCGTTCAACCAGGTACCTATATCCTGGGTTTATGCAAAGTTTTGAACACTCACCCATGTTCTGGGGAATGGACTCTCCACCTCACCCGGCAACAGCTCAGGTAATGAAAGAGGAAGAGCTCGCTAGAGCTCAGTCTGTAAAACACATTCCCTCTGCCACTGAGGGATCATAACCAGCATTCAAAAAACATTTTCTAATGTTTGTAGTACCTTGTATGTGTTCAACCATGGGCCAAAAGAAGATCTTGTGAATACTTTGTTGTTTCTTACTGATACTCCCAACTATAAGTATTCAGCATAAACGGCCGAGCGTGGTCACTAGTAGAGTCAGCACTCTCACGATCTCAAACAATAAATAACAATCATTGTAGACTTGTATTCATGCCTGTCCTTCATCTAGAATGACTTGCAGGGACCTCCCGTTTTTAAATATTCAGCAAAAAGTACGAGCGTGATCTCTAAACAGACTAACACCCTCACGTATAGCTGCCGCCCTCACCGCTTACCTGTCCGTCGGTACTCCGCGCCTTCCTCTAGGCTGACTGTGGGAGGTACCGACTGGACAGGAAGCGGGATATTTAAACTGACTCTGGTAGGTCAGCGGAGCAGTGCGCGTGCAACGTAAGCCCGCGCGTCTCTGAGCGCGTTGCAGAGCTCACGATCCATGGGAAATGTAGTCTCTGGATCGGCAACTAGTGAAAGTGTAGTCCGGAAATGTATTCCGCCGATTACAACGGGGTAAATTGTCGCCTTCATGTGCATATAAGAATACACACGTTTAGCTCAGTTTAAGCAAACATCTAGAAACTGCAATATGTAGCAGAGTGATTGATTGTATATATTTATCTGCCCTATTTACATGTTATTGAGTCTGATTTGGAATACGCACTGGGACTGACAAAATGATGGGCTTTTGTGGCTACTAGTTAATTCTGCCTTCTTAGTTATCAAATCATTTTGTCATTATGGGCCTGCCTCTAAATGGGAGAAAGTAGATGACAGATGTATAAACCATGCCAAGAATAATTAAGCATTGATAACCTTGGTTGTATGCACAATGTTTTTATGGAGTCGTAAGCTTGGTGGACATGGTACTAGTATTCCATGCAACGTGGCTTATAGAAACCTTCAGTTTTAATTCACACGAGCCCTTTAGAGAAATAGTAAAAATGAGAGGGTGTTCAGAGTATAATCCTACCCCATGATGGAGGATTGGTATGGACGCAGGGTGGTCAGAATACATCAGTAGTGCGTTGCACCATGTTTAGTAGATATGGGATTAAGATTCTGTGTAACGTGACTTACAGGGACATCCACGGGATGTCTTCATTTAAACCCGTGATGTCGGTTTGGAGTTTGTACACCCATCTCTGTTCTCTACGATGTAGAAATGCGCTGACATCTGTGATATGTTTGGGGATCATGGGCTGTTCCAGCACGGTCCATTGTAAATCTGTTGGTGCATGATGTGCCTCCAAGAAATGTTTTGTCATGCGGGTTGCTTGTTTCCCACAGCGTATTGAGCTCTTGTGCTCTGATATCCGTGTCTTCACCTTTCTAGTGGTCATGCCCACATACTTTTTTTCACAGGGACAGCTGATTAGATAAATGAGGTTAGAACTATTACAGTTCGTAAACCTCCGCTGTTCCCAAGGATGTTCTGTACCGATATCGAGAGTAGTGGATTTTCGGGTCTGCGGGCATGCTGCACATTGTCCGCAAGGGTGATGTCCAGTTATCGCTGGCATATTCCACAGGGTGCCTGTATTTCTAGGGATTTCGGTCTTTGGTCTAGTATGGACCAGTTTGTCCCTAAGATTTGGTCCCCTTTTGAAGGCAAATAGGGGAACGGGCAGTGTGTCATTTCCCGTATTCAAAATGCCCCAATGTTTTTTGATGATACTAGTTATCTGGTTAGATCTTATACCGAATGTTGTCACACATGTCATTCTTTCTGTTGTCTCTTTGGGCTGCGCTATTTCCAAAAGGCTAGCTCTGTTGTTGTTTTGTGCTCTTTTCTTGGAACGGTTTATCAGTGGTTTTGGATAGTCTTTCTCTAAGAGATCTTTTCTTAGGTTGTTTGCATGGACTTCAAACGATTTCTTATCCGAACAGTTTCTATGTATACGTAGAAACTGCCCGTATGGCAGATTGTCCCTGAGGGACTTAGGGTGGCAGCTGTGATAATTCAGTAGAGAGTTTCGAGCCATGGGCTTCTGGTAAAGCTCAGACTTGAGTCCCTCCCCTGTGCCAATAATCATTAGGTCCAAGAAGGCCAGTCTGTGTGTGTTAAATTCCATGGTGAATTTTAGGTACCGGTTTCTTTGGTTCAACCATTCAAAGAATTCTCTAAGTTGAGTTTCTGTTCCACGCCACACCACCAGGATGTCATCGATGTAGCGTTTCCATGCTCGCAGACACGGTAGATGGGGGTTGGTGTCTGCGAGCACGTACTGTTGCTCAAATTGATGTACATACAGATTCGCGAGACTAGGGGCAAAAACGCTGCCCATACTAGGTACTACAAACATTAGAAAATGTTTTTTGAATGCTGGTTATGATCCCTCAGTGGCAGAGGGAATGTGTTTTACAGACTGAGCTCTAGCGAGCTCTTCCTCTTTCATTTCTTTTTTGTTCACATCCATTAGAGCGGTGCTCCATTTGTACCTGAGCTGTTGCCGGGTGAGGTGGAGAGTCCATTCCCCAGAACATGGGTGAGTGTTCAAAACTTTGCATAAACCCAGGATATAGGTACCTGGTTGAACGAGTTGATTATTGGTACAACCCATGACCTTGAAATGTTTGGCATACAATTAAATATCACGAGATTATCTCTGTGCATTCGCAGCTTTCGCCACTAACTGTATGTTTTTTGTATTTACATGTGTGTTCATCTACTGTTGACTGACTGGATTTTTTCCATCGGTGTTTTTCAGGTGATATGATCTTTTATACACACCATACACTTCAAGATGAGCAGTAGCACTTCTTTAACAACTAGGTCCTGATGAAGCAGACTGGTATCCTTTGAACCTAATACTGCAGAAACATGTCGACCAATATAAAATCTCAGTAGTTATTTGTTATCACTACTTGCACTGTTTTTTAACCTTGGGTGAGGGTAGGAACATAATAAACTCTTTCTCCACTCCCTCAA
This sequence comes from Lissotriton vulgaris, assembly GCF_964263255.1. NCBI lineage: Eukaryota > Metazoa > Chordata > Amphibia > Caudata > Salamandridae > Lissotriton > Lissotriton vulgaris. The sequence goes on along the minus strand of NC_141691.1, from coordinate 616,537,713 downwards.
CCCAATATTAACTTCCTCACCTTCACACGCCACAGCGAGCACTCCATGCACTGCCTTTTGATTTCTTTATGCCCCCTGATACCATTATAAGAGTCTATCCATACACCCTACATTCCTTCACATTTCGATTAGGTCACAATCCACCTAATCCTAAGTGGTTCGTTCCACTTCCTTCTGGTGAAGGATCCCAAATGATGTAGGGCGGTACAGGACGGGTATCTGATGGGAACTATTTTTCACCAAGAATACTTTGGATTCTGGGATTGTGTTCTTCTAAAAACGCACATACAGGTGTCTTGATAGCTGCTTTTCTTTTCTGTTGACCCATTGTTACACTTTGTTTTTTTCAGTAGTTGTAGGGACTGTAACAATGTCAGGTCATTAAACATTTCCCACATATGCCCCCCTTGTGTTGTATTTTTTAACACTCAAGTAAGCCCATCAGGGCAAGATAACAGAATGGAAACAGGGTAATGAAAAAATATGATACTTACAAATGTTATTGCTACTGGTTGCTGTGCACATATTGATGTTAATACCGTTTTCCAATGCAGCATAAACTATAATTGATAACCTCAATGGAATTGATAGTAAGGCTGCTGTAAATAAGAACTACAAACGCTATAATTGTGGCAATGAATTCATGCGTTTTAGTCCATTTCCCAACACATCTGTTTTTGAAGATTGCACTTTTTATTTTTTTTATTGCACTAGCACTTTTTCACGAAATAGACTGTTTTTGTGAGTAATGACCCAGAGAAAACATACTCTAAGATGGCCGCTATAATAGCACAGATGAAAATAGTCCACTTTTGTTGTTTACTCTGCTTCCGTGAGGCTTCACGGAAATAAAATTGTTGTTTTTCATTGCACACGCCAACACTGACAAAGCCGTGAGGCGAAACGCGTCTGTTGGAGGGGTAGGGGGTCTGTAAATAAACACGTGGAAATTGGAGACCTGCGTGCTTTCCTTTTTGTCATCGGAAGGGATGAAAACGTATTTGATATATATATATATTTTTTTGTATTATATGTGCAGGACCTTCAGAGATTTAAAACATAATGTACCACAGAACCTTGAGTGAGTAAATAATTGAATAGGGAGGTCAGGCAGAGTAGTACACGGAAAGTTAGGGCAAGTTTGTTCATTGTTTGGGGACCGTTATGTGTTGCATACAGGGTGAACAGATTTAAGTATTGGGATAAGCATTGCTCATATTGGCCAAGTAGTTGTAAGGCATGGGTTGCAGCACTCCTGTTTGAGCACTGGAGCTTATGTTTTAAAAACAGCGACAAAGGTAGAAAGCTGGGATGAAAAAACCTTCTAGAGTGTGAAAGAGACCAAAAGTGTATGTTGGTGATAGAAAGGGACATGAGATGGGATCAGTACTAGGCAGTTGTGTATTCAGCAAAGCTGATATTTGGGAACACCAGCAGTGGGCTCCTAAGGTAAACTCTGGATCTCTGTGCTTATGTTTTTTCACAAATAAAGCACTGGAGATAAGCTTAATAGGTGAAGTAGAGGCAATCTCAGCTGGCATAACTGTGTGGTTAGGGAGTTATAGGGGTGTTAGAGGTAGTGAGTGAGAGAATGATGGAATAGCAAGCTTCTGTCTGATTGAGATGGTATTTGAAGAGAAGGATTCAAAATATGTTAGTGAGGAGGGATTGAGAAATTGTTGTCCAAAGTGGGATAACACAACTATTAATTGTGCATGCCAATCTGTTGGACTGTTGAAGAGAGGTGATGAGGTTTGAAAAGTAGACCAGCTTTGCGTTATCCAGGGGCTGCTGAAAAGGTATCCACTGCTTCTGTCCATGCAAGTACGTTTTCTGTTAGGCTTAATCGTGCTATTTACAAAGTAGCACAGGCATGAGTGCTTTCAGTAATTAAATGTGCAATTTTCATAGCTTAGGTCGTGAGGCTTTCGGGGCAAATTTACTTGTAACATAACATATCAAATGCATGTTGCAGTGCCCAGTTAAAATTTGGGAAGGATGTGGTTTGTCAAGAGGTTATTAGATTGTTGTGAATTTGTCCTGAATGGTCTGAGTGAGTCCACAGCGGATTTTCTATAGACTAGGAGGCAGCCACTGTTGAGGGTGTAGTAGGAAAGATGAAGATTAATATGTTAATAATGGCATGGTTAGAGGAAGAGGGGCAATTATTGGTGGAAAGTATGTTTAAAAATCAATGTTGGGTCTAAAGGCTTGTCATGATTATATGTGGGTGTAGTGGATGTGTTTGGCTGTGAATTGCCGGAGAGGAGCTGCAAGCGTAGGGTGAACTGATCTTGATTAAGCCTCACTTTAATATCTGTGACAATTATGGGAAAAGCTTATTGATTTGAGTGATTGATTCCAGGACATTGTCAAGGCCTTCAATAAAAGAATCACATGGATGATGGTAGACTATTGGGAGGTTTGTCTTGAAAGGATCACATATGGTAGTTAAATGTTTGAAAGAAGATGGTGAAATTATGGGTGTATGGAGACGAACAGTCTCAAAGATTTGCTGAGAAGGCAGCTCTTGATCTTTACACATCCGGTGTGGGTGTGTGAGGAAATTATATGGTCGGAGTGAAGATTTGTGTGTTGGACAGAGTCTTTGGAACTAATACAGGTTTCAGTGATAGCAGTCGGGTGGCGCGAATAAAGTATGTTCAGTAATGTAAGAAGTAATGTTTCAAAAACAGATGGGGCTTTCCTAATGTAAGAGGCAGCAGAGTGTTCACTAGGATAAAACTTTTTGTGTTATTATTGTTTAATGTTTCTCCTATGAAGGCATATGAAATGGAGAGTGATGGATCTAGTGTGCCAGCTGTATGCAGACAATTGGGCTGTGGTTGTGTGGGGTGGTGGGCTTGTGATGAAGTGTGACAGTAGAAAAGTGTGTGTGACAGCTTAAGCCTTAATTTTTATGGATTTGAAGGAGATGAGGATTGGTGGAATTAGTGGTAATAGTAGGATGCACTGATTGTAGTAGACTCTATGAAGGGTGTACATTAATAGGGGTGGGAGAGGCACCGGACATAGACCATAAGGTCCAAAATGCATCAAGGGTGGCAGGACTTGCTGTAGTTCACTTCATGTGGTATTGGTGCAGGAACCTAAGTGGGAAGAACACGAGGTCGCGGGGGGAAATCCCAATTGGGAATGCATTTACTGGAAGAGAATAGGGAACTTCTAAGAAGGTGGACAACTGCAACAGGGTCCAATATTAGGAGCAGTTTCTGATCATAACATGTTGTTTTTTTCAAGCACTTGAAAAGGCATACTAACTAACTGTGGTGCACAAGTATCCGACTATGGCCCACAGTGTTGGGGTAGTGAGGGAGGGGGAGTGCACAGGATGCGAGTTAGGAACTTTTAAGGGGGTTTAGCCCATTTCAAACCCGCCCAGCCCGAAAGCCTTGACCGTACCTCTGGTAGCCACACTTCCCTCGATGAAGTGTGGCTGGGCGAAGTGCCTTCCTGTTGGCCTCCTGGCTTGGTGGATTCTTCTCTCCTGGACCTCCCACGCTCAACGCTCCTCTCTCCGTCCTCGGCTCTGACCGTCGCCTCGGTTCCCCGCCGTTCTCTCTCCTCAGATCTCGTCTCCGTCTCCGTCCTCCGGTGTTCTCTCTCCTCCGCCTCCTGACTCTGCTCCGCCTTCGACTTCTCTCCTCAGCTCCCGCCTCTCCTCCGCCTTTGTTCTCCGACTCCGCTCTCCTCCGCACTCGTCCTCCTCCTTCCAGCTCCGCTCTCCTCCGCACTCGTCCTCCTCCTTCCAGGTCCGCTCTCCTCAGAGTGTAAAACACACCTGGGAAGATTCCAGGCCGGCCTTTACCTGTGGCGAGGGGGTGTGCCGTTCCAACTCCCCCCAATTAAAGAAGCAGGGCTCGCCGCTTTCTTCCGGATCCGTGTCGTCCAGGACATCTGTGTCTCTCCAGGCCCCTGTATGCTGGTCAAAGAGAGGTGAGACGGGTAAGCCTGGCGGACCCGAGTCCTCCCCGTTACACCCCTCCACCTTGGATTCTCCCGATCGAGGAGAGGAAACCTGGAGAGGTAGTCAGCACTAGCGTTGTCCTTCCCTTTTCTGTGTAACACTTGGAAGGAAAAAGGTTGTAACGATAGGAACCACCTCATCACTCTTGGGTTGTTGGAGGCATTGCGACTCATCCATTGGAGAGGGGCGTGATCGGTATACAGTTTGAATGGGTGTCCCTCCAGGTAATACCGCAGCTTATCAATTGCCCATTTGATAGCCAGGCATTCTTTTTCAATCGTGGGGTACCTCACCTCCCTAGGGAACAGTTTTCGGCTTATAAACAGTATGGGGTGCTCTATTCCCTCCTCCGATATCTGAGATAATACCGCCCCTATCCCGAAATCGGAGGCGTCTGGGTGGAGAATGAAGGGTTTGGTGAAATCGGGGGAGGAGAGCACCGGGTGGGTAGTGATTATCTCTTTTAGGATTTGGAAGGCCCTTCTCATCTCAGGGGTTGGCTTCTGGAATCCGGATTTAGGGGTCTGCTTCTTCAGGGTATCGGTGAGCGGGGCTGCTATGTCAGAGAAGGAGGGTATGAACCTACGATAATACCCCACTAACCCTAGAAAGGCCCGCATGTCCCTGATGTTGTTGGGAAAAGGGGTATCTGCAATGGCTCTGACTTTTTCGTCTTGAGGTTCAATGACTCCATGCCCCAAGACGTACCCCAGGTACTTCACCTTTTGGAAGCCGATCCTTGATTTCTTCGCATTGACATGGAGACCCGCTTTGGCTAACTGTGTCAGGATGGTTTCAAGGTGTCCGAGATGGGTCTCCCAGTCGGGGCTAAAGATAATGATATCGTCCAGGTACGCCGAACTGTATTCCTGGTGTTCCCGGAGTACCTCGTTCATCAACCGTTGGAACGTCGCGGGTGCCCCGTGTAATCCGAAGGAGAGTACGGTGAATTCAAATAATCCGTCAGGTGTGGAAAAGGCTGTTTTCTTGCGATCTTCTTCTCGCAGTGGCACCTGCCAATACCCCTTTGTGAGGTCGAGGGTGCTGATGTATCTGGCTTCCCCTAATTTCTCAATCAACTCGTCGATTCTTGGGATGGGATAAGCATCAAATGATGAGACCGCGTTCAGGGCCCTGAAGTCCATACAGAACCTACTGCTCCCGTCTGGTTTCGGCACCATCACGATGGGCGAGGACCATTCGCTTCTGGACGGGCGTATGACACCAAGGCTGAGCATTTCTCTCACCTCCCGGCTTATGGCTTCCCTTTATGCGCAGGTATCCGATACGGTCGCTGTTTCACGATGGTCCCTTTAGGTGTCTCGATCCGATGTTCTGCCAGGTACGTGGACCCCGGGAGGTCGGAGAAGATGGATGCGCACCGACTAAGGACTCCCTGTAATCCTTCTTGTTGCCCTTCATATAATTCTGCGTTGATGACGAGTTGGGTAACCGTGGTCTCCCTTTAGTTTTCTTTGGCAGGAGTGGTATAGGCAGAAAGGGGAGGGGCTCGTTAATATGGAAGATCTGGGTTTTCCTTCCAGTTAGCCGTAGCCGGTACGTCGTTTTACCGATGGTTTCTAGGACCTGGTAAGGACCTTGCCATTCAGTATGAAACCTCTTAGTGGTTGATGGTAGCAACACCAGGGCCCAGTCGTTCACCTCGAGTTTTCTCCACTTTTTACCTTTGTCATAATGTGTTCTTTGTTTCGTTTGGCTCCTTTCTAGCTGGGAGTATGCCAATTCCCGTATCTTCCCCAACTGGTTTTTGAGATTCTGGCTATACTCGAGTAACGTTTTTGTGTCTCTGGATGGTTCGGCCTCCCAATACTCTCTGGTCATGTCTAGGAGACTTCGGGGTCGTCTTCCGTACAGCATTTCAAAGGAAGAGCAGCCAAGACTACTTTTGGGTTTGGCCTCTAATGACATAGAGGGCCAGGGGTAGCAACATGTCCCAGTCCGTTCTGTTGGCTGTGAGCATTTTCTTTAAAATACTCTTTAGGGTCCCATTATATCTTTCCACGAGACCATCGGTCTGAGGGTGGTAGATAGAAGTTTTGATTTGATGTAGGTCCAATAGAAGGCACACCTCTTTCATCACTCGTGACATAAAGGGAGTGCCTTGGTCGGTGAGGTCCTCCTTCGGGAAACCTACCCGTGAGAAGAGTTCCAGGAACTTCTCGGCAATGTTCTTGGACGTGGGGGATTTCAGGGGTAAGGCTTCGGGGAATCTGGTGGCATAATCCACAATGACTAAGGCGTATTGGTTCCCCCTCCGTGTCTTAGGGAGAGGGCCGATGAGGTCCATTGCCACCCTCTCAAACGGGGTCCCAATGATTGGTAGCGGCTGCAAAGGTACTGCCGTATGTCTATGTACGTTTTTGCGCTGACAAACGTCACAGGTCTGGCAGTGGGTCTTGATGTCTTGATAGACTCCCGGCCAGTAGAAGTTCTTTAGGATATTCTGGGCGGTTTTCTCGCTACCTGTGTGTCCTGCGAGGAGGTGGGTATGGGCATAAAACATCACCTGGTCCCGGAAGCATACCGGGACAAGAAGTTGCTTGGGTTCATCTTGCTTCCCTTGTCTGTAGAGGAGGTCGTCTTGTATCATAAACCGTGGGTACTTGGGGCAGGGGTTATCCTGGTCGGCATGGGCCTGTTCCCAGGCATTAAACAAAGTGGCGTCATTTGCTTGGGCGAACTGGAAACTACGGTCACCCTCCCATGGATCTGGGGGTGTGAGCACTTTCTTGAGGTCTGCCCTCCCGATTTTAAGGGTTTCGGAGAAAAGGTCTAGGAAGTGGGGATTATCGGTTCCGATTATGAGCTCTTCGGGGAGGCTATCCAACATCCCTTCCTTCACCACTATGTGCCGCCCCCCTTCTAACTCCAAAGGGACGTAAGCGACCTGGTAGCTTTTTATGTCGCAGTGCACACATTTAATATACACTAGGGACTCTGGCATTACCTGGGGTACACACACAAACCGCCCCTGAATCACTGATTGCTTGCACCCTGAGTCCAACAGAGCCTTGACTTTCCTCCCGTTCACCTGGACACTCACGTGATACGCCCCTCCAAGCTCTGCTGAGAACATAACCGCTCGTGGTAGATATCCCACCTCCATGGGTTCTTCCTGATTCCTCTTCCGTGGGCAAAATCTAGCAATGTGGCCCCAGGTGCCACAGTCAAAGCATTGAGGGCCTCTAAATGGAGTGATTGCTGGGTTCGGTGGTCTGGGACCAGGAAGACCGGGAGGGGGTCGTGGTTTGCGTTCAATCCGAATCGGTGCTCTGACGTGTCTCTCGGGCTCCATAGGGTGTAGTCTAGGTTGTGCCCGTGAAAACGTGGAGGCCATTTCCATTGCTTGTGCAGTGGTCAGGTTGGAGTGCTGCCTCAACCTCCGTTGGGTCCCGAAAGGCAGCGCCTCGAGATATTGCTCCAGGTAGATTTTATCCATTATAGCCTCCATCGTACTCTGTGTGGGTGTTAGCCACTTATCAGCCGCTGACTTCAGGCGGAAGAACAAGGTCTTCGGGTTCTCTCCGGGGGTCCCACTCTCCTTGCGAAAACGAACGCGGTATGCTTCTGCGTCTAATCCTAAATGATCATGGATTATGTTCTTTATCTGTCCATATGGGGTCTGCCCGTTGCCATTGGCCACCTGATAGGCTGCCTGGGCTTCCCCTGTTAACAACGGGGCCAGAAAGAACGGCCATTTCTCTAAGGGCCATCCACAGGCAAGGGCAACTCTCTCGAAATTGACAAAGAAGGCGTCTGGATCTTCCCCTGCGATATACTTCTGTAGAGATATACCGGATGGGGTGGGTAAGTGTTGTCTTACTTCTCGTACTGGGTTGCCTGCCTGATTGATCGTTATAGGTTGTAGCTCGCCCAGTCGCTTTACCACGGTGTCTCTGAAATTGTCTCGGTCTGCCTGAGCGGTGGCTATCTGTTCCACCGCCCACCCAAACTGCTCCTGCCCCTTGACCAGTCTTTGTAGCAGCTCTTCCATCTTAGGGTCCCAGATGCTTACCGAGGTGCCCGCATTCTCCACCACTTGTGGCGCCTCGCAGTGTCCCTGACTGACTGGCGTTGGAGTGATAGGGGTTACGGTCCCCTCGAATAGACTTATAGACACCGGTACTCTTGGTAATGCAGGTTTTATTGATTTAAAGGTTCGTTTTCTATGTATGGTTTTCCTGTAATAGGGCAGGGGTGGTTCCGTATCTTCAGATAGTCTTTGTTGGCGTTTCTCAGTTGCTTTCCGCCTCTCGTCCCGGTGTCTTCTGGGACTGGTGGTTCGCACCTCTTCCTCCACGATGTCGTGGCGTCTCGCCCGTGCAGGGAAGAAAGACAACAGTGTTTTAGGTACTGTCCTGCCCAACAGCACAGGGGAGGGAGTGAGGGAACACACGTGCACAAGTATCCGACTATGGCCCACAGTGTTGGGGTAGTGAGGGAGGGGGAGTGCACAGGATGCGAGTTAGGAACTTTTAAGGGGGTTTAGCCCATTTAAAACCCGCCCAGACCGAAAGCCTTGATCGTACCTCTGGTAGCCACACTTCCCTCGATGAAGTGTGGCTGGGCGAAGCGCCTTCCTGTTGGCCTCCTGGCTTGGTGGATTCTTCACCCCTGGACCTCCCACGCTCAACGCTCCTCTCTCCGTCCTCGGCTCTGACCGTCGCCTCGGTTCCCTGCCGTTCTCTCTCCTCAGATCTCGTCTCCGTCTCCGTCCTCCGATGTTCTCTCTCCTCCGCCTCCTGACTCTGCTCCGCTCCGCCTTCGACTTCTCTCCTCAGCTCCCGCCTCTCCTCCGCCTTTGTTCTCCGACTCCGCTCTCCTCCGCACTCGTCCTCCTCCTCCCAGCTCCGCTCTCCTCCGCACTCGTCCTCCTCCTTCCAGCTCCGCTCTCCTCCGCACTCGTCCTCCTCCTTCCAGCTCCGCTCTCCTCAGAGTGTAAAACACACCTGGGAAGATTCCAGGACGGCCTTTACCTGTGGCGAGGGGGTGTGTCCTGTGACGTAGTCCCGTTCCAACTCCGCCCAATTAAAGAAGCAGGGCTCGCCGCTTTCTTCCTGATCCGTGTCGTCCAGGACATCTGTGTCTCTCCAGGCCCCTGTATGCTGGTCAAAGAGAGGCGAGACAGGTAAGCCTGGCGGACCCGAGTCCTCCCCGTTACACTAACCTTAGGGAATAGGATCTTAATTGGGTATTGATGGTGCTCCTTATTCTGGGCTTGGCTTCCTGGACGGGGGTGATATGAAGGGGAGGCCCAGGTGGGGTAGCTTGGTCAGTAAGATTAGGGGGAATGTGAGCATCAAATTTCCCAACTATCACGCTGGCATATCATGGTAAAATACTTTATTTGAGAAGCCGGGCATGAGGGGGCTTAAGGGGTAGTGGCAAAGAGTAGCAGTGCGGATTGTTACGGCTACTTAAAAGACAATATAGTGTAAAATAACCAACAGTTTTAAGAACTTCAAAGAGAGGAGTGTGTGAGTGTATACATTTTTTTCCTTGTTTTGATGTAAAAATCCTAGGTGAAATCCGATAGCCACCGCACCATAACTGACTGAAAGCACCTTTACCCAATTATTTACTAGTGAATACAATTATCGGGGGTGTCATTCCACGAACACCCCCTCTGAAGCTACACCCTTGGGTAGGGCTTACCTTGTTGCACTGTAGTGAGAATTCTTTGGGTGGGCGGTGCTTGAGGAGCAGAGGAAGTGATCGCTCGCATTGTGAGCGGATTCAAGCTGAGGTCATCTTTGCAACTTTGAAGGTTTGCCTTATCTATGCAAACTATCAACATTACTTCCAGAGAATCTCTTCATAGAGTACCTTGAAATCTCAAGCTAGTAATTTCCTACCTAGCAATTTTGTTAATTACAGCTGGAACCAATTCTTGTCTGCCTCGATTTATACACTTCTCATCTTGCATTTAAATGGCCGACAATTACTTTGCATGCTCAGGAGTATCTGCGCTGTTAGGACTCTCATTAGGTGCGATAGCTGTCACTTGAAAGCTTCTCAAAACTATGTTCCCATCCTGTTGTTCACTTAGCTCCTTTGTATATGTATGAGTTCATGTGCTTGTAAACCGGTATCCTTTCTTCGCCACGTTGTGTTTCTGATTAATCCAGTGTAGCACACGGCTGCAGCAGTTTTTATTGCACAATACTCTTTAATTTCACTTTGTTCTAAACTCTTACATCATCATTTGTGTTTACTGTTATATTTTATGACAGGCCACACTCCAGGAAATAAGCACTGGAAGAAGTAAAACCACTTCAGAAACTCAATGTTAAAAGGTTCCGGGTGCTAGCTGATAAGCCTTTTAAAACAATCCAAAGTGCACTAACGTAGGGTTGAATCTCTTATGTTTTTAAAACAGACTATGCATGTCACCATAAACACAGTCTTCAAAGCAGGGGCAGCTACCCAGGGAGGCCGTGATAGGAATAATGAAATTGAACTATTTGGTATCTGTAATGAGGCATGTCACTATGGAAAGATTTGACCATGAAAAGAGAATGGTGTGGTACTTGAATGGGTTTAAGTAGCGAAGCATTCCCTCTTAACATGGCATACAGTTTGTCAGTAACGTGGGACTCAGTCTCACCATACAAATTGCTGTTTCTCCCCTTTACATTTAGCGTAGGGGGAACAGCCATGTTTCTGTCTGTGCAACATACGCTAGCTCTGCTAAGGGAAACCTTATACCGATGGTCTGGTGTATATTAGATCATCCTTCACGGTACCTCAGACAATCCACCCTTTTTAAAGCAGATGTCTGCACGGTTTCCCGGTTCGGGACTCTCGGAGAAAGCCGGGCTGTCCCAAACCAGCAACAAGAAACTCCCTCTTTTTGAATTTATTTTTGAAGAACAAGAAGCTTTGTCAACCGGCGTATTAAACATGGTGCCACTCAGCTAAGTGTTGGTGCCTTTAGCAGAGGCGACATGGTGGATGCACTTGCCAGGTCGACATGGCAATTTTAAACTGCACTTGCAGACACTGCTGTGACAGGATTGAGACATGTTTGCAGGGCTACACCTATGGGTTGCACGATCAATGCTGCAGGCCTATTGGTAGCATTTGAGTTACAAACCCAGGGCACACAGTGCACTTTACTAGGGACTTACCAGTAAATCATATATGCCAATCATTGATAACCAATCACAATCCTAATTTCCAAAGGGAGCACTTGCACTTGAACACTGACCCACAGTGGTAAAAGTGCTCAGAGTTCAGAAACCAGCAAAAACAGGTCAGAAAACATAGGAGGAAGAAAGCTAAAAGTTTAAAGATTACGCTAGGTCCAACAAGCGCCTACCGGCCGCGCAGTTCTCATAATCATCCCTGACTCCGACACAGAGCTCGAGGGGCGTCGTCTGACGATGACGCTGGTGCCGACTGGGGACAGACCACCCAGGCCAGAGGCTGTTCCCTATTCCTTTGGTCTAGGACTTAAAGATGATTGGGCGGGGCCACTGGACCCTGATGAATACCAGCCACTAGATGTCACGAAGGACACCTGGTGTGACGATCTGGCGAATGCCAGTGGACTAGACAACTCCCCAGATACTGGCTTGGTTTCTCATCCTGCTGTGGCTACAGGGGAGGGAGCCTCATTCGCTATGGTGGTGAGAAGGGCGGCTGAGGTCCTAGATCTTCAGCTGCCCGTGTGGAGGTTCTTCAACCCGGAATCATCCCATCCAAACCGCTTCTCCTGTTTAAGAAAGCCTTCATGAACGTCATTCTTGGGACCTGGTTCAAGCCCTGCACAGGGGCTCCTGTGAATAGGTCAATTGCCGCCCCCTTCACCTCACCTCAGGAGACTACACTTTGCTCACAACACACCCTACCCTGCAGAGCTTGGTGGTCCAAGCCTCCACTTCAAAAGTAAATCCTGGCACATTCTCTACCAATCCTCTGGACAGGAAATCCAAGAGGCTGGATACCTTGGGAAAGAAGATTTTTTTTTATCCCGCCCTGGCACTGTGGTCAGTGAACACGGACTGCCTTTTGGGCCAATATTCCCACTTGCTCTGGGACAAGGTTGTGCAGGTGCTGCCTATGGTCTCAGAGGAGGCCGAGCCATACTTTCTCAAGCTGTTGCTGACGTGATGGTCGCAGCTAAGTTTGCTAAACCCCGTGGGATGAATATGACCGACTCGCTAGGCAGAGCGGTTTCCTTGTCCGAGGCCTTGTGGTGCCACATCTAGCTGAGAACGACTGGCTTTTCTGGGGAGAGCCAGGCCTCGCTCATGGACATGCCCTTTGATGGCTCCTGTCTCTTCGGAGACCAGGCAAACTTGGTGCAGGGTTATGGCCAGGGCCTTGGGCCTTTCCATGGCCCCTCACCAATCACTGTCCGCATTTGACTCCTTTCTTGGCCACAAAAGGGTTCCCAGCTGCATCTCAAACTGCCCAGTCACTACAGCCAGTAGCTTTCTCAGTTTTTGTGTGGCCAAGGCAGTGACACACACACACAGGCCCTGTGGGTCAGGTCAGTCCTCTCCCCCCATAACCCCCCTCCCCATCCCACAGCAGCCACAGCCTCCTCATGGGACCCAGTGGGAGGCAGGATACGCCATCACTTGTATCACTGGAGGTCAGTAACATCTGACCCCTGGGTTCTCCAAATTGTCCAAAGGGGCTATTCTCACCCATGCCACCTACTTGCAACAGGGTGACGGAGGACCACATCTTCTTACTACTCAGGAAGGGGTGGGTCTCTTGGCCATTGAGAGGGTGTCTGCATCAGAAGTAGGTTGTGGTTGGTATTCCCGCTACTTTCTAGTGGCTAAAAAGTACAGAGGCCATTCACTCATCCTGGACCTGCGCCATCAATTTCTTCCTGAAAAAGGCGAAATTTTAAAATGTTAATGCTCTCTCAAGTCCTATCTGCCCTGGACCTGGGAAACTGAATGGTAGTATTGAACTTGCAGGAAGCATTATTTCATATCCTCGTCCTGCCTGCCCACAGACTTTATCTGTGGTTCACGGTGGACCACGAGCACTTTTAGTTTGCCGTGTTCCCCTTTGGCCTTACCAGTGCTCCTCGGTTGTTCACCAAGGTGATGGCGCTGGTTGCATCTCATCAGGGGAGGTCAGGGGTGCCAGTATTCCCCTATCTCGATGACTGGCTGTTGAACACAAGCTTGCCCAGGTGGTAGTCTCCCACCTCTAGACTACGGTGGACCACCTGCACTCGCTGGGGCTCACTATCAATGTGGCAAAGTCACACCTGATCCCTTCTCAGATGCTCGTTTTAATCTGAGCTATTCTGGCCACAGTTCAGTTTCGGGCTTATCCTCCTGGGCGGCGAATACAGGATATTCAGGCTATGATATAGATATTTCAGCTTCTATCCTTGATTTCGGTTAGACTAACTCTTAGGCTCCTAGGTCTCATGGCCTCCTGCATCCTACTTGTGCTGCATGCCGGTTGACCTATGTGGGCTCTGCAGTGGAACCTGAAGTTCCAGTGGGTGCAGCATCAGGTGAATTTCTCCGAAGTGGTCCAGATCTCGGAGGTCACTGCAAAAGATCTACAGTGGTGGCTGATTAACCGCGATTGGGTTAGCGGCAGACCCCTCTCCCTCCTCCAATAGATCTGATGGTAGCGACAGACGCTTCACTCCGGGCCTGGGGCGGCCATCTGGGAGAGGTGGAGATCAGAGGACAGGTCTCCAGTGGAACCTATACTCCACATCTACCTGTTGGAGCTCCGAGCAGTCAAATTGACACTGAAATACCGGGTGGGCTCTCTGAATGCCAGAGTGGACAAACTCAGCTGAAGGTGCCTAGCGGATCATGAGTGGTGTCTCCAACCAGAGGTGGTGCAAGATTTCTTTAAGCAGCGGGGAGAGCCTTGGTTAGATCTATTTGCCACCACTTAGAATACGCAGGTCAGCAGTTCTGCGAGCTGGAGTTTCCAAGGTGGCTCTCCCTTGGAGATGCTTTTCATCTTGAGTGGTACTTCGGTCACCTGTACTTTTTTCCATCAATACCACTCCTGCCCAGAGTTCTCAAGAAGATCAGGAGCGACTGGGCCCAAGTCATCCTTGTTGCTCTAAACTGGGTTTGGAGAGTCTGATATCCCAAGCTATTGAGCATATTCATCGATCAGGCTGCCAGTTCGGGAGGATCTCCTACCACAGCAGCAAGGGAGGGTTCTCCACCCAAACCTGTCAATGCTCTGCCTTCATACGTGGAGGCTGAGCAGTGACATTTGAAAGCTTTTGACCTTCCGCCCAAAGTCTGTAATGTCATTTTGGCAGCCCGGCGTCCCGCCACCAAGACTGTATACAATGGCCATTGGAGCAAGTTTGTGGCATGGAGTACATACAAACAGGTTGACCCTTTATCTGCACCTCTTTCCGAAGTTTTTTTTTTTTTGATTCTTACCCTGGCCCAGCAAGGCTCTGCATTGGGCATGTTAAAAGGTTGTCTGCTATCTCAAATTTTCTACAGCTGCCAGATCAGCCCTCCCTTTGCAAGTTCCCTTTTGTAAATAGGTTCCTTTAAAGATATTCAGCACATGTTTCCTCCAGCTCCCTTGACACTTCATAACTGCCCTTGTAGGCTCCTCACCATCAAGACAGCCTTTTTGATGGAAATTACATCTCCCCGGAGGGTCGGCGACCTGCATGTACTGTCATCTCAGCCTCCGCACATTTCTTTTTACCTAGACAGACTGGCCCTTAGGACTTTAGCATCTTTCTTGCCAAAATGTGTCACCTTATCCACTTAGGCCAGTCAATCACCTTGCCTACCTTTTTATGATCCGCCTCACCCCTCTAAGGAAAAGGAGAGACTCCAACGGCTGGAACCAAAAAGAGTGTTGTTGTTCTACCTTGAGAGCACACAACTGTTTTGGGTGACAATCAACTCTTCGTGGGGTATGTCTGGTTCGAGATGGGGAAGGCTGTGCAGAAACGAACCATCTCACAATGGATTGTGCTGTGCTTTACAATCTGCTATGCATTGGTAAAGAAGCAACCCCAGGAGGGCTTGCATTGTCATTCCACCAGAGCAAAGGCTACGACCACAGCGTTTGAATGCAGAGTTCCGTTCCTGCATATCTGCCAGGCTGCGGTGTGAGCTGTTTGCACACTTTGACTAAGCACTAATGCCAGGACAGTCGGGTCTGTTGGGATAGGCACTTTGCCCATTCGATCCTGCAGGACTTTCTAGTCTAAATCCGGTTCGCAGACCCACCTCTGGGGAGGTATTGCTTGGGTATGTAATCTAAGGTAAGGAATCTGCAGCTAGAAACCTGTCACTTGAACAAGTTACTTACCTTTGGTAATGCCTTATCTGACAGAGACTCTATCTAGCTGCAGATTCCTTACCGACTGACCCACACGCCCATCCTCCCTGCCCTGCGACTGAATTTTTACGTACAGGGCTGTTCCCTTTTCAGGGCCCTAGTTTCAGACACAAGTGGTGAGTTTTCTTTGTGGCTCTGCTATTCTGGTTTGGAAAATCGCAAACTGAACCTGATGTCAGTGCTCTAGGGTGGTGCCTATAGAGGCACTGCACACGTTACTTCAATGTGGAGTACGCCACGCGAGTCAAACGACCCCACCTACCACGCACAGGGGTATTGCTCTCGAGAAATTCCTGGATCCAGTCTGATACCTGGGGATTATTCCAAGATAAGAAATCTGCGACTAGATAGTCTCTCTACCACATAACGCGTTGCTGAAGGTAAGTAACTTGTCTTTTGTGAAACTTAATATCATTTCCACTATATGAAAGTCAATAAGGTTATTACCTTTGTTAAAGTTTGGGTTTTCTAATGTTTTGAAAACCTCCTAGATTTTCTTTTTATTTTAAAAGGAATTGTTTTGCTGTAGGTTTGTATTGTGTGAAAACATCTGATAATTACAAATGGGTAAGGGATTAATTGGTGAAATTGGTATCTTGCTACCAGAGTGTTTTATGGGATATGCTAATGAACAGCCATGTAAATTGTAACACTCGGAGATTCTGACACCACATACAGTGCAGATAAATAGGCCAAAATATAAAAGCAAGCAAGGCTTTAAGTGAAAAAAAGAGGGGGGCTTTGAAAGGGGCATTGCTTATGTAATTACGGGTGTGGTTTAAGCATGTAACTTACATTTTTGTCATTTCCATAGTGGGCTACGCAATCAATATTTAGTTTCCTCTCTGAGCTCTCGGTTATTACATCCAGGCACAGAACACCACAACTGACATGCACCGAAAAACAGCCAGGACTATTGGCCTTTCTTCAGTGGTTGTTAGCTGTTTAAGATAAAGGAGTAACAACAATGATTTTTTGTAAACGGTGAATAGTATTTTTTTCTGTTCTGAAATTGTGAGACTCTGAATTAAACGTTAATGGTCCTGTGAAAGGTGCCTCAATCACTCTCGTTATGTTCAATCTGTGTTGGACATGTATGCCTTCTTTTCTCCACATCCCATTCATCGGCTTTTCTTAATTACAGCTCACCTTTTTCCTCTTCGTTACATTCTTCGTACTCTCCTAAATACACTTACTTGCATCTCCTTCACTTCATCTCCCTTATAAACACACACCGCATGCACTCCCTTGTAAGCACTGCATTTCTTTTACTTTTACTTTGTCAATATTTTTATAACTGTACCTTCTCATCAACCATTTGCACAGAAGCACAGTTGCAAATGGAATATGTGACCATTGCTTTGTTCTCTCTGCAGAGAGGCCAAGAGTTGAATGACCTTGTATTCTGAACACCTTTCTGACCAACTGACAGGCACTGTGAGAAACTTGCTGCTTTCAACCTCCACGCCACACCTTTCAACCGTGGCTCGTTAAACACCTGAAGGTGACTTCGTTCAAGTTATACACTATATAAAAGAAATATGCTAAAAAAAAATATGCAAAAACACAACTTCCTGAAAATGGCTAGCACGGTTAGGGAATGCAAGATTAAATAAAACGTGGGAAATATAAACCGGAACTAATTCGCTGATGTGGATTATTTTAACGTTTTTTACATTAATTTTTCAGAAAACCATTAGTGTTTTTTGCCATTGAAGTCAACCTGAATATAAGGCCCGTTAGGGGCCAGTTTTCAATGTCTTTTATATTGCTTCTGGGTCTTAGACCTGAAGGGTCTTGACCCAAAACCCTGAATGCAAGAAAGGTGATAATTGATTCGCAAGTACATATGTCCTCTGATACAGCACAGATGGTAACCACATTGATTTCATTCCAGTACTCAAATGTGTAGATCGTATAAGGGAGGAGGATTCGGGGCATCACTGGGCGTTCCTGGATTATTTTGGGAGAAGGCCTTGCTGCATCATAAGCCCTATCTCGCTGAACCACCGCATCATAATATAAATGCCCCTCCCCCAACCCTGACTGCACACTGGCAGAAGCCGAGCACTGCCTAAGTACAGTCACGGGGCTGGCATTCCTGTCATACAGTAACATCTTGATTGCCGGCACTGAGTCTGCTCATGCTCTCAGTCACTAGACAGTGCGTGTGAGTGAAATGCATTGACACCATCCCGAGCTGCCACTGGAGCCTGAAGTGGAGAGACATCGGTAATGGCAACAGTCCTGCCTCTGGAAACTTATGCAGAGGAGAAAATGTTGCTCTGGGCTAGATGCTTCCATGGGTTGGAGCTCTTTCTTTGAAAAGGAAGAGGTGGAAGCTGCTATTTGGGTCAATAATGTTCTGAAACCATGGTCCTCAAATACTTTGTACATGAATATAAATAAAATCAGGAATTCTCGATGAGAGATAAATTGCTTGCTATGGGAGATATCTTTAGGGGTTTGGGAAATTTATATAACTTCATTTTGCATAAATATTTGAAACTAAAAACATTTGTGAAACGCGTTGCCACTATATTTTAGTGCGAAATTCGTCCTTGCATCTGTTTTGGACGCAAGGTCGCATTTTTTGTGATTTTTTTTTTTTTTTTTTTTTTTTTTTTTTTTTTTACATTTTCAACAAGGAACAATTGTTGCTAGTCATACAACCACATTTTGTCAGCATTTCATTACATGCGTGTATTCAGATATAGCATGTCTGGAACTAATTGGTGCCATTTACAGTGCTACAAAGAAACAAGTCATATCTATTGAGTGGCCTATATGCTAAGTACCAGAGGCGCAACTAGATCCAAATTTCGGCGGGGGGGGCTAAGAGAAAATTTCGGGGGGGGCTGAACCTTTAATCAGTAGGCAAAGTGGAGCTGCAGGGGCACTTAGAAGGGGTGAAACAACTGCAAGGCCTAATTAACATTCAAATGGTCTTTTAAAGACATGTGAAACGTTCGGGTGCTGCTGTATGTGTGCCCGGGATCTGTCTCATCCCGGTCTGCCATACACAACGGGGGAGGGGGGGGGCTGAAGCCCGGTGAGTCCAATGGGTGTTGCGCGCCTAACATCAGAGATTGTTTCTTCTTGTGGGGGCTCACAGATATTGCCGCGGTAGGCATTCCATTTTCCCCAAATGCAGGCCCATTTTTTGGGGCAGTCCCTATGGACGTACACAGCTCCTTCAGTCACCATGGACGTGTCCATATTTTGGCACCATTTGTGCAGAGTTGGGATCTGCCTGGATCCCCAGTTAACCGCTACATTCTTTTTGGCCAGGGCCAGACCAAGGGTTACCCAGTCTTGATCCGAATGAGTGAGGTCTGTTGGCTCCCAGAAATTAAGCAGGCAGCATTTTGGTTCTGGGTGAAAAGCTATCCCTGTGACATGGTGGTCATAATTGATGCCTGTTGGACTTGGCCTTTTGGCAGGTTCACCCCAAACTTTTTGCTCTCTCCTAGCCTGTTTCTGTAACCTGGTGTTGGTGTTTTTAGGCCTCTGCGCACTTTAGCCCTGTGGTCCAGTGTAAAGTGGGTGCGCTCTCTGTGTATGTGTGGTGAGATTGGCCTGCCCTCCCATAGGAATGCATGGGGGAGATGTGTGTCCATGGTAGTTCCTGATATGAGAAGAGTGCTGGGGCGAGTTTAGTATGTGCGAACTCGTGAGAATAAATGCTGCGCCATGGTGTGCACAGATTTATGGTGACTGGTGGAGAAGTGACACTTTTAGAAGTTGGCATTTCTGTGTGCTGTGTGTCTGCCTGCCTGATGTGAATTGCATGTCTGGCTTGTGATTGACAGCTGCTGGATGATGTGGGTGGCTCCATGAGACAGGGGGGAGTCTGCCCCATGGTGAATAGAGAGATCTGCATGCAGATGGGAGGGAGGAGTTGCACCTGGGACCTGAATAGGGCTGTGCCTGCCCTCCACAATGCCTGCTTTTTCTTTGTCCCTACCGACTGTGGGCTTTTGCTTCTAGCGCCTGTTGAGCACTTTGTTGCTTCCTCTTGCTTTTGCGCCCTGGGAGCACTGAGGTTGGGCTCCTGAAGAGGTGCTGGAGCTCTGCAACACGCCGCTGCCTGAGGGAGTCCCCACTCGAGGGATTCCCCCGTGATGCTGCCGGGAGCGGGTACCCACCCCGCATTGTGGTGCCTTGATGGCGGGAGTCTACCCCGCTTTGTTCTTATTTTTATGCGGACTGGCGGGAGCCCACCTCGCTTATTTCGATGACTAAATACGGGTGCCCACCCCGCTTATGCCGCCTCTTAATTTTATGTAATCCGAGGGAGCCTACCCCTCATTAACGAGCAGAAGCTTCAGCAGCGGCCCCCCTGGTTGTGGGCGGGGCCTGCGGGACGGGATCGGGAAGGAAATGCGGCCGAAAAGAGAGCTGCGTGTCTACAGGAGGGCGGGAGCCTACCCCGCCTCCACAAACCCTGAGAGGAAGTATGGGTCCCATGAAGGGGCCCAGGTGAAGCCAGGAAGACCGAAGGGCTGAAGCAGGTTGGCGGGGCTCCCGTGGCTGAGGGAGAGCCCCGTGTGCTGCCAGGGTAAAGAGTGGCAGCGGCCGAGGCCGCCGATGGCAGCGCAGGGCTCCCGTGAGGAGAGGGAAGCCCCGCAAGTGTTGCAGACCGCCGTCTGAGTCTCCCCAGCAAGGGAGAAGCCCAGCGTGCCGGTCCCGCAGCAGAGAGGAGAGGGAGTCAGGAGAGTGGGGGCTCTCCTGATGCCTGCATGCCGGTGAAGCCAAGAGACCGCCGCCAAAGGAGGGAAGAGGAGCGCCTCCAGACCAGTCCGGTAAGGGGCGGCTTGAGGGTGTTTCCTTTTGTTTGCTTTCTGAGCGGACCTGCCATTGCGGGCCTCTCCAATGAGAGGGGGAGTGACTATTTCTCTTTAGCCGCTCGTGGGGCTTGGAGGCACTTCTGGTGATGTGTTCCTAAAAGGGCCAGAGGGGCCCGTGCTTTTCCCCGTGATGGTCAGAGTCTGAGCGGTCCCGCCAGGACAGCGGGCAGCTCCAAAGTTGCGGGCATTGTTCGTCTAGAGCCCTGTGTGGCTCCAGCATGGTGGGCATGGGAATTCTCGCCAGGTCTCCCCCACGGGCATTATTGTTATTAGAGCCTAGGTGGCTCCAACGTTGGCACAGGGAATCAAAGGGCACCGTGGCGCCAAGCCTCATTTGGAGAGTCACAGCTGCCCAGCAAGTAGTGGGCAGCTGCCCCATTTAGGCGCACAGTTCTTTGGGGGGCATGTTTTGAGTTAGGAGAGAGCTGCGCTCCTTTGCCCCTGACATTTACAGCTGCCCAGCAAGTAGTGGGCAGCTGCAACGTTTAGGCCTGCGCAGATTGCGCACCCTTGACTTTCGCTGCTTTGGCAGCGCCTCCTGACTTTTGGGACACAGGGCATTTCACCCCCTCTTTGAGATGGCCAGTTGGCCAGGGGACTGTTAGGAATATAGGGCAGCAGGCCCTAGGGTGATTATGGTGCTAGGAAATGTAATGTCTGTAGTATGATTACGCACTCTGTGTTATACCTCTAAATGTGTTTTATGATTATGAGGTTGTTTTGCATATTCTGGTTTATGCTAGTGAGATTATGTTTCACTGTGATTTACGCCCCTAATGTGAGCTATGATTAGGAGGTTAGTGTCTAATGTATTTAGACTTATGAGAGGATTGCATAATGTGTTTATGCTGGTGAGGTTGGTGTAGAATGTAATTCGCTCCTGATGTGATACTGTGCATAATGTAGTTTGTTACAGGCTGATGCTAAGTACAGTGATTACCAGTGGTTACTGGTAGTACGTTTATGATCTGTTTTACTTTTACCAAGTTTGCTTTGTGATGGTTCTGACAGTGGTCCCTGTGGCCATGTCATGTATATATAATCCCTTGTAAAGATTGCCCAGTGGCAGTTGGCACAGTGTATATTGTGTGATTACTATTCCAATGTTTTTTATGAGAATACAAAGGCTATTTTTGATATAACCTTGTGTGGAGTTCCTTTTGTGGTGTGCCTGGGATGTGTTGCTGTGTGCGTGCGCAAATGCTTTACACATGGCCACCGGGATAAGCCTGACTGCTCGTGCCAAGCTACCAATGGGGTGAGCAGGGGTTCTCTTTGGCGTGTAACTGCCTTGCCCTGACTAGAATGGTGGTTTTTGCCTGGCTTTGGCCCAAGCCTTAGCCAACCAGAAATCCCATTTCTAACAATGCCCAATATGACTTGATGTCTCGGCGCTCCCAGATAATGTGTAGAAACGTACCCGGGAGGCCACACTGCCTTAAACAAAGTGGGGTGTCAGTGGTTCCCAGTTTATGTAATAAGGTGCGTGTGTAGTATGTTCTGTGTAGTATCTTAAGTTGCAATAGACGAAGTCTCGAGGGGATTGCTACCTCCCTTGGTGATGCTATCGCCTCCTGCCAGTCCG
The DNA here is from genome assembly GCF_964263255.1 of Lissotriton vulgaris. Lineage (NCBI taxonomy): Eukaryota > Metazoa > Chordata > Amphibia > Caudata > Salamandridae > Lissotriton > Lissotriton vulgaris. Next base: position 616,515,944 of record NC_141691.1, on the reverse strand, counting down.
CCTCATCCATGTGTCCTAGATCCGTCTCCCACCTTTCCTTAAGGACTATCGTGGGATTTGACGGATTGTTTACTAATTTCCGATGCACCAAAGATATGGCTTTTTTATGCAGGTGATCAGTGAGAAGTCTATCCTCCAGTGGCGAGGCTTCTGGTAGTGTCGTGTCGCGTGGCAATGCGTGTATTTTACCTGTAGATATCTAAAAGTTTCTGTGGGTGCTAGGTCGTATGTGCTTTGTAGTTGGTCAAAGGGAATGATATCCCCTTTTTTCCAAAGATCCCCTATCTTCATTATCCCAAATAGATCCCATTGACGGAAACCTTTCGTATTGCTCCGTTTGCCCAGCCTGTGTGTCCCATATAGGTGTTGCCTGCGTGAGCATCCCTTCCCAACCCAGCGCTCTCTGTGCTTCAAACCAGATCTTGACTGTGTGGGCCGTTGGGTCTGTAAGCGTGGTCCAACGTTTCGTATTGTACAATGTCCCTATGATACCTTCCTGGTCAAGTAAATGCCTGTCCATGCGAAATGCTGGCTCCTCCTGTGGCACGTGTAACTATTGATTTATGACCATAAGCTGAGCAGCCCAGTAGTAGTAGTTTAATATTGGGAAGGGCAATGCCTCCGTTGTACCACCCCCTCATTAGCTTTTGCATAGCTATCCGACTAGTTTTGCCATCCCATAATAGTTTGGTCACTTCAGCATCTATCGCTGTAAAATATGTGGGTGCCACAGGGAATGGTGTAGCTTGGAGAGTGTATAAAAATCGGGGGAGCGCCATCATTTTAAAAATGGCTGCCCGTCCAAGTAGAGTTAACGGTAATGAGCGCCAGTGTTTAACATCATTTTGAAGTTTTGCAAGCGGTGCTGTGAGGTTTTCTGTTATAAAGCGGTGATGTACATGGGTGATATAAGTACCAAGGTATTTGAATCCCTCAGTCGCAACCTGGATGTTGCAGTGTCTTGGGAGCTTCGGCACGGGTCCATGTAGCACGTATAGGAGGGATTTTGCCCAATTAATCGTGTAGCCCGAGGCACGCCCATAGGCAGCACAGATATCAAGTAGGCAATTTATGGATCGTGCCGGGAGGACAAATAGAGAAGGATATCGTCTGCGTATAGTGAGATACGATCTTACCACCCCATTGCCCCCCACAGCCCCTGGATGACCAGGTCCTGTCGGATCCATGCCACCAGGGGCTCTAGCACCATCGCGAAAAGAAACAGCGACAAGGGACAGCCCTGTCTCGTCTCTCTTCCCAACGGGAATTCTGTCGAGATTCGACCACTTACTACAACCTGGGCCAAAGGCTTGGTGTATAGGAGTTCTATCCATGCACAACATTTCAGGCCAAATCCCATGTGCTGAAGCACCGCAAAAAGGAATGGCCATTCCACCAAGGCAAATGACATGCGGGCATCTAATGATAATATCACAGCGTCTTCTGCAATCGTGTCTTCATGTGCCATTACTTTGAAAGGTGAGGGACTGTGTAGCCCCAAAACCAAATGCACAGCTTTGTGCTGCTAATTTAGCGTGCACCTCTAATTTAAACAACTAATTACTTTTGTCCGCAATATTCCAAATTTTAACCATATTTAAACTCTTGTATGTCCAACTTTTGTTATCTCCATTTCTTCCAGAGGTCCAACACTCGGGGTATAATGCCAATTTACAAGTTTCTTATATTCAAACTGTGCCCATCCAGGCCTTTTAGTAAGAATACGATTGATGCAAAAAGTCCATCGCAAGCAGTCTTTAATATTTCATGTTAAAATACCCAATGCATTTCGGGCATATAAGTTAATTTCTCTACGTATTTTACCACTTGAGGTCCCAATATTGTAACTGCTGTTAATTTAAGAAATTTCTGCCCTGAGGAAGCCTGCTTCGGGCGGAACGCGTTGGCTGTTTCTTGGCTGTTTCATTGGTTATCCTATATTGAGAATATTGGCTGCTCACTTGTATCATCGTGTCAAGAAGACTTATTAAAACAGGACTTTTTATACATGAATGAAGGACATCAGCTGTATTTTGTTGTATTGATACATTTTGTCATTATTTTATTTGTTGCCTCTCCATGTGCTTGTTTCATATGAAGTTGACGACCTGTCCAGAGGAACGAGGGGCAAATTCCTGAGGCCACTATCTTGGGCGCAGCAGAAGTAACTGCCTTGTAGGAGACACTGGTCAGTGAGAGAATATCCAAGGAGTAGTGCAAGAGCTGGGGGTTATTTTCTGAACTCAGAAGGCATAGTGTGAACTGGTGGAAATGAGTAAACCGTTGTAACAAAATGTTCTTTTCTGAAGCAGTGTGTAAAGTCTGTATGATTTACTGGTAATTGGAGAAAATTGGCGTTATCTGCTTTGTGAGCTGTGTAAGAACTTTCATAATTTGATTTACTAATTCAGTCTGGAAACTTGCAATATCCCATTTACTCGAGGGGGGAAGAGGCATGATCTGCTTTACCACTTCTTAACATGGTATTTAAATGTTGTCAGGTCTCTATTAAATTACCTGTTGCAGGTTGCTTTTTAAAATGTTCAGTTTAATTTCACATCTCCTCTCCTCCCCAAATTCTCAGCTCCACTCCTTTGCAAAGAAGGCATTGAGTCCCATCAAGTTTTAATCCGTTATACTAGTCAGTTTTTTCCTAAATCCTATTTTCATATATAGTAATGTCTCCAGGGAAATGACTGATCCTTTTTTGTAGAACAACTTAACTTTAATGAAAGTGTGGTTTCATCCAAAGCATGATGACTTCTAAAATAATACTGGTATTGTTGTGTGTGTAAGTATTGAATCGAACTTCATCTACCACTGGATATACACATCTAGCGACTGCTCTTTGAAGGATCCACCAGAACTAGCTTGTATTAGGACGGTCTGAACTTGTAACCGTTTCCCTGTTTCTGTTTTAGGTTTTTGCCTCCACGCAAGTGGTCGATAGGGTGAGAAAAATATGTCCTTGTACTACATGTGTGCACGAGGACTTCCGCCTCTGGAAAAGAATGGAGGTTTGTGTGTGCTGCATTTCATAATAGGCTAGAATAATAGGGCTTTTATGAACTGCTCCCAATCCGATGGGAAGAGACTTTGTGACTATTGGCAGCTGGCCAATAGGATCCGAATAGAAGAAGGAAGACCAGTTTGATTTCTTCGTCGTAAGTTGTGCATAGCATTAGTACACAGTTTTTCATTGAGAACTTCAGCCTGAGTAAGATGCACGAAAGGAGAACAAAAGCAGAGTAGTGCCAACTAAAGACCTTTCTTTGTGTTGAAAGAGCTGGCTGTGGTCATGGCAGCACAAACCGTGCCAATAGAGAGCACAAAGACATTTCTTTCAAAACCAAACACACAACCGTTGTCAGAAACTCTATGCAGTACACACTGCATGATGGTATTTATTTAGTTCAGTGTGCAGAATAAAATCACGCAGGCATTTAAAGGGCTGATGTGTTCTCACTGGGGTCGAGCAACCAACACATGGAAGGAAGTATTAGAATTAGCACTGTCCACAGCGTATATATTGAAATTGAAGGCGTAGCTGGTAGTTAGATTCAAGTGGTTTGTTTTAATCAGATGCAACTCTTCCAACTTGTGCCAGGGAGAGATCCGGTAAATATTCTTCATTATATGTCTTGTAAGTGCAGCTGCGGTAGCGGCCTATTACCATTTCCTTAGTCTGCAGATATATCTTTTATTCACAACTTTTGCATGGTCTGTGTGGTTTTCGAAAGGCAGCTGGTGAAAAACATGCTTTTGGCTTAACTAAATTAATGGGATGGTGATGTAGATTTGCTTATTTCTCTCCTTGAACCTTATTTATTTATTTATAACATTTATAGAGCGCACTGTTACCATCGGTGTCCTGGCGCTGAATGAGAGCTCCCCTAGCCTAGCCTATACTTACTGAACGAAAAGCCATGTTTTCAAGTTTTTGCGGAAGGTCATTAAATCTGTAATCTGTCTAAGCGCCAAAGGCAGAGCATTCCAAGCCCTAGAAGCTCCCAGTATAAAGCTTTTGCCACCCCATCGAGCTTTTCTTATCCGAGGGGTGATGATCAGCCCCAGACTTGCTGACCTAAGGTGTCTACCCGGCTGGTACCATTTGAAAGTACTGTGTTAGAAAAGCCGGGCCAAGCCCCCGAAGGGCCTTGAAAACTATGCACAAGGCTTTTAAGGAGATCCGTTTCCGCACTGGGAGCCAGTGCAGCTTCACCAATTCCTGGGAGACGTAGGCTAACTTTGGTACACCTGTAATAAGACGAGCTGCTGCGTTTTGCAATGCCTGTAGTTTGTTGAGAAGCCCCTGTTGGGCATTAAGCAGTAGACTGTTGCAGTAATCGAGGCGAGATAAGACCAAGGCCGTCACCCCTGTTTTCCTGCACTTGTCGGGTATAAAAGGAAGAATTTTCCTGATTTGTTTTCAGTGTAAAATTAATGGCTGACGTCATAGCATTGACTTGGGGCCTAAAGGTAAGTTTATCATCAATCAGAACCCCCAGGTTCTTGACCTTGGTAACTGGAACGGGGGGTACACCCAACCCTTCCGGCCACCAGTTAGGGCCCGCCTGCTTTAAGAACTGTCAAGAGAGAGGTCCTATCCTCCAATTCACTCATTAGCAGGGCTCTGTCCACTGAGATTTGCAGTGAATTATGATCTTACACAAAGATGGTGTAGCTACGGCAAAGGACATTTAAAGAGGTTAAAAGAACGCTACAGGCTATGATTTTCCAATACATAGACCTCTACTCGGCTAAATTGAACGTAATTTTTAATTTTTGATAGTTGTTTGACACTCCGGTGACAGCCTGGGAACGGGTGGAGGAGAGAAATGACATCAGGTCAGTGGCGGCTTCTCCGCTGAGGCGGAGAAGCATCACCCCACTGCTCTCAGCAGTGTAAATAAAGGAAAAATAAAATGATAATAACTAGTAGTTAATATCATTTTATTTGTTTCTGCTGCGGCGTGGCGGGTCTGCTCTGGTCTCTGAGCAGAGGAGGAGTAGTGGCACCCTCCTAAGTGCACAATGACTGTTTGGCCGGCCCTATTGGGCTGGCCAAACCGTCATGTGCACTTTGCATGTTCTCCATGCAGGCTGCATTACAGCCTGCTTGGAGAACATGCACATTCCCAGGCCCCCATTCCCTGGATGAGCGCCGAACCACGGTGCTCAGACCAATCGCAAATCTGGGTGTGCTTCCTGGTTCCTGCCGAGCACAGGAACGAAGACGAGCCGCAAGGATGTAAGGAAAATTTCTTTCTTTTTTTTCTTTACTTGACCTTCCTCCCGCTCCCCGCCTTTGCCCTGACAGCCCCGATATGTGCCAGCCGCCACTGCATCAGGTTGAAAAAGAAGCTACCCTTTGCCGGTTGATCATCAACATCTGTGGTGGTCTTCCTGCTAAAGGAATCTGTATCGGCTGCCTCATTGTAGGCTCTGCTCCAGTTTTACTGTCCGGAAAGCAGTGGCGATTCCTCCTCTAAGGCAGAGGAGCATCGCCCCACTTTTTAAAATAATGTTATGTTTTCCTGCTGCAGCAGCTTTGCGGGCTGGGCTGCTCAGACAGCAGCAGGTGGAGTCGTGGTTTCCCCACTCCAAGTGCGCATGAATGTTTGGCCTGCCATCTCGGGTCAGCCAAACACTCATGCACACATTGCATGTTCTCCACCCAGGCTGCATTACATCCTGGATGGACACACATGCCCAGGCTCCCACTGCCTGTCTGAGCGCCAGACCAATCGCAGTGCTTCATTGCAGCATTGTGATTGGCTGTGGAGAGCCTGGTGCTTCCTGTTCTGGCTGGGAGAGACGACTGAGGAGAGACGTTGCAATCAGGTAGGAGGTAAAAAAAAAATTATTTACTTTTTTTACACCCCCTCCACCCCACCAATCTGTGCCGGCCGCCACTCCTGGTAAGGCCCTGGTACTACTCCTCATTCAGACTTTGAACAGGTCAATGCCCTCCTGAAGCACTATCCATTACATGTGCATGTTTGGGTGGTGGGATTTTGGAATATGGCACCTGGAAATTGATTTGATCTTCAGCCTTGTTGGCGACTTCTTTTGCTCTATCCTGCGGTGGATGCTTCATGTTCTTGAAATGTTCTCTGGGGTATTTATGATGGTTATACATGGGCAACTCATAGCGGAGCACTGGATTGGAGTCACAACACTGACTAGAAAACTTGGGATTTCCCTTGTGGGTGATGCTAGAACAAAACCTCAGGAAGGCCGACTCTGAATTCTCATGTGGAATGTCAATCATTTATGTGACAATATCAAAAAGGAAGAGGTTCTTAAAACAGATTAGAGGCTTGACCTGTTGTACTCTTTCTACAGGAGACTCATTGAGTGGGTAATAAATGCCTCTTTCTAAAGCGATACTGCTTTTCACAGGTAGTTTATGCTGACTTTACTAGAGGGTGTAGAAACACTACCATATTAATTCAGAATCTGGTTCCTTTTCAGCTGTTAAGGAAATGGAGTGTCAGTATGGGGAGATATTTGACGATTGCTGTGACGCTGTACTTCAGGCCCCTAGCCCTGATAAGTGTGTATACCTATTTCCCTGACTGCAACCTTTCTGTAGGACTTTGATCAACTACTAGTTCAAACCCCTTCTGGTTCTTGGTGTCTGGGAGGTGACCTAAATGGGATGACTGACGTGGAAGCTGGATAGGACAGGGATAGTGGGTCCCACTCAGTGGATTTCTACAGTGCTCATCAGATTCCTTGAAGCCCGTGGGGGGCAGATATGTGGCATGTGTTTAGCCCTAGTGAGTGCTGTCACACATTCATTTTCAGTGCCCACAAAACCATCTAGAGATAGAACTATTTACTAATGTAGAATTGTGAGCTCCAAAGAGTCTCTAATCGCATATATTGGCCCACGGCTTGTTGGGCCATTCACTGGTTAAGTTGACTGTCATAATGGGGGCTGATAGTGGAAAGCCGGCCAGGCACTTGTGAACTTCGTAGCTTATTGGCATAAAGTCTAGATCCCATCAAATAAAAAAAGACCGAAGAATACTTTGAATGAACTAGGGGCTTAGTGGATTCACCCATAATTCTCTGGGAAGTCTTCTTAAGAGGCGACCTCATCAAGTACGTGTCAGGCAGGATCTGTACCTGACAGCAAGTGGCGGTAAATCTAGAGTCACAGTTCCTGGATTTAGAGTAGGAATATTTTGAGACTTCGTCTTCGGCCATGCTCCCCAATATTTCTCACAATTGTGCAGCTCAGAACCACATATAGCATTGGGGGAACAAAGCCAACAGTATTCTATATGGGTTGTTAAAAGAGATCAGATTATGCAGTTAACTGTCAGCAGAGTCCGAATCATAGGTGACTAGAACATATCTCTGACCTTTGCTTCGTATAATTCTACGTTGTAGACACAAAGTGCCATCTCCTCATTAGGCTCTGCACTGTTTTATGGATGACCTCTCATTGAGGCATCTCTCCAGAAACAAGAGGGCTCCTTCTGGAGGATGACATTTACTAGTGAGTTTCTATCTCCGCAACTGAGAGTTAAAATCTCACAAATCCCTGAGCCTGAATAGGTTCCCCACTGAATTTGTTAAGTTTAATTCATCTAGGTTGATTGACTGTTTTGCCAAAATGCTAGAGAAGTCCCTGTAAATGGTAGAGTCCCAGCTGGATCGGAGACTGGTCGAGCTAGTGGTGATCCAGAAGCTGAGTCAGCCTTCTGAATTCTGCTCTTTATATCGCCCTCTCGCCCTCTTAAGTGTGGAGGTCAAGATCCTGTCTAAAGCCCTGGCAGCCCGCCTTCTTTAGGTGATCCGTTCACTGTTGTGATAAATATGCTTGGAGGAGAAACATCCAACCACAAATTTACAACTGAAGAATCGACATAGTGTTCTGGATGCCCCTATCTCTATCGCTACTTGGCAGATCAGAATCTTTAAGATGATTGCCGTACCACGCTTGCTTTACCAGCTACAGAATTTCCCTTTTGTGATCCAGTATTCATGTTTTTCAGGCTGATCAGTTCCATCCTAAGAACTTTTTTGTGTAATCAAGGGTATCCCGCAATCACTCTAGATAAGTGTTTTACATCTCAACTTGGTGGGTTGGGCGGCGGAGGTGCAATGGCAGTTGTCACCTCTTATTGCAGGTCAGCCCATTTACTAATTATTAATGAATGATGGTATGATACACATGGAGACCCAGCCTAAGCATCTGAATGATGGATTTTGCAGGGGGGTCCGATTCTACATTTGCTCTCTGAGGTTGTACCCATGTCTTCTTCCCATGCCAATCAATTAGTGTTCAAGTTATGGAGTGATAACTCCAGGGATATAGGCTGGGGGAATAATTGACCAAGGAAACTCCCCTATGGGTAGGGAAGAGTAGCCAGCCCTGAGCTCCTAGGTTTCGGAGGGTGGGATATTATTAGGATCTTGCATTTTGTTTATGTTGTGATTGGGAAATGATATGCCCCTTTGCGGACCTGTTGAAAGAATATTACACCCATCAGAGCCAGTTCTTCTGATATCTTCTGCTCCAACATGCTCTTTCGGTCTTTTTACTGGATTCAAAGAGCTCCCTGTGTTTAGCTCTCTATAGGCTTGGTTATTGATAGGAGAGTTGAGGGAACATAAAATATCACAGTTCTATTGTTCACTTGTTACCATTAGTTCTGGGTTAAAATGTAATTTCGATGGCATAATCATAGTCATTTTGCGTTATTCTTTTGATACAGAATTACCAAACATTATGCAATTATGCCTGTTCTCATAGGTATGAGTAATTTGACACAAATCCTATCACAGGATCAGAGGACTAATTAACATAGCGAGCAACTGCTGCTGCTTTTGTTCTGTTGTCTTTAGTTCTATTTTAATAGTGCTACATATATCCTTGGTCCATTTTGGACGCAAGGGTCAATTTTGGTCTAACAGAGTAGCCGTAAATAGTGGGTTATGCTCCTCAAGTAATTTTGTTGTAATTATGGTTAATTACACTACAGAAATTTTCACAAGTTACGCCTACCTCTAGTTATCTCCCCAGCAAGTTTTGACTGGATGAGGAGGGTTTGGAATTGGGACCTGGGTGGGGATTGTTGAATTATGAATGGCGGGAGGCGTGAGCCCTTCCTGTGAAGGCAGTCATTGTGGCACAGTTTGGTTTTAAATGTTTTTCTTATCTGCGCACTCCCTAATGTAATACTAATATACTGTTCATATAATATTTGTACACTGTTTGTGTGCTGCTTGGTTGTAAGGCAGCCAGCCCAAAGTAACAATCAACCTCTGGTGGAAAATTCCACTAGTTTACCAAGCGCACTCCTATATGTTTAAAGTATAACCAATGTGAACAATTGATAACCTGTAATATTTCAATGTTATCACTCGAAGAGAAAATTCAAAGAAAGAAATTCTTTTTCAAAACATAGCTTTATATAATCTTTTGCTTGTAAATCTTGTTCATTTCAACATATTCATTTTGAAATCAATACACAATCTGAAAATTAACAAGTAAATGTCATCACATTATAAATTTGTTGTAATAACTCTGATGTTGAGAAACTTTTTGATGAAGGTTAAGACATAGTTGAGAAATAGGCCCAATGCATTTCGGGGGGTTCCCTTCTTCAGGGGCACTGTAAGAATGAGACAACGTATCAACGTATCAATAATCCATGTTAACATTTCATTTGTTTACAAAGAACTACAACTAATATCTCATTAAATAATTTGCGAAGGCAGTTCATGAAAAACACTGAAGCTAGATATGTGTTCTAGCATCTAATTTGAACAGTTGATTACATGAATGATATAAACATCGGACAATTAATCCAGGTCAAAAAATAGAAAGAGAAAAGAGGTAAAAACTAAACTGGAGAAAACTTCTCTACCGCTATCAATATGTCTTGCAGTGGTAATTTACAAAATTCAGGGTGCAACAAGGGATAAACTCGATGTTGATGGTAAGTGTGCCACCATACTGCGTATGTTGTATGGGCAAAAATAGTAACGAAGGTACTCACATCTCAACTCCTCAATGTCATTTATCAGAATTCAAGTGCTCCAACATGTAAAGTTGATAAATCTCAATCTCTCAGCTGAGAACGAAAACGACAAGATATATATGTATCACAGCCTAGATAATTTTTCAGAAGCCTGATTTGGAATCTATTCCTCTAAGTGTTCACTTACTTGATACTAAGTAGCTGTGACTGAAAGAAATAAGTCTAAGTAGAAAGACAATAATCACTCGTGCGTGAGCACCGAAGCCATCTGTGCTCGAGCACGTACCGGCACCTGCGGGGAATGCTTCTTGATATTTCACTATCTAAGATGCAAAAAAGCAAGAGTATATTAGAAAATTCCTATCTTGCCAGCAAAATTGATATTCTCAAAAAATTCATGACTCAGTAAAGGACTGGAAAATTACTACACCACATGTATCAACAACAGCGTTCTTGAATACTGTTTGAACTTAACCAATACAATCACACATCTTAATTGCATGCATTAACACTAGCCACTACCAAAAATAAACCGAGCTACCTTCTTATGCTACTAAGAGAATCTGATCTCCACATATCTCAGTGACCAATGGAACTGCTCTTCCCTCTTTGCTCACTGAATCTGTCAAACTTAAACACTGCCACTGTATAGAGTGCTGTAACCCCCTTTATATATATATATATAAGCTCACCAAAGTTGCGTTATCCTCTCCATTAAGAATCTGGGCTTCTTAGTTACTATCTGCAAAGAAAGCAAGTCTACTAGTAAAATTCTAAGATTACATGCACTCTATGCAGTTTGGTTTTAGTCAGTTGAAATATCTCCACCATAACAACTTTACCAGAGTCAGGCTGTGTAGGTTTGGTATTATCTCTTCCTCTTTCATGTGCAACCCAGTCCTGGGACGTCATGCATGCAGTGTGGTGCTATAGCACCTTCTAGATCAGGGTCCTTGCCACCTTGGGGAAGTATTGGGGTGGACTTTGCCGAGTGATACTAAAATGACTTGTTGCATGTAAGTTTTGATCTAGAGTCCAGAAGATATAAGCTGGCACTGCTCTAGCTAAGTCTGATGATTACAAAGCGAGCCGTCGCATGGTTTTGGTGTGATCCTAAGTTTCCAATCCTTGAGACTTGATGGAGGGTGTTGGACCACTGTATGGACCTGCAGTTGCCAATCTACTGAGCAAGGGTCTGTCCTCAAAAAATACAAACATTTGAGGTGACTGGTGCCAGTATAGTGGTATCCAGATAGACACAATTCCTTCTGATGCTTAAGTTTATTGCTGGTGAGGTTCCTGGGAGGGGTTTGGTAAAGGGTGTTCTTGAATTGTCCTGTCGTGATTGCTGCTCTCAAGGTTGTGCATTGTATATTTTGCTGTGTACTTGAGTTTGCAATGGATTGTTCTTCTATGTTATTGTTCTTCCATTTTTCCTTGCAAAATTGATCAAATGTGTCCTAAAAACTAGCAAAAATGTAATATATTTTAGAAAACGTTCGAAAACTTTAACACTTTTTCCAGCATACGCAAAAATGGTCCCAAAAATCAATCGAACCAAAATGTAGTGTGCTGTGAAATTTACTAATCAAGATGTTTACATTGTCTATGGATTTGTAAGTACTAAGTGGTAATCTTTCTCCAACCAGAAACTAGCTTCATGCGGATGCCTTACACCCTCGGAAAGTGTCAGGCTTTTTATTTGTTTCCTGCATTTTGGATGCTCTAATAGTGATATTTACTACTTTGCTGTTTGTTGGACCCAGCTAAGGGCTGTAATTTGCTTGAGCAGTACATGGATGCTGCGAAGTGATCAATTTTGTTAGCGAAACATCCTAATGGAAATTGATGACACCTGTAAGTGTCGCTATTGCAGATATGTCCGCATGGTGTGGTCTTTTAGTTTGTATTGCAGCCAAGATGCCTGAACCCTGCCTTATTTGCCAACAACACTTTAAATGCTGGAACTTTAAACGAGCACGGACCATGGCAAAAGTAAAACTACAAAGTTGTAGGATGCAGCAGTGGTCGAAGTGGGTTAAAAAAAGTAGGGAAACTGTGGGCGGAGACTCAAAGGGCGAGGATAACCCAAGGATTGGATCAGTGGGCATAGGTGTGGACAGAATGTGCAAAACCCCATTTTTAGTATTTGTTTGGCATTTCACTGACAAGTTACAGCTTATTGTGCTATTTAATTCAACCAACAGATACACTTGATTATTTAAGGTTTAATATGAGTTATTGGCATTTAAATACATTCACAAAGTGGGATATATTTCCAATCACACAATGTCCCAAAAACGATTAAAAGTGGAATCACAAGCCATTTGTCTCCGAGCCATACAGTTGCTGTCATCAGCACTTCTCCTCCCTTCTTCCACAAAAACAGTTCAAACGTGAATGGCAAAATATCCTAGTTTGCAATATGTCTATATAATTATGGCTCTGCCATATTTGCTACATAATATATCATCCACTGCATAATCTTACAGTTTTAACTAATCATTTTTGTAGCTCAAACAGATAAAGTTACTAAAAAACATGACTTGTTTTGCTGCAAAGTGGACGGCCCTTTGCAAAGGTTGACTAATCACCTTTCTCACTGCTGCATTTGTATGTTACACTACTGGAACTAACGAGGCAGAATCTTTGCAGAGACTTAACATGTGTAAAAATGTCAAAATAATAAAGTATAAGAAATATATTGCATTATGCTGCAGCCTTTTTTTGCTGAATAATTTAGTCAACACTGCTGCATAATTCCAGTGGCCCCAGTGCAGGTAGCACATGTTAAAAGTGCTTGGGTATAAAGCAGAGAAACTGTGAAGTTTGAAAACGTTTGGTGTGCGTGCAATCCTGCATTGCCGATCCATGGTTAGTTGCAGCTACTACTGCTTAAACAAGGCCAATGGAGGTACCAGTGTGTGAGGCGGACTGGCCTCGAAGGCGGAGCCGGCTTTAGTGCTGGTGGCGCCCTGTGCAACAATGTTTGTTGTTGCCCCCCCCAAGGACCACCCATGCCTCGGACTCACTCACTAACATGCTTTAGGAGTTCCCCTCAAGTCTCCATAACCACACTCTTTCTCAGATGCATTTAATTTGATTTACAGCGCCACTCATACCAGTGTACGGTGTCAGAGCACTTTACATCACACACACTACACAGAGACAATCATATATATTTGTGTAAATCTCTGTATAGAAAATGCTACATAAGACAAAGGACTACAAGGTGTAGAAGTCACAAGACTACCATACTAGTAGGCAGTATAGTTTAATAGCTCACTGTTCTATGTTAGGATTTTAACTTATAAACTGCAAGTAACAAAAGTATCTCTCTGACAAAAGCAGTAACCTACTCTCCTAGTTAACATTATGAGCACTTTATGATCTGCGTAGGTGCATGTTCTTTGCAGCAGGCACATTAACTCTCTGCGCTACCTTTCCAGAAGTCAACCCTTCCGCTAGACAAAACTCCAATCTCTTTCTAGGAAGAACATTAGTCACCAGACTTATCATGACATTTTTATTGTTGCTGAAAATTGCTGGAGGTCAGGAAGGATGCAGCAAGTTTTTTTAAAAACCATAATATACTTGACTGTGCCCCCACCCAAAATAGGTGCCGGTGCGGTCACACCGTTCGCACCGCCCTACCTGTTCAAGGTTCCTGTGACCTCCGTGACAGACAGTGACAGGATCACTGTTGCTCTCTGGTGTGCTGCTTTGTAGGCCTGCCTGCAAGAAAGTAGATGAACTTCAGTATTGATTGTGGTGGACAAGCCTTCAAGGTTAACCCACACTTGCCACCATGAGGGTCCACTTGCTGGTGCTAAGGCACCAGTGCTCTAAGGCCTAGCGGGTCATTCTCCAAGTTCAAGCATGGGAATGTTCTCCTCAGGAGAGTCGTCTGGTGGACTGGTCATGAAGGCTGAACCAAATTTGTCAGTTACAAATTCAGCAGCTCTGGCCATAGTGCCACATCCTCTCCCCCACTGAACACCTTACTGTCCCACTCTAAGAAACTTGCACTGCCTTTACCTACAACCAAATTGTGCCCCGCTATAAACACCTGGATGTGGCTCAATTCAAATTACGCACTAGACCAGAGTAATAAGCTGCCACAAAAACAACATCCCGGAAAAGGCAAACTCTCATACGGAATGCAAGATTAAGTAAAGCATGTGAAATGTAAGCAGAAACAACATGGTTACCCTAACTATTTCTCAGTCACTATTTAGAAATCAATGAGTGCTTTTACCTGAAAAGATAAGGACATGACTACAGGGCCCAGAAAGGACCTGTTTCAATGTCCATTGCTTATATCCTACAAAACGTAAGCAGTATGGTTTTGAACACACTTCTATAAACACAGAGCAATGGTACACATTTTGTTTTCCAATCCACCTATCAACCAGGTGTATGGCCAGGGACTGCCGGCGCCCCCCCCCCCGTTCCGTTAACAAACATTATTAAATGGACATGAGGGATTTCTTTTCTTTGGAGGCGGGGGTCATACAACCCCCGCCATATTTATTCAAACATAAAAAGAAATCAAAAATTGAAATTAACGATTCTTGGGGCAAGATGGCGGCCGTGCTCTCGGCCGAGTGAGGCAGCGTTCTGCTCTCCTGGTCTGTAGTGGACCCCTGAAATGATTGCTTTGCCCGGTTTTTGCAATATTTGCCTAAGAATCCTGTATCGTTTATTTAGCGCGGAAAGTATTGACCGTGTTTATGGCACTTACCTTCCGCCTTGCCTTCGCTACACCTGGAATCCCCTGGAAGCTCTGGTGGCTCTGGCGTGGTGTGCATCGCTTCAGCCGTTGCTCATTCGGATCGGCGTATCGTGAGGTATTTTCATCTTCAAAGGCTGACAGCTGCCCTCTTGGTTATCACCTCACGCCGCTGGTTATTGAAAACAGGATGCTGCCGAAAGCACTTTCTAAAGCGGCGGCTGCCGCTCTCAAATCCCGCGGCTCAACCCGCGGTCAGCAGGAGGTGGACTCGAAGGGCTCTACAGCCGTTGTTCAGAAAACGCGTCTCGCAGGTGCAGGCGCGGACAAGCCTTCACCCGCGATCCCTGCTGTAACTGCTTCCCCTCTGATCACCACCAAGGAACAGACGCTGCCTGCGATGTTTGACAGGCTTGGAGCTAAGGGGAAAGCTTCTGCTATAAATCCCGGTCCTCCTGATATAGTGCAAGAACAAGAACTAAAAATGACCGGAGACCCGGCTGGAAAGGAGGGGGTGTGTCTTTCTCTAAAAGTACCTGTAACAGCACCCAATATCGTATTGTCTAATGCTGGAAGCTCCCCCCCCCCCCCCCATATCGACCCTTTTGAAATCCCTGAATCAACCCATTACAACAGTTTGTTAAAAGAAGCAGTCGTGATTCCAGGTCCAGCTCCAGACATATCTGCTGCTATATCCTTTCCCTCTCAGTGCATGTTGGGTAATGAAGTCCAATCATCCAATAGCCTTATATCTGCTTCTCTGGAGTTGCCAACAGAACATTCCTATGATACTAGGGGGTCTGTGCTTAGCGAATCTACTGAGAACTTTTATTCTGTTTCTGAGCGCTCTTTATCTGAGGAGGATGACGGTGATCACCCAGAGCTCCAGTGGTCAGACTATGATAGTGACTCTGCTGATTGGCGCGAGGCCTCAAATGATTTGAACATTGCCACAGTCCGTAAAGCTCCAGGCGCTAAGGTATCAGCCCAACCTACTCAGCAAAACTTGCAGAAGGATTTATCTGGGCAACACTCAATTAAATATGCAGGATGTGTGTCGAGACACTAGCGAGGCCATCTCAGTTACCCCCGAAGAGGTCTCATTGGTAACGATATATCAAACCATAATGCTGCATAGAGAAGCAACCAGACAAGAAAATATGCGCACACAGGGGGCCTGCCACAAAATGCAGAACTCTCTTCGCCGTGTCATTAAAACCTGCACTGAGACTACCACTAGGATTGCTGAAGCTGAAGAACGGATTTCAGCTCTCGAAGACGTCGCAGCCACTCGGAAAGATCTAGTTACCGAGGTCAAAGAACAACGTAAGGACATACTATGGAAGCTCTCAGATCTTGAAAACCGGGCGAGAAGGAATAACCCCCGGGTCTTGGGGATAGAGGAAAATAAAGAAGGCAATGATGTCCGGCAGTTCATAGTGGATCTTTTTTCCGATGCATTCCCAGAGGTCACCCAGTGGGACTGGAATCTCGAAATACAGAGAGCGCATCGTTTTCCACTTAATAAAAAAAACACAATCTTCTGCCACTGTCAAAAATCCCTTTCCCCGTGCTATCCTGGTATGCTTCAATAATTTCCTTGCCCGTGAGCGTATTTTTGATCTTGCTAGACCCAATAAGAAGCGATCTGCTAAGGGCTGTCAATTCTTTGTTCGTCCGGATTTTTGCTCAGACGGTCACTCGCTGGCATCTCCGGCAACAGATTTCTTTATTTCAGGCTAAGGGAGCCCAGGCATTTCTGCTTTTTCCGGTAAAATTAAAAGTTATTTTCAAGGGACAGACAAAGTTCTTTCTCTCTGAGATACCTGCTAAGGAATTTTTGGATTCAATATAGTTAGTCAGGCAATGTATTATATTGTTTGATAAATGTAGGGCAGTAATCATTTCTTCTCATATCTTTCTCTTTTTCTTTTTCTGATGACCAGAGGGGTATTTATAAAATGTTGATTCTTTTTTTTCGCTAGTGTCTTTGGGTCATGAGCTATCTTTCTGGAAAGGGGAAAACTGCTGGTTCAGTGGAGTGGAGGGATACGCTTACTCAACCATCACAAGGACCATGGTCCTGATGCCCAGTACGGGGGGTGAGGGGTATGGGGGTTTTCTGGGTGGGTGGGTTACGTTGGGGTGGGTGGGTTGATTGGGGTTGGTTGTTGGGTGGTATGGTGGTGGTGGATGGAATTGACCAGACATGAGGTTTTCGACAGTTGCTTCTGTTTTGCAAATGTATTTAATGTGATGCCAACTTCTTCATTTTTCCTAAAAATCAGCTGGATTACAACTATGTATGTTATAAAATGTTTAATAGTTCTTCAGGGATAGTTTGCCTTTTGTCCTTGATCAAATCTTATGGCTGCTCCTAGATTGACATGTGCAACTTGGAATATTTGCGGATTGAATGACCCTAAAAAACGCAGGATGTTTCATAAAATGCTGCAGGTGATGTTGGTGGATCTAATTTGCCTGCAGGAAACCCATATCCCTTGGGGTAATCGGGCTTATCTTAAATTCCTGGGCTATGATTTAGTGGCCTATACCCGACAAACCTCTACAATTAGGGGCGTTGCTATTATCTTAAAAACCGGGGTTGGTCGAGTTAAAAGGGTAAAGCAAGATAATTTCGGTAGATGGGTAACAGCAGAGCTCTTGGTTAGGGGTCGTTTGTTTTCTGTCTGTTCGGTGTATGCTTCCAATCTTGACGACCCGCAGGTTTTGAGGAATTTAAATATAGAGTTAGCTACTTGGCCCCATCCAATGTTCTTTTGATGTGACTTTAATATCAATATCCCCAGTCACTTAGATATAACAAAACATAATGCATATGTTGGACGAAAACCTCAAGTTTACAAGGCGCTTCGTATTCTCTTATTTAAACATGGTTTGACCGATCTCTGGCATTATCATTATCCAGATCAAGAGGGCTATACTTTTTACTCAATACCCCATAACAAAATGGTCCGCATTGGTTTTGTCTTTACCTCTCTTCAAACCGTAGGGTCTGTCCAGATTGAAATTAACCCAAGGACTATATCTGACCATAACCCTATTATTTTTAGTTGTCCCTGGGATCGTCCAGTCAATAAAATTAGACTATGGACTTTTGATAGGAAATTCTTATTAGATAAATCTTATCAGGAACAACTCACTCCTTGGATCTCAGAGTTTTTTAAAATTAATAGCAACACGGCCTCGGTCAGTATTGTCTGGGATACATTTAAAGCCGCATTGCGCGGCGAAACTAAGAGATTTGCCTCTCACCGTTGGAAAACAGAGCAGCAAACAGTTAAAACCAGACTTGCAGCTCTTCAACAAGCTGAACTGGATTTAAGTCTTAACATTCGTATGGGGGAAGACCTAGCAGCAAGTTTGAAATTGGTTGCTGTAGCAAAGTCAAACCTACTAGAGCCTTTTTATAAAGATATAGCAACCAAATATTTTCAATTTCGATCCTTAATGTATGAGCTGGGTGAAAATTCTGGCAAGGTTTTAGCAAAACGTTCACAACAAAGGGCTGTAGCTAATCAGATTATTAGGGTTAAAGACCAGTTTGGTATTATACAAGACCCAACTAATGGTGTGGTAAACGCCTTTGCTGATTTTTATTCAACCTTATATACAGAGGAAACGAACATAACTCTTCAACAACAAACTAGCTTGCATCAATTCTTTCAATCTATGGACACCCAAAAGGTAACAGATAATCAGAATCAAATTTTGGCTGAGCCTATTAGCTGGGAGGAAGTTGTGAATGCTATGAAATCCCTTTCTAATGGCAAAGCTGCTGGGCCTGATCTTATTCATTTGGAATTTTATAAAACCTTTTCATATATTTTCAAGCAACAAATGCTAGAAGTCTTTCGCCTCGCCCAGACTGGGTCTGTCCCTGACTCTTGGCGACAATCAACTATTGTTCTCTTTAAAAAAAAAAAGGCAAGGACGAATTAAATCCTGCATCATATAGGCCGATTGCGCTAATCAACACTGATCGCAAAATCTATTCTAGGATATTGGCTCTCCGCTTAATCCAAACAATTCTCCCTTTGGTTTCTATTCGCCAGCACGGGTTCATTCCCGGCCGGGATACGACGGATCACATCAGGCGTGTTGTAGCCCTTCTAGATTGGGCAAAGGTCACAAACTCTGCCCTCGGGGTGATCCTGTTGGACGCCGAAAAGGCGTTCGACAGGGTCTCCTGGGGGTATCTATGGGGTGTTTTACGCTGGAAGGGCTTCACATCAGAGTTTATCCAGGCTTTGCAAGCTATGTACATATCCCCAACTGCCAAAATCCGTATTTCGGGCAGTGAATCACATTATTTTCCTATTAGCAGGGGCACCAGACAAGGCTGCCCCTGTTCTCCCCTTCTTTTCGCCTTATTTATTGACCCCTTCTTATGTAGGATAGAAAAATCGCAGACTATCACTCCTATCATTGTTCATGGAATTGAATAGAAGGCATTGGCATATGCCGATGATATTATAATATTAACTGATAATGTTACCCGATCTTTCCCTGCATTGGAGTCTCTGGCAGCTCAATTCGGCTCAATGTCGGGCTATAAGTTAAATATTGCAAAGACCCAAATTTTCCAATCTACGGCTATGCCAATTTCCCATGTTTCTACAACCACGGAGGCAACATATCTGGGTATTCAAATTTCGCCTGATGTGGATCAGATCCTCGACCTGAATTATTCTCCTATTATTGATTCTCTTCATAATAAGTTAGAACGGTTGGATCATTTACATCTTTCGTTATTTGGCCGATGTAATATCCTTAAAATGTTTGTCCTCCCTAAATTTTTATATCTTTTCACATCTCTTCCACTTTTAATTCCTAGTTTAATTTTAACAAAAGCAGAAAGGATATGTCAACGATTTCTATGGTCCTATCGCAAATCAAGGAGGGCGGCTAAGTGGACTTGCCTCCCGCAGGATCGTGGAGGTTGGACAGTTCCGAACTTAACGTATTATTATTGGGCAGCTATGATCCAACACTTTGCCCTTCCTCTATTAGGTGACGCTGCTGAGCTCCCGGTACATCTATCACCCTCAATATATTCAATATCATTGGGAGATACCACAAAAGGTGTACTAACTCGTATCCTTGAACCGAGCTATTTTAAAAAAACTAAATTCAAGGTATTGTGGGCATTATTTTCGATATGGCAAAAAATTTGTCGTCATTTCCATATACCTAAGATCAATCATTACACCCCATTAAATGCTTCTGGATTACTCCCAGTGATATTTCAAGAGGGGGTGGCAATCACTTGGATATCTCTTGGTTTGAAGGAGATTGGTGATTTAGCTGATCTCGGGCAAATGGCATCTTTTGTCTTTCTGAAGGAGAAATTTAATTTGCAGTCCAATCATTTTTTCAAATATTTGCAATTGAGAAGCTTTCTTGATAAAATATATCCTCAAAATTCAACAATATTTCAAAAAGTTATAATAGTTGAATCTATAAGAAAGAAAGAAAAAATTGGTAGTTTATACCAGACCTTGCTATCTCAACTTCCTGATGATTTAGATGACCAGAATAATAAGTGGGCGACTAAATTTGGAGTACCTTCTATTGATTTAAAATTTCCATTGGTTTTAGCTAGGTCTGTTTTGGTTTCAGGTACTCTGCGTTCGCAAAGTTATATGGCTATGTTTAATCTTTACTATACGCCTGCAAAGCTTGTTAGATGGGGGGTTGTTAGTGGGGGCAAAGGGTCGTTTTGTGCAAGATGTAAATTTAGTTCCGCAGATTCTGTTCATATGTTTTATAAATGTCCGGAGCTATCCTTCTTCTTTATCAATCAAATTGAAACCTTTCTTACTCAGATAACTCAAACTTCAGTTAAAATTTCAGCGGAAATGGTAATCACTGGTTATGAATATTCCACGGCCCTTGAAAAAACAAGACATTTGCAAGCTTTTCTGTTTATCTGTATGGCTATGATTAGACTCTGTATCACATCATTCTGGATAAATTCTGAACCCCCTACTTTTTGCCATTGGAAGGCCAGGATGCTGGCATGGTATAAACTAGAGACTTCTGTACAGGCTTTCAGAGGAAGGAAAAGACGTTTAATTGCTTCTAAGAATTGGGCACCTTTTGAAAAATGGTTGGCAAATTAATTAATAATGTTCTTTATTTATCATTGTATAATTTTTGTTTTTATGTATAAATTCTGTATGATTTATGTATGTATATGTATAGGCATTTATATAGCGCACTACTTACCCGGAGGGTCCCAAGGCGCTTCGACCTCTGCGAAACCCTTCCTGGCTTCCCTGAGAGATGGTCCCTTAATGGGTATCTCCAGGGTGAGACCAGGCATCCCCGGCGGTCTGGTGGGGCCGTTAGTGAAGATGAGGCAAGCTAATGCCCAGAGTTGCCGAGTGTGATCGCTGATCAGAGTGGGCACCGAGGCGAGAGAATTATCGAGTCCGCTGACCCTCTAGTACAAGGTATTTCCTATCCGAATGTAACGTGTCAATCACATTATACAATATTTATTTTCTGCGTATCCTATTTGGGCCTACGGCAAGGCCACTAACTGGTGTCAGATCCTTATCACTTAAACCATGCCCTCCTGTGGGAGTGCGCATGCGCAGAGGGCCCGTTTGCCGTAAGGGTACTTCCGCCCCCGGTTACCCCTGTACGCTCTATTAACTCCATTAACACCTTGGCTGCTAGAGGTATTCTCCCCCGGTGCTGCATTCCCAGATTTACCATTATTCATGACGAGCTCAGCTAGTCATCAGCACAGCTCAACTGTGCCTCATGACGAGCTGAGCTCGTCATGAGCATCGAAGGGGTTAAAGGGGCCCGTGCATCTCTGCGCTGTTTACTGGCATCATTGTGCACGTGCGGGTGGCCAACCAGCGTAGAGAAAGCGTGACTCCTCCCTCCCCCGCACCCATGTAGCCAACAGGCTGTAACTACCCCTGGAGTTCTAGGAGAAACCACTTGTCCCTGCTTTGGGCGACCACATTCAAGAATGGCGCCGCCCCCTAAGGACCTTAAATTTACTGCTCACCAATCATGACCCTAATTGAAGGGACCGCTATAATGAAACACCCGGAATCGAACCTTAATTATTAGGCCACAGTGACTCTGCAAACAGACCATCAGGCGTTTGTTAAAGGACGCGCTCTCTGTTCCGTGCATCAACCGCTGGTCCCTTTGTTGTAGCGTGCGATGCAACCTCGCGGCAAGCGCCCCTTAATAAATGCACTATTTGTCCAACTTTTTAGTCCGCTAAAATTACTGCTGCTTACACCTTTAATTGAGGAACAGATACCTCCAAACACCAGGTATCGAACACTCAACCTTGAGGGACTTAGTCAAAGACCACCCGGCCATCTAAGGTGACTCATCTCGCAACATAGATCTGGGTAATGTTTCAACAGCCCGCTAACCATACCTAGAATGGGAACAATTTGTAAAGTGCACTAGAAGCGTTTCTGCATTATTCTTAACACCCAGCTTGAATGTACTACAACCTGAGTACTACTAACTTCCTTCATGTAAGGGCGATACCAGACCCCTTAGAACAACGCCACTGCTATCAGCTGGAGGATATTATACCCCGCCAAGTGCCCAGTGGAAACTCCTTCAGTCAGTGCTGTCTTTTAGGTAGAATTGAAAGGAAGGGGTGGGCCCTTAGGGGACGGAGGGTAGGTAGGGCCACAATAATAATGTAAAACAAGGGGATTGTACCTATGCCTCCGGGATATATTACTAAATCACTCAGTAAGACAATAGATAAAGCTAAATGAATTAGTTTTACCAAGACAATTTATTTTGTCAGTATCTTTAGAATCAGTTTTTTAGATGGTTATTTTTTAGGCAAGAGAATCAACATTATCAACTCAACCTCTAGCGACTGAATTTTCACAAAAGACTAATATACAAATAACATACAAAAAACATTGAATTAATCATCAATAGACCTTAACAAAAAAGGACTAATGTACATGTGACATACAAAGAACATTAAATCAACATATATCATTTCATTCCAAATCAAAAAACAGTTAATCACGGACAGAAAGAGTTTGCCAATATTAAATATGCATTCAGTTTCCACAATGTGGTGCACTATTTCTTTTTAGAACCACATGAGTCAAAGTTTAAACATTCCTTTTAAACTTGAACATTCATATTAAATGTATTAACAAGAATTTTATGCGAACTAGTGCCGTAGCCGACGCGTTTCGAGTCCTGTTAAGAAAGTCACAGGGCTCTCATCAGGGCAGCATTAAATGGATTCCACGGGAAACTGTTATCAATGAAAAAAATGAAGGATCTATGTTTAGTAAGGGTTCCTCCAAATCCATTAAAAACCAACAACACTAAGCTAAAAAAGCATACCTGATTGAGGGCTTGAGTGCGACCTTTTATTAATAGTAGTGTGGCCGCCACTGTGTGTCTCACACTGCAACAGAGAAGGAATATATTCAAATGATTGTCCTTTAAAAGAAGGTTCCCGCACGCACGCCGTGCTACAAAATAGGAAGTGAAATTACCTTAAGTGAAAGCCTCAAGGATGGTCTCTTGTCAAGGCATTGTTTATTGTTCCAAGGTGACCTAAAGTGTGGATAAACGCTTTTATCAGTGTCCGCCTACGTATATTTGTGCAATACCTTTGCATTACTTATGAGAAAAACATGGGGGTACTCACATGTCTTCTCTATTCAGAAGCCAAACAGTCCACCGCAACCTTGCGTGAGGTACTGTGCTTAAAGTTGGTTCTGCAATGTAAAGTTTGCGAAATGAACCCGGGTCACAAACGTTCTGCCTGAATCAAAAGTTGCATTACATTTAAAACCTTTTTTAACGCGGCGCCTGCCGCTTTTAATATATCAAGTTTGTCATACTCACATTTTATAATAACTCTGAGGGCTGAACAGCCCACCGCAATCGAGCGTGTGGCGCTGTGAGTAGGAATTATGTCTGTAAAGGTAAACGAATACAGAATCAGTGTTCATGCTTAATGTGGCGAAATTTAACCAAGCGCCCAAAGCAGGGCAGCGCGCTGTTCGCGGTCTTACCTTCTTTGGTTCAAAAAGAATCTTTCTGTTTTCTCTCATTGAATGAGCACGAAGCAAAGTGGAGACAAACACCAAAGATTTCAAAAAACGGAGGTTTGGTCACATGGTAGTGATCAGCCAATCAGGTGTATTCAGGGCCCGGTGAATACAACACAGGCCTTCTGGGGCATGTAGTCCCGAAATGTATTATGGAAAAAATATATAATGAAGAACTTTAAATGCGCTGAATGATTTTTGCAGCACATAGCGTGCGTGTAGGTCACCTGCTGTTAGGGCAGGTTGTGTGTTAAAAAAAAATTTTTTAACAAAAATTTGCATATTCTTGCAATTGTGATGCATTTGTTTATTGCCCGTATGGCGGAGCGGCTAGGGAATTAGGGTTTATTGCCCAGCACGAGAGTAGGAACTAGCTACACCCTACTCAATTCACTCATGCAATTTAACCCCTTATTGATGCTATCAAACTTCATTATGAGGTACGCCTCCTTGCGCAGTAAGGTGCTTTCAATATTGGGTGATTGATGCCTTGGGTCAATCCATGTCAGCACGGTCCATTTAAAATCATTTGCATCATGGTTCTTTTCAATGAAATGCTCCATCATTGGGGCAGACACCACCTTTTTCTTTATTCTGGAGCGGTGCTGCGTAATTCTCACATTTACAGCTTGGCAGGTCTTGCCAATATAAACTCTGTTGCAGGGACACACCACAGCGTAGACCACATTCTTGGTCTTACATGTTGTGAACATGTCATGTTTCCATTTTATGGCATTATGATCAAACAGGTTGCCCTCGATAGTAGAAGGGCAAGACACACAATTACCACATTTGTGGTGACCACATACCGGCTTCAACTTCCACTTTGCTATTAGGTCACTTTTCGGTTTTGGGATAAAGCTATCCGCTCTGATTAATTGCTGTCCTATGCTGGTATTTTTTTGCATAGCGAAGATGGGCTTTTTTAGGGGATACTCTAGGTTTTCTAACAAGTGCCAATTTTTCAAGA
This sequence comes from Lissotriton vulgaris, assembly GCF_964263255.1. Taxonomy (NCBI): domain Eukaryota; kingdom Metazoa; phylum Chordata; class Amphibia; order Caudata; family Salamandridae; genus Lissotriton; species Lissotriton vulgaris. The sequence goes on along the minus strand of NC_141691.1, from coordinate 616,491,134 downwards.
TGATACTTTTGAATTGATTTTTGTGGGGGCCAAACGTTGTTACGCAAACCAATTTATCTAACTCCTTCTTGTTTTTTGTTTGCAAAAGACTGTCTTTAGGAGTGAATCTGGCGCGTTTCATGGAGTGTTTTAATAATTTTTTGGGGTAACCTCTCTTGGCCATTTCATTACAAAATGTTGTGGCATGAATGTCAAAGTCTCCTACTTCAGTACAGTGCGTCTTATCCGCAATAGCTGGCCATAAGGCAGGTTTTCTTTCAAGTATTGTGGGTGTGAGCTTCTGTAGTGTAAGATCGTATTACGATCAGTGTCCTTTTTGTAGATCGTGGTTGTCAGCACTTCCGAGCAACTGCCTACAGTGACGTCAAGGAAGGTCATACTGGCTTTACTCGCTTCAAGCGAGAACTTGATGTCCCCATGCCTAGAATTCAACCACTGGTGGAACTCATCCAGTTCCGTCTGGCTCCCCTGCCACAGGAGCCAGACGTCGTCAATATATCTGAGCCACTGCTTTATTTTGGGCAAAAAAGGGTTGTTGGTATATATGAATCGTTCTTCATACTGGGCCATGTACAATACTGCCATTTCTGGCGCGTAAGGACATCCCATGGCCGTGCCCTTGACTTGGACATTGAACTCCTTTTCGAATTTGAAATAATTACAACAAAGTGTAATTTCTGCCAGGGCCACAATGAACGATGTGGGGACTCTATGTGGTCTGTCGCGTTGGTCCAGATACAGTTCAAGAACCTCCAGCGCCTCGTTCTGGGGAATTTGTGTGTATAATGAAGCGACGTCAAGAGTCACCATCAATTGAGTTTCGTCGCTAAATTTCTGTCCTTCTACTTTGATTATAAAATCAGTTGTATCCCTGAGGTAGGACTTTACGCTCGTCAGGAAAGGTTTTAGGAAGAAATCAATATATTTAGAGACCGGTTCCAATGCTGAATCGCACCCCGAAACAATCGGTCTGCCTGGTGGTACTTAGCCGTTCTTGTGGATTTTGGGCAAGAAATACAACACTGGTGTTCTAGGCGATTTCTTATTAAGGTATTGAAATTCCTTTGGTCCCAAATATCCCTCATCCAATCCCTCTTTTATTAATTTTCCAATTTTGTTTTGAATCGCATGCACAGGATCCTCCTTCACAGGTCTGTACCATTCACGGTTGTTGACATGCGAGCTGCCCTCACTGAGGTACATGGAACGGGGACATATTACAACCGCCCCGCCCTTGTCTGCCTGTTTGATTAAAATAGATGTATCCGCCTTAAGATTTTGAATCGCGGATATTTGGCCCTTACTTATGTTATTCTGCATGAACTTTTTAGATTTCTCAAGTTTGGTCAGGGAGGAGATGACGGTTTGCTCAAAAGCATAAATCTGCTTGGGTATATTTTGGGTCGGGGTGAATTTTGATTTTACTCTAAGGCCAGTAGTTTTGTCACTTGACGTCATTTCGGCCCCTGCAAAGAATGCTTTCAACCTGATTTTTCTGCAAAAATCTAAGGCTTCCAGCTTACGTTTTGTAAAATCTGTTTTTCTTTTCGGGACAAACTTGAGGCCCAAGCTCAAAACAATCTCTTCGTCTCTACTGAGTTGTTTATCTGAGAGGTTAACTATTGCTGACTTGTCTATTTGTTGTAGTTGGTACTGCGGGTTCGCCCCTTAAGACCCGCAAGGGTGAAAACAAGAAAAAGAATTACAGCCTCCTAGAGGCTAGAGGGGCAGGCCGTGGAGCGCGGAGTCAAAGAGGCAGACTCCCGCGCTCCCCAGCGTTTTAAGCCCTCATCCGCCAGGCCGGATCTAACCAGCCAGGCCTTTGTTCCATAGTGACACGGAAGTGATTCGATCACTTCCGGGTCACTAGGGGACCCAGGGTCCAATCCATGTTGAGGCGCGCCCGCTGTGTCATGGTGACGCGATGGGGGCGCGCCCCAACATTGAGAGCGGGTAGCGGGTGGGGGCCGGTGCGCCCCGCCATACCTGCGGCGGGGCCATCCTTTCTCTTGCAGTACCTCCAGGAATGGGGCACTTCCCCACCCGGGGAAAACAATGTTTTTAAAGAAAGACGAGAAAACAAAAGTCACGCTTCACTGGCAAACTCTTGAAAGTGAGGCGGATGTGTTTGGTTGTGAATTAAATCAAACTGGCGACTTTGCAACCACTCTGTTTTGCTTTCTTTAGTTATGTATTTATTTTTTAAACCCTTTATTTCTCTCCGTCCTGAGGCTGCACTTTGGAATAGTAAAATGTGTGAAAGAGGGCATTTCCATCAAAAGTGTTCTTTTCTTTTTGGGGATCCATTTCACAGGGAAGCAAATAAATGAAAGAAGGAAAGAGAGGTTGTGAACCGTTTCTTTAAGTCATGGTTTTCAGGAAGTGAGATGGGGCTGCTACACAGAAAGAGAGGGGTTAAGAGGAAGAGAGAGGTGAGGAGGGCAGCTGCCAGTGTAGAGCAGAAGTGGATATTGCCAGTGTCTTCTCTGGGCAGGAAGGAGTCCTTTTCCTTCTCTGCCAGTCCCGCCTGTCCCCCCAACGGTCACGAAAGCAGAGCCTTATCTGAAGGCCTTGTCTATTTCCGCCGTCCTGGGACACCGTTTTGAAGGCCTTGTCTATTTCCACCGTCCTGGGACACCGTTTTGAAAAGAAAAAGTAGGGGAATGGAATCTTTTCAATAAAAGAAGTAGGGGCACACCGTCCCCTGCCGATCCCGCCCACTTTGACCACTGGGATGCAAAGTGTTTGACTACAACAAGCGTCATGCACGTTGTGGCCCCATTGCACCATTGCTAGGGTCCTGACAGGGCCCTAATTAATGCATGCAGCATTGCTTTCAGGGACCCTGCACTGGTATAGTTGTGGAGACAGACCAGGCAATATAGAATTCCACCTGTCAGTCGTATGAAAGTGAGATTTTCAGATGAAAAGCTCTACTGACCGGAGAGAAAAGAGATGGTAATTTCTTCACTGGTTCACGTGGATGAAGCTACCCAAAGCTCTACTTTATCAGTTTGTTAGCGAAATAACTGTGTGATGCATTGTGTATTTGAAGGCGCCGATTAAAAAAAAAAAAAAGTTGTGTGCAACGTCACTTGTATAGTGTAGTGCTTTGTATTAGCGGTCATGTGGGGAATGCTCAGCCGGAAGCATGAAACACTGCAGATTGTTCCAGTAGCAAGAGTTGTTGTGGTTTGCTTAGCTCAGTCCACAGAGGACATGCCAACACCTGATCATTTTGGGTCTGACTGCTGCTACATTAGCTGTACCTCCGACTTGCTGTCTCCTATATCCCCTCCACCTTGAGCACGCACAGACGTGTCTTCCTGTGACTTGTAATTAGAACAAGCTATGTTTAACTTTTTGAAGTAACTCTCTGTTACCTTTGTCACCTAGGTGCCTTCTTTGGAGTGGCAGCCCTGGAGCGTTCCAACATGCCCTGGTTACAGGCAGTGCAGCCTCCCAAAAGCGATGACGTGTTTGATGAAGACGCGGATGACATGCACATTTTGCAGCAGGAATGGAAAAGCACAATGGAGAAACGAGTCAAGGTAATGTGCCAGTAGCTTGTATTATACTGTGTCTAATCTATCAGTAGAACGGCCCTGCACCCCGCTCCAACCCTCACAAATATATGTCAGACTGCTTGAGGACTAATCATTGCAGAAAGGTCACTGCCGTGTGCACTAGGCTAGTGACCTTACCGTGGCGTGTTCCCCACCTCATTGGCTTCCGTCCTTCGCCTCTTCTCTCCTTCTCACTCTACTTTTTTCTTGAGGCTTTTTCTTTAAATGCTTAAAACTTGGCTCTTCCTTTCGCGCCGAACCCCATAATTTTCCTATCCCACAGGAGCGCGGGCCGTGTTTTGATAGCTGTGCGCTTTACAAGTGGCATATGCTTAAATTCTATAATTCTAGAGGCTTTCTGACCCTTTTCGCTCAGACTTCCTGTGAGCCTGCATCGAGCGACCGACCGACCCCATGACGTAAAGTGATGCACGCAGAATAGCTGTGGAGGCAGGTCACAACCGGAAAGGCTAGATTGGCTTGGCTTTGTGGCGTGTCATGATGGTGTTGCCTGCCTAATTTTATTGTTTATTTTAGTCCCTGTGCTTTTCCCTTTCTTTCTTTATCAACTGCAGCCTCTTTACACCCTTACATATTCCAGTTTAAGAGGGGAGTTTCTGAAGCCTCAACTATTTTTTCATTATTTATTTATTTATTTGGAGTTTTATATAGCGCATAGTTACCCTCGGGCATCCCAGCGCTTATCCAGGCACCAACAATTAACAAAAGGCCGGTTCAGCAACATCAAGCAGGAAACAGATGAGTTTTGAGAAGTTTGTGAAACCGAAGAGTACAGGTCTGTGAGCGCAACTTCAGGGAAGCGCGTTCCATAGGGTGGCTGTATTGACCGAAAATCTTCTCCCGCCGGTACGGGCCCTTTTCACTCTGGGAATTTGGAGCAGATGTTTCTGGTCAGAGCGCAACGCTCTATTAGCCTTGTAGGGCACAGCTAGGTTCCTCAGGATAGGAGGTCCCTTCCCCTGAAGAATTTTATGCGCTGTGCAAAGAGCCTTGAATTTGACCCTTTCCTGCACCGGGAGCCAGTGCAGTGCCTTTAAGGCAGGTTTAGCTGACTGCATCCTTGGCACATTCGTAAGCAGCCTTGCAGCAGCATTTTGGACCTGCTGAAGTTTATTAAACGTTGCTTCAGGGGCACCCAGAAAGATAGCGTTGCTATAGTCTAGTCTTGATGTAATAAGCCCCTGAATAAGCAACTTCCTTGATAACGAAGGAAGAAGAGGCAGGACTTTGCTAGCTGAAAGGAGAAGACCAAAGCAGACTCCTGCCGTTTTTTTCGCCTGAGTCCTAAAAGAAAGGTCTTGCTCTAACCAGACCACCAAGCTCTTAATCTCCTCTTTAGGACTCGGGAGCTCTCCCAGACAGCTGGGCCATATAGTCGAAGGGAGTGAGGGAATCTTATGCCCTAGCAACATTATTTTGGTCTTAGAACCATTCAACTTTAAAGCTGATTCACACATCCAGGTGTGAACTTTGGACATACAGGAGTGCAGCGAATCAGGATTATCCATCAGTTTGGATAGAGCGACCACCAGCTGAGTATCGTCAGATTTGGCTTCTTCAGGAGAGCCTTTACCACTGCTCTCTTCCAGCTCGGTGGCACCAAGCCCTGGGCAAAGGATGCATTCATTAGGTCGGTAACAGGGACCGCAATAGTAGTTGCTACCTGTTTCAGGAACCTCATAGGGGCCGGATCCCTATGGGAACCGCTCTTCATGGAACCCAATACCTTAAGGACTTCAACCACTGATACTGGCCCAAAGGTGTCCAGATGGGCAAGAGCTCCTCCTGGCTGACTACCCGTGTCTATTCTCTGGACAGGCTGGGGCAAGGCGCTTAAAGTCCGCCAGCTCCTTGCACTTCTCACCTGGGCTGTCATGAGTTACCAGGGGCTCAGGAACTTTAAGAACTTCCTTTACCACTCTGAAAGTCTCTCTGGAAGAGTTGGAGGAACTTTTTATTCTCTCCTCGAAGAATTGGGCTTTAGCATGACGAAGAGCAGATTTATACGCCCTAATTGCTGAGCGATACTCCTCTCCACTAGCTACCCCCATTCTTTTCTCCAGGTCCTCTCTAACTTCTTACATCCCTTCCTAAGGATTCGTAACTCGGGGGTATACCATGGGGCAGAACCCATTCTCTTCTCCCTCTTTAACATTCTCTTTTTAGGGAGAATGGCATCAAGGGAGCTGGTCAGCCACTGATCGAGGTTCGCATCTGCCTTTACCGGGTCCAATTCTGGGGGAGGACACGTACATTCCTGGTTAGTAATCCAGTTATCCACCGATAACCTGGACCATGCTCTTTCCAAAGTATGGACCCTGGGGCAGGCAGTGGCCAATGAATCAGCTTGCCAGGTTACCGGGACCAGGAAGTGGTCTGACCACGGGAGAGGATAAGAGGGCCTGGCTCTAAGACGGGGAATGTTCGAAAAAATTGGGTCAAGTAGATGACCCTTATTGTGCGTAGCCCCCGCATTGATTAAACTCAACTCGAAGGCTTTCAAATCACACTGCCGGTCTAACGCCACTAGATCTGCCGGATCATTGAAGTGGTGATTAAAATCTCCCAGCATCATAAAGTTGGTCGTGGAAGAGGCCAAGAGCGTGACTGTTTCCAATAGGGAGCTGACAAAATTGCCCACACAACCCGGTGGGCGATAAACCAGTACACCAGACACCGACACCATATTAGACGTCCACAGGGAGAACTGGCAGCTCTCGCAGTCCGGAGGTGCTCTTCTTGACTGTGCAGCCTTTTTCTTTCTGACACTTTTAATTTCCCTCATCTTCACCCGCCATGGTAAGTATTCCCATAATGTAGCTGGTGAAGTGACCGGTGGGGAGAATGTGGTGATGTAGTATATACACTTATGCTAATGGACTACCAATAATATGTTGCAAACTGTTACAAATGAAAACAGCATATAATAAGTAAGTAATGTGACCATAATAACATGCGTTACTAGTTCATTGTTGTTAAGAGATAACCTCTAGCTGGTAACAAAAGACTACTAAGAGTGAATTTGCAAACCGTGACAATTATTCCCTTTCAATGATGTCAGGAAAATGACTGATGCTCTGCACAAAAATGGAAGCTTTGTTGCAGATTACACACCCGCTGCTTCCTTTAGGGAGGTATCCATTTAAATATATAGTCACTTATTGCCACTTTTAATTAACACAGTTCTTAGGCCATTATGTCATTCCAGTATTGTGCTTTTTGCCCTAGTTTCCTTGTAATCGTATGATTACTTGTATTGTGCTAGATAGAAGCTGGAGAATCATTTGCGTTGTGGAGTGCGGGATTATTCTCCAGCATGGAATCTATTAAGACTAAGACTATTCTTTACTGACGTTGAACATCTCTAAATGTTTTTGCAAAGATTGTTTGATATTTCTATATCATTTCTTTTTCATAAGTAGCAACCATTTTATTCAAGTTCTCGTGCTAGTGAAAGGTCTCTGAACGTTTTAATTCGTTATCTTCGATTTGAATTTCTTTCTTTCTAGCATTTTTTTTTAAATAAAAGCTTTATTTAGCTGGTATTTAAAACAGACATAAAAGCATAGCAGAATTATATACAAAGTTCATTACAAATTCAATACAAAAGATTAAAAGAAACTCACTTCATTTTCTGTTAAAAAAGATGAAACCAATTGCAGCTATTAGCATTCTAGGATATTTATTTTCCTGATTGTTAGACCTGGCACAATTGGCTTGGGTCTCCCTTCCATTTTCGCTGTTGCCTCATGTGTTTTTGCTGGGGTTAGCTGCTCAGAGCACTGTGCCACTGCCAATCAGTGCCACAGTGCAAGTGCTCCCTACATACAAATGTATACATTGATTGGTTTCCATGATTGGCTTGTTTGGTTTACTGTCAGTCCCTAGTACTGTGCACCAGGAGTGCCAGGGCTTGTAAATACAAATGCTGCTGGTGGGCTTGCAGCACTGGTTGTGCCACCCACAGAAGCAGCCTTGTAAAATGTGTCTAGATCTGCCATTGCAGCACCTGCGTGCAGTCTGGTACTGTCATGCTGGCTGGGCAAGTGCACCCACTTGCCAGCCCTAAACCTTCCCTTTACTTCATGTGAGTCACCACTATGTTAGGCCCAAGGGCAGGGTCCCTTGTAAGTATAAGGTAGGACATGCCCTGATGTGTGTGGCATGTCCTAATAGTGAATTACAGCCATTTTCGTTTTTCACTATTGTAAGGCTACCTGTTCTCATAGACCAGAATGGGCTGCTGGAATTATTACACTCTATAATCCCAGCAGGCTCAGGGAACATGGTGGAAATTAGAGTTTGGTAAGCCTGAACTTTGCTTGCCTAACCATTTCAGCCCGCCTCTGCTCCTATGTGTATCTGCTGTCTGGTTTGTGTGAGTGACAGGGCTGGGGAATTCCAGGAGACAGTCTGGGCAGCCAGGTGGTGAATAGAAAGATTACACCAGATGGGTGGGAGGAGTGCCCCTTGACTCTGAATATGGCTGTGCTCTGCCACCACAATGCTGGCTCCGCCTCCTGTGGAGCGTCTGATGTCTCTGCCCTGCACACTGTAAAGACAAGCCAGAGTCACCACAACAAAGTGCTCCAGAACCGGACTGAACAAGGCACAGGCCCCCTGGCCTGAAAGAACACAAGATTTGCTGTATAAATGTAGGAGCCCTGCTCCTTAGACGTCAGATCCTGTTTAAGCCAAGAAGAACCTCTGCCCGACGAGAAGGACCTGGAAAAGCTGCATGGAGGAGCACTGTCTCTGACCTGGGAGACTGGCCTGTGGTGGGTGCTTTGCTTTGCTGCAAGAAGGAGAGGAAAAGACTGAAGTGACTTTGTTCAGAAATGCACAAGTTGAATCAATCTCCAAGGGCTTGTGTGTGAGCTTACCCCCTGAACAGAGTCCCAGGACCATTGGACTTTCTCCCTGCCTTCCCTAAGAGCTTCTGGACTGCCTGTGTCCGTGCCCGCTGGAACCGCCGCCGAGTGTGCCTCGCAACTCTTGCCGCCTGGAAGCCCGTGCTGTGGCCGCCCTGCACCGTGTGTCTCCGCTTATCTTGATGCTGTAGTTCGCACCCTACTTTAATTGGGCCACACCGCACCGTACTCCACTTTCCCCCCTGCTTGAACCGCACCGCCACCGCCATCGGCCGCCACGGACTAGAAAGCCTTTTTCCAGCGAGGTACGGCCCGTACGCTGTAAGCGTACCGAACTGCACCGCACCCCTAAGCTCCTGAAGCCGCGCCGCATTGAAATCCCCCCAGTACGTCTCGTACTGATTGCCGAAGTGCCGGGCTGCCCACTTCAGGAACCGTAGGTACGGCTCGAACGGCGCACCACGTCACAGACTCTGCCAAGACCTGGACCGCCTGCATCGCATCCCTGTGACCCCCCCGCTCTGCGCCTCGCTCAGGGACGCCACCACGAGCCGGGACCACAGCGTAGAGGGGCCGCCCACTCGACAAAGCTGTCCCACGTCCCGTACGCCGCCTACGAGCCGGACTCTTCCCCAAAAAGGTACTCGAACCCTCGGTGCGCACGCTTCGGGCCAGAAGGTCCACAACGATTGTGCCAGCCTTTTAAACATTGTTTATTGTCCCGGGAGAGTCTCACAAGAGTGTGCAACATGTACAGAATAAGAAGAAACACCTTTTTAAAGAGGCTGATTTACTAGATAACATCGTGGCCTATTTGTGAAACGTTATTTGGTGTTGTACTAAACCTTTATATAAAGAATACTTATTTTTATACAAATCCTAGTGTTGTGTCCATGTGTGGTGTTGTCATTGAATTACTGTATGTGTTCACAAATGCTTAACCTATAACGCTCTGAGATAAGCCTTGTCTGCTTGCGCCACACTACCTAAAGGGTGAGCAGGGGTTATTTTGGAGGGTGATCCCCTTATCCTGACTAGAGGAGAAGGTCACTGCTTGTCACAAGTCTTTACCTGTGCCAATCAGAGACCCCCAAATCTAACATTGGTGGTCAGCGGTGAGGATTCTGAATTTGCATTTGGATATATGTACAGTGATTATTGAACACCACGTAGTGAGTTCAGACCAATACCGCAGCCACATACTTGTTGATTTTTTTCTTGCTAAAGAGATCTCCATTTTTAAAGAAGTCATGCCTGGCCCAAACAGCATAGAAAGGGCAGCATCTGGAGTTGAGAAAGTAGATTAGGAAGAAGAGAGGCTAGACAACTACACAAAGGCCCAGCTGAGGGGCTTCTGCCTAAAATTTAAAGTTACCATCGCTGGAAGTAGAAACAAGCCAGACTACTACAAGGCGCTGAAGGCCTGGTTAGAGTGAAGGCACCTGTGAATGTGGTGGATGGTGAACAAGCAGAGAGCGTCCAAGAATTTGGCAGAGTCCTGTCGCCAAAGGTGTTGGCAGACAGGAAGGAAACCCGGGCAAATGAAATGGAGATTGCAAAACTTAATGGACAGCTGGCTATGGAAAACAAAAGGCTAGCTATGGAAGAAACAAAGATTGAAATGGAGCATGAAATGAAATTGAGGGCGCTGGAGCTGAAAGCTAAGAGTATGGAAACTACTCCCTCTTGTGGCAGCGCATCACCAGTGCAGGTAGAGTCAAGGGTGTACATGCCAAAGGATGTGGTGAAAGAATTTTTTAAGAATGATGGCATAGAGGGAGGAGCTACGACACCAACCAAGATGGCCGCATAGTCTCCCGGCTCCACTGACCTCCGTCCTACGCTCGCTTATCCTGTCGAATATCCTGATCTCCTGCCCAGGATTCGTGTGGGTGAACTAGTTGGCACCCCGATGGTGTGACCACGGAATTTTTCTGATGTTCTGGGGTGCAGTAACATCGAAAATGTTTTGAGGCCTAACCCAGACTGGAAGCCGGGGGTCTCGATTGCTGATCTACCCGGGTCCAAAGTGAACAACAACGGACTGAGGAGTGGTTGGGTCCGGTCCTTGGAACTTCTGAAAAATTTTTCTGGACTACTTTGCAACCATCTGCTGCCTGGTGCTGTACCTGAGGTGAGGTGACGGGTGGCGCGCGGTGTTGCGTTGCGGGGGGCCCCGGCCCGGAGGCCCGGCACTAGCACCGCTGGTGCCCCGGGGTGGGGGGGGTCCCGCCGCGCGTTGCTGCGTGCTGCTGGCTCGTCCCTCATGGCTTGATTCTGCTCCGGCGTATCCTGCCCTGGGGAGGGTGCCTCTCCGTGGGGATCGTTATGCCTGCGGACGTGTGGAACTTGGCGGAACGGACACAATGTGGCCCTTCCTTGCGGATGGTAAATGTAAATGTAAAACAGCTTTTATAAAGCGCATTCTATCGCTCCAAGGAGCATCTTGGCGCTGTAGTCCGTAGCCAAGATGATAGGCCGGAAAACTACTCACATCATATTACCTGAGTATCATTTAAAGCCTAAACTAGCAGTTTGCTAACCGTATCTGGTAAATTAAAAATCCAGGTCTTCAGGTCTTTCCTAAATTCCCTCTCAGTGGGAATTTGCCATAAGCTTTGTGGGAGTTTATTCCAGGCCTTAGTACCTAGAACGGCCAAGGACTTTCCTCCTTTAGTGGCCAATCTGAATCTGGGGACTGTCAGGAGACACATATCTGATGACCTCAGGTTCCGAGCTGGTATGTACGGCTTGAACCGTGGGAGCAGATATTTAGGCCCTTTTTTGTGGTACGCTCTAAAGGTAATTACCACTATCTTAAAAAGAACTCGCTTATGAATGGGGAGCCAGTGTAGCTGTTTTAGGGCAGCGGAGGCAGAAGACCTCCTAGGCAGATTCAGCACCAGGCGTGCAGCAGCATTTTGGACAACCTGCAGCTTATGCAGGGTAGTTCTATTCACTCCTGCATATAGGCTATTGCAGTAGTCCAAACATGATGAAATTAATGCCACTGCAACTGCCTTCCTTGCTTCCAAAGGGAGGAAGTTAAAAAACTTTCGAAGTCCACGAATGATGTTAAAGCATGATCGTGCCACTGCAACCACTTGCTGTTTAAAAGAGAGTTTTTCATCAAATCTGACTCCCAGATTACGTGCAGATACTACTGTTTTTGGCGGAATTTCCTCAATTTGGGGGCCACCACACCGGGGGGGAAAACATATTTTGGGAACCCACAGGGAGAATTTCGGTTTTGCCCGTATTGCATTTTAGATGGTTAGCCTTCATCCAATTGAAGGTTGCAGTAAGGCAATTTCCAAGATTCTCCTCTGCTCTTTAGGACTTGCTGTCTAATACTAGGATGAGCTGAGTATCATCCGCATATGATACTGTATTGATGTTAAATGATGTTATTAGCTCGATTAAAGGTGTCATATATAGATTAAACAGCACCGGGCTTAGCCTTGATCCCTGGGGCACACCTGTGGGATTTGACTTCTTAGCTGATAGATACTGTCCGAGAACGGTAATCTGTTTCCTATCCAAAAGGAAATTTTCCAGCCATGCCAAGGCAGTGCCCCCTACACCCACCGTGGCTAGACGGTTGATCAGCATCTCATGCGAGACCGTGTCGAAGGCCGCCGACAGATCAAGGAGAACTAGAACAGCCCTGTCTACCTGATCCATGGCGGCCCTCAGTGTCTCTGTTGTATAAAGGAGAGCTGATTCCGTGGAGTGGGAGGCTCTAAAACCCGATTGGTTATGATGTAAAAGGTCCTCATCCTCCAAAAATTTGGTCAGTTGTTTATTTACAGCTGCCTCGGTAAGCTTAAAAAGGAACGGTAGTAGTGAAATTGGCCGTAGGTTTGATAGAATGGAGGGGGATCAGCCAGCGCTTTCTTCTGCAGAGGTTTAACCGCTGCTAGCCTCCATTCCTGGTAATGGCGGAACTTGATTTTTCGTTTTTTTTTGTTTCTATGGCCTTTGTTCTCTTCTCCTATCTTTCTTTGTCTTTTTCTTTTTCTGGGTCAGTGCAGTGGGTTTCCTTTGGTATCAATCACTGCTTTTTCATCTGTGCCTCAATTTTCGTGGTGTTCTCTGGGTCTTAGGGCAGGTGACTAGCAGGCGCGAATTGACCGTAATATTCCTTCATATCCTGAACCGCCTGTTTCAGCGCCATTGATTTGACCGATTACTGTTTACTGTTGACACGTTTATTATTCTGCCTGCCATTTTTCGCTGCTGGGAAATTGTTCGGCACCTGATCCTTCCATCCTATACTATAAAATGAAAACCTTTTATATCCTGTTTTTCTAATTGTGCTGTTCCGTGACCAAGAGTAAGATAGCATGGTGATTCTGCTCCCCGAGGTGCTGCATGTGATTTAAAATTCGCTCTCTGCTAATCTAACTGCTTAGCGGCCGGCCCCGGGGGTTGTAGGCCCTTACTTGTATTTGGTTGAAATGTCAATAAAGGTTTAAAAAAAAAAAAAAGAATGTTGGCATAGGGCAGTGGTTCAAGGCCTATGAGTTAGCCATGTCTTCCCACCGGGTCCTTGAGAGAGATTGGGAAGCGAGGTTGTGGGGGCGGTTCCTTAGTGAGGGGCGGGACACACTGCTAGATTTGCCCTCTGAAGATTATAATTCTTACCCACGCATGAAGGAAGCTTTGATGACCAGGTATGGGTTAACTCCTAAATTGTACAGACAGAGGTTCAGGGGTTGTACAAAGATTCCTGGGAGTACCTATGTTGAATGTGGGACCTTTTTCTGCAGAGCACTGGATGGTTGGGTGAAGGGTAGCAAAGTAAATGATTTTCAAGGTCTCTTTGATTTAATTGCATGGTAGCACTTGTCTGGTAATTGTTTTCCTGAGCTACACCATCACCTGATTGATAGCAAGCTGACTAACCCTAGGAAGCTTGCTGAGGAGGCGGACCGCTGGGTCAGCACCAGGGTCCACAAGGGCCAAGTAGGAGACTTTGCCAAAGGTGGGCAGGGTCCCCAGCAGAAGAGTGGGGGGGACAAGGTTAAACAGAGGGAGTTTCAGAAGAGGCCCCAAAGTAATCCCCAAGGGAACCAAGGGAAAGGTTCTCAGCCTCCCCCAACCCAGACACCGACCAGGCCCCGACAGGTACCCCTGTTCAAAGAGGGCCCCCAAAGTGTTACAAGTGTGATGAACTGGGTCATTTTGCCAATTATCTCAAGTGTCGCCTGTTTGGTAAACCTGCACCCACTGGTGCTCCGCCCTGGCAGATGGCAAGTGTAGCCTTTGGGGAGGAGGTAGAAGTCCAAGGTGGGTGGGGCCCCGTTCAGATGACCCTAGTCTCTTTAGGAGACAGGGAGACGGTCCCTGAGAACCAACTGCCCTCCAACATTTAAAAATATGGGCAGGTGGTGACCATCAATGGCAAAAGGGTGGAGGCTCTTAGAGATACAGGATCCAGTGTGACTGCAGCACCTGGTGTCTCAAGAGCAGGTTGTACCCCATGCATACTGCTGTGTTGTCAACGCTGACAACACAGAGTCAGTGTCCAATGGCTCCGGTTACCTTTGAGTGGGGGGGGGGTCTCTGGTACTCTTCAGGTAGCTGTGAGGACCGCCATGCCTGTAGACTGTTTGCTAGGGAATGATTTGGAAAGTTCACCTTGGGAGAAGGTGGAGAAAAGTACTCACCTGAGGATGGTGGGTCTGCCTGACTGGGCGTGCATGACCACCCGGTCCATGGCAGCCAGTAGGGGTGCTCAAGAGGTCCTGGAGCCTGAGGGAGAGGCCCAGGAGCCGGCCTTAGAGAGAAGGCACAGGAGGCGCGAGAAACCAGCCCCTGAAGTTCCCACGGCCCAGGAGGAAGCAGACCTTGAGGGGGATGCCCTGGAGCCTACCGGGGAACAGATAGCTGAACTGGGGAACCTGCCTGAGCTGACCCATTGGCAGCAAGAAGGAGGCCCCTCCAGGGAAGAGTTCTGCAGGGCACAGAAAGAATGCCCTTCTCTCATAGGTCTGCGGCAGCAGACTGCAGACCAGGCTAACAGTGATCAGTCTGGAACACATTTCATTTATTGGGAGAATGACCTCCTGTATTCAGAGCCTAAGGTTGCTGAACCTGGGTCAGCCCGTGCGCTGGTGGTACCCCAGAGATTCAGAGCCTACCTACTGGGGCTGGCTCACGATGTGCCATCGGCAGGGCATTTGGGGCAGGACAAGACCTATGAAAGGCTTGTCACCCACTTTTATTGGCCTTAAATGCACAGGAACTCAGATGCTCACTGTAGGACCTGCCAGACTTGCCAGGCAAGTGGAAAGAGTGGGAGGACGCTGAAGGCTCCTCTCCAGCCATTCCCTGTAGTCAGTACCCCATTCCAGCGAGTGGGAAGTGACATTGTGGGGCCACTGGACCCCAGGATAGCCTTGGGCCACAGGTTCATCCTGGTCCTGGTTGATCATGCCACCCGGTACCCAGAAGCCATCCCTCTAAAGACAGTGACTGCCCCCGTGGTGGGACGTGCGCTGATGGGAATTTTCTCCAGAGTGGGATTCCCTCTAGAGGTGGTGTCTGACAGGGGTACCAATTTCATATCCAAGTATATGAAATCCCTTTGGCAAGAGTGTGGTGTAACCTTCAAGTTCACCACACCTTACCACCCAAGGAAATGGGTTGGTTGAGAGATTCAACCGAACTCTAAAAGGCATGATTATGGGTCTGGAAGAACCCTTGAGGCATAAGTGGGATGTCCTTTTGCCATGCCTGCTCTATGCTTACCGTGAGGTGCCACAGAAGTCTCTAGGGTTCAGCCCTCTTTGAGCTCCTGTATGGCCATCCAGTCAGAGGACCTCTAAGTCTGGTCCAAGAAGGCAGGGAGCAATCTCCCAGGAAACCTCCCCAGAATGTATATAGCTACATGCTGGCCTTTAGGAACCAGACTAGGCATTTCAGAGCACTTGCTGAGGCAAATCTGGAAGCCAGCCAGGAGGAAATGAAGCGGTGGTATGACCAGAAAGCCACTCTGGTATAGCTTCAACCTGGTCAGAAGGTGTGGGTCTTGGCCCCCGTGGAGCCTTGTGCACTCCAGGATAAATGGACCGGCCCCTTTGAGGTTGTGGAGCGCAAGAGTCCTGTTACCTACTTGGTGGACTTGCAGTCTCCCAGGAACCCTGTGAGGGTCCTGCATGTCAACCGCCTTAAGCCCCACTTGGAGAGGTCCGAAGTGGGCATGCTCTTGGCAACAGATGATGGAATGGAGGTCGAGACTGAGCCTCTTCCTGACCTCCTGGTAGCCAGAGAGCAAGATGGGTCAGTGGATGGAGTTAACCTCTCACCCTCCCTGACCCCTGAACACCAGAATGACTGCCGCCAGTTGCTGGGACAGTTCTCTGACCTGTTTTCCCTGGTTCCTAGTATCACTGATTGGTGCGTCCATGATGTGGATACAGGAGACAGTTTACCTATGAAGCACAAGGCTTACAGGGTGACTGACAGGGTCAGGGCCTGCATCAAAGAGGAGGTCTCATAGATGCTTGTTCTTGGGGTGATTGAGTCCTCCAGCAGTCCTTGGGCCAGCCCAGTGGTCTTGGTCCCGAAGGTTGCAGCACCAGGTGCCACACCCGAATTCCGGTTCTGTGTGGACTACAGAGGACTCCATTCAGTCACCAAGACTGACGCGCACCCCATCCCCAGAGCTGATGAGCTCATTGATCGGTTAGGGGCTGTACGGTACCTCAGCACGTTTGACTTAACGTCTGGGTACTGGCAGATCGCCTTGACTGATGGGGTAAAAGAGAGGTCGGCATTCTCCACACAATATGGGCATTTCCAGTTCCGGGTTATGCCATTTGGGATGAAGAATGACCCTGCCACCTCCCAGAGGTTGGTCAACCAGGTGTTGGTTGGGCTGGAGGAATTCAGTGCCGCCTACCTGGATGACATAGCAGTGTTCAGTGTCACATGGGAAGAACATCTGCGCCACCTCTGGGAAGTGTTGATGGCACTGCGCAAGGCAGGCCTCACGATCAAAGCGAGTAAGTGCCAGATCGGGCAGGGTTCTGTGGTGTACTTGGGACACCAAGTTGGGAGTGGCCAGGTGGCACCCCTACAACCCAAGATTGAGACCATCCTGGCTTGGGAACCCCCCAAAACCCAGACAGAGGTGAGGGCCTTCCTAGGACTCACTGGGTATTACAGGAGGTTTGTTAACGGGTATGGCACCATTGTTGCCCCTTGACGGAGCTGACTTCCAAGAAGCAGCCCCAGAAAGTGATCTGGACTGACGCCTGTCAGACAGCTTTTGACACCCTGAAAACTGCCGTGTGCACGGCACCTGTGCTCCTGGCTCCTGACTTCTCCAAAGAGTTCCTTGTGCAGACAGACGCTTCGGAGCATGGTGTAGGGGCTGTTCTCTCACAGATACTGAGAAGGGCTGGGACCAACCTGTAGCCTTCATCAGTAGGAGGTTACTTACACTGGAACAGAGGTGGAGTGCAATTGAGCGTGAGGCATTTGCTGTGGTCTAGGCATTGAAGAAGCTAAGACCCTACTTGTTTGGGTCTCACTTCCGGGTTCAAACAGACCACAGGCCCCTCAGACGGTTGATGCAAATGAGGGGTGAGAATCCTAAGTTGTTGAGGTGGTCCATTTCCCTACAGTGGATGGATTTCACGGTGGAACATCGCCCTGGCACAGATCACGCTAATGCTGACGGTCTGTCCAGATTTTTTGGCCTTAGTGATGAGAACTCCCTGAGGTAGGGTAGTTCTCCCCACATTTCAGCTGGGGGGGACACGTGTTAGACCTGGCACCATTGGCGTGGGTCTCCCTTTCATTTTCGCTGTTGCCTCATGTGTTTTTGCTGGGGTTAGCTGCTCAGAGAACTGTGTCACTGCCAATCAGTGCCACAGTGCAAGTGCTCCCTCCATACAAAGGTATACATTGATTGGTTTCCATGATTGGCTTGTTTGGTTCACTGTCAGTCCCTAGTACCGTGCACCAGGAGTGCCAGGGCTTGTAAATACAAATGCTGCTGGTGGGCTTGCAGCACTGGTTGTGCCATCCACAGAAGCAGCCTTGTAAAATGTGTCTAGGTCTGCCATTGCAGAACCTGCGTGCAGTCTGTTACTGTCATGCTGGCTGGGCAAGTGCACCCACTTGCCAACCCTAAACCTTCCCTTTACTTCATGTGAGTCACCCCTATGGTAGGCCCAAGGGCAGGGCGCCTTGTAAGCATAAGGTAGGACATGCCCTGATGTGTGTGGCATGTCCTAATAGTGAATTACAGCCATTTTCGTGTTTCACTATTGTAAGGCTACCTGTTCTCATACGCCAGAATGGGGCTGCTGGAATTATTACACTCTATAATCCCAGCAGGCTCAGGGAACATGGTAGAAATTCGAGTTTGGTATGCCTGAACTCAGAATAATAAAATACATCTTTTAGCAAAGTTTATTTTAATGTTCTGTTTGCAAATACCACTTTTAGAAAGTTGGTATTTGCTTGCCTAACCATTTCAGCCCGCTTCTGCTCTTATGTGTATCTGCTGTCTGTCTCCTGGAATTCCCCAGCCCTGTCACTCACCCAAGCCAGTCTGGGCAGGCAGGTGGTGAAAAGAAAGATTACTCCAGGATGGGTGAGAGGAGCGCCCCTTGACTCTGAATAGTGCTGTGCTCTGCCACGACAATGCTGGCTCCACCTCCATTGGAGTGTCTGTTGTCTCTGCCCTGCACACTGTAAAGACAAGCCAGAGTCACCACAACAAATTGCTCCAGAACCGGAATGAACAAGGCACAGGCCCCCTGGCCTGAAAGAACAAAAGATTTGCTGTATACATGTAGGAGCCCTGCTCCTAAGAAATCAGATCCTGTTTAAGCCAAGAAGAACCTCTGCCCCACGAGAAGGACCTAGAAAAGGTGCATGGAGGAGTACTGTCTCTGACCTGGGAGACTGGCCTGTGGTGGGTGCCTTGCTGCAAGAAGGAGAGGAAAAGACTGAAGTGACTTTGATTCAACTTGTGCATTTCTGAACAATCCCAAGGGCTTGTGTGTAAGCTTGCCCCCTGAACAGAGTCCCAGGACCATTGGAATCTCTCCCTGCCTTCCCTAAGAGCTGCTGGACTGCTTGTGTCTGTGCCCCACTGAAACCGTCCCAGAGTGCGCCTCGCAACTCTTGCCGCCTGGAAGCCCGTGCTGTGGCCGCCCTGCACCGTGTGTCTCCGCTTATCTTGAAGCTGTAGTTCGCTCCGTACTTTAATTGGGCCACACCGCACCGTACTCCACTTTCCCCCTGCTTGAGTCGCACCGCCACCGGCCGCCACGGACTAGAAAGCCTTTTTCCAGCGAGATGCGGCCCGTACGCTGTAAGTGTACCGAACCGCACCGCACTCTTATGCTCCTGAAGCTGCGCCGCATAGAAATCCGCCCAGTACGTCTCGTACTGATTGCCGAAGTGCCGGGCTGCCCGGTTCAGGAACCAAAGGTACGGCTTGAACGCCGCACCACATCACGGACTCTGCCGATCTGCCGAGACCCGGACCGCCTGCATCGCATCCCAGTGACCCCCCCCCCTGCTCTGCGCCTCGCTCAGAGATGCCGCCACGAGCCGGGACCACAGCGTAGAGGGGCCACCCACTCGTCAAAGCTGTCCCACGTCCCGTACACTGCCTACGAGCCGGACTCTCCCCAAAAAAGTACTGTTTCCACAACTCGCACCCTCGGTGAGTACGCTACGGGCCAGAAGGTCCACAACGATTGTGCCAGCCTTTTAGACATTGTTTATTGTCCCGGGGGAGTCGGACAAGAGTGTGCAACACGCACAGAATGCGAAGAAACACCTTTTTAACCACATGACTGCTAAGGCAATTCCCCTCCTGTGCTGGAGAGCCTTGAAATACATTATTTCATGATGAGCTCAGCTCGTCATAAGCACACGACCAGTGTACTGCATGACGAGCTGAGCTGGGTCACGCATTTTGCTTTATATATATATATGTAGCAATTCCAGGGAAGGTTTCCTACCTAATTTTTTAGCAAACGATAACAAAGCTGTTGTGGATCTAGAGAATGCCAATTTTTTGGCAGATACAGCTGCAGCCCATGAATCGTGCTGATTAAAAAGTATGCCTAAGTAGGATTTTTTTTTTTTTTAATAGATGATAGGTTCTCGCCATCAATATACATTTAACGGGTCCTGTGGGACCCTTGCCTGCACCTCATGACATAGGTATTAGCTATGTTAGTTTTGAGACCCAGATCCCTCATAAACAGACTAAAGCCATCCAGGGCACGTTGAAGGCCGTTTTAAGTACATGCCATCAAAACGGCGTGATCCGCGTACAATAATGCGGGAATAGGGCGGCCCTCTCCCAGGGGGTAATCTTTGCCCTGGAGGAGGAGTGCATCTTTAAGGCCATTGATGTAAAGGTTAAAAAGAAAAGGGGCCTAGACACATCCTTTTCTGACCCCTCTTCTGACCGAGAAGGCTTGAGTGCGTTCACCCTTCTGACCAAACCAAACGCTTGCGGAAGTTCCACTGTACAGCCGCTTTAAAAACATAATAATTTTATGGTCGACCCCTATCCTTTCAGCGACCTCCCACAGCCTACCGTGTCTGACTCTGACTGAGTCGAACGCTGCGGTGAGGTCAACAAAGGCCAAGTATAGACTACCTTTTTTTATTCTTGTATACTTGCCTATCAGTAAGGAGAGGTTGAGGGACTGTTCAACGGTTCCAAGACCATAGCGAAATCCATATTAGAGGTCGGATAATATCTGGCTATCATCCGCCCAATTAGAAAGGCGGTCCAGGATGACCCTCCCTACCACTTTAACTGTGGAATCCAGGAGGGAGATGGGCCTATAGCTCCCTGGGTCTTCACAATCTCCCTTTTTGTGGATTGGAATTATTATGGATTGTGTATTTTATGCTAGCATTAATAGCCTGGGTTAATATAGGCCCCCACAAGGGAACATTATGTTTAAACATGTCGACCGGGACCCCATCGGGTCCTGGCGCTTTCCAGGCGAACTTCTTGCTAGAGCCCTTGTCACTTCCTCCAAGGTAATTTCTAAATCAGTTTGTTCAGCAATGTTGGTATCATCAGCTATGGAATACCCTACAGCAGTGTTTCCCAAACTGGGGTCCGCGGACCCCCAGGGGTCCCTGACACATTCCCAGGGGGTCCGCAGGCAGCAGTTTTAAAAGCACTGCAAAGTATCTTGTTTAATTAGCAGTTTTCAAAGAACATTAAGTGTCAAGATAACGCCAGTGATTAATTTCCCTGCTGGAGAGAGGTGAGAGTTTTGTCCAGTAGCAGCTTTCACTAATCTAATGTAGCACAGGGGGTTAATATGCCTACTTCGAGGAACGTGTACCATGCATTTAAAAAAATAGTATTTTATATGCATAGGTCAGTGGGTTACAGCTTTTGTCAGAGATTCTTTTGTTAAAGTGCAGTTCATAAGTGACAATCATAATCTAGCACAGTAACCTATAAACTGTCATCAAACAGCTGCTTGCAAACTGCAGGGTACAAGTTTGTGACTTATGGTTTTTCCCAGTCTGTCATTATCCTGATGAGGTTTATTTGTGTGGAAATACATTTTTATTGTTAAAGTCAAGGCAAACCACTGTCTTATGTTCTGAATCCTGAGTTTGTGCTTCTCCAGACCATACACTCTTTAACACCTTGGCTGCTGAGATGATCCCCCTCCTGTGCTGGGCCCTAATGGAAATGGGTGTGGTCATGACGGAACGGTTCCGTCATGAGCATCAAAGGGGTTAAAAATGCCTACCAGTATGAATGACATCTGAGTTCTACAACTAGTAGTCCCCTTTGCCTTATGTAACATTTTCTATACACTGATTTACATGTATGATTCACTGTCTCTATATGTGTGTTATGTAAATTGCATTGGGTGAAAGGGGGTCTTATTTACAAGACACCGTTAAGCCACGTTACGTGGCTTAACATTGCCTTGTAAATAAGGCGACGCCCCTATCGCCACAGGAACGTCTCAAAAAAGTGATGTTCCCATGATGGTGATAAGGGCTTGTAAATATGCCCCTAAAATCATTAGTAATTTGAGTATTTGTTTGGTGTGCATACGTGTTAATTCTTTTCGAATTACTGTTTTAATGTTTGAAATTTAAATCCTACAAATTGCTTGGGGGTCCCTGGCTTCCAGTGGTGATTCAATGGGGGTCCGCAGGAGTCCAAAGTTGGGGAACCACTGCCCTACAGGATTCCCCTGCTCATTGTACAACTTTGAGAAATGGGTAATCCAAATTTCTTCTGTTATTGCTGTTTCCACAGAGGGGCCGTTGCAAGGAGAAAGGAAAGGGGTCCTCAATACCTTCCAGAACGCTATATTATCTTTTTGCTGTGTGGTGCTGTGTAGTGAATCCCAAGCTTCATTTCGCAGGGTTTGTTTCCTGTCTTTTATTGCCCCTTTATAGTCTATTCTTGCTTGTCTAATTTTAGGCGGCTATCTGGGTCATGTTTGCAAAACCTTTTTCAGGTTGGCATATGTCCTCATGCATTTAGCGTCAAACCAACCAGAGGATTTCACCTTATTACTAAATTGAACTGTCAGCAGATTTTTGATCTCCCTTGTGATATCTATAAAGGAGTTTACAATGGCCTCATCCGGGGTGACCTCGCTCAGGCATGTGTCCAACATGGCATACATTTACCTATAACTTTTTCGATCAGTGAGCCTGCTTCCACTTTCTCCCACTTTAGTGAATAGCTATTGGTTTTGCTCAGTATAACATCCCCCGTCATTCGAGTAGATTTCACTATATTATTAAAACAGTAGAGAGGTAGTTTAAGTTTTAAGAGAATGGGGAAATGGTCACTTAGGGCTATTTCACCCACTTTAAATGATGAAACCAAATGAGAGTGAGAGTGTGAAGTCCAGATAAAATCAATGGTGGTAGCGTGTCCTCTTCCATTAAAGGTGGGGGGCATACAAGATGGATTAGTTATTCATTCATTGCCTAATCCAAGATCCAGTTTAAAAATAAGCTCATTAAATAAATCTCCCATCTTTGAGTGATTAAAATGGCTACTATTGTCTGCTTCATTAAATAGACCGCACAGTCGCACGTCCGTATGGCTACATAAACCACAGTTAAACTCACCCCACAACAGAATTGACGTATCTTTAACTTGCATATTTTCGTGACCACCTCCATTACACACTCAACCAGTAAGTGTAGCTCGTTTTGGGTGGCATTATTATATACATTAATCAGGAGAATGCGATACTTAGTGCTGAAGTTTAGTTCTGCTAACTGGTAGAAGGTGTCCCCTTCGTGAAACACAGTGTTGCTTAAAGGCAGCCGGTTTGAAATGTAAGCGGATATACCGCCTTTGGGTCTCCCTCCAAAACCCTTAACTGCCTAAGTGTGGTATGTCTTATAGCCATTTATATGGATAGGTTCTATTGCCAAGAATGTCCATATTCTCAATAAAGGCTTCCCAAACTGGATTTTGTAGCTTAGTTCTTAGGCCTGAAATATTGCAGGATGCCAAGGAGGGTATATTAGGAACAGTTAAGCCTTGCGGTTTGGTAGGGGTCAATCTCAAAGCCTTGTGGGGGTCTAAAATGGGTGTCTTGGGTAGCCCTGGCATAGGCTTGTGTTGCTCCAGGGAGACTGATGTGACCCCATGGATTATCTTCCTGCTTATGGGTTTCTCTATGCTCTCTGGGATTGCAGCCCCAATTGGATCCTCACTTTGAATAGAGCCTGTTTGTAAGGTAGGGTGCAGGTAACACTCTGCACTCCCCTGCTGCTTAAGGTATCGAAGGGTAGCTCCAGTCAATCAACCCCATCTAGAATGTAAAGAGGGCCACAAAAATTAAAAGTTGGAATAGCGTAGCTACGTGGTCCAGAGTTACAGGTGTTACTGAACGGAGGTATCTGATGTAAAACCCGGGTAGGTTGATACAAAAAAAAAGCCTAAAGGTACCATGCTTACGCCCCTCTTACTGGCTGGATAATAACTGGCCTCTTCCAGAATACTTCTAACCAAACCCGAGGACCTAAATGTGATCACTAAACATTATCCAGTATTAGGGTATCTTTCATAGATTCACATGCCTGAATCATTCCCCGTCGTCGGGATGGGAGTCCCCGGTACATAAATAAAGTAATGTCCCATTAGACATACAGAGTACTAGGCCAAAGGCCTCACATTAGCAACATATACAGGTCCTTTTGTAATAAGGACCAAACTCTAGAGAGCAACCAATCAGCTGCCACCACCCTCTGGAAACTTCCTGGAAGGAGCTCTTGTCCCTCAGATGTTTTCCCGCACATTGTGCTAAGGAAGTCTCCCCTGTGCTCTGCTCAGGTTCTTTCAGAATCTTTGGATTTGAGGTATTTTCTGTAACTTCTTAAAAATCTGAGTGAAGTCTACACTGTTTTCATGTCAGATACCCCTAAAAAAGGCCTTTGAGACTTGCAAAAAGAAGAGACTGCACGTTGATGACCAGCACAAGTACTGCCTATACTGTCTTTATCCAGACGTTTTATTCTCCTAAAGACTGCAAGGTATGTCGGACTTTTCTACGAATACTTTAAAAGACCGTGAGGGAAGGCTTTTGACTTAGCTGCAGAGACTTAAGGACAAAGAGGACCCCCTGTCCTCTGAGGGGAGTGAAACATCTTCAAAATCTTCTTCAAAAACTCCTCAGAAAAGGCCCAGAGAAGCTTGTCTAGGACCTTCTATGCAGCAACCTCAAAAGAAGACGCAATAACTGTCTTCAGAGGTTCCAAAACTTAAGGATGTGCCTGCAAAAGACTCTTCTTCTCTTCCAGAGTCAAAGAAACCAGCTCCAGACCCTCTGACTCCACCACCGAGGGTGAAGCACACTTTCAAAAAGCCTACCTCAGCCCCGTCGATGGCACAGACGACAACAAAATCTCCACAGATTGCTGTTGGAGTGACGTCGACGACGACGAGTTCAACACAGTCCGTCTCGTCGGCGTCAACGACCACATCTTCATCAATCGCACGTACCCCTTTGTCATCAACTATCAAGATCAAGAAGTCGACGATGACAACAGTGCCGACGACTAAGTCGACGACGAGTACATCGTTGTCAACGAAGAGTGTACCTTCGACGACCATCCTGTCGACGACCTCCTCGTCGACGAGAAGTCCCTCGTTGACAGCAGTGTCTATTACAATCATCGGCGATTTCTCGCGACGGCGTCTATACCAACGACGGCCTAGTCAACGACACCTACGGCAGGACTAAAAATGTCATATTTCCATCATAAAATTACGAAACGAAGGCTGTCTCCTTCTCTTACATCACCCGGTAGGGTTCAACCTTTACCACCCTCGCACCTTTTGAGTGAGGAGGAGGATTCGGATGAAGATAGCATGTTTAGGACTGCAAGAAGTCCCTCCGAACTTAATATTAAGTATCAGGAGGATTCTGATTTTCACTATCAGGATATGGAAGAGCAGGAGTATTATCATGAGGACACTCCTCAACAACAACAGATGGTTTGTCTGCCTTCAGCCTTGGTCTCAGATCTGCAATTTATGAACTCTGACTACAGAAAGAGGTTCCCTACCTCTGCGCCGTCTCCTGCTCCAGTGTCGTCACCGCCACAGAGAGTGCACATACCACCTCCACCACCTGTTCTCATTGAGGTGCTGGTGCCACCCCTTCCAACTACGGATGATGTTGATGGACAGGAAGAAGGTGAGCTTCAGGATACACAGTCACACCATGACGAACGGGACGACTACGTTATCCCTCTTCCTGCATCTCCTTTGCCTCCTCAAGCGGACTCCTCCTGAGGATATCGGACTCACCTCCTGAGGATATAGGAGGTTTTTATAATCTGCTGGAGAGAGCTGCCTAACGATTCAAACTACCTATGCCCTCACACCAGCAGGACTGTTTCCTTAACAATTTCAAGGAACCTTATAAAAAGTCTGTTCGGTCGATGCCCATCATAGACTATATTTGGGATCAGGGCATCAAGATCATGCAAAATCCCTCTACAGTCCCTCCAGTTCTGCCAAATTTGGACAAGAAATATAGGGCTCCAGGTGATGCTCCAGCCTATCTCATTGGGCATCCAAAGCCTGATTCTGTGATCACTCAGGCAGTACAACGCAGATCTAAAAACCCTTCTGTCACATTTTCAGCTCCCCCGGATAAAGAGGGCAGACGCCTGGACAATATAGGGAAGTGGTGTTCCTCTATGTTGACGCTAACAGTACGAGCGTCTAACTCACTGGCGCTCTTGGGACGCTACAACAGACTAATGTGGTCAGATATAGCACCATATTTGGACTCCTTGCCGCAAGAATCCATAGATGAAGCAAGAAAGGTGCTTCTGGAGGGCGAAAGGTCGGCTTTTGAAGTAATAGATTGCGCTATGGACATCGCTTCAACTGGTTCCGCCAACTGGCTGGTGCGGCAGTTCTGGTGCGCCAAGGGTGGCTTAAGGCAACAACATTCCGACCTGAAATACATGACTCCTCATATGGTCACCACTCTCGAATGGTGGTTTTTACTTGGTAACATACAGGCGGGTCTGGCTCACTTCATACTCCCCAACACGATTTTCTCCGTCAGGAGCCAAACCACTTGTAGGGCGGCCTCGGCTCAGGGAACGGAGGTCCTCCTATGAATCCAAGGCTACCAGTTAGCTGAAACGCGTAAGGAAGGACATTGAATTTTAACCTTGTGATTGCCTGGGTGTTCTGGAAAATAAAGCGCTTGTTACCTCAAGGAATCTGGTGTGCGGCACTTCTTTTTCTTTTGGAAGAGAAGGTTGTGTGGATTCATAGGAGGGCCTCCGTCCCCCTGCGCCGAGGCCACCCTACAAGTGGTTTGGCTCGTGACGGAGAAAATCGTGTTGGAGAGTATGAAGTGAGCCAGACCCGCCTGTATGTTACCAAGTAAAATAGGTATGGAATGCCCTGCCTTCAATTGAAACTCGGTGGACATTTGACTAGGGAGTGCAGAATGACAACTGTTGTTCTGCTTTGGGATTCCGGTTGTTCAGGACGCTTTACAATATGAACACAGCTGCAACATGTGGTATAGATTTGGACACTTTGAAAGGTGACCCGTGTTATTTTAAAGCCACATTACTCTGACTGGAAACCGTAATATCTGAGAATATGAAACTGCGCCAGGGATGTGAAATAACCGTCAAAGTGCATTTTGGGACCTGCAGTCTATGAGGTGACTACACAGCACTTTGTAGTCCAATCAGGCGGTTAAAAGAGAGAACGTCATGCAGCCTACCAAATTAGTCCCACCTGTGACCAAGGCTACCAGTTAGCTGAAACGCGTAAGGAAGGACATTGAATTTTAATCTTGTGATTGCCTGGGTGTTCTGGAAAATAAAGCGCTTGTTACCTCAAGGAATCTGGTGTGCGGCGCTTCTTTTTCTTTTGAAAGAGGAGGTTGTGTGGATTCATAGGAGGACCTCCGTCCCCCTTCGCCGAGGCCGCCCTACAAGTGATTTGGCTCGTGACGGAGAAAATAGTGTCGGAGAGTATGAAGTGAGCCAGACCCGCCTGTATGTTACCAAGTAAAATAGGTATGGAATGCCCTGCCTTCAATTGAAACTCGGTGGACATTTGGCTAGGGAGTGCAGAATGACAACTGTTGCTCAGCTTTAGGATTCCGGTTGTTCAGGACGCTTTACAATATGAACACAGCGGCAACATGTGGTATAGATTTGGACACTTTGAAAGGTGACCCGTGTTATTTTAAAGCCACATTACTCTGACGGTTATTTCACATCCCTTGCGCCATTTCATATTCTCCGATATTACTGTTTCTAGTCAAAGTGCATTTTGGGACCTGCAGTCTACGAGGTGACTACACAGCACTTTGTAGTCCAATCAGGCGGTTAAAAGAGAGAACGTCTTGCAGCCTACCAAATTAGTCCCACCTGGGACCAAGGCTACCAGTTAGCTGAAACGCATAAGGAAGGACATTGAATTTTAACCTTGTGATTGCCTGGGTGTTCTGGAAAATTAAGCGCGTGTTACCTCAAGGAATCTGGTGTGCGGCGCTTCTTTTTCTTTTGGAAGAGCAGGTTGTGTGGATTCATAGGAGGACCTCCGTCCCCCTGCGCCGAGGCCACCCTACAAGTGGTTTGGCTCATGACGGAGAAAATAGTGTTGGGGGAAATATATGTATTTGTTCACTAATGCTTCAGGTTCTATATGCAAAAGGAAATGTGCTTATCATTGCTTTCTACTCCAATTCAGGCATGTGAATCTATGAAAGATACCCTAATACTGGATAAGAAATGCTTTACTTACCTGTAACTGCAGTTATCTAGTATTGGTATCTTTCATAGATTCACATGCAACCTGCCCGCCTCCCTTGGAAGGGCTCACCTAGTACTCTCAGTTGTTCCTCTATATAGCACTGTGTTTAAGAAAATCTGAGGGACTAGAGCTCCTTCCAGGAAGGTTCCAGAGGGTGGTGGCAGCTGATTGGTTGCTCTCAAGAGTTTGGTCCTTATTACAAAAGGACACTAATGTGAGGCCTTTAGCCTAATGTCTAATGGGACATTACTTTATTTATGTACCGGGGACTCCCATCCCGACGATGGGGAATGATTCAGGCATGTGAATCATTGAAAGATACCAATACTGGATAACTGCAGTTACAGGTAACGCATTTCATCCCCTGCTACTGTTTTCGGGGAGCAACCTATCTAGGGGATCCGACAGACCATCTTAAATTCAGTAAACAGATCATTAGTGTAACCTATATTGTTAGTCAATGCGTGGAGCGCCTTGTTTTTCAAGGAAGACCAATGTTCGGGTTCTCCATTTGAAAGTGTAGGTACTTTAATTAAAACAATAGTATAGGAAGTGGCCTCTGGGGGAAGATGTATAAACCTCGGCTCTGGTATATTACTGCCACTCTGTCTTCCGCCGATCAACCCAGCTTGACTCCCTGTGTAAAGTTACCCATTTGGCCTGTGTGGCGGCACGTGCAGGATACATTTCCCCTCTGTTTTCACAGCTGTCATTAGCTAGGGGTGCCTGATATGATTGACGGGGGCTCGAGTGCTAGGGGCCGAGGTCTCTGCGCCCCCGTGTGGATTATCTATTGTGTTAAAGGTGGACTCTGTGCCTGGCATTTGCATGTAAGCTAAAGAGAGTAAACCAGTTATGCCCTGGGAGTTATTATCCAAATGCTCTCCTATAGTACCTGTCAGTCCCACCCCAACCCTATTCTGGGCTAAAGTTTGCTAGGGCATGAGCGATCGTTGTATTGCCCCTTTCAGCCCCGATAGCCTTTCTTCAATAGTGGACAACTTAGTTAGTATAGGTCTAATTAGGGCTAATGTAGCCCCCTCTAGCTTTTTGGTTAGTGATAGTTAATTCTGCATTCACAGGAGTATCGACTGTTAACTTAGGGTTTTCCTGCAGTATGGCTTTGCTTCCATTTTCAATGTCCAACCCTGTTGTTTTATGCCGGGGAAGTAATGCTCTATGTGTGTGCACGACCTGTCCTCTCCTAGCATTTTTTAGAGTAGACAGTGGGTACTAGGGCACTGGGCTGTTAGGCATATGTAGAATTGTCAAACATTCTTTAATACTTCCTGAAAACGTCTAGCATCTAAATCCTTACTTTTAGTCAACTCTTCTTTTCCCTTCGTCACACTATTTATTTTCCCTCCTCACCTGCTTTTTCTTTCTAGTTTTTACTCTAGCATTTTGACAATGTATTTTTATTTTACAGTGCAATCATGTTGCGTGTGAGTGAGTAAATGTGTGTAAAGCACTTAGCCATGAGAGAAGGAACGAAAACATACCTGCTAAAGTGAGACCCATTTTGATGCTCCTCTTATAACTGGTGGTGCAATAGTTATAATGAATCGGAACATGTATGAACAAAAAGTGGCGGAACATGTAATGGATTCCAATACATACATGAAATTGGACCACAACCCCACAAGGGAGTTTATGCAAACACTGAGAAATATCATTGAAAAAGCACATGACATGGGTACTATTAATGAAAGAACAAAGAAATTTCTTCTTACAGAAAATCCTAAAAGCCCAACACTTCACATGGTTCCCAATCTACACAAGAATCTAAACAATCCGCCATTAAGACCCATAGTATCCACCAAGAGGAGCTTACATGAACCTATAGGACAACTGTTAGATAAATACCTACAACCATCGGTCAAACAAATGAGCACCTACGTCAAAGATACGTCAAAGATACCACTGATTTCTTAACAAAATTGGAAACCATAACCATTCAACCAGAAGAACAATTGATACTCTGCACAGCAGACGTATGTTCCTTATACACCAGCATACCCCACTCCTTGGGCATTGAAGCAATAGAGAGAACCCTCATGAATACTGACCTTGATGTATCCCTACAAACGTTTCTTATGGAACTCATGATCTTTTCACTATATCAAAGCTATTTCCAATATAACGATTCATGGTACCAGCAACTTGTGGGCACTGCCATGGGCAATTCGGCAGCGCCGGTTTACGCTAACCTCTTCATGAAGAATTATGAAGAAGAACACATACTTTCCAAAACCAGATGGAGTGACAATTTGAGAATATTCATCAGATACATCGATGATATATTTATCATCTGGAAAAGCTCTAAAGAAGACTTACACCTTGCTTTGACAGAATTTAACAATATTGATGAAAGAATACAACTCACTTGGCAAATATCAGATACAACCATCACCTTTCTGGATGTTAAAATTACCCGCACGCAGGAAGGGTTAACAACTGACCTACATGTAAAAAGCACGGACAGAAATAATATGTTACACTATACTAGCTTTCATGAACACAATCTCAAAAAATACTTACCCTTTTCCCAAATGGCAAGAATCAAAAGGATTACTTCAGAACAATCCACACTGGAACAGAGAACAACAGAAATGATGGATACATTCAAACAGAGAGGATATCCCACACATATTATAGAGGAATCCAAAAGTAAACTTGAACAAATAACCAGGACAACACTATTACAACCCAAAACCAAAAAAGAGCAAACCAGAATTGTGGCTATCTCGAAGTTCTCAACATCAAGCACACAATTTCAAAGAACCATACTTAAACACTGGAATATGCTCATCTTGGAACCAGATTTCAATGATTGTTTTAAGGATCTCCCCTTTTCGCATACACGAGAACTAGGAATTCAGGAGAAATGATCCAACAGAGAATTGAGACTATAGAAGTGTATAAAGGTACCAGACCGTGCTTGAACTGCAGGCACTGTAACAATGTCCTCAAAGGAAAAACCATCAATCATCCAATGCAAGGAAACCAGATTAAACTAAAAGTAAATGCCACATGTGATACAAGCAATGTAATATATGGGATCAAATGCCCTTGCGGCAAATTGTATATAGGAAAGACGGAGCGTCGTATCAAAGTGAGAATAATGGAACACAAATCCAGCATCCGACTAAAAAACACAAAATCAATGCTAGCATTACATTTTACAGAAGAAAAACACAATATTGCTCAACTAAAATATCTGGTTCTGGAAAACGTTATAAAAAAGGAGGGAAGAGACAACACCAAGCATCTCCTTCAAAGAGAGAACTTTTGGATTTATAAACTTTGCACTCAAAGACCGAATGGTCTCAATGATAGAATTGAGTTTTCTTGTCATTTATGAATTTGCTACCTTGATGCCACTTGGTATAACTGTGATTATTGAATAGTTCTAGCAAGACTTCAATTGGTGCTTTGTACCTATTTCAGGGCTCGAAAATTCCACTCGACCGCTAGCATAGTCGAGCTAAATTTAACAAGGTCGAGCTGTTTTTAGGTCCTACTCGCCCTTTCTGGTGAGTAGGAAAACAAACCAACTTTTGTCCTTTGTCTGTGAAAACAGAACAAATTTGACAAAATAACAAGATTTAAAGGCTTTTTTGTTGCTCAAAAAGGTAATGAGCAATAAAGATGCCTTTAAATCTTGTTATCTTGTCACATTTGCTCCGCTTTCAGAGACGGAGGTCAAGTCGGTTGCAGTTAGGGCAAGGACATTTTTTAAGGTACTAGTCCTGCAGGACTATACAATTTTTTTGGATTTTTCGAGCCCTGTTAATTTAACATCATCATATTAACATTCATAGACCTCACGGCTCACCACAATAAGACACACACACACCCTATCCATGGTATTACTCCCAACACGGGGTTCGAATTGACCCTTTTTATAGTTGAAAATATTTTTTATTTGTATGCATATAATAATTTTAAGCACTTAACCACATTTATTGCACCCATAGATCTATTAATTTATCATTTTGACACACAGAATGAACATTATAACCTTATTCCGATCGAACGCCACCAACATAGTCTTTCTACAGTGATTTTGCGTCACGTGATCGCGAGCAACATCGAACAAACATAAACAATGGCGAACGCTTTAACAAGCGGCGCCCACACACGATGAGGAGCGTTCTGATGCTGTCAGTGAGAAACACCTATACCCGCTAACAGGTTAGTCCAAAACTGAATCCCGACTGATATAGAACTAAAAACCTGAGCGGTCACCATTGATATTTTTCCTATCTTTACCAACAGCCCACAGATAACCACGAGCAAGGGCAGAAATGTGAGTTACACGGCGTGAGCGTTTTGTTTAGCTTTGTGTTTAGCTTTATGTTTAGGTTAATTTTTATCTGCGTTATATTGTGAGCGGATTATATTCTCTAAAAAACAGTACCAATGCAGAGAGCCAGTACACACCAAGAATAACGCAAATGATAACATGCGGTGAAAACGTGACATAGTGTGATATATTATTTTGTTCCTTTACAGTGTATTTCCCCGATGAAGGGCTGTTTTACGGCCCGGAATGCATTGGATATCATGATGAAACAATGATGCCTTATTAATTGAATGCAATTGATTACGTCAAGATGAACGTTGTTGAAAAACAATAACTAGAATAAAATATTGCTCTTACACTACGGAGAAAAGTTGTATGGAATTCTCTTATTTCACAAAGAGAAAAAACGGAGTTCCCACGGGGATGGTTCTAGTGACCTACTGGCACCACTTTCATTTGTCCTCTTATAACTTCTCCAGAAGAGTTATTGAAGTTGAGAAGGGCTAATCGTGAATACCACAGGCAGAATATTGTTTTGATGCAAAATGTATGTGATTTACTTCTCGCTCCAAATGTAGACAACCTGCTGGGGGTGCATCATTTGCAAAGAAAAATTAATCTGGTCCTCCCAAACTGCTTTCTTAGGAGAGATGATCACAACGTAACCCTTGTGCTCTTTCTGCCCCCAGTGTTTTAGGTTCAGGGTTGCTAGGTATAGGGAATTATCTCTTGTATCTTATCAATCAAATAGAATTTAAACATTTAGTGTCTGTTGGAAAAAGAGGCAGGATCTGTGAGGCCTGCACAAATAACCTGACTCCATTTGTACTTCACTGGGAACCAAAAACCCCATTGTAGCGCTTGACTCTGAGGGTAGCGTTGCAGAGCAGTCGAGGCTTACTCAAGGGAGGTGGTGTGGGCTAGTAATCGCCATTTACCAGTACGCAGAAATAACATTTAATAATTGATTGTCCATTTTATACTTTGCTTTATACAAGGAAGAGTACATTTATTAAACACACACTTTACTCAATACTATGCAACAATTTACAAATATACATAAGCTGTTGGATTTACTGCGTGACATTGCCTAACATTTCCACCCCTCCCGAAGGGGGGGCCTAGTACTCCACTCCCATGTATGCACATCTTCTTGCACCCTAATGCTGTAGGTTGACCAGAACCTAGAGTGAGGGCCTTGCCCACTGGCACCATCCCCGTGGCGTCCCACCCCATGATGTCAACAAGCATTTAAAATGGGTACACCTGCATGGTGACACATAACCCTGACTGAGCATCTCATACTGACCATATAGCATACACATTTACATCTTAGTGGCTAACAGTCTGGGTTGTTCTTCACCTAATGCAGCAGCAAGTATACATGTTTAGGCATCAATTAAAATTACAGTACTTATTATAGCTGATAACCGTTATAATGCATTGCAATTAAATCCCCTAAAAGACATCACTGTTATATAATCACAGGATTAAGCATAAACAGCCAGACACCCTAGTAGGAATGTCCAGCAACATTACCCCACTTTGGAGGAGGAGCTTCGCGGGCAAGCAAGATGGCCGCGTAAGCTCGGAGCTCCGGAGACCCTCCGATCCTCCACATAAATCCTGATGAGAATCCTGATCCACGATAGTGGAATATTGTGGGTGAATGGTTGCTGAGGCAGGACTCGTTGTCCGATTCAAAATCCGACACTCCTAGGTGGAGTTACACCGTGTAGACGATTCGTGCCAGAGACGTGCTACTGCTCGTGCGGTGGGTGACCACGGCGACATTGCCGCACGGAAGCGGTGTGGTGTGAGAGTGTCTACTCCGCTGGCCCAACGAAGCACGCGGAGTTGCGGAGTGGGACGGTACTGATCAGCAACTGGTGTTCGCGGCCCCTGATAGTCGCATCGAAGAGCCGGAGCGGCCCCGGTGTGTGATCCATTGTGCTGTTCCCAAAACCATCATGACGGGCAGAGGCGAGTCGGACAAGACGAGGGTCCGTGGGAGTAGAAAAACTACGTATTCCCAATCGAACAATATGGATCGCTATGCCCAGCAGAAGAGCTCGCTAGGTGCAGCCACCCGGCCTAAGGACTCAAATCGGGACGAGTTGCCAGACACGTCGGACCCGACACTCCGGGACGTCATGGGCGCCATCGCGGGCATCAAAACGGAGATGCATAAACATGAGGACCTGGTGCATAAAGTCGACACCCTGGCGATTGAGATCAACTTGATTAGAGCCGATCTGGGCAAGACCAACGATAGGGTCAAATCGTTGGACATTAAAACCGCAAGCCTCACAACCGATGTATCGGACCTACAAACAGAGGTCCGAGACTTGAGATCGGCCAACGATCTTTTTGCGAGACGGCTGGATGATTTTGAAGGACGTGCCAGGCGACAGAACGTCCGAATCATCGGCGTACCAGAAGGGGCAGAGGACTTACCCCCAATCTTTTCGTGGAAGACCTGATACAAACTCATCTGGCCCCTGCGGGCCTCAGCCGTTTCTTCTCAGTGGAACGAGCTCATAGACTGCCGGGGGGACGCCCGAAACTGGGTGCCCCGCCGAGGCCCATTATAGCACGGCTGTTTAACTTCAGGCTTCAAGAAGAGACGGGCCGCTTAAGTTCCAAAATGCGGACATAAACTTCTATCCGGACTTCACTCGGTCGGTACAGCGACGGCGGCAAAGCTTCACGGGGGTGAAGAGGCGACTCAGAGAACTGGGGATGAAGTACTCGATGATCTTCCCCGCGAAACTGCGAATTGAACATGATGGCCGTGCCATATTCTTTGATTTGCCTGAAGTGGTGAGTGAGTGGTTGGACACTTTGCCGCAGAGACATGAGGAACGCGAGGAACAATCGGAGGGCGCCTCGGGAGGCCCTGAGCAACAGGAGTAGAGTCTATCTTTGGTACATTGTCGGACAATGGGACTGCTGGTGACAACCGGTATCACATTCTTGCACTTTATAATGAATATCCTTCACTTGGTTATGGAGGGTGGCGGAGGGGCCTGCGTGATCTCCATTCTCCTCTAGGATCTTTCTGTAGCGTAGTTTTCTGGGGCGACAGGCACACTGCGAGTTGGGGGGGCTACTTAGTCTGATGCAGGGGTGCAGGGTGGGGGGTGGTTTGGTTGTTGGTTGTATGTTTTTTCCCTTTTTCCCTTTTTCTTCTCCAAGGCAATGTAAAAACTGTAATTTTTCTGGTCCTGTAAACATGATGCCTGCCGGGACTGGCGACGGCCCACAATTCGACGATGGGGGGTAGGAACCTAAAAGAATTGTGTTGGAATGTCAATGGGCTGGTGGACCGCATAAAGAGAGGTGTGGTTTTGCAACTGTTTAAAAGATGTATGCCCAACGTTATTTTGCTACAAGAGACACACTTGGTGGGGAACACGTGCCAAGCGCTTAACAGGAAGGGTTTCAAGATGGTGGCGCACTCTGGGTTCTCTTCGGGATCCCGGGGGGCGGGGATCATGGTGCGCGCGTCTCTCCCATTTGAGATGGACTCCAGTGTTGCCGATGAGGGGGGGCGGTACGTCGCCGTCTCGGGGAGATGGGAGGGACGGTCCCTGGTTCTGGTTTCGGTTTATGTTCCCCCTGGGTTGCAAAACAACACGTTTCAGGACATTGGGGGCGCCATTTTAGGTCTCCCTGAGGGTCTGCTTATTATAGGATGGGATTTCAACGCAGTTTGTTCGGGGACCCTAGACAGACATCCTTTCAGAGATCTCCGAGGTTCGCAATCCTGGCTTCCCGACTTCCTGGACACTATGGGACTTATTGACTGCTGGCGGCTCATGCACCCTACCCAGCGTCAATACTCATTCCACTCAGGGGCACACGGAAGCCTCTCCAGAATTGATTATGTTCTGGCTCTAGCGGCCCACGCGTCGGCAGTCTGAGGCCCGATTACTGGCGAGGGGCATCTCAGACCATTCTCCGGTCTGGGTATCCTTTGACTTCGACATCGTGGCGACCGAGAGGGTGGTATCAGTTAATCCGTGGTACTTCCGCAACCCCAAGACTCGTGGACTCATGGCTAAGGCTATTGAGCTTTACTTCTCTGAAAACTCGGGGTCAGTTACATCAGCTATCTCCCTATGGGAGGCCTTTAAGACGGTCTTGAGGGGTGAGGCGTTCTCCCTTATAGCTGAGGTTCGGAGACGCAGAGATGCGGATGTGGTGCGGATTGAATGTGAAATTGAAGATCTGGACTCCCAATTGGAAATCGACCCGACACCGGAACTACTCCATGTTCTCTCACTTAAACAGTCAGAGTACCGAGCTACTGTTACCGATGCTGCCAAGGTCATGGGTAGAGAACAACAGGGTAGGATCTATGATGTCGGGGACAAGGCGGGCAAACTCATCGCTTGGCTGGATAAAAAAGAGAGAGCGAGCCGTGTGGTCCCGGAGGTGCTTGGGGAGGACGGCGTGACAGTCACCGACCCGAGTGCCATAGTCATGGCATTTGCAGACTATTTCGAGACCGTTTACACCTCGGTCTCCGACATGTCCGAGACTGACTCTGGGGAGCTCCTGGCAGAAGCGGAGCTCCCGTGCCTGTCGGAAGCGGAGCGGGTTGACATGGGTAGGGATATTACCGCCGATGAGATTGCCCTCGCAATACGTTCCCTGAGATCCGGCAAAGCGCCAGGCCCCAATGGAATTCCAGTGGAGCTTTACAAGATTAAGCCTAATGCCATCTCTCCGCACCTGCGGAACATGTTCTTGGAGGCGCGAGAGACGGGCATGCTTCCCTTGGACCAGAGACTGGCCACCATTGTGGTCATTCATAAGGAAGGGAAACCCAGAGACCTGTGTCGATCGTATCGTCCCATTTCTCTGTTAAATGCTGAACCCAAGATTCTGGCTAAACTGCTTGCCAACCGTTTGGTTGGTGCGATTAGCGACTTGGTTCACCCAGACCAGTCGGGCTTTATTCCACACCGCAACACTGCCCTTAACCTCAGGAGACTACATGGGGCACTCGCGAGGGTCCACACGCTCAGGGAGCCTGCCGTCTTGGCGTCTTTGGATGCTACGATGGCGTTTGACTCCCTCGAGTGGAACTATCTGTGGGCAGTGTTGGCGAAGTTCGGATTTGGTCCGGAATTCATAGGATGGGTCAAGCTCCTGTACGCTAGCCCGCTTGCCAACGTAACGGTTAATGGTCGTGTATCTGCGTCCTTTGCTCTCCGCAGAGGCACCAGACAGGGATGCCCCCTGTCGCCCCTGTTGTTTGCATTGGCACTTGAACCGCTGGCGGCGTGGCTGCGACTCCACCCGGATATAAACTGAATACGCTGGTCCCCTGGATTCGAGGACCGTGTGTCGCTGTACGCAGACAACATCTTGCTAAATCTCACCTCTCGTTGTAAGTCACTCATCGTGGTGTGTGATGTGCTACGTCTTTTTGGTCGGCACTCTGGCCTGGTTATTAATTGGTCAAAGTCACACCTTGGAAAAAACAACTAAAGAGTGTTCCTGTATATTTTATACACAAGTAAGGGAGCACAAGAAACCAACAAAGCCCATTAGGTTTGTTATGAAAGCCCTCACTCACCGACCTGGTCGGTGACTTGCTTCATCATCGGGCCCCACTGGGTGTGACCGAATGTCACCCGAGTGTGCTACAACGCCAGATTTGCTGCGGAGCTGGTAATGTGAAGATGTGAGGTCTATGTGGTGAGCTATGTGAACAGAGTGAGGTGGTGAGTTAAAATTGCCTTGTATGTATCAAAAATTGATTTAATGTATGATCATCAAGGACAAGGTTAAAAAATGTGTTGGTAAGCGAGGCCAACTAAGTTGGATGGTCTGCTTCCAATAACATTAGGTGAAGAAGTGGTTGGTCAACATGTTTCAGCCGGTGTTGGTATAATTAACCTGGCATTCGTCAGGACCTAAAGTGAATAAACCCTGGCGGTATGGGCACGCTAAGGCCCACCCTACCAAAGGACTTGAAAGTGAAAAGGTGTCTGAAGTGCAACAAAAAAAGGGGGGGGCCTCACCGACCAAAAAAAGGCGGGACGCACATGCCCTCTTGGTCTCTAAGTCAGAGACAAAAATTAAATGCACTTCAAAAGGGATGAACTTTCAGCCCATAGACCGCGGGAGGGGGGTGACGGCGTATTTGGCACATCGCCCACGACGCCAGCCACCCGAATGTACACCTGGTCAGCCCTCAGAACCGGGTCTCGCCGATCAGTCACACCTATACGTGCTGAGAGGTGGGACACCTCGGCTTCCAAGGGAATGCAACATACAGGTCGTGCGGCAGGGATTCAAATACTTGGGGATCTATATTTCAACGGATCCCAAGGTACGCTACACGAACAACTTGCTCCCCCCTCTCGCACGTCTCCGACGTGACGTAGAGGGATGGCGGAAGCTCCCGCTTTCCCTGCCCGGGCGTGCGGCGCTGTTTAAAATGATGTCCCTGCCCAGATTCCTGTATGCTCTCCAAAATACCCAGGATCCGGTCCCATCCAGTTACTTTAGGGAGGTCGAGGGTTTACAGCGCGCCCTTCTCTGGGATGGCAGGCCACGCATCGCTATTACGAAGCTTACGCTCCCATGGTATGACGGAGGTATAGCGTTGCCTGACATCCGGAGATACTATTGGGCTTCTCAGCTAGCGGCCCTTGGTCACGGCCTCTACGGTCCAGCAGTAAGCCCAGGTTATGCCATGGATCGGTGGCTCCTGGACGACGGGAAGTATTATAGAGCGCTATACTCGAGATCTCTGGATGGTAGGATGTCGGGGCCGACGAAGACAGCTGTACACATATGACGGGCAATCACAAAGTCACAGGGGTGGAAGGGTAGGCTTACGATGGCAACTCCTCTATTTGAATCTGAAATACTGGGCAAATTATGGCACACGAAGGGATTCGACAGGTGGGACATGATAGGCATATCCAAGGTGGAAGATATGATTGTGAAAGGGGAGATAAAGTCCTTTACTCTTTTACAGACAGAGTTCCAGTTGGGTGATACGGAATATTTCCGGTACGCCCAATTGCGTCATGCCATTCTGGCAGTGATGCCGGAGGGCGAGAAGATCCCTGAGTCTTCCCCGTTGGAGGACAGGGTGCTGGGCGGCCACATGCCGGACCGTGCCATTTCCTTAATATACAAAAAACTCATCAATGTCCGTACGGACCTCCTCGGGGTGAGAGACCAATGGGTGCGTGATGGGATTGAGTTGGATGATGAAGACTGGCAATATGCAGTGTCCTCCCCCAAGGAGGTGGCGATCCCGGCCAGGTTGCGGCTGGTTCAATTAAAAATTCTCCATAGAGTGTACGTGACGGGTCCTAGGCTGATACACATGGGTCATTCAGTGGACGGCCTCTGCTGGCGTGGCTGTGGTGCATTGGCCACCTTCATGCATATTATCTGGGAGTGCCAGGTGGTCGCCTCCTACTGGAGGCATGTACATATGATCATGAGTGAGGTGACTGGGGTAGACGTGATGGCAGAGGCCCGGCGCTGCCTCCTGAACGTGTGGGGTCCTACTGATTATAATAGTGCACAAACACAATGGGTCACCTTGGGGAACATGGTCGCGAAACAAGATATTGCTCAGATGTGGGGTGCTGTTACAGCCCCAAAGGTGGTACAGTGGAAGGTCAACATGGATTGGTGCATGTTCCGAGAAAAGACGGTGTACATGGCCAGGGGTAAACCCAAAAAGTGGCAAAAGATATGGGGGGCCTGGAACGAGTATAGGGGTGATATTTGCCTGCCGCCTGACACCGCCCCCCTGGAAGAACGAATGTCCCCGTAGCCTATGGCTCCAACATACGTCATATTAGCTGATGTCTCCTGTATCCTCCCCCCCTCCATGGTTTTGCAATTGGTGCTGATCACATTGTTTTTATGCTATTGGGCCTAGCCTTTCCTATGATCGGGCTCAGTTACACAAATGTTTAATTGCCTTGTTTCCTAGCACTAGTTTGGTGCTTTTCCCTTTTTTCATCTTAGTTATTTTTTTTAAAAAAGTTAAAAAACCTCTGTACGACTTGGTAATATGCTCATGGTACACCAGCCAATTGACCGATAGTATGCTGCCTAGCCTCCGGGATGTAAGGCTAAATAGCAGTGTGCACTGATTTGAAAATAAAGGTTTTCCAAAAAAACATTACCCCACTTTGCTTATGACTTCACCTTACACAGGTGACTTTCAATCCCACAAAAGAAATAACAGTAGGTAAATGCACCTCTTGTGCAATTACACCTCTTCACCTCCAAGGGACGCTGTTCTCCAGACATCCCCAGTTCTGCCATTCACACCCTGGTGCAGTCCTAAAACACACCTCCAGCTGAAGAACAAAAGTTCCAGCCACAGGTTACTGTTGGGGGATGGCGGACCCCTTGAGGGGTTATTTCCATTGAGTCCCCAGAGACTTAGGGGGAGTGGGGGGGGGGCGCGGCTTGACATCTTCCTGCTGGGGGAAGCAGCGTTGCTCCTGCAGCTCCCCCTGTCCCTTTTCCCACACTTGGTGGTGACCCTGTCCTCCTAGGGCCACCCTACACAGAAACAATCTGCCTTTCCTCGCAGGGCATTATGAGGCGATTCGCTCCTGCCCGTGAATTTGATAGCAGCGGCTCTCCTGCTGCTCCGGGGAGAGCAACGAGACACTGCTTGCGGCCTCCCGCAGCGTCACAACATCGTTGGGGGCCTGGTCCCACCCGGACCCCTTGTCTCAGGTGAGCATTTGTTGGTGGTATGGTGACCCCTAACCCCTGCCACTCCTGGGATGATTGCAGCTCGGGTAGCCCACCCCCGGCTGCTCTTGCCTACCCCCAGATGTTGGAGAGCCCACCTCTGGCAGCTGCTGCTGGCTCCCCGACTAGCCAGCACCCTCACGTGCTGCCGTGGGAGCCGGCACTTCCATTTTGATCTACCTGGAGGCTGTGCCTGGGCTGACGGGCCCTCCGGGGAGTGCGACGCCCCCCCCCCCTTTCTTCTGCCCCGGGGAGGGCGGCAGCACTCCCCCCTCCTCTTGGCGTCACAGGGACCCGGAGTTGGGGGTTCCAGATCCCTAGGAGGTCCTCACGGGGAGCGCAACGGCCACAGCACTTCCCCTCTCCTTCCACCAGTCACCACGGGTCCGGAGTTGGGGCCCCCAGACCCCATAATCCTTCACGGGGAGCGCAATGGTGCTCCCCGACTTCAACTTCTTTGGGCCCAGAGTTGGGGGTCCCGGGCCCCTTGGGGGAATACTTCACCAGGAGCACGACTACGCTCCCGACTTCCTTTTTTTCTGGGAGCAACCCCGGAATCTGACCCACCCCGGGGGCATATCTAAGACTGGCGGTAGAGCCCCACGCCCTTCGTCGTCGGTCTTCTTCAGAGGTCAGAGGTCGCCTACCTTCTGGGGGCCGTATCTCGGCCCCCAGGCCGCTGATTTTTACCATTTCGGCCTCTTCTTGCTCCGGATGACCGGCTCTACCCTTCCGGAGCACTTTCTCTTGCCCTCCTAGCCTCCAAGAGGGTGAACTCAGCAGGGAGCTTTCTTCACTGGCTTCCTGCGCCAGCCTTTTACCTGGCTCTTCTCCTGGGCCTTTCTGTTACTTGCGCAGAGGGCCAGGCTTCTGCTCACTGGTCCTGGACTCCCCTTTTGGCGCAATTCAGGGTCCTGGAACAGTCAGGGGGTTCTTCCTTCCAACTGCCCATGGCGCCAGGCTCCAGCACCAGTCTTCCCCAGCAGAGCTCACCCCAGAGAGAGCTCCTCTTTCTGTTCAAGAGCTTTGAATTTTTAGGGGGCTGGCAGGCAGGCTTAGCTGCCCCATCCTGCAGCAACACGTCACCTCTAGGCCCCTGCTCCCTCCTTCCTGCACAGGCCTCTGGGATAGTTCAAAATGTCATAGTCCAGGGGTCTCATGCCACATGGTCTCTG
This sequence comes from Lissotriton vulgaris, assembly GCF_964263255.1. Taxonomy (NCBI): domain Eukaryota; kingdom Metazoa; phylum Chordata; class Amphibia; order Caudata; family Salamandridae; genus Lissotriton; species Lissotriton vulgaris. Next base: position 616,449,123 of record NC_141691.1, on the reverse strand, counting down.
AAAAACCCCCTTACTGCCTTCTCTCCAGAGCAGCTTGGTGCCTGGCACCAGGTGACAGCTTCTGATGGATAACCTGCAGCTCCACCCACCATCTCTCCCTCTTGTGAGGAGACCACCGCCCTTGGAATGCTGGCCGTGAAGGGCTTGGTCTCTGATGCTACAGCTTGGGGAGGAAGGTCATTAATCCAGCCTGGAAGGGTCACACACAGCCAGGCTCTAGTTATGAGTGGAGTCAGAGGAATATGACTTTTCTGGATGACCCATAAGCAGTACAGATATGGCTTTGGACTCAGCAGAATACTTCTTTTCACACAACTTACAGTGTACTTGGGTGCATGTTTGGAATTTGTAGGCCCTAGGGAAGTGAAACTACCCGATGTGGTTCCCATCTTCATAGGAGAGTAATGGAGTGTTCCTTCAGTGAAAACAGTAAAGCACACTTATTTTTATGTTATTTTAAAGGTTTTATATAGCGCTGGCTAGACCCGGAGGTATCGGAGCGCTTTACATGAGTATGTAAATGTGGGTGTACTTGTAAAGCGCACTGTGACTCCAAGGAGTATCCTGGCGCTGAAGACCGCTGGGGAACCCGTCCTGGTTTTCCCTGTGAGATGGTCCCTTTCTGGGTATCTCCAAGGTAAAACCAGGCATCCCCGGCGTCTGTGGTGGGCCGTTGTAGAGATGAGGCAAGCTTAATGCCCAGAGTTGCCGAGTGTGTTCCCTGGTTAGAGTAGGCACCGAGGCGAGAATTATCGAGTCCGTTTGACCCTGGTCCACAACCCTGACGCGTCAGGGATTGAACCCTGGTCCCAGGCCGTTCTCTGCTTCTAACCAGTGAGCCACACCACACTCCATAGTATCAGATCCTAGTTACAGGTTACATCGTTACAAAGGTTACACAGTTTTTAGAGCATGGCAACATAGTTACTTGTAAGGTCGAGATTAACAATAAACACAAATGCGTAAGGGGAAAAGCAGGCAAGGGAAGAAATTCAGGGGAGGGGGGTAGGAGCAGGGGAAGTAGACGGATAATGAAGGCGGGAAAGAGGAGGGGAGGGGAGGGGAGAGACACAGCATGGGAAGAGGAGGGGAAGGGTGACATGGACACAAACCGGTAGACAAGTCAAAGCAATGTTCAAAGTCCAGTAAGCTGTGATCCCAGGGGAAGTGGTATCACTTCCCTATCTCTGTTGTGAGAGGCTCCCTTTACGCAGTGGACTCTCTCAAAGGGGTCTCCGAGACTCCAATCCATACATACTAGATCCTACCCTAACAAGCATTGGAAATGCAATAGGTCTCGCACCATTAGAGTTAGTGCTTTTAGAATTGTTTATGGTTTTTTTTTGTAAATGTTTAGCATTTTTGTTTCCTGTAGCCAATGCTAAAGAATTACAAATAAAAAAAGCCATAAACATTTCTAAAAGCTCTAACTGAAATGGTCTGAGACCTATTGCACTGTGTGAGGGTGAGGGTTTGAGGGTGAGTGAGGGTGGGTGAGGGTGAGGCTGAGGTGTTGAGGGTGAGTGAGGGTGAGTGAGAGGTTGAGGGTGTGAGGGTGAGGGTGAGGGTGAGTGAGGGTGAGGGGTTGAGGTTGAGGGTGAGGTGTTGAGGGTGAGTGAGGGTGAGGGTGAGTGAGGTGTTGAGGGTGAGTGAGGGTGAGGGTGAGTTAGGGTGAGGGGTTGAGGGTGAGTGAGGGTGAGGGGGAGTAGTTGAGGCTGAGTGAGGGTGAGTGAGAGTGAGGGTGAGTGAGGGGTTGAGGGTGAAGGTTTGAGGGTGAGTGAGGGTGAGGGTGAGTTAGGGTGAGGGGTTGAGGGTGAGTGAGGGTGAGGGGGAGTAGTTGAGGCTGAGTGAGGGTGAGTGAGAGTGTGGGTGAGTGAGGGTGAGGGTGAGTGAGGGTGAGGAGTTGAGGGTGAGTGAGGGTGAGGGTGAGTGAGTGTGAGGGGTTGAGGGTGAGTGAGGCTGAGGTGTTGAGGGTGAGTGAGAGTGAGAGGTTGAGGGTGAAGGGTTGAGGGTGTGAGGGTGAGGGGTTGAGGGTGGGTGAGGGTGGGGGGGGTGAGGGGGTGAGGGTGAGGGTGAGCACAAGTAGAGATATTGAACTACGATTTACAATGCGAGAGTTGGAAAGTTCTTGCATAGTGCATCCAATTAATGAGGGCACATTCTGGGGGAGTGCGAGCGAAAGTTGTTGTTACATACTCTCCCTGCTTTAGTGACTCCGTTGGACAATAAAAGTAAATGCATTTCTGCGTGGTATCTCTGAAATCGATGTAGCGCAGACGTACTCTCCTTTCACGTTAAAGTTTGATTAGAGGCACGACAACATGGGGTAAAAAAAAACAACAGGCTTTTACCATCTCTCACATTTTAAATGACCAAATGTTGTTGTATAAAACGGCAAATGCTAGCAGTCAGCGATAACACGCCACCTCCAAAGCCACCACCACTGGGGGACCAGTTGGGCCAGGGGAGGCGGGGCAATAACTGCTAGAAAGGGGTCATCCAAGTTCTGGCAGCCACGATCCAGCTGTGAGGGCGGGAGGTAGTTTCAGGAGTACCAATTTCTGCCGAAGATCCCAACAGACACAGAGGGGGAGGAGAGCGGGCTGAGAAAGCAGATCTGGCCGGGTGAGTTGGAAAAGCCATGCTGGATCTCCACCCCCTCCATACACAGCAGAGGTCTACTTGCCAGCGGAAAGGCAGGGCACAAACAGGCAGCCGCAATGAGAGTGGTCACCTTTGTCCTGTAACCCTGGGGGCTCACACTGCCGCATGGTGCTCTAACTCCACAGAGAAGGATTGCAATACAACAGCCTCCCGGTCCCCAGAGCCACAGGAAGAGCTTACACTCTGCTTGCAGGCTCCCCTCCCAGTGTTAGTGCTACGACGGAAAAATCTCTCCTGCAGCGCTACTACACACTGCAATACAATAACACTCTGTGGATGTGGTTACGCATACACGTCTCCCCAAAGCGTCATATACAGCATTTCTTCTGGATAGTCAAAAAATATTTAAATTGTAGATACGAAGGAAGAATACTAAAGACAGCGCTCTGCTCAATCGGTGTAAACTGGTAGTCCCAGCACACACGTAACGCAAAATGTTGCTATTTCCCGATTCCCATCAACCCGACCCCACGCAACGAGAGCAAGACACTTTACCATTCACTTAAACAGACTGCACCCTTAGCAAAACACAAGTTTACGAGCCTCTCCCATGCAAGAGCAAAGCTAGATAACAGGTTTCTAAATGGATGCAACTGATAAGGGAAGAAGTAAGTACGGCAGTGTAGGAAATTTTCCATTGCGCGAACAGGGCGCCAGAGAGCTTTACAAAACAATCAGCGAACTCAATGCAATAACAAGAGAAACACCGAGCACGGCGTCAGTGTTGGAATTGCTGGGGGGTAGGGGGTAAGTGGTGATTTTAAAAAAAATGCGACACGGCGGGCAGGGGAGGGGGCGGAGCGGGGAGAGGGAACAGACGGAGGGAAGGCCAGATAAGGGGAGGGGGGAGGAGAAATGCGACACGGCGGGCAGGGGAGGGGGCGGAGCGGGGAGAGGGAACAGACGAAGGGAAGACAGATAAGGGGAGGGGGGAGGAGAAATGCGACACGGCGGGCAGGGGAGGGGGCGAGGGGGGAGGAGAAATGCGACGTGCGGATGAGGGAACTGATGTGCACGCGCTTTTAAGCTCAATGCGCATGCGCATTGAGCTTAAAAGTCACGGGCACTGCAAGGAATCGCCACGATTCCTTGCAAGTTGGATAAAGAGTGGATAAGCCCCCATAGTCTCGCTTGCTCGATGCGCATGCGCATCGACAGGCGAGACCTAAAAAGGGGAGAGGGAGTGCTTTGGCAAGGGGTGCCATACCATACCTTAGCTATGAGTGGCTCCCTTGGCCCAGTAGACCCTCTCAGCGAGTTCGCTGAGACTCTAGAATATAAATATTGGATCTTTCCTCAAGAAGGGGAGTAGGAGTGCTTAGTCAAAGGGCACAAAGGACAGGGGTCTAGGCAAAGGGGGAGATTCAGGAGAGAGGTGATAGGAGCTAGGGAAGTAGACAAGGAGAGAAAGAGTACTACATGGGAACATATTTAATTAATTAATTTTATATAGCGCTGGCTAGACTCGAAAGGAATCAGAGCGCTTAACATGAGGAACAATAATGTTGCAAATTACATCAGTTAAAAGTTAGATAAGTATCAAGAAAAGCATTTAAATAACATTGGGGACAAGGTGGATGGAGCGAGGAAGGGTAAGAGATAGGGTAAAGGGGTAGGAGGAAGATAGGACGTAGAGACCAGGGTAAAATCTGCCCAAGGTCCGGCTGGGTAGGTGACGACAACCAATTTCCTCTTTCAGCTATCTGGTAGCTCCACCGGGCATCAGCCAAATCGCTTGGTCTCCACAGTCTGGGGTAAGTTCCGCAGGTTCGAAGTCCTGATGAGTAAGCAGGTTAGGGGATAGGTTCAAGGTCTGGTCAATGTCCAATTATTATCCCAGGGAAGTAAAACAAAGTGGAGGGGACCACTATGGCAGCCATCTTGGGGTCAGGCAGGGGACTATTGACCTTAGCGTTACATTTAGCCATCCCCAATTATATGTGTTGTTCGAGGGCAGGAGATGGAAGAACAATGGAGCAGCTAGAGGCCAGGGTCCGTGTCCGTTAGTCTCTTATGGAGGAGAATATTATTGCGTGTTGGCAGGTAAATGTCCTCTCCAGGTTGTCGTATTCATATCCAATGTACGGCATAGTATAAATCCTATTCCATGTCACCACCCAACACTCCATAATTCTTGCCACACCTTTCTATCTTTACCTGCTCCAGGTCTGCGCGTGCCAGGAATCTCCCCCGCACAGCCCCTACACGTGTGCACATGCATGTACACACGTGTCTGCATGTAACCAGCCCGGTGCCCTTTTCTCCGGCTGCAGCGCAGCGGCCTACTCTCACAAGGGTGACACCAGTAAAATCCACATGTCGTCTTTCATCACGAGTTCATTGTGGGTGAGTCCCAACTTATGAGGCTCTCCCACCGTAAAAACTCACAAATTAGGTGTTCAAAAAGTGAAAAATCCGGGTGGCACAGATGGTCAGAACCACCTTCTAACATTATCTGTTGCCATCTTCTCTGCACGCTGTTCGTTCAGATTCAGATAAGTACATACAAATGAATTTTTCAGTTGCTGTGTAGACCTTGATGCCCTTCATTCTGGCACAAGAAGTACTTGCATAGACCCATCTGCAGTCATATACTCAGTCATATTCCTGAAGGGAACTGCAAGGATTTAGCAGAACTTTTAGGAGGTGAGTTGCAGCAAGGCAGGTGATAGTACATTTGGTATTTTACCAATACATCAGTTGTTATGAATTACTTCAGAATCCTTTCTGCTTGTGGTGGAGACTAGATCCCACATTAGTCTTTCTCAACTGATGTGAATACCAATCCATAACACATAGAAAATACTGATGAAAAAATATGCTCTGCCTAAAAGTCACTGTTGAAGATGCAAATGCATCACTTGCTTTCATCTATTGAAGTCTGTATTTTTATTGCAGTATTTTTGGCTACAGAAATATTTCTCTTACTGCATGGTCTTTTGACCTTCGGAGTTACGGGACATACACAAAATCCCTAGGTTAGCTAATGCATGTGAGAGAATACATTTACTTCCACATTCAGTAGCTGATCTTGATTGCAGAGTACAGTAGTTATTCCATCCGGGCGTGTGAGTGAAATATCCTGTCACCCTGACCCAGTAAGTGTACTCCGGATATAGAGACGTCCACCCCCCAGCAGACATCTCATACATTGTCAGGAACTGCTGACATGGCCGTTACTTCAGTACATTGAAAGTGTGCAGTGTGGGTCTGTCAACGTGACTGTGCCATATGATAGACTCTCAATATCTTTTTTAGTTTCAAAAACCAAATCCCAAAGCAGAATTTTGTTTTTGGAAAAAATTAGAATGACCCCCTTTTTGCTTTCACTTACTGCCACATTTTGGATGCCGTTATGTGAAAGAAAAAACTGGCCATTTGTCCACCCATTCTAAATTAGGTGAACAGACAAATGGCCAAACCTCTATAAACCCATACTCTGTAGGGCTGTCACAGGAGAATATCAACGTCGGAGATTGAGTAGTCTCAGTTGTTGATATTCTTAAATTCCGCCTGACTGTAAGTGAGGCAGGTGGAACTTCAGTTTGATGGAGAGGGCACTCCATGATGCCCCTCCCATGACAGCCTATGTGGGTGTACATCAATGTTTGTGACTGGATGCCCTGCTGGCTTGACCTTCACCTGGACTGACCTAGAAGAACCACCAAAGAGGGCAGACATGCTTGTGCTCTAATGTTTGTCTATTTACTTTTATCTACCTAAAAGACTTAGTCAGATGGGCGATCATGCCCATGGACTCTATTCATAGGCCATGATCTCCATCCTTATGAGGTACCAGGGTTGGTTCTACCTTACATGTGTTGGATACTACAGGACTTGATATAAGTGGGGCAAAAAGAAGGTATGACTGTAGCCTTTCAAACCTGCTTCAGTTTTAATGTGTCACTCTTTCATTTTGATTGCCTTGCCACCACGTAAATCTTGCTTTTTCATTCTGAGCAACTGCACAGCACACCTTTGTAGGTGAGTGTGAGACACGCATGGAATACACGATCTTGCCCCTTCCTCATAAAAGAAACGTTAATACTGATACAAAAGAGATTACCACTCCACAGTCAACACATTCCTCCCCAATGCCATGCCAGTGTACTCATGACCTCACACAGCAAATGTAACTACTTGTGTACTTCCTTTAATGTAGCGTATACTTCCATGTATATGTGGTGCTGATTTACCTACCACTTTACTGATTGAGTTTGTCAACTTCTTTGAGTGACAGTTGCCTCGAGTTGCACCTCTGATGTACTTCTCTATAAACTGAGTTGTGTGTGCATGCCCTCTTTGCACATTATAATTTGATAATACTTACATTACACCTACCACAAATTGCCTTGAGTTCTTCATAACCCGTCCCAAGCCCCTTGAATTTTTTTTCTCCTATGACTGCTCTAAAACTTCCCAAACTCAATGTCACTGGACTCCTAGGAATCTCCAACAGCTGCAAGGAGATCTTCTCAATCATCAAGGGCTTCATCACACCCTAGACCTCTATCAACATTATCATGCCCTCCTAAGAACTGTGCGACGACCTATCCAACTTCTTCCACAGCAAAATCAGAGACGTATACAGCAACTTCGCAGACCAACCAGACCCCAGCATTGCAGACCTGCCCCTCACCAACCAAGACGAACACCTGACCGAATGGAATACTCTCCACAGAGAGGATACAGTGACGATCATGCAGACCATCTACTCAGGAGCCCCAATGGACCCATTCCCTCACCACCTCTACAACCTTAGAGCATCACCCTAGCAGGATCGCCCTCACCCACATCAACAACACCTTTATCACATCCGCCATATTCCTGGAAGACTAGAAGCATGCAGTGGTCAGTACCCTCCTCAAATAGCAGTCGGCCGACCTGAAACAAATGAGCAACTTCCGTCCTATCTCCCTTCTCCGCTACCCATCCAAAGAGATAGATTAGGCCTTCAACAAGCAACTCACAAAGCACCTCAAACAACACCACCTACTGAACAACACTCAATCCGGATTCATAAAAAAAACACAGCACTGAAACCGCACTCATCACAGCCCCAACTACATCCAGACCTTCCTGGACTGAGGAGAAATAGCAGCCCTCATCCTGCTCGACCTCTCTGTGGCATTTGACATGTTCTCCCACAACACACTCATCAGAAGACTCCACAAGCTCGGCACCCAAGGACCTGCACTCAACTGGATCTGCTCTTTCCTCAAGGGAAGAACCCAAAGGATCAGACTGCCACTCTTCACACAGGGGGCCAAGAGCCTGATCTGCAGAGTCCCCCAGAGATCGTTGCTTAGCCCTATGTGTTCAACATCTACATGGCTCTGCATGCCAATATCATCCGATACCAAGGCATCACCCTCATCTCCTTCACCAACACCCAACACATCATCTCCCTGACAGGTAAGACAACCACCACCAGAGCCAACTTCTTCAATTGCATGATCATGGTAGTAGATTGGATGAGAACCAGCTTCTTGAAGCTCAATTCCAATAAGGTGAAAGTACTGGTCTTCAGAAACAGGCCCGCCCTATTGGACTACAGCTGGTGGTTGACCGAGCCAGGACCAACACCCACTGACCACCCATAAATTAGGGGATCATCCTGAACGCTCAGCTCAACATGACTTCACAAGTCACCATAAAGAGTGCTACCTGCTTCCACATCCTATGTATACTGAGAAAGATCTTTAAGTGGCTGCCACAGTACACCAGGTGCACTGTCACACAAGCCTCATCACAAGCAGACATGACTAAGGTAACACACTCTATGCCAGAATCTCCAAGCAGCTCCTATGCAGATTTAAGACCATCCAGAATGCTGCCGCAAGACTCGCATTCAACCTCCCACGCCACATCTACATCTCACCCCATCTCAGAGTGCCACTCTCCCCATTCACAACCAAAGCCAATTCAAACTCCTAAGACACATATACAGTGCCCTGCACAAAATTGAGCCAGCATACCTGAGCAGCCGTCTACACGCTCACAAACCTGTTAGACACCTACGCTAAGCCTCACTCTAACTCACACGCAATCCCTGCATACCCAAAAGCGTTATGTTATTTGTTTTTATATAGCGCGCAAATCACCTAGGGGCATCTCGGCGCTTCACTCTAACTTACCACCCAGGAGGGCAGCAGAAGGACAGAATTAAACGAAGTTTAATAGAGGGTTTAGTACAGGAATGCTTTTAAATGTTTTCTAAAAACAAGATAAGAGGGAGTTTCTCGTAGAGATAGTGGGAGACTGTTCCAGTATTTGGGGGCAATATAAGAGAAAGCCAGGCCCCCAGATCGCTGGAGTCTGATACGGGGCACTAGAAGCAATTGCTTTGTGAAGGATCTTAGAGGGCGAGTACCAGCATATCTTTCCAATTTATTCTGGAGGTATACTGGCCCCTGACCCTGAAGAGCACGCAAGGTGAGGCAGCAGATTTTAAAGAAGGATCTCTGCTTAATCGGAAGCCAGTGTAGCTGTCTCAGCAGTGGTTACGAGGGGGTGCCAGCAGGCCTATTCAGAACCAGCCTAGCTGCTGTGTTCTGGATCACCTGTAGTTTTTTCAAAGCTGTGGTTCCCACCTCAGCTAACGGGGCATTTCCGTAGTCCATGCGGCTCATGACTAGGGCCTGTGTTATGGTTTTGCGATGTTCCAAGGGGATGAACGGCATGATCTTCCGTAGAAATCTTAATCTATACTAACATGCCCCAGATGTTGCGGCTATCTGATCTTGCATAGACAGGGACTGATTTAATTTGATGCCCAGATTGTTGACACAAGGCTTCGGAATTGGAGGCAGGCCAAGGTGTGATGGCCACCAATCCTTTGACCAGACTGCTTCGGCCTCCCCTAGAAGCATGACTTCCGTCTTGCTTGGGTTTAACTGTAATACATATATAAGGGTCCCAGAGAAATAGCGTATCAAAGAAAGGTACGCAATTACTGATTCGAAACCTTTTTGAATACAAAATTCATCACATTTAATAAAGCAATCACTGTCAATAAATCACAATATGCTACTGAATCAATTCAAATCTTTGACATAAAAATTATTAAAGCCCCAAGTACAGAAGAGGGGGAGGAAGAATAAGGAGTGAAATGAAAAGAGGGTAGGGTGATTCAAAGGAAAGAACTAAGTTTCATATTCAAAGCAAAGCATTCATTATTAATGAAAAGAAGGCTATAACTTATTCAAGCCAAAGTTACAGTTGAACTAATACAGAAGTAATTCTACGGTCACACTTGTAAATATTTTGGTCATGGATAGTGCCGGATGACAAGACAGGTAGAGCCGTCGACGTTTCGACCCCTACATGGGAGGTTTACTTGAGCCCTTAAAAGGGTCTTCATCAGGACAAGGAAAGTAGTGACGGGGCCAGACAATTCATGGTATATCGGGCCAGCCGGCTCCGAAGATCGAGAATCTGATGGACCAACTTCTGTATGGTCTAATACTAGTGGGCTGGGCCAAATGTATCCTTCACTTTGGGCTGGAGTCAGTCCATCAATGCAGGGGGACTGTAGGAGTAGGAAATGGTTTTATCTTCTTCTTGGCTTCCAATTTGTCAGGTGATCACGTGGAAATTCACATTTCAAAACTTGAGCCCTTGGTGTTAAATGTGGATCATCGTTTGTTTTGGCTTCCAATTTGTCAGGCGATCGCGTAGGATTTCAAATTTGCAACCTCGAGCCCTTGGCGTTAAATGCGCATCATCGTTTGTTTTGTTTTCAAAGTCTAAAAAATGTAGCCGCAGCCGCTGTCTCTCGTCTCTAAGGTACTCGCTTCTTCATGTACGCGAAGTTCCGAGGGGATGAACGGCAGGATCTTCCATAGAAATCTTAATCTATACTAATATGCCCCAGATGTTGCGGCTATCTGATCTTGCATAGACAGGGACTGATTTAATTTGATGCCCAGATTGTTGACACAAGGCTTCGGAATTGGAGGCAGGCCAAGGTGTGATGGCCACCAATCCTTTGACCAGACTGCTTCGGCATTCCCTAGAAGCATGACTTCCGTCTTGCTTGGGTTTAACTGTAGACAGTTGTTGGTCATCCACTTGGAAATTTCAGAGATTCCCCTAGCAAAGCGGAGTCTTTCAGTTTCAGGGTCATGGCTGATGTTAAATAGCAGCTGGGTGTCATCGGCGTACGATATTATTTCAAACCCCAATGCTTCCACCACCTTAGCCAACGGAGCCATATAGATATTAAAAAGCGTAGAGGCTAAGACAGGAGCCCTGGGGGACGCCCTTGTCTAGTGAAATTCTATCTGATTGTTGGTGGCCCAGTATGATCGTTTGAGAACGATCTGCCAAGAAATTTCGAAGCCATTTAAGAGCCAGTCCCTGAATGCCGCAGGTGCTTATCCTGTCCGCGAGCCTGGAATGGGAGATGGTATCAAAGGCCGCGGAGAGGTCCAGCAAGATCAGAACTGCTGAGCCGCCCTTATCCATTGTTATTCTCAAGGAATCTGTCACAGATAAAAGGGCCGTTTCTGTGCTGAATCCTCGGCGTAAACCGGACTGCGATGCATCCAGGATTCCATTTGATTCCAAATAGCTATTCAATTGCCTATTAATCAGGTTTTCCAATATTTTTCCAAGAAGAGGGAGTAAGGAGATGGGACTGTAGTTGCCCAACTCGGACAGGTCAGCCGTGGTTTTTTTTTTTAAATGGGGCGCACAAAGGCTTCCTTCCAGGGTGCTGGAATGACCCCTTCCCTAATAGAGAGATTAATGGAATGGAATGAGGATTTGTAGAGCGCGTTGGCTACCCAGGGGCGTCCCAGCGCTGAAATCTTTTAAAACATTTTTTAAATCTTTTGTACTGAGGGGGCCAGAATGTGCGATAAGAGCGACATTATTTTAGGTGGACAGAGATCCGTTGGTGACCCTGATTTGGCAGAAGTAAGCGCCATTTGGATCTCAAGTAACGTGATAGGGTCAAAGTGTTCAAGAGAGTACATGGTCCCTGTGATAGTCCCGTTAGAAATAGCAGTGTCTGAAAAACTAGCAAGATTGTCTGTGGGGAAATTCGCATAAATTTTTTCGATTTTCTTGTGGAAAGACTCAGCCCGTGAGTCACAGAGATCCTTTGTCTCAATGGCAGGCTGTTTACACACCATGGGTTCCACAAAGTCTTTAACTACATCGAAGATGGCCTTAGCAGAGTTTTTGGAGTGCTCGATTTGATTGGCGATGAACACGCACCGTGCAGCCTTAAGGTTTCGATGGCAAGTAGCCAGGGCAGCTTTATATAGTTGTTTAGATTGTGCTAATTTGTTGCGTCTCCATTTTCTTTCTAATTTCTTACATGCAGACTTTTCCTGGCTCAATTCTGGAGTAAACTATTTTGCAGAATTACGACTGGGGTTAAGTCTGGATTTCTGTTTCATAGGGAGAGTCTCATCAACACTTTTTTTAGCCCCTCATTGAATTCTGTCGGCCTATTGTCAACATCCTGGTCTTCTGACGGAGTAATAGTCCGGAAGACTTCCTCGAAAATTTGGGGGGTGAATTTGTCCCACTGCCTAAATACAATGGGGCACCTGCCAACAGGCAGGCTGCCGGGGACCTGGACCAGAGAAGGAGCAGAAAACGTAATCATCCGATGGTCAGTCCAGACAAGGGGCTTTGGAAGGCAGAATTTCAGATCCTCTAAATTAGTGAAAACGACATCAAGAGTGTGACCTCCATCGTGAGTGGGCCCTTGTATTCTTTGTGGGGAGTGTTGCCATTAGGGTTAGCCACCTGGTTAGCGGCTTGTGCTTCCCCTGTGAGTAGGGGGGCTAGGAAAAAGGGCACTTGGCTTCCGGCCAGTCAGATCTTTAAGTGGCTGCCACAGTACACCAGACGCACTGTCACACAAGCCTCATCACAAGCAGACATGACTAAGGTAACACCCTCTAAGCCAGAATCTCCAAGCAGCTCCTATGCAGATTTAAGACCATCCAGATTGCTGCCGCAAGACTCACATTCAACCTCCCACGCCACATCTACATCTCACCCCATCTCAGAGAGTGCCACTGGCTCCCCATTCACAACCAAATCCAATTCAAACTCCTAAGACACATGCAGTGCCCTGCACAAAATTGGGCCAGCATACCTGAGCAGCCGTCTACACACTCACCAACCTGTTAGACACCTACGCTTCACTCTAACTCGCACGCAATCCCTGCATTCCCAAAAGCGTAGCAGGAAGTCACTCATTCGCCTACATTGCACCAAAAATATGGAACGATCTCCCACAACACACAAGAGCATCCTCCTCACTTCTTAAATTCTGCTAGAAGCTGTAAACCTGGCTCTTCGAATAACTCTATGGGGACCACACGTCTTCATACCTCCTCACGCTCCTGGAAACGTTTACAGGTTATTAGTTATGTTATGTTATAAAAATATTTCTAGAGCGCACTGTCACCGATTGGTTGCTTGGCGCTGTGATCAGCAATAACATGAACATAGAGGGAAGAGGGTTATAAAAAGGCTTGTCTGAATAGCCAGGTCTTCAAGGCTTAGTGCGCTATACAAATTGAAATAATATAGCATATCATACCCCTGCTTTTAATGCTCTACTCTAGCAATCCAGTGCATACACCTATCTCTACTAACATCCCGTCAGTTCATATCCAGCCCATACTGCTTCAATGAATCCTCCCTACAACCTCACATACACATAAGACAGACCCTTGATGACCAAATAAATAAACCAAGTTTCCACTAACCATCTCAATCTGCCTCTGTGATTATCCCCAGGTATGTAACAAAACCTCATATATAGTGGAGAAGTGTGGCTCACTGGTTAGAGCAGGCAGACCCTGAAGCAGAGGTCAGACCCGGGACCAGGGTTCAATTTCCGACGCGGCAGGGTCTTGAGCTCAAATGTCCATGGACTCGATAACTCTCGCTTCGGTGCCTGACCTAAACATGGGTTCACACTCTGCAACTCTGGGCATTAAGCTTGCTTAATCTCCACAACGGCCCCCGCGGCGGGATGCCTGGCTTTCACCTTGGGGATGCCCTATAGGGGCTATCTCACAGGGAAAAGCCAGGACGGGTTCCCAAGGCAAGCGTGGAGATACCCCTTCGGGGGTCGATTCAGGCGCTATATAAGAAACAAAATAATAATAATAATAATAACAGACCACTTAAACGCTTATTCTTTTCGTCCTTTGTTTTACAGGAGTGATTGAGACCAGGATTAACCAAAAAGGGCACATCTTGGTCCTGTACCACCCCTGGAGCAATTTCATAATTTTCCTGATGCAGTCTTAAACTCCATCCGAGCATCCCTTTTTGTAATTATGATTCAGACCTTCAATCTTGAAGTCAGAAATTACCAATCAAGCCTTTTTAAACAACCTCTCTTTGTCCACTCTTTAAACAACACTGCTCCTACCCCATACACTCTGATCCAGCTCCCTGGTACATCCCCCAAATTTGACTCCTCTGTATAACCCTGAGATCGTTCATATGTGAATTAGTGTTTCCTTGCTGCGGCCACCTCCCTTCAGATTGCCTTTCCAATATGCAAAGTTTACTCTAAGTCCTAATTTCATATTGAGTTTATCCTCCTGTCTGATGCACAGTTGTACCAAAAAAGAGGCCCCTTCTCAGAAATAACTCCACCTCCTATCACTCCTATTGTACTCCTGAGGTAGGAATTCACTGTTCAGCAGCTCCCATTCACAACCATAACCACCATGGTGCTCTAAGCTGCGCTACCTATTTACTACCTTAGCTCTAGACTTTCACCTCTATTTCCCGCGCATGTACCAGGGTCTCTTTGGGCTCTGGACACTGTGGATCCACTCTTTGCTTTGCTCCCTCTTATTGCTTGGCATCACAAGGTTTGCACTTGAATGGTTATCTTTATGTACAGACTCAAGTAGTTTGGAAAAACTGTGCTACCTGTTGAATTATTTGTCATGGTCTCTGTATTCCCTCTCTGGCCTCGACAGTTTTTGTGTCCGTTAAAACTCCTCCATATGCTGGTAAATCTGTTCATCCATAGAGTTTAGACTTTCCTAGTTGAAGGGTGCATCCAAAGTGTTTTTCAACCCATAGCAAATGGTGGCCACTGTCATCTGACATTATGCTTTGAGTAGAATGACCATTCGTGGCAAATGCGGCTAGTTTCGTTGTTGCATGCCTTTTTTTATCACTAATGGTAGAGGCGAAAGAACCTATTGGTTTTTCCCCAATAAAATGTGTGTATTATCCCATAACAGGCCTCCTCAATGCCCCAATTGTGTTTGCTATGTTGGGTACTATGTAGTATGTTGCATAAGTGGTTTGAATTTAATGGTGTCCATTGTGAATAGCATGTGCCTGTATATAATTATTCTCCTGAAGGTTTTTTTATTTTCTAAACATGATAAACTGCATCTGAAGTATACATCTTCTTCCTGTTAAAACCAGTTTATGCTTTTAATGTAGAGTTTCACTCCTCCTTCACGTGCTGCGTTGAGTGACTCCTAGCAACCCGCAGGCCTTGGAAGAAAATGTCTCAATGCAATCTATTGACCTTCTGAAACCAGTGTTCTATTGCCTTTCAGAAAAAAAATGATAAAGCTAGAGAGATGCACCTTATTCTCCAAAAGGCGATCTGTACAACATTTTAAATTGAACTTCCACTATGGTTGATCTGGCTCCCACTAGTGTCACTAAGGTAATATAAATGCTAAATCCTTCAAGCCAGTAACTCTTCTTTCACATTGATCGCCATGAAAAGTGTGGCGTTTGGGAAACAAAGGTGGCCTTCAAGGCCCCCAGGTGCCTCACGCCAACGGGATGCACATGGTGGGGGAGCACAACATGTGCCTCCTGTGTGCATGCACACCATTACCTGCACAACAAGGACTGCTGCAGTCCATGCCATGCAGGTACTGATTTTGACATTCTCATTGCGATGTCTATTTCATAGGCACCTCCAAAATAACAGCCCGCCAGATAGGAGGAAACTCCTAATCTGGCGGCGGTTCAAAAATGGGTCTGGTGGTGCGGGAGTGGGGCAATCCCGCTCCCACACCGCCAAACTCCTAATAAGGCCCTTAGGCAAGATTGTACCTTTAGTTGCGTCTGCACACCACCCTCCCTCGCACATGAGAAACAAACCAGGATTGTATGGTTACACTTGTGGGTTTTGACAGGTGGGAGTGTCTTCAACACAGCTTTAAATAGACGGTATGATACAGGAGGCATGGTGGCAAAGTGAGTATGATGCTCACCACTGAAAAATACATAGATCTCAAGGTCACAAGTTAGAATCACAGCAAGGCCATCTTAGCTTTTTTCCTTCTGAGATCAGTAAATTGAGTACAATTTAAATGGGTAATAGTAACACCTGTTAATTACAGCGATTGAACACAGCAGAAATTCAATCTCTTTATGAAAAAGTAAGTAGAACCCTAGCGAGACTACTGAAGTCTCGCTATTTGGGCAAAAGCATATAAGGTGTTATATTGTGTGGGAACGGTATGACAACTATTTGATGCACGTATTTTCTTGCCTTAAGCTTAAAGTATGACATTCCAATAATGGTATTTACCTCTCTTACCTAGGAAGCATGTTGGCCTGTGGAGCAAGTCAGTGGCACCAAAACGTTATGGAGTACTTAAACAAAACAAACAAAATGAGCTTTATGAGATTTTAAAAAGTTAAAATCATAAAAGTATACATATAGAAAAAACAATACGTTCTCATATATTACATTAAAAAACTCATTCACGGACAACTAATGTGGGAAATTCTAAAATGTTCATGAAATATTTAGAAAAATATTATGGGTCCCTTGGGGAGGCATTTCAAAACACATATCCTAAAGTTTAGATGTTAACAGCTCTCCTTGTCCTCAAAACATTCTTTAGGACCCCCCCATAGAACCAATACAGTAGTAACTTTCGAGAATCTGTAGATGTATAACAGCAGGGCGACATTGTCTCCATCCTCCCTGTTTTAAAAATGGTTTTAACCATCTTCGTCTCTCTTTGATATACAGCTTACAGATTACGACTAAGTGCATTGTGCTTTGTCTAGATACTTTATCACAGGGACATTGACAGAATTCTCTTGACCAGTCATTTATGATTGGGTACGAAGTTAGGTGATAAAGTCCCAAACCTGAATCTGGTCAAAAGATATCTGTCATAGCCACCCTAGACAAACAGCAAATATGGTTGAATATTGACGGTCGTGATGGTCAATTGGTGGCTAATCACCATAGGTTTATTCAGCTCAGATGCTAGCCTGTTTGTACTTAATTTTATAATGACCTGGGGACAGAAGATGGGTGTGAGAAAGCCAGTAACCTTCCGGTTTTGGGCGATACTGGAATAGATGAAGATTAACCGATAAACATAGAATGGAAATGGTCTGCAGCTGAAGGGAGAGAAATTACACAACTGGAATGGGCACGGTTTTTAGTTTCCCCTGTTAAGGTATCAAGGAAATTCCTGATTCAAACAGTTAAGGTTAAGTTTACTCCACCACACTTATATCGCATGTGTTCCTGGTAGCTGTGCCTGGAATGCTGCTGTTCAGGTGGGTTTTTTTCAAAGGACGTGGGCATGGCCCAGGGTCGCTCTTTTCTAGTCAGAGGTGGCCAGCCTAATCTTGGCTCTCACAAATATGTGCAATATATGCTAGTTTTGAATGCTGGAATTATTGATCAGCCTTAATGTGAAAAATCAAAATTCTAATTTGTAGACCTTGCTATTCTATTACATAAAGAGATGACAACATTATATGGAAGTGTCTTCTTCTCCTCCAATATCACTCTTTGGCAAGTCGCGTTACTTAGATGGGTGACAGCAGAAAATGGCACAAGTACAGGTCAATGGAGAAGATGGGTTGGGGAAGCAGTTTACTTGCCATGGGACTCTTATCTTATTGACTTTGTTGACAATTTCAGGTGGCTGACATCCGTAATAGCCCTTATCATATTTAGAGTGGCAAGAACCAGTCCGAACCTGCTTAGGTTGTCTACCTTCCCTATCTCAGACGGAGCGGCAGTTAAATGCAGTATTTGACATATGAAAACCGCCCCATAGCTATGACTCAGACTTATAGTATATTGTTAAGTGGAATTTGACTACAGATTGCTCATTCGAGTCTCCACATTGTGCAAGACACAATGCAAATAGAAAAGAAACACAGCCCAAACAACCTGGATGGAACTCGGTGTGACACCTCAAAGACCATGAGATGGAAAAATGAAAATATAGGTTTGTGATCTGTTATTTTAGATACTTATGTATGTCGAGGATAGTTGTCAAACTAATGGTACAAGTTTATTTGAAAAGGGACAGTGCTCTGTTCTGATTCCCTGGAACAAACAAACACCTTTCAGTGGCATAATCCTGGATCTACAAAAATCATAAGAAATTCCAGAGTGATAGGTCAGAGGATTTTAGTTGTAGGGATCAGAAATCACCAATAATAATCCCACAGGGCATAGAAAAAACAAAAATGCAACACTTGACTCATTCTAGGACAGCAGTAAAAACAAGATGTGGGAAGTTCAATATAATTTTTACTAGAAGCACGTTTATTGATACAAGGCAACTTCCTGTCTTTGGTGGCTCTATATAGAGCTAGTATGGTATGAGTATTTGAATAATGCAGAATTGGGCAATCTCTCATTATCGGGATGTTACCTTGATTTGGGATCTGCAAATTGTAATCAATAGGGGCATAATTTTTTTATTCGGGTACACTCTTGGATTGGGACTTGCAAGTTGCTATTAGTATGAACCAATATACTGTAATAAGCCAGAGAGATCTAAGACTCCTGATGCTTGCTGCGCTGGCTGGCTCCGATTTGTGCTGCCACCAAACCTGCAAAGGGAACCCAAATGTGGCACGTCCTGACTGTGTAGTAAGCTACTATGTATGCCGGGCGTGGATGGAAAGAAGTGACTTTGAGCGACAAATGTTGGGTTTTAGGGCTTCAGATACCAGGGTAAACACTTCTTAATTACATAGAGCATAATATTGCAGGATTCAGTAGTGCATACAGGATGCGCAAGGTTTGTTAAGGCAACCATACTTTCATATTACGCATGTAGGCCAGTACGATTTTTGTTGGATTGTAAACACCAACACAACACTGTCAGTTTTGGGTTAAAAAATAAAATAACGCAAATCCAATGCAACGTCTTTGTTAATCTGAACCTCCGTATTTACCTGTAAATCTTTTTTAATAGTCTTTAGTTTTTTGGAGTGCAATAGACATATATACATTCCCTTGAATGAGCATCTTGTATCTGAATTGCTTTTGGTAAAGCGCTTGGAAGCATCTGGCTGGTGGCGGAAAGCATGAGATCCATAAAATGTGGATCAACTGGTTGCTGTTTTTATAGAACTAAGTTTTATAAAGCTCTGTTTCTCCTATAGGCACCTAAATAGCACTTGACAGTGTAGTTAGTGGATGGATACAATGAAAAGACGAAGTGGGGCGGTCCTGACAAGAGTGTAGTTAACTATGTCCAACATTTCTTTGCCTCCACCCCGGTTTTGTCTTGTGTTGAATGCATGTCTGAGTAGTTCAATATACAAACATATCCTGTACCACATGTAGCTGTGTTTGTATCGCCAGAGTGGCCTCAAACCAAGCTGGAGTCTAGAATTTCACACTCAAGGCATGGTGTACTGATCCTTGAGAAATGCTCCTAGACATGGAACATTGACAAGATCCAAATCCTAACTTTTTGTCTGTGATTGTATTTGCCTCAAGGATACAGTCCACTTGCTCAGTCGATCTCATTTCTTTCTTGGTGTTCTGTACTTTTTGGGGAGGTAAAATCAGTTGGCAAAGGAAGGAATCTACCTGAAACCCCAGGAACTCTATAAGCTGGGAAGGGGTCAGAACTGATTTCTGAGAGTTCACAATGAAGCCCAGATCTTGGAGATGGAGAATCGTCCATTCCAAGTGAGTGAGGGCATTGGGTCATGAAAATGATGTCATTTAAGTAGATAATCTGACTCATCCCGCAAGCTCTCAAGGATTCTACTACCAGGCTCAGGAGCTTCGTAAAGCACCAAGAGACAGAGGAGAGACCAAAGTGCAGGACCTTGTACTCTTAACAAAGAACTTGCCAGAGGAACTGGAGAAAGCGGCTGTGGGGTGGAAAATGGGAATGGAAATGTATGTGTCTTTTAAATCTAGCTTAACCATTCAATCCCCTTCCTGAAGGATATCTTGCAGTAGATGGATTCCCTCCATCCTGAAATGGCGGTAAACAATCCAACCATTGAAGTCCCTGAGATTCAATACCAGGCGAGGACCAGAAACCCTTGAGGGGTTGATGCCTCTGTGGCACCTTTTGGAAGGAGAAGATAAAACTTGCTCTCATTGGAGAAAAGACATCACTGGAGGGGAACTGTAGAACTGTAGTCTATATCCCTGAACGGTCTCCAGACCCAAGCATCCTGAGTAACAGTTTGCAAACGTGTAGGAAAGACTGAATCCTATCCCCTCCCAGTATCTCATCAGTAAACAGAATTAATCTTACCTGTGGCACCAGAGTCCTGGTTGAAACCCTGAGATCCTCCATAACGACCTCTCCGGAAACGATTCCTGTTTGGGTGGGGACGAGGAAGGTAGAAAGTGGGGTTGTTCGATTCTTGGTAACCACCTTGATGTTGTTGATAATAACCTCTCTGCTGGCCTTGTTGGTATCCACAGCCGAACATGCACCCTCTAAATTGTCTGGTCCTGCAAACAATTAGGCGGAAAACCTTATGGAGAGACCCTTGTGCCTTATCCAGATTAGGCCACAAATTTGGTGGATAGCTCCTTCAGAAAAGGTTGGCCAAACAGCAGGCTATGTGCCACAGGGCCTGATTCAGAAGATGAGAGTTCAGTGGGCTTGGGGACGAGCTTAAGGAGGTTGGAATGACCTCTCGCTGGAAATGGCCCAATTTACATTTCATAACTGGCAAATAGCTTGTTGCGCCCAGCCCACCAACTCATCCGGATCAATGAACAACGCGGACTCCTTAACTCTGTATCCCAATACCAGGATTTTGGTTAAAGGACCAGACATGTCCAGCAGCTTTTCCAGACAGGAACGCCAGGCGATATTCATCTCTTTCTTTGGATCCTTAGACTATTTTTTGAGGTAAGTGAGGAAGGTAGGATCAACTTCAGGCGAATCAGTGACCTTGCCAGGAAGGTCAGGCCTTAGGCACTTGGAACGTAACTGAGCCCGCACATTCTTATCAAAGGCATGCCAAATATGTGACTGAACATAATCCACCACTTCCTGCGGAGGGAGCCATACAGTAGATTTCGGATGGACAATTTCAGAGGGTTCAAGGTAGTACCTTGGCCTAAGGAATTGGGTCAGTGGGACTCGCCTTGCGTTTGCATTTACTAGGGCCAGGCGAATCCTCTTGGTCTGAGCTCTGGCCAGAAGAGGAGCTGAAATCATCATTTTGAAATGTATTGGGAGGTAAGGCGGTGGACAAGGTGCTGTAGTCATGATCCATCGAGGAAGAGCTGGCCAACAATCTCTCAAAATCAGCGGTGTAGGGACCTCTAGGGGCCTTCACGTTGATCTTGGACTGGAAGGACGGACCACCCTCAACTCGCAGGAGAGGGGTAGGCACAACTCTATTGCTTGGCATATCCACATAGGTGTGTAGTGTAGTTCCTATATTCCCAATAGGCTCTGCACATTGGAATAATATATCCTATAGATTAGACGTAGGACTGAGGTCAACTAGGTCTCTATCAAATATATTACACTTAATAGTGAATGCCAGGTAGCTCAGAGGTCACTTGAAACTTTCTCGAATTCCCAAGAAGGGATTAGTTTCTTACAACCGCATAAACATGACAACTTTTTTTCCCAAGAATAAGAAACGTATCTCTAGAGTCGTGGAAACAATAGAGAAGTATTTCACTCAGTCACTCGTGCATGCTTCGCTTCTACAGAGTTGCAGAGAAATAGAGACACGGGTCTTTTCAATAAAAGGTTTTATTGAACAACCTTCTTTCTCATGCAAGTAAAGTGAACTGCTACAATCGTAATGCAGACTGCAAAGTATAATGCGTACAGCGAGAACAGTATTATAAAATAATACTGTAAGAGCATTGTATGGTTTCTAAACCATATATAAACATAAATATTGAGGGCTAAAAGTACTCAACTGGTGCTTCTAAAATACGCCTACCCCAATGTACCTAACCGAAGTCTAGTACGCGGGAAGGAGTAAGTGGGGTGTAGCATAGGTTTAGTTTTTATTTGCCAAGAATCTATCCAAGGTTTCTCTAGGTTCTAATCCGCTCCATACCTTTAGTTTAGAATGAAGGAGGTCTGGTATCTCAGTCTCGGGACTCGATTTCCCAACACCCAGCAAGGGGAGCTTGGAAACACTGGAGCTGGATTCTCGCCGAGAGAAATTCAGCCTCTCGATCAGTGCATCAGCTGGAGGGTCGGTTTCCTTCGGCACTTGCTGTAGCGAGCTGCGTCAGGCAAGAAGTTAGTCGAACTGCTCCGAACCACTGTGTCTTGCTAGAGCAAGTGAAGGCATATTTATACCTTGAAAGTGTCTAGTTTGACATAAAGTCGGGCATAATAACGGCAGGAAAGATCCCCAAGGGAATAGTTGTTCTTTGTAAAAGTACCTGAGTTCTTGGACGACAAATCAATATTCAAGCAAGGGAAGGTCCCTGACTGCTTAAGCCGATTTTCCAAGAAATCGTTGTAACGTTTTGATGTGGGTGGAAGTAGCCATGCCTGTATTTGGTCTGCATGGGCTATGTCTAATAAAGGAATGATGTCTGTGCCTATATCAGGGCAGTGTGAATTGTACCTATTTAAGGGCATGAATCAGGAAAATTCACTCAGATCCTAAAACGCCATACAACACCCACTCCACTTTATTATGTACGATATTACTAAGTTCTAAACACATAAAACATATCTAAAACGTGTAAAAACCCCACCCAAAATACATAAAAATGCATCCGAAATGGTTGTACACAAAAGAGCATTTGTGCTGTACGCATTTAAAGCAACGTTTCATTCAAGGCACATAGATGACATTTAAAAAACGCTTTCCGAATGAATCATGAAAATACATTTATGAAATGGCTCTTCAATACAGAAAAAAAATCTTGACCATTCTATGACAGAATATATTAATTGTTTGGTTGTGGACAAGGTCAAATATTGGCCCTTGGAAGTATTCAAAGAAATACTGTTCTCTACGAATAGTTCTACTTTAAGCAGATAACTTTGTGCCCAAAAATGTTTTACTTTTTTTTGGAAAAGACTCAAATCATAGAAAAAATAGAGTCCCAAAGTTAAAAGTTTGTTTTTGAAAAGTGAAGGTCGAATTCAGAATCGCACAGAACACTGTGTGCTAACTTTAGTGTCATTGGTTGGAGAAAACATAAAATCTTCTAAGCTGGTAAAGAATTCATCTACTACTGTAGGTGAAAGTTGGACTACCTCGTTAAGCAGGTCAATTGCACATAGATGAGAAGCATCTCCGTCAGCCACATTAGCAATGTTCGAAGTAGATGGTACCTGTGTGCCTGTTGCTCCACGTATCTCACCGTCTGCAGTTTGCGTCTGTGAGATCTCAACGAATGCCGTCATCCGGATTGGTAGCCGCTGGGGCAACACAGTTCATGAGCCGTTACTGGTTCAAGCAAAGTATCAACTTCCGTTGGCAGGACGGATGGGAGTGTCAGACCGATGTCTAGCACGCATTCTTCTCCACAAAACAGGCATCGTAGAACAGGTAAGATGCAATCTTGCCAGATTGGTCGGAATGACCAAACGAGCCAAGCCCAGAATTTGTATCATGCGCTCACGACACTTCATTGCCAGGAGGGTGTTCTCCAATTTGATCTGGGTGTCAAAACGAGAGGCAGGCCGCCAAACAGAGTGCACAAAGTTTGTAAATATGCCTAGGACTGCTTCAAAGGGTGCTAACAGTCCTGAAAAAATCATCTTAAATACATGTACAATACAACTCGTATCAGACATGTTTAAGATACGACTTAACATTTCTGAGAAATGTATAGGGGCAGTTTGCCGATAAAAGGGCATGTATCTCTGCAGAAGTCCTTGCAACCTGCAGATCATAGGTCTCTTTGGCCGAGGTCAGTGGCACAGTTTTTTGTAAAAGAATGGCTTTCAGTCTGCTTAAAGTATCAATTTGAATAGAAGAGATGTTCAGTGAAGGCCATAATGGCGACTCCCTGTCTGACTTAGTTTTAGGAAACATTACTTGCAACCAGCAAGTGACCCTGGCTGACACAGTAACGAGATAGGGGGTTCCTGGCAACATGGCACAACAGCTGTGATCATTCAACATAATGTAACTTCCATTAGAAATCTCCCTAAAAATTGGATCTATCACTGCAGCTGGAGAACCTTGCAGGTGGCAGGATACGTTGTTCGAGGAACCCTCGCAGGCCCCGTGTAAGTTAACCCTTTCGCTGCTGATGACGAGCTGGGCTCGTCATGGTGCACAGTGGTCGTGTGCTGATGACGAGCCCAGCTCGTCATGAATAAAGGATAATAGCAATTTCCAGCACAGGCTGAAAATTGCCTTAGCAGCCAAGGTGTTAATACCCTGACATAAGAGTGAACCACTTAGTATGTTTTCACAATTTGTACCACTAAGAAACACTTATTTTCCCCCATTCCAACATTTGTGTGTATAAGGTAAATCCCAGGATGTCTTTTTTTTTTAACACACTTTATTCACAGATGTGCAAGACAGGAGAAAAATCACAGTTGTAATATATGTATGCAACAACCACTTTTTCCATTTTCGCCCCAACCAGTTCTTCCCTTGATCTCAGGGTAACATTGCGAGACACGCACAATGGGGCAAGCAATACAAGGTCTTTGAATGTCTAACATATTACAAAGGTCCGTTCCCAGTGTAGGTTAGCAGGTTTTCTGCTACATTATCCTATAGCATACTAGGAAGAAAACAAAATTAAACTTCCTCCCCCTCCCTTAACATCCCTCCCGTACACTAACCCTCCCTCCTCCTGGTGGTGATAGAATCCCTCCTGAGCTAACTCCAGTCAACTATATCCACAATGAGTCCAGATAAATCGTACGCTTTCTCAGGCACTCACAGATCTCACCAGAATGATCTCTAATGTGGACTGTCCCTACGCTCCATTCCCATGTGTCGGGACGAGGTCCAGCGCCATTAGCATATTCTCCCATTCTTGTGATATGGGATGTTTCCTCTGCCCTCGCACCTCCTCCCTTCGGAGAGCTGTCCCTTCTGCTCGCCCCCACTTCACTACTTCTATCTGCCACAGTGGTGTCCCCGGTGGTCTGGGAGACTTCTACCTCATCGTTAGTGCTCGGACTGCCAGTAGGAGTGCCAAATCAAGCAATGTCAGCTGGGCCTTCAGTGTCTTAGGTCGCCTACGATACCCTATTAGACAGCACAGTGCCTCTGCTGGTACTGGTAAATGAGTGACAGTCCATAGTGCTAGGCATACCTCTGACCAATACCTCCGTATGCCTGCACAGGACCGGACCATATGGAGGAACCCAGCCTCGTCCTCTCCACAACGTGGGCAACTGTGAGGTGAGTTCGGAAACATTCTGTGTAGTCTTTTAGGGGTCTAATAGGCTCTGTGTAAGACCATTACCTGTATGAATCTGAACTTAACGTTTCGTGAAACCCGCCTAGGGTGTTCCAGGATCATCTGCCACTCCTTATCAGTGATCATCGTGCCCGTGTCTTGAACCCAGGTGTCCCAAAGTGTCATGATCGAGTTTGTTGCGTGTGTTCTGACCCCTGTGTACAGCCACCGGACTAAGTGACCCCCTGCCCCCATATAGTGTAATAAATGAACCAGTTCATTCTGCGCAGGTTGGAGCCGTTGCGGTGCCCACGTTGTTCTAATATAATGTGCGACTGTGGTGTGTAACAGATAGAGTCTGGGGGGGCGCCCGTGGCCTGCAAGAAGGTGTCATGATCCAATAGGTTACCATCCCCGAAAAGGCACCTACTCCTGTTATCCCGGCCGTCATCCAGGGACGTAGTACCCTTTCTGTAAGCCTACCCTGTGGTGTCGGGATTCCCAATAGAGGTATGTTTGCTGCATATGGTACAGCCGGTGAAGTGTATGCCATGGCTTTCTTCCAGCACACCAGAGCCGTGTGCAGAAGCGGTGACAATCTATGGGAATTTGACTCTTCGGGAGCAGCAGGGCGTGTAACTTTCCCCGTCCAATTCTCTCCGATGTATAGTCAATTTCGTGGAGATTCCTACCTGCCGTCCAGTAGGATAGCCATTGGAGTGGGCTAGCATAATAGTAGCCCCGAAAGTCTGGGGCACCTAGGCCTCCCGAGCTAGTCCCCAGCTGCAACTTACTCAGGCTAATCCGTCTCCTACCGACACCCCAAATGAGGCTAATTAAGAGACCATTGAGTGTATCAAACACTTGTTGAGGTAGAATTACAGGGAGATTGAGGAAAAATACAGCATGCGAGGTAGCATAACCATCTTAGATACTGTAACTCTGCCCATGACGGACAGGGGCAAAGAAGTCCAGAAGCCCACAGTGTTACGAAGACGCCTGATCGCGCGTGTAATATTCCCGTCAATTTGGTCTGCTGACGACCTGTACACTTGGATCCCCAGGTACTTAAATGTGGTCTGGGCCACCGGGATTAAGTAAGCTCCAAAAGAAACGGAAATAGGACCTGGTGTTTCTATGAAATAAAAGCTTTGCGACTTTCCTGGGTTGATAGCCAGGCCCAAGATCTCTTCAAAGTGGCTAAAGATATCGTATAGAGCAGTGTGATTCTCCTCTAGGTCATTGAAATACAGCAGGATATCATCTGCATAGATCAATATCAAGTGATGTGTTCCCCGAATCTGGATGCCCATCTGCTCTCCACGGGCACCCGTAAGGCTATAACCAGGGGCTCAAGGGCCAGGACGAATAAGAGTGGGGACAGGGGGCAGCCCTGTTGGGTGCCTCAGTGTACTGAGTAGCCGTCAGAGACGTGCCGTCCCGTGCGCGCCCTAGCCGACGGATCTGTATAAAGTAGTCTGATCCACGCTAAGAGGGGATCCGGAATCCCGAATCTCCTCAGGGTTGCAAACATAAATGACCAAGATAAAGAGTCAAATGCCTGTCTAAGATCCAGAGCTACACATAAAATATAACCACCTAGGCAACAAATTCTTAACAATTGTGAAGTAAGAGACACAGAAAAGAGAAAAAATTATAATACCAAAAACTTCAATGGCTAGAAATGTATTAATACATTAAAAAAATGGTTTCCTATTGCAGTCAATGACATTACATACATTTAAATCAACACTATAAAATACAATAAACAAAAAACAAATACAGTTTAAAAAGTGGCATAAATAAGTTCTCTACACGCGTTTCGGCGACCAGCGCCTTCTTCTGGAGTAGCCACGTAATGCCTAAAAGAAATGGTGATATAAAATATATACTATTTTTATAAAATTTAACAACATTCTAAGTAATCTACAGCACATAAAGACATCAAAAGTATCCACAAAATTGTATTATATAAACTTCTCTTTGTGTCTCGAACAGGCCTACTATACATAATATACAGGACAGATTTTCATAATCGGTGAACATTTATAAACATTGTAAATCATTGCTCATTCACCTATAAGAAGTTTATAAATGCAAGAACCATTGGATGAAAAGGGGAAAATATGATGGCCAACATTTACTCAATAATAATTAGTAGGGGGCACAACTCATTTGTTCTAAGTATTTATAAGCACATTTAAATAAAAGATCTCGTCTTATTGATGTAAGAGTAGAGTTCTTGGAAAATTCTGTGTAAAAGAATTCAAAACTAAAAAGTGACGAATGACTTTGTTTTAATGTTAAAAACCACACAGGTGATACAAGTCATAATGATTATTACATTCTTGCCAACCTAGTAAATAAGGAGAAAAATGTAATGAATGCAAAACTTACGATTTTTTAAAAGTGAATCTTGAAACTAAATAATTCCATATGGATTGTTTTGATCATGTGCTCCTGTTCATCAGGTCGGTATAGTTCAGTCTAGATATCAACTTTTCTGCTAATAATTCTACAAGAGAAGATGAACCATATTAACTTCCTTGTCAAGTAATCTTTTTCCTTTTAGTTCTTCCCTATATGCAGTCTATTCTAATTAGTAAAAAAGAGAGGATAATTATATGGGGTATTTGCCTTCGTTCTCTCAGTGATTGCTGTTATATGGCATTGAGATGGCTATATAACTGATTTATCTTTTCCAGCAGCTTATTGTATGGTACAGATTAACACTTATTTGATAATGAAATCTTATATAAATCCGATGTTTCAAAGCAGGTCAGAAATGAGATATCACTGATTTTAAACTATGCGTGCTGAATCATGCTAGAGGGATTTATCTGGGAATTACATAGTAAAATGACCACAAGATATAACAGGTTCGCATAATTACCTTTGTGATAATATGCAAAATATTTAGTTTTCCAGAAGCAGTGACAGTAATAGTAGGGTAAACCTTACAATCTGCAAGCTGCAAATAAAATAAATGCGGTCACTAAACCAAATCAAATAGTGTTTACTAGGTAAGGGTTCTTTACTCCCAAAGAATATTACCTGGGATTATAACACAATAAGCTCCGCCTGCTGGTTGCCAAAGTAGGTAAGTGATAAACTGGTAAAGGAAGCAACGTAGATATTTAACCCCTTGTATGCTGGTGACGAACCCCAGCCGTCACGCTCCGCGGTGCTCGTGTGCTGATGACGGCTGGGGTTCGTCACAGCCCCGCCCTGTTCGTTTGTTTACCGCACAGCGGCGGAAACGGGCCAGCAGCGAAGGGGTTAAAACCCGAGACACGATGCGTTTTTAATGTTCTACCAAAGATTTAGAATTCTTCTAAATCAGTGTGTTTACTTCTAAATTATCTGTAATTTACCTTTGTTTTGAATTTGGTAGCGGGATACCTCTAGTAAGATATCTCCAGGTATGGGGCTCGCGGTCGATGCTCCCACTGAAAAATAAATAAAGAATGCGGCATGGTAAGGTATTGCGTTAAAAGGTCTACTAGCCGCAAGTTTGTTTTTGTCTAAAGATCTCCCGAGACTAGCCCTCACTCACCGTATTTCTTGTTAGTATGTTGCAGACCAGGAGCGGGACACGAAAAGCAACTTGGTTTCAGGATAGAAGTGAAGCAAACGAGTGTTACCCGCGTATACTATTTAAACGCTCGAATAAGGGTCAATTACATCTAGTTCCTGAAAAAACGATGTCGATGGTTACATAAAGCCGGAATTGTAAAGGAGACGATATGTAAAAGGAACTGGACGATATGGAATTATTTTTATAGTTTATTTTATTTTAAAGGAATACCTCTTGTCGCGTTTTAATAGCGAAGAACTTTGCATATATCTGACTAATTTATTTACAAAAACCAACCGAATAAACAATGTTCGATTCTGTTTTCACGTTATAACGATAGAAACTGAAAACAGACTAGGTGTCACATTGACAACAGTCAGTAAAGTTTTGATTACTCTACAGTTTCGATTCTGTTCCGTAATGACAAATATATATTATTGCATCAGAAAATATGTCAACTGCAAGTAATTAATATTCCAATAGAACAAAGTTATTTAGAATATTTATAAATCTATAGTGGGATCTTTTTGCGAAGGAAAATAGACTCTGGTGTTCGAAATTTATATCGATCGTATATATAGTGCACAATGTCATCAAGGTTCAGCAAGTAAATATATGACTAGATCTGTTATTTCATGGTGATTTCAAAGGCTAATATTTAAAATGACTTTAAAATTCTCATTTAACAGAAAAGGAATTACATTGACTGAATTAGGTTGTCTCTCATCCATCTTAATTTGTTATGAAAGGATATCCTATTTTGTGTATTTTCCCAAATGATGGTATTTATATTGGCAAATTAACAAATCGCGTTTTCCCATGGGATTTCAAAGTTTAATCCATTTAAACTGCAATAGGAAACCATTTTTTAAATGTATTAATAAATTTCTAGCCATTGAATTTTTTGGTATTATAATTTTCTCTTTTCTGTGTCTCTTACTTCACAATTGTTAAGAATTTGTTGCCTAGGTGGTTATATTTTATGTGTTGTTTTCCCTGACCTAGGAATTACTGTATCTAATCCTCAGGGGGTCCTTGATACATATAAACAATAAGATCCAGAGCTACACATCCAGCTCTGGGGTATTCCCGCGGCGTGGACATCATGAGTGCGTGTAACCTCCATGTGTTCAAGGAGGTGCTCCGTCCAGGAAGAAACCCACACTGGTCTCGATGGACCAGGGTAGGAAGATAGGGTTGCAATCGCAAGGCTATTGCCTTACTAAGTATTTTATACTCCCTGGAGAGCATAGACAGGGGCCTATAATTCGTAATGTCCAGGGTATCTCTGCCAGGTTTAGGTATAGAGATAACCAGTGCCTGCAACGTCGAAGCAGGTAAGTGTCCTTCCTCAAGCGCCGTCCGATACACTTTTTCCAGAACAGGCACTTGGGTGTCAGAGTAGGCTGTGTAAAACTCCACGGGGAGTCCGTCTATACCTGGTGTTTTATTATGATTAAGGGATTTGATGGCGGTCCGCATTTCACTCTGCGTGATGGGCCCTTCCAATTTCCGCAGGACATCAGCCGTCAAGGCTGGGAATGGGAGGTTGCAGCGGAACTCGGACACTCGGTCCGGATCCTCTCGAGCAGGAGGGGCGTACAGTTCTTTCAGATGGTCGTGAAACGCTCTATTGATCTCAGATTGTGTATGAAGCCGGTCACCCGACAGGGTACGTATTTGGGTTATCACCGGAGGGTCGGGTCTGTCTC
Source organism: Lissotriton vulgaris (assembly GCF_964263255.1). Classification (NCBI taxonomy): domain Eukaryota; kingdom Metazoa; phylum Chordata; class Amphibia; order Caudata; family Salamandridae; genus Lissotriton; species Lissotriton vulgaris. The sequence goes on along the minus strand of NC_141691.1, from coordinate 616,418,576 downwards.
GCACTAGACGGGCCAGTAAGGCCCCAGATCAGTCCGCCTCCGTATGTTGTCCGCGTAGGTATTCTTTGTGGTCTATGACCCTCAATGTTTCCAATGTATCAGCCTGATCTGTATTCCCTTTTTGCAACTCTCCCCTATTCCCGGGGTCCACACTCGCATCTCTCTAGAGTATCTTTAGCCTATCCTCTATTTCGCAGAGTTTTCAGTGAATTTCCTGTTTGGCTCCCACTAGCTGACCTATAGCCACAACCCTCACCATCCCCTTTCATATAGTCCCATTAGAGGTGGCGGAGTCCCAATTCTCTGTAAAGTATTTACTTAGAGTATCGGACAAGGTCGCCCGGAAGGGGCTGTCCTCTAGCAGGAGCGGGTTTAGCCGCCAGGTAGGAACCGGGGTCGGGACTCAGCCCCAGAGGAGACTAAACAACAGAGGTCAGTGATCTGAGAAGGTTTTGGCCAAGTATTCTGGGTTCCCTACCTTCAAGACCAGTGACCCAGAACACATGAATCTGTCAATCCTAGTGTGTAACAAGTGTATGTGTGAATAATAAGAGTATTCCTTTAGCTCCGGGTATAAGGCTCTCCATATATCTATCAGGCCCCAACCTTCTGCCCATGCCAGGAACACCTCAGTCAGTCGGTAGACTCCGGCCATTTGTAGGAGGGGGTGTGATCTGTCATGGCCCAAGTCCAGAACCATGTTCCAGTCGCCTCCTAAGACCCAGGGGATTCCCGCCCAATCTGCAAGTGCCAGTCCCACCGAAGTTAAGAATTTATCTTGATCAAAATTCGGGGCATAGATACAACTAATCACTATCAATGCACCATCCAGGGTGCCCTTCACCAATATGTATCAGCCCTGCTCATCCACCCTTCACTTTAGCTCTTCAAATGGTGTACCATGCCTGACCCAGATAGTTGCCCCTCTGAAAAAGGCAGAGTATGTCGTAGAGTAAATAGTGCCCCTCCATTTTTTCCTCAGCTGTAGAGCTTCTGACTCAGTGAGGTGGGATTCCTGGAGGAAAGCAATCTGCGTGTGGTGTCGAAGCAGGAAGGTATGTATCAGATGTCGCTTCTGTATCGCCCCAAGTCCTCGTACATTCCAGGTAGTAAACCTATAAGAACCCACAGTGTCAGCCATACTCAGTCGTAGGTAAACTCAGGAGTGGCCGGAGGATCTCGACATGATCCCTACAAGCTAACCACCAGGAGACTACCCACCCTAATTCCCATGATAAGAACTGAACAAATACGGCGCAGCAGGACAACAACGCTGGGCCCAACATTAGAACAAGAAACAAAATGACTCAAATACCAGTGCTTTCGCCTTTGGGGGGGGTGGCCTAGCACCAACCTGGACATCCTGTTATTCCAATTGGGTACTGCTGGCTCAACGGTATACCGTCTCTGGGGGCAAAAATACAATAAAATTGAAACTCACATTCACCATTTATAGACATCCCGATAGGACCCATCCACCATCTCGGTGAGGTTGTGCCCTCCCGAGGAGGGGAGGGGGGGGAGAAAGGCCACCCAACCAGGATGGTATGTTGCTCGAACCAGGTAAATATCCACAAGTTACGCGCCATCAAACAGTAATTAATACCTAGCTCAGGCAATACATTACAGATACCCCTTACATTGCGCCAAAACATTGAGCAATAACTAAAGAGCGCAGTGTAAAGGATACGATACGTTTGTCATACAAGTAGTCCACTCAATCGGAACCATCCTCACTCTCCATTGTCCAGCAGGTCATCTGCCGCTCGAGGCGTGACGGTAGGGAACAGGATCACACTATGGTCTGAGTCAGAGTGAACAGTGATGTCCTCCGAATCCGTCACAGTTCTTCCGGTGTCTTCCCGGAACGTGCCCACCATCGCCAAAGCATCCAGCTGATCTTCTTTCTGTTGTTCCCGTGAAGGGCCGTGTCGTCTCGCCTCCCGTCTCGACTCAGGGACCCCGCTTCCTCACAGGCCTGGCCGTCCCTCAATTCGCTGGTGGCAGACCCCTAAGTGACCGCCTGGCTCCCATCAATGCCCATCATCTCCAACCACTCCTCGACATCCGTTGGGCTCTCAAAAAAGTACGTCTTCCTGCCATGGATGATCTTCAGGCGGGCAGGGAAGAGGAGCGCGTACTGAAGCTTAGCCTTTTGTAACTTCCTCTTCACCTCCGTGTACGACGAGCGATGCTTCTGGACTAAGTTGGTATAGTCCGGATAAAGGGAGATCCTGTGGTTGTCGTACTGGATGAGGGACTTCTCCCGAGCCTTCCGCAACAGTACATCCCTGTCCCGATAATTGAGTATCGGTACAATGAGAGGGCGTGGGGGGCGGCCCGGTCGGGATCCTGTGTGCTCTTTCTAAGCAGAAATGTGGCGAGATGTCCTCCGATGTGGTATGATCCCGGAACCACTGTTCCATAAAGTCTGCAGCATGGGCCCCTCACACCGTTCCAGAAGGCCTATGAAGCGGACATTATTGCGGCGATTATGTCCTTCCGCGTCCTCCACCTGATCCATGAGGGAAGTGACCTGTTGTTGAAGTTGCTGAATAGAGGCAGTGTGATCCGCCACCGTCGGCGTAATGTCCGCTATAGCTAGGCCCTGATCCTTTACTTTATCCGTCAGTTTGCTGTGGTCCGCTTTCAACAGGGATACGTTTGTGGCCAGGGTGCCCATCTGCTGCTCTAGTGCCGCCCTAGAGTCTCTTATTTCTTTCAGGATTATATCCAGTTTGTCATTTTGCTGGTCTCCGCCATAGTGTTGCGAGGAGGCCCCCCCCAACCCACAGCAGACTGCACCGCACATACCGTCGCAGAGCCATCCAAGCTTTCTGCCGCTTTCGCCCCCTTGCGGACCATGATGACCTGCACTCCCGTTCCTCTGGTAGTCGGCCCTGTGGGAAATCAACTTTGCGGAGGGCGTCCCAGAAGCACTCCACAGTGATCTTCCGGCCTTTCAGGGCAATGGATCCAGGCAGGGGACTCAGTTCCCTTTCAATGCGGGGTAATCGGGGGCCCACCTGCACAGACCCCTCCTCAACCAGCATGCGCCGCCGTCCAGGGTGTAGGCAGCCTCTCCTCAGCGTCCCACACTCTGGTCTGAAAAGGGGGGCCTCCCCCAGGGTCCCTCACAATCAAGATCCCGGGTCTCAGCGCCCCTCCACAGCCCCGTCGCCACACACCTCAAAGGGCCGCCCAGTGCAAGGCCCTGCGGTCGTCCGTGCTGGCGCTGTGTGTTTCTCGTTCCCCCCCCCCTGTGTATCGTGGGGGCCAGCGATGTCACCTTATCCCTCTTGGGCAGTTCCTGGCCGTGGCCGCAGCGAAGAAGAACAAGGGGGGTGCCTCCCCTGCAGTGCCCCGTACCCAGCCGGGATTTCCCGCTGCTCCGGCAAGTACGATAGTGCCTCAAATCGGGGGGTGGGGTGGGGGGGCACCGCCCAACAGCTCCGTGCTGTCCCCCACGCTCACTGGCAGCGACTCACCAGTCCCGCCGCAGCCGCCAGCGGCGTGGAGCACCGGCGTATTCTTCTCCCACGCCACCGCAAACATGGATATTCGTCCGCCCGTCCCAGCTCAATATCAGCATGCCCGTCCCAGGCGGGCGTCCGGACCCACACGACAGCTCCTCGGCGCCACAGGGTCTCCAGATCGGGCACTTCCGGTGTTGCTCAGGTCAGATGTCCCGACCACGTCCGCTACTGTGGCTCCCGGCTTTACCCTTCCTCCTCCACAGCAGGTCTGCCCGAACAGTGTCGGGCCGCACGACGCCTCCTCCATCCGACAACAGACCACAAAGACCCAGCCGGGTTTCTCTGGTGTTCCCCCTTTCGTCACCCCGTTCCCGGGGGGCTCCAAGGTGCTGGCGTCAGGATAATGCCCCCGTTGGTCCCGGAGCACCAGCAGTACCAGACTGCCATCGTAGCCGGCTAGCCACGCCCCCCATCCCAGGATGTCTTGATGTATTCTTTACCCAACCTTTCATATACGCCCGCTGGTATATGTTTTAAACAATACTGAAAATGGAAAATCGTCACAGGCAGAGTGATTGTACCATGTATTATCCATTCTGTCGCTGGTTTCTCAGAAACAGTTAATGGTAATCTTTCCAGGTTTTCAATGCTCAGCACCGTATAGTCTTCCCCTCTTTGTGCCAAAGTGATTTGTTTATCTGTAAGGTTAAACTCCGAAAACATTGACGTGGTGTTGATTAGACGCAATGGCACATATCCAGAACAAAGGTTTTGCAACGTCCAGCCCAAAAGCATTATAAAGCGCAATTGTGACTGACCATGCCTTAACATGACTAAGTCCTGTTTCATTTGTCCATGGCAGAGGATACTATGCTGTCCAAAGAATATATTCTGGATGACAGAGTCGTTAACCCATTGCCAACTACAGAGAGATTTCTCTAAATTAATACCATCAATTTCTCATATCCGTTCTGCAGTCTCTGCTTGTGTTGTTTTCCATGCTTCATTATACATGGGATAGATACTGGTGTATGTAAAACGTTTATGACGTGGTTTCGCAGGTCCTTGTAAAAAGTCCCTTAAATCAATGCTATCTTTAAGTAAAGATAAGTGTTGTTTTACCTCCTTCAGTGTAGATTTTTGTAGGCGCTCAAGGCACAGTTTTCCCTCACTGTATGATGTTACTATCCTTGGATGTTGTCTCTGGACATATCTTGGATCTGGCCTGGTGAATGTGAACCCTTTTGTCTTATTCAGGAATCTATCTTGACAGTTGTTTGTGTCTGTGGGCCAGATTAACAATTTTTTCCAATCAGGATCTGTTCTGTTGTTAAGTAAAATAGTTTTTACACCAACCACCCACTCTGAAGAGTTACTGCTGTCAGGTGTAGGTACTGACTGTTTGTTTAAAACTTTTATCTTAGCCAATCCAAGACAAGATGTCTGTTGAACAGTGTCATTCAAAAACATTATTTTTTCTGGGATAATGCAGGCTCTAAATAAAGCTTCCAAGCCCTGCACCTGCCAGTCTTTTGTGCCCCAGACAGTTTTTGTCTCAAATGGTGTCTTTTCAAAAGTCAAAACCTAATGTAGACAGCTGAGCATAAAAGGCCGCAGAATAAATTCATTTTGTATTTGTCAACATACTTTTCATTCCTGTCCTATTAATAGTTTTAAAGTAAAATGATTCTGGATTTGAAACATTAAAGCCTGCATAGTACGGAAATTATGTCATAAAATATTTTGAGCTACCTTTTGGTGGCGTCAGACAATGTTCTCATTGGTTATAAGTAAAAACATTTTTAGGGTTTGCAGATCTATGTAAGAAATGATGGCCATAGTGATTATAACAGTACATTTGTTCATAATCTGATGAACCTTCTAAGTATTCATGATTTGTAAATTTTGCAGACATTTCTAAGTCTGACATCATATTATTAACAGTCTCAAAGTCTCAATCATCAGAAAAGGTGCTGGGTGAAACAAAATCACTCAAGGAAACCTTGAATTGCTGTGGAATCTTCAACAGCTCCGCTGGACCAAGAATGTCATATTCAGTTCTGTCCCAAGCTATACCCCCTGGTATAGGAACGGCTGTGATGTTTATTGCTGACAAGATTCTTTGTTCACGATGGGATGATTTGTGTGGCTTGAGGAGTAAGTTGATGTTCTTTCTTACTGTGTCCTTTGTACTATATTTTCCATTTATCAGCATTCCCAAGGTAAATAGCAGAGTCAACCAAAGTAGAGGAAAATGTTCACCTAAGATAATCCATACTTTAACCCATGGTGAAACCAGATATGTCTTTTCCAGTTGTCGAAAGAGATCTGTTATTTATTTTCTTAAAGTTTGTTTAGCTGGCAGCGTTTCAGGTTCACTTGGAACCTCTGAAAACGTATCAAAGTGAATGAGGTAGCCAGAGGCAGTTCTGTCAATTGTAGGGATTGCTTCCGGATTCGATGTAGTCGCTGGAATCACTTGATCACTTGTCATATTAGTATACTCAGATGCTATATCATTGTAGACAGGTGTTTCTTGACGAACTGTTATTTGGGTCTCAAGAGGTACTAGTTCCATGGCTTTGTTACATAGTCCTTTGTTCTGTGCTGCAGTCTTCAAATGTTCTCAGTCTCTCAGTCTGAACCTCTTGGATTGTAGCCAGATTCGGGTGTCTGCTACATCTTTGGAGTCCACTTGGCCTACTACTTATGATCGGCCACATGATGTGGTTTTACCAGGTCGATGGATACAAACCTGTTCTCCTTTCTTCCAGCAAAAGGCGGCAGTAGTACTGTTCTTGATCCTTGAATGGCTAAACAGATACTGGTTGTCTGTATGAAAGCCCAAATTCCTTCTTGTCCGTGATCTTTTCTCTGACTAGATCCCCAATCTTTGGAATCCAGGCAGGCCTTGCTGGGACGGGTGGTTTTTCTTCAGTGGTCATTGGGTTCAGTATTACGTTGCTTTGACTTTTTATTGTTTCATTTAAGTCCTGCAAAACAGCCAAACAGTCTTTGATATCAAAAGGTTTTTGTTCTACCACTGAAGTGTGACGATCAAGGTCCTGACAATCATTCTAGTTCCAAAAAGGATTTCCGATGGAGTGATTCCCCCTAGAGAACTTCTTGGCAGATTGTTAAGACTACGTTGGACACTTATTAGATTTTGGCCCACCCGTCACCCGAGCCTAGTACCCTAGCTGTTATAGATTGCTTTATGTCTCGGTTTTTTCACTCCACAACCGAATTTCCATCAGGATGGAATGGACTAGAATGGTACAAAAGGGGGTGGTGATGGACGGAGCATCTGAACCACGGAATGGACTAGAATACCGCAATGCAACGCCCAGATTGGCTAGGGCCTCCTTGTAAGCTTTTGAGCTAAACGCAGGGCCCTGGTCAGAATGTAGCGTGCCAACTGCGTATGTGCTGATAAAGACTTGCAAATCCTTTATAACAGTTCGGGCGTCAGCCAAGCGCTGGGGCCACATCCAAATGAATCTTGTCTTAATATTTATGGTACTGCATTTGTCCATAGGGACATCTGCCTGTAGATAGTCTAATGCTGTCTAACAATGGTGTCTGTAATGGGCTGACTACACTGTATTCAGGTATCCGGTGGCGGTCTATGCTGCGATCTCTCTTGCAGTCGTGGCAATTAATTGCAAATGTGTAAATGTGACTATTCATCCCTGGCCACCAGTACGTCTCTTAATTCTAGTATAGATTTAGAGATCCCTTAATGCATCAGACCTTCTCCCAAATGAGCTTTGTGAATCAAAGCTTCTCTACATTTCATGTTTGGAATTACTCTACGTTTCATGTTTGAATTACTCTATCTCCCACTCCAGGGATTCGAGCAAAAGGAACGGAGTTGGCATCAATTATGTATGAATATTTGAGTGGATAGTTCTGTGGTAACTCTGCACCGCTGCCTTTGCTTGTTGCATTGACAGCTAGCATTATTTCGCCGTCTATTTTCATTTTTGAACCAGTGATTGCAGCTACGGAAGCTATTAGCCCAGCTGCCTTCGCGGCTTCATCAGCCAATGAATTCTCTGCAACGTGAACGCCATCACGTTGATGACTCAGTGTATGGACCACGTGAGCTTTTTGTAGTTCTTTTCGTAACTGAACTACTTGTTTCCAAAGCAATTTATGCTTGATTGTTCCACCTTTCGCATCTTTGATGATGTAACTCTTCGAGAAAACGGTTTCAAAGGGAAGTAATCATGAAATAGTGGTTATTTCATTACAGATACAGGAAGGGTGACTTTCAAATAGTGACACAATAAAGTAACCTACAACCATTTCAATAATAAAGCTTTACTACTGAATTGATAATTACATAGCTGTCTCAAAGGGAGAAAAAAGGTAAGAGAAACATACTCTGTACCTGTATTGACTAATTCCAAGTATTCATTCAACCGGGAAATAAATGGGTTGTCCTCCTGAAACAGATCAGCTGATTCACATCACATTTTGTTCTCTTAAATTAAACTTATGTGCTCAGAATATCTCATCTGTTGATGTGCATTGAATCTCCTTGAATGAAGAATCAAGATATTAGGAAATTAACACCCACAGGTAGGGGAAGAGGCCCTTCTGTTTTGTGTTTAGAGAGGCGGGGGTTTTCATAAACCTAGGTTAGTTGGAAAGGGGTCCTTATTGGGAACGTGGTGATCACCCATATTGCTGTAACATTATGGGTATTCACAAACATCACCAATAGTTGTTTACACTACGTTTGTGTACTTATACCTTTACATTTGCTGCCATAACGGCAGGAGTAAGTGCACAACTTCAATGTGAAAACCACCACACATTCACACCTTTTTATGGGTATCAGAATTTAATTCTGGAAAAATATTTTCAGGTGAGGAGAGAATAAATGTGCACCTCAACTATAGCCACAAGCCAGTGGATTTTCCAAAGGCCAAACATCTTCAGTTTCTAAACGGAAAGTAACACATTGGGGCCATTGCAATACAGTTTATTTTATAGAAGTGCTTTCAAGTAGACTGATTTACTGATGCACGCCCACATCACTTAGAATTTCAAGTTCAAGGGTGTTTGCGTTAATTAAAACTATTGCAATACAAATAGCTCTCAATACAATAAGGTACATCTAAGTTAAAACTTCTTGTTGTATGTCATTTGCCAGTTCTTGAGCTATTAAAAGCATTCATTAGAGAAACTATAAGCACTTCTCCGGATGCAAGATTAAAATGTAGTAAAACAAAATACTTGACCCTCTTTTCCCTGTATGGAATAAAACCAAGTAAGACAGTCCGTTATTATAATGTGGTTTTCTAACAGTTCCCCCCAAATTCCAAGATGCAAAGACTAAGGGGGTAAGTGGCAAGTGGTTACTTAGGAAGTACAAACTGGATCTTTGAAATAATAATATGTAGACTTTACCTGCGCTCCCTACCACAAATTTTCAGTGAAACTTACCCCTAGGGAGATGTACAGTGTCTAAAGCTGTGGAACAAAGTCATGCAGATAGGGGTCCCAGGAGGAATGTGCTGAAATGCCTTTTGGCTATCGATAAACGATTCCATTAAACTTTGGCCAAAGGATTGTGTCAGGTCATGCTGTTGAGAGGGGCCTGATTTAAGGTGCATTAGTGTCAATTTGCAAAATTGGGTTTTGTTTCTGTATGAAGTGCTCTAGCAGCCTCCTAGCTAATGTTGTCATTTGGGGAGCACTGAGTATAAGGTGCAGTTCTTTAAAGTGCCTTGGTGCTATGTAAAGTGCTTCTACATACCTCCCCTATAAATTACACACAAAGTGTCCCGTAGCTGGATTGCACCCTACTGCAGCTAGGCCTTGGTTACTTTGTTACGTTGTATTGCCAATACCCTTTTCTCCATTAGCTGGAGAAATTTTAACCAACACACAATTTACTCTCAAGTCTCTAGGATTAAAACATGCTACAGCTACCTCTTTGCATGATCTTGTCCCTCTCATGTTTACATTTTTGCATAGAAGTTTCCGGTGATTCTCCAAAGTGCCTTTGCAGAGGCACAAAACTTGAATTATTTTCTTGTCCGCAGAGCCTGCAATGTCCCTGACTGTCCTTTCTTCTCCAATGCGGGTAATGCTTTAAGGCAGGCAATATCCCTAGTCTGTATTTTATGAACTGTTTCTTCATACGATTACTGTGAGGTATCGCTAAATAGACTTGATGGGATACCTTCTTGTAGGTGCTGAGTATTAGCCACCCATGGCTTTCGCCTTGCCGGAGATTGTTTGTCTTCCAGAAGAGAAAGGGCTTTGGTTTTCAGTTTTATTATTCTTTTTAGCTCACTCCGGCGCAGGTTGAGGGTCCAAGCGAATGAAGTCAAGGGTAGTGAAGACCAATGTTAGAAGTCTCTCATGGGTGAGCAATCCCTCCCCAGGATTTCCAGGCAGAGATAGTGACCTAGAGAGCCCTCCTTTGCGAGTTTGAGGCCTTGGCCGAAGTACATGGAGGTCACCTGCTGGCCCAATGTTTGTTTCACTAGCAGGGCCAGATTGGCCGTAGCGGGCACCAGGCGTTTCCCCGGTGGGCCGCCGGTGTAGGGCCTGGCTTTGGGCCCCTGGGGGGCTGTTTTTGTTACCGAGGGCATTCAATATCGGCCCCTTGTAACAAAATCGTCCGAAACCGGCCCGTTTCATTAAGCTCCGCTGCACCCTCTCAGCCCCCCCAGGGGAGCTTGCCGAGCAGTTTGCCAGGGCCGGTTTTGGTACCCAGTCCAGCCCTGTTCACTAAGCTAAGTTCTGTCTAATTTGTGTAGTGTACGTGTGCGCCGACAGGTGGTAAATGGACCTGAAGAATCTTGTACTGTGTTATTCAACTCAGTGCTGTCCCGGCCCCTCAGCACCTCACTCCCATAAAACAATGTTGGGCGGACTTTAGCTTCCGCCACTTGCAAGATTGGAGAAAGTGAAGAGACTTTCATCTTCCTGTGCGATGAAACTAGACCGAATGCCAGCGCTTTGCCTTTCCTTTTAATTTTATCCATTTGGGCTGCAAACCTTCCATTGGGGTTGAATAACACTCCAAGGTACTTGTAGGCACTGGCTGAATCAAACTTTTCAGTTTCCAGAAACTGACTGTAGCCATTCAGTCCTTTTTCTTGGAGTACTAGGGTTTGAATCTTTTTCATGTTTATGGTCCAGCCATTTCTATTTGAATATTTCAAGTTTGCATCCCCACTTTTGTCCTGCTGGCAAGCACCAAATCAGCTGCATTCAGTTGATTTAATAGTAGAAGTCCTCCCAGTTTTGGGGCATGACTGTTCACTTTATTTGGAAGAGGAGGAAGATTCTAGAGTAACAAATTTAAAAGGGTCGGCTCCGGTATGCAGCACGGTTTTAATCCTTCAGAGGTTGCTGGTGTGACCCTGGACAGTCTGTAGCCGTTCCCCAACTTAATCCTACTTCTTGTGTTTGTGTGCAGCATTTGCAGTGCTCTTAGAAGACCGCCAGGTGCATTCCATGCTGCACGTTTTAACCATAGTTTGCTGCAATTTACATTGTCAAATTCAGATTTATAATCTATAAAGCATAGATGCACAGGTTGATTGTAAGACGTTGCAAAGTCACCCAGCAGTGAAAGGGCTATGGGGTTAGTTATCGACCCTGTTTGTTTGGTAAAACCAGTCTAGTTCAGTGGAATTATATTATTTTCCTCACCCCTTATATGTGTAATTCCTCCAGCATAGTCCCTGAGAAATATTTTGCTGTGTTGTCTTTTAAGGCCACTACACTGTAGTTCTCGTGTTTTCCTTTATCTCCCTCTCTAAAGATTGGCGAGATAACTGAGTCATTCAATGAGGCAGGGGCCCTGCTGTTATCTAAGACATAATTGAAGAATGGTTCAAACTGATTTGTCCAGTAGGAGAGCTCTTACTTAAAGATTGCTGGTGCAATCCCATTTGGACCCGCGGCCCGTTCTAGGTGCCCTTTGGAAATTTGCTTCTGGATGGTATGAGAGTGGGATGATAGTTTGGGTTCTTTCTGACTTTCCAGGCTTTGAAACGTTTGAAATTCCGAGGGGGCACTTGTCATCCTGGATGATGTGATTGTGCTGGGGCCTATGGAGCTGTTTTCCCCTGTGTGTTGCTCCTTATCCCGGCTTGACCGTGCACATACTTTATCCCAGTCTGCAGTGTGTGTATGGATCGCAATCAATCTTTTGCTTCAGTGTTTCTCCTCTGATTCTATGGGTGACTGTGAGTTACTCTTAGAGTGAGCTGTGCCCATCGTATTAAAGGGCCCAGTTTAAAAGTGAACCTGTGTAGCTTCTGAGATGTTGGAGTTGTTGTTCAGTCTACCAGAAACTGGCAGAGTTGTTTATCTTTGTCGCATAGCAATTCTGCAGAGAACACATCGTTCCTAGCTCTCAAGAGATCCTACTTCTGCTGTTTTTAGATTTTTTTTTTGCTTTCTTAAGATGCAGTCACTGAGCGATCCGGACTTATTGCAATAAGTCCGGATCACGCGGTTCCCTCCTCTGAGCCCTCCAGAGTTGGTTTACTCGTCATGTTATTTCCGTGATAAGGTGGTTCTTCTTCCAGGTACTTAGTGTGGGGCACTTTAGCCCGTGGCCGTTCCTTTGAGCTGTTACTGATGTTTCAAAAAGACCAGCAAATTTAGTTGTGAAGCGTTTCCAGTTAGTCTGAGAATCCTGTGTTAAGTTAGCTATATGCAGTATTTCCTTGGCGCTGTGGACAAGGTGTGCAGAGAGGTAGGTGTAGATCAGATCCTCATGTTGCTGATTGTGTAGGATAATGTTGCCTGCTCGGCTAAGGGTTCGTATTCTCCTGGGGAGATTGATAGAACTATCTCCTGAGAGTGATGGTCGCTGTCAATCTTCTCCCCAAGACCAAAGGAGATTACGTGTTGCATTAGAGGTAGACACAACAGGGTGTTGTCTATTAGGGTTGCTCCTGCTTTGGAGTGATACGAAAGCCCTGGTGGTTTATTGCTGGTTAAGCAACCTTTCAAGACTCAAAGTCCAAGGTGCTCCAGGTTCCCTAGGAACACCTGGCCTTTGTCGTCATTTTTGTGCTATGTCCGTTTTTCTTGGTGTGGGATACCCCAGTATCGATCTTGTGCTGTGAAGCTTTCATTTGAAGCTGTGGTCCCCTTGTGGCACATGTTAATGTCACTCGAAATTATGAGATTGATGTCGGCTTGCTCACTTTCTAACTTGCAAGCTTTTCAGCCAGAGATGCTGAGAGCTCCAGTCTCGCTTTTTTACTGGGGTGGATATAAATGTTCACTATTACGATAGTGATAAGAAGACCAGCAGATTTTTTTCAGGGTTGGTTCCATAATTTGCAGACCCTCCTCATTGCCCTCTAACTCTTTGCCTTCTGTTTAATTGGTTGCTGGTAGATTGCGAGACTCCCGATCCGGTGCCAGTATTTTAGAGCTGTAGTTGCCGGGGTAAACAAATTGGAGAAGCCCTCCATTGGCACAGACTCGAACGCCCAGGTCTCCTGTAATACCAGCACAAGGAATGAGTGTCCCATAGAGACAATTGTAGTTGCATATTTTGAAATAACTGTTAAGCATTTTATCCAATCTGTTGGAGTGGTCAGTATCCTGTGAATGACCAAAGTTTAGCACTTCACATGGAATAAAGAGAACTGTATGTTGAGGAGTAAGGTAAAGTCCTTGCCAAACTAATGCAATCAATTAAGCTGAACATCTCTGTTTGAAAAAAAATTGTTTAAGTGGATGAAAATAGAGGTAGTCGAGTTGAAAGCTGACTAAAGCACCCTTTCACTTTAGGGGTTTGGATATCCCATGGAAACCCATGATTATCCCTTAAATCTGTACCTCTTTCCAAGCCATCTATTAGAAAAGTAGTATGTTAACCTTCACAGCATTTGTCCTGCACCAATTCCAGATTCTATGCGTCTCCCTTGAAGTAAGAAGCCTCGTGGTAATTTTCAAACACAAGCCAAAAACACTTGCGTCCTTCCACTCCAGCGAAATGCCTCGGTAGAAGTGCAGTAAGATAGCGGAGTCTGCGTGCTCCATTTATCATGCTATATTTTTGTTGGACAGTTTGATTTTCAAATGCAGTGCCATTTTATGAGGGTGTTTTAGAAGAGATTACACCTTGCATTTTTACAGTTGTTTTGAGTACAGAGGTCAATCGATTGCTTTTATGCTGTTCTGTTGATTCATTATTAATCAAGAGTATGTAATCATTATTTACATAGGAAGGTTATCGTGATGGAGTAGATGCTGGGAAAGCGGACTCACTTCAGCAGGGCTTTAATGAAGGCTACAGGGAAGGCTTGGCTGTCTTGATGGCCAGTGGAACACTTAAAGGATGTCTGTGGTGAGTATTTTGTTTAATGTAACAAAGAATAATCATGTAAATGTAACTTCCGTTTACATTCAAGAAAAATTCCTCTGTTTATGAACCAATGAAGTTGAAAATATAAAACATAGTAGGTGAAATAAGCGAGCTTTGCTGCCCTTTGTGGGACAGAAAGGATTTAACCCTGTGAAATCCATAAGTTATGAGGCTTGTCACTGCCTCATAAGTGCCAACCCCCACCCAGTGCCAAGCTCTTTTTTGATATTTGAGGTAGGCTGTTTATCCTCTCCACATGGAAGAATCTGAAGGTACCAAATGTTTGTGGATATTTCGTTTTTTTAAAAATTGGTAAACATGTTGTGCAAGAAAGTGAAATGTGCGAACCCCAGACTTTTCTGAAAACTTGACACTTGGGGGAGTCGAGGTTGATGTGGCTTACTTGGATCCCACCACACTGTCTTACCCCGAATGTCCTGCTAACCTCAAACTTTGGCTAAAAACAGCTTTTCCTCACATTTCTGAGACGGAAAGTCCTGCAGTCTGCAACTGAACACAAGACTGGTGTTACTCTCGGGACTTAGAAAAACATAAAATACATGTCATTTTTTCATTTGCATGAATGGTAATCTATACAGGAAATGAGTCATACATAAGATTAAATAAAGTAGCTGATGCACTATGATAAACATTCCTATTACAGTACATTTAACTTGTTAGACTCAAAACAAACCACAGAGACATTACATTTACTACTGACTCATGGGGGTGCAGAACCAAGTCGAAGCGCCGACCAGAGAGACCTTATGTTTACCACGAACTCATTGTAATGGTAATAAGTCACTTACTATGCCATTGGCACATAACTTAACCATGTATTTACCTCTCAAAGAGAGATGGGTGACCGTTGTGGGCAAGGAAAGGATAACCGGTGAAAAGCCTCTTCAGATCAAGTTACAAAGGTGTTGAGGAATACTAGATACAAATACATCAAGTTTAATTGCTTATATTAAACAGTTCTTATTCCTAGACGTATAAAACAAATGTTTAAAGGTACAAAGACGACCTGTCCCAAATGCAGCTGTAGAGAAGCTGATTTTCATCACATGGTATATGGTCAGACATCACATGGTATATGGTCAGACATTGGCCGGAGAGGCAGAGGGAGGAGGAGAATGGGCAATCAGGTACACTGGGGCCCCACAGAAACTGTAGGAGACAATACACGGAGCAAGGCGCAGGACCAGAGAGCAGGGCCGAGCAACCAACAAGTTTGATAACGAATTTATCAAAGGTCGCACTCTCTGTAGATGAAATAGCAGTACTAGAAAAAGGCCTTGGATTTATACCTAGCCCTAGGTTGGACCGTTTCAAGTTGAAATGCGAACTGGGAGAATTTTTCAGAAAACTTAGACTAAAATCTTTCTTCGTACAACAAAATACCCAAGCCCAGACACCTTCAAGTGACACAGACTTCAAAAGGAAATCTAATTTTAATCCACCTACCCATCTAGTACCTGCTGATATCATAACTTTTGAACAAGCGGTATTCCGGGAAGTGGAGAGTCTGATTGAGCCAAATACTTTTAAAAATTTGACAGCTGGAGAATACAAGGCGATCAAGTCTTTACAAGAGAATCAAGAAATTGTAATCAAGAGTGCCGATAAAGGGGGTGGCATAGTAATTCAGGACGCCACAGCTTATGACGCTGAATGCAAGAGACTCCTGGGGGATTCCATCAGTTACACAGTGCTCAACCAAGACCCCTCCTCCTTTTTGAAAGATGAAATTCTGGAGTTGGTATCCACTGCGGAACGGGATGGTTACATAACCAAACAAGAGGCTGACTTTCTTACGACCTCTGAAGAAAAAATTCCCTACTTTTACACCCTCCCCAAAACCCACAAAAACCGCATACCTCCGCCGGGAAGACCAATTGTGTCGGGGATAGGGTCACAGTTAGAACCTCTCTCTAAGTACTGCGATTTTTTCTTTAAACCTTTGATTCAATCCACCAGTACTTATATCAAAGATACGAAAAGCCTCCTTTCAATGTTACTTAATGTTGAACTTCCAGAGGAACCATGTTACCTGGTGTCCTTAGACATTGAAAGTTTGTATACATGTATCCCGCAGGATGCAACCCTTAAGGTTCTGGCAGACATTCTAGATCAAACGACATGGTCCTATAATACCTCCAAGACCTTTGTGATAGATTGTGCTACGCTAGCACTGAAACGGAACTTTTTCCAGTATCAAGACACCCTCTATCTACAGAAGACTGGTACCTCTATGGGCAGTACTTTTGCCCCAAGTATAGCGGGGTTGTATGTTTACAACTTCGAAAAAACTCACATCCTGTCAAATACAAATCCCTACACTCACAATGTTATCCTGTGGCAGAGGTACATTGATGATGTGCTTTTAATCTGGAAGGGGACAGAAGAAAGTCTACTATCCTTTTTTGATTGGGTTAACACTTGTGACCCCCACCTAAGATTTACCCATCAATATGACTCTAGATCCATTACCTTTCTAGATGTCACCTTAACAAAATCTGGTAATCGGTTAACGAGCAAAACTTACTATAAACCAACAAGTAAGAATAATCTGCTCCATTTCTCCAGTTTTCACCCGCGATCTCTACGCGAGAACCTCCCATTCGGCCAGTACCTACGCTTGCGTAGAAATTGCAGTGATCTGGCTGACTTTAATAAACAAGCGGATGACCTGACTCTAAAATTGGAAAAAAGAGGCTATCCCAAGAAAATCCTACAAAAGAGCAGAAAAAGAGCGAGAAACAACAATAGGGAAGCGCTTCTGGAGGATAACACCAAAGAAAGTGAAACTGAGGTCCCTTTGACCTGTGTAACCACTTACAGCAATATTTCCAACTCTGTAAGTCGTTGCATAGGCAAACACTGGCAAATTCTCACGAGCAATGGTAGAAATTGGCAGAAACCATTATTTTCTTATAAAAAAGAAAAGAGTTTGCAAGACGCCTTGGTACATACTCGTCCAAGGGTTAACCAATCCAAACAGGGGGCCACTATTCTGAATGCTTGGGGTCTACCATCGGTAACTGGCCATTTCCCTTGTGGGGGGTGCAGCGTCTGCCACTTAACATCTCCTAAAAAAACATTACAATTGGAGGAAGGAAAAACCTGGTACCTTAGAGACCACACAAACTGTAATTCGTGTAATGTCATCTACATGATTACATGTCCTTGTGGTCTCAGGTATATAGGGATGACCACGCGCAAAATCAAAACAAGAATTGGAGAGCACCGCAGCAACATCCGGTGTGGAAGAGCCACCACAAAAATGACCTCCCACTTCCTGGAGCAAGGCCACTGTGCCAATGACGTCAAGTGGGTGGTGATAGAACAGCTGAATCACACCAATGACAATATTCTGTTTGAAAAAGAGCAGCGTTGGATTTATCGTCTTTCCACGCATATACGGGGCCTTAATGACGACATCCCCTGGGGTTCGATAAGACGGCGGTAAACGGATCACTATCCACGACATTCAGCTACCTGCGTTTGGCATGTACAGATTATTTACTACACCTTATGGGGTTATATTGGTATTTTTGAGTTTTGAAGGAAATTAAATAATATCACACTCATTTACATGATACATATAACAACCATGTAATTCTGTGTTTTTGCCTTACAATTAGATGGGATTGTGATATATCCAATCACTGACTAACGTACAAACAGACTATTGTCTTCTGTTTGGTTTGCTTAATATCATTGTAACGTTTGTTGTGGTTTTGAGGTACTCTCTTCACGGCTCACTTCATGCACTGGGATCGCTCCGTCCGGAGTATAAATATAAAAACAAACCGGCCCCTTTAAGAAACACGCTATTACGTGAACCACGTGACCGGCGCCACCAGCCGGGACGCGTTACGCTTTTCCAAATGTTCTTCTTTTTTTAAAAACCTGGAGCATCCACCGTGCTCACAGCTACGGGCGGCGGATGTGGCTATGTGTAGGTGAACGAGCGGGGAGCCGTTTGGATTAAAGTAAGTTCCCTGTTAGTCCATGAGGGATAATAGAAATATCGAACAACCAGGTTTGGTTAAATACGCGCTAAAGCGCTCTTTGTAACTATTATTTTTCAGTGGCCCAAACGTGAAGATTCCTCCTGCCGCTTTGGCCCATGGGACAATTTGTCAGTAAATTTTATGTAAGTTTACATCCCAGCGTACTCCCTTAGGGGTACTCTGTGCTCTTGATGCTTTCCTGCTAAAGTGTGTCTGTGTGTTTTCTGGATAATCTGCCTAGAGTTCATATCCCTCTCGGCGTTGTCTAAGCACTGGTTTTTTTAATAAAGCATTTTCCAAAGAAAAAATCTCCTTGCAAAATGCAAGTTCACTCTCTGTTTTGGTATCTAAAGCATGCCAAAATAAATAAAGGTCTGAGCTCACAGACTGATGGACGGATTGAAATAAATGGGTCCACCTTGGTGTTTAGAAGGCTTGATTCTCCTTCCTTATACACGAAGATAATTTCGGTACAAAAAGTGGGTGCACAATGTTTGGAGTTGTAATAGGGTAGAAGTATATATGCTCAGTTTAGAAATGACTTAATGTATACTTTTAATTTCTCCTATCTACCCTTACAGACCAAACTTTACCTCCTCAAGTGAGGGGGCCTCTAGAAACTTGGGGAAGACTTTTTCTACCAAATGCTTCGACAAGTCACAGGTCGTATGAGTAAATGATCCTACCCACTGTATCTGTACACTTTAGGGTGCCCAGAACAGTGAACTGTTTTTTTCACATTGGTCCTGACGAATGCCGAGCGAATCTTGCTTATCTGGCAGAAACATGTTGACCACCTCTTTTTATTAACTTTCTTTACACTTTTTCGACAAAGGGACTCTGTGGTTCAAACTTGCACAACCCGGTGTAGTCCAGAAAAATAATGTTTTTTCGATCACTGATTTTAACAGAGTTGGAGCTACCCTCTTATTAAATTATTTTGAGGAGTAGTGTGTACTCTTTTTAGATTCACTTTCACCTCTCTAGCGATACAAGGGACCCAATGAAGACAACTGGCTACCAGTGTTACACTGGGGCCTGAGGGTCCTTTTAGCTAGTACTTCTAACACGTGCACTCTGTCCTTTCTATCTATTATTAACAGCCTTGTCTACCAGACTAGCGGTAACCAGTACTAATTTTGCTAGCATGGTCTGTTTGTATTAACACTCTCTTGTTGTTTGAGTCATGAATTCATAGGGGTATGAGAGTGTTTACTTTTGACCCTTACTCTCTTATTGTTGTTATTGGTTTAGCAGCGTGCAGCTGCGGGAGTGCATTTTTTAAGTAAATAGTATACCCAGAGAGAGACAGTGCGTCACACGGCACACTTTGGCAATGGAGGCATCGGGCCTTTCCTACTCCCGGGAGGAGGCTGATGCGATCTTGAATGACACCTCACTTTTTGCTGACCCTTTGGTCGCACAAGCAATATCACAGACGACAGATTGGGATAAACTGGGAGAGCAAAAGAAAAATAGAATTAGAGCGATCTTGCATGGAACCATGATGAAAGAGTACCTCAACAACAAAATGGCCCCCAAGGGACTCTTGGTTACTAACGCACCTCGTATATTCCTTGAAGACAGTGTTTTCAGAAAGGAATGGGCACAAATAGCCTGGCACTGCACTCACGATTGGGCAATCCTTATTATTAAAACTGCTATGCGCCTGTCGGAGGCTTTGTTAATTGAAATCCAAGCCACAGAAGCTCACATCAAGGCGACCGTGACAGGTTATAAAAAGAAGCTCGATGAGTTTAATAAGGAGCTCAATGAATATAAGGAGAATCTAGCGCAGTCCAAAGTAGCTAAATTTCAGAAAGATTTGAAGCGATGGTCCTATGACAGAACCTACCCTTATGCCAGCCAAGATTATACTCCACCAACCCGTACTAATGAAGATCATGATACCTCAGCAGACTCTGAGTCTAGCAATTCGAGTAATGAGAGCAGGGGAAATAAACAACGAGGTAGAGGTCGAGGGAAACAAAATTACAATCAATATAATCAGCAATGGTTCCCTTACCCACAACAAGGACCCGGTGGTTTCCACCAGAATCCCTTTAACCAACCACCTTTTCCAGCACAATTCGGCTGGAACCCACATTTTGCCCCTCCACCGCAACAGTTCCCACCAAACATGTATCCACAGCCTTTTTTAGGGTTTGGCCGGAGAGGCAGAGGGAGGAGGAGAATGGGCAATCAGGTACACTGGGGCCCCACAGAAACTGTAGGAGACAATACACGGAGCAAGGCGCAGGACCAGAGAGCAGGGCCGAGCAACCAACAAGTTTGATAACGAATTTATCAAAGGTCGCACTCTCTGTAGATGAAATAGCAGTACTAGAAAAAGGCCTTGGATTTATACCTAGCCCTAGGTTGGACCGTTTCAAGTTGAAATGCGAACTGGGAGAATTTTTCAGAAAACTTAGACTAAAATCTTTCTTCGAACAACAAAATACCCAAGCCCAGACACCTTCAAGTGACACAGACTTCAAAAGGAAATCTAATTTTAATCCACCTACCCATCTAGTACCTGCTGATATCATAACTTTTGAACAAGCGGTATTCCGGGAAGTGGAGAGTCTGATTGAGCCAAATACTTTTAAAAATTTGACAGCTGGAGAATACAAGGCGATCAAGTCTTTACAAGAGAATCAAGAAATTGTAATCAAGAGTGCCGATAAAGGGGGTGGCATAGTAATTCAGGACGCCACAGCTTATGACGCTGAATGCAAGAGACTCCTGGGGGATTCCATCAGTTACACAGTGCTCAACCAAGACCCCTCCTCCTTTTTGAAAGATGAAATTCTGGAGTTGGTATCCACTGCGGAACGGGATGGTTACATAACCAAACAAGAGGCTGACTTTCTTACGACCTCTGAAGAAAAAATTCCCTACTTTTACACCCTCCCCAAAACCCACAAAAACCGCATACCTCCGCCGGGAAGACCAATTGTGTCGGGGATAGGGTCACAGTTAGAACCTCTCTCTAAGTACTGCGATTTTTTCTTTAAACCTTTGATTCAATCCACCAGTACTTATATCAAAGATACGAAAAGCCTCCTTTCAATGTTACTTAATGTTGAACTTCCAGAGGAACCATGTTACCTGGTGTCCTTAGACATTGAAAGTTTGTATACATGTATCCCGCAGGATGCAACCCTTAAGGTTCTGGCAGACATTCTAGATCAAACGACATGGTCCTATAATACCTCCAAGACCTTTGTGATAGATTGTGCTACGCTAGCACTGAAACGGAACTTTTTCCAGTATCAAGACACCCTCTATCTACAGAAGACTGGTACCTCTATGGGCAGTACTTTTGCCCCAAGTATAGCGGGGTTGTATGTTTACAACTTCGAAAAAACTCACATCCTGTCAAATACAAATCCCTACACTCACAATGTTCTCCTGTGGCAGAGGTACATTGATGATGTGCTTTTAATCTGGAAGGGGACAGAAGAAAGTCTACTATCCTTTTTTGATTGGGTTAACACTTGTGACCCCCACCTAAGATTTACCCATCAATATGACTCTAGATCCATTACCTTTCTAGATGTCACCTTAACAAAATCTGGTAATCGGTTAACGAGCAAAACTTACTATAAACCAACAAGTAAGAATAATCTGCTCCATTTCTCCAGTTTTCACCCGCGATCTCTACGCGAGAACCTCCCATTCGGCCAGTACCTACGCTTGCGTAGAAATTGCAGTGATCTGGCTGACTTTAATAAACAAGCGGATGACCTGACTCTAAAATTGGAAAAAAGAGGCTATCCCAAGAAAATCCTACAAAAGAGCAGAAAAAGAGCGAGAAACAACAATAGGGAAGCGCTTCTGGAGGATAACACCAAAGAAAGTGAAACTGAGGTCCCTTTGACCTGTGTAACCACTTACAGCAATATTTCCAACTCTGTAAGTCGTTGCATAGGCAAACACTGGCAAATTCTCACGAGCAATGGTAGAAATTGGCAGAAACCATTATTTTCTTATAAAAAAGAAAAGAGTTTGCAAGACGCCTTGGTACATACTCGTCCAAGGGTTAACCAATCCAAACAGGGGGCCACTATTCTGAATGCTTGGGGTCTACCATCGGTAACTGGCCATTTCCCTTGTGGGGGGTGCAGCGTCTGCCACTTAACATCTCCTAAAAAAACATTACAATTGGAGGAAGGAAAAACCTGGTACCTTAGAGACCACACAAACTGTAATTCGTGTAATGTCATCTACATGATTACATGTCCTTGTGGTCTCAGGTATATAGGGATGACCACGCGCAAAATCAAAACAAGAATTGGAGAGCACCGCAGCAACATCCGGTGTGGAAGAGCCACCACAAAAATGACCTCCCACTTCCTGGAGCAAGGCCACTGTGCCAATGACGTCAAGTGGGTGGTGATAGAACAGCTGAATCACACCAATGACAATATTCTGTTTGAAAAAGAGCAGCGTTGGATTTATCGTCTTTCCACGCATATACGGGGCCTTAATGACGACATCCCCTGGGGTTCGATAAGACGGCGGTAAACGGATCACTATCCACGACATTCAGCTACCTGCGTTTGGCATGTACAGATTATTTACTACACCTTATGGGGTTATATTGGTATTTTTGAGTTTTGAAGGAAATTAAATAATATCACACTCATTTACATGATACATATAACAACCATGTAATTCTGTGTTTTTGCCTTACAATTAGATGGGATTGTGATATATCCAATCACTGACTAACGTACAAACAGACTATTGTCTTCTGTTTGGTTTGCTTAATATCATTGTAACGTTTGTTGTGGTTTTGAGGTACTCTCTTCACGGCTCACTTCATGCACTGGGATCGCTCCGTCCGGAGTATAAATATAAAAACAAACCGGCCCCTTTAAGAAACACGCTATTACGTGAACCACGTGACCGGCGCCACCAGCCGGGACGCGTTACGCTTTTCCAAATGTTCTTCTTTTTTTAAAAACCTGGAGCATCCACCGTGCTCACAGCTACGGGCGGCGGATGTGGCTATGTGTAGGTGAACGAGCGGGGAGCCGTTTGGATTAAAGTAAGTTCCCTGTTAGTCCATGAGGGATAATAGAAATATCGAACAACCAGGTTTGGTTAAATACGCGCTAAAGCGCTCTTTGTAACTATTATTTTTCAGTGGCCCAAACGTGAAGATTCCTCCTGCCGCTTTGGCCCATGGGACAATTTGTCAGTAAATTTTATGTAAGTTTACATCCCAGCGTACTCCCTTAGGGGTACTCTGTGCTCTTGATGCTTTCCTGCTAAAGTGTGTCTGTGTGTTTTCTGGATAATCTGCCTAGAGTTCATATCCCTCTCGGCGTTGTCTAAGCACTGGTTTTTTTAATAAAGCATTTTCCAAAGAAAAAATCTCCTTGCAAAATGCAAGTTCACTCTCTGTTTTGGTATCTAAAGCATGCCAAAATAAATAAAGGTCTGAGCTCACAGACTGATGGACGGATTGAAATAAATGGGTCCACCTTGGTGTTTAGAAGGCTTGATTCTCCTTCCTTATACACGAAGATAATTTCGGTACAAAAAGTGGGTGCACAATGTTTGGAGTTGTAATAGGGTAGAAGTATATATGCTCAGTTTAGAAATGACTTAATGTATACTTTTAATTTCTCCTATCTACCCTTACAGACCAAACTTTACCTCCTCAAGTGAGGGGGCCTCTAGAAACTTGGGGAAGACTTTTTCTACCAAATGCTTCGACAAGTCACAGGTCGTATGAGTAAATGATCCTACCCACTGTATCTGTACACTTTAGGGTGCCCAGAACAGTGAACTGTTTTTTTCACATTGGTCCTGACGAATGCCGAGCGAATCTTGCTTATCTGGCAGAAACATGTTGACCACCTCTTTTTATTAACTTTCTTTACACTTTTTCGACAAAGGGACTCTGTGGTTCAAACTTGCACAACCCGGTGTAGTCCAGAAAAATAATGTTTTTTCGATCACTGATTTTAACAGAGTTGGAGCTACCCTCTTATTAAATTATTTTGAGGAGTAGTGTGTACTCTTTTTAGATTCACTTTCACCTCTCTAGCGATACAAGGGACCCAATGAAGACAACTGGCTACCAGTGTTACACTGGGGCCTGAGGGTCCTTTTAGCTAGTACTTCTAACACGTGCACTCTGTCCTTTCTATCTATTATTAACAGCCTTGTCTACCAGACTAGCGGTAACCAGTACTAATTTTGCTAGCATGGTCTGTTTGTATTAACACTCTCTTGTTGTTTGAGTCATGAATTCATAGGGGTATGAGAGTGTTTACTTTTGACCCTTACTCTCTTATTGTTGTTATTTATTTATCAGACATCACAATATTCTGGGATATTGTGATGAAGGAGACGGCTAAGCTAACTGGAAAAATACTTATAATAAGTCCATTTACATGTCTGTCAGATATTCTGCCCAGAAACAATATGTAAAGAAGTTCACATATATTTGGCATTTATCCTAGCTAGAGCGTGCCTGGCTATGAAATTTGAGAAACTGGGTTTTGCTCAAATAGACACCTGGTGTACATTACGGAGGAGGGGGCAGACCCTCACCATAAGGGGTCTGGCATTGGTTTATGACGTCTCTAGAAGGTAAATCTTATAACAGAACTCCATGAGCAGGAGCTTAACTCTGAGAATGACTAGGAGGTGCATATTATTGACTAGAAGGCACATCATGGAGGATTGAAACTGCCTGCGCAAGACACTGTGGAATTGGGACACTTCTCAAAATCATTTTCTGATACTCTCCTTCCTTTCACATTTCACAAAATCATCTCAAACCTAGATTTATGTTGCCGAGAACAAATAGGACTGTCGAAGCATATGAATGTGTTTTGTTGGCATGTAATCCACATGTAATATATGCACAGCCCAGGTGAGGTACTAGGATATATTGTTTTAGTAACTACATGACCCTATGATTAATAAAGTTTTAAATATTTGAAAATGGATCATCTAAACATTTGGTATGGATTAGCAATGTAAATATCGACGTCTGAATAATAGGTTTAAAATACTCTATGCATAAACGTGTTTGTACACATAACTGATGGAAATATGCATGGAACTGTACAAGACATGTTAGTTTACTACAACTATATCTATATAAAAAAACAAATAAAGATATACTGGGTATAAAACTTGTTGGACTCAAAAGAATATTTATGAGACTGGTCTTATTCCGATGTCCTATAGCATTTGCGAACGTTCCATAGTTTGAGACACTCGTCGCAATCAAAGGTTCACACAGGACAAGCATATAACACTGCAAGGGCCCAAGAGACCGCTTTTACAGCACAACTTTGAGGGTGTGAAATATTCTTAGTAAGGATGTGCAGAGGACAATTTAGGTGCATATCAGAGCCACAATCCAAACGTAATATCCAACTATAACGTCTGAAGACATTGCTAGGGGAAGTGGAATAACTCTAAGAATACAAGGAAAGTCTTTAAGGTGACCCTACAGATGAAAATCAGGCAAACAGAAAACTTCTGGGAACATGTTCTTGATGCCTGGCTGGAAGATAATCTTGACTGAAGATGGAACACGTGAACCTCTAATTCTGTGGTACATCCTCTCATCTCGCAGAAGACCATTGAATCCCAAGATCTCCAAATCCTACAGTATATTTTAAAATCCCATTGTAGCCAGCCACTCACGTGGGGCATACGGTTATGGCTTTTGGGATTCCCCCATGGTAACGGGATCGACTGTACAGTTGATGAAGGGGGTAGGGGTGTAACACTGGGCAGCACAGATGTCATAGCCCTACTCCTGGGTGGCATGACTCTGGTCATGCAGCTTAGACAACATCCTGAGCAGAAAGAAGCTGTCAGAAATGTCCAGCGTAGAGATGGATGACAGGGAGGGTGACCAACTTTGATTGTGGGTACCTGTGGCATTTGGGCCGAGGGTTGGCCAGCACCAAAGGAAACCTAGCAACCCCACCCATTTCTGAAATGCAAACACCGGTTGGGGGTCGTCTGTAGTGCTCCCTATATGGATTCCACCCTTTTTCTTACCAATAATACACTGGAAACAAATAATAGATGTTTCTCACTTTTCTTAACAAAAAAGTTCCAGAATCTGCAGGGATCGACATGCGTTCTATCGCCCACTGTTCTCACATTTCTCCACCTACAAAATGTATCACACTTTTGTGGGTCAGCCTATTGTACTGGATGGTGACCTGTTAAAACTTGGACCAATTAAATCAATGCAGTCCTCACATGGGTACAGTTTTGGTCCATTCCTGTCACATGTCTTAGGCCAACCCACACATGTGGGGGTACCGTTTTTCTCAGGAGTTATGGGAATTCTGGATCCTGAGACTTTTGCTATTGGCTGAAAGTGATAGTTTTCTGTCTGATATGGGAAAAATTGTGTTTCTGACCCATACTTTGCAGGGAATTCTGGGTAAGAAAATGTGCTAGACTGCACCCAAGCCATTCCACCCTCTGACTCTAGTTTTAAGAAATTTCAAGGGTTGGTACTGTCTCTACGTGCCAGCAGACCCCAAGATCAGAATACTCTGGCTTTCCTCCATAGAAGGAAAGCAGTAGTAAGCGGGGTGTAAGCATCTTTTTTTTTATTCATTCTTTTATGGAAATTTGTAAAGCTCACTAAGCAAATCTACCATTCAGAGTAAGCAGAAAGTCTTAAACAAACCTTTAAAGATTAGGAAGTGAACAGGTTTTAAGACCTCTCCAAAATTTGAGGCGATCTGGTTCAGATGTCACAGAAAGTTGGGATCTGCAGTTGAAAGAAACTCCCTCCCTAGACTTGAAGTTAGGCTTTCATCATCACTAGGTTGAGAGTACCAGATGATCCCAAATGGCAAATTGAATGTATTTACAGAACTTTTCAGAAAAGAATGGAAGTCTAGTGTTGTAATTTACTTTGTACATTGGGCAAACAGATGTAAATTGAGTTGTTCGCAGGAAACCAGTGAAGATGGTTACAGTAATTAGTTACATGGTCAATTTTTTTCTTATTGAACACTAATATCACTCTTGCATTTTGGAGTCTTTACAAATGATCAAGAGTTTTCTTGGGTGGGCTTGAAAAGGCAGACTAGACTACATAAAAACATTATCAACTGTAATGCTATGAGGGGAATAAAAGAAAAGGGAAAACATTCAGGAACAATTTCAGATGATCAGACAGGACTTCATGATTTCAGTAAATTAAAGATCCAATGAGAACTTGGTGTCTGCAATTATTAGATTAGGTGGAGAAGAAACTGATTGTAGGCATTTGCCTAATAAAGCAGGCCAAAGAGCGTGGATCCATTTAACGATTGATTGAATTTCTGATTTAGTTAGATTCAACTTTAGGAAATTATTAGCCATCCAGAGTTGGGTTCCATCTAAAGCCAACAGGCAATTGTTAGAGAGTTTTTAAACAGATTAACTATGGTTTGCATAAACATAAAATTTAACATTGAACGTTTACCGCACAGATGCCAGAGGAGATAGATACATATCAAGCAACGGAGGGTAGATGATGGCACCCTGGAGGATGTAGTATTAAAGAGGATTGGGCATAGAACAAAGAGAGACTAACTCTTCCTGACAAGGAGGAGGCAATCCATTATAGATCAGCTTTTTACAAACACGAAATTAGCGATAATGGGGACACCAAATGGCTGCACTTTCTAGGCAATGTTAAGCAATTCTAGTGTTACGCTCAACCTCCCACAGAGGCACCGTCCAACCTCTCTGACACTCAATAATCAACCCAATTTAGGAAGGAGCGTAATAGTAATCTGATGCAACTATAATAACTTCAATTCACGATGACATTTGTTCACAAAAAGCGTCTTCTGAACTTGTTCAATGATGATGATTTCCAGCAATGCTGCTGGATCAGAGCAGTCTTGCCTTCACATTTTGTAATCTGTTCGACCCAGATCTTCAATAATGGGTGTTATGAAAGACACACTAAAGCTCATGGGAGGAGTTTTTGCAATTCATCTAACCATTGGCATTCGCTCCGGGTAGCATTTCAATCCATCTTTTTCCACCCTATTTGTCACTTAAGACCGAGGCTCTCTTTATGCTAACCAGATCCTGCTTCCCATAGGAACAGTACATTACATAATGGCCACAGGAGTCTCCCCTCCAGAAGAGAACACAACAACCCCAGACCATTTTCCACCTGGTATAGTTTAGTCAGTGAGGTACAGCATGGGTTCTGTGGCACTGTGAGAATGGGACCCACTTCTGGGTACACCTTTGGCCATCTAGGTTGTTATGTCAAACACTCAAACGTTGATCGGAGAAATTCTTGCAATTGGACTGACCCCTGCAATCACTATGGGTAGCTTTCCAACCCTTAATTTTTTACCCACTGGGCCATTCTAAACAGAGGCCACAGTCCTCTGAGAGCGAGGTCTCTGCCAGCAAAATACATTAAGATTAATATTAGTAGTTCAATTACTAAGAGACTGGTCTGTGCAACAGATTACAATGATATGACTGGGCGTGGGTAAAGATTTATAAAAATGTGACACCCTGGAGTTCCCAGAGTTGTCATTTTTCCAAAAAGCACAGAGTTTATAGGTTTCCCTGGGTGCTTGCTCGCCAGCAGTCCAAATCTTGCAGCCATATGCCATGGCAAGCAAATGCAAATTTTTAATTTATTTGGACGTAGTTTTTTATTTTTTTTTAACAATTTTTATTTTATTTCATCAGTTAACATAACAATCAAGTACAGTCTTATCTAGTGACAGTTTCCGCAAGAGCGGTATCTCAATTCTGTATTTCTAACATTAGGACACTACATCTACAGTAGAGCATTCTCCAGATCCTCCCCCCCTCCCTCTCTCCCCACCCGCACCTCGAATCCACGTCCAGTACATAAATCCCATCACTTATGGACTGTTCTCAGGTGTGAGCTCTGTATGTGGAGGCTCACCTAGATTTCCTCTGGCTTCATTCCACTTCCCCCATACCAGTGTCCCCTTCTTGGGGCAACCTCTGTGTATGTAAACCACCTTTTCGGCTACCATTGCCATGTCCATATCTTCTTCCCACTGTGATTGTGAGGGCGTCACTCCGGATCCCCAATTCTTTGCTATATTCCGTTTTGCCAGGACCAGCCCCATTGTAGCCCACGTTTTCTGTGCCACATTAAGATCTGTAGGTTGCCATATGTTTAGAATACAACATCGGGGATCTGCCCTAACTTCTACCCCACTCACTTCTGAGATTTGTTCTAACACCCCTTCCCAATATGCTTGAATTTTGGGACAAGCCCATATGGTGTGATAGTATGTACCCGTTTCTCCACATCTCCTGAGACAGAGTGGGTCAGGCGCGCGCCCTATTTTGTGAATCAAGGTACGGGAGTAATACACTCGATGCAGGATTTTAAGTGGAACCATTTTCAATCGGGAGGGGATCGCCGCTTCTCTAGCCGATGCAAGTGCCTCCATCCAGTCTGAGTCGTCTATATCCCCAAGTTCTATCTCTCATTTGCTGCGCAGTACCACAGTGGTGTCGGGGAGGTTGTTAACCAGTTTACAGTATGTTAGTGAGATGGCTTGCTTACTCAGATGTTCAGTGAGGAGCCTGTCCTCTAGTGGTGAGGCATCGACCAATGTGTCGTCGGGGGTGATAGCACCTTGAAGTGCGTGCCGGATCTGGGAGTAGCGGTACAACTCCGAGTCCGCCATACCATATTTGTGTTTGAGCGCAGCAAAGGAGAGGATTTCTCCCCTGACCCACAAGTTTCCAATGTTCGTAATGCCTATGAGGTCCCAGTGTCTGAATCCCTTGGTGTTCCCCAATGTGCCTAATCGCCTTTTTTCCCAGTGTGGTGTGGCCAGTGTCAGCACCCCTTCCTACCCCAATGCTTTTTGAGCCGTGTGCCATATTTTGATAGTGTGTACCGTTGGGCCAGTCAGTGCTTGACCTTTCCTGGTGTTGTATAAAGCCCTCATCAGCCGGTACCATCTCCCTGTCTAGTCGATAAGCCGGGTCGTTGTGAGGTGCATGGAGCCACTCGTTGATAACCACTAGTTGCGCCGCCCAGTAATATAGCTTGACGCTTGGTAGCGCTATACCGCCATCATACCAACTGCGAGTCAGCTTGGGGTGTGCTATCCGCGCCGGATGGCCATCCCACAGCAAGTTCGACACTTCGACATTGATGGACTGGAAATAGGAGAGAGGAACCGGGAATGGAGTGTTCTGGAGCGCATAAAGGAATCTAGGGAGCGCCAGCATTTTAAAAAGCACTGCTCTGCCCTGCAAAGTCAGCGGGAGAGACCGCCAGAGTGCTACATCAGATTTTAGCCAATTCAGTGGTTTCAGCAGGTTTTCTGTCATAAAGGTGTTGGCCTGAGGTGTTGCATAGATTCCCAAATACGTAAACCCCCTGGTCGTTATTTGCACAGGACATTCCATAGGCAGGGGCGGGGTCGTTCCGCGCAGTAGGTAGAGCATAGATTTGGACCAGTTAATAGAGTAGCCTGACTGCTTTCCGAACCTTGTAAAAATATCCAGGAGGGCCTGCAGGGAGTCTGTCGGGGATGTGATGTAAATCAGTACGTCATCGGCATACAGGGAAACTCGGTCTTCCCAGCCCGTCTCCCAGGTTATCCCCTGAAATAGCTGTGTTATGCGTTTCCAGACCGCCAGTGGCTCCAAGACCAGGGCAAAAAGGAGCGGCGATAGCGGGCACCCCTGCCTCGTCCCTCTGCCAAGCGTAATCTCTCTGGAGATATGACCATTTACAATCACATGTGCCAGTGGCGCCGTATAAAGAAGCCGGACCCAGCTGCAAAACCTGGGACCAAAACCCATCCGACCCAGAACGGCAAACATGAATGGCCACTCTACCTGATCAAAAGCCATTGTCGAGTCTAGGGAAATGATTGCCGCGTCCTGGCGAAGAAGGTGGGTCCGCGCCAGCACGCTGTGCAGGCGCCGCAGATTGAGGGAGGTATTATGGCCGGGCATGAAGCCTGATTGGTCTGGGTAGACTAGTGTCGCCAGATGTGACTGCAGTTGTATCGCCAGTGTATTGGCTAGGAGTTTTGCCTCCATATTATTCAGGGATATCGGGCGGTATGATGATAAGCGTTCCGGGGGCTTACCCAGTTTGTGTATTGGGACTATTGTCGCTAATCTTTGATCTCGGGGCAAAGTTCCCTGCTGTAGGCTGTCATTATACATGTGGACCAGATAGGGGCTTACTTTGCTTGTCACCTTTTTATAAAATTCCACCGGTAGCCCATTGGGCCCCATCGCTTTGCCCGTGTTTAGCGCCCCCAATGCTTTCCCAAGCTCTTCCGCCAAAAGGTCGGCTTCCAATGCTTCCATATCCTCCTCCTGTAGTATTGGTAGCGGTATGTCTGCCAGCCAGTGCCCGCATTCCTCCTCTGTTGCCTGTGCAAGTGGAGTGTAAACCTTTTCGTAATGTGTTGCTAGCTCCTCGACAATGAGCCGGGGGTCAGTGATTGTCGTACCATCTCCTAATGTAAGTTGCGCTACCCACCTACTCGCTCTTTCTTTCTGTTCCAGCCATGCCAGCATTTTCCCGGTTTGGTCCCCCAGCTCGCAAATTCTGTGCATTGTGCTCATGTGCCTTGCCTTCGCGTCAACCTCTGCAGCAGCCCGAAACTCCTGTCCCGCTAGTGCCGCTGCACGTGCCGTAAGTTCACTGGGGTCTAGTGCGTGCGCTTTCTCCGCCTGCAGCGCTGTGGCTTCAAGTGAGTCCATGACTTGCCGTCGTTCCCGCTTGTGGTGGGTGATAGCGGAGATTGCGTGCCCCCTACTTACCGATTTGTAAGTCTCCCAGAGCACACATGGGAATCCACTGATCCCTCGTTCTCAGCAAAATAGAGGTCTCTAGCTGTCACCAGGGTCTTCACTATTTTGGGATTCTGGAGAAAGCCGGGGTATAGTGGATACACCTGTTGCAGTCTTGGGCGGTGGGAGGGTGTGGGTGAACTGTATTGGAGAGTGGTCTGATATTCCCCGGGCTAGGTGGTTAATCGCTGTGACATTTTCGGGGGGGGGACCACCAATGTAAGGATATAGTCGATACGGGAAAGGATATTGTGTGCTGCTGAGTAAAACGTGTACTGTTGGTCCGTGGGATGATGGAGTCTCAACATGTCAGTCAAACCCATGGCTTCAAGATAGTCTCTTACGAGTTGGCTCGGTCTATTGCGGTCTCTGGGTGGGCAGCAGTCGAGAGCTGTGTCGCAAGCTGCATTCAGATCCCCACCTAGGATTAAGTCACCTTCCGGCAATTCTAGTATCAGTTTGCTCAGATCCTGCAGTGTTGTTTGGTGAAGTGTCGGGGGGGGGGGGATGTACACGGAGACCATGTTGTAGCTGCGCCCCTCCCATTGGCAAGTGAGTGCTGCGAACCTCCCATAATCGTCTCTCCATGTCTTGGTGATCACTAAGGGAGAGCTTTTATGTACTAAGACGCCTACACCTCTAGATCCAGAAGAGAACTCCTCGTGTGCTTCCATTTTAAACCCCCAGCGGTTGAGCGCCTTGCATGCAGGTCCCATTAAGTGGGTCTCTTGGAGGAGAACTACGGTCGGCGCTTTCCGCTTGAGATATTGCAAGACTAAACCCCGCTTAATTCTATGGCCCAAACCATTAGCGTTCCATGATACTACTGTCAATGGGGGGTGACCATTTGTGATATTCAGGGATCATCCCCGGTGATTTGGACGTAGTTTTGACATATATCGGCTAACAGGAAGGGGATTAATCCCCTTTTCTGCCTCTACTCGTTCTTATGTTTTCCTGCCTGGTGCACTGGTGGGCTTTTTGCTCCTCTTGGCTGGGTAGATTTTTTCCAGTCTAACCATCAGGAGAGCTAGAAAAACGGCCTGGGGCTCAAGAAATTGGACGGGGCTGCCTGATGCCAGGACAGGACTCACTCCTACCCCATATTTTATTTTTTAAATCGGATGTTTTTTGTCCTGATGGTCTCATGGGCAGGCACTTTCTAACATTTACAACCCTATCTGTGTACTTCGGGTAGGGCAGACCTCCCACAACACCACCCGGGTAAAATGAAAAAATTAGATTTGGGTGCAGCGCTTGCGTGTCCTGGCACTAGGCTACACTGCTCACCCCTGGCTCCCAGAAAGTCTTTTGTCCCATGAGAGGGAGGGATCGGAGGGTTCACCTTTAGCCTTTCTGCTTTAGGGGGAAAAGTTCTCCTTGATTCTAGGAATTGGTGTCCAAAAGAGGACTGGTGTGGGCCTCGCTAGCCATGGTCAGATTATACACCAGGGCACCTCTTAGTCTTTTTTCCTCCCAGTAGAGGCGAATGAGAGCGGGTCTACCTCCTCTCTAAATTCCCCATGTCAAAACTCGTAAAAGGATCTTATTTACCTTTCACTTGTCATGGGGATGACTTTAGTATTTGGGCTAAGGTCCCTCAGGGGGACAGAAAGACTTCTTGGGCTCCAGAGCTTGGGGCTTGTGGCACGACGCCAGGATTGGCCAGCCCCACCCCCTTTTCTTTTTTTAATTAAATATCTGGGCCCACTGTCTCTGCGCCGCAGAACACCCCTAATTGAGTGCACCCAGTGCAGATATTAACAGTACAGCATTGTACAAAAAATAATGTAAAAATAAATAAAAAACCTGCTGTCCTTGGCACAGGCACAAACTCAAACCTACCCTGAGAAGCGTGCATTATTGAAAGATGGGGCCGCAGGTGGAAAATACAGCTCCCGCTTTCCTTAGAGGCAGGCTGGCATCTTTTTGAAGTTATAGGCATTTCCTATAGGCAGGTGTAGTGTGTTATGGACCCACCTGCAGGGTAGTGCTCGGGGCAAAGGGTTGGTCTATGATACTCCTATACCCCTCCTGCCAGGGGTCACCCACGGGGACTGTGTATGCAAACAATAATTTCCCTCCCTACAGGTATTTTGTCTCTGCATCTGTAATACGGTGTGGGTGCAAAGTATTCCCTCATTTGCATAAAGCCAGGACCCATGCAACAAAAGGAACACCCCCTCATGATGACGTCAGTAAAAGATGAGCACCGCCACAGTTCCATTTTATAGAATGGGCTACAGAAGCATCTGCAGCTCCTTTAGTAATACCAAAGCAGAGGAAGGAACAGGCTCAAACACCCGTTGCTCCCCAGGGCACTCTCTGTAACAAGGGGCCTGGTGGCTAGGCCGCTTTTTGTCCCTTTGAAGACTGTCTGTTATCTCCTATTGAGACTAACATCTGTGTTTCTGTCTCAGTTGAAAACTAGAAATGCTGTGCTGACTGGTCTTGGAAAAACTATTGACCCCTCATTAGATAGCGGTTTGTGCCGCTGATAGCAGTGACCCATGTAAATGTAAATGACCCATGACTTAAGTTTGATAATATCATCATAATGCAAACTGCTTTTGGCTTCTATTGTAGGTTAACATTGCCTCGATTGTTTTTGATGTCCATATATCTTGCTGATATGGCACAAAGTTTATATTCCATGGAGCAGTGTCATCTAGAGCAGTGTTTCCCAAACTCTGGGTCGTGATCCGAGTTTTACTGGGTCGTGAAAATCCAAGCAATAAATAGATTCCTATAAATTCTGTATTTGGCTTGTCACATTTGCTGCGCATCAAAGACAGATGTCAAATGCTAGGCGGTGTCTTTTGACAAATTGCTGCTCATGTGTTTTTTTAGCATGGGGATTGGTGTTTACAAACTCCTTTCACCTTATGATCAGAGAAAGGAATGTTAATTATGTGACAGTGTTGCCGGGTTACAGTGTTTGAAAGGAAAGGCTGTAGGATGTCATGTTTTGTAACGCACAACAAAATGCAAATACCTGTAAATGAACTATGAACATTCACCACTTATGGAAGCAAAAATGAAGCACTTTGTAATTCTGAAGTGTGATGGAAGCAATGAGGTGAATAGTATCAAAACAAATTAAGACTCTACACAGTGATACACAAACGAAAAATATTCACTGAAACCCCATTTGTGTGCAATATATTTTATCAGTAAAACTATGTCTATGCGAAATGAAGTTCTCATTTCAATGGGAAATGTGCTGTCAGTAAATGACAGTTCACTGCCTCACGAAACTTTAGTTACATAAAAAAATATTCTGTCATGTTCATTAATACTAGGTGGGTTGCAAAGTTTGTCATTCTAAAAAGTGGGCCACGGTCCTAAAACGTTTAGGATTTAGAGGCCTAAAAATGCAACAATCCTGTGGTCCTAATATTTAAAGGATGTCCTGCTCTGCACCACAGTGCCCCTTTCACTAGGGCACTATTACTGTTCATGTAATGCCCCAAAGGCAGCTGTGAATGTGTGCCCTCCTGGAGCCAGTGCATTGGTGGAGAGTAGACCAGCAGTTTCAAGAAGCAGGTGTGCATTTCAAAGGTGGACAGAGACCCATCATCAGGTGGCTGCAGCCAGTATGGCATCCACCTGCAGGGTGATGCCTTAGTTGGTCCATGGTTACCCTTTTATTCACTTCCTAGAGGGAGCACTAATTGTGCACCACCTCCTTGTGGCGCACACTGAGTGCTCCCCTTCACCACTCCTTTGACTCTTAAGTAATACCAGTGTGCCCTGGTGGTGCAGAATGCGGGTGCACATACCTTGTGCACCCCTGCAGCACTTTGTGTAATACAGCCCCATGATGGAGCGTCTTTTTTTATTTTTATTTTATTTTTTAAGTTGTGACCTGAAAGCGTTTTCCAATATCATTGTAAGAGAACAGAAGTGTGAAAAACCTGATGTGAGAATATTCTAATTTTTTTTACTCGTGTGAGTTGTAGTTTGTGAATATATTGACAACCTTGCGTTAAATATTTTTTGTCTTTTTTTTTTTTTTTACCTGAAGGGCTTTAAAGTGTTGGAGTTGCCTTCTTGAAACCAGCTCCTATTTGTCCACTGAAATAGATAACCTTCTGCAGGCGGTGGGTCGTTTTGACGAGAGCGCCTCGAGGAGTTTGGCTACAACATCCCTCCAGCCCCATCCAGGAGAGTTAGCAGACTCCCTAAAAGACATGAGTTTGAACCAGAGTGCAGCGCCTCGGGAACATTGTGACTCAAAAGAGGGACGAAACGCCGAATGTTGCTCCGATGCCAAAGGCTTCCCTTGCAAGAGAAGTGAAGGGCCAACTTCTTCGCCTCCAGAAGGCTGCAGAAAAGCACAGGAGGCGCTGCTGAAAAAGCTGGTTTCCCGGACACTGTCGGTAGCGAAGGATATGAACATGTCAGAAGAACTTGTGACTGTTTTACAGAGTTTGGAGAAGTAGTACCTTTTATCCTCCTTGTTAGTTCACTTGCTTCAAATTGTTCTCTTATGATGTGATGTTTGAAGCGCAACAATAAAACATGGTTTTATTCAGCTAGGTTTTTCTGTTGTCCGCTGCACGTGCAATTAACAACTGGAATACACTGAGTAAGTGCGGTGACATTCGCGCACCTTTAATGCTCCCATATGTTTCCTTTATCATGGAGAAGGGAAGTAATGTTTGCAACGTTGGTATAAATAAGTAAGGCATGTTGCCTACGCTGCTTATTGAAGTGACCAGCGCGTGTAACATTCGCTGTTAGATGACGATACGGTCATGTGTGCCAGCCGCTTGGTCGTATATTAGCCACACTGGACCGATGATACTTTTAATATAGCAGTCGTGGGTGAAGACGGCTAGGCCAATTATACAAAGTTTATCAATTTGGGATTTTGAAACTACACCTACGTTTTGCGTGCCTATTTTAAGAATTCTTCTCTATTAGCATCGGGATACCCGACAACATTATGCATCTGTTACGCTGCAAACTCAAATATCTGTTATTCACAGCAACAAATAGCATGTTGGTTTCATGCCTTGCTTTAAGCCATCTGTGCAATACACTTACCAACACAAAGCAACAATGATTTCCCTGCACTTACAAAACAATTTTTTTTCTTAATTTGGCCATTCACATTTTCTTCCTATGCAGCATCATTTTGCCTTTATTACCAGGTGAATTAAGCCGCATGTGTTTTGTTGCTGTAAACCATAAATTGCACTGCTTGTTTTTGGCCACCACGTGGATGTATCCACAGTTTTCTAATTTGTGAATGCTAGACTTTCTGGGTGGATATTGTACGAAACAAGTGATTTGTGTTTCTTGTGGTTTTTTAATTGGACCTAGCATAGTGCATGAACTGTGTGTCCCTGGTGGTTAATTACTTTTACAAGTTCTTTTTTGCGAATCACACCGATAGGTTCTGGGAACTTATATGCAGAAAACTCAAGTATAGTTTTAAATGTTAAAAAACAAAAGCTTCTCTGCCTTAGTCTAGGAAAAGCTCTGGAATAAATGTGTCTGGCTTATGTCTTTACCCCTCTCCCCCTCCCTATTTTTCTATTTTAGACACTTAGATTTCGACATCTCCTGTAGTCCCTTCTCACCATGTCTCAAGCAATTTGTTCTGTGAAATATGCTTTTCTCTTCTTAGTGAAGCCCTATTACAACAGAGCTAGCCAGACTTTGGGGTCCGGCTTTGAGAACCAGCACTTGGTGTAATATATTAATAAGTAACATTCAAAGTTAATTCTAGAAATTCTGGACCAGGTAAACATGTGCATGTTGTATGTGTGAAGTAAGATCAACAGCATCCAAAAGTGACTTTTGGTCAACACAAGCCACATAAAGAGTAGGCTTGGGTGGAGTTCGCGGAGTGAAGTGACCAAAAAACGAAACTGCGCTAAGCGGAGTTCCAAAAGCAGCAGAATGCATTATGTTGCACCATCCACACTGATTGTCCTGTGCTGGAAAATCAGCGCGAATGGCCCTGTGCGCAGTGCAAGAGGGCACTGCTTCTTTCAGCCACTAGAGTAGATGTTCTACTAGAGTGGCAACTTCCTCAACATGAACGTAGGTTTTCCAATGCAAGCGGTAGCTGCCTGCCATCTGCGACCGCCTGCATTGAGAAATCTCGCCAGGAGGTGATGTGGATTAAGATTTTCCTGACTCACACTCGGCAACTTAATGTTGCCGAGTTAGAGCGAGGAAAAAACTCTGCTTCGCTACGTGGGGCGAAGTTTTTCAGAACTCCGCTATGCAGAGTGGGAAAACCTCTGCAAGTAGAGCTTAATTTCATGCACTGACCTAATGAAGAGCTTCCTCCTGTCTCAGCTCTCATGGATGGACGACTGTTTACAACGTTTTGACCATCAGGTGGGAAAAGGGCTGGGTAGAAGCATATCAAATTACTTTTTGTCAGTTTTTTTTTTTAGTGCATCACATTGTTTCGTCAGTTCACTAGAAAGAGCCCTGGAAGGGAGTAGTGCTCCCTGGACAAGGGCTCAAACTTTGCTTGCCAGCTCCAACTTCCTCCACTTCCCTGCTGAAAAGATGCCTATTTCTGACATTTCACTTACAGTAACTGGTTCCTCAGTTTCACTTTTATGATGCACTTCTGGTTGGCTATGGAGGCTAAACATGAAGCTGAAATTCCTCCTCTAATATATTTCCAGGTTAATTACCATCTTAGAGCACCGGTGTCTGCAGGATTGATGTCAGATTTTTCTGCAATTCACATGGATAAATGCACTTACTGTTACATTAAATGCACATTATTTACATAGTATGTATGCTCCTGAAAATGTAATATGCAGCCATTGCTTCTGGACCTACAATGATTACTCCTGCCTTAGATGAGTGAGAGAATTACATTATACAGCACATTATTTTTATTTTTTTTGATTGTCCTCATACCACCGTAAGCGTCTGCAATCGCAACATACTAGACCCCATTGATTCTGGGCACCCTGGGTCCATGTTCCTGCATTCGCTACGGGCCGCCAGGCCTGCTTCTTTGTACGAGGCTTGGTGTAATCCTTGGACGATCTTAAACCAACCTTAGTGCCTTTCCCCAGCACACCAGGGGCGCCCAAATGTTGCCTTCTGCTCGGTCAAGCCTTGCCATTGCGAATGCAGCCCGGAGCCACTTCTCATACATCGGGGCAGCTGGATCTTTCCATAATATGCATAATTCCCTACGGGCCAACAAGATCAAGCTTAAAAAAAGTCTAATTTGTGCTCTAGATATACAATTTTCCAATGAGGAATTTAAACAAAAAATAATCAGTGCTGGGTCTAAATTTACCTTGCGATCAAATATACCCGTTAATGCCAACTCTACATTCTGCCAGTACCCTTTTAGTTGGGAACATTCAAAAAACATGTGCAGATCATCTGCCTTAAGCATCCCACATTTAGGGCACCTAGGGGTTGGATTACTGACAAACTTAGCAACTCTATAAAGGGTATAATATAGCTTATTGATAGTAAAGAAATGGTTTTTCTTCAAAGAGGCTGACTTAACGAACTTATATGGGCTCTTATTGGCCCATATAAAACTACCGCTTACTTTTGAATTTTCTTCTAAACTTCTCGGGAAAATTCAGAGGGATGGCACTAAAGAGATATGTTAGTTTGGGTAAGATTACCATCTTAACTATATTTATTCAGCCATATATTGTTAGTTGGAGGTTTCTCC
Source organism: Lissotriton vulgaris (assembly GCF_964263255.1). Lineage (NCBI taxonomy): Eukaryota > Metazoa > Chordata > Amphibia > Caudata > Salamandridae > Lissotriton > Lissotriton vulgaris. The sequence goes on along the minus strand of NC_141691.1, from coordinate 616,379,189 downwards.
ATCTAAGAAAAAGGTGATCAATTTCCTCTGCTACTCTATTTGGGTTTATCAAGGGGATATTCCCCAGGTACTGCTCTATATTGATTCCCAAGTATTTAAATCCCGGTCCACCTCGCCTTTCCCATCCTTCAACCCCCCCCATTCCCCCGCCCCCCCCCAACACATTATCTCGGTCTTAAGAGTGTTAACTGCATAACCAGAGAACCTTCCAAACTCACTTAAGCAGTGTTCAACCTTGGGGAAAACCTCCGTAGGATTGCTGGTTTAAACTAGCAAATCGTCCGCATAGAGAGCGAGTTTAATATTTAAATCTTGAACCCGAAAGGGGGTTATTTGGGTATCCAGCCTGAGCATTTGCGCCAGAGGTTCGATATATATATTAAATAATAGGGGTGCCCCTCCTTATTTCAAATCTAGGTGTTAATATCCCATTTAGGAGAATAGTAGCTGATGCACCATTGTAGCATTTTACTAATAATCTTATAAGCAGTGGACCGAATCCCATAGCTCTAAGGGTTTCCCAGAGGAAAATCCAACTGACGCGGTCAAACGCCTTAGCTGCGTCATATGCTGCTACTGCGAGCGGTTCTGCCCTTGCTACCGCCAAGTCTATACATCCAATTAGTTGTAATGTCTGTTCCTGTATGTACCTACCCCATGTAAACCCCTTCTGATCATCCTGTATTACCTGAGGTATCACCTTGACCAATCTCCCTGCCAAAACGCTAGTGTAGATCTTATAGTCTGCGTTTAGCAGGGAGATTGGCCTATAGGGGTCTGCCTTCAGTGGGTTCTTACCAGGTTTTAATATAAGAACAATTGTTGCTTCTTTCCATGAGGGGGTTATTCCCCCCCCCCCCCCTCTATGTAGATGTAATTAAATAGCTCAAGGAGTCTAGATGTAATTGCCTCATCAAGGGTTTTATAGACTTCCCCAGGAAGTGCGTCCGTCCCCGCAGCCTTATTGTTTTTGATCTTAGTAATATGCAGCTTAATCTCTTCCTCTGTAATAGGTCTTTCAAGTATCTCATGACTATCGTTAGTCAGTCTCGGCAAATGTTTACTTTTCAGCCACTCTTGAATGCAATCAATGTCAGGGACTGCCTCCTCTTTATATAGCTGAGAAAACAGAGAAACCAGGCATTGCTGCATATCTTCATGCTTGCTTGATGTTGTGCCTATTTCATCTATTATTAGTTTATTGATGTTATTTTTAACGCTATCAGCTTTTAACTTCCAGGCTAGAGTGGCGCTTGCTCTCTCCCCATATTCATAATGCTCCATTCTGTGAACCTCCCATTGGGCTTTCACTTTTTCCTCCAACTTAGCTCTATATTCGGAGCGAATTCGTGCTAGATCTTTTAAAATTAAAAGGAGTATCTCAGGTTGGCAATGCAGCCTAACCTTCTCTAATCTAGATATCTCTGATTCCATTCTATGGAATTCTATCCTATTCTTCTTGTTTTTAAAGGAAGTCCAGCTATGGAGTTCCCCTCGAATGTAGGCCTTAAAGGCCTCCCATACGACGTCCGGGGTTGTTGACCCTACATTGTCTAGGAAGTATTTAATTGTTGATTCCTTAATGTTAGTGATCAACTCTGGGTCTACCAATATCCCTCTGTTTAACGTCCAACGGGGACAGGGCTGGACTGAGAACAGAAACCAGCCCTGGCAAACTGCTCAGCTGTCCCCCCCCCCCCCGGGGTCAGGGGGAGTGCAGGTGAGCAGTTTGCGACGGCCGGTTTCTGCCGATTTTGTTACTGAGGGCCAACATTGCCGACCCCCGGTAACAAAACCGGCCCCCACCCTAGCGGCCTACCGGGGAAACGCCTGGTGCCCGCTATGGCCAGTCCGGCCCTGAACGGGGAGTGGGTTTAGCTCTACTGCCCACATATGTAAATGTTATAGGTGCATGATCCGAAAGGATAGATGGCTGAACTAGGGTATCTACTATATTTTCTACTCCTACTGCATCCGTTAAAATGTAATCTATTCTAGAGAAATGGCTTTATACAGCACATTCTTACATTTATCTCCTCAACAATCAATTTCTGGGCATTGTGAATTGCATGTTGGTAGTCCCTGGTAAGAATTTTTTTCTAATGCTCCATCTTGTCTTTGAAATTAAGTTATGAATATAGATGGGGTCTTGTTGGAGATGTGGTGTTATTTCCACTTCCAAAGTCACTGTGCTGTCTCCTGGTGACCACACTGCATACTTAGAAATATGTCATGCTCTTTTAAAAAGCCTTGGGATATGTTATATGGTAATAATATACAGGAAACATCAATTAAGGTAAGAACTTTTTTCACTGTATTAAGTAAAAGCAGATTTTACTGCTAAAAATTTTAGCATAACAAAATCTAACCAGCGCTATTGTTCTGTGCATCCACATTTTCCATCTAGACCACTCTGTTTCTGTAACCTGGCTAGGCACATCATTTCCCTAGATAAACTGAGTTTGTGTGGCAAAATTCTGAAATAACACACCTGCTAGCCAGTAATAATATAGGGATATAATGGCAGCATATCAACCAATTGCGACACTTGAATTACGATCCTTAATCCTCGGGACTTTATTTAAATAAAATCCAGTCATATTATGACTATTTTGTTTTAATCTTTATTCAAACAAGTGGATGTATATTTACCTTCTGGTTAACATGTAAGCTGGAAGGCAGCTAACCGGATCTCTTTGGAAAAGAAAAAGAACATAACTTGTTCCTCAAAGAGTAAAGATTGCAAATCGCACCCGAGTATATGAAAGAAAACCTAGTCATAGTGACATCCGCTATGGAGTTAATTTTCTTGTACAAGATATCCATCGGGCTACTAAATAAACAACAGCTTTAGAAAGGGTGAGTGAATGAAACTGGGGTAGCCATAAAAAAAAGAGTATTTTCAGGGTCCGTTCTGGCTAGGGGCACCACTTTCAAATTATACTAGACAGGGCTTATTCTCTAGTGATGGCTTTGGCATCCGGATCCTGGTGAACTCAGGAGCACACGGTTTTTAATGTGCCCCTTTTAACACACACAATTTGGTTGGGCTAAGATTAGAAGGTTGTTTATCACTCTTCCAGATATGATAGCAAGTTGTGAAACGGAAAATTCTAACTTATTTTCCAAGGGATATGGTCAAAATTAACATGAACTGTTGTAATGCAATCTTCTAACTGAATAAACCCAAAGAAACCTATTTCTTCAGACGTGGCTACCTGCCACGGCAGCTCTATGAGACCATGTAATGTAATGTAATGTAATGTAGTGGGCATTTATAGAGCGCTACTACCACTCCAAGGAGTATCTTGGCGCTTACACAACCCAGGTGGAAGAGTTGGATAGGGAAAGAAGTCCAGTTTCTTAAACGCAGCCACTACACTAGGGTTCTACACAGAGAGTCAGACATGGAGAAAATCCAAGTTTTCAATGCCTTCCTAAAAGGGGCTTCTTGGGAGAAAGACCGCAAGGAAAGGGGGAGTTTGTTCCAGGCCTTGGTTCCTAGTACAAAGATGGATTTGCCACCCTTTGTAGCCAGTTTAAGCGGGGAATGGTAAGTAAGTTCTGCCTAGCGGATCTTAGGCAGCGTGCTGGGTAGTATCTTTTGAACCCCCTACGTAAATAGGTCGGGCCACGTTGATGGAAGGCCCTAAAAGTAATCAAGAGAAGTTTAAACAGAATTCTCTTTCCTATTGGCAGCCAGTGTAAGATATTTAGAGCTGCAGAGGCAGATGATCTACGGGGCAGACGCAGTACGAGGCGGGCAGCCGCGTTTTGGATCATCTGCAATTTGTGGAGCACGGTTTTGTTTGCTCCAGCATAAAGTCCATTGCAGTAATCCAGCCTAGAATTTATTAAGGCCACTGCGACTGTTTTCCTCGCCGAGAGAGGAAGGAGGTCAAAAAATTTCCTAAGTGCTTTAATAATTTGGAAGCACATACCTGCCACTGCTACAGCCTGAGGTTTGAAGGATAGGCAGTTGTCAAACTTTATGCCTAGGTTACGGGCGGATGCAATTGTGTTAGGTGGAGCTTCTGCATCCGATGGCCAGCATACTGTGGGGGAAAAAGGATTATTGATCCCTATGGGTAAAATTTCCGTTTTTCCAGCGTTGCACTTTAGATGGTTGTTATTCATCCACTTGAATGTAGCTGCAAGACAGTTCCTAAGGTCTTCCTCGGCACCTGGTTGTTCCTTCTCCAGCACCAAAATCAGTTGGGTGTCGTCAGCGTATGAAATAGAACTGATCCTGAATGACTCGATCAAGTTCATCAGGGGTGCCATATATAGATTGAAAAGAACAGGGCTCAAACTGGAGCCCTGTGGCACCCCTGAGCTGACGTTTTTAGCCTCAGACTGATATGGGCCAAGCACTGTTATTTGGCATCTGTTTGTAAGGAAGTTCCTACACCAAGTCAACACCTGTCCTCCCACACCTGCGGCAGCCAACCGGTCCAGTAAGATGTTATGGGACACGGTATCGAAGGCTGCCGACAGGTCAAGAAGGATAAGGACAGCCTGTTTTCCCCGATCCATTGCTGCTCTTAAGGTTTCAGCAGAGTATAGTAAAGCTGATTCGGTAGAGTGTTCTGACCGAAAGCCGGACTGATTCGGATGGAGAACGTTATTCTTCTCCAAAAAGTTTGTCAGTTGGCTATTGACAAACTTTTCAGTCAGCTTAGATAAGATGGGTAGCAGAGAGATCGGGCGCAGGTTGGAAAGGGTAGTAGGATCAGCCAGGGCCTTTTTTTGGAGTGGCTTGACAGCTGCAAGTTTCCAGTCCTCTGGGATACTTGCTGTTGCTAGAGAAGAATTGATGATACTGTTAATCATAGGAATAACTATCTCTATTAGATGGTGCAACACCGGAGGAGGACAGGGATCAAAAGGGGAACCTGATTTGCTGGCTAAAATAGCTTTGGCAGTTTCCTCCAGGGGGACTGGGCAAAACTCGTCAAAACGGAGGGGGGAAGTCATCTTCGCTATCTGTTCACCATCTGTTGTGATGGTAGGTTCTGATGGGAAGGTATTAGTGATAGTTAGGATTTTGTTATCAAAATAATCAGATATCGCGTTACAGAGATCTTGTGATGGAGGGATCTCTTGCGATAGAGCTGAGGGCTTGATAAAATCCTTAACAATCCTAAAGATAGCTTTTTGTTCTTGGCCTGCAGAAGAAATGGCCTGTAGGTAATGGGCTTTTTTTGCTAGTTTTAATCCTACATGATACTTCCGTCTAGCTGCTATATAGATATTACGTGCGGCTGTGTCATAATTACGACGCCATCTCCGTTCTAGAGTTTTCACTTCGCCTAGCTCAGCCTTAAGAGCTGATGAAAACCACGGGGCATTTTTTTTCTTATTCCTAGGTTTCATGTTCTCATTATTAGCTGGTATAAGCAACTTGCCCGCTCCAGCAATCCAATCACAAAAGATTTGATAGTCTGAAGAAGTACAATCGGCGAAAGTTGGTAATTCATTTTTAAGTTTTTCAACAATGTCGGCTCTTTTGGCTAATGTCTTCCAATTCGGAGTGGGTTTTATATAGAGGTTATCTGTACCTTTTAGGGAGACCACATTTTCCGACAGTGCTCTCCTGGTCAAAGTCCAGTCACGAGGAGCCAGTTGTCAAGTAGTTGGTTTCCCAAACAACAGAGACAATTGCAAATGACTTTTTTGCGGTCTGTTGGATGGAAACGGCAAGGACTCACTAGGTTACATCTTTCTGATTGATTGGAATAACTTCATGCTGTCCGTTTTACTCATTCCATTGACTCTGAAGACTTTGTAATGTTTCAATAACAACTTTTGTTTTTCTTGGTGACAAGCAGCAGCCATAGTTCAACCCTTATCCTGCTTCAACTACACCAGGTGGCATGATAAGGCTGATGTTTTGTAGGAGCTTTAACTTGGAGGTTGAAAGTGCACATTGATAGACTTTGGGCTTGTGGTAGTTCTAAAGCTGGCACTGGGGGAGGAGTTCATAAAGGTTATTTTTTTCTTTTTATGTTACTATTCCTTCTCATGTTGCAAGAGTACTAACATCCAGCGAGAGTAGAAAGACCTACATTTGTTGGTCACAGTGGTCTTTTGATATCACATTGGCTTCCAATATACTCATGGTTCTATGTGAATTGCACCAAAGTTTGGTCATCTATCATAAGACTGACACATGTGGCTTTCAGTAGGTATCAAGCTCTACCATCTGCATGGATAGATACAATGTTGTTATTTGGAATGTCCATGGGTTACGTAACTGCATCAAGAGATATCAAGTATATTCCTTTCTTAGATGGTTTAAAACACATTTTACTGTTCCTCAAGAAACCCACCTATCAAACTCAAACATCGATGTAAGAACCAGCTGTTTTGCTCAACTTATTAAGCCTACACCAGGGGCATCTTGTTGCGGGTGAAACCTGGGGTTCAATTTGTCCTTGTAAAGCAATGGATTGACCCCAAAAGACTGCGTTCTTGGCTCAGCTCTGCTTGATGGTATGGTGCTCCATGTGGTAGGCCTCTACACAACTAATCAAGGTCAGATTCTCTTTTTAGATGTCACATCCACTGTGTTGGCGTCAATAGACAATGAGCCCCTACGTTTGGCAGGGGACTTTAATAAGACTCCAAATGTTGCCTTAAACAGGTCACAGCCCCCTTTAACAGAAGCCCAGACTTGGATGACAACAGAAGCGTTAGCTGACTGGGTGTCAACATGGACGTTGGTTGAGCTCTAGAGAGCAGTTTATCCCACTATTGGGTTTACACACAATACCTGCGTTTATTTGTTCATTGCCAGAATACAGATCCTCAACATGGTGTTTGGTATTGAATATGTTGCCCAAATGATATTAGACCATGGCCTATTGTAATCTACAGCAGGGTGCTCCGCTCACATGCATTCCACTTGGCGTTTTCAACTCTCAGCCGTTTACGATGGTATCTATAAATGCACTAATGCAAAACCAATTACTACCTGCTTTCACGTAAATGCGGGCTCTATTAATGACTGCCACATAGTGGGACGCAATTAATGTCTGTTTCAGGGGCGACAGCATTTGCACTTCCACATGGGTTCGTCAATCATGCCACAAGCAACTGTATTCCTGAGAAACAGAACGGTGACAATTTTAAAAAGCTTTTGCTGACTCTCATTCAAAAGGCACAATTTTACTTAATAAATGACATTGACATTCAGAGAGGATTACCAGATTGATTTCTCATGGTTATCAGAGAGAGAAGTTAGGCAGGTTTTTAGCTCTATCTCAGTCCATGACTGCCCGTTCACCCAGAACAGCATTTAGATTCTAATAGGAACATATTTTAGGTTCTGAGCTGGCATAATCTCATAGTTTGCATCCTAATATGGAAATGCATACACCTCAGCCGAGACCCTTGCCTAGGAACAATATATCAAGTGTATATGAGTTGCTGCCCATCCCAATTTAAAGCAGGAAGAATCCATCACCTTCAACATTCCACCATTATTAATCAAGATTAAAGCAACATTAGATCGGCTGGCAACTGGTAAGATTTCTGGTAGTGATGGTAGGCCTTTGGACGTTCACAAAGCCTAGCAATCAATATTGGCACCGCGCTTATGTCCGTTCAAAGAGGCAATCTCTACGATGATACCAAAACTGGGTGCGGACCACTCAGACATGTCCTCTTACCATCCCTTGTCCATATTGAATTTGAACAATAACATTCTTTGTAAGACCCTGTCCAATAGGCTACACGCTCTTTTATACACACAGGCCAATGTGGCTTAGTCCCACACCATACCACTGTGGCTAATCTACGGAGACTTTACTATGTTTCAGATCAAACACCTGCAAACTGAGTTTATGCCACAGTTCTATCCATCAACGTAGAAAAGGTGTTACATCTGCTTCATTGCAACAATCTTTCCCAGGTCCTACAATGTTTAGGATTTGGTAAAGTGATCCTCTTCTGGATCAGACTCTTTTATACTAGACACTTACTACCCATCTAGGGACTGGAAAACTAGAATCTGATCAAAGGCAGATAGATGGACCAGACTAAGATGCCCCTTGCCCCCGTCTTTAGCAATGGAGCCCTTTACGAATCTCATGCGATAGAAGGGTGATCAGATCAACCTACATTTAGTGGACAATCGTGCACCATTTCATTATACGGAGATGATTTCCCGTTCTAGGTCTGACGTGCAGCCTGGCCTTCCATTGGAATTAGAAGCACCCGAGGGCTTTGGCAAAGTGTCTAGCTTAAGACTGAAAAGAAATAATTGGGCCTAGTGGTATGGAAACCAGCTGAACTTAAACACAGGCGGGCAGATTTATCAAGGTTTTCTGTCGCCCTTGTACCTTGCAAGTGGGATTTATCAAGCCACGCAAGGTCACCTTGCCTGACCCTGCATGGCTTGATATATCTGGAGTAATGCAAGGCAGTGTAAACCACTGCCTTGCATTACTCTGCCCCAGGGCAGCATTCTGTGGGTGGAATATGGGTGTTCCCACGCACCCACCCATGGATTTTGGGGCATTCCCAGATGTATTATTAGTGGTAGACCTGGGTATGTATTAAAATGCAATACCTTCTCAGGTGAGGTGTAACGAGGAGAAATATCTTCATTTCTCCTCGTTTTTTCCTCTATGTGTGCAGCACACAGAAAGAGAAATGTGTCTTTGAGGATTGTTTTTGTGCAGGAAGTGGTCCCTTCCCGCACAAAAACAGTGCCTGCATACAACTCAGGGACCCTTGCACCATGAGGCATCTAAATGTGCACCACTGCTAGGATAGGACCGGGATGTGCTGCATAATGTTAAATACGGCCCATTCTGGCCCTTTCAAGCATCGCAGTGCAGTGCAACGAGGTGGCTTGTGTGATAAAATGATAAATATGGGCCCGGGTGACTTGAACTGTCCTTACTGTCAAATAGTTACCTAGAAGTCTATATTAACAGAAAGTAACCAGATATAATTTCAGGTGACCTTGATAGGGCCTTAGCAAATACAAGAATCTCTGAAGGCTTCTTGGAAGAAGAACATTGAACTACCCCTCTCCCTTTGGATAGAGTGGCGTGGGCAAAAATGATTTTACCCCGATTATTATTGTATTTCTTCACCGTCCCAGTGATACAGCACAATTTTTTTGTCAGTATTGGAGGACTTGATTTGGGCTAATGGTAGACATGAGAGTTGCTCTATCTAAATTGTAGCTGCCCACTGGGGAGAGGGTACCCCATTGCTCCTGATTTCGAGGCATATTATATAGCCATACAACCCCAGTCTGACACCTGAATTACATGACATTGATCTCACTGGAGGATAGATCAATTGCTGAGGTCCTTTTTAGTGATCAGTGAGTCCCTGGTAACATATGGTGCCTATTGATACAAAGGACCGCCCACGGAGCAGTCAGCCAATAAGACAGCATGGTTGGCTGTTACCATCACACAAATCGGACTGGCCTGGTAATTGATATTAATTGGAGCAAAATACAGAAACGATTACTGATTAGGCTCTTTTAATGGCTAAACGGGCCATTGCCATATGTGGGAAATCACAAATTTCACTTGTGAAATTGAGATCAGAACTTTACAGGTTGGCTCAAGTTGAGGGCCCCACGACCCGCATCTCTTCTGCTCGCCTGAAGATTAGAAGCTAGTAACTGACTAAGACCTTATTTTGCTTTGGGTTGACCCGAAATTACAGGAAAGACTACCTCATTTGTTGTATGTCTCCTTCTTGACGGATGCTTTCATGTATGCCAAGAGATGCTATTAATGTTTTCTCCTTGACTGATTTAGCATCCTAATTTACCACAGGTCTCTCCGATCACTTCACCAGAGTGACTCTCTAAGGGATTATGGTCCCCCACATCCTTTATGAATGCATTTGGAGATTATTAGTGCAGATGTCACTCCAGCGCTGTATGGCGTACTTTGCATGGTGTGTATGACAGCTGAAACATGTTTTGTACTATCTAAAAATAATTACTTTTTTTTAAAAACATAGTTAGAAGTGAAATTGGACAAGGTGCCAGAATAGATGAAAAAATATCTTTTTTTTTTTCTTCAAGTTTTCTATAGCGCTGTCAAGACCCAGAGGTAACCGAGCGCTTTACAGTAGGAGTAGCATATAATCAACAAAAGCATGACACATGAAGGGTTTTTGACAAGCAAAGAGTGTCACAATGAGAGCTGCATATGTGTACTGCAGAGCTTCTTTGGTTTCAGGGTTCAATGCACTTTACAGTAATAGAATAGCATATAATCAACAAAGGCATAACATATGAAAGGAATTGACAATAAACGAGTAAGAGTAAGAGCTGCATAAATGTACTGCAGAGCTTCTTTGATATCAGGGTTCAATGCGGGCACAAAGTTCTGGTGTTGCAGTCTGTTACATGTTATCCACAGCCAAGGGAACGGATGAGGAGCAAGGATTTGAGTTGGCTTTTGAATTCCACAAAGGACGGTATGGTTCCGATGTGCGTGGGGATGGAGTTCCAAATTTTAGGGGCGTTTCCCGTGAAAGAGCAGTCTGCTGTTCTTTTCTTTCTGGTTTTAGGTAGGATGAGCAGGAGGAAGTTAGAGCTTCTCAGATTCCTGGCTTGACCAGCTTTTTTGAGTTTTTTTGCCAGGTATTCGGGTTTGCCGGTATAGAGGGCTTTGTGGGTTAGGCAGTTAACGAATATGTAACAAGAATAGGAATTACAAAGCAAACGGGATAAATCAGTATAAGAAAAAAACCGCAAGAGAAGCAAGGAAATGAAAATGCAAAAAGTGTTGAACAGACAGAGGCAACACACTCCTTGCTAGATTACTTACTTTATATAGTGATTATAAGCAGGGCTTTAAGTGGGCCGCGTCTCACCGGTGCTAATTACCAGCAGGTTTTTTTAAGGGGGGGGGTCTCAAAACGGGTCTCTATGGGGCTCTGTTTTGTGCGCTGGCACTTTTCCGGACTGCAGTGACAGCAGACTGCTGTCAATGCAAGGCACATCATGTGCGCGTGCTCACACGGCTCACTTCTCACTAGTGGAGGAGTTGCTGCATGACGTCATGCCAGGTGATCGTTGTAGGGGAAGGGAAATCCTTTAAAGAAATGAAATGAAAATGTGATTTGTAGAGCGCTGCAGCTGCCCTGAGGCGTCCAGGCTCTAGAAACAGAGAAAGCCCTCATAAGGTTACTTTTGTTTAAGCATTAAACAGGAGAGTTTTTAGCTGTTTGCGGAAGCTGGTCAGGTTGGGGTTGTTTCTCAGCTGCAGAGGGAGGGTGTTCCAGAGTTTGGAGACATTGTACGAAAAGGAGCGTCCTCCTGCTCTGGCTCTACAGATTCTGGGAATCTTGGCTAGAAATGCCGTTGGGGAGCGGAGAGTCTTGTTGGGCCTGTAGGGAGAAATCAGGGAGCGATTGATGTCTGGGCCCGTTTCCTAGAATGTCTGGTGGGCAATGCAGAGCGCTTTAAATTTTACTCTGTCCCTAACAGGTAACCAATGTAAGGTCTTTAGGCCGGTTTTTATTGAGGTCCTCCGAGGGATTCCCAGCAGCGCCCTGGCAGCGCAGTTCTGGGTGCGTTGAAGCTTTTGTAGGGTGTAGTCTGGTGCTCCCAGGTAGAGGGCGTTGTTAAAATCCAGACGAGATTGGATGAGGCCCTGTATGATTATTTGTTTGGCCTCGAAACGGAGGAGGGGGAAGGACTTTTTTGATCACCCTAAGGAGGCCAAAACAAGTCAAGTCAAGTCAGAAATTTATATAGCGCGCTACATACCCATAGGGTCTCAAGGCGCTTGAGGAAGGGGGTAAATTACTTGTCGGCTGATACCTTGGTGGCCTGTGTATTAAGGCTCAGAGATTTGTCGAGCCAGACGCCTAGGCTTTTGATGTTGTCTCCGGGGGGGTGGAGCCACTCCCATGCTGGAGTGGCTCCACCCCCCAGAGGCATTTCCTCTCTGGATTGCCTTTCTCTTTTTGAAGCAGGTGCAGCAACATTGTCGTGGTGTCACCAGGGCTTGAAGTGGAAGCTTTTTCAATATTATATATAAGCCATAGTTGCTGCTTATTTATTTAATGCAACTAATAACCATTGACAAAGCCAATAGTCCTGACTTATTGTAGGTATGATGTTACTTTTTGTAACGACAAACAGCAAAATACTAGTCGGGTGGCACACTATGCTAACCACAGATTTGTAGCTTATGTGTTTTAAGCCACACCCTTAATTACATTGGCCATGCCCCGTTGACACCCCCCCTTCACCCCCCCACCACCACCAGTTTTTTCATCCCACTTAAAACCCGGATTCCAAGCTAACACACCCAGGCACAACCCAGTAATATCCTTCCTCCATTTTGTAATGTGAAATAAAGGAAGGACGCCTTATTATGTTGGTAACAACTCCTTTGACCAGGAGATGCACAAGGGACTTGGAAAGAACAGAACTTTGTGATAGAGGCTTAAAAAACAAAAATCCTTCTGATGGGATTCAATGCATAGGGTCATCACTGTGGAATACTCCCCAGGCACGAACACTGACCCAGAAGCACAAGTTACTACTTGTGTAACAATATATCTGTAAGAGACATTAGTTAGTGATAGATTCCTTACCTTAGTTCTTCTTTTTTCCACGCTGGCTGGCGCGGAAAAAAGAAGAACTAAGGTAAGGAATCTATCACTAACGTGTCTCTTTCAGATATCTTTCTTTCAGCATTGCTCTAGGGGGCCACCATATGGCACTGTGCGGTTCTGCGTTGGCTCCGTGTCATCCTGGAAATGAGGGAGCGGAGTCGCGTCTAATCGTCACCACGCCTGACCACACCAATTCCTTTCTTTCTATGCCTGCTAACAGAGCCGGAGCTCCAGTCCTAATTTTGTCTTCTGACGACTTTTTAAGTCTAATTCCAGTGTGCAAGGAAACTAAATCCGGCCTTCCTAAGACAACAGTTTTCAAAGCATGCGGCAACTGCAGAAACGTCTTGGTCCCGCATGAAGTGTATGTCTGGTGTCTGGGCTCGGGCCACAACTCTAAGTTGTTCGATGAATGTGCCTTTATCCTCTTAGATTCAATCAATCAATCAATCATGGACATTTATAGAGCGCTCTACAAACCCGGAGGGTCTCAAGGCGCTAGGGGGGGGGGGGGTGCTGCTACTACCCGAACAGCCAGGTCTTGAGCTTCTTCCTGAAGGCGAGGTGGTCTTGGGTCAGGCGCAGGTCGGGAGGGAGGGAGTTCCAGGTCTTGGCGGCCAGGTAGGAGAAGGACCTTCCTCCTGTCGTCGCTCTTCGGATGCGGGGGACGGCGGCGAGGGCGTGACTGGCTGATCGGAGGTATCGTTCGGGAGCGTAGAAGTTGATGCGGTTGTTGAGGTAGCTCGGGCCTTGATCGTGAAGGGCTTTGTGTGCGTGGGTGAGGAGACGGAAGGTGATTCTCTTGTTGACCGGGAGCCAGTGCAGGTCTCTCGTGTCCGGTGATGTGGCTGTGTCATGGGACGTCAAGGATGAGTCTGACTGAGGCGTTCTGGATCCGTTGGAGTCTCTTCTGGAGCTTGGCGGTGGTTCCGGCGTAGAGGGCGTTGCCGTAGTCCAGTCGGCTGGTGACGAGGGCCTGGGTGACAGTCTTCCTGGTCTCGGTGGGGATCCACCGGAAGATCTTCCGTAGCATGCGCAGGATGTTGAAGCACGACGAGGAGACGGCGTTGACTTGTCTGGTCATGGAGAGGGTGGAGTCCAGGATGAAGCCCAGGTTGCGTGCGTGGTCTGTTGGTTTGGGTGCGCTGCCTAGGGCGGGGGGCCATCAGGAGTCGTTCCAGGCGGAGGGTGAGGATCCCAGGATGAGGACTTCCGTCTTGTCCGAGTTCAGCTTCAGGCGGCTGGTCGACATCCACTCGGCTACCTCTTTCATTCCTTCATGAAGGTTGGCTCTGGCGGCGGCGGGGTCGTTGGTCAGGGAGAGGATCAGCTGGGTATCGTCGGCGTAGGAGATGATGTTCAGGTTGTGTTGGCGTGCGATGGCCGCGAGGGGGCTCATGTAGACGTTGAAGAGGGTTGGGCTCAGCGAGGATCCTTGGGGTACGCCGCAGATGACTTCGGTGGCCTTTGACTTGTACGGTGGTAGGCGGACTCTCTGTGTCCTTCCGTCGAGGAAGGAGATGATCCAATCCAGTGCCTTCTCCTGGATACCGACGTTGTTGAGGCGCTGCACTAGGGTGCGGTGGCAGACGGTGTCGAAGGCCGCGGAGAGGTCTAGGAGGATGAGGGCCGCTGTTTCTCCGTTGTCCATCAGGGCTCGGATGTCGTCGGTGGCAGCGATGAGGGCGGTCTCGGTGCTGTGGTTGGCTCGGAATCCAGACTGTGAGGGGTCGAGGGATCCGTTCGTCTCGAGGAAGGCGGCCAGCTGCTTGTTGACAGTCTTCTCGATGACTTTGGCCGGAAACGGGAGCAGCGAGATGGGGCGGTAATTCTTGAGTTCGGTGGGGTCCGCTGTTGGTTTCTTGAGTAGAGCGCTGAGTTCAGCGTGCTTCCAGCTCTCAGGGAAGGTGGCGGTGGTGAAGGAGGTGTTGATGATGTCCCGCAGGTGGGGTGTGATGACAGCGTCGGCCTTGTTGAAGATGTGGTGAGGGCAGGGGTCGGTCGGAGATCCGGAGTGGATGGAGTTCATCATGCGGACGGTGTCTTCGGTGCTGATCGGGGTCCAGGCACGGAGGGTGGTGGTGGGGGGCGTTGGTTCGGTCGTGTCGGTCGTGGCGTTCGTCGGTTGGGTGCTGAAGCTGTTGTGTATGTCCGCGATCTTGTTGTGGAAGTAGGAGGCGAGGGAGTTGCAGAGTTCTTGCGATGGGGTGATGTGGTTGTTTCCGGCGTTGGGGTTGGAGAGCTCTTTCACGATGTTGAAGAGTTCCTTGCTGTTGTGTGCGTTGTTGTCCAGCCGGTCCTTGAATGCAGTTTTCTTGGTGGCGCGGATCAGTTGGTGGTGCTTCCGGGTTGCAAGCTTGAGGGTGGTTATGTTGTCCGGTGTTGGTTCCCTTCTCCAGGCTTTCTCGAGGGCTCGGCAGTTCTTCTTAGAGCTCTTGAGTTCGTCGGTGAACCATGGGGCCTTCTTGCTGCCGGGTCTGCTGGGCGGGGTCCTTAGTGGGGCGAGTTCGTCCGCGCAGTTGCTGATCCACTTCGTGAGGTTGTCGGCGGCTTGGCTGGGGTTCGCTGAGCTGGCGGGAGGGTGCTGGCTCAGGGAAGCGGCGAGCTGGTCAGCTGTGATCTTGCTCCAGCTTCTACGGGCAACCTGTTGCTGGTGGTGGTGGATCGTCGTTCTTCTGAAGGTGAAGTGGACGCAGCTGTGGTCCGTCCAGTGGAGTCCCGTGGCGTGGCTGAAGGCGATGTCTTTGCTGGATGAGAAGACGGCGTCGAGTGTGTGTCCGGCGAGGTGGGTGGGGGTGGTCACCAGCTGCTTGAGTCCGAGGTTGGCGAGGTTGTCGAGCAGGGTGGTGGTGTTGCGGTCGTTGTTGTTCTCCAGGTGGAAGTTGATGTCCCCCAGGAGGATGTAGTCAGCGGAGCGGAGGGCATGCGGGCTGACGAAGTCGGCGATGTCCTCGCTGAATTGTGTGCGTGGTCCCGGGGGTCGGTAGATCAGGGTGCCTCTAAGGGTGGTCTTCGGGTCGGTGTGGATCTGGAAGTGTAGGTGTTCGGCGGTAGTCAGGGTGTCGTCGGTGTTGGTCGTGATGCGGATGGTGTCCCTGTGGATGATGGCGATGCCTCCTCCTATCTGGTTGGCGGTGCGGTCCCTCCGGGTGATCTTGTAGCCCTCTGGGATGGCGATGGCGATGTCGGGCGCTGAAGAGGCGTTCATCCAGGTTTCTGTGAGGAAGGCAACGTCAGGAGCTGTGGTGTCGAGGAGGTTCCAGAGTTCGATGGCGTGTCTGTGGACTGAGCGGGTGTTGAGCAGGATGCACTTGAGGTGGTTGCTGCTGTTGGTCGGCTTGGCGGGTGCTGGTGCGAGGCAGGTCTGGATGCAGGTGTACTTGCAGGCGGTGCAGCGGAAGGGTCCGTGGGTGCGTCTCGGGGTGGCACGGTAGCATCCCGGGACTCGGCCGTCGTTGAGTGCGTTGAGGGTGGCGGCGTCGTACGTCCGGCGGGTGGGCTGGGATCTGCGGGGGCCAGGGGTCCTGACACTGGGCGCGGTCCAGGCGCGGACGGGCGCAGACGGGCTTACCTTTGGCGCACCTTCGGCGCTCAGTCGGTGCTCCCGCTGCGCGGGTCCGCTGCGCGTTCGCTGAGGGGGCGTCATAAGGGAGCCGGGAGGGCGGGTCAGCTGGGAGGCGGGGAGCGTGTGGTCCAATCGGCAGGCGGGGGGGCGGGGTCGCGGCAAAACCAGCGCGAAAACCAGGCGGGCGGCCCTGCGGCAGCTGGGGCTCCGGACTGGATCGGCGTCAGCAGGCAGGCAGCAGGTACGAGGCAGGCAGCGAGCGTGGGGGCAACCAGGCCGAGGGCACAGTGGTCGCTACTGATCCGAGGTCGGGGTCCCCTTAAGAAGGGAGCCGGGAGATTGGAAGGCAAAGGTGGATGTCACCTGTAAGAAATTGGGTTATTAGTTGAGCCACAGGCGCGCAACACCCATTGGGCTCACCGGGCTTCAGCTTTCCCCGTCGTGTGTGTCAGCCCGGGCTGACACGTCTTCGCGCGCTGGCGAGCATCTAATTGCAGCCTCACCCGAGTACTTAACAGGTCTTTACAAGACCATTATTTGTAAATGAGGCTTTTGTTGTGTTCACCCGTTGTTACAGCCACTCTGTCTGTGGTTGGAAGAATTAGCGCCCCCCCGAAATTTGGCTCTAGTTGCCCGCCTGGTTGAGGCAGGCGTGCAACACCCATTGGGCTCACCAGGTTTCAGCCCCCACCCCGTCGTTTCTGTCTGAGACAGCTTCAAGGGCTGGCGACGTCTAATTGTAGCCGCACCCAAGTACTTCACAGGTCTTTAAAAGACAGTGTACTTGTAAATGAGGCATTTGTTGTGTTTTCATCCCTTTTTACAGCCTCTCTGGTTACGGTTGGAAGAATTAGCCCCCCCCCAATCTTTTTCACGACCCCCCCCCCCCTCCCCCCCCCCCCCTCGAAATTTGGCTCTAGTTGCACGCCTGGGTTGTGTGAGGGCACGGAATGTAGGAACTTTTGCCTTATAATGGTTTCTTTCATTTGCTGTATTGTCTCTAACTTTTGAAACTATGCTCATTGAATTGCATTCTCTTGTTCAAAATAAGTTACAGTCAAATTAATTGAAAGTACTCCTCATGTTGGTTCTCTTCATATGCGTTTGCAGATTGGATCTTGACAGTTATTTTGGTGTCTTACTGTATATATCATATCTGAACTCCATGTGAAGGCTGGTTAAACGTAGTGTTAATACCCTAGTGAGCACAGACATTTGGGTCCCTCTTGAATTAAGAATATATCAACAAGCAGTACTGCAGTCCTTTAGTGGACGTGGGTCTGGTAGGCAGTGCATAGGCCAGCAGAGGTATCTGTCCTTCCACTTCTTATTCCTTCCACTTCTTATTCCCTACTGCAACAGCCACCAAAACACTTTAGTTTGCCCTTAGTGGTGCATTCTCATCCAGTGGGGGCAGCCCTCCCTCCCAGGGTGACTATCCATGACATTTGACAGGTGGGTGTTACAAATTGTTCAGCATGGCTATGCTCTACCTTTCCTTTTTGAACTGTCAAACATTCCCCCCACACCAGAGAGAATTTGAGACGAGCACATGTCCATTCTTCTGTAGGAGGTGCAAGTGTTATACTGCAAGTGTGCTATCAAGAGGGGGACTGGACTCAGAAAGAGGTGTTACTCTCGGTATTTCCTTGTGCCCAGAAAGGAGTGGGGGTCTCAGGTCTATTTTGAACCTTTTCCTTATGAATGTCTTCCCTATAGACTAACAAATTCAAAATGTTCATGCTGGCTTAGAGCCTTTCTGCCCGGGACTCCCGGCAACTGGATGGTGTCCTTGACCTTCAGGACTTGTATTTTCATTCCCATTCTGCAGTTCCGTAGATGTTACCTGCGGTTCAAGATTGGACTGGTGCATTTTCAGTTTATTGTGTGCCCTTTCGGCCTCAACAATGCCTTTCAGGTGTTAACGAAAGTGATGGCAGTGCTCGCATCCTATTTTTGGAGGTCAGGCTTACCAGTCTTCCTCTA
The DNA here is from genome assembly GCF_964263255.1 of Lissotriton vulgaris. Taxonomy (NCBI): domain Eukaryota; kingdom Metazoa; phylum Chordata; class Amphibia; order Caudata; family Salamandridae; genus Lissotriton; species Lissotriton vulgaris. The sequence goes on along the minus strand of NC_141691.1, from coordinate 616,361,023 downwards.
CCTCGAAGGCTAGCTGTTGAAGGCTGGCTTGCCACAACCAGTCAGAGACCATCTCCAGCTGACAGTGAATCTCCTACTGTTGTGTCTCAACTGACTTTTTTGCACAGCCGTCCATTCACTGGTGCGGTCATGGACACATTGCAATTCTGGGCCTTACCTCTGCCGCAAGTGCAGGACATTTGTGCTATGATGATCCCGATGTTTTCCGCCTCGGTCCTGGATCATGGTGAGAACAGCTCAAAGAATTAACCTGTTAGCCTCCGGCATCCTCCTTGTCAGCTAGCCAAGTGCCATATGTGGGTTATAGAATCTAAACTTCCAATTGGGTCCAGCATCAAGGAAATCTTACGGATGTCATATAGATTTCGGAGAAGGCTCATGATCTGCAGCAGTGGCTGATCGAATGAAGTTCTTCCAGTTGTTGGCCTCTCTCCCATTCCTAACCAGAGCTGACTATGTTGATGGACACATCTCTACTGGGCTGGAGAGGCCATCGGGGAGAGGCGGAGATCAGAGTACTATGGTCTCTTACAGATGCTTGGCTTTTCATCGATCTGTTGGAGCTTTAGACCATTTGTCTGGCTCTGAAGGCATTCCTGTCATCCACTGAGGGAAGGCTGGTGTAGGTTCTGATGGACAGCAACAGCACTATGTGGCATTGCACAAACACGCTGGAGTGGGGTCCTTGGTGCTGTGCTAGTAGACTCTGTTCCTCTGGAGTTCAAAAGTTCAAAGTTCAAAAGATACTTTATTCGGTTTAAATCACAAAAACCATAAAAGTGTACAAGCATTAAAAAGTCCACAAGCCACCATACAGGATGGTAGATAATAAAATATAACATAGATACAAAACAGGGGGTGACCCCTGAGATATGCAGTACATGGTGGCAAAAATTTAAAATCAACAACATGAACAATGGTAACCTAATTGGGGAATTCATACAGTAGTTGATATTTATAAAAAGTCCTCTAGGACCAAGCGATCTTTTTGCCAAGTCTCACTGTATAGTTAAAAATTTTGCCGCATTATAAATGACCCATATTTCTGTCAACAGTTGGAGGTACAACAAAGCTGGCTTCACTTGCCTAAAGCCTTTTCCTTTTAACAATGGTATAATAAATTTTAATCTAATACCCTTGAAATGATCACAAAAGAACAAAAAGTGAGCCGTGTCCATGATTGAGCAGCCGTCACATTTGCATAGAACTAAGTCCGTGCTCCTAGTCCAGACAGGGCGGCCAGAAATTAAGAGATGAATTTTGTTCAATCGGAACCTCGTTAGCAAATACCTATGAATGGCATTATTCACAACTTTAAGGTACAGTTCCGGTTCGGGGTCAGGTGAAACGATCAGCTGGTGGGTCCTAACAGAGGGTTTAAGCAGCTCCCTGCCCTCTCTGTCCATTCCTCTGTTCAGCAAAAAAGTATTCTTGACCCATTTCAAATCCCCTTTCACCAAGCTTAAGGGTTTATCAAACAATTCGGGGCGTCCCAGTTTTTCACACATTTGTTGCACGTACTTCAACCAGGGGATCTTTTCCCAGTGGTCCAGCAGTAAACAATCTTTTAAAATTTCATGGTTTACCTCAAGCTCTGGGTTTAACCAGACTGCCAACCATTTTAGTAAGGGAGCCATGGCAATTTTATCCTCCAGGTAACCCACGCCACACTCCTGATGAACTATGTAGTTTGCGGTGGATTTTGGGAGGGAAAGAAGTGTTTTTAAAAAATTGTCCTCTGTGACCTGAAGCGATGAGACTGGCCTAAAGCCCCACAGATCGGCCGCGTACATGGCGATGGCAGTACATTTGGAAGCGTATACTTTTAGTACTGCCTCAATGGGCTTCACCCCTAATTTACGGGAGAAACTTAGCACTGCCGAAATTGAACGTGCCAAGGATGTTTTTTTCTCCACCAGTTGGGGATGCCACGTGGAGCCTTCATCGAAGACCACCCCCAGATAGGGAAATCTAGAAACTCGTGACAACTGTTACAAAATAATGACATCACATTTTTTTGGGACTTTGCTTTGTGACCTACTACCATAACATGAGACTTGCCAAAGTTAACGCTTAGGTCAAGATTATCCATAAAAACATAAAAAGAGTTCAGCAGGCATTGGAGTCCTACTGCAGTTCTAGCTATGAGGGCAGCGTCATCCGCATACAGTAGGGCAGGCAGTAAGTATTTCCCAGCCTTCGGGATATCCTTGCAAACTACACCCAAAGCTTTACCTAGGTCATTGATATATAGTGTAAAGAGCAGGGGAGCAAGAATGCACCCCTGTCTCACACCATTAATAATACTAATTTTTTCCGTGCAGTTCCCCTTTCTATCATAACGGACCGTTGCGGTAAGGTCCCTATGGAGGTCTGCTAGGAAATATACTATGTTAGGGTCTATTCCGATGTTAAGGAGCTGACCCCACAGTTTGGATCTGTTTACCCGGTCGAATGCCGAGGACAGTAAAAGCAATAAACAGTGACCCTTGCTTAGCTAAGGTGTACTTCCAGATGAGCAGCTGTAAGTTTAGGCTTTGGTCGATAGTACTGCGTCCCTTTCGGAATCCGTACTGTAGAGGGGAAAGTGTATTAGTTTCCTCTAACCAAGTAGTCAGTTTGCCTAAAACCACCCTCCCTAAAACCTTGACTGCGGAATCAATGAGGGATATGGGTCGGTAATTGCCAGGGTCCCCCCGGTCCCCTTTTTTATAAATAGGTACAATTACCGACTGTGTCCATGACTCAGGAATGCCTGACTTAGAAACTCTATTAAAAACATTGGCTAAAACTTTGGACCAAAATAAAATATCAACTTTAAAGAGATCAGAGGGGACGCCATCTGGCCCAGGAGCTTTGTTACTGGTCATCATACCGATGGCCACTGCCACCTCCTCCTCGTTCACAGTTAAGATATAGGGTGATTGAGGGAAGGCGATCATGCCTTCTACCGCCAGGGTCTCTTCTTCGTAAACAGAACTAAAGTGCGTGTGCCATCGCTCTTCTTGGATTCCACAGTCCAGTTCATTATTACTGGAATCCGAGAAGTAAGGTTGGTTTACCACCGCCCAGAACTTGGCGCTACTTTTTAAAACATCTATGGAAGTCAGATCAGCCCAAGCGTCCTCTCTAATTTCACGCCGCCTTCTTTCAATTGCAGTCTTGTATTCTCTCCTAAGCATAGCTACAAGCCGTCTGCCAACTGGGTCAGACTTAAGGGCAGCCTTGAGTTTGCGGTTAGCCGCTGAACAATTTTTGTCGAACCAGCCTTCCTTCCCTTGTGTTCTGCCTTTACCATGACCAGTCAGGTTGGAGAGAATATCAAGGCAAACCTTTTTATACGCCTCCATTACTTCGCCATCCCCAGCCCGATCATCCATGCACAACATCAACTCATCCCTGCTACTATGACACAGGTTACAAAAAAACTCCTCTGGGATTACCCTGCACCATTTGATTCTGCGTGCTTGGTCTGTCAACCGCATATCATGTTTATCTACCAAGTTTTTACAACTATCCTTAATAACAAATATATTCTTTACTTTTAAAACCACAGGGTTGTGATCACTAAAATGGGACCTTAAAACTGAATAGCTGCTAATTTGGACTCCATTAGTACTGCTGAGGAATATATAATCAATCACGGAGCCACTGCCATGGCCTATGAAGGTAGGGATATCCCCATCACACCCCTTTGGCAAGATAAACCCATGTTCAGCCAGCATTATTTCCAAGAAAATACCCTCCTCCGCATGTTCAAAGTGGGTATTTTCTTCATCTGGGGTACCAAATAACACATTGTGGGGGCATTTGTCCTCTGGAGTTATTTGGAGTGTCAGGGCATTTACCAGATTGTGATCCACATAGCAGAAACCCTGAAAGCCAGACGGGACAAGTTGAACTGGTGGCATCTGGCAGATCACAAGTGCCTTCTACATCATCAGGTGGTGCAGGGCTTCTTCCAAACGTTGGGGGACGGAATTTGGCTAGATATTTTCGCTACCGGTGAGAACATGCAATGTCGAAGGTTTTGCGCATTGGAATTTCTACTAAAATGCTTCTACGCAATGATTTCCATCTAGAATGAAACAGGGGGCTCCTGTATACCTTACCACACCTGCCTTGAGTTCTGAAAACAATCAAGAACGACTGGGTCCAATTCATCCGGACTCTTGACTGGGCCAGGAGTCTGTGGTACCTGGAACTTCTAGGCATGAGCATCTGTCCTCCGATCAGGCTTCCACTTTGGGAGGATCTTCCATCTCAGCAACAGTGGCCGGATTCTCCACCCAAATCTGCACATTCTACACCTACATGTGTGGAAATTAAGCAGGGGCAACTGACTGCATTTGACCTACCGCCCGAGCTGATGGAGGTCATCTTTCCACGAGGTGAGGGAGAACCACAAAATGAAATGGGTGACCACAACCAGAATACTGAGGTAACAATATTTGAATGAGGTATGATCTAGTTGGGGTTAATACAGTACCTGGCGACACTGGTTACGTTTAGGGGGGAGTAGGGGGGGTTAAAGAGTTCTTTAGTTCATTAACAACGTAAATATGATGATGCCATGCATAATTGATATACCAATGATACTGTTTGTTAAAATGATCAATAAAGAAATAAAACATTCTTTCCACAAGTTATCGTCCTCAAAATCCATTTATGCCAGGTATGGGGAAATATTTGTGACCTGCTGTGGCACTCCTAAGATTGGTCTCTTCCAAGTTGAACCGGCAGGCGTCCTTTTGTTTGTTTGATCTTTAACCCAACAAGGATTTGTAGTCGCCACTATTAGCTGTTATTTGTCATGCCTTTCTGTAAACTAACATTCCTTGTTTAAATTATCTGTTATGATGATGTTTATATATGTTTGACACGTTACCCCCCAAGTAGTTTCTGATGCTACAGTGGGACCCTAACTTGGTCTTTATGGTTTGGTTCTAATCTGGACCTCTTTTGAGCCAATGCATAGTTTCTTACTGTCTCTCCTGACTTTGAAGACCGTTTTCCTCAGCACAATTACGTCAGCTCTTCGCATTGGTGAACTCCAAGCACTTTCAGTGTAACCAAGAGTCACCACCTTTTTCCAGGACAAGTTAGTGGTGAGGCCTCAGGGGGAATTTTTGCAAAAGTCATGACTTCATGTAAGGCAGTCCATCACTTTGCGTACGTCCTTTGCTGCACCTCACCCCTCGAACGAGGAGAAGCTCAATCAACTGGACCCCAAAAACACTTTTACATTGATTGTACCAAGGAACACTTTGTGAATGATCAGCTTTTTGTCGGTTTCTACGGGGTGACAAAAGAATAGACTGTGCAGAAGAGGACTATGTCGTGGAGGATAGTCCTTTGCATCAACATCTGCTATGCACTGGCCAAAAATTAGCCCCTGGAATGCTTGAGGGCCCTTTCCACCTGGGTCAAGGCTGCTACCACTGCATTGGCTCTCAAAGTGCCCATTCTTGACATCTGATAGCCTTTGGCGTGGCCGGCAATGCATACAATCACAAAGCATTACTGCCTAGATGCCCAAATACCTTGGGAAGGACTTTTTGGTCTCAGTCCACTCCACAGATCCTTCACCTTGGGAAGTACTGCTTTAGTATCTGTTCTAATGTGAGTAATTTGCAGTTGGAATAATTCATCAGAAGAACAAGTTGCTTCCCTTCAATAACGCTCCTTCTGTTGGATGCTCTATCTAGCCATAGATCCCTTACCTGCTTCCCACCTCCAGTTCTGTGGAGTGACCTCTATAAAACAGCTTATAAGGTCACAAATAAGAGATCAGCACACTAGTGCCAACAATTTGTCACTGTATGCATCTGATGGCATGGAAAGGGAAATAGGAAAGTGACATCAGGGCGCAGGAGTGGCAATTATGCGTGGCACTGCTCGCCTCTTCTGGGGCAGTATGGACCGAACTTAAAGGCACCCAGAAATTTGAAGGAGCCCTGCTGAAGAAATGTTTGTACACATGGAGAGTATTCTAAGGTGAGGAATTTGCAGTTAAAGTATCTACAAAAAGAGCATTACTGTGAGGTAATATAAATTTTTATAGTCAATTGTGTCCCCTAACGTGAACCCCACCGTCTCCATGTACGAGCTTAAAGTGCATGTAACTTCCCTCCTCGACCTGCTATGAAGACGCAAATACATTTGCGTCCAACGTTAACATGTCCTCTTTCAGATCCACCATGAATGGATCGATAATTCAGCTCCTAAGTATGCCTTGCCAACGTCTTTTCATGGTGCACTTTCACGTTTTTCCTAGTCCTGCAGAGCTAGGCCCTGATTTCTGCCATCAAGCCCTTTCTGTTCTCTGCCTCCTGAAAGCTGCAACGTGGGATGCATCCCTGACCTCAGTTCTACTCCCTGCGCGGCGAGCGGTGCCCGGCTCGGCCTGCTTGCCTGCCAAAGACAGTATTTTGCCTTCAAGTTATCAGTATAGCCGAGTTCAGCTCCTCGAAAACACATTCCAGTCTAGCAGAATAGATAAACATTTCCCCGGCTGCAGAGCAAAGGGCCCGGCCTCTCTGTCTCCATGCAAGTAATGCATTGCTCCTGTTACCATGGTAGGCCCATGGCCCCTCGCATTACACGCAGACACGTAGTCACATATACACGCATTAATAGTCAGTATAGAGTAGCCTTTGCCCAAGAGACCTTTCCTTCTAGATAATATAGTTCCCCAAACACGAGATATCAGATATGATTTAGGAACGAGTTGATCTGACATGCCAGACTTCTGTCTCTTTCCTCTAGTGCTAAATGTCAAGTCCCCTGCACCCTCCAGCCTCACGTCAGTCACACGTCATGCTGCTGCGCGCGCACACTTGCTACAGATTTCTGCTGACACTGCAAGATTCCACTATGTATCCACCCACTTGTGACACTTTCATGTGACGTTTCTAGCACACACCTCTGTGTACGCCCCAGTGCACGCCTTCTGATTACGTATTGCTACGCACATGTGTTCTTATCTCGTTCCTCTCAGCTGTTACGCCTTCTGTATTCATCACCATTCTATGCATTAACTATAAAAGTTGTACTCTGTCAATAAAGTATGCTCTATCCCTTCCTGAGCCTTTATGGTGAAAGGAACATGATACCCTGGTTCGAACCATTCCATTTTATGGAATAAAACCCTTATAACTCAGATGCCACGGACTTTGACTCTTATTTTCGATTGAGTTATTTTATTGAACTTTACTGCATAGAAATTCAGACGGTAAATATTTATTTACCACATTAATTTGGCGCCCGAATAGGGACCCCTCCCCCACCCCACGCGCCGGTAGGTGCGTTGCAGGCTTTGCCCCCTGCCCCAGCCAAGACGGACAATTACGCGTACCCGCAGGATTTCCTGTATCTCCCTCAGGCCTACGGAGGTGACGGAGACTGCGATCAGCACCCAGACGAGGCGGTGAGGAGTGCGGAGGATCCCGACCAGAGCCCAGCCAAAGAGAACAAGGTCCGAGGTATCTAGAGGCCCACCAGTTCCGAAGTATCTACGTCACGTGTCGAGTCCAGTCCGGTCCAGTCCAGTCGAGTTTCCGAGGCCTTCCGTTCCGTGCTTCCCGGTGAGTACCGTTGCTGGGGACGCATCTAGACGGGTGCATTACTATGCATCCAGTCAAGACGGGTTTGGGTACACAGACCCGGTCTGCACTGTTTTAGCAGTGTATCTGTACTGTTTAGCAGTATATCAAGAAATTCGTACATTCAAGGGTTCGATTTTGTTCTCGTTTTAGAGTTCAAGGGTAGTCAATATGTGTTCAAAATGTTTTTATGTGATTAATGTCGTGGTATGAGTGACTGTTTTACTGTGTTTTTGTATATCAGCTGTGTTCGAGTTCGAGAAAGTATCAATTGTCAAGTACCAAGATGCCATTATTCAGCAAATCAAAAAAAAAATAGGAACTAGGAAAGGGATACTAGAGGAAGCAATTCCTGTCCCATCCAGGGACACTCCCGGAAATTTTATGTACCATAAGCATGGCTTCGAGGCCATACTGTACCTAGATTTATGGGCCGATTATACTAAGAACCTAGAAGAGAAATATAGATGGCCCGTTACAGGGACATGGGATGCAGATTGCATCATGAGAGTAGAAGAAGCACTATGGAAAAAGAAAGCCAGACAATCTCAGAAAGACGCTATAGAATTGTGGCGTAAAGAATCGCATAAAAGAACAGAAAAAGAATTCAGAAAAGCAGAAAAACATAGGGAAGATTCAGAAAAAGCCCGAGAAAATGAATTAGTTGAGGAAGGTATACGAGTCAAAGCAGAACAAGTAGACCGACAGCGAAATACTCTTGCGAATGGTATGTATCCTCTTTTGGCCGAGGGTTTACCTAAGGCCACCCCGGAAGTACCAAAAGATCTGCCCCCTCCATTAGTTCCGACTAAATTACGCCACAAGACCGCAAAGGACATATTCCTTTCTTCCTATTTAGACGACGTAGCTCCCGCATATACAAATGCACGTGTCCATGCACCACCTGCTGACGGCAACCCACCCCAAGATAATCTACACCCACTTCCGCAACAACAAACTCCACCTCCTCCCGCTCCTGCGCCTGTTCACCCAGCACTTCCCGCACCTATTATCACTTCCCCTCTCGTTATTCCTGGCATTCATCCACTAAATACTTTTGGACCTGGCACCTCAGGAGGTGCAACAGGAGGTTTTCGAACACCGCCACCAACACATCGACTGACTTATAGGGATTTAGCAAAACAACGTACACCTCAAACAGCGAGTTACGACATACTTAAAGAGCCTCTCACAGACTGTAGATATGATCCAGTACCCGGTAAAGACGACAGAATGATGCTAGCATCAGTACGTCTACGACGAGTTGCAAACTATTTAATGTTACTACCAGGAATGATTGATCATCTAGACAGAATATATCATTTTGTCCAAACGGGGGAAGGTCCTGAAAGTATTGGCGAGGCCATGGCATACCAGAAAGTTGACACTCAAGGTATGATATTACGCTTCTTCATAAACTGCTTGATAAGAGATCAAGATAGGCCTGGTGTAGACAAGGAAGAGATGAATGCACTTAACAAATGGGGTCAGAATATAGCAGACGGAAAGCATGATAAACAGAGTTGTATAGAGAACATGTACAGAAAGATCCGAAAAGCAGTAGTACAAATACATGAAAGAAGAAAGCCTGAAAGAGAAATAGATACAGACAAGAATGAATCCTCGGAGGAGGACGAACAACCAGAAACCACAGCAGAAACATTGCAATTACCAGCTAGAGAAATGATAGCATATGTAGGTAAGGGAAGACCCTTTAATAATACAATACGTCCGATACGTCCAGAAAGCAAGAGACTTTTTCACGCTGCCATGTCAAACCCGAGGACTCCTGAACATTTGTTTCAGGCTACCGATAAAATACTTCAAGAACGAATGGGGTACCATGTACTCGATTCCATGGATGAACAAGAACTAGCCCGGTCCGCCGTACAATGGGCTGACAATTCTAGTACGTATAATGATGATGCAGTAGCCCAGACGTTTTTGAACCTTTCCCCTGATGAACAAAAATTAGCTAGTGTATACATGATTCAGCATCTCATTACGTTGTTTAAAAGCCAACATTCTGATCCAGGTCCCTTACCGGACATATTGGTAGAACTGCTCTCTAATAGATGGAGAGGCCTAGGTACTGATTTAATTAAAGAAATTCTAGAACATAGACACAAGTATAGTACTTTTCTGAAACCACAGTTTGTCAGCTCCACCACCCTCAGAAAGAAAAATGTTTTACTTTGATAGACAGAATCCCTTACGAGAAGTACATCCAGTAAGAAAAGACGATGACACATTAGAACGTGTATTTGTATATACATCCCTCACTAAAATAGAATTGCTAGAAATGAAGAAACTAGTACCCTGTCACGATAAAGACCCTGCAGGTTTTCACCGAGAAATTAAAGATATGCTACTCATGGGTGACTACACGTACTCAGATATTATGAAAATGTTAAAAGTACTGTTGCCTGCTGGCATTTACGAGAAACTCAAAGAGAAAGAATGGGAGGTGGGAGATAAAAAGATTAATTGGACCGAAATAGAAGACGAGGAAAATGGTCGTACTCCAGGGTTAGGCCTTGGGGAAAAAGCTAAAGCATTACCAGGATTAATTGTACAGGTTTTGCCAAGATTATTGACAACGAAAAAGGAAGACTGGGACGCAATCTCAGCCTGTAAACAGAAACACGATGAAGACACTAGTGATTTTTATTCTAGATTCGAGAAATGTTTTATTATGTGAAGTATGGTGAAGTAGTGTGGCTCACTGGTTAGAGGCGGCAGACCCGAGAGCAGAGGACGGCCCGGGACCAGGGTTCGATTCCCGACGCGGCAGGTTTCTGGACCAGGGTCAGCGGACTCGATAATTCTCTCGCCTCGGTGCCCACTCTGATCAGCGATCACACTCGGCAACTCTGGGCATTAGCTTGCCTCATCTTCACTAACGGCCCCACCAGACCGCCGGGGATGCCTGGTCTCACCCTGGAGATACCCACTAAGGGACCATCTCTCAGGGAAGCCAGGAAGGGTTTCGCAGCGGTCGAAGCGCGGAGATACTCCTCCGGGAGTCGATCCTAGCGCTATATAAACCTGCAATTAATTAATTAATTATTAATAGTGGCCTGAAACCAAGTAGCGAGTCATACCCGCACCTTTTTGTAACCAAATTAGTCGAGAATTCCCTGCCACAGGTTAAGAACCGTGTATACAAAGTCGAAAGCACATGGCAAGCAAATACGCCATCCCAAATGTTACAAATGTTACAGTACCATCAGAATAGAATTAGAGAAGAACAAGATCACGAACAAAGGCGTATGAAAGATACGAAAATGAAAATGTTAGTCGCTCAGTCAGTCCCAGCTGACGGTCAGAAAAGGGGTATGACACAGTCTAATAATTCGGCAGCTCCCGTCAGAGGGACATGCAACTACTGTAAACAGCCAGGTCACTATGTAAATGAATGTACAGTCCTGAAACACAACATAGCCACAGGTAAAACTAAAGAGAGACCCCTTCAGCCTAGACAGGACCAGGTCCAACACCAAGTTCAGCAGACACAGAACGTTCAGCCAATGCCTGCTCCACAACAGACAGTAGCGGTACCACGTCCGCCGCGACACAGCAAGTTTCACAACAGATGTACCAGTATGCACAATCTGATTATCCCGATTATCAGCGATACACATGAAACAGCCTAGAGAGGGAGGCTGGCTTGCCTCTTATTGAAATCCCTGTAGATCAAGAGGGTCCTTATGTACATAGTCAAGTATTAGGAAAGGATAGAAAGTTTCTGATTGACACAGGGGCATGTCGAACAACAATAAGTCACGATGAGGTTCCAGGGGCACCCCTCTCAGGCTCACAGAATGTTTCCCTTGGTTTTTCAGGACAGCCTATTGTTAATGAAGTATCGAAACCTGTTCCCCTAGCAGTTGGTCCATTGTCACGCACTATTATTTTATTTTTATTTATTGAACTTGTATTGCGCACAGGTACCCGCAATGGGTTTCCCGGCGCCAGGGACAGACTGAAGAAGAAAACAAGCAATTGCTGAAAGAAAAGAAAAACAGACTTACTACTCACGAAGTCATGTCCAGAAAACTTGTTAGGTATCAAGACACTGAAAGCTCTAGGAGCTGTAATATGTTGTTCTCCGGAAGGAGTTAGACTGTTTTTACGTGACTTCAAGGGTCACTATGTGTTACGAGATTTTGATGACAGATTGAAAAATGTACCAGAACATTTGTGGGCGAAAGGCCCAACTGATGTAGGTTGTATGCACATTACACGATACCGTGTTACACTCAAGCCAGGAGTTGTACTGCCCCGAATCCGACAATACAAGTTACCACCCGATGCTGTAGTGGCTTTACTGGAAATCATTGAAGAGCTCATTGCACAGGGAGTGGTTGTAGAAACCGACTCCAATCTATGTAATTCCCCTATCATTCCGATTCTTAAACGTACTGACCCAAATGCACCACCAGTTTATCGGTTGGTGATTGATCTGCGAGAATTAAATAAATGCATTGTGCCACAGTACCCTGTGGTCCCTGACATCTCATCCTTATTGACTGCTATTGATTCAGAGGCGACGTTCTTTACTGTAATTGACCTCAAGAACGCCTTCTTCAGTGTCCCCATTGATCCGGAGAGCCAATATCTTTTCGGATTCTGTTTAAATGGCCGAAGCTTCAAATTTGCACGCGCACCTCAAGGATTCACAGAAAGCCCCAGCATCTACAGCCAAGCATTAAAAAGACAACTTGACAGTATTCAAATGCCAGTTAACACTGCCCTGCTGCAGTACGTCGATGATCTGTTGATCACCGCTCGTAGCGAACCTGAATGTGAACATGCATCACTGACGGTTTTGCATTTCTTAGCTGACAAGGGACACAAGGTGTCCCCTTCAAAGTTACAATTCTGTGTTCAGCAAGTGGTGTACCTTGGGCACTTGCTGTCCAAGAGGGGGAGACAGCTAACACCTGACCGCATCGAGTTAATTGCACACTTACCGCAACCTACGACACAAAAGGAAGTGCGGGCCTTCATTGGCCTCACCTCTTACGGCAGGCAATAGATTCCCCAGTACGCATTTCTAGCCAAGCCACTTATACAGTTGACAACACAGGAGGCAGCGACTTCGACTGTCCTCCCTTGGACTCAGGAACACACACAGGCTTTTGATGAATTAAAGAAAGCATTATGTCAAGCACCAGTTTTAGCAACACCATGTTACAGCAAACCTTTTACACTCTGTTACAGAACGTGATGGCACATCATTATCTATCCTCACACAAGACCAAGCAAGTTCACATAAGCCTTGTGCTTATATTTCGAGTACATTAGACCCAGTAGCCCAGGCTCTGCCTGCGTGCTTAAAATCAGTTGCAGCAACAGCCTTAGCAATCCGACAAAGTGATTCCATAGTGTTAGGATATCCTCTGACAGTACAAGTTCCACACTCTGTGGAAGTTCTTTTAAATAGAACACAGACTCAACACTTGACTATAGCACGACTGACAGGTTATGAATTGACATTGTTCCAGCCACACATAGAAATCAGACGCTGTAATATACTCAATCCTGCCACATTGTTATCCTCGAACATTACAGATCCAGCTCCACATGACTGTATAGAGATCATTAATGCAGTAACAAAGCCCCGACGAGACTTGACAGATGTTGCACTGACTAACCCGGACCTGACACTTTATGTGGATGGTTCATGTATGAGAACAAGCACAGGCGAATTAGTGGCCGCATATGCAGTGACCACTAAAACTGAAGTCAAAGAAACACACCGTATTGATACATTGTCTGCTCAAGCTGCAGAGCTCATTGCTCTGACCCGAGCCTGTATAATAGCCAAAAACAGGAATGTTAACATATACACAGATTCACGTTATGCATTTGGAGTCGTACACGACTTCGGTGTACTCTGGCAGGAAAGAGGTTTCTTGACCTCTCACGGAGCCAAAATCCAACATGGTCCCCTCATTCAGGAATTATTGGAAGCAATACATTTGCCATCAGCCATAGCTATCATGAAGTGCAAGGCACATACTAAAGTTACAGATACCATTTCCCAGGGTAACGACCTGGCAGATCAAACCGCGAAACACACAGCTCTGACTCATACACCTGCAGCTGATATGACAAAGACAATAGTTCCGACACCGACACATTGCATGACAGTTAAGGATCCCGCACTAGATGTACTTGACATACAGACACATGCTACTCCAGACGAAATAAAGAAATGGACTGAACTAGGAGGGATCCAGACAGATCAGGGATGGATGACGAAGGGAAAAGCCACATGGTTTCTCCCCGACTCTATGGTTCAAGTTATGATCAATACTGCACACAGTCCAGCACACCTAGGAGAAAAAGCCATGTTAGACAGTTTACAGAATCTCTGGTACAACAAACATTTACGAGCAGCAGCAAAACAGAAAGTGCGTACTTGCATGATCTGTTGTCAGTTCAATCCAGGTAAAAGCATCCCCGTAGAGCAAGGTGGATTCAATCCTCCCGATTACCCTTTTGAAGTCCTCCAGATGGATTATATCCAGATGGAACGATGTCGAGGATTCAAATATGTCCTCGTAGTTGTTTGTGCACTTTCCCGTTGGACAGAAGCATATCCAGTCCCAGATTACACTGCTCCGACCACTGCCAAACAGTTGGTTCGTGAATTCTTCCCACGGTACGGTTTGCCTCGTGTCGTGTATTCAGATAACGGCCAACCATTCTCGTCCGAATTAATGAAGCAGGTTTCACTCCTGCTAGGATATCAGTGGAAGTTCCACTGCGTCCGACATCCCGAGGCAGCAGGTCTCGTGGAACGCGACAACCAGACACTGAAAACATGCCTTGCCAAGATCTGTGCCGAGAAAGGGGTAGACTGGATAGTCGCCTTGCCAGTTGCATTGTTTTACATGAGAATGGTTGCACACTCTAGAACAGGGCTATCCCCGTATGAGGTGGTCTTTGGTAGGCCACCGAATATTTGGGGGACGCCTCTGCCTCGAACAATTACAGAGGTTGATAGTAACATGTTGACAGATTACCTTGCCTCCTTGATGTCTGCACTACAATCTTGTCGTTCACAGGTAGCTGCAGCCTTTCCCGACAATACCGAGGTGAAGCCGCACGAGATTACACCGGGGGACCTCGTTTTTGTACGAAATTTCGACAGGAGAAGTCCGCTGGAGCCCCGCTGGCAGGAGCCGAAGCTCGTCTTATTGACCACGAGGACGGCAGTGAAGTTGGAGGGCCGCAAGGGATGGGTCCACATGAGTCATGTTAAAAAACTTTACGGATCGCCGCCAGAGACTGACTCTTCCTCCCCCTCTAAGGACTGCCCAGATTCCAGTGACTCTAAACTCCCCCTGGTAGAGAAAACTCCTCAACAGGAGTATAAATTAAAGCTGAGGTCTAGCAAGTCAGACAGTTTAATTGTTTAAGTCCTCCCCTAGGTGAATCGGTTAGACAGTTTCTGACATGTACCCGTTAGACCCCAATAGAGAGAGAGATAGACAGAAACAGCTCAAGAAACGAGAATATTGTAAATCTCTTCGTAGTCACTGTATTGTGACATTATTGATTATGTTTTTTCTGAGTCTTACGATTATTGCTGCAAGTTTTCTGCTACACATGTATTTCCCTATTTCCATACATGCACATCTCTTTCCAAATAGCACTGTCGAGCATACCTTCAGCGAATTACCCCCGCATGAGTTAGCTTACCGGCTTGCGCTGCGCAACAATACTTTTATCAGTATGTTACATCATTCTCATCAGACCAGCAATGCTACAAATTGTTGGCTATGTGGCCGACTTCCTCCCTATCAGAAATACAAGGGAGTCTTGCCCCTCTTCCCGTATCCGTTCACACATAATGGTTCCTGTGGTGCCTGGTTTAGTTTAATAAATTCTTTAGACTCTGCGTCCGTAGTCTACAAAGGCAGTTGGGTATGGGGAAATCTGAACACAGTTCTGCATAAAGCATGTTACCCTAACAAGGAGGGTCTTCCACAAAGGACAGGGACCGATCTAGAAAATGAAGTATATGGATTAGGTAATTATACACTCAACCTCATGATTCTAAATGTTCAGTCTGATACAGGACCAGACTTACCCTCTATGTCAGTATTACCCGTCAAAGGCGAATTATGTGTCAGAAAGAATGGTTCAGTACCTCTAGGTCATAGTAAATGTACTACTGTAATCGAATTCAGTGATAAAGGCAAGTCTACATTCAAAGCTACCCGCCATTCCTATTTCATTTGTGGTCATACAGCCTATATACGTTTGCCACTAGATTGGGATGGGACATGTTACATTGCATTCCTTCTGCCACCTGTTTTTCTAGCTCCACCTGATTATCATAGAAATTCCCGTCTAGTTCACAGACCCAAAAGAGATCTCCCAATTGTCGACTATACTGAGACAGCATGGGAACGATACACAGATTTCAACAAAGGTTTCTTTCCCTATTTAGGTGCTATTTTTAATAGTAAGTCTATCCGTCACTTGACCAGAACTCTCGAAGCAGTAGTGAAAGAGACTACTTCCGCCCTAGGTAACTTGACCGAGGAACAGTCTGCTATGAGACTTGTCGTTCTTCAAAATAGTCTTGTTATTGACGTCATACTAGCCGATCGAGGAGGAGCCTGTAGGGTCCTCGGGTCGGCTTGTTGTGTTTTCATTCCAGATAATGCTCCGTCCGTATATAAGGCTATTACACGTCTCCATAAGATAGCTAGTCAGATACATCAGAATCCAGGCACTTGGACTTGGTCCGGTTGGCTCTGGACTACTATATCAGCTTGGGGATGGAAAATACTGTCACTCCTTGGAATAATACTACTTGTAGTATTCAGTTGCTGTCTATGTTTACAATGTGGGCCAGCGATTTGCGGCTTGTGCGCCACATCCTGCATTCCCCATTCAAGTCAACGTTCTAAATCCCGTTTGGCAGTGGTCGGGGCAGTGTAATCTGGGACTGGATATGCTTCGGTCCAACGGGAAAGTGCACAAACAACTACGAGGACGTACTTGAATCCTCGACAACGTTCCATCTGGATATAATCCATCTGGAGGACTTCAAAAGGGTGATCGGGAGGATGAAATCCACCTTGCTCTACAGGGACGCTTTTACCTGGATTGAACTGACAACAGATCATGCAAGTACGCACTTTCTGTTTTGCTGCTGCTCGTAAATGTTTGTTGTACCAGAGATTCTGTAAACTGTCTAACATAGCTTTTTCTCCCAAGTGTGCTGGACTATGTGCTGTATTAATTATGACTTGAACCATAGAGTCGGGGAGAAACCATGTGGCTTTCCCCTTTGTCACCCATCCCTGATCTGTTTGGATCCCTCCTAGTTCAGTCCATTTCTTGATTTCGTCTGGAGTAGCATGTGTCTGAATGTCAATTACATCTAGTGTGGGATCCCTAACTGTCATACAATGTGTCGGTACTATTGTCTTTGTCCCATCAGTTGTCTGGGTGTGAGTCAATGCTGTATGTTTTGCTGTTTGGTCCGCCAGGTCGTTACCCTGGGAAATAGAATCTGTAACTCTAGTGTGTGCTTTACACTTCATGATGGATATGCCTGAAGGCAGATGTATTGCTTCTAACAGTGCTTGAATGAGGGGACCGTGTTGGATCTTGGCTCCGTGAGAGGTCAAGAAACCTCGTTCTTGCCATAACATTCCGAAGTCGTGTACGACTCCGAAAGCATAACGTGAATCTGTATATATGTTAACATTCCTGTTTTTTGCTAGTATACAGGCTCGGGTCAGAGCGATAAGCTCTGCTGCTTGAGCAGACAGTATATCAATACGGTGTATTTCTTTGACTTCAGTTTCAGTGGTCACTGCATATGCGGCCACTAATTCTCCTGTGCTTGTTCTCATACATGAACCGTCCAAGTGTCAGGTCTGGATTTGTCAGTGCAACATCTGTTAAGTCTCGTCGGGGCTTTGTTACTGCATTAATGATCTCTATACAATCATGCGGGGCTGAATCTGTCATAATCGAGGGTAACAATGTGGCAGGATTTAGAATGTTACAGCGTCTGATTTCTATGTGTGGCTGGAATAGCGTCAATTCATAACCTGTCAGTCGTGCTATAGTCAGGTGTTGAGTCTGTGTTCGATTTAGCAGGACTTCTACAGAATGTCAATGGATGTCCTAATACTATTGAGTCGCTTTGTCTGATTGCTAGGGCTGTCGCTGCAACTGATTTTAAGCACGCAGGCAGAGCCTGGGCCACTGGATCTAATGTACTTAAAAAATAAGCGCAAGGCTTATGTGAACCTGCTTGATCTTGTGTGAGGACAGACAACGCTGTACCATCACGTTCTGTAACAAAAAGTGTAAAAGGTTTGCTGTAACATGGTGTCGCTAGAACTGGTGCTTGACATAAAGCTTTCTTTAATTCCTCAAAAGCCTGTGTATGTTCCTGAGTCCAAGGGAGGACAGTCGAAGTCGCTGCCTCCTGTGTTGTCAACTGTATCAGTGGTTTAGCTAGAAATGCATACTGAGGAATCCATTGTCTGCAGTACGAGGTGAGGCCTATAAAGGCCCGCACTTCCTTTTGTGTCTTGGGTTGTGGTAACTGTGCAATTAACTGAACTCGATCAGGTGTGAGCTGTCTTCCCCACTTGGACAGCAAGTGCCCAAGGTACACCACTTGCTGAACACAGAATTGCAGCTTCGAAGGAGACACCTTGTGTCCCTTGTCAGCCAGAAAATGTAAAACTGTCAGTGATGCTTGTTCACATTCGGGTTCACTTCGTGCGGTGATCAGCAGATCATCGACGTACTGTAGTAAGGCAGTGTTAACTGGCATTTGAATACAGTCAAGTTGTCTTTTCAGTGCTTGGCTATAAATGCTGGGGCTTTCTGTGAATCCTTGAGGTGCGCGTGAAAATTTGAAGCTTCGGCCATTTAAACTGAATCCGAAGAGATATTGGCTCTCTGGATCAATGGGTACACTGAAGAAGGCGTTCTTGAGGTCAATTACAGTAAAGAACGTCGCTTCTGAATCAATAGCAGTCAGTAATGATGAGATGTCGGGAACCACAGGATACTGTGGTACAATGCATTTATTTAGTTCTCGTAAATCAATCACCAGCCGATATACAGGCGGTGCATTGGGATCAGTACGTTTAAGAATCGGAATGATAGGGGAATTACAGATATTGGAGTCGGTTTCTACGACCACTCCTTGGACAATGAGCTCTTCAATGATTTCCAGTAAAGCCACTACAGCATCGGGTGGTAACTTGTATTGTCTGATTCGGGGTAATACAACTCCTGGTTTGAGTGTAACACGGTATGGTGTGATGTGCATACAACCTACATCGGTTGGGCCTTGTGCCCATAGGTGTTTCGGTACATTTTTCAATCTGACATCAAACTCTCGTAGTACATAGTGACCTTTAAAGTCACGTAGGAAAAGTCTAACTCCCTCCGGAGAACAACATATCACTGCTCCTAGAGCCTTCAGTGTCTTGATACCTAGCAAGTTTTCTGGACATGATTTCGTGAGTAACAGGTCTGTAACACGTGATAATGGACCTACTGCTAGGGGAACAGGTTTCGATACTTCATTTACAATAGGCTGTCCTGAAAAACCAAGGGAAACATTCTGTGAGCCTGAGAGGGGTGCCCCTGGAACTTCATCATGACTGATCGTGGTGCGACTTGCCCCTGTGTCAATTAAAAACTTTGTCTTTTCCCAATACTTGACTATGTACATAAGGACCCTCTTGATCTACAGGAATCTCAATAAGAGGCAAGCCAACCTCCCTCTCTAGGCTGTTTCATGTGTATCGCTGATAATCGGGATAATCAGATTGGGCATACTGGTACATCTGTTGTGAGACTTGCTGCGTCGCGGCAATGGGCTGTGGCTGTGATACCGCTACGGTCTGTACTGTATGTGGTGGAGCATGCATAGGCTGTATATTCTGTGAAGTCTGTTGCTGGACCTGGTCTTGTCTAGGCTGACGTGGTCTTTCTTTAGTTTTACCTGTTGATATATTGTGTTTCAGGACTGGACATTCGTTTACGTAGTGACCTGGTTGTTTGCAATAGTTGCATGTCCCTTTGACAGGAGCTGCTGAATTACTTGTCTGGGTCACACCCTTTTTCTGACCGTCGGCTGGAACCGACTGGGCCACTAGCATTTTCATTTTCGTGTCTTTCATACGTCTCTGTTCGTGATCTTGTTCTTCTCTAATTCTGTTCTGGTGATATTGTAACATTTGTAACATCTGGGATGGCGTATTTGCTTGCCATGTACTTTCGACTTTATATACACGGTTCTTAACTTGTGTCAGGGAATTCTCGACTAATTTTGTTACAAAAAGGTGCGGGTATGACTCGCTACCTGGTTTCAGGCCACTATTAATAATGAAACATTTCTCGAATCTTGAATAGAAGTCACTAGTATCTTCATCGTGTTTCTGTTTACAGGCTGAGATTGCGTCCCAGTCTTCCTTTTTAGTTGTCAATAATCTTGGCAAGACCTGTACTATTAATCCTGGTAATGCTTTAGCTTTTTCTCCAAGGCCTAGCCCTGGAGTACGACTTTTTTCCTCGTCTTCTATTTCAGTCCAAATAATCTTTTTATCTCCCACCTCCCATTCTTTTTCCTTGAGTTTCTCGTAAATGCCTGTGGGCAGCAGTACTTTTAACAATTTCATAATATCCGTATACGTGTAATCTCCCATTAGTAACATGTCTTTAATTTCTCGGTGAAAACCTGCAGGGTCTTTATCGTGACAGGGTACTAGTTTCTTCATTTCTAACAATTCCAACTTTGTTAAAGGTGTGTACACAAACACACGTCTTAGAGTATTATCGTCATTCATAACTGGGTGTACTTCTCGTAAAGGATTCTGCCTGTCAAAATGAAACATTTTTCTTTCTGGGGGCGGAGCTGAAACATATTGTGGGCCTAAGAAAGCGTTATATCTGTGCCGTTGTTCTAGAATTATTTTAATTAACTTGGTACTTAGGCCTCTCCATCTATTCATAAGTAGTGCTTCTAATGTATCAGGTAAGGGACCTGGATCAGAATGTTGATGTCTGTATAACGTGATGAGATGCTGAATCATGTACATACCAGCCAATTTCTGCTCGTCTGGGGAAAGATTCAAGAATGTCTGTGCTACTGTATCATCATTATATGTGCTAGGATTGTCAGCCCATTGTACTGCTGACCGGGCTAGTTCTTGTTCATCCATAGAATTGAGTACATGGTACCCCATTCGTTCTTGAAGAATTTTATCGGTAACCTGAAACAGATATTCAGGAGAACTCGTTTTTGATACGCCAGAGAGAAAAACTCTCTTGCTTTCTGGACGAATGTCTTTCTTAAGGTAATTTCCCTTACCCACATACGCTATCATTTCTTTAGCCGTGTCAGATTCCTCTGGTTCGTCCTCCTCGGAGGAGTCATTCCTGTCGCTATCTCCTTCCTTTTCTTGTTCCTTTCTTTCATGTATTTCTATTACTGCTTTTCTGATTCTTTTGTACATACTTGCTATAGAACTCTGTTTATCATGGTTTCCATCTGCTATATTCTGACCCCACTTGTTTAGTGCGTCCATCTCGTCCTTGTCTACTCCAGGCCTGTCTCGTTCTCTTATTAAACAATTTATGAAGAAGCGTAATATACAACCTTGAGTGTCAGCTTTCTGGTGAGCCAGTGCCTCTTTAATACTTTCAGGATCTTCCCCAGTCTGGATAAAATTATATATTCTATCTAAGTGTTCAGTCATTCCTGGAAATAACACTAAGTAATCTGTAACTTTTCGTAAGCGTAGTGATGCTAACAACATTCTATCATCTTTACCGGGTACTGGATCGTATCTGCAAATTGAAAGGGGTTCTTTAAGCATGTCGTAACTTGGTGTTCGGGGTGTACGTTGCTTTACTAGGTCCCTAGTGTTTAATCTGTGTGTTTGCGGCGGGGTCTGGTAACCTCCTGTCGCACCTCCCGAAGTGGAGGCTTGAGCATGGCTTGTCTGTGGAGTCTGTATGTGTAACTGACCTGGTCTTTTGCCAGGATCAGGCCCAAACGGATTCAGTGTATTAATCTTAGGTGTAGGAAGTGGTGGAGGAACAGGTGGTGCAGGATGTCGAACGGGGGAACTTTGTTGCGGTACGGGCTGGGCATTGTCTTGGAGTGGGTTGCCACCACCGTCACCGTCAGTAGGCGGTACGTGGGCACGTGGATTGGTGTAAGCGGGAGCTACATCGTCTAGATAGGAAGCAAGGAATATGTCTTTGGTGGTCCTGTGACTTACTTTAGTTGGAACCAATGGTGGCGGCAGATCTTTCGGTATTTCTGGAGTAGCCTTAGGCAAACCCTCGGCCACTAAATACATGCCATTTGCAAGAGTGCTTCGCATGCCGTCTACTTGTTCTGCTCTTACTCGGATACCTTCAGTAACCAATTCGTTTTCTCGGACTTCATCCGACTCTTCTCTATGTTTTTCGGCTTTTCGGAATGCTTTTTCTGTACGTTTATGCGATTCTTTACGCCACAATTCTATGGCATCTTTCTGGGATTGTCTGGCTTTCTTTTTCCATAGCGCTTCCTCTACTCTCATGATGCACTCGGCATCCCATGTCCCTGTAACAGGCCACCTGTGTCTCTCTTCTAGGTGCTTGGTATAATCAGCCCATAAATCTAGATACAGTATGGCATCTAAGCCATGCTTATGGTACATAAAATTTCCGGGAGTGTCCCTAGGTGGGACAGGAACTGCTTCCTCTAGTATCCCTTTCCTAGTTCCTATCGGTCTTAATTTATTGAAAAACGGCATCTTGTTACTTGGTACTGGACACTCGATACTTGTTACTTACTCTGAACACAGCTAGTTATACAAAAACACAGTAATGTACATCAAACAGTCACTCATACCACGACATTAATCACATGAAACATTTTGAACACATATGGACTACCCTTGAACTCCAGAAAACGAGAAAAAAAAATCGAAACCTTGAATACTTTATATACTGCTAAACAGTACAGATACACTGTCTAAAACAGTGCAGACCGTGTTTGTGTACCCAAACCCGTCTTTACCGGATACATAATAATGCACCCGTCTAGATGCGTCCCCAGCAACGGTACTCACCGGGAAGCACGGAACAGAAGGCCTCGGAAAACTCGACTGAACTGGACCGGACTCGACTCGATACGTGAATACTTCGGAACTGGTGGGCCTCTTGACACCTCGGACCTTGCTTCTTTCGGCTAGGCTCTGGTCGGGATCCTCCGCACTCCTCACCGCCTCGTCTGGGTGCTGATCGCAGTCTCCGTCACCTCCGTAGGCCTGAGGGAGATACAGGAAATCCTGCGGGTACGCGTAGTTGTCCGTCTTGACTGTGGCAGGGGGCAAAGGCTGCAACGCACCAACCGGCGCGTGGGGTGGGGGAGGGGTCCCTATTCGGGCGCCAAATTAATGTGGTAAATATTTAATTACTGTCCTAATTTCTATGCAGGTAAGTACTTATAAAATAACTCAATCGGAAAGAAAGACGCAGAGTCCGTGGTGTTAGAGTTCTTAGGGGTTTTATTCCTTAAAAAGGAATGGTTCTTGAACCGGATATCGGGTTCCTGACACCACTGGGGTTCAGGAAGGGATAGAGCATACTTTATTGACAATACATAACTTTTATACTTAAAGCACATAATGCAAACCAATACAGAAGGCGTAACAGCTGAGAGAAACAAGATAAGAACACACACGTGTTAGCAATACGTAATCAGAAGGCGTGAACTAGGGCGTGCACAGAGGTGTGTGCTAGAAACGTCACATGAAAGTGTCACAAGTGGGTGGGTACATAGCAGAAATCTTGCAATGTCAGCAGAAATCTGAGGTCTGGATGCGCGCGCAGCTGCATGACGTGTGATTGACGTGAAGCTGGAGGGTGCAGGGGACTTGACATTTACACTAGAGGAAAGAGACAGAAGTCTGGCATGTCAGATCAACTCGTTCCTATATCATATCTGATATCTGGTGTTTGGGAACCATATTATCTAGAAGGAAAGGTCTCTTGGGCAGAGGCTATCCTATACTGACTATGAATGCGTGCATATGTGCCTACGTGTCTGTGTGTAAAACGAGGGGGCCATGGGCCTACCATGGTAACGGGAGCTATGAATTACTTGCATGGAGACAGAAAGGCCGGGCCCTTTGCTCTGCAGCTGAGGGGTTGTTTATCTATCCTGCTAGACTGGAATGTGTTTTCGGGAAGCTGAGCTTGGCTATGCTGATAACGTGAAGGTAAAATACTGTCTTTGGCAGGCAAGCAGGCCGAGCCAACCCCGCTCGCATCGCAGGCAGTAGGACAGAGTTCATGGGGGCATCCCACGTTGCAGTTTCAGGAGGCAGAGATGACTTTGAAAAGAGGCTCGATGACAGAAAACAGGGCCTAGCTCGCACAGAGCCAGAAATACGTGAAAGTGCACCATACAAAGACGGTGGCAAGGCATACTTAGGAACGGAATATCCGACCCATTCAGGGTGGATCTGAAAGAGGACACGTTAACGTTGGACGCAAATGTATTTGCGTCTTCATAGCTGGCACAGGAGGGAAGTTACATGCACTTTAAGCTTGTACATGGAGACGGTGGGGTACACGTTAGGGAACATTTCTTGACCATAAAATTTATATTTCCTCACCTGAGTAGAGGCACTGCGCTTGTGTGATCGTTCCTGGGTTACACAAGACAGAGAACCAGCATCTGCCTATTTATTCCTGCTCTCAGAACCAGGAAGCTCTACAACGAATGAAGCAACAAAGTGGGAACGAAGGTTATAGGCTCAATGAGAAATGTGAGGGGTCACAGAGTACGCAAGCCTCTCACATTGATTTTGCAGACTGTAGGAAACTTGCAGTTGAGATGCAGAGCTATACTGTAGGGACTCTGCGTCTCTAGCTTAATGCGCAGGTGAAATTCAGAGCCACCAACATTGAGCAGCTCTCAGCAGACCCCTACAGGCCTGAAAATATGGGCTTCCACTAGTCTTTGTTATGAAAAAAGCCAGATATGTTGCATCAAGACTGATCTCCACAGTGTTGGGCTTCTATTCTTGTCTAATAATATGCAACTCATTTTTAGGTTTATTCTAAAATCTTTTGTATTAAATATATCTAAAAAGGGGCGTACATCCTGACCCCTTGCTTTTATTGCTTTCCATTGGTTCCGGTGCTTACAACTTACTTTTCCTCAGTTTCTGTTGGCTGGAGCACACTGCCTCACTTAACAGTTTCCCGTCTCCAAAGTACTATTTTCATTTGATTTTGGGGCACTTAAAAAATTTTTTGGCCTGCACAGCGCTTGTTTATCTAATCACCCCTGCACAGCGCATTCACATAATCATTCTCACCCTGGCTGCATGCATTTCAAGCGTGCATGCCGGCACTGTTTTTTTCTTTATTATTACACGAGGCTTGGAACGCATTGTACTTGAAGCCTCTCTTTCAGCCTTGAGCCCCACCCTACGCAAAGCCTCAAAGTAATTTGCTGCCCCTTCTTGTTTCCCTTCCTGTTTCTTTTTGGTGATTTACTGATGTTTTGGTGACCCCGTCTGAAATCAGCCCCTAATTTGCCCCAGTGCACCGGTTTTATTTGCAGGGCACTGACAGAGGACGTTAGTGTCCAGTTGCAGGAGATGCTCTCCCAGAAGACGAACCTGCGGAAGTCGCTGAAGGAGTCACATGCCATGATGCTGCAGAGTCCACATTACAGACATGCTCTTGTGCTGTCACATCACAGCCTCTGCCTTTCTTGCACCCTATTGATGCCTGCTACTCTCAATGCCTGCTGCAATCCCACGCCCTCACATCACTGCACGGCTCACGGTCACAGCACGAGTCTCTCATCACTGTCTGATTTAAGTGGCCTTGGTTCAATGTCCTGGTCACAATGCATTATCCCAAATTGAGTGCCCTCACATCACTGACCGTTTTGCACCCTCTAAAGCCTCCTGCTTGCACATGCCCTCATCACTGTCCAGTTTCATGTCCCCTTGTCACTGCCTTACTCGCACCCTCCAAAGTCTGTTGTTCACTCCGTCTGCTACGACTGTCTCGCTTATCTTCTTGTCGGTGGTGTCTGATGGTGCTGTGCAGCAGAAATAAAACAGCATTTTAGTGCTTGTGTAAAACCCAAACAAACATACCTATTCACACTCTTGGGCTAAGCAGCGGTCTTTATCATTCCCCTTCCTCGCTCATCCTTTTATGGTGGACCTGAACATTCAATAAGGGCTAAACAAATAGAGTGTCCCAAAAATGAACTAACAGCAGCTTTAATCATCAGCCTTCAAATGTGGTTTATAGAATCTGTCTAAGGGGCTATCGCAGAACCCTGTGTAGGATGACAATAGAACACCACAAAGACAAGTCCCTCCTGCCACAGCATCTGTCCTAGGTAAAAGAAATCTGGAGCACAATAATTACCACTCTTCATTACAAGGAGAGGTCACAAATGAGATTAGACGTGAGGCATGTGGACGCCTCCATAAAATGCTTAATTGTTCACCAAAGTTGATGCTACTGCACAATATATTCCTTTTCACAATAAACAAGTCATAACACTTTTACAGCGTTTCTGTAACTCATATTGCACAACTGCTCACCGAGCTAAAACTTACAACAAAATACGTACTATTAATCAGATGGGCGAAACCTAATGCATTTACCAATGTTTGTTTTAAAATATTATCATCCATGCCAACATTGCATATAATACAACTGTAAGACAATGAGAAAGGATATTATAATGTATACAATAGAAAGATTTTTTATTTTTTTTAAAAGACCTTTATTGTAATCTTCCACGATACACAGCTTCCAGCCTACAACCCCTCGGGCTGGCCGCACAGTATGTAACACATGCATTGCTTCAGATAGTACACAGCCCATTGCCGTCATCCCGTTGGCACGGCGGCGTTATAAAGTGCAAGTGTCTCACAGTTTAGAGGAGGATAGTTAAGGTCTGATTTTTCCTTTTTTATAGCCATAAAAACAAGAGCATGTTTCAAGAATATCGTCAAGTGGAGCCTAACAATCGAACAAACCCCCCCCCCCTCCAACCAACACGGTCACCACGTTGAGCACAGTAAGTCCACCTCTGTACCAGCGATGCCACTATAGTGCCCCACTCTAAAGCACCTGGAACCACAAGGTCGTTAGGGTCCTTACATATCTTCTGATCCAGCTTGCGTGGTGGACGGAGGCTCGCAGATGCCCCCCCTGAAATCGTTCCAATTGGACCATACTTCCACCCATTTTCGGGGACACCCTCTCGCCACATATACAGTCTTTTCCTGTAGCATACACCAGTCCATATCGCTGTGCCAGTCTGTAAGTTTCGGTGGATCAGGGCTTCCCCAGAGTTTGGCAATGTTTCTTTTTGCTACCATTTGTCAGAGCGTCACCCAGAGCCTCCCTTTCGGTGGCAGGTCCATTGGCTCCCATATATTGAGGAGACACCTCTTGGCCTCTGGGCGAATCTCCACCTCCCATACCTCCTGCATACACTGCACCACACTTCTCCAATACCGTTGAATCTTTGGGCAGCCCCATAATACATGGAAGGTAACCGTGCCACCACATCCCCTCCTGCAGAGTACAGTGTCAGCCCTCCCGATTAGGTGTAGCCTACTACAAGAGATATATATTCTATGTAGTATCTTCAGTTGGATTAGTCGCAGTTGGGCCGATATCGCGACCTCACGCGGTGAAGCCAAAGCATACATCCATTCTTCTTCATCTATCTCCAGCCCATCAGCAACCCATTTCTCTCTAAGAGGTAGGAGCGTGTCGGGGGGTTATTGATTAGTTTTTTGTATGTAAGTGATATGGCGTGTTCTGTCATGTGCCCATCAAGTAGTCTATCCTCAAGCGGGGAGGATTGTGGTAATTTAGTCTCTGGTGGTATATTAGCCTGTAGGGAGTGTCGCACCTGTAAGTATCTATAGTATTCAGTTTGCGCCAGCTCGTATGTGTCCCGTAAGTGGGCGAACGTGTGGATCCCTTTAGGGCCCCAGATATCCTTGATTTGGGAGATTCCGATCAAGTCCCAGTTGCGGAAGCCCTTGGTACGTCCCAGGTTGCCTAGTTTTTCGGAGGCCCAAAGTAGCGTGGCCATTGTAAGGACTCCTGACCATCCGAGCTTCCTCTGAGCAGTGTGCCATACTTGTACCGAGTGTAGTGTAGGTCCAGTGAGTTGACGTGTGCCCCGTTTGGAGTAGAGTGCTATCTCATAGATCCCCCCGGGAAGCAACCATCTGTCCATACCCATCGCCATACGTCCCTTGGTTGATCGCTGAAAGGTGGGCTGCCCAGTAATACTTGCGAATGTCTGGGAGGGCTATACCGCCATCATACCACCCCAGCGTTAGTTTGGTCAATGCAATTCTGGGTGACCCAGCCCAGAGGAGGTCGCGCTGAGCCGCCTCAATTGCTGCAAAGTAGGTGTTAGGGACTAGATCTGGATAATTTTGTAGCGCATAGAGAAAGCGTGGCAGCGCTAGCATCTTAAATAGGGCTGCCCGGCCCAATAGAGACAGTGGTAGGTGCTGCCAGGATTTGGCCTCCCTTTGGAGCCGACTTAACGGCGGTTTGAGGTTTAGATCATATAGTAGGGCCTTGTTCGTGGTTATGTACACTCCCAGGTATTTGAACCCGTCCTCTGCCACCGTGATAGGGCACGTGTCAGGGAGACTCGGAGGGTCTCCATGTAGGACGTAGAGATATGATTTGGTCCAGTTGACCCAGAAGCCAGAGTTGCGACCGAAGCTTGCAAATATATCGAGTGCTGCCATTATCGACCTGCGCGGCCTGCAAAGGTACAAGAGGATGCCGTCGGCGTAGAGGGATATTTTGTCCTCCCACCCTTCCGCCCAGACTATGCCCTTCAAGTAAACGTCCTGCCGTATCCAGGCTGCGAGCGGCTCAAGGGAAAGGGCGAAGAGAAGAGGAGAGAGGGGGCAACTCTGTCTAGTCCCTCTCTCAAGTGTGAAGACCTCAGACACCTTGTTATTCACCAGTACCTGCGCCAGGGGCTCTGCATATAGAAGATGCACCCACGCTATAAAGTGAGGTCCAAAGCCCAGTTTACGCAGGACTGCGAACATATATGGCCACTCTAGGGTGTCGAATGCCATGGTGGTGTCCAGAGAGGCCATCACCGCGTCCTCCTGTAGCCTGTGGCGCTGTCCCAGTACACCATTTAGCCGTCTGATGTTGAGGGCCGTGTTGCGATGGGGCATGAACCCCAATTGGTCAGGGTGGACCAACGAAGGAAGCACCGATTTGAGCCTATTGGCAAGCGTTTTGGCCAGTATTTTGGGCTCCGCTTTGAGGAGCGAGATTGGCCTATATGACGCACATGAGTCTTTGGGTTTCCCCTCTTTCGGTACCGCCACTATGGTCGTTATGCGCTGATTATGCAGCCGCACCCCTTTCTCCCTACTCTCGTCGAACATGAGTTTCAAGTACTTACTGGTGACGTCAGGTTTCAGCTTGTAAATCTACATTGGATCCTGGAGCCTTACCAGGGTGGAGGTCTCCTATTGCACGCTGTAGTTAGGCCTCAGTAAGCGGGCTATCCATGGCCTCCCGATCTTCATCTGATAGGGAAGGCATCCGAATATCGGTTAGGAGGTCTATAGAGTCCTCCTCCGGGCGATCTGACTCCTGCCTGTAGACCTGTTGGTAATGTCTCACAAACTCTTCCACTATCCCCGGGGCTCTGTAACTACGCTCCCTGACTCAGTGCGTATTTCTGGCACCACCCTACTGGCCTGCTGTTTTTTCTCGAGCCAGGCTATAAGTTTCCCGGCTTTGTCGCCTTGATCATAAAGTCTACCCATCTTATGCCGGGCCACAGTCTGAGCTTCTTGGGTAACCAGTGCTCTGTACTCCGCCGCCTTCAACTGCAGTTTGTGACTGACTTCCCTGGCTCCAGTTTCTAGCGCCTCCCGCTCTAGATCTTCGAGATCTACCTCAAGTGTTGTGACCTGTCTACGTTGTTCCTTCCGTCTAATCGAGATGGTTGAGAGCGCCTCCCCCCTAATCACGGGTTTAAATGCCTCCCACAAGGTGACGGGGGAGTCTACTGAGCCAACATTATTGCCGAAGTACTGTGTGATGGAGTTGGATATCTTCTTTTTGGTGTCCTCATGTTTTAAATGCCAGGCGTTTATTGGTGCTATGCAGCCCTCACGGCTGTTTCCAACTGTGATGTGCGTAAGGACCGGTGAGTGGTCTGAGATGCCCCTAGGCAGAAGTGTTGCTTCCCGTATTGTCATGTCATGTTGTAGCACAGTAAGGATGTAATCTAAGTGCGAAAAGGAATGGTGCGACCCAGAGAAAAAGGTAAAGTGGCTGTCTGTAGGATGAAGCAGGCGCCAGACATCCGTGAGCCCGAAGGCCTCGAGAAAGTCCGCCAGCCACCTCTGCCCTTGGGGCAGATCTCTGGGGGGCTGCCTATCCAGGGTCCCTGACACTACTGCGTTAAAGTCCCCACCCAGAACCAATTGACCATCGGGAAGGGAGAGGAGTAGTGTGCCTAGGTCTGCGAAGGCCCGAGTTTGGAGGCCAGGCGGAATGTAGACAGAGAGTAGGTTAAGTGTGCGGCCCTCCCACCGTCCAGATATAGCCGTGAAGCGGCCCTGTGGGTCAGTTTTAGTGAGGTCTATGTGGAGGGGCAGTGAGCGACGCAGGAGGATGCCCACCCCCTTGGAGCCGGAGGTGAAGCCAGAGTGAACTGCTAGAGTGTAGCCCCACCTGTTGAGGGCCTGACATACATTTCCCATCAGATGTGTTTCTTGCATTAGTACTACGTCTGGCTGGTGTCGCTTGATGAATTGTAGGACTATAGTGCGTTTAAGTCTGTCACCTAACCCGTTAACATTCCAGCTGAGGACTTTCAGACTCTTCTCCCACCTCCTAGCCATATCCGTTGCTTTGTAAGGTGCTGCGTCCCACCACCCCGGCGCTTCGGCTGACTTCATGACAACTTAGTTCGTGTGACCGTAAAGGATCCCCAACTTCCCACCCTTCCCTGGTTCCCACCCCGCAGGTGTACTCAGTGCAAGCGATCAAGGATCTGTCAGACAATTGACTCCACCCAAGTGAGTCATTGTTTACCCGTACTCTGGTGCCTCATCCAAACCTGACAGTGCGGACTACTTGTGACCGTGAAACTTCTTCAACTTCCCCACCCTCCCAACATTCCCCCCAACATGTGCGATTCAAGCAGACTTTGAACAGCATTACAGTTGTAGAACCCTCTTGTCCCTCCCCCCCAACTCGGTTTCTTGTTACCTCCCTTCCCCGCACAACAGTCCCCCCCCTCCCTGCCCCCTGCTTTGTGGGTCCTCGAACTACCCACCACCCCAATTAGCAGAGCGCCTGTCGCCCAACCCCCCCTGCCCCCCCCCCCCCCCCGGAAGAGAGGCTAGCCCTCCCCGAGGAACTTCTTGTGGGAAACGTGGCTGGCTCACTCCCCCTTCGCCAACCCATGCTATGCTGCCCCTATAAGTCATTAACACATGTTCGAAGCACAAAGAACACTAGTTTGAGGTCCCTGAGTCTCGTATCAACTATGTAAGCCACCCAATGACAATAACCCCCATTGTTACACTGAATGTAGTATACGTTACTGTTCGAAGATCAACGGCATCAATGTTCGTGATATCATCCGACTGCATTGTCTCGGGCTGAACCCCAACGGGGGCTGTTTGACCTGGAGCGCTAGGACCTCTGGCTCCGATCATCTCCGTCCTGTCTTCCAGCCGTTGAGCCAGGGGAGGAAGCCCCAGGTTCTCTCCAGTTGGTGCTGTCTCCTTCTACCCGGGCCTCCGGCGCTGCGTTGTCCAACCACTCCTGGGCCGCCGCCGTCGGTGAGGTGAAGAAGTAGGATTTACCCCCAGACAGAACTTTCAACCTAGCTGGGAAGAACATTATATATTTGAGTCCTCGCTCACGGAGTGCCGCCTTGATCCCTTTGAATGATCGTCGTTCCTGTTGGACTTGCAGCATGAAATCAGAGAAGAATCGGATCGTTGCCCCTTCGTAATGCAAGTCTCCTTGTTGTCTGGCGACTTGGAGGATCGCGTCGCGGTCTCTATAGTTGAGCACTTTGGCAATAATTGTCCTCGGCAAGGCCCCCGGTTTTGGCTTGGGGAGCGGGGCTCGGTGGGCCCGTTCAATGGTGAAGATGTTTGACAGTCTCTTGGGCTTTAGGTGTCGCAGGATAAGGTCCTCTAGAAACAGCTCTGTGCTGTCCACTTCCAATCCCTCCGGCACACCTACCACGCGGATGTTACTTCTTCGAGCCCTCCCTTCCTGATCCTCGAGCTTCAGCGCCATTTTCTGGTGTTGGTGGATGAGCTCGTTCACCCTGTCCTCCAGGCGTTTTTCTGAGGCCTGTAGCGTTTTTATGGCCCCTTCATTAGTCTTGGATCTCTGTGGTTTTCCCTAGGTCTTCACGTAATAAGTTCACCTCAATAGAGATCTTGTCAATCTTTGACTCGAGGTTGGCTCCCAATGTCTGGATGGCGGCCATGATGGAGTTCAGGGACAGTTCCGCCTGCTCCTTACCGTCCTTTGCCGCCCCAGCCGGCTGCTGCTGCGTACGAGTCACTGCATATTGGTCCATCTTATTAGTTTGGGTCCCTGTCCCTCCTTTGGGGGGCCGCATGGTGAAGCCAAGCACTTTGTGGATGGGCTGTTGTGTCTGTCGTCTGCGACAGCGGCTGCGTGCGTGTCCGAGTCGACTCAGGATGCATTTCCGGGGCCGGCCAGGAACCACCGGAGCCAAGCTCCACTACGGGACACCGGTCCTGGTCGTGATCCGCTCCTCGCACCAGTCGGGAGGGCAGGCCCTGGCGTCGGCCAGTGTCTCTCGGCGGTTCAGTCCCCAGTTACGAAGAGGCCCGCGGGGCCGATCGCGACACCACACTCAGTGTTCGCCCCGCAAAGCCAGAGTCGGGTCTCGTACTCCCCTCAGGCCTCAGGGAAACCGCAGGTGGCCAGATGGGCACAGTTTGCTGCACATTCACCTCGTGGGCTCCCCCCGGGCAGTGACTTTTATACACCGGTCTTGCTCGCTGTCAATGCCACAGACCTAGGCCTCGATGCAGATGGCTGGCGGCGCTCGTGCTTCACGCCCAGGAGATGCCTTCCACTTAGTGTCTGACTCCTGCTCCAGTCTGGTCGCGCTTGTGAGGGTAACGCCCGGGGCTGATTAGTTCAGGGGCGCCTCTCTATCCTCCCAGTGCCTCACCACCCCTGCGCCGTCTTGGGACCAGATGCTGGTATATTCAGTACGCACCCCCGCTTCTGGGGCCTCGCCTTTCACACCAAGTATGCGCGGGTTGCACCAGGATCGCGCCGCTGGCGGTAGTAGGCCCTCCGGAGAATGTCATCACAAGGTCATTAAGGCCCGTGCAACTTGTGCGGTGGGTCCGTGTGTGTTCAGGTTGTTACCAGGCAGGCCTCACCGTCAGGCTGCCCCTGTATCTACTCCACCCGTCTGTCCTTGCGCCCTGCAGGGGTGCCTCCGCTCCTTCCCGGGCAACAACGGGCCTCCGCCTGGCTCCCCAGCAGCTCCGGCCGCGCCCCAGGCCGTCTACCAGCCCCACCACACCTCCGGCCCCAATTATGGGCCAGCTGGCTCGGAAGGCACCTCACCGACACTAGCTGATGTCCTCCAGAGCTCCGGTTCGGTCACCCGGCCCCGCGGCCGCCTCCGACGGCAGGAATCCTCCCCGCCATGCCGTCCTCAGGTTTTCTGCTCCTAATTTAGTCCCCTGCTCCGGCCGTTACTTTAGGCCACGACGTTCAGAGCGGCGGATCTCGGCGCCAGCAGGTCACTCCGCGCCGCGAGTGGATTCTCCGTATAGCGGGGACGTTCCGGTGTCCTGTGTGGCAACTTTGCGCCGTTTTCGGGCAGGATAAATGTCCGGATTTACAGGGGAGATTCGCCGGACCACGGAGCACTCCTAAGATGCGGCCATCTTAGCTGGTCGTTGGCCACGCCCCCCAATAGAAAGATTTTAAAGGTAATATGCAATTATCAGAGTGCTTCAAATAGTAATTCCTACTAAGTGGTTTATAAATCGGTGTAGTGTGACATGGCATATGTATATACTCGCATGTGCAAGGATCGACAAACTAAAACATGAACATTTACAGTAAATCAGTTAGGCCTTCATTACACGTTAAGGCTAAATTTGGATCCCTGTGCAAACACGTTTACACAGGGATCGGAATTACGACTTGGGTGAGAATTATCACATTCACAGTTTTTCCCTTATAAATTCTGGTAGGGTAATTCTGCCTAAAGTTATCTGGGGATATGGCCTGGAAAAAGGTAAAATGTGCAGAATGTGGTGTGTTAAAAACAGACTCCTAATGTAATGCCCTGTTTTCCTGTTGAAAACTTAGAATAGGAGGTATTTACCTCATGTGATAAAAACCTCACCCTGGATTAATGTTATATTCAACTCTATTCCGAAAAACTTGTAATTATAAAAAAAACCTTGGAGGAAACAGTAGGATTATTACCACAGGATCACTAAGGAGTAGTCACTATGTGGAAAGAAATTTAAGCAAGAAATGATGGTTGTATACTACTGTTCCTTTGGGTTTGGTGCCAGAAAAGGTCTCCAAAGTTACATAAATTAGCAGCTGTGATTGATGCCAGTGGTGACCCTATCCATTGCAGCTAAATGTCAACATCTATTATGCTAGGCATCAAGCGGTAGTTTGTCCAAGCCAAAGTGATCCAGGCCGCCAAGAGTAGTAATTGCAATGTAAGGGTTCTTTTTGATGAAGTGAAAATCAACCAAATGTAAAGTGCATCTCCAAAAAGGGGGTAGCATTTGGTTGGGGCAACTGCTTAGATACAGTTGCAACAGGGGGAGCCCCTTTGGGCACTTCCAGATTGAGCAGCCACATGTTATTTTATGTGTATTTGTACAGTGCACAACTCACCTGGGAAGGTATTTTGGCGCGGGAGGTGAATAGGCCGAGCCAGGGTTGGGGCTAGGTGAAGAGCCAGATATTCAGTTTCTTGCAAAATTCAAGAACTGAGACTCTGGTGTGCAGGGGGCAGGTCATTCCAGGCTTTAGAAGCGAGGTAGGAGAAGGTACAACCACCGAAACTGGTTCTGTGTATGCAGGGGATGTGTGCAAGTAGGAGTCCAGCTGAGTGCCTTGTAGGTTTGCAGAAGCTTATGCGTTTGTGGGTCTAATGCTGTGTAAGGCTTTCTATGCATGTGTGAGGAGTTTGAATAGTGCTTGTTTGTGGATTAGTAGCCAGTGTAGCTTTTTGAGTTGCATAGTCCTTAAAAAAAAAAAAAATTGTCGGTGTTCCTCTTTAATTTTTGTTTCTTGATGTGATAATTGTGCTATTGTTGATACTCCATAGCAATGGTTTTAATTAACTGTGCTAACCAAATAAACTTGAAACTTGAGTTGCAGGGCAATAGGAGTATGGGGTGAGGTTGAGGTTGTGCCTGGCCACTGAGTTGTATACTGTGTGCCCGAGTTTGGCAGGCCACTAATAGGAGTGGCAGAGTGGGATGTCTTTACTGAAGATTAGCACTTGTATGTTGTCTGTATTGACCTTGAGCAAATTCCTTTCATACAACTGGTGACTTTGGTCAAGTAGGCAGAGAAATTGATCTGAGTGTTAGCTGTCGTTTGGGAGTGGGAGAGTATAGTGTTGTCGATGCAGCATATGATGTTAATTCTTTGAACAGCAATACGAGAGCCCCAGATATAGAAGCCAAGGACATCTTACTCAGAAGTGCTACCAATCCAGTCTACATACAAGGTGGATGGATTAAAAGAAGGAAAATGCTGCTTGGGAAAAGTAAAAACATTAAATTGCAGAAAGAAAAGCAGTCACCAAGTAAAGCCCTTAGAAATCCCTGCTCCTTTATGCCTTGGAGAGTGGGGCTATTCAAAAGGAGAACCAAGCCAAAGCGGACATTGGTGTTTATATAATAAATTATCCAAAAGTATTAGACTCTAGTGATGAGTGTACTGAATATAGGCATAGTAAGATAGAAGTAGCAACAAGGATCCATAGTTGAATCACGGAGAGAAGATATGGTAGGTTATTAAATTATTAAAAAGATTTTAGCCAAATTATGCTGTTGTGGTTATATCAGGGACTATATGTTGTGGGCGATGAATGACAACTGAGTGGAGTGTGTTACCAGAAATTTAATTATAAAATATTTACCAATTTGTCTTGAATTTATAACTTAATGTAACTTTTTATTAGGCTACACCTAGGTTATCTATAATAGTTTTTTAAATACTTTCTATTTCAGTTAAATAATTTTTTTTTTTACTCTTTACCCTATACCTTACCATAGAGAGACTCCACAGTTGAGGTGGAGATCTCACTATAGTAAAGTACAGAGACAATTTAAAAAAAGTGTATTAAACTTGATAAGTAAAGTTATAGTGACATAAAGATGAATGCAAAATATTTTCATATATTTATTTTAAATGTAGACGACAATGGACACAAGGCTACATCACTTTTAACTTAATTTGGAATTAGATTTTTAATTGAAAATGTTTAAATTAAATACAAATTATTTTTCTGAAGTTTGAATTAAAAAATAAATTCCCACCTACAGCAAAAAATAATTTTTTTATTATGCATTAATAATTATTAAAAGTGCTGTATTGATTTGATTTGGAATAGTTTAATTATATTTTAATAATGTTGCATTCATTTATAAATTCAAAAAAGTTCGTGAAATATTTTATAATTAACATTAGGTTATATTTATTCGTATTGTTAACTAGTTTAAACAATTTAGATTAATCTAACATTAGTTCCTGTGGGGTTTTATTATAGGCCTCCATTGTTTTCTTTTGAACTGTGTTGCAGTACCAGTAGTTGGCCCTGTGGGATGTTGGACTTACTACCATTTTTATTGGGCAATAGTAACTTACACTTATAAATTTGGCTCCACTCCTTTTTCAGGGAGTGAAGGCTTATAATTCTGCACCTATAAGTCTCTTTACACTCCAATTTTGGGACTAGCCAAAATTAGTAAAGTTACTTAAAAGTGTAAGGGTAAATGACTCACATGTGGAAGTTACTTTTGTGAAATGCCCTGTATATGTACCATTCTTTATTCATGAAGTATCATGTGCCATTTAAAACCAGTACGGAAGTGCAGTGAATCCTGTGTAGGACAGATCTGAAATTTGAAATAGGTCTGCCGAGAGAGGTTTCAATACCCCAGAATGTCCCTTTTGGTGTTGCCCACGCAGATGAATTGAAGTTTGGCCTGCAGGTTGCATTAAAAATTGATTTAAAGCCCTCCAAACCATAGGAGAATCACTCAATGTCTGTCTAACTTAACACACTCAACAAAAGAAACTCGAGGAGGACCCAGAGAGAAACTCTGTTTCTTGATATATATATAAGTATGTGAATGACTGGGATATTCCAGATTTTGATATCTCCTTTTCTCCACCATTCCCTTTGAGGGTTACAAGATCTTCTATAAACTACAAAGCAAGGGCTCAAAACGAGACTAGGCCTATATGCCCTTATAGGAAACAAATCAGAACAACTCAAAAGTGATTTCTTTAATCATAGATTTGTGTATGGAAATTTTTGCAGATTACCTTTTCGTAGCAATCAACAGAATGAATGGTTTATTAAATTGGTATTTGGACAAATGTGGAAAGCTTTCTCACGTGGACTCCGATTTCTTGTCAGAATTCCTATGGGAGTGTGTTAAATCCAACGATGTATAGTTGACTAGCAGCCCGTCCCGACCTTGTCCGGGAGCAATCAGGCTTCCCCGACCCCCGCCCGACTCAACATTGTCCAGAAGCCCGGGCCCCCGCCCGGCCCGTCCCCCGCCTGCCCCGACATTGTCCGTGGGTCCCCTTACCTCAGCCGCCGCTCCTCCCCCGCGCTCCTCAGATGACCGGTCCTCCGCTCCTTGCTCCTCACGGCCGCTGGTCACCGCTCCTCCCGCCTGTCCGCTGCTTGTCACCTCACCGCCGCTTGTCACCGCTCCTCCGGCCTGTCCGCTGCTCCTCACATCACCGCTCCTCCCCCGCGCCATGTCTCCTGGACGCTGCTCCTCCCCACGCTCCTGACGTGAGCACGCACGTCGCGGCCGGCGCTACTTTGGAGGGACTACTTTCTTTTTAATGTACATTTTTTAAATAACGTTTCTTTTTAAAATGTATATAGCCTATAACCATCTGCACACCCTGACGATTACAACGGTGTATCCGGTGTGTGGATTGGCGCTGTGGTTTCCGAGTTTATCCGCCTCAAAGCCTCAAAGTTCTTCCTTTATTATAGTAGTATAGATAAAAAAAATTTTATTGCTAGCAACACAGTACAAACAGGACTGCATGCAAACAAGTCCTCTGGAAACTGCCTTCCAGAGGGATTCTAGAATATCTGGAGACAGCAGAACATAACAGTACTTAAAAGTAAACACTAATACACACAAGGTCTATGTATATGTAACAGATCTCCCCCTTATCACCTTAGCTGCTTCGCAAATATCCCTCCCCAGTGCTGCGCTGTCCATTGGAACTAGTGCTGAATGGACGTCCAATGGTCGTGCGCAGCACTGGGGAGGTAGCGCTCGTGACGAATGTTGGCCGTCAGCAGCGCTTAAGAGGTTATACAACAAATAAAACTAAAGAAACAAAACTTAGTCATCAAGCCTTGCTAGCGGACAACTGGTTCTGCAAATTTTGTTTTTACCCATGATGCTACAGACTCCTCCTGAAATGCATGTCCCATAGCTGTAGCATCAGATGACAAATCACCATTTGTTCCTAAGCTTTTCTGATCATTCCTTCCACCAGGAACACTTCCACTATAGTCACTCCAACTTAAACCGGACTTCCCCATTCTAATCACTTTCTTCCTCACCTCACCTTCCCTTACACTTCTGCACTTGACCACCCTTCTCAAACAGGGAACACCTTGAGCATGTTATCACAGTTTACACAAACACTGCAAACTCTCATCAACCGGCATACCATTATATCTATGCCAGACAACCATAAATTAGCTCTGATGAGCCTTTTCTTGAAAGATATCCCTTGGTACCCTTCATGCTCCATTTCCAAAATCTTCTCTTGCATAGAGGAACACATTTCCTCCTTCGAAAATTAGATCTCCCTCCATTTCCAACTCCTCAGAAACCTTGAAGAAAGGACTTACTTCAGGAGACACACATTTCTCTTTGAGCCACCCTTTCATCAAATACTTCTGGACTAGTTGCCACTCTGTATCCTCATCTGACAAACCTGTGAATTCAGCACTCACAAAATCTTTAACTGTCACAGCCATCTCAATTTCATTACACTCCTCGGCCCTTCTGTCATCAGAGCAAGGAACCCTGGACAGACAATCTGCTGTGAGATTAAATTTGCCTGGTACGTGCTCAGCACTGAAGTTGCATTCTTGTGACCTAGATGAGATTTTATGTTTAAATTATGTTTATTGCGCTGCACATTCAATCTGATACACCATCATGCTTTACAAACTGGTTCGGCGTCAACATTCGGCCTATCCAGCATTGATACAGCTTTTAGTAACAAATCAAAAAAACAACAGTAAAGAATAGACTTACATAGTTAAGTGCGTTTCTCAGACTCCGGTAGTTAGATCAAATGCGGAAAGAAGATCTCTTGAATACCGCTGGTGGTGGCTCGGAGTCGCTAAATATTCTAACAAGGCAATGGCTATGTCGACCGGGTCCATATCAAGGCTTTATAGCAATGTCCGTAAAGTAGAACAACATTTAAACTTTATATCCCCAACCCCGCCTCCCCCCAATCTACCAACCCACCACCCTTGTTCCAGGTCCAATTGTCCTCCGCATAGTAATGATC
The DNA here is from genome assembly GCF_964263255.1 of Lissotriton vulgaris. Taxonomy (NCBI): domain Eukaryota; kingdom Metazoa; phylum Chordata; class Amphibia; order Caudata; family Salamandridae; genus Lissotriton; species Lissotriton vulgaris. The sequence continues at coordinate 616,321,481 of NC_141691.1, read as the reverse complement.
ATTCAGTTAGTTGGTCCTCTGACATCGCACTGCGACAGTCGCAGCAGGCGTAGATATCTAGGACAAGTCACCTCCCTGAACTCAGTGGCCAAAAGTGTCAAGAAGGGTCACCACAACTCTGGGTGTTGGTCTCCCTCCCCTTTGGCAATTAGCGACAGCTTCTCCATTCCCAGGACGTTCCAAAGACGGTGCAACCAGCCCTGAAAAGTGGGGATGTGTGCGGTGCGCCAATAAGTGAGAATATTTTGTAACGCAGATCCCAGGGCTATGGCTATCAGTCTACCCCGGTGGGAGCGCAGTGGATAGGTAATGGGATTGGGTGAACCCAACAGCACATAAGCGGGGAATCTCGGAAGGGTGGTATCTAAGTGTAGGTCTACCTCGTCCAGTACCTGTTTCCAGTAATCTTGTAGATGAGAACAGTCCCATAGTAGGTGTACTAGTGTACCTCTCTCCCCACATCCCCGCCAGCAGAGTGTGTCTCGTGTGTGGTCCATCTCATGGAGCTTTTCTGGGGTATAATACCAGTATGTGGCAATTTTAGTGAGGGTGTCCGTCAGGCCCATGTGATGAGCAGAATGACGGGCCCTATAGCAAATGCCCTCCCATTCCTTATTGCTTAGCGTGCGCCCTAACTCCTTCTCCCATCTCGCTCTCCCTGTGTTGTGGACATGCGTGTACCTCCCCAACAACATACGATAAATATCTGATATTAATTTGCGGTCAGATTTCCTCGAGAGGAGCCAATACTCGCCGAGTCTGCGATCTGCGCCTTCCCTGGTAGTGGGGTGGAGTGCCCAGTGGCGCACCTGGAAGTAACGGAGGCGTTCCTCCTCAGGCAAGCCGTATTCACGACGGAAGGCGTCAAAGGGAATAGCCCCTCCCTCCGCGTATATGTGGGAAAGTACCCTACATCCCGCCGGACCCCATTTCACAAATGCCGCCATGTGACCCTATTCCCTGGCGTATCCTGAGACGCGGGAACTTGCCTGACTGCTTGTGACCCCTGTGGACTGCTCGCCGCTCCCGCTGCGCGGGAGCCGCTTCGCCTGTGGGGGGACCCACCAACGCGGAACCGAACTTGCCTGGCTGCCGAGGGAGAGCTGCAACAGCGGAGGCTTCAGGGGTAAGCGCCGCAGGGACTCGCTTTCCCAGGAGTCCCTGCACGACCACGAGTCATCGGTCAGCGCCCCCCTGCGTGCCCCGCCCCACCGGCAAACCGCTAAAATCGAAGCGGGAACCAGCTTGATTGTGACCCTATTCCCTGGCGTATCCTGAGACGCGGGAACTTGCCTGACTGCTTGTGACCCCTGTGGACTGCTCGCCTGTGGGGGGACCCACCAACGCGGAACCGAACTTGCCTGGCTGCCGAGGGAGAGCTGCAACAGCAGAGGCTTCAGGGGTAAGCGCCGCAAGGACTCGCTTTCCCAGGAGTCCCTGCACGACCACGAGTCATCGGTCAGCGCCCCCCTGCGTGCCCCGCCCCACTATCTACAAGATCTACAAGATCAGTGAAGTGTCCGTCTTGCGGGACGCAAGCGGGACGCCGGGCGAAGCCCGGGCAAAGGGCGGGCCGTCTGTGGCCGTCCGGGGCCAGCAGGGGCCGGGACGGGCCACCCCCTTAACAACTAAGGTAAACTTATCAACTGTTGGCTGTGGACGCTATAAAAGTATATTGTAACTACGTATGTCTTCATATTCGCCAATGACTACTCGTTCAGGTAGAAGATCCAGACGAGGGGGGAACTCAACACTATGTACGATGGATAATTTTATCACCCGAGCTGTGTCTGTAGTAGAAAAGGAAATTATCCTGGCAGAACGCAGACTATCAAGGGAATACTTGGCACACAAACGTTCCTCACTAGGACCACTAGTCAATGCTACATCTCCGGTTAACATCTCTCCAGCTGAACCCTTATTATCTGTACCAACCGGTCTATTGCAACCTTGTGTTGTTGACTCAAGTCATGGTAATGGCGCTTTTGATATTATTCCGGACCCTGCACCTACAGGCAGAATCCAAGTCGGTACTGGTACAAACAATTGTCCGACCAATAAAACACTTGATCCTCCTACATTACCTGTAATTTTGGTGCATGACACAGCTCCAGGGCCAGCCCTTATACCACCGTCGCCAAAAAATAGTCGACCTGCTGTCAAAAGGAAGAGAGTGGTTACCCCGAGAAAAGCCTATAGACTTAAAACACTTAAATGAATTCGCAGGAACTACATGAATGGAGGCACCTCCTGCAAATTCGTAGAGCAAGAAGCTATAAACATGAGGCCAGAAGTAAATAACTCTCAAGCGGGAGATGACCATAATGCCACACTTGGTCAAATGCAGATTTTGGAATGTCCAAAGAGTTCACCTGCCAAAAACCTGTTGCTTGATCAGATTCAAGAACTCATGTCAACCCTGCTCTCACCAGTCCTCGAAAAATTAAAAGGGCTAACAGAACGACTAGACAAATTTGAACAAACCTCCCTGGACAACTTCTTCGCCTTAAAATCCTTGGTGAAATTACATTCCAAGATTGGCGGAGAGACTACAAGGGTGGAACCTAGCCCCACAGCTCCTAAACAAATACAACATTCCAGACGACCTAGGAGAGACAATGGGACTGAGTTGAATAGACTCAACAGCGACTCAAGGAAAGGTCCATCTGAATCTGCCAAAACACACCCAAATAATGGAGGTACCCAGTTGGTTGTCCCTCCGAAACCTGCACCTCGGAAAGTAAACCTGGCCAGCACAACTACTACCCCTCAAGTCCCGGCACCATCCAAGCCGGAAGATGGGATTAAATCTACTACTTGTTCTGCTAACTGTGGCTCGGACAATAATGCTAAAGTAACTGACAATAACGGAGAAAAATCAGTAATGAAAAAGACCCCAAATGCTCACCTTCCGCCGGGATGCCAACCGTACGTGGTTGTGCTTACCGGGGTCCCTCCCTTGAAACCCAACAAAAGGGAGTCATATGATGAGCTGAAAAACAAGACGCTGTTTTGGCTTAAAGAAAATAGACCCTTGCCATACTCTGTTAATTGTCAGGTTATTCAAGTCCGAAGAATTAGTTGGTTGGGTACAAGGCAGAAGGACATAGCAGGGGATTGTATTCTGGTCAATTTTAAGGACCCCTCGGTGGCTCAACTTGTGTATAGCCAGAACCAACGAGGTGGTTATTTAGGAATTGGCACCCATGACCTCAGTTACTTTTATCCTATGCAGCGGCCCCAAGAGATTAGAGATTCATCTCGGTTAGGCCCGATGAATAACAGGTATTCCTTTTTTGACCCTCCAACCCCAGTAGGAAGAATGTTTCCTGGAACCATGGAAGGGGATAAAAATTGGTCATGGTGGGGCTACTGACAAGAAGGAAAAAGTGGCACACATGAACCCTCATCCTTCCTGTCTAATAGTAATAAAGGGAACCCCTGCATAAAATCAATTGTAAACACTGGTATAATGCTTCCTACTTCTGATAACGCGGAAATCAAACAGGTCATAGCTCTGCCCACTAGCCCCCCCAAAGATCATCAAGGAGAGGTTTTAATGAATAGTGGCCATGCACCAACTATAGACAGGTCAATATTGGTACCTAATGAGCCGCTGGATCTGATACCTCCCTATGAGACCTCTGATGATTCCAACGAAGGGGTAATATTATCTATCCCTAGTGTAGGTAATAATTGCCCCAGCATTTCAGTGCCATGTAAACCAATCCGTGATTTAAAAATCTTGTCATGGAATATAGCAGGGTTGTCCAGGAACTTATGTGATAGGAATTGGAGTTCATTTCTGGAAGAGCATGATATTATTCTCCTACAAGAAACATGGGCAATTAACATGGTGCATAGACTTGGATATAAAGCATACCATTGCGGGGCCATTGCTTCTGTGAGAGGCAGACCATCAGGGGGCTTGTTAATTTGGATAAAAGTATGTTTGAATGTTATTTCATCACCCTGCAATATTGGTTCTAAAGACTTGCTTGGGGTGAAGATCACCACGAAGGATACTGGGGACATTTATTTGATAAACATCTATAACAGACCCAATCCACATAAAAAGGAATCACTGGTTGTGGAACAGTTAAGCATGTTTTTGAACACACTGGAGCAGGACCCTAAAATAATTATAGGCGGGGACTTCAATTGTCAGTTTGAGCCTGTGTTGGGGTTAGAAAATCTATTAGAAAATGAGGATAGGGCCAACGATATTCCCCGCTTAGACGGTGTAAAAGCAGTTAAAAGCACGGTGGCAGTTATGCAGTTATACGAGCTGACGTCATCTTACAATTTAAGAGCATGTAATGGTAGATTGGACCCGGATAAGCCATCTAACTACACTTATAACAAAGGGAACTCCAAGTCACTTATTGATTTTGTATTGATCACTATTAACTTGTGGCATTTGCTGTTGACCTTTTCTGTAGTGAATAGACCAGAAAGCGATCACTTCCCCCTTCAGGTAGGGCTACTTCCTACACCACTCCAATCATTAGATAGTGGAACGGAACCAAATAACGATGTGGGTGAGGTTGAAGTTTCTAATAATAGGAAAGCAATAAAATGGCCGCATATTCTGGCAAAAGAGGATACACTCATAGGTATTTATAATATCTTTTCAAACATTGTATCCTCATACAATAAGTTGGCTATGGGATCCCACGAAGTGCTTAAAATGCACTATCAATTAGTAGAAGAGCTAATCCCTCTCTTGAGTAAAACCTGTAATAACAGGGATAGTAACATTAAACAGCAATTGGAACTGGAGACACCGTGGTACAACAAACAGTGTCGCCTAGCCAAAGGTAATCTTATTAAAGCCGTAAAATCTAAAGACCAAAAGAAGGTAAAAGAGTGTAGAACTGAATATAATAACCTCCTCTCCAGAGCGAAAAAAGAGTGGGACAATTCAATCTGGGATGACCTCTTAAATGCTGCCAGGATGCATGATCAATGCACCTTTTGGAGCCTAATATCCAATAACAATAAAACAGGGAGCTCCAATAGAGATTTCTTTCTAGATGGAAAAATTTGGCATGACCATTTTTCAAAACTATATGATGCACCCGAGATGACCTCTGAGGACACCTGCATCGGATCATGTCCTTCCCACTCTAATCTGGAAAAATTTACCACTGAAGAGACATTGTGTGCTATAAAGGCAGTTAAGGCAGGCAAGGCGCCGGGACCGGATAAATTACCAGGCGACCTATTTATTCATAACATAGAAGTATGGTGCCCCTACATAAATTTTTTGTGCAATTCTATCTTGCTAGGTACTCCGATCCCCGAATCATGGAAGGGGGCGGAAATAGTAACCATTTATAAAAAGGGAGACCGTTACAACCCTGGCAATTACAGACCTATAAGTTTAATAGACATATTACAAAAAATCTTTGCCAGACACATTTTAAACCGCCTTTTAGATTGGATTGAGGAAACTAAAATCCTCTCAAAATATCAAGCAGGTTTTAGAATCAGGACAAGTACTGTAGATCAGGTACATAGGTTCATGTGTATCTGTTGGAAGTATGTCCAAATAAAGAAGTGCAGTATATATGTAGCATTTATGGATCTACGCTCAGCGTTTGATCTAGTCCCCCGCTCACTGTTATGGAAAACCTTAGGGCAAATGGGTGTCCCTGATGAATTGCTGTCTAACCTCATAAAACTCCACACAGATTTGCAAAAATAAGATGGGGAAGAAATGGTGAACTCACTCAAGCTATTCCAGTTAGACGGGGGGTACGACAAGGGTGCGTGCTGGTCCCGACCCTATTTTCTTTATTTGTAAATGATATCCCCCCTTTTTTGGCACAGTGTAACCACGATTCCCCCAAATTATGCAATGAGGCAATAACAGCGCTGCTTTTTGCAGACGACACTATTTTAATATCCCAAACTCCCAAAGGTTTACAAAACTTAATAAATCAATTTGATAGTTATTGTGAAAAGAAGGGGTTAGAAATCAATTCAAGCAAAACTAAATACATGGCCATTAACCCTCCAAAATCTTTTAAGAAAAATCTGGCCCTAAATAACACAAAACTTGAATATGTGGAATCATTCGATTACCTGGGCATCAGGTTTGATAGTAAAATGTCCTGGTCAAATCAGCTGGAAAAAAGTAGATTGATATTAAAACAGAACTCCATTCCCATTTTGAAAATTCATGGAAGGAGTACTTCAAAAACTATAACACCTGCGATTGAAGTGTTCAAAGCTAAAGCACAATCTGCGGCCCTATATGGTGCCGAGATCTGGGGGCCGTATGCTAACCAATCATTCCACACTGTGGAGAATATGTTCTGCAGGAGGTTGTTAAGGCTACCAACACGAACACCTTTAGTACCTGTTTTTCTAGATATAAACTTTAAACGTACAGATTATCTATGCTGGTTGAGGCCACTGATTTACTGGGTAAGAATATGGACCACCCCGGAACTCGCAGACTATAGAGCGGGACTGCTGGAAATCAGAACTGGACACTTACAATTCAATTCAGTGGCTGAGACATATATCTGCATGGCTCATTAAACTGGGTCTCTCACACTTTTGGAAAAACCCAACATTCATGCAACCTAATTGCAAAGATCAGGTAAAATCTGCCTTCTGGTATTATATGAACACTAATATACATGATCATGTCACAGGTTCATTATCAATTAAGTTTCTGCAATTTAAGGACATCCCACATTTGAGCAATTTATGGATGTAGTGGAACCACCCTTGGCTAAAACCTTGTATCTCCAATTTAGGTACGGGGTTCTCCAAATAAATGCCAATACTTCCCGGTGGGGGAATCCTAATCCTAACAGAAATGATACACTTTGTAAACTGTGTGACTTGAAGCAAAGGGAAGATGAGGCACATATCCTCTTTTTTTGTCCATTGTATAAAGCTCAACGTACAAAATGGATCAAACCCCTTTGTAAAAATCTGGGTATACGCTCATACAAAGAGGCGGAAAGATTACTTAGATCCTCGACCATCAGCCTGATAACTTTTGGAGTCAGTCGATTCCTTTTCAGTATCTGCTTGACAAGGAAAAAGTATGGTTTTAAAACATAGACACTAAGTTTTTTTTAACTCTGGCTTTTAATTATTTATACATTTTATACAAGTGTTTTTAATATGAGGTCTGTAAATTCCATTTAATGTAAAATTTATATGTTTCCCTTATGAATTGTAAACAATCTAAAGTGAACTATAAATAATTGGATCTTGTATGGGGATTGCACAACAATTTGCACTATATTTTTCTAATTAGATAAAACCATGTTTTTATGATTATGTAAAATGTATTTTATGTTGCTTCATGGCAAATTGCCCAATAAAAGCTTACAACAACAAATGCCGCCATGTCCATACCAGGACCAAAGTCCGGATTGGTCAGCAAGGGCGTCAGTGGGGATGGGAAGGACGTCAATTCGTGAGCTATGCTCACCTGGTCCTACACCTCAAAGGGCGTTCTCGTGATGAATGAAGCATAGAGATGAGGGGGTCGACGCCGCCACAGCAGGAAAGGAACCTCCTGTAGAGTGCGGCCCGCCACTGCCTGGTCTTGGAAGAGCCAGTGCTTCTCGGACTCCCATTTACTCCACTCCACTAGCGTGCGTAGTTGCGCCGCTTGGTAGTATAATAACAGGCCTGGGAGGCCCAGTCCCCCGTTTTCAGGAGGCAACATCGCCAAGCGAAGTTTCATTCGCAGGCGTCGCCAGTTCCATATAAAGTGTGCTAATTCAGCTTAGGTCTGATGGATCCAGCCCTCCGGGGGTCTCATAGGGATGGCACGGAACATATAGAGGACCTGTGGCAGGATCGTCATTTTGATCGCTGCTACTTTGCCTAGCCACGATAATGGAAGGTGTCTCCATCTGCCCAGTTCCGACCAGATCGTTTGCCGGAGTCTCGCGTAGTTAAGGCGGACCGTACCCTGCAGGGTAGCTGCCAACTGAACACCCAGATAGGGGACAGCCTCAGACGCCCACGGGAAGGGGAAGAGTCCCTGTAAGTGTGCCCTCGTGGACGCCTCCAGGGAAAGATCGAGTGCTACTGATTTGCTGAGGTTGACTTTCAAACCGGTCACCTCTGCGAAGGCCTCCAGAATCGCTACACAGGTCGGGAGCGACTCATGGGGGGAGGACAGTGACAGCAGAACATCGTCCGCATATAACCTTATGGTATGCTCGAAAGCCCCCATTTTGATTCCGTGAATCCCTCGGGCGAGCCTCACCGCCTGTGCCAGGGGCTCCATATAAAGGGCAAATAACAGGGGAGAAAGTGGACATCCCTGCCTCGAGCACCCATTGACACGAACCGTCGCCAAGGGCCTTGAGTAGCAGTTCAAGATCCAGGTGCGGAATTGATCACCCATTCCTGCCCTTACCAAGACCTGCTCCAAATACTGCCAGTGGACGCGGTTGAATGCCTTTTCTGCGTCAATTGAAAGCAGCATATATTCCCCGTCCGTACGCGTGGCCTTCTGTATAAGGTGCAGTGCCCTTTTTGTGTTATCAACGGTTTGGCGTTCCGAGATAAACCCTGCCTGATCTGGGACAATTCGTCCTGGCATTAGCGGGCCGAGTCTCGTGGCGAGGATGCTTGTGTATAGCTTCAGATCTATATTAAGTAGCGAGATCCGCCTCGCACCTCGAGTGGTCTTTTCCCGGCTTAGGGATCACCGATATGGTGGCGTCCAGAAGGTCCTCCGAGATCGCGCCCGGCTCCGAAAGGTAATTAAAGAGAGTGGTAAGCAGTGGCACCACTTGTGCACAAAACATTTTATAAAACAGGGCCGTGAAGCCGTCAGGCCCCGGGGCCTTCCCCAGCTTGAGGCTGGAGATGGCTGGAGATGGCCGAGATGACCTCCTCAGGTCTAATGTTGCATTCCAGGGCCACAGCTTGATCCGCCGTGAGCGCTGGGAGCTGGGCAGAGTCGAGAAATGCTTCACCCGCTGCCTGATCCAGTGTCGACCCTGCATATAGGGAGGTATAGAAATAGCCGAAGGCGGTCGCAATCTCACCATCCTCTGTAGCTAGGCCCCCTCCGGGCGTTCTAATTTCTTTCACCGTTTGACGCTGATGCTTCTCTCTAAGCGCCCGTCCCAACAGCCGCCCGCACCTGTCTCCCCCCGTATAGTACATGTGTCGCACCCTTAATGCCGCGAACTCCGCTCTGTCCTGGTCCAGTGCGCTCAATTGTTTTCTAACCAGAGTTAGTTGCCTCCAGATCCTCGGGGCGCATGTCTTTTGGTGCATGCCTTTCAACTCCCTAACTTTCTGTGTCAGCTCGTCCCTTTTCTCTGCCCGCGCCCTGTTTTCCGCCGAGGATAAAGCTATGAATTCTCCTCTAAGCACCGCCTTCAGTGCTGCCCAGTGTGTAGCCAGGGAAGTGTCAGAAGGGTTGTTATGTAGCAGGTAATCTTTGATTGCGCTGATTATTTTCTCAGGTACCTCCTTGCGGTGTAGTAGCGTGTCCCTGAGGCGCCAGCACCGGGTGGGTCGCTGCATTGGGGGGAAAAGGAAGGTCGCCAGAAGGGGAGCGTGGTCAGAAAGGGACGCCACACCTATCTCTACAGTGGATGTCAGCGCCTGTAGGGAGGTAGAGGCCAGGAAGTAATCCAGTCTGGCATACGTGCGATGCGCGCTTGAGAAGTAGGAGTATGCTCTAGTGCCTGGACGGAAGCTGTGCCAGAGGTCTACTATACCCAGTTCCCCTAGTCTCGCCAGTCCCCCCTCAGACAAGGACCCAGCCTGTGTAGAGCGCTGCGCTGACCTATCTAGTGTGGTGTCGAACACAAGGTTAAGGTCACCCCCCATAAGTACGTGCCTGTCTTCAGATGCCGCCACTACGCTAAGCGCTTCGTGAAAGAATTTTTCCTGTCTCTCGTTAGGGGCATATACTGAGCACACCGTGAATTCAGACCCCCCCCAGAGAGAAATGGTATGACAACAGCCTCCCCTTTATCTCCGCTCCCTTCCGTAGTACCCGCCCCTGAAACCTCTGTGCCACTAAGATCGCAACCCCAACTTTCTTGTTCGGGGCAGACGAGAAGAACTGTTGCGGAAAGCTGCGTGCCCTCATCCTCGCGCAGTCTTTCTGTAGTAAATGCGTCTCCTGTAGGATACAGATGTCAGCTTGTGCCTGTTCGAGGCAGGATAGCACTGCCCTCCGTTTGATTGGGTTGTTGAGCCCCCTCACACTTAGGGAGAGAATGCGTACTTCAGTGGGGGCCATGAGTCACCCTCTTCTCCTCCCGCTCTGTGCTCCTGTGTTGGCCCCGGATTCCTGCCACCCCACTCCAACATGGCCCTCCCAACGTTCTGAAGCGTGTCCAATGGTGGGCTGCCACAGGATGCCTGGAATGCTTACCAGACTATTGTGTCGGACCCTCCCGGACCCGGAACCCCCTCCCTCTCGCAAAATTGTACCTCCCCTCCCCTACCCCCAATCCAGCCCCAACACCCCCTCCACCCCCCCTCCCCCTTCCCTCCCCAGCATCCCCGAGTTATTAACTGAAAGGCAACGTGCCAGAAAAGTACACCATTGTCCATCATCTCTCACAGATGACTGGTCACACTATTACACGGGGGAAAATGAAGCCCAGTCACCCATTCGTTCCCCCCCCCCCGCCGACCCCCCAAAAGAACATTTGAGACCCCACGTTACGCAAGGTTCAAGGGCATCATCCGCACGGCTGCTGTGATGATAGGTCCGCAGAGACCGCTTCCACTGCCGCCCTGCGACCACTTTCAATCTCAGTTTTTTGAGGGCTTCTGATACGGCGCCGATTCCGCTGTTGGCGCCATTGAGATGAGGATTCTCCTGTACTTCCTGTATGAGATGGCTGCTCTTCTTCCTCTGCCGGTAGCTCTATGCCCAGTACTTGACAAGCCTCCTTCAGGGAGCGTATTTGATAGAGTTTATTGTTCAGCTTAAATACAATCCTGAAGGGGTGCCCCCAACTATATGGTATAGACTGCTGTTGGAGGTGGCTCGTGACTGGTTTGAAGCAGCAACGTTTCTGCAGTGTGAGCGCAGAGAGGTCCTGGAAAAGCGTCGGGGTATGACCACGAAAGGAGATGGGCCGCTTCTGCCTCGCTTTCTGAAGTATATCTTCCTTGGTGCGGAAATCTTGAACACAGACCAATATGTCTGCAGGGAAAGTCGACCCAGTACGCTGGGTTCCTGCCCGGTGTGCTCTGTCAATCAGGAGCGCCGTGTCCTCTGGCCGGTCCAGTATGTGATTGAAGAGCTCCCTAGTGAACCTGAACAGGTCTTTGTCCTCATCGGAGTACGCCACTCCCCGAATGCGTATGTTGTGTCGTCTGGAACGATTCTCCAAATCCTCTAGGTGTGATTGTAGATCCACCTGTTGGTCGTGGAGGTGTATAATTTCCTGTTGGAGAGCCTCAGTTTCCGTGTCCCGACTATCTTGTTTAGCCTCTAGTTCTGCCACCCGTTCCCCAACACCGTCCAGGTCTGAGCGCACTGTCCGAATCTCCGCCGCGAACTCTTTCTTGAGAGTGTGGATGTCCACCCGCAGGGATGTGAAGAGGGACTCGAGGAAGGCCTTAGTTATGGGCTCTGCGCCATCCGCGTCCGACATGCCCTGTTTTGCGCCGGCACCAGCGGCCTCTTTGCGCGTCGTGGGCGAGTGGGCTTTCGCGAACATATCTTTCACAGTCCTGTTCTTACGGACTTTCGTGCTCTGCGACATGATTGCGGCTCTGTGGCGGGTTCACCTCCTGGACGGGTACCTGGGCCGATGGTTGAGTGTGTATAAATCTCACTGGCCGTCAGGACACGTGTCGGCAGCCGCCTCGTCTTTCACAACAAAATGGCGCCCGGCTAGGCCCCTATCTCGTAGGGCCGCGCTGTTGCGAGCTGCCCTCCGCCTAATGGGCTCTCTCCAGCTCCCACAGTCCCCCACCGCACCAGGCCGGGACCGTGTTTTCTATCGTGGGCACCACACCGGCTCCCCGGGACGTGTACACCGCCCAATACCCTGGGTAGCAACGTAGCACTCACCACTGCACACAGCTCCCGGGGAGGCCGCTGCGGCACATGCACGTGGCAGTTTCCGCTGCAGGCCCGCAGCAGCAACAGGCGTAATTCCGGCCTGCCGCCTCACGCAGCTCTCCTGCGCGGGCCGGGCCTGCTGTAGATGCTCAAAACAGCGTGGGGGTGCCCCAAATCGTGAGTCCCCAGCCCCTTTTGTCTCTGAAATAGGGCCCCCCTCCAATAGCCCCGGCCTCGGGCCCCGCTTTGCCCCACTGCTGGTCAGCGTTTTGCGTTCAGCGCGGGTCAGGGGAGCTCGCTACCGTGTCGGCCCCCGACTCCCAGAGCTCGACAGGCGTCCCACCAAACTCCGTGTGTGCTCTGTGCCGGCGGGTCTTCAGAAGTAGTCGGTACTGGAGACTACCGACGCCTCGCGCCAGTGTAGGCGCGGGTCAGACCCGCCGGGGACTCACCAGGCATGGCGGGGAGTCACGCACGATCCCGAGCCTTCAGCTCGGCTGCAGCGTCTCTAGCTGGTCGCTCCGCCCGCAGCTCCGGCCGCGGGCTAAGGCCGCGTTGCAAGTCGATCGGCGGCCCGGCGCTCAGGCGATCCTCTCTGGTCCGAGACCAGCCAGCTGGACCCCCACCGTGCAGGGACACCGGGTGGCCTCGTTGGGGTCGCTAAGTAGGGGCTCCGCGGCACCGGAGCCCGTGCTGTGGAGGGCTGACGGCAGGAGCTCCGAGGAGTGAGACTGTCTACGCCGCCATCTTGGCCACGCCCCCCCTAGATGAGATTTTAGATATACGTGCAGTGGCATTCCACCCACTGCCTGGTGACAAAATCCCCACTAACGGCTTATGATCAGTCCTCAGAATGACCCTGCTTCCCCACACATAGTTGAGGAAATGTTCAATGGCCCACACACATGCCAGCAGTTCCTTTTCAATTACTGTGTACCTTCTCTGTTTCACTGAGTGTCCTGGATGCAAAGGCCACACACCATTCATCTCTCCCTTTCTTTTGACCCAACACTCCTCCAATACCATATAAGCTGGCATCTACAGTTACGATGCAAACTTTAAGAGAAAAGGTTTGAAAGTAGGTGCAAGTGCATTCTGCTATTTGATTTGTTGAACTGCTGCTTGTTGTTCTTCAATCCAAATGAATCCAGTTTTGTTACTCGTTAGTTCCCCGAGAGGTTCCATTTTGGTGTCAAAACCTTTTATAAACTTGCTGTAATATTCACACAGCCCAGCAAATGACAACAACTTCTACTTATCATCCGCAGCAGGAGCATTAATCATAGCGTCCACCAAGGATTTCTTTGGAACCACACCATTCCCAGACAACGTATGCCCTAGATACTCAACTCAGTCACAGAAAAACGTGTACTTCTCCCCTATAAGTGTCAGACCAGGACACTCTAAACATCTGCACACTTCCACAGCATGTTTCATGTATTCTTTTTCATTGATGGAGAAAATAAAAATGTCATCCTGGAAGCATTTTTCAAATTTGTCCATGTCCTTGAAAATGTGAAACTCTGCCCTCAAAAATACAGATGCCACAGAGGCTAAGGCAAAGGGCACCCTTATAACCTGGAATAGTCCTTGGGGAGTAGGGAACACAGTAAAATGCCTTAACTCCTTAGTGAACTCAATTTGGTGGTATGTTCAACGGAGATCCAATGTAGAGAATACTCTGGTATACACATCACTTTGTTGATGTTCGGCAGTGGATGACAATCCACTAGCAGATTTGCATTTAGGGCTCTCAAGTCGACACAACCTCAGACTTTTGTCAGCCTTGCAAGCCAGAACTTTGGGGAGCACACACTCAATTATTACATCTATGACCAGACCCTCCAGCATATCTTTCAACTCATCTCTCACATTCCACGACACACCAAGGCGCTTTTGTTTCTCGGGGATGGCACTCTCCTTCACCTTGATTTTGTGACTAAATCGTTCCAATTTCCCCAAACCACAGCAAATACCCTGGGGAACTGTTGAATCACTCCATCTTTACACATGCCGTCAGAAAATATCAAAACAGATTCCCTACTTATTGGGGTGAAAATGATTCCCAGCTTCCATTGATCTTTCCAACCCAACACGTTGACTCCCCTAGCAGCCACATATAACTTTATCTGAGCTATCCGGTCCTTGAAATCAATGTCCACTTCCTTGTAGCCCTCGATATCCATTCTGGAACCATCAAGACTTTCTGCAACAATATCTGACACCTTCAGGATGTCCAAGCGCACTCTGTCTCCCAACTGTTGCGCAAATAATCTTCTGTTATAACAGTCCAGTGTGAATGAGAATCGGCCATTAATTCCAGTTTTACATTCAATATATAAACAACATATTTCGGGGGCCTCATTGCTCTCTCCTTCTCCAAACATCCTCCAAAATCATTAATAGATAGCAATATGCCCATGTTGCCTCCACCTTCCCCATTGTGATTAAATTCATCACCCACACACAACACCTTTTCCTTGACCGTAGTACTATTACTCCCATTCTAAATACTTACACATGGGGATGTGCCCAGGATGGCGGATAGGTGAGACGCTTAATCGCCGTCTCCCCGTCCTGCCGCACATACAGCGAGGATCTACACCGTCCTGCCTCTCGTAATAGGACCCTCTGAGGCCACAGCAGACCCACCTCATCTTGGGGAGAAAATTACAAAAAACAATTTGATGGACAGAATATAGATCAATGTCTTACATTCACCCCAGTACAAGGATCTGGGCCTAAATCCATCGTTTTTTGCACTCCACACCACCCTGGGTCAGATAATGGCTTTATGCAAATCAGCTCTGACCCTGTGCCCCATGGGAACAGTCCAGTCCGAACTACAACAGCCAAATCTTTCCCAGACCGGAATCAAGCATCCGAGGACCGGACCGGTTTCGAGGTAACACCTCTCATCAGCCCGGCTAGCTTGACTCCAGTGGTGTGGAGGCTCTGGGACCCACGTCTGAGCTACCCCAGTACACTCAGGGAGAAAATTACAAAAAACAATTTGATGGACAGAATGTAGATCAATGTCTTACATTCACCCCAGTACAAGGATCTGGGCCTAAATCCATCGTTTTTTGCACTCCACACCACCCTGGGTCAGATAATGGCTTTATGCAAATCAGCTCTGACCCTGTGCCCCATGGGAACAGTCCAGTCCGAACTACAACAGCCATATCTTTCCCAGACCGGAATCAAGCATCCGAGGACGGGACCGGTTTCGAGGTAACACCTCTCATCACCCCGGCTAGCTTGACTCCAGTGGTGTGGAGGCTCTGGGACCCACGTCTGAGCTACCCCAGTACACTCAGGGAGAAAATTACAAAAAACAATTTGATGGACAGAATGTAGATCAATGTCTTGCATTCACCCCAGTACAAGGATCTGGGCCTAAATCCATCGTTTTTTGCACTCCACACCACCCTGGGTCAGATAATGGCTTTATGCAAATCAGCTCTGACCCTGTGCCCCATGGGAACAGTCCAGTCCCAACTACAACAGCCATATCTTTCCCAGACCGGAATCAAGCATCCGAGGACCCGACCGGTTTCGAGGTAACACCTCTCATCAGCCTGGCTAGCTTGACTCCAGTGGTGTGGAGGCTCTGGGACCCAAGTCTGAGCTACCCCAGTACACACAGGGAGAAAATTACAAAAAACAATTTGATGGAAAGAATGTAGATCAATGTCTTACATTCACCCCAGTACAAGGATCTGGGCCTAAATCCATCGTTTTTTGCACTCCACACCATGGCTTTTGTAGTTCGGACTGGACTGTTCCCATGGGGCAGGGTCAGTGTCCACAACAACAAGATGCGCAAGAGATCCAGATGGTGACACGTCAGGGGTGCCCCTTCTGAAGCGAAACCAGATTCAGATACCATGGCCCAAATGTGGCTTCACTCTGACAGATTTTTTTCAGTGTGGGACTCCCCTGATCCGGAGTCTAAACAACCCTGTAAAGCGGAAAGCAGTGCTGGCCCTTGTGGAAAAATCCGGCGGTGACGTATGCCAGCTCTGGTCTTTAAACCCTTCAAAGGATTGGGTAGCTATCCTCCTCTCACAGAAATTTAATAGCAAGCTATCCACACTTTCTGCAATCAAGGGGCGTCTGTTAGCTGTTAGAATACAATGGGGCACCTTTAGCTTCACCCTGGCCAACATCTATGCCTCGAATGAGCGCCAATAATCTTCGATTTTCAGCTTGTAAGCATCAGCCCTCTCTAATCCTGACTCCGTCATACTGATTTGGGGGGGCGGGGGAAGGGGGGGATTAAGCCTAGTGATGGATCACATTCTTGACCGCTCCATTCAACGGTCTACTCAAGTGGGAGCCTTCTCGGCTGACGGTCTGCTATGGATGGATGGATGGCTGGCTGACTATGCACTATGTAACATTTGGCTTCACCTTCACCCCCCTCCAGGGATTATACCTTCTATTTGGTGGCACATAAATTATACGCCCACATTGACCACTTCCTTACGTCCTCAGTCCTGGTAGTACGTCAGAGAGGCAAGCATAGAGCTGGATCCTTTTCAGGTCACGCCCCAATCTTCCTGACTCTGCCACTTGATGTCACTCAGCCCCGTGTATCACACTGGCGACTTTGCAAAGCATTGCTGCATTTCCCTACCATGGTTAGTGCTATGCGTACGGCACTAGTGGACTACCTCCACATCAATGACACTGAGGAGACCCCCTCATTGTCGGTTAGGGAGGCACTCCAGCTTGTCATGAGTGGTGAATTCATTGCCATCTCTGTAGCCTTGAACTGGATCAGTCTTGAGAAATGCCAGCCACTAGAACAGCAGGTCTCAGAGCTTGAGTCGATTAAACACTCAAGCTCCCCCAGGGTCAAACGAGAACTGGAGAAAAAACAGCTCCTTATAGAACGTCTAGACCTGGATAGGGCGGAGTACTCTCTTCTGTGCCTAAAGCATACATTTTATCTGAGTACTGATCGCTGTTGTCGCATGTTAGCTCATTGGCTATAACAGAACCCTCTTTTCCTCCATGAATACGAGTTGCACGGCTCATGGTGTGGAGGTATACACGAATGCAAAGATTGCCTCAGCGTTTAAGGATTTTTATAGTTCACTGTATTCCTCCTCGGATGGCCACAGAGGCGACCCGTTGCATTATCTCTGGGACGTTCCCTTGACATGTTTGCCGCTGGTGATCACATCTTAGCCCGACCAACCCATACAAAAGCGCCAGTGCCGGACAGATTCACAACCAAATTTTACAAAACTTTCTGTCAGGAGTTAGCACCTCTTCAGCTTGTTAACTAATTTCTCGAGTCGGGCACCCTGACAGACTCTATGCTGGAGGCTTCTATTTCGGTAATACTCAACCCATCTAAAGACCATAGAGACTGCGGGTCGTACAGACCCATTTCTCTCCTTAACATAGACACCAAACTTTTTGCCAAGATTTTAGCCTCTCGCCTGAAGCCACTTATGCCAGGCTTGGTTGACCGAGACCAACTCTGGGTCAATCCTACAAGGCAATGTGGCCACCACACTAAACGACTCTTGCATTTCATTGACATTAACCAGCATTCACAAAAAGAGGCCCTATTTCTTCCCATTGATGCGGAGAAAGCTCTTGACTGAGTTTATTAGCCATACCTGCTTGAGATCCTCTGCCAATTTGGGTGTGGGGATGAATTTATTACATGGATTTGCTGGGTCTATAGCACTCTCCGGGCCTTTGTCCGTGCCAATGAATTTCCTCCTCCACATTCCCTAGAACACACGGGACCCTTCAGGGTTGCCCCCTGTCCCTGCTTCTCTTTGCACTGTATATAAAGCTTATGGCTCAGAGGGTGAGGGCCAACTTGCAAGTCATCTGCATTCATTATGGGGCAGACGGTCACACTATTAGCCTTAATCCTGATGATATCATCTTATCTTTATCTGACGGATGACCTCATTACCATCCCTACTAAACGAACTATACAGATTTGGTGAGATCTCAGGGTTTAAAGTCCATCTTCGAAAATTCCAGACTTTGAACCGATCAGTCACCTCTCCTCATGAGTTAGTCTTGAGTTCACGATTCCCCATCTATGCAGAAGAGCTCAAAGTTTGGTATACAGTTAGCGCCCATGCTCTCGATGACCCTGGTGGTAAATTACAATGTCCTTCTCTCCCAGACGAACAGGACATTAGCCTCATGGAACCAAATACATCTCGCCTGGACTGGCCACATTGCCACGGTTAAAATGACAGTGCTCCCACGCATACTCGTTGTCTTCCAAACCATTCCACTGACCCCCGCTCCACCAGTGTTGCACACATTACAAATAGCAACTAATTGAATCATTTGAAATATCAATAAGCTGTGCCTCCACCATAAACCACTGTCAAGTCCGAAAGAAGATGGAGATTTGGGGCTCCCTCTGATCGTGTGCTATTTCCAAGCCACACAACTTCGCTACATCGTAGAGTAGAACTGCCCCTCTCAGGAAAACGTTGGTCCTTTATGGACCAGATAGGTGCCGGCGTTAATATTTGGTGAGAGGTCTGGCTGCCTCGCAAACACCGGACTTGGGTGCTATACTCCTTGCCAGTGACAGCAACTACAATGAAGGTGTGGGACTTCGAAGCCCTCAAACATAGACTGAAGACGTTTCCCTCCCCAGTGAGGCTCATTATCAACAGCCATGACTTCCCTCCGGGGTATAACTCAGAAGCTTTTAACCAATGGCGTGAAGGGGGCTGCAAATATGTGGGCTCACTTTTTCTACTGGGATTATCTCCTTTGACCAACCTAGACTACTCTTCTTGCGACAGACGCACTACCTTACTTACAGCTGAGTCATTGGGTGACTTCCTGGGTTACAAAACGGGGTCCTCCGCCCCCTTACTAGCTTTGAGAAATGGCTTCTTCGTAAAGATAGTGACACGCACCTACTTTCTGAACTCTGTGCCTTGCTCTCTGAGGGTGGCTCAGCTTCTAAATCTAATGGCCAAATACTCTTGGAAGAGGAATTGCAACCTCTTACTTTCAAAGAATAGAATGATATTTTCTATAGGGTGCATCACACTGTACACAATATAGTCAGACCTATATGGTGATCTCCTACTGGTAGCTCACACTGGCACGTATACATAGATGGAATAAGGGCCGTCTGAGGAGTGCTGGTGGGGCTGCTGGCAGGCGCTCTTCTTCACCTCTTGTGGCATTGTCCCAAATTAGCCAGATTTTGGGAGCAGGTCCTGAATTATATTGATGTGGCATTTGATAATGCTATACCTCGATTCCCTGCCTATACTATTCTAGGGCTATCCAACCCCAAGACCTTTCCTTTACGATCAAACTGTGGCAGTCAAATTTACTCTAGCACTAAGTGCTGCACGCCAAGTAATCCTCTCGCTTTTGGGATGAATAAAAGCCTGGAACACATCTCATGGTTGCACAAATGATGGTTTACACTGGGGATGTAGCATGTCACTCTCTGTAGAGGACAGACCGGCCACTTATCCAGACCTGCGGACCCCCTTTATTCGAATTCTTTCATCAGAATTCAGGAAAGTGTCATGCCCGAAATATCTGCAGATGTGAAGCCTGCTCCCTTAGGAAGTTACTGAAGCTACTTAGACCACCCTATTGGAACTGTTTTGCACACCCTGGACATATGTGGTATATTTGAGTGAACCTGGTGTGGAGGAGAAGGTGGGGGGGGGTGTTGTATTGGTTATTCTACCTTTCTTTTTTCTTCTTTTCTTTCCTTTTCTAATGTTTAAAATGGCCTGTTTATCTCTGCCAGCCTCCGGGTTGTAGACATTTAGCTGTGTAGCATCATTCATAAGCTCATCATGCTGTTGGCCGTTTGTTGTAGGGAAAAACAGTGTCATTGAAATTACGACTCCCATAAATTGAACTGTTTCATAAATCCATTACACACACGCAAAGTGTCCATTCTCCCACATTTATTATACTAATTACCCACTGCTGGGCACTGCGATGATGACGCAGCACAGCCAGTGCTCCCAAACCTAAAACAATAAAAAAAATGATCATACCACTTGTGATACTGTCCACCCCCACGAGTTAACAGTATTCACACTGCATGCATCCTCATGAGAACTCTTGTTCTCCTTGCTCAAAGACTGCATCCATCTCTTCAACTGTTCTAAGGCTTTAGCAGGATTAATAACATCCTGTACATTTGGGTCACCCATTACCAGCCACTGCTCCTGAACCTTTTTGCTTTTAGCATGCACAATAGTTTGGTCTCTAATCATTTCGTCAGTAATGGGTCCATAATTACAGATCATGGCTAGTGCTCATAATCCCGTGAGGAACTCAAAGGTTTCACTTTCTTTTTGTGCATATGCAGAATTGAAACCTCTGAAGTACAGCACTTGTGAGCTTAAAACGATTCTCCATCCTTAGAAGAGCTTCATCAAAACATTCTGATCACCGTAACCCTCTAGTTGTGGTAAAGTTTTGAAGGCTACGGGTCTCTCGAAACCCAAACAATGAAATAGAATGTTCTTCTTTCTATCTTTATGCTGCCATCCTTTCTACATCTAGTGTTATAAACTCCTCCTTCCTTCACACCCATGGAATAGGTGGTTCTCCCTTACTTTGCAGAAACTTCGAAGAAGGATCAAACTGCATGACTTAAAGCATTAGGACAACAGTTCCTCATCAAGTTTTCCAATACTTTATGTTCATGAGATCCTGATTTAATATGTGCAAATGAAAGTTTATCCGACCTCTATTGAAATGACTCAAGCAGGAATCCCTGTCAGAGAATACATTGATTATCGCTCAATTTGTTGTGAATTATGTCCAGTCAGCAGCGCTTTGTTCCAAGAGCGCATTTTCACTCGCACATAGTACGGACAGCAGCGTTTGGTTTCTGTAGTGCCTCTGCAAATGGTGTTAAGCAAATAATGCAGAAGCTTGTACCAAGATATGACATGACGCTATTGAGGGTAAGCGCAATGTTAGTATTGAAATAGAAACAGCTTTCTCTCACTGGTAAACACAATGTAAGCGTGTATTCATTGCACCTTTGTGCACATGCCTCCGTTGTGCTAAGGCGTCTCAAGAGGAACTCGTGCAGACAGTTCCTTGAATGTTGAGCTTTGGCAGAAATATCGAGAACTTCAAAAACGATCGCAGAAAAACAATGTGGGGTTTCGGGATCTTTAAGATGAGCTTGTTGATTTCTGGAAATTGTGAAAAATCCTTCTTGGGTTCAATAAAGACGGTATCACTAATGTGCTACATGACATGTAGTTGATATGTGTTCATAAATTTACTCCATTTGTAAATTCAACGCTGCGTATTTGATAACATCTTTTTTATTGGTGGCAGTACAGTACAAACAGGACTGCATGCAACCAAGTCCTCTGGAAACTGCCTTCCAGATGGGTTTTAGAATATCTCTATGGAGACAGCAGAACATAAGTCTTTTTCCAAAATCAACTAGACTCTGCTACCAACAAACAATTGTTCGAAATTATCAGAAACTAACCGTCCCGCAAAAATAATCCCTCTTACTCCGACAACAATCCACTACATATCTGCGAAACCTTTGACGACTCCTTTACCACTCAAATGTAAAAAGATCCAGATCGCTATTAATCTGCTTACACTTGAGCCTCCCCCAAAGCTCTGTTCTCTCCCCAACATTGTTTAATTAATACATGGAGCCCCTAACCGAAATCCTCACACTCTCCCACATCTACCGCAAGTATGCTGACACCCAACTTTATATGAAAATCACCTCCCTTGATGACATCCTGAACGACACCTTGACAAAGACGCAGCCTTAGCTGACTCCTACCCACCTCAGACTCAATGCCCTTGAGACTGAATTATTTTTGATGGCACCGCCCACCTCCACCCCCAACATCAAAGAATGGCTCCCTCTTCTTACTGCCTTGAACTGCACTCCACATATCACTGTCAAATACCTAGGCATAACCCTGGACAAAGACCTTCCATGCTAAAACACATCAGCACCTTCACTAAAGGAAGTAACCATCAGTTACAAATCCTTAGGAAACTAAAACCGTATCTCCCCAAGGCGCACCTCACAATGGCAGTACATGATCTTTTACTTTAGATTTGGATTGCAGCAGCTCTTCCCTGGTCGGCTTACCGAAAACCTCACTTGCACCATTAAAGGCTACACTGAATGCTGCTACTAGGCTCAACACCGGTTTAAAAACACTATCATATCACCCCAGACCTTCAATCATTAAAGTGGTTATCCTTCGAGGCCAGGATCCACCTCACAATTGCCTGTGTGACCCACAATGCACTACACCACAACTCCTACCTGCCCCATAAACTGACCCTATCGGGTAGAAACAGACACTCCAGAAGCACTCGCTCCTTACTTCTTAAACCTCAAAAATAAAAATAAAACCTTTCTCCGAAACTTCTCCAGAATTGGCCCAAGGATTTGTAACTCGATCCCTACTGAAATCAGATGCAATCCATCCTCATTCACCTTCAAGAAAGTAGTAAAACTCTTTTACATAAACAAATGGTCCGAACCCAATGCTCACAACTTGGTAAATTACAACACAGTGAATACGTTAATGTAACTAGCCCCATAGGTCCGTCTAATAATTTCAATCTGAACATGATAGTTGCAAAAGAGTTATAACTTATGTTGGTAGTGTTCTATATTGTAGTGGACTGAGATAGTGTCGCTAACAGGCACATATTTGTGACAAATGCAGAAACTGTCATATTGCATTACGATGTAATGGAATGTTAAGTATACCTCCCTCTATCTCATAGGCTTTGTGTACTAAAGTGAAAAATTAATAAACATTATTTTAAAAAAAGGGTGTAAAACTCTTTCTATCCAATAAGTTCCTTTCTTATGAGGACCGCCTCGTCTCCCGTAGATCGTTCCCTCCATTCTATTCACCCAGCTACCTTGCCTTAATATGTTTCAGACCCTGGATTTGTGCCTCATTCTTTGGTCATGCCATTAGACCGTATGTATACATCTACAGATATTTAATTTTTATGAAATTTTATTTTTCCGTTGTCGTAGCACCTTTTCTCTGAACTCTGATAATTGCTCTGTATATAAAACTCCAAATAAATAAATAACAGTACTTGAAAGTAAACACTAATACACAAAAGACCTATGTATATGTAATAGAGTTCCCTGACTAGTCTATGTCCCTAACTCTGTATGTCTGTCTGGAATCAACACTAGAGGAGAAAAGGCCTTATGACCGTGGATGAACAAATTATGTTACAAACTTAGGGTGCTTGAACTCTAGTTTTTGACTGCAGGTTGAGTGGTGCACCAATTTCCACTGCCAATACCCTAAAGTTCCATGTGCTGGTATGAAATCGGGTTGTTAATTACTGGTGTATATGGAGAAGATTGGTAATAAATGTATTATTTCTCACATGTCTCCTAGAAGCATAGGGTAGGTTCCATAGGGACTGTTAGGAGTCAGACAACCCTGTCAGAGTAGCCCTCATCTGCAGGGGGAGTTTTGTATATAGATATACATTGGAAGCCAGGGCCCTAGAAACAGTAAACAAACACAGTTGCTGGTATTTTATAATAATAATGTATTCATTATAGACTATTCACATATAATTCTTATGTATCAGAGAATGATAATTATTACGGTAATCTCAGCAGTCCTAATATAGAACAAGGTGACTATTCAAAATACCTCAAACATTTTAGATCACACATCCATACTTTCTGTATTAGATTAGTAAACCCCTACCTAATATCCACATACATTTATCATCCTCATGGTTAACATATTGGCAAAATTGTTATTAAAGTTCACGGTTTATATGCCAACCCACTGAAGTATCCTTACATATCTCAGAAAGCCTTAGGATCTGCAGTCAGAGAGCAGTACTTCGGCACCTCTCAAACAATCGGTCCATGCGTCCACCCCAGCCATATTCTCAGTACTCTAGAGTTTCTTCTACAATGATTTTCTATTGAGGTGGAACTTCTGTGCAGCACTCATCATCAATCCAGAACACGAGCAAAGTTTCTGTTATAGAAACATACGGAAGGCAGGAAAATATTGCCATTTTTATTTCTTTCTAATCCTGATTTGATTGATGCTGGATGGCCTTGTCAATCTTATCATTGCAAGATTTCCTGCAGCGTTTCAGAGAGTGGAAAATTTCAGTGGTCTGTTAGCGCGACTATTGGCAGCTTACCGCTCTGAAAATAATATGGCAATTTCATGCACACTGTTAACATTACCATTCAGAATATTCGTTTTCTTGGCCCCAAGCCTGATACACACCCTAAAGAGTTCGGGCTAGATATATCTTTGGATTGCTTTGTCCTTGCATCACGCATGGTGTTGCAAGGGGACCGCAATCCTTAAATCAAATATACCAAGCAATGTAAAGCCACCTTGCGTGGCCCTGCGTTGCTTAGTAAATCTCAATTAACCCTTTCGATGCTGATGACGAGCTCAGCTCGTCATGATGCACAGTTGAGCTGTGCTGATGACGAGCTGAGCTCGTCATGAATACATACTAGGAGCAATTTCCAGCACAGGGGGGGAAAACACCTAGCAGCCAAGGTGTTAACATTTATCAACACTATTCACTGCCTTACGTTACTCTGTCCTGAGAAGGAGTTCATTGGGAGTTCAAGTCAAAAATGTGCTGGGCTGTTCCTCAGTGGGGGGTAATGTACCCTTCACGCTAGTGTGATGGTGCCACTGGTCCAGTAAGGTCACAGTAGGGCATCCATTTTGTTGGATGTAATGCCCTCACACACCCTTGCAGGTGTCATGCTTCATGCTTCAACATCTGGGCTGCTCCTCGTTGGGTTGGCGCTGCAATACTAAACGGGCTCACCTCTAGGAGGGGCACTTTATCGGAGATCTTTTATCCAACAGCCGTTTTGTGAAGTGCGGGTGTGGGGCCAGAATAGTGTAGACGAGTGAGTGAGTTTAAAATAAGGCTGGAATTACCTTAAAGAACATTTTATTCTGGGGGTCTCCTGTCTTAGTTAAAAAGTGCAATGACAAGCACTGGAAGGAAAGTAATGATCCTATTACAGTGCTGGTCAGTGTGTGTTCCTTGGTTGTTCCCACACAACCATCCATGGATTTTGGCACATTCCCAGATTTACTAAGACTGCTAAACCTGGGGTTTGTATCTAAATTCTACACCTCCTCGACAGAGGTGCAAAGAAGAAAAATATCTTTATTTCTCCTAGTTTTTTCCTCTTTCTAAGTGTGCTGCATTCTTGATAGATATGGCACATTCCTGCCCTCTCCATTTGCCGCAGCAAGTTGTCTTGGTGCGTTGCACTGCGTCAACGTTTGATAAATCTGGCCCTCAGTGCTTTCAATTTGTCATACAATCAGGATTGCATTTAACTTGTGTATTATCAGGAACTCACTTCTGTTGCTGTGTTTTGTTGTCCTAAAGAGTGTTAAAGAGTTTAGAATAAAAAGCTTTATTTCAATTTTTCAGTACAATTTTATGCATGGTCATGCATGTAATTAAAAGGATACGTTTTGAATATGGGTTTTGATAAATGATTGTGGCGACTTTTTGACAAGCCAATAGGTCTGGTTTTTATAGGGTGATGAGCTGACTCCTTGCTAAAGCCAATAGACCAGCTTTTTATATTTTGATATTGGAGGACAAAGCTGTGTGTCTATGCCCCAGCAAAGAACCAATTATTTTTGAATTTTCTTTATCCTAACACAACAAAATCCAAACATTGGCTCACTACCTTCTAGGTCACACTCACTGTTCTGTGCAGGTATACACTTATGTGCTCCAGTGAAGACCCTGGACACTGTTTGGATTTCTCACACTCCTAAGAAATTCCACCCTTTGCCTGGCATTTTGCTAGTGTGCAGACTTACCTAGCAGGGAGCCAGACACAATTTGTTTTTTCTTATCCTTATTAAAAATGCAAACAAAGTGCAGCTCCTTGCTGGAGTGTAGATACGCCTCTGTACTCTAGTAAGGTGCCTGCATGATGTTGGAGTTCTTTCTGGCCAAAGGACAATTCCACTGTCTGGCTCTTTGCTGGGGTGCAAACAGGCACCTCTGTGCCCCAGCAAGGAGCTTGGAACGGTTTGTATTGTTCTTACTTTGAACAAAAATATGCAAAATGCCTGGAGCTTTGCTAAGGGACAGACACAGTTTTGCCTGGGCACAGACACACATCACTGCGCCTCAGCGAGGAGCTTGGATGCTCGATTCCTTGCTGGGTCACAAACACACACATTTGGGCATGTGGTCATCCAGAAGGTACGGAAACCTACCAACCCCAGATATTTTTCAACACTAGACAGATGGGAGTCCTGGGTGGTGTGGCTTGTAAGGATTTTACTGCTTTTTCTTAGCCATAATTCCCTGTACAGATCGGAAACACGGTTTAATTAAAATTATTTCCAAGTATTTCTGTGATGGAAAGTTCTGATGTGGGAATAGCAGAACTCCTACCACCCCATGTTCTCACACTACCACCATTAATGAAGTACTTAATATATGTAGGTGGGCCTATCATAACTGACAGTACTAGGTCCTACTAAGTGCATTGGATTTGGCCAGATGTTGGTCCTGTGATGACTGTGGCACAGGAAACAAACAGCACACAACTGAAGAGGCCCAATTAAGCTGAAACCCATCCACGGGTTGCTTGTTTTCAAGTTCAGAGAGGATTTGACTTGGCAGTTCGAGTCGGACTGTTACTTCTGGAACAGGACCAAAGCTGATTTACAAATGGCTGGGTTTAATCTGAGGTGGCCCAAAAAAATATGGATTGGGTTTGCGACCTGAGAAATTAAAACTGGCTAATATTAATTCAAGCATTCCATCAATCAGTTTTTTTGTATTCTTCATTGTGGTGCCCTATGTGTGATGGTTATGCCCAGATGTTAGTCCCTTGCTCATTGTACCACTGGAACCAAGCCACACCTGGATGAAGAGGCCCAAATAGGTGAAAGCCAGTCTAGAGTTGCTTGTGTTCTGGTTCCGAAAGGATTTGTCTTGGCAGTTTGGGCTGACATGTTCCTATTGAAGCAGGACCAAGGCTGATTTGCATACAAATGGCTCTAATCTGAGGTGGCATTGTTAACAAAAAAAGAAATGATGGACTGGAACGAGACAGTCGAGTACTTACCAGTGGCTGGGATTGATTCAAGCATTCCATCCTTCGTTTTTTTGTATTCTTCATGGAAACCACTTCATGCTTGACTTCTTAGATGCTATCTTGTGAATGGAAAAGATTTGTGCATCAACGATATGAAAATCAGTCTTAGTCCTGCTCCAATAGGAACACTCCAAAGTACCATACTGCAAGGAATTCCATGACGCTCTACAAAGTGCTGATGCCTAATAAGACTTGGAGGGTGCTAAACAAATTCATGCACATATTTTAAACCAATAGATACCCAACTACATCCAAGAGGTCCACTTGGTAGTGGGTGTGCTCCTAAAACGTCATGTCTTTATAACAGTGTACTTAATCCGTAAATTTACTAAATGAAGAATGATGTGTAAATGAAGAGACAAGGCATGCTTTTGGAAACTTGTATTCACTGTTGGAGTCAAACATACATACATACATGTAAAGGAGAACGAGAGATGCCTAGGAGGTGTTTGGTTCACTTACAGGATTCAGTTCCGGTTCAATTACAGGATTCAGTTCCGGTTCAATTAAATTATCAGGTATACTTTTGATTGGATCATAATGACCATTAGGCTGTGCATCTTCAGGGCTTAAATCTACCACGTGAAAAACAGCAGCATCACTGCACGCTTCAGTCGGGGCGCCATTGGCTTGTGAAGTTGCCATTATAGATTCGCTCGGTGGTGGCGAATGCTCATCAGTATCCATGGGTGCAGCTGGAAGGATTACTTCCGTTTTCGAATTTGGAGACTGAACCACGTGCTCTTGGTTTTTTAAAGGGTTTGACTGTTCAAAGTTTTCTTCCTTTGTAAAAAGTTGTGAATTTTCAAAGTTGTTTTTTAAAATGTGCAGCTGTTCAACGTTTACTGTAGACGTTTCCGTTTCACAGACCTCTTCCATTTTCGGAGCCCTTTTGAAAATGGCTCTCATTGTCACAGGGAGGGACATGCAGCTAAAAAGAAAAAACAACACGCTGAAACAATGTTCACAACGATAATCTCATTTGCTAAATTACACCACGGGTCGTAACATTTAACTAGAATCACATAGTAAAATGGTACCGTTGGTTTCAAGGTGACATTCAAGGTAGTTCGCAAAATCAAACAGCCTCTGCAGCCAAACTTTCTAGAATGCTCGGAGCCATACTCAACAAGCATTAGAAAAGGCAACATGCCTGGTTATTATTTTCCTCTTCATTGTCTGGCAAAACTTTTTCTTTAGTCGGGAGTCAGGATAGCACTGCTTCGCTGATCAGGACCGACACCCTTATACCCCTACTCTACTAGGAGTGTAATCTGCATCCCTCATTTTCTCCTTGACAGAGGCGACATTCACCTTTCTTCAATTAATTACAAGGGCTCTGCGATACGTTTGAAGGCAGGGTCAAAACGCAGCACCAGTTTGAAATGTTTTAATGATTATAAGTTCAGTTCAAGAGGGCAGAGTTACCATAAACCCATCTTCAATTAAAGCACATATTAGTGGAAGAAGAGTCTGATTAATATTTTCATGACTAATTAGATGTTGAAGGAGTGTGACCGATGAAAGGAAGAGCACCCACCGCCCCCGGAATCAGGCCCAATAATGGCCTCTGATGTTTTCGCTGGAATACCTATGCTATTCCCGCATAGTCTTGCGACCATCTCACAACTATTCCGCCTCTAAGACCCTGCACTCTGCATAATGTTACTGAAGTGACCACATCAGGCAAGGCAAACATGTTAAGTTACCAAAAGATTCAACGCTTTCAGCAAGATCTTGTTCCAGTTCTAGGCTTTCGGGTGTTAGTCTAATTAGTTTTGTTACTGTAATATGAACCTTGAAGTGAAAACCCCAAATGCAATAAATTAATCTAGCGAAACAGTGCCCCTGATGTCAACAACCCTACCTCTACAGGGGTAGGGACCTCAACAACATTTTTGGGTCCACCACCATAAACCTCCCCCTCCGATAGCTCGCCTTAACACAACCCCTGCAGTTTGCCCCACTGCACCACTCCGTTTGCTGAACTGCATTGTAATCAACATTTTGGAAGGCAAACTTGTGCATCCGCCTGACACTTGGCATCTGTCAGACTGCCACTAAACTGCTGCTGCTCTTTTCCCTCTCTATCCAGCCCCGCAGGGAGAGCACCTCACAACTAGCCCCGCCACCATTTCAAATACCAGGAAGTGAGCGGGACACTCCCAGGACCTCCAGTAGGATTAGCATACACTGCTGGTTGTAGGGGCCAGCCATGTTGCTTGCCGGGCCTCTGTGCAACACATCAAACTATTGATGAGGGATTACCGGGACCCCTCGTATCAATCACTGGTTGGAGAGGAGCACAGACCAGCTTCAAAAGCATGGGCACTGAAAGGAACAAGCCTCATTGGGAAGGCATGATGAGCGACTACCTGAAATTAGTGAAAAGGAGAAACAGACTCATGGCGGTAGCAAGTCCTCCACAGTCCCATCACACTCTTTAGAGAAGAGTAGCGGCATCCCAGCAGTCTACCCTGTTACATGTCACGCATCTCATGTTGGAGGTGAGGATTTCCTCACTGATACTGGCCAATGTAGTTTTCATGGCTCCTGAGGGTTTCAAACTGGACTGGTGTTTGTGTCGAATGTGGTTTTGTTCTACGTAGTTTTTTTAAACCTATTCCTTTTGAAGATTTTGCACAAGAATACACACAATAACCTGAATTACATTAACATAAACCACGAACAAAGTACAATAATAGCACTTACAAAGAAGGTACCAGGTCCAGGTTGCCGAGCCATGTCAGTTACTCAGCCAACAGGTTCACCCAGTATAAGGGACTCACTGGTCAGCGTCAGAGAGGCTCTGTCCCTTTGCAGGCAGAGAGTGGCGCGAGGGTGTCGACCTCTGTTAAGTCACATCTTTACACCCAGGAAGCAATCCATTGCCAAAATCACTCCATGGCGACTGTCTATTCTTCTTTGAATTTGATCTGCTAGATGACTAAGGTAGGATCACCCTCAACACACCGGTGCTTCTTTACCTGTGCTGGTGACTTGGAGCTCAAGAAGGAAAGTGGCCATCTTGATCTTGGCTATGGCCCACCTCTGTGCACCTTTTTTTCTAGAAAATTGTTGTTAAAAATTCAGTTTAGGAATCATTGAGCAATATTAGTTCCGAATCTTTGGATCTGCTGTTGATGACTTAAGCAAGAGTGTTGTTCATAGATTGCCTGACAACTTTGCTGTTAGAACCTTATATGGCTTTTACTTTAATCATGTCTGTAAGGCAGTAGCGGCTGTTGCCGATTGGAAGTAATGAGAGGGGGCGGGAAGGAAATTAAAAGAGAGAAAAAAACACTTACCTGGGCCGGCCGCCGCCTCCTCTCCTTCGTCCTCTTCTTCCCATCTCCGCTGGCAGCAGGAAGCACCCGGGCTCCCAGGCTCCCCATAGCCAATCCCAACCCTGCAGTGCTTTATGGCCGGCTTTATGGTTGGCTTATAAACACGAATTACGTAATGCCACAAAATCTATATATACTTACCATTGCAGAACTCGAGCAATAAATTCATTGGTGCACAGTGCAGCTGGGCTTCCAGAATCCAGGTGGAGGCTGCACTGGATTTGTCGAGAGTTTTGGACATCAACAGCAACTGTGCACATACAACAAAACACTTTTTAATTTGTAAACTACTCACTTTTTTGTGTGTCTCACAGGTAGGTCACATGTATTGCATAAAGGCATCTTTTTGTTTTGCCTGGCAGGCTGGTTTGGGCACAGTGGCCCAACACTCCTTAACCACCATGCTAGTTATAACTGCGCCTTTTTATGTTGTAAATATGCGGTCCATTAAAATATCTGCCTTTAACAAAACTTCTAAGTATGTACTTAAGTGAATAAAATTGATTATAAAAGAGGCTGACAAAAATGTATGCTTTCCCCCAGCCCTGTTTGTTTTTCATCATCGTCCCGAGTTGCTAATATCGTTGGAATGAAAAAAATATATATGTGAAAGCCTTCGTTTAACTTGTGCAAAAATTGTTGTATTAATAATGTACCTACCATTCATTCATTGGTTTATGTTTAATTAAAATGCAAACCAATCCAGGTGTAGCATTGAGAAAACCATATCAATGAAATTACATTGCCACAGCACCTAAACGTTTTATTACAAAACAACAGAGTGCAAAGCAGAAACATTACATTTCTTTGGTCTAAAGCTATTACTCGAAATGCATACCCAAGTGCGTTACTACAATGGTCCTTTGCACACCTCAAAATAAAGCATTGTATCCAATTTTGCATGTTCTTTGTT
Source organism: Lissotriton vulgaris (assembly GCF_964263255.1). Lineage (NCBI taxonomy): Eukaryota > Metazoa > Chordata > Amphibia > Caudata > Salamandridae > Lissotriton > Lissotriton vulgaris. The sequence goes on along the minus strand of NC_141691.1, from coordinate 616,290,006 downwards.
CAAAAAACGTTTTGCTCGCTTGCTTTTAAATGTGTCCGAATAAACATTACATTATTCTTGAAACAGGTCCTCACAGCCAGACAGTTCTGTTGGTGCACTGCCATATTTGAGTGATCACAATTTAATAAGAAATGTAAAAACATTTACTTGTACTTTTGAAACATGCAGTATACATCCGAAGCCATAAGTGTTTTCTGAATCTCCTGACTCTTGCTGTAGCAAATATGCACATGTCCCTATAAAATGTGCACAGGTAAGCGTTTATACATCTTCTCAAGACCAAACATGATGGCACACCTCTTTGTAATGGTGCACTGCCTATTGAGTTGTAATAAAGCATGCCAAAACCAATCATTTTATGAATCTTTATAGCCCTTAAAACCACAGGTGGAGAGGAGAGCCATCACTTCTTAACTGGGAGAATATAGATAACAATGAAAAGCTTTTCTACCCCTTTTAACAGGATGGGTGCACTAAGGTGTCTAGGTAAGCATGCCCAGGTTCTTAGGAGTCAGCAATACCTAGAATATATAGAATTATGTAGCAAAATATTAGTTGTGATGTTATAGGAAATATAAAAGATGAACACACTGCAAGAAATATAAAACACCAAGCAGAAACCGCACAGCTGTTCATGGTTAAAACCCACTTTAGGCCCAAATCCCCAATTGACATGAGTAAGGTGAACAGATCACTTAAGGATACAATGGAACAGGAAACTTAAAATGATTTTCACTTAAAGGCCAACTGATTTTTAAAAGGCCTAAAATCATTTAGGATTCTAACACAAGTTCAATGGCTCAGACTCTGTAACTTCAAATAGATCGTGGCCTGATTAAATAATGAGAACAGGAAATTGAATTAGCCCCGAGCACAGAGAGATCTAAGGTGCCGGATTAGACAATGGGTCAGGGAAGTAAATTAGTTCTGAGCACACGGAGGTCCTATGTGCATATACTGGAAGCACGCACTTCACTTAAAAAATGTATCATGAAGCGAACATGTATTCACAACAGAATAACGCTTCTTTGCCAAGCATTGTTGAGTGTGTAATAAACATTGTGTAATGGATTGGATCGGAATTCGGGAGTTAAGAGGTCACAGGTCTTCAAGTGGTTTTCCATCTTAAATCTGTAACTTGCTAGTAAACCATTATTTACTGTTTGTAATAACCCTTTGTAATATGTATTAAAAGGCCTGCCTGCAAGCAAGCTGGAAGATGAGAAAGCCCAAGTAGGACTGAGGTGCAGTTCGTGTTGTATGTTGAAGGTCTTTCGCCCTTCCACATCAGTTAGTAAATACTGTATTTACATTGCCAAGTAGAGTCTGTGTGGGTATTCCATTTTGGAGGGTCCAAATTCACTTCACAACAGTGAGTCACTGATCTCTTCTTGATTGGCTGAGCCAGAGGTTAGCCTCAAGTATGTAAAACCTTACTTTTCTCAATTTTCTCTCTTACACAGGGATGCATTACTTGATAATAGTTTCCTTGTTATCACCAGAGTGTGAAAATTACTGATTGCAGTCAAAATTTCTGCTTGCCTTTTTCCCACTCCATCTCTGCTTAAAGGACCAACAACCAGTGTACTATGCAACAAATGTGGATTTTATGAATTACAATAAACACATATTTAAGTCCATCTCACTGCTTGCCTTCACAAAAGGCTAATGCCTCTCATAGGCCCGCAGAGGAATTAAGTATCATACTGAAATGGTATGATAATGTGACATCTTCATGACGATTAACGGCTTCTTTTTAAGACTGCTTCAAATGTGTCCGCAATCACTAAATGCCATGGCTGTCTTTCCCTCGGTGACTTCAAGTGCATTGTTTGGGACAGGTCCCTCAAATCATGGCAGGACGTGATTTGGAAAGGGAAACGATGTCGAAACTCTCTTTTTTTTGGACAAAAAGATGATCATTGGGAAAAGTCTTGAAAAATCTCAACTGCTCCGGCCATTTCTAGTAGGGCCGAGAGACGTCCCAGTCACCCCTGTGTCGTACCATACGAGGCCAGTATTCATTCCAGGATAAAATCTATAGAGCCAGTCTGGCGCCTGGAAGGGGTTTAAGGAAGGAATCATCCGGCGGTAATACCTGATAGAATCATACTTTCTGTTGGTTCGTTACAAAAATCTAAACACATTGAATCAACTTTCCGTTATGATCCGTTATAAAATCACTTAAAATGTCCCCTTTTAAAATTCACCTTAATAAACCATATGCTTCATTTTTTTTTTAACAAATCCATTCCCTGCTTACATATGTGCAAATTTCGTTTGATTACACCGCAATTACTAAATAATCTTAACTGCGGATGCACACATCTTTTTTTTGTAAACAACAATACAAGCCAAGTATAAATAGATTCAGGCAACACTGAAACATATATTTTTGCTGTGTATGAAACTCACATACAAGGACAGACACCCGTGCATGTTTATTCCAGTGATGCAGCGAGACAGACAATTAGACTTGTTTTAGGATGTTTTTACTCCAAGAATGCATTACTCCACAGAAAACAGTTTCAAATTCGGAATCTCAATCATTTAAAATGCTCCTATGGGGACTCATTTTCGTTGATAATTTGACTCCAGGACATCAGCGGTAATGCAGTGAAGCTCTAAATAGTTTGACCAGCGGGTGCACGTGGATGCAGCTGCAGAGGTGACCTCCAGTACTTTGTTGTAGGACTCTCCAGTATGTTGTATGGGTTCTCACAGTACTTCTTCGAATAATGACATTTACGATAGGTTTGACTCATTGCTACTTGTTGAGACTCAGTTTCCCCCTCTCTTTTGGCAATTATCCTTTTTACACTTAGCTCCAGATGTGCATTCTTGCCTTTTTGCTTCACCGGAGAGAGCACAGAAGCTCGCAAACTCCTAGTAGTCCACATAGCAGCTATAGACATGCCACATCCGGGAGAGCCGTGGGGAGGCTAAAAAGAGATAGAGGACAACAAAGCCATAATGTATGTCCATTGTTTCAGCTGTGGACCCTCGCAAGGTGACTGGGAAAGGTCATTGTTGTACTCTGGTGTTTCCACAGCACGTGACCAACCTTCTCGGAGAGAAATGGTGCAGAGCTCGCGAGAGAAGCACATGAGGACACACAGTAGAATGAAGAGCAAATTGTGGCAAACTATATAGTTGTGACCATCTGGTCAAACAAGATAGAATATACCAGCACGCGCTGTGGGATATTTCACAAAGTTGCCAAGGTTCAATAAAATCCCCCGAGATGTACCATCATCAAAACATTGCGCCATCCATTTATGGAGATTGCAAAAAACATCCATTTATGGAGCACACAACTTTCCAAAGAAAAGTGATTGAAAGAAAGATCCAAGGAATAATTAATTAGGTCATGTTATGTTGCTGACTTGCCATGGACTCAATACTATCCCGAGGACACCACAAAGCCACGCACTGGTGTACAAAGGGAATGAAGAAGAAAGGCAGATCAGGAGAGAGGGTGCAAAAAAGTATCTTTTTCATGAATTATTTCTGCAAAAAGAAGGGCCTGGAAGAGGTTAGAATGTGTAACTGTTAATCATAAGGCAATTTTACAATGCATTTCTAATTTTAAGTGAGTTCAGATTGATATTTAACATTGACTTTCTATCCAAATTCATTGGTTTTCAATGTTACACATGTTCTTAAACAGTAAATGTATGCATACACTAATGAGACAAACGGTAAGGGTAAAAACACAAGCACAGAAAATAAACAATCAAATTCTTTGTCACTTCTTTGCAATTTTTCTTTTTCTTGCACAGTACGCTAAAAACCTCATAGAGATCTACCGTTAAGGTCCTAATCAGTCCATAATAACATCCAATGAATTGAGGGAGCGTCTTGTTGAATTAGACAAGCTCTGGGCAGTATTAATTGAAATGGTAAATGATCCATGGGATAATGTAGAGAACGTTTACTCTCATATTAGAACATTAGGATTTGTAACATTAGCAATGCACTCACTGAACTTTTATACTATATTTGCAGTTTTTTCCTAGAACTGATAGTACAAAGTCTGGAGGATAGTGAGTCAAGAAGCGTATTTGGTCAGAAGTCTACATTCATACTGTGTGAATATTGGGAGGTAGGCAGATTTCATTATTTAATTATGACTGCAATGTGAGTTCTGATTAGGTGCTTTTTTGTATTGGAGGGGATGCAATATTCCAAGAATGTACAATCACATAGAGTGTGAAATAGGCAGGTGGAGGAGGTCAAAAGGCCACAAATGTTAAGTGTTGTGTTTTTTATATGGTCAATGTGTAGTATCAAGATTTTGGAAAATATTTGATAGGTATTAGATACTTATTTGATTTTTGTGAATTTTTCTTTCTTTAACAGCCCTGATGTCCGCTCTAGGACGAAATGCGTCGGCTGTTTAACATGTATTTCGGTCATGTAAAAATAATGGAATTGGATGAATAAGCTGTTGCCATTTCTGTATGAACTGCAATTAAAGACATTTTTGGAATCAACATCGTTGAACCTGTGATACATCTTTGAACATTAAGACGCTCCCTCAATTCATTGGACAGTAAATGTATGCAATAATTTGACCTTTAACCATATACGCACTCAAGTAAGGGGCAGTCATTAAGGGCAAGCGATCACCACATGGGTGTACTGTACTGTTAGATATCCTTGTTGCTGAAAATAGTGTGGAAATATTAGTTAAAGACTATGGGGGTTGATTCTTAAAAACATTTATGAGTATACCAACTAGTATCACAGTGTTAAGACCTGTCAGCCTTGAGGTGGTCTTTCCCCCCAAAATGTGCCTGCTTGCCTCCAATTTTGTTGAATTTGTTTTTGTTGGCCTTAGGACTCTTTGTACTATCCCATTTGCTAACAAGTGGTTAAGTGTTTGGGCTCACTCTCCTAAACATGGTTTGATTGGCATATACCTAATGGCATATTTTTTTTTGTGAAAATCTTTATTGTCAAGAAGGCATAAAAGTTATTCACATTGACACATTCGGTTGCCAGTTTCACATCAGCATTGGCTATTTTCAAGAGAAACGGATAAAACATATTACATTCTGGCATGCGGCATTTATCTTCTCACTATGGACATGGATGAAGTATTAACAACCATTTCGCACAGACTCTAACTCACTTTCATACCATACCCTGTTTTCATTTCGTGATCCGCCCACTTATGGTACAGTTATCAGTTCCCAGCAAGTTCAATTAACAGAAAAAGTAAAACAATAAAACCCAACTAATGTCATCACTCAATAGAATGTTATACCCGTTCATAGTCAGTTGTTAGCCATTGCACATGATCAGCACGTTGTCAAAGGTAATGTCACACTCCCGCGCCACCCCAGCACAAACCAGAGTTCATTATGTATGCCCGCCCTTCCTAATCTTCTTCCTCCTCTGACTCCAAGTCCTCGTCTTCCGGTAAGGGTTCACATGGTTCTCCCCTATATTTGTTCCATGGCATCCACACCTTATTCCATTTACGGGGACAGGCCCGTAGCACGTATACCGCCCTTTCCTTCACCATTAGGAGGTCCATATTCCTAATCCATCCAGCCACCGTAGGTAACTCTGGGGCACCCCATTTTTGTGCAATGTCCCGCTTGGCCACTGTCACAGCCAACGTGACCCATAGTTGTCCATACCTGTTCAGGTCATTAGGGTCCCAAATGTTCAACAGGCACTTACGGGGTTCAGGCAGGATTGACACCTCAAGGGCTTGGGAGACTGTGCGCATAATTTGCATCCAGATGTCTTGGATCATTGGGCAATCCCATAGTGTGTGGAGTAGAGTTCCCTCCTCCCCGCAGCCCCTTAGACAGAAGGGGTGTGGTGCCCTCTGTATTCTGTGTAGAAGCGTTCTGGTGTAATAAGTGCAGTGTAAAATCTTGAGCTGCACTAACCTGAACCTAGCCGAAATGCCCACTTCTCTTGGTGATGCAAGCGCCTCGTTCCACTCTGTGTCGTCCATGTCGCCTAGTTCCCCAACCCATCTCTCTCTAAGGTTCTGTGTGGGGTCTGCCAGGTTGTTAACCAGTTTTTTATATGTGAGAGAGGTTGCTTTTTGTTCCATAAAGTCCGTCAGTAACCTGTCCTCTAGTGGCGACGATTCCGGGAGTGTGGTGTCAGGTGGAATTGCGTGTAGTAGTGCGTGTCGGATCTGCACATACCTAAATGTTTCAGTGGGGCCCAGACCATATTGTTGCTGGAGCTGTGAAAATGCAACCACCGTGCCTTTGTCCCAGAGGTCTCCTACCACGGAAATCCCTATGTGGTCCCACTGTGTGAAACCCTTACTGGACCTTAAGTTTCCTAGCATTTTTGTGTCCCACAACGGCGTCATCCTGGTGATTTTCCCCTTCCAACCCAGTCGAGATTGTGCTGCATGCCATAATGCCGCCGTATGAAACGTCGGTCCAAGCAGGTTCTGAACTTGCGAGAAATTGTATAGCACCGAAAGCATGCCGTCCGTCCCCAGCTGCGACCAATCCGTCTTGTATGCGGGGTCTCCCCGCGGGACGTGGATCCAGTGATTAATTATCTTAAGTTGGGACGCCCAATAATACAATTGAAGATTGGGTAGCGCAATCCCCCCTTCATACCAGCTTTTCACTAATTTGTCATGCGCTATACGGGCTGGGCCGTTGCTCCACAGTAAAGTGGACAGCAGTGCAGCGACTTGTTTGAAGTAGCGCGGAGCCACCATATAAGGGGTATTTTCTAGCACATAGAGAAATTTGGGGAGAGCCATCATTTTATATAACGCCGCTCGCCCAAGGAGGGTCAGTGGCAGGGTAGCCCAGTATTTAACATCTGCACGTAGACGTGCCAGAGGTGGCACCAAGTTTGCGGCATAAAAGTCCGCCGCATTAGTGGTGATGAAAATACCCAGGTATTTAAAGGAGGCGGTTGCTAACTGTAGGGGACAGTCATCCTGCAACAATGGTTCCGTGCCTTTAAGCACAAATATTATAGATTTGGACCAATTCAGGGTGTAATCTGACGCCTTCCCGTGTTCATCGCACAGAGTCAATAGGGCAGGAATTCCCTCGTTGGGGTTAGCCATGTAGATCAGCAGATCATCTGCATATAGGGAGACTTTATCCTCCCACCCTTCCTCCCAGGTGATGCCCCGAAACAGTGGTGTAGCTCTGAGCAGGATGGCCAATGGCTCTAGTACCAACGCGAAGAGTAGGGGCGATAGCGGGCACCCTTGTCTAGTTCCGCGTCCCAGTGGGAACGTCGGTGAAATGTGACCATTCGCTACCACCTGTGCCATCGGTGACTTGTACAGTAACCGTACCCATGCAAGATATTTCGGGCCGAAGCCCATACGAGCAAGGACCGCAAATAGATACTCCCACTCCACCAGATCGAAAGCCATTTTGGCGTCTAGGGATAAAATGACAGCCTGTTCCGAAAGGAGATGCGCCCGTGCCAGCACCCCATGGACCCTCCGCAGATTCAGTGCCGTGCTCCTGTGTGGCATGAAACCTGATTGATCGGGGTGTATTAGGGTGTGTAGGTGCTTGGTCAGGCGACTGGCCAGGAGTTTCGCCAGGATCTTTGCTTCCACGTTGAGCAAGGAAATGGGTCGGTACGAGGTGCATACAGTCGGTGGTTTGGCTGGCTTAGGAATGGCTACTATTGTGGCCGTGCGTTGGTCTAGAGGGAGTTCCGCCCTCTCCACACTCTCAACATACATATTCAGCAGGGGTTTGCTCAACAGGGAAGCTGTCGCTTTATACCATTCTACGGGTATCCCGTTAGGCCCTAGCGCCTTGCTGGATTGTAACGTCTGTATTGCCAATTGGATTTTGTTTTCCGTCAAGTCAGTGTCTAGTTCCTGTTGCGCTTCTTGTGAAAGCGCGGGGACGGTAATGTGGTCGAGCGACGCTATCACCTCCCGTTCCGTGACGGTCCGCACCGGGGTGTATATCTCCTGATAGTGGAGCGCTAGGGTGCGTACTATTTGTTCAGGGTGTGTCTGTAGCTGGCCATCCTGTGCGTAGAGTCTCTGTATACCTCTGTTGCTACCACCCCGTTTGTCCAACCAAGCCAGCATCCTCCCAGCCTTATCACCCACGTCATATATCCTGTGTGCGGTGCTTGCCAAATGTCCCTTAGTAATCGTTGTAAGATGAGCCTGGTGTTGCTGTTGTCTGAGGTGAAGCGTATGTGTGGTTTCAGGGGTGGGGTCCGACATGTGGGCGGTGTTCGCGGTGTGGAGTGCCAATTCTAATTGAGCGAGTTCGCTTCTGGAGTCTCATTTATGCCCCGTGATTGCTGCTATGGCTGCGCCGCGCAGGACTGTTTTGTACGCTTCCCAGAGTATCGAGGGCGAGGAAACTGTCCCTACATTTTCATTAAAATAGTGCGTTGTGGCCAATTTGAGTTTCTTTCTGATACCAGGGACTGTTAAATAGTTGGGGTATATCGGATAAAGTCTGGCGCGCTTCCTCTCTTTGGTAGTAAGGTGGAGGGACACTGGGGAGTGATCAGATATGCCTCTGGGCAGGATTTCTAGTTTGTCTACTGATCCCAGTCCCACCCCCAAAAAGAAAAAGTAATCAATACGTGAGAGGCTGTTATGCGTAGAGGAGTAGTGCGTGTATTGAGTCGCCATGGGGTTCAATTGACGCCAAACATCTGTGAGGCCTAGCGCGGTCAAAAAACCAGGAAGCGTGGCAGTCCCTCTCTGGCGTTCCCGTACGGGAAAGGTGTCCAGCAAGGGGTCTGTTATTGCATTAAAGTCCCCCCCAATGATCATGTCACCCTCTGGGAGGTCAATGAGAAATTGCCCAAGCGCCGGCAGTGCTGTAGAGTTGAGCGCTGGGGGGATGTACACGGACACCACGCTGAGGGGTCTCCCCTCTCATTGGCCATATAGCGCCGCAAAACGACCCTGGTCGTCCGTCCTGCAGCTTTCAACCATAAAGGATGAGTTCTTTTTAAGGAGTATCCCAGTGCCCCTGGACCCTGTAGTGAACTCCGCGTGCACCGCCATGGCATACCCACGTCTGTCGAGTGCTTTGCATGTAGACCCAGCCAGGTGTGTTTCCTGCAGCATCACTAAATCAGGCCCGTGGCGTTTGACGGTTTGGAGGACCAATCCTCTTTTAATTTTGTCCCCCAGGCCTCTAACGTTCCATGTGAGCAGTTTCAGGGGGGGCACCACTGTCTTCGGAAGGCCGCCCTCAGCGGGTGCATCTCGTTCCTGTTGGGCCATCTGGGTTTGTGACCAGTGTTACTGATGTGTGGCAGTGGAGTGTAACGCATATGCAATGACTTGTGTTAGGGTACCAGGAGTGTACGGCCTGCAGTAGGACCGTGTTCCATACGGAAGTAGTGATGACTAAGAACAATAACCGTAACATTACAACTTCTCCCCCCCACCCCCTCCCTGCTCCCCTGCACCGCGGACGAATTCCCGCCCGCATCCCCAACTTGGCAGAGTGCTTAATCCCATCCCTATCCATCTTACTTGCTCGTGGGGTTGGTGAGACCCCTACAGGCACCGGCCAGTGCCCGCTCTACTCAGCTCCATCAACATAAAGGTCCCAAGGGTTGCAAACGTGTTGTCCCTTATGCAGCATATTCAAATCAACCCCTTACAGGCTGCCCTGAGTCAAGTGGGTCCCTCTCAAGATCCGAATCCAGTCCCGTGGCGCCTTCCTCGTTCGTGGGGCTGCTGGACGGGTGATCCGCCGGCCTTCCGTTGCGCTGGTTCTGGCGGTCCCTGTGCGGGCGCTGGGGTTGGCCCACCTGTCTCCATCCATCAAGCCATTCTCGTGCCACCTCCAGCGTATCAAAGAACCACGTTTTTCCTTCGGCCACAATTCGCAATTTGGCGGGGAAAAGCATCGAGTATGGCAGGCCTTTGTCTCGCATCGTCTTTTTCACTTCAGTGAATGATTTCCGGCGCCTAGCCACCTCTGCTGTGTAGTCCGGAAAGAAGGCCAAAGTCGAGTTCTGAATTTTTACAGGTGGGGAGACCCTCGCCGCTTGCAGGATGGCGTCCCTGTCTCTAAAATTGAATAGTCTAGCCAGTACAGGCCGCGGTTTGGCTCCTGGCTTGGCCGCACTGCCAGGAACTCGGTGCGCCCTTTCAACAGAGAAAAAGTGAGACAGGCCTTTAGGTTGTAGCTTGGTTTTGATGAGGTCCTCGACGTACAAATCCATTGCACCTTTACCCTCCGATTCCGGAAGGCCTAGGATGCGGACGTTATTTCTCCGAGAGCGCCCTTCCTGATCGTCGAGCTTTTCCTGTAACTGCTTAGTGACTTTTTCCATGCGTTCCATTGCTACTTGCAGGTCCGAAGTGTCCTCAATGAGCGATTTCGTAACTACCTCCACTTGAGACACTCTTTCCGACATTTTCTTGAAGTCCGCCCGTAGCAGATTAACTTCGGAAGAAATGGAGCCCACCGTCGTCTGGACCTCGGTGAGGGTTTTCATAACGTCTTCTAAGGTTACTTTTTAGTTCCACCTGTTTCTGGAGCTGCGCCTGCAGAGTGGCGGCCGCCATTTTGGGATTGTCCATGCTGGCTGTACTGAGGAAATATAAATTTTATGGTCAAGAAATGTTCCCTAACGTACCCCACCGTCTCCATGTACGAACTTAAAGTGCATGTAACTTCCCTCCTGTGCCAGCTATGAAGACGCAAACACATTTGCGTCCAACGTTAATATGTCCTCTTTCAGACCCACCCTGAATGGGTTGAATAGTCCGTTTCTAAGTATGCCTTGCCAACGTCTTTTCATGGTGTACTTTACACGTTTTCTAGCCCAGGCGAAGTAGGCCCTGTTTTCTGTCATCAAGCCTCTTTCCGAAAAACATCTCTGCCTCCTGAAACTACGAGGTGGGATGCCCCCACCCGTAAACTCTGTCCTACTCCCTGCGCGGCTCACGGTGCTTAGCTCAGCCTGTTGTCTGCCAAGACTGTATTCAACCTTCGAATTATCTGTTCCGCTCCTCGAAGATACATTCCTGCCTACTAGTTTAAGTAAACATCTCCCCAGCTGCAGAGCAAAGGGCCCGGCCTCACTGTCTCCATGCAAGTAATTCATAGCTCCCGTTGCCATGGTAGGCCCATGCCCCCTCGCTTTACACATAGACACGTAGGCACATGTGCACGCACTCACAGTCAGTATAGAATAGCCTCTGTCCGAGAGACCTTTTCCGTCCAGATAATATGGTTCCCAAACACCAGATATCAGATATGATATAGGAACGAGTTGATCTGACATGCCAGACTTCTGTCTCTTTCCTCTAGTGTAAATGTCAAGTCCCCTGCACCCTCCAACTTTACGTCAGTCATACGTCATGCAGCTGCGCGCGCATCCTAGCTACCGATTTCTGCTGACTCCACACTATTCTGTCATAGAGCCACCCACTTCTGACACTTACATGTGACGTTTCTAGAACACACCTCTGTGCACGCCTTAGTTCACGCCTTCTGATTACGTATTGCTCACACGTGTGTAACCTTATCTTGTTTCTCTCAGCTGTTACGCCTTCTGCATTGACTTCTATTGTGTATATTAAGTATAAAAGTAACGAAATGTCAATAAAGTATGCTCTATCCCTTCCTGCACCCCTGTGGTGGCAGGAACCCGATATCCAGAACCTGACCCATTCCTTTTTAAGGAATAAAACCCCTAAGAACTCTAACACCACGGACTCTGTCTCTTTCTTTCCGATTGAGTTATTTTTGTTTAAGTACTTACCTGCATAGAAATTAAGACGGTAAATCAAATATTTACCACATTATTCTGGCGCCCGAATAGGGACCCCTCCCCCACCCCACGCGCCGGTTGATGCGTTGCAGCCTTGGTCCCCTGCCACAGTCGTGACGGAAACTACGCGTACCCGCAGGATTTCCTGTATCTCCCTCAGGCCTACGGAGGTGACGGAGACTGCGATCAGCACCCAGACGAGGCGGTGAGGAGTGCGGAGGATCCGGACCAGAGCCTAGCCGAAAGAAGCAAGGTCCGAGGTGTCAAGAGGCCCACCAGTTCCGAAGTTCCGAAGTATCCACGTATCGAGTCGAGTCGAGTCCAGTCCGGTCCAGTCCAGTCCAGTCGAGTTTTCCGAGGCCTTCTGTTCCGTGCTTCCCGGTGAGTACCGTTGCTGGGGACGCATCTAGACGGGTGCATTATTATGTATCCGGTAAAGACGGGTTTGGGTACGCAAACGCGGTCTGCACTGTTTTAGACAGTGTATCTGTGCTGTTTAGCAGTACATCTAGCATACAAGTTCTTGCACTGTTTCTCAACAGTGTATCTGTACTGTTTAGCAGTACATCTAGTGTAAAGGGTAGTAATATGTGTTCAAAATGTTTCATGTGATTAATGTCGTGGTATGAGTGACTGTTTTGTGTACATTACTGTGTTTTCTGTGTAACTAGCTGTTTTCAGAAATAAGTAACAAGTATCGAGTATCCAGCACTAAGTAGCAAGATGCCGCTTTTCAATAAGTTAAGACAGATAGGAACTAGGAAAGGGATGCTAGAGGAAGAAATTCCTATCCCCCCTAGGGACACTCCTGGAAATTTTATGTACCACAAGCATGGCTTAGACGCCATCCTGTACCTAGACTTATGGGCCGATTATACTAAGCACCTAGAAGAAAGACACAGATGGCCCGTTACAGGAACTTGGGATGCCGAGTGCATCCTGAAAGTAGAAGAAGCGCTATGGAAGAAGAAAGCCAGACAATCTCAGAAAGACGCCATAGAATTTTGGCGTAAAGAATCACTTAAACGTGCCGAAAAGGCACTCCGAAGAGAAGACAGACATAGAGAAGAGTCAGATAAAGTCCGAGAAAACGAATTAGTTAATGAGGGGATCCGAGTAAAGGCAGAACAAGTAGACCGCATGCGAAATAACCTTGTGAATGGCATGTACCTAGTGACCGAGGGTTCGCCTGAAGCCACTTCAGAAATACCAAAAGATCTGCCACCGCCATTGGTTCCAACTAAAGTAAATCACAGAACTACAAAGGACATATTCCTTGCCTCCTATCTAGATGACGTAGCTCCCGCTTACACCAATCCACCTGCCCAGGTACCACCTGCTGATGGTGACCGAGGTGGCAACCCACCCCAAGACCATGTCCCGCCCTTACCACAACAAAGTTCACCCGTCCGAAATCCTGTTCCACCTATTCCTCCCCCACTTCCTACACCTAAGATAAATACCCTGAATCCGTTTGGGCCTGACCCAGGAAAAACGCCAGTTCAGTTACTTACCCAGTCCCCACAGACAAGTCATGCTCGCGCCTCCGTCTCTGGAGGTGCGACGGGGGGTAACCAGACCCCGCCACCACAACATAGGTTAAACATAAGGGACATATTAAAGAACCGTACACCCCGAGCCACAAATTACGACATGCTTAAAGAACCCCTTCCAGTTTGCAGATATGATCCAGTACCCGGTAAAGACGATAGGATGTTATTAGCATCTCTACGTTTACGAAAAGTTACAGATTACTTAATGATGTTCCCAGGAATGACTGATCACCTAGATAAAATATACCATTTTATCCAGACTGGGGAAGATCCTGACTGTATTAAAGAGGCCCTGGCTTACCAGAAAACTGACACTCAAGGTTGTATATTACGATTCTTAATAAACTGTTTAATAAGAGAACGAGACAGGCCTGGGGTAGACCAGGACGAATTGGATGCACTAAACAAGTGGGGCCAGAACATAGCCGATGGAAAACACGATAAACAGACTTGTATAGCCAGTATGTACAAAAAGATCAGGAAAGAAGTCATAGAGATACATGAAAGAACGAAACAAGAAAGTGAAGCAGATAGGAGCCGGCTTGATTCCTCCGAGGAGGAAGAACGAGAGGAACCCGAACAACAACCTAAAGAAACGATAGCGTACATAGGTAAGGGAAATTACCTTAGGAAAGGTATTCGCCCAGAAAGCAAGAGAGTTTTTCTGTCTAGTATATCAAAACCGAATTCCTCTGAATATCTGTTTCAAGATACCGATAAAATGCTTCAAGAACGAATGGGGTACCATGTACTCAATTCTATGGATGAACAAGAACTAGCCCGGTCAGCAGTATTATGGGCTGACAATCCTAGCATATACAATGATGATACCGTAGTACAGACATTTCTGAACCTTTCCCCAGACGAGCAGAAATTAGCGAGTGTATACATGATTCAGCATCTTCTCACGTTATACAGAAACGAACATTCGGACCCAGGTCCCTTACCTTATACATTAGAAGCACTACTTATGAATAGATGGAGAGGCCTAAGTACCAAGTTGATTCAAATAATTCTAGAGCAACGACACAGATATAACGCTTTCTTAGGCCCTCAACATGTTTCAGCTCCGCCCCCAGAAAGAAAAATGTTTCATATGGAACATTTGGACAGACAGAATCCTTTACGAGAAGTACACCCAGTTATGGGAACAGATAATACTCTGAAACGCGTGTATGTGTACACACCTTTGACCAAGTTAGAATTGTTAGAAATGAAGAAACTAGTACCCTGTCACGATAAAGACCCAGCAGGTTTTCACCGAGAACTTAAGGATATGTTACTCATGGGGGATTACACATATACGGATATTATGAAATTGTTAAAGGTACTGTTGCCTACTGGCATCTACGAGAAACTCAAAGAAAAAGAATGGGAGGTGGGAGAGAAAAAGATTATATGGACAGAAATAGAAGACGAGGAAAAACTCCGTACTCCAGGGCTAGGCCTTGGGGAAAAAGCTAAAGCATTACCAGGTTTAATAGTACAGGTTTTGCCAAGATTATTGACAACTAAAAAGGAAGACTGGGACGCGATCTCAGCCTGTAAACAGAAACACGACGAAGATACTAGTGACTTCTATTCAAGATTCGAGAAATGTTTCATCATTAATAGTGGCCTGAAACCAAGTAGCGAATCATACCCACACCTTTTTGTAAGTAAATTAGTAGAAAATTCCCTAACGCAGGTTAAGAATCGAGTATATAAAGTCGAAAGTACATGGCAGGCAAATACGCCATCCCAGATGTTACAAATGTTACAATATCATCAGAACAGAATTAGAGAAGAACAAGAACATGAACAAAGACGTATGAAAGACACGAAAATGAAAATACTAGTTGCCCAGACAGTACCAGCTGACGGTCAGAAAAAGGGTGGGACACAGACAAATAACTCAGCAGCTCCCGTTAAAGGGACATGTAACTATTGCAAGCAGCCAGGCCACTACGTAAATGAATGTCCAGTCCTGAAACACAATATAGCGACAGGTGAAACTAAAGAAAGACCGCGTCAGCCTAGACAAGACCAGGTCCAGCCACAGACTTCACAGAATACACAGCCTATACATGCTTCATCACACACCGCCCAGACCGTAGCTGTATCACAGCCACAGCCCATTGCCGCGACTCAGCAAGTTTCACAGCAAATGTACCAGTATGCCCAATCTGATTATCCCGATTATCAGCGATACACATGAAACAGCCTAGAGAGGGAGGTTGGCTTGCCCCTTATCGAGATTCCTGTAGATCAAGAGGGTCCTTACGTACATAGTCAGGTATTGGGAAAAGACAGAAAGTTTTTAATTGACACAGGGGCAAGCCGCACAACAATCAGTCATAATGAAGTCCCAGGGGCACCCCTCTCAGGCTCACAGAATGTTTCCCTTGGTTTTTCAGGAAAGCCTATTGTAAATGAAGTATCAGAACCCGTCCCCTTAGCAGTGGGTCCATTATCACGTGTTACAGACCTATTACTCACGAAATCATGTCCAGAAAACTTGTTAGGAATAAAGACGCTGAAGGCTCTAGGAGCCGTGATATGTTGCTCCCCGGAAGGAGTTAGACTTTTCCTGCGTGACTTTAAGGGTCACTATGTATTACGAGATTTTGATGTCAGATTGAAAAATGTACCTGAACACCTGTGGGCACAAGGCCCAACCGATGTAGGTTGCATGCACATTACACCATACCGTGTTACACTCAAACCAGGAGTTGTTTTACCACGAATCAGACAATACAAGTTACCACCTGATGCTGTAGTGGCTTTACTGGAAATCATTGAAGAGCTTATTGCCCAAGGAGTGGTCGTAGAGACAGACTCCAATATCTGTAATTCCCCTATCATTCCGATTCTTAAACGTACTGATCCCAGTGCACCGCCAGTATATCGGCTGGTGATTGATTTACGAGAACTGAATAAATGCATTGTTCCACAGTACCCTGTGGTTCCCGACATCTCATCTTTATTGACTGCTATTGATTCAGAAGCAACGTTCTTTACTGTAATTGACCTCAAGAACGCCTTCTTCAGTGTGCCCATCGATCCAGAGAGCCAATATCGCTTCGGATTCAGTTTAAATGGACGAAGGTTCAAATTTTTGCGCGCACCTCAAGGATTCACAGAAAGCCCCAGCATCTATAGTCAAGCACTGAAAAGACAACTTGATTGTATCCAAATGCCAGTTAACACTGCCTTACTCCAGTACGTCGATGATCTGCTGATCACCGCACGAAGTGAACCCGAATGTGAACAAGCATCATTGGCAGTTTTACATTTTCTGGCCGACAAGGGACACAAGGTGTCTCCTTCGAAGCTACAATTCTGTGTTCAGCAAGTTGTGTACTTGGGTCACTTGCTGTCCAAAGTGGGGAGACAGCTCACTCCTGACCGCATCCAGTTAATTGTAAATATGCCACAACCCCAGACACAAAAGGAAGTGCGGGCTTTTATAGGCCTCACCTCGTACTGCAGACAATGGATTCCCCAGTATGCATTTCTAGCTAAACCACTCATTCAGTTGACAACACAGGAGGCAGCGATTTCGACTGCCCTTCCTTGGACTCAGGAACATACACAGGCTTTTGAGGAATTAAAGAAATCTTTATGTCAAGCACCAGTTCTAGCGACACCATGTTACAGCAAACCTTTTACACTTTTTGTTACAGAACGTGATGGTACAGCATTGTCTGTCCTCACTCAAGACCAAGCAGGTTCACATAAGCCTTGCGCTTATTTTTCGAGTAGATTGGATTCAGTAGCCCAGGCACTCCCTGCGTGCTTAAAGTCAGTCGCAGCGACAGCCTTAGCAATTAGACAGAGCGACTCAATTGTATTAGGACATCCATTGACAGTACAAGTTCCACATTCTGTAGAGGTCCTTCTAAATCGAACCCAGACTCAACACTTGACTATAGCACGACTAACAGGTTATGAATTGACACTATTCCAGCCCCACATAGAAATCAGACGCTGTAACATTCTAAATCCTGCCACATTGTTACCTTCAATTATAACAGATTCAGCCCCGCATGATTGTATAGAGATCATTAATGCAGTAACAAAGCCCCGACGAGACTTAACAGATGTTCCACTGACCAGCCCGGACCTGACACTTTATGTGGACGGTTCATGTATGAGAACAAGTACAGGAGAGTTAGTGGCCGCATACGCAGTAACCACTGAAACTGAAGTCAAAGAAACACATCGTATTGACACACTGTCCGCTCAAGCAGCAGAGCTCATCGCTCTGACCCGAGCCTGTATACTAGCCAAGGACAGAAATGTTAACATATACACTGATTCTCGTTATGCTTTCGGAGTCGTACACGACTTCGGAATGTTATGGCAAGAACGAGGTTTCTTGACTTCCCACGGAGCCAAGATTCAACACGGCCTCCTCATTCAAGCACTGTTAGAAGCAATACATCTGCCTTCAGGCATATCCGTCATGAAGTGTAAAGCACATACTAAAGTTACAGACTCTGTTTCCCAGGGTAATGACCTGGCAGATCAAACAGCAAAGCATACAGCATTGACTCACACCCAGACAACTGATGTGACAAAGATTATAATACCGACATATTGTATGGCTGTTAAGGATCCCACACTAGATGTAATCGATATTCAGACACATGCCACTCCCGATGAAATCAAGAAATGGACTGAACTAGGAGGGATCCAGACAGATCAGGGATGGATGACGAAGGGAAAATCTACATGGTTTCTCCCCGACTCTATGGTTCAAGTCATAATAAATACTGCACATAGTCCCGCTCATCTAGGAGAAAAAGCCATGTTAGACAGTTTACAGAATCTCTGGTACAACAAACATTTACGAGCAGCAGCAAAACAGAAAGTGCGTACTTGCATGATCTGTGGTCAGTTCAATCCAGGTAAAAGCGTCCCTGTAGAGCAAGGTGGATTTCATCCTCCCGATCACCCTTTTGAAGTCCTCCAGATGGATTATATCCAGATGGACCGATGTCGAGGATTTAAGTATGTCCTCGTAGTTGTTTGTGCACTTTCCCGTTGGACAGAAGCATATCCAGTCCCAGACTACACTGCTCCGACCACTGCCAGACAGCTGGTTCGAGAATTCTTCCCACGGTACGGCTTGCCTCGTATCGTGTACTCAGATAACGGACAGCCCTTCTCGTCCGAACTCATGAAGCAGGTTTCACTCCTATTAGGATACCAGTGGAAATTCCATTGCGTCCAACATCCCGAGGCAGCTGGCCTTGTAGAAAGGCATAATCAGACACTTAAAACCCGTCTTGCTAAAGTTTGTAAAGAGAAAGGGGTCGACTGGATAGTCGCCCTGCCAGTTGCATTATTCTACATGAGGATGGTTCCTCATTCGAGATCAGGGCTATCCCCGTATGAGGTGGTTTTTGGCAGGCCACCAAATATGTGGGGGACGCCCATGCCTAAGAAAATAACTGATGTTGATTGCAATATGCTGACAGATTACCTTGCCTCCTTGATGTCTGCACTCCAATCATGTCGTTCACAGGTTGCTGCAGCTTTTCCCGACAACACTGATGTAAAGCCACACGATGTCCGCCCCGGAGATACGGTGTTGATCCGCAACTTCGATAGGAGGAGTCGGCTGGAGCCCCGCTGGCAGGAGCCGAAGCTCGTCCTTCTGACCACGAGGACCGCTATCAAGGTTGAAGGCCGCAAGGGGTGGATCCACACGAGTCATATAAAGAAATGCAATGAACTTTTACCCGAAATTGACTCTTCCACCCCCTCAAAGGACTGCCTAGACTCTAGTGACTTTAAAATTGCCAAAAGAGAGAAAACTCCGCAAGAAGAATACAGAACCAAATTACGATCTAGCAAGTCAGACAGTTTAATTGTTTAAGTCCTCCCCTAGGTGAATCGGTTAAATTAGTTTCTGACATGTATCCCCTAGATCGAGATAGAGAGAGAGACAATCCAAGAAACGTGTATACTGTAAATCACTCCGTAGTCGCTGTATAGTGACATTATTGATTTTGTTTTTTCTGAGCCTTCTGATCATTGCTGCTAGTATATTGTTGCCTATATATTACCCTATCTTCAAGCATACATCATCTGTTTACAATGTCTCTGCCGAACATTCGTTTAGCGAATTACCCTTACATGAGTTATCTTATAGACTTGCGCTCCGCAACAATACATTCATTAGTATGTTACATCACTCCCATCAGACCAACAATGCTACCAACTGTTGGATATGTGGCCGACTCCCTCCCTACCAGAAATACAAGGGAGTTCTGCCTCTTTTTCCGTACCCGTTCACTCACAATGGCTCCTGTGGTGCATGGTTCAGATTAATTAATTCATTAGATTCTGATATTGCTATTTTTGAAGGAAATTGGGTTTGGGGAAACCTGAACTTAGTTTTGCTTAACGCCTGCTACCCTGACAAGAAGGGACTTCCCACTAGGACAGGAACCGATCTAGAAAATGAAGTATATGGATTAGGCAATTACACACTTAACCTCATGATCCTTACTGTTGAATCCGAAGCTGCCCCAGTTCTCCCTGCTATGTCAGTATTACCAGTCACTGGTAATTTATGTCTCAGAAAGAAGGGTTGAGTACACTTAGGTCATAGTAAATGTACCACCGTGATTGAATTCAGTGATCAGGGCAGGTCTACATTTAAAGCTACTCGTCATTCCTACTTTGTTTGTGGCCATACCGCATACATACGCTTACCTCTAGATTGGGATGGTACCTGTTACATTGCCTTCCTTCTGCCCCCAGTTTTTCTAGCCCCTCCTGATTATCACAGAAATACAAATCTAGTAAACAATAGACTCAGACGAGATCTCCCGATTGTCGACTATACTGAAACGGCATGGGAGCAATATACAGACTTTAATAAAGGTTTCTTCCCCTATTTTGGTGCTGTTTTCAATAGTAAACTGATACGTAAATTAACTAGAACCCTCGAAGCAGTAGTGAATGAAACTACCTCCGCTCTAGGCAACTTAACAGAGGAGCAGTCCGCCATGCGGGTTGTTGTTCTTCAGAATCGTCTCGTTATTGACGTCATCTTGGCAGATAGAGGCGGAGCTTGTAAGGTCATCGGGTCAAGTTGCTGTGTTTTCATTCCAGAAAACGCGCCAACTGTATATAAAGCTATCACTCGTCTTCATAAAATTGCAAGTTTGATACATCAGAATCCAGGCACCTGGACTTGGTCCGGTTGGTTCTGGACAACGTTGACTGCTTGGGGATGGAAGATCCTCTCCTTCCTAGGCATTGCTCTTGTCATAGTATTCAGTTGTTGCCTATGTCTACAATGTGGGCCAGCGATTTGCGGTCTGTGCGCCACATCATGCATTCCGCATTCCAGTTTTCATGCAAAACGCGAAAAGAAGAAAGAAGAGCAAATGATGTTACATGAACGGACTGATCGGTTCATGAGGATCGATATATCATGAAGGGTCCGTAGGGAACAAGGAGGGAATGAGGAAATATAAATTTTATGGTCAAGAAATGTTCCCTAACGTACCCCACCGTCTCCATGTACGAACTTAAAGTGCATGTAACTTCCCTCCTGTGCCAGCTATGAAGACGCAAACACATTTGCGTCCAACGTTAACATGTCCTCTTTCAGACCCACCCTGAATGGGTTGAATAGTCAGTTTCTAAGTATGCCTTGCCAACGTCTTTTCATGGTGTACTTTACACGTTTTCTAGCCCAGGCGAAGTAGGCCCTGTTTTCTGTCATCAAGCCTCTTTCCGAAAAACATCTCTGCCTCCTGAAACTACGAGGTGGGATGCCCCCACCCGTAAACTCTGTCCTACTCCCTGCGCGGCTCACGGTGCTTAGCTCAGCCTGTTGTCTGCCAAGACTGTATTCAACCTTCGAATTATCTGTTCCGCTCCTCGAAGATACATTCCTGCCTACTAGTTTAAGTAAACATCTCCCCAGCTGCAGAGCAAAGGGCCCGGCCTCACTGTCTCCATGCAAGTAATTCATAGCTCCCGTTGCCATGGTAGGCCCATGCCCCCTCGCTTTACACATAGACACGTAGGCACATGTGCACGCACTCACAGTCAGTATAGAATAGCCTCTGTCCGAGAGACCTTTTCCGTCCAGATAATATGGTTCCCAAACACCAGATATCAGATATGATATAGGAACGAGTTGATCTGACATGCCAGACTTCTGTCTCTTTCCTCTAGTGTAAATGTCAAGTCCCCTGCACCCTCCAACTTTACGTCAGTCATACGTCATGCAGCTGCGCGCGCATCCTAGCTACCGATTTCTGCTGACTCCACACTATTCTGTCATAGAGCCACCCACTTCTGACACTTACATGTGACGTTTCTAGAACACACCTCTGTGCACGCCTTAGTTCACGCCTTCTGATTACGTATTGCTCACACGTGTGTAACCTTATCTTGTTTCTCTCAGCTGTTACGCCTTCTGCATTGACTTCTATTGTGTATATTAAGTATAAAAGTAACGAAATGTCAATAAAGTATGCTCTATCCCTTCCTGCACCCCTGTGGTGGCAGGAACCCGATATCCAGAACCTGACCCATTCCTTTTTAAGGAATAAAACCCCTAAGAACTCTAACACCACGGACTCTGTCTCTTTCTTTCCGATTGAGTTATTTTTGTTTAAGTACTTACCTGCATAGAAATTAAGACGGTAAATCAAATATTTACCACATTATTCTGGCGCCTTTAAAGCGCGGGAGCACACGCTTCATTTTTTTTCGGCAGCGGGATGCGCGGGTCCTATGCGCATCCAGCAATTTTATTTAAATAAAAATAGTTTGGGGGGCCTTGGGGGTCCTAGTGGGACCCCCTGAGCAGGCCTAGGTGGTCAGGGTGTTTCTACCCTGCCCCCTTTTTGCGTGTTGCGGCTTTTTTTGCAGTTTCTTGTGCCTTGGTTCTACAGAGGCTCAAGATGGCTGCTAACACTTCCTGATTTGGAGTGTTGACAGCCAATTAAAATACAGCGCATGCACAACAGGGTGCGCATAGGCTGCGCGGATAGGTACGCAGATCCACCGCACCCATAGATATATAAATGACTAACTGTCATTTTCTCAGGAACTCCTGAACCTATTTACACCAAATAAGCAAAAAGCATGAGTCTGAACTAAGGACTACTTCTTTGTAAAATTTGGTGTAATTCCGTTCTGCAGTTTGGGCTTTAGCAGCGGCTAAAGTTCCTATGGGAAATTGCATGGGGAAAACGCGTTTTGGGACCCCCCTTTTTCTCGGCCCCCGCTTGATGAATCAATGTGAAACTTTCAGGATAGGAGCGGACTGGAGCTGGCCAAAAGTTTGGAAAATTTCGTGCAGATTAGTCAATCGGCGCCAAAGTTATTCGAAATAGAATGTTGCGGATTTCCTCTGGAAAATAGGTCCCAACTATAACAACCTACTAGGGACTGCCAGTAGGTAATATATAAAAATATATATATTTAAAATATATATATTTTAACTTCTACTTTCTATTGTGATGGTGGTGTAAAACATAAGTCTGGAGTTGAGCAAAACATTCTGAACAGATTTCAAGCAGCTTGTCACTCTTCAAACAACCTATGTAGTTCAAATAAAGCAGACCAGTATAAGTAATTCTTACATACCACATGCCAAGCTGGATCCCAATGGATTTTGGAATGAGATACAGAAACAGGTATTTGCCTGTGGGAAAACCTCAAAGTGCAAGGAATTTGATACAGCTGTAAGAAAAAATGGAGAACATTTACTTACGTTTTTCATTTTATTTAATATCAACCAAATTAAAGTTCAAATGCTCTGCTCAACAAAGACAGTGCATTCGATGCAAAAATGACATACATTAAATGTATTATTTTCATGCGGTCCTTTTGTGTATAGGATAAACAATGAAAAGACAAATCACTGTACACTTTGCTGAACGTGCATTCTGACCACTTATATCATTTACATCCCAATTACAGAATGTAAAGGCCTGTATCCAGTAGGACACATTCCTCACAAGGCACTCAGACAGGTGTACAACAATAGATATATTGCTTCGGAAATTCATGATCCCATTTGTGTGCTGCATCTGCGGTAATGTCACTCAGTTCTCCGTGGCAGGTGGCACAACCCCCTCTGGTAACCCTATCTGTTGAATCGGATTTATTTTTTTAGTTCTCTTCTGGACAGTTGGCAGTCAGTGAGAGTTATATTATTGTAACTGCCGAGGGAAACTACGGAAGAGGATTGTGGAGGTGTACATTGGGGGCAATGAGTTCAATATGTTATAGAGATTTCAAGGGTGAAAGGTTATCAGCCTCCTTCATTTTTTATGGACCTGTCCACTGCTTTTGAAACGGTAATTCAAAAACCTGCATATTCCTAAAAGTAAAACCAGCCGAAATAGCTGGATGCTTTACCAGTTTTAGCCACAAGGTGTCAGGATAGGACAATGGTGGAAAAATAGAACCCTGCCTAGAATAATACATTTTCTGGTTGTCCTTATTTCTATATTCAGTATAGAATTAAGGAGATTTTTTTTTTATTATTCTCGGCAGTTTTCTATAATTCCATCTTTTATTGTCCGAAACATAGCAGAAATGCCAAAGGCGAGACCGATTTAAAAGACGCCCTGCAATAGAAGAAAAAGAACCAGACTCTTACTTTTACCCTGTAAAAGTAAGAGTCAGTTTTTTAGGTCGAGCCTGGGCATAGCATGCGCTGCTCTGAGAGGCATGCTGTATTGGAGTATGTACTTGAAGCCCGCCCACTCTCTGCCCATATTTTTCATTGGCTTGTGTCATTGTACTTGGTAAATGCTGGCTTCTTATTCATTAATAGGCTTGTTAGTACCGCCTTTTCTTAATTTGTAACCTCCCATGAGGACTGTCCCTTTTACTTCGGTTGTTACACGGTACGTCTGTAAGCACTATTTTAACTATTTTCTTTCATTAATTTATCCCACTGCAGGCACTACATGCTTTACTGCAAAATTCAGCGCATTCAGCGTGCCATGGGTGCTTTCACGAGGTGTTTTTTTAAAAAAAAGCATTTATTTATCAACTTTACAAACAAATGCTTTTTTTTGGTTAAAGTGTCCCATACTGTGCTTTCACTTTAATAGCAGCCGCGGACCCCTCTTTAGACATGGCTGGTCTAAAGAAAGGGGCATGGTCTCTATTAACATGAAAGCGCAGCATGGGGCGCTTGTAAACAACAAGCATTTGCAATGCAATAGGTCTTGCATTTTAGAAACTTTGACCTATTGGTATTGTAAATGACAATGCCTTTTATTATTGCAGGTTTTTACACACATAAATAAAAGGCATTGTCATTTCCAATGCCATTAGCTCAAAATCCCACAATTGCGAGACCTATTGCATTGCAAATGCTTGTTTTTCTCTTGTAGTTTGTTGAGGAGGAATACAGAAGGAGGACAGAGGAAAGTACCGTGGCCGAAGAGCTATGCCAGTCAAGTTGCTGAACCAGGCTCGAGAGAGGAGATCGCCTTGTTTGTAGAATCTGTGGGAGCGGAGGAGCAATCCATTTCCAGAAGCGGAACAGTAGGTTGGTAATTTCTTTTAAACTACTTCTGACATTATAGTGCCCTGCCCTATCTTGTATTGGGTCCTACTGATTCTGAAAACGTTACTTGGCTCAAAATTGCACAGAAGTCGTATCTAGAAACTAGACCCAACGCTGTCTGGTAACAGACATGCGTTTTTAAAGTGTACAAATGCAGTGAGCCAGCCTGAAGGAAGGAAAGAAAGATAGATGCAAATAAGAAAAAAACAAAGAAAAGTTAAAAGGAAGCAGGATAGTACATAGTTACAAAAAGGAATAGTAGGAAGAAAATAAGGATTGATGGAACGGTGAAAGTAAGGGAGAAAGCAGGACATTAAAAATTAAGTTCTGAAAGAAGGGTAGCAAGAAGGAATGAATAAAAAAGAAAAGATAAATAAGGAAAGCAGAAAAGTATAATTAAATAATTGGAAAAAAGGATGAAAGGGTAATGGATGGGAAGAAGAGAAAGGAAGATTAATGAATGGAAGGATTCAAAAGAAAGATGGAAAGAAGAAGAGGTGAAGGAAAAACATGAGGAAGGTAAGAAGAAAGGAAGAGACAAGAGAATGAGAGAACAACAAGAGTAATGGGAAGAAGGAGCAAAGATGGAAAATATGGAAGAAAATTAAACAGCAACATAAAGAAGGACAGAAAGCTCAGAAGCACAAATGAAAAGAAGGAGCAGAAGGAAAGAAGGAGCAGAAGGAAAAAAGGCAAGAAGGAATGAACAGAGAATGGAAAAGAAGGAAAATGGATAATAGAAAAGACAGATGGAGCGAAATGGGGAAGAATGAAAAAAAAATCAAAACTGGTTAATGTGCTATTTTTTTGGCCCATAAACATTTTAAAAAATATTTCATGTGGTTCGTACTGAGAAGTGTGGAGACCCTTGTACTAGAACACAGAGTTACATATATGGATAGCTCAAGTTCAAAATGTGGCGTAGCTCAAGTTCAAAATGTGGCGTGTTTACTTCATTCATTAAAGATTGCTCCATACAAGTTTACTTGGGCAATTTTATCTCAGCAACTGGCTGGCCACTTTGACCTCTTCCATTTGCAGTCCTAGTTAATATTCATACATATCTTTTGGCAGATACCATCCAGATTTTCAAAGCACAATGTAAACTTTATGCAACAGTTATATAGCCAGTATAATTAAAGGAGGTAAAAAGAAGTGGGAAGCTATAAAACAACTCAGAAATCCACTGTGTGCATCAAAGCAATTCTCCAAAACTGAACGACGCAAAGACAACGTTTTCAGTTTTGCATCTAGCTACAGGGTAGATCTTCTCTTTACATGTCCAACTGAGTATATCATGCGATACAGTTTGACATACCACCCCGGTACTCAAAGTAATCCAAAAGGAACTAGAGGTATTCTAAAAGTAATTATTATTTTATAGTACAAACTGCTTTAGAAATCAATACCAACCTGTAACTAATGCAACATTCAACCATAACTGCATTTCATTGTATAAACCTGCATTCCAAGTATATATTTACCTACCTGTACCAAGTCCTGCTTGGTTCTAGAAATAAAATATACTTTTTTATACTTATCCAATTGGTCTGCATTCTGCCTCTGAGTGTGTGTAATCAGTCCTTGATTGAGTGAATACAATAAATGCTTAACACACCCTCTGGTTAGGCCTAACTGCTCGCTCACCCTACTACAGAGAGGGCTGTTAGTACTTTCCCAATTTAGCCTCTGCTATACCCCTGGGAACTCCCTGGGCACACTATACCTTACATTGGTATAGTATATATGGAGCCAGCTTCCTACAGGTGGCTGTGAGGAGGGCCCGACGGGCCTCTGACCCGGGGCCTGAAGACACGTTAACACGCATGGGAAATGGGCGTAGCCCTCCCTAGGTGACCTTGGCTGTGGGGCAGGCCGGAGGACATGGCCCAGGGTCGGAGTGCCTGCCACGGTGTCCGGCAGGCCCCAGGAGCTCCTGGTGCCAGATGCACAGGGAAGCAGTACGAAAGGGGGTGGTGATGGACAGAGCATCTGAATCAATCAAACACTCACACCCAGTCAAAAGATCTGGGTTTAATCCATCACCGTTCTTTAGCCCACTCTGCCACCCCAGTTCAGACATGGCTATATGCAAATAAATCTGACCCTGTGCCTCATGGGAACAGTCCAGCCCGAACTGCCAAGCCATGTCTTCCCTGGACCGGAAACAAGCTTCCGAGGACCGGTTTCTGGCATTCCAGCCATCTTCAGCCCGGCTTGCTTGAATCCAGTGGCAAAGTGAGCAAGAGACTCACGTCTGAGCATACCCTGCCACACTTACGGCGGCCAAAAGCAGTATAAAAGGGGGTGGTGATGGACAGAGCATCTGAATCAATCACAGGGAAGGCCTCCCCAGGCCGTGGGATCCCTTCCCAGGTGCTTTGCCACTTGGTGGGCCGAAGGACAGAGCCTAGGATGGCGGATACCCACCCGAGGGACCACCAGGGCCCTGGTTGGAGCTTCTGGACCCGGCCAAGCAGGGGCAGCCTCTCTGGGCCCACAGAATCCTATCCCGGGTGCTCTGGCACGCAGGTGCCCAAGTACGCAGCACAGGATGGAGGTAGGCCAGTCCTGGGCCAGCTGGTCATTGGCTGAGGACCGACAGACCTCAAGGGGGTCCGGAGTACCATGTCCCTAGTAATTAGAAGGAAGGCTACCGACCTTTCTTGTCATCTGTGCGCACAAGGTGAGAGAGGGGACTGGAGGCATGAATGCACCCAGCCTCCCGAAGCCCTGGCTGGGCTTGGGGAAGCAAATGAGTCCCCATCGGGATTTCCAGGGTGGCTCAACCATCTGGTACCGCCATAGGAAAGCATTGCCCGTGACCAGATGACTGGGCTCGAAGAACGGCCATTAGGTTGTGCTGTGCCTTGACTAACAGGGCTTCCGCACGTCCTTAGAAGTGATGGTGGCTCTGTGGCCCGGGTGCTTGGAGCACCACCCGGGCCTCAGGCACGGGGAGGAGAAGGGCTCTGACCTGGTGCCCAAAGGCACCTTAACATACAGGCGAAGCAGAGGGCGGCCTCCTCGGGCCTGGTGGAGCCCCGACCTGGGACCTTGGCCGTGGGACAGGCGGGAGGACGGAGCCCAGGATGGGAGCATCTGCCATGGTGCCCAGTAGGGACCTGGTCAGAGCTCCTGGGCCTGGACAAACACGGAAGCCCTCCCTAGCCCTGCAGGAGCCTGTCCTGGGTGCTTTGGCATGCGGCAGGCCGGAGGATGGAGCCCAGGATGGGAGGTACCCACCCCAGGGCCTGTTGGGGCCAGTTGGAGCTCCTGGACCCAGGCAAGCAGGGCAATCTTCCACGGGCCCGTGGAACCCTGTTCCGGGTGCTCTGGCATGCAAGGGCCCAAAGGACAGAGCCCAGGATGGAGCGTGGCTTGTCCTTGGCCAGCTGGTCACTGTCTGAGAACCTTTAGATCCCAAGAGAGTCCGGAGTACCCTGTCCCTAGTAATCTGGAGGAAGGCTACCCACCTTTCTCATACATAATCTGTGCGCACAGAGGGGAACACTGGCACAAACGCACCCCACCTACTACAGCCCTGCCTGGGATTAAGGAATCCAATGATCCCTTTTTGGACTTCCAGGGCAGCTGGATTGCAGCTTCATGTCCCGGTCCACTCTTGGGGAAGGCAGGCTCAATAGAAAGGCCCAATGAGCAGGTTTGAGAGGCAGGCGTCAACCCAGGACCCTGGGGGCCCCAGCAGCCTGGGCCCAGGTAGCACCCGGCTGACAACCGCTGAACCACTAAAGGGTCTGGAGTACCCTGCCCCTAATAGTCCAGAGGGAGGCTACAACCCTTACTTGTATTGCATGTGCACCAAGGGACAGAGGGAAGCACCAGCACGAATGGACTCAACCCCCTAGAGCCCTGCCTGGGTTTAAGGAAACAACTGAGCCCTCATCGGGACTTCCAGGTCAGCTGGGATGTCCACTTTATGTCCCTGCCTGCTTTCAGGGAAGGCAGGCCTGGAACAAAGGCCAATCAGGCAGGGCTGGGAGGCAGGAGCAGAACTGGGCCCCGGGGGTCACGGCCCTGGCTACACCCTGCTCAGAATCGCTGGACCTCAAGGAGGTCTGAGGTACCCTCTCCCTAGTAATCTAGAAGAAAAATACTCCCCTTTATTGTAATCCGTGTGCACACAGTGACAGAGGGGACGGAAGGCGCCAACGTGGCCAGCCTCCTGGATCCCTGGTTGGGATTGGGGAAACAAATGAGCCCCAATCGGGACTTCCAGGGCAGCCCGGCGAAGGGGCTCAATGCAACCAGATGGCCTAGCTCTAAGAACTGCCATCTGTGTCTCAACAAAAGGGCTTCTGCTTGTTCCTGGGGGAGGAAAAGGGACTCTCTTGGTGGGTGCTCAGATTCCCAGCTGGGCCTCAGGCACGGGGCTGCAAGGGGGCCCCTGAAGGAGCACCGAGCCGGGGCCCGCAAGCAGCTTATCATGCAGGCGAAGTGGAGGAGGCCTTCCCGGGCCTAATGGAACCCTGTCCAGGATCCTTGGCAGTGCAGCAGGCCGGGCCCAGGGCCCTTGGGCCTGGTCAGAGCTCCTGGACCTAGCCACACAGGTGAGGGGTCCCTGGGCCCGGAAAAATGATAACACTTGTTCTACCACTTTTGTTCCCTAAGATATTGGAACCTAGCTCAGCCAGCACCCTGGGAAACCTAGCCAACTATCTGTGTTGTTTGAATGTTGTCTAATGCACTGGTTACCTGCTCAAGGCCATGTGCACCATCAGCACTATATTGCTCCATCTCAACTTGCTTGTTAACCGTGTGACTTGGTAAAGTGGGAGTCGCGTGGGCAAGACTGTTTATAGATCTAGTCAACTCATCATTGTGTGACACATGTTGGTGATGTCTGCACCTATGTGAAACCCTTTCCTGTTGCATAGCAGAACATAAGTTTGTAACTGCCTCTTTAAGTGAACACATTTGTCACAAAGTGTTCTTTGCCCTCCCTCAACTGTATTAGTTAGATTATCTAAACTATCTGATAAGGAATTTATATATTTTTTGAATGGCCAGTAACTGTTTACAGACACCTTGTAAATTTGTATTTTGTAGGCACTGCACTAACATTGAGGCCTCTCTTAAGTTCCTGAGACTTTTCAGGAACATCAGGGAATGTTGGTGACCTAGTGGGAGGTAGCTCATTGCCTTCCTCCACATGTGGTTGCCTTGAGGTGCCTTTGCTTCTGACTCTTGCCCTCTCTGTGACAGCACGTCTGTGTTCTATAAAAGTTACTGTGTTGATATGTAAAGAAATATTGGTTTACATTTAAAAAAAAAAATACATCATAACTATACAAACTCCAAAAGTATTTTTTCAACATTTGACTATGCATTTATCATTGCTAAAAAAGTTATGTTGTGTTATGTTATTGAGATTTTTATAGCGCAAAACAGCTGCCCCAGCAAAGGGACGTCCCGGCGCTTTAGCTGGCAGCAGAAAATATCAAAACACAACTAAACAAGCACAGAAAAAAACCAGAAAACTATAGTGGGCCAGAAGGAAAGAGGAATGCCTTGATGGCTCTCCTAAAAGCATACAAGTCCTCAAGGGCACGGATGTGGGCAGGTAGAGAGTTCCAGAGCTTAGCCACGAGATAGCGGAAGGATCGGCCTGCAGCCCGAGAGCGTTTGACCCGTGGAACTATCACCAGATTTTGGCCCAATGACCTTAAGGAACGAGAAGGGACATACATAGTAAGAAGGTTAGCCAGAATCAAGGGGGAAGACAATTTGAGGATTTTAAAAGAAAGGCAGAGAGTTTTGAACTCGATCCTATGAGCCATAGGTATTCAATGGAGCTTAGAAATAGTAGCTTTTGCCGAACAGAACCTGGGTAGGCCCACCAAGGCTCTTGCCGCAGCGTTCTGTACATGCTACAGCCGAATGATTTCTGCCTGGTTGGCCCCCAGTAGAAGTGAACTCGCATAATCTAGTCGCGAGAGTATGACAGCCTGGATTATCAGCTGTCTGGTCGGGGAGTCAAAAAATCTCAGGGCCGGCCTAAGCTCACGCAAAATACCAAAACAGGTAGCGGCTACTTTTTTGGTGTGTCCGCAGAAACTAAGAGCAGGATCCAGCCAGACACCCACATTTTTCACCTCAGACACTGGAATGGGGGTGGGGCCTAGCTCGGAAGGCCACCAATGATTGCCCCAGAGGTTGCTGTGTTTACCCACGATTAAAACCTCTGTTTTCTTTGCATTGAGCTGCAAACAATTTTCCGTCATCCAACCTGCCACTCCTATCAGACCCTCTCTGAACCTAGAGGCCATGGAGTCGGCATCCCCACTGAGAGCAACCGCCAGCTGCGTGTCGTCAGCGTGGGAGACCAAATTCAGGCCCCACTGCTTGAACATAAAGATTGAATACCGTGGGGTTGAGTGCCGACCCCTGAGGTACTCCCTGTTCGATGGAATAGGGTTTGGACTCAAATGGGGGAATAGCAACCCGGAAGGTGCGATCAGATAAAAAAGATCAAAACCAATCCAGTGCCCTCCCTGAGACACCTGCTTCTCCTAGACGACGCAGCAGTATCGCGTGTCAAACCGTGTCAAATACGGCACTGAGGTCAAGTAACACCAGTCTGTCTGGTGGGAAAACTTTGCTTCTGCGCACTAATGCCAGAAATGGCTGCTTTAAATTTCACATGCTAATGCTTATGCTGCAGCTCGTACTAAACTTGCTTGTTTTGCTTAATCATTAATGCTCGAGTTAAATTAAAGTAATGGGGATAGAGTATAGATAAGTGGTATACAGTGCATTCATTTACTTCTGTATTCTAAAATGTTTCCTTTTGATTTTGCTACTAGCTCGTACTTTGGGCCTGATCACCGACACATCTTCCATCTTGGATGATTCTGCACATGCGTGTTCTGACACTGAATTTGGTGAAGCATTGGCATTGAACCCCTGCTAACCCACTGCTTACCCACGATGTGCCTGGGAACCTGCTCATCTGACCTCTGGAAAGGAGGCTACCAAATACAATGTATTCAAAATGTGTACCAATATTGTTGGGCGGAATAAAATCATGGGAAAATAAATTGTGGGTGGGGATTCAATCAATATGATTTTAATTGAAATTACATCATCTTAATGTGGTGCGATGACCTCTCTTCGACTTTACAAACAATCACTGAAGGGGAACACATAGATTTGCAACATTTAGGGGTGGTACATTGCCCTCAAAATGGTATAACTAAGATAGGCTCAGATAGAGAATTTGTCCGACTTGTCTGAATAGCTGGCCTGTCACTGACCCAATGCACTCAATAGGCGATCGAGAGCAGAGGTGCTGGCGGAGCACTCTGTCAGAAGAATCGATTGCCCAATCGAGTACTATTTGGCTTTTCCTAGAGAGAGGGGTGTGACGCTGGCATTGCACTTAACTGAGGTCACCTGTCCTGATCGCACCTGTCTTTTCTGGTGGGCACCTGATTAGTCGGAAGCCTTGTCCTGGCCTGAAATTCGCCCCAGTCCGTGGCCAGGATTGGTCATTGCACCATTCTAGGTAAATATAATCCATGTGGTATGTCCTTGTACTATTTCCCTTCCTCACCCTTCCCAGGTACCATATCTAAAGGTGTTATTGTGATTTCCTACAAACTTTATGTCCTGCTGGTTATATTTTTTGCTTTTAAAAATTATGGTCATGAGATTGTGGCCCTTTTCATTTGACTCTGAAAATCTATCATAGATAAAGGTTTTAAAACTTTCCCAGAGTCTGTGGTTATTATAAGAAAAGTAAATGTGTTTAAATATTACCTGTTTATGCTAACACTCTGATCCACAGGACTTGTAGTAAGGTGACAAGAATTGGTAAGTCATGGTTTACAGGAATAAGTCCTAAATCGGTCCTCTGGACAAACTGATAGAGTGAATAAATTATTAAATTGGTTAGGCAGGATTACTAGTTCAAAGTGTGAATGTTATATGGGCTTAAGGTGAGTATGGTAAAACTGAGCTAGTTGGTCCCTGCTCGCCCTATCACCATACGATACATAACAATTACCGAATTCCTAATTTGCGTTTTGGAATTCTTTGCAATTTGCAAATCGGTATTCTGTCGCTTTGAACATCCGGTTCTCTTTGCACAAGGATCCGTGTCTACATATCAATCAGTGATTGTAATATCTTTTTGACACACAGCTAATAATTCCACAATGTAATTGGAAAGATAGTTAAATACGCATCCACAATAAAGGTAGTCAAAATAAAGCATAAACACTGAAAGAACATTATAGCTTTTTCTAAAGAATTTTCCAAAAATGAAAAACATGCCTGAATTGCCATACAGAACATAACTTACATGTGTCTGTATCACCTTTGGAGAGACAGCTGCTGATTAGGGTGTTGTAGGCATGCTGGTGCCGCAGAACCTCTAAAATTGGTGAAACTTGCTTTGGGTGTGTGAAAGGAATTTTACTAACAAGTATTCCCATCAAAACTTCTCCTTTCCAACTACAGTTGTTGATGAAGTAACAATGCTTCTGACAGCCTGGAAGAGTCTGGTGAAAGAAAACATTACTTTTGATTGATTTGATTACAAAGTAACAGCATACATCACATTTACCCACACACTTGAGAAATAACTCCTCTGTAGATATGGCTAAATTACTCAATCCAAAGGTAAAGCTTTGTCTTAATGACTGCTTAACCTTGGCCCCTTGTATAGTGTTTGCATGGGAGGTGCCAACAAGGTTGGTACTGAAACTGCTGACGTGAAGATCCAGGTAGATGAATCGTAACATCCCCCTTCGAGCCTTGATTTGATAAAAATTGAAGCTGGGAAATTTGGAAAACTCTGGTTTAAAGGCCAGATCTGCATCAACATAAATGCCTCCAGTGGGTAAGAGAGGTGTCCATGGCCTGCGTCCAAACACAGATTCCATTTTTTTAGGTCAATTCTTGTAAACAGAATTGTGGGTTAATATTTAAAAAGTGGGCAGGCGTCCACCACCTGAGGAGGATTCTTCTGTTTGTCAAGACAAAAGAATCAGTAAATACAGGTGCTAAGAATTTCTTTGATAGACTGAAAATCAGCTGCGTGTCATCTGCATACATATTATAATGTGCTCCTGCTTGATGAAGTAAATACATTAAACACAGTGGACAAGCCCAGTGGGAAACTACTGGTGTTTTCCCCGAGTTAGCATTTGTAAGGGGCATTTAAACTGTTTGACGTTGGTTGCAGAAAAATAATTCTCTCTAGGGCATTGCACCTTTTATTATTCTCAAAGCATTGAGCCGGACCTCCTAAGAATTCCTTTAACCCCTTCCATGCTCATGACGAGCTCAGCTCGTCATGAGGCACAGTTGAGCTGTGCTGATGACGAGCTGAGCTCGTCATGAATATAGGAGAATTCCACTATCCAGCACAGGGGAAAAATAACCACAGCAGCGATGTGGTTAAAGTAGTGTTTCAGTCTTGCAACATTTAAAAAAACATCATGAAACGGGGGATTCTATTTCTCTGCTCCTAAAAGTCCAGAGTGGAATTAAACAATTTGTTTTCTGGGGAGGAGGAGCTTAGCACGCATCCAAGATGGTCGCGTGAGCACAGGGCTCCCCGGACCCTCGCCACTCTTCGCAACTGATCCTGATAACATCCTGAATTCTTGGACGGATTCTCGAAGATGAACCTCGTCTGAATCCATAACTCTTTTCAGAATTTAATTCGGACTTGGGAAACCGAAATTATAGCGATTTGAGCTTTCGAGGCCCACCTTGAGGCGAGCCGGGGACTTGGTGACTTGTGGAGCCGGGACGAAGTTGAACAACAACGCCAGTGGGGTCTCTTCAGTAGCTCCACTCCAACTTTCGGTTTCGTTTCTGGGTCCTGGCATGATCTGATTACGAGACAGTTTCGCTTGGTCGGGGACCGGTCCAGCCTCCACTCTGTGCGAGCGCTACTTCACCATCACGGCCGCTTGGGTCAAGTCGTGACTTTGTCTTGGCCTCGCGTGCCAGCTTTTGTAGACTTTTGGTGCCTTGCCCGCAGGCGGCCATTTTTACTAGGTCTCGCGGGCCCCTCCGGGGCGCATCTTCCAGCATGGCAGCTAGGGGTGAAGTCGAGAAGCGGAAAACTAAGACGCCCCTTCGTGGGGGACCGGTCCAGTCTAACATTATGGACCGGTACACTCAAGCCAATGGATCCCCTGGGGTCTCCAGTCGTACCCCGGAGGACGCCAAAGAGGACCCATCTGCCCCTACTGATTTGTCCCTGCAAGACATCATGGGCCCCATCACCAACATGAAGGAGACCATCGGCCAGCAATATGAGGCTCTTGCTCATAAAATTGACACAGTTGCCATTGATGTCACCCTGATCAGGGCCGACCTGTCCAAGACCAATGAGAAGGTGAAGTCATTGGATCTGAAGACCTCTAGTCTCACGGCCGATGTGTCGGAACTTCAGACCGAACTTGGCAATCTGAAATCGGCTAATGACCTGATGTCCCTCGGCTATAGGATTTCGAGAACAGGGCAAGTCGCAACAACATCCGCGTCATAGGTGTTCCGGAAAATCCCGAGACTCACTCGGTTGACCTCCTGGTTGAAGATCTCGTCCTGAACCACCTTGCCCCCTCTAGCCTGAGCAGGTTTTTCGCAGTGGAGCGTGCCCATCGTGTTCCGGGTGGTAAGCCTAAGCCGGGCGCTCCCCCGAGGCCTATC
The DNA here is from genome assembly GCF_964263255.1 of Lissotriton vulgaris. Classification (NCBI taxonomy): domain Eukaryota; kingdom Metazoa; phylum Chordata; class Amphibia; order Caudata; family Salamandridae; genus Lissotriton; species Lissotriton vulgaris. The sequence goes on along the minus strand of NC_141691.1, from coordinate 616,254,465 downwards.
ATCGCAAAACTTTTTCATTTCAGGGACCGTGATGCTATCCTGCAGGCATCGAGAGTGAGTGGCCCGGTGAAATTTGAAAACTCCACCGTTAATTTTTACCCGGACTTTACTCAGCTTGTTCAGAGACAAAGGATGGGCTTTCAGGGAGTTAAACGACTTCTCCGGAACTTAGGATTGAAGTACGCAATGCTTTTCCCTACTAGGCTTCGTGTGGAATACGAGGAATGGACTTTCTTTTTTGATCGACCGGACATTGTGAGTGACTGGCTGGATTCCCTGCCTGGCCGAAACGACCGGACGGAGCACCCTGGTGGTCCCGAGGGTGGTGAGCCTACACAGAAGTGACCTTTCGGCCCCTGATCTTCGAATACTAGACATTGCTCAGCTGGGTTCTATTTCTCCTGTATATTATGTTTTATTGTCGTCCCCATCCGGGTGGCGGGTGGGACGGGCCTCTTTCCTCCTCCAGGGTCTTTTTGTAGAATGGGAATGGTAGGGCGACAGGCACACTGCATGTTGGGGTGGCTTTTTAGTCTACTGCAGGGGTGCAGGGAGGGGGGAGTTGTAACAGGCGTTGGTTGGGGGGCGGGATGGGGTGTTTGTGAATGTGTTTTTCTCTCTCAAGGCGACGTATTGGTTTCTTCCCTGCTTCAAGTGTCTTGCTCTTTGTGGGGTGACTCATGCATCACTTGTGGGGATGGGGGTAGTGGGTTGAGGTTACTATCTTGGAACGTCAATGGATTGGGGGATCAAATAAAACGGGGTGTTGTACTGCAGTATCTGCGTAGTTTGTCTCCTGAGGTGGTACTTTTGCAGGAGACGCATTTGGTGGGAAATGTGTCATGCTATGAATAGGTGGGGTTATCGCTTGGGCGCACACTCCGGGTTCACCACTGGTTCCAGAGGGGTGGGTATTCTGGGACGGTCTTCTCTCCCTCTAGAGATCGATAATGTAATCCTCGATGACAGAGGGCGTTCTGCCGCCCTCACTGGTAGGTGGGAGGGTAAGACTCTTTCATTGCTTACTGTATACGTTCCCCCGGGTCTCCAGACCTCTACCTTCTCGGATGTCGGCCGGGTGATGCTGGAGCTCCCTGATGGTCTTCTCCTTATGGGTGGGGATTTTAATTCTGTGCTTTCTGGCAGTATAGACCCCCCCCCCCCGGGATCTTCCTAATTCCCAGTCATGGCTCAGTGGGTTCTTGGACACCTTTGGTCTGGTGGATTGCTGGAGGTCAATGCATCCAACACAATGTCAATACACCTTTCACTGAGGCCTCTTTTAGAAAGAAGTTGAAAACTTGCCTCTTTACTTTGTGATTGGGTTCTCTCTCTCCTTTTAATATGCTCTCTCCACAGCGCGGGGACACGCCGGGAGGCGTCACCAGGCGCTTTACAAACTCCTTTAAACTAAACTAAACTAAACTCTGGGGCTCATGGGAGTCTCTCCAGGCTTGATTACATCCTCATGCCGGCTGCCCAGTCATCTTCCGTTGGGGAGATCAGACACTTGGCCCGGGGCATTTCGGATCATTCTCCATTGTGGCTTTCTATGGACACTGGGGTGCATGCTGCAGGGCGGATCGCCCCTATCAACCCTTGGTATCTGCGGAATCCCAAGACTCGTAACAGTCTGATAAAGACCCTAGACCACTATTGTCTGGAGAACGAGGGGTCCGTTTTGTCCTCTGTGTCCGTGGGAAGCCTTTAAAACTGTCATTCGTGGACAGCCCCCATCTTTAATAGCCGAGACCAAGAAAGCTAGGAATCAGGAGGTTGTGAGTCTGGAGGCGGAAATACTGGAATTGGAGGCTGACCTAGAATCAGGCATTACCCAGGATAGACTCCACGCCCTTGGTTTGAAGCAGTTTGATTATAAATCCCTTGTCACGGATACTGCCAAGACAATGTACAGGGAACAGCAGGGTAGACTGTATGATGTTGGGGACAAGGCGGGTAAATTGATTGCTTGGCTTGATAAGAAGGAAAGAGCGAATCGTGTGGTCCCTGTGATTCAGACTTTGGATGGTGTAAGTGTGACTGACCCTGGCGAGATTGTTGAGTGTTTTGCTGACTATTTTCGTGTGGTGTACTCCCCGGTGTCCGATAGAGACGAAGATGACTCCCACTCATTGCTGCGGAACATTGCGCTGCCCTGCCTTTCTGAGGTGGATCGAGAGTGCATGGAGGCTCCATTGTCGGTAGACGAGATTGCGACCGCAATTCGTTCTCTCCGTTCGGGCAAGGCTATGGGCCCAAACGGCTTGCCTATCGAGCTGTACAAACTGCGCCCGGATAAATTCGCACCATATCTTCTTGATATGTTCATGGAGTCACGTGATCTTGGCACCCTCCCTTGTGACCAGCGTTTGGCAACAATCGTAGTAATTCCCAAGGAGGGTAAGCCTCGTGATCGTTGCACATCGTATAGGCCTATCTCTCTGTTGAATGCTGAGCCCAAGATTCTCGCCAAGGTCCTCGCTAATCGTTTACTTGCAGTAATTTGTGACCTGATCCATCCGGATCAATCCGGTTTTATTCCACACCGGCACACTGCTCTCAATTTGCGGCGCTTACATGGTGTTCTCGCTAGGGCGGAGTCTCTTCCGGAGCCAGCCATCTTGGCTTCCCTGGATGCCACGATGGCCTTCGATACGATAGAATGGCCCTAGCTCTGGGCCGCCCTGGCGAAATTTGGTTTTGGTTCAGAATTTGTCGGATGGGTGAAACTTTTATATACGGAACCGCTGGCTCAGGTGGTGGTTAATTGCCGAGTGTCCCAGCCCTTTACCCTCGGGAGGGGTACTAGGCAGGGGTGCCCGCTGTCCCCCCTGCTCTTTGCTCTTGCCTTAGAACCGCTTGCAGCTTGGCTCCGATGGGAGCCGTCGATAAAGGGCATTCAGTGGGCCCCCGATTTTGAACACTGTGTCTCGTTGTACGCCGACGATATCCTCTTGTATCTAACCTCCCCTCGTAAATCCCTTAACGTTCTGTTAGACGTTCTCACCTCGTTCGGCAAGAACTCTGGTTTGATTATTAATTGGTCTAAATCGTGTGTATACGTTATCTCGGGTGGTCTTCCCCCATTACCAAGTAGGTTTCCCATTCAGATCTCTCAATCCGGCTTCAAGTATTTGGGGGTCTTTATATCGCTCGACCCTGCTGCCCGCTATGAGCATAATCTCCTTCCTCCTCTCCGACGATTGAAATTGGACGTGGTTCGGTGGCGTAGATTACCGTTGTCGCCACTCGGTCGCGCGGCTCTCTTTAAAATGATGTCCCTACCTCAGTTTCTCTACGCACTCCAGAACTCGTTTGACGTCATTCCGGCAAGCTACTTTCGGGAGGTGGAAGGTTTACAGAGGAGGCTGGTTTGGGACGGCCGCACACTTATCGCTCTCGCAAAGTTAACTCTCCTCTGGTATGACGGGGGCATGGCGCTCCCGGACATCAGGAGGTATTATTGGGCCTCCCAGTTGTCCGCAATTAACCACGCAATGTATGAACCAGGTCCGAATCCTGCTTTCGAGATGGATAAACATCAATTGCCCGGCGGTGACTTCAATAGAGCACTCTACTCTCGGACAGCGGGGAGGAACCTAACGAGACCCACCAAGATTGCGGTGGGTGTGTGGAAGGATGCAAATGCGGCCATGGGATGGAACGATCGATTGACACGAGCGAACCCTCTGTATGCTTCTGAAAGACTGGTATGCTTCTGGACAACGAAAGGTTTTGAGAACTGGGACATGATCGGTATAAGCAGAGTGGGTGACCTTTGGGTGAAAGGCGCGGTCAAGACCTTTGAGGTGCTTCAGAGTGAGTATGAGTTGAGTGATAGAGAGTTTTTCAGGTATGCGCAGGTCCGCCATGCTTTGCGGTCTGTCTTCGCCACTGATGTTAATGTTCCCAAGTCCTCCCCACTTGAGGACCGTATACTTGATGGTCATCTGCCCGATAGTACGATCTCTTTGATCTATAAGAAGTTAATTAACAATCGGGCAGATCTCCTTGTGCATCTCAGGGAGGCCTGGACCGGAGACGGGTTGGAGCTGGATGACTAGGACTGGCAGTCAGCACTGTCCTCCCCGAAAGAGGTCGCCATTCCTGCCCGTCTCCGTCTCGTCCAACTCAAAATTCTTCATCGGGTGTATGTTACTGGTCCTCGTTTGGTTGCCATGGGCTTTTCCTCAGATGGGCTATGCAAGCGCGGGTGTGGATTGAGTGCTACCTTTCTCCATATCATTTGGGAATACCGTGAGGTGGCGGCGTATTGGAATCGTGTGCATGGGGTAATGGAGTGTGTCACTGGGGTCGCTCTGCTGCCTGAGGCTCAGAGATGCTTGCTGAATGTGTGGGAGCCGAATGATTACAACGTCGCTCAGGCCCGGTGGGCGTCCCTTGGGAACATGATCGCGAAGAGGGATATTGCGCAGCTGTGGGGTTCCCAACGGCCCCCCACCGTGTCAGTATGGAAGGGGAATATGGACTGGTGTATGTTCAGAGAGAAGACTGTGTATTTGGCTAGGGGCAAGCCCAGGGCGTGGAATAAGATCTGGGGTCAATGGAACGCCTACAGAGGTAACATCTGTACACCCCGTTTGAGGACAATCCAGATATTTCTCTGTCTCCCTGATCCTGACGTTCCTGAAAGAATTTACTCTTTTTCCTGATTGTCTGACTTCCCCACTGACTCCAACCCCCCCCCCCCCCCAGGTCATCTCTATTGCCTTCCAGATTATCTGTCCTGTACTGAAGGTCCCCCCCGTCGGAGCTCAACCTTGTCCATAATGCTCTCCGCCTTGAGTTTTGTTTGTCTGGTTTTTCTTTTTGTTTCTTTTAAAAAAATTAAAAATAACTTTATCCTGATTCCATCCTGTGTAGCAGAGAAATGTATCCTGTATTTTGCTGGACCTCTAGGGGATCAGTCGCTGCTCTGTGATGTTTTACGGTTGCTTTTTATGCCCTAGCGGCCGGCCCCTGTGGTTGTAGGCCCATACTTGTAATGATATTGGTATTGCACAATAAAGTTTTTCAAAACAAAAAAAAACAATTTGTTTTCTGGGAAGCCTCCTTGATCTCATATACTTTCTATCAGCTTAACCCTGACCCTCATCACCTCAACTAAAAATACAGCTTTTGTCTGAGTAAGTTTAAATATATCAGGTTCATGAAGTGCCAACAATATTTATCAGCAGTAAATGCTTATTAAGGGGGGTATGGATATTAAAAAGATGAATAATGTCCTTTAACAACTTACCACAAGAAAACTTGTTTTCTCCATCATAGTCTTATTATTCACATCCTCAGAAAGAGTAGAATTTACAATCAAATCGTAAAGTGGACCAATATTTGTTCCAGCAACAGGAAGCTCTACAAGAGAATTAAAACAAGTATTGGCAGTGCCAACAGGTCTGGCTTTAACGGAATGTTGTTTGGTTATGTGAAGCATTTCAAGTAAATAGCATGGGAATAGATATGTCTGTGTGGAAGCAAAGAACTGTAGAATAATGTAGGTGTAGGTTAAAAGATCAGATGACACTTGCACGGTCATGCCAGCCCTAAAACCCTTGTAGGTTAATGACTGCCCCTCTCCCATCTGTGCTGCTGCCTGACAAAAATAAAATATATTATGTAGTTATCTAAGACACTTAACGGCATTCCAATGTCATGTGTGCCCCTGACGTTCAAACTTTGGGAGCTGGAAAAATAAACAAAATGATCACAGCCATGCGGAGGGCAAGCCCTTTTTTTGTTGTTGAAGAAGCACACAACTTATGCTGAATCAAAACACGTATTCTTGGCTCCCAACATGTGGGCAGAGTCAAAGCCCCCTCTCTAGCGATGCTCACCTAATTGTCTGGCGACAGTTACGCGGTCAAGTCAGACCATAAAAAGCAACAATACACCTCAGTTCACATTTGTTTTCAACAGTCTTTGATGAATTTGACTTTGCTTCATGACAATAAATATAGCATTTATGTCCCACATACGAGTACACATTTACAATGGTTGAAGTGAAAAATATCTTGGCTAGAGGTGGATACACGCATGATCACAGAAAGAACCTGGGATAAAGGCGAGGGTTATAGACCAAATACAATACGCAGGGCGATACAAATGAATGACAATCTTTCAATGGATAGTTTGGAGCAAAGGTCTTATTGCCTCGTGTAGCTGTTCAAGTATTGGAAGGGAAATGATGGTGGGGTGCATCCAGAGTCTAGAACAGCTTTCCTCCTTTTTTGATGCATTTATCAGGTGTACTGTTTTCACAGGCTGTTGGCTCAGTCTTTGTCTGGCTACAAATCCATGATTAAATTGGAGCTTGAAGTTTTTATGCCCCATCAAAGGTGCCAAGAGGCTTTAGTAGCGTTACTCTCTCCCAGCCGATAGGTTTTTTAAAGTCCCAAACCTCTTGCTCGCATTTAAAAAGGTATGGATCAATTAGTCACACTTGTCCAGGTCTCAATACTTCATTTTTCCGTTTCAAAGATGTATTTCTGAGGACTCCCCAGGTATCTTTGTTAGAATAATAATAATAATAATAATAATAATAATAATAAAAATAATCTTTATTCGGTTTTTGCAGTTTGAAAAAGCCATAAAAGATAACATGGTATTAAAAACATTCAGTAAAAAAGCATTTACATTTAGATTTTAGAATATTACGAAGAGTAAAAAAGGTAGTGAATTACGGTTTTACAAATTATTTCTGTGTCTCATGATACATTTTAAAAAGTTTAGTACATGGTATACCGTACATTCAGAGTCCAAGAGTTGAAGTGATAACATCGCTGGGCGACACTGCCTAAGGCCCCATTTTTTTAATAAAGGGATAAGCCATGTCTTTCGATGTGGGTGATAGAACTTACAAAAAAATACTGTATGAATGGTGGACTGGTGAGAGTAATCATCACATGGGCACAGGACCATTTGGGTGCTCCAGTTGTTCTTGTCGGGGAAGGTCACCAGTCTGAAAAATAGGTTCATTCTGAACCTTGTTAGGAGCATCTTTTCATAGGTGGAAATCTCCAATGTGAGATATGGCTGGATTTTCAAAGTCTGCTGAATCATAATTGCATGCATTGCAGATTTTTTTGTGGCCATCGTTACTAGTCTCAGGGAGTCAAGGTGGCTCAATGCTGTTTGTTTTAGATCTTTTTTAGAAATTTCCCTCATTAGTTCTGGGTTGTTGTAGTATTTCTCAATCCCTAGATCGTAGAGGAATTTTCTAATATAAGTGAGCCAGGGTATTTTTTTTACCTTGTCCAGCTCCATGATATCTCGAAGAATGTTTTTTGTCAGGTTATTTTCTTCGGATAGCCAGACTCTTCTCCAAAGCATTAGGGGTTGGATTTTAATCAGATCTTCAATGAAGGGGATTCCCAGTTCAATGTGCGAGGCATAGATGGAAGTGCCTCGTGGTGTTGATAGGAGGAATCGCGTGAAGATGTTTTCCTCTTTTTGAATGGGGGTGGTGTTAATATGCCCCCAAATCCCAGCACCATATAATGCAATGGATTGGCACTTTGCAGCGTATATTTGAAGCAGTTCGACTTGGGGTTTTTTTCCTAGTCTGTTTGAAAATTTCACTAGCGCCATGATCGCTCTTTTAAAAAGATGTCTCCTGGCCTCTACCGCCGGTTTCCAACTTTGAGCATCATCTATCATGATGCCCAAATAGGGGTATTGTGAGGTTCTTTCAATTCTTTGTTCTTTCAAAAAAATGGTCTTAGCGTACCTACCACCATGACAAAGGTATTTTTTCATTTATGTGCAGGTCCAAGGCAGCCATGAAATCTGCATATTTAGTTAGTAGTTTCTGTAGTTCAATTGGGGTTCGGGCTAAGATGACGGCGTCATCCGCGTAGAGCAGGGCGGGGATCAGGCGATCTTTTACCTTTGGAAGGTCTCTTCCCCCCTTCAGCATACACTCTTCGAGACCGTTGGTGTATAATGAAAATAGAAAGGGGGCGAGGACGCAACCCTGCCTCACTCCCCGCTCTACCCCGAACGGTGCCGTCAGTTCTCCTCTTGTCCCAAACCTCACTCTCGCTGTGGCCCCACTATAGAGTTCCCTTAGATAGTCCAAAAGAGGGGGGTCTACCCCCATCTTGCTTAACAGCGACCAAAGCTTGGAATGTGAGACGCAGTCGAATGCAGATGACAAATCCACGTATGTCATGAAAATTGTCCCTGTTTTTGCGAGGGTATACTTAGATGTAAGCAAGGAGAGATTCAATACTTGGTCGATAGTTCCAGATCCCTCCCTGAAGCCAAACTGTAGGTCAGAGAGAATATTTTCATCCGCTACCCACTGTTGCAATTTGCCAAGGAGGACTCTACCGACCACTTTGCCTAGAGAATCAAGAAGGGAGATTGGGCGATAACACTTGACGTCTTGCCTGTCCCCCTTCTTGAAAATGGGGACCATTATTGATGATGACCATGAGTCCAGTAGAATAATGTTCTATCGATCTTTGATCAGTCTCATCTTTCTTCTATACAAACTGTGTTTGAGCTTTAAAGGAGAAATGCCACCCAACACATTTTTTTGGCATTGAAAGGATCACAGCGCAAAATCGATAATTCATTGGGTCACAACATTTGTTTCCAAAATAATTCCAGTAGCCATTTTTCCAATTTAACAGCTAAATCACTAAGCAGTCACCCCCCCCCCCCCCCCCCCACCCTCATGCTACTCTAGAACGCCTTTCAAGTGGGAAAAGGCACTTTACTTTGTTACTTTATGTTGAACACATGTCAGCACTTCCACATGCAGTAACCGGGTACCCTGTGCCCCACAATAACTTGCGAGAAACAATATTAGCCCAAAGCTGTGATTTTATAAGTTCAAAATAAAATACTCTGAATGTAACACTTCTCAGAACAATTATTTGAATGCCATATTGCTGCACACAGGTATGCTTTCAAAAATGCTTCAAAATAAATGATGTGAAAAGTAAAACCAGTGAGGCAGCTAAATGGTCCACTCTTTGCAGCTAGACACAGACTGCATACAGCCAGGGTCCAGATGGGAAAGAAGTTGGCAAAAATAAAGCATAGCATTGGAATAACCCCTGTAAGCAAAGAACAAATGAACTAAATAAAAAGAATAGGGCAAACATAAAAGACAAGCAAGAACATTTTGAATGAATGTCAGTCAGTATTTACAGATACAAACACAACATGCTTTGGAAAAGCCAATAGGTCTGGCTGTGATGTCATGTTTTGTCATGGTTTGTGCAAATCTTTGTTGCTTGGGAATATGCTACAGTCAAATACTTTTTTTGGTTTAATGCCCCGCCCCCACACACACATTACTATAGCACTCCCTGGCACTGAAGGGAACTACTTTGTGTCTGGATCTCCTTCTTGTGAAATGGCTGCATACTGTAACTTATAGTGAAATCATACAGTGGCGGAAGTGGGCTGATTTATTGCTCCTTAATGCATGTTGGAGTGGGTGGAAGAAAAATGTGAAGGACACAAACCACAGACTAATGGATAAAGTCTGGCTGAAACCCCTATAAATAACTGTTAGAACTGACTACCTTAAGGTGGTCTCCCCTCTCCCCCCCCCAACGTTTTGCCTTCCTCCTCCACTTTTCAGACCTAATTTTTGCTGGCCTTCAGACTGAGCACTTTACCACTGCTAACCATTGCTAAAGTGCATTTACATGATAATATTCGTTCATCCCAATTTTGCATATTTAATGTACTTATAAATCCCTAGCAAAATGCACTACACAGGCCCAGGGCATGTAATTGGAATGCTACTAATAGGCCTGCATCACAGATTGTGCCTCATAGCCCTCCAACCATGGCTCAGACCCACCACTGCAGAGCCTGTGTGTGTAGTTTACACTGCCATTTTGACCTGGCCAGATAAACTTCCAACCAGGCCCAAACCTACCCTTTTTATACACATAAATCACACTTAAGCTAGGCCCTGGGCAACCCGAGGGCAGGGTGCAATTATTTTAAAAGGCAGGACATGTACCTTTAAGTTTTATTCAGTATTACATGGCCTGGTAGTGGAAAACTCTCAAATTCGTGTATCATTACTGCAAGGCCTATCTCTCCCATAGGATAACATTGTTATTACCTTATTCCATTGTCTAAGTGTAATTCCCAATTGTGAAGAAATAAACTTTCCAAGTTTGGTGTTTCTGGAATCCTAATTAAAATCCTAACTTATGGTGAAGTCAGATATTAAATTATAATTTGGAAAATGCCACATTTAGATAGTTGTCATTTTCTTACTTTAGCCATTTCTTGCATACTGCCTGTCTCGGATCACTTGTCTTGGGTGGGTGACAGTTGGGCTTTGTGTATTTCTCAGAGACAGCCACACAATGGGAGCTTCAACACCACCAAATCAGTACACTTCTTGACCCGTGAAGGCTCTGCCAGGAAGAAGAGCTGCTATGCTGTGAAGTACTGCCACTCTGCTGGACTGCTGCTTTGCTGTGCTGACCTGCTGCCTGCTGTTCCCCTGCCTGAGAAGGACTGAACCTGCATCCCTTGAACTCAGACGGACTCCAAGGGCTAACCGACAAGCCCCCCGATCTGAAGTCTCAGGGGCATAAAATACTTCTAACCTACCTGATTCTGCACCTGGACTCTGCCATCTGTGAGTCTGCTTTGCCAAGTGGTACTACCCCAGTCCTGGACCCTTGGAAGTGGGTATAAGGTGCTAGCATCAACAAAAGTCATGCATCCACTGTCAAAGTGGCGTATTGCCACCACTAGTGGATCAGAACCGGCGCATTGTCCCTGTTGCATGGATCAGAAATGGCGCAATGCTCCTGTTGCATGGACCCGAACTGATGCATCGCCTCTGCTGCGTGGATCGGCCCCAACTCATCACCTTCGGAACCACCAATGTGCAATGCTCTTCTCAGTGCAAGGTCCTCACATCCCAGTCAACGGCATCCTTGATGACGATGTTGAAACTCTGCATCGCAGCTCTCATCTTATCGGAGCGGATGCATCGCCACTGTTGCATGGGCCAGGACCAGTGTATCACCACCACTGTGTGGACTGACACAGATACATCGCTTTGGCTGCACCCCACATCTTCGAGGTTGATGCAACCAGGATCAAGGTACTTTTGTTCTGCAGGCCTCAGTGGGCCCCTGTATCCAGCCCACGCTTCATCACAGTAGGCCTGAACTTTGTCCTGGTCCAACGCCACCAAATATTCCAAGTAAGAGCTTATTGCTTCTAAGTACTACTTTACAGTGTATTCATTAAGAATTCATATCTCAAGTTCCACTTATTGGATTTTTGTTCTTTTTAGTCTTGTTTTACTTATTAAATTAAATTCTATTTTTCTAACCTTCTGTGGCATCTTTTGGTGTTTTCACTGTTTTATTGTATGAAGTGTTGCACTTTTACTTTACACATTGCCTGTAGGTTAAGCCGGACTGCTCTGTGCCAAGCTACCAGAGGCGGAGCACAGGCTAATTTAGGGTCTGCCTGGCTCTTATCTTGACTAGGATTATGTTTGCTGATAGACTAGGGCTCATACCCCAGTTAATTTACAACCCATATTTCCAGCAGTAACTATGAGTAACTATGTTATACACATAATTTTAGTAAAATCAAAAGTTCTTGGCTAACACAGACCTGAAAAAGTCAATCAGTCTGTTATTCAATGCCAGCCTCTTGCCTTTGAGAAAGAAGGAAAGAAAAGAGAAAAAAAGAGGAAAAAAGAAAGAAAGAAAGGAGGAACGAAAAATAAGAAAAGGAATGGAAGAACAAAGGAAAGGAAGAACGGAAGAACAAAAGAAAGAAAAAACAGAAGGAAGGAAAGAAAAAAGAGCAAGAAGGAAGGAAAGAGACTTCAAGTGCCTCACTTTCTTCGGGAGCAATACATTGCCCGGAAATACCACTGAGATACCCTTGTATTAAACTCTGCTCCTGACTGAGGAAGAGATCCAAGGAGCAGTGGGTAGCCTTCCCTCTGGGAAAGCAGCTGGACTAGACCAAATCCCCCTAGAATTTTATAAAACATTTCTGGAGGCATTAGGACAATATCTGGTCGAGATAGTACGTCAAGCTCAGCAAGGGAGCTCTGTTCTCGAGTCATGGGCTGGGGCAGATATGATAATATTCTTCAAAAAGGGTAAGTCATCTAGAGAACCAGGGTTGTATAGGCCAATAACACTTATGAACAGTGAAACTAAAATCTTGTCTAAGGCCCTGGCGACTCGCCTTAATCATGTTATTGGGAAAATAGTCCAACCCAGCCCGCATGGGTTTATACTGGGAAGGGGAACGACACAGCATATTCGTCGGATTATAACTCTGTTTGATGTAGCCGAAGTCTCAAGGGACCCTATGGCTTTGATACTTATATATGCAGAAAAAGCATTCCATAGGGTCTCCTTGGATTTCCTCTGGGCAGTTATGCAATGGTCTGGTATTGGCAGAGGCTTTATTAAGGCAATTCCGGCCCTATATAAATCACCAACAGCCCGGCTGAGATTGAATGGGAGGTACACAGCACCTTTATCAATTAAGAGAGGTACAAGGGAGGGCTGCCCTTGTTCACTTCTCCTGTTTGCCTTGCACATTGATCCATTTATCAGGGAGCTGGCGGCCAGCAACAGAATTACCCACATGAGATATCATAGGCTGGAAACAAAACGCTGGCTTACTCAGATGATATTGCTGTGGGTACCTCTAACCCTCAAGATGTTTTAGCTGCAATTGAGGCCTGGCCTCTGGGTGCATTAAACAGATCAAAAACAAATAGTTAAGACTCGGGGGGCTGATTTAGATGATACGAGGGTGACAGATTCTGCCGTTTACCTGGGTATAGATATTATATCGGAACTAGGGAGGTTAGTAGAGCGAAACATCGAGCCAGTAATTGGAAAGGCTAAAAAAGACTTTGATAGATACCATAATCTTCATATGTCGGTGGTGAGATGCAGTAATGTAGTCAAGATGGTTTTCTTGGCTAAAGTGCTCTACCTCTTCAGGGCCATACCATTAGAATTTGAAGGACAATGGTTTACGGCGCTTTAAAGAATGGTGAATAGATTTATATGGGTACATGGGAAAACAAGGATGGCTCTGAGGTACATGTCATTGCCTAGAGAATGAGGAGGTTGGGTGGTCCCAGATTTTAAAATGTATTATTGAGCTGCGGCCTTCCAATATATGAGTGGGTTGATCGTGGGAGAGTAAAAGATCCCTGGATTAAAGCGGGTTCACCAGACATATACAGGCTATTGCTAGGAGATGATGCTGTGAACTGCTTTAGGAAATTCAGTGAACCTAGCTCCTTTAAAAAAACAAGATTTAAAACGCTGATGCCTGCGTTTAAGATCTGAGCAGCTTTTAAAAAAAAGATTGGCTTGGGGAGAATTCACTTTTATACCCAGCTATATGGTAACCCCACGTTTCCGGAAATGTTTTCTGATGCAATAATGTTGGAGTGGGAGGGGTGCGGGATCCGGATGATAGGAGATCTATTAGGGCCTGAGGGAATTTTTTTTGTGTAGCGATATCCATTGTGCTTATGGTATTAATAAGAGAAACATCTTTAAATATCTTCAGCTTCGTAGTTTTTTAAGGGGGACAAAGGGTGGGCTGAATGGCTTACGGGAGGTCACTATTATTAATTATATAAGAGAGGGAGAGAACTGCACCATTAAGAAAATCTATGCAGAACTGTCGCTCCTCAAGCAGGATGATTTGGATAAACAAGTGGGGTGACAAATTAGGCATTGATCAAGATAGTTTTCTTGATTCTCTGGAACTGGGCCAGATCGTTCTGTGCTCAGCGGCACTTCAAGCTCAGCACTTCAAAACAATCTTTGCACTGTATCATACACCAGCACTGATTGCACAGTGGGGGGGACAGGAAGGAATCAGATGCCCCCGCTGTGATAGCTTGGATGCTGATATAATTCACATGTTTGCAACTTGCCCTCGATTGCTAATTTTGACTAGAGCAATTGGGATTTATAGGTCGCTCTTACTCCAGCATTGATGCTTCTGGGGATTAATGATAGGGAAATGCAAGATCCACATTATTGTTTTTTGTTTCTTGCCATGGCTGTTTTGCGTATTTGTATTGCTTCGGCTTGGCTGGATCAAGCAGCCCCGACATTTCAGCAATGGCTTGCTAAACTATTTGCTACCTATAATCTGGAAAAAGGGGTCTATGAGAGAAATGGCAAGAGATGGAGGAAGCTAGGCAGGCGTATATGGGCGCCTATCTAGAGACTGAAGGAGGAGGAGATTGACAGTAAAGGCTGATTTAGCCCAAAATTGGCAGGGATTCAACGTCTATGTTTGAGAATCTGGGTATACTGATTGAATTTGAAAATAACCCTTTTTATCTCTTCTCTTTTTATTAAGGTGTAATGCTTTCTTCCTACTCTGGATGGTTGTTGGTTAAAAATTAGTTTGCTGTTTTTCCATGAATTCTGTATATATTAAGATAAATGAATTTTTTTCTCAAGTACCAACTATAATTGAATGCTAATAACTTTGCTGTACCAAATAAAATTAAATAAAAAAAAGAAGGAAGGAAAGAAAGAAATACGGGCAAAGAAAGAAAGAAAGAAAGGAAGGAAAGAAATAGGAAAGGAAAGGAAGGAGAGAAAGAAAAAAGTAAAAAGAGGATATTTTAATACAGAACAGTTTCACATTGACACAATCTGGTATGCTGTGAAATAGCAGTCCGAAAAGCAAAAACACTCAACAAGGAATTTACAACAGCATTGGCAGGAGATGGGATCTGATAAAAATGGAGCGTGCCCTGTGTTCAAATCAGAATCACCCTGCTATCATATCAGCCTCTACACACAAAGGCAAGTAATTATAAAGTAAAAAACACTGGCACTGACGGGTACTCGCTTGTGTGTTTGATGTGCCATTTGTAAAAAAGCAAAATGCAGTCTCTTAAGCTAAAGTTAACCGGTGGCTGAAGCAGGCTGACCCATTGCTCCATGCTGTATAGTGAAGTGGGCGGAAGCAAAAGTACACAAAAACAGACCAATGGATGAATGAAGATGGCTGAAATCCACTATATGTAAGTATATTATACATATTTTATTAAAATCAAAACTAACTCCAGACCTAAAAAAACTGTGAAAACATATTGTAGTGTAACAATGTCATTATTCCCCATCTTTACCCAAAATGATTGTTTTTAGTCATACCTTAACACCCGCTAATAAAGCCTTGGAGGGTCAAGGTCTTTTTATTCTAAGACAACCATGGCTGGTATTTATATTCAAAGTGCTCCCTGGAATAGGGTCAAACCCATCCTGGTTTTTACAGACTAGAATGAGACCCGATGATGAAGCATGCCACTCGTAGAGTTGGTGAGGGTCTTAAAAAAATCGTTATTTCCAGTGAATAGGTCGGTATTTAGAAAATTGGACTCTTATGAGTATTTTGGGGGGAAGGATACCCATTATTGTGTTATTGTGTGTTGAATACATGATAGGGAAATTGTATCCCTACCCTGTCAAATCTTCTCTCTCCCCCTGCCTGTCGGCGTGCTGGCTGGTCTTCCCACTGGGCCTTTTGTGACATTCTACTCACTGTCAACTTCTGTCACATGTGATATAGCATGCTGGGATCTTTGTAGACAACAGCATTCTTGTTTTTTTTAATTAGTTGTCTTGCAATCAATTGATCCCCAATAATTCCATACATTAAATCTTTCTATAAGTTCAAGAATATAGGCAGCATTATTAGGATTCCAATTAAAGCAGCCAGTGGTTCTTTAGATAATTGTACTTCTCAATACTACAGTTCTCCCCAGACGGAATCACTTCTCAAACATCTTACTATGGATGCATAGCCATCAAAAACATACCCTTTTACTTCCCCAGATTGGTATCTTCTTGACAGATGTTTGAGTAACTTCGTGCCTTAAGGGCTCAAGACTATGCTTAAAAAAGGCAATTTTCAAATCCCTCCTTCCACTGTTCCTAGTTCAATGGTGGAGTACCTGGTGCAGACAGACATGTTTAAAAAAACATTCATTACTTAAGATACTCTAATTGCATATGTGGACTCTATATGTAGATTACACGACTCGGTATAGAAGTGTAAATATTGCTAAATTTAAATGTTTGTCACAATGTTGTTGTGTTAAAAAAAAAAGGCACACCAGACAAATGTCAGAGTCTATAACTTGGTAACGATGTGTAGGTAAGCACTAACAAGATGGCGGCCATGCTAAATGCTTAAAGATATTAAAGAACAAAGAGAGCCTGGTGCTCAGAAAACGGGAAGACAAGAGCAATAACATGGCTGGGGAAAGATTAAGGAAAGATCAAGCAGCATTAATGAGAGGTTGTCTCTGGGAGGCTGCTGTCCTATATGCTATGTTGCAGTGATATCCCAATTTACTTTTTAAAAAATCTTCAATGGTGTAGGGATGACAGTAAGAAATGCGATACTTACCTGTAACTACAGTTATCCAGTATTGGGGTCTTTCATAGATTCACATGCCTGAATCATTCCCCGTCGTCGAGACAGGAGTCTCCGGCACATAGAAAAGTAATGTCCTATAGACCTATATAGAGAGAAGTAGGCCTAAGAGCCTCACCTTAGTAGCCTATCTTTGTCCTTTTGTAAAAAGGACCAAACTCTAGAAGAGAGCCAATCAGCTAACACCTCCCTCTAGAACCTTCCTGTCAGGAGCCTCAGTCTCTCAGATTTTCGTACGCACCAAGCTAAGTAGGCGTAGCACTGATAGAGAGATAGGGGAGTCCTTCCAAGGGAGGCGGGAGGGTTGCATGTGAATCTATGAAAGACACCAATACTGGATAACTGTACTAGTTACAGGTAAGTAACGCATTTCTTATCCAGTATTATGGGTGTCTTTCATAGATTCACATGCCTGAATCAGAGTAGCAAGCAATACCTTGTGCACATTTCTGATGGAGCATCATACACAAGTCATTAGATAATACATATCATGCGACTATGAACCATCAACGACATCAACAATAAACAGTAACAGAGAAATGTGCATACCAGAAAAGGATGGAGGGATGGAGGAAGGCTCACCTTACTGGAATAGATGGCGTAGCACTGCTTGTCCCACTGCTGCATCCTTCATCGGCTCTGTATCCAGGCAGTAGTGCCTGGTGAAGGTATGCGGCGACTTCCATGTTGCCGCCCTGCAGATGTCAATAACTGGCACCCCTGAAAATAGTGCCATAGAAGTCGACATGGCTCTTGTAGAGTGCGCCCTGATTTTAGAGCGCAATGGGTGTCCTGCTCTTTCGTGGCAGAAGGCAATTGCCGAAGAGATCCATCTGGAGATGCTTTGTTTGGTAAGAGGTAGACCCTTCCTAGGTCTACTGAAGGCTATGAAGAGTTGGTTAGATTTCCTGAAATGTTTTTTTTTTTCAATATAGAATTTTAGACATCTCTTAAGGTCCAATGAGTGTAGCGATCTCTCAGCTGCGGTGCTGGGATTTGGAAAGAATGATCTGAGAATCACAGGCTCATTTAAGTGGAAGTCCGACGGGAACTTAGGAATAAACCTAGGATTGGTCCTTAAAATTACTTTGTCATCCCTAAACTGCAGGAAGGGGTCTTGGATGGAAAGAGCCTGCAGTTCACTGACCCTCCTTGCTGATGTAAGTGCCAGGAGGAGAGCCGTCTTCCACGAGATGTATTTAATGTATGCCCTGTGAATGGGTTCAAAAGTGTGTTTCATCAGTTGGTTGAGAACCACATTTAGATGCCATGTTGGAGGGACCATCCGTGGTCGAGGAAAAGATCTATAGATACCTTTAAGGAATTGCTTTATCAGTCTACTAGACCAGAGCGAGGGCTCTTTAGGTGTCCTTTTAAACCGTGATATCGCTGCCAAATGTACTTTTATGGAGGAGTGGGCCAGGCCCGACTGTGCCAGATGGAGCAAGTAGGGTAATATTTGTTCTGGCGAGGTGGCGAAGGGATGTAGGCCTTTGTCCGCACACCAGATGCAGAAGCATTTCCACTTCAGGGAATAAGTCTTGTTAGTGCGGTCCGCTTGTGCCCTGGCTAGGATATCTTTACAATCCTGCGGGATGTTCAACTTGCTGAATTCTCGGTACTCAGGAGCCAAGCCGATAACCTGAGAGACTTCAGATCCGGATGTTGAACCTGCTTGTTGCTCATCGTGAGTAGAGATGGATGCTGACGTAGACGGATCGGCAGCTGCAGTGAGAGGAGATGAAGGTCCGTGAACCAATGTTGCCTCGGCCAGAATGGGGCTATCAGAATTAAAGTGCAATGCTCCGCCTTCATCTTCCTGAGGGCTCTGGAAATCATTGGAAATGGCGGAAATGCGTACGCAAAGATGTTGCGCCATGCGATTGAAAATGCATTTCCGAGATACTCTGGTTTGGGATGACAACTTGCGAAGCTTTGGCATTTGGTGTTCTCCCTGGTCGCAAATAGGTCGATTTGCGGCGTCCCCCACCTTGAGAAGATTTGAGCGGTGGTCGCCATGTCTAGCTCCCATTCGTGTGATGTAGACCTCTGTCTGCTTAGGGCGTCTGCGATGACATTGTCCTTGCCTGGGACGTACTCCACCCTCAACGATACGTTGTGGAGAATGAGCCAATTCCAGATCTTCTGCGATTCGCAGGAGAGTGTTAGCGAACGTGTCCCTCCCGGTTTGTTCATTTAGTGCATCGTTGTAGTGTTGTCGGTCCTGACGAGCACTAGGGAGTTCCTGATCCTTGGCAAGAAGGACTGCAAGGCTAGGAAGACTGCCCTAAGCTCCAGCAGGTTGATATGGAGCTGTGTCTACTGTTCTGACCATCTGCCACTGATCCGCAATTCATGCAGGACTGCTCCCCAACCCTCCAGCGAGGCGTCAGTTGTAATGACATGGGGAGTTGCAGGAAGCAGGAACGGCAACCCTTGCGAGAGGTTCTTGAGCGACCTCCACCACTGCAATGCCTTGACGATCTACCTCGTGATCTTTATGCGGCTGTCGAACGATCCCATGCATTGCGTCCACTGCTTGGACAAAGCTTCTTAGAGCGGACGCATCCATAACCGATAGTGCGGTATGAGTAGGATACACGAGGACATCATTCCCAGAAGGGGTTTGAAGGTCTGGTCTGGTAAAGTCCTCTTCGAAGCCACTGATGCGGCCAGAGAGACAAGCTTGCGTTTTCTCTCCTGAGATGGGAAAGCCTTCGCAGCTTTTGTATCCAGTGTTGCTCCGAGGAAGGTAATGACTCGAGAGGGATGTAGGGTGGATTTTTCTTGATTGAGTGTAAGACCCAAGTGCGTGTAAGACCCAAGTGCTTGAAGAGATTGAGACAGGCATTGGAGGATTCGGTCGCGCCTGACAAGGATGGTGCCTTCACCAGCCAGTCGTCCAAATACGGGAAGACTTGATGCCCATGCTGTCGGAGTGACCATCTATATAGATGGTGTGATTAGGCACGTGATGACTCTTACCACAATCGGGCTTAATTCTGGAGGACCGCGTTGCAATAGGGTGATAGTCGCGGTACCAGGAGCCACTTGCAAGGAGAATGGGACGTTAGGGATTGGAGGGTGGAGGGGGTGAAACGAGGTGGAGTCCTTACTCCAAGGGCTGTAGAACTTACCGGATCAGTCGGTAAATGAGTCGTCTGCTTCCTGGCTTCCTCCTTGACAGCACATATTGGCAGGCAGACTTCGGGTGCGTGCTCTGCTCGGGAGTGTTTCCACTCCAATGGAGGCACTGAGAACCAGTGCTGTTTCGAACACAGCACTGCAGGTCCGTAATGTTGTAAATAGCCTAACTTAATGATACCGTCATAGCCAAATGCACCAGCAACAAAGAAAAGAAAGGCCGGCATGTGCCTGTGTCGAGCAACGGAGCAAATGAGCTCGTAGGACGCATGGCAAGAATCCATTTATAGTAAAACTTGATAACAGGGGCAAACATCTGATCCAGTCATTAAGAGCACAGACAAATTAAAGAAATACAATGAACCACACTATCTGATTTGCTGTTACAGGAAAGAAATAGCAGGATTGCAAAGAGTATCACTAATTTACAAAAACATAATTCCTTCCAGTTGATGTGAATCTTTTTTCTAGAGATGGATATCAATAATTAAACCTTATCCAGCTCTCTGCACTAAAATTTACGCTGGGTGCCTTCCCGTGGGCATTTTTATTGCAACCCTCCAGTGGTAATTCTGCTTTGCTTCCTATTCTCTCATAGCTCCATGTGAGACATGAAGTGCAAGCACCTCACCAGCTACGCTTCACTTCACACACAGTACATGCATATCACCTGCTCAAAGCACCCACATTACTTGGGTTGCATGCACATCATCCACAGCACACACATCACTGCCCACCTGTGCATTAAAACCACCACATCATAAAAGACACATTTTCTCCTCACTGCAACTATCTGCACTTTGTTAACTTGGCACTTTACCTAACTTTTTTATAAGGTTATAATTCCGAAATAAAGGCTATCCACTTTTTATTCTTGCCTGATGGTTTCCCGCATTTGCAGCGTTCTTCCCAGAGAATGAGCCCATATGTTGTTATTACCAACACCCACCCTGGGCCGGAGTATGATGTTTGAAAGTAGAACAAGTTCCATCAGCATCCTCAGGCTCACAATGTAAGTGCATTGGGTCAAGGCCTATGGAAAATAGGTGTTTGAATAATTGCCATAATGGGGGTATTGCCATCAATGGTGCATAACTGAAATCATAAGGATTGTGAACATTCCAAAGGTAGCACAAGTGTCACAAATGAGCTACATTTTTTATCAGGAACGTGGTAAGGCTGTAGTATGTAACTGGTGGAAATGCACTTTGGGGCATACTGTCGCAAATATATTACTAAAGGATTGTGCAATAGTGATCTCCCATTCACAGGTAGCACATTTCCACTGAAATGGGCATTACATTTTAACAATCATGCAGTTCTACACATAATATTATAAAGCAATGATTTGCTCACTATTTAAAAATAATCCGAACCTCCCTTATGATAGTCGGGAGGTAACATTCATCCACGATTTTCACACCTCACCACTTTCAAATGTCACCAGTCGCCACTGTATTAATGTAAGCTCATTCATAGAGATACTGATATTTTCGTCAGAACCTCTTTCTCTGCCCTCCCACCTACTGAGCTGTTTAACCCATAATTGCTAACAAAAAAGGCAGATGGCAGCAAACTAAATTTTAGATTGCATTTCACAACTTCGAGATTTAATACTACCGACACAGGACACCATCAATGTTTGCTTTTTCAGCCAACACCATGCTGCATTGTGGGGCTTATAGTTTTGCTTTTAACCAGTTACCTTATGGGCTCAAATCTCCAGCATCCAAAGTGCAGCTGGCTAAAATGGCAGAATTTGATGAAGGTGTTATGCATGACATTGAGCCACTTGTCAGCTGGTTTTAATAATGATTACAAAGTCATCTACTCTTTCTTCAAAAACAGCTTGTTTCACATTTAAAAAAACAAAAGGAAACTCTGCTGACATTTTTTTTGGGAGGGTTGACTTTCTCGCTCACAAACACCTAGAAGAAACAGCCAAACCTCTTATGGAACAACAGTGCATTCAAAGGATGATGACAGCAGTGGTGTAGCAAGGTCAGGTGGCACCTGGTGGGGAAAATTTCTTGTCACCCCCGGCTTGACGAAATGGCAAAAATGTTTTTAAAACACAGATTTCTGCCATTTTGTCACCACCCTCAGTGATGACACCCAGGTCGGCCCACACCCACCTCTCTATGCCGCTGGATGACTGCGCACCCAACTATTGTGGCATGCTTCATTAGTTGTTTCTGTCATCTAGCAGTGGTCAGCACCTGAGAATGCTACTGTCACTGGCTGTGCAGTCTCCTAGTCATAGGTTACATAGTTTGTGTGAGGTTATCTCCATCATGTTGACATTTGTGTAAACTCTATGGTAAACAGGGATACCAATAGTAAAGTTGTAAAACAGGTGGGCGTGGCAACGGACTCAAACTCTCTTTTCCATCCATATGTTTTAGTACACTAATATTACAGCTGTGGGGCCAGGCATCTTCTCCAGGAATATTGGTATCTCACAATAAATATTATTAAATAATTTCTGTTTTATAGGGAATATTCACCAGCCTCCGAAGGAGGGCAAGGTCGGTGGATGGGGCAGATTTCCTCAGCCACCATTCCTTGAAAAGGCCATGGGATGTGCTATTGGCGTGTCTGTCTGCATGTTTAACATGGCAAGTTACTGTTGTAGCCTGCACTGTGAAACAGGCCATGCCCATCATGCCAAGCCACACTTGCAGCTGACTGTGGGTGGTGGGCGTGCACAGGCCTTGTGACTGCAAGCCACACACCAACATCCAAGCATCTCCTCCCTTGCTACCAGCGCAAATAGGGCAGTGGTAGTAGGATGGCCATGGGCGGGTCCCCTAATTCATCACAGTCTCGCCTGTTTTGCATCCTGTCTGGAAAAGCAGCCTACCGGATGCTGAGGAGAACAACTCTAGACTCAAACTTGACTTCCCGCCCTGCTACAAGCGTCACTTTACCACATTACATGATATCACTGTACTGAATGGCTAGTATTGGAACTAGTGAACTACTTGCTTTCTTCCATGACCGTTTTATTAATGACTCACAAGCAGTGCTTTAAATGGGAAAAAATAAGTGCAGGTACTCATTAAAATGAGCTAGAGGTGTGGCAAGTGGGCGGGGCTATGGGCGGGGCTTACGGCAAGACAGGATGATACATAATAACTTCTATACCACTTGCAGCACATATCAAAACACAACAGAAATGTATTTATGTAAACAAAACAGGTTAAATCATTACACAAAATCAAAGCCAAACAGAATAATATGGTAACTTTTTCTAGTTTTGTAATATCTGCAACTTCTTAATGTCATACCATTATTTGATGTTGTGTGGCACAATGCTATATATTCTCAAGCATGCACAAACACACACACACTGAAAAAAAAGCAGACATGTACACAAACCTATTCCCCACATTCAAAGGAGTATTTCGTTATGCTATACATCGTTCTTTTTGTTGATAGAGTAAGCTTACTGCTGAGGGCTTTATTTTTAAATATAGGCTTGCAGAAAAAATCAGGATTTATAATTTTTCCAGTAAATAAAAGCATGAATCATTTAATCACTTCAAAAGTACAAAAGTATTTCCAAGCTGTGAAAGTGTGCGTGTGCACGCAAGCGCCGTCGGGGCCCTGTAAATTCTGCAAGGCAGCGTTTTAAACTAGATTTCAGGCTAAAGGTTATTTAATTTCTCTTGATCAGACTGCTTCCAAGCATTAAAGGAGGCGATTCGATTTAAATCACATGTGGTTCCTCAATAGTTTAACTAATTACTTCAAGAAATACAACATATACTTTACACAGATTTGTGTTAACATACCATTTGTAACCACCCTTTTCAGACATGAACAAATATCTGGTAATTGTATCTGGAAAAAAGTGGCAATTCTAACGTCAGCTGTCACCTCACTTTTTTCCATTCCCCCCCCCCCCCCCCTACCTTCCTTCCTTCAGTGTTCATGTCGTTTTCCCCCAACCAGATCCATTTCCCGGAGTGCTGCAGCATTCCCTGCTATTCATTGCTGTTTGGGCAGGGCACCTTCACATTCGTGAACCTGTTGTAATGTCGCTGTTATCATGTAAATTCAGCGACTAGTGTTGGAGGGGCACACAAAGGGAAGTAGCTCCTGTGCTGAAGAGAAAACCGGCCTTGTCGAAGGTGAAGGATTGTGTTTCCCTGCTACTTGTTTTAGTGAAATATCCTAAATGGGACTGAATTACTGACCAGCAGGGGAGAGGCTAAAGCACTTTCAACTGAATGGTTGTTGACGGCTAATTAACAGTGCAGGGTCTGACGAGACCCTGTCCTGTTAATCACAGCGTGACGCAAGCCCTTACCAACCCTAGCAGTCTGCGAAAATTAAATGGGAGCTGCTAATCTTGCAGCCTCTCCTCCAAAGGCTATGTCATGACTACCATGTTCCTGCTGTGCCATCAATCAGGGTACCGGTACTCTCCCTGAACTAAAGAAAAGTGCCGGTACTGACGGCTCGAAAATGTTGAAGTGCCGGTACTCAGTACCGGTGAGTACCGGCCCATTTAAAGCACTGCTCACAAGGTATGTCGGTTGTTTTGCTTCTCCTACATACACCATTATCATAGATGGAACAACATTAATGGTCCATTATAAATAGACGAGAAAGATTGTTGTACATTGAGCATCCTGAATTGAATTATTTCGAGGTGCTTTCAAATATAACAATCATTGAAAAGGAGGAAAAGGGAAGACAAGTAATTGCTTAGCGCCACACTCTTTGGTCAAGCCAGGATGGAAACCAGATTTTCTGATTAGAGATTGTGTATTTCAGATCTTGGATGGGTATTGCATTCTTTCCCTTTTCTACCTTGATGTTAATTTTATTAGTGACCCAAAAGGCAAGTCATTGTCTAGTGCTTCCTATACGAGGCCTTTTTAGGTCTCGCCTGTCGATGCGCATGCGCATCGAGCAAGGCGAGAGTATTGGCACTTATCCGCTCTTTATCCACACTGCAAGGAATCGTGGCGATTCCTTGCAGTGCACGAGAAATTTAAGCTCAATGCGCATGCGCATTGAGCTTAAATGCGCGTGCACATGCCCCCAGCCGCCTGCCTTGCCTACTCTCTCTCACAGCCTCCCCCAGCTCCGCCCCCTCACTACTTGATTGCACGGCCGCTAGGCCGTGCCTCCCCTACTCTCCTCCCCGCTCCTCCTCTCCTCCCCTGCCTGCCTGCCGCTAGTTTTTTTACTGCATTGCTTCCGATAAAAATAACACCAAATATTTCGACTTCTCGGCCGGTTCCCTGACTTCCGTGGTCCGCATATAGCTGAGCTGGTGTGTCCGGGTGCAGCCCGGCTTCTTCCCTGAATCAGCAAACCCTCTGCTGCTGCCTGAGCCCTGCCTGCAGCCTGACTGCTGCAGCAGGCGATGCTCTGCTGGCGTCCTGCGAGAGCCCCCACCCCTCCTCCCCCCGCCTCTCCCTGCTCCGCCTGCTCTGCTGCCCCGGTGCTGACAGAGCCCCCACCCCTGACGAGCTCTCCAGTCCCTCCTACTCCCGCACTGCTGCCCCCCGTCCTGACAGAGCCCCCACCCCTGACAGCCCCCGTCCTGCTGTAGGTTCCATCACAGAAGGGACTCGTGGGGGCTTCAGAGGGAACGCAGCACTTGACACATGCGCTAAGGAGACAGGGGTCACTTGAGGTCATCTGTATCCCAGGTGCGTCAGCCAATCACGAGGGCAAGGACCTGGACATGTTTGTTCAATGATTGTCTGCTTAGTTCTGCAACCATCATATATTTTATTCCTGTAAAGTTTGTATTTTCTGTTATCCTTTCACTTGTTTAACATTTTTATTTTCTGTCCCTCGCCTCCACCAAACAAACGTAGCAGTGGGACACCCCCTCCGATCGGAGCAGCAATTAGGATCATCTGCATGCATGAAGTTGATGATGAGGGAATTGGGTAAACCTAGGTAGTGGCTAATCTTTGTGATAATAAATCCCCCCTGCCTGGTCCTACCCTGTTTTTCCTGTAAAGTTTGTATTTTCTGTTTAAAGCGCCACATGCAGCTAAAAGCGCTTCTAGTCACTCGCGCTTGTCACCAACCACCAAAAAATCGTCACGTGCCCATTGTGCGCGCGCGTTCTTCTCTTCCAATCAGCAAACACGTATAAAACACACATTCCCAATGCCCTAGCAAGGACTGAAGTCAGACCTTGGTGTGCCCTCTACTAACGTGGGATCAGTGGGCTGTCATATAAAGGCACGGGAGATGCCCCTCGGCAAACTCTCAAACAGTGCAAAATAATCTGGCACAGCCACTCCCATGTAGAGTTTAATGTGCTTGTCAAGCGCCTACACCAAACGGCATCGAGGCGCTCTGCTGTACCAAACACTGCCAGACAGGATCTGGGAGCTACGTGTCTAGCCCGGGGATTTTCCACTAAAGAGCATTGCATTCTGCGGAATCGGTCTAATGGAAGTGCGACTAGACTACAGCTCCCACAATGCAATTCTCCAGTCTTAAAGTCAACGATCGAGGACCGGTTTTAAGGCGGACACCTGGATAATAGCAAGTTGGCAGCAATTGCAACTCCCGCGCGGACATGGTCGAAAGAAAAGGAACTGGGGGCCACGATACTAACTACTATGGGGTTAACTTAATTAGCTCAATGTAAGTGCGGATCTGGTAGCGCGGGAGCTCCCCCTTGCATTGGTACGGCCCATGTTATATGGTACATTCCTCTTTGATGGGACGCAGCGTGCAGATGGCCGCCCTCCCCAGCCCTTCATGCATATTTTTCTTCTAGCCACTACAGTTAGCCTAGCGCCGCACCATCACCCACCTCTGCAACTCCTCCCACAACACTGCCTGCTAAGTACACAGACTGTTCGCCGGTCTGTGATGCGACTGCATTTCCTCCGACAGCGCCGCAGGGAGTTGTCAGCTGCTTCAGGTTACTTTTGACAAATCAGAGGATAAAAGAAACCACCAGTTTAAGCACATGCACAAGTAACTCTTCGTTACGTCTGCCTCACCATCCGTTCTTGATGCAGACAGAATAGTTGCTAAACATTATGTATGTGCTACGTACATAACTCTGCCTTATTAAAAAGAATGCCATTTTAAATAGCGCTTGTTACAGTTGTACTAATGTACCATTAGTCTAGACGTTAATTCCATTAGCACAGCTTCTGGGAGCTCGCATTCCATCATCAAAGGCATCAGCCTCGCTCTGGCCTCACTTCTCCTCCCCCCTAATTGCTCTCACTCTCCATCTCTTGCCACACGCATCAGTAGGCAGCCCACCCCCTCCCTCTCCATTTGTTTCTATGCCTACTGGTTTTGCAGCACTTGTGAAATCCTTCTGGTGGGTGATGCAAGCGAGGAACATACGTGGTGCACACTCAGCTCAGGCGCCTGGATTCCTTGCTGCTTGTGGCCTGGACGAATATATTAATTCTCCCATCTGGTAGTTATTGTTTGCTGTTCATTTTTTGGGGGGTGATGGGCTACGACACAGTGGACTTCTCTCTCTTTTTTTTTAAGGTATTAAATGAGAAGAAAATGTGTAGAGCAAGAATCGATCATCTAAAGGAATTTTTGCCCCAGCCGTGAACAGGAAATGCTAATTACCATACATCCCTCCAGAATCATTTGCGCACAAAACATTGTGTTTAGGAGGCTGACAGGTAATAGAGTACAGTTCGGAGTTTTGCTCCTGCTTTCTTATTGCCCATTGACACTGTGGTTTGCACACTCTGTCAATTTGTTTTTTATTCTACCACTGGGCAAAGTACCATTAGATGTGTGCTTAAAAATATCAGCAGTACTTATTCACTTGTGCATGGCTCGCTCTTGGATTTATTTTTATTGGCCATTAACTCTGTGGTTTGCGCACTCTGTCAATTTTTTATATTCTCCCATTAGGCAAAGTAACATGTGCTGTGGGCTTAAAAATATCAGCATTCGTTAATCACTCGTGCATGGCTTACTTTTTTTATCACTTGTGTTTTTTGTTTCTCTCTCTCTCTCTCTCTCTCTCTCTCTCTCTCTCGACACTCTCACTCTCACTCATCCTCGCTCACCCTCAACACCTCACCCTCACTCACCCTCACTCACCCTCAACCCCTCACCCTCACTCACTCACCCTCAACACCTCACCCTCAACACGTCACTCACCCTCACTCACTCATCCTCACTCAACCACCCTCAACCTCACTCATCCTCAACACCTCATCTTCAACCCCTCACCCTCAACACCTCACCCTCAACCCCTCACCCTCAACCCCTCACCCTCAACACCTCACCCTCACTCACTCACCCTCAACGCCTCACCCTCACTCACCCTCACTCACCCTCACTCACCCTCACTCACCCCCTCACTCACCCCCTCACTCACACTCACTCATCCTCACTCACCCTCAAACCCTCACCCTCACCCACCCGCAAACCCTCACCCTAACTCACACTCACCCTCACCCTCACTCACCTTCACCCTCACTCACCCTCACTCACCCTCACTCTCACTCACCCTCAACCCCTCACTCACCCTCAACCCCTCACTCACCCTCACTCTCACTCACCCTCAACCCCTCACCCTCACACAGTGCAATAGGTCTCAGAGCATTTGAGTTACAGCTTTTAGAATTGTTTATGGCTTTTTTTATTTGTAATTCTTTAGCATTGATAAAGATTTACAAAAAAAAACCATAAACAATTCTAAAAGCACTAACTCTAATGCTGCGAGACCTATTGCATTTCCAATGCTGGTTTGTTGTTGTAGATGGAGCAACACTATAGTATATTGAACCATATACTAGAGAGGTTTTTGTACAGGGCAAATCCTGAAAATATTTATTTCAAGGCGCTCTCGAATGTGATGATCATGAGAAAAAGCAGGAGAGTAAAGAAAAATAATTGCCCATGATCACACAGTCTGGGTCACGCTCGGAAATGGTGATTGAAACCAGAGTCTCTGGGTTAGTGCCAGGCATCGAGCGTGTGCCTTGAGTCCAACAAAAGCTTCTGACTGGTCTAGGCATTTTATGTAAAGGCATTAAAGATACCCATTGTGTTTTTTCTAAGCATGATGGAGCAACGCGAGAGTGTGCAGAACGTGTGTAATTTGCTTTCATTGTGCGAGTTACCTATAATGCAAATATGTCAATTCACACTATATTTTAGAGCAAAATGCATCCTTGAGTCAATTTTTGTTTCAAAGTTGCCTTTAAATAAGAGCACCATGAACAACAGCCGCTCGTCGTCTGCTGCTCCTGTGCATATGTGCAGTGCTTTAAGTGGAAAATTAAAAGTGCCGGTACTCACTAATTTAGAGTGACCGAACGTCCCGGAATTGCTAGGACAGTCCCGATTTTTCGGGAAATGTCCAGGTGTCCGACACTTATTGCAAAAATGATCAAATGTCCCGGTTTAGAGAGAGGATCGGGTGAGCACTAACATTTACACTTTGCTGTGAATGCTCATCTTCACACCGGCCCTCTCAAGATACGAGGGACAGAGAACAGTTTGAAGGATTCTCTTACTGTGCTGCCTGACTTAATTCAGGCAACACAGCAGGGTTTAATGAAGGGTGAATCAACCCCCTGCAAAGCACATTACCGGAGGCCAGAATCACAACGCTTCCCTTGCAACACACCCAAGTTTGGCACTTTAATCACTGCACAACGTATTGACAGAGCAGGGTCGGTCTAGAGACCCTGCCCTGTTAATCACTGTGTGACGAGCGCCCACTCAAACCCCTGCAGTTTGGGAACAATGAAATGGGCGCTTCTAATCTTCAGCAGCAACTCTGCAAAAGGGCGGCTACTTCATGGCTCATTTACTTGCAAGCTGCTCGGAAGCCCTGCCCTGCCCTGGAGGAGGTGCCTAACCTGAGCCTGCCGTCGATGAGGGTACCGGTACTCTCCCTGTGCTACAAAAAAGTGCCGATACTGAGGACCCAAAATTACGGAAATGCCGGTACTCAGTACCAGTGAGTGCCGGCCCATTTAAAGCACTGCATATGTGGTAAATTTGTACCTCAAAATACTATCAACTGTGCCAATTGTGATAAATGTTTTTCATTTACAGTGAATGTGACATATTTATGCATAATTGCGTAATTTGGGTAATTTCTCATAACAGGCATTATGTGTAATTCCAGAATCTACATTAATTACACCAGCTTAATTTAAATTTCACCCAGGCCTAGGAAATGCCACTTCATAGAACAGGTACACCTTGGGCAGAAACAATGCAAGCTTCCCTCCTACAGAGGCCAGGTATGTATAGGGCAGCAGCAGTGCAGGCTTTTGTATCACAGGAGAGAGACACACCAGGAGTGCAAGTTTTGCTTCCTCAAACATCAGGCACAGCAGAGGAGTGGCAAAGTCTATTTCCCTCTCACTCGGATGTCAGCAAGCACAACCTTCCACTCCATGCAGAACAGATCCAGTAGGGGAGAGTTCACAAGCTCTCATTACTCACTGAAAAGGAACAGGTACAGTTAAAACATGTATGACATGTACGTTACATGAAGCTCTTTGGAGCAGGTGCTTAACTAACTGAGAGGACAGTATATGTGGAATGAGTGAAAGAGACTACAAGCTCTGACAAATTTCTCACATAGGTGATATTCCATGTCAGCTTTCTGAAAGTCCTGCTGCTGTCACTTGGAAAATTGCTGGTTGTGTTGATTCTTTGGTGTTTCATATATGTGGAAGTAGCTATTATTCCTAGGTCACAGGTATTTGCAGGAGCCTCACCACAGCCTAAGTAACTATGCACTAGATATGTACACAGGTGTCAACCTAATCGAATGGTTTTAAATTTGTGTACCCAGACACTGCACTCACTGCCTTGATTCTTATCTGCTTCAAAACATTGAGGGCCACCAGCGGTGCAAGGTCTGGATTCCCGCAGTGGCCTGCAGATATCTGGCAAGCAGAGATGTGGACCTGGCACCTGGGAGATACAGGGTGCTGGCTTTGATGCTGGATAGAAAGTTCACAGTTGCGAAAATAGAACTTTGCAGGGACAGCCTGGGCTTGGTGGGAATCCCCCATGATCCCCAGACGTCTACTGAAGAAACACCACTGTCAAAGAAGGCAACATTGTAGCGCTGTAATACATGTGCAAGTGAAAAGCTTAAAAGGTACATATGGTGCTAGGTAAGGATTAGTTTCTTACCTGTAACTCCAGTTCTTTTGTAGGGGAATCTCTATTAAAGTCTTAAACGTATCAATAGTTCAGCACATGTACAGGGATCCTGGAGCAATTCTTCATAGAATATCTTCAGTATAGACATTTACCTTTTTTTCAGGAAGGCCTGCAGAAAAACTCAAACTACAGAATGTGGAGTCTAGAAAACAGGCTACATTAGAGAAATACTTCTGATTGCATGTACAAAAGGGTTAAAATACCCCCAGCCCAGAGTACGGATAATTCTAAAGTAAAATAAACCGCTTAAATCTCTTTCAGAACCTAATTTTTTTGTTTAGGTAGAAGGTGAAGATGGAGGGTAGAAGGACAGTGTAGCGCAATAGGCTGCCATTCAGTTTTAAAACCGTGTCTGCTGTTTTAAGGACTCCGAGGCCACCAGAATCCCATCATGCCTAGCAGGTGGCAGTTGCCTCAGTTCATTGTGAAGAATATATGACAGTGATAGCAAAAAAAACCAGAAAAATTATCCTCTCTTCTATCCACTGGGCAGGCGGGTAGGTCACTTAGGACTTGAAATGGAGATTCCCCTACGTGAGAACTAAAGTTACAAGTAGGAAACAAATTCTCCTCTTGTAGCTTACTTTCATTGATAGTCATAAGCGTTTGAATAGAATATCAAGTCCATTCCCACCAATAGCGATCGAAAACAACAGGAAAGACAATGGGTTTAAATAAAGCATATACATTTCTGAGGGAGCGTCTGTTTGGGCATTGAAATCCAAGCAGCAAAGCTTGGTGAATGTGTGAACAGATCTCCATGTAGCAGCTTTGCAGATCTCCGCTATAGGGATATTTCTCATGATTAGGGCAGTAGCGTCTTTGCCTCTGATAGGGAGGGCCTTAGCTCTTGGTGATACAGACTTGTTGGCTAGTTGGCTTTTTGATGGCATAGGAGAATGCAAGACACTAGTCATCGTGAGATGGATTGCTTGGAAGTGGCTAAATCAGTGCGGACCGGGCCATCATTTATAAACAACTAGTCCGATCTACGTATGTCACGAGTCTTGTTTAGATGGAACTTCAAGACTCGCCTCATATCCAGGTAATAAAGAACTCTTTCAGCGGAATTTGAGGGGTGCTGAAAGAAAGTTGGTAATTAAATTTTTTGATTGATATGAAAGTCAAAGACCTGTTTGGGAACAAATTTGGGGTGGGTCCTCATAACTACTTTGTTAGAGTGGAAGACAGTGTAAGGCTCTTGAGAGTATAACGCATGAATTTCACTAACCGTATGAGTTGATGTAATTGCTACAGGGAAACCCGCTTTCCAGGAGAGATACAGTAGGGACACCTTATGAATAAGTTTGAAAGGGGTCTGCATAACACATGAAAGGACAATGTTTGGTTCCCATGGAGGGGAAGGGCGCATAATAGGAGGCAAAAATCTTCTTTAGACCTTCAAGAAAATCCTTAATTACTGGGCTTTTGAAAAAAGAGGTTTGTGAAGGAGATTTCTTATAGAATAAACAGCAAAAGAGTAACCTGGAAGCACAAAAAAGGAAGTGGATAAACAGAATCAATTATCACAACCAAAACGGCTTCAAAAACACAATTAAAGGTGAGTTCGTAAACACTGTGAAAAGAGAACCCTCAGGTACCAACAGAAGTCAGTAGCCAGTCATTTTCATTGGGTCCTTGATGTGGGTACGTGAATTAGTACCATATAGTGAAAAGGTGATGATTAAAAGGAGTTATGACTATTCCCAAATATCGAGAATTCCTTTTAATAAAGGGATAGTTTTAGCTCCATTAAAAACAAGTATGAAAGGACGGACATAAAACGGTTGAGTTAATTTGAACCAAATATGTCCTAAGATAATTGTAAGAGATTTCTTATAGGCAGTGAGAGCAGCCAAGTGGACTCATATGGAAGAAAATTGCAAGTAGATTTTGCCAAATGGAGAAGATAGAGAAGGATGATATCTTCTTGGCAAGTAGAAGGATATACCTTCTTGGAGGAACACCAGATGCAAAATCTCTGACATCTGCTGAACGGATGGAAGGCCGTTTAGCCTCCTTAAGGATTTCAATGCAGTCTAGTGGAAGAGTTAAGTGAGCATACTGTACTAGCTCAGTTGCCATGCCGCCAAATTCAAAGAGGAGTGATTGGTGTTCACCATTTGGCCTCCAAACTTTGTTAGCAGGCCTGGATGGCATGGCATCTTGAGATGTGGATTCTGTGACAGGTGAAGAAGGTCGAGGAACCACCACTGACGTGACTACTCTCGGGCCATCATGATAAGTCTGGTTCTCGAGTGGGACAGGTAGAGGAGGACTGCCAGGATCAGAGTTCTTGTTGGAAAGGAGGAAAGAAATTTGCCTGACCCGTCTATCCACAGGACATTCCCCATAGTCCTCGGTTGAGAGTATCTTGAGGTGATCTCTTCACTAAATAAATCAATCAGGGATTTATAGAGTGCGCTACTCACCCGTGAGGGTCTCAAGGCGCTGGGGGCGGGAGGAATGCAGCTCCGGATCAGTTACAGAGCCTGGTCTTGAGGTACTTCCTGAAGGTGTGCAGAGAAGGGGAGCGTCTAATGTTGACTGGAAGCTCGTTCCAGGCCTTAGCTGCGATGTAGGAGAAGGCTCTTCCGCCTGCTCTGGTTCGAAGGATGCGTGGGGTCTCTGCCAGGTCGGTGGAGTGGAGGCTTCTTTTAGGTACGTGGAAGGATACTCTCTCGCTTAGGTATTTGGGTCCGATGTTGAGGAGTGATTTGTAGGCGTGGGTGAGTAGCTTGACGGTTACTCTTCTCGACGAGGAACCAGTGGAGGTCTCATAGGTGCTGGGTCATGTGCTCGTGTCGTGGGGTTCCGAGGACTAGTCTGCCCGTGGTGTTCTGGATGGTTTGGAGCTTGTGTAGCAGGAATCTGTCGATTCCGGCGCAGAGGGCGTTGCTGTAGTCCAGTCTGCTAGTTATGAGTGCATGGGTGACTGTCTTTCTGCATTCGGGGGGATCCACTTGAAGGTTTTGCAGATGATGCAGAGGGAGTTGAAGCAGGTGGAGGTGACAGCATTGATCTGGCGGGTCATGGTGAGGGAGGAGTCTAGGACGATGCCGAGGTTTTAGGTGTGGCATGTTGGAGTGGGTGAGTTTCCGAAGGTGGAAGGCCACCAGGTGTTGTCCCAGGTGGTGGAGGAGGGTCCAAGGACGAGGACCTCTGTCTTCTCTGAGTTGAGCTTCAGGCAGCTGTTCATCCAGGCTGCAACATCCTTCATTCCTTCCTGGAAGCAGAGTCTGGTTTCTTTGTGATTTTTCGTGAGGGAAAGGATGAGCTGGGTGTAGTCGGCGTAGGATACTATGCTGAGCACATGCTGTCTGATGATGGCGGTGAGGGGGGCCATGTAGATGTTGAAGAGCGTGGGGCTGAGCGAGGATCCTTGGGGTACTCCATAACTGATCTCAATGGGTTCAGAGAGGAAGGGAGGGAGTCTGATCCTTTGGGTTCTGCCGGAGAGAAAGGAGCGGATCCAGTCGAGGACGGTTCCTCGTATACCGGCATCCTGGAGTCTGGCTGCGAGCGTGTGAGACTGTGTCAAAGGGTCTTTCTTGACTTTTTTGGGCATTTTTTGTTTCCTGCAGTAGCAAAAAGGTCAATGTATGCATTAAGGATAGCCCCTCAGCTGGAAGATGTCTTGCACGACACCATCATGAAGCACCCCTTTATCATTTTCCTCAAGACCCTTGCTGAGGGCGTCTGCTTGCACATTTTGTACACCTGCGAGGAGGGTTGTCATGATTCACAGTTTTCTGGCTAGGAGCCCTTTCCAAATTGTCTGGGCTTTGTGGGGAAAAAGGTCTGGACCTTGTCCCCCCTGCTTGTTAAGGTAACACATGGCAGTTGTGATGTCCATTTGAACAAGCAGGGAGTTGGTCTTGAAAGGTAAGTGAAATGCTTTCAGAGCCAGGTGGACTGCTCGGAGCCAGAGGAGAATGATGTGATATGACACCTCCTTCGGAGACCATGGGCCTTGAATTTGGCGATGATTTATGTGGGCTCCCCACCCCAGTAATGACGCATCTGTTACTATTAATTGAGAGGGAACCTGTTGTGGTAGACATCCCTTTAAGGAAATTGGTTGACAGCACCCCTATGCCAGAGATTCTTTAAATGAAGGGGGAGAATGATCTTGTCTTCCCAGTTGCATGTTGCTTGGTCCCATTGTCCTCAAGACATTCCTGAGAGGGACGCATGTGGAGGCTTGCATTTGAAGTGAGGAAAATACATGAGGCCCTGGAGTCAAGAAGGGAGGACACTGACCTCACCGTGGGATACGATGCTTCCATAAGAGAGCGAAATTTCTGACGGATTGGATGAAAACCTCTCCTCGAAAAACACACATTTGCATGCCCAGTTGAACTGTTGTTGGGCTTCTTGAGAAGTTCACAACTTGATTAACCAATCTCTAAATAGGGATAGAAGAATATTTAGTGGCTCCTGAGATAGACACAACTACTGCCATGCACTTCGACATGGTGCTGACTTGAGGCCAAAAGGAAGGACTTGTATTGGTAATGGTATTGCCCCAATAAAAACCTCAGGAACTTGTAATGCTTCTGGGCGATGGGCACATGGAAATATGGTCCTGAAGGTCTATGGAGCAAAGCCAGTCCCCCTGGTGTAGTTGTGGACAGATTTGATGTAATGCCAGCATTCAAAACTTCTCTCACCAAATCCATTTTTTGGCTATTTTTAAGTCCAGAATGGGTCTGTATTCATCATTGTCTTTTTTCTTCATCAGAAAATATCTGGAGTAGATGCCTGTGCCCCATTGTTTGAGTGGAACGACCTCAACCACACGCTTCTGTGTAAGATGTTGACTTCCTCTTGAAGCGTATGCAGATCATGGTTAAATGGTTTTGATGGAATGGTTGAATGAGGTCTGGTAAATCTGAGAGCATAACTATTTGAACAATAATTATAATCCAAGACTCTTTTGTTATTTTTTGCCACTCGAATATGAGTGATGCTTCACCGTACCGGAGTGGGTAATGAAAGAGGGGGAAGTGAAGATTCAGGGTATGGAGGCTTACCCCTTTCAGTGGGCTACTGGGAAGATCACCCCCAGAGTTGTTGTTGCTGCTGCGGTTGTTGATATGGCCGCTGTTGTTGTGGCTGGTAATGACTGACACCAATGAAGGATTTGAAACCTTTGAGAGCAATACTGACATTGGTAATGCCTGAAGGAGCACCTTTGATCCTTAGGTATTTCCAGGCTGATCGCTTTAAGTGTCTCCATTCCAGCTTTCATTTTCACTATCTCATCATCAGTGTGGATGACAAAGAGGGTAGAACCCAAGAAAGGAAATTTAAATCCTTTATTGTGGTTCTGGTTTCAACAATGTGAGATAGAGCCAGGAATGCCGCCTTAAGGCGATGTCACTGCAATATACTCCTATGCTGCTAAGAGGTGTCTGCTGTGGCGCAGAATATTAATTAAAAACCTTAAGACCTTAATTTACAGTCTCTAGAAAACCTTCTCTTTTGTCCCTAGAAGATCATTGTTGCGATGTTCGTAGCATCAAAACCATAAAAAGGCCACTAACCTCAGAAGTTTGCCAGCAGGGACGATGGAGAGGCAAGAAGCCACTCTCCTCCCCTGGGCAATAACCCCCACAGAGTGTACACACACACTACTATGCGAGAAAGCACCCTGGGGAAAAGGGAAGTGGAGAAAATAAAACTCTGTCTAGATGGGAGCTTCTGGCTCTAAGTCTGGTCAAGGAGTCAGTACCGCTGCAGAAGATTCCCCTTGTAGAACAACTATATATCAAAAAATGACAAGAAACCCTGAGTTAACCAGGCGAATGGGGGAA
The DNA here is from genome assembly GCF_964263255.1 of Lissotriton vulgaris. Taxonomy (NCBI): domain Eukaryota; kingdom Metazoa; phylum Chordata; class Amphibia; order Caudata; family Salamandridae; genus Lissotriton; species Lissotriton vulgaris. Next base: position 616,217,848 of record NC_141691.1, on the reverse strand, counting down.
GGTTCATATATCATATACTCTCTTCTAGAAGACCACTTACATCACAACAGAACATTAGAAACCTTGGATTCCTGGTTCTCTCTTCAGTTCTCAGAACACCCAATGGTAGCATGCATAAGAAAAAGCCAAAAAGTTCCTGACAGTTCCACGCTACCACGGAAGACAGATAAGGTCGCGGGGAACTCAAATAATGTCTCGTAATATATATCAGGCCTGATTGCAGTTGTACAACACAGCTGTAAAACAATATAATGCTCTGATGCGGAAAAGCGCCAGGAAGTTAGTGCGCCCAAAATTACTGTCAAGGAAATAGAGCGACCAAAACAGCTGTTGAAATTCACAGCGCTCGAGCTCACTCCTGGCTAAGCGAGATCTCCTACCAGGAACAAAGAACTAAATAATAGTAATAAAAAACGGAGTCCCAGAAGCAGGGGGAGCGCTCCAGTGCTTCCGTCCCCTGTCATGCTCCGAAGTACCTGGAAAGGCTCTTTGTCCGAGGCTCTCTGCAGCCCTCTCCGGTCCAAGTGACCCGCTGATTAGGGTAGCAGTGGAACGAGGAAATACGAAAATGCCGGCGGGAGTTCCAGTGAGAAGTAACTTCCACCACTCCGATGCTTTGGAAATCAATGGCGAGATTGTCAAGCCCAACCATTAAAAGGGGAAGGGCTTTATGGTGGCGAATCGGAAGACAATGGCAGATTCAGTTTCTTGCTCATATTCCCAGGGGATTCTGAGAGTTGTCATTTTTGGTGCGTCCTGCACCCTTCACTGGCCCCCTATGCTCCTCAGACACAGCCACACACATGCGGGTCAGGAGTGAGAAAGGAAGGGCTACCCTATGACCCCCGCACCCCGGTTCCCGAGCTGTGACCATGACAATCATATGCCAATTGTTGGATACAGCCCCAGAGCGCTTTATCGTATCTACCCAGGTGGGCCGTAGCACTTGCTGCTTTCATAGAAGCAGGGGCTGTGTTACAAGTCTTGCAGCCCATGGAGTCCAGTTTTTTGCTCTCCTTATCAGGAGGGACTGAAGAAGCTGGTGTTGCAGCATGCTGTTTCTTGGCTCACAGAATGACCACGGAATCAGGAGGTTGATTCAATGGGAAAAAAAGAGGATCCTGCTCAGGAGGTCTATATTTTTTCTGTAGCCTCGAAGGAGCTGCTTTGGTAGAGGGCAGGGTCAGAAAAAGTTCCATTGCTGGTTCCAAAAGACTGGAAACCAATGGAAGCAGAAGTCATGAGGTGGACTGGTGGTGTAGAGTTTGGAAGATAACCGATGTGGTAGTTGTAGGTACCAGCATCCAAAGGATCAGCTTTGTAGCTCTTGTAACCAGAACCTCCTAAAATGTGGTAATATCACCCACTGGAAAGATGTGAGGGGGTGCAGAATCAGATGCTGTAGGAGAGTATCGTCCATTAGACATAGACAAAGATGTTGTGTGCCTAGTTTGATGTCTGGATGACGACAGAGTTCTGGACTGTCATCCATGTATGGCTGTGATCGTTAGAGCGGCTAGAAGAATGTCTCGAATGTCGCCTGTGATGACGTGACTTTATGGCACATTCTGTAGCGCTATCTAGGCCATGGCGGTGCTGCAGGAGGTGTTGGCGCTGGTAGGCGAGAAGCCAGAGAGGGAGGAGGTGGCAGCATTGGAGGTAGTAGAGGAGGAGATGGAGAATCTGGTAGTACTATCCGGGAGAAAGGAGAGTAGGCCCTCGAGTACTCAATCTAGTGAGGAATAGATTTGCATTCTCTTTCTCATCTTTTCTTGAGTCCTCGACGTCGAGATGGATTTTGATATTGACGACTTGACGTTGATCTTCTCCTCGACGATTATCTCCTTAGACACCTAACCACTCCTCGGTGTCAGTGGCTCTCCTTGCCTCAAAGTCAAAACGCTCCTTAACGTCAATCTTGCAGAGCGCATCAACAGCTCATGTCTATCTTGCCTAGATGTTGATCTGCGTCTCTTCCTCAACAGTGATTCAGTTGTGGATGGCGAGCAGTCGGTGCTGTACATGGTCTCAATGTCGAATTCTTCTACTTCGTCTGGGAAACATGTAGCTTTCTGACTGGCACTCTTTTTGGACCTTCCACTGTCCTCAGAGGCAAATGTAAGAGACCTGGTAGAGGACTATCTCCTCGCTTTGAGGCCTCACCTGGAGACTGGATTTGCTGCCCGTGTCATTCTTCTATGCCATGAAGGCAAATTTTCTCTCTCCCCTCAGGGTACGGAGAGAAAACGCCTTACTGTGTTAGCACTGCTCAGGAGCATGTGTAGGTGGAAGGCAGACAATGCAAACGTTGCGAGGGTCTGATTTGGCCTACTTTCTCCCACAGGCAGGGGACTTATGAAACAGAAAAGGCTTAATTCTGAAGAGAATGCCTAAAAATTCCATCAGAAAAAGCTTAAAACCTTGAGAGGATGATGAAAGACGTTGAGTGAAACAAAACAAAAAAAACTCCACTAGGGAATTTTGAAGAAAAAAAAGCCCAAAAGGCCAAGCTCGATGCTCCGGGATCCTGTCAACATGTGCCGAAAAACATAGAACTGAGCGGAAACTGCCACCTGCTAGGCAAAATTGAATATTGGTGGTCTCTGAGTCCTTAATGGAGCATACACGGGTTTAAAACTCACATAATGTCACCCTATGGGGCTACACTGTCCTCCTAGCCTTCAACTACTACCTTTACAAAAAAAAGGTTTGTGAAAGAGATTTAATCTGTTTATGATATTGTCACTTAAAAATTATTCATACTCAGGTGTATTTTAACCCTTTTGTAAATGCAATCTGAAGTATTTCTCCAATGTAGCCTGTTTTACAGGCTACCCATTCAGTTCTTTCTTAAGTGTTTCTGCAGACCTTCCTGAAGAAAGTCGAACATCTACACTTAAGAAGATATTCTATGAAAAAGTGTTCTGTGATCCCTGTACGTGGGCCTGGAGATAACAATGCAATGAGCTATGATAGAAAGCTGGCCACTAAATCTGCAGTTCTAACTTGGCTATGCCAACCTGAAAATGAGGCTATATTTAATTGAACAGTCAAGGTAATAATGGAAAGACTTTAGTGGCGCTTCACGCCGGTATAAAAACAAAATTCACATGTGATTTCAAGAAGCTGTGCTCCTCAATACCCCATCTGTTAATGAGAAAGTGATCATATGCACTGTGTATGGCTCAAATGGTAACAGTCCCAAAATGTCATAATTTGTTAAGACTCACATGAGCTAGCTATGGGCCTTGCATAAAAGGCATATTGTTCAGTGATAAAGTAAGCAGTGCCAAAGAAACAAACACGTCAGATATGGATACCTCACATGACAAAACTTGGAGGCTTCTTCACATCAATGATATCAACAGCAATAAAATCAGGCCCACATTACCATTAATATTCATCATACACTTTGAGTGGTGTATTTTTAAGGAGAACCACTGAGTCTGAATTTGGTCCCTTGGCTAAAATCAACGACACCATGCCTGTCCCTGTTAAGTAGCCCCAATGGATCCATTGCAGACTTATGGATTGATTTTATCCAGGGTGGGACCAAAGGAACTCCCACCAGCAGCACCTACTAACATAACGTGTGTATTTGTAAAGCTAACACATGAAGAATAAACAAACACACCTACGTATATTGTGACGTTTTACAGGCACACGTTTCACTGATGCCAGGCATAGATTTTGAACCCTGGGATCTTCATGGCACATCTCCTTGAGCATACTGTACATGTTATATACCAACAGCCAATGACTGGATAATAAATGGTAAAAGAGTATTGCATCTGTGGGCCATTTGAACATACCCAATTCGGATTGGATGTGGTTATGGGAAATTAGTTTAGTTAGGGCAATGCAGTGCAGATTTCTAGGATAATGTACGGCCACAGATAGGGTTTCCTCCTTTATTTTCCATCTGTTCACATTTTAAGATTCTACAAAAGGCCCGGTAATAAGTCTTAAGTAGAACTTAATATGAAATAATCTTTATTCATTTTTAGCATGCCCTCTCGGTCTTTGTTTACTTTAAATCAATTGGGTGGTTAGGGCAGGTGTAGAACACTGTAAATAGTGTTCTTCTAACATTTACTATTTGAAGTATGCACTCACAAGGAGAAAAAATAAGGGATTTGTAATTTTCTAATTTTTGTACTGGTAGGGACAATAAAATACCTATCATGCTAGTATAAAACCGGCCTGGTGGCAACCCTAGCTACAGAAGAGTGAGGCCATGTTAATTTCAAGGGATCTAATCATATGGTATAATGCCATCCATAACCCTTTTCCAGAATCTGTGGAAGCGATACATTGCCTCTCTATCCTATCTCACAAAGGGCAAAGGCAGTACTACTTACCGGTGTAGGTAGGTCAGCTATATCTTTATACCATTCCTAGTTGGTGGAATTCAGAATTGGTAAACATTTTCCTGCGTGCAAACTTGGGGTGTATTAATCTATAGACACCACCTGTTATCAATTATTTCTTATATTTTCTTTTAGATGCAAACCCAGTTTTCCAACTCCCCTACACGCCCAAGTTAAAGAGGTCTCAAACTTTTTCGCTAAATTGACAATTGACTTATTATCTTAAATAGCATAGCAATATTTCATTATATTGTGCTCCTTTTCTTTTACAAACGTGAGGCCTTCTGTCTTGTGAGCTAGGAATATCCTTCCTATGCTCAAACTGGTTAATCTTAACAAAACCTTTTTGTTCTACTTCTTAGCTTGTGATGCAGGATTCTGCATTTTTCAACGTTTGAATTATATAATAGCAACAACTAAACTAAGAACTTCCTAAGCCAATTTTGACCTTTGTCAATTCTTTGTGGCTGCTGCTTTTGGCTTTGCCAATGTCGGATGCTTTTATAATGAACCAGCATTAGCAAAAGAGGCACCAACCCCTCTAAAAGTATAGAACACTTAAGTTTGCATCATGTTATATGATGCAACTTGACAACTCAATGCAGCAGCTGTCTGCAAGCATACACCACATTGGTGCCTTCACTCTGCATACTTGCTCATTCTTCTCAAGCCCACTGCCGAGTCATTATAGAGCAGGAGAGGGGAGGCAGAGGAGGGAACAAAGTAGTTCCTGGAATTTAAGAAGTTGATATATACAAGTCAAAAGATGGCACTACCAGAACACTATTACCTTTTGCAGACAAACAGACCCTCTGGAAAAAGAGGGGGTGGTGTGGCAGCAGCCATTAAAGAGTGCCTGTCTTTCACCACCATCTCTCCACTAAGGTTTACACCAGTTAACGATAATGCTGGATTCTCCCACCTCTGCATTGATGTGTGTACTTATCTCTAGACCGCCAATAGCAATGTTAGAGTTTCCCAAAAATCTTAGCAAATAGGATCGCCTCACTCACTGTGGATTACACAAACATTTTAATAGTTGGAGATTTGAACTATTGGGCAAATGAAGAAAAGGGGGTCCAGGGCTCAAGGGAATTAACTGAAATGCTACAGATTTTGAATCTTGAACAACATATACATGTACCCATATATCAAGGGACAAACACTTGATCAGGTTCGGTCCATTAATCTCTCTTTCCATTCACCCGTGCAACTGGTCAGACCATCACTTAATCAACTTTTCATTAAGTAACATTATTTTACCCAAACCCCTGGCTCGCCCCCAAAATTATGACCAGAAATTGGAATCGCACAAATTTGAACTCCTTTCATAATAACTTAACACTCAATTTGCCTTCCTTGACAGACAACGTTGACAACTATGAACAATAGATCTCTAATTGGCAATTGAAGGCAAGTTATACACATCCCCCTTTGCTAATTCAACCCAGTTGCGCTCGACGACATGAAGCATCTAAATGGTTTTGCTGTGAGTTAAAATTAGCTAAACTAAGAATGCGCCAGGTAGAACGAAAATGGCGTAGAATATACTCGCCAGTAACTAAGGAAATATTTACTCAGAGCTTGACAGCCTATAAAAAAGCAATCTTAGAGGCAAAGCAAAGAAATCCTTCTCCACTAACAAAGTTATAAACTCCGACAAAGTAAAAGACATCTTTAATAGAGTAAGGGACTTATCTAACCCCTACCGAGTAACACCTCCTATCATTCCCTCTCAGAAATGGTGCATTGATCTAAATATTTTCTTTTTAGATAAAAAAAGGAAATACAAGAATCCATTGTCCCTAGCCTGCAGGATATGAAAAACACAGGAAGATATTAACCCTTCTACAATTTCTACCTTCCCATGCAAAAACAAAGAACGGCTCACAGAATTACTAAATAAAGTTAAATCAGGCTCTCCTAAAGATATTTGTCCCAACACATACAAAAATCTATGTTTACCTCCTTCCCAGAAAGCACTCTCTCTTTATTGAACCTAACCCTCATGCAAGGAGATGTTCCCCTTGTAGGAGAGTAGGATTTGCTTCTTATAGTTAGTCCCACTTTTTGCTGATGTTTCACTGTTTTCGGCTTAGACTGGCCGGAATCCTGCTATCCAGGACACCAGCTTAGTTGCTTTCTCCTCTAAATTGATTGCCTGTACTTTAGGTACACTCCAGATTGGATTCTGGGGTACCCTTATAAGTCCCTAGTACATGGTATACTATGTACCCAGGTTATAGGTACCCCGGAGGCCTCCCATGGGCTGCAGCATGTATTGTGCCTCCCCTGAGAGACCACTCAAACTGACACCCCAGGTCTGCTACAGCAGCCTGTGTAAGGCATTGCAGCACCCCTTACTTAGATCTGGGTTCACTATATCCACCTTATATCACTGCACATATAAACCTATCTGTCACCCTATGGCAGGCCTTATGAATTCTGAAGGCAGGGTGCTGGGTTTTAAGTGAGAGGGTGCCCCTGCATGAGCAGGGCCCCTCTGCAGCATTCAGAATCTATTCTCCGAGGTAGTTCTGTAATGCAGCCAACCATATACTCTTAAGTGCATTATAACCTCGCGATAAATGCTAACTTTAAGACGACTGCAAGGAAACATGTCGTGTTTGGTGTAAAACACCTTGGAATCATACCTCCCCACCAGTAAATGGCTGCCAGCCACAAACACGAGCATGCCCTCCTGCTGCTGAGTCAAGCTTGAGCAGGGGAAGGCTTGACAATAGGCTTCCTGTCACAGGGAGGTGTACCAACCTCCCAGCCAGGCTTTAGTGTACAGGGGCTGAGTGGGTACACTCTCAGAGTGCTTTGATGTCTGCACAAGGGGCACATTTGGTGTCCCTGTGCATAGTCCAGCTGAAACCGGTTGCAGGAGCGATTTGCTCCTGCTCTGGCACTAAACTAGACAAAGGACATGGTTGTTGCCACCCCTCTGTCCTGACCCTCCCATACATAGGTGGGTCCTCAGAGTTTGTGCCACTCCTTCATTGGGTATAAAGTAGGAACCCCTGACTACAGGACTTTAGATTTTACCTTGCCTAAACTCTGCTACAGAAACCAAGTACTTTGACGATCTGCACGATGCTGGATGACTGAAGAATCTTCCTTGGAGCAAAGGAGTTACTCCCCTGCTAAGCAGGCACCAAGATGCATCTGACCGGTTTGTATCTATGAGGCTCCTGAGGACTCAGAAGATTTCTGCAACACAGGAGGTGGGTTTCCTCAGTCTCGGAGGTTAATATGCGCTCTCAGCTGCTCTGAGGCCCGTATCCCTCATGGGGATCGTGCAACCCGAACCCCTGTGCACTGTGTACATTTGCAGCAGCATATGCTTTCCGGCAACCCCTGCAGTTGTGCTTTGTGCTACTTGTAGTCCTGACCCCGAGCAGGGTTTCCACTGATGATTTCTGGCCTACACTCCACGAGTGTTACGTGGGCTGGTATTTTGTGATTCCTCTTGAGGCCCCTCTGCGATCCCTGGTCCGTTGGCCTGTGGGCCCCTGTGGAGGTAGCCTTGAAGTTCCAGTGGCTTTCCTGGTTGCTCCAGATGTGCCCTGACACTCAATTGCTTGTAGAGTCCCCAGGACCTTGCTGGTCCTCACCAAAGCTGATTTCCTTGACCGCGTGGGTTGCAGTTGCCAAGGCTTGTTGGTGTTCCGTCCGGACACTGATAACCCCCCCCCCCCCCCCCACCACTCAACATCGTTCGTAGGACAGCTCACCTCCAGACTTTGGTTGTCCTTGTCGTCTCCTGGTCCCCGTGGCTACATAGTCAAGCACTGAGTCAACTCACCTGACATCGCTGGGCATTCGTCTACTGAGCCCCTGGTCACCCTGTAGTGACCCAGACTCTGTCGCCTCTGCTTTCAGGTTCTTCTCATCTCCGATCCAGGCTTGGATCACACAGGACTCTTTTCCTTTTCATGGCAGCAGCACTTTTCAGCATCACGCCATTGAAAACGACGAAGATTCCCAACATCACTTGACACTTTTGCACCCGGCTTCCCTGGGTTAGGTAACATGGGTACTCCGGTACTTACTAGGGTGCTGGCCTTAGAACCTTCTATGTTTGAAAGGGTTTGCTCAAAGTTCTCTCTTAAGTGGCCTTAATCTTTAAAAATTCCAACAGCGACTTTCCCACAGAGTTGTACGGAGCTCGCGCCCAGTGATTCTACGTGCTCTAGGCACTGTGTCTAGTCAAGTTGTGGTTGTTATACCACTTTCTCACTATAAGGTTCGGTCTCCCTCTGGAGCCTGCTGTGTATTGTGCTATTTACTGGCGTTCTAGTGATTTAATATTGTGTGCTTTGTTCTCTAATCTCATAAAGAGGTTAGTCGAGAGTTTTTAGTAATAAATACATATATTTTATATATTCCTTGTGTGGTTCTCCTTTCAGCTGGTCATTCAGAAGGTTATAATCTGATAAACCAAGCTGCTCTACATTACTTCAAGACTTAGCCTAAAGGCTACACTCCATAGCTACAACTAGGATAGCTTTCAATAAAGGTTGTGTTTAACCTAATCATCAATAAGGGTTGTTTGGACTGGTACAAGGTGCCTACTATAGTTAGTGGACAGCACATAACAGGCCAACTTCTCATACCCCTCGCCTTCAAAGAGGCAGTGATAATCCATCTTAAAAAAGAAACTGGCGTGAACCCCCAGTGGCGAGACAACTCTTGGCCCTTTTCGCTTCTCACTTATCCCACTAAAATTCTAGAGGCACATGTAGCTAAACAACATTGCTCCTTTTTAGAAGAGACTAACTTCCTAGATCCCGAGCAAGCAGGTTTTCAGCCCTCTCATTCTACTGAATCAATCATTTTAACTGTAATGGAGGACCTAAAAGAAGAGGCTGATAAAGGATACACACAAGCACTGGTCCTACTAAACCTGTTAGCAGCATTCAATACTGTTGATCCTAAAATCTTAGCAGATAGAATGGCTGTGGCAGGTCTTAGGGGAACTGCCTTAAAGTGGAAGAAATCCTTCTTAAAAAACCAAACTCAATCAGTCCGTCTCGCACCCTAAAGCTCTGATACAGGTAGTACAAACTGTGGGCTGCCAGAGGACTCCGCACTGTCCCCCCGTCTCTTAAACCTTTACCTCCGCCCCCGATACATACCTTACAACAAATTTAGGTAAAAATCTATATTATTCGGATGATTTTCAGTTAATTTTTACAATTGACAAGACCTCAGACTCCAAGGAGCTCTTCAAGAATACCATGCTTTTCCTCAGAAAGTGTTGAATAGCAACCAGTTAAAATTCAACTCTGATGAAACAGAGATTGTCATCTCCAACAATAAATTCAATTACTGGACTCCTGCTTACCGGACAATTGAGTTAGGTCCCCCACCTTACCCCAGGAGCACAGTAAAAATTGACACAGACCTATCCATGCAATCACGTAGCATGGTTACGTTGTCCTGCTTTTTCAAACTTAGAAAATTCAGGAAAATTAGAAGATTTTTCACCAGGGAGACCAGCACTCAAATTATTATTGCCTTAATTCTGTCCAGAATTGATTATGCTAATGCAACTTACACGGGTCTCCCTATTATCCAAAATCACAGACTTCAGATAATACAAAATCAAGCTGCAAGAATGATCTTTTAATAGCCTAGACATTGCCACACAAAGCCACTGATGAGAGCTTCATTGGCTCCCAGTAGCACAGCGATCCATGTTTAAAACAGGATATATTGTCTTCCAAGCAATCCACAATAAACGTCCCAAATACCTATCCACAAGGATCCACAGATATTCCCCAAAACGAAACCATAGATCTGCGCAAATGAATCTACTGGTGGTCCCGAGCTTCAGATGCAAAAGGATGTGAGGCTCATGATTTTCCACACTAGGACTTCAACTTTGGAACTCTATTCCTATTGCAATCAGACAGACTGCAAATTACATGCGTTTGAAAACATGGCTTTTTACTCCAGCTTATAGCTAGATGCAGATTCAGTGGTGGCCACTAACTTAGTGCCAAGAGACCTGTTGATGTACGTGTGCTTTATAAATCCCCCATAACATAACATAACATAAGGAAGCTATTCTCCAGAGAAGGGGCAAACACAAGAAGAGAAAAGAAAGCCATTCAATAAGAAGCAAGCAAATGAGATTGACAAGAAAGCCAACCAGTGACTGCGGTTAGTCAACAATAGCTTTTTTGACATTATGGACAAGACACATTATAGACAAGACCTAAAAAAAGGCGGTCTGTGACAAATAAATTTGCATACCTGAGATATTTTGTATTTTCTGAATAAGGCATAACATTATAGGAATGGGTTGCTGTAATGCCAAGTAAAAACAAGCCGGCAAGTCCATGCAGAGGTCATCAGTCAGTGGCAGGAATTCAGGGTTACTTCACATACATAGGTAAAAGGAAATAATTTAATCAGTTCTTCCATAATTTACAACAAAGTATATATTTTTGCTCATTAAGCATAAAAATTCTTTGTTCATTCTTCTTAACACACATTTAAGTCACCATTTAGTAAGGTGTGGATAATTCACATGATAGAGTGTTACCAGTCTACTGTAGTCTTTATTCTGCAATACATGTATACATTCTGAGTACTAATGGGCTTCTGGTAGTTTCATTAAATTATTCTTGACAAAACTACCATCATAGGAATAGCAGACACATTTAACCTGGCAAACAATGGGGGGCAAAGGAACTATATTTTCAACAGGATGCACAAACAATGGATCAGAGTACTAGTACAGTGTGATGCCTCAAGGGAAGGTGTTTGAGTTGGGGACATTTGTGGAACAGAGCTGCAGTGTCTTTTGAAAAGAATCGGAGAGTCCGCAAGAGCTTCTCTGGAGATGTTCTGATCTACACACACATTGAAATGGGCTATACCCAGGTTTTTTTTTTACTGCAGTACACTGGGGTAGGTTCCCCTTGATGAACAGAAAATGTATCTTGCATGTATAAGGGATTCAACTTGTAAACAACTGTAAAGACAAGGACTGAGCATCTTGAGATTGACTCACTCCTCAAGTGGGAGATAATTGTTGATATGGGGAGTTCTCTTCACTGGACTGTAGTGCTGGGAGCTCTCTGCCTCGGTGGTGGTATGCTAGTTTAAAGTAGGGAAGGGCACACAGAGTCCTATGGTGTCCTCTTGGTAAGGCTCTGCATGAATAGCTCATGGTGTGCCCAGAAATGTGGCGATACTGAAGATGCTTCGCAAATAGGCAATAAGGTGGTGCACTTGAAATGCAATTCAGGGGTGAGACTTTACTGGCCATGTGGAAAAGAAAAAAAATATGTATATTTTTTCCACAGAGACGGCTCCTCCTGGGAAGCTTGCCCGTAGTTGGGTGGCGCGTTCAGCCGGTAAAGCCACCGCCAGCACATTTGAATAATACAAGGTTCTCCAAGAAGCAACGCGCTCTCAGATGCAGTGAACAAAAGTTCTTTAATCCTCACTGTTAACGCTTTGAGAGTCTCAAACTCTTGATCACACTCCTATTCACACTCATATTCACTGAAAAAACATAGGTTTCAAGGATGTTATAGTTAGAAATTAGCATTTAAAAAACCTTAGAAATTTACTGTAAAACCATAGGTTTCAGGGACGTTATTGTTAGTGGAGATTTCAATCGTACAAAACCATAGAAATTCGCCGTTATAGTTAGTAGACCTAACTAGAACTCGTGCCCCCGCAATACACTGCTGATGACGTCACATATTACATGCTCAGTGACATCACTGATGACATCCCAAATGACATCACTGATGACATCATCCAATTAATGTTTGTTTCTGTAAAGTATAAAAATATGTTTTACATATATGTATGCCAAGGTGTATTGAAGTATGAGTGGGTGTATGAGTGTGTGAATGGATGATTTACTAGGTGTGTGACTGACTGTATAAGTGAGTGATTAAATGTGTCTTACTGAATGCATGGGTTAGAGACTAAACTGTTTGAATGTCTTTATTAGTCTGTTAGTTGGTGTGTAAGCGGCTGCATGGCTTGGTGAGTAGCTACATGAGTGGCTATATGGGTTATTTATTGGTTGTCGGAGTATCTGTATGGGTGCCTGAGATTCTTTGTGGGTGGGTGGGGAGTGTGAGACTGTGCAAAGATATGTGAGTGGTTGTTTCACTGGGTGTATAGGTTCAAGAGTGCATATGGAAACAGCTGTATGGGTGGGTGATTGTGTGTATGAGTGTGTTGGTGAGTGAATGGATGTCTCAGTGGTGCATTTGTGAGTAACTACATATGTTTTAAAGCAGTATATGTTGGAGTATATAAATGACTATATGTGAGAGTGAGGGATTGCAAATGTATCTGTATGGATGAATGTGTGTTTCTATGAGTGATTATTAAAGAGAGTAAGTATGTGTTAGTATCTGTATAAATAAGTGCGGTGGTGTGTGTATGACTGTATCAGCAAGGATATGGGTGTGTGATAGTTTCTTTGCATGACTGACCAGGTGTATGAGTAACTCTTTGGGGAAGTGGCAGAGTGTGATTTTCTATATGGGTGTATGAGTGGATATATCAGTGGCTGTATAGATGAATGACTTTGTGTGAGTGCCTGTATGGGTTAATGGGTGGATGTGTGTGTGTAGACATATGAATCACTGAGCAGGTAGGTACTAACTGCTATTGGTCTGTCTATGGTTTCGATATTGCTGGTCTGTATTTTAGAGTGGGTGTATGAAAGATTTTATTAGGGTATGAGGAGGTGCATCAGATGATCACGTGGATGATGTCATCAGTAATGTCTACAGTGAATGTCATGAGTGATGTAATATGCGACGTCATCAGCAGTGCACTGTGGGGCGCGAGTTATAGTTAGGTCTACTAACTAGAACGGCAGAATTTCCATGGTTTAGTATGAGTGAAATCTCCAACTATAACGTCCCTGAAACTTATGTTTTTTTCAGTCAATTTCCAAGGTTTTTTAAATGCTAATTTCTAACTAGATCGTGCCTGAAACCTATGGTTTTTTCAGTGAATGTCTAAGGTTTTTTAGATGCTAATTTATAAATATGCCTACAAAGGTAGGACATGTGAAGAAAGAGGAAGAAAAGTGCAGAAAGAAGCAAGACCAAGGCAGAAAAAGGCAACAGAAGTCCAGAAAGAGGAAGAAAAGTACAGGAACAAGAAGAGATGTGCAGAAAGAACCAACAGAGGAGCAGAAAGTCCTCCTGTGCCCCCAAGCTTTTGCTGATGGGTACTGGGGGTAACTGACTGACTACACTTACACACACTAGGGGACACTATGTGTTGGGGTACCCCTGTGATTAGCATGACCTCTGTATTTGCCATAAGTTAAAGACTGGGTCATTGCATGAGTACATGAGTAGTGATTGGATGATTAGAGTGCTACAAGGAAAGTGTATGGTGATTTTATAAGTGCTAGGATTTTGGCGCAGTGATTGGATTAGCACATAGGATTGGCTGGGTGATTGAAGGACTGCATAGATAGTACTAGGGAGATTACTGGACTGCATAGGTAGTCCTCAAGGTATAGCAGCAGTGCATGTGTTAGTGATTGGGTAATTGCATGAGTACATGGGTACTGAGTGGATAATTAGAGTACTGCAAGAAGAGTGCGTGGTGAATTTATAAGTGCTTGGGTATTGGAGGAGTGTTTGGATTAGTACATGGTAGTAGATGGGTGACTGGACGAGTGCACAGGGAGTGACAGTGTGATTGCAGGATTGCATGGGTACTACCTGGGGAATTGAAGGAGCAAATGAGAAGTGTGTGAGTGGGTACAGGACGGTATGGGTAGGGCATATGGGATTGTAACAGTGATCAGTTAGTGGATTTAATTTAAAAAAAAAATCTTTTGGGGGTTTTCTAAAGTGCAAACATGACCCTGCAAAATGTATCAGAGCGCTTTACAGACGTATTTCAACATTAGACCTTATAGATTACAAATCACTAAATGTTTACAGCATTAAAACTTCACGAAGCGTATAACATATATAGCAGTCAGTAGTTGCATTAAAGTCAGCTTAAAATACACCACCAGATCTTAAAACACACCACCAGAGATAAAACATATAAACAAGCCCATGTGTGGTTAGTGAAAGGCTAGCGGACACATGAAGACAGACATGAAAGGATTGTAGCCATCGGTTCTGTTGAATGGTCTTATGGGAGAAATGTCCTCATATAAAAAGATTTTGCTTCTTTTTTTAATGCTGCGATGGTTGGGATAATTGCATGAGTACATAGCTACTGACTGAAAGATTATAATACTGCAAGGAGAGTACCCGAGTAAATTTATACGTGCTTGGGTATTGGCGGAGTGTTTGGATTAGTACATGGTAGTGGCTGGGTGACTGGAGGACTGCACGGGGAGTGACAGGGTGATTGCCGGACTGCATGGGTTCTACCAGGGGAATTGAAGGAGCGAATGCGAAGTGTGTTGGTGGTTAGAGGACTGCATGGGTAGTACACAAGGATTGTAGCAGTTCATGTGTTAGTGCCTGGGCCATTCTATGAGTACATGGATACTGACTGGAAGATTAGAGTACTGCAAGGAGAGTGCATTGTGAATTTATAAGTGCTTGGGTTTTGGTGGAGTGATTGGATAAGTACATGGTGCTGACTGGGTGATTGAAGGAGTGCATGGGTACTGACAGGGCAATGGCTGGACTGCATGGGTAGTGCTCAGGGTATTCAATGAGAAAACAGACAGGCAACAGAAAGAAAGGAAGAGTGTTTCTACACTCTTTCACAAAATGAGTAAAGTTCCTTCAATAGTATACCCGATTAACTTTTATTTCATCCTTGGACATATTCTTTGTACATGATGATCAGACACACAGCCAACGCGTTTCGCCCAGGTTGGGCTTCCTCAGGGCAGATGCTCGGAATGCGCTGGTCTAGCAGCATTGAGTCTAGAGTTCAACAACAATCTGAAATGCTTGTAAATTCGAAAACTCCAGCATTTTAAATTGAAGAAAGTTGCGTAGACACAATATATTGGATTAGTACAGCAATAGAGATGAAATTCCTTTCATGGGTTCATAACCTTCTGGGTAACTTCATTCGATTCAAGGTAGCAGTGTGCACTGTGATATGTCACTGTCAATATGGGGTAGAGTTTCTAACCATGTCCCACACCGAACGCTATGTCTATCATCCCGCCGTCGGTCAGAAGTTTGGAAACCGCACGAAAAAAACCCTAATTATTCCTTACTGCCTTGTTGCTGTTTTCTGCTGAGTGCTCAGGGTATTGTAGCAGTGCATATGTTAGTGCATGGGTCATTGCATGAGTACTGACTGGATGATTAGAGTAAAGCAAGGAGAGTGCATGGTGAATGTATAAGGGCTTGGGTTTTGGTGGAGTGATTGGATAAGTACACACGTCACATCAATCCCACCCACTTCCTTCACCACTGTGCAAACACGCCCCCTGGCAGGTTTTAAGCTGGGGGATTAATTCCACTTGAATCCTGAGGGTCCCTGGGGGCCAACTATCCCACTAGGTACCTCCAGTAAGCACGACAGAGCTGCGTTGCAGAGAGGTGGTCCAAGCCCATGCCCCTTTTTACACCTCTCTGCAACGCAGCTCTGTGGCACTTACTGGAGGTACCTGGTGAGCTAGTTGGGCCCAAGTGACCCTCAGGATTCATTCAAGGGGACTTAATCCCTTTACTTACAACACACCAGAGGGCCTGTTTGCACAGCGGTGAAGGGACGGGGTGGGACCTGATGTGACAAGTGTGCAAACGCGCTCCGTGGCGCGTTTTAAGTTAGGGGATTAAGTCCCCTTGTATCCTGAGGGTCCCTGTGGGCCAATTAGCCCACTAAGTACCTTTAGTAAGCACAACAGAGTAGTGTTGCAGAGAGGGGGAAAAGGGGCGTGGCCTCGGACCTCCTCTCTGCAACACAGCTCTGTGGTGCTTACTGTAAGTACCTTGTGGGCTAGTTGGGCCCCAGGGACCCTCAGGATTAAAGGGGAATTAATCCCCAACTTAAAATGCGCCACAGGCGCATTTGCACAGTTGTGCAGGGTGGGGGCGGGGCCTGATGCGACAAGTGTGCAAACGCGCACTGTGAAGCATTTTAAATTAGGGGATTAAGACCCCTTGAATCCTTCAAGGGGACTTAATTCCCTATCTTAAAACGTGCCATAGGGCGTGTTTGCACACTTGTCATATCAGGCCATGCCCCCTCCCTGTACCACTGTGAAAACGCACCCCAAGGCGTGTTTTAAATTGGGGGATTAAGTCCTCTTGAGTCCTGAATGTCCCTGGGGGCCAACTAGCCCACCAGCTCCCTCCAGTAAGCGCCACGGAGCTGCATTGCAGAGTGGTGTAAAAAGGGAGCATGGCCTTGAACCACCTCTCTGCAGCGCAGCTCCCGGGCGCTTACTGAAGGTACCTGGTGGGCTAGTTGGCCTCCAGGATTCAAGGGGACTTAATCCCCCAACTTCCTGGTTTGGAGTGTTGGCAGCCCATCACAGTGAAGCTCGTCCTCGGGAGGGGTCGCGACTCCACCGCGTCCCTAGATATCGAAACTTTTCTTCTTTTTCAAATTTCTCATGAACTACTGAATGGATTTACACCATTTAAAAAAAGGGCTCTTTCTGAACCAAGGGCTACCTTTTTGCCATATTTGGTGTAATTCCGTTCAGCAATTCGGGCTGTAGCTGTGTCTAAAGTTTCCTATGGAAAATTATATGGGGAAAACACATTTTGGGACCCCCCTTTTTTCTCAGCCCCCGCTTGCCGAATCACCCAGAAACTTTCAAGACAGGAGCTAACCGGAGCGGGCCACTAGTTTTGAAAATTTCGCAAAGATTCGTGGACAGGCACCAAAGATATTGAGAAAACAAAAAATGGTTTTCCTATGGAAACTAGGTCCTAACTAAAACTACCTACTGGCCACCGCCAATAGGATAGATAGATAGATAGATCGATAGATAGATAGATAGATAGATAGATAGATAGATAGATAGATAGATAGATAGATAGATAGATCGATATCCACTTCTTTCGGACATTTTAAAAACTGTCTCTTTCATCTATGCTTGGAGGTTCCAGGTATGCTTATGGATCCATGGCACTGTGGTGGAGCCCAATGGAGTGTACCGTTTACTTTTCATGCATTTAATTCTGAATGTGGTTTTCCGAATAGCTTACTGAAACGCGCGTCGACATATTAAAGGACCAACATTGCATCCTTTTTATTGAACCGTTTTGTGTCCCTTCATTCCACTAATTGTATTGTTTTCATGTCTCTTGTGAAATGTCTATATATATTGCGATGTTGCATTGTTTTGTGTGATCTCTTGGGGGGAGGAGGGGGGGGAATAATTTTCTTTTCCCATTTGTATTAAGACTCATGGCTTCATCAAGTTCATTGTGACTTAGTCCCCTAATATTTTCTGTCAGATATTGTGTTTATTGTCCTGTTACTTTATCTATGTTCATTGTTGATTGATATTGAACCTCATGAATGATGGAACTTCATAGTTATTTTAACCATAGTTTTGTATTAATTAATTCTACTTTTTTTTTAATTAACAGTGGCACATTGAGTCCAGTGCTATCATTGTAGGTTGATGGTCTGTTATGCTTATGACAGAGTAGTTGCCTAGGAATTCTTCATGAACGGGAGCCCCAAGGCCATCCGGACAGCAGGGAACGGGGCCAAGGAGCAGTGTGTGGGAAGGGTGAGTTCCTTTCACCGCTCTTCGACTTGACCATCCTGCCTGTGTGAACCAATCCACCATCGCGTTGCCGAAATTCGTGGGAGACACCAGGTAGTGTCGGAGGCATTTTAATGCTTGGTCAAAGTGGTCAATGAGACCCAGGCTCATAGGGGGTCCGATTCAAGGCACTATGAATGTTAGGAGTTTTGAAGGAAAAATCGACAGCTGCTCGCTAGCCCTCCCGTGTTCTGCATAAGGAAAAGGTTTACCACAGTGGCCCAATTTTCATGGCATGGCCTGTTCATAGAAAATTAACGTTTATCGTCTGACTTGCAGCATCTCCTTTATACAAACAAATGTTCTACTACATTGCAGACGGATTTGTTTTTAGTCTAAAGATATTTCCAGGGTTATTCGAGCTCGGATCCATTGTACCGTGGCAGATATTTGTTGCCTATAACAGCTCCTTAAAAGTATGTGGTAGAGCACTACAGACAGCATTAAAGGTCATAAAAAGGATGTTAGGTTATATCCGTAGCAAGACAAGTATTCATCTATAAACAATAAGCATTTTGAAAAACTAGGTCTAAACGTGTACTCACTCGTTTATTTATACCTGTCCAATCCTGACAGGCAAGGCCGCAAAAGATAGGAACGTTTTATCAATGTGTAAAAACACAAATATGCAATTTCATTTTTTCCCTTTTTGTATATATATTAATGAATATTAAAAGTGTGAACTGGCATCACAGTCTTTAGCTGATCAAAAACATAAGATAAACCAAAAAATACACACTCAACTGTAGTACGAGAGCCTCTTTTGCAGTGGCGTCACTAGGGTTGGTGTCACCTGGTGCGGGTTACTCATGGTGTCACCCCCTCACGACTTACCGCATGGACCGAGTCCGCTCCGAGTCCGCCAGTGGACACAGATGGCAAATAATGGGACCATACAGAATCCTTAGTAACGTCTGTAAATTTAGTTCCTATATTTACAAAGGCCAAAGTGAACCGCCTGCAAGTGAAGTGACGAGTTCAAGGAAAGGCCTGGCCTGCTCCCTGCCTTGAGCAATGAATCATGCAGTCGGCCGTGTGCAACTGCAAGCACAATGCACCGCCCGGGTCAGGACTAGCCTAGGAGGCTGGAAGGGTGGGGCCGGACAGGGTCTTCTATTTATTTATGCGTTTTTATATAGCGCAATTTTACCCAAAGGCGTCAGAGCGCTTCACAATAGGAACAGTAATGAAACATGAGGAGAAAATTACAAGTGAACAAATTACAAAAGCAAACGTTAAGTTACAAGAGGCAAAAGTGACAATTGTGAGCAAACAAAACACATGAAGTTGCAAACGGTGCATTACAGGAGGAAAAAGTGACATGTGTGCAGGTTACAAGTGCTTAAAAGAAAAACTATGACTGAAGGCAGGTTTTGAATTTTCCAATCCCTGAATGTAAGAGCTTCACATCCACTGTCTGAATGCCAGATGCATTATCTACACGAGTAATTAAACTAATAATAGTGTATAAAAGCAATTACTAATGCTTCTTTATTACTAAAGGAACACTTTTGTGAAAAATGTTAATAATGAAATACTGAGCAAAAAGCACTGTTTCTAAACTTATACCTTGCAGTTAGCATGCAATTCCTTAAAGATGGTTCATAATTCATTAAGGTATATTACAAGGATAGTAACCTGAGACCTATCTCACTCAAGAATGTCTGCAATGAAAGCAGTAACTCGCTGAGCTTCCTACGTAAAATATAAATCTGTGACCTGCAGGGTGCATGCTTCACTTTGCAGCTGGGACATTAACTCTGTATACTTTGTATGAGTCAGGCGCAGGCCTGTAACTAGCCTGCACACAGATCTCGCCAGCAAGTGTATTCACCACCAAATGTATCTTACAATGCTTTGGAATTTGTTGGGTACACAAAGATCTCTGCGCCAGGTGTCTAACCCCAATAATCTATTTTAAAGTGAAGTCTGCTTGAGAGAAAACAAAGTACAATTAGAAGAGGTATAATACTGCAATATATGGTAGACACTCAAGCACAAGAATAAACGTTACGTAGGCAATGGTAATGGTGGCACTTGTGCAAGTATCAAAAAGCAAACAAAATGCCATTACCGTAGTCCCGAGGGCAGGCCTATTGTGACTGCCCAAGAAGGAAGAAAGCTTTGTTTAGCGGGCCTGGTGCACTGACTGCACTAGTAGACCCGCCCGAAGAGGGCCGTGTTTTCGTTTGTGCGAATGTGCCTGTGCGCCCAAGAAAAAAAAAGCATGTACTACTGAATCTGATTCAATTCATTTGTGTGCCACTGCACTGCCACATTTTTTTAACTTACTTAGTTCATGATCATAACTGCCAAGGTTTCGGATTGCTATGTGTGACATTGTCAAATTTTCAGAGTAATTATGAGTGACATTACAACAACTATGAGCGACACTACAACAACTATGAGCGACACTTTCTCGCGAGCAAAATCAAGCAATGAAGCCAAGGAAAACATTTAAATATCAGAAATTAACCCCATTTGAACAACGAGAAACCCTTAGAAGATCCTAAAATTTCTGTAAAACACCAGAAATGGAAGGGGACTAATCAGAAACACAGACTCAGCATCAGAGGGCAGGCAGGCACAGAAGCTGCTAAGAAGATGACCGCATTGATCTGCTCATTCAGGACCTGCAGTAGCCTAAAAAAAGCTAAGTTTATAGCATAGCAAGTGCAACTAGGAGCTTATACCATCACTCTGTCTCTGGCATTATTGTTTGCAAATGCAATAAAGTAAAAAAAGAATGCTCGGAGTGCCAGCGCAAAACCTGGAGCTGTTTTGCTCTAAATATGCTTTTGTGCAATTTGTATTTATTCATTTATTTGCACTAAGGTGTAAAGCAAAGTCCTAAAAACCGTTGTACATTATATTATACTGTTTTTGCACATATTTAAAGAAAGAATGTTTTGATATAGGACACGTTCTGGTCATTTACGTACTGAGCCCTTTCAAAAGAGAAAACAATTCCTTTTTTTTTAAATGTAGATTTTTTTAAAGATTGGCTATATAAATCTGTCACTGCAAATGGACTAGCTGTAACCTTGATTATTATAACAATATATAGATGCAGCCTAGAATGCAAACACGGCTCGTGGATGTTACAAGGGTAATTATGCTTGTGTGTTGAAGAACTTTGTTCTTCACCACCTCTGTTGCTGGACGGCCGGAAGAACAACTATTAATAAAAAATCATCCTACCTCCGGCACCTTATGCCAACTCCTCACCACCACACCTCCATGTCCCCGTTTCTGGCAATCAATTATTAGCATGCTGCAGAGCATCAGTTTGGACTCCAGTCTGCTATCTTTACCACGTGGGGCCCAGGCCCGGCCGACTTGAGCCTCCGAAAAAAGAATGTGATAGGCCCCATTCATGGATCGCTTCTCAGCTGCATATATTACATTAATTATAGAGTATACAACAGTATGACTCAGCTGACACGACCCACCGCAGTACAGAAACGTGCATTTATTTTCAGGGCACACAGAGGTCAAAGCCAGGCCTGCCTGTTATTATTTCAAAAATACTAGACCAGTTTAAGCTTTACTTTTCACTTTTTTACTAACCCTAAATTAATTACATTTTGATGAGCTGAGCCTTTACTGTGGATCACACCAGACGCACGGCGCAGCCAGCCTGTAAGTCACAGAGCTAGTACAGGGCGACTCTGCTGAAGTGAGGCGGGCGTGTGAAGTTCTATTGTTGGACCGGGAGTGGGCACCACAGTGGACAACGGCTCAGCAACAAATCGGCAATAATGAAATTCGATCTCATGAGTCTGAAATTATTAAATGAGATCTAATAATTTTATTTGCAGCGTGCGTGCGCGCCTCGTGTTAAAGTTACACAGACTTGTTACCTAAATCAGTGCCAGCAGCACCTCTGCAGCTTGGCGGAAAGTAAAGTGAGAAACGGACAGTAACTAAACTTACTTGTCACTCTGGCAGACTCCCTGCAGCGCCAGCGATGCCTCTGATGCAGTGCGCCCTAGGCCATGATCAAGCTGAGAGTCACTCCGTAAATTGCGGTCGATGTCCCAACAACGCTGCGACTGGGAGTAGTGTGGATATATAATTAATTAACTATGCGCAGCAGGCTACCTGGTTGAGGCAGAGCTACTTGACTCGAGTCGACTACGTTTCCCCCGCCGCTTCTCTAGCGACCTCACTTCTTCCTCCTGCAGTGCAGGACGGGTCGGGTGAGTGAGGTCGGTCACATTCGGATATTAATTCTTTTTAATTCTATGACGCACGCACTCTCGTCTCCTCCCTGGCGGGCGCGCCCGCAGTGACGCGTCAGAGCAGGAGCGCACAGCTGCGCGCGGGGGCTGTCCCAGGGCCGTCATTGATAGCTCTAAACATTGACGGCCCTGGGACCCACTCACAAACTGCCGATCATCACATGCACTGGTCCCTGCGTGCGTGCCGACGTGCTGCTGCAGTGAGTGCACAGACACACTCACTTCACTGACTGCATGCATTACAGTAGTAGCACCAGTATTTTATTTTTTGTAAGAAGGTGCGCAACTGCGCACAGTGGTAGCTAACTAACTACATTGGTGTCACCCCAGATGTGGTGACACCCGGTGCGGCCCTCACCCCCCGCACCCCCCTAGTGACGCCACTGCTCTTTTGTATTGAAAAGTAAAATCCTTGAAAAGTCGTGCCTTCAGAATGGAGTCTTCAGACAGTTAGTTGGTGATAACTGAACAGGAAACAGTGCAGTTGTCCAGGTTTGAAATCTTAAGCATAGCTTTGCTGTCACATTCATCAGCATGTTAGATTTGTTTTACTCAAGATATAGCTTCACTGCTAGATGAATCGACCTGCAGTATCGAGATGCCTGTACCATCATCGGCCCCAGTCTGTAGGATTTATATAACCTAGCAGAAAGCCCTGCTGTGAGAGGCTGAGTCTGTGAGATCTGTGCAACCGAAGGGCAGGCTTGTTGTAGGATCCTTGGTACTGTACGAAGTGTAACCAAAGGGAATTGTTATGGAACAGGTGTCCAGGGATCCATTTAGAGACAAGGCACATGTCCAAGGACACCATTTCTGTGATGGGTTCCTTGTTTGATGAGGAAATGGACTTGCCTAGCACATTTTTTGTTTGGGGTAGTGTTACATAGCACTAACTAGACCCAAAGGTGTCTGAGCGTTTTCCATGAACACATGTTGCTTTACAGACCGACACATTCATTTTCATTTGTTAGGCATGGGGAGATTAAGTGATTTGCCCAGAATCACAGGATGTTGCACTTCCCTGGTAGGTCTTGAACCTGGTTCCCTAGCTCTCACCAGCTTCTGTTACCCAGAATCCCTTGCAAACCTCAAAATGTGTCCAAAAAAACATTTTTTTTCACATTTCTGTGGTGGAAAGTTCTGGAATCTGCCTGGATCCACAAAATTCCACCCAGCCCACATTATCCAAAGTCTTCAGATAAAAATGATACCTCTCTTGTGTGGGTGGGTCAAGTACCCGCGACAGGCAAGGGCCCAAAACGTATTGAGGCAACATCAAAATTGACCATCACAAACGACCTGGTTTTGCAAGGCAGGTTCACGTGGGTTTTGGCCCTGTGCTCAGCGACCAGCTAGGAAGACCTACCAAACCCACACATTTCTGAAAACTAGACACCCACAGGATTCCAGGGAGGTGTGGCTTGCATGGATCCCCCCAATGTTTTCTTACCCAGAATCCCCCGCAAACCTCAAATTTAGCAGAAAAAAATCACTTTTCCACACATTTTTGTGTGAGAAATTGTTGTAGCATCACTGGGCTGACAAGTTTTCTCCCACCCAGTGTTCCCCCAGGTCTCCCGATAAAAATGGTGCCTCACCGCGACAGGTAAGGGCCCAAAACTTTCTGATAGGCAATTTTGATGTTGCCTCAATACGTTTTGGGCCCTTGCCTGTCGCGGTTCCTTGGCCCTCCTACACGAGTGAGGCACCATTTTTATCGGGAGACCCGGGGGAACACTGGGTGATGGGAATTTGTGACAGCCCAGTGATGCCACAACTTTCTCACACGAAAATGTGTGAAAAAAGTGATTTGTTTAGCTAAATTTGAGGTTTGCAGGGGATTCTGGTTAAGAAAACATTGGGGGATCCACGCAAGGCATACCTCCCTGGAATCCCCAGGGTGTTTAAGTTTCAAAAATGTGTGGGTTTGGTAGGTTTCCCTAGATGGCCGCCGAGCACGGGGCCAAAATCCCAGGTGACTCCCCTTGCAAAACCAGGTCGTTTTGCGATAGGCAATTGTGATGTTGCCTCAATACGTTTGGGGCCCTTGAATGTCGCGGGTACTTGGGCCTCATACACGAGTGAGGCACCACTTTCATCGGGAAACCCGGGGGAAAGCTAGGTGGTAGAAAATTTGTGTCAACCCGATGATGCCACAACTTTCCCACACAAAAATGTGTGAAAAAAGGGATTTGTTCAGCTACATTTGAGGTTTACAGGGGATTCTGGTTGAGAAAAGAAAATGTCTAGTTTTTAAAAATGTGGGGTTTGGTAGGTTTCCCTAGACGGCCGCCAAGCACAGGGCCAAAAACCAAGGTGACCCCCCTCTTGCAAAACCAGGTTGTTTTGTGATAGGCAATTGTGATGTTGCCTCAATACGTTTTGGGCCCTTGCATGTGGTTACTTGGGCCTCCTACACGAGTGAGGCACCATTTTTATTGGGAGACCTGGGGGAACTATGGGTGGGAAAAAAGTTGTGTCAGCTGGTGATGCCACAACTTTCCCACACAAAAATGTGTGAAAAAGTGATTTTGTCAGCTAAATTTGAGGTTTGAAGAGGATTGTGGGTAAGAAAATTTGGTAGGTTTCCCTAGATGGCCACCTAGCACGGGGATCGAAAACCCATGTGACCCCCCCCTTGCAAAAGTAGGTAATTTTGTGATAGGCAATTGTGATGTTGCCTCAAAACGTTCTGGTCCCTTGCCTGTCGCGGGTACTTGGGCCTCCTACACGAGTGAGGCACCATTTTTATCAGGATACCTGGGGGAACGCTGGGTGGTAGGAAATTTGTGTCAGCCCGGTGATGCCACAACTTTCCCACACATAAATTTGTAAAACAAAATGATATTTTCTGCTAAATTTGAGGTTTGCAGGAGATTCTGGGTAAGAAAACGTTGGGGGATCCACGCATGCCATACCTTTCTGGATTCCCCCGGGTGTCTAGTTTTCAGAAATGTGTCAGTTTGGTAGGTTTTACTAGATGGCCACCGAGCACCGGCCAAAAACCAAGGTGACCCCCCTTGCAAAACCAGGCCGTTTTGTGATAGGCAATTGTGATGTTGCCTCAATATGTTTTGAGCCCTTGCTTGTCGCGGGTACTTGGGCCTCCTACACGAGAAAGGTACCATTTTTAATCGGGAGACCCGGGGGAATGCTGGGTGGTAGGAAATTTGTGTAAGCCCGGTGATGCCACAACTTTCTCACACACGTGTGAAAAAGGGAGTTTTTCAGCTAAGTTTGAGGTTTGCAGGGGACTCTGGGTAAGAAAACGTTGGGGATCCACGCAAACCATACCTCCCTGGAATCCCTTGGGTGTCTAGTATTAAACATTTATAGGTTTGCTAGGTTTCCTTAGGTGCCGGCAGAGCTAGGGTTAAAAAACTACAGCTAGGCACTTTGCATAAAAAGGGTAATTTTTCACTGTGAAATTGTGGAGTGTCCACCTTGCATTTTGGGCCGATTCCTGTCACGGGCACTAGGCCTACCCACACAAGTGAGATACAATTTTTCTCAAAAGACTTTGGGGAATGCAGGATGGGTGGAATTTTGTGGATCCATGCAGATTCCAGAACTTTCCACCACAGAAATGTGAGGAAAATGTGTTTAACAATTATTTAGAGTTGCAAGGGATTCTGGGCAACAGAACCCGATGAGAGCTAGTCAAGTCACCCCATCCTGGATTCCCCTGGGCGTCTAGTTTTCAAAAATGTATAGGTTTGCTAGGTTTCCCTAGGCGCAGGCAGAGCTGGGGTTCAAGAACTACAGGTAGGCACTTTGCAAAAAAAAGGGTAATTTTTCATTGTGAAAATGTGTGCCCAAGTTGCGTTTTGAGCCGTTTACTGTCGTGGGCACAAGGCCTACCCTCACAAGTCAGGTACCATTTTTATTGGGAGACTTAGGTTCACACAGAATTGTAGAACAACTGTTATTACCAGAACAACTGTTATTACCTATTGACTTTCGATGCATTTCTGCCTTCCACATAAAAGACAATGTGTAAAAAAGAAGTAATTTTGAAAAAGGACCTATAATTCTCAGGCTAGTATGGGTACTCCCAATTTCGGAAATGTGCAAATATCAACTGTTTCTAAACTCTATATTTTGTTCCCATTTCAGAAATACATAGGTGTCTTTCATACCAATTTTTTCATGTATACATATTCCCAAAATAATTGCTAGATACCCGAAACATAATAAAAAACCATTGGTTGATGCTGCTTAGTTATTGGCTCTGGGTTCGTCGGGTTCTAGGTGAACCTACAAGTCCTATATATCCCCACAACCAGAAAGGTCCAGCAAATGTAACGGTATATTGCTTTCAAACAGTTATCCTAATAAGTAGAAGTTAGATGTGAAAACGTTGACACAAATGGCTGTTTTTTCAACTAATTTTCAATTTTTCATATATTTAACTGTTCGTTTTTATGAAGAAACCTTGAAGGATCTACACAAATTACCCCTTGATGAATTCAAAATTGTGTTTACGTTTTACAAATGCATAGCTTTCCAGGATCCATTATTGCTTTCATACCCATTTCTACCATTAACTGGAAGGAGGTTGAAAGCACAAAAAATAGCAAAAATAATCTATGTCCCAGACAAATGCCAAAATTGTGTAAACAATGTTGGTTTTCTGACAAAAGTCCGTCATTACCTAAAAGCTGGGAAAATTGTGATTTTAGCCCTACAAACCCTTTTTAGATACAATTTGCAGGGAAAAAAACGAGGCTTTCATTTGCAGCACATTTTTTCAATTTAAAATGTAGATGTATTCTGGCTAATTTCTGGTGCCCCTTCAGGGGAATCCACAAACCCTTGGTACCTTTTGAATCCCCATGATGTTGGAAGAAAAAGATGCAAATTCGGTATGGATACCTTATGTACTCAAAAAGTTACAGGGGCCAAAGCGCAAACTACCCCATATAGCCAAAAAAGGCTTAGCACAGGGGAGGGAAAGGCATAGCAGCGAAGGGGTTAATGCGCACAAAACTCAGGCCGTTCTTAATTACCACTCAACAGTACCAATATAAGGGGGATGTACATCGGCAATTTATCTTAGGGTACGTGCTTCTTCTCGGGTTGAAGGTATATGGAGGCTTAATTATGAGCCATTGTTACAGTCTGTTACCCAAAGCTTAAAAAAATCGGAATAAACTTCCAATTACAATATTTGGCAGATACAACATCATTAAAATGACCATTCTACCCAAGTTTGTATATTTGTTTCGGATTATCCCCCTACGTGTTCCGAATTTTATTTTACAGAAATTGGAAGGTGCTATTAATAGTTTCTTATGGGGGTATAATCAAGCACGTAGAGCTATTCAATCACTTAAACTTCCCTATGAACAAGGAGGACTTCAGCTCCCTGA
Source organism: Lissotriton vulgaris (assembly GCF_964263255.1). Taxonomy (NCBI): domain Eukaryota; kingdom Metazoa; phylum Chordata; class Amphibia; order Caudata; family Salamandridae; genus Lissotriton; species Lissotriton vulgaris. The sequence continues at coordinate 616,190,133 of NC_141691.1, read as the reverse complement.
TTTTAAGTTATACTACTGGGCAGCATTTAAAGCCTTTTATACACCAAGAATCATCATTATTTTTTTTTTATCTTGCACTTGGGTTGGATGCGGATATGCTTTTGTACAAAACTGATGACCCAACCTATTGCAAAAGAGTCAGATTCAAGACCATTAGAGATATAGTCCGTATATGGCACGAAATCTTAAACTTCTGCTCGTTGTCCCCGAACGATTTATTGTGTGACTAACTTTACACTATGGGACAACTCTACCCTCCCAGAAGTATTCCACAATGCCGTTGGAAGGCATTGGGCAGGTTGGGCAGGTTATGGCATTGAATGACTTGGGCATCTTTACAATTTAAATGGCTTCCACACTTTTGCTAGTTTACAGTCTGTACATAACTTCCTGCAACAATCTTTTTTTAGGTTCATAATCTTTTTATTGACTTTATGTTAAGCATGGAAAAAAACCATAGAAATTACAAAGAAACTCTAGATGAACTGTATCCCTCCCCACCATCCCCATGAAAATCCACCCCAACAACCCCCACCATGACCCTGCTCCAACCCCCTCTCTCCCCCAACCCCCCTTCCTCCCGACCCTAGCCCATTCCTTTATAGTTCACAGTTACTGTCTATTATTGTTCCACCTGTGTTGAACTTGTGAGTTTTAGTATTTGTAGATATTTTGGGCATGTGGGTTCCTTGAATTCAGTTTAGTGCATCCCTATAAATGGCTTCCACAGATCAGACACTGCAACACAAAAAGAAACACAAAAAGATGATGGACGGAATGTTGAACATTGTCAAACATTCACCCCCAGTCACAGATATCTGTTTAATCCATCGTTATTTTGCTCCCCACGCCACCCCAGTTCAGACATTGCCATATGCAAATCAGTCTTGACCTTGTGCCTCATGGGAACAGTCCAGACCGAACTGCCTGCCCATGTCTTCCCTGGACAGGAATCAAGCATCCTAGGACCGGTTTCGGGCTTTCAGCCCTCATCAGCCAGGATAGCTTGACTCCAGTGGTGTAGTCAGCACGGGACGCATTGAGGTTCCGTGACAATTGTAAGTGGTGTTTTCGACTCGCACGAATATGGTCGAGTCTGGTATCTATGAACCGCAAATGACGAGTTTAGTGGGTGTACGCGTTTTCGCTGTGCTAACCTAAACCGTTCGTTTGTTTCGTGGGTTTCTTCATCTGAACCCACGGGTTCCATCTTAGATACGGCATCCATTTTGTTTCTTGCCCTCAAGTAGCCAGCGAACGGACGCTGTCCGCTTCGCGACCCTGGGATCCCCAATCTCTTGCCGAAGACACGCGTTCCTTTGAAGGTGTCTTTATGATGAGGGGGATGACACTGAAAGGCAGATGGCCCCGCTCGAGGCTCATCTTGCCGTGCCGGTCTATTGTCTTAGTTGTGCATTCATTAGGCACGTCTCCTTTGATGCCTGCAACTCGTGTTTCCTGATACCACCCCTTTTACACCCTCTTCGATCTGTTCACTGTCCTAGTCTTCCTCTGCACCTGTTTCTGTCTCTTCCTCGATTCGTTTACAGCCGAACGGAATGTACTAATGGTGGGAAGATGTACTTTTTCAGTTGGGAACTGCCACATGCTACTGTAATTATGTTCCGGGCCCTGAATACATGAAAGTGACCCCCTCTGACTTTTACGATGGGAACCAGGTTGTAATGTTTTGTGCACCATGTTATCCTATGCCCAAAAACTGTATAAGAAGAGCGATCCACAGATACAATTTGAAGCAGACTCCTCGAACTTGCACATGTTGTACTTCCTGTGACTTCTGTGTTCCCTGCAGTAATAAACCTCGAATCTTTGACGCCGAAGGAAGTGTCCCGTGTCTCTGTCATTTGTACGCCGGAACAGGTTACCCACAAAGGTTTTAGGTGTTATCCCTGGCACCGCTGGGTCTTAGAAAAACCCAGTCCTTCAGTTGGCGCCCAACGTAGGCCTGCATCAGCGGTACCGGTCCAAAGCCCGACGATCGTGAGGAACTTCGTGTGAAATCTCCGAGGGAAGGTGCACCCCGCTTCATCGATCCTGTTGTCGAAACAAGTGGCCCGACGACTTTTCCCGCGAAGATCCCCGCCTCCTGACGGCTGCGACGGACTGCTGCCCTGACTGTAGACCTGTTTTGGCGCCTGGCGTAGACCTTGGTACAGCGAGACGATTGACGGGCCTTCCTGGTGACGCCATTGATCTTTGAGTTAAGTATTTGTGGGTCGCTCCCAGAGTCCTTTGCTGTTGTGGGTGCTTAGTTGTTGCATGGTTCCATTGCATTTGTGGTTCTTGGTATTTTGTTCTTTGTTGTGATATTTGACGTCTGCAGTCGCCAAAAACCGAGGGTTTTTGCTCTTTTGCAGGGACATTGTAATCCTATAACCCTTGACGTTTGTGAAACTCGGTTAGTGTGCACGATGCCTGGCCGTAGTACTTTGTTCAGTTGCTTTAGAGGTTGTGGTGCGGATTCCCGACTGGAGGACTCGTGTCCGATACCTCCGGTTGGAACTCCAACTTATGAGTTATACAGTCGACATGGTTTGGGTCCAATTACATTCAATGAGTGTTGGGTTTGTTATACTAAAAAAGACGGTGTCCTTAGTTGGCCACCTCATGGTAGTTTTGAGGCCCTGATTCTAGATAATCTGGAAGCTAAATTGTTCCAAAGAAAAGCAAGGCCGGCCATGTTTGATTCCTTTCGGTTGTGGCGGAAAGAAGCCAAGCAGAAAGAAATCAAGCAGCTTAAACGTAATAAGAGAGAAGGTATTGTTTCAACGGTAAGAAATGCAGAGCAGTTTCAGCGAGATAAGGAGGAAAAGGAAGTTTTTGATAGGTTGCAGGGCATGACTGTCGATAAGTGTTATCCTGCTTTACCGACGGGTACGGATAAGAAGGGAGAGGAAGCAGTAGAGGACCCTTTGTTGTCCTATCTATTAAAGTCGCCACCTCCGTATGCACAGGATACCGTGGTTCCTGTGTTTCCTCCTGCCCCTGTTTCTCAGCCTGTTCCTGTTCCTTTACCTGCTCCTGTTCCTTTACCTGCTCCTGTTCCTTTACCTGCTCCTGTTCCTTTACCTGCTCCTGTTCCTTTACCTGCTCCTGTTCCTTTACCTGCTCCTGTTCCTTTACCTGCTCCTCCGTCTATACTTCCTCATACTCCTGTTCCCGCTACTGCTACTGTTTTGGTTACTCCTGCTGTTCCTTCTGTTTCTGACACTTCTATCGTTACCCCCTTGCTTCTCTCTTCTTCCTCGTCTGTTGGGCGGCGTATTCCTCATATTGCTGCCAACTTCTTCTCTTCTCTTGGACCAGTTCTCGGGTCTGCTGGTTCTAATGCTCCCCAACTACGGAGTCAGCTTCCTGACGGTAGGGAGCGTGATCCACTAATTAATATGGCGACAAGCTGGATTAAATACCCCCTCAGGAATCCTCCACGTGTGGTTGTTGACACATTCTCTCAATTCAATGAGCCGACACAAAGATTCGTGTTTGAAGAAATGTATAAGTTCTTACGCGATGTGATATCGGCTGATGCACCTGACGATGTATTGACTGCTCTGACTGACCTTCAGCTTCAGTTTTCGAGCGGAATACTTGTGGGTAGCAATGTTCGACGTGCAGTCGAACAGCTACTGTCTTTTCGTCCCACTATGACGCCTCGTACACTGTTTTCAGATGAAACTGAGGGACTGACAGCAGCGCCTGGTCAGTATCCCATGCGCGAAGTTCCACCAGTATGGATGCCAGGTGATGCTAATGCGAATCCTATTATTCTGCCACATTTCCAGAGAGTGTGGATACATCTTCCGTGGAAACGATCGGAAGTTTTGCAGGTCAAGCAGACTTTGCCCGACCCTCGCAAAAATCCTGCAGGGTATTATAAAGAATTGTCTCAGCTAGTGGATGCTACGATAATGAATCTTGCCGACATTGATATGCTGTTCGGCAATGTCGTTCCGCAACCGGTATGGGCAAAAATTCGTCAGGAAAACCATGTAGCCGAGCTAGGCGGTGACTGGCCTGCCCTTGTGGCGGCTGATACCCGACAAATTGGTGGGGCTAAGCCCGAACAGCTCATTACCGATCTCCCTCAGAGAATAATCACCCTTATGAAAACGCTTATGCCAGCTATGAAGGTTAATTGGGACAAATTGTCCGCTTGCAAACAAAAGAAGGATGAGAGTGTCTCCGATTTCTTTACAAGGTTTGAGGAGGCATTCATTGATCATAGTGGTCAAGATATGGGTACAGAGGGAGGTCAGAGATTGTTCGTGGACAAATTTGTGTCGAATTTGTTGCCGGACCTAAGCAACAAATTAAGGAATTCAGAGAGTGCGTGGGCTGTTTCCACTTCTGCTCAGATATTGGCTACAGCCCAATATTATGAGAATAGAGAGAAAGAGGAAAGTGATCGTGCGGATAAAAAGACGAAAGAGCTCAAAACGAAAGTGTTGTTGCAACAAGCGTATCCTCCACGTTCGAATCAGAATGATTCGCAGCAGCGGAATCAATCGCAGTCTCAGTTGAATAGGTCGCAATCACGGAATGACTCCTCTTCGCAGAGATCTATGCTGGGGTACAATCAGTGTGCCTATTGCAGAAACGAGGGTCATTTGAAATTCGATTGTCCAGTTTTGCGTGATCGAAATAGTGGTAATTCATCTAGAGGAGGTCGTAGTGGTCCTCAACAGGCCTCGCGTGGTAGAGGTCGCGGTACTCAAAATGATCGTTCCAATAATTCTTCTGATTCTAATAATTGTTTTGATCAGCGTGGATCGTCGCAAGGCAGATCTGCACAGTACAATGTGGACGATTATTACGTCGATCAGAACACTGACAACGGTAATTACTAGGACAGCCATAGACAAGGAGAGGGAGTAGTATCAGTTCCGGTTTATCAGAGAGGGCCTTACGTCGCAGTTGCCACCTCGGGCGTAGTTGAGCCTTTTCTGTTGGACACTGGTGCAGCGAAAAGTTCCATCATGCATTCGAAACTCCCTGGCGCACCTTTGTCTGGCTTAACAAATGTTTCCGTTGGATTCTCTGGCGCCCCTGTTAGCAATCCGGTTTCACGCCCTTTGCCCCTTACAATTGGGCCTCGTGAGCTGAAAGCTCCTTTGATTTGGACTACTGGTTGTGGTGAAAATCTCTTGGGCCTGGATTTGCTGAAACGTCTGTATGCGACTTTGTATTGTTCTCCTGTGGGAGTGAAGCTTACGTTGGGTGAGAGAGTTATCTCTCCTATGTACTTGTCCATCGATAAGCTTCCACCGGAATGGAGTTCTCTTCCTGCATCTTTGTGGGCTACAGGTCCCAATGACGTGGGCCTGCTCGACATCTCCCCTTATGTTGTTCACTTGAAATCTAATGTGCGTTTGCCACGTATTCCCCAGTATCGTATCTCCCTTGATGGTGAGCGAGCACTGTTAGCGATCATCTACGATTTGATCGAAAAAGATGTTATTGAGGAGACTCGGGGAAACGTGTGTAATAGCCCTGTGCTGCCCATTCGGAAACGCACTGATCCATCAAAGCCTCCTGTTTATCGTTTTGTCATCGATTCACGGGAGGTGAATAAAATTGTGATTCCTCAGTTCCCTGTGGTGCCCGACATAACGGCTCTACTGACTCTGATTCCAGCGTCCGCATCCTGGTTCTCGGTGATCGATCTGAAGAATGCTTTCTTTAGCATTCCGATTGCTGAGGAGAGTAGGGACCTTTTCGGTTTCTCTCTAGGTGGCCGCAGCTTTAGGTTTAAACGAGCTCCTCAGGGCTACTGTGAGAGTCCATCGATATACAGCCAAGCCTTGAAGAGCCAACTTGACGCGTTTGTATTGCCGGCCGGTGCGGCCTTGATCCAATATGTCGACGACTTATTGGTGGCTGCGGACACTCAGGACATTTGCAAAATTGCTACGGTGTCGTTGTTGCAGCATCTCTGTGACTTACATCACAAGGTGTCACCTTCTAAACTGCAATATTGTTGCCAAGAAGTAACCTATCTAGGTCACTTATTGTCAAAGGAGGGAAGAAGGTTGACCCCAGAGAGAATTGCAGCGATTGCTCGAATGACTGTGCCAACAACTGAGAGAGATGTGCGTGCCTTTTTAGGTATCACGTCATACTGCAGGCAATGGATCCCAAATTTTTCATTGCTAGCGAAACCATTGGTGGCTCTTACGTGCAAGGATGTTCCAACTCCTTTACCATGGACGGAAGAATGTCAGAAAAGTTTTTCTGAACTGCGTGATGCGTTGTGTTCGGCCCCTGTGTTAGGTACCCCTGACTACAGTAAGCCGTTTACACTATACGTTCACGAGAGGGAAGGTTGTGCGTTGAGTGTCTTGACGCAACAATTCGGTGGTAAGCAGCGTCCATGTGCATATTTTTCCTCGACCTTGGACCCGGTAGCTAGAGCATTGCCGAGTTGTTTGAGAGCAACAGCGGCAGCTGCGGTGTCCATCCGACAATCTGCAGGATTGGTCATGGATAATATGCTTACGGGGATGGTTCCGCATGCAGTTGACACTCTCTTGAATCGTACGAAAACCCAACACCTGACGAGTGCAAGGTTGTCTGGGTATGAGTTGACGCTTTTGGCAAGTCACATTCAAATAAAGCGTTGTAATGTCCTGAACCCGGCGACTTTGTTGCCAATCAATATGGAATCAGATGAGGTAGCAACCCACGATTGCTACTTACGAACTGAGGAGGAAACAAAAGGTTGTGTGGACCTGAAAAACACTCCATTGGAAGACCCCGACGGTACCTTGTATGTGGATGGGTCGTGTTTTAAGTTGCCGAATGGTGATGTGACGACGTTGCTGTGGTGACGTTGAGTACGGTTGTGGAGACTGCCTTGACTAGAGCGTGTGTGTGTCGAAAGGGAAACGGGTGAATGTGTTTACGGACAGCCAGTATGCGTTTGGTGTTGCGCACAGCTTTGGACGTTTGTGGAGAGAGAGAGGTTTCATGACGTCGCATGGTACAAAGATTCAGCATGGACAGCTTGTGAATGATCTTTTGGATGCACTTGCATTGCCCGAGCAGGTGGCGATTATTAAATGTAGTGCACACCGTAAGGTGACGGATGATGTTGGTCGTGGCAATGCGTTCGCTGATGAGATTGCTAAGGAGACTGCCAGGAACCTTACAACTAGAATGTATGTGACGAGTTCGGTAAGGTGGCCTGCAGAAACTGGTATGTGTGAGAACACTATCGAGAGTGTGAAAGCGATTCAGAATGAGGACACCGAGTCTGAAAAGACGAAGTGGAAAGAGAGTACGGGAAAGTTGGATGCGAATGGCTGCTGGATTGATTTGTCGGAGAATAAGAGGTGGATGTTGCCGGATGCGTATGTGATAGCTGTTGTGACGATGGCACACGGCTTGTCACATATTAGTGCGAAAGGTATCTGCAAGCTGTTGTCCCCTGTATGGAAGAATGATGGTATCGCCAAGTGTGCTGAGAGATTGGTTAAGAATTGTATGATATGTATGATGTACAATCCTGGTAAAGGAACTCCTACACCCCCTGGCCATTTTGCTCCTCCTTCATGTCCCTTTGAGGTGATTCAGTTAGACTTCATCCATATGGAGCAATGCAATAACCTAAAGTACATTTTAGTTGTGGTTTGCGCATTCTCCCGATGGATTGAAGCCTACCCTCTTAAAGACAACACTGCTCTGTCCACTGCAAAAATCCTACTGAAGGAATACTTCCCTCGGTATGGAATGCCACGGATTGTATGGTCCGATAACGGAAGTGAGTTTGTAGGGAGTGTGATGAAGAATGTGTGCAAGGGCCTTGGAATTACACAAAAATTCCACAGCGCCAATCATCCCCAGTCAGCAGGTTTGGTTGAAGGGTACAATGGCACCCTTAAATTGAAACTTGCGAAGATTCAGGCTACGACTGGTCTCTCGTGGCCTGACGCTTTGCCCTTAGCTCTTCTGTCAACCAGGGCGACTGTACACTCTCGAGTAGGGCTCAGTCCCTATGAGATTGTGTTCGGCCGTCCTGCCAATGTTTGGGGGGTCCCTAGACCCGGTGTGTTCTCTGATCTTGAGTATCCAATGTTGATCGATTATCTTCATGATCTGACTGCTAAACTGAGGTTAATTCACCAACAGGTCTTTGAAGCACTGCCGACGCAGACGGAGGGTCCAGGCCACCAGCTCCAGCCCGGAGACTGGGTGGTGACGAGGAATTTTGGCCGAAAGCGCAATCTTGAGCCTTGATTCACCGGACCCTACCAGGTGCTCCTTGCCACGAGGACTGCTGTTCGTTTGGAGGGGCGCAAGCATTGGGTGCATGCCACCCACACCAAAAAGGTACCTATACCTTTACCAGCGGACTCGTGGGTAAGGAAGGGCATCGCCTCGTCTGAAGTTGAGACCGTACCGAACTTTGTCCCATTCGGCGACGCTCAGCCTGTCGGAGATACCTCAGTGCAGCAGAACGATATTGTTGAACATTTGTCATCACAGAACTCAAGATCTGAACAACTGACTGGTAAACAGAACTCTGTTTCATCATCGGACCAACTGTTTGACGATCAGACTCGTCCTGGGAGAAGCCGATATTTTCTTCGCTCCAATACCAGAGACTAATAAAGAAATATTTTTGCTTTCTCCCCTGACATCGACGTTACCCCATTACCACTCTTCAGTCTGAACACTTTTGCATAATTGTGATTTTGTAAAATTTTGAGTTTTTTCCACATATGTGTATTTGTTTCCACAGCTAGGAAATTTTGTATATATATATTGTTGCTTAAAATACATTACATCCGGGTAGACCGTAGGGCCGCGCGGGTACTTCCTTCTGGTTAGTAGGTCTTGACACTAAGTCAGAGACCGTCGATTCCTAGGAACTCCTGGGGAAAGTGCGTCAAGAACGTTGCGGACGGTTTTAGAGGATGGCTTTCTCGAAGCTGTCGGAATTGGAAAAAGCTCAGGCCCAAAGATTCGAATTGCGTAGAATTGCACATACAAAATGCTTCATGTTTCAGGTGTTCCTTCTATTCCTAACTGTTTCTTCGTTATTGGTGGGTGGGGTGTATTACATGATACAGTCATTGTTGCCTACTGCCTCACCTACCCCTTCTTCTGAACCTAAACTTACCTTCACTGTCTCTCCTCATTCCTTCCACATCTTACCACAACACGAGCAGGTTAGACGTGCGGAATTCATGAACCATTCCTTCGTTCAGCTCCTTCATCAGCATCAGTTGGTGATGAACACTACCAATTGTTGGGTGTGTGGGTTAATGCCACATACCACCGATAAGGGAATTCCGTACTTGGTCCTTCCTTACAGTTCCCAGGGTTCAGCTCGAGCATTCCAAACAATGTTTCGAAGCGCACTAGATTCTTACCCCAATCGAGAGCCACGTTCTTCACACTTTGGTCCCGGTCCGTACCATAAGCCTTTGGCAATAGCGATTGCTGATTTAGATAGGGATATCTATGAGCCATCACTCATCCCAGAGGAAGAGGTGCGAGCCTATAGGGATCTGAGTGAGGTTGAGTATAGTGCGCTCGTGGGCGAAAGACAGCTCAAAAGTTCATCTCCAATATGGATCGTACCCCACCTTGGTAATTTTTGTCTGAAAGGCCGTGGCCGAAGCCCGAGAGCTCACCTTGGGGAGAGTGCTTGCTCTGAGACGTATGTTCTACCAATGCTCTCTTCCCCTGTTCTCCTGACTGCCAAGGGTACGTACTTTGTCTGTTAAGACCGTGCATATACATGGTTGCCCCTTGACTTCGCGGGCACCTGTTATATTGCAAACTTGTTGCCACCGACTTTTACGGTTGCCTCAGATTATCACAAGACTAGAGTTGTGAGAGGCGTGATTAGCAAAGAGGACACTGCCGGCCAAGAGGCAGGAGACTTTTTCAAGGGTTTCTTGCCGTTTTGGGGACCTATGATCAATAGTAGGAACCTGAGACAGTTGACTCGAGTGGTGGAATCGACAGCTAATATCACTGCCAGTGCCCGTGGCAATATTACAGCTGAGCTTCAGGCGGATAGGCTTATGACGTTACAAAATCGTATGGTTTTAGACGTCGTCTTAGCAGATCGAGGTGGAGTATGTAAGGTGATCCATTCGAGTTGTCGTATATTCATTCCAGACAACGCTCCGACTGTCTATCAAGCCATCTCGAAGTTGCATAAGATCTCCGAGTCCATACACGTGGACGTAGGGGATTGGACGCTACTCGGGTGGTTTTGGGGCCTAATGTCGACTTGGGGTTGGAAGATTCTGATGATCATTGGGGTTGTTGTAGCATTCCTGTTCACGTGTTGTCTTTGTGTGCAGTGTGGTCCTGCCTTATGTGGCCTCTGTGCTACGACGTGTATAAGGCAGCCGCCTGTTACCAAAGGAACTCTGATGGATAGAATTATGTTGCAACAGCATCTAGATGGTCTGATGAATATCGAGATCGATTCTGATTCCGACTAGTGCTTGCCTACATGAGGGCAAAAGGAGCGTCTGAGGTTCCGTGACAATTGTAAGTGGTGTTTTCGACTCGCACGAATATGGTCGAGTCTGGTATCTATGAACCGCAAATGACGAGTTTAGTGGGTGTACGCGTTTTCGCTGTGCTAACCTAAACCGTTCGTTTGTTTCGTGGGTTTCTTCATCTGAACCCACGGGTTCCATCTTAGATACGGCATCCATTTTGTTTCTTGCCCTCAAGTAGCCAGTGACCCTGGGACCCTGGGATCCCCAATCTCTTGCGGAAGACACGTGTTCCTTTGAAGGTGTCTTTATGATGAGGGGGATGACACTGTAAGGCAGATGGCCCCGCTCGAGGCTCATCTTGCCGTGCCGGTCTATTGTCTTAGTTGTGCATTCATTAGGCACGTCTCCTTTGATGCCTGCAACTCGTGTTTCCTGATACCACCCCTTTTACACCCTCTTCGATCTGTTCACTGTCCTCGTCTTCCTCTGCACCTGTTTCTGTCTCTTCCTCGATTCGTTTACAGCCGAACGGAATGTACTAATGGTGGGAAGATGTACTTTTTCAGTTGGGAACTGCCACATGCTACTGTAATTATGTTCCGGGCCCTAAATACATGAAAGCGACCCCCTCTGACTTTTACGATGGGAACCAGGTTGTAATCTTTTGTGCACCATGTTATCCTATGCCCAAAAACTGTATAAGAAGAGCGATCCACAGATACAATTGGAAGCAGACTCCTCGAACTTGCACATGTTGTACTTCCTGTGACTTCTGTGTTCCCTGCAGTAATAAACCTCGAATCTTTGACGCCGAAGGAAGTGTCCCGTGTCTCTGTAATTTGTACGCCGGAACAGGTTGCCTACGAAGGTTTCAGGTGTTATCCCTGGCACCGCTGGGTACTTAGAAAAAACCCAGTCCTTCAGCATGTCTGGGTATACCCTTCCCACTTAGGGTGAAAATGAAACACAGAAAGATGATGGACAGAATGTTGAACATTGTCAAACATTCACCCCCAGTCACAGATCTGGGTTTAATCCATCGTTATTTTGCTCACCACGCCACCCCAGTTCAGACATATGCAAATCAGTCTCGACCCTGTGCCTCATGGGAACAGTCCAGACCGAACTGCCAGGCCATGTCTTCCCTGGACAGGAATCAAGCATCCTAGGACACAGATCAGAACCAATCTTTTTTTAAGTACTTACACTTAAGAGACTATTTTTTAAGACAACAAATGATTCAGATACCGCACAATTGTGACTTAATGCCATGTTTAATGCATACTAATCAAAAACCACGAATCAGCACAATGTATCTGTTATTTTGGCAATATAGGGGGATGATAGTTAACAAGTGGCCAATAAGTGGAGCCAAGCTCTAGAGCTAGCCATTATTCCTGCTGAATTAACCTCCGCTTTAGATATTTTAGATGGGGCTATGCACTCTATCAATTTAAAATGACAGCAATTTCGCACTATCTGCATGTTGTACTATACTCCTGATAAGATTGCAAAATGGGCACAGACGGTATTGGGAGATGGTTGAGACAGAATGCTCTGTCCAACGCTCTGTCCAAAATGTGGAATGGCAGCCATTAACATGGTACAAATGTTTTGTACCTTCCCTATGCTGGTTAACTTTTGGAGGACGAAGTGGTTACAATTATTGAGAATCGTTTGGGGCTGGATTTCTCTCCCACTATTAAAAAAATTATGTTAGGCTACAAAGAGTGCGCCAACAGGGGATTGAGATCTTTTTTCTCTATTATTTTGGTGGCTGCCCGTCTATGCATGGAAAGAGTGTGGATCTCGCTGAATCCTCCTGTTGCATTAGAATGGTGGCCATTATGAAAGATGTATACAAGAGGGTGCGCACACTAGCTAAAACTAGAGGTACGTGCTCATTCCAGAAATATTACCGCATATGGAACAGTTTTTTTGATTTTACGCATTGGATCTAGATTTAAAACTGAATTGAGGATTCTTTTTTTTCCTTTCTCTTTATCACTAGGTGCCACCCATCCCCATCCACGCACACAAAGCCCTTCACGATCAAGGCCCGATCTACCTCAACAGCCGAATCAACTTCCACGCTCCCAAACGCCACCTCCGATCAGCCAGCCACGCCCTCGCCGCCGTCCCACGCATCCGTAGAGCGACAACAGGAGGAAGGTCCTTCTCCTACCTTGCCGCCAAGACCTGGAACTCCCTCCCTCCCTCCCTGCGCCTGACCCAAGACCACCTCTCCTTCAGGAAGAAGCTCAAGACCTGGCTGTTCGAGCAGTAACGGCACCCCCCCCCCCCCCCCCCCCCCCCCCCCCCTTAGCGCCTTGAGACCCTACGGGTAAGTAGTGCGCTCTATAAATGTCTGATTGATTGATTGATCCCTTTTTCTCTCGGTCTCTTTTTTTCTATTGCTACAAGATTAAGCAAAGTATAAATGCAAAGCATTGCGTATGTACTAATTTTCTTTTTTTCGTTTTTCTGTACCCTTTGGCCAAAACCAGTACAAAAGTACTTTATATTTCTAAATTACTGTGGAATATTTCTTGTGTTTTTACTTTATGACTGTTTGTATGCTGCATAAATACTTTGCACATTGTCTCTAAGTTAAGCAGGACTGTTTTTGTGCCAAGCTACCAGAGGCGTTAAACTCAGATTAATTTAGTGGCTTTTGTGGTTCACTCTGATAGGGATTTTGACTGTTGCTTTAACAGGGCTAACACCTCATTCGACCAGAAACACAATTTCTCACATTCTTACTACCAGAGAAATTGTTGTGCCGACTTTGATGAAAATATGTAGTCTGCAAAGGTACAAGACACAGGATGTCTCTCACGCATGACAATAGAAAATTTTTGGTAGAGTTTGCCTATCAAAGTTAATTTCAGATAGATAGATATACAAGGTATTCATTCATGGCACCTTGTAAGGTTGATTAGATAAAATCAGTGGACCCTGTTGTGATAGGACTTCATAAGTTAAGAAGATTATGGCACACGCATCTATGTTTATTGAGTTGCTTGCATAATAAATCCAAACTGTGCAAATTGGTAGGACTCAGTATTGTGAGTTTCAGTAAGGAAAAGTCCCAGCTCGGATCATGTGATCAGTTTACGTAGTTGATGGGGAGTAGGTACTGCTCAGTATGGTTGAGGAAGATTCATCCTTCACAGGTTTCAGGTTTGAAAGGAGCCATATCAAGACTCATAAAAAGGGCTAGTGGAATTATGCATAATGATCTATTTGCCGCAATTTCTACATACTCCATCATTTTCCGCATAATTTGTAGTTTGAATAAAAAAAAATTCTAGGTCATTTTTCGGTTGCAGAATTCTTGGATTTAGTTGTTCAGCGGATATGTTCAAGGTGATACATTTGACATTTCGGTGTTATTGTATGCAACAGTGACAAAATACTAAAATAATACTGCTTCAAAATGTGCCACAAGACACCACGTAATTTGCCTTTTCTTGCCACATAATTTAGCCAACTCTGATAAAAAATGAGGTCCTCCCCTGCTGCATAATTCCGCGGGCTCTGCAGATAGGTGTGCTTGTGTGTTCCTGATTTGTTATTGCAAAAGAAGCTGGTCGCCCTCTGAGCCCATACACATTCTGTAGAGAAACTACCTGATTGAACAATGGTCCATTAGCAATTGAAAATCATCCTGTGGATCTTAGAGGTTTGGAGAAAACATCTTAGTGAGTTTGAAAGTGGAATGCTTTCTAGTTCGAACAGAGACCTTTCTTTTCGTAGGAGTAGGATGAACTGAAGATCTGCCAGGCCCAATGTTTTCAGAGCTTTAAAAAGTCACTTTCAGCAAGGTAGGTCTTTCACAAGAGAACAATTTTAGTTTGATTTATTAAATTTATTTGACAGGGATAATTGATCTAATCACTGGTGGGCACCCTTGGAGACATGTAGGAAAGGAGATTGCAGGTATTAGATCCCACTACTCAGGGAAGGGGAGAACAGAACAGAGTAGCATCTAGTGACATATAGAATCAAAGGTCACATTTGGATTTCCAACAAGAGCTCTCAACTAGAATAAGTGCATGCATCAGGCAGTCACTATGTGACTGTGGCAGGCAAGCTAAATGTAGTAAAGTCAGATACCCAAAGATCTCAGAATGAGTGCCGTTAGCTAATGTGTCCTTTCTACTCCAGTTAACACAAGTTCAAAGTTGTGCAAACTACCCAAGATGATTTGTAACAACTTCATTGTTTCAGGAGGAGCTTACTTGGTGCTGGACTGGCAGGAGGAACTTTTTTGATAGTAATGCACAAGGTGAGCCCAGCGGTTGAGTGCCACCAGGACCACTGTTTCTTGTGTATTGCCACTCACAATATGGTTATGATGCTGACCAATGCCAGTATTGAACCACAAGTCACAGAGAGAGCTGCAGTCCAGCCACCCAAAATGGAGTGCCTCCTTCAGTCTGGTGGTCCTATTTAGCTTCTACAGAAAAGTCCATGTATGCTTCCTTCAGTCGTATCTTGCTCCCAGTTGTCATGTCGTCTCGCCTGACCCGGTCTTGGGACAGGACAGGCAAACAGGAAACGGGAACCGGAAAAAGAATTAGGCTGTGAGCCAGTATGAGACTGGCAGGTAATAAAGCAAAACGTACTTCCAGTCACCTCTGACTCCTGTGTATCATTGCAAGGGGCGATCGCGACACTGGCGACGAGGGTGGGATGTATACAAGCCCACAAGTAAAGCCATCGCCCAGCCATCTACATTTTGGCCAACCAGCGAGTCTTGCAGTCCAGTTTGCCGACGGCGCGGAAAGAGCGCGAAAATTAAACCGGCATCGGAACTGCCCTGCATATGCCTGCCAGAAGCCTGCCGACCTGCCAAGGACATCGCGCCACTCATCCGAACGGGCAGTGCTGAACAGGAGCGTGTGTGCAGAAGCGCATGTCCCCTCGTGTTGACGGACACGAGAAACCCAGAACACAAAGCAGCATCAAAGCGGCAACATCGTGGCACGAGAGACCCGCCCGCCTTTAAAGACGTGAAGAGCACGGCCAGAAAAAAGGGTGAGTCGTGCCCTCAGCGGCCCCAGAAAAAACGAAAGAGCACGTTTGTGACAGTAGTGAGAGTGCAAGTATACAAGTGGGGAGAGACACAACGTCCCACATGGTGGCCATCTTAGAGTCAGGCACCAGCCACCAGATAACCCACGATTTTACAACGGCGGCCATATTGAGGTCAGGCACCATACACTGCAAAGTCACAGACCAACATAAAAGGAGCGGGGAAAGCTTATAAAGGGACAAAGTCAAGTCTCCTACATCAGAAAACAAAAATAAATAGAGAACAGGGGTCTCGTGTAGCATACAGTCAGCTACATTCTGTTGCACCATAACAAAACTCACAGAAAGCTCCTATTTAAGTGGAATAAAGCCTGCAATAACAGAAGGGTGGGAGAATTCACGCAGCCACACCAAGTCACGAGTTCCAGATGTCAAACACGGCTCCTGACAGCTCATCTGGAGGGAACGGCGTAGCAGGCCCAGCCCTACAGGCTAACACAGTAAGACCGGCCCCACAAGTCAACGCAGCCATGATGCCTCACGCTCCCATGGGGGCTCCCTTCATGCGACAACCGCAGCCACTAGTATTAACGCCAGGCAACAGCATGGGGCCGGCATGGAAGAGCTGGAGCGAGGACTTTGAGGACTACATGGTAGGATCCTTGGTGCAAGACCCTAAACAAAAACTAGTGGCACTAAGAAACTTAATAGGCCAAGAAATAGCGCAAATCATCAAAGAGTTACCAAATGCAGCAACTGCCACCTACGAGGAGGTAAAAGGTGCCCCCGACAGACGATTCCTTCACAAGCGCAACGTAGACTATGAGCGATACACGTTCAACTTAGCCACTCAAGAAAAAGAAGAGTGCATGAGCGATTTCATCATGCGCATCAAGCGGATGGCACGATATTGTGAATTTGACAACTTCAAAACAGAGGACGCCCTGCGACTCCGCATCATCGATGGATGCCAATCTGAATCTCTCCGCCGGAGACTCCTAAAGAAACAGTACACTCTAGAAGAGATCGAGGAACTAACAAGAATTAACGACCAGGCAGAAAACTATGCCAAGCGAATGGAAACTCACAAACCGGACCGGAAAGAACACGCCCTCCGAGTCCAGACACACAGAACTACCAGAACTACCAGACCCACGTCAAACTCTCATAGGTCAGGCCAACAATCATACACTACTCGGAAAACTTCCTCTAAACGAAGCTCGCGGCACACCAAGTCTGCCAAATCAGTGCCCACCTGTTACAGATGTGGACAGGACTACCCACACTCAGGACAATGTCCAGCAATTGGTCAGCGATGCCATCGCTGTGGGAGAGATAATCACTTCGAAATAGCATGTCAGGCCAAACAGTCAACCCACAGGTCGTCAAACAAAAGTCACGACACACGACACCACGCACGGGCCATAAAAGGGAGAGAAGGACGTTCATCCAGCTCCTCAAATTCCAGCATTCAATCAGCACACTCATACCGATCACGAGGTCGAGCCACAAGCATTCACCGATCCAGACACCAGACGACAGAGTCCTACCGGACACACAGAACCACGTCCAGCGACTCATCATCACACACGCCTGTATCGCAGGACAGTGACGAATATATCTGCATGGTATCAGACCCTGACCGTCTGAAACGATACCCATAGCTGGACATCATGATAGGAGATCACCCAGCGAAATTTGTTCTGGACTCAGGAGCGTCGCTAAACTACATCTGCGCTCTAGAATACTACAACATGAAACAACGACCCAAACTGGAGCCAGCAGCCGTCCGCATATTCACATGGATGTCACGCAAACCTCTACCTTGCCTGGGTCGTTTCCACACTACCCTCACATTCAAGGACCGGAGAATCTCAGCCTATTTCCACGTGGTAGAAGGGCCAGATGTGGCAGACTGCCTACTCAGTTTATCCACAGCAGAAAGGCTGAAACTAGTGGAACTCCTCTATATGACCGAAGATGCCCCTGACATCGTGGCGAAATTCCCGAACCTCTTCAAGGGCCTTGGGAAACTAAATCATTTCAAGGTGAAGCTGCACATTGATGAACGTGTGACACCCATCGCTCAACACCACAGGAAGGTGCCGTTCCACCTACAACAAGCCGTCGACGACGAGGTCCAAGAACTTCTACAAACAGACAGCATTGAGCGCACGTCAGGACCCACCCCATGGGTATCACCAGTCATGATGGTCCCCAAAAAGGGATAGGACAACAAAGTCAGACTGTGTGTCGACATGCGCGCACCTAATACTGCCATCGAGCGGGAGCGCCACCCGGGGCCCCACATCAGTGACAGGATTACGAGACTCAATGGCGCTACCGTATTCTCCAAGCTCGACCTCAACAAAGGTTACCATCAGCTGGAGCTTCATGACAAATCGAGATATATCACGACGTTTACCACACATCAAGGCCTCTTCCGTTATAAACGTCTGAACTTTGGCATTTCCTCGGCCGCCGAAATCTTCCAGGAAGCCATCCGGCGAGTCATACAAGGTATCCCCAACGCCTTCAATTATAGTGATGACCTGCTAGTCTTTGGCAAAGATCAAACGGAACACGACACCGCTCTGGACAGGGTATGCCACGCTCTGCTGACTGCAAACCTAACACTCAATGCCAGCAAATGCTTATTTCACAAAGACACCCTGAAGTTCTATGGACATATCTTTTCCAAAGAGGGGATGAGGCCTGACCCAGAAAAGGTAGCTGCTCTCGCTGACACCCCGACACCCCGAGATGTGAGTGATCTCCGCTCATTCCTTGGAATGGCAAGCTACTGCGCACGCTACATCCGCGACGACGCCACGATCAGCTACCCCCTACGAGAACTTACACGCCAGGGTCAACCTTTTGAATGGACTGATGCATGCAAACAGGCATTCACCGTGATCAAACAAGCCGTTGGGTCTGCCATAAATCTTGCCTACTTCGACACAAAGAAGAAAACTGAAATCACAGTTGACGCCAGCCCGGTGGGTCTGGGCGCCATCCTGGCCCAGTACCGTGAGAACTCTGACCAGCGCCACATCATTGCGTATGCAAGCCGCAGCCTCACGGACACTGAAAAAGCATATTCCGAACCAGAGAAAGAAAGCCTAGCTGTGGTGTGGGCGTGTGAACATTTCCACCTGTTTGTCTATGGCAAACACTTCACGATTATCACAGACCATCAGTCCCTCATCACGATTTTTGGAAACCCCAACGCTAAAATGCCGCCACGCATTGAACGGTGGGGCCTACGCCTGCAAGACTACATATTCACCATCATCCATAAGCCAGGGAAAGCCGAGAATCCAGCTGATTTTATGTCACGACACCCTCTAGTCAGTGCTCGAGCTGCTCAATCCGTCGCTGACGACTACATTCACTTTGTCGTTGACACAGCATGTCCACCCACGGTCCCTCTGGAAGCCATTCAAGAAGCATCAGCACTCGACCCGCTTGTGCAGGCAGTCATGACTCGCGTCCGCACAAACTCCTGGAGGGATGTGAAGCGGTCGCCCCAAGACTCTGACCAGCTTCTTCACGACCTCGCAGCTTTCCAGCGCGTGCATGATGAACTCTCCATCAGTGACAATGGGCTCCTTCTGAGAGGGGGGAGGATCGTGATTCCACACAAGTTACGCCAAGGGGTCATCAACTTGGCACACGAAGGCCACAGAGGCATAAATGCAACAAAGAAGGCTCTGAGAGAACGTGTCTGGTTCCCCACGCTGGATCAAATGGTAGAAGCAACATTGAAAGACTGCATGACATGCCAGGTGGTCAGTCGAGAGGAGCCACCTGCACCGCTCCAAATGTCAGAGCTACCGGAAGGAGTATGGCAACAAGTTGCAGTCGACTTCTTCGGACCACTGCAGTCAGGACAATACATCATAGTCGTCATGGACGAGTACTCTCGATTTCCATTTGCACACCTGATATCGTCCACCAGAGCAACAACAGTCATCCCAGTACTAGACGAAATCTTCGCAGCATGGGGCATTCCCTTACAGGTGAAATCTGACAACGGCCCCCCATTCAACAGCCATGAATTTACAGACTTTGCGACCCACCTCAACTTCAAACATCAAAAAATCACTCCACTATGGCCGCAGGCCAACGGCACGGTGGAACGATTCATGGGGACACTTAAAAAAGCAATTCAGCAAGCTGAGCTAACACACCGAGACATCCAACAAACATTGAACGAGGTATTAAGAGCATACCGGACCACGCCTCACAGCACTACAAATCAGTGCCCGGCCACCGTGATGCTGGGAAGGGCGCCCCGCACTCGACTACCCAGTGAACACTGCACCTCAACCACGAACCATCACTGTTGATCACAACACACTGGTCGAGATGGACCATGAAAAGAAACTCAAAATGAAAACATATGCCGACCGGCGCAGACGCGCCAAGGAATCTGACATCCAGGAAGGAGACTGGGTGATAGTCCGAGGTGACCGGCGAGCCAAAGCAGACAGTCGGTATCTTGATATTCCCCTACAAGTCAGCAAAAGGAAAGGAACCATGATCACGGCAAAGGCTGACCACAAACAGATAACAAGGAATATATCGCACTTCAAGAGATGCAATCTACGCAGCAACCAAGAGACTTCCTCGAGCCAATTTTCAAGCGATTCAGCAAGCCAAGGTGATAGTAGTGACCAAAACCACCACAGTCCCACACGAATCACCAGTGCCGCCAAACACCCCGTCCAGGCATCAGAGCGAGAGAAACGTCCACAACGCCTGATAAGGAAAACTCGGCGACTTGTTGAAGAAATGTAAAGGAAGGTGAGACTTTGTAGAAAAGGGGGAGATGTCATGTCGTCTCGCCTGACCCTGTCTTGGGACAGGACAGGCGAACAGGAAATGGGGGAACAGGAAACGGGAACCGGAAAAAGAATTAGGCTGTGAGCCAGTATGAGACTGGCAGGTTATAAAGCAAGACGTACTTCCAGTCACCTCTGACTCCTGTGTATCATTGCAAGGGGCGATCGCGACACCAGTCACCAGATCTTGTTGACAGTCAGCTGTACAGCGGATCCTACCCTGGATCCGATTGGACGGGTTTTACTGCTGCCTATAAATAGAAGAGGTCTTTGGCTATGTGTAGAACATGGACTTTCACTTTGGAACTGCTGTGTGGGCCTTGATCACATTCAATGGTCGAGGGAGAGTCTCCGCTAATCAAAGGTTCACTAAAACTAGGATGAAATTTTAAGGCATAATCAAGTGCACATTGTTGAATAGCTGTGCTTACATATTTTTTGTTCTGTGGTAGCAGCTCTATCTTATGTAGTCAGCTTGCCACGCCCCCAATAGCAGATATTTTAAAAAATCAGCAGAGAGGAAGCTACCCTTTCATTCGTCTGCTGTTTACTAATCAAATACTGATCACATTTTGTTTGAACTTGCAATATGAATGAAACATTAAACACATTCTCCCCGAGTTAAATGGTGAACGAAGAGGTACTAGTTGAAAACATCCATTGGTTTGAAATGGAACCACGTGCATGTCACAGCACACATTTTATAACGTTTTTGTCAGTAGACCAAATTCGAAATGAATGTACAGAAAAATAAATCATCTCTATTAATATACATATACAACTTATTAACACTGGAATCTCATTTCTAAACTTCAAATTTAAGAATCAGAAGTGTACGAGTCAGGTTACAAAACAGCATGACAACATTAGCTAGGTCTTTATCCAGAATAGCTGCGGCATTGTAGTGATTTCTATCACGTGCCAATAGACATTTTTGACTGCTGTTAGCATTTTTTTTAATTGTCTTACTCACATTTACATTGTTAGATACTGCCACACATAACCCGGGGTCTGATAATTCAATGGCCTTATTACCATGCACATATTATAATGTATTAATACACTACTTGTTTAAAATATTAAAACATTTAGTTGTGGTCACCTCGAATCCACCGATTGGGAATCTGCGAGTAAGGGAGCGATTGGGAGTTTATGAAGTGCCTCTGTACCGCCAACAATCACCATAGATTTCATTCCATGCACCGGGGATCCTGCAAAAACAAGCATGAGCTCGATGGAGTATGACAACGAATATTTTAAAGCTCTGTTAATATACAATTATATCTTACTGGGAGATCTTTTAAGTAGAACCAATTGTGGCATCAGAGAAGAGGATGTCTCCTCACACAAAGTAATCACACCAGCCCTTCCTTTTAATTCAGGCTGAAGAGAACATTTGCTCTCACTTATTAGTGTAATGCAAGTAAAAGAAAATTGACGTAATGGAAATGACAACTGACTGCAAGGGGCAGTTGGACCAGGTGCCACTGATCTTTTATACCGACGTACACTCATTAAGGGCAAACATTTTTATAGCTAATATTTCAACATTAGATTATGCATTCTCTGTACTGGTGCTGTGACCTATATATTTGATACCATTTGTGATTGCTCCAGTGTCTGAATCCCAGAGACATCCTGAACACTGCATCTCTTCCAAGGGACACACCAATCACACCGCACTGCCTCATAAGTTTTTTTTTAAGTTCAAGTATCTTTATTGCTGATTTAAAAAAGAAGTACATTTGTAATACAATAGCAATACAGCATTTCAGAATCAAATATATAATAAATAGTAACGAAGAATTTAAAAAAGGATTTCATAACCAAGAACTACTAGACTGGGATAAAAGATTGCAAAATTATCATTTTTTTTGAATGGTCAAATAAACATCAAGACAAATAATAAATACTATAAATTCAAACATAAAGTATAAATCCCAGGAGTATGGAACAGGTGAGGCAACTACATATATATCACAACATAAACATATGTTAGTTATATTGCTTAATAGATAAGATAATCAGCGAGGGAAAAAGAGGCGAAAAGAGGGAAAAGAAAAAGAAGAAAGAGTACAAGGAGAAAAGGCAGAAGGATAAAAAACGGTGGGAAGGGACATCCGCTATATTAGTCTATATAAAAAAAAATGTAAATGTTAGTTTGTTCAAGATCGCAAATCTCAGAAAGTACTTCACTGATTGCTTTGAAATTTTGACACAATGTTGGATTCGAATACGCGCGTGTTTTATATACACAACGTTGGATTCCAATACTCGCATGTTGAATACGCACGTGTTTTTAATCGAAAGCCCGAACAGACACATACAAATGTCAATGTTCGTTTGTTCAAAATCTTAAATCTCTGAAAGTTGTTCACAGATTGCTTTGAAATTTTGACAACTTTGGATTTGATTAAGCGTGTGTTTATATATACACAATGTTGGAATCGAACATTAAGAAAGGACGCATAGAGATAATAGTCTACATATATTAGGATGGACAGTTGGTGTCAGGATGGCAGACCGGGACGTGGGTGGAGGGAGGAGGGAGGGGGGGGGGGGAGGAGTTGGTTCACTTTGCAATATTAGCGCGTGTTTATATATATATATATATATATATATACACAACGTTGTATTCAAATACAAGCGAGTCCAATACGCGCATGTTTTTAATCAAAAGGACGAACAGACCCTATTGAATTGGTTGCTGTGGAACAACTACAAGGGACGCATAGAGACAATAGTCTACATATATTAGGATGGACTGTTGGTGTCAGGATGGCAGACTGGGAAGTGGGTGGAGGGAGGGGGAGGAGTTGGTTCACTTTGCAACATTAGCGCGTGTTTATAGATACACAACGTTGGATTCGAATACGCCCGTGTACAATACGCTCGTGTTTTTAATAGAAAGGCTGAACAGACCCTATCTATTTGCTTGCTGCGCAACAACTACAAGGGATGCAGAGACAATAGTCACAAAAACATATTGTATACCCACAAGCATTGTGAAATTAAACTTATTAGAAATGTGCGCTTACTCTTTTCTTCCTCTTCCATTTAACCAGACTGAGCCACAGCAACGCCTGGCATGGTACAGCTAGTAAGAAAATAAATTAAGTAATGGAATCAAAGGGATATTGAGCTACCAACTCCTGAGAGGACAAATTCATATAATTATTCAGAGACCACCAAACATCACTAGAAATTGAAGGAGAGTCATGCTTCTTTTCAACAAAAGTATGAGCTTCACAAAGATATAAAACCCATGCCCACCAGGTATGAAAAGAAAAGAGATGACAAGATTTCCATTCTGTGAGTATAATTTTAACAGCAATGGATAAAAGTAAATCTAAGAGTTCCAAATCCGTATTGTCAAGAGGTAAAGGAATAACTGTAGCCCATGTGCCTAGCAAAATCATAGGTAAAGAGAGACTTATAGATGTATTAAAAAAAAATCTAAAATCTTTTTATTGAAACAGAACAGCTACATTAAAATACACATCAGATAGCAGCGGAAGTGCATTGGTACAGTTACAATCATACAAATGTAAAAATCAATTGGCGAGATCTATGTAAGCCAATCCCTGTAGCGCACCCCTCACAAAATTCAACGTTCTATGTTTAAGCTCCCCTACCCTCCCTGCCCAGGCCCCCCCCTCCACGCTATGTCCCCCCCCCCCCCTGCTTCATGGCCATTCCCTCTTGCAACTGTGGACGGGCAGTCCCTCAAACAGTAGGGTGCATTAAGTGCTCGCAGAGCGTGTCGGTCAGAAGATGAATTCCTATAGGGGCCTCACTCATCCCAGTGGTGAACCATCCGGGGTACTCAACCATTCCCCCCTGTGTCGTCTCCATGCCAACCATATCTTCTCCCATTTCTTGGGGCAACCCCTGCTGTTATAAATAACTTTCTCTGCCCTTTGGCACCAGTCCAGGTCCCGCTCCCATTCCTCCACCGTTGGTGACAGGTCACCCCCCCCCCCAGAGTCGAGCTATGTTCCTTTTTGCCACCATACTGGCAAGGGCTAGCCATATCTTGTCCCCCTTGGGCCAGGTAACGTCACCCGTCACCCCCAGTGATAAGAGTGGCTCAAATCCACCTGAGCGACTTACCTCACTCATCTATCATTCTCATATAATAAGCCAGCCAGGCAGTGGAGAAGAATTAGAAATATATTTTATTGGCCATAATATTCATCTGCAGATGGGCCCTGTCAGGTCTACACCCCAGGGAGTGCATCGAGAGGACTGACTCCTCTCATCACAGCAATACATTATCACATAGCATGGCAGAGTAAAACCACGCCCAGACTGGAAAAGTACTGGGCTCAGCAGAGGGTGAACAATGAACTCATACATGAGGCATCTGCACCTGCGAAGGCAACACTGTTATCACCCCTCAAGGCCACAGAGCCGAAGCTCTGCTACTCCAGGGCATGGAAACATTTCTGCAAAACTAACTCGAGGCAAGAAATGCTGAAACAGGGACTTTCTGCTCATAAGGGAGGGGGGAAAACTGTACCATGAGACATTGGAGCTGCAGAGCAAATGTCAGCATCAGAAATCTGTCTGTCATAGACAAGCTTCTCTCTCTTATAGGAAAGTATACAAAAATATCAATAATGGGAACCTAACAGATAGAAGGCAATGCACTACAAGTCTTCTAACTTAGAAGGCAAAAATAAGACAAAAGCTTAACCATTACAGAAACAATTCTATACAACTGAAGCTTGCATATTACAAAAATAGCTCAGTGGGTTGCAGCACATTAATAATAGGCTGTAACTTCATATTGGTTAGACACATTAGGCTAACATATTTACAACATCATTAGGACATTCTGTAACAGGAAAATTACAATCTATCACCAGAACGTGCCATCTGGCCTATAGCTGAACCTCTGCCCCAATTACTTCTTCCATAATCCCCTGCAGTTGAACCCAGTACGCACAGATTTTGGGGCAGTCCCATAAGATAAGAAAAAAGGTGCCCTCCTCCCCGCAGCCCCCCGGAGCCCCTTAAGCAGAAGTGTGAAGCTGCAAACCCAATCTTACGTTGCACCGTCCTTGGGGTGTAGGACCTATGGAGTATGCGCAGCTGAACCAGTCTGAATCTAGACCTGATCGCAACCTCTCTAGGGCACTGCAAAGCTTCGTTCCACTCATCTTCCAATAAGCCAAGATCCGACTCGCATTTTTCTCTCAACGGTCCCAGTATGTCCGGAAGGTTATTAATAAGCTTTTTATAGGTAAGGGAGATAGCTTAATCAATCATAGGGTCAAGCAGTAGCCTATCCTCAAGTGGGGCATATTCAGGTAGCGGCGGATGTGCGTGTATGGCATGTTTGAGTTGTTGGTAATGCACAAATTCTCCATCACCCATGTTGAACTCCGTCTGCAGACTCGCGAAATCCACCAGTTTTCCCCTCTTCCATACGTCCCCCAGCATGTCTATGCCTATCAGGCTCCACTGGTGCTGGTCTCGCAGCTTTGCAACCTCCAGAAGGAAGTCGCCTTTCCACAAAAGTGTACGGTCCGTAAGTTTCGCCTCGAATCCCAGTGACTTAGTTGCCCGTTTCCACACCTCTACCACCACAGCTGTCTGAGGCGGCAAGGTCCGGTTATGTCTGGTTTTAGAGTATAAGGCCTCCAAGTAGGAGTCCTCCCCCAGTGCCATACGGTCCACTCGGTACGCGGGTTCCTCCTTTGGGGAAAACACCCAACCATTTATATTGACCAGCTGTGTCGTCCAATAGTAGAGACGAATGTCGGGCACCGCCAACCCTACCTCATACATTCCCAGTTGTAGTTTAAGCGCTATTCTCGGGCACCCTCCACTCCACAATAATGAGCGTTGTTCTGACTCAAATGTTTTGAATACGTGCTCCGGGAAGGGCAAGCTCTGCAGTGTATAGAGCAATCGGGGCAGGGCAATCATCTAGAATAAGACGGCACGGCCCATTAGGGAGAGCGGGAGGGTCCTCCAGTGCATCACGTCGCTGTGAAGGCGTTCCAGTTGTGTCTGCACATTCAGACGGAGAAATTCGGTGTGACCCAGATTCCCAAGTATCGGAACTCTGTACGCAAGATTAGGCCTTCGCAGTCTTCCAAAATTTGAGGCTGGGGTCCCGCCAGGACACAACCCAGGGACTTACTCCAGTTGATGCGATATCCGGAGTATTCCCCAAACGTGCGTAGTATGACCATCAGCCTTTGTATGGACTCAGAGGGTCTCTGAGCATACAGCAAAATATCGTCGGCGTATAACGATATATGTTCCTCCCAGCCACCCCCAGGTCTATGCCCCACACCCCAGGGTCCGTACGAACCCAATGCGCCAGTGGCTAAGCGCTAGGGCAAAGAGAGTAGGGGAAAGTGGACAGCCCTGTCTCTTGCCGCGTCCCAGTTGGAACTCTCGTGACATGGCGCCATTAACCCGGACTCTCGTCAGGGGCTCTGTGTAGAGGAGCTTCACCAAGGCACAGAAGTTGTCACCAAATCCTAGCTTCTCCAAAACTGCATATAGGTAACTCCATTCAATACTATCGAAAGCCATACGTCATCAAGAGATTGCAGTGCCGCCGGCACTTCCTGTTGCTTAGTGACTGCTTGCAGGACCCCAAACAGGCGTCGCAGGTTGAGTCGTGTGCTTCTATGGGGCATAAAGCCCGACTGGTCCGGATGGACCAGTGTTTGTATCACCGCACCCAGGCGTGTGGCCAGGATATTCCGGAGGACCTTCGTCTCATAGTTGAGGAGGGATATAGGTCTGTAGGAGCTGCATTCCCCCTGCGGCTTACCGGCCTTATGGATCACTACGATCGTTGCCATCCGTAAATCCCTCGGAAGCTGTCCAGTCTCTCGCGCCTCGTGAAACATGTTGCACATGTGTGGTGCCGTGCGACTTGCTACGCACCCAAACGCTTCTGTCGGGAACCCGTCCCCCATGGCCTCCTCCACTTCTTTCTTGCATCCAGAATATCCCTGTCCGCAGCCTCCAGTAGGGGTAGCCGCAAGGGGGCTAGGAATTCACTACACTCCCTCTCCTCTCTAGTCGTTTGAGATTGGTAGACCTCCTCATAGTAGCGTGCAAATTCTTCCGCAATCGCCACAGTAGTGGTGCTGACCGGCCCGTCCGGTCGCTCTATTCCCGGCACCCAACTGTGCTCCGATCTCTTTTTTCCAGCCAGGCGATCATTCTGTTTGCCTTAATTCCCAAGTCATACACCCGCCGCTGGGTGGCAAGTGCATGCGCTCGTGCCTGTTCCGCCAGTACGTCCCTTAACTCCTTGCTCAGGAGGCATGCTGTATGCTGCCTGTCCTGCTCCTGCTCCTGGGTAAGCCCCGTCCCATCCTCCAGAGCGAGAAGCTCCAATTCCAGTTTTTCCACCTGCGCATGTTTTTCTTTGCGCCGTCTCCCAACCTCGGTCTGTACAAAATCCCTGGCCACTGTCTTGTATGCTTCCCATACTACCCTGGGGGAGCTCACAGACCCTACATTGTCCTCAGAATAATGATCCACCCTCTCTCGGAACCTCTCCTGAAACTCCCTGTCCTTAAATAAAAAGGCATCAAGCGGAGGGGGGACACTCCAATCTCGCCTGGGACCCACCATCTGAACCCCCACCAGTGAATGGTCAGAGATCCCTCTAGCTTTGTGATGTCCGTCCCTGAAGAGGCTCATGCAGTCTGCCCTTGTGAATATGTAATCGATCCTTGAGGATGAGCCATGGGCCGCAGAGACATGTGTGTATTGTGTAGCCCGCAGGTTGTGCGTTCTCCAGAGATCCAACAGACCCAGCGCATACGTAAAGTCCCTGAGGTGGTTCGCCCCTCCTCTACCCAGTGGGGGCGGCAGTCGGTCCAACTTCCTAACCATCACATCGTTCATATCCCCTCCCAGGATCAGTGTCCCAGCGGGCATTTCCAACAGCAACTTTCCAATATCGGGGAGAGTAGTCGTGTGGAGCTTTGGGGGAATGTAAAGGGAACATAGGTTCAGCGTACGACCCTTCCATTGTGCAGACGACGCCACATAGCGACCCAGGGGATCCAACCAGCACCGCCCCAGGACCAGTGGCAGGGAGTTTTTTTATAAGGATCCCTACACCCCTGGAGCCCGTAGTAAAGCCAGAGTGGGCACGCAAGGTGTAACCAAATCTTTCCAGGGCCTTGCAACGGTTCCCTAACAGATGTGCCTCCTGTAGGAGTACAACATCAGGGGCGTGCCTACGAAGATATTGAAGCACCACGGTGAGTTTGATTTTGTTTTGCAGGCCATTCACATTCCAGGATACTATTTTGATGTGTTGTGTCTGTGTCGTGTGGAATCCAGTCATCAGTCCTGTCCATTATAATGAGTAGTAACCAAATCTCGCCACCAACCCCCTCCCCTTCGACAGCTTATTGTGTCAATGGAGTCAGAGCAATCATATAATAGCAAAACAAACAATAAGAACTAGAACAAAACCCCCGTCCCCCCCGCCTCAATCCCCCACCCTGCTACACCTGCTACTCCGGCCAACCGCACCAGACATCCCCAACAAGCAGAGCGCCTGTAGCCCTAAAAACGAAAAACTCAGGGGTTAGTGGTGCAACCAAGTCCAGCATCCGGGGCTCCAATCCGACCCCTCCATTACAATTCCTCATCCACTCCAACAATTGTCCCATTCTGGAGCAGTGTACCATTATGAAAGCGTGCTCACAGGAGACTCAACTGGGGCCCTAAAAGTAACAGCAAATGTTGTTCAGGGCCTTCAAGTCTGTCTCTCATATGATCCCCAAACCATTCCGAGACCCTCCATCCCTCAACGGCCCTGTTGGGCCAGTATCAACAGCCCCCCATATACGTTACGTGTCTACGAATTCCGGCCAGTCCCAACCGATGTGGTCCGTCATGTCACCCCAGGTTCGGAGACACCGAAAGGCTACGGGTCCTCCTTCTGTTCTCTGGGTGCGGGCTCCCCTGCCTTTGTCATGCACCCTCCACTGACCCCACAGATGAGGCCGGAGACTGGGGCGCCGCGCTCCTCCAACTTCCCCCACGCTCCGTGCCCCACCGCTGTTGGCCACGCTCTTCAAGCCATGCATGCACCTCCTCCGGGGTGGTGAAGAAAAAGGATTTCCCTTCCGCCAAGACCTTGAGCCGCGCCGGGAAAAACATCATGTACTTGACTCCGCGTTCTCGGAGTTCTCTCTTGATGGCGTCAAATGAACGGCGTTCCTGCTGGACCTTGAGTGTGAAGTCTGGGAAGAAGCGTATCGTGGCATTTTCCACCCGAAGGTCCCCATGTTGCCGGGCGGCCTGCAGGATTGAATCCCTGTCTCTGTAGTTGAGAATCCGCGCGATGATGGTGCGCGCGGGATCGGTGCCCTGTGCGGCCGCTCCACCACGAAAAATGTTGACACTCTTGGGTTGCAGGCGATTTAGAATGAGCTCTTCCAGGAACAGTTCCATGCTGACCTCCTCCATTTTTTCCGGCGACCCGCAGGTTGTTCCTTCGGGCCCTCCCTTCCTGGTCCTCCAGCCACGCCGCCATCTGTCTCTGTTGGTGTGTGAGCTGTTGGACCTGTTGTTGTAACTGCTTGGTAGCATCATGTAGGTCCGTAATGGCGGCGGCGTTCTGATTGGCCTTCTTCGACGACTTGTTCAGGTCCGCCCACTGGAACGTTAGTTCGATAGACATTTTATCAATTTTGGACTCCAGAGTGGTGCCCAAAGATTGTATGGCCTGCATTATGGAGGACAGGGATGGCTCACGGGGCTCCTCCGAGGCCCCGGCTTGGGACCCGGCTCCCCCTCTCTGCTCCGCCGTGTAGTTGTCCATAGTGTTGGTTTGGGTCACCGTGGACTTCTTGTTTCTCATGGCCGTGCCCGGTATATGGTGCCCACCACTAGGCCCGCCGGCCTCCTGTTGCACCCCACCTCACCTCTCCTAGGCGAGGGTGGCTTCTGCAGACCCGGACTTCCCCACTGATGCAAGCCGGTCATGAGGGCCGTCTACCGGGGGTCTCGCACTTCCCCCACTGGTCCGCTGTCCGTTGTTGCCCCCGGCCTCAGTACCCTGGTCACTAAGGGCCTCTGTTGCTGTCACCTCCACGCGTCAGTGCGCACCCTCCGATTCCATATCCCAGGGTCGTCTTGGAAGGATTTGTAGGCCGCTCTGCCACCTTGTGCCTCCACGCGGTAGGGGTGCCGCCACACCGGTCTGCCCTCTCTGTCTCTGCCTCCGGGGGGGGGGGGCAGTCCATTCACCGCAGCTCCGTAGAGGGCAATACACCACACCAGCACACACCCGGGGAGGGTAACGGGGGCCCCAACCGCCACATCTCTCTCTGGCCATCGCAGCCACTTCGCGACCCCCCCCTGCGTCCTGCGCCAGTCAGCCGCCCACCTGCACTCCCAAGGCGGGCTGCTCTGCACTCGAGGCCGCTGCTTCTCTGGTGGGCTTTCACTGCGTAGGCCGCAGCAGGCCCGCACTCTCCGATCCCCGGTACTCGGCTCCCGGGGGGATGGATCCGAGCGCAAAACAGACCGTTGGGCGTAGGAGGATGTCAGCTCTCCGGCCCCGGTGTGTAACGTCGTGGAGATCCCAGATCAATCACGGATATTTAGGGATCTTCAGGGTTGCCGCCGGAGCGCCGCTGGATTATGCGGCCATCCTGGTCGATGCCAAGCCACGCCCCAGATGTATTAAAAATTAGTGATAAATGTTCCTGTATCAGTCCCCAAAAAGAATGTAGAACGTACATTCAAAAACAAATGTTTATGGGTGCCTGGTACTAAATTACAATTCCAACAAAGATCACTATCTCATAATTTCAACTTATGTAAACAGAATGTTAGAGATTTAATGTGAAGAATTTAGATTGGATTAGTGAAGGAGCAATTTTATTACCTAGGGATGATTTCCCAATCAATTACCAGGTGTCTTGTGAAATATGTTTAAAAATGTTGTCTTCAAAATGATGAGACCATTTAACTTACGTAATTGTAGAATGTGAAGGCAGTGGAGCGGATAAGAATTTATAAATTTTAGAAGCAGTATGACCTGAATGTATCCACATAGACAGAAGTGAGACAATAACCGGATCTGTAGAGAGGGTATTTTAGAAATGTTATTCCTTAGTTAAAAAAAAGAAGACAAATCTATGTTGCTGAGATTATATTTCCTGGCTGAGAAAGAAAAAGGAAGAGAATCATGATTAGTATCATAGAGGTCTTTCACTAGTCTAATATCTTTGGCAGCCCACGAAGAAGCTGCGCTAAGATCAATACCAGTAAGAAGGTTAGGATTGAACCATAAAGATGACCATCTTGATTTATGAATAGGTTTGGATACTTTATCAATATATTTCAATGCACTAACCATATCCGATATAATAAATTGAGAATGAGCTAAAACAAGTTTGGAGGCTGTGAGAAAGGAAGGAGTGGAAAAAGGAGCGCATTACTCTCGTTCAATATGAATCCAGGGAGGTATTTGTTGGGAATCCAGTAAGAATCAAAGTGCACCTTGAGATGCTAGAAAGGAATTTTGATATAGATTTAAATCGGGAAGATTACAACCACCCATGACATCAGTCTACCTAAGGTTTTTGTAAGCAATTCTGGCTTCCAGCATGAGAGTAAATCAATCTCATGAAAGAAGGCAGAGAAAAGCTTTTTAGGTAGCATGGAGGATAAAAAATTGATGATCGGCGTTATCTTCCTTTTAAGTGTTTGCAATCTGCCTCACCAGGAAATATATTTGGGAGACAAGTAAGACAAAAGATCCTTAACCTTATGACGTGGTATTCATTATAAGTGATGGTATCTAAAAGATCTTTACAGAACCAGTTTCCTAGATATTTAATGCGAGTCGATTGCCATTTGAAACCTGAATCACCCATGTGAGAAGGAAAACAGAATTTAGGAGGGAACAATTTTGTTTTTTCTTTGTTAAGAGTGTACCCAGAGACGACCAAAAAAATCACTATTAATATTAGCGATAACGGGGATCGCTGCTACAATATCCTCTGAAAAAATAAGGAAGTCATCGGCGTAAGCGACCGTTTTAAGTGTATCTGATCCAAAATGAAAACCCTTAATACCCATGTTCAGATTAAGTAGACAAAGAAGGTCGATGGATAGGAGAAGGAGACGGGGTTAGAGTGGGCACCCTTGTTTAGTGCCTTGGCGAAGATTAAAAAAAAGACGATGTAGCGCCATTAATCCTGATATTAGCTTTTGGTTGCGCATAGAGAGCCATAACCATATTAATTAAGGAATCACCAAGGTTATGGGATTCTAATTGTGCTCGTAGAAAAGGCCAAGCAACTTTATCAAAAGCTTTTTCGGCGTCAAGGGCGATCGCCACCGTTGGCAATTAGGAAAGTTTTGCTTTTTCTAAAATGTGACAAAGTCTGAATATTGTCTCTGGCAAGTCTACCCTTAACAAAACCTGTTTATGAATCATGGATAAGATTGTGAATATGACCTTCCATCTAGCTAAGATTTTGGGGAAGATTTTAGCTTCCATGTTCAATAATGAAATTGTATGAAAGTTTGTAGGATCCGAATGATCCTTACCTTCTTACGGTATGACTACAATAGTAGCCTCAGCAGCCAAGCCTGAAACCTTGCCAGAAAGAACATAATTATTAAAAATCTTTTTAAGATATTTGACTATTGAAGGATAAATGTTTTATAGCAGGTACTAGGAAACCGATCCGGTCCAGGAGCTTTCCCCGAATGTGTAGCTTTAATAGCCTGAATAATCTCATCAGTATCAATTGGTTTCCCCAGTTCAGTCATGTCCGCATGCGAAATATTATTAGTAGTGATCGAATTAAGAAACCGTTGGCAGGTACTCTTGGTACACTGATCCCGGGTTTGTATGTATAGTTTCATAGAATTTCCGCAAGACCCCAAGAATTTCTTGGGTCTGAAACTGCTTTGATCCGTTTTTATCAGTAATGTGAGTAGCATTGGTATTCGTATTCTGATATTTTAGAGTGGCAGCCAACAACTTACCAGTCCTATTTCGTAGCAATAAATTACGGGAATCTTGAGCGTGCACTCCAATATAAGCTCTTTTAGTGACTATGGAGTTAAGACAATTTCAAATGTTTTATATCCCTCAGGAGTAATTTGTAAATATAGCTCCTCTGTGTTTAAGGTTATCCCCCAAAGACTGTAGAGACTTTCTAATGTCACTGTTCCTTTTGGCCATTTTGATTAATAATGTGACTCCGTATGGTACTTTTAAATGCATCTCACAATACTATTGGAGAGTTCACCGAAGATTAATTATCTTTGAAGAAATGATCAATCTCACCGTTAAGTTTTTTAACTTTATCATTCTCTTACAAGATTTCTGTATTAAGACGCCAACTGCGAGAACCTCTAGTATCCATGAGATTGAGGATGGTTAAAGAGACTGCCGCATGGTCAGAAACAACTATTGGATGAATCATAACATTTATAGTATGTTTTAAAAAAGAGGCGTCAACCAAAAGATAATCAATACGAGAGAAACTAGATTGTGGAGAGGAAAAAAATGTGAAATCACTACCCGTAGGATAATGTAATCTCCGTGCATGAACAAGATGGTGAGACAAGCACATATTAAGGATATGTTTGTGCGCCCTAGGAGGTTGAAATTTAAAGGCAGAGTGTCTATCCAAAATAGGATCAAGGGGGAGATTAAAATCCCCTCCAACTATTGTTCTTGCATTCTGTGGAATGTCAGTGGCTTTTTTATTTATAGTTCACCAGAAAAGTGTATCATCTATGTTTGGGGCATATAAATTCATAATATATAGATCATTCAAAACCATTAGTCAGACGAGTAAGTAACCATCTGCCACTGATATCATGCTCAGCTGTGACTATAGACAAACCAGAACTTTAAGGGTAATACCCCATTCCTTTTCCCAGAAGCCTTGGAGCATGTAACATCGAGTACCCAATCTTTCCTCATAAGAAGAGTGTAGTGTTAATGAATGTTCATAGACACAGGAGGCTTGAGAATAGCTTTATTCAGCTCAAGAGCAGCACAGCGACAGGAACATAGTGCGAGCATCCAACTGACAAACTGTCAGCATTCCACTCCCAGCCTCAGAACTCCCAACACTCAGGGTTCCAACTACCAGTGCCAAAGAGGCACAAACACAGAATACTACATTATCCTCATTTCTGCAAACAAAAAGAAGAAAAGAAAAGAATAAAGAAAAATACAGAGAAGACTGAGAAGCAAAGGAGAAACGAAAGAAAGAAAGAAAACAAGACAAAACACAAAACAAGGTAAACGCTAAACATAGCATGGCAAGAAAGAAAAATTGAACTATCTGAACCTGGCAGGAATCCTGGGTACTCTCAAACTCCTGCGAAGTGTGGGCGACAAATTATCTTTACAACAATTGTTGCCAGAGTTGGTGGTTTCAGAGGAGGCATTTTAAACTTTGACAACCTTACAGACATTCCACCAATGGTTGTTGTTAACTCGCACAGCATTGCCACACACCTTGTTGACAACAACCGGTTCAGAGAATTTACTCCTGCCTTTGGTGACATGAACAGGATTCTTAATGCGAACAACATCCCCAGCACAGAAACTATGAGACACCACCCTTTTCCTCTCATTAAATTGACTTTTCTGCCTAGTCTGTGCTCGGATAACATTTTCCCTTACAAAACCATCAATGCCATCTCTGACATTCATCTTGACCCACTTGGACATCCAACCTGGACAAATCTTAGTCGACGGTTTCCTCCCTCTTAAAAGTTCGAATGGGGAGAAACCAGTGGAAGAATGTGCGGTGGTGCGGTAGAACCATAACATGGAGCGAACAGCATTCTCGAGCACACATTTACTGGCAATGGCCCACTGCACACAGTTATTCAACACACGGTTCATTCTCTCGACAAGACCATTGGCCTGGGGATGGTACAAAGAACTCTTCTTGTGAGAGACGCCACATTGTCTGAGAAAACACTCGAAATCAGAACTAACAAATTGTACCCCATTGTCGGTCATGACACATGAAGGAAAACCCTCTCTGAGAAAAATATCTTTCAGGAAAAGAATGACATTTGCCGAGGAAGGCTTATTGATGAACCGAACCTCAGGCCATTTAGAATAATAATCAATGGCCACGATTGCGAATCGTGAGGAGGGGGGTAAGAGGTTAAAAGGACCGACTAGGTCAACTCCAATTTTTTCCCATGCTCTTTCTGGAAGTTGAATCGGTTCCAAGGGGGGGCGTCCTCACTTTAAGACTTTTGTCGGAATAGTTGCATATAACACAACCATCAATCATTGAATCCACACACGCATCCATTTGTGGCCACCAAAATACATCACGCAACCTGCGTTTGGTGAAAGTTTTCCCTAAGTGACCTTCATGCGCACCATCCATAAGCCGTTCCCTCAAACTCTCCGGAGGAATCAGCCTACCACATCGCAAAAGGATACCATCCTCTACAGTGAGCTCATCGGCAACCTTAACATACGTCTGAAACGGTCCAGAGACATACTTCTCCCTCGGCCAACCAGACTTCAAATATTCAATGACACGAGTAAGAACAACATCCTTTGCCAATTCTCCTCTCCATTCAGTTTCATTCACAGCACACATGCCCTCTAAGTCTAGCGCCGCTACAAAACAATCCTCCTGATCGTCTTCCCTCTCAACCTCAGAGTCGTTACCAGAGATGGGAAAACGTGAGAAGTAGTCTGCCCTTACATTTTTTGCTCCTGGCAAATAGGCAATGTCAAAATCATACTGAAGTAGCTTTGTCGACAATCTGGCAATCCTAGGGGTGTGCTCCTTAATCTTTTCACCAGACAAAATTGAGACCAAAGGACTATGATCTGTGCGTATG
Organism: Lissotriton vulgaris; assembly: GCF_964263255.1. Classification (NCBI taxonomy): domain Eukaryota; kingdom Metazoa; phylum Chordata; class Amphibia; order Caudata; family Salamandridae; genus Lissotriton; species Lissotriton vulgaris. Next base: position 616,153,892 of record NC_141691.1, on the reverse strand, counting down.
GTGAAATGACTGCCCCAGAGAAAAGAATTGAACTTCCTGACTGCCCACCAGCAGGCCAACAACTCTTTCTCGATGACCGAGAAATTCATTTCAGCACCACGCAAAACTCTTGACGCATATGCTATGGTGTTGTCAACCTGACCATTCTTCTGGGTGAGCACAGCCCCTAGACCAAACCCGCTTGCATCAACAGTCACCACACATTCCTTATTGGGGTCAAAAGCTCTAAGAACACTGTCACTCACTAGTTGAGACTTGATCCATCGAAAAATTTCATCACAGTTCTCATTCCACACAAAAGGTACATTTTTCTTGAGCATGTTGGTTAAAGGTTGAATTTTAGACGCGTAGTCTTTGATGAATCTAGAGTAAAATTCACTCAAACCTATAAAGGATTTTAAACCAGATTTATCCAGGGGAGGGGAGGCATCAACAATGGCCTTTACTAAACCTGGACGTGGTTCAACCCCATTGTATGAGACTACATGACCAAGGAATTCCATTTTCTCTTTGAGGAAAACGCATTTCTCTCTCTTAAGGACAACACCTTTACTTTGCATAATGCCTAACACTTGATTTAAAGAAACATCATGTTCCCCTTTGCTTTGCCCAAAAATTAAGACATCGTCTTGGAAAACGATTACTCCGGGAGTGTCCTTGAACATTTGACTCATTAACCTCTGAAAAACTGCTGCCGCCGAGGCAAGACCAAATGGCATCCTACAGTATTGAAAGCTGCCAAAAGGCGAAACGAAAGCAGTTAAATGCCTAGAGGACTCGCTCAACACCACCTGGTGATATGCAGATGCTAGATCCAACTTGGTGAACCATCTAGCACCCCTGGTAAGAGACAGTAAATCGGTGATCTTAGGTAAAGGGTGCGAGTCAACCCAGATGTTTCAGTTAAGGCTGCGTAAGTCGACACAGACACGCAAATCTCCATTCCTTTTCCTAGCAACAACAAGGGGAGACAACCACAACGATGACTCGATAGGTTCGATAATTCCCTTTTTGCACAAATCCATAAGTTCCTTTTCAAGACTCTCTCTGACACTAAAAGGGACACCCCTAACTTTATGCTTGACAGGAATGGCTCCCTCCTTTACTCTGATTTCGTGTTTGAAATCTTTAATCGTTCCAAGCTCTTTACTGAAAACAGAAGGAAACTTTTTAGCCAAACCTACAACATAGTCATCAGTTTCTACAACTGCTAAACTCTCTAAAATAAAACCATCCTCTTCCATCCCAACCTGTTCTTTGGCACCTGGTCTTAAGACTAACCGAAACAATCCGCCATGGAACCAACCCAAAATGTTAAGAGCCTTGATAGCCACATACATTTTCCCAAAAATGTTCCTCCCCCTGAACTGAATAACATCCTCAAAATACCCATCCAATGCTATTCTGCGCCCCTCAAAGGATACAGGAGCTCTGTCGGGAGGTTCTAGTTTCCTTCCTGGCCAAGTCTCATTAAATAGCTCTTGGGTGATCATAGTGACCCTTGCACCTGAATCTACTAATAAAGAAATGATTTTATCACCTACACCAAAATTTTCATAAGGATCAACACAATCCGAAGGATCTCCGACAATGACACCATCATCACGCACAGCTATGACCATGTCTTTGTCGACTTTGGTAGGCACATCAATGGGATTCTCCCCCTCACGAACCACAACAACTATATCCCTAAGGTCATCTTGGATGGTATTAATGGGATCTTGCCCCCTGCTGGTGTTTTCATAGCATTCTGCAACACTTCCTACCCCAGTAGCGTTAACTTGACTCTGTGACCTATTGACAAAACTCAAATTTCCCTGCCTTGGATTTTAGCAAATTTTTGCAAAATGACCATACTTCCCACAGGTGCGACAAGTAGCACTCCTAGCCGGACAGAACTTATTATCCTTATTATGGGAAGGATTCCCACATCTATAACAAATGTCACGCCTAGAAAACAAATTTCTTTCGTTGCGTTGTGGATTGGGAGGATAGTTCTTCTCAAAAGGTTGTTGACCAGGACTAGTTCTGGTTTCTCTGTTCTCCTTGGACCTCACAATGGAGACAGTCTCTTCGTTCTTTCTTTCAAGTTCTTTAACCTCTTTCTTCGATAATTCAATACTTTTGGCTGTGCGGATCATTTCTTCCAGAGTAGGATTCCCTAACGTAAGCAACTTCTGTTGGATCGACTTGTCAGTGCACTTGCAGATGTACTGATCCCTAATCAATTGTTCTCTGAATCCTTCAAACTCGCACTCTGCACTCAATTGTCTCAGAATGGAAACATAGGTTTCCACATCTTCGCCTGGGAGTTGGTCCCTTTTGAAAAACTTATGTCTGATCACAACGAGACTTGGTTTTACGTCAAACCTCAATTCCAATTTCATCCTTGTCTCAACATACTCATCGATGTCATCTTCGTTGTTTCTCGCAATAGGAGGTAAGTGTTTAAAGATTTCCCTCCCTTCGAAACCCAAAGAATGCAACAGAAGACACTTCTTCCTTTCTGCGCGATATCTAGAAGCGCCTATGGCACCTAGATAGGTCTCGAAAGCGTCAAACCACTTCCTCCAAATTATCGGTGGATTCCCTGGTGTCTCCAGGAAAGGAGGTGGAGGCGAAACTGACTGCATGGCGAGAAAAAGAAAATTGAGTGAAAAGGAAAAAAAAAAAATATTACGTTTTGTGATGTCGCTGTGCCAATTGAAAAAAAAACAATGTTAACTTATGAACGTTCTTTTATTTATTTTCCTTTTGATTCTACCCGCTGTTCGAGTAACAGCAAAGCGTTATGGAGGAAAGCGTTTTTTTTTTTTTATTGATCCTTGCCCCACAGCGTGTAGCGCACAACAGTATTTGTAATTTAAACGTGAAAAAAAAAGGTTTGCCAATCACGTATAATTAGTATAGTCAAAATGGCCGCTGCGTGCGTGGTCCCGCGTTGCCAACCACAGACGTCATTGACGAATGAAGGCTCTGCTCGAAATGGCCGACAGGACGTAAGCAACGTGGCTAACGCTGCCAACCACACGCTCCACTCATCGCCAACCACGACCGTTGCGCAGCAGTTCTCCGCCCTTCAAATGGACGCGCAGTGCAAGTACAACAAAACGGAACACTTATCTGGCAGTGTCCGTCGTCGTTTGCTCCGCTCTGGACAGATTCCTCACGTGGGGTTCAACTCCTCGCCCAAACTGCGATTCCTCCTCCTCGCCGGCGCTGAGACACTCCGACCTTCTCTCTCGAGACAGCAATATTTACGAGGTGAGACTGCAGGTCCGTTTCATGCTCTTGAGCATCGTCGCCATCATTTCTGTAGTGTTAATGAATGTTCATAGACACAGGAGGCTTGAGAATAGCTTTATTCAGCTCAAGAGCAGCACAGCGACAGGAACATAGTGCGAGCATCCAACTGACAAACTGTCAGCATTCCACTCCCAGCCTCAGAACTCCCAACACTCAGGGTTCCAACTACCAGTGCCAAAGAGGCACAAACACAGAATACTACAAAGAGCCTCTTTAAACCTATCTTAGTCTTGTGAAGTAGGACATCGCCAGATAAACTCTTACAATAGTCTAAAATCTTGGCCCTCTTAACAGGGTGATTCAAATCCCTAACATTAAGGGAAACTACATTTCAGCCAGACATAGATATGCATGGAACAATAAGAGTGAATGCATCTAATAAAAGAGTACAAGGGCAGTCAAAATATAATTAAAACACCAAAGGAAATGAAACATGTATCCCAAATTAAAATTAAGCAGATGTCCCAAAATTAAGGTGGAGAAAAAGGGATGTCTGTAGGAGACAAAATGCATGGGAGACAACAGAAGAGGCTATCAACTTCGGTGTAGACAGATCAAAGATAAACAAGCCGTAGAGCGGTGAAACTAGTATTGCATTCTCAGATGTATACTATATTGCCTATATCTTTTGCTAGTAACAATTCATAATATAAGATTAAATAAATATAATGTACTTGAACATTTGAAAAAGATAACATTTCAGAAGCAAATAAAACAAGACTATAAAAGCAGATAATCAGCCTAAGCTATTATAGACCTGTCCATAAATTTCATATAACTGATATCTAAAGAGGTTACAAACAATATACAGAATAAATATCCAACTGTAAATTTGTGGAATAAAAATATCGGGAACAATCTCATAATTAGAGAAAGTATTAGATAAGTATTAAATATAAGTAGAGTATCAAACATACAATGACATTTCATAAGCAAACTATCATACCGGCATATAACTTTAGATTAGACATACTTAAAAAGCTAAAAATGAGCAAATAAAGTCCAAGTTGGTACATATAATAATATAAAACAGCAAAAAGATTTCATTCCAATGGTGATCAATGATATAATTAATTATATATACATTACCACCGAAAAAAGATAAGAAGTAGAGCAAGAAGTAGAATAAAACAGGAAATGTAGTAAAGGGTAGAGTAGGGAAAAGAATAGAATATTTACCTATATCAAAGGGATTAGAGAAAAGAAAAAGTAATGAGTCAAAAAATAAATGGAAACATACAATCATACAGATTCTATAGAGAGGTAATCCCCAATAAAGCTAAATACAATACAGAGACTTGCATAGTACTGTATCCATAGGTAAATCGAATAAGAGAGTAATAGCACATTAATGGCAACCTACTCTTACTACAAATCCATCTATAAAGTTCATTCAAATAAGATCTAAAGAGGTACCCATTATATATAGCATAAATAACCAACTGTAAGTTGTGAAATAAAAATATCATGAATAATACCATTCAGTTAGAACAAATATTAGAATAGAAATAAATAGAGTGTCTATCATAAATTGTCATTTGATAAATGAAACATCTTAACAATAGCATAAAACAATTGAACATCTGTCATATCATTGGTGATCAATGATGCAAAGAAATAATATATCCCATGTAAATAGATTATCGCATAAAAAAAGAACCCTGAACAGAGAAGAGGTTGAGTAAAGTGTAGAATAAAAAGTCGAATAAGAAATAGAATAAAGGATCAAATACCTACCTTTAGCAAAGGAATTAGACAAAAGGAAAATAGAAATGAGTAGAAGAATAAGTACATACATACAGTAATTCGATTATAACAATATACCTGCAAAGAACCATATCAATTAGGTTGACCAGCATTATACAGAATTAAACTAGGGGTGTGATCCCAAGTAGAACTAAATACAGTACAGAGGATTGCCTAGTCCTATAAAAAATAGAGAATGACAATAGAAAGTGACTAATCTAGAATGAGTGAAACATCAATGTAAACATCACCAATTGTAGAATGAGCTCAAAAGTCAATAGGAACTACAGAGGATGTGGGTAAAAACATAAAAAAGAACCAGCGTATGTATTAGATAAATGAAAAAACATTAGGCACAGACCAGTTTCAGTTCAATAAATACAAATCCTTAGAGGCGAGAAGTACGAGTAAGAGAATTGGAGTCCATCTGCAACTCAAATTGATTATCCAAGAATGTTGAAAGATCTGATGCTTCATAAAAAAATCTGTGGACGACCTTTGAAAGTAATCCGGAATCTTGAGGGACCAGAAAAAGATAATTAAATATTCATATCAGTAAGTCTCTTGTGTAGATTCAGGAACCCTTTATGACAAATTACCGTGTCTCTGGCAAAATCTTGTGAAATGGATATTCTGTGACCTTTCCATTGTATTGACTTAATCTTCCTCATTTGCGCCAGAATTTGATCTGTATGCTGATGGCGGAAAGGTTTAAAAATCAGGGGTCCCAAAGAAGACATCGTTCTTGGTTTAAAAGTTGGGACCCTGTGAGCAACGCTTTATCTAAAAGTCTTTATTGAAAGAAATATTCAGGACATTTGGGGTCCAAGTAAGCAAGTAATCAATAACTGAAGGAGCAGACTTCTCACAATCCTTCGCTAATCCCAAAATATAAAGATTACTTCTTCGATTCTTCCTGTTCTGTTAGATCCCTCCTTAGTGAAGTAATGGAATGCTCCAAATTTTGGATGTGCTTCGCTTGTTTATTTGTTTAGCCTTCCACACTACTTATTGTTGTTTCTGCATTAGAAACACGTAGTGAAAGAGTTTTAAGATCATTACGAATTGAAGCCACCTCTACCTGAAGCAAGTCAGTATTCATTTTGGTACTTTGCGCAATATTATGAACAGTATTGAGCTTAAGTAAAATCGCTTCCAAAGTTGAGGCAGACTCAAGACTACCCTTAGCTGGTGATTCTGGAGTAGGTCAGGTCTGTTTGGAGAGTTTTAAATTCCCCTTAGAGTCTGTCCTTGGAAATTAACACCCATGCCTTCCGCCATTGGATAAGATTGTAACAACTACAACCAGATAGCCTTAGCATGGTTAGAAGGAGTAGGTAAGGCGATGTATGTTCTTAAAGGTAAGAGTGAAGAATATACTCTTCAGCAGCCAGCCAAATTCTTTCTGCCGTGAGGACAAATCAATAGGGAGCACCAGAGCAAACCACTATCATGACCACATTATGTTACATGGAATGAACAACCAGCACTACAACCAGACTCAATACCAGATTATAGATATTCCATTGAAGAACAGTATGAGATGAAGTTTCAGTCAGCAGTTGCCATTTTGAAGCCTCGAATTATGAAGAGAAAGCAGCCTTGCGTAATACTTGATATCTATGAACACAGCTCTGTGTCAAGCAAAGAACATGCAGTACAGTACCTTAGGCATCATCAAATTAACATTTAGATGCTTTAATAATGAAACTCAGCATCCATATGTCGTGTTGTGTGGAAAATTGCACCGACGGGCGCCATTTTGGAAAACATCGTAACACAGCTCTTTTTTGTGTCACAGCCTCAAATTAGGTGACACGAGGAAACAAAACACTCCCTGACATTCTTAAGCTGTTCAGCCGCTGACTGGGGCTGAAGGATTAAAAATCACCTGGAGCGCATAGCAATTGAGCGACTGAACAGGCAGTGTCATGGAGCCCAAGAGAATGCAGACATCTCCGCTGTGCGTCAAGCCATGCCCCTATATTTATGAACACAGCGGTGTCAAGCAAACATAATATAGCACAGTACCTTAGGCAGCATCAATTTAACAGTTAGGAGTTTTAATAATGAAGTTCAGTATCCATACGTCACGTTGTGTGAAGAATTGCACCGACGGCTGCCATTTTGTGAAATATCGCGACACAGCCCTTTTTCGTGTTGCAGCCTCAGATTAGGAGATATGAGGAAACAAAACACTCCCTGACATTCCTTAGCTGTTCCGCTGCTCTCCGGAGCTGAAGGGCAATTAAAAATCACACATAGCGCATAGCAAATGAGCGTCTGCACCGGCAGTGTCAAGGAGCTCGAGAAAGCAGCCATCTCTTTTGCGCGTCAAGCCATCCCCCCTGCCTCATCAGTTTTAAGACTTTCTTCTAGTAACACCAACCTGCACCACTGAGCATCAACTTCGGGGTACTACCCAAATCACACTGTACTATATTTTTAGAACACTAATACACAACCCTAAGGATAGTAAACCACCACAGTTTACTGCATCATCTGCATGTTAATACATTACATTTCATCCAAGAAATGCTAACCCATTATATCGAAAGGAAAATATTCAACCAAATTGTTAGGACAGCCTATTGCGGCCTCAAGACCACCGCAACACCGCCAAGGATCTCTGATCCCTGGCAGTTGCGGCGGTCCCATGGCAGTCCGGCCACTCAACTTGCCATAGGGCGGTCGGACCACTGGTGTGGTAGTCATAATTAAGCCCCAAGGCTGTATTTGGAAGAATATTAAAACCCCCTCCGAATATAAGAAAATCGGACTCCTCTTTTGCAAAGATGTATAAATAGTCAAGGGTTGGAGGCAAATCCTCGAAAGAGCCATAGAAACTTACAAAGTTTAACACATGTTTAAAAATCCTCATTTGCACCCAAATCAACCCGGCTCTGAGATCTTTATGTACCTTATGAACCTCATATTGCCCTTCTTTACCAATAAGTAAAACCAACCCTCGAATTGCTTCACTAGAAGAGGCATAAAAGGAATGTTGAATAACACCAGGAACTTTCAGAAGGGGGCTCCATTATTGAAATCCGTCTCTTGAAGAAGAATTATATTTGCTTGCAGTAATTTAAACCAGGTGAGCATTGCCCATAATTTGACTCTAATATTAAAACCATTAGGTTGCACTGTTTATCAGTCAGGATATATTACTTTTGCCCCTCCCCCTTCTTGAGCTCCAGCATAATCTACTGGCAGTTCTGCATTTCTTTTTTGTATACACTCTACACTCCACCACACCCCCCCAAACCAATCTCCCCTAATTTCCCTTTCCGTTGCCCACTCCTTCCCCATACCCATCTCCCGTAATTTCCTTTTCCTAGCGCTACCCTTCCCTCCTCCAAAACAGAATGCCCCTGAAAGACGCGCCACCCTGACATCACCCTCCCCAACTCCCCTGAAATAAATGCCTTGAAATGACACCCAAAAAACGTCTTCCAGAGCTAGCCGCCACTTTAGTGATAAATGCTTAGTGATGGACTAGCAGAGAATTAATCTTTTCTTACCTGCAAGCACATGTTCAATACTAATTGAGGATCACAGCCACCTCTCTTTTTGAATGCTACTTTCCATGTTGCTGCTTTAAGAGTTCATAGGATTGTTTCCCAGAGCCCAGTATATGAAACTGAAAACTATTTCCGATTGGACTGTTGTACCAAAGTCACTTGAATGCCTTATTTCTTAAAAAGTTCGATCATGGATTTGAATTCATGTCAGTGATGAGCTGTTGCCGCAGACAGATCTGAAAAAACATTAAAACTGCCCTTATCTACGGTATGAAATCCTTTCGGTTTTATGGCCCTTAATAGCATTCTTCTTTTTATAAACTAAAGTCCCCAAAATTCACCTAAAATGCACGAAGATATCTAGAATTTGATGACCAGGAAAAGGGGACTCGGTGGGCCCTCATGATCAAGAAATCTTACGACTTGACTGTTTTCTGGGAGCACATATTTCTGAACCAAGTCAGAAAATAATGTTATTGGGTTTTAGCCGGTCTCTTGTCCTTCAGGGATCCAAACAAAATGTAAGTTTCAAGCATCGAGATCTCTTCTCAATTTCACCTGGATCTCCAGAATCTCTAGTCTGGCTTTTGCTGTGCAGCGTTCAGATTTTCTTTGAGAATTTTACAAATCAGAGATACGCTGTTCTGCTTGCATTGGCCTCAGATTGATTGGTAGAAGATTGGCATTCATGTACCTCAGCTGGAGCTGAAGTTGACAGCGTGCTTTGTCGGGAGCATTTCTCATTGCTCTCAGCTCATCCAAAATCTGTTCGGAGCATAACCCCCATCTGGGCACCATTTACTAGTATTGCTGGTGACATTGACGTTGTTAAGAAGTCACAAGTGTAGGATATTCCAGAGCTAGGAATGCAAGCCGGGTAGCCGCTACTGCCTGACTTTTTAGCCTATTTTGCACATTGACCTCCCCAAGATGCTCTGACATGCGTTGTGCAGTATTAGAGACTAAATGCTGCATTTGCTGTATCTTATCCTCCAATGCCTTTGTCGCACAGATGCCTTTGCCTCCTCCAAGTACTTTGGGGCCGAATAGGAGGTATGAAGGCCTTTCGCCGGTGTTCATCATTTCTTGTGCAGGGGTAAAAATCACAGGAAAGGCTACGTCTTGCTGCCCTGGTGAGCTCCCCAATCTTAGGAAAGTCTTTCCTCTGATGGGAATTTATTGCAGGTCGGTAAAAGCTGATCTGAGGTGTTCAAAACTCTACAGCGCTCTTGCGGATTGTGTATAAACCCTTCTTTGGTACTTTATGGACATACTGTTTCAGTGTGTAGCCCCGCAGAGTGAATAGTGCTAGTATTTGGACTGCTGTCCCTTGTTGATCCTGGTTGACGCTTTAGCCCATTCTCATGGTTCTCCACTTTTGTGGCTTTAAAGCTACCCCCCATGAATAGATTCTGGTGGGCTTTAGCAATTTTAGCCAGTCTAGTTTTGGCTGGAGCACACCCTCTCCCAAATGTTTACTGCAGTGCAAGCCGCTCTTTGGATTTGCTCTTTCTTTGCAGCAAAATCCGTAATGCAGCTAAACGCGGGAGCGCTGGGCCACAGCAAGCCTCACCCACACTTGAGGGCCGCTTCAGTGGTTGCACCAACCCTTACTTCCCTCTGAGGGGGTACCTAATGTAGCCCCTCCGAAGTTTCTGCAAATGAGGATTCCTCCACCCCCTTGCCCAACCTGGTTCCCCATTTTATTTCACTCACTAAGCTGCAGGCTCCTTACCTCCTCAGCAGCAGCACCACCATGTTGCTGCATTCCTCGAATACCTCCATCATCGCGGGCTTACCAGCATTGCAATTTGATACATCGATCCACTTTTTCCATGATTCTTGTTTGTTTCATGTGAGTGTCAGAGTGGGTCTGTGACATGATTTTTGAGTAACTCGTCTGTGTGAGTGTGTGTCTGTGAGTCAAAGTGTGAGTGTCTGTCAGTGGGTGTGGGAGTATCTGTGTGGGTCTGTCAGTGGGTCTGTGAGTGTCTGAGGGGGTCTGTGAGTGTCTGTGTGAGTGGGTGTGTGTGTGTGTTTTTTATTTAAATTACAGATGAATTTGAAGATCCATCACTGATTTACACAGGGGCAATGCCGGATGCCTCCATGGATCAGCACATATGGAAACAAATAGTTTTAAGGCAACTTCTTGTCAAACATTGGTCCCTCTCAGACCTCTATATTGCTTCCCTGGGGTCAAGGTACGTCTACCCTAACCCCTTCTATGACATTTCATGTGAATTTGTATAACTCAGGACAGTTATCCGATATCTAAAATGGCAGACACAGCTTTGGACTCCGGTTGCAGCCAGCCAATCATTGCATTACTACTGGCGCCTGAATCCAGCGAATTCACTGCGGTGGATCCGCGTCCCTAAATATACACATTTATGTTCCCTTTAATAACTCCAAAACTACTTAAGGGATTTATACCAAATAACAAAAATAGATCTTTCTGGACCAAGATCTAGCTTTCTGCCAAATTTGGTGTAATTCTGATCAGTGGTTCAGGCTGTAGTAGTGTCTAAAATCTCTATGGGAAATAACATTGCAAATGCACATTTATTGCCCCCCTTTTTTCTACAGTCCCCTCTTGATGGATCATTCCGAAACTTTCCACACACAACTAGACACAGGAGGGCACTTTTTTCCAAAATTTTGTGAAATTCATTTAACAGTGCCAAAGTTATAAGCAAACCAAAAAACGCTTTTCCTATGGAAAGGAGGTCCTAACTACAACTATTTACTGTTAACTGCCAGTTAGGAAATATATACATACACATATACACACGACATACACACATTCATACAGACACAACATAATTATTGTTTTTTAGATAAAGAAGAGCCTTGGTTCTCACGGTGAAGGACTACACTTTTTGTACATTGCTTTTCATGCTGCAGGAGCGTGTTTCAAGTAAATTTAGGATGACATAAGTACAAGGCATGAAATTAGAATGCCTGCAGAGAGGTGTAAGCACAATAGGACGGTTGACACCTAAAGGGAAAACTAGATTTACAGCCGCAAAAAATAATGTTGAACGGTGTACCGAATAAAAAAAATGGATACAAATATTTCACACAGAAATATTTTTGTTCAAATAGTTTGAATCCACAAACAGAAATCTACAAATGGCTATGAAAAATGCTTGCATTGAACTTCCATTTTTTTTGTTTAAACAATAATAACATCAGAAGTAAAATGACCAACATTTTAGCTAACGTGAGAGAGGATTTCTTTTTCGTTGTAGGGAAATCTAGGAGCTCAAGAGAGGAAACAAAATGGCTAGCTGTGATTTCTCCCGAAATGAAACTTAGCAGGATCAAATTTGCAAGTGAAATCAATAAAGTTTCTACATATTACAAGTATATGTAGCCAATTAATTATTATTGTACAGAAGTGTTCGTTTTTGCAAAGCCCTGTTTAAAAAGGTATATTTAAAAATTATTTTTTTAACTCCGTTTTGAGTCTGAAAGAACACCTATGCCCCACTTTTTTTAGGCCGCAAATGTATACTTATGGCCGCAATTTATGCTTTCTAGCAATTCACAAAACGACTCCTGGCAGGATTTACTACTGCCGATTTTTCTCTAATAGCACCTGAGAAAGCTGCTGTCCCAAATCCCACTCAAAGGTGTGAAGGGGCATTTCCTTTGAAGGCCTGGGACACAGACTAACGTTTGTGGGTATTCTCAAACTCCGATCCACGGATTTCCTATCCCGGAAACGGTATTAAAGTTACACTAACCAAGAGCTTGAGTAATTGAACGTCCTAGATGGAAAGGGACCCCGGATCACACTCAAATGTGGTGAGAGTGTGGGGTCTCTTTAAACACGCGGAAACATGTTTTCCATGCTGACAAAAAGAAAAAAAAAGTGCGTTTGGACCAGAAGTAGTGTACCCCTGTGCAGAATTCTATGCTATAGAACATTTTCCACAGGGGAATAGAACTCATGAGGAGGCGACACTTGACATTCTCATAAGTAGGTCAGCCAGCAACGAAGCCATTGGAAAGAAACTATGGGGTAGAGTGAGAAAGCCAAAAAAGCCCCTCAGCCGATGTGCTTCACTTATTAAACAAAAGTCGAATTAGGAGTCAGGGTATTCAATGAAAAAAACGTCCCAAATTGCCATTTTGAGGCAAAACTTTACTTTCAAAGGCACTAGGTGGCGCTCGCTACTTTCCCGCATGTTTGGAATGGGTTTCTCACACACCCTTTTTTAGGTCTCGCCTATGCAGCGCACATGCGCTGAAAAGGGATCGCTTTGGCTTTTCAGCCAAGCACCAACACGCGTTCCATTACCTTCAATGGGAACGAGTCTACGTAAGGAGATTCACTTGCGGGAGCGCGTACCGCCAAATGGCAGCAATTAACGCTCCAGCAAGTGAATCTCGCAGCCCCCCCCATCCCCCCTGCTGCCGCTCGCACCTCCCCCTGCTCCCGGCAGCCTGCCGCGCTTGCAGCTTTATACCAAAATGTAAAGTCTATAAAATAATGTTTAAATCCAGATTAAAATATCATCCTGAAATTTATCAAATAGAGAAAGAGACCTGCGGCTTGGTTACCATACGCGGAATATGCCCATCAACCACAAGTCTAAGAAACAATCACCGCTGCGTGGGAATCGCCCGTGCCTCCCACCTTCACAGCCCTCCCCTAGCCAGCACATTCATTGGCAGGAAACTCTTCATCCTATTCAGAGCGTAGCCCTGTGCACATCCATTGTCACGACATTGGAGGCAACCGGAACTCACTGGGGATACGAACATCTGTTATGTTGAGGGGTGTCATTCCTGTCTCAGCTCTCTACCACATTTCCAAGCTTTCTCTTCATTACCCTTCTCTCGTCTTGTAACATTAGCTCCACCTGCCTTCCCTCTTGCCTATGTGTCAGTCCTCTCTCGCTTTCTACTTAACTTCTTTCTCTCCGCCCGGCTCTCTCTCCAGCTCTTTCTCTGTGCTTCTCTGCCCCTGCTCTTTCTTTCTTCCGCCTCTCTCTCTTTCACATCTATTTCAGTCTATCTCTTTGTCGTTCTCCCCCACCCCCCGCCATCCCCTCCTGTCTCCTTCAGTCAACCGGACTCTCCCGCTCTCACAGACTTTCTGTTCTGGTTTCTCAGGGCTTTCACGGGGTGTGCCCGGGGGCCCTCACCCATCGCTGCCTCGAGCCCCTCTCTGACATACATGTCTCCCTCCTCGGCTACCCATCTCCCTGCTGCTGCTGCCTCCTCTCTCTCTGTAGTTTTCCCCTGCACCCCCCAGCCCCTTCCGGCCTCATTAGATCTTCCTCGGGACGTAAGCCAGCACTCGCATGTATGGGGTTGGAGATGGCTGGGAGGTGGAGTGTGACAGTTGGGGGCTGAGGAGAGGGGGGGTCGCATCTTAACTTCCTGTTACCAGAATCCTAAATTTAGTTTATTTATGGAAGCATTTATGGAGCCCTACAGAGCAGGACCACTACTTAAATCGGGAAAAGTAACTCTAGTTATGAGGAAAGTGCTACTGTGTGCTATATGTATTTTAAACACGGTCACAGGACTTAAGCATAAGAAGATGGCCAGAACCGGTAATTATGGCGCCATCAGCTATCAAGAACAAAAACAGTGCCTCCTCCTGTGGCTCCTTTAATGGGAAGTAGTCAAGCCGCTTTATAAGAAAGAATAACTCACCGTTGTCTCCCAAATGGCTCAATTAGGGCATGCAGTGGCACAAATCATCCAGTGGCTGCAGCTGAAGGCTGCAGGGTAAACCGCGCTCCCTCGCCTCTAATTCTCATTAAGTGGTTGGCACTGGCAGCTAAAGGTAGGAAACTTCAGGAGGTTTTTGTGCTATTGCGCGTGAGGTCTTACAATTAACCTTGTTGGGTAATATATATATATTTCTTTATATTGCCAAACTAGACAATTATTAATGTATGCCATATAAATGGTAATTAGCATAAAAATTAACCAACAACATTGCTTGTTATTCTAGAATGTTCCCAGTGTCTGTGCTGAGTTCTTCCCCCCCACCCCCCTCCCCGCCTGCACATTCCCCTGTCTGTGCACAAGTGTAGGTCTCTGTACTATCAAGGTACCTCGAGCCCTGCGACTCCTTCGCTCGGTCCTAGCTGTTGGGCAATGAGCACGTTGTATTCTGGGACATGTAGTGTCTCTTTTCGCATTACTGGAGGCCTACATTTTCCAGCATAACCATTGTGGCTGCGATATTTGAGGGGACCTTTAGGTGGCTAAATTAGTAGCTATACCTCTGCACCGCGGGGGCTGCAGGCAGCTCGGCGTCACGCGCTGTTGAGTGAAAAGACACTTAAAAGCTTTGTGTTCTTGCAACCATTTTGCACGATTTAGCGTTTCTGGCGGGTGCTCGCACGTCATTCACAGGGCAGGGATCAGTGAAAACGATGAAAGTATAACTGGAAAAAGTGCTTTGTGGGGCGTCGGTTCAGTGGGTGTGAGTGGGGACAGGGGGTGATTTTGACAAGTGTCTAAGACACTAAGGGGGGCTTGAGAGGCGTCTTTGCTGTCTCCTGGTTGGAACTAATGTGTTTAAACTGTAATCCCGTCTCAACCCCTGATTCATTGTGTGGGAATGTCACATGCTTGTTTTTTGGGAGGGCTGGGCCCTGAGTGGGAACTTTTTTTTTACCAGTTTTCTTTTTACTTCTGGTAAATGGAGCAGTAAAAACAAACCTCCCACCCAGAGCTGCTCTTGTCAGCATTTCTTTTCCCGCTTGTCAGCCCTTTTTATGACTTTAGTGAGTTCTGGAGCCAGCTGTTGTGAGGCAGAACGAGTGCAACGCACAACGCTTGTGCATGGTGGGTGGGTGGCCCATTCTTACCGAAATATCCACCACAGCTGAGTGGCTATCAGTGACTGAAACAGGAAAACTAAATCGTGTTTGGGTCGTTGTAAGTACGTAGCAGCCGGGCCGAGGTGGGGGGAGGGAGGTAAAAAGATTTGGTGTCATTTTATACATTTCAGAGACTTTGCTTAGTACAATACCACAATAGCAAAGCCCATATGTCTGGTATGGCATGCTGCACCGCTGTCAACATTTTAGTTTTTTGAACTTCAAGCATAAAATAAAAAGAATAAACAAGCATTTACAATGCAATGGTTTTGCCTTTGGAAAAGTTAGAGTCTATTGGCATTGTAAATGTTAAAATTTGTATTTATGATTTGGTTTTGAATACAGATAAATAAATGTCACTTGCATTTACATTCTCATTAGCTTAATATTTCGCAAATGTGAGACCTATTGTACCCTACGGACGAGCTCAGCAGACAGCAATTACTACCACACACACACACCCAGAGCGCCACACACAGACACACACACACACACACCCAGAGCCGCACACACCCACACCCAGAGCCACACACACCCAGAGCCACACACACCCACACCCAGAGCCACACACACCCAGAGCCACACACACCCACACCCAGAGCCACACACACCCACACCCAGAGCCACACACACCCACACCCAGAGCCACACACACCCAGAGCTACACACACACCAGAGCCACATACACACACACCCAGAGCCACATACACACACACCCAGAGCCACACACACACACCCAGAGCGCCACACACACACCCAGAGCGCCACACACACACACCCAGAGCGCCACACACACACACACACACACACCCAGAGCCACACACACACACAGACACACACACACACACCCAGAGCCACAGACACACACACCCAGAGCTACACACACACCAGAGCCACATACACACACACCCAGAGCCACACACACACACAGAGCCACACACACACACAGAGCCACACACACACACACACACCCAGGGCCACACACACCCAGAGCTACATACACACACCCAGAGCCACACACACACACACACACACACACCCAGAGCCACACACACACACACCCAGAGCCACACACACACACACCCAGAGCCACAGACACACACACCCAGAGTCACACACACCCAGAGCCACACACACACCCAGATCCACACACACACCCAGAGCCACACACACACCCTGAGCCACACACACACCCAGAGCCACACACACACCCAGAGCCACACACACACCCAGATCCACACATACACCCAGATTTTACAAAACAAGGGAACCCAAGGTGCAGTCGCTAGGGACCTATGGGTAGTATTTTTAACAGAGACAGTGGTCCCTAAACAAACAAAATTAGTTCAATGAATATAGACTAAATAGATCTATATTAACGTCCAGCCGGACTGTTTTATTTGGTTAAATAGTAGATTGTATCAAAATCTTAAAAGATATAAGTGGGACACCAGCCGGTGCCCGACTAAACACACTCCACAGGGAAAAAACATACACCATAAATTGTAGGCAAAACAGGGGGTAGTCTGATTGGCATAAATTATACACAGACTAATCATAAACAACACATATGCACATACAAAATATAAATGCATTAGTGACATTTGTGTATGCTGTCGACGACGTTTCGAACTACAACATATTTGCTATTATATGTACCTGCCCTAAAATCTACATTGGACAGACCACGCAAAAGGTTAAATTGAGGATGAGTCAACATAGGAGCCGTATTCGATGTAAGACTCCAAACGCCCCTCTAGTTGACCATTTTTTGGATATGGGACATACAGAACTTGATTTTGAGTGGACTGTCATTTCCTTGGTTAAGCAACCTCCCCGTGGTGCAAACCTCCAGCAACTTCTAAATAAAGAGGAGCTATACTGGATCCTGAAGACACAGAGTCTACATGAAGGACTGAACAGGCAAGAGGACTGGACCTCACTATTATGAACTGTTTTTGCCTTCTTCCAAACATCTTGGCAATCATTCAGGCTTGCTTCTACCAATTGAGATTGTCATTCTTCTGTCAATGTATATGCCTAAACAGTTTTTGACGTAAATGATATAGCCATTGGTTCAGGATTATCAGGGTCGCATTGACATTCTCTTCACTCACCTTGTAATTTTTGATTTTATTTTAATTCCTTTTATATTTGCACTACTGAACGGTCATCACTAACACGAATTAGAATTACACTATCACTGACCTTGTTAATAGAAGCTGAGACCAGTAACTTAATACGCTGTACTAATATCGAAATCCCTGCTAACTACTCTAAAATGGCCGCCACGATTACACCATACACACTGCCGGCTTGCTCTAAACAGTATTTGAGCATGCGCAGCTTTTGTCCAAACGCGAACACAGCCACAAGCAGATCGGACCCCCATTGAGGACCTGCTAATCTAAAAAGTTTTGGTAAGTGGCAACTCGACGTACCCGTCCTTTTGGGACATTAACAAATCATAATCCACGCGAATTACAATTAACTCCCTTGATTTCAGGGCATCGACCCCAGCGGTAACCGGACTCCCATTGGGGATCCTTCCCGCATTTAGTCACCGGGTAAGCGTTACAACTTTTAGCACTTAAACCCGTAGCCCTACGATAGAAGATACAGGTTACTCACTATTCCTGGTTTTCTGTCCGTCACTAGGTTCCGGACCTTATCCAGAACCGCGGCATTTTTTAATCTTTGTCGGCGTGCCGACCGTCTTGGACTGTATGTAAAATCCTCCCCGGTAAGCTCATGCTAATTATTCATGTAGCTCGAACCACTCAGTAAATCACTCGATGGGCAAAAATAGCAAAAATAACACCATAATTATTCTACACCCTCAGGCATAGTAACGGTGCAATCCAACTCGGCATTAAATGTACAGCCGATTTGCCTCTCTCATCATTCTGATGAGCTCGGTAAGCGCCACGGAAGTTAAATATTTGCTATTTCCTCGTTAAGCAGCATGTGTAATATAGCTGGGCTCTATGCATGTGAACCAGCCTCCTATCCTGACTCACACTGGTTTCTGTTTTCCTTCTTAAACACAGCGTCTCGGCCAGTTCATTTTAATTGCTATCGTACACGGTTCCTTATCAGTACCCACTAAACCCTAACCCTGACGTACACGGCTATTTTAACTGCAGCTCTGCATCACACACTGTGGTCACCAGAATTGTTCACAATAAGACCATAGATAAATTGTCACCTCAGTGTTTAGTAAGTCACATGGGTTGTAAGGTTCTAATCATTATTGGTTTTGTGTCACCACAATAGTTGGAGAGAAAAACAGTTACAATTCTCTCAAAAATGTGATAAAAAGTGTATAGAATCTGATATGCCATTGTCTAATGTACTGTTTCTATTCCCTCTTCTTCCCTTTTTTTGCTTATTTGTTGGCAAATTGAATAATGTGCTATTGGTATGCGAATTTAGCTCAGCCATTCAGACTAGGCAAAGGATCAATTGTCCTGAAGATGAACTCTACATATGTTGTAGTTCGAAACGTCGTTGACAGCATACACAAATGTCACTAATGCATTTATATTTTGTATGTGCATATGTGTTGTTTATGATTAGTCTGTGTATAATTTATGCCAATCAGACTACCCCCTGTTTTGCCTACAATTTATGTTGTATGTTTTTTTCCCTGTGGAGTGTGTTTAGTCGGGCACCGGCTGGTGTCCCACTTATATCTTAAGATTTTGATACAATCTACTATTTAACCAAATAAAACGGTCCGGCTGGACGTTAATATAGATCTATTTAGTCTATATTCATTGAACTAATTTTGTTTGTTTAGGGACCACTATCTCTGTTAAAAAACACATACACCCAGAGCCACACACACACACAGAGCCACACACACACACAGAGCCACACACACACACACACACACACACCCAGAGCCACACACACACACACAGAGCCACACATACACACAGAGCCACACATACACAGAGCCACACACACAGAGCCACACACACACACCCAGAGCCACACACACACACCCAGAGCCACACACAAACACACACCCAGAGCCACCCACACACACCCACCCAGAGCCACCCCCACCCCCACACCCAGAGCCATACGCACACAATCCCAGAGCCACACACACACACAATCCCAGAGCCACCCAGAGCCACACACACACACACAATCCCAGAGCCACCCAGAGCCACACACACACACACACACACACACACTCAGCCAGAGTCACCACACACACACACCCAGAGCCACACACACACTCCTAGAGCTACACACACACACCCCGAGCCACACACACACAGAGCCAAACACACACCCAGAGCCACACACACACCCAGAGCCACACACACACACACCCACCCAGAGCCCCACAAACACCCACCCAGAGCCCCACACACACACCCACCCAGAGCCACACACACACACACCCAGAGCCACACACACACACACCCAGAGCCACACACACACCCACCCAGAGCCACACACACCCACCCAGAGCCATACACATAACATGAACTGCCTCTGGTTCCATATTCAGATCTGTCCTTCCAGAGTTGGGCGGTTTCATGGCGCTGTGGTCACTGTTTCAAATGCACCACGTTAGAGCTTGAAGCCTCGAGTCTGACGGTGGAAGAGGGGATGGATGTTTCTTCTTAGACTAAGAAGCCCGTGTGTGTGTAAGCGGGCGGCTGGAGTGCTAGGCACTTGATTCCAGCCGCAGCTGCGATCGCCCCTTGGCCTGGACTCCATTTCCCGAGTTGCCGAGCTGCTCGTTAATAGATACAGTGTGGAGTGTGCCTGTCCGTGTGAGCTGCCAGGAGTCTCCTGAGACTAGTGCAGCAGCTCAGTCACTGATCACAGCCAGCAGCACCGACAGGCAGAGCTGCTTCCTCATTCTCTGGCGCACACACACGTTTTTTTCCTGTTGTTTTTTCCCCTTTTGGAATCGGGTCCCTGGTGAAGCTTTTCTGCAAAATCGGCATCCAGTGGGATGAGCACCTTGCACCCGGGAAGAGGACTGTGCATGCCTGGACTCCATCCCGCAGCAACGGCAGCGCACGAAGTGCAGGCACAAGAGGACTCCCAGCAGTAAGTAGCGCTCTCCACTGGAGTGCACGTGTGTCTACTGACTACAAAAGGCCGCCATTGAGGAGTGTCACAATATAATTTTACTGCCTCTTTTATGGGGCAATTTCTCCTAATAAACCTGAATCTATGAGTAATATCATGAATCAAACTGTGGAATTTGTTTAAAGAGTGCAGGTTGCAAGAAGCTGCACCAGGACTCATAAGTCAGTCCTCTTTCAGATACACCTTCGCCAGACTCTGCGTGTTTCTAGTTGAATCGCGTCCAATTAGCACGATTCTGGTAAAGTCACCGCAATCAAAACCTGACTCATTTTTTCCCGCTCACAGGCGATCACTTTTATTTTACTTGCTGTCCTCAATCAAGATTTGAAATGCGTATTCCGTTCAAACGCTGCCCCTGAAACCAGCCACCAGTCTCGTTATTATGGTCTTCAGCTCTCGGACACCAAAACAACAAGCATTAAGCACGGACAGCGGGATGGGGGGGCGGGTTAACGGCACACGGACAGCGGGAGGGGGGGCAGGAACGGGCAGAAGTTACAAGCATACCGTGCAAAGCGAAACATTCACAACACGAGGCAGCAACCAAACACACAAAGACGTAAAACAAACAGTTTAAAATATAAACAAAATGCTGCTTACCTGATCGCAAATAAAAACAACACCACTCCGGCTAAAGGCACTTCAAAAAAGACAAAAACAACGTGGTTAAAAAAATAAAAACACCCGCCCACCGCTGCAATGACATGCTAAAAGGGGCTGGATGAGAAAAAAAATCTCCCACGAGTCGCCTCGCAGAATGACGGACGCCTCTCACTTCCAATGGCTAGCCTCCATTTATGGAGCTAGCCAATGGAAGACAGAGGCGGGACAAAGCCCACATACTTGTAAACAAAAGATTTTGCCAGCGCGAAACGCTGCTGCGCAGCCTTCGACAGGCGAAACCTAAAAATAAAGAGAGCATGCCACTGCCTAAACGAAGCACCATATGCTGGTTTTATTAGTTTTCGTCCAGGAGTGATGCTTTTGGGCACCTCTCTTATGCAACAAAAATGGGCCTGGTAAGTTTTAACTTATGCTGCCAGCGTGAATCATGTCTGAAAAATCCCACTTTTATACCCAATTCCCTTTATAAGGAAATGAAGAGTTATAGCCCCATCATTAACTAAAGACAACTGACTGACAGGTGTGGGAGCTCCTTGTAATACTGTGCAGTCTCGTTAGTAGGTGTTGGCTTAAGGAAATACAATGTAGGCATACCCCGCATAAAAGCATTAACAGGACACATTCATTTATTAATGATGGACCTCAGCCAATTCTATAGAAAGCGTCAGAAACCTAACCTGCCACATAAAATGCACAGCTCACGCCCACGGGCACAGTCTTATTCCAGGACAGTCTCAGTGGTCTGTAGTGATTACTTTTACATTCAGATTCAGACCTTCCCTTCACACATTAGCTTTTGGTCCACAGCTGACAAATATCACCCATGTGGCTCTTGGACCTCGAGATCTTCGTGACAGTGAATAGAAGCTTCTGCTCTAAGTAGGCCATGACCTGCCTACTACGTGCAGTGGAAAAGAAACCACTATTTGCAATGCCATAGTTGTAGCATTTGCAACAGTTTGGGCTATTGGCATTGTAGATGACAATGCTTTTTATTTATATGTTTTAAAAACCTGCGAGCGGTGTATAAACACGCACTTTGTACTTGCAGTCATTGTTTACGAGAAGCAAGGCTGGCAGTAACTGCACCTCTTTTACTGCCAGTCTTGCTTCTCCTAAGCAAGGACTATAAGTACAAAGTGTGTGTTTATGCACCGCTTGCAGGTATTCAAAACACAAATAAAAGACATTGTCATTTACAACGCCAATAGCTCAAGCTCTCGTAAATGCTAGACATATTGCATTGCAAATGCTTGTTTTCATAATGAGCTTTCCAAACCATAACTGGTGAGAGAGTAGCCTTGAATGGTTCATTTTGTCCGGAGAAAACTTACAATGGGTTTACTATAACTTTTTTATATACTAAATTAAAACACTTGACATTACTTTATAACTCCTCACTAAAGCTGGCTTTCTCTTTCCTCATTCTGGAGGCCTGGCAACATTCCAATTTTAAGAGGGGCGGGGGAGGCTGTATCCTTAATGAGATTTTTAAGCTTCCAAATTAATTACAGAATTATATTATAGGGGGACTAACAATGTTCCGCTTCTTTTAACTTTGTAAACCATAAATTCTGTACGATTTATTAAATCAAAAAATTTAAGAAGGGCTGGGCAGGGAATCTAAACCGATTTCATGAGGCATGCTTGTGTGACAACATTAAGATACTTTTCTGGTCAAGTCATTAAAGAGTCTAAGTGCAGTAAATTAAAATAAGAATGGGCAAATTTTGCGAATTCGCATTACGCGAATTCGCGCGAAAGCGTACACGCGGGCCGCAAAATACACTAACTTTTGTGAGATTGCGGATTTTTTTATTTTTGCGAGTTTGCACGATTTTTTTGCACCGAGGCTACCGCGAAGTTACCCATGCGGTAGTATATGGGTGCACCCATCTTGTTTTCACTGTTCGCGTTGCGTATTTCCGTTTCCGGTCGCTAGTTCCATGCTCGCGTTGTGCATTTCCTGTTCCGGGCCGCAATTGCGTGTTCGCGTCCGTTTTTGCGTGCTCGCGAGGAAAATATCACGCACACTTACCCACGTGGTTGCCATGGGCGGGGCCATCTTGTTTTTCAATCATTGCTATGGTTCTGGGCATGCCTTTTCTAACCTGCTTCAATCTTTGTAATCCTTTGTTTGAACTTTTTTAAAATCTTTTTTACTCATTATCTATCTCTATTTTTGTACATCTATATTTTGTGTTTTCATCTACTTTTTGTTACTTTAATAACTACTTTTAAAAAAAACTCTTTTCTTTACTTTTTGTTGCTGATTCTTTCCTATTTTTCCTTTCTTTCACCCAGGGCCATGGCAAAGGGAACCGGCAAGTCCAAGGGGAAGAGTCCCGCACCCCACAGCTGGCTCCCTCGCGGGCGTTTAAGGTGGGGGGGGTCTGTAAGTGCCAGGGAGATCTGCAGCACGGTGGAGGTGGCCGCACTGGTCTTTGTGCAGCGCCACCTCCCCAAGACCATCGCAGCAGGCGGCAGTCCCAGTACTGGGTACGGCCTCCGGGAGCGTCGCCAGCTATTGGGTAAGGTGTGCCGGGCCAAGTATCGGGAGTCAGGGGTCCGGCTCACCTACAACCAGGTGACGCACCGGTGGTCCAACATACTGAACCGAGAACAAGACCTGCTCGACCTGCTTGGCGCGAGATCCCTGGGCCTGGTTAGTACTAGTAGCTATTTATTAACTACTTTGTTTTCTTCTGCTCTGTGTTATATTGCAAATGTATGTTGTTGGAAATGGGGGTTGCCCAAGTCTCAAAGGGGGTAGCATGGCATCAAGCGGGCAGGCCAAACTTGGAGGACATGTGAAGCACTCACGCAGTACCCTCAGTCAACACACCAGGCACACTACAAAAGAGGCAGGACACCAATCTGAGTTGGAAAATTAAGCAGTTTAGTATCTCCAACCTGCAAGGCAAAAATGCATTAACAGTGTAGTGTCATCATAACACGGCGCCAACTGGCACCAGAGCCAAGTGAATAAAGGGGGGATTATTTACATGGGACCAAAAAGGGATTGAGTCCATAGTCCATAGCTATAAGGAAAAAGGATGGTTAATCAAACATTAGACCTGGGGCCAATCTGGCGGGGCCAACTCAGACTCTCATCCTTAGGGAATTGGCTGGAAATGTAAGATACAACATTATGCATAAATACACCTCATGTATTATACCGCCAATCCCCACCCCTGTAAAGGTAACTTCAGGGCATCACAGAAAATCCCAACATACAGGAACACCTGCAGTAAATCAGATTAGGGATATCAAACATCAGTCGGAAGCATTAATATGCATTAGCATCAGTAACCTCCTATCACTCCAACACGACCCCTGTAAGGGAAACATCAGGGTATCATGGCACAGAATAGACAGGAGCACCTGTAACAATTCAGCAAGGCTTGCTCCTTAACAGTGGATGGGACTAGGGGCCTGGAACAACATGTCAGGCCAACCTCTGGGCTCACCTGCAATAAAGGGCACCACCCGGTCTACTCCATCATCCCTGTGGGTTTATCACAACAGCCCAAATACATTTAAAATTCGGCACACACCTGCAAAAGAAAAAGTCACCTTCACCTGCCCGGGGAGCACAAAAGCCTTAACTATAAAACCACCTAGGCAGTACATAACGGTAGTATCAATCATAAGCAGGGGCGCAATAAACTAAGCACCCAGCATTGACATAAGGTGTGGCCGTGTCTCAGGGGGGGGGCATCGATAATTCCCTGGGGGACCCTATGGGCTAGTTATCGGCCTCCTCCTACTGGCACAGTCTACTGGGGCCACAGACTCCGCTGGGGCCCAACGTTGCAGGTACCCACTGCCAGACGGGGCACCTGATAAGGTAACTCAGTCCCCGGGGGCGGGCACCGGCAATGTACCCCGTTGCCCCCCTCCCTCCACCAATTTAAGACAGGCCCACACTCACCGGCAGTCCAGGGACTCCTTGGCGGTAGGGGCAGGCATCGACAATGTGCCTCGAGGCCCCTGCCGCACAGCGTTTAACTCACGGGGCTTCCCCGACCAACCGGGAGCCTCGCGGGTCCTGCAGCACCCTCACATCAGGGTGGAAGGAAGGAGGGGTTTGCGCTTCCTCGAGCGCCCCTCCCAGCGGTATCTTTCGGCTTCTCCCGGGCCCTTCTTCCTCACAGGGGCCCGGGGTTTTCAAACGGCGTCGGCGGGGCCACCGGGGACGGCGCAGGGACCTGGCCCGCGAGGGGGAAGCCTGCCTGGCTTTCCTCCCTCCTCCTTCGGGTCGCTTCTTCCGTGTCGGCGGGCTGGCACCGACAGTGTGCCCCGGCCCCGCCTTCTCCACTGGCTCCTCACTCTGGGGCTCAGACCGGCGGGGTGGCCTCCCGCGACGGTCGCTTCTCTCGGGGCTCTGACTCGACTTCTTCCTGCCTTCCCGGCCGCCCGGACCGACGACCAATCCCTGCGCGGCGTTGGCGGGGGCGGGCCAATGACGCGGCCGGACGCCCCCGTCACATGGGCAGGTCGAGGCTGGCTTCTCGGGCCCAGCGCGGCCCTTTCTCTACTCCGGCGGCCCTCTCCTCACATCGGGGGCCGCCGCAACGCTGCACACCCCAGCAAGGGGGGGGGTCTCCTCACGGCGGCGGCGGATTCCGGCGCTACCACGCAGCGCGTGGCGAGGACAAGGGGTAGGCTCCCTTTTTCAATTAATTATTTATATAGCAGACAGCGCGATGACGCGAGGGTCGGCTCCTCCCAGTATGATTCTCCTCAGGAGAATAGCGCTATTTACAGCGCACTGCTCCTTGCCACAGTCTCCTCCGGAAGCAGCGTTTTCCACCACGCACTACTCCTCAGACCACAGCGCTATTCACAGCGCACTGCTCCTTGCGCACACACGGCAGTTCTGGGGCAGATTAGCACTTCCAGATTATAGCGCTTCCTAGGGGGAACACAGCAGGCCCTCAGAACGCGTTTTTCTTCCCACAGCACTATTTCTCCTCACAATCTTCTCAGCACTATGGCGCTATTCACAGCGCACTGCTTGTTCAGCAGTCCAGGGGCCGGTTGACTGCGGCAGATTAGTGAGGCCCAGTTCCTCGGGGGCACTATCCTCCCCGGGCAGCTCCTCCCGGTCCAGCGCTTCCACAGGGGCCGCAACTTCCCAGTTCAGCACTTAAGGCAATGCAGCAGCAGCACTTCCCAAGGGGGCCACAGCTTCCTGGGGGCACCAACCTCCCCAAACAGCGTCTGACAGGCGCTCCTCACGGAGGGGGGGGGCGAATAGTTCCACAGCCAGCCCCAGGGGCACACTCCTCACCTCCTGGGGGGTTCAAGCCCACAGCATTCCTCCTCATGTGGGCACCTCTTTCCTTCAGCGCTGGCGTAGTTCAAGGTCCCACAGCGTCAGGGACCTATGAAGAGTCCTCCCTTGTCAGGGGCCCATGGGGACAGCAGCGGGGGGGGGGTTTATAGGGGTGCAGGGCCCAGCTCACAGGCCCATGTGGCGGTCGCACCTCACAGCAGGTCCCCCTCCCTTCCTTGTCCCAGCGCTGACTGAACCTCTGGTGACACTTCCCCCTATTTATACCCTCCTCCCAGGCAGTGCCAGGACCTTCTAGAATGTTGGCACATCTAGCCTAAACTGGTTCTAGGGGAGGGGGTGAGCACCCTGGGTGCCAGGCTTTCCCTCCAAAAGCTAGGGGTTGCTGGGTATTATTATCTAGACCGCTGACCTATGTCAGTCCAGTGGCAAAACCCATGGCCATGGCATCCATTTTAAAAGCAATACATTTCAGTCAGGTGCAGTTTTAAAATGGGGGTTTTTACAAGTGCTCACATTATGTCAGGTAATTACATTTTTCAAAAGGGGTCTCACACCACTCATGGCCTATACAGGTTTAATCCCATGGGGGAGACAATCCAGATAAGGGGGTCAAAAGCGAAAAATTTTGGGGGAAAAAGGCCAAGTCCAACACGACTCCCCCCCAGCCAAAAGCCAGGGTAGACTGATCAATGCCTTGATGGGCTTCCCTGCTTGGGGCGGAAAAAGGTGGACGCAGGCCTGCAACTACAGGAGCACCTGCAGTCTCTCCTCCACTCTGGAACCCAATGGTTCTCCTTCGCAACCCTCCCTTCACCAACAGAACCACCCCACTGGTGTTCCCTAGTGGGATGTTTCTCCTTCCTAGAGTGGGAGGCTCTAGCCTCAGGCTTGGAATTCTCTTGAACCACTCTCCTCTCTCCAAATTTCCACTGGTCCACCCACCTGGGGTCTACACCCTCAGAATGACCAGCCCTTAGGGGCGAGGCTCCCCTCCCCCTATTTCTCCTCCTAGGGTTCCTCCATCTCCTACGCCTGGGGACACCCTCACACAACTCTCTCCCCAACCTGGAGTCGAAACTCACAGGCTGAACCGGTGACAGGGGCGAGTCCTCCCTCTCCCTGCACCCCCTCCCAGAATTCTGCACCCTCCTACCCGGAGAAGTACCCCTGGGAGTCACTTCTGGGGGGACTCTGGTTACAGATATCCCTCCCACCAGGGCAGGCAACTCCTGTCCCTGGCCACCCAACCCGGGATCTGCGCCCTGTGGCTGAGCTGGTGACAGAGAAGAGACCTTCCTCCCTCTGCACCCCCTCCCAGAGTTCCGCACCCTCCCACTGGAAGTGGTACCCCTGGGAGTCAATTTGGTAGGGACCTGCTTTACAGGAACCCCACCCTCCAGGTCAGGCAACCCCTGAACCTGGAACCCCAGTCCAAGATCTAGACCCTGTGACTGGTCAGACCCCCGAACCCCTGGAGCTCTGATTAATGATGCTCCGGGTTCTCCTGACATAAGGGGATCCCTCCTTCTGGATGACACATCGGGGCAGCCTAGCCTCCCAAGCTGGGGTTCTCTTAAAGAACACTCCAGGCCTGGTGGCCGCAGCTGGGGTACCTTGGGACACCTCCCCGTCTCACTCCCTTCAGGATCACTCCCCTCAGCCTTCCCAGACGCTCTGGCACTTACCCAGAGGTCTGCCTCCCGTGCAAGTTCCCTGGGGTCTGAGAACCCGCACTGCAACAGATGGTGACGCAGTGTTGGGAAACAACTCCTCAGCATGTGCTCCCGGATAACGGCATGGCACAGCCCTTCCCAATCCTCCACTGCTCTCCTCACCACCCAATCTTCCAGTACAGTCCAACACTCCTCCTCAAACTCTCCCCAGGACTGATGGGACAGCTTTACCTTACCCCTGAACACTAACCCGTCCTCCTCTTCCGGGGAATCAGGCACGGTCTCCTGGGCTTCGGGAGTGGGACTCCTTGCACTGGACCTACACTCGCTGCCACCACTGGATCCCACCCTCCTCGGTGAATCCAGACTCCTAAAACCACTCTCAGGGGACAAACTACCCACCTGAGCTGATCTCTCCCTGGCGAAGGCCCTCTCCGCCTCCGCCATCCTTTCCAGCGCTAGGACTTTTTCAGTCTCTAGTCGCTGCTCTTCTACCCTCAGCTGCGCTAAGCCCTCGGCATGCCTGAGCTTTGCCAGCGCCAGCTGAAACTCCCTCTCTTCCTTCCTATCTACCCATTCTTCTGGGGACAGGGAAAGGGATGGGGCAGTGGCCCCAGGGCTGGACCCAGTGCGAGACTCCCTATCTTCGGTGTCTTCCACAGCTACTGGCGTCTCCGCCCTCTCAAATTCTTCCTCCTCCTCATCGGAGTAACTACCTCCCAGGGTTCTGGATGGGGAGCCCTCTCTCTGGTCTCTAACCCACTGACCCTTCAACACCTCCGGGGGGTAGTCAGATAAGTCCCCATCAATCTCTAAGGGCTCTCCCCTCTTGAGGGCCTCATAGAGAAACAGGTTCCTCCTAATGTTCCCTACTGGGGGTATCCCTCTCTCCAGGAGGAAGTCTATCACCTCCTGTTCGGTGTATTCCATCAGTTCCACTTCCTGGTAGATCAACCCCATCGTGGCGAGGTACACCCGGGACACACCCTCCCAGTGGAACAAGGGGACAATTCAGAACACTCTTCAGGAGGAAGCAATCAAAAAAAAACACAATAATCCCCACAACAAGGCTCGGATTACATCCAAAGCTCTATTTGCAGTGTAACCCGTGGCCGCTGTGGTACTGCGCAAGCACAAGTCCTATCCCACCGCTCTGCCACCAAATGTTGGAAATGGGGGTTGCCCAAGTCTCAAAGGGGGTAGCATGGCATCAAGCGGGCAGGCCAAACTTGGAGGACATGTGAAGCACTCACGCAGTACCCTCAGTCAACACACCAGGCACACTACAAAAGAGGCAGGACACCAATCTGAGTTGGAAAATTAAGCAGTTTAGTATCTCCAACCTGCAAGGCAAAAATGCATTAACAGTGTAGTGTCATCATAACACGGCGCCAACTGGCACCAGAGCCAAGTGAATAAAGGGGGGATTATTTACATGGGACCAAAAAGGGATTGAGTCCATAGTCCATAGCTATAAGGAAAAAGGATGGTTAATCAAACATTAGACCTGGGGCCAATCTGGCGGGGCCAACTCAGACTCTCATCCTTAGGGAATTGGCTGGAAATGTAAGATACAACATTATGCATAAATACACCTCATGTATTATACCGCCAATCCCCACCCCTGTAAAGGTAACTTCAGGGCATCACAGAAAATCCCAACATACAGGAACACCTGCAGTAAATCAGATTAGGGATATCAAACATCAGTCGGAAGCATTAATATGCATTAGCATCAGTAACCTCCTATCACTCCAACACGACCCCTGTAAGGGAAACATCAGGGCATCATGGCACAGAATAGACAGGAGCACCTGTAACAATTCAGCAAGGCTTGCTCCTTAACAGGGGATGGGACTAGGGGCCTGGAACAACATGTCAGGCCAACCTCTGGGCTCACCTGCAATAAAGGGCACCACCCGGTCTACTCCATCATCCCTGTGGGTTTATCACAACAGCCCAAATACATTTAAAATTCGGCACACACCTGCAAAAGAAAAAGTCACCTTCACCTGCCCGTGGAGGCACAAAAGCCTTAACTATAAAACCACCTAGGCAGTACATAACGGTAGTATCAATCATAAGCAGGGGCGCAATAAACTAAGCACCCAGCATTGACATAAGGTGTGGCCGTGTCTCAGGGGGGGGGGCATCGATAATTCCCTGGGGGACCCTATGGGCTAGTTATCGGCCTCCTCCTACTGGCACAGTCTACTGGGGCCACAGACTCCGCTGGGGCCCAACGTTGCAGGTACCCACTGCCAGACGGGGCACCTGATAAGGTAACTCAGTCCCCGGGGGCGGGCACCGGCAATGTACCCCGTTGCCCCCCTCCCTCCACCAATTTAAGACAGGCCCACACTCACCGGCAGTCCAGGGACTCTTTGGCGGTAGGGGCAGGCATCGACAATGTGCCTCGAGGCCCCTGCCGTACAGCGTTTAACTCACGGGGCTTCCCCGACCAACCGGGAGCCTCGCGGGTCCTGCAGCACCCTCACATCAGGGTGGAAGGAAGGAGGGGTTTGCGCTTCCTCGAGCGCCCCTCCCAGCGGTATCTTTCGGCTTCTCCCGGGCCCTTCTTCCTCACAGGGGCCCGGGGTTTTCAAATGGCGTCGGCGGGGCCACCGGGGACGGCTCAGGGACCTGGCCCGCGAGGGGGAAGCCTGCCTGGTTTTCCTCCCTCCTCCTTCGGGTCGCTTCTTCCGTGTCGGCGGGCTGGCACCGACAGTGTGCCCCGGCCCCGCCTTCTCCACTGGCTCCTCACTCTGGGGCTCAGACCGGCGGGGTGGCCTCCCGCGACGGTCGCTTCTCTCGGGGCTCTGACTCGACTTCTTCCTGCCTTCCCGGCCGCCCGGACCGACGACCAATCCCTGCGCGGCGTTGGCGGGGGCGGGCCAATGACGCGGCCGGACGCCCCCGTCACATGGGCAGGTCGAGGCTGGCTTCTCGGGCCCAGCGCGGCCCTTTCTCTACTCCGGCGGCCCTCTCCTCACATCGGGGGCCGCCGCAACGCTGCACACCCCAGCAAGGGGGGGGGTCTCCTCACGGCGGCGGCGGATTCCGGCGCTACCACGCAGCGCGTGGCGAGGACAAGGGGTAGGCTCCCTTTTTCAATTAATTATTTATATAGCAGACAGCGCGATGACGCGAGGGTCGGCTCCTCCCAGTATGATTCTCCTCAGGAGAATAGCGCTATTTACAGCGCACTGCTCCTTGCCACAGTCTCCTCCGGAAGCAGCGTTTTCCACCACGCACTACTCCTCAGACCACAGCGCTATTCACAGCGCACTGCTCCTTGCGCACACACGGCAGTTCTGGGGCAGATTAGCACTTCCAGATTATAGCGCTTCCTAGGGGGAACACAGCAGGCCCTCAGAACGCGTTTTTCTTCCCACAGCACTATTTCTCCTCACAATCTTCTCAGCACTATGGCGCTATTCACAGCGCACTGCTTGTTCAGCAGTCCAGGGGCCGGTTGACTGCGGCAGATTAGTGAGGCCCAGTTCCTCGGGGGCACTATCCTCCCCGGGCAGCTCCTCCCGGTCCAGCGCTTCCACAGGGGCCGCAACTTCCCAGTTCAGCACTTAAGGCAATGCAGCAGCAGCACTTCCCAAGGGGGCCACAGCTTCCTGGGGGCACCAACCTCCCCAAACAGCGTCTGACAGGCGCTCCTCACGGAGGGGGGGGGGCGAATAGTTCCACAGCCAGCCCCAGGGGCACACTCCTCACCTCCTGGGGGGTTCAAGCCCACAGCATTCCTCCTCATGTGGGCACCTCTTTCCTTCAGCGCTGGCGTAGTTCAAGGTCCCACAGCGTCAGGGACCTATGAAGAGTCCTCCCTTGTCAGGGGCCCATGGGGACAGCAGCGGGGGGGGGTTTATAGGGGTGCAGGGCCCAGCTCACAGGCCCATGTGGCGGTCGCACCTCACAGCAGGTCCCCCTCCCTTCCTTGTCCCAGCGCTGACTGAACCTCTGGTGACACTTCCCCCTATTTATACCCTCCTCCCAGGCAGTGCCAGGACCTTCTAGAATGTTGGCACATCTAGCCTAAACTGGTTCTAGGGGAGGGGGTGAGCACCCTGGGTGCCAGGCTTTCCCTCCAAAAGCTAGGGGTTGCTGGGTATTATTATCTAGACCGCTGACCTATGTCAGTCCAGTGGCAAAACCCATGGCCATGGCATCCATTTTAAAAGCAATACATTTCAGTCAGGTGCAGTTTTAAAATGGGGGTTTTTACAAGTGCTCACATTATGTCAGGTAATTACATTTTTCAAAAGGGGTCTCACACCACTCATGGCCTATACAGGTTTAATCCCATGGGGGAGACAATCCAGATAAGGGGGTCAAAAGCGAAAAATTTTGGGGGAAAAAGGCCAAGTCCAACATATGTTTTTTCCGAAGAGCAAGAAATGCTGCCGATTACATTGCAGGTAAATTATGTTTCAAAAGTTTCTGTGATTGCAGGTGCACGCCTGCTCAGTGGCGGTGCTACTATGCTTACTGGTTTTCAATTTTGTGCTCATTTGGCCTGAGTGATTATGTATGAGTGTACTTTACAGAACTGCGTAATGCTAGAGAGACTAGAGACTCAAGTACAGTCCTTCCTTTGTACTCCTGCCACTAAGAAGAGATGGTGGTGGTGGATTGATTCTTTTCAGGCGTATTTCCACTGCATCACGCTTTCGAGCGTTCCAGCCTTGATGAGTCACAGCCGTTACATGGTGTGACGAAACACGTGTCGGCAATTTACTTTATTACAAAAAAAACATGTCTTGGATGTACTGATCAGCACCTTGCTATTAAAACATCCATACATATATACAACAAACTCTTGAATCTTTTTTGAACTATTCTGGTGACATTGAGGTTTTCACTAGGAAACCATGCAGTTTATCCTGTACACGGGACTCTATTTACATTTGTGGAACAGGAGACGCGTCTCCTTACCTTAGCAGGGGCTGGTTTTCCGTTGGGGTTGTTCCCCTGACCCGTATGCACCAAGCTCGACTCAGCCACGACCTACACTAAAGGAACACGCTGAGCGCCACTTCTTCCTAAAAACTATCCAAACCCACTCTTCCCCTTTTGCTAAGTATATTAGGACTTGTTATTTAGTAGGACATTTTTTAGTGGTCTGGAATCATTACAGACTGTGTCTGTCACTTCGCGTGCTGCTGAGTGCTCCCAGTCCTAGTAGAACCTTTTTGTAGTTGGTTTAGTGAGTTACATAACTTTCCAAGTAGACGGTCCGTGAATCCAGCAATACTAATATCCTAGTAGACCACATCAGATAGGTCAATAAATTTAGTGCAATTGTTGTTTATTTCCCCGAAATAATTTGTTATTGTTTTTTTGAAATGTTTGATTTCATTGACAACAATCATCCATGTTTGTGTCTTTCTTTCATGTACATCAGCACCTCCCAGGGGCAAGAGGACAGAGGTGGCGGCGCCGGCGGAGCAGGAAGGCCAGGATCGGTCCACCGAGGGCTCTTCTGCTGGCCCCAGTAGGTTTCCCTGTTAATATTAATAATTATACTTCCCTAACTTTTACAGCACCTATTTATTCCAAACGTTCTTCATAATTCTATTTTTTCCGAAATCGTCTTTGATCTTCTTGTAGACTGTTTCTAAATTCTTATCCTGCCTCTACTATGACTCTCTATTCTACTACTATTTATTATTATTAGTCTGTCTTTGTAGCTAGCTAAGCTTGCCCAGTTGGCAAAAGGTGTTAAACAAAACTCCTATTCAGCAATAGCTCTAGGCACTGAGTGCAGTCCTCTAGGTTGTCCATAATGTCTATTGAAGTCTTCTTAATTTTTATGCTTTGACAATTCCCAACAATAAAATGTCAATGGCCCCAAGAATAAGATACTAGTTTACTTTTTGATTGGGTAAGAGGACATACTACTACTGTTGCAGGGACTATTCTGCACATACAGAACTATGGACAAGAAGTAGGGCATTGGTGATATTAGGCTCAGTTAGACTTTCCACATACCCCCAATCTCCTTACTAACTAGCTAGTGTGTCAGAGTCATTATTTAGCTCCCAAATGCAGCTATGATCCCCAATGATTATACAACCTAGAACATAAGACTACGGAGTCAGAGTCCCAACCTTTCAGAGTCACGGAATCATGCTTGCAAATTGCAAACCCTTTCGCTCACTCACTCATGACCAAAAACCACAGAGTCTATGCAAGTTTTAAAGCTTTAATAAAAGTAAAACAACTAGCTCTGTGTGTACTCTGTATATTAATTTTCAATTGTGCATTATATAAAAATATTTATTAAAATCAACTTCATAGAAGAGAAACCGTGAACTCATGAAAACTGAACAGTGGCTGATCTTACACATTAATTGTGGGAGACCCCTCACCTGGTTGGAACTTAAAGAACTGGTGGTGATGATGATGAGTAACATATTGCTCTTGTTCGTAGAAGGGAAGCTTCTGTCTGTTATGAGAAAAATGGTGCGTGTTAAAAAGCAAGCATTCACCAGCTGTGCCAAAAAGTACCGCTTTTGGCCGCCATAAGTGTGGCAGGGTATGCTCAGACGTGAGTTCCTTGCTCACTTTGCCACTGGATTCAAGCAAGCCGGGCTGAAGACGGCTTGAATGCCAGAAACCGGTCCTCGGAAGCTTGTTTCCGATCCAGGGAAGGCATGGCTTGACAGTTCGGGCTGGACTGTTCCCATGAGGCACGGGGTCAGACTGATTTGCATATAGCCATGTCTGAACTGGGGTGGCAGAGTTGGCGAAAGATCGGTGATGGATTAAACCCAGATCTTTTGACTGGGTGTGAGTGTTTGTTTGGTTCAGACGCTCCGTCCATTACCACCCCCTTTTGTACCGCTTTTGGCCGCCATAAGTGTGGAAGTGTATACTCAGATGTGAGTCCTTTGCTCACTTTGCCACTGGATTCAAGCAAGCCGGGCTGAAGACGGCTGGAATCCCAGAAACCGGTCCTCGGAAGCTTGTTTCCGGTCCAGGGAAGGCATGGCTTGGCAGTTCGGGCTGGACTGTTCCCATGAGGCA
The DNA here is from genome assembly GCF_964263255.1 of Lissotriton vulgaris. Classification (NCBI taxonomy): domain Eukaryota; kingdom Metazoa; phylum Chordata; class Amphibia; order Caudata; family Salamandridae; genus Lissotriton; species Lissotriton vulgaris. The sequence goes on along the minus strand of NC_141691.1, from coordinate 616,118,695 downwards.
CGGGGTCAGACTGATTTGCATATAGCCATGTCTGAACTGGGGTGGCAGAGTGGGTGAAAGAACGGTGATGGATTAAACCCAGATCTTTTGACTGGGTGTGAGTGTTTGATTGGTTCAGATGCTCCGTCCATTACCACCCCCTTTTGTACAGTGCCAAAAAGTGTAGCATGTTATGGCGAAGCATCAATAAAAACACCCTCTCCTTCCGAAAGGAGATTTTTTTAGTTTAGACTAGAGAGTCACAAATAAATAAGTTTGCTTATGTAGTAACATTTTTTTAAATTCCTAGACAAAATAGGGAGTGGTGTATGGCATCTAAAAATATGAAATGTATTTTCTAGGCGGAACACCATTGCAACAGACTACCACCAGTGCCGGGGCCAGCGCGGAGGTGGTCACTCCAGGGGCAGATGCGGTGCCACCAGTGCCAGCAGGAACTGCTGTGGGGGATGCCTCTGTAGTGGTGGGCAGTGGTAAGCTATTACATTCCTTACTTATTGAGATTGCAGAGTAGGCTCGCTGCATGGGGTGTATATGTTGTACAGTACAAGTACACTTTACTGTTAAGAAGACTTACAAATTTAGAACTAAGTTTTTGTCAACCAGGTAGAAGACAGTCACCCTTGACTTCGCATTAGCAATAGCATTAGCGGTGGGAGTTGATGAGAAACCAATGGCCTCCTCTAAATAGGACTTCAACTCAGCTGTGAAAGTTTTATCGAGAAGCCAAGTCAGATCAGAAAGGAACGTGATGGATGGGATGAACGAAAAGGGAAAGAAAGGTGTAAGGAAGGACGAGCAAGTTAAATTAATGACTGGCAAAGAATGATACGTGTTTTTGAATGCAGGCAGAGGTGGCTGGTAGGAATCTGATGCCTGGCCGGTTGAAGCAAGGATGGGTGGAAGGAGAAAGAAAAGAGGACTGCCTGGGTGGGTGAAACAGAAACTGTATGTGTGCGCAATATATCCTTTGGGTCAAATTCAAATGCAAGTCAAGCACGGATGCATGGGTGGCGGTTTACAAAATAAAATAAAAAGGGTTTTTTACCGTGAGAAAAAGTAAGATTTGTCCAGTTGAGACATTAAGAAGAATGTTTGACATTTACTTAGAATGGATGGATGCCAGGATGGTATCTTCCTCATAGATAGCATAGGTGTATGTAGAATAGACAGAGTAGGCGGTCACTGGATGAAGAGTGTTAGTTTGAAGAGCATGTAACACCACATGTCCATGCCAGAGTAGCAAAGCCAAGGAAAGTAGAAGTTGTAATTTTTCAGAATACTCCCTTGACTAACAGTAGTTTGCAAGCACAGCATATATTGTGTATCTATATTGTATAGTTCACATTATCAAGTCAAGTAACAAGTGACTTCCTCCGGCCATTACGGGGACCACTCACTACCTATGTTAATTTATTTTCAACTCTGTCATTCATGTGTGGCCTATCGGTGCTTACTCAATCAATAAAAACAAAGCACCTAAAGTCATCCCTTATATAAGCAAATATCATGTGAAGGGATAGATGATCATATTATCTTCTTCATTTTCCTTTTGTAGATGTCAAGGGCAGGGCAGGGTGAAAGTTAAATTAATTGAGCCGGAGCCGTAGTCCTTGTATTAGAGTATGGCCAGTGCCACCCATAATAGAAAAGTAAGAGCTTCACCACCTGCATGTACTGTACTGGTAATAGTAACGCGAGTCTGCATCATCATGGCTTGCGTCTGTTTTTCTTGGGTGCAAGCTGACTGCGCTTGCATTATGTCGGCTTCCACAAGTTTACGTACTAATTTCTCTAAACAAGAGAGAAGAAGAAGACTAGTGTACTGTCTGAGTCTAATGTAGTGAGTCCATAGTGCTAGTAGAATTCCTGAAACTCTCACTAATATTAGAGCAGAGTCCGACAAAGTGGGAGGTTTAGATAGATACATGTCACAAATGTTATGTACTGTGCTTGCAAGTTGCTAGTGCTACTGTGACACAACTTACAGTTGAATTTTTTGTGTTAATCTTAAAGAGTATTGGTTACAGTATTTTTTTCTTTCTTCATATAGATACTCCTTCTAAACTATCAAGGTAGGAGTTGGCTATCAGGGCCAGGCGACGGAAGCTGGAGGCAATTGTCGCCGAATATCGGCGGCTGGTGGCTCAGGAGGAGGATGACTCTCAGTCAACAACAGCTGCATCCTCCTCCACTGCCCCTGGGTCATACAGCCAGCGCAATCCTCCAGCGGTACGGCGCCGTGGTCCGGCAGCCACCCGCCACCGCCGAGCAGGGAAACCAACAGCTGCCCCCCACAGTACCTGCAAGGCGCATGTGCACTGCCTAACCCTGTGAGTGGCCTACCTTGAGCAGGAGGTGGGGAGGCAGAAAGTCCTGCTCAAGGCCCTCTTGAGAGAGCTGCGTGACCACCTGGCCACAGGATACCGCCGGCTAAAGTAGCGACTGTTCCTTGCTCCTTTTTTAAAGACTTTCGGGGACATTTCATGGACATTGGTTGGGGTTAGGGAGGGGGGTGGGTCGGGTCTTGTGGGATAGTTTATTTTTGTTAGGGTCGAAATAATTATTTTCCACTTAAACATAGTATACGTGTTTTTACTGTTTTCTGGGGGAGGCAGGGGGGGGTTAACTGTATGTTTGTTTTCCTGAAACCTTACTGGCTGGTTGATTCAAATTGTCTAAGTAATCACCCAAATTTGTACAAAAGTGCCACTGACAGAGTTAGTGAATTCAATTGTCCTACTACTTTACTAGTAATGCCGTCACTCTCTCCTCTCCACCTACTCCATTATTATTCCTCCCCAAAAATGCTTATCTTACCTGTGATCCGTGTTTGAGATTAGGGCTAGGCACAGGGCTGGCTGCATGGCAAATGACGATTAAGGTCGACTATGGAATCCTGGACGGAAGAAATGGCATTGTGGTGGTAGTAGTAGTGGTACGCACTGGCAGTAGCAGCATATGAAAAAAAGGAAATGAGACATTGAGTGGCCTGAGAGGAGCATTAGAACAGTACGATAGTAAAGTATACAAGAATAGTGCAATACATTGTAGCCTAAGCAATGCTAAAGTATTCAATCAAAAGTTAACTACTAGTTGCGTGGATTATGGCTACTACAAGAACTAGTACTGAAGGACACAGCAGCGTAAGCTTTCGTCACGTGTAGGAGGATGTTGTTGATGATGAATCCACTCTATTGCGGACATGAAATTCTGAATTGATTTGCAAATACTCATGGGAGTGTGTCAAGTAGAATAAGAATATATCCTCGGATTCCTTGTCCTGCCTTGAAATTGATTTTCTGTTGCTTTTGACCTTATCCTCCCCAGCAAGGTGTGGAATTATTGGTGTCATTTAGTCACACCTCTATGAAAATCACACAGCCCGGGGGAAGTGGGTTAGGGTTTGAAAAATGGATGGGAATGGGGGTTTTTGGGAAAGTTTTTTGGAGAGAGAAAAAAACCCAGCATGGGCAAACAACAAATAAAGAAAAACAAATCTTTGGATACGAAGATATCCATAAATCTTTTAAGGGACATAAAGGAAGGCATGCATGAAGTTGTTTGCTAAATGGATGGTTAGGTTACTGAAAAGTAGTACTTACTACAACTTACTAACTAGTACTAAACAATTAGGCAGTACAGGGCTGCAGTAATTACGCAATTTCACTTGCCTATCTGCCCTCAGAGAGAATAAACACTTAATAGTACATTACATTAGTTTTAAAAATAGCAAAGAGACGTATCAAATATCTGTAGGGATGAATTTGAAGCAGAGAGCAAACGGAAACGCCCTACCCCTCCATCTTAGAGCTGACTCCAACCTGTTGAGTTTTCGCAAGCAACTCAAAACCTTTCTTTTCAATCAATAGGGTCTCCCCTGCTCTTTTCTTCTGAAAGCATTGGTTGTAGTCTTAGCGCCTGGACGCCTCAGGGCAGCTGTTAGCGCTTAATAAAACTAACTTTCATTTCATTTCATTTCATTGAGTCGCATTCATAGAAGTTCACAACAATAAGATTATTTAAAAGATAAGGACAAGTGAAGTGGATACTGTAACTGTATGTTGTCCTGGTCAAATTGGGAAGTTACATGCATCCAGCCATTCCGCTTATTTGCGGTACTCCTCCATTCCATCTGGCGCTACGTCGATCAATGTTGGTGACCACACTGTCCACTGCCTGCTTGGCGGATGCGTAATTGCGGATTGCTATGGTAAGCCTGAGTTAATGTTTTTCCCATTGCACAGGGTAAGTACCGGCCTGTAATTGTCGATGGAAAAACAGAAAGGGATATTAAAACACCCCGGAGGAAAAATATAAGGTACGGTGTGTAGTGCAAAAATAACACTTTCAGAGGCAACAGTATTACATACATGCATCATTTCTAAAGTGCATACTCTTAGTCTCTGTTTCCAGGATAATAATTAGCACACAGCAGGCCAGGGTTATGCAGACGGTCAAGGCAGGCACCACTGAGTGAACCAACCTCGGTCAAGGCAGGCACCACTGAGTGAACCAACCTCCATGTAGCATACCTCTTTGACACAGACCGACAAAGCAGATCTAATTTTATACAGCAAGCCACATAGCTGCAATTTTACATGAACCGCTATCTGGACTCTGGCATAACACTACACTGGCTTGACCACACCATACCACGACTAGACAGACATGTAGTTCTGCTGTGGTCGTTGTTGACTTGTTTACCTGTTTGCCACCCACGAAATGGCCATAGTTTGTCTGTAAATCGACGATGATCCATCCATCCCAGTGAGTGACTGTAAAGATATTATGTAACTTTGGTCATGACTCATCTTCAATCATCATGGTGTTGGCAAAATCAATGTTGTTCATGCAGTCACAGTCTACACACAGTGAGTCCAAGGACATTTTCCATATTAAAAAATGCAACGTAGTGGCCCCTGCAGTAAAAGTACAATTTGCATTAAACAGGGTAAACAGAGTAGACTTGAGTTACATTTAGTGTGTAAAAGATTAAATAACAGAGCACATAGGATTCATTTCATGCACAACAAACAAACAGCAATTGCTTTCATCAGAGCCAGACAGCCAGTGTTGTCCACTGCATGCCATCTCATCATTCATTACCCGTTCCACTTTTTGTCAGCATCTTATTCTTAAGTGAAGGGCCACAGGGCAGCCTCTCATGTCAATTTCAGAAGTAACAGTCAGCATAGTCAGTCATTCCAGTCCCACTTCTTTTGACGGGACTCGTCTACGAAGCGGCAGTTTCTTGATTCTGCATAATCCGGCCATCTGCCTTGAGGGAAATGGATAGGGGGAGTCTAGAGGAGGAGGAGGATAGAGGAGCATGACTGAGTTGTGAACTTGTGAACTTCTGGAATGCAGACAGCGGCACCTTCAATATGGAAATACGACAAAGACAGTGCTGTTGATGGATTTGTTGTGATGAGAGTTTTGTTGTGCTAAAAGTTGCAAAACAAAGAAAGACACAGAAATAAAAGTGAATAAGGATGAAAAAAAAGTAAGTATTTCAAGCCTAGGTGTCAGGGAAGTACACCTCGTCCTCAAACTCTGATTTGAAACGGGAGTAGGTCAGCTAACAGAGAAGAATTTCCATCACCTAAGTCGGTGTCCTCTTCTTCCTGGGTGGATTCACGTATTTTGTAATCTGGTGGTATGAAGTGCTGATTCATCTTGATCATTGTTAACCTCTCCACATTTTTCGGCGAGAGGCGGGTCCTTTTTGAAGTTACAATGGCACCAGCAGCACTGAAAACACTTTCAGAAGACACACTTGCAAGTGGGCAAGCCAAATAATTTATAGCCAGCTTGGTGATCAGTGGCCATTGAGGCCTTTTCCCATACCAATACACCAATGGGTTCCGATCAAAGAAGACCTCTGTTGGGTCATCCAGATAGGCCTGCATCATCCACTCAAGGTCCTCCAGGGGTGCTCCACTTTGCGTACCATCTGTTGCCTTTGCATCAACACTGGAATGAGAAAATCCTTGACGAGTTCTCCAATCCGCTTCCGACAATATTATGGCTGGCCTGGGGCAGGTGGTGATGATACGGTTGCTGGTGTCGGTAACGGCTCTGACGGAAAGGGACTGCCTTCGGCCACAGAAGTGGACCTCGACGCCGGATGGCCTGCTGCTTCAGTAGTACTTGTGGTGGTTCTTTCAATTTCCTGCTGCTATTTTTCCAACCAAGTGGCTGGCAGAGCTAGCCAATGTTTGTACTTGGAAACATCTGCTTCAGAAAAAGGAATGACTGTATTGCTGGCCAGTGCCTTTTTGTACCGTGGATCCAGAACAGTGGCACAAACGTAATGGTGTTCTGAACGTATTGCTTTAAGCCTTGCATTGTCAACTAGGCGGCTTAATAAGCTCTCCGCCAACTGATATGCGTCTTATTTTTCAGCATCAACTCGGAACGTTGAAGACACCGCCTTCAGTTGGTGCTCTAGCATGCGCAACAATGGGATAGCTTTGCCCAAAGTACAGTCCTCCCTGCTGACTTCACGTGTGAACACCTCAAAAGGATGACGCATGCCTTTCCGGCTTTTAACTAGGTCCCATTCCTCCACCTCTAGCCTCTTGTCTTTCATAGAAGCACCCAGTGCGTGAAAGACATACTCATTGATTAACAAGTACTGCTCAAACAGACAATCAAGCATGTAGAAGGTTGAGTTCCAACATGTTGCCACCTCCTGGATGAGTTCTCTGACTGGCACTCTACGGTCACGTTGAATGATCCTCAGCTGCTTCCGGGCCTTAAAAGAATGGCTGAAATGTGTGCAGATTCGTCCGCAGGTGGTCAGTAACTTGCGGACTGGGTTTTCTTTTTTCAAGAAATCTTGAACAATAATGTTAATGATGTGCGCCAAACACAGCACTCTGAAATAGCCACCATCAGCCATGGCCTTAACTATATTACTGCCATTATCCGTGGAAACATAACCAATCATGCGCCTTCTTGGCTGCAGCCATTTAACCACATGGCTGCTAGGCGTTTTCCCGTCCTGCGCTAAAAAATCTAAAACACCATAAATCATGACAAGCTGGCCTTGTCATCCGCGCACGGCAGGTAAGCGCCATGACGAGCCCAGCTCGTCATTAGCTTCAAAGGGGTTAAAGACCTTACTGTTAAACTCCTCCAAAATGTTACTGCAGTATGAGATTTCTCCATGGCAAACATGGCTACTGTTGCGTGGTTCAGAGTAGCTTGAAAAATTGTGACACTGTCAACACCTGCAGATATCTTCTCTCTCACCCCCACAAAAGAGACCCAGTGTGCAGTGATGCACATGTAATTAACTGCTTGGCAACTGGTCCACATGTCAGTTGTCAAGTGGATAGTGTGAACAGCACTCTTCAGCAAAGCTGCCCCAATCACCTTGAGCACATCTTGATGTAGTGCTGGAACCGCAACTCTGGCAAAATAGGACCGGCTAGGAACCTTCCATTTAGGGCAGACTGTTGCCACAAATTCTAGAAAACCCATCCCTTACACGAAAGAAAAAGGGAGAAGGTCCAGCGCTAACATTTTAGCCAGCATTGCATTATACAGACGTGCCGTTGGGTGGTTGCGTTCCAATGGCGCCTCCGACCAAAACAAGTTTTTAATGGTGGTCTGGACAGTTTTCATATGTGATGATGATCCTAACTTCTACAACCCAGTTAGGCTCAATGATGTACTTTTTCGTATTGGTGTCTCTACCAGACTCTTACTGTGCCACCTAGATGTTGCTGGGGTAGAGAGTGTGGGGCTACCACTGCAGTGCTGCTGTCAGGGTTACTGTGTGTACCAGAAAAAATGTCTCTCACTTCTTCACCTCCCCTCTGCACGATCAGCTCCTCTTCATCAGATGCAATATCAATGGCTACATTTGGATTTGTACTTTTGGCTTTCCGGATGTTACTTAGGTGCGCCTCCCACTGGATGCTATGGTGTTTTTGGAAATGATCTCTCTGGCCTCGGTACCATAGTTGGTACCAAGCTTACCCCGACTAACTACTTGTTTACAAATCAAACAAATAATGTGGTTTTCTGCCTTTTTGCTAATACTAAAGAAGTCCCAAACTGGGGAGTTGAGAATTCTGGTGGAGGTGCCACTTTCAATGCCAGATGAAGTGGAGGATGGGCGTGGCGGAATTTGACTCTGTTGTGCACTTACAGCACCACTACTTGAGGTATTGGAGGACAAGCTGGATGGAGGTCCATGCCGGCCCTTCTGAAGAGAAAATATGGAAGCTGTAGGTCGTGTTGGTGTAGTAGTTACCTGTGTTGGTGGTGGTACCAGTGCCACGCCGCCCAAATCCCGCACAGCATTTCGGGATAGGGTAAAAATGTCTGTCTGCTGCATGCCCGCTGGGGCTCGAGTGACGACTGATGACTGGGTCGTCACGGTCCTTTATCAGCAGCAGAATACACCACTTCTACTTCTTCATCATTGGCCTAATGGCTACGGCGCTCGACCTTGGACCTAGGGATCTGGGTTCGAGTCTCGGTAATGACGCCAAGCATCCTGTGATTCTGGGCAAATCATTTATTCTCCCTATGCCTAACAAAAAAAATGAATGTGTTTCCTCATGTAACGTAACTGGTGCTATGTAAAGCGCTCTGATACCCGATTCGGTTCGGGTCAAGGTTGCGCTTAATACAACTCAGCAAAAACAAATTAAAAAAAATCACCCATAACTGAAAGCCTTGCGGGAACCTTCCTTTTACCTAGCTTTGTCGACTCATGGTGTGCCTCCCTCTCAGACTGAATTGGTGGGTGCCAATCAAGATCTAGATCATCAGAAGGAAGGGGGCTTGAAGAAGTTGTACTAGCCCTCCTTTTCCTTGCTGGGGATCTGGAAGACAATGGATCATCAGGAATGGCTTGCTCAGCTGATACCTCCGCATGAATCTCGATTTCCTGATGTGCCGCTACTTCTGGAGGAACAAGTATTGTGGGCAGTTAGCCTCTCCTTGCGCCTCTCCTTGTTGCACCGGTGGTTGTCGTTGCGGCTGTGGTTGAACACTCGTCAGATGAGTTACACCCTGCATTGATTAGATGCTACTTTGTGATGAGTCAACGTCAGCATCACTGGTCGATGGTGAAAGAGCAATTAAAGTGGCTGCCTCTGCGGCACTCATGGGCTTGGGCCTAACTTGGCGTGGTGGCACTGAGACCAATGAAGCAGAGGTGCTGCTCCCATCTTGGTCCCCGGCCGACACCGCTGTTGCAGGCATAGTTTTTTTTTCTCGAAAAAAGTGTAAGTGGCGCCACTTCCTTCTTCTGCTCCTTCTTACTGGCAGTGGCACGGGCAACTTTCTTGGTAGAGGAGCTATGGCCACCTTTCTTTGGGCCCATCTTCTTCAGGTGTCAGAACAGCAGGACGCAGTTGCATGAGTTGCAGAGTTGTCTGTGGCCACACATGACGTCACGTGATGTTGTACACACACCGCAGCAGGACTGATTCCTGGCACTACAACAAGTGATGATGATGAGGATGATTCCTGGTTCTCAGTCTTTGTGCAAAAACAACAATTGATGGACAGATTGCAGAACAATGTCATACATTCACACCAGTAAAGAGATATGGGCCTAAATCCATCGTTTTTTTGCACTCCACACCACCCCAGTTCAGACATGGCCAGGGAAGGGTATGCCCAGACGTGGGTCCCGTGCTCACTACGCCACTGGAGTCAAGCTATCCTGGCTGAAGACGGCTGATAGCCAGAAACCGGTCCTAGGATGCCTGAATCCAATCCAGGGAAGACATGGCTAGGCAGTTCGGGCTGGACTGTTCCCATGAGGCACAGGGTCAAGACTGATTTGCATATGGCCATGTCTGAACTGGGGTGACTTGGTGAGCAAAATAACGATGGATTAAACCCAGATCTGTGACTGGGGTTGAATGTTTTGCCATTGCGAAACATTCCGTCCATCATCTTGTGTGTTTTCCTGTTTACCCTATGTGGGAAGGGTATGCTCAGACATGGGTCCCGTGCTCCCTACGCCACTGGAGTCAAGCTATCCTGGCTGAAGATGGCTGATAGCCAGAAACCGGTCCTAGATGCTTGATTCCAGTCCAGGGAAGACATGGCTTGGCAGTTCGGGCTGGACTGTTCCCATGAGGCACAGGGTCAAGACTGATTTGCATATGGCCATGTCTGAACTTGGGTGGCTTGGTGAGCAAAATAACGATGGATTAAACCCAGGTCTGTGACTGGGGTGAGTGTTTTGCCATTGTGCAACATTCCGTCCATCATCTTGCGTGTTTTGCTGTTCACCCTATGTGGGAAGGGTATGCCCAGAAGTGGGTCCCGTGCTCACTACGCCACTGGAGTCAAGCTATCCTGGCTTAAGACGGATGATAGCTAGAAACCGGTCCTAGGATGCTTGATTTCAGTCCAGGGAAGACATGGCTTGGCAGTTCGGGCTGGACTGTTCCCATGAGGCACAGGATCAAGACGGATTTGCATATGGCCATGTCTGAACTGGGGTGGCTTGGTGAGCAAAATACCGATGTATTAAATCCAGATCTGTGACTGGGGGTGAATGTTTTGCCATTGTGCAACATTCTGTCCATCATATTGTGTGTTTCTCAGTCTTTGTGCACCTAAAAGCAAAGAAGCCAGAGGAACATCAGTTAAATAAATGTTGCATATGTCGTGCTTCAATTAATACTATTGCAACTAGGCATTTATTATTATTAACACAACACACCCAAAAACGGAAAGACCCAAAATAAAAATAGCATTTATAATCAAAAATGGATGTTTAAATTAATAGAAGAGAGACCTTACAGAGAGAGTTGTTTCATGTACCCATTCATAACCCTAGGCCTACTGGCCCGCAAGTTTGCCGGCCTATGACAAAAAATGCCTGCCCTCAATATGCCCTCCCACAGTCACATGGCCAGGCCCTGGACCAGGCCCCAACAACACCCAAAAAGTCGAAATACACACAAAAATCACCCCAATCCAATGCTATCCATGTCCTAAATTATGTTTAATTTCAAGAGACCCCACAGAAAGACTTGGTGATGCACCACTGAGTACCCCTGGGCATAATGGATGAAAGCAAGGCAGACTGGGTACAGGCCTATGGCACAAAGCACACTGCCTGGCTTCAAAATTGTCCTTTGACCCACACCCACATGGCCAGGCCCTGGTCCAGGCATCAAAATGGCCCCCACCCACATGGCCAGGTCCTGGACCAGGCCCCAACACCACCCAAAAAATCGAAATACACACAAAAATCACCTCAATCCAATGCCATCCATGCCCTAAATGATGTTTAAATTCAAGAGACACCACATAAAGACTTGGTCCATGCACCACTCACTACCCCTGGGCCTACTTGCTAGTGTGGCTTGAACACGCACCCCAAAATTTATAAAAACTTCCACATATAACAGTGAGCTATTCAATTCCATGCCATCCATGCCTTAAATGATATTTAAGTTCAACAAAACTCACAGAAACTGTTGTATCATGCACCCATGACTAACCCTGGGACTACTGGATACTGTGGCTACCCACAATATATATATTTTTTTAAGTTGTAAAAAGTTTATAAATTGTAGTTGCAGCAACTGCAATGCCCCAAACAAACAACATCAACTTACTTGTAAAATCTCTAATCCAAAAGTGATCCAAACAAAAAGTCCTCAAATACAAATATCCAGCAGCAGCCACAAAGAGTAATCCTTCCAGCTCCAGTTCCAAATGCAAAGTGACCAGGACATGGACAAAGCACTGGGAGGAGCCTGCTGGACAGGAACAGGAAGTTGGAGACTCTGGGGCACTTCCTTCGCCCCCCCCCCCCCAAAAAAAATGGACTTTTTGCACAAAAAAGTACAGCCAAATGTCAATCTGAGGAGTTATTCTGATCCAAATCATCATTTTCAGAAGGTTTAGGCTGCCGGCGATAGATTTCTTGTGCAGAATTGCAATTTTTGCGACTTCGGGAAAGCGAGCTGTTCAAATCTCCCACCAGATGTCAGCTGCGCGTCGCATCTACGTATTCGCTATTGTTAGAAATGGGATTTCTGGTTGGCTAAGGTTTGCGCCAAAGCCAGGCAGAAACCACCATTCCTACCTCAGGGTAAGGAAGTTACACGCCAAGATAACCCCTGCTCACCCCCTTGGTAGCTTGGCACGAGCAGTCAGGCTTATCTCAGAGGCGATGTGTAAAGCATATGCGCACGCACCCACCAGCAACAACATCCAAGGCCCCCCACAAAAGGAACTCCACACAAGGTATATGTAAAATAGCCTTTGAATTGTAAAACACATTAGATAGAAACACACACTTTACAATGTGCCAACAGGCACGGGCAGAATTTACAGGGGATTATGTACAGGACAGGGCCACAGGCACCACTGTCAGGAATATGCACTTAGTAGAACTAGCACTTAGAACATTTAACAACCAGAAGCTTCACAAATGATGCATAGAACATTCAGAGGTGTAGGAAAGACACATGATGTATAAACATACATTCAGCGGTGTAAGGAACAAGGCACATGATGCATCAAAACACATTCAGAGGTGCAGCACAGGAGAACACATGATGCATAAACAACACATTCAGAGGTGTAAGGAACAAGGCACATGATGCATTAAAAACACATTCAGAGGTGCAGCACAGGAGAACACATGATGCATAAACAGCACATTCAGAGGTGTAAGAACAAGGCACATGATGCATCAAAAACACATTCAGAGGTGCAGCAAAGAACACTTCACAGAAATCACGTTAGCATGAACTCATAACTATACCCCGGCCAACTGGCCTCTCTGGGGCTAGGACGCCCAGTGTTGCAATGTCAGGGGGGCCAAAACGTAGCAGCTGCCCACTAAGTGCTGGGCAGCTGTAGCAACAATGATGGGGCCAACGTGGGAGCCTCGCAGGCTCCAAGTAAACAAATGCCCCCTGAGCCTCTCTGGGCTCGCAAAACAATTATGGCCCTCGTTGGAGTCCCTTGTGGACTCGACATAAAGTGAGCCAAGAGCCTCCAGTGGGCTCTAAATCACAAATGTGCCCCCCTGAGCCTCGTGGGCTCTCGAAACAACTGCGGTGCCTTGAGCCTCTCGTGGGCTCGGAAACAATGTGGGCCTTCGTTGGGAGTCCTTCCCGGGGACTCGAGAACAACTGGGGCACTGGGGAGCCTCTCAGGCTCGTAAATCAGTTAGGCGGGTGGAGCCTCTCGGGGCTCCAAACTAGAACTGTCCTCGGAGCCCTTCTCGGAGGGCTCGCTATCGCACTTTGCCCCCTGAGCCTCGAGGGCTCTTCTGCCGTCCCGAGCGGAGGAGCGGCCCGGGGGTGCCTGCACTCACCGGCTGTCGGGGGAGGTGGCAGCTCCTGGCGGCGTCGGCTCCTCTCCCTCAGGGCTTCTGGGCTTCTCTTCGCCGGGCAGCGGGTGGGGCTCTCTCACTCGTGAGAGCCTCGCAGAGGACAAGACGCTGCCGGCTCCTTTCTCGCGCTCCGGGACTGCGGGGCGGGACTACCGGGCGCCTCCTGCCCTCCGTGCAAGGACCTCCGGGTCGCCGCTGGCAGAGCGGCGGCCCGTGGGGGCAGATCCACGGCGGCAATCTGGGGCAAATCTCGGGTGGGCACCGGCTCCCTTCAAATAAAATAAATCGAGGTGGGCACTCGACATCAATGGAAATGTGCAGAGAAGCGGGGCAAATGCCGGGTGGGCACCGGCCAACGCAAATACGGCGCTCCCAGACGCCAGAGGGCATTAAACACATTCCCAGCGCTAGGCAGATGATCACAGCGCTCCCAAGCGCTGAAGGGCAAGATAAAGCGCTCCCAAGCGCTAGGGCAAAGAACAAGCGCTTCCAGGTGCTTAGAGAAGGAATCAAGCACCCCAGGCGCTAGAGGAATAAAAAGTCCGCTGGGGATGCCCAGACGTGGGTCCCAGGCACTCCACACCACTGGAGTCAAGCTAGCCGGGCTGATGAGGTGTTACCTCGAAACCGGTCCGGTCCTCGGATGCTTGATTCCGTTCTGGGAAGGACATGGCTTTTGTAGTTCGGACTGGACTGTTCCCATGGGGCACAGGGTCAGAGCTGATTTGCATATCGCCATTGTCTAACCCGAGGTGGTGTGGAGTGCAAAATAACGATGGATTTGGGCCCAGATCTTCGGACTGGGGTGAGTGTGTGACATTGATCCACATTCGGTCCATCACCTGTTGTGTTTGCAAATTCCGCCCTAAGTGCGCTGGGGATGCCCAGACGTGGGTCCCAGGCACTCCACACCACTGGAGTCAAGCTACGCGGGCTGATGAGAGGTGTTACCTCGAAACCGGTCCGGTCCTCGGATGCTTGATTCCGTTCTGGGAAGGACATGGCTTTTGTAGTTCGGACTGGACTGTTCCCATGGGGCACAGGGTCAGAGCTGATTTGCATATCGCCATTGTCTAACCCGGGGTGGTGTGGAGTGCAAAATAACGATGGATTTGGGCCCAGATCTTCGGACTGGGGTGAGTGTGTGACATTGATCCACATTCGGTCCATCACCTGTTGTGTTTGCAAATTCCGCCCTAAGTGCGCTGGGGATGCCCAGACGTGGGTCCCAGGCACTCCACACCACTGGAGTCAAGCTAGCCGGGCTGATGAGGTGTTACCTCGAAACCGGTCCGGTCCTCGGATGCTTGATTCCGTTCTGGGAAGGACATGGCTTTTGTAGTTCGGACTGGACTGTTCCCATGGGGCACAGGGTCAGAGCTGATTTGCATATCGCCATTGTCTAACCCGGGGTGGTGTGGAGTACAAAATAACGATGGATTTGGGCCCAGATCTTCGGACTGGGGTGAGTGTGTGACATTGATCCACATTCGGTCCATCACCTGTTGTGTTTAGAGAAGGAATCAAGCACACCAGGCGCTAGAGGAATAAAAAGTCCAGCAACAAGAGTCCTTCAGGGGTCCAGGACATCAGCAGTCCAGGGGCTGGGCAGGGCCCAGGGAGGCAAGACTTCCCCCCGGCCCCAGCAGTAGCATGCCCCTGGTAGGATTCAAGATGGAAACAAGAACCTTTGCAAGAGGTCACAGCCTCCTTTTATACAGAGAAATCCTTTGTCTAAAGGTGCAGGGTGGGGGAAGAACCAGTCGCAGCTGATCTGGGAGCACCCTTTATGTGCTCAGCCCCTCACTCTATTCACTGGCAGGGCTAGGGACATTAGACGCACCACAGGGGGCGGAGCCAGCATTGTTTGGGGAAAGCCCAGCCCTATTCAGGACCCAGGTGCACTCCTCCCCAGCCATCAGCATGCTAATCTCCACACTCACCACCGGGCAGACCCATCAGACTACTGGAGCCAGGCTCACCAGCCACCTCCATCCAATTACAAGCCAGACACAAATTACACAAACAAATAACTTCTAGAAGTGGCACTTCCACACTAGACACAATCATGCCGCATATATCCTGGCGCAGCATTCAATCACACGAGTCCGCACATACCAAACTCGAGCCTGCACACCCCACGCATCAGGAACTACCAGGAACACATACATTCCCTATGCATTCCTATGGGAGGGCAGGCCTATCTCACCACACGCACTCCGAGTGCGCACGCACTTTCCTCTGGGACACAGTGAAAGTGCGCAGAAACCTAGAATCACCATCCCTAGGTCACATGTAAATAGCAAAAAGTTCAGGGGTGAACTTGCCAGAAGGGCCAAGTCCAACAGCTATTGTTTACTCTTGTGATGCGTGATCACGGGCCCTTATGACTTATTCGCGTTCTCAAAGTCTCGCAGTGCAAGATGGCGGGACTCCATGACATACTCGCAGTGGAAAAGTCTCGCGTGATCACGCAGCCAGATCCAAAATGCGCAGCGCACGCAAACAGGGAGGAAAACAACTCAGTAAACTCAGAATCACGGTAAGGCAACGCCGCGTGCGCGAAATTGTATTTTTGAAGCGCGACCAAGCAAAAATAATTCACCAACTCGCAAATTGCAAATTGTTTGGTAATTCGCGGATTGCGAAATTGCCAAAAATTCGCAAATTCCGCAAGCGGAACAAATTTTCAGCCCATGCTTAAATTAAAACACCGCCCTAGAAGTCTTTACATTGGGAGTTGCAGTTAGAATAGATAAGTCTATATACTGAACTACAGTATTTTTCAAAAGTTCATTGTGAGGATTTAATGCAAGATTGAATGATTTGAAAAGTGCATTTTATGATACTGATGCCTGTTCGAAGTTTCAAATTAATTTGAAAGATTGTTGCGTTGCAGATCAAGGCTTAAGTTTTGATGGTAGGCGTTTCTCTTATGCAACTTTCTGGAGGGCTTTTTCTATCTTTAGACTTGCTCGTCTTCTCTATATATTTTTCATCCAACCTGTTCTATTTCCATCGCTCTCTTATTTAAGATACTCGGGGGTCTGCTTGGGATTTCATTTTATTCTCTCCCGACTTCCTTTCTGCTTATTTTTTTTTCACCTTCTTATCTGACCTATACCTCGTCTGTGTTTTCATATTTTCTTATCCCTCGTTCCGTATTTTTTATCTCTTTAGTTCATGTTAGCTTAACAGAGCCATGCACACGTTAGTTTTCCTTACCAGGGCTTCGTTTTTTCTCTAGCAGCTGATAAGGAGATGCATAATATTCAACAGTCATAGGCGAACCTGAAAAATAAAAACACAGTACATCATCAGACATTTTATTTATGACTCATCACAAGTCCCAAACTTTCAAAGAGAATGTTCACCCTACTCACCAATGCAGCCGACATTTGTGTGCCTCGGTCTATTGTTTCGCCTAAGACACAAACCACATTTCAACATGAGCTCTAGGCTCCCAAAATTAATCTTTCAAGGTCTGCTTTACAATTCTGTCACTTGTTTAGCTCAAAGAATCACTTATGTTCTAGTTGAACGATAAGGTGTGAGAGAGCATCAGCCAACATGGGGCATACACCCTACTGTCATTTGCATGGATAGGCATGTGACATGTTGGGTTTAAATGCAACATTTGAGCAACAGAAGCACTTTGACATAAAAGAAGTACATCTGTGCGTGTGATATATGTGTGTGATGAATCCTACATATGTGAAATATTTCACAAAGAAACCTGGCAGCAATTAGAAATTTGCTAATGCCACCACCCAAGTAAAGAATATCTAAAGTTCGCTTTGCATTTATTCACTGTCCAATTTTCTAAACGCGTGGTGATTTGAAAAAAATAAATAATCAGAACCATACTATAGTAAGAAAAACAAGCCTAATTCAATTGTTTACCTCGGATGAGTGGAAGACGGAAACACAGATGGGAAGAGGATGTCTATTTAGCGACGATGTTATGCTATCCATGTACCTTGATTCACAATTTATCTTTAATTGCCTTTTGAAGACTTCATTAACATGCAAACCTGATATCCAGATGTGTTTTTACCTCAATGTTACAAGAAGCTGCAGGAAATATGGGAAGCTTCTTGATCAGCAGAGGTAAAAAATATAATCAAGTGGGCAGTGACTTCTTCCGACTCTCACAAAGATGCTTTAGGTACAGTGGGGGCAGTACCCTGAACACCAAAATCCTAGACACCCTAAAATATTACCATCAGAGATTCCGCTCCCACAGTAATGATTTAGCATTAAAGAACCTCTCCCTCAACATCAGAGCCAGTATTCGTTTAGCATAGAATAAAAATTGTAAGTGGGACAACTCAACAACAGAGTTCTAGATCATAGAAAAGTTAAAAGGTTTTTATTACAAAAATCCCAAATTAAGCAGTACAGAGAAATAGAAGATAAATGCACTGAAGGCTAAGGTACCAAGTGCCTAGTCTGAACTCAGAATTATTCTAAGTTCCAAGGAACAGCAAAAACCAGAAGAGGACCGGACAGCATCCCTAAAGGAAAATCAAAAATCATGGCTCACCCCAAAACCAAGAGGTTTTATTACATATTTTATGAATACGTAATAAGCAAAATCTGCCAATTCAGCATGGCATGACCAATGATAACATATTGGGCAGATCAGAATACAAATCGTCAAAATAAAGCACATACTACTAACCCATTTCAAAGAAAAGCTCCAGCAGCTTCAGTGCTGTTGCTGTCTGGAGATACACAACACAATATGAAACATTTTTCAAACAAAGACCTATACATCATTATATTCTAGCAGTCCCACATAGTAAGCTACAGCTGAAATGTCCTTAAGATTGCAACATTCAGTACAAGAAGAAACTTTAACGCATAATCCATGAACTCTAAGGAAAAAAACTGTTACGTCAGTGGGCTCAGTAAATGGCTGTGTAACTGACTGTATGGGAGAGTGAGTGGCTGTGCTAGTAGATATAAGGGTAAGTGAGTGGCTGTGTGAGTAACTGTGTGTATGAGTGGCTCTGCAGATGATGTAATCAGGGATGTTATCAGTCATGTCATCTGTGATGCCACTGACCAGGTCATCTGTGATGTATTTTGTGAGGTCATAAGCAGTGCATTACAGGGGCATAAGGTTATAATTAGCTCAGGTAACTAAAATAGCTGAATTTCACTGGTTTTGTATAAGTGACATCTGAGCCTCCCTATAACGTCCCTGAACCTGGTTTATTTTTCAGTGAATCATATATATATATCATATTGCTTACTGGCAGTTGCCAGTAGGTAGCTATAGTTGGGACTTAGTTTCCATAGGAAAAGCATCTTTTGGTTTGGTTATAACTTTGTATGCTGTTTGACGAGTCTTCACAAAATGTTCCCAAAAAAGTGGCCCACTTTATCTAATTCTGCATGGAAGGTTTTGTGGTGGTCCATCAAGTGGGGAACAAGAAAAATGGGGGGGGGGGGGGGGGGGTCAGAAAATCTAATAGGGATTATAACGTCCCTGTAACCTTTGGTATTTTTCAATGAATCTCTATGTTGGTTTTAATGTTATTTCTGAACAGTAACTTTGAGAGTGACTGTGTGAATGGGTGTATGAGTGTCTCAGTGGGTGTGTGAGTGAGTGCATGAGTGAGTGTCTTACTGGGTGTGTGAGTGGGTTTGCGATTGCAAATTTAATATGTAAGCACTATATTTTATAGGGAGTCCTGAAGATGCCATAAAACCTCTTTATGGCCATTGCTGACCACAGTTAAGGACAACTTCAAAAACATACTAGATGTCTGTTTAGATTACCACATCCAAATTCTCGGATAACCAACAAGCACCTATCAATGCAGCTAATTCTGCCACTTGTGTGGCGATGCTTTGAAATGGATCAGGTCCTTCTTGGAGCAACGGACATTCCAAATCACCTCATCCACAGAGTGCTCTGGACTTTTCAACTCCCCCCACGGAGTACCGCAGGGTTCTATCCTCAGCCCGTTGTTTTTCAACCTTTACCTTAGACCTCTGGCCGATTTAGTGGAGAGATCTGGACTTACCCTCATGACATACGTAGATGATTCACAAATGATCTTCTCTCTGTCAGAATCTAGTCCACTATCCCTGTCTCTCCTTAAACAAGGTCTCCAGAATATCTTCAGCTGGATGACTAACAACCAGCTGAAATTAAATGGAGACAAGACAGAGATTCTCCTTCTGGGCAAACAGCGAGATCTCTGGAACGCCTCACATTGGCCTTCCCAGATGGGAAATCTCCCAACACCAGTCACTCATGCAAGGAACCTGGTGGTAATTATGGACAGCTCTCTGGCCATGTAACAACAGGCCAGCAAGGTTGTAGGCCTTTGTTTTACCATCCTGAAGTGGCTTAGAAAGATCCTGTGGATGTTGCCCATCTCTACTCAGAAAACCGTAGTCAATGCCCTTGTCACATCTCGGCTTGACTACGGGAACATCCTGTACTTAGGTGCAAATAAAGCAGTCATAAAGAGGTTACAGCTTGTCCAAAACTCAGCTGCCCGACTTTTATGTAAAATCCCAAAAACCACCTGTGTTTCCTTCCACTTGCGGGAACTGCACTGGCTTAGGGTGGAAAACCATATCAGATTCAAAACTCTGAACTATATGTTCAAGATTAAAGCAGGCACCGCACCTAAATACCTACAGGCATTAGTTCATCCCTACATTCCCAAAAGAAACCTACGGTCACAATCAGCAGCAAACGTCTGTGTGCCTAGGTTCAAACTTTCTAGAATGGGAGGGAGATCGTTTACCCACCAGGGTCCGTCCATTTGGAATTCACTTCCGCCCCATATACGCAAGGAGGGGAGCTACTCTAGGTTTAGGAAAGCAATAAAAACCTGGTTGTTCGATCAATAATCTTGAACGACCCCAGTGAACCCGTTCCACCTACTGTGCTGTGTCTTGGCACCGGGAAACCCTTCTTGGGTAGCTGTTTCCGCCTTATAAGTTTAAAAAATAAATAAATAAATAAATTGTGCTGAAGTAACGTTTGGCAAAGAATATGCTTCTAAAATTTCAAAAATTGAACATGGTGCCTAGGTAGCCATCACCATCAATTTAATTATTTTCCTTAACTTCAGAACTCTGGTCTGAAATAGGAAGCAGTGTCGCTCGACTAAGAACATTACACCACCTAATAAGAGATGTTCTCTACTGAAAATATAACCTGCTCATAACGAGTCAGTTTTCTGTTAGTTATAATCCATGCTCCCTTTCTGGTAAAATGTGTTTTAACTGAATGTGGGACATACACAGCTAAAGTATGGCCCATTACAATCCCTTCATTTTGTTCAATGCCAATGCAACAGCTGAAAACAATTTCAAACAACCTGAAATACTTATACCTACTGGATCCAAAACAGCTGAAAGATAGACCACTGGGTGCATAAATCACCTAGTTTATGTGCAAGAATCGAAAGTACACATCCGTTTTTTCTCATGGCAAAACAGAAAAATGGTAATAAGGCATCCAGAGAGCAGGCACATGATACAAACTCACTTATAATTTCTTAAATGCATCACAGCATTATTCATCAAATGGTACTGGATCTGAAACCTCCCTCTGGGTGGTTGGCGGACCCATTTTCAGAATAGCAGACATGTATTCTTCTCTTTTGAGCCCTTCCTCAGACCTTTTTCAATGTGGTGTCCAAGATAGATGACTTACTTTTACAAAACTGCATTTTTGTTGGAAAAACCTTATGTCCATTTTCAGCTAGATGATTTATTGAGGGAATTGTATCAAGTTTACAGTCCTCCTTTGTTTTGGATGTGTAGGTCATCAATATACCACACCAAGACAGAATTAAATGACAACTTCAAATTCTCTAGCTCTTTCTTCTGGATTTGGGCTAAATATTGAAGGACTTTCTGTATTCCCTTGTGGGATTCCACACAAAACAAGAACTATGTTAAAAAGCTGAAATGCAAAAAGGAATTGTGATTCCTCATGGAACGAAATTAAGAAGAACGCTGACTGTATTCCATTCTGCTTCTGATGGAATCTGAAATACAATTGCTGCTGGATTTGGTACCACTGGAAAACATGAAACAACAACCTAATTTTGTGGAGATGTATGATTGCTGTTTAATTCCCATTATGGGAGAGTTACAAGGACTATGTGTTACGGCGCTGACCGGCTCATGGCCCGCGGTGCATTCCGCTTCATCGCTGTGGGCTGTCACCTGGTCCGTAGCACCTATTTCTCGAAACTGGGCACGCAGCGGCTCAGTGCGGTGGCCCGCTGTTTCTTTTCTGGGTGTAAAGGTGTGTCCTGCATCACCTCTTTTTCCTTATGGGGCATGCCACCAGCATAGGTGGCGGCCTGCTAATGTGGCCAATATTGATTTAACACCTTGGCTGCTAAGGGTTTTCCCCTCCGGTGCTGACTTTTTTGAAATCTCATTTATTCATGACGAGCTCAGCTCGTCATAAGCACAGCTCAACCGTGCCTCATGACGAGCTGAGCTCGTCATGAGCATCGAAGGGGTTAAAACACTGTAGTTGCACTCTTGGAACCACAGCTTCTCCCACAATACTACCGGAAAGGGTCGCCCCCTACCTTGGACAGACCAGAACCCAAACAACCAGGAAACATCTTTATCCTTTAAGGTCAGAAGAAAGAGTTCCGAACCTGACACTATGACGTACCTTGTGGAGAATTGCATGTTCTATTATCTTATCAATCATTGGTTTCATTCTTTCTTCTGCCTCTTTTATGAGTCTGTATCGACTAGTTCAAGGAAATATTGAATATGGCTTAATTTTTATTTTTACTGGCTTTGCGCTTTTAATCAATCCAATCTCTTTTCCAGTAAAATCACATACCTCATTTTGACAGCATATCTTAAATCTCGATTTGGTTAAAACAGGGAATAACTCAATTGTTGAATAAGGTGAGTTTATCGTAAACATGCAATCCTAGTCTTGAGTTTCCTATGTAACACCAATCAGTGTGCAGTAAATCACACAATTCGTTATGGAAAGCAAGTCCCTTCCCAACAAGTTTACACTGATAAAATCATACAAAATAAATTGTGCTTACTCTCCATCTGACCAATTTTAACTGGAACATCTGCTGTAACCTGAACAACAATTACTGTATTGCTTATCCCACTTTCAATGCCCGAACTTCTCACAGAAGTGACAAACTATATTCTTCTAATTCACTCCAGACTGAACTAAACTCGTATTTGAATCTATTTAATACCACAATCCATTTTTCAATTGTTCTGTTTGGGCAATCATCAACTTCTCCTTAATTCTTTGTTGCATGTCAATATTGTCCCCACTATATGTTGCCAATTCATATCCTTCTCAGGAACTCTTTCAAATAATCACATTCTTGTATTTATTATCTACTTTTTCAGAAGGCACACCCTAGGCATAATCCTAGCTGGTTCTTGTGTAGGCTATCCAACAAAAGCCTTATACTCAATCTACAAATCACTAGGGACCACAATTTCAAATAGCAGAATTAAATCAGCTCAGAGCATCAGAGAAATGTGTGTCAATGTGAATACCTCTTCATACAATTTTCCTGGTTCCTCTCTCCATTTAGGGAAATTATCAGTAAATGTTTACAAATCAGCTCTATTCCACGGCACATGAACACCACTACTTCCATGAACCGCTCTTAAATGAAACTCTAAAACTGCTCCTATCCCAACCTAGAAATCACTTACAACCCATCCTGCCCTACCTTTGAGGTCCCTTGCGTATTCTTTCTTTATGCTGTTCCTTTATTCTATCTTTCTCCATATTTCTTCAATGCATTCCAATCTCTTGCTTTCTCAATTAAATCTTTAATATGGGTTCTCAATTTAATAAATCTCATCTCTTTAATTTCATCACGTGTCAAATCCATTTTGCAATTTCATTTGATATTTCACAAAGGGATTAGGTGTGCCTGTATGGGCCATCAACTGGGAGGATGGGGGGCAGAGCCAGGCACAACCCCACTAGCAACTGAATAGTATGTGCCCTGCATTCATACAAAAGAGTTGTGAACACTGCTTTGTTCTTACAGCAAGCATGGAGCCAGGGAGGGCAGTAAACGTATAGTACACCAAAGGGAATTCTCTAGAAATGTCTCCTATTCACAGGTATAAAACTAGGACCCTCAGACCCACTCTTCAGTTCACTTTGTAGACCAACAGAAGGACCCTAAGAGGACTACCTGCCAAGTTGGTCTGCTATGTACTCCCCAAGACTGTTTTGCTGTACTTGAAAGGACTGCTTTGCTGCCTGTAGCCTGTAGCCTGCCTTGAACCCTCAGAGCCATGCCCTGCTGCTTAAGCACGGTTTCATCACTAGAACCCAGGACTACCAGAGTGACTCCCAGAGCTAATTGGCTGGCCTCCTAATTAGAGCT
The DNA here is from genome assembly GCF_964263255.1 of Lissotriton vulgaris. NCBI lineage: Eukaryota > Metazoa > Chordata > Amphibia > Caudata > Salamandridae > Lissotriton > Lissotriton vulgaris. The sequence goes on along the minus strand of NC_141691.1, from coordinate 616,094,953 downwards.
TTAGGGACAGAAAAGGATCCAGCCATCTTGCATCTGTACCTGGACCTAGCCTGAGGGAGTCCTACCCCCCTCCCAAGTGGTGTCCCCAGTCCTAGACCCTGGGTGGTGGTGCTAAAGGTGTCCCTAATAGCCAATATCCAAAACTTTGGACTTTGATCCTTTTTTGCTGAAAACTGCTCTGTGAACTGAGAGGCGACCAGGACCAACCTGCTCGACTATTCACCCAAGGTACATTGATAGTGATATTCATTAAACTTCTAAAGCCTTCGAATGCCAATAGCATCTTGGCACTAGTGTCAAAGTACTAGTGAGTAGTTCTGGAACCAAGGCCTACTGAACAGACTTATCATATTGGGCCAAAAAATAGCCATGTTTTAAGCTCCTTCCTAAATTTAAGCAGATTAGGCTGGCTTCTCATACATTCAGGGAAATTGTTCCATAGTTGAGCTGTAGTGTGGATGAAACTCCTGCCTCCCCACTTCTCTTGATTTTATGGACGATTACTGTTCTGAAGTTATTGTTAGGTACATATAAGGAAAGATTTTGTTAAGGTATGCTGGGGGCATTTCCATACTGGGTCTTATGAGTTTAGCATAGTGCCTTGAATTTGACTCTTTTCTTCACTGGAAGCCAGTGGAGTTCTCAAACAGTCTCGGCCACTGAATTTTTGGATTTGTTTAAAACTTCAAATAAATTAAGTAAGCGCTGATAAATGCCCAGATAGAGGGCTTTGCAGTAATGTAGCCTCAATGGCACTAATGTTATGACCACTCATTTTTTTTAATTGAAAGGGAATGAAAGGAAGAATATTCCTAATCTGAGGCAGAAGAAAGAAACAGGAAGAAGTAAGCTTGTTAGCCTGAGCCTTAAAGGACAGAACAGAGTCAAAAAGTATGCCAACATTTTTGACAGTGGAAACCGGGGTGGGGGGGAAGACCGAGCATCTGAGGCCACCAAGATTGGTCTCAAGATACCGTTTCTTACTAAAAAGAAGGCCCTTGGTTTTAGCTGAATTAAGCAGGAGGCTGTTGTCTTCCATTTATAGCTCAATTTGTGACATACAGTCCTTGAAACGGTGTGCAGTCTCATTGATATCATTTGTGATAGCCACCACAATTTGTATGTCATCTGCATGGGTGACTGGAGCAAAGCTGGATTAATTTTTTAAGGGGAGCCACATATGTTAAACAGTGTGGGGCTCAAAGATTACCCCAGGGAAACCCCACATGGCAGTGAAAAAGGCTTGGAGATCAGGTCCCCCAAGGCAACCAATTGCACTCTGTGTGCAAGGGACGATCGAAGCAGCTCCAGGGAGGATCCTTCGATTCATATTTCCACCAGGCGATCTATCAGAACCACGTGGTTGACAGTGTCGAAGGCTGTCAACCAATCATGATCATTGCTGCCTTCCCTCCACTGTCCAAAACATTACTCAGCTCCTCTGAAGCCACAACTAGTGCCGACTCTGTACTATGATGCAGCCTAAAGCAGAATTGTGCTGAATCTAGGATCCCATTCTCCTCTACAAATGTGGCCTTTGCAGATTCCAGTGTTTTTCACAGACAATTGCTGGGAATGATAAAAGGGAAACAACAATGGTTTCTTCAGTGCTGGTCGGCCTGACTTTGTGGCAGCTCCCGCTATGTTCTTCTCCGCAGCAGCATATCCTGTTCAGCGGTCCTTCAGCAAATTTGCATTTAGCCTCAAGGACCTATCATTAGCTACAGCCTCGTCCCGCAGGAGACTTACGACTTTTAAACAATAGACTAGGTCCAGCCGTAGACATTTTCACTACATCATAGTCCAGCTGCTCCCAGATGACGCTCCCTCCTTGGACACCAGGTGCAGCCTTGTCCCTCTGAACTGGACCTTCTCTGAACACTTTTCTTAAAAATTTCTTCCAAGTCCGAAGGTAAATGCTGACTGGGCCCAATCTACTTTTTGTGTCCGATTTGTGTTCTATCGCGGCCAACCATATTTTTATACTATAACCCGATCTTGAGTGACTAGATCGCCGCAGTTGGCACTTTGATCTTTTAGACATTCATTTTTACCTTAAACTTTGAAAATTCATAGCTCAGGTTCTAATAAATGGAATTTTGCCATTTTGGAGTCAAATCATTAATTACAATGTACTCTATATTTCAAAATTGGTGAGGGATTTTCCAGAGTTATTTACTTTTGTGTCATGCTTCCAGAGGGTTAAGCACAGGTTTATTTAATGACTTTTTTTGGTTCGCCCCGATGGGGACTGTGGCTGTTGCCTGAACTGGGGTCACCCCCAATCCAACCAACAACCCAGTTTCTCACATTGGTGATCAGTGGTGTCAACTACTTGTGCAGTACCATGCACTGATTAGTGTGACACAAAATTCCCATATAAATAATTCCACACCAGAGTTGACCTCTTTAAATACTTCTTAGTTTTCCATTGCCTGTTTCCTACTATTTCCAAATTGAAGTGCCCGATCTCCCTTTTTGTACCATGGAGTTGGATATGATCAACTTTGGCACCCTCAGCAGGTCTGAGCTGCTGAACCTTTGCAAAGAAAAGGGACTGAGTGCAGACAGGAAGGCTACCAAGCTTAATCTCCTGGTTGGATGGTAGTCCTCAGAGCCTTTAGACGAGGTCCGGAGGAGTCAGACTGCCCCGGAGGAGAAGGATGAGGAAGAGGAGGAGGAGGAGGAGGAGAGGAAAAGGAGGAGGAGCAGGAGGAGGAGGAGGGGGAGGAGGAGGAGGAGGAGGATGAGGAGGAGGAGGAGGAGGAGGAGGAGGAGGAGGAGGAGGAGGAGGAGGGAGCCCATTTGGAGGATGATGAAGAGGTGGATGATCTAGACCTGGGTCCTGAGCAGAAGAAGGAGCACAACCCACCCCAAATATGCCTAATGTATCTGCCCAAAGGCTGTCCCCAGAGGATTTGGAGGACAGGAAGGCAGAGAGGGAGTTCAGACTCCAGCTGGCCAAGAGAAAGCTAGAAGCAGAGGAGAGAAGGCTGAGGCAGAATGCGCATTGGCAAGAGAGGAACTGTCCATGCAAGAAAGAAGGCTGGCCCATGAGATCAGTCTCAAGAAACTGGAAATCAAGGCCAAGCAGCAGCACTGTTGGTGGCAGCATTACCTCAGTGTATATTATAGAAAAGAATCCCCATCTCAAAGGATCTGGTGGCCAACGTTGCTGTGGGAGATGGCATAGTCAAGTGGTTTGAGGCCTATGAGCTTGCCCTGGTGATGAATAGTATCCCTGAAGAAGATTGGGGGGCAGTCTCTGGAGGCATATTCCCAATGAAGGGAAGGATGCCAGTTACTCCTAGGGAAATTGAACAGGCTGAAGTATCCCTTCATACAGGAGGCCTTGACCAGGAAATATGGGCTCATCCCAGAGAAGCATAGACAGAAGTTTAAGCACAGCCGGAAGCTGCCCCAGCAGACCTGAGTGGATTTTGTGATCAGTTGAGCAAGGCATTGGATGGGTGGGTGAAGGGCAGTGAAGTACATGATTCCAAGCGACTTGATTGCAAGAGGGCACATGCTTAGTCATTTTTTTACAGAGTTGCACCAACACTTTGTGGCTAGTAAGCTCACTAACCGAAGGGAGTTAGCTAAGGATAGGACCGCTGAATCAGAATCAGGATCTAAAGGAATGTATCTGGAGGGTAACTCCAAAAGGGGTCGTCAGGCTTCACACCGGAATAAGGAGGAAGGAGATAAAAACAAGGTTTCCCCAAAAAGAGTTGTCATGGGAGAGAGTCCCAGCCTCAATATACCACAAAAAGGGGTTTAGTTGATGAGAACAATGGTACGTTTGTCCCCAAGTGTTATGAATGTTGCCAGTATGGGCATACCAAGGGTGATGACATGTCCTAGAGGGCACAACCTGCCAGTGTTGGGCAGACCCCTGGGTTGGCTAGTGTGGCGCTTGGGGAGGAGATGGCCCCAGTTACTGTGGGGAAACAGCTGAGGCTACCCTAGTTTCCCTGGGTGACAGAGAGAATGTGCTCAAAGCGCACATACATTCTAATACTTTCAAGTACAGGGAGGAGTGGTTCACCATCAATGGGTAGAAGGTGGGAAATAACCCAAGCAGCCGAAAAAGGACTCGGTACAGGGGGTTAGGGGGCAGCAGTTAAAGTTATAAATTGCTGCTTGTGTTCTCCTGTGTTTACTACTATTTATGTTTTGATATGAAAACTGTTGTATTACATATAACTGTAAAAAATGTTAACCCTACTGGCAACCAAATGTGACCTTACATTTCTCTATTATTCATTAATTCAATAAATCTTTATTCGGTTGGAACAGCCATAAAAGATTACAATAATAATACAGATATCAATAAAAACAGCCATAAAATAATTCAGTAGTATAACAGAGATCAATAAAAAAATTCAATGGATCAATTACAGCAGCATACAATTACAGCATACTATAAATGGGTGTTAGAAATGGGATTTCTGGTTGACTAGGGCTTGTGCTTTAGACCGGTCGAAACCACCACTCTAGTCAGGGCAAGGGAGTTACACACTGAAGATAACCCCTGCTCATCCCCTAGGTAGCTTGGCATGAGCAGTCCGGCTTATCCCAGAGGCAATGGGTAAACGCAAGGTTATATATAAAAATAGCCTTTGTATTATCCAAAACATATTAGAATAGTAATCACATAATATACACTGTGCCAACTGGCACTAGGCAATATTTACAGGGGATTATATACACATGACAGGGCCAATTGGGCCACTGTCAGAACCATCACGAAGCACAAATAGTAAAGGTAGAACACAACCAGTAACTACTGGCAAAACACTGTACTCAGCATTATATCCTGCAACATAAATCATATTATTCATTCAGCATCACATCAGGCGTAAAACACATTATGTGCCAACCTCATAAGCATTAACACATTATGCAATAAACAACACCAGCATAAACACAGTATGCAATAACCTCATAAGCATAAATCACATTAGAGGCATAAATCAGGGTGCATCCATCACATTTCTCCTAGGCACCACATAAATCAAATCAGGGCCTGGTGCCCTACCAACCTAACACTGACACTCTGGCCAATTGGCCTTCTCAGAGGGCTCAAATGCCCTATGTCCCAAAATGTCAGGGCTGGCTGCCACTGCAGCAGAATCAAAAGTGCGCAATTCCCCTGGCACCACTGTGCCTTCTGGGTCCCCACTGGGACTCCTAAAACTGCTCTGGACTAAACGTTGCGGCTGCCACTAATTGTGGCGCAAATGTGAGAATAAAGGTAGGCACTGGCACTCACTGTGCCCTCAAAGTCCCCACCTGGATTCTACCCACAGATGTGCCCACTGTTGCAGCTGTCCGCGCTGGTGCAAAGCAGCTGTGTAAAACAGAGGCACTGGCACTGGCACTACTGTGCCTGGAGGACTCCTCTTAGTGCCAAATTGCCCCCATGTTGCAGGCGCAGCAAAAATAAGGCCCGTAATGCACCGGAGACGGAGGTCCAACACTGCTACCAACCAGTAGCGCAAGGCCACAAGAGCGGGAGGACCTTCTCGGTCCATCCTGCGTAGGCGACTCCTTCTGTGGCCAGACTCACCAGGCTATTCTGGGGAGGCTTGCCTCTCTGCTGGTGCCGCTTCTTGGCATCTGCGGGGCTCTCCTCCTCAGACAGCCCAGACTGTGCGTTGGGACTCCCCTCCTCTCGCCGGTCACCATGAACACGTGGGGCTCTCTTCTCCAGTCATGAGGGCCCCTGTGCAACAACCAGCACACCTCCTCCGGCCCTCCACTACGGGGGGGAAGGGGCGGAAACAGAGCCTGCGAAGCACTCGCGCTCATCAGCAGACCCCGCCCACAGTCAGGCACGGGTCCCCGACTTCCGTGTTCGGTGCTCCTTGTCTCAGCAGCAATGCAGGGTAGGCACACGCTCCAAAGGGACCGGTGTAGGGTGGGCTACTGCTCTGTTTTCAAGTAGATAGAAGGGGTGGGCACCCGCTCTAAAGGCACCACAATGCCCTTTGGGCACCCGCCAACACAGCGGCAGTGTGGGGTGGGCACCCGCTTTTCACAAATGCATGAGAACGGGGTGGGCTCCCGCTCCGGCTGACAAAAATGCGGGGGAATGCCTACATCCGGAATCCCTCTAAATGGAATGCAGCTCCGCGCTGCGAAGCCCCTGCACTCTCCTCTTTGTGGTAAAATTATGGACCCTGCTATAATGTGGTACCGAAGCCCAACACTTGTGTCACAAAATATCATCGAATCATGACGAATTTGGTATCGGCAGATCGGTAATGATCAGGACATTATGCCTGTGCATTTGCGTCACGATTGAGTGACGTAAACACCCTTAAATAGTAGTTTCTGTATTGAACCCTCGGGTTCCATTTTGTGAGCGGCATCCATCTTGTGGTTGCCCTTACATAGTCAATTGACCAAGGCCGAATTCGAGCTGAAAGAACACGTCCACCTTTCCTGACTCCTCTCTGACCCGGGCGAGCTGCCTTCACTGCCTCCAGCCAAACCTGTTCGGGCAGTCCCCAACCCACTGGCCGAGCGAGATTAGCATCAAGGCACAACATGTCATAAACCATTTACCGCATACAAACCACGCTTTATCATACACACACCTGTCTCTGTTTCTTCTTTATGGCTAGTTTTACAAGGAGGAGGTGCCCGATTTTATTGGGGTTTCATCGATATCTGATGGAAGTTCTGGGCCTGGCCGGGTAATCAATCACGAACTGGACATACGAAAATGTGGGCTTGCCATCATGACTTTGCTTTTTCTTTATTGTGAAAATAGGTTTATGGTCGAATTGTAAAACCAAGAATTTTGCCTGAAGTGTAATATCGTGTATAAAAGGAGAAGGCTGGCTCTGTAAAAACGAACAGTCTCCTGAGAATATACACACCGTGCTGTTGTACTTCTAGGACGCTTGTTACTTGGTTGCAGCCAATAAAACTCGATCCTTGACATTACCTAGAAGACTCTGTGTTTCTGTGGTCCAGAACAGGAAGAACTCAAGAGGTCTCTGGGTGTTCCCCCTGACACCACCGGGTTCCTAAAAACCCGGCACCTCAGTTGGCGCCCAATGTGGAGCGGTATCAAGCGGTGTCGGTCCAAGCCAGATGTTCGTGAGGAGCTTCGTGTGAAAATTCCAGAGGACGGCCAGCCACTTCAGTGACCCCTGTATGTCGACGTGGTTCCAAAGGTCTTTGCTGCGAGGCTTCCAGCGTCCCGACGGCTACAAAGGACTGCTGCCCTGACTATCGCCCTGTTTTGGACCCATTGATGCTTGGTAGAGCGAAACGATAGACAAGTCTTCTAGTGATGTCATCGATCTTCAATACTTCAGTTAAGTATAAGTGGAGCGTCTCCCAGTCCTTAGTTTGATTCTTAGTTTTGGTATCCTTGAGATACGCTTTGATTTGGCACTAGCAAGCGCCAAAGCCGAGGGACTCGTGTATTCACGAGAATATCGTATTCGATAATTCTTTGAAGTTTGAAGCTAGACTAGTGAGCGAAGATGCCTGGTTTTAGCAGACTTGGAAACTTGTTTTGTCTTGGTTGTAGTAGGGACTCCCGATTAGACGATTTGTGTCCGGTTCCTCCAATTGGAACTCCAACATATGAGCTCTATGTGAAGCACGGCGTAGGCCCTATCACATATAACGAAGTGTGGATAAAATACACCAGAAAAGAGGGTGTCTTAAAATAGCCTCAATATGGTAGCTTTGATACAGAGATTTTAGATAATCTAGAGGTGAAACTTTTCAAGAAGAAAGCCCGGCCGGCGATGTTTGACTCTTTTCGCCTATGGCGCAAAGAAGCCAAACAGAAAGAAATTAAATTAGCAAAGAAAAATAAAAGAGGTATGTCAATGGTACAAGCTGCCGTTGCATTCAGAGATAATGAAGAAGAGCAAGAGAGTGAACAAATGCTTAGAAGTAAGAAGTTAGCAGTAGACAAATGCTATCCAATGTTGCCACGTGAAGGACAAGGATCAAAAGGGACACCTGAGAAGGATCCTTTAATGTCCCACTTACTGAGTTCACCACCCCCCTATACACAAAATGCTACTGCACCCCCTCAACGTTTTGTTATACCGCGCCCCACCGCACGAACACCAGTTCTTCCACAAGCACCAGCTCCTCTTCAGCTGGTTTCTACCTCTCCGGCGCAGCCTTCTCAAGGGCCGCCGCTTTTTCAACATACTTCATCTGCTTTTTCTACGACTTCGCCTACTGCCCCAATTGCTTATCCTGATCCTGTTTCTGCTACTGCCTCGACTTCTACTCTACATCAGCCTGTCTTTTCTGGCGTTTCTGCCTTTCCACCAGCTTCTCCTTCTGTTCGACAGAGAGTAGCAAACACTGTCACTGGTCTTTTCTCACCTTTCTTTGGGTCGCCTAAGACGACCCCTAGGACAGAACGTAGACAGTTGCGGAGTCGACTGCCTGACTATCAGGAAAGGGAAGTGCTGAATGAGTTAGCACGTAAATGGGTTACTGATACTGTAAAGTATGATGTTCAGTCTGTAATGGAAGTCTTCCGTCAGTGGGAAGCATCTACACAGAGATATGTTTTTGAACAAATGTTTATATTCCTCTCAGAAGATTTGGAGGGAAATGATCGAAAGTACAACATGAGTGAATTATTCCGTGTGCGATTCAAGTTCGCAGAAGGCATGATTGTGGGTGCCGATGTTGAACAAGCAATAGATATGTTGTTGTCTTATAGGAGTAAGGGAAGGAATTCTAGGTCACTGGATGAGCATGACAGGCCAGGTAGGAAAAAGGCGCGACAGTATCCCATGAGAGAGGTTCCCCCAGTCTGGAGGGAAGGCGACGCAAATGTGAATCCAACCATTCCCCCGCATTTCCAGCGTGTATGGGTACATGTCCCTTGGAAAAGATCTGAAGTTTTAGCTCTCAAGCAGACATTGCCTGACCCCCGCAAAAATCCTGCAGGTTACTATAAGGAGTTATCACAAACTGCCAGCTCATGTATAATGAATCTAGCAAATGTAGACATGTTGTTTGGAAATGTTGTTCCACAGCCTTTATGGGGTAAGATTCGTCATGCAGATCATGATCAAGAGTTAGGTGATACATGGGTTAATATTGCTGCTGCTGATGCTAGACAAGTTGGTGGCTCTAAGCCCGAGCCTTTAGTAGCAGAACTTCCTGGTAGAATTATTGCGTATATGAAGACTTTAATGCCCGAATTGCGTGTGAATTGGGACAAGTTGTCTGCGTGCAAGCAGAAGAAAGATGAGAATGTGTCTGACTTTTTCACGAGGTTTGAAGAGACTTTCGTTGATCATAGTGGTCAGGATATGGCTACTGAGGGTGGCCAAAGATTGTTTGTAGACAAGTTTGTACATAATCTGCTTCCTGAATTATGTAATAAATTGAAAGATTCAGAGAGTGCTTGGGCTGTTTCCACGTCAGCGCAGATTTTAGCCACAGCCCAGTACTACGAGAATAGACGCAAAGACGAGCTAGAGAAGGCAGACAAAAAGACTAAAGAATTGAAAACTAAAGTCCTTCTGCAGCAAGCTTATCCACCTCGTAATAATAATCAGCAAGAGTATCAGCAACCACAGCAGTAATCGAGAAACCCGCAAAGAAACGAGTATTCTCAACAGCGTTTACCGTACGGTCCGAATCAGTGTGCGTATTGCAAGGAAGAGGGTCATTTCAAGAATAGTTGTCCGGCTTTGTTACGGCGTTTGAATGGTGTTTCTGGTACACGAGGTAGAGGTGTTCAGCAGCCTCCTAGAGGTAGAGGCCGTGGAAATTTCCCCTAGAATGCTCCTTCTTTTCCACCTCAGAACTCTATGAACAGCTTTGACCAACAGAATAATGCGTCTTCTAGGACAGCTCAGTACTATGCTGATGACTACTATGCAGAGAACGAGAATGAGGGTAATGATTGCTAGGACAGCCATGGACAAAGAGAGGGAGTTGTTTCAGTTCCAGAAGATCAGAATGGACTTTACGTTGAGGTGATTACATCAGGTGTGTCAGAACCTTTTCTGCTGGATACTGGTGCTACAAAGAGTTCTATTATGCACTCAAAACTTCCTGGCGCACCTTTGTCCGGCAAAATGAATGTTTCAGTAGGTTTTTCTGGCACCCCTGTTAGGAACCCGATTTCTAGTCCTATGTCCCTTTCTGTTGGGCCATGTGAATTAGAAGCACCCCTCATTCTTACAACAGGTTGTGGTGAAAACTTGTTAGGATTGGATCTGTTAAAGAGATTATATGCGACTTTGTACTGTTCTCCTTCGGGAGTACAACTTACTCTAGGTAAGAAAGTGGTTTCCCCAATGTATTTGTCAAGGGAAAATATTCCAACAGAATTGTCTTCTCTTCCGGATATACTTTGGGCCACTGGTTCTAATGATGTGGGTCTTTTGGAAATAGCGCCATATGTCATAACATTGAAAGCCAATGTTAGGTTGCCACGTATTCCCCAATACAAGATCTCTAGCGAAGGTCAAAAGGCGTTGTTAGCAATCATTTATGATCTGATTGAGAAAGATGTCATTGAAGAGACAACAGGTAATGTTTGTAACAGTCCTGTTCTGCCAGTTTTAAAGCGTACTGATCCCTCCCAACCAGCTGTGTACAGATTTGTGATTGATCTTAGAGAAGTGAATAAGATTGTTGTGCCACAGTTTCCAGTTGTTCCCGATATTACTGCCCTCTTGACTATGGTTCCAGCTTCAGCCACTTGGCTCTCGGTGATTGCCTTGAAGAACGCTTTCTTCAGCATCCCGATTGCCAAGGAGAGCAGAGATGTTTTTGGCTTCAATTTAGGAGGGCGAAGCTTCCGCTTCAAACGCGCTCCTCAGGGCTACTGTGAAAGTCCATCTATATTCAGTCAGGCTCTGAAATCACAGCTTGACACGATTGTTCTACCTGATGGTGCGACTCTTATTCAGTATGTAGACGATTTACTGGTAGCTGCAGATACTGAGGAGATTTGCAAGCAAGCCACATTGTCATTGTTGCGTCATTTATGTGACATGAAGCACAAAGTCTCTCTTTCGAAACTGCAATTTGTCGACAAGAAGTGACCTACTTAGGTCACATCTTATCGAAGGAGGGAAGGAAGCTGACCCCAGAGAGAATACAGGCAATTGGAAAATTGAGTGTCCCAAGGACACAGAGAGAAGTGCGTGCTTTCTTGGGCATTACATCATATTGCAGACAATGGATACCAAATTTCTCATTGTTGGCCAAACCTTTGGTGGCCTTAACTTGCAAGGATACACCGAAACCCATTCCGTGGTCTGAAGATTGTCAGAAAAGTTTTCACGAATTGCGTGATGCACTGTGTTCGGCTCCTGTGTTGGGGACCCCCGACTACAGTAAGCCTTTTACGTTGTATGTCCATGAGAAGGAAGGTTGCGCATTATCAGTCTTGACACAGTCCTTTGGGGACAAACAGCGTCCATGCGCATACTTTTCAGTGACTCTAGATCCCGTAGCGAAGGCATTGCCAAGTTGCTTGAGGGCCACTGCTGCAGCAGCTGTCTGTATTCGACAGTCTGCTGGGTTAGTAATGAATATACACTAATAGTTATGGTCCCACATGCAGTAGACATTCTGCTAAACAGAACAAAGACACAGCACTTAACCAGTGCTCGACTGTCAAGTTATGAGCTGACACTGTTAGCGAGTCACATACACATAAAGAGGTGTGATACACTCAACCCAGCGACGTTATTGCCCATTCCAGCAGAGACAGATGAGGTCGAAAAACATGATTGCTGCTTTAGGACAGAAGAAGAGACAAAAGGGAGAGTAGACTTGCAGGACACTCCTCTTCCTGCTTTATGGGTTGATGGTTCGTGTTTCAAGTTGCCAAATGGTGATACGACTGCAGCATATGCTGTGACGACATTGCACACGATTGTTGAAGCTGCACGTATCCCACATAATTCTGCGCAAGCAGCAGAGTTGATTGCACTTACAAGATCGTGTGTGTTGGCAAAAGGAAAACTAGTGAATGTGTACACAGACAGCCAGTACGCCTTTGGCGTGGCTCACAGTTTTGGACGATTGTGGCGTGAACGTGGGTTCCTGACTTCGCATGGTACAAAGATACAACATGGTCAGCTAGTGAATGAGCTTCTCGAGTCACTGACCTTGCCACTACAAGTTGCGATTGTAAAATGTAGTGCTCACAAGAAGGTGACTGATGATGTTGGTCGTGGGAATGCATTTGCAGATGAAGTTGCAAAAGAGACTGCAAGGAATGTGATGAGCCGAATGTATGTTGCAGGCCCTGCGAGATGGATTGGTGATGTTGGCATGTGCGAAGACACGATTGAGAGTGTGAAGTCTATACAATCCGAGGCCACTGAGAAAGAGGTGAATGAATGGAGAGAAAGCAAGGGTAGATTGGATGCGAATGGTTGTTGGGTAGAATTGTCAGAGCATCAGAGATGGCTGCTACCCGATGCGTATGTGCTTGCAGTGGTGACAATGGCTCATGGAATGGCTCACATCAGTGTGAAAGGGATCTGTAAGTTGTTGGCTCCAGTATGGCAGAATAGTGGCATCCCTAAATGTGCAGAGAATGTGGTCAAGAACTGTATGGTGTGTCTGAAGTACAATCCTGGTAAGGGAACTCCAACTCCAGCTGGTCACTTTGCGCCTCCAACGTATCCGTTCGAGGTTTTGCAGCTAGATTTCATCCACATGGAGAGGTGCAACAATCTGAAATACGTACTCGTTGTTTGTGCCTTCTCCAGGTGGGTGGAAGCGTATCCCCTTAAGGACAATACTGCCTTGTCCACAGCTAAAGCCGTTGTCAAAGAATTCTTCCCTAGGTTCAGAATGCCTCGAGTGGTCTGGAGTGATAATGGGAGTGAATTCGAGGGACGAGTGATGAAGAGAGTGTGTGAGAGTCTAGGCATACAACAGAAGTTTCACGCTGCAAATCACCCCCAATCAGCTGGATCAGTAGAGTGCTATAACGGCACTCTCAAGTTGAAATTAGCCAAAATCCAAGCCAGCACAGGTCTTAAATGGCCTGACGCCCTGCCTTTGGCCCTCCTATCGACCAGAATGACTGTCCACTCTAGAGTGGGACTCAGTCCTCATGAAATAGTGTTTGGCCGCCCGGCCAACATATGGGGAGTGCCAAGGCCCAAAAAGCTCAGTGAGATTGAGCATCCTGTACTGCTTGACTATTTGTACGAATTGACAACTAAATTGCGTGTTTTACACCAACAAATCCACAGTTCCTCTCCGCCAGCGTCTGATGATCCAGGCCACGCAATTGAACCTGGCGCCTGGGTCCTGGTGCGAAACTTCCAGCGAACCAAGAACGAGCAGCCTCGCTGGTCCGGACCATTCCAAGTTTTGCTGGCTACCCGCTCTGCAGTACGTGTCCACGGTAAAAAGAACTGGGTGCACGGAACCCGTTGTAAAAGGGTCCCGTTACCCCTCCCTTATGACCGGTGGGTCCAGGAGGGAATTGCTGACTCAGAAACTGAATCTGTGCCACGATTTGTACCCTTCAGTGATGCACGTTTGAAAGGAACTACTACAGAAAAAGAGAGCAATAATATTCTGCAAGGATTTGTGCCACCGTCAATGCAGTTGGACACTACAGACCCTGAAGTCTTGTTTCAAGACCATACTGTACCAGGAAAATAACGGTATAATCTGAGGCCAAGAAAAACAAACTAATAAAAATGAACTAATAAAGTTTTCTTTCCCCCAAGGACTATTTTTGATTGTGCAGCTCTCTCATCCAGGAAACTTGCTTATTTTTGATTTTCGAACCGCCATCCGGTTCTGCTGCTATGGTCGCGGTTGCCACAGTCTTTGGGGTGCAGCTGGAGACGGTTAGGTCGACAGTTCTGGTTGGTCTAAGGGAGTTACCCTGGTCTGAACAGAAGGACTCCTTAGCAGAATCAATCTCCCACCGCGGGCAGCAACTTAGAGGATGGAGTTTCCAAAGATGGAGAGACCTGCTAGACCAGCGAACTTTGAAAAGACAATATGCACTGTGATGGCAAGGAAACAATTTTTAATAATATGCATTTTAATGTTGTGTAGCATAATGATATTTTTGAATGGCTATACTCTATTCACTTTTCGAGTTTCATTTGTACACGACACTCAGCCCACACCTCCTCCTACTGTTTCCCCGCATTCCTTTCACCCTCTACCTGAACACAAGTCTGCCAGAAGATTAGAATTTGTAAATAACTCATTCGTCCAACTCTTACACCAACACCAGTCTGTAATGAACACAACGAATTGTTGGGTATGTGGACTTATGCCACACATGACAGATAAGGGTATCCCGTATTTTGTCCTGCCATTTAGTTACTTTGGTTCTCTGTGGGCTTTCCAGACAATGTTCCTGTTTGCCATAGAACCGTATCCCCCGCGTCCCACAGGAAGAAATTCAAGCAACAAGGCACTAGTGGCAGGAATCAGAAATATGAGCAGGGATATAGACACATACAGAAGGATTCCCAGAGATGAGTTGACGCCTTACAGTTGATGGAACATAACTAAGTATGGGATTTCCTTAGCTGAGAGCCAGAAAGCAAAGAAATCCTCCCCAATCTGGATAGTACCCCATCAAGGTCACCTATGTCTGCAGGGAAATGGCAAAAACCCCAGAGCTCAGTTAGGGAAGAGTGTCTGTACTGAGACTTACGATTTCTCGTCTCAGACCTCTCCTCCATTCCTAGCAGCTAAGGGTACCTACTTCGTCTGCCATGATAGAGCGTATACATGGTTGCCCCCGGACTTCTCGGGCACATGTTTTATCTCGTTTCTGCTGCCACCCACCTACACGGCCGAGGCAGATTACCATCGGACAAGGACAGTTAGGGGTGTCGTTAGTAAAGAAGACACTGCGGAACAGGAGTTTGGAGATTTTGCAAAGGGTTTTCTGCCGTTTTGGGGGCCTATGGTGAACAGCAGGAACATTCGCCAATTGACGAGGGTAGTTGAATCCGCTGTGATTGAAACGGCTGGTGCCCTTAGTAACTTGACTGCGGAGCTCCAGTCGGACCGCCTTATGACTCTTCAGAACAGGGTTGCCCTAGATGTCATACTTGCAGACCGTGGTGGGGTATGTAAAGTGATCCAATCCAGTTGCTGCATTTTCATCCCTGACAATGCTCAGACAGTATACCAGGCCATCTCCAAACTGCACAAGATCTCGGAGTCCACTCATGTGGACAAAGGAGACTGGTCCTTGCTGGGGTGGTTCTGGGAACTGATATCTGCTGGGAATGGAAAACTCTGATATTCATTGGAATGATCTTAGCCATTCTGTTCATGTTCTGCCTGTGTGTGCAGTGCGCTCCTGCAATATGTGGCCTCTGTGCTACATCATGTGTAAGGAAGCCTGTGTCCAGGGACGAACTGAGCAACAGGATGATGCTACAGCAGCATCTCCATGACTTCATGAATACAGATTTGGACTCAGATTAGCATAAGTTATTGCCTATATAAGGGCAAAAGGAGGGTCTGTGGTTCTGAAAATTATGGGACCTGCTATAAGGTGGTACCGAAGCCCAACACTCGTGTCACAAAATATCATCGAATCATGACGAATTTGGTATCGGCAGATCGGTAATGATCAGGACATTATGCCTGTGCATTTGCGTCACGATTGAGTGACGCAAACACCCTTAAATAGTAGTTTCTGTATTGAACCCTCGGGTTCCATTTTGTGAGCGGCATCCATCTTGTGGTTGCCCTTACATAGTCAATTGACCAAGGCCGAATTCGAGCTGAAAGGACACGTCCACCTTTCCTGACTCCTCTCTGACCTGGGCGAGCTGCCTTCACTGCCTCCAGCCAAACCTGTTCGGGCAGTCCCCAACCCACTGCCCGAGCGAGATTAGCATCAAGGCACAACATGTCATAAACCATTTACTGCATACAAACCACGCTTTATCATACACACACCTGTCTCTGTTTCTTTTTTATGGCTAGTTTTACAAGGAGGAGGTGCCTGATTTTATTGGGGTTTCATCGATATCTGATGGAAGTTCTGGGCCTGGCCGGCCGGGTAATCAATCACGAACTGGAGATACAAAAATGTGGGCTTGCCATCATGACTTTGCTTTTTCTTTATTGTGAAAATAGGTTTATGGTCGAATTGTAAAACCAAGAATTTTGCCTGAAGTGTAATATCGTGTATAAAAGGAGAAGGCTGGCTCTGTAAAAACGAACAGTCTCCTGAGAATATACACATTGTGCTGTTGTACTTCTAGGACGCTTGTTACTTGGTTGCAGCCAATAAAACTCGATCCTTGACATCACCTAGAAGACTGTGTTTCTGTGGTCCAGAACAGGAAGAACTCAAGAGGTCTCTGGTTGTTCCCCCTGGCACCACCGGGTTCCTAAAAACCCGGCACCTCATCTTGGGCAATTAAAGTACGGCGCTCACGAGGCACTAGAAGCCGAAGTCTTTACTGGTTAAGGGGTCAAAGCTGGGCCCAGGCAGGCCATCATACAGGGCCCTCCAGCAGGGATGCAGTCCCTTGTGGCGGTTCCTCCAGAGGCCCAGCAGCAGCAGGAACCCCGAGCACAGGAACAACACAACATTTCATGGGCTCACAACTTCTATATTTCTATGACATCTTGGCTTTGTCTGCCCTGGCACAGGGCTTGGGGGAACCAGCCAAAACTGGTTCAGGGGGGAATTGGAGCACTCTGTTTACCAAGCTTCTCTTCCCGTTAGTCAGGTGGGGGCTCGTCATCAGACACACCACAGGGGTCGGACCCAGAATTGTACAGGGCAGGCACAATCCTATTCCGGGGACTGCTCCTTCCACTACTCCAAATGTAGATGTCCTATTCAGCCTAGTGCTGACTCACTCTGCCCCTCCCTGAAGCCACACACACCTTGCCAGCCCCTGTCACTCAAAAGCCAGACATGCAATTCACATCAGGCAGGCAGACACATAGCACACAAATGCCAGCTTCTAAAAGTGGCATTTCTAAAATAGTTCGAAATAAATCTGCGCACACAATTGCTCAGCATTTATTATTACAATTCCAAATATACTAAACTTGACCACGCTGCTTCTCTCACATCAGGAAATACCACTGGAACACTTATCAGGGAATCCCCAATGCATTCCTATGAGAGGGCAGCCTCCCAGTAGTGAGAAACCAAAATGGCTGTTTGTCTCTACCAGGACATGTCACACACTTAAGGTACATGTCCTAACTTTTACCGACAGTGCACCCTACCCATAGTGCTAGCTAGGGCCTACATTAGGGGTGACTGACCTGCAGTAAAATGGGGGGTCACAGACATGGCACACACTTTAGGTGCCACATCACAGTGGCAGTAACATTGCGCGCACAGGCCCTGCAATGGCAGAGGCCGGTGATATGATTGGAATGCTTCTTTGGTGGGTGGCGCCATCAGCGCTGCAAGCGCACCAGTAGCATTTAATTTACCAGCCCTGGGTATATGAGATACCACTTTACAAGGGACTGACATGTAATTTAAATAGGCCAAACAGGGGTAGACCAGCCTTACAATATTTAACACAGAGATCACACGCACTTTACCCTGAACAGCAGTGCTAAAGTGCCCAGAGCCCTAAAACCCCCAACACCATGTCAGAGAAAAGGCTTGGGAAAGGCAAAAAGTTTAGGGATGACCCTGCAAAAAGGGTCAAGTCTAACAATGGGTGTACACTAATACATTAATCATCATAAAACATTCAGTGGCTCGATTACAGCAGCATTGACTGACTTCATACAATAACTGGGCACACACTCAAAAGCATCATAAAGAGAAGTATTGACCATATTGCTTCCTAATTTAAAGTGCGTATCTAGTAACATTTATAGCAGCTAGGCAAACCTCTGGGGTTTCCAAGTTGGTTCAAAATCCATAGCCTTCAAGATTTGAGTTAAAAGAGCAAGAGTGCCAAACAGGGACTAAACACTCTTCTCACAGATTTATAAAATGCACAAAAAAAGTAGAAAGTACAAAGTGCTTTGACTCTAGGTACCATCACTTCAGCATGGTGGATGTTTATCCTGCCATCTGCCTGGGACTGGAAACGTCACTAAGAAGTGTACAGTATCCAAACGTATCCTTGTCAAATAAAGTCTGCATTGAGTATTTTGCTATAAAACTAAGACAAAATGTAATCTCCCAATTAAAAGTCATGTGCTCCAAATTTGCAGAAAGTTTGCGTATTCTCTTGTCCTGGGCCTGTTCTTGGTAGGCAGTCTTAGCTAAGGCTTACGTTGCATGTGGTATTTGATATGGTTCTTCAAAAAGCTCACTGAGCCCCACCTTCCTAAAATGGTGGCATATGTATGCAAGCCAGGGAATACTATCAGAGTTATCCAAGGTCAAACAATCCTGATGGGTGAGCCTAGAGAATCCTAATTATGGTGTATTCCAAACCTTCATCCATAGAAGTAAAGGAGCCAAACCCACAGAGTCCTCTGGAAATTGTAAGCCCACCTCTGAATGACACAAAAAGGTCGAAATTCCCTGTGGTGCCATCAATAGCCTCTGGAGAATAATGTTTTTAATATTTGAAGTCTGGAGCAGACAAAATACCCCCACACTCCGGCCCCATATGAAGCAATAGAAAGGCACTTGGCATTAACAAGAGCTATCATTTCTTTTACAGGTCTAGGTCCTATTTTTTTCTGCAAACCAGAACATTGATTCTATAGCTCTTTTGGTTTGTTGAGCCTTTAAGATTAGCAGTGGGTCCCAACTTAGCTGTGAGATAAAAAGAAGACCCAAGTAACATAAGTTAGATACCTTAACTGCCAAATACCCCTGGATGTAAAAAGCCAAGGACTTAGTTATTTTTGGCACTGCGTATCATTACTTAGGATTTATGATGACTTATTTTCAAATCCAAAGAGGACAAATTTAACAAAGGCTTCCAGAGCTTTTTCCAAACTGTTCGCTGTTCTAGGTAGGATGACCGAATCGTCTGCATAAAGAAAAATGGGGATAGGCTGACTACCCATTCCCAGAAAATCCAACTTATCTTGCAGTAAGGAGGCCTCTAAATCATTTATGTAGATCAAGACTAAAAAGGGAGCCAAGATGCATCCTTGCCAGACGCCCTTGGAAGAGACTGTAGAGTGGGTACACTCAACTCCCGGGCCATACCAAATCTTCACCTTAGTATTAGAATGCAGTCTCCAGAGGAGAATGAAGATGGGTTCTTCCACCCCCATGTCTCCGATCATTTCATAGAGTTTGGCATGGTTGACTGTGTCGAATGAACTTGACAAGTCCATGAATGCTAGATGTAGAGAGCTCTTCGTGGACTTAGTATGATTGTCCACAATAAGTGACAAATTTAGACACTGCTCATCCGTGCCCATACCCTGTCTGAAGCCGTATTGCACCTATGATGGGATGTTTTTTGAAGTAGCCCGTCCTTCTAGGTGAGGATAAAAGGACACTTCCCCAAGATCTTAACTGTAGTACCTATTAGGGAGCTAGGCCTATAACCGGTTGGGTTGGCTCAATCCCCCTTCTTAAAAATAGGGACTACAGCAGCTTGTTTCCATAATATGGGGAGTTGGCTGTTAATAGCAGCTCTGAAGATATTTGCAAGTAAGTGGGCCCGTAAATCATGGTCATCTTTGAAAAAATCAACTAGGATCCCATCGGCCCAGGGATTTTACACAATTTCCTTGACGAATGGCTTTCTCAACTTTCTTGACTGAAATCGACTGGCTTAACTGCACAGCTAATTGGTATCCATCACCTACATTAATTTCCTCTTTGCAAGATGCCATTGAACGGATTCAAAATGCGGTAGAAATACATACAGCAGGATGTTTCCAAAATTAGACAGACTATATTAGAGGAAGAGGCACCTGAAAACATTGGCCAGTTTATAACCTCCCAAAATGTTCTTGAAACTTTTAAACTACCTGCTGCCATTATATTCTCCCACGCTTCACTGCTCGGCTCAGCCTTTCTAGCTTTAATTGTATTCTTGTACAAAGAACTGGGAGGAATCATAACTTCACTATCTTTAGGGAAAGCTTTTCAGGCCATCTTTAATTGTATATGTGCCATCGAGCAGACGCTGTTAAACCACGTTGGGGAAAGAGACCCAAGTACAGAATGAGTGCTTACTAGAGCATGCAAGATAACAGAAACATAAAGTTTCAAAATCCAGAACTAGGGATTCTCAGGGAAATCTCTTCAGAAAGACACCTCAACACAATTGTCCAAAACAATCCTACCCTTGAAAATCTTTGGGTCAACCCAGTCCCATTTTAATCTGCACCCACTATTTAGCTTAAATACAATAGAGGCAGTGGCAGACTTGGAGTAAGTGATCAAGCAATCTAACTTTAATCATTCAACATCCTATCAACTTGAATATTACTAAATGGTCTATAGAAATGGAGTCTTGGGTTTGTTCATTTTCCCAGGCGAGTACTATTAATTTTTCCTCTTGATTTGTTGGTGTAGATTATCACCAACTGTCAGAGTGGAATTTCCACGAAAAATTGCTAAAAACGTGAAGAGGACTGATTAAATTATTATTTCTAATGAATCATTCAACATCCCATCAACTTGGATATTACTTCACGGCCTATTGTTAGTACCTTAAAATGGAGTCTTGGGTTTGTTCATTTTCCCAGACGAGTACTATTAATTTTCCTCTTGATTTGTTGGTGTAGATTATTGCCAACAAATCAAGAGGAAAATTAATAGTACTCGAATGATTCATTAGAAATATTAATTTAATCAGTCCTCTTCACGTTTTTAGCAATTTTTCATGAAAAATCCAAAAATTACTGCAACGACAACCAAGGCCAATTGAACCAGGCCGCGAAGCAAATAGACTAATTTAGGTATGTCTCCATATCCTTTCAATAAGGAGAGATAGTTGTATTTATAGCTTAGATTTTCAGCCGGTGCTTTCAAATAGAGAGAGTCCACAGATTAACAAATATTAGAACAATTGTTGAGAAATATTTGAAAATGTTGATTCTAAATAAAATGTGGATACTTGTAAATGATGGTATAGTGACTGGGGATCATGTTTCAGAAAATTGGGGGTTCATTGAAGACCCAGTCATCTCCTTTTCTAAAAAAAAAACCTCTTTTTGAATAAAAAAGGTCATGTGGAATATGTAATAAATTGAAGACTTAAGATTGAGCAGACATATAGGGTACGGTTATATGTAGAAGGGCAGATGGCTTTTTTTTAATTAAAAACAAGCTGGAAAAGGATGTTGTGAACTAAATGGTTCAGTTTAGTCTTTTCTATAATGAATGTTTTATATTTTTTGATTTAACATGAAACTATTGTCCTGAAAAAGGTGACTATCTTTCACCGAAACGCCGCGTCAACAGTTTTTCTACTTTTAACACAAATTGTTTTATTATTTATTGTATTGTTTTTTAATAAATATGATGTTTTTACTAAAATAATTCAAAAGATAAGATTGTTTGATAAATAAGATATACAATCCATTTCTTTGCGAACTTTTGCCCTCATTGTACTCTGCTGATCTTATTCATTTAGAAATATACAACATTTTGATATATAAGCGTTATATTGTGTACAAGTAAATGTGTTAATTTGTTTTGACTCTATGCTATACCCAACATACCAGTTACCAATATAGCAGCTTTAGAATAGATGACCGGTTGAGATTTTTTTCCTTATAAAACAAGGAAAAGGGACTCTGATTTTGTTGAATACAAACCCATTCCAATTTCCTAAAAAGGGTTCTTCCCAATAATTTTTTATACTTTCCTGAAGCCCTACATGGGGTTCGACGGAGGTTTCCAGCACCACTTCACACCTAGGCACCAGGCTTCCCTGGTGTAGGTAACATAGATACTAGGGTATCCACCGGTGGGGTGGCTCTCCAACCTTCTGTCTTCCAAGGGGTTTCTTCATGGTTCTTAATCTTTAAAAGAATCCAAACAAGACTTACACGTAGACTTGTATGGCGCACGCGGTCGTGATCTCACACTGCACACTCTCCCCGTGGGGTTCCTAGTCACTCACCTAGCGTGGTTCCTTGGGTCCCCAGCACTTCTACATCCTCTTGACGTTGTCTTGACCGGAGTCGTGGTTCTTGTACCACTTACTTAGTATAATGTTTGGTCCCCCCTGGGGTCCACTGTTTATTTCTTGCTAGTTACTCTGATTTCTATGCAAAGTATTGTGAACATTGTGTATATCTCCGGGTAGGAGATATTTAAAAGTAATAGAGAGTATTAGAAAATAAATACATATTTTTATAAATACCTTGTGTGGTTCTTTTTCACTTAATCAATACATGTGAGATTGTGTTCTGGTAAAACAAGCTGCTTTACACTCCTTCTGGACTAAGCCTGAAGGCTGCTCTCCACAGCTACAACTTAAAAGAGCTTTCTATGGTTGTCTAAGACCTCCTAAATCACCATAAGGGTGGTCTGGACGGGTGCAAGGTGTCCACTTACGTAAGTGTACATCATATACCAGATCAGAGTCTCACATGATGCATGAGATCTCATAACCGTCATTCTCAAGATTTATTGGGGTGCCACATGATGTCAGTCAGGGATACAAAATAGTGGTCTCCCTTAAATGAATAATACAAACAAACTGTTGAATCTTTTCTTCCTTATCCCAATTCCCAATTGCATGACGGTGTCTGGGTAAATTTGAATCCTTGACATATTAAACTTTTTCGTCTACTTTTATTTTATTGAGTCATATAGTGCTTTTATTAAAATGGTATATGTATACTTAAATTAAATATTTGCCCTAATATTAAATGAAACCTTCATACGAGTACAATAAATGAATTAGTTTTTAGGAAAACACAGGATGACAGGCAGTGGTCCTTCAGAAGGAAATAAATAGTGTGGGCAGAGGAAACTGCTAAAGTGTCTATGTTTGAAGGCAGTAATGAGAATGATCAGAGTCTAGGCTGAGCAGAGGGAAGACAAAGATTTGTTAGAAACAATTGTGAGGCAGGGCAAAGTGAGAGGGAACCGAGTCACAGTGAGAAAGGTTGGGCGAAGCAAGTACATAAATAAACAAATGTAATACAGGCAACGTAGAATGTGTGATTCAAATGGGACTGGGAGCCCTTGAAGAAAAGAAAAGGGGAAAAGAGATCGGGCCAGAAGGAATACTAATGAACAGGTGATAATAGCGATGATTTAAAAGAGCCAAGAGAGGTAAGACTGTAGGCATGAAGGTCGACAAGAAGTAAAGAGCAGTGGTCAAGACAAGAGGAAATAGGAGAATCTCTAGCAATATATTTTCATATCTCAAGAAAAAAAAATATCAATTTACTTTTTTCCAGGATAACATTATGAGAACAATTGGCATCCCATTCTTAGATAGCCCACATACTTCCTTTCCACACACCATGTCTCACACAAAGATAGCTTCCTCCATGGCAAACACAGCACTTTGAATCCTGAGGGAGCAACACTACAGCCTGGGGTGGAGGGGGGAGGAACTCCTTTTAAATGTATAGGCTAAGCATGAAAGGAGAAGAATAACTATTGTACAGTTAATTAAAACTCACAATATAAAAACTTCCATCATTAAAAATCATTTGAACCTTGTTTTGCACTTATGTTATTAGAGTAAAAAGAAAATGTACAGTCTATAAAATCGTGTCAGTCTCAATTGCATTGTCTATGTAGTCCTTTTCTAAATTTATAAAGTGAATGTGCCTCAGTATGCCGGAGCGAGATTATGGCTTGGCAAGTGTCTTAGCAGACTATTCCTTTGTTTGATCGAAGTGCTGTTGCTTGCTGTGCTTCAGATGCACCATATTGCTAGCTCATGAGTCTTCTGGCCACTATATCAAAGTACTTTGTTAGTCTGCAATTTAGCTGGACCTCCTCAGGTTTAAAGCACAGCTTCAAGGCCTGCCAGCAACTTGTTATGCCCTTTTGGTTCCATAATACTTGGAGTAAGGCCTTATGTCCATCAGGTTTGGGCAGATGCAAATTATGTGTATTAGGTCCTTTTTACCCGTTCTACAAAGACGGCAAAGGTGGTCTTCTGCTCCCCTTTTCCAAGGTGAGGTTGTATTGGTAGGATGCTGAAGCGCAGATTTAAGAATTTGTCTTTTGTCTTCTGCATGAGACCCGTTTTCAGGTATTGCTGCGGCTTGAGAGCTTTTTAAATCTTTCAGCACTGTCCATCCAAGAGCCCTCTGGCCAGGGTTTCTTTATCGTCTGGAGATGATATCATTTTGGTTACTTTTGTTACCACCCTTTTGAAGCTTTTGTTGTCTGTGGATGACTCCCAGAGATTTGTTAATTCCAGGTACTCCAATGATTCTAGTAGAGATTTCCTGGCGGGCGAGTTCTCTCGGGTACACAGTTTGGTCCAGAGATGGGCGTTTAGAGATCCCTGCTCTGTCCCTCGGATTTTGCACCAGCTTTTTATGTAAGCGCCTCTTCTCTCCACCGTTTGTCTCTGGAGACCAAATTCGAGGCAGATTTGGGCAGGGGACACGTAGTTCGGCAGATGGAAGATTGCCCTGTATGCTGTACTGATTATTTTGTCTAGAACCGTCGCGTCTTTCCCTTGTATGGGTTTACTGTTGTATGTGAGCATTGGCTGTAGACATGCTCTGATCACCTGTAGGAGGGGATCCAGTGATCGATCTGGGAGAACTTTCTTCAGGGGCTTCATTGAGAGGTAGAATGTTGTGCCCTTCCGATGGATGGCCTCTAGTTGGGGTTTAAACAAACCTCTGCTTTCTAATAGTACCCCTAGGTATTTATAATTGGGTATATGGTCAAGCCTCTGTCCATTCAGCAACCATCCAAGTTTCGTTGTTTTAGTGTAGTTAACGGACATAACTTTTGATTTGTTTAGGTTGATCTTTAGTGCATTGTTTACTGAGAATTTGTTGGTGGTGTCCAGGAGGTGTTGTAATCCAATAGGGAACCAACTAATTAAGACCAGGTCATCTGCATACAGGAGGTTTGATAGTGAGATATCTCCCAACCATGGGGAATGCAATTTGGTTTTGTCCAGTTCTCCATAAAGATCTGCGAGGAAAAGGTTAAACAGCATGGGGGCTAGAATGCACCCTTGTTTTAGACCTTTGGTGGTGTTGATTTGCCTTGAAAGGTGTGTTCCAGATCCCAGTTTAATCTTGACCCAAGTGTTGGTATGCAGTAGTATAAGTTGTTTTAAAAGTGGCCTGGGAATCCCCCATTTTTCCAGTTTCTGCCAGAGTTTGCTGCGGTCTACATGGTCAAACGCAGCACTGTAATCTATGAAGCAAAGAACTAGCGAGCTTTTAGCTGTCTAAAATGCGTCTGTTAGAAGAGTTAGCGCCATGATATAAGTTATTGTTCCCTGACCTCTACAGAAACCGGTTTGGTTTGCTGGGATGATCTGTTTTGAGGTTGCCCAGGATGTTAATTCCTCCAAGAGGAGTCCTGCATAGTACTTTGCCTCTGTGTCAATTAAGGCGATAAGTCGGTGGTTACTTGGATTGCTCCTTTCGCCCTGTTAATAGATCGGACTTATTATTGATCCTCTCCAGGATGATGGACATATATCACTGTTTCACTAATTTCCTGGAAGACTGGTGCCAGTGTGTCGCTCCAGAAGTCAGCGTCTTGCTTGTACATTATTGGTGGGATTCCGTTGGGGCCGGGAGCACCTTCTAATTTCCCTTTTGAAATTTGTGGCTTGATCCTAGCCGCTGTTGCTGCATGATTTTTTTCCTTCCTATTTGCGGTTAGTATGGAGCTTGGTGTTCTTCCTTCACCAGATTTGCAAGCTTGGTCTCAGTCAGGTTGGAGTCGTCATATACTTCATGTTTGTGTATTCCTGTTTTGCTAGTGCTTGGGTTAATCTTAATTGTCCACGTTTTTCCTCTGTGAGGGTCCCCCTCTGGGTTTGTTTCATTGAAGTGATTTGATAAATAGTGTGAGCCATTCGGTTTCAGATGTGTGAGATTATTCCTTTGTGACCTGGCCGTTGGAGGCTATGGATTGTTTTCCAGAATCTGGCGCTGTTCTTCTGTTTGGAGTCTTACACGATTTTTGAACAGAGTTCCTCGTTCAGTAGCCTTTTCCTTTCTCAAGTCTTCTTTTCTTGCAGAGCCTTTAGGGTGCGCAACTCTTTTTGCGGGGCTTCATTGTTCGAGTGTTTGTGGAGCGGCCTTAGGATCTGGTTTATTTTCCGCTTTAGGTTTTTTATCTCTGGTGTGGTTACCTTTCTCAATGTATTGCATGATATGTTCCCTTTGCGGGTTTTTTTTCTGTGGCGTGTGTTCTTCCAAGTTCCATTACAAATTCTTCCCAGACCTCTAATGCGTTCTTTGTCAAACTTGTTATCTGGTGGAAGATTATTTTTGCATTGGCTGTTAGTTCTTCTACTTTATCGGTCTTGCACCTTATCCGTCTAAAGTTGGAGGTATAATCTGTTGCGATGCTTTCTCTTGCTTCCATGTCATTCCCACTAGTGACGCCTAGTTTCACTTCTTGTTGCAGGTGGTCGCCTTGGCCGCTTTCTCCAACCTTGAACGAGCTTATGATATCAAACAATGGTAGTGTTGCAAGGGTGAAGTCAAGGTGAGAAGAAGTGGTTGAGGAGAAATGTGTTATTGCTGGCTGAGTGTCCTCTTTAAATCGACCATTTAGTACTCCGATTTAGCTGCTCCAGGTCTTTCAGAGGTTGAGTTGTGCATCGTTTGCTTGTTTGGAGAGGCTGGGGTTTGAATTGGTATTCCCCACGCAATATTCAATTCCTTTGCTATTTCATATTCTGATTTTTTTCCAAAAAGGTGAAGTTTGAAGTCGTCTGTCAGAAGAAAGTTCTCCATTTCTCTTTCTTCCATGAGTCTTGCCAGTTCGCGGACTAGTTCTCTTGCCCCTTTTAGTCTGTGCTTGGGGTGTATGTATGTATTTATTATATATAGTGGTTGAGCCATCTGGTTGTTTTCAATTGTTATTGCTATTGCCTATATGGCACTAGGGGGAGTGATTTACCTAGATTTCTTCCATTGTTCCTATTGTTAGTATTGAGGCGAGTGATGCCAGGCCTCCTGAGCTGTGACCATAGGAAGAACCTCTAGTTGCTGGGTGGATTTGAGTTTTGTATCCTTGTAGGGGTAACTCTTTCTCTTCCCAGGTTTCTTGGAGTAGAATCCGATCAAAGGATTTTAAATAGTTTGATGTTTCTGGGGCTTCCAGTTTGCTTCACAGACCGTTTATGTCCCAGATGCATATTTTAATACTAGAGGTGTCAACTTTTGTAGAGGTCTGGCCAGATGCCCTTTGTCACTTTGTATCTTCTGTGGTTGTCCGCCGTATATTTACCCAGTTTAGATCCAGTGGCTGAGTGTTTTAAGTGTGATAGATTATTGTTGGGTCCTGGGGAATAACTACGTTCTCCTTTTAAAATTGTTTTGACTGTTAGAGGCCGTTCTTTTTTGCTTACTTCTAAGAGCGTGGTGGGGTAGGCTGGTCTTTTACCTGCTTCAAGCTTTATTCCCCATTGAGAGAATCTGAATGTTTCCCCCAGGATTTAATCTGTTGAGTCGTTTGTCTTCCATATTGTTTTTGTCATTTCGTGTCCATGTTGATCTGGGGAAGAGTGAAATTCTATTGCAAGCAGGTCTGTTGTGTTAATATGTTTTACATGTTTAATTGAGTGGATGGGTCTTAGTATATTACCCCTATTTAGGGTGTCCACTCTTCCTCTGGATTTGAATTTTGGGATAAATAGGATAATGTCTGTCTCTTTTTTTCCAGGGGTCAGTACTCTCTGATGGGTGGTTAGCTTGTGTTGTTTGACCCCGTGTGGGTACTGGATTTCATTTGTTATGTCGTGGCTTACTGCGCAGACTCTGTGGTGGCCCTCTTTTGCCTGTTCAATGGCTAGATTGTTCGTGCTTGGTGTGCTTACATTCGTCTTTTGTTCCTGGAAGGTAATTTCCTTGCCATAATTAACACGGTGTTTAGAAGTTGCCTAACACCATGGGTAGTGTAGATAGCTTGTCGACTATTGGGGAACAGATGCAGTTAGTTCTTACTATTTGAGATAGTTTTGCTGCTTTTTGTCCTCTTTTTATGAGGCCATTAAGATCCGCAAGTTTTCTTTCTATCCCGGAGGTTGCTTCTGCTAGCATTTTCAGGACAATCAGCTGCATGTCTAGTTTATCAGATTGGTACTGCAGTGCTGTTGCGGACAGCTGGATTGTATTTAGTAAAGTAAGGTTACCCAGAATGTGTCAGTGGGGCCTCTAACCCACACACTGAGGGGAGCAGAGCGCTCTTCGGTGGAGCTATTGCAGGTTGGTTTTACATTGTATGATGCCACTAGGTCCTCCCATTCTTGTGACGCCAGAAAGGTCATGTTGGTATCTGTGGTGGGTGAATCCTTGTGTAGCGAGTGAGGGGGGAGATTTGCTGGGTCATTATTCCTTTGCTGTTTGTCTGCTGTTGGAGTGTCACCTTGTATGGTTGCTTGATTATGTGGAGAGCTATTTTTTGCATGAGATGTTATAATCACTCCATCATGTTTGCTCAATGTGTTTTGATGGGATGGATAAATGTAGAGAGAGGATAATGGATCTCTTGAGCCATCGGGACTCTGGCTCTCCTGGAGCCCTTCTAGTTCTGCAGCCCTTTTGCTCTTGTTCTCCTTCCTGGGCATAAACCCCCTTGAGCTTTTTCATGGTCACCAGAGTCTTTTGGTGAGTTGTTTTGGCTGCTGGCCCCCTCTGATGCTTCAATGGTATCATCTTGCCCCCGTTGAGCTCCCTCCCCCATTGTACTTCTCAAGTGGGGTGTGGTCTCCATGTGATTTTTGAACGTATGTATTTCTACAGCTGTGGTTCTTGATGTTTGGGGTAAGAGAATATCTGCTCCAGTGGGTCACAGTGGGGATTGTAAACCCATTATGGCGTCATTGTTTGAGTAGATTGCTTTGCCTTGGTCTTTTAGAAAAGTACATTTCGTATAGATTTTTGGCTGGTAGTAGTTTGTAATCTTTCTCGGAGATTGTCCTTTTATGTTTATAAGTTCATGTGGGTTTTTTCTTGTGTCACTTTTAGGTGTTTTATTTGGCTGAATTGCATTTTTAGCTCTGTTATGGAGGATATTCTGTTTTCTTTTTCAGCTATCGGACATTACATTGAGCGGGTTTTTATATCCTTGATGTTCCCCTAAGTGGTGCTTTTGCTGTCCTTCATGCCGATTTCTTCCAGATTTTTTAGAAACAAGGGGGACCCAACGGATAGCTAAGGACCATGGGTATAACTACGTTATAGAAAACAAAGGCGCCTAGCTTATTCAACATAAATGCAATACAGTATAGGAACACAATGGAAAACTATACGATTTAAGGTTTCCTGACCCAGCCGGGAAAGGAATTTATTCTCAAGAAGCAATGTCCAATATACAGTACAAAAATAACATGACACAAGCCTGTGCCGTACCGAAAAAGGAAAAGGAAAATAGGAGTAGGGTGAAAGGGGTGTTTTTCAGGCAAAGGAAGGGAGCAAGGACAGGGCACTGTAGATAAATTCAAGATCAATAGCAGTGTCGCCTGGAGTGGAGTGTACACAATCTCATTTGACAATATTGTGAGCGTAAACCCACTCATGGGTGTCGACGTTTCGATCCCTATTGCTCAACTAGATGCATGGGATCATCATCAGGACTTTAACAATAAACAAAGCATGCCTGAATAAAAAAAAAAGCCTGTTAGGAGAAACAAAAAGATAAAAAAAAATTTAAAAAAAGGTTACCACTAAGGAGTAGTTTAAGACTTATCTGCCCACGTTGTAACACAGTCGAAATCGCAGTGTGTGAACCGGTGCAAGGTGTTTGTGCCAGGTAAGAGAACATAACAATGCTATTTTGACAGTATTCGGAATCGCAGTGGCATGCGTGAATATGCTGCGTTTAACGGACTGTGCAGTGATAGTGATTGTTCCAGTTCGTCTTCTGATCTAATGGGATTCACATTGTGCAGTGATAGTGCAAGTTTTCAAGTCGTTCTGATTATTAAGTGGTAACGAGTGGATAAGTGGCTGGGATTGACTCTATGAGCCCTTTTGTTGGATTGGTTATAATGGAGAAGTAGTTCATACCTCTGTTCGAGGTAAGAAGCCTCACATTGGAGGTTTCCTGTACTTCTAGGTTATGGCGGAAGTAGTCGCGCCAGGCTGGGGACACAATTAAAGACGAGTTAGTTGGGAATCTACCTCTTTAATTGGGCAGTGAAAAGTATACATACTAAAACATACCGCGGGGTTGTATGTCTTGGAGGTCCTTAATGGGGTCCAGTCACAATGTTAGTTTTGACAATTGAAAATAAAAACTCATCGCCCGTTTCCGTTTTCGTCTGGTGACCGCACTGAAAACAATTAAAAGTGTGACAAGGATTGGATTTACTTCAGAGTATTTAGAGCTATGGCATAGGGGCTCCGAACAGTCGTAGTAGGAGGGTGTCGAGGGACCTACCTTTCTCCACTCTGCGTGAGAGCGAGGTACGGGATTTAAAGTGTAGGCATCAGTGGCCATACACTCAGGAAACCAACAATGTGGTGTTCAGGCGCTGAAATAAATAAGGGAGGTCGGATCAGTGCGCGGCTCCATAAGGGGGCCATGACTGGAGACTGCTTTTAAGTTCAGGGTTACTTATTCAGTCAGAATGCGACTCGCCTCTGCCGGGGGTACTCGGATAATGCCGGTTTCGATGTAGCGACCAGTTTGCTGGAGCGGAATGTATACTTCCTCCCTGGTCACGTGATTGCTACTGCGAGTGCCATCTTGGAAGGGCTAAGGAACATTGGTGGCAGCCATCTTGGAGTGGAAGGTTGGGCGGACTGATCACAGGGTTGTGGAGGTGCATGGGCTTAAATGACAGTGATAGTGACAATGTGACAGTAAAAAAGTGACTGGTGTGAAAAAGTGACTGGTGTTAAAAATAACCATTAAAGTATTTCGGCCCCAGATGTCCATTTCCGTTTTTCATTTTACATCACAATCATCTCTTCATCATGTTGCAATCATTTCGTCTTTACTCATTACGTTTTTGTAACCAAAAGGTTTTTACCATACATCCCACTTTTCCTGTTTCGGGATAATGTTTACATAGATCGTTAGTCCAATCACAGCAATGTGGTCCAGTCCTCACTCCGATTGAGACCTGTATGGATGGTGTTGAATTGTATAATGGATTTCAGTTCCTCCCTGTTTAGCAGTTGCTGCAAATTGCCACCTCTCTGTGGCAATCTGGCGGTCTTCAGGATGGTCCACTTCAGGTCGTCTGCTGTGTGGTTCATGCTGGCAAAATGTTCAACCAAAGGGGCGTTCAGGGTTCCACATCTTATGCGGCTTCGATGTTGGCTTATTCTAGTCTTTATTTTTTGTGTCGTTTGCCCCACATACATACGAGGGCAAGGGCATAGAATCGCATAAATTACATTGCAGCTGTTGCAGTTCGTGAAATCTTTCATGTGGATTGTGATGTTATTGTGACTAAAAGTGCGCCCCTCAAGTGTCAAATCACAAACAATACATTGTCCACATTTAACATGACCTCTCAGCGGTGGCAAACCCCAATTCGACTCAATAGTATTGTTTGGAGGTGGTGCAGGGAGGGCGGCCCGGACAAGATGGTCTTTTATGTTTTTACTTTTTTTGAATGCAAACAAGGGTTTGTCAAACGTTAGTTGTCCTGAATTTAAGGTTGGCCAATGCCGCAGAATTGTTTTTCGGATTTTATTTGAGATTGGAGAGAAGGTTGTGACACAGGCTATTATCTCTGAATTTGGCCTAATCTTTGGTTCGAGTAGGGCCTCCCTAGGACAGTACCATGCTCGTTTAGAGGCGTTTCTTACTATTCTGCTTGGATAACCTTGTGTTTTAAGTTTCGAGCAAAGGACACCTGCCTCCCTGAAATAATCAGTCTTTGAAGAGCAGTTCCGTCTGATCCGGAGGAACTGCGAGTATGGGAGTGAGTCTTTAAGAGCTTTGGGGTGGTTACTGTCGTATCTTAGTAAGGTATTACGTTCAGTTGGTTTCCTATATAGGCGAGTTAATAATTCGCCTGCCTCATGATAAATCGTGAGATCCAGAAATGGTATCTCAGTTTTGTGATGTGAGAGAGTGAACTGTAAGTTGTCACAGTTATTGTTCAGCCAATGCAGAAATGAATTTAGAATTTCTCTGTCAGCATTCCAAATTAGAAAGATGTCATCTATATAGCGGCGCCAAACCCGGTGCTGGTTCTGAATGGGTTGGTGTCAGCTAGGATTGTGCCCGTCTCTAGTGCGTCCATGTACAGAATGGCCAGATGAGGAGCAAAAATCGCTCCCATCGAGGTGCCTTTTATCTGCTGGAAGAACACACCGTCAAAGACAAAATAATTTTTTGTGAGACATAGTTCTAGCAACTGTAGTATGAACATTGTGGGTACTCTGTGTGGTCGTGGTCTTGAGTCAAGTGTCCTCTCAATGACCCGTAGAGCCGCTCCCTGGGGTATGTTAGTGTAGAGCGACTCTACATCCAATGTGTTTGAGTGTTGGGGTCAAAGGGCTGATGTTCGACAAGATTGATCATTTGCATGCTGTCACGAACATAACAGCACGTGGAAGGCACAAAATCCTTAATGAAAAAATCTACATAGGACCGTAATGGTTCCAAAATTGAACCAAAAGCCGATACTATCGGTCGGCCTGGCGGGTTCTCAATGCTCTTGTGAACTTTCGGGAGGGTATAGATAACCGGAAGCCTTGGACACTTAACATTAAGGAAATTGTATTCCTTTTTGCTGAGAAAACCTTCGTCTCTGGCATCTGTGGTGATTTTTTTAATCAGAGTTTGGATTTCAAGCGTTGGATTGCGGCCCAGTCTCAGGTAATGTTCCCTGTTACTCAACTGGCGGTTAATCTCATCTTTGTATGTGTCAATATTTTGCAAAACAATGCCACCACCCTTGTCTGCGCTTTTGATGATTAAGTCCGTATTAGATTTAAGTGAATTTATTGCCTCCTTTTCAATTTTGGGAATATTATACGGAATAAACAATCTCTTCTTTTCCAGTATCTCAAGCTCTTTGAGAATCAGTTTCTCAAACGTGATGATCTCTGGCGGAATCATACTCGCCGTTGGCAGGAAGGTGGAGGGGGGGCAAAAAGGAGTGTTGCGATTCGGTTCAGGCGCAGGGTGCAATTGAAAAAACGCTTTCAGCCGAACCAGTCTAAAGAATCGAAGTAACTCTGTTTGTAATTCCATATAATTTGGGCGCACCGTAGGGACAAATGAAAGCCCTTTCTTCAAGAGTTCTAATTCAGAATGCTGAAGGATATGGTTTGACAGGTTGAAAATTGGTAATGTTTCAGTCATATTTTGTGTTGTGGATGCTACCACTGATAAAAGTTGTTGCGGGTCCTCCGCTCTCCTGGAGCGTTGAACCATTTCCTGGGTTTCTTGGCCTTTCCTCTCTGTGGGGTGCCTGGCTGACCTCTGGATAAAAAATTACCTTGTGCACCTCCCCGCCCTCTTCTTGGGTTACTTCCTCCCTCACCTGGATCTGAATTATCAGATGAGTCCTCTGAAGTATCTGAGAACCCCACTATGTTTTGTCGTTTATTAAAACGGCCCCAGGGTCTATTCTGGGGATTGAAGTAGGGCCTGTTTGTATGCTGGCAGAGAAATTCTAAATTCATTTCTGCATTGGCTGAACAATAACTGTGACAACTTACAGTTCACTCTCTCACATCACAAAACTGAGATACCATTTCTGGATCTCACGATTTATCATGAGGCAGGCAAATTATTAACTCGCCTATATAGGAAACCAACTGAACGTAATACCTTACTAAGATACGACAGTAACCACCCCAAAGCTCTTAAAGACTCACTCCCATACTCGCAGTTCCTCCGGATCAGACGGAACTGCTCTTCAAAGACTGATTATTTCAGGGAGGCAGGTGTCCTTTGCTCGAAACTTAAAACACGAGGTTATCCAAGCAGAATAGTAAGAAACGCCTCTAAACGAGCATGGTACTGTCCTAGGGAGGCCCTACTCGAACCAAAGATTAGGCCAAATTCAGAGAGAATAGCCTGTGTCACAACCTTCTCTCCAATCTCAAATAAAATCCGAAAAACAATTCTGCGGCATTGGCCAACCTTAAATTCAGGACAACTAACGTTTGACAAACCCTTGTTTGCATTCAAAAAAAGTAAAAACATAAAAGACCATCTTGTCCGGGCCGCCCTCCCTGCACCACCTCCAAACAATACTATTGAGTCGAATTGAGGTTTGCCACCGCTGAGAGGTCATGTTAAATGTGGACAATGTATTGTTTGTGATTTGACACTTGAGGGGCGCACTTTTAGTCACAATAACATCACAATCCACAGGAAAGATTTCACGAACTGCAACAGCTGCAATGTAATTTATGCGATTCTATGCCCTTGCCCTCGTATGTATGTGGGGCAAACGACACAAAAAATAAAGACTAGAATAAGCCAACATCGAAGCCGCATAAGATGTGGAACCCTGAACGCCCCTTTGGTTGAACATTTTGCCAGCATGAACCACACAGCAGACGACCTGAAGTGGACCATCCTGAAGACCGTCAGATTGCCACAGAGAGGTGGCAATTTGCAGCAACTGCTAAACAGGGAGGAACTGAAATCCATTATACAATTCAACACCATCCATACAGGTCTCAATCGGAGTGAGGACTGGACCACATTGCTGTGATTGGACTAACGATCTATGTAAACATTATCCCGAAACAGAAAAAGTGGGATGTATGGTAAAAACCTTTTGGTTACAAAAACGTAATGAGTAAAGACGAAATGATTGCAACATGATGAAGAGATGATTGTGATGTAAAATGAAAAATGGAAATGGACATCTGGGGCCGAAATACTTTAATGGTTATTTTTAACACCAGTCACTTTTTCACACCAGTCACTTTTTTACTGTCACATTGTCACTATCACTGTCATTTAAGCCCATGCACCTCCACAACCCTGTGATCAGTCCGCCCAACCTTCCACTCCAAGATGGCTGCCACCAATGTTCCTTAGCCCTTCCAAGATGGCACTCGCAGTAGCAATCACGTGACCAGGGAGGAAGTGTACATTCCGCTCCAGCAAACTGGTCGCTACATCGAAACCGGCATTGTCCGAGTACCCCCGGCAGAGGCGAGTCGCATTCTGACTGAGTAAGTAACCCTGAACTTAAAAGCAGTCTCCAGTCATGGCCCGTTTATGGAGCCGCGCACTGATCCGACCTCCCTTATTTATTTCAGCGCCTGAACACCACATTGTTGGTTTCCTGAGTGTATGGCCACTGATGCCTACACTTTAAATCCCGTACCTCGCTCTCACGCAGAGTGGAGAAAGGTAGGTCCCTCGACACCCTCCTACTACGACTGTTCGGAGCCCCTATGCCATAGCTCTAAATACTCTGAAGTAAATCCAATCCTTGTCACACTTTTAATTGTTTTCAGTGCGGTCACCAGACGAAAACGGAAATGGGCGATGAGTTTTTATTTTCAATTGTCAAAACTAACATTGTGACTGGACCCCATTAAGGACCTCCAAGACATACAACCCCGCGGTATGTTTTAGTATGTATACTTTTCACTGCCCAATTAAAGAGGTAGATTCCCAACTAACTCGTCTTTAATTGTGTCCCCAGCCTGGCGCGACTACTTCCGCCATAACCTAGAAGTACAGGAAACCTCCAATGTGAGGCTTCTTACCTCGAACAACAGAGGTATGAACTACTTCTCCATTATAACCAATCCAACAAAAGGGCTCATAGAGTCAATCCCAGCCACTTATCCACTCGTTACCACTTAATAATCAGAACGACTTGAAAACTTGCACTATCACTGCACAATGTGAATCCCATTAGATCAGAAGACGAACTGGAACAATCACTATCACTGCACAGTCTGTTAAACGCAGCATATTCACGCATGCCACTGCGATTCCGAATACTGTCAAAATAGCATTGTTATGTTCTCTTACCTGGCACAAACACCTTGCACCGGTTCACACACTGCGATTTCGACTGTGTTACAACGTGGGCAGATAAGTCTTAAACTACTCCTTAGTGGTAACCTTTTTTAAAAAAAAAATTTCTCTTTTTGTTTCTCCTAACAGGCTTTTTTTTATTCAGGCATGCTTTGTTTATTGTTAAAGTCCTGATGATGATCCCATGCATCTAGTTGAGCAATAGGGATCGAAACGTCGACACCCATGAGTGGGTTTACACTCACAATATTGTCAAATGAGATTGTGTACACTCCACTCCAGGCGACACTGCTATTGATCTTGAATTTATCTACAGTGCCCTGTCCTTGCTCCCTTCCTTTGCCTGAAAAACACCCCTTTCACCCTACTCCTATTTTCCTTTTCCTTTTTCGGTACGGCACAGGCTTGTGTCATGTTATTTTTGTACTGTATATTGGACATTGCTTCTTGAGAATAAATTCCTTTCCCGGCTGGGTCAGGAAACCTTAAATCGTATAGTTTTCCATTGTGTTCCTATACTGTATTGCATTTATGTTGAATAAGCTAGGCGCCTTTGTTTTCTATAACGTAGTTATACCCATGGTCCTTAGCTATCCGTTGGGTCCCCCTTGTTTCTAAAAAACGCTTGAGCGCAATCACCAGGATTGCAGGGTTTGTTGTAAACTCAAAATACCTCACCGCTGAGGTTGACCTTCCTAGTGCTTCTGTACGCACACCTCTATATCTTCCTAAAAATACTCTCTTTCTTTAGCCTTAGGAGATGTCAGACCATGCCCCCTTGTACACCGTAGATCATATTAAACATTTATGCACATTACCATCACTCTTATCTGAAACCCCAGATGCCCCAGAAACTGTAGTGTCCAGTTTACCAGAGCAACTAGAAAAGCTCAAGAAAAAACAGGTCAGACTTCAACTGATGGTATTAATGCTTACGGATTATCTCAAATCCGGAGTAATTCCACTTGGCTTGCAGGTGCGCAATATCCCTGGCATATTTACAGACAATCCTAAGTATATCACAAACTTCAGCCATATTGGGACCACATGTTCGAGACAGTGGTCAGCACTTGGCATTGACATTGCTACTGAGACATTAAAAACACTGGAGACAGAAATTGCTGACCTTCTTAAACAAATTAACGACTCCGACCCTACTGCTGAATGCAAAAAATTGCTGGAACAAATAGATAAAACAGTGGCCGACTATTATCGCATCGAACAGTATAAAAAATCTAATAAAATTAAAAAAGATATTAAGAATTACAGTGCCGAGTCTACTTACCCATATCTGAACAAAGATTTTTTTTATACAAACAGGCCCTACTTCAATCCCCAGAATAGACCCTGGGGCCGTTTTAATAAACGACAAAAAATAGTGGGGTTCTCAGATACTTCAGAGGACTCATCTGATAATTCAGATCCAGGTGAGGGAGGAAGTAACCCAAGAAGAGGGCGGGGAGGTGCACAAGGTAATTTTTTATCCAGAGGTCAGCCAGGCACCCCACAGAGAGGAAAGGCCAAGAAACCCAGGAAATGGTTCAACGCTCCAGGAGAGCGGAGGACCCGCAACAACTTTTATCAGTGGTAGCATCCACAACACAAAATATGACTGAAACATTACCAATTTTCAACCTGTCAAACCATATCCTTCAGCATTATGAATTAGAACTCTTGAAGAAAGGGCTTTCATTTGTCCCTACGGTGCGCCCAAATTATATGGAATTACAAACAGAGTTACTTCGATTCTTTAGACTGGTTCGGCTGAAAGCGTTTTTTCAATTGCACCCTGCGCCTGAACCGAATCGCAACACTCCTTTTTGCCCCCCCTCCACCTTCCTGCCAAGGGCGAGTATGATTCCGCCAGAGATCATCACGTTTGAGAAACTGATTCTCAAAGAGCTTGAGATACTGGAAAAGAAGAGATGGTTTATTCCGTATAATATTCCCAAAATTGAAAAGGAGGCAATAGATTCACTTAAATCTAATACGGACTTAATCATCAAAAGCGCAGACAAGGGTGGTGGCATTGTTTTGCAAAATATTGACACATACAAAGATGAGATTAACCGCCAGTTGAGTAACAGGGAACATTACCTGAGACTGGGCCGCAATCCAACGCTTGAAATCCAAACTCTGATTAAAAAAATCACCACAGATGCCAGAGACGAAGGTTTTCTCAGCAAAAAGGAATACAATTTCCTTAATGTTAAGTGTCCAAGGCTTCCGGTTATCTATACCCTCCCGAAAGTTCACAAGAGCATTGAGAACCCGCCAGGCCGACCGATAGTATCGGCTTGTGGTTCAATTTTGGAACCAT
The DNA here is from genome assembly GCF_964263255.1 of Lissotriton vulgaris. Classification (NCBI taxonomy): domain Eukaryota; kingdom Metazoa; phylum Chordata; class Amphibia; order Caudata; family Salamandridae; genus Lissotriton; species Lissotriton vulgaris. The sequence goes on along the minus strand of NC_141691.1, from coordinate 616,056,620 downwards.
TAGGGTCCTATGTAGATTTTTTCATTAAGGATTTTGTGCCTTCCACGTGCTGTTATGTTCGTGACAGCATGCAAATGATCAATCTTGTCGAACATCAGCCCTTTGACCCCAACACTCAAACACTCTGTACATTGGATGTAGAGTCGCTCTACACTAACATACCCCAGGGAGCGGCTCTACGGGTCATTGAGAGGACACTTGACTCAAGACCACGACCACACAGAGTACCCACAATGTTCATACTACAGTTGCTAGAACTATGTCTCACAAAAAATTATTTTGTCTTTGACGGTGTGTTCTTCCAGCAGATAAAAGGCACCTCGATGGGAGCGATTTTTGCTCCTCATCTGGCCATTCTGTACATGGACGCACTAGAGACGGGCACAATCCTAGCTGACACCAACCCATTCAGAACCAGCATCGGGGTTTGGCGCCGCTATATAGATGACATCTTTCTAATTTGGAATGCTGACAGAGAAATTCTAAATTCATTTCTGCATTGGCTGAACAATAACTGTGACAACTTACAGTTCACTCTCTCACATCACAAAACTGAGATACCATTTCTGAATCTCACGATTTATCATGAGGCAGGCGAATTATTAACTCGCCTATATAGGAAACCAACTGAACGTAATACCTTACTAAGATACGACAGTAACCACCCCAAAGCTCTTAAAGACTCACTCCCATACTCGCAGTTCCTCCGGATCAGACGGAACTGCTCTTCAAAGACTGATTATTTCAGGGAGGCAGGTGTCCTTTGCTCGAAACTTAAAACACAAGGTTATCCAAGCAGAATAGTAAGAAACGCCTCTAAACGAGCATGGTACTGTCCTAGGGAGGCCCTACTCGAACTAAAGATTAGGCCAAATTCAGAGAGAATAGCCTGTGTCACAACCTTCTCTCCAATCTCAAATAAAATTCGAAAAACAATTCTGCGGCATTGGCCAACCTTAAATTCAGGACAACTAACGTTTGATAAACCCTTGTTTGCATTCAAAAAAAGTAAAAACATAAAAGACCATCTTGTCCGGGCCGCCCTCCCTGCACCACCTCCAAACAATACTATTGAGTCGAATTGGGGTTTGCCACCGCTGAGAGGTCATGTTAAATGTGGACAATGTATTGTTTGTGATTTGACACTTGAGGGGCGCACTTTTAGTCACAATAACATCACAATCCACATGAAAGATTTCACGAACTGCAACAGCTGCAATGTAATTTATGCGATTCTATGCCCTTGCCCTCGTATGTATGTGGGGCAAACGACACAAAAAATAAAGACTAGAATAAGCCAACATCGAAGCCGCATAAGATGTGGAACCCTGAACGCCCCTTTGGTTGAACATTTTGCCAGCATGAACCACACAGCAGACGACCTGAAGTGGACCATCCTGAAGACCGTCAGATTGCCACAGAGAGGTGGCAATTTGCAGCAACTGCTAAACAGGGAGGAACTGAAATCCATTATACAATTCAACACCATCCATACAGGTCTCAATCGGAGTGAGGACTGGACCACATTACTGTGATTGGACTAACGATCTATGTAAACATTATCCCGAAACAGAAAAAGTGGGATGTATGGTAAAAACCTTTTGGTTACAAAAACGTAATGAGTAAAGACGAAATGATTGCAACATGATGAAGAGATGATTGTGATGTAAAATGAAAAACGGAAATGGACATCTGGGGCCGAAATACTTTAATGGTTATTTTTAACACCAGTCACTTTTTCACACCAGTCACTTTTTTACTGTCACATTGTCACTATCACTGTCATTTAAGCCCATGCACCTCCACAACCCTGTGATCAGTCCGCCCAACCTTCCACTCCAAGATGGCTGCCACCAATGTTCCTTAGCCCTTCCAAGATGGCACTCGCAGTAGCAATCACGTGACCAGGGAGGAAGTATACATTCCGCTCCAGCAAACTGGTCGCTACATCGAAACCGGCATTGTCCGAGTACCCCCGGCAGAGGCGAGTCGCATTCTGACTGAGTAAGTAACCCTGAACTTAAAAGCAGTCTCCAGTCATGGCCCCCTTATGGAGCCGCGCACTGATCCGACCTCCCTTATTTATTTCAGCGCCTGAACACCACATTGTTGGTTTCCTGAGTGTATGGCCACTGATGCCTACACTTTAAATCCCGTACCTCGCTCTCACGCAGAGTGGAGAAAGGTAGGTCCCTCGACACCCTCCTACTACGACTGTTCGGAGCCCCTATGCCATAGCTCTAAATACTCTGAAGTAAATCCAATCCTTATCACACTTTTAATTGTTTTCAGTGCGGTCACCAGACGAAAACGGAAACGGGCGATGAGTTTTTATTTTCAATTGTCAAAACTAACATTGTGACTGGACCCCATTAAGGACCTCCAAGACATACAACCCCGCGGTATGTTTTAGTATGTATACTTTTCACTGCCCAATTAAAGAGGTAGATTCCCAACTAACTCGTCTTTAATTGTGTCCCCAGCCTGGCGCGACTACTTCCGCCATAACCTAGAAGTACAGGAAACCTCCAATGTGAGGCTTCTTACCTCGAACAACAGAGGTATGAACTACTTCTCCATTATAACCAATCCAACAAAAGGGCTCATAGAGTCAATCCCAGCCACTTATCCACTCGTTACCACTTAATAATCAGAACTACTTGAAAACTTTCACTATCACTGCACAATGTGAATCCCATTAGATCAGAAGACGAACTGGAACAATCACTATCACTGCACAGTCCGTTAAACGCAGCATATTCACGCATGCCACTGCGATTCCGAATACTGTCAAAATAGCATTGTTATGCTCTCTTACCTGGCACAAACACCTTGCACCGGTTCACATACTGCGATTTCGACTGTGTTACAACGTGGGCAGATAAGTCTTAAACTACTCCTTAGTGGTAACCTTTTTTTAAAATTTTTTTTATCTTTTTGTTTCTCCTAACAGGCTTTTTTTTATTCAGGCATGCTTTGTTTATTGTTAAAGTCCTGATGATGATCCCATGCATCTAGTTGAGCAATGGGGATCGAAACGTCGACACCCATGAGTGGGTTTACACTCACAATATTGTCAAATGAGATTGTGTACACTCCACTCCAGGCGACACTGCTATTCATCTTGAATTTATCTACAGTGCCCTGTCCTTGCTCTCTTCCTTTGCCTGAAAAACACCCTTCACCCTACTCCTATTTTCCTTTTCCTTTTTCGGTACGGCACAGGCTTGTGTCATGTTATTTTTGTACTGTATATTGGACATTGCTTCTTGAGAATAAATTCCTTTCCCGGCTGGGTCAGGAAACCTTAAATCGTATAGTTTTCCATTGTGTTCCTATACTGTATTGCATTTATGTTGAATAAGCTAGGCGCCTTTGTTTTCTATAACGATTTCTTCCAGATTGTCATTTCCTGAAGTCAATCTGCATCCGTGATTTTCACGTGCGACTTCCTTTCTTTCTCATTTGGGTTATGGCCTTGTTATAGATCTTCTAACTCTTCCAGACTTCATGTTACTACTGAGGAAAGAGGGATGAATGAGGTTGGTTCCAAGGCTGTGTTGAGTTAGTGTGATGATTATAGTATCGCAAGTTGGTTTGGTAAGAGTAGGGTTCCTGCTTGCTTCAGCTCTCTCCCCGCCTCCGCCACCTACCCCCTTACTGCTCTTCCTAACTCACTCCAGGGGGGTCCACGGGGCCACAAGGGTGGAAGAGGGGGTTGGTGGTAGAGCGCACTGGCTGCCGACTGTTGGCTGCTGTCTGCAAACTGTCCGCTTTTGGTTGCTTGCCTCTGTTTCCTGAAGTGAGTGCTGGGTGGATAGAATCAATCAGAGGGGTGTGGGCTGCTGTTGCAGTTGAATGCAGGAAGAGGAGCTCCTCTCTCAGCTTCCCGAGATGAGGTCAAGGCAAGATGGGCGAAGCTCACTTGTTCTCAAGCTCTCTGACCGGGCAAGGCGAGGCAGGGCGAAGCAGGAAAGAAGAAGTTGTGCCCGCCTTGTTTGCCTGACCTAGTTACCTCTGTGCGTCTGTTGCTTTCTCTTGTCTCCGCTAGACTGTTGCGCTGCTGTTGCCACCCTATGCCACACTGGATAGTAAGATACGGAGGTCAGAGGAGTGGGGTTGGATCAGCGTAGGAGAAGCTAGTTACAGCTCCTGCTGTGTTTAGGTGCTGACTAGTCGGGTGGATTGAATGATTGGGTACTGCCTCTAGAGGAGGGCCAGGGTTGAGAGGATGGAGACCAGGTTGAGGGCCAAACTAGTCCGTGATCTTGCTTTTCTTGCCGGCTGGCGACTGGCGGTGGCCCAGCAGCCCCCAGTCGCTCCCGGCTGCTGACAACCCTCTCTCCCACCGCTTCCTCTACTCCCCCGCCCAACACGCTCCTTGCAATGAGGAAACGTGTGTGTATGCTTCTGCTGCATTAATCGCCGTTGCTGCGGCACCGGAAGACCAAGGGGCTTGCTGGTGCTGCTGCTGATACTGCCGATACTTATGAAGAGCCCCGGTCCCCGGCCCTCCAGTTTTGCGGGTTTGTGGTTCTGCTGTCCGGCGTGGCGGGGATCGGTGACTTTTGGCGACTTCTGCGGCTTCGGCTCGGTAGGTTTTCCAGCAGGACTTCAGCCGCTTGGCCGCTCTCCTCTTGCGCTCACTCGCTTGCCTCTGCGCTTCGCTGCACCTTGCTGCTGCTGCAAAATGTGGACCGGACTGAACGGAGCAGAGAAGCTCTAGGCAAACACTGGTGTGGTGTGGGTAAGTGAGGCTAACCACTGACTCGGTAGACCAGCATCAAAACATGAAGTAACAGTAACTCAGCAGGAAAGGATTGTCTTCAGTGCAACAGGTAAAATAATAATTTAATTCCAGTAACAGGTACAGTTGAAATTGGAAATCAAATTAATTAAAACTATAACAAAAACGTCACCTCCACTTCTTGGCACAACATCTCCTACTTTTCCATGAAGAATGGCAGCAACTGCGTCAGATGTTGTGGTTTTCCTAGAAAAAAAACATTTTTGCAATAAGAAATTTTTTCAAATATGAGACCATGGTCAATTTTTGAACACATAGACATTAAAAAGGGAGACCAAACAACCCTTTCAGGTTTGCTTTACCCAGCAAGAGGTCAGGCGTATAAAGAAACACATCTTTAACAAAACACAAACAAAAGTCACTAACCAGAACAAGAAATGATCAATAAGTGCTTCAAGCTTGTAGTGGGTTTTCTTATTAACGAGTACAAAAGAAATACTTTCATAAATCTGCGTGTACCATATTCCTTTCTTGCTCGCTCATATTTGCTTCACATGCCAGACCTCATATGTTTTGCCACCTCCCCCCCGACCTCATGTCTGCGCATTCCCTCTCATCTACTCCTTTAGTTCCTCCTCCCATTAGTGTAGAGTGGATCCGTCTCCTATTCTGAGGGTGTGGATGCTCTTCACTGCCTCCCAGACAACCATCTGGTGCTTTAATGGAGTCACTGAGGAGGAGCAGAATCAGCTATTTTCTGGTTTACTCTTAATGGAGTATGATCAGCTGCTGCCCCCTCACAAATACCACTGAAGGGAACAGTTGTTGCAGATCTGCTCACTGCAGACTAAGTTGGTCTCTGTCTTATTTCTGAACTCCACCTCTGATTATCTCTAGACCTCCTCAAATGAATGTTAGTTGAATAAGCAGCAATAGGGAAGAGTTTACGTTGCATCTTCATTTTGCCATTGCCACTTATCTCAAATGTATATGCATATCACTTAAGACATCTGGGATCCTTGTTTCAATGTACTTGAGCACAGGAGTTACATGTTTATATATATATGCTCATTTTTCATCAGAATCTGGACTTCTAGCCCGGTTGTATGCACCTTCCAAAATAAATAAAGAAAAGCAGCAAATTCTTTAGTCAGACACTAGAATGTGTTATTTTGCAGAACTATATTAATCAGTACGTGTACAAAGGCTGCTTTAAATGTCAAGCCTTGTGCTAACAACTGCACATAAACTAGAACTTCAACCCTGCACCATTTTACATGTTGTTTTTAATAGTTTGAAGAAATGCTACCCTACGTCTAATAAATCAGGACGCTATCAAGGTTCTTCAAGAAGTTCTGGACTACCATGTCCCAATCTATTGCACTACTGGCCTCCCACTCAACACCCTGAATCTAGTTCTGCTGTACCAGCTAAAACCAACATACAGTAACTGTTGGAAATGCTGATATAAACAGGTGAACAATCTGAAGGTTGGTGCAAATGGGTCCTTGTTGTTACTTGAGAGGACACAATTATGTGTAGTTGTGTAGGTTACGAGAAAAAAAAATAAAGCTGGCATTTACCCACCGCTTGTATAGCTGATATAACTATTGTTGAACATGCCAGGCTTCTGCATCGGGCGTGTCTGGCAGCTTCACTGCTGTCTTGGTGGCCTAAAATCTCACCTGAACCTCCTTCAAGTTCTATTGGAAGCTTTGAATAAGCAGAATGCATCTTCTGAGGAGTCAATCTCTTCAAACTAGATGTATGGGAGCCAACGAATGCCTGTTGCACAACTCCAAAGGAAAAGTACAGAAATTCCGTGCCTTGATGGACACTTCAAAGATCCAAACGCGTACCCGGAACAAGACACACTGCTTCGTCGTTGGACTGCACGCCTTTTGAAGTTTCCCCGCATCGGGGGGACAGAACAACGGGGAGCATACACACTCCCTTTACTATTCCACCTAATTCATTTGACACTGATTACCTCACATACTAACACGAGAACTTCCTTACTTGGAGAAAACGTACACAGATCGCACAGTTTTAGATCTAATTTGAACACGAATCACCGACCAGCAATACTCATTGTAAAAGTCGCGCAGACTGCGATCTGGACCCACATCTGATTACCTGGTCTCGAGCGGGGCCGGGTTAAAAATATCACCGGCCAAGCGACCTGTGGTCCGCTACCTCTATCTTTCAGCCCTGAGGAGTCGCGGAATCATTACATTCCTATGCGACAAAACACGTGCCGGCTGGCTAACAAGATTTATTAAAAGAAGAATTGAATTTTAAAAAACATTGGTGTTCTCTCTGACAGCGGCGTTTGGATCTTTGAAGTGTCTATCAAGGCACGGAATTTCTGTACTTTTCCTTTGGAGTTGTGCAACAGGCATTTGTTGGTTCCTGCTTAGCGTGTGGTGTTCACCGCAGACTTATTGAGGGGTTATAGGGCTCTTCCGCTTACCTGTCTGCACCTCCGTCCTTACCATCATCACATAACACTTTTGTGTTTAAATAAGGGCTGTGCGCCCAGTATTTCCCTCATCCTAAAAACCCTGTTCTCATTAGATTTCTCTAGATGCTTGGGAGCATTTTCTTCAGTAGGGCAAGGTACATATATGTAAGCCAGTGCATAACTACTACTGCCATTGACCACTTCTGAAAGAAACAGGGTTCTCGTAAATGTTCTTCCAAAGATTTAAAAGTTGGCACATTAAATACAATTGCCTATATCTTCATAACCTCCATGCCAACAACTGCACATCATAACTTTAATATCCAACATCTCCTCAAGTTCCATCTTCCATTGTAAGTCCGCCTTCTGGTGTATTTATGGTAATCTCGTTGCCCTTGATGTGGTGCGGTTAATGGTTGCCTTTGTGTGTACTCAACCTATAGCAAGGCTTGCGTTATACAAAGGCTTCAATAACTAAATTATGAAATTAATACAAATGCAATGTTGTTAAAATAATAAATATTACCTATCAAGCATGAATATTCCCATAAGATCCTTTTCCAGGGATTGCAAGGCTATGTGCACCTTCGCTTTTAGTTCACTAAGAAAGGAGGAGATAATAATTTATAAAACAAATGTGACTTTGCAGTCAAAACCAATTCTACCTTATCACTGAGTTTAGTTTCAAAGAATAAAGAAAGTGAAATTCACATAATGGCCAGAAAAAGAACCATTAAGTAGCATGATACACATACTATGTGCACAAGTAATTCACAGGTTTTCAAAAAAGTCTAAGAATATGAACACATCACAGTTATTCTTAATTAAAGAATGAAACAATTATGTGTTTGTGTTTAAAGGCTTTTCACAGTAATGACGGTGCCATTAAATTGATTTTCTGCTATTTGCACCACAACTAGATCATACTGAACTCTCCAAAGTATGTAGTTAAGCATTCTTTTCTAGAGATCAGAATGCTGATGACTAAGTCGTATTTAAAAACAGACACATTTAACAACAAAAAACACAACCAAATATGTTTGAGCTATTTTCAATTATTAATGACTTCTTACTCCAAAAAGCAAGATGCATCATATTGGTCTAATCACCTCTAACTACATTAAAAGACAGTGACAAAAGTGCGCATGCAGTGCAACATTATAAAAAGCCCTTAAAGAGGGTCCGGATGCTCAAATGACAAAAGGGACATTAAAGGAAAACAAAAATAAACACGCATTGGTAAAGTCAACAGGTCTTGCCTATGTGAGACCTATTGGCATTGCCAATGTCTTTTAGACATGTTGTACATGTGCATGGCTGCTGCACAGCAATGCTAAAAGGTAGTGGTGTGATGCAGACTCGGGGAGAGCGGAGCAGAGTAGAGCGGAGTAGAGTGGAGGGGCAGTGAGTGACAGAGTGGAGTGGCGGAGGAATGGAGTGGCACAGAGTAGAGAGGCATAGAGTCACACAGAGTGGAGTGGCATAGAGTGGAGCTGAATAGAGCGGAGTTGCGTGGAGTGGTGTAGAGTGGAGCAGAGTAGAGTGCATAGGGTAGAGTGGAGTGGGTAGAGTGGCAGAGGAGAGTGAGGTTGATTGGTGTTGAGCGAACTGGCATAGAGTGGACTGCCATAGAGTGGACTGGCATAGAGTGGAGTGGGGATGAATAGAGGGTCGTGGAGTAGAGTGGTAGAGTGGTATTGTGTGGTGTTGAGTGGAATTGTGTCACATGGAGTGGCATTGTGGGAAGTAGAAAGCCATTGTGGGGTATGAAAGTTGCCAATGTTGCCGCTTAATTGCCCTATAGCACTACAAAGCCTCGACAGGGCAAGTAAGTACTATATAAATGCAATTACAATTCAATACAATAGCCTACCAATTATCTATACAGAACATCTATAAGCATCTGATGCCTTTGACCCAATGCAGGCGCTTGTTAGTATGTACAATGCTTCTGTGAGCACTGGCTTTATGATTAAATGCATTTTAGACAGAGGGGTGAGTGAGCAAACTATATCATATAGTTAGGGGTAAAGGAGATGGAGCAAGGTGGCAGAGGTGAAAAAATAGTGTCTCAGTCAAGTCGCAAGCAGCAGACGCACACCAAGACTTTTATTGTAAACAACAACCTCGCAACAACAGGTTTTAAGCGAAACCTAAAAATAAGTGTCTACATCGGAGGCTCCTTTTAACCCTGAGGATTGGACCAAAGGGTCCTGCTTGGGCCATCCTAGGTGGACCCCAGGTTACCAGGGCTCTGCTGCATCTCATATTGTGTTGCCAGTAGAGGTTGAGAACTTGCACAGGCAATCTTCAGAAAATAAATTGACATTTGGACTGTCAAGTTACTCTATGTCTGCATAACTGTACTAAGCTGATACCTCTCTCACATACCACTAGATGTGCGCTTGCTTTTTAAGTACTGTAATTTATATGTTGTGATGTTTTTAATTAACTGCACAATTACACTATTTTACAAATATCTACTTGCCCAGAAAAGTATTTGCCATCTCGGAATTCTGTTGGTCAGATATACCCTTACAATTTGGGAAGGATTAATGGGACTATTTGCGGTATTCTACGTGGCACCAGGCCGCCAGCAACCACTCAGTTGACCTTGCCACTATATATAAGAAGGTGCAGAGACAAACATTTCTGTTTACCCAGACCCGCATCAGTAACTATCATCAACAATAGTGATTATGGTCTGTGCACAAATAAACTTGGATGAAGAGCAGAGCTTCTGGTCTTGTTTCTTTACTACATGATTTCAAAATGCTCCTTCGTCTGGTGATGGCAGATTGAGTTTTGGGTGATATTGTAACATCATTCAGTGGATGGCTACTTTAGAGAAAGAACATTCACGAAGCGGAAGAGATCTTGATTTTAATGGAGGGGTGGGGTGGGGCTATATCCTCTTTACTACCAAGGAATTAACAAAAAAAAAAAAACTTTCACAGTTCATATTTTCAGAAGTAATGTTATGCTCTAACCCCTCAGAGAAAGACTAAAGTCACGTTTTCTGACGAGCATTGCAGTTTTCTCATTTGATGACACTGCATTACATTTATTGCAGTCAATGGCTGAGATTTTTTTTTTTTAGCATACATTTTACTGCCGATTAATTGACCCATGAAGCTCGCATTATGCAATTCACCACCAGTCCCAAGCATACCTCGTCCTTCACTGACCAGTGCCTACTGGAAAGTTTTTTATGGGAAGTGGCCAGTGGTCCATGGCAGAGCTCTTTAAATGCCCAACGATGGCCCAATAAACTGGGCTTCAATGCCAGATTTGCACACAAGAATTTTTAGAGTTTATCACAATGCAGGGATGTTTTGTATATGGGCAACATCACAAAATATACTGTATTTATATCTACAATTGCATCTGTGCATGAACATCTGACATCCGAGGTGGTACGGACTGCGTGGTTGAGAACATTGACACCACCTGACTTTTCCACTAGGTCCTCTTCAGATAGATCCAGTGATGCCACTTCCTTCTATGGTGGCAGCGTACCCGTTGGAGAATATGCACGCCCTACAAATTTGCGCAAAATAACAGTCGCAACATGGAATGCCTGGATCATCTCCCTTACAAGCTATGATCTTGTGCCTATCACTTGTGCTGGTGTTAAGTTGCTTACCTGCACATTTGCGTTCATGACCGGTATTCGTCATGGACCCGGCAGGTGGGTATGCTTTTGTATCTTGTGTTTTTGTCTGGCATCCTCCTAAAAGCAAATGTGTGCTCTTCTGCTGTTCTGTATAGCTTGTGTCATGATATCAAAGTAATATGAAGTATGTGTTTTCACTGCGGAGGAGTTCAGGCAAGTTTTAGCCTTGCAAGGAGCTGTGCATTGTTAATGTTGCTGCTTGAGTGTCTGAATTGGTGACAACATGAACAATAATGACATAACTTTGTCCTTTTTAGGAGATTTGGAAAGGCAGGGGAGCTTCCTGGATGACTTGTAGTCACTGCCACAGGCTTTTGTGGGAATTCTAGAAGAGTGGGGGTTGAGCTTAGGTTGGTAAAAAATTATTGACAATGATTGATTATTTAAGTAGTTATGCTTTCATCGGTAATGACTACATTCCTCTTCTGTTACTGAGTTGCATAATTGTATTGACTTATCTTACAAAGCAGTGCCTTTAAATTTTCTCTGGGCTTTAAGTAAACATTGTTAACCTCTCAATTCAAGCGTAGGCACTTTATCGACCTCAGAAGGATAAACGGCAGAGTCACTGTTAGAATTCCAACCCATGGCCTTCATGTTCCACTCAGATCTTTTCAGCGAGTGCTGCAGGCACAGTGTTATCTTGAGCATATGTTGTAGCTCCGTCTTTGCCAGACAGTGATCTGCAGTCCCTGGACTGTGGTTTACCAAGAAATGGTTACAAATACATGCTTTTCAGACAGCGTGGGGCTAGTAGGCGAGGGATCAACATATATCATAGGGTTGGGGATAAAGGAGCTGGAGCAAGATGGCGGCGGTACAAGAAATAGTATCTCAGTCACACCCTGGACAGCTGATGCACATAACTTAAATCAATCTGTGCATGGTCCATGCGCCATAGTATGAAACGATAGTGACATCGAGCATATGCTGGCCAATTAAGAGGCAGCATAGAATAGTGACAACGATGCCAAGGACGCGCAAGCAATATATGGGGCTTCAACCATTTATTGTAAACTACACCCTTGCACGCACAGGGCATGTGCTCTGCAGGCAAGGCCTACAAAGGGCATTTAAAGGAAGAGAAAGACACTGAGCTGTGAAGGAATTGGCGGAAGGACGACCAACTATTAGAAAACAACATGTGTGATAGTGGAACCAAAACAACTACATTAAAACATGTTCTCAATATTTTTTTGCCCAACCCTACTAACTGTAATCTGTAATATTATCCTAATTACTTATCAGCAATTATCACTCAACCCTGTACTCTTTCTGCCTTTTCTCTTTATTTGGTGTGAGAGACAGGCAATACTCTAACAGTTCATGTAGTAAGTGATAATGTTTTCAGAAAAAGTAAGACATTAGGTCCAATGCACTGTCTCCATTCGCAAACCAGAAGTAGGTAAATTTCACACCGACTGGTTTGTGAAAAGGGATGCTATTTGCCATGTGACCTGTGAATTATAGGTCGCAGTGCAAATTATCCATTTGCAGTAAGTTACAAAACAAACTACCTAAGGAATATTAATTAGGTAGTTTGTGGCCCTCTCTGAATGTGAATGCTGGGATGGAAGCTTGCATTCTCAAACGGAAACCATATTTTCATACAGCCTGTGACCATTAAAGAGACCGTTACCTGCCTTTTGTCACCCCAAGACAGTTTGGAGTCGCAGGGAAGGGGAAGAACTTTCCAGAGCCTGATGAAGACGTGGAACAGGGACCTCTCCTCCTCCACACAAAGTCTGGCACCAGGTATTCATATTGGACCTCCAAAGCCATTCTTCAGAATAATCCTGAACCGGTGTAAATTACAGAAGAAGGACTGCTCTGCAGCTTGAAGGACTGTCTTACTGTCTGAGAAGAAGACTGGACCTGCTCACCTTCACCCCCAGGCTAACTCAGAGTGACTCCAAGAGGCAGTTGACTGACTTCCTGTGTGAGCTACAGGGACACACAAAGCTCTAAAGGCCTCCCTGCAACTGCAAAAGCTGACATGCTGCTTGGACGTGCAACAGGACCTGCTTAACCCCTGCTGGCCTCTGCTGGAGTCAGTCAGTAATCTCCCAGAAGTGCCTCTCCTTATCCTATACCCTTGGCTGGCATTAGAGTCTACTCCTCTCCATGAGATTATTTGTTGAAAGATTATTTACTGAAGAATCACCTTTCAAAAGGGCTCTGAAGACTTATCTTTTTAAGCTTTAAGGTTCTTTGGACATGAGCAGGACACTCCTACATCCTACGGAGTCCATTCTCCCGGGTTGTAGATGAAACAGCCATATACCATTTAGAGGGGCATTGTGTAATTACGCAATGACCATCTCGAAATTGGCTGCAATGAATCCAAATATGTTTGGTATCAAACATTTTGGAATCATGCCCCCAGACACACTGTAAACTGAATGGGAGGTATGATTCCAAGCACTGGAACGGTCCTCCGTTAGGCTCTCAGTGCTCCCGGTACCAGTCTTCTAGACCCGGACAGCACAACATGGCTGCTGCCGACCAAAGACACAATTCTGCCCTCCTGCTGCTGATCCAATCTCAAGCAGGGGAAGGCAGAACAATAGGTATCCTGTTACAGCAGGTGTGATCACCTCTCAGACAGGATTTAGTGCATTGGGGCCAGGTGGGTGTGCTTGCCAGCGCCACTCATTCTGCATGAGGGGCGCATTTGGTGCCTCCTTGCATAGTCCAGTTCAAACCCGCTCTGGGAGCCGTTGGTTCCCACTCTGGCGCAAAACTGAACAAAGGACATGGGAGTATCCTCCGCCCTGTACAAGAAGGTCCTCTAAATCTTCACAACCCTTTCCTTAGGGTACTTGAGGGCTTCTCTGTGGGTGGGTCCCTAGATTTGTCGTGGGATAAGATTAAAATCGGACACCACTTCTTCTACCGTCTGGGAACTCTGGACTTCGCTGGACTTAGTTTGGGCTAGACTGTCTCCCTTCCAGTCTGCTGCACCATACAGGAACCTTCCAAGGCCTGTGGGAATCCAAGACACCTGAAGGGATCTCCCTTGGAGTGAAGGAGTCACTTCCCTGCATCTGTAGGTGCTGCAACTAAGCTGACTTGTCTGCTGATCCTGAGCTCCTATAGACTTCGAAAGGCTCAGCAACACAGGGGCTGGTTCTCCACATCTCTCGAGGCCTGCCCTGCCCTCTCACCAAGTTTGAGGACAGTATCCCTTGTAGGAGCCACAGGAACCGAGCCCCTGTACACCGCGTCGAGTTGTTGGCTTTCTTCCACCAAGACCTTTGGGCTCCAAGTAGCCCCAAACTCAAGCACCTCCAGTGACCAGAATCTTTGTCCACACCACATTGTTTGCACCTTGGCCTGCATCTTTTGGTGAGCTACTCAAGGTCTTCTCTAGCCTGCGAGTCCTGTTGAGGGTCACCTTTGTTTCTTTTGGGCTCCCCTGATTGCATGGGGCATGGCCTGACTTTTCTGCTTGTGGCGAGTCCCCTGAACCTTTCTGGTCCTGACATTGCACCTTCTTTGACTTCTAAGTTGTTTGCAGTTGCCAAGGCTTGTTGGTGCTCTCGACGGACACCGACCCCTAAACTCTCCACATCAGATGTTGTACAGCTTGTGCACAGCTCCTGGTCTTCCATCAGCCTCGCCTGGTCCTCACAGCTGCAGAGTCAAGGTCACCATCAACTCTCCTGCAACTCCTGACATAGGTAGGCATTCGTCTTCCAGGTCTCTGGGTCAATCCTGAGTGACATAGACTCTGTCCCCTCTGCTTGCAGGTACTCTTTAACTTGAATCCACCTTCAGATTCTACCAGACACTTTCTTCTTCTCCAGCAGTGGCATTTTCCTGAAGTCCTGCATTGGGTTTGACTGCTGTTTCCGACACCACGTCATACCTATGCATCAGGCTTCCCTGGTGTAGATAATGTGGGTACTAGGGTATCCACGGGTGGGGTGTCTCTCCAAACTTCTGTCTTCCATGGGTTTTTTCAGGTTCTACTGGGAAGGGTCCTTAATATTTAAAATTGCAACCGCGACTTAAATGTTGATTTGTATGGAGAACGCGGTCATGTTCCCACACTGCAAACGATCTCAGTGGGATTCCTAGTCACTCACCTTTGTGCATATCTCTGGGAAGGAGATATCTGTATGTGTTAGCGAGTGTCTTGTAATAAATACATATTTTTATAAATACATTGTGTGGTTCTTTTTCACTTAATCTATACCTATAAGATTGCATTCTGGTAAAACAAGCTGCTTTACACTCCCTTCTGGACTAAACCTGAAGGCTGCTCTCGACAACTTCCTTGTAGAGAGCTTTCCAAGGTTGTCTAAGGCCCCCTAAATCACCCCAACGGTTGTTTTCGGCTGGTGCAGGGTGTGCATCATATACCAGGCCAGCTTCTCACAGTGAGGTTGACAAAGACGGCAGATTCGGGACTAACAGGAGGGCTAGGCTGAGACCATGACTTGCTACATTGCTTGGTTCTTTCTATTGCCCTTAGTTTGTTTTGTTTTGCTTACCCATTGGATTTTAGTGTTCTCAGTACAAGGAGGGAGGGAGGGAGGGAAGGGTCATGAAGGGTAGTGATGGGGCGCATGTGAAGAAAACAAGTTACTTACCTGTAACTTTGGTTCCCCAGTATTGGTAACTTTCATAGATTCCCATGCTTTGTATCATTCCCCGTCGTCGGAATGGGAGCCTCGGTAAATAGAAAATACCATAGTAATAAGCACAAAGTGAAAAAATGGGCCTAGGCCTCATCTCATTTTGTAGCTTATCCACCTCTTTTTGTAAAAGAGACCAAACTTCTGCAGTAGCCAATCAGAGCAGCCTCACCCCACAGAACCTTCCTGAGAGAAGCTCAGAGCCTCAGATTTTCGTAGCCGTTGTGAACAGCTATCCACCAAGATAAGAAGACTGAGCTTTCCCAGGGGAGGCGGGTGGGCGCATGGGAATCTATGAAAGTTACCAATACTGGGGAACCAAAGTTACAGGTAAGTAACTTGTTTTCTTGCCCCAGTATTGGAACTTTCATAGATTCCCATGCTTTGTATCAGAGTAACCAGCAGTAAACAGAAAAGCATATTTTGCAATATATGAACCTGAAAATGTTACACATCTCTGATTAGAACATTAGAAACACATAGGATCATAAAATATGACAATAATGCAGTTATACAAAATATGCAAATAGGAAGGAGGGATAGAAAGGAAAGCTCACCGACTTATTGGAAAAGATTCCTCAAAACTGCTTGGCCCACTGCTGCATCCTCTTTCACAGAAGAATCCAAACAGTAGTGGCGAGTGAAGGTGTGGACACTGCTCCATGTTGCAGCTCTACAAATGTCCTTGATAGGAACCCCTGCGAATAGAGCTGTCGATGAAGCCATTGACCTGGTAGAGTGAGCACGAACTGCTCGGTGCAGTGGTTTTCCAGCCGCTTGGTGGCAAAATTGTATAGCACTGGAAATCCAGAGGGAAATACAGGCTTTAGAAACTGGACATCCCTTGCGTGGAGGACTGAAAGAAACAAAAAGTTGTGAAGACTTCCTGAAGGGTCTTGTTCGCTCCAGGTAGAATTTCAGGCATCTGTGAATGTCCAAAGAGTGCAAAGTTCTTTCCGCGGGTGTGGAAGGTTGTGGAAAGAACGGTTTCAAGACTACTGGCTCATTTAGGTGGAATTCTGAAGGCACCTTTGGGATAAACTTAGGATTCGTTATTAGGATCAGAACATTATTCTTAAATTGTAGAAAGGGTTCCTCAATCGTGAAAGCTTGGAGCTCACTTACTCTTCGAGCCGATGTCAGGGCCAAGAGAAGAGCCAGTTTCCAAGAAAGAAACTTAAGGTCAGACTTATGAACAGGTTCAAAAGGGGCTTTCATGAGAGATGACAAGACTAGATTCAAATGCCAGGCCGGAGGTGACGGCCGGACTGGAGGAAAGACCCTGAATAAACCCTTCAGAAATTGTTTGATAATTCTCGCTGACCATAGGGAAGGACCTGAAGATGAACGTCTGAATCTAGAGATGGCCGCCAGATGGACTTTCACAGAAGATGGAGCCAATCCAGATTTAGCTAATGAAAGAATGTAAGGCAAGAGTTGGTGTGGAGCAGAAGTATATGGGTGTAAACCTTCTTTCCGACACCAAACACAGAATCTCTTCCATTTAGCACGATAGGTCTTCTTGGTACTAGGCGCTCTGGCCTGGGCCAAAATGTCCCTACATTCCCCTGATAGATCTAAACCTTGGAATTCTCGGAACTCAGGAGCCACGCTGTCAATCGCAGCGACTTCAAGTCCGGATGTAGAACTTGTCCGTGAGACATCGTTAACAGTGTTGGCACAGGATGTAGGAGAACTGGTTGGTCCTGGGAGAGGAGGAGAAGTTCCGAGTACCAAAACTGTCTGGGCCATGCTGGAGCGATCAGAATCATCCTGCACGGTTCCACCTTGAGTTTGCTGATCAACCTCGGGATCAGCGGAATGGGAGGAAAGGCGTAAACAAAGGCGCCTGACCAAGCAATCAAAAGCGCATTCCCCAAGGATTCCCGATGGTGAACCCTGCTTGCGAAGGACAGGCATTTGGCGTTCTGGGGAGTTGCAAACAGATCGATGGATGGCGTCCCCCATCGTGCAAAGAGCTCCTCCAGAACGGTCTGGTCTAGTTCCCACTCGTGAGAGACTGTCCTTTGGCGACTCAAAGCATCTGCCTTGACATTGAGTGTCCCCGCTAGATGTTCCGCTGAGAGGGAGACATTGTTCTGGATTACCCAATTCCACAGCGTTTGAGCTTCCTTGGAGAGGGTGGAGGATCTTGTTCCTCCCTGTTTGTTTATGTAGTGCATGGCTGTGGTGTTGTCCGTACGAACCAGCACTGCACGTTTGCTAATCCTCGGAAGAAAAGCTTGTAGAGCCAGACGGATAGCGAGAAGTTCCAGAAGGTTGATATGGAACTTGATCTGGACTGGACTCCAATGGCCGCTGACCTTTAGCTCTTGGAGGACCGCTCCCCATCCCTCCATGGAAGCATCCGTTGTCAAAACAAGAGGAGATGGTGGAAGTCGGAACGATAGACCCCTTGAAAGATGGTCTTTCAGCAACCACCAGCCGCCTGCCTTTCTCATTTCCTGGGAAACGACAATCCTGTCGTCGAAGGATCCTGTGACCTGCCGCCATTGCTTGTCCAATTGTTCTTGTAGTGGACGCATTCTGAGCCTGCAGTGTGGCACTAATGGTATGCAGGATGAAATCGATCCGAGAAGCGATTTGTACCTGCGAACTGTCAGTGTCTTGCGAGATTGAAGAAGCCGAGCTGAACAAATGAGTTTGTTCTGGCTCTCCTCCGATGGAAAGGCTAGGCAACTCTCTGTGTCCAGGATGGCCCCTAGGAATCTCGCTGACCTGGAGGGGCATAGAACAGATTTTTCCGTGTTGAGTCGAAGACCTAGGTGCTCGAACAGTTCTTTGCATGACCGGACTGCATTGGACGCTTCTAGAGCAGATGGAGCCTTCAGTAGCCAATCGTCCAGATATGGAAAAACCTGAATAGCTTGCCTTCTGAGATAAGCTGCTACTGGGGCCAGAATTTTTGTGAAGATCCGTGGAGCGGACCGGAGACCAAACGGTAGTACCTTGAATTGAAAGTGGCTCTTGCCCACTGTAAATCGAAGATATTGCCTGTGAGCTGGATGAATAGGAACGTGGAAGTAAGCGTCTTCCAAATCTAGGGTCGCCATGTAATCCCCTGGATTGAGGAGACGAAGGATGTCCTGAAGAGTGACCATCCTGAAGGACAACTTTACGAGATAAGTGTTGAGTTGCCGTAGATCTAAAATTGGACGCCATTTGTCCTTTGTCTTCCGAACCAGGAAGAACCTGGAATAGAACCCTTTCCCCTTCTGAGAAAGGGGTACAGGCTCTATTGCCCCCTTGGTGAAAAGTTGGTTGGCTTCGAGATGAAGGAGCTTGAGATGTTTGGGAGGAAAGGCGTCCGGCGCTCTTGTCGGAGGAAGGTCTTGAAACTCCAACGTGTGTCCTTCTTTGACGATTTGTAGGACCCACTGATCCGATGTCAAGGCAATGGGCAATCCTGCCCCCCACTGATGTGAATGAGGGAACAGGAACAGTGGAAAGAGCCACCTGGCTGCTATTGTTTCCTGGTGTTGTCTCTCCTTTGCTGGCCTTGACATCCCCTAGGCTGCTGGCGAGAGAAAGAACCCCTCTGAGAGTACTGAGGTTTATATGTCTGGCTAGACTGAGAGCCAGAAGAGTAGCGATTCTGATTTCCTCCTCTATAAGAGGAAAATCCTTTACCTCTAGCTCCCCTGAAGGGTACCTTGCGATACTGCAATGTTCCTAAGGACTTCGCTGTATCGGTGTCCTTTTTAATGCCTTGCAGGGCCTCATCGACGTGCTTGCCAAACAGCATTTCTCCGTCGTATGGCAGATCCAAGATTTTATTCTGCACTTCTTGCCTGAACCATGTGGCCTTCAATCACCCCTGGCGTTGCAGAACCGCCGAACCAGCAAGTGCTCGAAATGCGGTGGTCGCAATATCCATTGCGACATCAATGACTTCCGAGGAAGCCCGCTCCCCTTCAAGCAAAATCTTCTTCACTTCTTCTTTTGAAGAATCCTGCAATTCCTCTACAAATGGAGCAAGGTCGCACCACATCTGGCGGTCATAGCGTCCCAGAATTGCTAAAGCATTGGCTGCTCTAACTAGAAGACTTGCCATTGCTGAAAATCGTTTGCCTACATTGTCTAGGCGCCTGCCCTCCTTATCTGGTGGTGTAGTCAGTGGCGTAGAAGGATTCTTAGATTTGCTTTGGGCGGCCTGAGAAATGACCGAGTCCGGTTTCGGCTGGCCAAGCAAACATGCCGGACTGCCATCAGGTGCTTTGTACTTCTTCTCTAGTCTTGGTAGCACCGGGAGGACTGTGGCCGGGTTGTGCATAGCCTTCAAGCCCTCAGACCAGACATGCTCAATGATTGGTATGGACCGTACCGATTTCCTGAATGGTTCCTTAAAGTCATATAAGAAACATTCCGATTGAACCGTGGTCACTGGAAGACCAAATCTTTTGGAAGCCCTTTCCATTAGGTTGTGAAATCCTCCAACGTCCGCTGGAGGCGAGGTATTGTTGTCTGGATCTGCGTTGTCTGGATCCGCCAGGTCAGTAGGATTCCAAGGCGCCTGTTGATCCTGATCAGGATCCGCTTGTTGGTCTGCATCCAAAGAAGCAGTGTCATCATCAGTATCATGAACATGCACCACCTCTTGTGGGCGTTCCTCCGGCACAGTGGTACGCTCTCTTGTAGGTAAAGAGTGGTCTGCCACAGGTTGCAATGTCTGAGGCGGAGGCGTGGGAGGATGCACACGCTGATCCTCTTGAGGAGTAGGGAAACGTTTTCGGTAGTCTTGCAACATAAGTTGCAAATCCGCAACCAAAGTGGAGGGCATCGCCACCATCCCTTCTGGTAGCTGACGTGTAGGCTGCTGCAAAGGCATCTGCCTGGTAGTAGTGTGCTCCTCCGCACAATAATGTTCCGGAACATAGTGCTGTCGTTCCATGTCTTCTTCCTCAGAGCTAACATCCTGAACCTTAACCTGTAGGTCAGATGGGCTATAAGCTTGTCCGTATTCACTAAAAGTCTCTTCATCAGAGTCATCCTCTAACAGCAGACTAGGTGGCAATCTCTGAACCTGTCGCGGAGACGTCATCTCTGGCGTTATGAGCTTCTTTTTCTGTGAAAAAACAAGATTTTTGGAAGATTCCGTCGTCGACGACCTAGTCGACGAGGTCGTCGTCGTCGACGGCAGCTCTTTATGGGACTGCGTCGACGATGGAAGCGCCGACGTAGATACTGTCCTCGTCGTCGAGGATTGCGTCGTCGACGAGGTGAAACTCATCGTCGACGGGATCGTCGACGAGCTCGTCGTCAGCAACATGGTAACAGGCGTCGTCGACACCGTCGTCGTCGATGTCGTCGTCGTCGTCATCGCCGTCGACGCCAGCTTTGCAGTCGTCGTCGACGTGGAGATGGTCATTCTCGTCGACGACGAGCAGGAATCTGGAGCTTTGAAAACTGTCGACGGTGCAGGCGTCGTCGACGCAGCCGTCGTCGACGAGCCCGTCGACGAGGCAACTTTCACAGAGCTGTCCTTTTTTACACTCGTCGTCGACGTACCTGATAGTTTAACCGTCGACGACCTCTGCTTCTTGTCCGAAGCGACCTCTTGAACAGGAGCTGATGGCTTCTTGACCCCTTTATCCTTCTCAGAGGGAGGTGAAGAAATAGTTGAAGACTTTTTCACCTTTTTTGAGGGTTGTTGCTCCTCAGGCTTACCCTGCCTCTCCTTTTCACCGTGGTGAGGAGATTTTAGGGAAGCAGGCCTGTCAGACCTATCAGAGGTCCCTGGTAAGGCCTTGTGAAGGGACTCGCCTGAAGCAGAAGGGGGAGATCTACCCCTCTTCTGAGACTTCTTAGATGACACCATCGACGAGGAGCCCTCACTGTCCGAAGACATAATATCCTTCCGGTCCTTCATCTTTTGAAGCCATGTGAGGAGACGTCCTTCCCTGTCCCTCAAGGTTTTTGCTGAGAAGGATCTGCAAATCGGGCAGCCTGTAGGTTTATGGTCCGGAAACAGGCAGTATATACAGTCCATATGTTTGTCCTCGACAAACAACCTCTTTTTGGAGCAGGTGGCACAGGCTCTAAAAAGGGCTTTTTTCTCCTTGTCAGCCATGACGAAAAAGAATCCAAATTGTTGAGAAAAAGTCAGAAAAAACTGAAGAAACTGAGCAGAGCTCAATGGAGACTCCCTTGCACAACGTGCGGTAGAAAATCTGAGGCTCTGAGCTTCTCTCAGGAAGGTTCTGTGGGGTGAGGCTGCTCTGATTGGCTGCTGCAGAAGTTTGGTCTCTTTTACAAAAAGAGGTGAATAAGCTACAAAATGAGATAAGGCCTAGGCCTATTTTTTCACTTTGTGCTTATTACTATGGTATTTTCTATTTACTGAGGCTCCCATTCCGACGACGGGGAATGATACAAAGCATGGGAATCTATGAAAGTTCCAATACTGGGGCAAGTTCCAGATGTACAGGAAACTTATTTAAAGTAAATATTTTAGTTTTGTTTTCGTTCTTGTTTTCTGTCTCTTTATTTTGGGCTGGGCATGAGGGTGGCCAAGCCAGCATGCAAGTCTAGATATTAGGTGCAGACACCCCAGCACCTCAGACACCCCAGCAGGAGAGAGGGGAGGTGGGGCACCAAGGCGATTAGTGGAAAATGGGCCAAGGTGCATGAAAGGGTCTTAGGGAGGGTGGTACGGTGGGCAGAGCAGAGGAGGGGCTGGGTAAGGAGGAGAAATGGGGAGATAGCTTTAAATGCCAAAGTAGGAGGCACATTAGGAGAGAAAACACAATTTCCCAAAAAGTTAGAGTAATTTTCTCAAAAGTGGTTTCAGTACAAGACAGACGAGACAAAAACAGTTTGTATATGCCATCTGGGAAGATTTTTTTATTGAAAACAGATTTACATGTCTATTTCAAAACTTCCTGTTATTTCTATGAACGTTTATGGTTTCAAAAATTCCAAAAAATGAAAGGCAGTTTTAGGCTGCCTTTAAGAACAAAAAATATTGCATTTCTACAGGAGACTAATATCAGAAAACACAAAAAAAATCTCTTTAACTGATCACTATCACATTTATTACAACCTGCTTTCGTGGCCACGGTACTTGAAGTGGCAATCCTAGCTAGCAAGAGATTTGCTGGGAGCAGAATAGAAACATTAGTTGATTAACTAGGTAAATGGGTAATCATGGAAGTATCACTATACTACTGATTATTTACGGTTGCTTCATTTTATCGGTTAATATCAGATGAATCCGACCCTATTTACAATCAAATCATTTCTATTAGCCTTCTTTTCTAAAAATATTATCGGACGTGATTTTAATATTGCCCAAAGTCTGGAGTTGGATGTCAGTAAGCAGAGGATTGTCGAAAGTGATCTGAGGGAGACAAAGAAAATTGCTAGACTCAAGACTGAATTAAAGTTCGTTAAACTTTGGAGAGTGGCATATCCTTACAAAACAATACATATGTTTTTTGGTTTGTTTTCAGTGTTTAGGATTGATTATGGTCTTGTTTCATCTTCTGTATCCGAAGCTATAATACAACATATTTCAAATTGTTTTTTTGGAACATGCGGTCATCTACTTAGATAGCTATCATCAATGGCCGCCCTGTCATTTAGACTCAACAAAGCTTTATTTTCAATGGCGTCATTCTTAGAGGAAATTGGGAACTCAACCAAGGCATTCTTTATGGAAAACCAGGGTATGGTCACACTTGAGATTGTCTGGAAGGCATTCAGAGCAGCAATGAACGGCAAGGTAATTTCCTTTCAGCATATTCTGGAAAAAAATGCTAAGAAAAAAAATCTGACCAACGCTTTTGATTCAACAGAGGCTAAATTGCATCAATCAGACAGACTAAGTTCCCTAAAGAGAACAAGCTTTGGCATAGCCAATAGGTCTCGCCTTTGGGACCTTATAAGCGTTTAGCCATGCAACAGTTGATGTTGTTGCACCAAGGCTATAGCATAACTAAATACTTATAAGTTTCCAAAAGCAAGACCTATTGGCTATGCCAATGCTTGCTAAAGGATAGGCGGAGCGCAGTCCATCAACCTGGCAAGGATGACATGCTCAGTTAGCCCCCTCGGCATGACAAACCCCAAGCTTCATGCCGCATGCTGAGTTCTGTAGTATGTGTATTAACCCGGTGGTCTGTATTATTGGATAACGGGGCAGGGGTTGGGCCCAATTAGCAGACATTTTAAGTTCAGGCTGGCAGTTTTAGATGGTATTAGTGAAAGTGAAGGAATTGTGCCTGACCTTCGTTCAGTTGCCTCACAGGCAGTCTTGCTTATGCAGTGCTAGGTGTCATGGCTGTCACTACTACAGTGCATGTTTGGCCCCAAACTTTGCCAACAGCAGGTAAAACAGGGATCAGGTGTCTCTAGTTCAGCTCCTGATAACCGCTCCTGTGGACTGAGGCCAGAGAGATAACGAGATTTTATTGCAGGACGCTGTGGCTGCCACGACGCAAGAGGCAAATCCAATCCCGGCAACCCGCTGCATGCTACTTTTCCCCGGGCAGTGTAGCCGGTACCCGGCACCCGGTCTTGGTGGGAGGGAGTGCCTTACAGTACGCGAGATTTTTAATACCACAGAGCGGGTGTTGGGTTATGATCAGCTGCGCCTCTGCCACACGGACCCCAGGAACAGATGGATAGGACATTTTAACTGCCCACCTGTCCTGTACGTCTTCTGCTTGGAAGCCGTCGAAAGACTGAGCCAAAAGCAGTCCGAAGTGAGACTAACGAGCCCAGTGCGTCTGCCAGAAAGTAAGGATTGACTCATGATGTGATGCGGAAAGTAAAACAGTGCAATTTGGGCTGTGAAAGGTAAATGAGTTCAAGGCTCCATTAGGGATCTGAACTAGTCTGATGTGCAGTGTTGCCAAATTTCAAAACCCTTCTTTTGAAACGTGGCATAAGGGCCAGAGCAGCCGGCTGTGTACCCTTTGTACACGTTTGTACTCTTATCTTATCATTTTGCTACTGGTGTGTAGCAATATACGGCCGCTCCCCATTCAGATTTGTGTTTCATAGCTGCCGCGTAGAAATCTAGTGTCTGAATAGTGGGGCAGTGAGATGGTGACGTTGCAAGAGCCTTTGGTTGGGGGTGGGGGGAGGGAAGAGTGAGAGAGCTGTAGTAAACGTGTATGAAGATAAAAACAAGCCCGGGAGTGGTGTGTGCACGCGTGATTGTGCCCGCCACTAAGCGCGAAAAACAGATGGCACACTGCGCGCCCCTGAGCGTAACAGCAAGCCGTAGGTGGCTACAATTCCTGGCAAAGGTGGGACATGCACCCGCCTTTGCCCAAATGCGGGCTGCCTTCGCACGCAAAGATCAATATAAACAAAAAAAAATATCCACACGCACAAGCCCGTGAAAAGTACTGTTTGATTGCAAGAAGTCGTTTTCCTAAGGCAGCACATGCTGGCTGCGCTAGGCTCGTCCTAAAAAGCTAGAAAGGAACTACAGATTTCTTTTTTTTTTCACTTTCAAAGGAAGTTATAAATATACAAAACTTTGGTCAGCAACTCTAGGAGGAGGGAGACTTTAGTGGTAAAATGTTAGCTTGACAGATGAGAACTTGAAAATGACAAAAGAAGGACCCTAGAACTGGAAACTGTGCCATGGACAGCTATAGGACAATCTATAGGTGTGGAACGCTTTCACAAACACTGAACCCCGCAGGAGAATATATTTCAGGCTTTATTGCAGAATTCCAAATCACGTATTTGTCAGTATAGACAGCACTTAATCTCATTCACCCAAAAGAAACTGAGGAATTAGTAAATGTCATGAAATCGCTTTCCAAACGTAAGGCCCAGCGGAAAAAAAATTGTTATCCATCGGAGTGGTACTATTACAGGCATGCATACCCAAAGTATTCACTTTTGGAATTTTTTAGAGAAGGAAATGTTTCTCCCCATCTGTTCCCAGATATGGGAACAGATGGGGAGAAACATTGCCTTTCAGCGGGAAATGGTATAGTCCAAAGCTCTGTTTTCAATATAAAATCAGAGCCTTTGGTGGTCATATCACTGAAAATACTACATTCGAAAAAAAATATTGTCTACGGGTGCTTGTGGGAGACTATTTCTATGGACTGGAATCTAGAGAATGCTAAAGTGATTCTGGTATTTCACTGACCTCTGCTGGTTGTTTTCTATCAAGAAAGTTAAATAGAGGCAATTGCCAGAATTCTTTTTTTGTTTTTTAAAGTCCCTCAGCAGAAAGCAGTTCTGGTATTTTACAGACTTCTACTGGTTGTTTTCTATCAAAACAGTTAAGTAGAGGCAGTTGAACAAGCAGAAAGCAATTCTGGTATTATATTGAACTCTACTGGTCATTTTCTATCAAGACAATTAAATAGAGGCAGTTGAACAGAAAAATAAAGTTCCTAAGCGGAAGTGGACAAGTCCTAGGGCTGATCTCCAGAGCCCATAAAGTACATACACATATAAGTATATACTAAAGTATATACAAGAGGTCTCGAATGCTCATAGGGCTAATAACATGTTTCCCCAAGAAAAAGAAAAATCCTCAGGAACTAAACTCTTTTTACCCTATTACTCCTTCCTCTAAACACGGACTATAATGTTTTAAAGGAAAGTCTTATGCTTAGAATGTCTGAAGTTATTTCAAAATGAATAGGAAAATATTGAAAGGGTTCAATCCAACTCGGCAGCTATACCAATGTATGCATTTTTAGTGGAGGCACATGAATATTATATACCATATAAGGGCCCCACAGTGATACTCTTCATGTATGCTGAAAAGGCCCTTGACTGCTGAGCAAGACATTTTGATTTAAAGTTTTGGTATCTATGAGATTTCCTGGCCAGCTCATCAGGACATTTACTCACATATGAGGGATAGGTGTTTAGTCTCGTTTTAAATGGAAAGACATCTACCCCTATTAAGAGCTCTAGAGGAATAGGGCATGGCTGTCCTGTTTCGTCTTCGCTATTTGCAATTTTTATTGAACCCTTGGCCTGTGCACTGAGAAGAGCAGCTTTGGAGTCTTACGCTTAAATTATACGCTGATTTGGTGCTATGCACCCGACCAGATTGGAGAGCCATTACAAAGTGCTTTGATCTTTTGACATCTCTCTCAGCTCTTGTGAGGTACAAAGTCAATTCTTTCAAAATTGAAATGCTTCTGTTTTATGCAGATGTAAAGGCATTGCTCCAATTCCTTTAGATGCCATATCATATGACTCAAGTTAGATATTTGGGACTTAAATTCAGAGAAAACCTTGACCTGTTTTGTAGGGTGAATTATACCCGTCTCCTGGGTAAAATGGAGTCCAAGTTAGACGGATGGCATAACCTACTGATCTTGATTAGAAGTAGAGTAGCAATGGTGAAAATGCATGTCTTGCCATTACTGAACTGTCTACAGCAATCCTAATACATCTAATACAGGCTTTTAAAAAATCAACACCAAGTTCAGTAGCTTTATCTGGAATAAACATTGGCTGCAAATAAATCTACAAAAGCTAAACAAATCACAAGAAGAAATAGGATTAGCCTTACAAGATTTAAAAGACTATTATCTGGCCATTTTTTAAAATGCACATATTCGATTTCATAATATAAATTGTGTTGAGACATTCGATGATTTTTAAGGAAAAATGATTAATGGAAATTCTTCGTAACCAGACACTCAGATACTGCATATAAAATCTGAAACTGGTGGAATAATGGACAATAACCAATGAAAAAAACAAAAACAAATGCAGTTGCAGCGATACCTGAAGATCAAGTCACTTACCTTCGGTAACTATATATCTGTAAGAAACAGTAGTTAGTATTAGATTCCTTAACTTAGAATATCCCCAGGCGTCAGACTTGATCTGGAAACTTTTGCGTAGCAGTACCCTTGCGCGTCGGTAAGCGTCGTCAGTGTCGTTGGCGCCGGGATGACATCGCCGGAGTACTTAGACACCGCCCTCGCGCTGACGTCAGTTCTTATACACAGCTTTTCCGCACCCGAAACGCAGAGCCATGATAAAAACTAACACTGGTGCCATGAAACTAGGGCCCTGAAAGGGGATGACCTTAACCCTAGATATCGGTTCGCAGAACGGGGAAGTTAGGTAGGGCGGTAAGGAATCTAATACTAACTACTGTTTCTTACAGATATATCGTTACCGAAGGTAAGTAACTTGTGCAGCTGAAAGAAACCGGTTAGTATTAGATTTCCTTACCTTATAATAGATACCCCAACATTACCAACCCCGGTGGTGGGTCTGCGAACCAATAATCACACCAGAAAGTCCTGGAGGACGGAACAGCCAAAGAAGCCATCCCTCTGGACTTGGCTGTCCAGGCAGTATTGTCTTGCGAACGTGTGCATCGAAGCCCACGTAGCTGCCTGACAGATTTCCTGCGAGGGGACTCCCCGGCCTAGGGCAGTACTAGCCGCCGTGCCCGAGTGGAATGGGCCCTCAGCCCAACAGGAGGCTCCTTCTTAGCCAAAGAGTAGCATGCCTTGATGCACAACAAGACCCACCAAGAGATGGTCCGTTTGTGCACCACCCGTCCCTTCTTAGCGCCCACGTAACCAACAAAGAGTTGGTCTATCACCCGGAACTGGCGTGTGTGATCCAGATAGTATGAGAGCGCACGTTTTGGGTCCAGACGGTGGAGCAGCTCTTCCTCTTTAGAGGAATGCGGAGGCAGAAAGAAGGTGGGCAAGGTGATGGACTGCCCTATGTGGAAGGCTGTGACTACCTTGGGCAGGAAAGAGGATCTTGTCCGCAACACAACCTTGTACGGATGGACAAAAAGGAAAGGAGCCTTGGAGGAAAGAGCCTGGAGCTCACTCACTCTCCTGGCAGAGGTGATGGAAACCAGGAAAGCAGTCTTAAGCATAAGAAACAGAGGACAGTTATGAAGCGGCTCAAAAGGAGCGAACGTCAGGTAAGTCAGAACCAGGTTCAAGTCCCACTGGGGCATCACGAAACGAACAAGGGGGAACATATGAGTTGATGCCATTCAAGAATCTATTATTATTCGGGGACTTGAACAAAGAAAGCTTATCAGGTAGCCTTAAGAAGGCGGAAAGGGCAGAAAGGTAGCCCTTGATAGTGCCCAGAGCAGTGCCCTGCTGGGCAAGAGAAAGAAGAGGAGAACCTCAGAAAGGGGGGCAGAGAGTGGATCCACAGCCTTTGCTGTGCACCATGCCACAAATCTGTTCCACCTGCAGGCGTATACCAACTTTGTGGAAGGACGCCTGGCTGCCAGAATCACATTACAAACTTCAGGAGGCAAGTCAAATGGCCTCAACTGTCGCCGCTCAATCTCCAACCATGGAGGTGGAGACTGGACAGGTTCGGGTGGAGGACCGTCCCCTGATGCTGCGACAGAAGGTCCTCCTGAAGAGGCAGACAAATCGGGGGATCGACAGACATGCTGAGTAGCTCGGGATACCAATATCTTCATGCCCAGTCCGGAGCCACAAGGATAACTTGGGCCCGGTCGCGTCTGATCTTCAGCACTCTGGGCAGAAGTGGTATAGGTGGAAGGGCTTACAACAGACCACAGCTCCACTTGTGATGAAAAGCGTCTCCGAGCGAGTGCCGCCTTGGAAATTCCAACACGTAGAACTGATGATATTGCTCGTTCTCTTCTGTGGTGAATAGACATAACCAAGGCTCTCCCCACTGCTGAAAAAGGCCTTGCGCCACGTCTGAGTTCAGATGCCATTCGTGATCCATCATGCACCGGCGGCTGAGTTCATCCGCCCTGGCGTTCAGGGAACCTGCCCGGTGTTGAACCACCAGGGTCACGCCCTGAGGTTCCAGCCACTGCCAGAGGCGCAGAGCCTCCTGGCACAGGATCCACCACCCCACCCCGCCCTGTTTGTTGCAGTACCACATGGCGGTGGTTTTTGTCTGTGAACACCTGCACTACACTCCCCCAGACAGAGGGGAGGAATGCCTTCAGTGGAAGCCGGATCGCCCGCAGCTCCAGAAGATTGATGTGGAGCCGGGACTCCGCCGGAGACCAGAGGCCTCTGATCTCCGCCTCTCTCATGTGGCCCCCCAGCCCTGGAGGGACGCGTCAGTCACAACTACGTGCTCCGGTTGGGGTAGGGAGAGGGATCTGCCGCTGACCCCACGTTGTCCGTGAGCCACCACTGCAACTGTCTTGCAGTGCCCTCCGAGATCAAGACATGGTCGGACAAGTTGCCCTGATACTGGGCCCACTGAAACATCAGGTCCCACTGCAGAGCCCGCAACAGCCACCTGGTGTGATGCACCAGAAGGATGCAGGAGGCCATCAGCCCCAGAAGCCGCAGCGTCAACCTGACCGAGACTCGGGATAACGGCTGAAAGATCGTAATCAGAGCCTGAATATCCCGAACCCGCTGTTCGGTAGGATAAACCTGAAGCTACGCAGAGTCTAGAACCGCTCCAATGAAGAGGAGCTTCTGAGAGGGACACAGGTGTGACTTCGGCACATTGATGGAGAACCCCAGCAGGTGCAGGAGGTCGGCCGTAGTCTGGAGGTGGCGGCCGACTGTCTGGGGCGAGCCCACCTTCAACAACCAGTCGTCTAGGTAGGGGAAGACTGAAACCCCTAACCTGCGCAGATGAGCTGCGACCACCGCCATCACTTTCGTGAACACCCTTGGGGCACGGGGGCGTGGCTTGGACGCCGATCGGGATGGCGGCGTGAGCTCGCAGCTCCGCGCGGAATCCCGCTAATTCTCCTGTTTTCGGTACCCTGGGCGACCCGGAGGCGACGCACCTGCCCTCTGAAGTGTAAGGGGACAGCCGGGCACGATCGGCGAGTCGCGGGGGGACTGCTGGCCCCGAGGAGATCGAGTTGAGGAGACGGCCGAGGTGTTGCCGAGAGTGAGAAGAAGATGGCGGCGATGAGGCCGGGTGGCCCCGGATGCCAGCTTTGAGCCGAGTTGTCGCCGACTGGCAGGAGATCCTGCAACCGATAGATCGGGGCACCAGGATCAACGGTGCTGTGCCCAAAGACCAGGGGACGTTGACCCGCCCCGCCCAGTCCTTGGGAACCCTCGCTGGCCGCCGTCCCGAGATCTCTCCTTTCCCCCTCAGGCTTCCGAGGGGGTCAGTTGTACAGGGCTCGCCAAGCTGGTCATTGCCCCTGAGGGCATCGGCGGCAACATTGGACACTGCCCGGTGCCGGGGAGCCGGCACTGAACCACGAGCACAGACGCTAGACGGGCACTTGGGCCTGTGATGCGGCACCCGGGAATGGCGGCGATCGGAGGGCTGATGGCCGAAGACCGCGCTGAGGGGGACCCGGCGACATCAACTCGGATGGGCGAGATTCCTTCGCCGGAGTTGGACCAGGAGCAGCGTCTGAACCGACGGCTGGATGCCATACTAGATGCGATCACCTCGACCAAGGAGGCGCTGCACCAAGATATCGCCCAAGTGGCCTCGGGCCTGGGGCTACTACGAGTGGACCACGCGAAGCTGGCGGACACGGTCAAGGACCATGACCAACTGTTGCTGGACCTGAAGCCGTCGGTGGTGACGGCGGAACACAGGATCACAGATATTTTGGCCCGGCTGGACTCGCTGGAACGACGGGCGGAGGATGCCGAAGGCCGCAATAGACGGAACAACGTGCGGGTCGTAGGCCTGCCGGAGCGGATTGAGGGGGAGGATGCGGTGGCCTACATGGAGAACTGGTTCCGCACAGTGGTGGCGCCGGAGGGGCTTACTCCTTTCTTCACTCTGGAGCGAGCTCACCGGGTACCTGCTCGCCCGCCGGGGCTTGGCCGCCCCCCCCGACCGATGGTGGTGCGGCTCCTCCACTACAAGGACCGGGATCTCCTCATCCAGCGGGCTAGGATGTCGGGCCCATATGAGGTGGAGAACAGTAAGGTCACAATTTTCCCGGACTACACCCAAGCGGTCCAGAAGAACAGGGCATCATTCCTAGCGGTGAAGAAGGAGCTCCGGGAGGAGGGCATCCAATATTCCCTGCTCTACCCGGCCAAGCTGCGGATCATACTGGATGGCACTACGCACTTTTTTCAGAATCCGGACGAAGTTTGGCAATGGCTGGAGTCGTACAGAGCGGGGACGGACAGGCCGCATAAAAGCAGGCGTGATCAGCCTAAGCCGCCCCGGATTAGGCAATCGCAGCGCATTAGGTCCTGCAACAGGCGCCAGCGGGAGAAGCGAGAGGCTCAAATGGAGGCGGAGAAGAGGGATGCACTCGCAGCGACGGCGGCCATTACGGGGTCGCAACAGACTAGTGAACTGGCAGAATCGGACTCAGGCGGGGAAGGCAGCAGGACGGGAGAAGAACTATCAGAGGCGGAAAGCTCGAAGGGGCCGATAGTGACCCCACAAACATCGGATGGAATATTTTGCGGTTGAGACTGTTTTGGGACTTGATCGAGACTTCATGGCAGGGTGATATCCTGTTGGAGAAGAGCGGGTTGCTGGGTATGGGGGCTGAGTGCCTAGTAGGGGATGAAGGTGCGGAGCGCGGGCTCCGCTAGCTGGGGTCGGCAGTATCTCACCCCCCTTGGGCCCTTAAGGCTTGCTGTGGTGGAGACCACAGGGTAAGAGTGTGGGAAGTTGATTCAAGGTTTGGATGGGGGCGGCCATTGGGTTCGTGTGCTCTGTCCTGGGGAGTGGGGTTTGGGGAGTTTTTCTGTTCTGGGTCTGTTCGGGGGGGGCAACTGCATTGGAGGGGTTATGGACCTTTATTATTTGAATCGGACTGTTCGATGTTGGAATGGGGACATTACCTAATTTGAAATGCCTGACGTGGAATGTCCGGGGGCTGCGTACTATGGTGAAACGTCACAAAGTTCATGCATACCTGGTGCGTAGGGGGGTTCAGATCGCTATGCTACAGGAGACTCATCTCACCAAAAAAGAGTGCGCTGCATTTCAAAAAAGATGGCGGGGCCTGGTAATTGGCACCACTTATTCAGCGTATGCCAGGGGGGTGTTGATCTGGGTGAGGGCGGGGATACCCTTTCAAGTGCTGAATCAAGTGGTGGACCCGGATGGCCGGTTCGTGGCGGTGGAGGGGAGGTTGTATGGAAGAGATGTGGTTCTCTGCTGTGTGTATGCGCCGAACACTGATCAAGCTCGATACTTTGATGGCCTCTCGGGGTCCTTGGCCTCTTTCCTGGAGGGCCCGATAGTGTTAGGGGGAGACTTCAATTCGATCACGGATGTGGCTCTAGATAGGTCCCATCCCCCCCGGTGGACTCCCCGGTACGCAGGTTGGCCTTGCACAGGAAGGACTGGCAGGACAGATGGGGGTTGCTGGATGTTTGGCGGGAGCAGCACAGAAACGCCAGGGATTACTCCTTTTACTCTGCTCTCCACGATCTGCATGTCAGGATAGATTCGGTGCTCTGTGGAGGGTCCCTAGCCCCCTTGATTTCTCATACGGAGTACCTGGCTAGGACCATCTCGGATCATAACCCCCTATTGGTGCACATTCAGTGGCAGCGGGAGCGCTCAGCGATACCAACATGGCGGCTTCGGCCGGAGACGCTAGAGGATTCTGTGTTCAGAGACGCGGTCCAGCAAGGCATTGATAGTTATTTCGGTGTGAATGAGGGCACGGCTACGAGTAGGTCCACGGAATGGGATGCAATGAAAGTGGTGGTGAGAGGGGTGTGCCTGGGTAGGTTTTCGAATGCTCGCACGACTGTGTTGAATGCGCTCATGAAAGCGGAGGAGACTTTGAGGGACTTGGAGCGCCGCAGGCCGGCTAGGCCGGACTTGCAGACCCAGTTATTGGAAGCGAAGGAAGTGGTTGCCACCGAGACAGAACGTTTGAGGTGTTACGACCACAGGCAGTATATCGTCAGAGCACATGCGGAACGGGACAAGGTGGGCACCCTCTTGGCCAGATTAGCTAACCCGGAACTTAGGGGCTGCCCGGTCCTCAGCATTAGTAATGCGCGGGGGGAGATGGTGTACTCCCAGGCAGCGGTGTTGGAATGTTTCAGGGTGTACTATGAGGGCTTATACCGGAGTCAGCTGGGAGTGGGGGTTCAGGACATTGCAGACTACCTGGGGAAGAGGCAGCTTCCGGTCCTGGACGAAGAGGACGCGAAGGAGCTGGGTGGCCCGATCACTCTCACTGAAATACGGCTGGCCATCAAACATATGGCCCGTAATAAAACACCCGGGGTGGACGGATTGCCAATTGAATTTTACCAACAATATGTCGACAGCTTGGCTCCCAGGCTTCTGGTGGTGTATACGGAAGCTATTAAGGCCGGGGGACTGCCTGGGTCCATGCGAGAGGCCTTGATTGTGCCGCTCTTAAAGCCTGGCAGGGATGCGGCGGATGTACGGTCCTATCGCCCGCTATCCATGTTGACGGTAGACTACAAGATTCTGAGCCGAATACTAGCCACCAGACTGGCCCCACATATGATGGGTTTGGTGCACAGGGATCAGGCAGGGTTTATACCCATGAGGAGCACGGCGCTGAACATGCGCCGCTTGGTGGGAATAATGGACGCCATCTTGGACGGGGAAGGAGCTCCGGCGGTCCTGTCCGTGGACATCGAGAAGGCTTTTGATAGTCTGGAATGGTCTTTTCTGGATGGAGTGTTAGAGAGGTTTGGCATGGGAGAGGGGTTCCGCCAGTGGACGAAGGTCCTATATGCCTCGGCGACAGCGAGGGTGCGCTTGGGCGGTCTGGTGTCAGCGGCGTACCCGGTGGGTAGGGGCACACGACAGGGGTGCTCCCTATCCCCCCTATTGTTTGCTCTGGCGATGGAACCTTTGGCGGTCCATGCGAGGTCGGGCGACAGGTACGCGGGGATAGCCAGCGGTGGGCAGCAGCATTATATATCGTTATATGCGGATGACCTGCTCCTGTACCTCGACGACACGGCGCGGGCCCTGGACGGAGCGATGGACCTGTTGTCGGAGTTTGGCCAGCTATCGGGCCTTAAGGTCAATTGGGCAAAGACTTGTGTGTTTCCGCTTAGAGCGGGATCGCCCGACCCTGGTGGCGATCTGGGTGTGGTCTGGGAGCCATCTTGTTTCACCTATCTAGGAGTCCGCATCTACCACGCGACTGCGGACCTATTGGAGGGCAACATTGGTCGATGTGTCCGAGCACTGAGGGGCAGCTTGTCCTTCTGGTCGACCCTCCCGCTGACGGTTCTGGGTAGGATCGCGCTTTTAAAAATGGTGGCGCTCCCCCGCTTTCTCTACTACTTCCGGACGTTGCCTGTCTGGATTCCTCAGGGGATCTTCAAAGACTTGAGGACAATGATCATTGGCTTCCTATGGGGGCATGGTCGCCGTAGAGTGGCGCTGAGCACGCTACTTCGCCCCAAGATAGAGGGGGGCATGGCTGTGCCCGATTTTGAGCTGTATTATTTAGCGGCGCAGTTACAGGTCCTCACGCAGAACGTGGCTAGGGTGTTCAGGGGTCCGGAGGAGGACCGGAACCGGGGGATACCACGCCATGTGCTATCCTATATTATCATGCAACAGAGGCTCGAGTTGCGGGGCCTCACTATGGAGGAACGGACGCTCCGGCTGTGCTGGCAGAGGAGCCTTCGGAGAGCGAAGGCGACGCGGCCTTATGCACCGGAGATCCCGATCGGCATGCTGACTAAGCATGGGCGAATTTTGCGGATCTCGCGTTCGCGAATTTTGCGGATTTGCGAACTCGCAATCCGCAAAATCCGCGAATTCCCGCGAATTTGCGGATTTTTTTATTTTTTGTGTTCGCAAGGGTTTCTGCCAGTTCGCAGGGATTTGGTACTAGTTCGCAATTGCGAACTTACTTGTCGGCTCGCAACGGTCGCGACTATGTTGTTTCTACGTCTGGTTCATCATCACAGCCTCCCAGCACCCTCTGTTTCACCACTGGCACCCTCTGGTTCATCATCACTGTAGAAGATGGGGGGGAAAAGCAAGCCCACCTGCCCTGCTTGAACTGACATGAATTAATTTGGGGTTAGTTTATTAACAACACCTGCCCTGCCCCAACTGACAATAATGAATTAGGGGCTAATTAATGTGTCACTGAAAGAATTTCAAGTTCCAGCCTGGCACCTGCTTGTCTGCTCCTTTAGCTGTAAATCAGGACCTTTGTGGCATACAGTTAAGGTCAGAGCAGGGTCACACAATAGTTGCAAGCAGGCAACCGAATTCTGGAGGGCCCCCTCAGGAAGCACTACAGAGAATCGTTACAAATCATGAGGTTGACCTTTTGCACCTGCTCATTGCTTTTGCTGAAATCGTTTTTCGTTTTTTTCGCGCTATTCGCGGGGCGCGGCGTCGTGCGAAACCGACCGCGGAAGCCGCCAATTCGTGCGAATGAGCATTTTATTTTTTTGCGGCTTGTTGTTTCGCGAGTTTTTTTGCAGTATTCGCGAGCCGCTTGCAGCGCAACACGCAAATTTACCCCAAGGTCGAGTACGGGCGCGGCCATTTTGTTTGCGTAACGTATTTCCGTTTCCGCCCGCTATGTATAATCTCGCGCAGTAAGCGCATTGCGAGTAGAGGTTCGCACGAGATCGCTCGGGAAATCTAGAGGTTCGCACGAGATCGCGAGGAAAATCTCGCGCGAACTTACTTTCGCGCTCGTGAACGGGCGCCGGCCATCTTGTTTTTCATTCATTTCCTGTGTCTGGGCATGGTGTTTAATCCTCTTGGTATCTTTGCCATCCTTTGCTTGTTTTCAGTTTTTTTTTTACGATTTTGCTTCTTATCTATCCCTCTCTTTTCCTAGCTGTATATTTTTGTCTTTTCTGCTATTTTTCTTTACTTTTAAACTACTTTTTTAAACTCTTTTCTTCTTCTTCCCTATCCTATTCTTTCTTAATTTTCTACTTCTTCCTACCTTACCTGCCCAGACCATGGTCAAGCCAGGCGCCGTGAAGCTGCCCAGGCACTTGAGGGCCGCAGCGGCGGCGGGGAGTAGTGCTGGACCCAGTGCCAGGACAGCATGCGGGAGATTGAGGGGGGAGCAGGTGACGCGACGGGAGATATTCAGCCCGGAGGAAGTGGGCGCGCTGGTCTACTTCGTCCAGCGCCGCCTGCCCAGGACCATCGCGGGAGGCGGCAGGATCGCGGCCGGCGGCTACAACATGCGGGAGCGCCGGAAGCGGTGGGAGAAGGTGTGCTGGGCCATATCCCACCTCTACGGGGTCCAGCGCACCTACAGCCAGGTCACCCATCGCTGGACGGACCTCCTGGACCGCAAGCGCGACCTGCTGGACCAGCTCGGCTTGGAGATCCCCGGGCTTGGTGAGTAGTAGTAGCCATTTAATCACTCACTACTATGATGTTTTCTCCTGCTCTGTGTTGTTGTATTGCAAATATTTGTTTTTTACATGGAGCAAGCCAATAATGCCGCTGATGACTATTACATTGTAGTTAAATTATATTTCAAAATCTTCTGTGTATTTCAGGTGCACTGCTCTCCTTCTCAGTGGCGTTGCTACTATGCTTATTTGTTTTCTATTTCGTGGTCTCATTGGCCTGAGTAACTATTATGTATGAGTGTACTTTACAGAACTGCGTAATGCTAGACACTAAGGGGCAGATTACATTTACAAGCCCCTTGCGCCACGTTTACGTTGCCTTGCGTGACGCAACAGCGGCGTAAACGTGCCGCATCCCTGCGAGTCATTTACAGCATGACGCATCTAGGGAGATGCGTCACGTTATAAAGCCATGGGCCTGCACCACAATGGGTGCGTTCCTAGTACGCAGGGTGGGCGGTCCGGCGGCTGTGCGCCTCGCAAAATTGCCTGCGTGAAATCTACAAGATTTAACGCAGGCACTTCTGCGACGCTGCTACGTCAATTCAATTCCTTATGTCTGCTCGAAGCAGGCGAAAGGACTGACACAGCATGTTAAGTATTGGGTGGCCCTGAGCATTACTGGAGTTGCATTGCGTTGGCGACGTGACTCCAGCGATGCGCCGCTCTTACGTGACGAGATGCGTCACGCAAGTGCCTACCCTTGCGCCAGGGCGCGCCGCATTGTAAATGAGGCGCATCTGCCGTGTCGCAAGGGTAGTTTTGCGTGACGCATTTGATCTGGCGCATCTCTGGAGATGCGCCAGAACGCGTAAGTAAGTATGCCCCTAAGGGGCAGAATTGCAATTACCGTCGCATCCCTGCAAAGTAGCAGGGATGCGCCATTAATTGTGCGGCCCGCTACCACCACCAAACATGGTGCGCCGTATTTGCAATGCGGCGCACCATGGGCCCAAAACGTCACCGAAGCTTTACTGCTGGAGTTGCGTCGCAACGATGGCGCAGCTCCAGCAATGCTCTGGGGTACCCTATCTCCCCAATGCTGGGTCAAGCCGTACGTCTGCTTCAAGCAGGTGCAGGGTTTGTGTGACGCATCATTGTCCTAAAGGTGACTGATTGAAATTTTGTAGATTTCCCTCAGCCACTATTAGGTTGTGTTCCAGCGCAGGAATGCCCTCCCTTGCGCCGGAACGCCCCCTGATGGCGCAGGGCTTTATAACGGGATGCATCTCCCAAATGCGTCACGTTGTTATAATATTATACGCCGCACCATCGCGCCCTTTTTTGTTTAGCTGCTGCGTCACAAAAGTCACGCAAGAACGGCGCAAAAGAGCCGCAAGGGGCTTAAATCTGCCCCTTCCTTTGTACCCCTGACAATAAGAAAAATAGTGGCGGTGGATTGATAGTTAGACTATTTAAATGACTGGTAATGTAGCAGGCAACTGTTAGTGTTGTCACTGATCTGACTGAAATCACAATGGAGTTTGTCTGTCACTTTGCATCTTGCCTGCGGACTGCTGCCTGCCAGTCCTGGGTGAACGTTTCAGTACTTTGTTTAGTGAGTTACGTGACTTTCGAAGTCACAGGTCCGCAAATAAATGAAAACTAACCCTAATCAATATAATTTCGCTGAAATATTTTGTTATTGTTCTTTTGAAATGTTTGATTTGGTTGACATTGACAAGCAACAATCATCCATGTTTTCTGTTCTTTCTTTCATGTTGTACGTCAGCTCCCCCCAGGGGCGAGAGGAGGACACAGGAGCAGCAGGCGGCGGATGCTGTTCAACAGGGCCAGGATCGGGCAGGCGAGGGCTCCTCTGCTGGCCCCAGTAAGTTTTCATTTTAGACTAGTACCTATTTTTCCTAGCGTTCCTCATTTGACTTTTTTCAATATTGTCTTTGCTCTTCTTGTAGACTGTATCTAAATTCTTATCCTGCCTCTACTATGACTCCCTGTGGTATTACTAGTGTAGTGTAGTTCCTAGTTTCCCACTAGGCCCTGCGCATTGGAATAACATAAACAGTAGTATCGACGTGGAACTGCGGATATTCCAGGCCTCCACTGACTATGCTAAACTTAATTGGGTTGTGTTACCAACTAGCTCAGAGGTCACTGGAAACTTTCTTCTCTGCATAGGAAGTGATCAGCTTCCTTGGCACAGACAAGAAGGGATTCAGTTTTCCAACAACCGTGCAACATGACAACTTTGCTCCTCAGATCAAGAGTCAATCTCTAGGGTCGTGTGAAACAATAGACATGTATTTCACTCAGTCAGTCTAGTGCAGTTTACTTTCACGAGATGTAGAGAACAGAGAGACGGGCGTGTATCAATAAAGGTTAACATTTATTGAACAGTCTTTCTTCTCGTACAAGAGAAATGCATTGCCACAATTGCAATAATTGTTATTATAAAAAGTACGTACAGTAAGATAAGTATTGCGAAATAGAACTGTAAAAGCATTGATATGGTTTCTTAGCCATACAATGGTTAAAAGTAATAAAACATATATACAGTCATATATACATTAGGCTAACATACTCAACTGGTGCTTCTAACTAAGCCTACCCCAGTGTGCCTGACCTAAGCCTAACACGTGAAAAGGGGAGTAAGTAAGTAGCTTAAGTTAAGTTGGTTTTGCCAAGGTTTGTTTCAAGAATTCTCGTCGAAGGGTTTAGTCAACACCATACCTCTGAATAGAATGATGGAGGATTGGTATCTCCTTCAGGGGTCTCTCTCGATATCCCAGTCACCCGCGAGGGAAAACCGGAAGCGCCGGGACTGGATTTCTCTGCACGAGAAAGGCAGCGGCTCTCTTCAGCGCGTCGAGGAAGGAGGGGGGACAGCGTCCGCGGGCAGCTGGAATCTGCTGGATGTCTTCGCAGAGGACGGCTGTTCGGCTCCTTAAGCGTACTGCACCATAGTTCGCGCTGTAGCGGCGATAATGGTAATCAGCAGCTTCACCACCACAGGATAGCAGGCTGCAGCGACAGAGTGCTAGATTTACCAACACAGGGTCATGTGAGCAGCCAGCATCAGCTCACAGCTCTCATTGCTTAAGGCAACATTGGTAATATTTATACCTGACAGGTGCCGGGTTTGACGCAAGTTTGCTGGACATAAGACGTCAATTAAAGATGTCACTAGGAAGTGACAGTTATCAGTTGCTCATTAGAGTTCCATTACTAATCAAAACATAGCAAGCGGGGATTTCCAGGTTTGCTAAGTTTTTATCTTGTTGAAGAACTCGGAGTGTTATCTAGGAATATCAGATAGTGACTGCTGCTCTGTCATTGCACTAATTGGTCGCAAAGGAAGTAGCAGAGAGTCATGCTGGAATGTGGCTCTGTTCGTGTGAGGCCAGAGATGACTTTTCAGAAAATCGCACTTGAACGGTTATGCCAATATAGGGAATAAATGGATTTATAGCCGAATAGGGGCATAAGGTCACAGTATCGATCAGGAACCTAGATTAACACGCAACACTAGATTATTCTTATTAGTCTGTCTGTGTAGCTAACTAAGATTGCACGGTTGGCGAAACTCCCATGATTCTAGTCAGCAATAGCTCTATCAACTTAGTGCAGTCCTCTGGGATTGTCCATAATGTCTTTTTAAGTGTTCTATCTGGACTCATGCTTGCAAAAATTGCAAAACCTTTCGCTCAGTCACTCTAGTCTGGACCAAAATACACAGATTGTATTTAAGTTTAAAAGCTTTATTAAAAGTAAACACATTTATTAAAATGAAGTCATAATAAAACTAAACGTTTAACTGATAATGGAAAAGTGGTTAGTGCTGACGATTAATTGAAGACATTTCTTGTGGTCGAGCCGAGCTCTCACCTGGTTTCAACTTGATCTTGTTGTCAGAAGTCCATCTTCTGTCTGTGTGGAGAAAAATGGTGCGTGTTAAAAAAACAGCCTTCATCAGTTGTGCCAAAAAGTGCAGCAAGACAACCTTCCCTGGAAAAAGGGACATTTTTTTTAACTTTAACGTAGACAGTCACAAATTACATTGTTTTCACATGTCTTCATTCCTAGACCAAAGACTAGTGAGTGCTTTATTCTAACATTCTTAAATGTACTTTGTAGGTGGAACATCTGGTGGCGGGGCCAGCGTGGAGGTGGTGGTGCTCGACACGGAGGCGGAGGGCGATTCTTTAGGGGAGGAGGCGGCGGCTGTGAGAGTTGAGACGGTGGTGGTGGCAGCCAGAGGTAAGCTCTTATATATTCCTTACTTATTGAGATTGAAGACTAGCTGGGAAGGCAAGAATATGAGATGCATGGCTGGGTGAATGATGAAGCAATGATGGGTGGAAGGACAACAGCCTGGGTGGGTGACACAGAAACTGTATGTGTCCATATACCTGGATCATGCTACTATCTGACTCTTAGATAGCATATGTGTATCTAGAGCAGGGGTACTCATAGTACGGCCCGCGGGCCGGTGGTGGCCCGGCAAGCCTTCCTTGGCGGTGCGCAGACCTTGCAGACAATCACTGCTCCCCCGGCCCCACAGAGCAGAGGCTTTTTTGTATTTCACCTGTTAGCGCCCCTGCATCTCCACTCTGACAATCACTGCTCCCCCGGCCCCCACAGAGCAGAGTGGAGATGCAAGGCCACAAAGAGGTGAAATAGAACAAAGCCTCTGCTCTGTGGGGCCGGGCAAGCAGTGATTGTCAGGGTGGAGAAGCAGGGGCGCTACAACAAACAAAGCCACAATAATATGTTAATGGTCTTTTAAAGACCTGTTAAGTACTTTGGTGTTGTTGTCTGTGTGTGCGCGTTGAGGAAGCGGTCTCAACCCGGGCTGAAGGCTGACACAGATAGACACACACACAGTGAGATGACAGAGGGGGAGGGAGAGGGAGAGGGAGGGCAGGAGGGAGAGAGAGATGGAGAGGGAGGGCAGGAGGGAGAGCAGGAGGGAGAGAGATGTATGTAAATGCTGGGTCTGGTGGCTCAGTGGATGAGGGCATCTGCTGCAGGGACCTGTGTGCAACCTCATGGTCACAAGTTATCGTTTTGCTTTAGCCCCGCCCCCTCTGACTCCGCACCCACCAGTGCGGCCCTCGGCCCCAAACTACACTGTAAATGTAGCCCCTGAGAGAAAGTTTGTGAGTACCCATGATCTAGAGAGAGTAGACGGTCAGTGGATGAACTAAGTGTAACTTTGAAGAGCATGTAACACTGCACCCGCACGCCCGTTCCAGTGTAGGAAAGGCAAGGAAAAGAACTTTTAATTTTGTCCAAATACTACCATCATAAGTAGCAGTAGTTTGTATTGCAAGCACTGCATAGATCCGGTTATTACGGTGGCCACTCCCTACCTCTCTTAACCCTTTCGATGCTGATGACAAGCTCAGCTCGTCATCACCCACAGGTGTCGTGTGCTGATGACGAGCTGAGCTCGTCATGAACAAATGGCATCAGTGATTTTCCAGCACAGGGGGGGAAAACGCCCAGCAGCCATGTGGTTAATAAGTTTAGTAGTACTCAGTCATTCATGTGTGGATGTATCACTGGTCACTCAATAAAAAGCAAAGCACCTAAAGTCATCCCATATATAAGCAAAAACATCCCATGTGAAGTGATAGATAATCAGATTATTTATCTTCTTCAATTTTCCATTTCTAGTACTCATTTCCACTGTAGGGTGAAAGTTAAATTAATTAAGCAGTAGCCCTTGAGTTGTAACAGAGTATTCTCAGTGCCACCCGTAATAGAAAAGTAAGAGCTTCACCACCTGCATGTACTGGACGGGTACAGTAACGCAACGCAAGTCTAGGTCACTCCTCATGGCGTGCGTCTCTTTTTCTCGGGTGCAAGTTTACTGCGCTGGCATTATGCCGGCTTGCAGAAGATAACATACCAATTTTCCAAAACAAGAGACAAGAAGAAGAATAAGACTGGTGTACTTTCATAGTCGACTCCAATGGAAGTCCATAGTGCTCGTAGAATTTGTTCCTTAAACTCCCACTAATGTTAGAGCAAGGATGAAGAAGTGTGAGGTTAGATAGATACTGGCCTCAATAGTTATGTAATGCGTTTGCAAGTTGCTAGTTGTAGTGCAACACAACTTTCTGCTGAATGATTGAGTTAATCTTAAAGAGCATTGGTTACAGACTGTCTTTCTTTCTTCATATAGGTTCTCCTTCCAAACGAACAAGGAGGAAGGAGCTGGCTAGAGCGGCCCGGCAACGGAGGATCGATGCCACTGTGGCCGAATATCGGCGGCTGGTGGCCCTGGAGGACGAAGAAAGTGTGCAGTCGACCACAACAACTACGTCGTCTGCATCGGCCTCCGTTCCCCCACGGGCTGCCAGTGCCACCCAGCACAGTGGTCCACCCAGACTGAGCCGGGCTGCCAAAGCCAAACGCCACCGCCGAGTAGCAAGGACAACAGCTACAGCTTCCTCTCACAGCCGTTGCACCTACAAGGCATTGAAGGCACGCCTGCGCCGCAGTACCCTGATGGTGTCCCGCCTCCAGCAGGAGCTCCGCCACTTTTCCAACCAGTTGGAGGGGCTCCGCGTAGAGCACGCCTTGCTCCACCAGGAGCATGATGCCCTGGCCCAAAAAGTTGACAGCATCCACCCATAGTGTCCCTTGCCCCTTTTTTAGAGACTTTTGGGGGGTGGGAATTGGGAGTTGGGTTTTTGGGGACTTTTGAAGGACAATCGTTGTGGTTAGGGAGGGTCTTGCAGGAGATTATTTTGTTAGGGATATAAATATACTTTTTCAAACTTTATCTGAGCATACCCGTTTCTTACTGCTTGCCTGGTGGGTGGGGGTTTAACGTTGACTTTGTTTTCCTGAAAGTTTAGTTCCATTTTCTTCCTTTAAGTGTAAATGCCCAAATGTTTTCAACACTAAGTGCCTCTCACAGACTAAGTGAAGTGAATCCAAGAGTCCTAGGACTTTAGTAGTACTACCTTCAGTCTCTCGTCTCTCGTACTAATACTCCATTATACCCCCAAACCACCAAACGCTTATCTTACCTGTAATTTGTGTTTGAAAGTAGGGCTAGACCCAGGGCTGGCTCCACGGGAAACAGCGAATAAGGTTGGCAATCTTGGTCGGATAAAATTTCCTCATAGCGGTGGTACTAGTGGTGTGACACAGTGGCAGTTGCATGCCTATGAAAGAAAAGAAAATGAAATCTGGTTTGTCCTCCTGAGCAATTCAACGGTACAACTGAGAATATAGCAGGTGACAGAAGTACAGTAGAACAGTGCCACATTGTAGCCTAACAAATGGTAAAGTATAACTTCTAATTCGGTTGAAGTTCTTTCACATTAGCAATGGTTCTTTGTCAAGCAGAGTAAGAAAATATCCTCGGATTTCTTCACCAGCCTGTTGCTATCACCTTATCCTCCCCAGCAAGTGTGTGGATTTATTGCTGTCATTTAGTCACACATCAATCAAAACCACACAGCCCGGGGGAAGAGGGTTAGGGTTTGAAAAATGGATGGGTACGGGGGTTTTTGGGAAAGGTTTTGGGAGACAAGAAAAAATAGCACAGCATAGACAAACAATTGTGAACATAAACAAATCTTTGGGTACAAACCTATCCATCAATCTTTGAAAGTGCATGCACTACTGCATACATGTCAGTGAAAAGTAAGTAGTACATTCGACAACTGTGGAAGAAAGAATGCGACAGTACAGGGCCTGTGTGGAATAAATTATTGATAACGATATTCAACATAAGGTCTCTGTAGCCAGATACCCGAGAGCCTTGCTGGTCACTATAAATCCATTCACAACAACACTCAGTGGGGTTGGTCTGGAAGGTATAGTAGATAGAAAAGGAGAAATTGCTTTTTTTCTAGGTGTCCCCTCACTCACCAGGGTTGCCCCTTGGTGACATGCTTCATCATTGGGGCCATCCCAGTCCTCTACGGCCTGGGGCGTGCTGCGACTTGCGAATTACGTAGGAGCACTTACAAATGACTATGTGTGGTGCAGATGTGATAGTGGAGTGGACTAAGTGATGTGTTAAGGGATCAATTTAGAAGCAGAGAGAGATCCAGGAAATGCAGTCACAGTCAGAGAAAAAGGCA
The DNA here is from genome assembly GCF_964263255.1 of Lissotriton vulgaris. Taxonomy (NCBI): domain Eukaryota; kingdom Metazoa; phylum Chordata; class Amphibia; order Caudata; family Salamandridae; genus Lissotriton; species Lissotriton vulgaris. Next base: position 616,011,761 of record NC_141691.1, on the reverse strand, counting down.
AGGGATACTGTATCTATGTGGTTGTAGTGGTCCTGTTGGAAGTGGTAAGTTAGTTGCCTGCAGAAAAAAAATCCTCCTATTAGCGGCACTCCTCCATTGCAGCCGACGCTTCGTCCATCGATGTTGGTCACCAGAAGACACCCTGTAAAAAAAAGCACAGCATAGACAAACAATTGAACATAAACAATTCTTTGGGTACAAACCTATCCATCAATCTTTGAAAGTGCATGCACTACTGCATGCATGTCAGTGAAAAGTAAGTAGTACATTCGACAACTGTGGAAGAAAGAATGCGACAGTACAGGGCCTGTGTGGAATAAATTATTGATAACGATATTCAACATAAGGTCTCTGTAGCCAGATACCCGAGAGCCTTGCTGGTCACTATAAATCCATTCACAACAACACTCAGTGGGGTTGGTCTGGAAGGTATAGTAGATAGAAAAGGAGAAATTGCTTTTTTTCTAGGTGTCCCTCACTCACCAGGGTTGCCCCTTGGTGACATGCTTCATCATTGGGGCCATCCCAGTCCTCTACGGCCTGGGGCGTGCTGCGACTTGCGAATTACGTAGGAGCACTTACAAATGACTATGTGTGGTGCAGATGTGATAGTGGGGTGGACTAAGTGATGTGTTAAGGGATCAATTTAGAAGCAGAGAGATCTCCAAGAAATGCAGTCACAGTCAGAGAAAAAGGCAAGGGATACTGTATCTATGTAGTTGTAGTGGTCCTGTTGGAAGTGGTAAGTAAGTTGCCTGCAGAAAAAAAATCCTCTTATTAGCGGCACTCCTCCATTGCAGCCGACGCTTCGTCCATCGATGTTGGTCACCAGAAGACACCCTGTCCACTGCCTGCCTGATGCTGAATTGTGGCTCGCTACTGTGAAGCCTGACTCCATCCTTTTTTCCCCATTGCAGAGACTGAAACCCGGCCTGTAATTATTCAACGAAAAACAGGAAGTGATATAATATTACAACACCACTGATAAATAAATATAAGGTATGTAGGCTGTGGAGTGCAAAAAGTCACAATTTGATTTTCCTAGTAGACAGTACAATATTTTTGAAAGTGCGTACTCTGAGTCACCTTTTGAAGGATAAATAAGTATGGGCAAATTAATGTAGCGGATCTTGCCCCTCAAGCTAGGTGTACTGTAAACTGTGTTTTAGAACAAAATTAGATCTTCCTAGCAGTGCTCCCACCCAGACCCTTACTAAAGCCAGTCGCAAAAATGTAGAAGACCCCCAATCAAATCTCAAAAAACGAGGCCTAGCAGAAAACTGGTGACAAAACTTACTTTGAAAGTAAAAGTAGGCCGAAGTACCCCCTTCCTAATTACCCCTTACCCACCGTGGATTGCATTCAAACCACTTGCAAGCAACCAAGCAAAAGTAGCTATAGCCAGCATCGCTCCAAGACTCGAAATCCCCCCCACTCAAACACATGCAATAGAAATACTGCTAACCCTAACGAACCCTAAGTTAAGAATAGTGGCAAAGGCTTTCTTTAACTATGCCAAATCCCCCCTTTCCCACCATGGATTTTCTTCAAATGACTTGCAACCAAAATTACACATTCTCACGAGTGCTCTAAGACCCCAGAACTCAGTTGCAAAAATCTAGAACACCCCGAAACACATGCAATCCTGCTGCTAGGGCTAACCCTAACGAAACCTAAGTTACAAAAAGTGCCAAAAGGCTTTTCCGCGAGGATTTTGTCCCAACCACTTCTACCCGGTATTAGACCTTCCCAGGAATGCCCCAAGACACGCCAACCCACCCGCCAAGAAGCATAACACCCCCAAACAGGCCAAAAGCATAATCTCATACTTGCAATATTTCTCGGCCTTCGGTCCAAACGCGCTGCGTAGCTAGGCCATAAGTCGGGGTTGCCACGACGGATTTCCTGAAAAGCAAATGCAATCAAGATTAGAGTGTCCCAGCAGTGCTCCCAGACCACGAAACTCACCCACAAACAGACGGAACCCCCCCTAAGAGCACCTCAAAGGCAAGCAAGTCATCAAAAACACAAAAAAAATTCCGCCTGGGATTTGGTCCAAAACACTTTTATCCGGTATTAGAGCTTCCCAGCAATGGCCCCAGAGCCGTCAACCCAGGAGAAAACGAGTAGAAGACCCCCAAACAGCCAAAGAGCAAAAGTACAAAAATGGGGACTTAGTCAATTTTTCACAAATTTCCCAAATCACTCCGCGCGCGCTCTGCAGCTAGGCCCTAACTCCCCTCTGCCACCATGGATTTGCTTCAAACCTCTTGCAAAGTAAAGTATATATAGCCAGCAGTGCGCCCAGACCCCGAAACCCACCCACAAACACCAGGAAGCCCCCCAAACAGGCCCCCGAAAACGCTACATTGAGCAAAACGTCAGAAATAGCCAAAAAAAAAAAATCGGCCTGGATTTTGTCCCAACCACTTCTACCCGGTATTAGACCTTCCCAGGAATGCCCCAAGACCCGCCAACCCACCCGCCAAGAAGCATAACACCCCCAAACAGGCCAAAAGCAAAATCTCATACTTGCAATATTTCTCGGCCTTCGGTCCAAACGCGCTGCGTAGCTAGGCCATAAGTCGGGGTTGCCACGACGGATTTCCTGAAAAGCAAATGCAATCAAGATTAGAGTGTCCCAGCAGTGCTCCCAGACCACGAAACTCACCCACAAACACCAGGAAGCCCCCCAAACAGGCCCCCGAAAACGCTACATTGAGCAAAATGTCAGAAATAGCCAAAATAAAATCGGCCTGGATTTTGTCCCAACCACTTCTACCCGGTATTAGACCTTCCCAGGAATGCCCCAAGACCCGCCAACCCACCCGCCAAGAAGCATAACACCCCCAAACAGGCCAAAAGCAAAATCTCATACTTGCAATATTTCTCGGCCTTCGGTCCAAACGCGCTGCGTAGCTAGGCCATAAGTCGGGGTTGCCACGACGGATTTCCTGAAAAGCAAATGCAATCAAGATTAGAGTGTCCCAGCAGTGCTCCCAGACCACGAAACTCACCCACAAACACCAGGAAGCCCCCCAAACAGGCCCCCGAAAACGCTACATTGAGCAAAAGGTCAGAAATAGCCAAAAAAAAATTGGCCTGGATTTTGTCCCAACCACTTCTACCCGGTATTAGACCTTCCCAGGAATGCCCCAAGACACGCCAACCCACCCGCCAAGAAGCATAACACCCCCAAACAGGCCAAAAGCAAAATCTCATAGTTGCAATATTTCTCGGCCTTCGGTCCAAACGCACTGCGTAGCTAGGCCATAAGTCGGGGTTGCCACGACGGATTTCCTGAAAAGCAAATGCAATCAAGATTAGAGTGTCCCAGCAGTGCTCCCAGACCACGAAACTCACCCACAAACAGACCGAACACCCCCTAAGAGCACCTCAAAGGCAAGCAAGTCATCAAAAACACACAAAAATTTCCGCCTGGGATTTGGTCCAAAACACTTTTATCCGGTATTAGAGCTTCCCAACAATGGTCCCAGAGCCGTCAACTCACCTGCAAAGAGGTACAACAACACCCCCACAAGTGCTGAGTCTTTCTTCATTGGGCGTAAACCAGCCCTCTGGTTTGATGGAAATAGGAGTCTGGAGGAGGACGATAGAGGAGCATGTTCTTCTGAACTTGTGAACCTGAGGAATGCAGACTGCGGCAACTTCAAATCAATTAGCAAACCAGCGAAGACCGTTCTGCTGATGGGCTTGATTTTGTGATTATCTGATTAAAGTTTGAAATATATTAACTGTGCACAACAAAGAAAGACAGACACACAGGAATAAAAGTGAATAGGGACGAAAAAGAAAGTTATTGATTCGTTGTCTCATTTTCAGGGCTCGGTATCACGGTCCAGGAATAAGAATAAGGCTTCGTCATCATACTCTGCGAATTCAGGCAGGGTGAGCTCAGTGTCACCTGACAGAGTAGAAATTCCCTCATCTATGTTGCTGGCCACCTCCTCTTCATCCGGCACGCTCTCTCGTACTCTGAAATCTGGTGGTATGAGGTGCTGATTCATCTTGATCATTGTTAACCTCTCCACATTTTTGGGCGAGAGGCGGCTCCGTTTGGGAGTTACAATGCCACCAGCAGCACTGAAAACGCGTTCAGAAGACACGCTTGCGAGTGGGCAAGACAAGTAGTTTAAAGCCAGGTTGGTGAGCTGTGGCCACAATTCTTTTTTCCCATGCTAATACGCCAATGGGTCAGAATTAACATAGACCTCTGTTGAGTCATTCAGATAGTCCTTCACCATCGACTCAAGGTCCTCATCCAAGGTTCCTCCACTTTGCTTAGCTCTTGCTGTGCCTCTGACCTTTTGAGAACCAAACCCACGCAGAGCTAGCCAATCCTCTTCAGCCTCCAATGTTTCTGTTGTGTTTCGTGCAGATGATCCGGTTGCCGGTGTCTTTAACGGCTGAGAGGTCACTTGTGCCACAGCCACAGGTGCAGAAGTGGATTGTTTTGACTGGGGATGGCCTGCTGATGTACTGCCATTTCCTTCAATTTCCAGCCGTTCTGTTTCAAACCTCTTGGCTGACAAGGCTAGCCAACGTTTGTACTTTGGAACATGTTCATCATCAAAAGGAAAGAATGCTTGGCCTGCCAGCGCCTTTTTGTAGCGTGGATCCAGAATAGTAGCACAAATGTAATGCTGTTCTGAGTGGATCTTTTTAAGACGTTCATCACCTTGTAGGAGCTCTAATAATTGCTCAGCCAGAAGCAAAGAGTCTTGGTTTTTGTCATCTTTTTCAAACACAGAACACACCTCCTTCAGTTGGTCCTCCAGCATGTACAACAATGGGATAGCTTTTCCCAAATTAGAGTCCTCCTTGCTGACTGCACGCGTGAAGAACTCAAAAGGACGAAGCATGCGTGTCAGGCTTTGAACTATGTTCCATTGCGGCCCACCCATCCTCAGCTCCTCTGTACCCTCTGTAAGGAAATATTGATCGAGTTCCGTATACTGCTCATACAGACGCTCAACCATGTAGAAGGTTGAGTTCCAACGTGTTACCACCTCCTGGATGAGTGCTTTCACTGGCATTTGACGTTGATATAGCAGGCTCCTCAGCTGCTTCCGGGCCTTAAAAGAATGGCTGAAATGCTTGCACATTTTTCGGCAGGTGTCCAATACACTGTACGCTGCACTGCCTTTATTACCCAAGAATTTTTGGACAACCAGGTTTATACAGTGCGCCAAACACAGCACTCTGAAATAGTAACCGTCCCTCATGGCCTTAACTATATTGGCGCCATTGTCCGTGGAAACATAACCAACCTTGCGTTTTAGTGGGGACAGCCAGTTAAGGACCTTTGTGTTAAAGACATCCAAAATGTTTTCTGCTGTGTGACGTTTCTCCAAACCAAACATGGCTAGTGTTGCATGTTTCCGAGCAGCTTTAAAAACAATGTCCGTGTCAACACCTGTGTTTAGCTTTGCTTTAGCCCCTGAAAAAGAGACCCAGTGTGCAGTGATGCACATGTAATCAGCGCCTGCGCCACTGGTCCACATGTCTGTTGTCAGATGTATAGTGTGAACAGCACTCTTCTGCAAAGCTGCCCCAATCACCTTCAGAACATCTTCATGTAGTGCTGGAACCGCAACTCGGGCAAAATAGAACCGGCTAGGAACCTTCCATTTAGGGCAGAGCGCTGCCACTAATTCTAGAAAACCAACCCCTTCTACAAAAGAAAAAGGGAGAAGGTCCAGAGCTAGCATTTTAGCCAGCTTAGTGTTATACAGACGCGTCATTGGGTGGTTGCGTTCATATTGCGCTTCTGTAAACAACATCTTTTTAATGTTGCCCTGGACCAAGGATTTACGGGATGATGATGATATCTTCGACCCACTTACGCTCGCTGATGAACTTTTCCGCATTGATGTCTCACTCTCTCCCACACTCTTAGTGTGGCTCACATGGGGTGTGCTGCTGACAGGGGTACTGGGTGTAAGTGAAGTGTTTGAATCGTCTTCTTCCTCCTCGTCATCATCAGATGAAAAATCAACGTTTTGATTACGTGCAATTCTGGCTTGCATAAACGCCTCTAGGTGCGGAAGCCATTGGACAGGGTGCGCTCTTTTAAGATGACCTCTCTGGCCTCCGGTACCATAGTTAGAACCAAGCTTACCACGACCAACTCGAACCTTACAAAGGCTACAAATGGCTACGTTTTCCATTTTTGGGCAAACACTAAAGAAGTCCCAAACTGGAGACTTGAAATGTCTTTGGGGGCCGGAGGAGGCGGCGATACTGGTGGTGGTGGTCCTGCTGCTAATGCCAGATGAAGTGGAGGATGTGGATTGCCGAACTTCAGTACGTTTTGCACTTTCACCACAACGAATTGAGGTCGAGGACGAGGTGGGTACCTTCTTGCGAGGAAGAAATATGGAAGCGGTAGGTTTTGGTGTACTACTTAACTCCAAATCTAATGATTCCATTTCCATTGCCTCCTCGCCGACATCATCATCACGCTCAGCAGCTTCTCGGGATAGGGTCAAAATGTCTCTTTGCTGCATGCCCGGTGGGGCTGCAGTGACCTTTGTGATGACTGGCTCGTCGTCATCGTGAGAGGCTTCATTACCAGCAGTATCTGTCACTTCTTGTTGAGCCTCATCACACTCCATAGGTATGAGTTTTTTGATGACCTTCCTTTTACGCTTAGGTACCTGTGTCAGATCATGGTGTGCCTCACTATCAGACCGCAGTTGTGGTTCCCAAGACAGATCACTTGCATCAGAACGAGGTGGGCTTGAAGAAGATGTAGACACCCCCCTTGATCTTTTCCTTGCTAGGGATGTGGAAGACAATGAATGATCATCAGGAGGAGTGGCTTCCAATGATACCTCGGCTTCATTGTCGATTTCCTGATGTGCCCCTACTTCGGGAGGAACAACTATTGTGGGCACTTGTGAACCTCCATGCACCTTTGCTTGCGCATCTCCTTTTGCTGCCTCTCCTTCCACATGTACTTGGGCGTGTACTTGCACATGGTGTTGTTGTTGCGGCTGTGGTTGTTCAACACTTGTCAGATGAGTTACAACAACCTGTGTTGATTCAGGGACATTGCTGCTACTTTCTTGCGATGAGCCAACATCACTGGTCGATGGTGATTGGAGAAGTACACGGACTGCCTCTGAAGCACTCAAGGGCTTTGACTTAAGTTGGCGTGGTGGTGGAGGCACTGAACCCAATGGAGCAGGGGTGCTGCTCCCAGCTTGGTCCCCAGCAGATCCTGCTGCTGCAGGCGTACTTTTTTTTTTTTCTCCCAAAAAACGTGGCGGGTGGCACACCAGCCTCCTTGGTAACTTGCTTCTTCTGCTCCTTACTAGCAACTTTCTTGCTAGAGGAGCTACGGAGACCTTTTTTTGGGGCCATCTTCTTCAGAGCAGGTCAGACAGCAGGCCGCAGTTGCACAAATTGTAGAGTTGTCTGAGGCCAGACGTGACGTCGCGTGACGTTATGCTGCAGACACACACCGCTGCAGGACTTCTTCCTGGCACTGGTGGTTCTCTTGAGTCTTGTGCACCTAAAAAAAATGGAAGACAGAGGAACATCAGTTCAGTTATACAGCACAAAAAAATAAAAAAAAATAAAAAATAAAAAAAAAATAAAAAAATCGAAAAACACTGCAAAATCAGCACAATCTCAATCCATCCATGACCTCCATAATGTTTAAATTCAAGACAACCCACAGAAAGACTAGGCCCATGCAAGACTCACTACCCCTGGGCATAAATAAAGGTTGAAAAGTAGGCAAAATGGTTGCAGGCCTAACAACAAAGCCTGCATTCAAAATGGCCACTTGCCTGCCAGCACATGGCCAGTGCCTGTAGCTGCACTCAAAATGGCCACCAGCCACATGGCCTGTCCCTCCCCATGAACACCCCCAAAAATCGAAAAACACTGCAAAATCAGCACAATCCCATTCCATCCATGCCCTCCATGATGTTTAAGTTCAAGACAACCCACAGAAAGACTAGGCCCATGCTAGACTCAAATACCCCTGGTGAAAAGGCCACAAGTACAGGCCCAAAAAACGAAAATCACTGAAAAATCAGCACAATCCCATTCCATCCATGGCCTCCATGATGTTTAAATTCAAGACAACCCACAGAAAGACTAGGCCCATGCAAGACTCACTACCCCTGGGCATAAATAAAGGTTGAAAAGTAGGCAAAATGGTTGCAGGCCTAACAACAAAGCCTCCATTCAAAATGGCCACTTGCCTGCCAGCACATGGCCAGTGCCTGTAGCTGCACTCAAAATGGCCACCAGCCACATGGCCTGTCCCTCCCCATGAATACCCCCAAAAATCGAAAAACACTGCAAAATCAGCACAATCCCATTCCATCCATGGCCTCCATGTTTAAGTTCAAGACAGCCCACAGAAAGACTAGGCCCATGCTAGACTCAAATACCCCTGGTGAAAAGGCCACAAGTACAGGCCCAAAAAACGAAAATCACTGAAAAATCAGCACAATCCCATTCCATCCATGGCCTCCATGATGTTTAAATTCAAGACAACCCACAGAAAGACTAGGCCCATGCTAGACTCAAATACCCCTGGTGAAAAGGCCACAAGTACAGCCCCAAAAAACGAAAATCACTGAAAAATCAGCACAATCCCAATCCATCCATGGCCTCCATGATGTTTAAGTTCAAGACAACCCACAGAAAGACTCAGTCCACCCACCACTGAGTACCCCTGGGCAAAAGGCCCCAAAACAGCCCAAAAATCGATAATTCCAAAATTTTAGTTGCAGCAACTGTAATGCCCCAAACAAACTTACTTGTAAAATTTCTAATCCAACAGTGATCCAAAGAAAGTCAAAAAGGCCTCAAATCCAAATATCCAGCAGCATCCACAAAAAGTAATCCTTCCAGCTCCAGATCCAAATGAAAAGTGACCAGGAGATGGACAAAGCACTGGGAGGAGCCTGCTGAACAGGAACAGGAAGTTGAAGACTGTGGGGCACTTCCTTCCTCCCACCCCCCTCTCCCCCTCCCCAAAATGGACTCCTCGCTAAAAAAGTGCAGGCAAATGTCAACCTAAGGAGTTATTCAGATAAAAATCATCATTTCTAGAAGGTTTATGCTGCTTGCTGGTGGATTTCTTGTGCAGGATTGCAAATTTTATATTTTCGCTCACCGCATCTCAAATCTCGCAATTGCGAAGTACCGCGAGACGTGATCTCGCCGTACTCGCGTTGACAAACTCTCGCTGGCAATCCGCGATGACGTTGCGCGCTCGCCAATTCCCGCGGGATCACACAGCAAGATCCAAAATGGCGCAGCACTCGCAAACTATCGAGAAAAACAACCCGGCAAACGATGACAAACGCCGCGCGCCGCAAAAATTGTATCACCAACGCCGCGCGCCGCAAAAAAAATCCGCTGCGTGCGAATTTGCGGATTTTGCGGGAAATTCGCAAATCTCGCGGATTGCGAATTTCCCAAAAATCCGCAAAATCCGCAAGCGAAACGGATTTTCCGCCCATGCTTAATGCTGACGGCCTTGCCGCATGGGGGAGATTGGTCCCCATTGCTGGACTGGGAGGAGGCGGGCCTACAGGTAGTGGGTGACCTATACATAGATGGGGCCTTAGCACCGTTCGATGCGCTCCGGGAACAGATTGGGCTGCCCGACGGGGGGTTCCTTCTGCACGCGGCAGTGGTGGCTGCTATACAGAAGCACTGGAAAGGGGGGCTCATGGAACCGACAACGACTATGGCGTGCCAGTATGTGGTAATGGCGGCGGGTACGTTCAAAGCTGTGACATGCCTCCATACTAGGATGCTGAATGAGGGACTGGAACCGCTCCAGAGGCTCAAGACTAAATGGGAGGAGAGTGTGGGCCGGCCCATACCGGACACGGCATGGGGTCACATCTTGCGGCGCACGTGGAAAGGCACGAGAAATGCGCGCTTCCAGCAAGTGCATTTCTACGTGCTTCATAGGGCCTACTTAACCCCTGAGAAAATACAGCGGTACTTCCAGGTACCGGATGCTCGATGCCCACGGTGCTCGTCTCCGGGAGCAGACATGGACCATTTGTTCTGGGGGTGCTCGCACTTGGAGGCCTATTGGGCGGAGGTGGGTGACCTCCTAAACGAAGTGACTGACAGGGAGGTGGACTTCGATATGGCGGCATGCCTGTTGCTCTGGTTCCCGCACACCAAACACACCAAGGTGACGAGCAAATTTATTGATCTGGGTCTGATACTGGCGCAAAGGGAAATATCGTGGCATTGGAAGTCCAGGGGGGGACCCTCACTGCGTAGATGGAAGAATGAACTGCTGCGGTGGTCAGACTGCGAGAGTGTGCTCCAGATGAAGCAGGCTGTCAAGATTGAGAATGAGAAGGCTTTGGATGCGGCGCGTGCGTGGGAGTTAGTGGTGCAGGCCTTGCGTGACTCTTTGGTGGAGGATGAGGACGGTGGGAATTAGGCCAGCGGACACTGCGGGCGAACACAACAGAATCATAATCCGCACTGTAGTGGATCCATCCAACACGTCGGAACGAGGCATACACCTTTAGCAGTTGCCAGGGGGGGGGGGGGGGCTCGGGGGGGTTGGTTAATGGGAGTTTGGGGTGGGTCGGAAGCCGAATAGATGGTTGCCCAACAGGGCACCTTGAATCCAATAGGATGGTGGAGTACTGTGCGGAGTGTGGAATGGCTGGGGGGTGCGGCCAGGCATGATAGACCTACAGTGTTCGGGGCAGGACCCGACATGGGCGGTACCACCGATAACCACTGGGATGGCTGACGGAGTGTTGTTGAGGGTGGGGGGGTAAAAGCAGATACGTAAAACGATATATCAACCATGGTCCCTTTGGGACGTGCACAGTGATGTTTTCCTATTGAGTGGAGTATTATGCCGCCCGGCCTCCGGGATGTGGGCTGAATGGCTGTGTACGATCTGTGTTCTACTATTGACCGGGGGGAGGTCACAAGTGCACTGGCTGACTATTTGTATTCTGTGGTTTCTAACTCTGCAATAAAAATATATTTAAAAAAAAAAACCCTTGGGGCACTGGTAAGGCCGAAGGGGAGCACGGTAAACTGAAAGTGCTCGTGTCCTACCGTGAACCGCAGGTAACGCCAGTGGGCCGGCAGGACGGGGATATGAAAATAAGCATCCTGCAAGTCCAACGCTGCCATCCGGTCTCCCGGCACCAGGGCAGCTAAGACCTGAGCCAGTGTCAGCATCTTGAACTTCTCCTTCTGGAGGAAGCCGTTGACATTCCGCAGGTCCAAGATAGGGCGTAGGCCCCCCTTTGCCCTTCTTGGGTACCAGAAAGTAGTGGGAGTAACAACCACACCCTACTTCTGGCCCAGGAACGCGCTCGATGGCCCCCTTGGCCAAGAGGGCCGTAACTTCCTCTTGTAGAAGTTTCAAGTGATCCTCTGACACGCGGTGTTACTGCGGTTGGGAGGCCTCGCAGGAGAGGTAGTAGCCCCTTCGGACAATTTGCAGCACCCACCTGTCCGATGTGACAGTGCGCCAGTGGAGGTGGTGATGGCGAACCCTGCCCCCCACTGGCGTCACATGGGCCTGAAACCTCGGACTAGGAGGGTTTTGAGGCGGGGGCCTGAAAGCTTGGACTATGAGGGTTTTGAGGCGGATGCTGCAGGGGTAGGTGTGGACTGGCCTCGCCGTTGTCCCCGACCGCCATCACAGCAGTTTCCACATCCACCACTGTGCTGGATGGTAGTCTGCGACCCGTTGTTGGCAGGACATGTGGGGCTTCCCTTCCTTGGCCACAAAAGTAGCGAAAGGCCCAAGGACTTGGCCGTAGCCCTGGAGTCCTTAAAGCGCTCAAGCGCATGGTCTGCCTTATTGCCAAAGAGGCAACAGCCATCAAACGGCAAGTCCATAAGGGTGTTATCACCTCCGTCGTTGCCATCGCTCTGCCCAGTGAGTCCGTGGTATCCAGCCCACACCGGATGGAATACCGTGCCGCATCTCGACCCTCCGCAAGGGCTTGGGAGAGTTTAGTCCGGGCCCCCTCCGGACATTGTGGCAGCACATCCGCGACCATGTCCCACAGAGAGTGGGTGTAACGGCCCAAGAGGCACGCAGTGTTGACTGACCGCAACCCCAAACTCAGGGAGGAGAATACCTTTTTCCCATATTGCTCATACCTCTTGGATTCACGATCGGGGGAGCAGTCGGGAATGCGGTCTGGGAGTTAGAGGCCTGGATGACCAGGCTCTTGGGGGTGGGGTGGTTGGACAGGAAGCAAGGGTCGCCCGGAGCCGGGCGGTGGCGCCTGGCCACGTTCCTATCTGCAGGCAGACCTGTAGCGGGCTTGGACCTAGTGCCCAGAAGAACGTCTGACAAGGCCTCATTAAAAGGCAGCAGAGGCTTGGCTGAGCTTGCCTGCTGTTTAAGGACCTCAGTGAGGAGGTTAGTCCTCACTGCTGTGACAGGGGGCTCAAGGCCCAAGGCCTTGGCAGCCCGCGTCAGCACCACACTAAAGGCAGCCCTCTCCTTCGTAGCCACAGTAGGAGGGGAGACAAAACCAGTGTTGGGCAAAGTGTCCAGACCACTGGCCTCCCCTAGCTCACCTGTCCAGTCCTGAGAAGACTGGCACATGTCAGAGGGTCCTCGGACCCCTCCCAATCCTCCTCACGACCCATCACCTGGTACTCGGGTTCAAAGGATGGGGCCGGGTCATAGAAATCTCCAAGTGGTGTCGAATATGGCGCTGAGTGGCGCCGCTCCGACGCCAGACCCGAATAGAGGGTAGGACCGGGGACAACGACGTTCCGGGGTCGGTGCCGGGGGCAACACCCTGGGGGCCAGCACCGGTGAGATCCTGAGGTCGACCGGTGATGACCCGGAGCCGGATCCGGCGAGGCCCTGCGGCGTCCGAACCGAAGTCGCCGACAGTACCGGGGCTGAAGCACCCGATGGCACCGGAACCGAAGCACCCAGCCTGCTTGGGGACCCAGTTGGGGCCGCTTGACCCAAAGGCGCCGGGGAACCCGATCGATCTCCGGCGTCGCGTTCTGCCCAGGGACGGAGTAGGTCGCAACGCCTGCGTCTCCGGCGGAGCCGCAGGGGTAGTGTCGCCCGATTCCCCGGCCGCGTCGCGCGAGCATCGTGGGGAGTCAGAAGAGAGATGTCGCCTCTTCAACTTCTTGTGCCTCTTACCTGAGGACTTCGAGCCCGAAGACTGATGACTACTCCCGGAACTGTGGTGACTCCGGCCCCGCGACCGGTCACTCGACCTCCTTCTGGACCGGGACCTCGAGCAGCACGGGGCTGACTGCCGGAGCTCGTGTCCCTTGCGGGACCGCTCCGGTCTAGCTTGGGACGTCAGGGCCCGGCAGTTGGAGCAGGACTTGTCATTGTGGTCGGGGCCCAGACAGTGAAGGCACCGGCGATGGGGGCCGGTTACCGACATCAGTCGGCAACAATCAGCGCAGGGTTTGAACCCGGGCATCCCTACCGGCACCGTCGGAGTTGAGAGACTTGGAAAGACGATCAAAAAGGATTTAAAAAGTTAGTCAAAAATTGACTATGGGTACAACTTTCTCTGGATCGGCGCTTGCTGGCGTTGAAAAAAGAAGAACTGACGTCAGTGCGCGAGGGCGGCGTCTAAGTACTCCGGCGACGTCACCCCGGCGCCGACGACGGACGCGGAGCCGCAGACGATGCCTACCGACGCGCAAGGGTACTGCTACGCAAAAGTTTCCGGATCCAGTCTGACGCCTGGAGATATTCTAAGGTAAGGAATCTAATACTAACCTGTTTCTTTCAGATTATCCCAGTATTCCACATCAACACGTGCTAGTTTTATTCCATTACATACAAACAAGAAGCCTGCTAAAAAAAGTTATCCCTTGCAGACAAAAGCTTCTAGGGACACAGTCAGGGAACTGGTGAATGCTGAAAATGTCACAAAGAAAATTGGCCACGGGGTTAGATGGCATCAAGGATATCAGAACGCTGCTTTAAAATTCTTCCGAGAGGCCAAAAGTGGGTGACAGAAGAAGCAGGTATAAACCTGACTCAAGGAAAATAGACAGAAATATTTGTGTTCAACTGCAAGGGGCTTAGAGGGGCGTCTTTAGGTGGATGCAGACTTCTGCGCAATGGATAGTATGTTATATCCTTTAAAAATTACATGATTCGAGTGCAAATGTCCCAGATTGTTGCTCTAGTTGTAATCACATTGGAACAAGGAAACATGTCAGAAGTGGAGGCAATCTGGAAAAACTTTACTATATGTATTCAGGATTCAATTGGTTTTTCCATAGTTACAGATGCAAACTCTACCCGTCTGGGTTGCTAGAGGCATTTAGGGCTTAGTAGTAGGAATTCACTGATTTCATTGTGTATAGCCTTATTAGTGGCCCTCTTGTTAATCACAAATGATTAGAAAGCAAGCAAACCCCAGATTTCCAAATATGTTTTTTTTTTGGGCAGCTATAACCTTCCCCCCCAAACAAAAACAAGTATTGGCATAGCCAATAGGTCTAGTTTTGGGACCTAATAAGTATTTAGTTATGCAGCACAAAATCCTTGGTGCAACAACATCAACTGTTGCATGGCTAAACACTTCTAAGGTCCCAAAGGCGAGACCTCTGGCTGACGTCGAGGAAGAAAACAGCTGTGCACATTTGAATCGCACTCGTGATTCTTGTAGTGATCCCAGGCCCAATGGGCGTGTTCTAACAAGGTATTCTGGTCTCTGTAGGCAGGTAAGTTCTTATGTCCACAATGGATGCTGCTGTTCACTCCTTTACATGATTAAAATACTTCTGGGTCGCTGTTGGAAGCCCGGCTGGGCTGCTGCTACTTTCGTGTTTTTCAAGACAGAAACGCTGTTCCATTACCGCTCTAACATTTCACTGGCGGATGGACCTGCTGGACTATGCAGTGAGGTAACCTTTGTGGCCAGGGCAGACCACATATATGCCAATCGTAAGAACCCGAAGAAAGAAGGCACCACACCCAGTGTTAGTTGAACCTTTTATTTCTGAAGAACCACAGCATGCTCAGCGAGGCCCTCGCAGCTTCATCTTTATGCCACATGCATTTCAGGAGCAGTTCCCCTTGTTCACTCACTGACGTCGAGGAAGAAAACAGCTGTGCACATTTAAATCGAACTTGCGATTCTTGTAGTTATCCCAATATATATATATATATAGGCACAATTTGACAAAGCCCTAAGGCGAAACGCCTCGTTGCTGTCAAGTTCCCGCAATAAATCTTTTGTGGAACTACCCCCTGCGTGTGCTACTTTCTTTATGGATCAAGGATCCAGGGATGTTCGTAGCTGGGCATTTACTGTGTGCAACGGAGGCTTCAACACATGAGAAGCCCACTAATGGCGATATTGTTTTTTGTAATTTTGAGATGACAGCGTGAGTCCTTATTACGAACTCTGGTGCTATAGAGACTACGTATCCCAGAAGGCAACTTTTTGATCATGTGAGCCCCCCACCTGTGTGGCAACAAAAGAAACTGGTGATGTGATGCTTAGTCTCTGCCATTTATTTGCTGCCACTCAGCCTGTGACCAAGGACAGAATGATTGTCTGAAACGCGTAAGGCATAATATTTGAACTCATGCAATGTTGGTCTTTGTTGCAGCCCAATATACCAGAGGTTTGCAGATGGTGAGTGCATCCTAAAGCTTGGAGCATTGTGGAACTGTACATATACATACATACATACATACATACATACATCCATATATATATATATATATATATATCAACACAGTCCAGGACCCCAAATTTGGAATGGCCACACGGAAGCTGTTTACCAGACACCTCTTTATTTCAGCATGCCATGCGGATTTCAAACAGGAACGCACTTTCCAATTGCATACAGTGCCAAACGCGTTTCGAGAGTCTCCAGGCTCTCTTCGTCAGTGGCTGAAATGTTAAAATGAAGCTGCAGCATATATCCATTATTTAAAGTCAAGCACCCGCCCTCCTGAGGGCGTGGCCACACATGGCCCTCTGGGCGCTGTAGTTTTAAAGTTTTCTTATCAAAGTGAATGCGCACTTCATTGTAAATACACATCTTTACATCCCAAGTGGGTGGAAGTAGACTCTCCTGCTTTCATTCCGCTCTGCTTATAAGCTGAAATATGGTGCGGGCTCGCACGCATACCTGGATCACATCCGCTCCCCTTCCGCCTTTCAATACTGCTGCCTTAATGTCAGCAAAGGTCGAAATAATGTCTCGAGGGGCCAAATCCGCGACCTGGGAGGCCGCTATAACATCAACACAGTCCAGGACCCCAAATTTGGAATGGCCACACGGAAGGGGAGCGGATGTGATCCAGGTATGCGTGCGAGCCCGCACCATATTTCAGCTTATAAGCAGAGCGGAATGAAAGCAGGAGATTCTACTTCCACCCACTTGGGATGTAAAGATGTGTATTTACAATGAAGTGCGCATCCACTTTGATAAGAAAACTTTAAAACTACAGCGCCCAGAGGGCCATGTGTGGCCACGCCCTCAGGAGGGCGGTGCTTGACTTTAAATAATGGATATATGCTGCAGCTTCATTTTAACATTTCAGCCACTGACGAAGAGAGCCTGGAGACTCTCGAAACACGTTTGGCACTGTATGCAATTGGAAAGTGCGTTCCTGTTTGAAATCCGCATGGCATGCTGAAATAAAGAGGTGTCTGGTAAACAGCTTCCGTGTGGCCATTCCAAATTTGGGGTCCTGGACTGTGTTGATGTTATAGCGGCCTCCCAGGTCGCGGATTTGGCCCCTCGAGACATTATTTCGACCTTTGCTGACATTAAGGCAGCAGTATTGAAAGGCGGAAGGGGAGCGGATGTGATCCAGGTATGCGTGCGAGCCCGCACCATATTTCAGCTTATAAGCAGAGCGGAATGAAAGCAGGAGATTCTACTTCCACCCACTTCGGATGTAAAGATGTGTATTTACAATGAAGTGCGCATCCACTTTGATAAGAAAACTTTAAAACTACAGCGCCCAGAGGGCCATGTGTGGCCACGCCCTCAGGAGGGCGGGTGCTTGACTTTAAATAATGGATATATGCTGCAGCTTCATTTTAACATTTCAGCCACTGACGAAGAGAGCCTGGAGACTCTCGAAACGCGTTTGGCACTGTATGCAATTGGAAAGTGCGTTCCTGTTTGAAATCCGCATGGCATGCTGAAATAAAGAGGTGTCTGGTAAACAGCTTCCGTGTGGCCATTCCAAATTTGGGGTCCTGGACTGTGTTGATGTTATAGCGGCCTCCCAGGTCGCGGATTTGGCCCCTCGAGACATTATTTCGACCTTTGCTGACATTAAGGCAGCAGTATTGAAAGGCGGAAGGGGAGCGGATGTGATCCAGGTATGCGTGCGAGCCCGCACCATATTTCAGCTTATAAGCAGAGCGGAATGAAAGCAGGAGATTCTACTTCCACCCACTTGGGATATAAAGATGTGTATTTACAATGAAGTGCGCATCCACTTTGATAAGAAAACTTTAAAACTACAGCGCCCAGAGGGCCATGTGTGGCCACGCCCTCAGGAGGGCGGGTGCTTGACTTTAAATAATGGATATATGCTGCAGCTTCATTTTAACATTTCAGCCACTGACGAAGAGAGCCTGGAGACTCTCGAAACGCGTTTGGCACTGCATGCAATTGGAAAGTGCGTTCCTGTTTGAAATCCGCATGGCATGCTGAAATAAAGAGGCGTCTGGTAAACAGCTTCCGTGTGGCCATTCCAAATTTGGGGTCCTGGACTGTGTTGATATATATATATATATATATACACATATATATACACACACACACACACACGAACTCGCCAGACGCTGGAACAGCGCCACCAATTATTGCTCAACTGGAAAAATGACGATGAATGGAACCCAGTTTGTTGCCAGAACAAAAGTGCTTTTATTTGTGCATATTCTTGCTCAGCATGCCGCCATGATGCGTTTCGACTGTCTCCACAGTCTTGATCACATGATGCGATTGTAATGCCACAGGTGGGGTATAAATAGTAAACATAAAAGGCGGATTGTTATTTCCCGCCCCCAACATGTCATAGGTTTTTTAAGTCATGGAAACAAAAGAAAGACTAGGAGCAAATCTGCAACCTAATGTCTAAATGATGGAACTCATTGCGAGTTATGTTTCAACATAATTTACAATTCATGTAAACAAATAAATATGTGCAATATGTCACAATGGTCATAAATACATATATGAATATATATATATATATATATATATATATATATATATATATATATATATATATATATATATATATATATATATCTAAATATGTAAACACCACAAAAGGACATATTAGTATAATCACATTTAAAACTGCTTGTTTCCTGTTAAAAAACCTAAACAAATAAATCCCAAGTGGGGACCTAATAAAAGTGCCTGTGCAAACAATTTTTATCCAAATATATACCTGATACTGTGGCTAGGAGCAGCTGTAACAGCATAGTGCAAAATACATACAAGTGCAAAGTGCTAATCAAAATTCGAAATTTTACTTGTTTCATTTCATATATCTAAAAAATATGTAGTGGAAGGAGCCCCTCCCTTATACAATTAATTCCATAACAGATGTTTTTAAGATGGCTAATACTGATGTATACTAATTCATATGATATCACAGTGTAAGAGGTAACAACCACTAAGTTGGTAAGAGTATCCTGTGTTGTAATGAATTCCACTTTTTCAGATTGTTTATACGTGGGACTTATAAACAAGTGTAGAGGTCCTCGCTAGAGTTAAGAACCCCAGGGGTTCGACTATCTAATTCTAATATGTAGCGAGTCTCTAAGACCCTTAAAAGTGCATCTCTGTTACCGCCACGTTTCAGGGGCATAACGCAGTCAATGACATAATATAATAGATGTTTTGGGTCACTTTCATGGGTACTCTCAAAGTGGTGTGCCACCGGATATGACTGATCTTTGGTGCTGATGGCTCTTATGTGCTGCAGTATCTGCTTGTGAGCCGGCAGTCGGGTGCTCCCCACATACCGGAGCTCACAAGGGCACTGCAGCACATAGACGCAAATTCAGTTCTGCAGGCGAGTTGTTTGTTTATCTGTACAGGTGCATCTCTAAAAGGTGTAAAATATTGCTTGTTGCTGCAGCCGTATTTACAAGCTTTGCAGCTTGAACATTTTTTGAAACCTTTTCTTAGAGCCATGAAGGTCTCTGGTATTGGCTGCTCCAGATAGTTCTTAACTAATATGTCCTCCATGGAAGTGGATTTTCTGAAAGAGAACTCAGGTTTTTTCCCACAAGACTACCGATGATAGGATCCCCCGTCACCAGGTTCCAATTGCGGGAAAAGATTTTGCAAATCTCTTTGTGTTGTCGATTGTAGGCGACAATGATTCTTGAGGAGTCAGGTGTAGAGGTAGTACTGGTTGTGTTGGGGGTTATCTTAGGTGTTAATGCCTGCGCTCTAGTTATAGTTCTCGAGCGGTCCATTGCTTTCTGAACAACCAACTCTGAATATCCCCTAGCAAGGAAGCGTTCTTTACTTGCTTCCTGAGCTTTAGAACACTCAGTTTCCGTACTACAAATTCTTTTGATGCGCAGCATCTGCCCAAAAGGGATACTGCGTATCAAATGATGGGGGTGCTGGCTGGCAGCATGCAGGACAGTATTACCTGCTGTGGGCTTTCTATGTAGCCTTGTCGCTAATGCCCCAGACTCTACATATACTTCCAAGTCAAGAAAGCAAATAGATGATGTGCTAAAAGTAAATGTGAATTCAAGATTCAGGTCATTGTTATTAAGTTGTTTCACAAAAGGTGCGTGCTTCTTGTAATGCTCCCTGCCAAATAAGAAAAAGATCATCAATGTACCTCAAATACAGTGGGACATTATTTTCCATTGTGGTTTGATGTTGCCCCATGAGGACCTGTTCCTCCCACCAGCCCATGTGCAAGCACGCTAGGCTGGGTGAAAAACAGGCCCCCATGGCTACCCCTCTAGTCTGCTGGTACACTTGATTGTTGAACAGGAAATAATTCTGTTCCAAACAGATCTTAATCATGGTGATTAACATTGTGTTATGGGCAGAGAAATTAATTGAACGCTGGTTCAAATAGTGGCTATTGACGTATACAATGAAGCTACGTCTAACGTGACCAATATACAATCTAAATTCCAAGATGCATTGTTCAATTTACGTACAAAATCAGATGAATCCTGCACATAAGATCTTAAATTTTTAACACTGTCCTGCAGAAAATAATCAATATAAGTTAGAATGTTCTCAGTTGAACTATTAATCGCAGAGATTATGGGACGCCCAGGTGGATTGTCCAACCGTTTGTGGACCTTTGGAAGTAAAAAAAATGAATGATAACTGGTATATTGTAACAATGTTTCATAAAGATAAGTTTAACAAAAAGCACTTTAACACCCTTTCCAAGTTTCGCAAACGGACCATAATTCATCTGCTGTGTTCCTTCAGTCAGCCTGTCAAAAGCAAGCTTCGAATCGGAGACTGCAGATGTTTCTACACGGCGTAGGGACTCCTGGAACTTGGAAACTGTATCATAAATGGATAGGATTCAAAGTGACTAACTTGATTCAAACATACACTAATCTTTACCCAAATGTGTGCCCAGGTCGAGGAGCGTACAGCGAGCATATGATCAGATCGAGTCTAGCGCTTCACTTCTGAAAACGTAAAATGTGGGCGCTATCAAAGCCTCTATACACTCGGCTCCAAAGCACTACATTGAGCGTGTACGGGATAACGCATCATTACTTTCAACTTATCTAATGGGAAGGTGGCTCCTCCGGGGAGCAAGGCTCACATCTTGAAGTGCACACAGAGGACAGCGCTCGCTAGAAGAGCCGCTACTCTTCTGCACATGCACCGAGTGATCTGCAGCAGCAGAAAATGGTATATGTGTTAGCTAGGCATTTTATTCTGCACGAGTGCCAGTTTTCTTTTTTTTTAAATATTTTTATATTTTTTGAAAACCTTTAATATATCGTTCAACACAAGATACAAAAGTAGCCCTGCAACAGCAGGGGCCGGTACCACAGGTATGCAACACGGATCAGTAATTCAAATAACACAGCTATTCAGCTGACAACCCATGGGTCCGGCAGCGGTAAAGGATAGATGGTGCATCGGAAACAGTTCGAATCAAGGATATGAATAAGGTTTCATTTTATATTTAACCCCCCCCCCCCCAAAGAATGAAATAAAGAAGAAAAGACCGGATATCCGGAGCTACACACTCGGAGGTACAAAAATGCGGGTAGGTGTTAAAAGTAGTCGTGAATCAAAATAGATCAACAATATAAATGCAAGCGACAGTTAGTTCACTAAGAGTAAAGGACAAAGCTACCTATCTATCATCACAGTCACCCACCCCAGACCCTGCCCACTCATCTACTTCAGGATGAAACCGAAAGTTATCGCTACCGGACCCTGCAAGAAAAAAGAGAAAAGGGGCCATAGAACACAACAAAGGCAAAATAACAAACCCCCCTCACACCCCCCACCCTGCTGCCCGCAATGGCTACAGCCTACCCCACTAGCAGCGCGCCTGTCGCCCAGAGGAAAACCCGAAAGAGAGAAGAGAGAGAAGAAAAAGGGGCCATAGAACAAAACAAAGGCAAAATAACAACCTCCCATCCTCCCCCACCACCCTGCACCCCTGCAATGGCTACGGCCTAACCCACTAGCAGTGTGCCTGTCGCCCCGAAGCATCCCTGAAAGAAGAGAATAGCGGAGGAGGAGAAACAGAAAAACACACTCCAGGACTCCCCTATCCCCCACCAGGTGCGACCCCCCGGAAACAAGTTCAAAATAAATGCAGCGAAATACAGTATCAATCCGGGGAAGCACCAAACATACCACCCGACTCCCGCAGTTAACAGGTTACAAGCCCAACAGCAGAGTAAATTGTTGTCCCGGATCCTGAAAAGCCCCACAAGTTAACCCTGGCCAGTACGAATGTTCACTGGAGCACTTATAACCCAGGCCACAGCAACAGTGAGAGCGAGTATGCTTGCATGAAAATTCAAGTCAGTACGAACAAGCCAAGTAAGGGATAGGAGTTCACGATCCACACAAAGCAAGTGAGAAAAAGCGTGGCAGAATGATCAAACTCTCCAATAGTCAAAGGTGATCTTGTGAAGGCAGTCAAGGTTGTCCATAGTGAAATTCGGCGAAATAGGGTTCAAGCAGGGGACGCAGACAATGTTCATGGGCGCGCGATCCGTAGTACAGGAATCCGCAGCGCCGAAGGGATCCAGCGTCTGCACGGGGACCTCGAAATCGGATAGACAATGTTCTGTTGGCGCCAACGCTGGCTGCAATGATGGCAAAAAAACGCTCTCCGGTCTACGGCAAAGATCGTCCATTGTTACCGACAGTGCCTGGTAGTGGACGGTGATCTGTGAGTGGAGCGCTCTGATGGCCGCCATTACGGCGTGCAGCGGTGGTGAGTCTTCTGTCTCCTCCATCTCCCCTCGCAAGCCACAGATCAGGATGCAAACCCCGGAGGCCGGCTTCTCCGGGGTAGCAAGCAAATCTGGAGCGGACACCAGCAACGGGCGCTCTCACCTCACGACGTTACTCCTTTGCCGCTGATCAGGGCTCCCGTCCTCACTCCCACGACAAGCTTACTATGTCTCCGAACGTAGGATACGGGGCCGCAGCAAACGATGTGGCACGCCGTAGCGTGTGTGTTGCAGACAGGATATGAAATCGCCGTCAAAAACAGGAAGATTATTTCTCCGCTCTGGAGACTGGAGCGCTCTGATGGCCGCCATTACGGCGTGCAGCGGTGGTGAGTCTTCTGTCTCCTCCATCTCCCCTCGCAAGCCACAGATCAGGATGCAAACCCCGGAGGCCGGCTTCTCCGGGGTAGCAAGCAAATCTGGAGCGGACACCAGCAACGGGCGCTCTCACCTCACGACGTTATTCCTTTGCCGCTGATCAGGGCTCCCGTCCTCACTCCCACGACAAGCTTACTATGTCTCCGAACGTAGGATACGGGGCCGCAGCAAACGATGTGGCACGCCATAGCGTGTGTGTTGCAGACAGGATATGAAATCGCCGTCAAAAACAGGAAGATTATTTCTCCGCTCGGGAGACCGGACAAAGCCCAGGGTTCACAGCCGATGTTGTTCAATTCCAGCCCGGATGGGTTGGAAATCGAGGCCCCGGCTTCCGCTCCGGGGTAGGCCAAGAAATAAAACACGGCGTATCTCTGTCACCCGGTATGATAGAAAGTTCGGGATTGCGCCTTCAGAGTCAGTTACTCCCCATACATACGGGAGTTCGGTGTGAAGTCAGGATAATTTGCAGGATATACGAGCTGCTGGCGCAGGTCGGCGGAGCCGGGAGTTTATGCGGCCATCTTGGTTGCTAGCGTAGCTCCTCCGAGTGCCAGTTTTTTGACACAGCCAGAGTGAGCCAAAACAAAAGGGCAAGAGAAAAAGAGCAAGGAAAAAAATAACCTGCAAGAGTGAATTAAAGTGGCGGGGGTGTTGGGAGGAAAGAAGCATGAGGTGAACCCGACCCCCCCACACACACACCACCACCACCATGTCTGATAGCGCCGACTACTGGCTTCTAAGTAAAACTTTGGCTCCAGGCACTTATTGTTTTACAAAATCATATGCATGCGCCCTCTAAGACGTGGAGAGTGGGCTCTTAAGATAAAGCATAGATGATACTAGTCGCAGGGGCGCGAGTTCTACTCCGTTGCATCCTTTGACCTTCCGAATTCTGATACAACGACCCGCCCGGGTGTTTGCAAGTGCACAAGTTTATTATCTGTATATCAACTAATCGATACGGTTTGGCCCGCATTGCAAGTTTCATGCAACTTCTGTGCAATTTACATTAATATGAAGCACCTGAACACTTTTCAAAACTGAGCTACTGTGTGAACGAGCATGTGTTTTCTTTCAATGACGACTGGAATTAAGTGTCTGGTACTTTTTAGGTTTCGCCTGGCGTCCGCTGTGCAGCTGCATTCGCGCAGGCAAAAACTTTTGTGAAGAGTATGGGCCTTTGTCACGCCTCTCACTTCCATTGGCTAGCTCCATAAATGGAGGCTAGCCATTGGAAGTGAGATCTGCCTGTCATGGTTCGAGGCGATTCGTGGGCGTTCCGGCGATGTTTTTCTCATCCTGCCCCTTTTCTTACATCATGCGGCGTTGGGCAGATTTTTTTTGATTTTTTTAAAATGTTTGTGTTGGCCATTTTTAACGTGTCGTTTGCAGGGGTGGGTTGAGCGATGTCCCGCTCTCCGTTCCCGCCCCCTCTCCCGCTGTCCGTGTGCCCGTTCCTGCCCCCCCTCCCGCTGTTCGTGTCCCTGTTCCAGCCCCCCCCTCCCGCTGTCCGTTCCCGCCCCCCCTCCCGCTGTCCGTGTGCCCGTAGGTGCTTGTTTTAATTCCGGACATGCTTGGTGTCTTGTTGGCCATGCCCCCTGAGTGAAAACATGAATGCTGTCGCGCCTCCTCCGGTTCAGAACATGTTCCGTTTCCCGCCCCTCCATTTCATATTATACATGGTGCCCAGGTCTTCTTACTGTCTTTTTAAAGCGTACACGTGCCCTGTCACCTTTCCTACAATTCCGTCCACGCCTGTTGGTCTGCCCCACCAATTCAAAACGTGAGGTGCCCTGTGGCTACTTTGTAAAACGTACCTGGGGCATTTCTCTACCATTTGAAAACATACTCGTCTGGTGCCCCTTAAGACCCAGTTCACACCGTACTGGTGGACTGCCCCCGCTGGTGGTGAAGAGTCGATAAAGTGGCGTCGGGGACTGTAAAATGTTATCTGTGTATGTTTTTATGGTTTTAAAGACTTTTTTCCAAATAGAAATAAACTTGAACTGGACTGCCCCGTCTCTCAATTATACATTGATTTGGTGCTGTGCCCATCTCCCACCCTCTTTCCGTTTAAAAACATGTCATGGCCCCGCGGCCCTCCACCCTCCGTTTCCATCTATACCTGGTTCAAGCCCCCCTTCTATGTATTATAGTTATGCTGGCTGCTCTCTGCTATAGTATTCGGGCCATACCTGGGGACCTGTCCGCTGTCCCCTCTAACCCATACCCTGTTTATATTGCCTCCTCTGCCACCCCGTTCAGACCACACCTTGTGTGCCAGCTGTTGTGCCGTCTTCTCACTCTGCGCCCCCATTTCAACGTGCCTGTTACAGGCAGACTCCTGTCCATGCCAAACTATGCCTGGTTCCCTGTCCCGTCCAAACCTGGGCCTCTACCATTCCATTCAAATCGCCTATTGTATGCCAACCCAGCTGCCCACTGGCACGCATTTCCGTCCTAACGTGTCCCCATGCTAGCGCCTACTAGTGGGCGCGCTTGACTGGGGGTGTTCCCTACCCCACGGGGATCTCCGAAGTGACCGTGTCAAGTGACTGTGCCTGTCAGCACTCGTGTGAATGCCCGCATTGAAGGCTAGCTCCTCTGTGACGTGTAAATTATTGATGGGCGCTGCACAGAGGCCTGGCTCGCCCTCGCGGTGCTGTCCCGTGCAGTGTGCTGAAGGTGAGCGCACGGACGGTGTACGGTTACACTTCCAGTGTAACCGGTTCGTCCTCATTTGTCGAGGTGTCTCAGCAGGGTGGAGCAGAGACTGCGCTGCCAGCAGCCGGGAGCTCACTTCAGTGACGTGAAAGAGGCTGCAGGAGAACTCGGCGCACTCGATAGCTCACCCTTTGATCCGTGACACATCCCGGGCAAGGGCAGGGGCAGCCCTGCTGTGACAGGAGCCTTATCTCCCGAGGAGGGCGGGGAGGGGCAGGGGTGCAGCCCGTGATGTCAGCTGGTGTCAGGCAGGGGGAGGGCCGAGCAGGGAGGCCGCGGCAGCACCTAGGTGTCTGCTGAACCAGTCCGAGGAGACACGAGGTGCCGGAAGTGCACGGGCATGCACTGCTTTTATTTTCCTTCACTTTCCAGACTTATTGGTATGGATTTAAAGGAATGATATCGTACGCCTGCTGGACACGTGGGAAGAGGTAAGCGGCAGATGGCAGCGTTGTGGGAGGTAAGAGGGTGGTCGCGCTGTTGTGGCTGCGACAGGCAGGCCTGGAGCGAGCAAAGCTTGAAAGCGCTGCTGCAGAAGTGCAGAGCACTCACAGCCCATGCGCACTTTGACCATTCCCATTGTGCGGTGTCTGGGGCCACTTTAACATCGCGCCGTGAAGCTTATCTTCTAGGCGTGTTTTCGAGTGGTGTTATTAGCCTAAAATGCACAGATCAGGCTGACGTGCTTAGGGGCTCTAAATCATTTAGCACCAGCCCGTTCTGTACCATGTGAAGGACACAGAAGTTGTGTGAAGACGTTCTGCACGCCCGAATGAATGTTTTATTTCCCCTTCTGTTTAAACACCCTCCGTAAAAAGTGGTGTCCATTGAGATATTTCGTTTTTCAAGTTTACGTTCCCACTTTCTCCCTTGCAGGTCCTTTCTTTTGGGCCTCCATTAAAGAAAGATCACTGTCTGCAAAATCATTTTACATACATATTTGGACCTGTTTCACTGCATGCCCTAAGCAGATGTAAGTACATGCTCATGAGCTGCTAACACCTACCTGTACAGTGATTATTGATGTATGTGCCCTGGTACTCCTCTTTTGTGCCCAGGCCCCAGCTTTGTGTCTCACACAGGGTGTGGTTTTTGTTCTCACTTACGAAAGGGCCAGATATCAAAGATACTGGGTCTGCTTGTGTACTCGCCTCAAGGTTAAGAGATTAAACTATTGGCATTGTAAATGACAATGCCATTTATTTTTCTGTTTTCAAAACCAACACATAACTACAAATTTTGTCATTTACAATGCCAATAGCTCAAACTTTTCAAAAGGCGAAACCATTGCGTTGTAAATGCTTGTTAAAAACTTTATTGGGGTTCTCGGGATCTAATATTGACGTGAATAAGCAGACTGACTGAGAGATCCTGACTGACGCTACTAAGCGCCATCACCCACGCTATCAGGCATCGCCCTGTGGGTATTATTCAAGTCATCTTCAAAACGCCACAATATCACTTGTGACTATCGTAAACATGATTTCATGAATTCCTGACCACTACAGTGTACCCGGCTGGGCTACCTGTAAGTCAGTTTTATTTATTCACTACGCATGGGTGAGAACAAGTCATTATCCAGATGTCCCCCAACGCCCTGTCCTGATAAAATGCCATAACCCTAAGGGTCGAAACGCCGTCGACGCTATAAGGAATTGAACCATAATATTAGTGCCTACGACTGAGGATAGACACTAAATAGTAATTTGTGTATCAATGTATAGGTCATTTTCCTTCCTTTTAGTCATCCCATGAGAAACCATTGTGCTTACATTTATTTTGGGTTATTTGTACTGTTTTTGGTTTCACACGTACACTGGGGACACTGTGCACCTTTCTTCTGTTTTCACAATACTATGTGACAAATTGTATATATTTGTACAATCATACAACCAATGTTTTGAAATATAAAAACATTGATGATATGAAATCTAATTGTTTTTGCATTTCCTTTTGACATCCCTTGCCAACCCTCGGTTCTCTTGAAAATTGCTATTAAGCTATATACAGATTTTATATTATATAGTACTATACCACAGGAACCATTGTTTTCTGATATAATTAAATGCCCTGGCTCCTATGTGAGTAGGGTTCCCCTTGTTTTCCCTGAGACAACTACCTTGATAACAGTTATAACGAGAATGTACATCTGCTCCTGTGTTCACTTGTCTACGAACAAACTAATTTAATTTACAGCAGATAATTCCAATCTCACACAACATTCTAGTCAAAGGTTACGTGGGGAGCACAGGGTGGAAGATACAATCCATCACCAACAAGCATTGGCCGCACGCGCACCTCGCTCTTAAAGTAAAAAAAAAAAAAAAAGGCATGGAGTTGTGTGTGCACGCGTGCACGCTAAAAGGGGGGGGGGTCCTGTGCGATTTACTTACGGGAGCGATAATTGCTACCATATGGTGGCACTCGCTCCCGCAAGTAATTCGCTTCATGTGCATGCGTTGCCATTGAAGGCAATGGAACGCGAGCACGAGTTTGGCTGAAAAGCCATGGCCATCGGAAAAAGTATTTTTGCCTTTGCAACGCATGCGCATTGCGTTGGCGAGACCTAACTAGTATTTATGATTCTTTTCCCTTTGCGAGCGAGTTACCACCCCAGCTTTGGAGTCAGTAACTTTAGTAGTTTGCAACCTGAATTCCAGTCGCAAACCACTGATAAATAGGTTACTGAATCGCAACCTGGAAGGTACGCCTACAACACGCCTGTTTCAAATTGCGATCCAGTAATCATTTAGCATCTCATTTTAAGAGTTGGTAAATGTTTTCTGGCTCCTAAAATGGGATTCTTACATAAGGAGAAAAACAATTTTATAGCCACAAACACTCATTTTGTGTTAACCTGAAGTGTTTGCAACTGCAAAGTAGGTTAGCACATCTGGCATCAAGAGAGCGAATGGTGCACACACAGCTCTTTAGATAGTTTGAACCTACCTGGTTAAAGCCACCTTATTCAAGGTAAAACATTAGATTGCCAACGTCACGAAGCCATTAAATAATGAAACATGTTAATGTACAGTATGTTGTCATTACAAACCACTATAACAAAACAGGACAGTGTTACCTATCTCCATGAATTTGATAAATAGCTAAGAGCCCTTCCAGATTCTTTCCAAAAGCGTCGAAATTTTTCACCCTAAATTAAAAACAAAACATTAAAGACATTGAATAACCTATACACAACTTAGGAGAACCACCCACTTATTCACATGCCTAATGTACTCTCAATAACTAATGTATCTTAGTTAGCACCAAAATGCTTTTTCAGGTGAACCAATGTATTTAATAAGTTTTTTATTCATTCATTCATTCATTCAATCATTGATGGCATTACATTGGTTTGACAGAAAAATATGGTTTTCATTTCATGCTGGGTTATCGTAATGTTTTAACACACTCGGATAACAGTCGGTCCACTTTCATATACTTACCAGGTAGGTCAATCTGTTTTCTAGATTTATTGTATTCTACAAAAAAGCATTATCTCGAAAATCAAAATAAACATAATGGACTGAGTAAATGCAACTAGACTTTTTAAACTAAATTAAATGTCTCGCGAATGATGGAGGCAAAGCTTTTTACACAAGGCTCTGAGAGTTTAATACACATTAGGCAGTTCATGGGTGTCCGTGAAAGGGAGCTGTGGATTGACAGATATGCAATTTACATTTGAACTTTTTTATATTTCCCCTGGACTAAAGCATCTATTACAGGACCTGGTTTAGAGTGAGTCGGGTATTCCATAACTGGAGGCCTGCAAATGAAAATCAGCATCCCATTGTGAGGAACTGTATACTTTTGGCACAAAGGAGTGCAGTGGGCCAGATCTCCTAGTTGTCCAATTATGGCTTGATTTCCCTAGAGGAAGGGTGCCACTTTTTATTTATCGAGGAAACTCTGAATTCTGCAAAACAAAACAAAAAAATACTTAGCAGCTCTTGTGGCGTGTGAGTAATGTCTTCCTAGGGTGCTGTACTTTCATCCAGTTATTCAGCTGTGTCCTGGAATACCTGAATGTGTGAGAGCTACAGCAGTTAAGAAATGATAGTAAGCAGTCCACTATCACCTCTGTTTTGTTTCAGAAGACAAAAGGGGGTTTCTCGACATATACATTTGTTAGTTACATGATTTAGGCTAATTCACAAGTACGGTAGATAGAGCAAAAATCGGGATTTTCACATGCAGGAGAAAATGGTCCTCTTCATGTTATGTATGGTGGCTGGTAATGTTATTTTGGTGCCTTTTACTTTTTGGACACAGGGGACTAGATTATAGCATGTGCACCTACTTTAAGCGCTGGTGTGATTCCAAGGGGGCATTCCGCCATTTACATAGGGTATGGCCGAATGCAAACAGTTCTTGGGCTCTAAAAAAAAACAAAAGTACCAGGGCCCACGTCAGGAGGCCACCGCAGCTTGCACCACCCTTTGCTACTGCCAGCGCTGTCAATGACAGTACCAGCACAAGTATTAACCATTAAACCGCTGCAAGCGTGACAGTTCAGACTATACCAGTCCCCAAAATCTATAAGAATGACTTGGAAGGGAGATATAATTTCTTTTTATTGAATTAATAAACAACTGTTCTTCTGCTTATCTCTAAATTACACAAACTATCACCATGTGGAAGCTCTCATAAGTGCCAGTGTTCACAATTAATAGCTGGTGCATAGCACCAGAAACCACCAGCTCAAATTAAGCACTGAATGCAAATTAGGGAAAACTTTCCCTCTGCACCCGTGCCCCATCATAGACACATGATTGATGGACGGAATGCAGAACAAATCAAAACATTCACCCCCAGTGACTAATGGTATGTAATATGTGTCCCCCAAGCCCACTGTCTTAGGTACCATTACATGGTGCTCATATAAAGTGCACCAAGGCCCCTTGGGCAGATTTGTTCTGTATAAAATTGCTGAAAGAAAATGGTTTCTGGGTGTGTTAGCTCAAATGAATAAATCAACCCATGTAGATCAAAACCACAATTTCTAGACTGCACTGGGCTGTTAAATGAAAGCAACCCTTCAGCATATTAATGGGGTCTGCAGGAATTGAAAACGGTGGTTGTTGAAGCTGAAAGTGCCATCAAGAACAAGAGGCGATATGCATAGGAATGTTTTGTTCACAAAAAGTCTGATTTCCAATATCAGGCTCCTTGCACCCTTCAATAATGCCTTTTGGTATGCAACAACCACACATTGCAATACATTAACATGTTACAAAAATACAAAATGAACAGCAAGCTCACTATATGCACTTATCATCAGTTAAACATTACTGAATCGCAATTTGTGTGTGCCACTAAATACTGAATCGGCTTCCCTAACAAATACTAATTTGGAATGGGTTACAAAAATGTTTTGTGACCGAAATAAGGTTGCAAAACATTGATATTTTACGTACTACAGAAATGTTGTGGTGATCCATCCCCCTTTGTAACTGTTGACAAAAATATTTTTTAGACTACACAGTGGTCCTATCCCTACTCTTGAGAAAATGTAAATTAAGCTTTTCTTTTCCATTTAAAAAAAATCCAGTTTTCGATTTATTTAAAAAAAAAAAATGATGGCTTTATTTAAAAGCAACCACAGATAAGGTGATCTGCTGACTCCAGCAGGCCACTATCCCTGTGATGGCTGACAATCATAGTAGATCACATTTTGTGAATGACCTTATTAGTATCGGTGAGGTAGGTGAAATTGCCACCCACTACAATTTGGTATTTGCAAACCAACCTATTAATACATAGGTAGGTTTGCAAACTACTACACTGGTTGCAAAAATATTGGTCGCGAAGTGCGACCAGTATTTTGCGACGAAAGCTTCATGCATCTGGACCAAGATCTTTTTGGGCGTAATTTTACTGCCATTAGTTGTGCGTAGCACAGTGCTTCCAAAACGTCTTAGAACCACAACCCACTTTTTAGTACGACAAACCAACCCATCTAGCTTTAATGAATACGAGGCAGGCGATTTAAAAAAAACACGTAACTAGTGCATGGTGTGTTAACACATTGTCATTTACAGAGAGCACGTTTCCATTGAAATTGTCATTAAATTTACACAGACATACAGTTTTAAACTATATTGCACACAAATAATAGTGTGTGGAAATCAGGTTTCAGTCAATATTTATTATTTGTGCAATATAGATTAAAGGGTCTTGATTTGTTCTGATCCGATTAAAATCTTTGTTTCAATCACACTTGAGAATTATACAGTGAAGTGCTTTATTTTTGCTTTTCTAACTTA
The DNA here is from genome assembly GCF_964263255.1 of Lissotriton vulgaris. Taxonomy (NCBI): domain Eukaryota; kingdom Metazoa; phylum Chordata; class Amphibia; order Caudata; family Salamandridae; genus Lissotriton; species Lissotriton vulgaris. Next base: position 615,979,900 of record NC_141691.1, on the reverse strand, counting down.
AGAATTTATACCGTTTATTTACAGGTATGTACATTTTGTTGTGTGCTACGAAAAAACTGTATCCTACAGCCTTTCCTTTTTCACACTTCATGTGCCCCAGCAAGATTGGCCCACAATTAACTTTACTTTTCTTCCTGCAACTGCAAACTGAGGATAAACACCAGTTGTGTTAAAAAACACAAACAGCAGAAGACATAGCATGACTTTTTACGTATGTTTGAAGTTCAGCAAACGTGACAAGATAAATACAGAATTTAAAGGAATCTTTAGTTATTCTTTGGACATACCACCATAAATTAAAGGTTTGGGAAACATTAGTCTAAAGCTAAATGAAATGAATGTCTGTAAACTGTACAAAGGTAGAAACAGAATATAGTCTATGCTGAAAAAGAAAAAAAAAATCACTCATTGTAATGAGTGTGCACCTTAAAGTTACAGTGCTCTGCTTTTTCGATTCTGTAACACAACAAATGCCAGAACAGTCGCAGCCCACAGTAAATATGATCAATTCTGCTGTGCTTTAACTAAAGAGATACAGATACCCCTGCCCTGTGTTGTTTGTTTTATTGCTGGTGCCCTTGTTTTTGTTTTTTCCAGATGCGTAAAGAGCTCTCCTGCTGACAATGCTCTGGAGGGCATCCTGCACGGCAATAAATGACAATGTGCGTGGCCACCGAGGCGCGCACTCTAGAGGGAACAGTGGCTGGTTACTTGTGTAAGTTACGATAGCAGGGGATGAAATGCAAACTAGTTGTTGGCTGTGGTCTGTGGCAAGTGGACTGTTGGCCCGCTGTGTGTCCGCCTGGGGAGAGAGAAGAGGCAGGTCTTCAGATCTGGGTGTGGAGGGCTCGCTCAGCCACCTTCTCCTCCTGGGGTAGGTTCAGGCTGGTCTCGTAGGCTCTGAAATGGCAAGTACACAGTGACTGCCTACCACTTGCTGCTCACAGCCACAACCCTGGTCTTTGCCCAACCTTGGTCTTGCGGTAGTGATGGGGTGCCCAGGACTCTTGGGCGATTACCATGTCCAGTTTCTCCAGAGATTACCGGACGGTTACCAACTGCCTTGGGACAGGTGCCGGAAGGGCAAAGGGGCTGAGCGGCTGCTTGGCTTTAGAAGACGTCTTGATTATTATAATGAGGTTGGCAAGCTTAAAACTGTTGTGATTCTTCATATGAGAGTCTTTGGAGTGTCTTTAGAGTGCACGTGAGCTGAGACCACCAGGTTGGCCCAGAAGGCACACCCAGTTCAAACAGGGTCGCTACAGTGGGGCGAGACACTCACTTCATGGCTGCCCGCTATGACCGCCGCACTCACTCCATGGGTGCAGATTGAGGAGCAGGCTTCATCAGTCGGCACCTCCGCGAGCCAATCTTTGCTTCCTACTGCAGCTGGGGGTGGAGGTTGGGGGCAGAGGGGGAGTGAGAGGGAGTGATGGGGCCCAGTTGAGCCGGCTGCTGGGAAACAGCGGAGAGGCAGCCCTGTGTCTCTTTGCACACCGGGCCTTCTATGGCGGACTTACCAGACCTAGCCTGTGGTGTGCTCCTCTCACCTCTTTCTCCTTACCCTCCGCTATCGGCAGTCTAGATGGTCCAATGGTTCCCACCTTCCCTCACAGGTCCCGTATACAAGGTCTTGTATGGACCATTGTCATAACCACAGGAAAGTAACGGGATTGAAGAGGTTTTACTAGCATATGTCTGCTCGAAGAATCCTCTGCTGACTCTCTGTGAAGCAGAGACCCAGTTATAAGCCGCAGGGTCTGCTATGAGCTTGAATGTTCTAATCTCAGTGAAAGATTCTGTACGCACAGGGCATGAAGGCCTCTCTGCTCTAGTTCTTGATCTCTGATCCATGTTCCAGGGATTAATTTGCTGCTTTTGAGTGATCTGTCCATAACCTACATAGGCCTTAAACATAGTAATGATGGCTTCATTATTTTCTATAATCTAACAAATGCTTATCTTGAAGGAACGTCCTTAAAATCTTCAGGTTTTCTTGGCTCTCTATTGATCGGATGATCTGTGTGATATTTGCGCCGGTGTACTTGGCCTATGTGTTCAGTTTAACTTCTGTCTTTCTCAAACCACTCTTGCAAATGGTGAATAGAAAGGCATAAATTGAAACATTGATGGAACCTCTTTTATTTGGCCCTTTGCGAATATATAAAGCACACTTTTAATTGTTATGGTAAAATCTGAGAATTGGTCCAATTTGAACTTTTCACCAGGTCATAAAGAGCATTAATCAACGCACAAGTTACTTACCTTCGGTAACGATATATCTGTAAGAAACAGTAATTCGTATTAGATTCCTTACCTTAGAATATCCCCAGGCGTCAGACTGGATCCGAAAATTTTTGCGTAGCAGTACCCTTGAGCGTCCGTAGGAGTCGTCTGCGGCTCCACGTCCGTCGTCGGCGTCGTTGGCGCCGTGATGACGTCAGAGTACTTAGACGCTGCCCTCGCGCGCTGACGTCAGTTCTTATACACAGCTTTTCCGCGCCAGAAACGCAGAGCCATGATAAAAACCAACACTGGTGCCATGAAACTAGGGCCCTGAAAGGGGATGACCTTAACCCTGGATATCGGTTCACAGAACGGGGAGGACGGGTGGGGCGGTAAGGAATCTAATACTAACTACTGTTTCTTACAGATATATCGTTACAGAAGTTAAGTAACTTGTGCATCTGAAAGAACAGGTTAGTATTAGATTCCTTACCTTAGACAAGATACCCCAGCAATATCAACCCCAGTGTTGGGTCTGCGAGCCAATGATCACACCAGAAAGTCCTGGAGGACGGAACGGCCAAAGAAGCCATCCCTCCGGACTTGGCTGTCCAGGCAGTAGTGTCTTGCGAACGTGTGCAGCGAGGCCCACGTAGCTGCCTGACAGTTGTCCTGCAAGGGGACTCCCCGGCCCAGGGCAGTAGTAGCCTCCATGGCCCGAGTGGAATGGGCCCTCAGCCCAACAGGAGGCTCCTTCTTAGCTAAAGAGTAGCATGGCTTGATACACAAGACGACCCACCGAGAGATGGTCCGTTTGTGCACCGCCCGTCCCTTCTTAGCGCCCATGTAACCAACAAAGAGTTGGTCATCCACCCGGAACTGGCGTGTGCAATCCAAATAGAAAAAGAGCGCACGTTTTGGGTCCAGACGATGGAGCCGCTCTTCCTCTGTAGAGGGATGCGAAGGCGGAAAGAAGGTGGGGAAGGTGATGGACTGCCCGATGTGGAAGGCTATGACTACCTTGGGCAGGAAAGAGGGTCTTGTCCGCAACACAACCTTGTCCTGATGGACAGAAAGGAAGGGAGGCTTGGATGAAAGAGCCTGGAGCTCACTCACGATCCTGGCAGAGGTGATGGCAACCAGGAAAGCGGTCTTAAGGGTAAGAAGACAGAGAGGACAGTTATGAAGTGGCTCGAAGGGAGCGCACACCAGAAAAGTAAGTACAAGGAGCAAGTCCCACTGATGCATCACAAAAGGAACCGGAGGGAACATATGAGTGATGCCATTTAAGAACCTATTAACAACCGGGGACTTGAACAAAGAAGGCTGATCAGGTAGCCTTAAGAAGGCAGAAAGGGCAGAAAGGTAGCCCTTGATAGTTCCCAGAGCAGAGCCCTGCTGGGCAAGAGAAAGAAGGAAGAGGAGAACCTCAGAAAGAGGGGCAGAAAGGGGATCCACAGCCTTTGCTGTGTGCCATGCCACAAATTTGTTCCACCTGCAGGCGTATACCGACTTTGTGGAGGGACGCCTGGCTGCCAGAATCACATCACAAACTTCAGAAGGCAAGTCAAATGGCCTCAACTGTCGCTGTTCAATCTCCAAGCATGGAGGTGGAGACTGGACAGGTTCGGGTGGAGGATCGTTCCCTGCTGCTGCGACAGAAGGTCCTCCTGAAGAGGCAGACGAATCGGGGGATCGACTGACGTACTGAGTAGCTCGGGATACCAGTATCTTCGTGCTCGGTCCGGAGCCACAAGGATAATTTGGGCCCAGTCGCGCTTGATCTTCAGCACTCTGGGCAGAAGCGGTATAGGCGGAAAGGCGTACAACAGACCGCAGCTCCACTCGCGACGAAAAGCGTCTCCGAGCGAGTGCCGCCTTGGAAATTCCAATGTGCAGAACTGATGACATTGCGCGTTCCCTTCGGTGGCGAATAGATCTAACCAAGGCTCTCCCCATCGCTGAAAGAGGCCTTGCACCATGTCCGAGCTCAGACGCCATTCGTGATCCATCATGCACCATCGGCTGAGTTAGTCCGCCCTGGTGTTCAGAGAGCCTGCCAGGTGTTGAACCACCAGGGTCACGCCCTGATGTTCCAGCCACTGCCAGAGGCGCAGATCCTCCTGGCATAGGGTCCACAACCCCACCCCGGCCTGTTTGTTGCAGTACCACATGGCTGTGGTGTTGTCCGTGAACACCTGCACTGCACTCCCCCTGACAGAGGGGAGGAATGCCTTCAGTGCAAGACTAATCGCCCGCACCTCCGGAAGATTGATGTGGAGCCGGGACTCCGCCGGTGACCAGAGGCCTCTGATCTCCGCCTCTCCCATGTGGCCCCCCAACCCAGGAGGGACGCATCAGTCACAACTACGTGCTCCGGGTGGGGTAGAGAGGGATCTGCCACTGACCCAATCACGGTCCGTGAGCCACCACTGCAACTGTCTTGCAGTGCCCTCTGAGATCAAGATATGGTCGGACAAGTTGCCCTGATGCTGGGCCCACAAACTTCCGGTCCCACTGCAGAGCCTGCATCTGCCACCTGGCGTGATGCACCAGAAGGATGCAGGAGGCCATCAGCCCCAGAAGCCGCAGTGTCAACCTGACCGAGACTCGGGATAACGGCTGAAAGATCAGAATCAGAGCCTGAAAATCCCGAACCCGCTGTTCGGGAGGATAAACCCAAAACTGCTGAGTCTAGAACCGCTCCGATGAAGAGGAGCTTCTGAGAGGGGCACAGATGTGACTTCGGCACATTGATGGAGAACCTCAGCAGGTGCAGGTCGGCCGGTCGTAGTCTGGAAGTGGTTGACGACTGTCTGGGGCGAGCCCACCTTCAACAACCAGTTGTTGAGGTAGGGGGAAGACTGAAACCACTATGAGCTGCGACCACCGCCATCACTTTCGTGAACACCCGTGGGGCGCTGGTAAGGCCAAAGGGGAACATAGTAAACTGAAAATGATCGTGGCCTACCGTGAACCGCAGGTAATGCCGGTGGACCGGTAGGACGGGGATATGAAAATAAGCGTCCTGCAAGTCCAACGCTACCATCCAGTCTCCTGGGACCAGGGCAGCCAAGACCTGAGCCAGTGTCAGCATCTTGAACTTCTTCTTCCGGAGGAAGCCGTTGACGTTCCGCAGGTCCAAGATAGGGCGTAGGCCCCCTTTGCCCTTCTTGGGTACCAGAAAGTAGTGAGAGTAACAACCACACCCTACTTCTAGCCCAGGAACGCGCTCAATGGCCCCCTTGGCCAAGAGGGCCGTAACTTCCTCTTGTAGAAGTTTCAAGTGATCCCCCGACACGCAGTGGTTCTGCGGTGGCATGGCTGATGGGGTCGCCTCGAAGGGGAGGGAGTAGCCCCTTCGGAAGATTTGCAGCACCCACCTGTCCGATGTGACAGTGCCGGTGGAGGTGGTGATGGCGAACCCTGCCTCCCACTGGTGTCACATGGGCCTGAAAGCACGGACTAGGAGGGTTTTGAGGCGAATACTGCAGGGGCAGGAGTGGAATGGCCTCGCCGTTGTCCCCGACCGCCGCCACAGCGGTTCCCACGTCCGCCACCGCGATGGATGGGAGTCTGTGGCCTGTGACTGGCAGGGCGTGTGGGGGCGCCCCTTCCTTGGCCACGAAAGGAGTGAAAGGCAGCCGTTTGCTGGTGCGGGCCGAGAGGCCCAAGGACTTGGCCGTAGCCCTGGAGTCCTTAAAGCGCCCAAGCGCATGGTCTGCCTTGTCGCCAAAGATGATTCTGCCATCAAATGGCATGTCCATAAGGGTGTTTTGGACATCAGCCGAAAAGTTGGCGGACCTCAACCAGGCGTGGCAACGAATTGCCACCGTCGTTGCCATCGCTCTGCCCAGTGAGTCCGTGGTATCCAGCCCACACCGGATGGAATACCGTTGCATCTCGACCTCCGCAATGGCTTGGGCGAGTTTAGTCCGGACCTCCTCCGGACATTGTGGCAGCACATCCGCGACCGTGTCCCACAGAGAGTGGGTGTAACAGCCCAAGAGGCATGCCAAACTCAGGGAGGAGAATACCTTTTTCCCGTATTGCTCATACTCTTGGATTCCCGATCTGGCCACGTTCCTATCTACAGGCTGACCTGTAGCGGGCTTGGACCAAGTGCCCAGAAGAACATCAGACAAGGCCTCATTAAATGGCAGCAGAGGCTCGGCCGAGCTTGCCTGCGGTTTAAGGACCTCAGTGAGGAGGTTAGTCCTCACGGCCGCGACGGGGAGCTCCAGGCCCAAGGCATTTGCCGCCCGCGTCAGCACCACACTATAGGCAGCTCCCTCCTCCGTAGCCACTGTAGGAGGGGAGAATAAACCAGTGTCCGGCGAGGTGTCCAGACCACTGGCCTCCCCTAGCTCACCTATCCAGTCCTGATCAGACTGGCACTCCCGTGCCAGAGGGTCCTCAGACCCCTCCCAATCCCCCTCGCCACCCATCTCCTGATACTCAGGGCCAAAAGATGGGGCCGGGTCATAGAAGTAGAAATCTCCCATATGCGTCGAGAGCGCGCCGAACGCCGCTGGACCGGCGCCAGACCCAAATCAAGGGAGGGATCGGGGATGGCGCCGCCCGGAGGAGACACCCTGGGGGCCGGCGTTGGCGAGGTCATAAGGTCGACCGGCGACGACCCCGATCCAGAACCGGATCCTGTGGGGACCTGCGGCGCCGGGACCGAAATCACCGGTGGCGTCGGGACCGAAGCACCCGACTGCGTCGGGCCGAAGCACCCGATCCGCTGGGGCCCCCAGTCGGGCCGCTGGGCCCAAAGGCGCCACGGAGCCCGACGGAGGAGTGATCGACCTCATGGCCGAGAGGAAGGCCTCGATATCCTCCGGCGTCGCGTTCTGCCCAGGGACCGACTGGTATGAAGCAGGCCGCGACGCCTGCAGCTCTGGCGGAGACGCAAGGGCGGTGTCGCCCGAACCCCCGGCTGCGTCACGCGAGCGTCGGGGGGAGTCGGAAGAGCAATGGCGTCTCTTCGACTTCTTGTGTCCCTTACCTGAGGACTTCGAACCCGAAGACCGATGACGACTCCCGGAGTTATGGTGGCTCCGACCCCGCGATATTCTAAGGTAAGGAATCTAATACTAACCTGTTTCTTTCAGATAGTTCTATTTATTGATCTATTCACTATGGTGTCCTCCCCAGCCTCTGGAACATGCAACGGAATACGTTACACACAGAGGTCTGGATTGTACATCTTTACACTGAACGCTCATTGCATCATAACCGTTAATAACCAAACCTTAACACCTCACAGCAAGCTACGTAATTCTTTGTTGAGTCCGCCCAGAGAAGCAAGGGTTCTAGTGCACATAGTGTCATGACACTTCATCTCCCCCTTGTTAAATAAAAAGTACAAACAATAGTCACATCATATTTCTTCAATAAAGTGTTGAGGCTCTTGCACCAGTCAGCCAAATCGAGTAGTACGAGATGGTTGAGATGTACTCCGACTGTACACCAATGGCACAGCTTCTGATACTTGATCTGACCTGGCCTGGCAATTCGGGCTGGACCATTCCCATGGAGAGCAGGGTCAAAACTGATTTGCAAATGGCTGGGTTTAAACTGGAATCACATGGGGGCAAGAAAAAGATGGATTTAGGCCCAGATCTCTCTACTGAGGTGAATGTTTGACATTGCTCAGCATTCTGTCCATCAATAGCTTTTTTTACATTGATCTTGATTGTCAGGAGGGCTCGCTGCATTCATGATTGCAGGAGAGGAGTACTGTCGAGGTAGGTGCTCCAAGTGTGACGTGTCCCATGTGATTGACTTTCCAGGACGATGCACCACCACCATGTGGCCTTTGCACATCACAACCCTCAAGCAAATGGAGTGTCTGTTTTCCACTTTAGTTTCTGCTTGACGAGGGTCCAGTCACCTTCATTGAAGGCTGTTTCTTGATCTTGTCGATGATTGGCATTTGTTTTCATCTGCCACTTCTGTGACACAAACCTATTCTGCATTCATGGATCAGTCTACTGTCCACTGGGGCAGTTTAGTTTGGAGGGGCAGGACTCTCACCCATTTTGGAGTGAGGCGTTGAATGATAGACATGGAGGGCTTGCAGAAAGGTCCTGGTTTATCTTGATTCCCCCATTGATGCTCACTGAATTACTTGTTTGAGGGTACCTATAAATCGTTCCCAGGCACCATTAGCTTGGGGCCACAGAGGTGTGCTCTTTCGATGCTGGACATTTAGTCTGACCAGAAATTCCTTGAATTATTTGCGATTGAACAGCAGACCATTGTCAGATTTGAGTATGGCAGGGATACCCAACATTGCAAAAATGTCAGCTAGCCGCTCAATTACGTTGTCATGGATAGTGGATAGTAACTCCTCTAGTGAAGGAAAATGTGAATACTCCTCAATAATCACCATGAGATGATGTTCATTTTCCAAAGGTCTAAGGAAATAAACTGCAAATCTTGCCCACACATGTGCAGGAAGGTTAGACATTGTCAAGGGATGTTGCGTCACCTTGGGAGAAAGGTAGTTGCAAAGATGGCATCCGTTTACTTACCTCTCCACTCACTCACCTAGGAGTGGGAACCACACACTGTCTCTTAGGGCTCCTTTGGTGGCTACAATTCCACCATGTCCTTCAAGAGCTAGTTCAATGACTAGCTTTCTGAGGCAAGAGGATTTGTGAGGCTCTCAATACAACACCTTCCTTGGTAAAGGACAGTTCATCTTGTACATTTTTGAATTATTGAAATTCAACTTCGCCAGCAAAAGATTGAGCATGCTTTTTCCACAAATGAGTTGAAATGATATCTTTGAGGATAAACATGTTCTTATCAGCATTAGTAGCTGCAATGATCTGCTCAATGGATAGGGCTGATGGCGTGCTGGACCTCCCAATGAAGTTAATATGCTCTTCAGCTGTTTTGGATGTCGAACTGTGCTGCTATAACAGTACTCATGAAAGGTTATCAGCAGGGTTCTGATCTTTACCTGGCTTGTCTACAATTGCATAGTTCTACTCTTGCAGTCGCAACCCTCACCTCTCCATGCGAGGAGGCATCTTGATTTTCGGGTTTACAGAAATAGTGAGCAGCGCATCGTGATCTCTAATGATAGTGAAACCTTTTCTGTATAGAAACCCATGACAATTTTCACAGGCCCACTCTACAGACAGACTTTCCTTCTCAGGTTGCAAATAAGCATGTTCTGTGTCAGATAGGCTTCGACTGGCATAAGGCACAATGTGTGTTTGAGCATTCAGATGACCATTATACTGAGCAATGGTTGCCCCCAGCCCCACTGTGCTCACATCGACTGATCTCAGTATGCAACTTGGGGTTAAAATAGGCCATCTTTGTTGCATTTTCAATCGCATGTTTTAATCTTGTGAAACTTTGATCACATTCAGCAGAACACTGGAAAGGGGCATCTTGTTTTGTCAAGTCTTTCAATGAGGCACTCCCAGTATCAAAGTCAAAAATGTACCTTGAGCAATAATTAGCCATGCCTAAGAAGGATCGGGTAAGCAAAAACAATTCCCAACAGGTATTATGTAAAGACAGTTTTAGAAATGTATGCAATATGCATTACAAGAAAGGAATAAACAAGGAGTCAATTGATTTTTACGAAGGTAGTGTTATTTACCAAGAAGCAAAGGGGGATATTTCACATGACAATACAGTTAAGACAGCACTGTACAGAGCGGATCATGTGACAACCCAGTGACACTTGGTGCAAGGTGCTATATACAATTGGTGATGGTGAAAGTGCAAGTGTTAAAAACAGCTGCGTAGTCGATGCACAAATCAAAGTATTTACATCAAATGATGGCTTCACAAAGCAAGTTGTAATCACTTAAAATGCAATTATTTATATAGAAGCACAAAACGTGATATGCGTCGTGTAATTCAAGCTGTACAGTCGACGGCGTTTCGATCCCCTTTATTCGGGATCGTCATCAGGACAGGGTTGTCGATGGAAACAGTGAATTATACCCAGGTAACTGAGCGAGGGTATAGGAAGTCCAGCATTCATTGCTTACAGCCCTACCGCCAGATGAGCCCCGATTGCCTTCTGACCGCCCTGTTTCAGTCAGGCACAGCAAGTCCCGCCGGCTGATCGGATATAACTCAACGATCAGTCCTCGACCAATGAGCGACCACCCGGACTTCCTATACCCTCGCTCAGTTACCTGGGTATAATTCACTGTTTCCATCGACAACCCTGTCCTGATGACGATCCCGAATAAAGGGGATCGAAACGCCGTCGACTGTACAGCTTGAATTACACGACGCATATCACGTTTTGTGCTTCTATATAAATAATTGCATTTCAAGTGATTACAACTTGCTTTGTGAAGCCATCATTTGATGTAAATACTTTGATTTGTGCGTCGACTACGCAGCTGTTTTTAACACTTGCACTTTCACCATCACCAATTGTATATAGCACCTTGCACCAAGTGTCACTGGGTTGTCACATGATCCGCTCTGTACAGTGCTGTCTTAACTGTATTGTCATGTGAAATATCCCCCTTTGCTTCTTGGTAAATAACACTACCTTCGTAAAAATCAATTGACTCCTTGTTTATTCCTTTCTTGTAATGCATATTGCATACATTTCTAAAACTGTCTTTACATAATACCTGTTGGGAATTGTTTTTGCTTACACGATATCTCCCATCCCAACGAGGTCTATGGGTTTTCTCCTGTTGTTCTTACACATAAGAAGGATCGGAGCATGGAGACATCTTGTGGGGGGCAGGTAGCTGATAAGTGCTTGCACTTTATCAGGGTAATGAGTCATAACCCAATCAGAGAATGTGTGTCCAAACAGAGAATGTGTGTCCAAAGAATTTGAGTTTGGACTTGTGAAACTCACACTTTGCTGCATTTAAAGTGAGAACTGTACAAGCAAGTAACTGGCACATTTGTTTACGAGCCTGGTCATGGTCTTTTTTGTAACCCTGAGGGAAATTACTTACAAAAATGAAGATTTAACTCACAGGCCATGTTACAATTGCACTTTAGATTGTGTTTAAAATGCTGTCGTAATGTTTGCTCATAGAAAATGACATGCAGAAAATTGTGCCCGTTTTATTACGTGAAAAAATCATATTCAAATGTTTTATTGATTTAATAAATGATTCTTAGATTAATCATATGTAGGGAAAATGTGTTGTACTTAAATGTATGTGAAATAATATTGAAGAAATTAATTTTTGTACAGGCTATGATTCTTAAATGTGCCCTTAAAGTTGGATTCTTGCTCATAGCTTAATAGATATTTATTGAGAACATTTTGCCTAGCACCAGCAACTTGCCTAAGAATGTGCGGACTTCAAATTCATGTTTCTTTAGCTTCACCACGTTCGGTCACTTTCCTAATACAATGAGCTGCTATGACTACTTGAATAAATAATGATTTAGATATATTTTATGAATGCCTTACAGAATATTATTTCTAGTTTTGCCTCACCATATTCAACTTGCTTTGTATTCACAATGGTCATGAGCGCATCTTTTAGCCTAGGTAAGAAGGTTCTCAAGAAAACTTTCCTCCATGTAAAAAAGTCTTGAAACAATGTTTTACACTATATCGATGAGAATATTTACCATGGGAATCGGAATGAGAAGCATCGGAAGTTGACGACACCATTGGAAGTGGAGGGTTAATGCCTAGCAATTATCGATACATTGTGTGGTTATATATTAATGAGTGTGCCTAGCTAGTTAAAGTAATGCACAATTTGCAGAATCAGATGGGAAGAAGGCTCTGACCCAGATCTCTTTATCCTGCCTGTGCAACTCTTCTACTAAAAAGTGGCTTCTTTACTTTTGTTACTGACAGGAATTGCTAAAGGTGACTTGATCCTTCTTTTATTTAGAGACCCTTTCATGATCTATACTACTGCAAAGATCATCCTTTTAAAGCGGTTGCTACTGTAGCTGTAAGGAACTCGGCTGAGATAATAGAACAACTCTTTATGGATAGTTCTTTTCATATTCTAAATCTTGTACTTTTCTGAAAGGAACCCTTCATGCGTTCTCTTTAGGGAAGATTAGGCTCTATAGTTAGTTTACTGACAATTTCCTTCATGGAACACTATTGATTTATGCTGTCACTAATCATTTTGGACTGACATTTCTGTAAAAAGACTAATCTGAATAAAGACCATAAAAACAATACTAATCCTTTAAGATAAATAAAGGTGTTGAAACCTCATCAACCCCTCATCATTGACTGAACATTAATTTAACCATTGATGATATATGCAAAGTTTATGTCTGTGTTTTACCTCACTTCTAAATCGGTGGCAAAGGTCCATTGACCTTTTCAAGAGCCATCAGGATTTCCCAAGGGACAAAATCTGTAAGTGAGTGTTTAGATTTAAATACATTCTTGGCTAATCCTCAGGCCCCCGCAGTTTCTGGTAGCAGAGGAAATGGTTAACACCCTGAATGTAGCATTACAAAAAGTACACACGGTACAGTAAAAGTAATCCCCGACTCCAGTGACCAGATCCATATGACATGGCAAAGCGGTGTCCGACAGCAGATGTGGTTTGAAGGATGCAGTTTTTAAAAAAATGTGAGTATTAATAGGGTGATAATGTTGCGGGTGTAGTGGTTGCATATGTTTTTCCTGGTAGGTTGTATTAGAGAATAATGAGAAATATCAAAGAGCTGTTGAAGAGGAGACATTGATTTCAGGCTCAAAAAAGTTAAAGGATCACAGGATAATAACAAATGTTATAAACTTGTTTGCAGGAGAAGTTGATGTGGAGTGTGAGGTACCATCACTTCCATTGATAAAGTTAGGGACAAGCAGTAGTGTTCGATGTATCTCTGTTAAGGTTTGTGGAGCCTTATTGTGCAAATGGGTGAAGCTGCATTAATTTGTGTCAATTTTCGCTGGTCGAGAAGCCACTTGCGAGTGTTGAATATTCTGGAGTGATCGAGATACTTAATTTGGGTATAAGTAAAAAGTTTGAAGATTCAACTACCATTATGAAATGTTTTATGGATTTTAAGAAATTTGTTAGGAGTGATATACCTATTCCTGTACGAAAAGGAGAGGAGGCCCCTCCTGAGGGTGCTCCAGCATACATTAGGACTAGCGAACATGGATTAAATTAATTTCTATGGCTTAAACAATGGAAAAGAATCACCGAAAATGAGGGAGCTTCAAGGTTTCCGAGGTATGGGTCATTCACACCAGAATCCTTGATCATTTGAAAGGGAAAATTGTACAAGAAGAAGGTACCACCTCAACACATGTAATATGAAGCTTTTAATGGTTGGGAAAAAGCTGTGAGGGAAAAAGAGAAGGAGTAATATCAGAGGACGAAAGGGAGAGCGATGAAAAATTCTGAAAATGCCCTACGGGATGAAGAACAGCATAGATGGAGGAAGGCAATCATTGAAGGAACCAGATTATATCCGCTTTTAACATCAGAAAGTGCGAGAAAGTGTAAGTGTGCTTTTAAGCAAGAAGGGGATGACTTAGATACTGATTCAGGAGATGAGATATTAGAACAAATGTTGTCTTACCAACCCCCACCACCTGTAAAATACACTGGCCCAGAGGTGATAAGTGCGAGAGCGAGTGTAAGTGCTGATCAGACATTTATTGTTCACTGCTCCTGCAAGGAGCACCCCATTATGCCATGCGAGGGCTATATTTAAATGTTTGTTTTTGGTGATGTCCCTGGAGGGGGAACCACCACAAACATTTTAAATGTTATGGGGAACTTCAGCCTCTGTGGCAACATTAGAAAAAAAAATTCTAATGAAATCATTGAAACCATGACTATTTACCATCATTTTTAAAGCAGTTCCCAGGCTGGTGTGATCCAGAAAAATAATAAAAACTGGGCAAAAATGATGAATAATATATGAGCTTCCACAGCTTTTGAGCTACAGCTGGGTGTGCAGCAATCCCTAGGGTCTGGTTCTAAGTCTGTGTTTTATGTGGCGTGAAGATGTATAAAAAAGAAATAAGGTCCTCTTGTGTTTTTTTTTTCGTAAGAAAGACTTCGAGATTTAAAAAATAAAAATAAAAATAAGTGACGATTCATTTCACTAAATGTAATAAAAACTATATAAAAAGGAGTTAGACATGTATTTTAATAAAACCTTCAATAGGTTTTTAAGTAATCATTAATTAACCTTGCATTATGTGAATTATTGAAATATACATTTAAATACAATATTGGTGATTTATGAAGAAAGAGGATAGATCTACTTTAAATATAAGAGGTGGGAGAAACAAACCTCCGTATGCATGGCCAAAAGCCTTTTGTGCTCGGTGGGAAGTTTGATGCAGGGCCTGACTGCAGGCGAGGGCCTGCGGCCAAACCACACGCATCTCACTGCCTTCAGTGGGGGTTGGCTTTTTGTATGGTAATAAAATATTACTTTACATTAAAAAACGCTAGAAATTCACTGAAAAAAACCAAAGGTTAAAGTGATGTGCCCGCCCCTCCCCTTTAATAAGCTATTGGCATGGGGAGCTTGAAGAGAGGTGCTACGTGCCCCCCTCCCCCTAACATATATGCCTAGCCCACCCCGGAGGTATGGTATGGAAATGAGCAGGAGCCAATGCTTTTTTAAATTACCACAGGTCCTCCGCAAATTCGCACAAAAATTAAATAAAAATAGGGGTTTGTCCCCCACCAGGCCTAGGTGGTCAGGGTATCCCTACCCTGTCCCCTTATATTTTTAAAAAAAAATTCTTAAGACTCAGGACTGAGCCCCATTTCCTAAGATGGCTGCCACCACATCGTTACTGATGTGGTGGCAGTCAATCAGTTCCGAACTTGAGATCTGTTGGGCCCGGCGATCCTCTGTAGTATGACATGTACACTTTTTTTTAGCCTTAATCACACATTATTGAACAGATTTACACCAAATCATGAAAATAGCACTCTTTCTGGACCAAGATCCAGCTTTCTGCCAAATTTGTTGTAAATCCATTCAGCACACATTTTTTAACAACCCCTTTTCTCAGTCCACAGGTGAGGGATCCCCTTTAAACTTTCCATTTTGCAACGGAGGTGGAAGAACATTTTTTTTAAAAGTTTCATGAGGATATGTCAAACTGTGCCGAAGTTATTAAGAACATTGTGTGTAT
Source organism: Lissotriton vulgaris (assembly GCF_964263255.1). Taxonomy (NCBI): domain Eukaryota; kingdom Metazoa; phylum Chordata; class Amphibia; order Caudata; family Salamandridae; genus Lissotriton; species Lissotriton vulgaris. The sequence continues at coordinate 615,964,554 of NC_141691.1, read as the reverse complement.
ATATATATATATATATATATATATTTATTTTTTTTCACACAAAAAACTAAAGGTTACAGGAAAGTTCTAGTTAGGTTCAGATTTGACACTCACAAACCCATAGAAAATCAGCAGTTATAGTTCGAGTTATCTCAAGTGACTATAACTTGTGCCCGAAACTATAACTCACGCCCTTGCCATGCACAGTTTTCTCATCCATAATTTTACAGCAAATATTGCACTGATATTATCAATGAGGTCACTAGAAGAGGTCATGAGTGATGTAATATTGGGTGTAATTAGCAGTGCATGTTGAGGGCACGAGTTATAGTTACCCTAGGGCATGAGTTATAGTTATGTATCTCAAGTAACTAGAACTACTGAATTTCTATGGTTTTGTGTGTGTAAAATTTGAACCCAACTAGAATGTTCCTGTACTCTTTGTTTTTTTAGTGACTTTCTAAGGTTTTTTTAAAACTCCAACTATAATGTCCGTGTAACCTTTGGGTTTTTTCAGTAAATTTCTACATTTCTTGAAATGCTATGGGATCCCTGTGGCTGAAATCGGCTGGTGGAGAGGGGCTGCGTGTCCCCCTCCCACTTTTGACCTATGGCAGGGCCCCAGGGCAAGAGTTCCCTGGGGCTCAAATTGGCCTAGGATGGGGGCCATGTGTCCCCCTCCCACTTATTTAAAAGGTCAGTCCCGGGAGATGGGGTCCCATGGGCTGAAATCAGCCTAGAGAGGGGGAGTACATGTGCTTCCTCCCCTATACAAGATAAACAATTCCCCCCATGGGACTTGGCCCACCTGGTGCAAAACTAAAACCCCCAAAAAGCCCACAAGCGCAGGAGACCATGCTTTTTAACAAAAAATTTGCTGGGATCTGTGGATCCTCTGCAAATTCACTGAGTTTTTTTAAATCAAGCAAAACAAACAAAAACATGTTTGGGGCTTCAGCCCAATTTTCATGGGGCTGAGTCCAGAGTCCCAAGATAGCTGCCACAGCTTCTTGACTGAAGTGGTGGCAGCCGCTCTGATCTCACCTTGAGATCTGTCAGATCGGCATACCCTCCACGTCCCTTGATATCATTTTTTTAAATTACTTAACGACTGAATGGATTTACACCAAATTACAAGCATTCTTTACGGACCGAGTTCTCGTTTTTTCAAATTTGGTCCAATTCTATTCAGCGGTTGGGCTGTAGTCACAATACCTATGGTAAATTGCATAGGCAAAACGTGTTTTTGGGATCCCCCTTTTTCTCGGCCCGTTTGACGAATGACCCTGAAACTTCTCAGACAGCAGCTGAATTGGTAGACACATTAGTTTGGAATTTTTGGGGAAGATTTGTCAAACAGCTTCAAAGGTATTACCAAAACAGAAAACGCTTTTCTTAACTAGAACTATTTACTGCGGATTACAAAAGTAAAGCCGCTCACACAAAGCAAGGGTGTAATGCAACGTAGTTGGAGTTTAATTTGCAGCAGCAAAAAACTCACAATGTGTTTCAGCCCCAAGCTGCTTTGATCGCGGCTGTGTAAAGCTATAACCCGTCATGATTTTTTTGCTGCTGCAAATTAAACTCCGACTACGTTACACTACACCCCTGCCTTGTGTGAGCAGCTTTACTTTTATTCATGAGTAATTGATTTATGTTCAGCCGAGTAGCTCCCTTAGCAGGTACTCGACCTCCCAACAGGACAGAGTTATTATATGAGCAGAGGAGGTCATGTCCCTCACAAGTCAAATAAAAAAAACATTTATATTCTTTCATGAATGTGCAGTTCCATAGGTTTTTGCCAACGATCCCTCTCAAGTCTACTTGTCATTACTAGGTGTCCCACTGCAAAAGCATGGACATTCTTTCTAGAAGCAGCAGTTCCACTAGTAGTTTCTAGGTGTTCCTCTCAAGTCAAATGAAAACGCACTGATTTTATTTCATGGAGCTACAGTTCCACTTGTTATTAGAGGAAGCACTCAAGTCAAATGCAACCACTTGAAATGCCCTGCACCAAGCTGAGGGGGGTGGCTTTAGTATATAAATTTACAAAAACACGTTTTCTATTTTAAACATTTGTGCTTGTTTTCCATAGCATTATTTGCTAAAGTTGGTTAATAATAATGAGTCAAAATGATATATTTCAATACATTTCTTAACTTGTCTTTTATTAAAGTAAGTAATTACACTCTACAATACATAAGAATTGTTATTCACTGGTAAGTACAAGTGCAGTTAGACAACTTATTTTGGCTATTTAGTGTTAGATGGGTGTAAGGGTATGTAAAAGCTAGTCTTTGATCAAACCTTCCCTAAAATGGCCAGACCACCAGCAATACAGGGGAGCTGCAGGTCGTTAGTAGAGGTCTCGTTCAAGTCAGATGCAAGTGGTTGAAATGTCATCCACAAATCTGAGGGGTGTTTGGCTTCAAACTAGAAATCTGCACATGCACTCTAGCTATTCTAATCACTTGTGCTCATTTTCTGTAGAATAGATACATATACCATAGATGGTTTATAATGTTAAATCAACATTGTAATTTATAATAAATGTGAGATTCATAGCAAAGTGCAAGGGTCTAAAAATTTCTATTCTTGGGCAACTATTTTTTAATTGGACGTATAGATGTACAAGGGCAAAATGCAGTCTTTCAAAGTAAAGGTTGGAGTGGGCTGGTCAGTTAATATGTACCTTCTTCTTGGGTGGAAGGGAGTAGTATTTGAATGACATGTCAACAGACCAATAGTGAAAGAGTGTTGATTAAGAGTTCCTATATACATATATGCATTTTTGTATGATATTTTTAGTTAAACATGTGGCTGGCAAGACAGCCAAAACGGTCTTTATGCCAGACCTTAAACAGCATACCTGAGGAGATGCAACAATTCTTCACAGACCTAGAAGACAAAAACAAAAACAAAAAAGTTATAGTGCGAGTACAATATTAAATCTACTGAAGGAACTTTTTACACTGTTCTATTAAATTAAAAACCACCAAAATAACCAATTAATCCATTAGTGCACTGTCATACAAAGAACCAAAATAATTCAACGTTTATATATTTTAAGAGTAAAGAGAAAAATGTACTGTCCAAAAAACAGGACACGAATGAGGTGGTCTAAAACAGGATAATGTAGTAAAATGCAAACAGCTGACAAAGGGCATCCTTTCAACCCTCGAATTGGGCATCAGCGGAGGTTTGCATTACTTACTGCCTTAGTTTGAGCAGAAACATTTTGCAAAGCAAAACCTGCTTAACATTTTTCAGGCAGGCAGAACACAGTCAGTTTGCACACCTCGGAATAGGTGAAAACGTCTAATTAGCATGTCATCCTGCATATTCCAAGTGTGCAGATTGGAGTGGTATGGCCAGCTGCCACAAAACTGCCATCTCTATGGCATCAGAAGCCACACATTATTTCGTAGCTTCCAATGCCATGTCCTTTTTCAGAACAAACCCTCAGTTTTGGGGTTTGCCTGTAAAAAATGTAAAATCAAAAAATGCTGGCTTATTAAACATGCCGCCATAGCATGGCAGACAGCAGGCATTTTGCAGTTGCACGTATAGTAATTCCTATGGGTTGGCAGAAACAGCATTAGCAAAACTCCAAGCCAGATGGGCAAGAATTCAAAGGCCCTTATTATGAGCGATTGGGAAGTGCTCTGGCAAACCCCTTGGAAACAATGTTTCTGGGAGGCAACCTAGAAAGTCAGTGCTTTCCCACAAATTCGCAGATGTGTTATTTCCTTACTGGACCTTTTTCCCAGTGCATATTTCAGAGGGTTTGACCGGACAAAATTTGCCCAGAGAAAGAACAAAAATGTCAGTGAAATTTAAAGAAACAATGTTCCTATCCACACCAGGGTTACCACAAAGCCCATAGTGATAGTTTATGTTCATGGGCCAGCTACAGTTGGAAAAACCATTTGCCAGCCTGCCCTCTGAGATCTAGATAGCTCCGCTGACCTCGCCCTCACCACAGTCCCCCGCATCCGAAGAGCGACCTCCGGCGGCAGATAATTCTCCCACCTCGCTGCCAAGACCTGGAACACCCTCCCCACCCACCTTTGGCAGATTCATGACCTGCTGACATTCAGAAGACTCCTAAGACCTGGCTTTCCGAGCTGTAGCAGCCCCTTGAGACCCTCACGTGTGAGTAGTGCGCTGATGGATTGATTGATTGATTGATCATACACTGCATCTCCTGGATACCAGCAGGAAACCATCACTACTTTACCAGGCACTGTTGGCAGCAGTGAACATAAAGTGGGTTTTTGGTGCATCAACAAAAATAAATCATAAGCATCTCCTCCATTGATTCCATGACCTTCTATATATAGTCGGGTGAACCTATTATAATAACTTAAAAACATGGAAAAAAATCAATTAGCTTGGTTTTAATACAGTTCACACACACGCACACAGAGAGAAGTTGGCCTAACAGCTAGGGTGCTAGACCTCGGACCTGTGGCACTGGGTACGAGTCTCTGTAATGACGCTAAACATCCTATGATTCTGAGCAAATCACTTAATCCCCCGTGCCCAACAAAAATGAATGTGTGTCCTCATGTAACGTAACTGGTGCTATGTAAAGCGCTCTGATACCCGATTCGTATCAATTTCGCGCTATATAAAACTCTTAAATTTTTTTTTTTAAAAACACACACACTCTGAAAATATAGACCAGTGGATCTTATGCTGTTGTTCAGAGACCCCTGTGGGTCTGCAATGCCCACTCAGTGGGTCCCCAACTGTTTATTAATATGCTTGTATCATTTCATTTCTAAAGTGTACCTAAATAGAGAGGCAGAATGTATAATTGACATTATTTACATGTTCTGTAAATGTGAAGGAATCTGAAATTGGAGGCTAAATATAAAGTTGGTACTGTATTACTGGGAGCCATTCAAGTGCATCAGCCAGAATGTAGTGTGGAAGATGGGTGGCCTCAAATGAATTTAGAAAAACTCCAACCTTCCCATTTCATTTAAATTTAGATTTGTATTTGTTTATTAATTAAATACATGTTTTCATCCTTTTTGTATTTAATGAATGCTTCACCTCTGAATAGTTTTGCAGTTTAAATCATCCAAATTGCATAGGCAGCGGTACCCTGCTTCCATGAATGATTCGGTGGAGACTCCGAAATTCCAATAATATTTCAGTGTGTGTCCCCGGATACAATTTATTAAGTGGGCGTCCACAGAAGTCAAAACATTAAGATACCTTGTGTAGATTGTAAACTTAATTCCTGAAGCATGGCATTGGCACCTAAACCAATAAAAGCTAGCACAATTTCTTGCGTCAAAGCCCATACCACCTTCATAAGCGTTTGGCACATGAAACTTAAACCAATCATTAAATGAAACCAAAAACAATTACAAATAGTTTTGTAATAATGGCAAACTGAGATTTTCGTAGCAGAAATTTGTCAAAGAGAGTTTTGATTTTATTAAAGACAAGTAGGAGACTATTATGCATTCGTTTCATGCCTTTTAATACAGGGTTCTCCAAAATCGGTCCTGGTGGGTTGAATCAATGGCAGTTTTATTTTAGCATATCCCCATTTAGATAAATGGTTATCTTAAAAATCTGTCCCTCCAGGACTGACTTTGGCAACCATGCTTTAATACAATAACAGCCAAGACGTAATATACTACACTTCTCAGGAAATAGTGAAATAAGAACTACACAATGAGGATACAATCCTACCCCACCAGTCAGCAGTAAGACACCTCTTGACAGGGGGCAACAAGTCCTTTTTTTGCAGAAGGAACAGTAACAAGAACAGCAGCAGCTATCAAAACATTGAAGGAAGTCACTTGTTTGAGCCATAGTAATTCACCTCTGTTGTGTGTGCAAAGAGGGAAGAAGGGAAACACAACAAATTAATTTTTTGGAATAGGACTGATCCTCCATCAGATGACATCAGATGACAGTTGACATTAGAGTCAACCCTCCTCTGATGATCAAGAATAAATATGCAGATTTGTGGTTCTGGTAGGCACTAAAAAGAAAGGAGGGTTAAACTGCAGAGAAATAATACGGACCTCTGTTTCTGCAATAAAATCAAGACTTTCTTCCACTAAAGAAAAGAAATTCTCAATTTTATGACAAATTCAGTCTCCTACTATGCTCATTTAAATCATAGCTACAACAGAATTAGATTCATGAGTAATGAATTTACAATAAAATGTCCTAAAGGTGGAAACATTGGATCAATTGGGTCATCTGAAAATGTTCTCTACTCCTGCTTCAGCCCAAAAAGCTTTTGAGGCTGATGGCCAAGGTGTTGTTGCCTGCTAACATCATGATCTATCTAACAAAATGAACTGAAATGGCATAAGAAACCAGTTTATGGGGTTTCCTAAAAGAAATGAGTTGGACTAAGAAGGAATTTCACAAATCTGCTTTCTTCCGAATATACCCTTTCATGCAGTTTCCTACACAAAGTTTAAGTTTGAAGTGGAAAATAAGGATATAAAACTTACAGATGAGCATTTTTGACTTAAAAGTCATCCAAAGCTTTAACATCAGAAAGACGTTTCAAAGAAACCAAATGTAGTGGAACAGTCAAGTTAGCAGACAAATATTTCAGAGACAGAAGCATTAACAGGCCAATCACCAAATAACTTTAAAACCAGATTTACATCCCACCCTTAAATACACTTCGCCAAAGTAGGTTTAGAAAAACTTACCCCATTAAAAGTCAACAAATTAGAGGATCTTCCCCAAAAGATCTACCACCTGCTCTTGCACATTCTGGAGAGTTTGTGGACTTGAGGATGTTCTGGAAGTCAAGGAGGCTAAAACATGCATTATCAGAATCACATCTGCCGAAAGGGCATCTGCACTTCTGTCCAAGCACCAGCTACTCCAGACCAGCCAAGAGGATTTGTAAAGTCTGGTAGTTCTAGAACCCTAGGACTGATGGATGAGCTGAGCAGCCTCCAGGGGTGTTCCTTTCAAGTGTGCAATCACTTGTCTCATAACCTTGGTGAAGCACCACAGTGCTGAAGAGAGTGAATGGGAGACTTTTGAATCAGAAAAATGTGTCTGAACACATGCATTCCTTTACCACCCATGCCTTTACCACCCATGCCTTTACCAGGTAATTTCGAGGTAAAGACATGACTGGTTCAGGGATGTGCGATAAAGATCACATCCCAACCACACTTCCCAGAGCCATAAACACTAACTTGACCCCGAGCTCTAAACACTATTTTGACCCTAAACTCTAAACACTACCTAATCCCCCTGTGCACTAAAAACTACCCTGGCCCCTCCCTGAGCCCTAGAAACTACTACCAACCCTTACAAACTACCACGCATCCCCAAAACCCAGCCCCAGTGCCACTTACCAGACCGTGTCCTCGCCCAATCCTTTCTCTTTCTGTGCCCACCCATCCCAGCATCTAGACCGTGCACTGCCTTTACCATGCATATGTGTGGTTAAGGCAAGTGTGGTTCTGCTTGCAGGGAAACCGCATGTGTGGATCAGCCTGCGTTATAATGTCAGATTTCCGATTCTAAGGTATGTGTTTTCAAGTTCCAACTGGATCATCCAGTCTCTCTCAAGCAAGTAATCCCTGAAATGAATGCTTGTTCCCATCTTGAAAGGATGGTACGCAACACTATTGTGGAATAGCATGAGGTTCATAACAGGGCGAAACTTCTTGCTCGTTTATTTGCACTAAAATATTGTGCTTAGGAACATGGACTGTGAACAATGTAAATTTGCTTGCTTTTGCAGGAGAGAGTTCACTTCCTGAGACAGAAAGTTACTGATCTTTGGAAAAAAATAAGGCAATGAGACTAATATTTCACTTGATTATCGTAAAGATCGATGCAATAACCTTAAACTGTATGCACAACCCACAGGTCTTAATGATAGCTTACCATGCATGTAGGGAAAAAAATAGATAAACTCCTACCAGAGGATGGCCAGAATATAAAATTCTTATCTGGGTTTTGGATTTTTCTGCTGCGTTAACCTATGCATTTGAAACCAGTGTTCCTTTGAAAATAGATTTGAGGCTTGAACTCCTGTTGGAATCCGTAGAAACCTCCTACTCTAATTTCCTCTTGGGAGGAAGTGCCTAGCAAAGCTACTCATGCTTTGCTGGACCTGTCAAAAACTCTGGATCCAAACATTTTTAGTAAAATTGGGCCATTTTGATTGATGTGAATTGATAAAAAGGACTGCCAAACAGGAGGCACCTTGCCTCTTGACCCGCCTCATTGTTACCAAACTTCCTAGTTTGGGGTGAATTTTCTAAAGCAGATTCATGCATCAGTACTGTGCCATAACTTCATTTGTATTCCCTAACAAACATAACACTTTTTGAGCCCAAGTAGAAACCGTGGAGGCATCAATCGGCATGCATTCAAGCCCTGCCTCTTCTACCAGAATCCTTGTAAAAGAATCTTTGAGGTCTTGGCAATTTGTCCAGCACCTGTACACCCCTTTCTTCGGATCCTTTCAAAATGTAATAAAATAATGACATTAATCATAACAATGAAACTCATTTTATTGACGAAAGGAGGATTCAGCACTCTGCTTGGACTCCATTCTGATTTACCTTGTTCAAAGGCTACCTTAATCTTTGAGAGACATATTGAGCTACATGAACAGAAAGGAACCATTCAGTGTAGTTATGGTGATGATTCAAGGTGGGATCAAACACTGGTCCACCTATAAAATCAAACACTATATTCTTAGTGAGGTCCTGATCAGATTCACATGTCACCAAGAGAAACTTTACACCTCTTCTCCAGAGGTCAGGACTGATAATATCACCTGGATCATGGTCATCTTTATCATAACCACTATCGGAATGACGATAGCTTCATGAATAGGAAGCATCATTTTTTTAGGTGAGTTTAAAACCTCTCGGCTGGGAGGACCAGCTTCAAGAGAGTCAAAATTTGTAGATTTTAGCTAAACCTAACCATGCTGAGTATTCTGGCCAGAATTACGTTTTTTACCCTTTTCTGAACCTAGAACATCCATAGGGTTAGGTTTATGCAACATGTTTTACATAGATGCCTCAAGAGTTTCAAAAACAGTTGTAATGGAATCCATGACAGTCTGTTGAACAGAATATTTGAAAAACAAATTTAAATTATCCCTTAAAATTTGAGCTTCCTAATTCTCACTATAATGAGGTGTATTCTTTATTCATTTTGAATTCAGTGTCAAGAATAAGAAGAAGTACGCTAACTGGTATTTAATTAGTAAGGCCGACTTTAGGTAGCAGATCAAAACAGATTAAATCTAAAGAAAAACATTCAAAGAAAAGAAAATAATTTCAAAGAGAATAATTTGCTTAAGACTCCAAATCGTTTGTTGAGAGTTCTGAGGCCCGCCATCGAAGGGAGCAGTGGCCCTGACCATTCCCAAAGTAGAGTTTCTCACCATAAAGAACGCCTGAAAATGGGCAGACTTACAAGGAAATGCCTCCTGAGGGGAGTGGTCAAAATTGAAAACTGTACTGCTTAAGGCTTTCAGAAACAGGCAGCCACATTGAAACCCTTGGGATAATAACGAACATGGATAGTAAGGGTGCTACCGCATTGGAAATGCCTAAGGAGAGATTAATTTCCCTCAATCTGTACACTCCATTGCGAGACGGGGGAAGTGAACTAAAATCGGTGGGCACCTGTGGAAAACAAACGTTATATCCTTATTAAAAACATTAAAATAAAATTAAAACAGCATATCAATGAGGATAACCGTAAACCAGAGTATTTGAAAACCTTTATTGCGCATCAGAAAAGGACAAATACGGGCCTACCACCATCTGGCCGGCCACAAAACTTTTAAAGCATCAATGCAAGCAATACGGCGACACAGTATTACCCCATCAACCTAGCCCAGCATTGAAGAGTTACACAATAATTGCTGTAATACCGTGTCCCAGAACCAGTGAAGGTTAATTTTAAAGTTTTTTATGCGAATATTGAATCAAATCGTACTGTTCTGAATCAGAAGAGGAGAAATAGCAAAAAGGAAGAATCCATGTGGGAGGGGCACGACATTAGCTACAAGTCAATACGCAGGAAAGCGACCCAACCGTCAAGTCCCACCCGGGCAGCATGGCAGCAATTTGTATATCCAGCTAGATGACCCTCCGAACGTCCCACCCAATGCCCACCGCCACCCAACCCCTAGTAATAATAATAATAATAATGATCTTTATTCGGTTTTTACAGTTTGAAAAAGCCATAAAAGATAACATGATATTAAAAACGTTCGTTTAAAAAGCAATTACATTTAGGTTTTATGGTATTACGAAGAGTAAGAGGGTAGTAAAATACGGGTTTACAAATTATTTCTATGTCTCATAATACATTTTAAAAAGTTTAGTACGTGGTATACTGTACATTCAGAGTCCAAAAGTTGAAGTGATAACATCGCTGGGCGACACTGCCTATAGCCCCATTTTTTTAATAAAGGGATAAGCCATGTCTTTCGATGTGGGTGATAGAACTTACAGAAAAGTACTGTATGGATGGTGGACTGGTGAGAATGATCATCACAAGGGCACAGGACCATTTGGGTGCTCCAATTGTTTTTATCAGGGAAAGTCACCAGTCTGAAAAATAGGTTCAATCTGAACCTTGTTAGGAGCATCTTTTCGTAGGTGGAAATCTCCAGTGTGAGATATGGCTGAATTTTCAAAGTCTGCTGAATCAAAATTGCGTGGATGGCAGATTTTTTTGTGGCCATCGTTACTAGTCTCAGGGAGTCTAGATGGCTCAGTGCTATTTGTTTTAGATCTTTTTTAGAAATTTCACTCATTAGTTCTGGGTTGTTATAGTATTTCTCGATCCCTAGATCATAGAGGAAGTTTCTAATGTATGTGAGCCAAGGTATTTTTTTTGCATTGTCCAACTCCATGATATCTCGAAGAATATTTTTTGTCAGGTTATTTTCTTCGGATAACCAGACTCTTCTCCAAAGCATTAGAGGTTGGATCTTAATCAGGTCTTCAATGAAGGGGATTCCCAGTTCAATATGCGAGGCATAGATGGAAGTGCCTCGTGGTGTTGATAGGAGGAATCGCGTAAAGATGTTTTCCTCTTTTTGAATGGGGCTGGTGTTAATATGCCCCCAAATCCCAGCACCGTATAATGCAATGGATTGGCACTTTGCAGCGTATATTTGAAGCAGTTCGACTTGGGTTTTTTTCCCTAGTCTGTTTGAGAATTTCATAAGTGCCATGATCGCTCTTTTGAAAAGATGTCTCCTGGCCTCTACCGCCGGTTTCCAACTTAGGGCATCATCTATCATGATGCCCAAATAGGGGTATTGTGAGGTTCTTTCGATTCTTTGTTTTTCCAGAAAAATGGTTTTTACCTGTTTTTTTGCGCCGCCTGCCACCATAACAAAGGTTTTTTTTACATTTATGTGCAGGTCCAGGGCAGCCATGAAATCTGCGTATTTGGTCAGTAGTTTCTGTAGTTCAATTGGGGTCCGGGCTAAAATGACGGCGTCGTCCGCGTAGAGCAGGGCGGGGATCAGGCGATCTTTTGCTTTTGGGAGGTCTCTTCCCCCCTTCAGCATACACTCTTCGAGACCGTTGGTGTATAATGAAAATAGAAAGGGGGCCAGGACACAACCTTGCCTCACTGCCCGCTCTACCCCAAACGGTGCCGTCAGTTCTCCTCTTGTACCAAACCTCACTCTCGCTGTGGCCCCGCTATAGAGTTCCCTTAGATAGTCCAAAAGGGGGGGGTCGACCCCCATCTTACTCAGCAGCGACCAGAGCTTGGAGTGTGAGACACAGTCGAATGCGGATGACAGATCCACATATGTCATGAAGATTGTTCCTGTTTTTGCGAGGATATACTTAGATGTAAGCAAGGAGAGGTTCAATACTTGGTCAATAGTTCCAAAGCCCTCCCTGAAGCCGAACTGTAGGTCAGAGAGAATGTTTTCATCCGCTACCCACTGTTGCAATTTGCCAAGGAGGACTCTGCCGACCACTTTACCCAGGGAGTCAAGAAGGGAGATTGGGCGATAACACTTAACGTCTTGCCTGTCCCCCTTCTTGAAAATGGGGACCATTATTGATGATGACCATGAGTCCAACAATCCGAGTTCCATGGTTGCCATGCAAACTCTCGTAATTATTGGGATCCAAAGGTCGGGAAGAAATTTGAATAAGTCAACAGGAACCCCATCGGGACCAGGAGCTTTTCCAGGCCTACTTAGGGATAAAGCTTTTTCGAAATCTTGTAGATCGACTTCCAGAGAGATAGGGAAGGTGGCTGGATTGTGTGCAGCCTGATGCAAATCACAGTTAGATGTAGATTGGAAGATTTTCGAAAAATGACTCGTCCATGTGGTCTCGTCAATGGCCACGTCTATTTTTGGTCCGCTGGGATCAGTTAATGAGGGGGATTTGACTATTTTCCAGAAAGCCTGGGAATCCTTCGCGAGTGCACTCTCGTGTAGTGCTTTCCAAAGGGATGTTTTTAGTTCTTTTTTCCTCGTCTTTCTGGCAATAGTATATTCTCTTCTGAGGCCTTGGATCTTTGTTGGATCTCTATTAGTTTCTCCGAGGGCTTTCCTCAAGTTGGTTTGTGCTTTTGTGCAATCTCTGTTGAACCAGCCTGTGGTCTTTAACTTATTTTGGTTATGAGGTCTGGTTAACCGGTTTTTGACATATTCTATAATGGTGTTGAAGTTTTCTAAGATTTGATTCTCCTCCGCTTGGGGATCAAGACAGATCATGATGTTTTTATAGGCGAGATTTACAAGTCTCTTCGTAAGAATATTAGGGTCCACTTTATTCCATTTAATGGTAAAGCCATTTGTCTTGTGCAACTCGAGCCTATTCTGTGATAGGGTGTTGGCTATTGTTACCATCAGAGGATTCGAGTGATATAGTTGGAGACTAAGGCTGAGGGCGGAGTGGTCACTGAGGCAGTTTTCCAAGATTTTAAATGTTCCAACTCGCGGTTTTAAAGCTTCTGTAATTAATATATAGTCCACGGTGGTCTCATGGCCCCTTCCTCTATATGTTGGCTCAAATTTATTGATGGTTTGTTGAACAGGGTTCAAAATATGGAGATCCAAGTCTGATAATATTTTGTTCATAGCAGACCCCACTCCTGAGTGGGTAAAGTGAGTTAAAGGGATATCTGACTCGTCTACTATTCCACAGACATCAATGTTCAGGCAGGGATGCAGATTGAAGTCACCACCCCAAATTACATAGGAAGAGTCCGCTTTCTGTTTATGGTGGATATGTTCTGTTAACTTGTCTTGAATTTGGTCAAGAATGATCAGAAATTTGTCGGGGTCCAAGTTGTTATATATGTTTATTATTGATATGCGAATTTTTTTCCCTACAGAGAGCGTAAGGATCTGAAAGTTCGGGAAAAGGTCTGTCTTGATGATCTTTATGTCTACAATAGTGTTGGCCATGTAGATTACCAGACCCCCCTTGGGTCTACCTGAGACACTCGGAAGAGCGGGAGAATTAAAAGTTCTATATCCCACTAGATGGAGGGCAGCTATTGCCCATGTTTCTTGAATGGAGATGATTTGATAGTCGTTCAAGAAGACTGCTGCCGAACCATCCTCAATCTTGTTGCGGAGTCCAGCAACATTCCAGAAAATCATGGAAAGCTGGGTGGGTTCAAGCTGCTGTGCGACTTTGTAGTTGTGTGGTATGGATTGGGTAGGCACCAGGTTTGGGTGTGAAAGAGCTATTGTGGTTGATAAGGGCTCCGGTGATTTAGATGTTTGTCAATCGACCATTTCCAGGCCACTGAACCTGTTCGCGGTCGGGAAGCCTAGCCAGTTTTGCCCGTTACTGGTGCCTTCATAATTGGGACCAAAAGGTTGGTAAGGTGGTCTCTCCCATTGCTCCCAGTTTCCAAATCTGTTTTGAGGACCCACGATCTGCCATGGGACTTCTCTCTGCTGATAGTTCGGATTAGCTGGATACCGAAAGTTAATGGGTTCGGTAAGTCGCGTTACAGGATTTGGGGCGGCAGGTTCAAGCTCCCATGGTTGCGGGATAGGCTTCCTCCACATGTTATCAAAAGTACGTTGGTAGTTGCTGTTATTGAACCTTTTCGGGTAGAAGTAAGACAGGGGTCTTGTGACAATCCCCCCGGAAGAATTGTTACGTTCCCATGAGCAAATGTAGTCGGCTATATTGGGATCCTCGAACGTAATGACTATACAGTCTCCTCGGATTGTTTTTTTCCTATAACCTACCCACGAGGTCCTGCATACTGAGGCGATTTTACTTTTCCAAGGTGGCGGGACGGGGCGATTAGTATTCAACCAAAACTGGACCTTGTTCTTTAATGACCAGTTTGGTTCTGTCCCTTCACCTGTAAGTTCGGGGACCCCTGTCATAACTACCACATATGGGGTGGCCTCAGGTGGTAAATTAAAGGTGGGCACTTGTTCGCTTGTTGATCTCGGGGCATTTTTTGTTTGAGGTGGTTTAGGGTTTGTTGGTGCGGGTGTTTTAGGTGCAGGTGTTTTGGGAACAGGATTTTTAGTGGCGGTGGGATTTATAGTGAGGAGTGGTTGGGGACTAGCTTGGGAAGGGATGACCAAGGGTATGGAGGTCGCCTTCTTATGATTGGTAGGGTTTGCAGGAGGGATCGATGTGGTTTGTTTTTTAGACTGTGGGGGAGGTATAGTTACAGTTTTCTTGGGAACAGTGTGTTCTGGGTTTGCAGCGGGCTTGGTATGAAGTTGTGGGGATGTGAATTTTAAGGAGCCGCTGATTTTTACTAGGTGCCTCTCTATGTTACTAAGTCTAGTTTCTAGTGGGCGTATGTGGGAGTTTAAAAGAAACGCTATCTCTGTAATTAATTTTGCTGTTTCTCGTTGTCTTCCTATATGTTCTGAGGTTAGTGAGTCTGGCATTAACAAATCGCAGGGATCACGCGGAACATGATGGATTGTTACCGCGTTATTAGTTGGGGGAGCGGGGTAATTGGTTGCGATTGGGGCATTTGTGTCAATAGACAACATTGGATTCAGCACTCTGCTTGGACTCCATTCTGATTTACCTTGTTCAAAGGCTACCTTAATCTTTGAGAGACATATTGAGCTACATGAACAGAAAGGAACCATTCAGTGTAGTTATGGTGATGATTCAAGGTGGGATCAAACACTGGTCCACCTATAAAATCAAACACTATATTCTTAGTGAGGTCCTGATCAGATTCACATGTCACCAAGAGAAACTTTACACCTCTTCTCCAGAGGTCAGGACTGATAATATCACCTGGATCATGGTCATCTTTATCATAACCACTATCGGAATGACGATAGCTTCATGAATAGGAAGCATCATTTTTTTAGGTGAGTTTAAAACCTCTCGGCTGGGAGGACCAGCTTCAAGAGAGTCAACATTTGTAGATTTTAGCTAAACCTAACCATGCTGAGTATTCTGGCCAGAATTACGTTTTTTACCCTTTTCTGAACCTAGAACATCCATAGGGTTAGGTTTATGCAACATGTTTTACATAGATGCCTCAAGAGTTTCAAAAACAGTTGTAATGGAATCCATGACAGTCTGTTGAACAGAATATTTGAAAAACAAATTTAAATTATCCCTTAAAATTTGAGCTTCCTAATTCTCACTATAATGAGGTGTATTCTTTATTCATTTTGAATTCAGTGTCAAGAATAAGAAGAAGTACGCTAACTGGTATTTAATTAGTAAGGCCGACTTTAGGTAGTAGATCAAAACAGATTAAATCTAAAGAAAAACATTCAAAGAAAAGAAAATAATTTCAAAGAGAATAATTTGCTTAAGACTCCAAATCGTTTGTTGAGAGTTCTGAGGCCCGCCATCGAAGGGAGCAGTGGCCCTGACCATTCCCAAAGTAGAGTTTCTCACCATAAAGAACGCCTGAAAATGGGCAGACTTACAAGGAAATGCCTCCTGAGGGGAGTGGTCAAAATTGAAAACTGTACCGCTTAAGGCTTTCAGAAACAGGCAGCCACATTGAAACCCTTGGGATAATAACGAACATGGATAGTAAGGGTGCTACCGCATTGGAAATGCCTAAGGAGAGATTAATTTCCCTCAATCTGTACACTCCATTGCGAGACGGGGGAAGTGAACTAAAATCGGTGGGCACCTGTGGAAAACAAACGTTATATCCTTATTAAAAACATTAAAATAAAATTAAAACAGCATATCAATGAGGATAACCGTAAACCAGAGTAGTAATACTTATCTTAACAACAGGAAACAAAAACAAAAAAAGAAGACTTCTTGCTCATGGTCAAGAGGCTTTTACTGCTGATTGGTGGGATGCCATTGTGTAATTCTTTTCTCACTGTTTCACTGGAACTGAAGTGTGTTACAACATAGATGATATTACAACAAAAGAATGCATAATATGAACCCCCATCTTGAAAAAAGAGAAGAGTAAATTAAGAAAAAATAGGTCACTCAAAAGGACAAACAAAAAACATTACAATTTAAACGCATTATGACATACTAACTTTTCTAAGACCTTGAAAAGTGCAGAATAAAAAAATAAAATAAGACATTATGAATTGTAGTGAATTTCCATCATGTATGTCAGTAAAACAAGAATGGAAAAAGTAGGAATCAGCAAAGGTTTCAGGGTTGGGACAGTATATGAAGAGTTATGTGCTACCAGTAACTTTACCTACTCCCTGCCTACCATACACACCACTTTTTTCTCTATAGAGCCCTACACATTTTAACCTCAGTGCTGCCTAATGGATCACTCACAATGTGGGGCTCTCACCTCAACAGCACCTGTTCCTTTCAATGAACTATACAATTCATTATGTTGTACTGGAGGAGGGGGGGGGGGGTCGTGTTTTTAATTTTTCCCCCTTATCATTGTAAACCACATTGGCCTCTGGCTAAAATTTTCTTAATTAGTGATCATCAACTGATACCCTCTCTCAAATATTGTTTTTCACATTGCTTACTTACCAAAGGTAACTTTGCTTAGAAAGCTCAGTACTCATCGTACATTGACTGTCCCAATCATGCCCAACCAGGCTGAAGATTATTGCACCAATAAAGTATCCTATTCAAATATTCACATTTGTTAATTAATTTTGTTCACATACATAGATAGTCCTGGTGTAACAATAAATGATCAGATTTTACAAACGTAAACTGAGACATTGTACAGCAATATAATTATGTTACCATACTTTTCACTTTATGTATATTCTGTACATGATTTCTAATACAGAGCTTTAAAAATATTGACAAGTACAATGCAGTATAATATTAGTGAATGATATGATTATTATGGCTTTTCCTAGTCCAGCAAGAATATTATAGTAGAGACACTATGTGAGAGAATATGAAAATTACAGAAAGCAGTTAATGCACGGTATATCGCACCTCATAGCTAAAGATACGCTACATAACAAGCAGTCTGGAGACCAGATTTTAATGAAGATAGAAGAATATGGTAGCCCCATTTTTGCAAACCTAAATCTGCCAAGAAACTGCATCATTTTAGTATGGGATATAAACATGTGTCAACTGTTTGAAGCTCAGTCTGGTGCTGTGGTTGTGCTTATAAAGATGCACTATTTTGCAGCGAGTGTGTCGGGTGCAGTTCTGGCAGACACAGAAGTGGCTGTTGAAACCAAGGAGATTAGGGGTCATTATAGTGGTTTTATTTTTATAGGATAAAGACCAGGCAAATGACTCATAGTCCTAGCTGGGGATACTGTGTAATTCTTGTATTGTATAAGGAATCACAACACCCTGTTACAAGAGATATGTCATTTGTTGTTGCACTCAAGGAACAGACTTGCCAAAGTAATAGACCATCACTAACTGGATCATGTTCGGAAATGTGATGAGTGCAAGGCACGTAATCTCACAAAAGACATGATCTGCCATCTTTTTCCAGTCTAGACGTTACCAAATGTAAAGACCTGGATAGGTACGTTTCTGCAATATTTGGATATGAAGTTATGCATTATAAGAAAATAGTGTAAATACCTATGCTGCCGCTAAAAGTGCAAGCCATATCCTTCAAAATCTGGTTATGCCAAAGACCTCCCTGACAAACATTCCATTTGCAGACAAGAGTTCTATCTTTCTTCCATATTTTTCCTGACATCCTCACACTACTGAGGTTTTCTGTTCAACAATGAGACAACTCAGCACATCAGCCAAAGCTGTGTACTGCATCACCCATACCACCAATGAAGATACCAGCAGTAGCAAGAATTCAAGACAATCCACCATTGCATTAATCCCCGACTTGCCCCCTATATCTCACACTCCAAGCACAAACGCATTGCAATTCAATCAACCTCCCAGTCAATTAAAAAAAATACAAAAGTTTTGACAGTAGATTGACAACGTCAACCTTGCTTCTCTTCTAACACCCACTCCTCTGCACTGCATCCCACAAAGGTCTCTCTCCCACAGACCCCACTGGCACCCTCATCTCCCAAAGCTACCACCTTCGAAGAGGAGGTATTGTAGTCGACATTCATGAAAGTCCATCTGGAGAAGCTCTCTTCTCCCTGCGCACCATTGTCATGTCTCCCTCCCTTAAGGCATCTTCCCAGAACTCTCAAGACATGTCAGATCTTCCCACTCTTGAGGAAACTCATGCTAAACAACATCGCCTATTACTGGTCCATTATTCACCTGTCCTTCATTGGTAAAATAATTGAGAAAAAAGAAACCAGGAATTTCACAACTCCAAGATCACATTAATGTGAACATTATCCTCCATGGCTACAGATCCAGCATCGGATCACACTGCAGCACAGAGATGGTGACCCCACTGGTGACACATTTCACTGGTTCTCCTATCTATCCAACTGGCACCAGTTTGTTCATATAAGCACCATCAGGAATCAGAAGATCCCCAACACCTGTGGAGTTCCCTAGATCTCCATCATGTCTTCTGTTAACTACTCCCTCTAAATGAAGGCTCTTGTTACTCTGCTCATTGATCAGAGAATGAAATGTCTTTAATACACAAGAGAACACTATATTGAATGTTGCCCCTGCTCAGGTACCCAATGCCTTAAACATTGCCTGCAGCTTCACCGAATCAGAATTCCTGCTATTTGTCAAGACTAGCAACCAACAACTAGTCCAACCCAGGCTCACAATATGAACCTGGATGAATTCAAACCTCGACTTTCACCCAAAGTAAAGTCATTCAGATTCAATCTGGAGATTGACTTCCCTCTCAAGGCCACACAGACAAGAAAACGGAGATTGTCTGGTACCAGTTCTCTCTAATAAAGTGAAAGTAATCATTTCAAAAGTTATTTCAGGACTGCTGTTCAAGCCTATATACTCTTGCATTTGGATGGTGCAATGGGCTTCTCCATGGCCTCCAAAACTCCACACTGCCACGTCCTTAAGGCATCATATACATTGTATCATGCCCCATAAGGCACTTGAAAAAATATGCTCACATCACTCCAATCTCGATAAAACTCTACTGGCTCCGCTTCCTAGGCCTTACCATTTACAAGATTATTTCCTTCATTTGTCAAGCCATTACAACCTACACCTCCGCCCAGGTCAGGCAAGAGGGCCATCTCTGATATCTCATGCCACACCCAAAGCCAGGACAACAGCATACTGGAGATAAAGTGTAACAAAGTCGGACGCCATCAATCCATTCACAATGTGGAAAAACATCCTTGTATCCATCAGTATTGCCCCAACTCTGCTCTAAATCAGGAAAGAGTTGGCGATGTACCTCTTTATATAGCATAATTTTCAATGGCGCACAGACTGATACTGAAATCATCAGCCATAAGGTGCCTACTCCTTATGTCCAAGGTTTTATCATCTTGCTGGCTTCTTTCAAGTGACTTCTAGCAAGTCTAGATTGAATACCATTTGTCCCAGGAGGAGACAGAGCACTGGTGCAAACAGCACTGAGTCACCGAGAGGCCGCGGGAGACATGGCCACTTTTGAGGCAGTTCAAGGTAGGGTGAGGTGGACCGAAGCGTACAGGGTAGCGGTGACCAGGCAATTGGCTTCGTGTTAACCCATTTCCCCAGTGGCCATTGAAAAAGGGCCTCCATTTGGAAAACTACCAGACTGCCCACCCACTTATAGGCCGGTACTGCCTCTTGAGTGCATTCAGCCCTCCAGCTATGCGTGCCTCGGTCCAGTCCCACAGAGCCAACAGCCAATAACCCAGCCTACTGCCAGGACAAGGGCATAAAGCAATAGAAAGTCACCCACTATTTGGAGCCAGAGACTCCAGCAGCTATATGCGAGTGAATGAATGTGAGTGGACTCCACTCCGCTGGCAGAGTTTTGAAACTCCACACTGTGCTGCAATGCAAAGTTCGGTAAAACTCAGACAGCCACCTCGGAACAAAGTTTACCAGCGTCACACACACACACACACACCGTCCCCCGCCTCTCACTGGTTGGAACTGCACTAGTCATTCACCTACCTGCTGAACTGTTTTGAACACCATATTTACTTCATATTCATATTTCAGAGTGATATGAAAAATTAATCTGGCTAAAAATCTGCGTAATGTCAGCTACAGATTTGGCCGGCTGCAGTGCACAGGTCACATATCAAAGTGTTGAGACTTTAAAGAAGCACTGCTTTATTGTTTGTAACAGGGAAACCAAGGGAGTGTGTCTCTCATCAACGAAGTACAGAGTGCCAGTGACTGTTAACAGCATTTGTACTTTGTTGATGGGTAAGTGGGCATGAGGGATGCGCTTTCAAACATACACATGTTTATAGTAGCACACGCCAGGTTGGAATCCAGAACATAGAACTGCTAGTATGTAATCATGAACACAAGAGAAATACTACATAGGAAAGCACCATTACATCATCTACCTCTCATTAACACCTTGCGCGCCGGTGCTGGACATTCCGATCACGGGCGATGTCATGACGGCCCCCAGCCGTCATCAGCACAAGCCCACCGGGACTCATGATGACTGGGAGCCGCCATCCGCACCGAAGGGGTTAAAGTAAACAAAATATGCATGCAAATGAGTTTCCCAGGCATAATAAAGAGACATGTCCTAGGTGAAGTTAGGCAGTGTTTCAGTGAAAACTTAATACATATGAAAATATCTAAACCTAGAGAGAAAAGAACAATTACGATATGATCTGCATATACCAGATGCAGATGATGTGTCTCCACTCACTTCACTTTGTTGATGACACACAACTTGTTGAGAACATTATGATTAAATTGGTTATTTACAGAACTGTTTGAGGCTTCATCAGACAAGGTCCCTAACTAGAAATGCAAAACATTCAAGTTATCCTCAAGATGCATATTCTTAGAGGTGAGGATTGTAGCTGCCTGTTCATAAGACAGTGGATCATAACCCTCTTATTCCACCAACCCTTTTTGACTAAAAAGAGTGATCTCTTGGCAGTCTTTTTTTTTCCTTTTTTTTTTGTCCTCATTTGCCTGACCCTCGTTCCAAAGAAAACACCAACCACCTTAGATGTCATTAGGCACAGGGTGAGATCCTAGTCCTCTCCCACACCCAGACAGAAAGAAGTACCAAACTGGCGGGAGAAGTTCTCAGGAATATTTGAGAGGGGGAGATGTTAGGAGGCGTGCCAATTCCCTCAATACTCCATCAAGGCATATTTCAGCCTGTTGGACCAAATACGTTGTCGGGCGGGACCACGGAGTATATAGGCATAATCATCAGACCCGGGGGGAAAAACCCCCCCCCCAAAAAAAACCCGGAGATCCTGACGAGAATTCTAGCTCCACTGAACCAGCAGATTCCAAAAGGTGAGGTTACGTTTACTGCAGGATATGGCCAAGTCCACCTTTGATGTGTCATATAAGGACATTAACCAG
This sequence comes from Lissotriton vulgaris, assembly GCF_964263255.1. NCBI lineage: Eukaryota > Metazoa > Chordata > Amphibia > Caudata > Salamandridae > Lissotriton > Lissotriton vulgaris. The sequence goes on along the minus strand of NC_141691.1, from coordinate 615,942,724 downwards.
CCTGTATGTGATGGTGCCTTAGAGTCAACCCAAAATTTACAAATCTGCCGTCTCGCAAGGAGAATTGCGTAAAACAGGAAAGTCTTTGCAGGCCCGGTGACGTTCTCGTCCAACCCAAATATTATTAACGGCAGTGTGAAAGATAATGACATTTTAAGAATCGAGTCTAAAGTGGCCTTTACTTCATCCCAAAATGAGTTAATAAGTGGACATTCCATAAACATATGGACATCGGAAGCTGCGGGGAAGTTACACTTATTACAGCATTTTCCAGGCTGAAATTTAGATAGCCTTTGAGGGGAAAGGTAGGCTCGATGTACATTGAACAGATGGTTTAGCCTCTACCAAGCTGGTTTAACCACTTTGTACAGGAGAGTGAAAGAACTTATCCATAGGTCCTCGCACTGAGGGCCTGTGACACCTCCCCACTGCTCATCGGGGAGAGTGAACTCCCCATCCACCTCCTCCAGAATGGTCCAATACCAGAGGGCTACCTCCTCCCACCCCCACTTGCCTCTCTACCAGCTGTTGTTCCAGAATACTACTCCTCCCCAATTGGACCTTTTTCTTAATCAACTCCTGAGACCAGCTAAGAAGCTGTATATATTTGAATCTAGATACTGCTGGGCCGACCTTCTCATATAACTCCTCCCAACCTACCAGTGACCCTCCCACTAGCAACTCTCCCCATCTTAGAATCCCTGCCTCCTTTACGGGAACTGCAAGACTATCCTAAAGACAGGGGGAAAGCCCCGGGGAGTCCCAAATTGAGGCAAAATTTGAAAAATAGGCCAACCCTACTATAGCTCTAATCAGCACCCAAGCTTTTTTTTGAAAACCTTTATTGTGCAGAAATAGCGAACAAATACGGGCCTACAACCATCCGGCCGGCCTCGATGACCTTGTAAGCACATTTGCAGATAGATGGATCTCAGCAGTATCACAGTACAAGTTAACAATCAGTCCGAGTTACACTGGGTATAGTTGAACTGCCGAGAAACAGGAGGTATGAAGGTTAATTTTTAAAACTTTTAAAATATACTATGAAGAATAGAGGCTAAGAAGGATCAGGGACCAAATAAGCATCTAGAACCGGAGCGGGCAACTTCCACCAGCAGTCATTAAACAAGCAAAAACATAGTCAATGTAGCGGCACAAAGCAATATATAAGGATAGATCATGACTAATCATACTGCGTGCCGATCGTTACCCCCCCCCTCCTAACCACCCCACCGATCCAAAGAAAGAAGTAAGAAAAGAACAGAGATCAAAAAGAAAGAAAAAAAAAAGGCCCATAGAACTGAAGACAAACAGAAGCCCCTCCCCCCACCCTACACGCATGCAGAGGCTACGGCCTACCCCCCCCTTGCAGTGTGCCTGTCGCCCAAAAGGAGTACCCGAAATACAGGCGAGAAAGAAAAGGAAGAAAAAAGAAAAAAGAATCACATATGAACCGAGACGAGGGCCAAATCTGTGTGCTCCCGGTCTCCCCAGCCACGCATACATCCTCCACCCCATGAAACAGTAGCAAAATAGCAAATAACAGTTACAAGTGCAAATGGGGAGAGTCATCACATATTGCGCGTCCGAATCAGTTACAAAAGCATTCCAACCCTATTCTCCGCCAGCCAGTAAATCACAACTACAAAAGAAACCACCTAGCCCTGGCCCGATCTTGGATGCCTCCCAAAACATACCCCCTGGGGAAAGCCAGCCCCACCTGAAACAAAGAGACAAAATGGCCACGAACGGGAGAGGAGCGGCACGTAAATACAAAATGGACGTCGCCAGTCACCATTAGTTCCGTCTTCCTCAATGAATAGCGCCTCCAGGTTCGCCCGATGGCACAAGTTCCACAGTGGGGAGATCGGAGTCCGCAAAGAGATAGCAGTCGAGGGGGCCAGTAGCTGCATAGGCGGTGCCCGAGTCAATAGTGGTGGTAAAATAGACAAAGACACATTCCTCGGAGGAGGGGGAAACATTGTAGCACAGTTAGAGCTGGCGGACGGCAGTCCGCAGGTGCCAGTACAGTCAAAAACAGTCCACTCCTCGCTGTGAACATGTGGAAACACTGTAGCCCCTTCAATCACCGGCAAAGGCAAATCCAGACGTTGCTGGGAGCTGGCCCGCCGCATCCACCCCAGTACGAACGCGATGTCATCAAACTTCTCACCCAATACACGGGAGCCATCTACCAGCGCAGACCGTAGATCACAAAGAGCAGCTAGGACGGCCCCATAGGACAGTACAGACTGCGGTCCCCCCATCTCAACATCACGAGAGGTCTCATGCAGTCCGTCCCCCAGCGCAACATCAGTCAGGGTACTGCAGTCCCAGGGCAGGGGTAAGCGATCTTTCCCATTCTGTGAGCCATCGGGCATGTCCATCCCGCCGGGAAAGCAATGAGAAAGCTGGGGCGAGTGCGGCATGGGCGAGCTGCAATCTGAGCCACTGATGCTAGCAAGGCCAACTGCAATTAAACGACCCTTGTAGAGGGCCATCTCGTCTCCGGTACAGAGCTGGGGCAAATCCAGGAGTGGTCCGCCGATGCCGGATAAGATCAGTAATGGAGTCTGCACGGCACACCTCCAGCGCACAACAAAGAAGATGCACACACAGTGCGCCCCTTCCTCGCAAGCGTGCTGCAATCGCGTTGTGCGATAAACAATGTCGGAGCTACGCAATCCGGTCCGTGTCCCCTTCAGGAGGCAACGCTTCCCAACCGCCGGCACCGCCTGGGCCAATCTGGTGGCGCACGGCGGCTCAGGCACGGTTCCAGGGCCACGGAGGTCGCCAGACGGCTTCGCAGATATCTCCGGTCACCAGGCAGGCAGAGACCTCGGGGGAACGCGAGCGATGTCAGCGTGTCTTCACTGGCGTCCCGCTGCAAAAATAAACCAGGATAGTGAGCAGGATTACGGTGCGGGGCTCAAGGGCTGGCGGAGCCTTTACCTCACCTTTTTAAAGAACCTTTGGTCCCCGAATTTAAATAAAAACCCATCGAGTGGCAGATCCGCCCCATTCAGCATGGCCTTGAACATTCTCCCAATAGATGAGCTTGATGGAGATTTCAGCAACATCCTAGAATATGATAGTGGAAATTGCCATGCGTAATATTGTAGGTCTGGCAATGCAAGCCCACCCTTTTCCCTCCTTCTCAGTTTCTTCCAGGCCAGCCAGGTTGCCATATAGTTCCAAACAAAGGAATTAATTTCCTGATGACATTTTTGTATTTGTTTAAAGTCAAAGGCTAGTGGGATAGTATTAAAAATGAACGTGAACTTGGGGAGAATGGACATTTTTACTAGACTTATTTTCCCAAGTATTGTCAGTGGGAGAAAAGTTCAAGCTTTTAATAGCGCCCGACATTCTCGAAAGAGCCGGTCCAAATTGGTCTGTGCCATGTTACCGATCTCCTGGGTAATCCTTATTCCCAGATAGCGCATAGATGGAGTGACTGACAGCTGCGTGTTATGGATATTCCATGTCATTACCTCGGTTTTTCCTGCATTGATTTCATACCCCGAGATCTGCCCGAATTCCTCGGCCCTTTTAAGGACTATGGGAAAAGCTTGGATGGGATCAGTTGTATAAATAAGGATATCATCCGCATAGAGACCTACCCACTTTACCCAACCTCCAAACTCGAAAGAGGGGATGTTGTGCTCCTCTCTCAAGATTTTGGTGAAAGGTTCAATATACAAATTGAATAGGAGGGGGGAAGCGGGCAGCCCTGCCTGGTACCCCTTGTAATTTTAAAAGGCTCAGTAAGAGCACCATTGACCAACAGTCTAGCCCTGGGATCCCTGTACAGGAGATCCATGACTCAACAAAAGTTGGCCCCAAACTGAAACCTTCTCATTAAAGAAGCCAGATAGGGCCAATTGACCCTACCGAATGCTTTGGTAGCATCCAGAGTGAAGGTGGCCAAGGGAATAGAGAAGGTAGAGGTGATGTCTATGGCACCGACCAGGTCGTGGGTGAGATCTGCCAACTGTCGCCCCCTTATAAATCCCTTCTGATCTTGGTGGAATATTGAGCCGATCTCGCTCTCCAGTCGTGCCGACAGGATAGCTGCAAAGATCTTATAATCATTGTTTAGGAGCGAAATCGGCCTATAGGACCCGCAGTCAGCCGGGTCCTTAACAGGTTTGGGGATCAAAACAATTGTTGCCTCGCTCAAAGACTCTGGTGGCGCCGCGCCGTTCAGAAAGATGCCATTGAAAAGGGCAGTCAAAGATGAAACTAAAGCGGGACCTAATACACGATACAACTCCCCTGGTAGGTCATCCGGATCAGCCGCCTTCCCTCGCATCAGTTGACTGATAGCGTTGCAGACTTCAGCTTCTGATATTTCCTTATCCAAAAGGTCACGCTGTTCTAATGAGCGGGTAGGCAGTTGAACCTTATCTAACCAAGAATCCCTAGCAATAGGGTCGTCCATAATGTCCTCCTTATAGATGGTTTGAAAGAACTCCTGGAAAGCACTCCCAATTTCTGAGTTCGAGGTCCTAGCTGTAACTTCCCCTTCCAGTTTTATTTCCCTAATATATTTTTTGGCCTGATCTAATTTTATTTTCCAGGCCAAGACCTTATCTGCAGCCTCTCCATACTCGAAATGTGAGAGCTTGCTTGCCTCACATCTCCTAGCAACCCTTTCCTGTAATAAACCTTCAAGGTTTTTTCTCAGTTCAACCAGCTTCTCTTGGTCCTCTGCAGATGCTATGGCTGGGCCATACTTCTGATCTAAGAGAAACAGTTCCTGCTCTATGTTAGTATTTGCTTCTCTATATACCTTCCCTCTGTGTGAGGCTCAGTTAGGCACCCTCTTAAGTAAGCTTTAAATGCTTCCCACACAATCGCTGTCGTAGCAGAGTTGAAATTAATTTCCAAAAAATGAAATAGACTCAGCAACAAAAAAGCTTCTCTTCTTCTTCAAGCAGGATCGTCCGGTCGAAGGACCAAGAAGTATGCCTGATCTGCTGGAAGTATTTTAAAGTAAAAGAAATAGCTGAATGGTCAGACAGGTGGGAAGGGATGTATATTAACTCCTTCAGTTCATCTTTCAGATTATAGCTGAAAAGGGCATAGTCAATTCTTGACTTATGTTTATATTTGAAATTCTGTAAGGAAACCCCCAGTGTGTTACCCGCCCGCTCCCTCCATAAACCCAAGGTTGTCATTATTGATATAAGGGTTTGCCTGGATTTGGAAGGCGCAAAGTTGGGCGACTTGTCGAGTTTTGGATTTAGGACTATATTAAAATCTCCAACTGAGATTACCGGGTCTTGGGAAGTAATCAAGTGGTTCTGGATCACATTCAAGTATGACGGGTCGTCTTGATTCAGGCCATAACACACTAGAATGTATGATCGACCATCTAGCTGTACTTGCGTCAGTAGCCATCTTCCGCGGAGTTCCTCCTTATGCTCCAAGATCTGTGCTTTAGCCTGCTTTTTAAAAATAATGAGGATCCCACGTATATTAGCGTTATGGTCCGTACATACAAATGTATCCACCCACTTCAGCTTTTTTAGCATGTCGTTCACCTCATATTTGAGTAAGCGTGTCTCCTGGATGACAATGACCTGCGCGAGGGAATCTCTCAAGTATTGTAAAATTCTGTGTCTTCTACCCCTCAAACGCAGGCCATTGACGTTCCAGGATAAAACTGCAACACAGTAATGTCCCTTTCCTACCCCTTCCCATCCCACCACCTGTAAAACCGACCTCTCTTAAGTATATTGATTGACATCTTTTGACCTGACAAACTGTTCATGAGGCGATTAAAGAAATTACTGCACAATACAAATTTAACGAGAACAGACATACGAGGACATTTAAACTCCCCCCCCCCCCCTCCACCCCCCCGGAAAACCCTCCCTCACTTACACTGGCCAGATGAATAGCCAGGTTTGCGTCGTCAGACAGACCCTCCCCTACTACCCCACCTACCCTACATAAGAATACCGGCTAAACGGAGCATAGTTGTCTAACAGGCTCCTGAGAAGGCATGCTTAAGACAGTATGACAGTATGACAAGGAGGGAAGTCCCCCAATTGTGACAAAATTAACCCCTTCGCTGCGGCGGCTATTCCGCCGCAGCGCTAAAGGGGCGGGGCGGCCGCGCGGCCGCCGCATGCTGGTGACAGAACCGCTCCGTCACCAGCTACAATTGAGCTGTGCTGGTGACGGAGCGGTTCCGTCATGACCCGCCCCGCTCTTTAGAACGCCCGCGCAGGCGCGAAATCAGCGCCGCGCAGGCGCGGCGGCCAGGCCATGACGGAACCGCTCCGTCATCAGCACAGCTCAACTGTAGCTGATGACGGAGCGATTCCGTCATCAGCATGGAAGGGGTTAACTTCATAGTGTATTCATAGTGTATTTATATACCACCCCATTTATAGTTTACCCCCTCTTTTTTTTCCTCAGTATAACCTTCCGTTAACTTAATACAACTATTTTTTGGTTTAATCTTTTTCAATCTTTTTGTTCCTCTATCCTTTTTTTTTTCCCCCCGAACGGGTTAGGCTATGTATGAAACCTTCCCCAGTAGACACTGACCACTAATCCACTAAACACCACCGAGAGAAACACCTCAGCACTCCCCTCGTGAATGCACACTGATGGATGCTATTAGTTTATCTACCTCCAGAGGAGATCGGATGTTGTGCATTTTATTATTGTACATCACTCTCAGGAAGGCAGGAAACCTCATTTGTACTGTTGCCCCCACAGCTCTAAACTTCTCAAATTTTTGGCCGAGCTCCCACTGTCTATCTAAGGTGGTTTTCCACAGATCGGACCGACTTCAAAAGAAAAGTCTGGGGCCTTTAGTGACTTCGCCTTTAATGCGAGGTTCAAGATTTTTTTCTTGAGGGTGTATGTAAGGAAGTTCACCAAGATCTTTCTTGGTTTCACTCTCCCGGGGTTGAGGCGAAAGGGATCTCTATGTATCCTCTGGATATCGCTCTCCAGAGTTTCTGTTTAATCCAGGTTGAGGGCATTATTTAATAATGCAACCACAAATGCCTTAGTATAACCGCCCTCCTTCCCCTCTGGGATCTTCAAAAGACGGAGATTGTTCCATCTGGAATAATTTTCCAAGGACTCAACCCTTTCCTTCATAGCATCCCCTTCTCTCCGTAGGAATTGGATCTTAGTCTCTGCTGATTCCAGACTCGCTTTTAGCTCCCCTACTGAACCTTCCAGGCACTCTGTTCTTTTGGAGAGGCCATCCACCTTCTTTTCAAGGATCTCGCACGCCGCCCTGATCTCATTCTGGTTAGTCATTGATTCTGCAAAGCCGCTCCTTATCTCCTCCCTCTTGGCAGTCAAAAGCACCTCCAATGGGCCACCACCCCCTTTTTCTCCAACAGTAGAATCTCCACCGGCATCAGTGGCTCCCCGCAAACCTCCACAGAATGATCCAATCTCCCAAGGTCTACAACAGACTTTGAAACCTCTGTAACATCGGTTATGACTGCTGCTCCAGTGGGGTCAGTCACCGTGGCAATATTGGCAATATTGGTGTCACTCATGATTCCTTCTGGGGTGTAACTGACCACCTCTGTACTCTGTAGAATATCCACTACTTGGGGCAGTACTTTGAAATATGAACGCAGCAAGGGAGTTATACGGGTCACACTTTTACGTAACCCCTTTGTGCTGCCTTTACCACCTAGCCGGGAGCTAGTATTGGCTTTGGGGTACGTAAACCCCTCTCTTATTTTAGCTCCTTGACTCACCCCTGCTCTATTAGTATTGACTACTTCAGATCCCACCTCAACCTCCGCCTCAGCCTCTCCTTCCCTCTCTACTCCCCCTTTACTTTCTCTATACGGGCTACCGTCTGGAGTGGAATTTGGGGCTACCTTGTGACCTGCTCCTTGCTTCTCCACCTGGGCGCTGTTCCTAGAGCTCTTCCCCCGCCTTCTGCCCTTACCACCCCGCTTTCCGTGTGTGCCACTAGTGATTTTTGTAGCATTTAAATTCACAGCATCTCCAACCCGTGCCCCCTCCTTACTGTTCAGTCCTTTGTTGCCAGGCGCTGTAGGGAAAACGCAGGCTACCCCTACCGTCTCCTTTACCCTTGCCGCTCCAACCTCAGTATTTCCCTCAGACTCTGTGAGCTCCGTGGGGTTAATTTTGGATAAAATCAGGTGAGCCTTCACCTGCCCCTCACCACTCTCGCCTCGGAGACATCGTATACTCCCTCTGAGGAGCCCGCGAGACGCCGCCCTGCGGCCGCGCCTAAGCTCCACGGCTGCCTGCTTCCAACGCGGAAGATAGGCGGGGGAGGCTTCAGGCTCAGTCCCACACACATCCACACCGATCCGCGTCGGGCGCACAGAACACAGAGCCGTTAGCAAGAGTGATCAGCGCGGTCGGAGCTCCCGGGGCAAAAAGCTTCACAAAACCCTTCCTGCCGGAGCCGGAGTCATCGACTGCAGAGAAGCCGCCATAGAGCCGGTAGCTGCACGGATATGAAGGACTGGGTTATTTAAGACCCAGCGGTGCCAGGGGACAACACCTGAAACCTTCGTGGGTAACCTGCTCCGGCGTACAAGTGACAGAGACACGGGACACTTCCTTCGGCGTCAAAGATTCGAGCTTTATTTACTGCAGGGAACACAGAAGTCACGGCAAGTACAACGCGTGCTACTTGTGGAGACTGCTTCAAATTGCTACAAGTGGGTCGCTCCTTTTATACAAGTTTCTTCCATAGGGTTACATGGCACACAAAGGTTTATGGCTTGGTTCCCATAGTTATCCCCGAGAGGGGTCGCTTTGGTCACTTTGATACATTCAAGGTCCGGAACATAAGTGCGGAAACATTTGGCGGTTCCCAACTGCAAAAACCCATCTTCCCACCATTAGTACATTCCATTCAGCAATAAAACAGATCGAAGAAGGAACAAGGACAGGTGCGGAGGAAGATGGAGACAGTGGGGAATTGGAAAGGGTGTAAAAGAGGAGGTGTCGGGGAAACACGAGCTACAGGCATCAAAGGGACGTGCCTAATGAGATGCACAGCTGAGACAATAAACCGGCACGGCAAGATGAGCCTCGAGCGGGGCCATTTGCCTTACAGTATCATCCCCCTCATCATAAAGACATTTTCAAAGGACATGTGTCTTCCGTAGATATCTTGGGAATCCCAGGGTCGCGAAGCGGACAACGTCCGTTCGCTGGCTACTTGAGGGCAAGAGACAAAATGGATGCCATATCTAAGATGGAACCCGTGGGTACAGATAGAATAACCCACGTAACAGACGAACGGTTTAGGTTAGCACAGCGAAACTGCATATACCCACTAAACTCGTCATTTGCGGTTCATAGATACCAGACTCGACCATATTCGTGCGAGTCGAAAACACCACTTACAATTGTCACGGAACCTCAGACGCTCCTTTTGCCCTCATGTAGGCAAGCACTAGTCGGAATCATACTCGATATTCATCAGACCATCTAGATGTTGCTGCAACATAGCTCTGTCCAATCGAGCTCCTTTGGTAACAGGCGGCTGTCTTATACACGTTGTAGCACAGAGGCCACATAAGGCAGGACCACACTGCACGCAAAGGCAACACGTGAACAGGAATGCCACAACAACTCCGATAATCATCAGAATCTTCCTACCCCAAGTCGACATCAGGCCCCAAAACCACCCAAGTAGCGTCCAATCCCCTACGTCCACGTGTATGGACTCAGAGATCTTATGCAACTTTGAGATGGCTTGATAGACGGTCGGAGCGTTATCTGGAATGAAAATACAGCAGCTCGAATGGATCACCTTGCATACCCCACCTCGATCTGCTAAAATCACGTCTAAAACCATACGGTTTTGTAACGTCATAAGTCTATCCGCCTGAAGTTCTGTGGTGATATTACCAAGGGCACTGGCAGTAATATTAGCTGTCGATTCTACCACTCGAGTCAATTGCCTCAGGTTCCTACTATTAACCATAGGCCCCCAAAACGGGAGGAAACCCTTGAAAAAGTCTCCTGCCTCTTGACCGGCAGTATCCTCTTCGCTAATTACGCCTCTCACAACTCTAGTCTTGTGATAGTCTGCATCTACAGTGAACGTCGGAGGCAACAGATTTGCGATAAAACATGAGCCCGCAAAGTCGGAGGGCAACCATGCAAACGCACGATCATGGCAGACAAAGTATGTACCCTTGGCAGCCAGAAACACAGGGGATGAGATCATCGGCAGAATGTAATTCTCGGTGCAGGCACTTGCTCCGAGTCGAGCTTTCGATCTTCGGCCACGACCCATTAAACAAAAATTACCAATGTGGGGTACGACCCATATCGGAGGTGAGCTTTTAAGCTATTTATCACTCGTGAGCGCACTATATTCAACCCTGCTCAGGACCCTATAGGCTTGGACCTCTTCCTCCGGAATGAGCGACGGCTCATAGATATCTCTATCTAAGTCTTCTATCGCTATAGACAAAGGTTTGTGATACGAGCCAGGGCCAGAGTAGGGAGAACGTGGCTCTCGACTGGGGTAAGAATCTAGTGCGCGTCGAAACATTGTTTGAAATGCTCGAGCGGAACCCTGGGAACTGTACGGTAAAACCAGATATGGAATTCCCCTATCCGTAGTATGTGGCATCAACCCACACACCCAACAATTAGTAGTGTTAACCACTAACTGGTGCTGGTGAAGGAGCTGGATAAAGGAATTATTACGGAATTCTACACGTCTAGCCTGCTCGTGTTCGGGTAAGATATGAAAAGAATGAGGGGATGCAGTGGAGGTAAGTTTAGGGTCAGAAGTAGGAGTAGGTATGGCAGAAGGTAAGAAGTACGACATTATATAGTACACCCCACCCGCCAATAATGCAGAAACAGTCAAAAGCAATACAGATATCTGAAACATAAAACATTTCGTACGGCTAAGTTGTTGTAGCTCAAATCTTTGTGCCTGTGCTTTTTCCAAGTCCATCAGCTTTGAAAACGCCATCCCCTATGACCGTCCGCAACGTTTCTTGACGCACTTCGTTCTGTGTAGCAATAGTCAATCCCTAGGAGTTCCCAGGAACCGACGGTCTTTAACCTAGCGTCAAGACCTATTAACCAGAAGGAAGTGCGCGCGCGGCCCTACGGCCTTTATTTACAATATATATGCAAATTTCTCTCAGCTGTGGAAGCAAAAATACATAGAAAAGGAACCTTCAACATATACAAGAATAATTGCAATGATACAGGTGTTCAGACTGATCGTGGAAAACGGGATAATGCAATTGCCAAGGGGCAAAACAAAACTTTATTTGTCATTAGTGCTGAATCGCAGAAAGTATCGAGTTTTCCCAGGACGTGTCTGTTCGTCAAACAAAGGATCCGTTGAAGACACAGAGTTCTGTTGATCAGTCGAATGTTCTGGTCTTGAGTCTTTTGATGACAAATGTTCAACAGTATCTTTCTGCTGCACTGGGGATTCTCCGACAGGTTGTGCGTTGCTGAAAGGTACAAACGCCGGCAATCCTTCGGATTCAGCTGAAGCAATGCCCCTCCTCACCCACGAGTCTGCCGGTAACGGAATAGGAACTTTCTTCGTGTGGGTGGCATGCACCCAATTTTTCCGGCCCTCTAAACGAACGGCAGTTCTCGTGGCAAGGAGGACCTGGTAGGGTCCGGTGAACCTGGGCTCCAAGTTCTTCTTACGGGCAAAATTTCTGGTGACCACCCAGTCTCCGGGCTGGAGCTGGTGGCCTGGACCCTCCGTCTGCGTCGGCAATGCTTCGTAAACCTGTTGGTGAATTAACCTCAGTTTAGCAGTCAGATCATGAAGATAGTCAATCAACATTGGGTACTCAAGATCGCGGAACACACCCGGTCTAGGGACCCCCCACACATTCGCAGGGCGACCGAACACTATTTCATAGGGACTAAGCCCTACTCGGGAGTGTACGGTTGCCCTTGTTGACAGTAAAGCTAAGGGTAAAGCGTCAGGCCACGAAAGACCAGTCGTAGCCTGAATCTTCGCTAGTTTTAGTTTAAGGGTGCCGTTATACCCTTCAACCAAACCAGCTGACTGGGGATGATTGGCGCTGTGGAATTTTTGATTAATTCCAAGGCCTTTGCACACACTCTTCATCACACTCCCCACAAACTCACTTCCGTTATCAGACCATACAACCCGAGGCATTCCGTACCGAGGAAAGTATTCCTTCAGTAGGATTTTTGCCGTTGACAAAGCAGTGTTGTCCTTGAGAGGATAGGCTTCAATCCATCGGGAGAACGCGCAAACCACAACTAAAACGTATTTCAGGTTATTGCATCGCTCCATATGGATGAAGTCTAATTGAATCACCTCAAAGGGACACGAAGGGGGAGCAAAACTACCAGGAGGAGTTGGGGTTCCCTTACCAGGATTGTACAACATATATACCATACAATTCTTAACCAACCGTTCAGCACATTTCGTGATACCATCATTCTTCCACACAGGGGACAGCAACTTACAAATACCTTTCACGCTAATATGTGCTAACCCATGTGCCATTCTCACAATAGCCAGCACATACGCATCTGGCAACATCCACCTCTTATGTTCCGACAAGTCTACCAACAACCATTCGCATCCAACTTTCCCGTACTTTCATTCCACTTCTTCTTTTCAGTGTCGGTGGCTTCATTTTGTATCGCCTTCACACTCTCGATAGTGTCCTCACACATACTAGTCTCCGCAGGCCACCTAACCGAACTTGCCACATACATTCGAGTGCTAAGGTTCCGGGCAGTCTCCTTAGCAGTCTCGTCTGCAAACGCATTACCGCGTCCAACATCATCCGTCACCTTACGATGCGCACTACATTTAACAATCGCTACCTGCTTAGGCAACGTGAGTGCATCCAAAAGATCATTCACAAGCTGGCCATGCTGAATCTTCGTACCATGCGACGTCATAAAACCTCGCTCTCTCCACAATCGTCCAAAACTATGGGCGACGCCAAACGCATATTGGCTGTCGGTAAACACATTCACACGTTTCCCTTTTGCTAACACACACGCTCTAGTAAGAGCAACCAGTTCCGCAGCCTGGGCAGAATTCTGATTCAATCTTGCAGCTTCAACAACAGTATTCAACGTCACAACAGCATACGCAGTGGTGACATCGCCATTCGGCAATTTAAAACACGAGCCATCCACATACAACGTTCCATCTGGATCTTCTAAAGGGGTGTTTTTAAGGTCCACTCGACCTTTTGTTTCCTCTTCGGTCCTCAAATAACAGTCATGTTCTGTTATTTCATCTGACTCTGTGCTAATTGGTAACAAAGATGCCGGGTTCAGGACATTGCAACCTTTTATCTGAATATGACTTGCCAACAGCGTCAACTCGTACCCAGACAACCTCGCACTCGTCAAGTGCTGAGTTTTCGTACGATTCAAAAGAGTATCGACTGCATGCGGAACCATCACCGTAAGCATATTATCCATGACCAGTCCTGCTGATTGTCGGATGGACACCGCAGCTGCCGCTGTTGCTCTCAAACAACTCGGCAATGCTCTAGCTACCGGGTCCAAGGTCGAGGAAAAATATGCACATGGACGTTGCTTACCACCAAAAGGTTGCGTTAAGACACTCAAAGCACAACCTTCCCTCTTGTGAACATATAATGTGAACGGCTTACTGTAGTCAGGGGTACCTAACACAGGAGCCGAACACAATGAATCACGCAATTCAGAAAAACTCTTCTGACATTCTTCCGTCCATGGTAAAGGAGTTGAAACATCCTTGCACGTAAGAGCCACCAATGGTTTCGCTAGTAATGAAAAATTTGGAATCCATTGCCTGCAGTACGACTTGATACCTAGAAAGGCATGCACATCTCTTTGTGTTGTTGGCACAGTCATTCGCGCAATTGCTGCAATTCTCTCTGGTGTCAACCGCCTTCCCTCCTTTGACAATAAGTGACCTAGATAGGTTACTTCTTGACAACAATATTGGAGTTTAGAAGGTGACACCTTGTGATGTAAGGCACAGAGATGTTGCAGCAACGTTACCGTAGCAATTTTGCAAATGTCCTGAGTTTCTGCAGCTACCAATAAGTCATCGACATATTGGATTAAGGCCGCACCAACCGGCAACGTAAACGCATCCAGTTGACCCTTCAAGGCTTGACTGTAAATCGATGGACTCTCACAGTAGCCTTGAGGAGCGCGTTTAAACCGGAAGCTGCGTCCACCAAGAGAGAAACCGAAAAGGTCTCTGCTCTCTTCAGCAATCGAAATACTGAAGAACGCATTCTTCAGATCAATCACCGAAAACCAAGACGCAGAAGCTGGAATCAGAGTCAGTAGCGCCGTGATGTCAGGCACAACAGGAAACTGAGGAATCACAATTTTATTTACCTCCCGTAAATCGATAACAAAACGATAAACAGGTGGTTTCGAGGGATCAGTACGTTTTAAAATAGGTAGTACAGGGCTGTTGCACACGTTTCCCCGAGTCTCTTCAATAACGTCTTTGTCGATCAAATCATAGATGATCGCTAACAATGCTCGTTCACCATCAAGAGAGATACAATACTGGGGAATACGTGGCAATCGCACATTGGATTTCAACTGAACAACATAAGGGGAGATGTCAAGCAGGCCCACATCATTGGGACCTGTTGCCCATAGAGATGTAGGAAGAGAACTCAATTCCGGTGGAAGCTTATCGAGAGACAAGTACATAGGAGAGACAACCCTCTCTCCTAACGTAAGCTTTACACCCGCAGGAGAACAATACAGAGTTGCGTACAAACGTTTTAGCAAATCCAGACCCAAGAGATTTTCACCACAACCAGTAGTCAAAATCAACGGAGCTTCAAGCTCACGTGGCCCAATTGTAAGAGGCAAAGGGCGTGAAACTGGATTGCTAACGGGGGCGCCAGAGAATCCAACGGAAACATTTGTTAAGCCAGACAAAGGTGCGCCAGGGAGTTTCGAATGTATAATGGAACTTTTCGCTGCACCAGTGTCCAACAGAAAAGGCTCAACGACGCCCGATGTAGCAACTGCGACGTAAGGCCCTCTCTGATCAACCGGAACTGATACCACTCCCTCTCCTTGTCTATGGCTGTCCTAGTAATTACTGTCGTCAGTTCCCTGATCGACGTAATAATCGTCTACATTGTACTGCGCAGATCGTCCTTGCGATGATCCACGTTGATCGAAACAATTGTTAGAATTTGATGAGTTGTCTGAGCGGTCATTTTGAGCACCACGACCTCTACCACGTGATGTCTGCTGAGAACCACCACGCCCTCCTCTAGATGAGTTACCACTATTACGATCGTTTAGGACAGGACAATTGAATTTTAAATGACCCTCCTGTCTACAATAGGCACACTGATTGTACCCTAACGAAGATCTTTGAGAAGAGGAGTCATTTTGAGATTGTGATCGATTAGACTGCGACTGTGATCTATTTTGCTGTGAAGCATTCTGATTCGAACGCGGAGGATACGTTTGCTGTAACAACACTTTAGTTTTAAGTTCTTTCGTCTTTTTATCAGCGCGGTCGTTCTCCTCTTTCTCTCTATTCTCATAATACTGTGCTGTAGCCAATATTTGAGCCGAGGTAGAAACGGCCCACGCACTTTCAGAATTTTTCAACTTATTGCTCAAGTCAGGCAATAAGTTAGAGACAAATTTGTCCACGAACAACCGTTGACCACCCTCAGTGCCCATATCCTGCCCACTATGATCGATGAATGCCTCCTCAAATCTCGTAAAGAAGTCGGAGACACTCTCCTCCTTTTTCTGCTTACAAGCTGACAATTTGTCCCAATTCACCCTCATAGCTGGCATAAGAGTTTATTAGTGTAATTATTCTCTGAGGGAGAGCAGCAATCAACTGTTCGGGTTTAGCACCACCAGTTTGCAACCCATCCGCCGCTATAATGGCCGCCCAATCACCACCTAGTTCGTTTGCGTGATTTTCCTGACGAATCTTAGCCCATACCGGTTGCGGCACAACATTGCCAAACAGCATATCGATATCGGCAAGATTCATTATCGTAGCATCTACGAGCTGTGACAATTCCTTATAATACCCTGCAGGATTTTTGCGAGGGTCAGGCAAAGACTGCTTCACCTGTAACACTTCCGACCGTTTCCATGAGAGATGTATCCATACTCTTTGGAAATAGGGTGGAACAATGGGGTTAGCATTAGGATCGCCTGGCATCCACACTGGTGGAACTTCCCGCATGGGAAACTGACCAGACGCATCGAACTGCCTCTCAACGTCCTCAACAAACAGGGCTTGAGGTATAGGAGTGGGACGGAAAGACAACAACCGCTCCACAGCACGTCGAAAGTTGGTATCCACTATCAGTCCGTTCGAGAACTGAAGCTGTAGGTCAGACAAAGCGGTCAACACCTCGTCAGGTGCATCGGCCGATATCTGATCGCGCAAAACTTTGCACATTTCTTCGAAAACAAATCTTTGTGTCGGTACATTGAATTGACAGAACGTATCAAGTACAACACATGGAGGATTTCTAAGAGGATGCGTCATCCAACCCATCGCCATGTTGTATAGCGACGCGCGTTCCCTATTACCGGGAAGCTGACTACGTCTCTGAGGACCATCTGAACCGGCGGACCCAAGAACAGGTCCAAGAGAATGAAAGAAGTTAGCCGCAACAGGGGAAGTACGACTACGAGTAGCTGAAGAAGTATAGCACAAGGGACTAACAAGAGAAGGAGTAGAAACAGAAGCAACAACAGAAGTTAGTAGAGCAGGAACAGTAGCGGGTGTAGGAGTATGCGGAAGTGGAGGAGCAGTAGGAATTGCAGTAGGCAAAGGAGCAGGAACAGTCGGAAGAACGGGTGCAGGTTGAGGAACAGGCTGAAGAACAGGTGGAGGAACAGGTACAGGGGGAACCACTGGAGCGGCGGTACCCTGTACATACGGAGGTGGCGATTTCAGAAGATAAGACATTAGAGGATCCTCAACTGGTTCTTCCTTCTTATCCGACTCCGTAGGCAAAGCAGGATAGCATTTATCTATGGACATACGCTGTAGCCTATCAAACACTTCCTTTTCCTTATCCTCCTTATCACGCTGAAACTGCTCTGCTTTCTTTACAATGGTAGCAACACCATCTCTCTGATTACGTTTAGTCTGTCTGATCTCTTTCTGTCGGGCTTCTTTACGCCACAACCGAAAGGCATCAAACATGGCCGGCCTCGACTTTTTCGCAAATAATTTAGCCTCTAGATTATCTAAGATTGGAGTCTCAAAGCTACCATGAGGTGGCCAACTAAGGACACCATCCTTCTTAGTATACCGAATCCAATAATCATTAAAAGTAATCAGGCCTAGCCCGTGTTTGCTGTAGAGCTCATAAGTGGGAGTGCCAACCGGAGGTATCGGACACGAGTCCTCCAGTCGGGAATCCGTACCACAACGTCTGAAACAACTAAACAAAGTACAGCGACCAGGCATCTTGCACACTAGCCGTGTTTCACAAACTTCAAGGGTTACGGGATTTACCAAGTCCCAGCAAAGAGCAAAAACCCTCGGTTTTTGGCGTCTGCAGTCGTCAAATATCACAACAAAGTACCAAGAACCACAAATGCAATGGAACCATGCAACAACTAAGTAACCACAACCAAGAACTCTGGGAGCGACCCACAAATACTTAACTCAAAGATCGATGGCGTCACCAGGAAGGCCCGTCAATCGTCTCGCTATACCAAGGTCTACGCCAGGCGCCAAAACAGGTCTACAGTCAGGGCAGCAGTCCGTCGCAGCCGTCAGGAGGCGGGAATCTTCGCGGGAAAAGTCTTCGGGCCACTTATTTCGACAACAGGATCGATGAAGCGGAGTGCACCTTCCCTCGGAGATTTCACACGAAGTTCCTCACGATCGTCGGGCTTGGACCGGTACCACTGATGCAGCCCCACGTTGGGCGCCAACTGAAGGACTGGGTTATTTAAGACCCAGCGGTGCCAGGGGACAACACCTGAAACCTTCGTGGGTAACCTGCTCCGGCGTACAAGTGACAGAGACACGGGACACTTCCTTCGGCGTCAAAGATTCGAGCTTTATTTACTGCAGGGAACACAGAAGTCACGGCAAGTACAACGCGTGCTACTTGTGGAGACTGCTTCAAATTGCTACAAGTGGGTCGCTCCTTTTATACAAGTTTCTTCCATAGGGTTACATGGCACACAAAGGTTTATGGCTTGGTTCCCATAGTTATCCCCGAGAGGGGTCGCTTTGGTCACTTTGATACATTCAAGGTCCGGAACATAAGTGCGGAAACATTTGGCGGTTCCCAACTGCAAAAACCCATCTTCCCACCATTAGTACATTCCATTCAGCAATAAAACAGATCGAAGAAGGAACAAGGACAGGTGCGGAGGAAGATGGAGACAGTGGGGAATTGGAAAGGGTGTAAAAGAGGAGGTGTCGGGGAAACACGAGCTACAGGCATCAAAGGGACGTGCCTAATGAGATGCACGGCTGAGACAATAAACCGGCACGGCAAGATGAGCCTCGAGCGGGGCCATTTGCCTTACAGTATCATCCCCCTCATCATAAAGACATTTTCAAAGGACATGTGTCTTCCGTAGATATCTTGGGAATCCCAGGGTCGCGAAGCGGACAACGTCCGTTCGCTGACTACTTGAGGGCAAGAGACAAAATGGATGCCATATCTAAGATGGAACCCGTGGGTACAGATAGAATAACCCACGTAACAGACGAACGGTTTAGGTTAGCACAGCGAAACTGCATATACCCACTAAACTCGTCATTTGCGGTTCATAGATACCAGACTCGACCATATTCGTGCGAGTCGAAAACACCACTTACAATTGTCACGGAACCTCAGATACCATGGGGGCTCGGAGAGGTCTGTTTCAGACGCGTGCACCACCTAACCAGGGGCCGCCATGTTTCCCTTGGCAGTCTTGAGAATTTGTACAGGTAGGGAGAATTTTGAGGCTCCTTTCTTTATCCTGTTAGGATTTTTTACCATGACCCAATCACCAACTTGGAAATCAAATGCAACGTTGCAATACATAGAGTCAAAATGCTTTTTCTGTATATTTTGTTGAGTCATGACATTCTATTTCATGTTTTGTTTGTCTCTACAAGATAAACAGGATTCATCTTTCTGTTCAACACTTTTATCCAGGTAGGACTCCAGTTGCCATTTGGATCTCTTTTATTAAAAAGTCTAAAGGGAGAAATCCCTGTTGTAGAATGAGGAGTGGTGATATAAGACCAAATCTTCTTAAGAAAATCATCTACTGGAAGATTGCAAGCCAAAGCAGATTGTATTCCCTCTTTTATGAACCTATTCATTCTTTCAACAAGGGTGTTGGAAGGAGAATACAAAGCAACTTTTAGATGCTTTATATCATGAGAAAACCTTGCATTGACACAGAGGTGAAATGTGTGGCATTGTCAGTGTCTATTTCTTTTGGAAAACCTTCAAAGTTAAAAAGCTCTGGTCAAAAAATGTATCACAGACAAAGTATTAGGTGTATTACAGAACTCAAAATCAACCCATTCGGAAAAGTAGTCTATTAGCACAATATACCGTTTGTCAACAGGAAGTGAATCAATGGTGCCAGCAAAATCAAGGGCTAGTTTTGACGATGCATCTTCAGGTACGGAAACACAATGTAGAGTAGACTTTACGGTTTTCCAATGTTTGTCCTAGACTAAACATGTATGGCAGTTGCCTATCCATTGTGAAACATATTTATCCAAGGCAGGCCCCCAAAAATGCTCTTTTAGTTTTCTAGAAGTACCTCCTATGCCTAAATGACCTTCCTGAGCCTTCTGCAAAAATTTTAAATGGAGAGAAACAGGGGGAACAGACTGATGTCCACGCATGAGAAGGTAATTTACAATAGAAAGATCATCCGACACCTGAGCAAAAGATCTTACAGAAGCAGTTAAGGAACGCTCTTTAGGCCAACTTTAAACCACCATGCTCTTTGCAGCCTGAAGAACAGAGTCTACCTTGGGAGCCTGAATCCAGCAATTGTAACCGAACAAGGATGAGGATCTGAACATGTCTTCAATAGAAGCAACAACACATTCAATGTCTTTAAATTTTGAAACAAAGCGACTACCCTCTACACGTAATCTTGAGAGACAGTTGGCTCGGACATTACATCCACCAGGAATGTACTTCATCACAAAATTGTATTCATGTAATCATTATAGTATGCGGACCAATCTGGCAGAAGCTTTGCCTGTGCCATTCCCATATAATAACTGAAATAACTGCTTATTATCAGAATTTCACTCAAAGGGTGTACCCCAAATAAATGTCTTAAACATTTCAACAGCCCAGGTACATGCAAGAGCTTCTCCTTCTATTGTACTATAATTGCATTCTGAAAGAGATAAAGCTCTTGAGGTGAAGCCTACTGTGTGCTCCTTCCCACTAGTCCATTTACATAATACAGCTCCTAAACCAAATTGATTTGCATCTACAGAAATCAAACATTTTTGACCTGGAGCATAAAATGAAAGAGCAGGTGCCTCTGCAATCAATCTTTTGACTAGGTCAAAAGCATGGTTTACCTCTGGAGTCCAGACAAAACTGGAGTTTATTTTTTATTTTTAAAAGTGCACGTTTTGGTTGTATGACTTGATCATACCCTGCAATTAACCTGAACTAATACTGTCATACCCAAAAATGATTTCAAAGAGTCCTTGTCTTTAGGAATTGCAACTTTAGAGATGGCTTGTGTAAGAGACAACTTTGGTTTAATACCAAATGAAGAAATGGTGTGACCCAAATATTCTATTGAGTTTGAGAAAAAATTACACTTGTGTCAGCCCACATCCTTAAATTTGTTCAGAACTTTCTTCAAAGTAATCATGTGTTCATCCTTGCTTATGGAAAAAATTAACACATCACCCTGATATGCTTGCACAGAGTCAATTCCCTTTAGAATATGGTCCATGATTTTTTTTAAATACACTGGCCGCAGAGGACAAGACAATGGGTATTCTTAACCCCTTCCATGCTCATGACGGAACTGTTCGTCATGAGGCACAGTGGAGCTGTGCTGATAACGGAACCGTTCCGTCATGACCACACCCATTATCATTATAGTTCAGCACCGGAGGGGAATAGGTCTAGCAGCGATGAGGTTAAATATTTGTATGCTCCAAACGGAGTCACAAATGTAGTCAAATCAGTGGAAAGGGAAGAAATGGGAATCCGGTGATATGCTTACAGAGATCTAAGTGTGAAAAACAGAGCCACTGACACCAGTTAGGAGATCTTGTATTTTGGGAAGGGGATGGTAATCCACTAAAATGTTCTTGTTAAGGGAGCGTAGATCTGAACATAAACAAACATTTCCATCCTTTTTTTTGACGATCACAATCCAACTGACCCACTCAGATGAATCTGTGGGTTTGATGATGCCTTAAGACACCAATTTGTCAGGTAATTTTTTAAGATCTTCCCGAACACTCAAAGGAATTTATCTGGGTTTGTGTGAAATGGGAACTGCATTAGGTTTCAATTTGATTACATGTTCAAATTTGGATATTTTGCCTATGGATGTACTAAAAACTTCAGAAAACTCTAAAATAAACATTTGTACATCATTATCTATGCTCTCTGAAATCATAGCAAAAGACACATCATTAGTTTGTACCGGGTTGTCTGAACCAGGAACTAGTTTAAGGCGCATTCTGGCTAAATCTTGCCACTGTACAATGTTCTTACCTTTTAAAGCAACATAAATTTAGGTGTAAATATTTCTCCCTAAGAAGTTACATTTTCATAGAAGAAACCAAGCATATCATTTTCTTTATCACCATATGCTTTTGGAATGATAACTGTGCTCACTAAAGAGGTGCGAGGAGACCAGTGATCTTTAAACACAATGTCTGAAATGATTGTGACTGGAGCTGCTTAGTTTGCCATCATTTCAATGTTAAGATCACCTATAATTACCCGACAAGTAGGATCCTTGACATAGATGGAAAAAAGTGGGTGACAATTAGTATTGATGGAAAACTTTATAATATTAGTGATGTTTCTTTACAATCAGTGCAATCTTGGGAGTAAACAGAACCGACTTGAACTACTTGTTTGCCTCTGCAGACTGACTGAAAGTGACCTATTTAGTTGCATCTTGCACATTTTTTACCTAAGGCAGAGCAAACAGGACTGTTGCCTAGATGGGACACTGTAGCATACATTATTTGTTTTTTTAACGAAAGGTTTAGAACATTGGTTTTTGAAAGTGACTGCATTATTAGAGGAGTCATTTTGAACTACATTAACAGAGGAGATATTATCTTTAGAAATGCATTTAGAAGAAACTATAGCTCTCTCAATACTTTTAGCCATATCAATTACTTCCGCTAGAGATGGTCTCTATAACTTAATATTTGTTCTTGTATCTTTTTGTATTAGCAGGTATAAACAAATTGATCCCGAATATAAGTATCTAATGAGGAACCAAAAGTACAGTCAGCCGCCAAATTTCTCAAGGCTGAAATGTACTCTTCCACAGTTTCATTTGGGTCTTGTTTTCTTTTCATAAAGTTGAATCTCTCTAAAAATCACACTTGGTCGCTCCAGAAATTTCTTATTAAGTCTTTGAATGTCGTGCGTATAAACATTCCACCCATCAATATCACCAGCTGGGGGTAGGGAGACTGGAAGATTGTTGAAGATTTGTTGACAAGCACTGCCTAAATAGCTGAAGAGAATTGCTAATTTGCATCTGGTTGAGTAATCTTCAGCATCAAAATCCACAAGGTAATTTTAAAAACTGCAAAAGCACATTTTCCCAGTTTTTTGGGTTACCAGGTAGGGGGACAAAATGATTCACATGTACTATTTGTTGGTTAGATAACATGGCTTGAACTTGGTGAGACACAAGAATAACGAATAATCAACTCATATGATAGTACTTGTGAGAGTAAAAGTGAATTGAAACCAAATGAAGAAAGAAGGAGTTTATATATTTTTCCCAAATGTCAGTTTTTGTGGAAACAAATTCAAATTCCGTATATGAAGAAAAGGTGGTAGAAAAATACCACTGTGAAGTATACTGCTTCCGGTGTGCAAACCGTTGACAAAATGAGCCAAAGCCGATTGAGACGAAATGCTGCTCCATAGGAAGCTTGTTGAGGAAGGCGAGCCTAAAGTAGAGCCTTGAAATCATTCAAGATGGCTGACCTTTTCGTCGTGTACGTGATGCAGTTATCCGTTAAATAGAGAAATTGAAGAAAGGTGGGGTGTAATTGGTGGGTAAAAGATTCACCTAAGATGGCTGCCGTGCGTCAGGTGCATGATGATATCATCACGTTCAATCAAGACGAAGTTACGTAGTCACCCTAGGTGAGGAGCTGCGGTATTTGATCTGGGGGTCTCTAGTTGGCAGAGGTAGGTACCAATGTCCAAATAGGGACTCTTGCTTCTAGTCAGGGTAAGGGAGATACACTCTTTAGATAACCCCTGCTCACCCCCTTGGTAGCTTGGCACGAGCAGACAGGCTATCAAAGGCAATGTGTAAAGTATTTGTACCTACACTCACAGTAACACAGTGAAAACACCACAAATGGACTCCACACCAGTTTAGAAACAAAGTATCTTTATCTAAACTACACAAGACCAAAACAACAACAATCCAACATACATAGTTCAAGAATAGGTTTTTAAAAAGAGTTTAAGGTTTTGCGTCAAAATAATCCACAGTTGAGTCACTTTTAGCCCAAAGTACATGTAGATGCGACAAAAGTTTCAAGCGCCAACGGAAGAGTCGAAAAACAAGCGATGCGTCACTCCTGAGACCCTGGTGAGGTAATGAGACAACCCCGCTGGACGCAGCAGGCGTATTGCGACTAATCCGGTCTGTAAAGGGAGCGATACGATGCTTTGTGTGGATTCCGGCGCGCAGCTTCTCCGGTAGGATGCGTCTCGCACAGGCAAAATGCGACGATCTTCGGTGCGGCGATGATCTTTGGTGCAGCAGCGATGCGCGGCGCAGTGTTGATCTTCTGCCGCGGCCCGTCGATGCGATAGCACTGGACACTGCGAGTAGGTTTGCAAGGACTGGATGCGATCCACAAGCAAGCGGTGCAACGGTTCTCACAGCAACAACAGACTCTGCACTGATACTCACACCGGGGCGATGCACTCCACAAGCGAACGATGCGTCAGGTCTTGCAGCAGCGACAGGTGCCGAGACTATCTTCGCGGCGATGGGAATTCTCTCCCACTGTCAACGATGCGCTCCGCAAGTGAGCGATGCGTGGAAATTGTAGATCTTCTTTCCTTCTTGTCTAGCTCTCCAAACAGCAGGAGACAACCTTCAGAGGCCCCACAAATGGATCAAGCTCTCCGGGCAGGTCAAAACTCACACATCAGAGTTCAGGGGGGGAAGCTGGGGTGAAGTCCTTTTGTTCCTGGGACTTCTTAACAGTAGGCCAGCTCGCTCAGGCCCATGGAGATCTCTTCAAGCAAGGGGACACAGCAACAGCAAAGTCCTTCCCCTCTCCTTGGCAGCAAAGCAACTGCAGGTCAGCCTTACAGCAGGTCAGTCCTTCAGTCTGCCAGCTTTCTCCTTGGCAGAGGTTCCTTCTTGATTCCAGGATGATCTAATCTTCTAGGGTCTGGGTATCCGTTTTTATACCAATATTTCCTTTGTTCTCTGAAGGCAGAGAGGCCTTTGCCTTGTCCAAACCAGTTCTGGTCAGTCCTGGAGCACTTTGTTTACCTGACTCCTCCTTTCCTTTGGGAGAGTGGGGCAGGGTCGTCAGCCGCACAGCAGGGGTTGGAGCCAGCATTGTGGAAGGCAGGCACAGCCTTATTCAGGCCCAGGTGATATCCCCTCCCACCACTCAAGATGCAGATGGAGCTATTCAGCCCTGGGCTGACCCAGTCAGCCTCTTGGAGTCACCCCAGCCTCTGTCACTCACAAACCAGACAGTCAATTCACAAACAGGCAAAGGCACATAGAAAGGTAAGACAAGAAAACAGCCACTTTCTAAAAGTGCTATTTTCAAACACAGGATTTAAAAACCATCCCTCCTAAAAGATAGGTTATTAAAGTCTAAGTTCAGGGATACCAGATTTTGATTTTCCATCTTGCTCCTATGGGAAGATATGCAGGTAAAAATTATACACAGCATTCCCCATTGGCAAGATTGCCTTTCGATAGTGAAAAACAAAAATGGCTGTAATTCACTATCAGAGCATGTCTCCCACACTAGTACATGCTCTACCTTTCACAAACACTGCACCCTGCCCAGGGGGGTACCTTGGCCTTCCATAGGGGTGTCCAATATGTACAGAAAGTGAAGGGTGGGCCTGGCCTGTGTGGACACTGGTCAGGTCAACATGGCAGTTAAAAACTGCACACAGGCACTGTGGTGGCACGCCTGAGACACCATTTTAGAGCTGCTCATGTGGGTGGCACATTCAGTGCTGCAGACCCATTAGTAGCATTTTAATCACCAGGACTGGAACACTCAGTGCCCTTTACTAGGGACCTACTGGTAAAACAAATATGACAATCATGGATAACCAATCACAATAACAATAGCAATTTATACAGAGAGCATATGCACTTTAGCACTGATCAGCAGTGGTAACCTTCTATAGCCAACAACCACAGGTCAGGAAAAATAAAGGAGGAAGAAGCACAAAGTTTGGGGATAACACTGCAAAAAGGGCCATTTCCAACCTGCGGGCACAGAGTTTTGCCCAAAATTTGCTTAAACATACCTTTAATAAGATGGAGGCATAATGGAGCAAGATGAGGAGAAGGAGGAAGGCTGTAGGACGTCTTGAAGAGACGCTTTGGCGCAAAGCTCAATCCATCCAAATGTACAAAAATGGTGATTAATCGCTGTTGGTTCACTCATCGCCAGATGTAAAGTACAGGAAAACAGTACCAGGAACAGAAGAGCCAGATACTTGAGTAAGAACTACTTTATTGTTCGTAACCGCGAAACCACAGGAGTGTGTCTCTCATCAATGAAGTACAGAATGCCAATGACTTAACAGCATTCGTACTTTGGTGTGGGCATGAGGGATGAGTTTTCAAAAATACACGTGTTTATAGTAGCACACGCCAGGGTGGAATATAGAACATAGAACTGCTGGCATGTAATCATGCACATAGGAGAAAGACTACACAAGAAAGCACCATTACACATTTCTAGACTCACCACTGACCGGGTTGCTCCCAATGTTTGGCTTCTGCTACCCTCGGAACTTCATCTACAATGGGTAACCCTCTGGTTGAAATAGTCAAGACTGCTTTATCCCGAAGAATTTGTTTCCTCACGTGGAACTGTTGCCCCTTTCTGCTACGTCTAGCTTATCACCTATAGCTTGGAAAATACTATCATGGAATGTTGCTGGCCTCATCTCCAAGATGGCAGATCTGGACTAGGGGGCATTTATTGACTTTTGATATCTTAATCATGCAGGAAACTTGGTGTGTTTAGCTAGTTTATAGGCCGGGGTATACCACCTTCTTTTGTCAAGCTCCTTCTGGTGGCAGAGGCAAACCAGCTGGTGGTTTAATTATGTGGTTTGAAAACGTGCTAGCCCATACCATTACAAGGCTTGATGTCAAGTTGCGTAATGTGTTGGGGGTGTCCCTTGCTGGGGTGGGCCCTCATGTCATGTTTTTAATATCTATAACAGGCAGGGGGTCTAATATGTAATTTAGTACTCTGCATGCACTATACAATGCTTTAGATACCCTCCCACAGGTTAACAAGGTGATTTCCAAAGGTGACTTTAATATTACTTTTGAGCCCTTAGGTTCTGCTCCCTCTCATTTTACAGAAGAATATGCTGTCCAAGGTGTCCAACAGTTATATCTGACCTCAGCTAAGAGTTGCTCTGTCTGCTAAACAGCGGCTAAGTTTATCTCTTCATTTTGGCCTTAGGGCCTTTAATTGCAGATTCACCTCAGATTATAGGGCTGCTCGTACATTTAAGCACATATCACAAAAGAGCTGCATTAAGTATAATTTTCTGAGTCTACCAATGTGGCCCTCGCTTATGGACATGTGGATTGTTGAGCCCTTGATAGTGACCATAGTGCTCTCCATTTGACTCCCAGTAGACTTGAAACTAGTGTCCACCTGGATTGTATCTCTAAATCTAGGGCTGAATCATTACTCACAAATAACACGCAGGCCCTAAAATGGAAGACTGTCTACAAGGACCCAGACAGGTTGGCCCAGAATTACAGCCTGGTGGCTGATGCCATAGGTGACTGTGGATTGAAACTCCTGGCCCTGTGGTTATCCCTTAGTCTCATATAAAAATTGTTCAGGTCACTTGAGGGCCCACTTTGTAAGGTTGGTTCTAGGGCTCCCAGGAAACACTCTTGTTGTGCACGGTTCAACAGTCAATGTAGGAAGCTAAGACACACCCTTATTCAAAGTATGAAACCTGGAAACAAGCTAGCTATTTCTAGCACCAGGAAGGAGTACAAGTACACACTTTCGTGGGCTAAACAGGATTCGGAGCATGAAGTGTGGGAGGTCCTGTTTGCAGCCGTTAGGATAGGGGATACCAAGTCATACCGGGGAATAGTGGCTCATGGTAACTGCAACGCAGTCACCAGTGTTGGGTACAACCCACAGCCACAGATTTAGGTGTATCATTTTTCTAGCATATTTGCAGGCAAGCCCATCTGTGGAACCAGTGAATTGGTAATTGTGGTTGCCGGTGGCATATGCACTCCTCTGTCCTTTGAGTTTAAGGGAATTTTGGAGGCAGTTATGGCTCTACCCACTCACAAAGCCCCAAGTCCTGATTGTATCTCTGGGGATTTATTTAAGGCTCAACCTTTGATTTGGGCCTCTTATTTTCAGCTACTCGTCCTCTTTTTGCTTGGGAGTAGCCCTGTCCCAAACTCTTGGCAAACTGCCAAGAATTAGCTATTCACAAAAAAGGTAGTAACGATTATCCTGGGAAATAATAGGCCCATCAGCCTTATCAATACCTCTCAGAAACCTTCCCTCCTGACTTATCCTGGGGCAGTTATCGGACTGGGCCATGTATACTTCCATTCTCTCAGAGTTTCAGATGGGCTTCTGAAACAGGGTTAATGCGGCCCTTGACCCTGTTTTCAGGCAGGTCGCCCCCCACGCTGCACAGCTCCACCTGACTGCGCCCGTGCTCCTGTGCCCAGCTGCTCTGCTGAGGGTGTTCGAGGCCCACCTCCACCCGCAGGCTGCCACCTGCGCCTCATCTCTGGTGGTCAGTGGTTGGCCCATTGGTTTGTGTCTGCCCGCGCTACTGTTTTTCTTCTCTGTTACTCTGTGCTGTATTTCCCTTGTGCCTGTTGCTTAATGCCCTGATTTGTTGCCCGTATTCAATTGTGCCTGTTGCTTAGTGCCTGATTTGTTGCCTTTGCACGTGCTTGTTGCCCGTATTTCAATTGTGCCTGTTGCTTAGTGCCGGACTTGTTGCCCGCTTTGTTGCCTTTGCCCGTGCTTGTCCCCCCTCGCCGGTCCCGTTCCCGCCACTGTGTCTCCGTCTCGACCAACACCGCTGACACCTTCAACACGCAGAGCACCTGCACTTCCAGATACACACCGACCCCAACACCACCCTCAGAGGAACACTCGTCTACAGACCACCCGGACCCCGACCACAGTTCAGCGACTCCATCGCCGACCTCGCCAGCACCCACGCCCTCGCCTCTACGGACTACATCCTCCTTGGGGACCTGAACTTCCACCTCGAGGACAACAACAATGCCAACACCACTGCCCTTATTGACAACCTCGCCAACCTCGGGCTCAGACAGCTCGTAACAACACCCACCCACCCACGCCGCTGGACACACACTTAACCCCATCTTCTCCGCAAGTCCCCACGTCTCCTTCAACCACACCACCGAACCCCACTGAATCGACCACAGATGCGTCCACTTCACCTTCAGGAAACCCACCACGCACCACAGCACCCAACAGATGCCCCGTCGCTGCTGGGGCAAGGTCAACAAAGACCAACTGCCCACCACCCTCGCCCTGAGATCACCCCCTGACCCCACTGACCCCGACACCGCTGCCCTCCACCTCAAACAGTGGATCAACGACTGCGCCGACACCCTCGCTCCATTCAGGACCCCCGCCGCCAACCACTCCAGCAAGGAAACTACATGGTTCACCGAAGAACTCCAAGCGCACCTGTCGAAAACTGGAAAAGAACTGGCACAGCGAACAAACACCAAACAGCTACACTGCCACAAGAACGCCACCCGCAGACACCGCCAACTCATCAGGGTCGCCAAGAGGACCGCTTTCAAGGACAGCCTAGACAACAGCGCACACAACAGCAAAGAGCTCTTCAACATCGTGAAAGAACTCTCCAACCCTAGCTCCAACCCTAGCTCCAACACTAACGACATTCCCCCCTCTCAAGACCTGTGCGACTCACTGGCCAACTTCTTCCACAGCAAGATCGCCGACATCCACAACAGCTTCAACGCCACAACCCCCACATCAACCGCCGAATCCACCACCCCTGCGACCACCACGCGCACCAGCCGCCTGATCGCCTGGTCCAACGTCAGCGACGAACACACCATCAAGACCATGAACTCCATCCACTCCGGATCCCCGTCTGACCCATGCCCACACCACATTTTCAACAAAGCCAGCACAGCCATCGCCCCCCATCTCCAGAAAACGTTCAACATCTCCTTCGAGACCGCAACCTTCCCGGAAAGCTGGAAGCATGCCGAGATCAACGACTTACTGAAGAAACCCAAGGCAGACCCCAAGGATCTCAAGAATTTCCGGCTCATCTCCCTGCTCCCGTTCCCGACGAAAGTCAGAGAAAATTGTCAACAGACAACTGACCCGACAACTCGAAGACAACATTCTGGACCCATCCCAGTCTGGCTTCCGCAGCAACCACAGCACCAAAACCGCCCTCATCGCCGCCACCGACATCAGGACCCTAATGGACAAAGGAGAAACAGCCGCCCTCATCCTCCTGGACCTCTCAGCCGCCTTCAACACTGTCTGCCACCACACCCTAACAGCGCGCCTCCACAACGCCGGAATCCAAGAGGATGCCCTGGCCTGGACCACATCCTTCCTCTCCGGCAGAACCCAGAGCGTCCGCCTCCCACCCTTCCGCTCCAAGACCACCGAGATCATCTGCAGTGTTCCACAAGGATCCTCTCTCAGCCCAATGCTGTTCAATATCTACATGGCTCCACTCGCCCACGTCGCCCGCCAGCACAGCCTCAACATCATCTCCTACGCCGACAACACCCAGCTGATCATCTCCCTCACCAAAGACCCTCTCACCATCAAAGCCAACCTCCATAGGGGAATGAAGGCCGTCCCCAAATGGATGAAGGACAGCAGGCTGAAGCTGAATTCTGACAAGACGGAGGTCCTCATCCTCGGCTCCACCCACTCAGTCTGAGACGACTACTGGTGGCCTACCTCGCTGGAACAGCCCCAGCACCCACCAACCACGCAGGCAACCTGGGGGTCATCCTCGACTCCACCCTCTCTAAGACCATGCAGGTCAACGCCGTCTCCGCATCTTGCTTCAACACCCTCCGAATGCTCCGCAGGATCTTCAAGTGGATCCCCTCCGAAATGAGAAAAACGTCACCCAGGCCCTCGTCACCAGCAGGCTGGACTACAGAAACGCCTTCTACGCAGGAACAACGACCAAGCTCCTGAGATGGCTGCAACGCATCCAGAACGCCTCGGCACGACTGGTCTTCGACATCCCCCGACGCAACCACATCACCCCCCACCTGAGAGACCTACACTGGCTCCCCATCAACAAGAGGATAACCTTCAAACTCCTCATCCATGCACACAAAGCCCTGCACAATGCCGGACCAGCATACCTCAACGGACGACTCAGCTTCTACACCCCCACCCGCAGCCTCCGGCTCAGCCAGCCTCACCCTCGCCACAGTCCCACGCATCCGGAAAACAACCGCCAGCGGCAGATCCTTCTCCCACCTCGCCGCCAAGACCTGGAACACCCACCCCACCAACCTTTGAACGACCAAAGATCTGCTGACCGTCATAAGACTTCTCAAGACCTGGCTCTTCGAGCAGTAGCGGCTCCCCCCTGCGCCTTGAGACCCTCACGGGTATGTAGTGCGCTTTACAAATTCCTTGATTGATTGATTGATTGATTGATGCAGTGGACCAAATTATCGGCTTCTGTTGCCTCTTTTGAAAAACTGAAGCATTTAACAAAGGCCACTTAAATGTGCTTTTTGTTAACTTAAAATCAGCTTTCGATTTCATCCCTAGAGCCAAGTTGTGGGAGGTTTTGAAGGAGATGGGTGTCCCTGACAACCTTCTGTCTGTAGTAATTTGGTTCCATGCGCATAACTCTGCTACGGTTAGATATGGCCCTATTTATGAGCTTACTGACTCCTTTAACATTAGCTTTGGTGTTCATCAGGGTTGTGTGCTGGCCCCTATATTATTCACGTTCTACAATAACAACCTAGTGCGTGAACTCTACTTCCCTGGCAACGATGCACCTAAATGGGCTCATAAAATTGCAATGCTGCTCTTTGCAGAGGACACACTACTGACACCTAAAACCCTACATGGTCTGCAAGCAATTGTGGGTGGATTCCTACAATTTTGCAGCACATAAGGCCTTGAGCATAACATTAATAAAACAAAGTGTTGGTGATTAATTTGCACAAATTAACCAGGCCTAAGATTCTGACGCAGGGTGTTTCCCTTGAACATGTCCAGAAGTTTGTATATTTGGTTTTTTTTAACCCATAAAATGAGCTGTTCCACACGTGTAAGAAAAAGCGCACTGAAACTCCAACAGGAAGCTGGGGTTGTATCGAAATTGTGCATGAAGTCCCACACCAGGGGCGTAACACAGGCCCACGCAGCCCCCGCAGTGCGGGGGGACCTCAACGCTCCGGGGGGCCCCAATCTCACTCCCAGCGGAGGAAGACTGCTGCAAGCAAGGCAGCAAGCCTAGATTGTATGGTGCGCACACGCCATGGAACGGTGACAGCCTCTGTAGGAATGTTAAGTTGCAGGGGTGTGGTGACACGGGCCCCCATGGGGGGCCCCATGCTCCAGAGGCCCCCTCACGGGCCCCCACGCTCCAGCCTCACTCTCGGCAGAGCCAGGTCTGTGGAATGCGTGCGCACACCACGGACGGTGACGTGGTGGCTTCTCTATTTCACTATTAGTTATGGGGGTGTAGGTACAGGCACCCGCAGGGGGCCCCCACGATCCAGAGTCCCCCTCACTGGTCTCAGTAGAGGCAGGTGCAGGCAGACCTAGGAGCAGTGAGCACACACCACGTACGTGGTTGAAATGGTTTGTGGGCATGGCGGCGCGCAGTTGTGGTCTATGGCTCTGCGCGCCGCGGTGCCGCGTTCTTCGGGGTGGGGGCGGGGCTGGTGGCGAATGCGTGCAGTTTTTTCATGCGCATTGTGGGGTGCGCATGACTTTGGTACAGACTTCGAGGAGGGGTGCGGCCGCCGTTGTCGTGTCGTGCTAGAGCAGGGATTGTTGGCCTCTGCCTGGCCCTGCCCTGGCGGCTGGCCTCACCTGGCAAGGCCCCGGTGTCTCCCTGTCTTCTGCTGCCCGAAGCCCGCCCCGCTCTCCTTCGGAGCTGCAGGCCAGCCCAGGCCTGGGGAGGTGAGGAGTAATGAGTGTGTGTGTTGGTTGTCCTGCTCGTGTTCATACAGGAACATGTTTTGTGCGACATTTGCTTCCACACGCGAAACTGTAAAATTGGATTCATGCCATCTTCATGGTTTGTGATTTGCTGGATCGTTCTAATGGATTGGGAGTTGGTATGGTTTTCAAAGTTTCCCTGTGAGTGTTGCATCAAAACAGGGTGTTTTGGACGTGTTGTGGTCTCTGGCTGCGCTAGTGGAGGGATGTGTTCTGGGTGATGCATGTTCTGATGGTGACGGTGAACCATGGAGTGCATGTTTGATGACGTTTTGAGCTGACACGCAGTCTGTGTGTGATGGAGCGAACCGGGAGGTGAGAGCACTGACTACATTTGGAGCACTGTTTTGGATTCGTAGGAAAGATGAGCTGATCGCATGCATTGTGCTGCAAGTTGTTTTCCATCTGCTTCTTTTTTGGGCCTCTCCTGCAGATACTTCTAGTGGCAGCGATGAAGAGGCAGGCTCACAGGCTTCTTAGCGGGCAGCGAGGTGTACTTTGTTTCTCTATTCCGACTTCTGATGTTGTAGCTTTTGCATTCAGGCGGAGCTTTGCCTGCATGGTCTATATTGCAGTCATGTGTAGTCCAGTCAGGGGGCGCCGGGGGAAACTAGAATGTACAGCATGGGCCTATGGAGAGAAGCAGTGAGGTGCTTTGTATGCGTGGACCAGGAACAGGGGTGAACAAAAAGTCAT
This sequence comes from Lissotriton vulgaris, assembly GCF_964263255.1. NCBI lineage: Eukaryota > Metazoa > Chordata > Amphibia > Caudata > Salamandridae > Lissotriton > Lissotriton vulgaris. The sequence goes on along the minus strand of NC_141691.1, from coordinate 615,909,324 downwards.
GTAATCCTTATGGCACCATGAACAAGGCAGAGATGGTTCCAAATTAGTAAAACGGTGCCACATCGGTCTGAAAGGAAATTGGTGGCATGGGCAGTGTCTGTCCATCTTTGTAGGAGGAGGGATGCTTCCAAGTACTGTGCAGATGTGGCCTCCTGGGTGAGGAGATGAGTGGGAGAGCAGTCACAATTGACAGTCTTGAGCGGAGTTTGCATTGTCCTGGGGGGTCCCGTTTTGGCCTACTCCTGCCATGGTGAATGAGGTCAGCATTTTGAGAGGAGATTCCGGCCTTCAACATCTCATGCTCGGGAGGGCTGTCAGAGAAAGAGGTGGACATGTCGGACCAGCCCTGGATGGGTGGAGGGGTGGATGAGTGAGTGAGGGATGGATGGATGGATGAATGAATGAAGGGGTGGATGATGGGCAAGTGGGTGGATGGATGAGTGAGGTGATGGATTGATGAGTTGATGTGTGAAGGGGTGAGTGGATGGATAGATGAGTGAAAGGGTGGATGTGGGGATCGATGAGTGAGCTGAGGGGAGGGTGGATGGACAGAGGAATGGATGGATGAGTGAAGGAGTGAAGGGATAGATGGATGAGAGGGGGATGGATGAGTGATGGGGTCAATGGATGGATTCATGAGTGGATGGGTGGGTGGATGGGCGGAGGGAGGGATGGCTGGGTGGAGGGGTCGATGGGGAGAGAGAGAGGGAGGATGGATGGATGACTGGGGGTGAATTGGTGGAGTGATGAGGGACTGGGAGGATATGAGAGTGGGTGGGGGGTGGCTGGATGGGTGAGGGGGTGAATGGCTGGATGGATGAGGGGGTGAATGGCTGGATGGATGAGTGGATGGATGGGTGAAAGAGTAGATGGATGGGTGTAGAGATGGATGGGGTGAAAGGGTGGATTAATGGATGGTGAATGGATGGGTGAGGGGGTGGACGAATGAAATGGTGGATGGAGGGATGCATGATGGATGGTTTTGTGGATGGTTGAGTATGTTTGGATGTGGATGAGCTTACTTGTATGCTGTTGCACGGCCTCCTCTGATGTGTCTGTGGAGCGTGCCTTTTGTCCCGAGGTTGCGTCCTGAGTTTTGGCCTCCTGTCCTGAATTTAGACCCGTGGTGGGGCAAGGTGGTGGGCTGGGACACCGGGGAGGGCCCCCTCGTTGTGCTTTGCAGGGGGGCCCCCTCAAGTTTCGTTACGCCTGTCCCACACACATTATTTTGCCCCAGTGGTGCAGAGTTACAATTTTAAAGTGAAAAGCTCAGTTAATGTATGGTGCAGAATTCATGCTGTTTCCGATTACCTCTGCAATATAGTAAATAGGTTTGTGAGGAGTGTTTTTAAACTAGGGCAGATTGCCCCTCGTCTCCCCCAGCTCCTACATTAGGGGTCTTTATCCTATTAATCATGCTGTTCTTCTAGACCTATCTTGTATTGGCATAGACTCTGGTCTGCAGAGGAACTGGAATCCTACAGAACTTCAATTAAGGAGCTCCTAAACTCCCTGGGGTGGGAAAAGATCACCTGGCTTGCTCACATCAAGTCCTTGCTTCACGCACTTGGTATGTCCTCTCTCTGGGATTCACCGAGTACCCTGACCCTATTCCGTGATTAAAATCCAAGGAGCACTTGTGTCTGAGGGAACTGAAAATTGTCAAAGCAGGGAGTAGAACTGATTTATTTATGGATATTAAGATTAAACCTGCTTACGAACGGTTGTTTGACTCTCTCCCTGGCAGTACTCTGTTCCAACTCAACCTAAAATAGAGGTATGAGACTCTGCAGGTGAATAGTTTGTGCGAAGAGGGGCGCAAAGTATTGTCGCTCGAGCACGTGCCCCTCATGTAACCTCATGTAACCTGACAGAAGAAACCCTCCACCACTTTGTTTTCTTTTGTCAAACATCGTAACCAATGACAAAACCTTTGGGCAAACTCCTGGGCTTTAGACAATATGTGTTTGCACTTCGCATTCTGCATTTTGACACCAGCGAGGTTATTGGGGTTGCTATGAACAAGTTTCTCCACGTTGCCTAGCGTTCTCGCATCTGTAGTGTCCAATAATGAAGTGTTAATTCTTGTGTGTCTTCCACTGGAGCATTTTTTAGGGCCGATCACACTCTATATTCTGGATGTAAATTGAATTATTGATTATTCACTCTTATTACAACAGAATTTTTGCTGCTCTGCGTTTTGCTCGTGTGCTATTTCAGTACTGGATTATCGACTTTTATCTATGCACTGGCTACTATCTACCATCTTAATTTCATTAATGTTTTTACTCAGTTTTTATCCACAAATTGTATTTCAGATGTAGGTGTTTTATGGATGCTTATATCCGAAATAAACATTTTAAATAACCATTTGCCTCACCTGGATTTATCCAAGACTAGGGTAAACCTCACTCGATGCTCCCTTGGGCTGAAGCAGATCCCATGTTATGTGCACCGTGGGAGATCAGGAATGAAACATTTCTGAACTTTGACACTGGTTGCAGTTGCACCAGCTTTACCCAGTGTTATTTTCCCCACCCCTGAAGCGCGTTCTGAGACAGCAGCTTTTATCACTTAATAAAAACTAAACTTAAAGTTCGGTAATAAAAGTAGCTAGTATTAAATGTAAGCCTTAGAATGCATTGTGGTGCAAACAAGTTAGCTACTACAAATATGTGCATTTCATATGAAGGTAATTATGTTCCAGAATGACGCTTTCCAAAACTAAAATCTATTTTTTTAGAGCCAACACTGTACATGTAAACCGCAACAAATTCCTAGAAGTATAAATGTTGTACAGGTTTAAGTTGTCGAGTACTATAATTCTAGCATGTAAATTCTAAAGTATCTATTATTTGCAACTTTGTTAACCTTCTTAACAAATTCATATGGAACTACAACCATATGCCTATCCTTACAGGAAGTGTATGAAGCCTAAACTATTATAAAAAGATAAATTTGATACATTTAAACTGTTTAACAATTCACAAGTCACCCAGTAAGATAAATAATGGGGAAATACATTACCATGGGGGCTTCCCCGTGGTGAGCTAATTTTACATCAGTCACTTCTCCATTTTTTTTCACCATAACTTCCACATAGAACATTTCAGATGTGATGTAGCAACCTTTTCCTGTGGGGCTAATGTGATATTCCAGTCTAAAAGAAGGGAAAAAATGTAGGATTCAAAGCTCTACTTTCTCTTATTCAGCTACATTCCTAAAAAGATATTTCACGTTAAAACACTGATAGCATTAGAAGGACCATAAACGTAAAATATGCAGACTAGACCACAAAGGTGTATGTTACCTTACCCTAATAACCACTAAGATTATATTGTGGGTGTGTTTTAGTATGGTATTTTACTTCACTAGGATTAGTACACTGGATTAAAAACATTATTTTAGCTTGCCAGTGTAAAAAATATTATTGGGTTTAGGGGCATTTCAGTACCTTAAATGCAGCAATTAGTCACTGTGATCAGGTTCTTCAATGTCCCTTAAAGTTCCTGTGACTGACTATGTTATATACTTGTAAAAGGCACATCTGGTCTTGTAAGTGTATGCTCTTAAATATTGCACCAAATTCAGATGTGCGGTGACAGCTACCATTCTTAAATGAGTAAGTGATGGATCTTTATTTTTTTTTATTTCAAAATATTTTATTGAAAATAAATTTTACATATACAAAAACAAAACAGTTGTCTTACATTGGGCAGCAACCACCTTCTTCCCCTCACTGCTCCAGACAGCGAGAACAACTCTCCTACCTACCCCCGCCCCCCCTTGTAATTTGCGGAAGACTAGAAGTTAAGCACTGTTCAGAAACTTTGTGCTTTTTTTTAATTTGGTTTTTGGACAAAGTTCAAGTAAATACCCAGTACAGCCAGGTAGATAAAGATGCACCTCAATGGGTTTCCTGAACCACCAGATTAAAATCCTAGGTCGGATCTTCATGATGTTGGCAAAACATTCACCCTAGACCTGCCCATCTGCTTATAGGATTGGTGTGTGAAGAGCCATGGTGTTTCTAAACCATTTGATCAGTTGGTCCTGAAATGTGGACGACGAAAGGGGAATTAGGCGCTGGTGCCTCATTGCGTCACCAGTGATGTGACAATGCTGAAGCTGCCATATCATATCATACCGGGGTACCATGACCCTTCACCATGTAAAGTCCTCTCTGACCAGAAACACGCTTGTGGTGCTGGCAAGTCCAGTTGCTTCTTATAGAAACAGGGACATGTGCTACATGACCGTCAACAAATAGACCTTTCTGTCTAATGTCCAGTGCCAATTTGCTCTGACCTGACTGCTTCTATAAGTAGCGGCCAGAAGTGAGTGCACCGAAAAGAAACTGACGGATGAGCAACTACCCTCCTTTCTTTAACAATCAGTCCCTAATTTGTAAAACAGTAAGTAACGGTGCTTAAAACTCTGCTCAGAAGCATTCCGCTGGTGCAATTACATTTTGCCGACTGAATACCAAGACTGCGTAGTCTTAAATCCACTTCATTTTTTTAAAAATATGTTTTTATTTCATTTTCAACTTATACCAGCTAGTTTCCATACATAGATATCATTGCATAAAAGTAGTATTTGTCATGGAACATACGATACAATATCATAAGTACAGGATTGAATACTGAAACGGGCGCTAACGAAATGTACACGGCATTGTATGCATATACTGTACAACTACGATTGTGAGTGCGCCCGTATTTCTTCCCTGGTTCCATAGTTCATACTGTGCGTTGCGCTATGGTATGCAGCTGCTCCTTGTATTGTGGCGTAGGGTGGTGGGCGATAACGGTATGGGGACAACTCAAACCATAACATGTTCTATATAACAGGCTCATAGTATTATCTATGACCACTGTTCGTCTACTCACTCACTATTCGGCACTGTTTGAGATGCAAACGTGTATGCCACCTACTGCGGACAACCTGGGAATTCTATTACATTAATTCTGTTGTGTCTTAAATCCATCTCGTGTCTCTATAATTCACTACCATACACTCACAACCCCTTGCTCTCTCTCTTGCTGGTTCCTGCTTGCACCCTATGTGACGGTTTTTCCACGTTTCTCTTTCTTGGTCTTTCTGCCTTTTTTCCTTTGTTGTTTGAGGTAAATGCCTGTGCCGAAAAATTAAGTGCCGGTCCCCCAAAAATGAATGTCGTTGGGCTCCCCCACTGCCAGCCATTTGCTCAAAGTAAGCACTGTTCACCAAGCTACAGCTCTTCTCAGTCGATGGGCTGCTTCAATTGAACCTTTCAGGGGTGGAAGACTTGCAAAAGGTCTGTACTGCCACATGTCTCCTGTGTGATGCAAGAATAGTTCATTCATAAGATAGAGTGATTCACTTGGTTGTTGTCCATTAGCAATGCATACCCATTATTGGAAATATCAAAATATCATGGAACGTTAATGGTCTCCGAAATTAAAAGGAGTCAATATTGGAGTCTCCTAAAGCAACAAAACAATAAAAAGAACTGGCATATGTTTGAGGTAAGGTAGGAAGAAGCGCGAGAAGGTATTTAAATCTCATATTTTAGATAGAGGTTTGACTCAAACAACTTAATAGAGAGTTGAGCCCAATGCTCATTTAATTAAGATCTGCCAAAGAGATATCAATAATTCAACTACTGGGGTTGGAAAGGAAAAACGCCTTATAAGTGGGTGATTTCAATTAAACTAACTGTTCAGATCACGAATGGTTGAAAGTGAGAAAAAAAACCCATGTTAAATGATGCTGAGGTATGATGTCAACAGATCAGTCCTAGTTAGTGCGAGGTGATCTATTGTAACCTAAATAATAAATCTGCAGTGGGGGAAACAGATGAGTTATATGGCAACCCAGCTTGCCTAGCACTTAGGTGAATTTATCAGAAAGAGCTTTAGGCTAATATTGAAAATGTGAAAATAGCAAGTCAATCAATGAATCAATCAATCAATCATAGTACTTGTAAAGCGGGCTACTTACCCGTGAGGGTCTCAAGGCGCTGAGGGGCGGGGGGTGGGGGGAGGGCGATGCCGCTACTGCTCAAAGAGCCAGGTCTTGAGGAGTCTTCTGAAGGCGAGTATTTATTATTTATTTATTATAGAGTTTTTTATAGCGCGAACAAGACCCATAGGTATCAGAGCGCTTTACATTACATGAGGTAGGTTAGAGATAAAAACGTATATAGTATAACGATTCATAAAGATAAGAGGTAGGTAATTATACAGCCTTAAGGAGGTAATCATATATATATTTACAGTGACATGAGGTAGAGATTAGGTTACAGCTTGGTATCAATGTGTACAGACTGTCCTGGTTCATGGGTCTTATCGTTCAGCAGTTATCTCCATTAACGCTGGTGCCTTTCTCTCTACTTACAATGATGCTCTGTATTGGAGCATCTAGGACTCCGTGTTAGTGATGAGTTGTCTTACCTATGTAAGGAACTTACTCATCGGGAAGATCTTCGCTTCCCTCTTAAATGTTGCTGTGTTTCGAATTTTCCTAATGTTTGGAGGGAGTGAGTTCCAGATTCTGGGGCCTGCTCCTGAGAAAGCTCTATCATAAGTTTACTTCTTCCTGAAAATGGGTGGTCTCAACAAAAGCTCCTTGGCACTCCTCGCTGGTCTGCTTCCTCCTGATAATTCAATTTTCTGGGCTAGGTATCTTGGTGTATTGTAGTGGAGCGCTTTGTGGTCTTGGGTCAGCCGTAGGTGGGTAGGGAGGGTGTTCCAGGTCTTGGCAGCAAGGTAGGAGAAGGATCTGCCACCGGAGGTTGTTCGTTGGATGCGGGGACGGCTGCGAGGGCGAGGCTGGCGGAGCGGAGCTGGCGGGTGGGGGTGTGGAGGTGGAGTATGCTGTTCAGGTAGGCTGGTTCGGCGTTGTGGAGTGCTTTGTGTGCGTGGGTGAGGAGCTTGAAGGTAATCCTCTTGTCTACGGGGAGCCAGTGTATGTCTCTCAGGAAAGGGGTGATGTGGCTCCAGCGGGGGGCGTTGACAATCAGTCGGGCGGAGGAGTTTTGGATGGGTTGTAGTCGTCGTAGATGTTTGGCTGGGATTCCTGCGTAGAGTGCATTGCCGTAGTCCCGTCTGCTGCCGACGAGGGCCTGTGTCACCGTTCTTCTGGTTTCGGTCGGGATCCACTTTTAGATCCTGCAGAGCATGTGGAGGGTGTTGTAGCAGGAGGAGGAGACGGTGTTGACCGTTTAGACATGGAGAGGAAGGAGTCAAGGATGAATCCAAGATTGCGTGCCTGGTCAGTGGGTGTAGGTGCTGTTCCCAGTGTGGTAAGCCACCAGGAGTCGTCCCAGACTGAAGGGGTAGGTACGAGGATGAGGACCTCCGTTTTGTCTGAGTTCAGCTTCAGACGGCTGTTCCTCATCCAGTTAGAGACAGCCTTCATTCTCTCGCGGAGGTTGGTTTTGGCGGTGTGTGGGTCCTTAGTGAGGGAGAGGATGAGCTGGGTGTTGTCGGCGTAGGAGATGTTGAGGTTGTGATGGCAGGCCACTTGTGTGAGGGGGGCCATGTAGACGTTGAACAGCGTCAGGCTGAGGGATGAGCCCTGGGGGACGCCGCAGATGATGTCGGTGGCTTCGGATCGGAAGGGTGGGAGGCGGACGCTCTGGATTCTTCCGGAGAGGAAGGACGTGGTCCAGTCAAGAGTCTTCTCTTGGATTCCGGCTTCTAGGAGGTGTTTCTTTAGAGTGCAATGGCAGACTGTGTCAAAGGAGGCGGACAGGTCCAGGAGGGTGAGGGCTGATGTTTTGCAGCTGTCCAGTTGACGCCTGATGTCGTCTGTGGCGGCGATGAGGGCAGTCTTGGTGCTGTGGTTTCGTCTGAATCCGGACTGGGATGGGTCCAAAATGTTGTCCTCCAGGTGGCTGGCCAATTGTATGTTCACGATTTTCTCGATGGCCTTCGCCGGGAACGGGAGCAGGTAGATCAGCCGGAAATTCTTTAGGTCCTTGGGGTCCGCCTTGGGCTTCTTGAGGAGGGCGTTGATTTCGGCCTGTTTCCAGCTTTCCGTGAATATTGCTGATTCGAAGGAGATGTTGATGACCTTTCGTAGTTTGGGTGCGATGTCTGCATCTGCTTTGTTGAATACGTGGTGTGGGCACGGGTCTGACTGAGCATGGGTCTGTGGAGAAGTGTGGCTCAGGGGTTAGAGGCGGCAGACCCGGAAGCTGAGATCGGCCCTGGACCAGGGTTCAATTCCCCGCCTACGCGGGTCATGGGCTCAAAAAAATTCCACAGACTCGATAATTCTCGCTCCGGTGCCTTCTCGACTCACGAGTTCACACTCTGCGACTCTGGGCAATAGCTTGCTTAATCTCCACAACGGCCCCTCGCGGCGGGATGCCTGGCTTTCACCTTGTGGATACCCTGCTGGGGTTATCTCACAGGGGAATACCAGGACGGGTTCCCTAAGCAAGAACCGGGAAACCCACTGCGGGTAGCTGTGCGCTATACAAGTACAAAAACATTTACATTTACAACATCCTGAGTGGATGAAGTTCATGACCTTGCGTGTCCTGTCGTCGTTGACGTTGGACCAGGAGGTCAGGCGGTTGGCGCTGGAGGTGTTCACAGGGGAAGTGGAGTCTGCCGTAGTCGGGCGGTCGTGGTGTTGAAGCTGTCGTGGATGTCAGCAATCTTGCGGTGGAAGAAGATGGCTAGTGAGTCTCACAGTTCTTGTGAGGGCGGGATGTCGTTTGCGTTGGCGCTGGGGTTGGAGAGTTTCTTTACAATGCTGAAGAGCTCTTTGCTGTCTAGTAAGTTGTTATCTAGGAGGTTTCTGAAGGAGGATCTTTTGGCTAATCTGATGAGGTGATGATGTCTGCGGGTGGCATCCTTGTGGGCTCGTGGTTGTCAGCTGTGCGTTCGCAGAGCCATATCTTCTCTAGTTTCCGACATGTGCGTTTGGAGGTTTGGTGCTAGTCGGTTAACCATGTGGCTCTCTTGCTGGTGTGGTTGTTGGAGTACTTCTTGAGCGGGGCGAGGGTGTTGGCCCAGTAGTCGATCCACTGTCTGAGGTTGCGGGCTGCGGTGTCTGGGTTGGTGGGGTCAGTGGGTGGGTTCTGTGCGAGGGTGGTGATCAGCTGGTCTTCGGTGACTTTGCTGCAGCAGTGGTGGGGCCGCTGTTGGGTGCCGTGGTGCGTGATTGGTTTCTTGAAGGTAAAATGGATGCAGAGGTGGTCGGCCCAGTGGAGTTCGGTGGTGTGGTCGAAGGCAACGTGGGTGCCTGTGGAGAAGATGGGGTCCAGCGTGTGGCTGGCTGCGTGGGTGGGTGTGGTGACGAGTTGTCCGAGGCCGTCGATCAGGGTGGCAGAGTTGGTGGGGTTGGCGTTGTTGTTCTGGAGGTGGAAGTTCAGGTCCCCGAGGAGGATGTAGTCCGTGGAGGCGAGTGTGTGGGTGCTGGCGAGGTTGGCGATGGAGTCGCTGAATTGGGCCCGGGGTGTCTGTAGAGGAGTGTTCCTCGGAGGGTGGTGTTGGGGTTGGTGTGGATTTGGAAGCGCAGGTGCTCGGCGGTGTTGAGAATGTCGTCCGCGTGGGTAGAGACCTTGAGGGTGGACATGTGGACGATGGCTATTCCTCCTCCGATTCCGTTGGTGCGATCCCTGCGAGTGATCTTGTATCTGTCTGGGATGGCTATGGCGATGTCGGGTGCCGTGGAATCGTTTCACCAGGTTTCGGTCAGGAAGGCTGCATCAGGGGCAAGGGTGTCCAGTAGGTGCCAGAGCGCGACAGCGTGTTTTCGTGCAGAGCGTGTGTTCAGGAGTATGCAGCTGAGGTGGTTGGGCCCGATCTTAGGAGGTTTGTTGGCTCTGTCGCAGGTGAAACTGTAGGTGCGGCAGGAGAAGGGACAGTGTGTACATTTTGGGGCGGCTTGGATGCAGGTGTGGTCTCGTCCGGGGTGTAAGGAGAGTGCTGGCGTCGTACTGGGGTCTGGTGTTGTGGAGTGTGCGGGGGCCACGGGTTCTGGTGCTGGGCGCGGTCCAGGTGCGGACGGGTGCAGACGGGCTTGCCTCTGGCACGCCAGCGGAGCATCCACAGAGTGGCCGCCATTTAAGGCAGGGAGGGAGGGAGGATCAGCTGGGAGGCGGGAGCGGGGCGGCGCCGCAGGGGAGCAGCGGAAGGAAAGGGGCAGGGGAACAGAAGGCAAACAAGGGGGGCACGGGGGAACGAGGCCAAACAACGAGGACGGCACAAGCAGAAAAACAGTACAATAAATTACAGAATCACAGTAATACAGGCGATAGAGCGAGCTTTAGAAAATACTTTATTCAAGCTTGTGATGTCATACTCTCATAATTTAAAATAATACATTAATGAGTGTTTGCATGATTTGTTTGATTAAACCAATCTAGATTAAGTTTGCACCACACATGAACACGCGGGAAACTAATTATATGTGCTTTTGTTGCATTTGCAAGTCTGTTTTTGTAACACATTATTAATATTGTCCTGTTTATTATGTCTGTCCTATTGTCTTTGTCACTATTAATATGCAGCTGATCATTCATGGCATGTGCCTTTATATGTGCTTACATGTATGTCCTATGTTGTGTTTGTCTGTCTGTGTATTATTTAATCATCTTTTTACTCTTTCAGAAACATAAAGCTGGATTACATGAAGAATGGTAGTTATTATATGTGTTGCTTTAAATGTTTGCTTTTGCTAAATGTCTTTTTATTAGTGGGTTAATTAATAATTAGCAAGGGACTGGGTGGTACATAAGGGTTTGCTTTACTTGAATTAATCACTCTTTTTGTGTTTGTTTAAATAATAGCTCAAGAGTGAGCTGAGGCCTAGTTCTTGCTTTGAAGAAAAGTTGGTCGGCCTGAACTGAACAGAAGCTGAGCCAAGCTGCACGTTGAAAGAAAAAAAAAACTTTGCAAGAGTTTATTGAACTTACTTTTCGTGGCTCAGACTTTTTATAAAAGAAAGACTTTTTTTAATGGAGTTTATTTCCATGGACTGCTCTGGATGTTCCTATTCAAGGCCGAGGAAGTGACAAGCGTGAATCTGCCGAGCTCTGGTGGAAGTAGATTGGCAACTTTTTGTTGCAATGCCTCGGAAGTTGTTGTCACTCTAGATGGACAATGGCACGGTGACGCGCATATTCTCTGGACTGGTAGCTGAGGTGGCCTGATGGCCATAAACCAATCACAGTGCTGAACTTTTCAAAATAATAACATTTAGTTAGTTTTGAGAGCGAAAAATGATATAAAATTGGCTCTCTTGTGGGGTTTGGGACGGTCTTTTCCAGAGGGGCGAAGCGCTGTCGGATTGCCTTGGGAGAGTGTAAGCATGCAACTGTTTATTATTTGTTTCCCTTTCAGGTTTGAAAATTAACTTGGAGAAAAAGCTAATGATTTTCTTAAATTCATCATTTTGATTATTTCTGACAGCTTACATTGTGCCAATGATTAATGTGATTTGAATTAATAAAACTAAATGTTTGATTTTAATAAAGTGAGTTATTAAAGATTTTCACTTATGAATTTTAAAAAATAAACTTTTCAAAATGACAAGCTGGACTTGTTTTTGTAGATAGTTTAATGTCAAATTCAACATATAGTATCTATTCACCTCATAATTTCTTATGGGCCTGGTATTGATTGGAAAGTGTAAGTGTGATAGTGGATTATGACATCATTTATAAAGAATTTTAGTTTCTAGGCTCCACCACAGGTACCAAAAAACGGAGACACTCTACCACAGGCAATGGCAGGAACGAACTCGCGGGCAGGGAGGCAGCGGCAGCGTGGGAGGCACTGGCGCACAGGTGGAGCTGTGTGGCAGCAGGGGAGCGACCTGGCCTACAAGCAGGGTCAAAGGTTGCTTCTACTCCACGCAGCGGCCGTCATTTAAGGCGGGGAGGGAGGATCAGCTGGGAGGCGGGAGCGGGGCGGCAAGGGGGCGGGGTCGCAGGGGAGGAGCAGTGGAATAGGGGCAGAGGAACAGAAGGCAAACAAGGGGGGGAGGGGGGAACGAGGCCAAACAAGGAGGACGGTACAAGCAGAAAAACAGTACAATAAATTACAGAATCACAGTAATACAGGTACCAAAAAACTGAGACACTCTACCAGTCAATGGCAGGAATGAACTTGTGGGCAGGGAGGCAGCGGCAGCGTGGGAGGCACTGGCGCACAGGTGGAGCTGTGTGGCAGCAGGGGAGCTACTTGGCTTGCAAGCAGGGTCAGAGGTTGCTCAGTAGACATCCGAACTTCCACATCCTCAATTAGTCACACAAAGAACTTCTAATTGATATGCTTCCTCAGAGCCAATTGCATTAGAAAAATCATCTTTTTACATCATAAAGAAAGTTGATCAAGCCCCAATCTTTAACCAACTCAGACACAATGTGGAATCTCCACCTGCTTGCTGGAAGAGACTGAGGAGGTCACAGGAAAAAAGGTGCTGGCCTCTCCCAAAAACCTTGGTATTTTATTGGGAAATATTTATAAAACATGCCAGAGACCTAATTGTTTGAAGAGAGAAGAAGAGAAATGCCTTGCGCTTTAAGCAACGAGTTCTCCAGTGCTTGAAGAATTTTCTTTTTGATTTAGAGATACAAATTATTTTATAATTTGGCTAAATGCCAGATTTCATTATTTGAGGCCTTGATACATTTTAGCCAGATTCATATGCATCCCTTCTCGCGAAAGAGCAATATCTTTCTATGTGGGAAGGGTCTGGCGTGCCAGGAATACTTAAAAATGATATGAGCCAGGAATACTTAAAAATGAAATTAGTTATCCTCTGCAGAGGGTGAACTTTAGTTACTCAGAAAATGCAATATATGAGTCAGATAATTCCATGGACCCTGGTAGATTGGAGCATTGAGAACAAGTTTATCCAAATGTATTTATCAGCAAAACTTGAATTTTTTCAAAGATTATATATTCTTGTAAAATTCTGCACCCGAAAAAAAACACTTCATCAAATCAATGCCTGATACTAAGCATAAGTGAGAAATCCTAAGCTGCTGTGGTCGGAAATAGGTCTTCACTATGGGCATCCAAGGTCTATAGAATTATCAAATGCATTAATACACATCATAATTATTTCGTCCCATTTCCCTTCTTCCCGCTCCAGCTAAGATGCTGGAGGCTCATCTGAATTTCCATCTTAGCGCCTTTCTGGATAAGACCTGCCTGCTTGATCCATCTCCACATGGTTTCCGAAAGGCGAATAGCACTGAATCAGCCCTTACAGTGGTGGTCAACAACATCCGCGCTAAGGTCGATAGTGGTCAGACAACTCTTCTGATCCTACTCGACCTTACAGCAGCATTTGACACCCTGTCCCCTACAATTCTAGCCTCCCGCCTCTGTGAGACGGGAGTGAAGGGTCTGGCTCTGAGCCTCCTCACCTCCTTCCTTAACCATCGGAAACAAAGGGTCAAACTGGGTGACTTCCTTTCCAATGCCATGCCTTTGCAGTGTGGGGTCCCACAGGGCTCTGCTTTGAGTCCTATACTCTTCAACGTGTATGTGGCCCCACTTGCTAGGCTTGTTAGAGCTTTTGGACTGGAAGTGCTCTCGTACGCCGATGACACCCAGATCATGGTCTCCTTGTCCCAATCTGTTGAGACCACGGCCCTAAACTTTCGAAATTGTATGGAAGCAGTGGCAGGCTGGGTGGCCTCGAACTTCCTTAAATTAAACGGGGAAAAGACGGAGATCCTGGTCTTTGGTGGAAATAGGGAGATCTGGTCAGAAGACTGGTGGCCCCAAACACCGGGATCCTGTCCCCAGCCCTCTTCCGTCGCCCGTAATTTGGGAGTCATATTTGACACCTCACTTGCTTTTGATAGGCCAGTAAACAGAACAGTCTCAACCTGCTGCGGGGTCTTAAGGGTCTTAAGAAAACTTACCCACTACCTCTCTCCTGATGCCCGGAAACTGGTTGCCGTTGCCCTCTTATCTTCGCGATTGGACTATTGCAATGCCTTATATCTTGGCATGAGTAATAAACTTCTCCATCATTTGCAGGTCGTCCAGAACGTGGCAGCGAGATTTGTCGTTAATGCCCCAGACGTTCTTCAGGTACCAGGATTAGGAGAAATCTCCACTGGCTCCCGGTACATGCCAGGATAAAATTAAAAATTTTGACCATCACTCACAAGGCTCTTCATGGTGCGGGAGCTGAAGGCATCAGGACCCTAGTGTCGACCTATGTCCCCGGCAGAGCCCTGCGCTCTGCCGGTCAGAACTTGTTGACCGTCCCCTGAGTCGCTAAGGCGAGATGGGGAGGTAAGGCCTTCTCCTCTTTAGCCCCTAGACTCTGGAATGAGCTCCCTCCGGAACTCAGGGGCCAGGAATCTCTTCTGCTCTTCTGAAAGGGCCTTAAAACTCTACTCTTTACTGAAGCTTACCCCTAGGCCTCTACACCTTGTGTCTTTTTATCTGTACCTGGCTTTATTCCATCACTTCGGGCAAAGTAGCGCTTTTACAAATCTCTATTCAATCAATCAATCATAATGCCAGCTTAATAGAAGAAAAATCAATGTTTACCCCTGCACCCTTTATATGACCTTACAGCCCTAAGATTAATAAGTTTGCATGTCTTAACGATGGAGGCAGTGTTACAAGAGGATCCATGAAAGCAGATGCTATTCACAGGTCTACAGACTGTGAAACTCAGTCAGTACTGGGAGCGCCATAATGTTTGGTGTCTATGATTGATAGAAGGATTGTTCTTGGAATGAGAGAAAAGGAACACTGTTCACAATTCTGCATGTACACTAGTCAATATCGGCTCCCAGAATGTTGAAAAAAAATAATAAACACTATGTCACAATACATAGCCATTACAAAACCTGTGAACAGTGCTTAATTTTAGCCAGTGGTTTCCAGTGCTCGGCACCTAATTGTCAACACTACGCTGACAGTTGTTCACATGGTGGTGCTGCTCATCTAAATTAGAGATGAGCAGAACGGTTGTCTATGAATACAATATACATAAAACATTACTAATACCTGCCTCCCCTGCCATTCCTTTAGCTTTGGGGACCTCAAGTAATATGAACTATTGCACTTTCAGGCGAGAGAGATGGTTAGTTGTTTTGGCATCGATTACAGGGGCAATGGGTGGTGCAAGCTGCAGTTGCTTCCTGGTCAGGGCCCCTGCACTTATTTTACAAATTAAGCACTGCCTGCGAAAAGTGAAAAAGGGAAGGATTTCGAACACAAATTTTTGTACAGCAACATCTAGACCACTGATCAACTACTTGAGCAACACTGCGTATAAATATTGGTCTGTACAGTTAGTGGGAAAAGAATACATCTTCTAGCTGTGTCTTGCGATTACATTCTTTGGCATTAGGGAAAGGAAAGATATTGTTTTCTAGGTCTCCTGGTTTGGCCTCCTGATTTGAATATATCGGAGAACCACAAAAACGGGGAGAAAATCCTTGGCCATTGCAAATTTCCTAAAAAGTAGCTACTGGGTGGAGGTGAAGACAAAGTTTTTGTCTTCAGTTATAGTAAGCTACCTGGTAAACCCATTTATCAGTCATTTGGATTCTATAGCAGCATAGTTTCTAGGTCGCTCGCAGACTTCAGCCAGCCAGCTTAACATAATGAGCCAAATGGAATCCACCACCTACTAACCGTTGCTGCAGACTTAACTATGAAAAATAATTACACGGAAGTATGTGTTACATTTACTCTATATAACCTGGAAAAATAGCGTAGCAATACAACACTAGCAGAGCGAAGAATGAAGACATAAAACAGAAGCAACTTCCTTTAAGATTTTAAGGCACGTGAACAATGTTGGGACTAGTCACAAAGGTAAGTTGCACTTGTGAATAATTTACACAGGCAATTTACACTTTTGAGTAACTTTACCACTTTTGACTATTCACTAAAAAAAAGAGAGTAAAGTAACCCAAAAGTGTAGACTTCCACATCTCTACCTCCTGAAAAATAGGATGGAGCAAAACCTACAAGTTCAAGTTACTACTGCCAAAAATGAAACCGTAGTAAAAACCACACATGGCAAATCACGGATACTACATTACCTTCACATGGAAAATAATGGCGACAGGGACTTAAAATAAACCCATTAGGAACAAATGCTAAACGTAATTATTTAAAATTGTTCGAATGTAAAATACGTTAATTTAATGTACACTTTTTAAAATATTGTTTTAATTATAAAATATTCCAACAACGTTTTTTAAGGTATAAATTAAATTTAAAAAACTGCATTTAATTAGTTCTATACATAACTCGATAATTAATGATGCATGAAAAAAATCTCGTTTTACTTCCGGTAGGAAGGTATTTTTTTATTGAAATTTCAGAAAAATGATGTCCTCTTAGTGATTTGTAGAGATGTGACCCATACTCACTCGCTCTCATACTCACTCGCTCTGAATTTCTTCAAATACTCCATACTCACTCGCTCTGAATTTCTTCAAATACTCTGTTATAAGATGTACATCTACTGTATAAACCCGCCCCTCCCAAAAATGTAAAATTATCGTTCTTTATCAACCAGTGATATACAAAATAAACCAAACTTACCCCTTTTGCTTTGACAGCAGTTCTATTCGATTCACCATGGTGGACAAAGATCTAACTGAAAACAATAAAACAACAAATATTTCTCAAGTGATAAACAAAATCACAGTATTTACACCAAAGAACGTGGTTTATTACTGCAGTAGAGTACCCTATACAACACATTGGAGCAGATTACGAGTCTGGCGGTCCGAGGACTGCCAGACTCGTGGTGGCAAGGCAGTGGCAGTCTTGCAACCGCCCCATTATGACCCTAGTGGTTGTGCTGCCTTGAGATCACCGACTTCGCCAGATAACCGCCGTTCCCTGGTGGTGGTGCTGCGGTCCAGAGGCATCAATATGGTTGACGGGACTGCGGCAGTCCCGCTAAACATATAATGACTTATCACCACCACTGTTTTCATCATGGTCTTTCCTCCATGAAAACAGTGGAGGAGAGGAAAGAAAGGGGGACCCTACAGGAACCCTTTGTACCTCATGCCTTGTGGATGCACACAGGGGGCACAGCATACTAGAAGTTCCAGCACTGCATGGAATTTTCAGTCCATGCCATGCTGGAATTTCTTATGATGTTCCCATTGTGGTGCCTATTTTATAGGCATCACCATGGGAATGCCAAAGGAAAAGCCCATAAAGACTTAAAAAGTCCTAATAGGGAAGGCGGTCTCAACACAGGTTTGGCGGTGTCGCAGTAGGGCAGTCCCACTGCTGCACCGTAAAACTGGTAATAGGGCCCATAGGGTGGAATGCCCCACAGCAGGGGTATTGCAGTGTTTCATAGAAAAAAGGGCACGTCTGAAAAGAGATTACGTCACAATGCAGTGAAAAACACAGCAAACAAGCAATACCATGACATACATAGGGTTATGAAACAGTAGAAATATTTCTCTCTCGGTGGAGGGTGCTATATCACCAAGTGCTTTTCCAGAAGTAATTTGAGCTTCTGTTATAAAAAGAATACTTTTTCTCTCTTACTGGGAGCGCTAAATCAGATGGAAGTTTCCAGAATGTAGTTTGTTGGACTTCATCACCTTTGAAGTTAAAGTCATAAAGTTGATATGGTGTGTTCAGTCATCTTCAACATCAGGGTTTGAACTGGAATGTCTTACTGATAAACTAAGTATCTGATGCCACTTTCAGAAAAAAAGATTTCAGCGGCAGGCAGACTTTTGTCAGAAAACCAACATTTTCTACACACTTTTGACATTTTACTGGGACATAGCCTATTTTTTGTGCTTTCAACCTCTTTCCATTTAGTGGTACAATTGGGTGTGAAAGCAATATTGGATCCTGGAAAATTATATATTTCTGAAAAGTAGACAAAATTATGAATTCAGAAAGGGGTCATTTGTGTAGATCCTTCAATTTATTTATTTCATAGAAACAGTTGAAAATAAAAAATATTGTAATTGAGTTGAAAAAAACAGCCATTTGAGCCCACATTTTCACCTGTAACTTATTCTAAGTATGGCAGATTTTTAAAAGCAATATACCATTACGTCCGCCGTGCACTTTTGGTTGTGGGGATATTCAGGACTCGCAGGGTCACCAAGGAAGCCAGAGCCAATACCAGGCTGCGTCTTGCAATCATTTTTCATTGTGTACCAGGTATATAGCAATTCATTTGATAAAATATAAAGAGTGAAAAATAGGTATCAAGGAAACCTATACATTTCCAAAATGGGAACAAAATATAGAGTTTAGAAGCAGTGGATATTTGCACATCTCCGAAACTGTGGGTACTCATACAAGCATGTGAACTAGAGGCCATTTTTCAAAATGACTTCTTTTTTTACGCATGTTCTAAATTTGGAAGGCAGAAATGCACAGAAAGTCAGTTGGCAATAACACTTGTTCTAGTATTCGGTTTCCCTAAGTCTCCTGATAAAAATGTTACCGTACTTGTGTGGGTAGGCCTAGTACCGCAACAGGAAATGGCCCAAAGTGCAATGTGGATACATTTTTCAGTGTAACTGTGGATTTTGGACCCTAGCTCTAGCCTAGCCGGCACCCAAGAAAACCTAGCAAACGTATACATTTTTAAAAACTAGGCATCCAGGGCAATTTAGGATTAATTGACGTGTGTGCCTCTTATCGGGTTCTGTTACTCAGAATCCCTTGCTAACCTCAAACTTAGTCAAATAAAACACATTTTCCTCAAATTTTTGTGAAGGAACATTCTGGAATCTAAAAGGTATTAAAACAATTCCTCCAACCCAGCATTCCCCAAAGTCTGAGAGAAACTATACCTCACTTGTGTGGTTAGGCCTAGTGCCCATGACAGGAAAGGGCCCAAAACGTACCGTGGAGACTTCAAAATGATCGATTACAAAAATACTTTGTTTTGCAAGTGAGTCACCTGTGTTTTTGAACCCAGGCTCAGAGGCCATCTGGGGAAACCTACAAATCCCAGATATTTCTGAAAACTAGACACCTGGTGGAGTCCAGGGATGTTTAGCTTGTGTGGATCGCCCAATGTTTTCTGACCCGGAATCCAGAGCAAAAATTAAATTTAGCTACGAAAAAAAGCTACCATTACCACGCATTCTGGGCAGCCCCCAAACCCCTACATAAAGAAGAAAAAAAATCTCAGGTGCCTAGTAGGCTTTCTACTCCCCCCGGGGGCAGATCAGGGGCTACTGCCTCCATCTGCTTCTCGGGGGGCAGAAAGACTGTGGCAATTTTCTTTGAAGTAGGGGCATTGGAATGCCCATTTTGGGCTGCCCCCACCCCTTTGTATTAAAAAAATTCCCTGGTGCCTAGAGGGGCTTTATACCCCCCTGGCGGGGTAGATCATGGGTAATAACCCCATCTGCCCCCCTGAGGGGCATAAAGTCTGTACCATTTTTGTTTGGCCTCCACCCCTGAACTATGAAAAAAAGAATCCCTGGTGTATAGTGTGCTTTCTGCCCCCCTGCGGGGGTAAAAAGACTGAATATGCCCATTTATATATGGGAGGGGCAAAGACCCTTTCCCAACAGGCCGCTCGCCCCTCCATGGTGTCTAATGGTAGATCCCTGCTTGGGGTTCGTCCTCCTGCGGCGATCCCCAAGCAAGGATCTACTAGGGAGGGGTACCATTGGAAAGGGGAGATTCTCCTCGTGTGTTTCGGTGCTCGGAAGCTGGGATAGCTCCATGAGCACTGAAGCACTGAAACTGAAATGAGCCTATTAGCTCATTTCAGTTTCAATCTAATTACATCAGCGCGCGATCATCATTAAACTGAAGAAATAAAATGCCTCAAGAGGTTGGGGAAGCTCTTCCCCACCTCCCGAGGCAAAAACAAAAAACAAAAAAGGAAATCCCTCTGCTGTTGGCAGCAGAGGGATTTCGTGCTCTTGTGCACATGACAGAATGGTTTCATCATGAGTACACAAAAACCGTGGCTCATGACAGAACCCTTCCGTCAGGAGCATAGAAGGGGTTGATAAATGATGAAAGCATTTGCATTGGTCACAAGACCAACCTAATTGATGCAAGATATTGGTCACTTGTGACTTAAAACAGCAACGATTTTGACAGCATTTGACCGTGTTAAAGGCATAACGGCTCTGCAGTGAAAATTTAAGGTGGCAGTAGGAGATGAACCTTAAATTGGCTAAACTGAGAACATTACCTTCCAAAGACACCTCCCAAAAATGTAACAAACTAGTTATTGTGTCCATTCCCCAGACCCCATGCAGTGTATGCTTTAAAACATAGGCCTAATTCTGCCTTTGCCTAATTACCATTTTGGTGGTGTTGGAGCGGGCTGCCATGCTGCCACCACGCCAGCACCCCGCTCCCACACCATGAAAGTCGACTGCCAGATTATGGGTTTCCTCGTGCAGTCTGACAGGCTGTGCTTTGGTGGTTCCGCGTCGATTTAGTTCTAAAGCCCATATGTGAGCCTTAGAACTGCAATGCCGATTGAGCACCAGAGCCGGTTGGACCGCTGGTGTGGTGGTACCATGAGTTTGATGGTCCACGGACTGCTAAACTCATAATCAAGCCCTGAGGCTTTGTTGGGACAGTAATGCCCCCTGCATGATTACAGTTCTGTTTTCAAGTTCAAGTTTCAAAGCTTTATTCGATTATTAAAAACAATCATAAAAGCATAGAATGCATATACATTCATTTATAAAACTCAAATGGGGGTTACCCCATAAAAATTATTCATGGGATAAATCATTAGGAATTAAAAAGACCGATTTGGTACAACACCGTGATACAATAAAACAGAATAATTAAAAAACCATACTAAACCTTGCGACCACAGATTTCAGAATAAACATGGCTGTGCGAAAACAAATATTGGGATCATCTAAGGAAAACAGTAACCTCATTGCCAAATTAACCGTTGTAGTTGCCAGTTTTTTAAATAATGGTTTTAGATAGGCAACGCGAAGGTGTTTATAAAGGTCACACAAAAACAGGAAATGCACAGTACTCTGTTTGGTGACCCCGTCGCATGAACATGGTATAGATGGATACTTTTTCATAACGGGGAACGCGACCAAGTGGTGGACAATTCCAAGTCTTAATCTGATAAGGACAAAACGGTGAGATGGTCTGGTGACAAATTTTAATATTTGGAAAAGCCAGATGAGTCCCTATTGGAGTAGTAATACTGAGAAATAGTTAACAACTTAGTAGAGTTGTGTTTCCCTAGCTAGAGTCTTCCATTGTGTTACTGGTATCCTGGATTTTGGTTTTGACATTAGTCTCATGATCAGCTAATGTGTGTGTAGTGGCCTAGGCCAGTCCCTTGACCGATTGAAGTCCCGGACCTATTATGTGATCTGGAGGGACGTATTAAGCATCCCATAGGCTTACCACACACAGAAGGTTGTGCCCAGACCTTTTTGTCTGTGTCACTGGAGTGGAAGCCTACATTCCCCTTGTGTAAAATTCCACTTCTATGTTCTAACCCAGACCATACCGCTAACATCCCAAGTGTTTGTTTGTGTGTGTGTGTGTGTTTGTCTATGTAGCCTGCTGGGTACATGCAAGGGGTGGCTGAGTGAATCAGGGTAATGATGATCCATTTGGATGCTCCTGGCCTGGCTTTTTACACACGATGTTTGTTAGGTTATTTTCCTAGACTTTGAAACTGTATTGCAGATAAGTCATACCAAAGTCCTTTGGTGATTATGTTACGGCAACTCAGGGAACAAGGAGGGGGCAACTAGGTGCTAGCCGACTGTTAAAGCCCGCTGGCCTACATTATATATCCCATGACCGCTTCCGGTCATGACCTACTTCCTCCACCCCCACTTCTCACGGTGTAGTAACTAATGAAGTCCAACAGCAAACGGCGATGAGCTCTTTGCCAATACATCCCTGCTGCTTCGTCTTTTGGGCTCCTCAGCTTGTCCCAGGCATTAGCATAATAGAGACAGCAATGGGAATACTTCAGAATCTTGAGTAAAACAGAGTGACAAGTGACATGGAAAGGCGGTCGATTGGACAGAGGAAGAAACAGGTATGTGATGGTGACCAGTCGAATATTCCCCACATCAAATCACAAAAATAAACCTAGGAATGGAGATCCTTGCGTGTCAGTTCACTCTACCAAAGATGCCTCATTACTACCACTACTGAACTCAGCAAAATTAGAGTTAGAATTAGAGCACTTACTTATGATTGAGGCTCTGTTGATTTGGATAGCATAGGAAAGACACATATGACACGGCTTGCATGGTGGACAAGCTTCTCCAATGTTTTGCCATTCGTGCTCTCTAGGGCTGCAAAATAGCTTCCACATTTGCAGAATATTATGGACACCTTTATGAAGCATGAGACTTTGAAGCCTGTGTCTACAGAACTAGCAACTCAGACCATGTAAAAATCCAAAGCATGAGATGCTGGATCTCCTGCTGAAAGAGGTAGAGATTGCAAAAACGAATAATATTATGCAGCCTGGCAAGATTTGATTTGATTTTTAAATTTATAAAGCGCAGCCAATGCCCGGGGGAGTGTTGGCGCTGAGGACTCCGAAGAACGTGCATAAGAAGGATGTGCTGAATGCATATTTATAGATCAGTTAGAAATAACCATGTTTTTAGTGATTTCCTGAATAATTTGAGATTCAGGCTGTTTTTGATGGTTAGTGGAAGGAGGTTCCATGTTTTTGCAGTTCCTAACAAAAAGCTCCTACCTCCCCAACGTGCCTGTCTATACCTGGGGACTTGCAGCAGTTTTAGCTGAGCGAATCTAAGGTTCCTGGAAGGCACATAGTATTTTTTATGTGACGTCAGGTGTGAAGGGCCCCTGTCTTAGAGCCCCTGCCTTAGAGGCCCTTAAACGTTAAACACAGTGATTTGAAAATTATTCTTTTCCTTACAGGAAGCCAGTGCAGTGCTCCTAGTTGTTGAGATACCGATTCAAATTTGGGAATGTCTAAAATCAATCTGGCTGCTGCATTCTGCAGACGCTGAAGCTTTTTCAGGTGTTGTGTCTGAAACCCCACGTAAAGGGCGTTGCCATAGTCTAGCCTGGAAAGTGCAAGGGCGGTTACTAATGTTTTTAGAGCGTCAGGGGGAATAAAGGAAAATATCTTCCTGATCATTTTTGAAAATGCCTAAAAAACTGGCAGTGAGACTAATGATTTGGGTGTCAAAAGTCAGCCGACTGTCATAGATAACCCCTAGATTTTTTGCCTTCGAGACTGGTGCTGGACAATTGCCTAAATCCGTGGGCCACCATTTTGGTGACCAGATAGGAGGATTAGAAGCCAACAACAGTACTTCGGTCCTTCCACCGTTCAGAATTAAACAATTGTATGTCCCATGTTAACATCTGGATGCAATCCAATTGTTAAAATGGTCGGCAGTCTCATCCTCGTTGTTGGTTATTGATACAACCACTTGCATGTTGTCTGCATAAGATATTACAGAGAACCCAAACTGTCTGATCAATGCGGCCAAAGGGGCCACATAGACTTTGAAAAGCGAAGGGCTCCGGGATGAGCCCTGAGGCACCCCACATGGCAGATTGAAGACTTGGGAGCTGGATCTGCCCATTTCCACTCTATATGATCTCTGAGATATGACGTCAATAGGGTGGTGGCGGATTCCTGTACACCCAACTCAGTCAGTCTGTCAATTAATATTTCATGATTGACGGTATCGAAGGCCGCCGATAGGTCTAACAGTATCAGGGCGGCTTTCCCTCCTTCATCCAATGATTTCCTGTGTTCCTCACTTGCTGTGATTAAAGCAGTTTCTGTTCCATGGCCCTCTCTGAACTCTTATTGCGAATGGTCTAAAAGATTGTTCGATGAGATAAAGACGGCGAGCTGGATGTTAAGTATCTTCTCCAGAACCTTTGAGGAAAAAGGAAGTCTAAAGATTGGCAGATAGTTGTTAGGATCGTCAAGGTCCAAGTGATTTTTAGCAAAGGTAGCACAGATGCTAGCTTCCAAGCATCAGGGAACTGTCCAGAATCAATAATCTCAGACAACAATCGGCTTAGTTGTTCGCTAAGTATTTCGGGAAAAAGATGAAATATTATAGGGGGGCAGAGATCTATAGGGGCCCCAGATTTAGTTTCCTTTACAGTTTGGATAATCTGTTCCCTTAAAGGGGAGGAGAAAGAGAAACTGAGTAGTGCCGGGTAGGAATCTTTCCCTAAGCAAGGGGATTCGTTAGGAGGGGGATTTCGGTTTGAGAAGGTTTTATATAATGTCTCCACCTTATCAACAAAAGCCTGGCCCAACATTACATTACAGAAATCTGTGCTGCTGTCAGTTTTAGATTTGGCCGGAAGTTTAGCTAATGTTTTGACGGTAGTAAAAAGTTCTTTACTGGAATTTTTTGCCCCAGAGATTTTATAAGTGTGTAATATATGCTCTTTCCCTCAGTAATTAGTTTTTTATGTGTAGTCAATGCAAGAGCATATTTCTTTTTCAGATTCTTGTCATAGTTTGACCTCCACTGTTTTTCTATTTTTCTACATAACTGTTTTTGGTTTCTCAATGTGTCTGAGAACCAAGGTTTGGAAGGCTTTTTCCTTCTCGAGGAGGTGGTTTTTAGAGGTGCCGCTGTATTTACAGCCATGAAGTTGGAATATGCACTGCCAGGTTTGTATCTGCTACCATATTCGGCTTGCCTACAAGTAGTGATGTCTGAAGGCTATTCGTATCAATTTTCGCCCAGTCTTGATATGTGTATGTCACGAGTGGATTGATTGCTGCAGTTGGTAGGGACAATGCCTTAATTGTAAATATAACGGCTCTGATCTGACCAGGATACTGGTAAGACCTCATGTATTTTAAGCCTGGAGCCAGAAGTAGAAATGCCATCAAGAGTAGGTCCTGCGACGCGAGTACCCTCTTTGACTAATTGCTTCATAGCCAAGCCTGACATGACATCAATGAGTTTGGTCTTCTTGTGTTCGGAGATATTCTCTAGATGGTAATTAAAATCTTCTAGGATAGTATAATTTCTGTAATTAATACTGGCTTCCAGAAAGGGGCTTATTTTTTACAACAAGGGGGTCTGGGCTTTAGGTAGTCGATAGATTAGTAAACCATTCAGAGAGTCATTCATATTGAGTAGTATCCGGAATGATAGCAGTTCGCAATCTTTTGAGGTACCAGAAGGAGATGCTGCTACGGATACTCCGTTGTTGGCGATAATGGCTAGCCCACCACACCGCCCGTAAGTTCTATCTGCTCTGGTGATGTTAAATCCAGTATGAGTGCTTGTATCAGATCTGGGTCAGATGTAGCATCAGCCCAGGTTTCGGTTACAAATATCAAATCCAGCCTATGGATCTCAATCATCTCTGCCATTTCGGTGTTATGTTTAATTAACAAGCGTGCGTTGAGTAACATGTTTTTTTTGTCTTTGACGGTGTCCGGCTGTATTGGTTTTGTTAGAGGTGGCAGCTGCTTAATTGTATTAAAGCAGAGTTGCAACTTACAATTCTTGCACTCTTTAGGCTCCTTCAGAGGGTCAAGTCTGGGGCAGCATGAGGTAGCATGCCTCGGGCTCCATTCAACTAGTTCCTCTTGAGAGTAACTGATAAGTGCAGAGTTTTGCAGGGCAGGGGTTCTGGCCCTAGGCCCGGGTCAGGCACGGACAGGCGCAGAAGGCTTGCCTTTGGCGCGCCGCCGACGCGCCCGCTGCGTATCAGGGTCCACCTAAGTACTGGTGGGAGCTCGAAGACTGGTACGCTGACCTCACCGGAAGTTGTTTTGCCGCTCTCGGAACCCTCCGAACAAACGGCACTTGCCGTGTTCGACCGGGGCCAGGGATACCTGGCAGCAGGTTAATGTGCAAAGGGCAAGTGTTTTAAAAACAATTCCAAGTTAAAGAAGGATATTGTAGTAGCAAAAAACAACAAGCGCTATAATTTCAGGCAGAGTATGAATTTAGGATGAGCACACCGCAGCTAGCAGCGTCCTTGCCGCAAGACACGGGGTCCAAATGTTTTTCTCCTGTGGCTCCCCCACCCCACCACTTGAACACGATGTGGTGCAAACTGGATTTCTCTCCTGTTTTTTGTACAGAGTATTGATGTGTAAAGACTATTGCAGTCAGACTAAAGCTGAGACAGCCCCTGTTGTTGTGCCTTTTGCCACCCCATCTCTTATCAATGTGGAAGCGAAAATCCTACAAAAAGTTCTAGTCAACCAGTTGATGACAATATGAACCATATTAGTTTCCTGCCCAAAACATGTTGTTGTCTTAGTCGTCTACAAATAGTTTTTTCCTATGCACAAATTTCTTGATAATGGTAGATCAGGCATTTAACTCCCTGTACTAGGGATTTCAGTACCAAATTCTCAATTTTTTTTATTTTGTGCCAGATTCCTGAAATGAATTCACATTGTTTATAGGGAGTCCTGGGCCTGTATTTGAGTCTATGTTGGCTCATCCACCATATTATTAATAGGGTGAGGCCAGGCTTTAAGTAATTTGGTTCCTGAAACATCTCAGACCTAGCAATAATTAAAACCAGACTATAAAACGGCCTCTATTGGGCTCTACATTTATGCACTTGGCAAAAATAAAACGGATTGATTTCTCAACCAGGACTGTAAAAACCTTGTATATCAGTGATGCAATGTGGTGTGTTTTGGTTGTCAAGTAAGCTTTATTTCGACAATTGTCATAAAAGCATGTTCCACATATAAAAGTACATGTATAAACTTCTAATAATAAAACCATTTTAAAAACAGATTATCAATTTCATGAATAAATAGTTAAAAAAATCATTAAAAAAACTGTACAAATATATTTCTTACAAGAGGTATCCAGCCTACAACGTTAGGTACTGTGTTATTCCTTCAGGAGTCGGGCTCTAATCGTCCATGTCCATCCAAGGTATTTTGCCACCGCAATATACACAGACATATTAGGACTGGTACGGATAAGTCTAACTGCGGTCATTCCTTCCCTTGTTCCCAATGTCCTACACATCGGCTTTAGCCACTTCCGCCTTGGTGCTGCATACATTGGGCACTCAAACAGAAGGTGGCCTATGGTTTCAGGAACACTTGGACAAGCTGGGCAAACCACCATGCCTCCACTGGACCATCTATTTGAGAACGACCTTACAGGTAGGCTTCCCACTCTTAGCTGAAAGTAGAGCTTGCGGTCAAGGGGCTTTGTAATGACATCCCAGAATTCCTCAAGTTTGGGACAATCTTTGATTTCTAAAAATAAACCAGCAAGGGATTGTGAAGGTGTGGTACTGAAAATCTTTGTAGCCACCATGTTCCAGTACAAAGTCTTAAGGGTCTTCTTCGGCGGGAACCTGGCGTGCAATGGATCCTTCCACAATTCACCTAATCCCAATTCGTTCAAAATATTTTGGATATGTCCCAACCATTTGATTTTCCGGGAACCGTCACTTTTAATCACATCCATCAGCTCTATAGTGTATGTTTCCAATTCCGGTGTAGTCCAAATTCGCCGCCAGTATAGTATAAGGCGCAGAGATGCAATTAGGGCTATTGGTGTTATACCCAAGTCGTGGAACAGAGGATACAATGGAGTGCTTTGAGGTAGCTTTATTAGCTTTCTAAGAAATGTGTTTTCTGAGAGTCATCCCCTTTAGATTTTCACTTCCCCACATTTCCACACCATACAGAGTAGAGCTAACTACCTTGCCATTGTAAACCTCTAACACCGGACTTACTGGTCTAGTCGGAGACCTAGAATGCTCTACAGTCAAAGCTCCTGATAATTGTCGATGCTTCAGGGTGGCCAGATCAATCTGCTGTCTCCAGGACCGATCCTGTTGAATACAGATACCCAGATAGCTAAATGCCTCTACCTTCTCAAGAGGGCCGGTACTCATATGTACAGTGCGCCTATTTACTTTAGGTGCATTAAAAGACATGTACTTGGATTTTAGAACATTAACTTCCAAACCACGGGCGGCACAGAAGTCCTCGAAAATTATCAGAGCCTTCTGTAACCCGCTCGGGGTCTTTGAAACTATAAGACAATCGTCTGCAAACATTAATATGGGGATTTTACCTCCAGCAGGAATAGGAGCATCAACATTAGAAACAATTAAAATTTTTGCAACATCGTTTATGTATAAAGAAAATAATGTTGGCGCCAGGACACATCCTTGATCGTCTCCTGTTTCTACGGGGAACTGTGGTGTAACATTGCCAGAACTACCCCACCTAATCTGGGCAAAATTCTCCTGATGGAGCCCAACTATCAGAGACAAAGGATCCCCTGGCATTCCCATATCAGTGAGTACTTTCCATAATGTATGGCGAGGGACCAAATCAAATGCCGCCCTTAAATCTATAAAGGCGGCATAGAGGCTGCCTTTGCCAATTAGAACGGTCTTCCAGTATAGCATAGTGAAATGCATAACTTGGTCGACCGTGCTAACACAACTTCTGAAGCCAGCCTGCAAGTGGGACAAAATGCTGTACTCCCTCTCCCAGACCTGGACCTTATTTAAAATATACCTACCAATGATCTTCTGGGTAGTGTCGATCAAACCGATTGGTCGATAGTTTCCAGGCTGGGATTTGTCCCCCTTCTTGTAGACAGGGATTATTTCAGCCCCTTTCCATGATTTGGGGATCGGTACTCCCCTTGCCACTGCATTTGCAAATAGTAATAAGTATGCTCCCCACAAATCTCTATCTTGTAGGAATAGATCAGCTGGGATACCGTCAATTCCTGGCGCTCTACCAGGAACAACGTTATCCAATGCCTGCTGAACCTCCCCCAAGGTAAAGGGATACTCCAAAAAGGGTGTGTAAGACACCTCAATAGGACAGTCTTGCCCTGCTGCCATCGCAAACAGCGGTTTGAAATGGGATACCCATTTATCCTGTGGGACCCAATTCTGAGGTTTATCAGAGTTACTATCCACACCTCTCCTATAGGTGTTCCAGAACTTTTGTGGATCTTTGTGATGTCCTGCTTCCAGCAAGTCTGCCCACCTCTGCTCATCCCACAGGCGCTTGGATTTAAAAATGGCTGATTTATACGCTGCCCTGGCTACACAAACATCTAAACTCGAACCATTTTTAAGGGCTCTACCTAGCTCAAAACGAGCTTGCCTACAGTCTGCTGAATACCAGCGTGGAGAAACTTGTTTACAAGGACCACTTTTTTGAGAAGGCTTTACAAACACTGATCGTAGGTCCTTAAAAAAAGCCTCATGTATCCTGGTTGCATATTCATTATTACCGGTTGAACACTCCACTACCAGTGATCCCTTCAGATCATTGGTTGCCTGCGTAAGCTTGCCAGCTATAAAATCAACGTTCTCCTGATTGACCGCAACTTTAGCCCAGCGGACGTGACGCATATCATTAGTGATAACGACGTCCACTGGAATAACAGCATCAGTCGCCCTTATTAAAGCTACTGGTGATTCCCAATAAGATATTTTGGCCGATAGAGGATTATGATCACTCTCTAGTCTATCCATAACTTGCATATCCTGCAGATACCTCCACAGGCTCAAGCTAACAAGAATGTAGTCTATTCTCCTCTGCCGGGGGCCGGTCTTATAAGTATTTGCCCCACTTTTATCACCCACTTTTCAACCGTTGGCAGATCTAACTCCTTTGTTTAAACAAAAAGAGTTAAGTTAAATAGCAATTTGCGTCCATCTTTTAATGGGTGGCAAGTCCAGTTTGGGGACCCCCCATGTCCTATCTTCTTCATCTGAAAGGTCCCAATTATCATTCAGGAGAGGTTCAAAAGTTACATTAAAATCTCCTCCTATAATAATATTAGTATGGAGAGAATTACTTTCTAGGAGTTCCTCCAAAAGTGTTAAAATTTCCGAGTTCTTACCCCCGGTACTTCTAGCATATACATTGTATAGATAAATAGGGTCTCGCTTTGGGAACTCGGGCAGGAGTGCCTGTAGATCACTGTGCCTAGTAGGAATTACCTTAACCGTTACATCGAGATCTTGTCTAATCTAAATCGCCAGGCCGCCTGACGGTCGACCTTTCCCTTTCTTTTCCGCCAGGATTCCATAGTTCAGGTACCCTGGGAAATGTAACTGCTCCAGAGCCCAGGTTTCCTGGAATAGACTTATTTCATGTCTATTGATAAAGGAAACCCACTCTGGGGAGTCCATTTTCGCTCTAAGTCCTGTAATGTTCCAGGAAAGAAGTGCCCCTGTAGTAACAGGGGAATTTACAGAATTATTAGTATCCTGGATGGTACCTGATACTTTGTTCTGTACATTTAACATCCCTAGGAGCGGCGGTTCTGAGATAGAGAAAGTGGGGTCCATTACAACAAGTGCAAGATTTGGAGCCTCATCGCTACTTATCTCCCTGGGTGGTACTTCTCCAATCTGGAGTCAATCGTTATTATCCAAACCTGAAGAGGCATCACCTATAATCCTCTCTGACATTACACTAGTTAGTGTCCTTCTTTGGTAGGGTTGAGATCTCATTTGAATCCGGGAGTTATCTGGGGAGCAAGTCCTGTATTCCAGGGCTATCAAGCCCTCTGCTATCTTTGTTTTTTTTAAGACTTCCTCGATACAGTCATAGGTGTCACCAGGAGTTGTAATTCTTGTGGTTTTTGAAATATCCTCCCTGATAACAGACCTACACCCCCTGATGTACCTAATCCAATGGATTGTCTTATTCGTTAGGGAGTCCGGAGTTTCATGGTCTCGCCCCATAGGTATTTTAGGAACGTTCACCATATAAACCTTAGTGTGATTAGGATAGTCATTATGGTGAAGACTAAAAGGTTTGAGGGAACTCAATCTTGGATCTTGCAGGCAACCCTCCTTTCTATTCTCACCCCTTCTGCTTCCATCTACTTGTGAAGTTTTAGGTATGGTATTAGGTTTTGTGGGCACGCTTTTGGGCAAGATTGACATAGTTTTTCCCTTTGCGTGCAAATTGCCTACCGGCTGTGTGATTCCCCTTTCTTTCCTAATAGGCAAAGTAGGTGTCGGTGGAATAGCTGTTACCGGGGCTGGTGGAACACAGTTCTTCCCTCTAGCCATGATATTGTTCGTAGGGCCTGTCAATCTCGCTTTTATAGGGTTAAGCTTATCTAGTCCAGGAGTGACCTTTTTGGTATTAGCTAGGGCCGTCAAGTGATCGACTTTTACTTGCAATGTCTCCACCAACCCACACAGTTGTTTGATAATTACCCACAGGGGATCGGTTGAATGATCAGGGGACATCGGTACATTATTATGGCCAGGCACAGATATAGGATTTTCACTAACGGTGGGCGTCATCAAGTCTCCTACTGGGTCCTCACTCCTTATCCGAGACAAAACAGAGAACCTGTTGCTACTAAATAACGGTTCTAAGTCCACCTCGCTACCATCAGGATCTATGGGTGGGTTCAATTGATCTACACATGATTCATTCTCAACATTTGATACAGTGTTAGCCCCTGACCCCGTCACAGATTTACACAAAAACAGGTCAGGAATTTTCACCACCCCCTTATCTTGCCTTTTGTGCAACCCAGACCCTGTTTGCATAGTCCCCTCGTCAGGCATCTCAACAGTTTTGGGTGCTTAGGTCAGTATGTCTCCACAATCTTGAATCAGATCGTCTATTCGGTCCATGACACAGTTGGCTCCAGCGTTAGGCATCCGTTTGGCCAGTTGATTAATTTTACATTTTTTGGCTTTTTTCCCACCCTTAGGTACACCCCCTGCTAGGTCACCTGAGTCTTCTGCCAGCTTCCGTTTCCCCATAGCTCCGGATCAATAGCCTGAACTAGAAAGATAAACGACTCACAAAGTACCTTAATTGAAGATCCAGGGGGCTTGGCCCAGCCCAGTCCCTGCCTGTCCCGGACTGTCACAGACTGTCCGCCCTTTGTCCGGGCTTCGTCCGGCGTTGGTCCCATGCTGCGTCCCGTGCTGCGTCCTGCGCTGCATCGACCTGACTTTGTTATAAGCACCGGTGGGCGGGTGGGCGTGCCTCTGTGGTGTGCGAGTCGCCACGGGCTCCTGGACAGTGGAGTCCCGTGCGACTTCCAGGCGGGTGGTGCAAAGCTCCTCCAGGAGCGGAAACTGCCTCTTTCCTCGTGCGGCACTACCGGCGCTGCGGGACCCGCGCCATCGGGTCCGGCGAGGTTTTATGAACACCGGTGGGCGGGTGGGCGTGCCTCTGTGGTGTGCGAGTCGCGCACAGGCTCCTGGACAGTGGAGTCCCGTGCGGCTTCCAGGTGGGTGGTGCAAAGCTCCTCCAGGAGCGGAAACTGCTTCCTTCCTCGTGCGGCACTACCGACGCTGCGGGACCCACGCCAGCGGGTCCGGTGAGGTGTTATGAACACCGGTGGGCGGGTGGGCGTGCCTCTGTGGTGTGCGAGTCGCGCACGGGCTCCTGGACAGTGGAGTCCCGTGCGGCTTCCAGGCGGGTGGTGCAAAGCTCCTCCAGGAGCGGAAACTGCCTCCTTCGTGCGGCACTACCGGCGCTGCGGGACCCGCGCCAGCGGGTCCGGCGAGGTGTTATGAACACCGGTGGGCGTGCCTTTGTGGTGTGCGAGTCGCGCACGGGCTCCTGGACAGTGGAGTCCCGTGCGGCTTCCAGGTGGGTGGTGCAAAGCTCCTCCAGGAGCGGAAACTGCCTCCTTCCTCGTGCGGCACTACCGGCGAGGTGTTATGAACACCGGTGGGCGTGCCTCTGTGGTGTGCGAGTCGCGCACGGGCTCCTGGACAGTGGAGTCCCGTGCGGCTTCCAGGCGGGTGGTGCAAAGCTCCTCCAGGAGCGGAAACTGCCTCCTTCCTCGTGCCGGTTGTCTTTTCATGCATCATTTAACTCTTGAACATTGTATACTTTGAACTCTATGGCCTCCTTGTGTCTGAGTAAGTTCAGGTTATTGGTAGGTGTTTGACGTGGCATGATTGAGAATTCTGAAGTTCAGGCAGAAGGAGTGAGATTTTCCCAATACCTCTCAGTGAGTCATATTAGTGCCTTTACATCCATTCCTTGGCATCTCTGCAGGGCACACAGCTTTGCTTCAGCTCGGGCAGTAACGAATGACAGGTGTGGTAGGAGCTGCTCATTTATTATGCACTGCTCCAAAAAAAGGAGCACCCCATAATGCCCTGCGAGGGATTTTTATTTATAATGTTTGGAGTCTAGGGGTGCTGCTAGAAGAGACAGGGCACCACCAAAAATGTATTTAATGTTCTGGGGGGCTACAGATAATGCAACAGCCCGCAAGCAACAAAAAAATCCCCAAAACCCCAGTCATTCTCCTGGGTCCAGGCACTGCCAGCACAGGTAAAAGTGGTGGGGCTTGAAGTTGACAGAGGACGGGATAGGTAAAATAAAAAAAATAAAAAAAATGAAACCTCTGACCTTGCGGCGATGCAACGAGTGCATAGTAAATTGATTTAATTATTTTATTTTTCCTGTCATCTGATGACTTCTCCCATACGCCTGTCTCACCGCCGCCTCTGCCCACAAGCCCTACCTGTCCCGGCCACACCCGTCTGGGTCATTGAACCCATGACAACAGGAGACCTTACCATATTTTTAAAGGCACTCCGGGCTGAAGCTACATGCTCTTCAGCTGGAGTGGTGCTTGGGTCCCTTGTGGTTGAGTCTATGGCTGTACTTTGTGGCATGAAAATGTTTAAATAAAAGACTCCGACCACTATAATAATAAAAAAACATTATTAAAAACAATAACAATCACTTTTATTAAACATTGCAATGTGTGAATTCATAAAATATACATTTGATTACAATTATTGGTGACTTTTTGCCAAAAACAATATGTGGGGGCTCGGCACCCAACTCCACGCCATGCACTGCTGAAGGTGGTGTTTAACAGGAGGTGAGGTGCATGCAGGAGTTGGGCACAGGGCCTGCCCAGTAGGCAGACACTGTCCAACCCCATGCTGCACACAATGATGGACATCTTATTTTATTTGAAACAAACATATAAATCCACTGAAAATAAATGTTAAAATGAAGTTCTAGCTATCAATTGTAATTAAATCTTATTTTACATTTTTTTTTAACTTAGAAATTCACTGACAAAAAAATTAAGTTTAAAGGGACTTTGTAGGTAGGTGATATTGTCAGTTAAAACATACCATTTTAAACTAAATAAAACCACTGAAATTCACTAGTTCTAGTTACAAAAGTAACTATAACTCATGCTTTAAAGTAACTTGAACTCACGACCTCACCATGCACTGTTAATTACCTCACACAAAGTATTATTCATGACATGTACCAATACATCATTGATAAGATCACTTCAACATCTGAAATTGTATCATTTTGGCAACACTCTGATTGACATGGGTGCAAGTTATATTTACTTTAGTGCACAAGGTATAATTAGTTGAGAAAACTATAACTCATGAATTTCAGTGGTGTGGCAGTCTATTCCTTATAAATACTTCATATGCATTTGTTTTAGATTCATGTACATAGACATTAGAAATTCACATGTGAATCAAATAGCTATTTAAGCTAAATACAACATGTATACAGGTGCAATAACATAAGGTTGTGGGTACCTTCCTAGTAAATGTTGAGGATTTCGGTTAATGAACTGTTTATATTTGGTTTTAAAAGAAATACTGAGTCCACAGTAAGCAATGAAAACATATTTGTAGTATAGACGTAAAGAAGACTATTGTTGGAGATTTTAATGTTGGAGATTTTAACTGAAAATGTCAAATTAGGTATGGGAATCCACACAAAACACTGTACAACAGAGAATTAGTGGTGGTAATTAAATTGCAGGTTTTTACTTGAGTGATTTATGGAGTGAGCCACCATGTATAAAATATAATCAAGTCTTTGGAAAAAAAATGCTAAATTATCAATTGTTTAACTTAGCATGTATGATATATAATCAAGTCTTTGGATACAAATTAGAATGATGGATTGTTTTATAATTTTTAAGTTTTGCTTGATATTTTAGCTATTTTTGTAATATTTTAATTAAACAAACAAAATAAAACAAACTTGAACAGAGAATGAGAAGGAGTAAATACAAAACTCAAAAACTAGATTTCCCTTGATAATTAACACCCTTAAACAGGTACTATAAATTGTCAAGTGCAATGCAACTAGTTGTAAGTTGCCTGCTTAACATTTTCAGGTTTTTATAAGAGCAATGAAAGAAAAGCGTTATGGTACAGTTGTCAAATGGAACAGCTATGTAAATGATGTACAAGCTTAGAATAAAGACAGTGGCAATGCATATCAAAGAAATCAATAAATAAGATTCCTTTAGCAGTATGTGAACATACAAGAAGAGTGTTCTAAAAAAAAATAATAATTGGATGTTTAAAAGAATGAAGCTTGAATTTTTCTAAAGGATATGGAGGATTGAGTAACTTCCATGCCCAGAATAATAGGTCTGAAACAGTCAGGCTATGAAACTATTAAAATGGTATCCAAACTGCATGGATGACGGCAGTGGAAGTTTGAGTGTACATCAACACATAGATCATTCCTGGAGCAGTAGGATAAGAATGACTTTAAATCTGCTGTATTCTTTTAGGACGAGTAACATTTAAGTTTAATGTGATTGCTGCTTGGCACATGGGCTGTGTTAAAATGAGATGCATGATTAATACATCCCTGTGATGAGTCGTTGAAATGTGGGATACAGATGGTCTTTTATAACCTCTTAAGTGCTGCGTCGGGGCGTTGGCCGACGCAAGCACTACCTCCCCAGTGCTGCGCACGTCCATTGGACGTCCATTCAGCACTAGTTCCAATGGACAGCGCAGCACTGGGGCGGGATATTTGCGCCGCATCTAAGGTGTTAATAATAGAATATAAAAATTGGGTGTTTGGACAAATATCAAATAAAAAATATTGTGATACTAAAATATTGTGTCAAGAAAATTAGGATGTCAAAATAATTGTTGACCGGTATATCGAAGGTAAAAATATCATTATGTGTTGTTTTTAATCTCATTGTAAAAATATGTTTTTCTTAAATATCCTAAATATCATTTTTATGAGTAATTTATTAAATTATTGTAGTATTTGGTGGTTTATGTTAAGTTTTGTTACTTAGTTTATCATTTGTTTTGTTTAATTTGTAAATATTATACATAGATTTAATAAAGTTATAGGTCTGGATTGTTGGGTTTATAGCGGAAAGGGTGGGGAGAGTTTTTAAAATATGTATATGTTTAAATTAAATTGTTTGTAAAGTTTAGTGTATGATTACTATGATATGTTTTTACATTCAAATGGATTTCTATTATATGAAAAACTAAATTATATGTTGTTTACATTTGTTTGTAATATTTTGTAATTAAAATGTAATATTTAAAAAATTGGTTTGACTTTTATACATATTTAATAGATGAATGACAAACAATTATTTATATATTTTTAAAACATTTTAAATATTTGTTATTAATCCAATTTCTTTACAAAACACATTTTTTAACAAATCAAAAGTGTTAATATATAGGTTTTAAGGTAAATATTTTATCTAAGACCTAGATCGCCTCACCTTTGTTCATACCTTTGGGAGTCTTTCTAATGGCATCCAGAAGGCGGTCAAGAAGCACTGGCCTATTTTGAATTCCGGGCGCCTTACACTTCCCCGCCCGCTTGTCTCCTTCAAAAGGGGCCCTAATTTGAGGGACAGATTGGTTCATACTAGGCCACGCGAGGAGATGCCCAGAGCAGTGGGCACATTGTGGAATCTTCCCCCTGTTCAGGGGCATCATCCCTGTGGGAATTGCCAGGTCTGTCCACAAACTAAGAAATCGCAGGAAGTAGATATAGGTACCAACAAACCGTGGAAGCAAGTAAAGTTTACCAACTGCAATAGCGACCACGTGATCTATCTTATCACCTGCCCTTGTGGTTACAGATACGTGGGCATGACAACAAGGAAGGTCCGCACACGGATATCAGAGCATAAGAGCACGATCCGTTGTGCTAGACAAGCCACCAAACTAACTGCCCACTTCCTAGAAGCAAAACACCAAGCCACAGAATTTCTATGGACTGTCCTTGAACAGCCGTTCATTCCAGCACACACCACAGACGTGGCCAATTATCTGCTGAAAAAAGAACAGAGATGGGTCCTTAAATTGAAGACACACAAAGAGGGACTTAATGATGACATCCCGTGGTCCTCTCTGTGAACTGTTGCCTCTCTAGTTCGCTTAAATCCGGACTAGTATGAACAGGCTACAGTAATGCTATTAGTGTGATATGCCATCCTTATCACTATTGAGCCTTGATGGGACAGGCATTGGTTTAGTCTCTATATGTTTATGGTATAGAGCGCTATGAGACCACCAGCACCTACTGTTTAATCTCATTTGTCTCTAATACCTGTAATTCCCGATTAGATATGCTGCAGCCTGTTAATGTCTGTTAAGAATTTAATGCCAATTCACCATCTATGCATATGAATTACATCAACCTTTATCGTGCATGTTAAGCACGTGTTAAATTCTGGTCTATGTCAGTTGCTTTTATTTACCCCAGTCTGTTTTTCCCCGTTCCCGTGGCGACGTTGGGCAGACCCGGAACGAGCGCCTTACATGACTCCTGATAGGCGCATAAATCTAGTGACAGCCTATAGGAGCCTGGCTGTCAATAGGAGTTACCCAATCGGAATACGCGAGAGAGACGCGATACTCACGCGTCACACCACCGCGCACCCAATAGCAGCGCGGTTATGACTTAGAGCTCCCTCCAGCCTTTTTGTTTACGAGGCTCACTCGGCAACGCATCTGCCACACCGGATCACGCTGCTTGAACGTGGTCAGCCATACGCGAGCATGTTACCCCACGTGACCTCTCTCCCTATCACGATCGAGTATATTAATATCTCCTCGCCAATGGTCGGTACCTCCCCAGATGGCCAGGACGCCGGCCAGGAGTACCGACGGTTAGGTAAGGAGAACTCTCGGGTGTTTGCTAGTGGGTTTATAACAGTGCGCAGCAGTGCCCTTTACCATTTAATTACTTTAACTGGTCTAGTTGACCATGTTCTGTCTGCTTATTTAAGGCACAGGGGCTACTTTGTCTTTGTTTTTATCTCGTGCAATTGATGTACTAATGTGTGTCCTACATGTTTCCTAGAGCGGTGCTTCATTTTTCCCCTGAGCCACAGCCAGGTGGGGTGAGGCCATCTTACCTTACATGTTTAGGTAAGAGTTTATTAACCTTTGGCATTTACAAACTTTTAATCCAAATGTCTGTGTATCAAGTTTGCACTAAGGTAGTGCTTTTCAATAACATACTGTCATGTTCCAGTCCAAAGCATATATTGATGGTTGGACTATGTGGCCCATTTTTACTTGCAAACCTTTTCTCTCACCCACTTCCTACAGTGTTCTGCACAGACTGTAAGGACACCCAGAACATTCAGGTGACTGTCTGCACTTGTTGTGTGTTCTTAGGGTGTTACTTTTTTTCACATGGTGTAGTAGCTTTTATTTGTATTATTGGTCCTGAAGAAAGCAATGACAAAATAAGTCGCTGAATTGCTGAAACTAGTCGACCACACTGTCCTGAGGCTGTCCACATAACTGGCCAGTCAGCAGGCGCATTGTTTTTAACATTGGTACGGTAAGCACAATTGGAATAAATCAGTGTTGGGTGCTTATCCTTAACCAATTTTAAATCCACTCCCTTTGGTTTTTTGATCCCTCACATCTTCTTTTGCACTGCACACCCCAGTCCCATCTTGTTTACCACTCACCTACATCGAGTGGTACACCACACTGTCGTCCTCTTATTCTAGTGAGACTACCCCCTACCACCGGGTTGATCTCCTAGGAGAGTACCGATAAATCTCTGACGGGTGGTACGGATAAAATCCCAAATGATGAAGGGCGGATCCGAATGGTGACTGATGGGTACTTGTCCTCATCCACGGAGAGCTCTCTGTGTCACTACCTGGTTGCTAGGGTGAGTTCAGGTCTGGTTTCTTGTATGTGGGCACACTTATCTGAGACCCTCTGGTACCTTTGGTGTATATTGGGAACGGGGTGTCTGCAATAGCGCGGACCTTCTCGTCTTGGGGCTCGATGAGTCCGTGGCCCAACACATATCCCAGGTATTTTACTTTTTGAAATCCAATCCTGGATTTCTTTGAATTGACGTGAAGGCCGGCTGCCTCTAACAGATGTAGGACGGTCTCTAGATGTCTGAGGTGTGTCTCCCAGTTGGGGCTGAATATGATGATGTCGTCCAGATACGCTGAACTGTAGGCCTGATGTTCCCGGAGTACCTCATTCATCAACCTCTGAAACGTCGCAGGGGCTCCGTGTAGTCCGAAGGGGAGCACTGTAAATTCGTATAATCCGTCAGGGGTAGAAAACGCGGTTTTCTTGCGATCTTCTTCGCGTAAAGGCACCTGCCAATAGCCTTTGGTAAGATCCAGGGTGCTGATGTATCTAGCTTCCCCCAACTTCTCGATTAGTTCATCGATCCTTGGTATGGGGTAGGCATCGAAGGATGATACCGCGTTTAGGGCGCGGAAGTCCATGCAGAACCTGCTACTCCCGTCGGGTTTAGGCACCATCACGATTGGGGATGACCATTCACTTTTTGAGGGACGGACGACTCCTAGGCGGATCATTTCTTTCACTTCCCTGCTGATAGCTTCCCGTTTGGCAGCCGGTATCCGATAAGGTCGCTGTTTGATGATGACACCTTTTGGGGTTTCAATCCGGTGTTCCGCCAGGGTCGTGGATCCGGGGAGGTCAGAGAATACGCCCGCACATCTTTGGAGGATCCTTTGTAATCCTTCTCGCTGGTCTTGGAAGATCTCCTCGTTAATGACCAGGTGGTGTAAGGAGCTGTCTTTCTTGTGTCCTGCCTCTGGGATCGTGTACGCGGTGAGGGGAGGGGTCCCTAGCCATTTTTTTAAGACATTGATGTGAAATATCTGACTCTTTCGTCCCGGCAATCGGAGTCGGTAGGTGGTGTTGCCGATGGTTGAGGACTTGATATGGTCCCTGCCATTCGGTTTGAAATCTCTTCGTGGTTGAGGGCAGCAACACCAGGGCCCAATTGTGTACCTCGAGTTTTCTCCACTTCTTTCCCTTGTCGTAATGGGTTTTCTGCTTGGTTTGGCTTTTCTCTAGCTGGGAATAGGCCAGTTCCCTTATTTTTCCTATTTGGTTTCTGAGCGCCTGGCTGTATTCTAACAGGGTTTTGGTGCTTCTTGTGGGTTCTGCCTCCCAATACTCTTTGGTCATATCAAGAAGGCTCCTGGGTTGTCGTCCGTATAACATTTCGAAGGACGAACAACCCAGACTGCTCTGTTTTTGCCCTCGAATTACATAGAGGGCCAGGGGAAGTAAACGGTCCCAATCGGTCTGGTTGGCCACAAGCATTTTCTTTAGAATACTCTTTAGGGTTCCATTATAGCGCTCCACAAGACCGTCCGTCTGGGGATGGTAGATCGATGTCTTTATTTGATGAAGGTCTAACATGAGGCACACTTCTTTCATTACTCGAGACATAAACGGTGTACCCTGGTCAGTAAGTATCTCCACCGGGAATCCCACCCGAGAGAATAATTCAAGGAACTTCTCCGCGATGTTCTTGGAGGTGGGGGACTTGAGGGGAAACGCCTCGGGATATCTGGTGGCGTAATCCACAATGACCAGGGCGTATTGGTTTCCTCTGCTGGTCTTCGGGAGGGGTCCGATGAGATCCATCGCTACTCTTTCAAATGGGGTCCCAATGATCGGAAGTGGTTGCAGGGGAGCAGCCGGTGGTCGGTGTACATTTTTACGTTGGCACACGTCACAGGTCTGGCAGTGGGTCTTGATGTCCTGGTAGACTCCGGGCCAGTAGAAGTTCTTTAGGATGTTCTGTGTGGTTTTCTCACTGCCTATGTGTCCTGCTAGGAGGTGGGTGTGGGCATAAAACATGACCTGCTCTCTGAAGCATACCGGGACGAGTAGTTGTTTGGGCTCCTCCGCCTTCGCCTGCCGGTATAACAAGTCCTCCTGTATCAGGAATCGGGGATATCTGGGATTGGGGTTATCTTGATCGGCATGAGCTTGTTCCCAGGCGTTAAGCAATGTGGAGTCATTGGCTTGGGCGAACTGAAAACTTCTGTCTCCCTCCCAGGGTTCAGGGGCTATAAGCACTGTCTTTGGATTCACCTCTCTTCTTTGCAAGGTTTCAGAAAAAAGGTCTAGAAAGTGTGGGTTATCGGTCCCTAGTATAAGCTCTTCTGGTAGGCAATCCAACAGGCCTACTTTCACCACTATCTGCCGCCCCCCCTCTAGCCCTAAGGGGACATATGCGACCCGGTAGCTCTTTACATCGCCATGGACGCATTTTATGTGTACTAGAGACTCTGGTATTACCTGGGAAACACACACAAACTTACTCTGTATCACCGACTGCTTGCACCCGGAGTCCAACAGAGCCTTAACGCTCCTACCGTTCACCTGAACACTCACGTGGTATGCCCCTCCCAGCTCCGCTGTGTACATCACTGGTCGGGGTAGATAGCCGACCTCCATGGGTTCTTCCTGAATCCTTTTCTTAGGGCAAAATGGAGCTATATGTCCCCAAGTGCCGCAGTCGAAGCATTGCGGGCCTCTGAAGGGGGCCGGGTCTAAATGCACAGGTCTGGGTGCAGGTAATCCCGGGGGTGGTCGAATTTTCCGGTCAACTCGAAGAGGGCCTCTGACATTCTTATCTGGTTCCATCGGGTGTATCCGGGGTTGGGCCCTTGAGAATGTTGAGGCCATTTCAATGGCCTGTGCCGTGGTCAAGTTTGAGTGTTGCCTTAGCCATCGTTGAGTTCCGAATGGCAGAGCCTCTAGATATTGCTCTAAATATATTTTGTCCATTATATTCTCCTTACTGCTCTGGGCGGGTGTTAGCCACTTATCGGCGGCTGCCTTCAGGCGAAAGAAGAGAGTCTTAGGGTTTTCGCCGGGGTTCCCTCTTTCCTTGCGGAATCGTACGCGATATGCCTCCGCGTCTAGCCCTAAGTGGTCAAGGATGATGACCTTTATCTGGGCATAGGGTGTCTACCCGTTACCATTGGCCACCTGGTACGCGGCCTGGGCCTCGCCTGTCAATAGAGGGGCCAGGAAAAACGGCCATTTCTCCAATGGCCATCCGCAGGCGAGCGCTACTCTCTCGAAGTTTACCAGAAAGGCATCCGGGTCTTCACCCGCAATATATTTTTGAAGTGATATGCCTGATGGGGTGGGGTTTGGTCTCACTTCTCGCACTGGGTTGCCGGCTGGATCAATCCTGATCGGTTGCAATTCCCCCAAGGTTTTGGCTACCGAGTCTCTGAGCGCATCTCTATCCGCCTGGGCAGTGGCTATCTGTTGTTCTATCGCCCAGCCTAGCTGCTCCTGTCCTTTAACTAGCCGTTGCAATAACTCCTCCATCTTTGTGTCACAGATGGCTATCGCAGTGCCCGCATTCTCCACCAGTTGTGACGCCTCGGGGTCGTCCTGGTCCTGTACTACGGCTAAGGGAATTAACAGGGTCGTGGGGGCCTGAACTATCCCTTCAAGTAGACTCACGGACACTGGGAATCTGGGTAACGCTGGCTTTATTGCTTTTAAAGTACGTTTGCGATACGTGGTTTTACGATAATAAGGAAGTGCTGTCTCTGCTTCCTCCGTGAGTCTTTGTAAGCGTTTCTCCGTCGCTGTTTTCCTCTCCTCCCGGTGTCTTCTGGGACTGGGAGTCCGATCCTTCCGCTCCACGGTGTCGGGCCGCCTCGTCGATGTGGAAGGAAAAGAAACAGCGTTTTAGCCTCCTGGTCAGACCGTTATCACAGGGAAAGGGGGTGAGGACTCACACGTGCACAGCTAGCTTCTACGGTGCAGGATAGTGAGGGGTGGGGTAGTGCACAGGGTGTGAGTGTAAGTTTCCTAAGGTGGTTTCGCCCACTTAAAGCCCGCCCAGCCCGCAAGCCATGACCGTACCTCGGGTAGCCACACTTCCCTCGATGAAGTGTGGCTGGGCGAAGAGCCTTCCTGTTGGCCTCCTGGCTTTCTCCGTCATCCTCTCTCGTCTGGTCCTGTTTCGGTATCTCGTCTCCGATCCTCTCCCGTTTCCTCTCCTGCCTCCTGCCTCCGATGTTCTCTCTTCTCCTCTCCTTCCACGTTCTCTTGACTCCACTCCCGACTCTCCTCCTCCTCCGTTCGACTCCACTCCCGACTCTCCTCCTCCTCCGCTCGACTCCACTCCCGACTCTCCTCCTCCTCCGCTCGACTCCACTCCCGACTCTCCTCCTCCGCTCCCGATCTCCTCTCGTCCTCTCCTTCTCTTCGCTCTCCGTCTCTCTCACCTCCGA
This sequence comes from Lissotriton vulgaris, assembly GCF_964263255.1. NCBI lineage: Eukaryota > Metazoa > Chordata > Amphibia > Caudata > Salamandridae > Lissotriton > Lissotriton vulgaris. The sequence goes on along the minus strand of NC_141691.1, from coordinate 615,866,051 downwards.
GTGCATAACACACCTGATTGTGTTCCTGGGCGGCTTTTACCTGAGTCCCAGAGGCGTGTCCGGTGTGGCTCTCGCTGTCCACCTCCGCCCAATTAAAGAAACAGTGTTCTCCGACCTCTTCCGTGTCTGTGTCGTCCAGTTCTGCAGGTCCCCGCCAGGCGCCTGTATGCTGTTCAAAGAGAGGGGAGACAGGTAAGCCTGGCGGACCCGAGTACACCCCGTCACAATTATATATGTAGTTTTTTTGTAACTAAACATTTATTAATGTATGCTGTTTAGTTTGATTATTTAATTTATTATGCACAATACATATTTTAATACCTCATATAGACCTTGCCGTCTAATAAACAAACTACCCCTAACTATGAACTACTAACTCAGAATCAAATTAAAATAAGCTACTATTCCCCACATAAAATAATAATCACATCTTAACAAGCCATGAATACAATACTTAAACAATACACACAAAGCCATACAAGGCTGGTACTACCATGTTAACCAAAACATTTGGAGATACATACAACATTCTGCACCAAGTGTAGAATATTCGACAAACAGCCAATTTGCTGTTGAAATAAACAGAAAAAACGGATAGCACTAACCAATATAAATAACACAAACTAAGTCATCTAACCAACTACTTTGAAGACACTTGGGATTGGCAGACTGCATCGCTCTTGACACAGACATTAACCCAAATTCCAAGTACCATGGGGGTATGTTTATGGCAGCATCATGACTGAAGAAGCCAAAACAAACAATGACTTCAGAAGGATGGCATAATGCCTTCTAAGCCACACTAGGGAGAACCAAACCCATACTTGACAAATTCATAGAAGCCCCACAAAAAGAGCAAAGCTACTAACAACTAAGAATAGAGCAATCAGTAACTCAAATTAGACCCAAGTTGAGCCAACAAACCAGTAGAATGTAAAACATGCTATGATGTAAAGGTACTCTTTATAGACAAAAAGGACAATAAAGGAGTACACTACTTAAAATCATTAGCAACATCCCGATTATAAAATACCAATCTACCTACATACTAACCAAAAAACCTTAAAAGGTTAACACCAAAATAAAATATTTCCAACTAAATATTAAACAATTATTTTTGTTGGTCAGTCAAAATAACAGGTAAATAAAATAAAAAAAATATGATATATAGATACAGAAAATGTTTGCTAATTAAAACTAAACACATCACCAATCATAAAGCACATTATTAGAAATAAACATACATTTAACCAAGTAAATGCAACACGTAGAAATATAAAACAAGACATTGCAATTCCAACAGATACACATACAGAATAAAATATAAAATTTCCCACTAACAAATAATTTACTAAATAAAATTTAAAGAACTTTCTCCATATCAATGTTGACAAAATATAATCCACCAAAAAATGTGAAAATAAGTCCCCAAAAATTAAAAAAAACATATAAGTCCAATTTAAATCCAATGAACCAATAGAATATCGTAAGCAACCATTAAACTCAAAATATGAAAAAATATATCCTCCAAGAAACCAAGAGAATCACCAGAAATCAAAAAGTAAAAATATTGGTTTGCTAGAAACCAAAGTAATTTCCTTTGAGGGGAAAAACAACCGACAAAACCCACATGCCCACAGTATAAATTCAGATCTGTAAATGTATAAATAGACATAGAAAACCAGCCCACAATAAACACTATTTTTAAATAAAACAAACATTACATTACTAGTATACCAAGCACAAAATATAAAATAGCATTATGTAAAATAACTTGAAACTACTACCAAACTCTAACTAGGCCATACTTAGAGCAATATTAGTCAAAATAACACAAATTCTTACTAAAAAGTTCTAAAATAAAAAAAACTACACTAACTACCTTTAACTAGTTTTACCTAAAACCTTAAAAGACTAACCTTATCCATTGATCTACAGCAGGTAACAACAACTCACTCCCAGGAAATCGGACAAAGAAATTACAGGAAAAGACAAGAAAAAAGATGTTGCCTGTGGAAAACAATGGGATGTAAATCAAAAATTATTTTAAAACGTTACAAAAATATTTAAAATATTCTGACCAAAAAAACAAAGATGTAAATAAATGTTTAATGAAAATATAAAAAGTTATTTAAAGTATACAACAAATAATATAGCATTTATAATACCCTTAGAAAATTATATAACATGTATTATAAAACAATGCATTTTGAATAAATGTATATGGCTGAAAACAATTGTACGATTTGCAAAATGTTTTGTAAAAATGCAAAATATCCGACTTATATAGACCATGTTTTCCCATTTCAAAAATGTATGCAAAACGTGGTTAAAATGAGAATATATTTTATATGTAAAAATAATAAACTGTCATGTACTTTTCTTTGCACCAATAGGCCGTCGGTGGCAGTCCCACTGCTGATAGACTGCCAGTCCCACCGCCGCATTCAGATGCATGCGGTCGGACCATCAGCTGTCAAGGGAAAGACCACCACCTCCGATAGGATCTAGGATCCTGTTGGGGTGGCGGTTGGAATCATATCCTTTTATGGAAGTGGTGCCTGCGCAGGCACCACCATAGGTATCACTATGCCCCTTTCTAACAGCCATTTCATGGCGGTTTAACCCCATGAAAAGGCTGTCGGAAATAGACTTTGGGCGCACCAAGCCGGTCCCCCGTCCTCTGTGGGCCACTGTAAAGCGGCCCTGGGGGTACATGTTGAGTCCCCACTCACATTCATACAAAATGTGCCATTCATGCATCATGCATTGATGTGCACAAAGTGCTCTTTTACACTGTGGCTTGTGGTGCGGCCCTTTTCCTGGGCCACAGCACAAACTGCAACATAAAAGAGCAGTTTCATCCTAATTCTGTGGTAGAACCACTGACTACTTGTTGGGGAGTCTCCTGACTGCCCTGATTGCGCATGGTGGTCAGACTTCCCGGCATCACAATGATGCCCAAAGTTATTATTAATGCATATCAAAAATGCAATACTTAATTGTTTACATCGAATACTTAGGGCCTCATTAGGACTACAGCAGTCCATACCGTGGTGGCGGTCTGGGCACCTCAAAGGTCCAACCATCCTATAATGAGTTTGGCAGTCGGACCACCAAATGGCCGCTGCCACTGGCGGGATCCATGACACCTCAGCGGTGTTGCAGTGGTATGAAGCTGCAATATGCTGGCAGTGTGGCTGCTGCACAGCCAAGCATATTACAAGGTTCCACAAACCTATCCTTTTCATGGCGGTGAACCCGCTATGAAAAGGGTGGCGGTGAGGAAACTAAGTTGTTGCCTCAGGGCCAGGGAATGCATGCAGGGTGGCACATCTTTTGCCCCCCTGTATGCATGTACCCCACAGCTCCTGCACGGCATTGACTGCACAGTCCATGCTGTGCAGAAACGTGCTTCTTTGCTCCCACTGCAGTGCCTTTCTAAGGCTCAAATATGAGCCTTAGAAAGGCACGGTCATGGGACCATCAAAGAATCATCTGCCAGACCAGGATTAAACTCTCAATCTGGCGGGCGGTGTGTGGATGGCGTAGGTGGTCATGCAGCAGGCACTGGTGTGGCAGCCTGCTGCGATACTGTCAAAGTCGTAATTAGGCCCCTAGACTTTAATTTTAAAAGTTACAAAAATCATGTTATAAATGTCATTGGCTACTCCCACTTTTATCAAGACCATTTTAGTCATTATGCTCTACACTAAAATATAAAAATTACTATTCTCACACTAATTGAAGCTGGTTGGGGATGATGTTGAACACGAAAGTTGTTACATTTAGCATTCCCACTGCAATCTAATATATCTTTTTAATGTAATTCACACTTAAAATAACAACCTACAAGTAATAATTTTAACAAATATGTATTTTGTTAGAATGTAATTATTAAAAGGAAAACATGATGTATTACAATATGTGTTGTGCATTAAAAAAAATCAAATAATCAAACTAAACAGCATTCATTAATAATTGTTTAATTACAAAACTTTTTCAAATGATATACAACTTGTATGGTGTATTTCTGACTGCATGTTTAAGGGCACCCATTCTGAATGTTCCATCCATCATCCAGGTTTGCCATTGGCTTAGTCTTAATAGGCCATCTTATCTAACAACATTAATTATGCATTTATTATTAATATGGTTGTCATGTAGGAGGAAGGGCTCCTCATTATGTGTGGTGGGTAAGTGTTCATGAATTTGGATGTTTCTAGGAGCAGGAGAATTAGCACTAGTGGTTCTTTTAGTTTGAGTGGTTTAGCGTTTCAAAGTGGAGATAGCTAGTAGCTGACCTGTGATGTGATCAAATACTTTAGGGAGTAGATCTTTTTAAAATGTAGTAGTGGGCTCTTGGGAACCAGTGATTGCCTCTTCTAAATTTTGTAATACATACCTTTCTTTAATGTTGGTGACATTTCGGCGGTGGTTATTTGAACTATCATTAATCACATAATGATATTTTGTAGTAGCTTTTCCATACCAAGCATTAGACTTCTATTTTGTACACTTTCAATTATCATTTTCTGTGCTTGTGGTTTCTTGGCTTTAAGTATAGCCCATGTGCGAGAGTAGTTATTTGCCTTTCTGTAACATATCTTGCTCTGTCATTATGTCTGAAAATATTTTATTAATATAATTACATACATTGTAATCGTTTTAAATTACATTTGAGATGTACATAAAATATCAGGAGTATCGTTTTGCATTTTATACTTGCACATTTGTTCTAGATGGTAATTGCAGATTGATTCCCCTATTTTCCATTGAAGGTGGAACAATGTGGATCAGGTAGCTTCTTTTTTGTTGGGGCAAAAAAGAAAATAGTTTTAGTTTCATTTAAACATTTTTTTGTTGATAGTTTGTGGGGATTGAGGGCTTTTTTTCACCTTCAGGGCCGGATTGCAAATTTTGGTGATGCGGGGGCAGGCGGTCCACAAACACCAGGGCCAATCACCGCCAAGAGTCGCTGCCGACCGCCCACCACATTACAAATTTTTGAAAAAGACACCACAATTGGAATGCCTCGCAAGGTTCCTGCACAGTATTGCAGCACAAGCTGCAGTAGAAAAAGGCACGTTTTTAAACATCCATGCCCCAGGCACAATGTGGTGCCTGGCACGTGGATGTTTGGTGGAGCACCACATGTGCCACCCTGGCCACTGAGCAGTGACCCATGGCTGACGGGCCCTGCTTGGGTCCTAAAAGTCCCTTTCCCACCGCCATGTAAAGGCTGAGGGAAAGGGACATCGTAATTCCTACTGTGGCACCTGACACCACCTCCATTGTAGGGTTAACAGCCCAACCGCCGCACTAACGGGCTCCCTGAGCCTGTTGAAAGCGGCGGTCTTTCCCCCTGGCCTCTGCGCTCCAACTGCCGGAATTGTAATCTGGCAGTGGGACCGCTGCCCAGGGTGTCAGGAAAACCACCACCGATAGCCTGTCTGCGGTGGTCAGCCCGACATCATAATAAGGACCTGAGAATTTTGTTAGTTATTTGTATATTGACTTTCTTTAAATAAATTAGTAGGTTTTAATAAATGTTTTACTTACTTCTGAAGGTACTTGTATGATTGCCAACAGACAACGAGACAAGGAAATTGGGAGCAATCTGGAAGAGTCTTGTTGTTTAGCAGCTTTAGTGTGGTAAATGTTCACATTTGTGCTCCTTTGATATTGTAGTTTTAACTAACTGTAGGTTTTTATTGTTTAGTTTGCTTTATACTGGTTTCTATTGGTTAGTATTTTATTTATTAGATTTTTTTATCAGCTATTGCTTTTTATGGTGGATGCAGATTAGTGTTTCTGTTTAAATATTAAATATTTTTTTCTAGCTTTTTGGGGGGTGACCTATGTTCATAATTCAATTTATGGTTTAATTTTTATATTATTTGTCGTAAATATTTTTATTTTATTAAACATTTAGGGCCTAAATACCAGTGACCTCTCACACAGAGGACCGCCTGCCACATTATGATGCAACAGGAGGGCGCATTGGGCGGAGGGTCTGTCCGTGATGCTTCCACGTCGGAAGCCATCCATAGTTCACAATGACTGCAGAGCCAGGCTTGGCTCCGCCTGCGTGATTATGATGGCAATTTCAGACAGCAGTTCCATGTAGGCCTTTCCGGCTTGGAACTGCTGTCGAAAAGTGTCTTTGCGGCCCAAAGCAGGGCCCCAATTCTTCTGCGGCCTCCGCTCTTGGGCCTCAACATCCCTTCTCAGTGTGGCAGGAACTGCATGGTGCTTGCTACACGGTGCAGGGATGTTTCAAAGCCTCCATTTGTCAATGGAAGCTTGTGCTGCGGGCCTTTTCCACCCACCGTACAAGCTTGCTTTGACAAATGGAGGCTTGCGACCGCCCTATGGGCAGTTGCATCGTAATAGTGTGGTAGGAACCTCCAACAAAGTCGGGGGTTTCTTTACATTGTAATAAGACCCTTAATGTGTTGCAGTGTATTATTTTTGCTTAAAGTTTATTTGAGTGTTCAAAAATAATATAGTGTGGTTAGATTCTTGAAAAATGTTTTTAATTACTTTTTTGTTTTAAGCTAAATAGAAGTTTCTATATTGTGATTTATGACATTTGGCTTAACGCTTGCGGATCGTAATAGTTGATATTGTGAGTTTTGATACCGACGTTTTATATATTTATTTAAAGGTAACAATATTTTTGTTTCCGATATTGGTGATATTGATGAAGAAAGAATGTAATATTTTTAATGGTAATATTTTGATGATTTAGATTTGTGGTTTTGTTAGTTAAGCATAAGGGAATATTTTTGTAAAAAATATTTAATTTCTGAAATTGCGCAAATCAACATTATTTTCATCGATATTATGACATTGTTCTGAAAATTTTATATATTGCAGGTTAACAGCAATTCTCTGAAGTCGGAAATATTACTTTCTCAAATGCATATCTCTTGAATTTAACTACTAATTAAAATAATAACTTGAAGAGGCCTTTTTAACCCCATTGGTGCGGAGGACAGCCTCCCCCGTGACATGGCTTAATTGGGGGATGACAGCAAAAGCATTGATCTGATGATGTCTGCGCGCACATGGCAAGCTGATATCATCAGACGGTGCAGGAGATACGCTGGAAGCCATTTGCTTCCAGTGAATCCAGGAGAGAGGACACTTAAGCTAAGTCCTTCTCTGGGGCAGGGGTACGCGGAACACACACAAGGGGAAACAAGAACGTGTTTCCTTTCCCCTTGTGTCTGTCCATAGTCAAATCCTGCTCCACGATTGTGGAGCAGAAATCCCCTCCACTAGACCACCAGGGCTTTTTTGTTGTTGTAGAGAACGGCCCCAAGGGTTGCTCCTCAAGAGGGCAAATTATTTGTTTATGTTTTTGACCCCCCCCCTTTCTGGTTTTGCTGTTTTTTTATGGTGGCTCTGCCGTATGTGGGTGAAATCAACTAGATGCCAAGGATATAGTATCTGTGAAACAATTGCGTGGAGCAATCCCTTGGGCAAGGGCCTATATTTTCTTTTTCTATTCCCCTACTCCATGGGCAGATCAGCCCTTTTTTAGCCGATCTCCCTTCTAGGAGCAGAGGAAGTGCATTACAAATCATTGTATTTTATTTGTGAGCAGTACCTTGGGCAAGGGTTGCTCTCCTTGTGGGACATATCTTTGTATTCCACTCTCTCCCTTGAGGGCAGATTTCTTTGCTTTTGGTCTTTAAGTGGATTGGGCCTGAGGGAGGAAAGTAACACTTGAATCCCCTGGGAAAAGGGATATGTATGTGGTGTGGGATTTGTTTCAATGGTAACGTTTGCTTCCATCCGGTGGTGTCTTTTTTGCCATGGCCATGCCCCCTTTCAAGGAATATCTGTCTTTTGATTGATAGGTTATAATTTTTGTTGTTTTTTTCCTAATTGTAGAACCAATTGTTTCCTTTGTGTTGGTGGTTAATCCTGTTTGTGGGTTGAGCTTTGGCAGATCAGTAGTTTGGTAGGCAACTGATTTTGTAATCTTTTCATCTAATGTGTGTACTTAGCTTGTTTGTAAAAAAATATTTTGACCGCTGTACTAATGCTTGAATCTATAGCGTTGTGTGATTGTGATGTATTGATTTGTGCACGCCATATACTGCATTGTGATATGTGCAACAAGTTATTTTATTTTTTTCCATTCCATTGGGACATTTTGGTGCCCGCTTTGTCTGTGAAGAGTAGGTGCAGTTGATCCTCAGTCTTGCTGTCTTTGGCATGTGAGAGATATAGTTGGAGTATATAGGTCTTTGTGTGCTTTGTATTGATTGACTTTTGCTTCCAGATTACTATATGCCAGTAGTTGTAGTTTGTTTGAGAACGCCAGAGTCTACTTATTTTACACAGTGTTGGATATTACTGACTTATTTGTTGTGTTACTTTTATTAGTAAGGATTATGGCTTATCCAGGTTGTCTGCTTAGCAGGGTGTTAGTTTGCTTTTCGAACTTCACTCGGTCCATGGTTCTGAAATGGTCTCTGCATCTGAGGCAGAGGACAAAGTAAAAGATTCCAAGAGGACTCATCTAATAATGAAGCCACTATCAGTGTAGATGAAATGCCTCTTTTAGAGGAAGACACAGATATGCCACAAGAGTCAAGTCAAGTCATAGAATTTATATAGCGCACTACATACCCAGAGGGTTTCAAGGCGCTTAGGAAGGGGAGGAGGATTACTTGTCAAATATCCAAGTTTTAAGTTGCTTTCTGAATGCTAGGTGGTTCTGGGTAAGGCGAAGGTAAGCGGGGAGTGAGTTCCATGTTATAGCAGCCAGGTATGAAAAGGATCTGCCTCCCATGGTGGTCTTGTTGATGCGAGGTACAGTGGCGAGGGCTTGGCTGGAAGAGCGTAGTTGGCGGGAGGGGGTGTAGAAGGACAGTCGTGAGTTGAGGCATTCTGGTCCGATGTCGTAGAGTGATTTGTGTGCGTGGGTAAGCAGTCGGAAAGTGATCCTCTTATTGATGGGTAGCCAGTGGAGGTCTTTAAGGTGACCAGAGATGTGTTCGTTTCGCGGGATGTCTAATATGAGCCTGGCTGAGGCGTTTTGGATTCGTTGGAGTTTCTTCTGGAGTTTTGCGGTAGTACCTGCGTAGAGGGTGTTTCCGTAGTCCAGTCGGCTCGTGACTAGAGCGTGGGTGACGGTTTTCCTTGTTTCGGAGGGGATCCAGCGAAATGTTTTTCTGAGCATGCGAAGAATGTTGAAGCAGGAGGAGGATACGGCGCTGACTTGTCTGTTCATTGAGAGTGAAGAGTCCAGGATGACGCCTAGGTTTCGTGCGTGGTCTGTCGGGATGGGTGCTTTTCCGAGGGCTTCCGGCCACCAGGAGTCGTCCCATGCAGAGGGGGATGTACCTAAGATGAGGACTTCTGTTTTGTCTGAGTTCAGTTTCAGACGGCTTTGTTTCATCCATTCGGCAACTTCTTTCATTCCTTCCTGTAGGTTAGTTTTGGCGGTGCTGGGGTCGTTGGTGAGAGAAAGGATCAGTTGAGTGTCATCCGCGTAAGAGATGATGTTGAGGTTGTGTTGGCGTGCGATGGCCGCGAGGGGGCTCATGTATACGTTGAAGAGGGTGGGGCTGAGTGAGGATCCTTGTGGTACGCCGCAGATGACTTCAGAGGCCTCGGACTTGAATGGTGGAAGGCGGACCCTCTGGGTTCTTCCGGTGAGGAACGAGGTGATCCATTTGAGTGCTTTTCCTTGGATTCCGATGTTATTGAGGCGTTGTAAAAGGGTGCTGTGGCAGACTGTGTCGAATGCTGCAGAGAGGTCAAGGAGGATGAGGGCGACTGTGTCTCCATTGTCCAGTAGAGTTCGAATGTCGTCTGTTGCTGCGATGAGGGCGGTCTCAGTGCTGTGTTTTGCTCGGAAACCAGATTGAGAAGGGTCGAGGGATTTGTTGGCTTCGAGGAAGGCGGCGAGCTGGTTGTTGACAGCTTTCTCGATGACTTTGGCCGGGAATGGAAGAAGCGAGATGGGGCGGTAATTTTTGAGTTCGGTGGGGTCCGCTGTGGGTTTTTTCAGAAGGGCGGTGAGTTCAGCGTGTTTCCAGTCTTCCGGGAAGGTGGCGGAGTTGAAGGAGCAGTTGATGACGTCTCGGAGGTGCGGTGCTATGACGGAGTCTGCTTTGTTGAAGATGTGGTGAGGGCATGGGTCTGTGGGGGATCCTGAGTGGATGGAGTTCATCAGGCGGATGGTGTCCTCAGTGGAGATTGGGTTCCAGTCGTTAAGGGTGTTCACGGGGGGAGGATGATTAGCAAATGGTAGGGTGGGTTGGTTTTCGGGTTGGTTGTCAAAGCTGTTGTGGATGTCTGCAATCTTGTTGTGGAAAAATGAGGCTAGGGAGTCGCAGAGGGGGTGATGTCGTTGGAGTTGGCTGAGGGATTGGAAAATTCCTTGACGATGTTGAAAAGTTCCTTGCTGTTGTGGGCGTTGTTGTCAAGTCGATCCTTGAATGCTGTTTTCTTGGCTTTACGGATTAGTTGGTGGTGAGTGCGGGTGGCGTTTTTGAAGGCGTCCTTGGTGCTAGTGGTTGGATCTTTTTTCCAGGCCTTTTCAAGGGAGCGGCAGACTTTCTTGGACTTCTTGAGATCATCGTTGAACCATGAGGCCTTTTTGCTGCCAGGTTTGCTTTGACGTTTTTTCAGTGGTGCTAAGGTGTCGGCGGTGTTGGATAACCATAGGGTGAGGTTGGCGGCGGCTTCGTTAGCGTTAGAAGAGAGGGCTGGGGTGTTTCGAAGGAGCGATGCGGAGATTTGGTCCGTGGTGATTTTGTTCCAGTTTCTTTGCAGGGTGGGTTGGAGGTGGATGCTGGGTTTTGGTTTGTTGTAGGTGAAGTGAACGCAGCTGTGGTCAGTCCAAAGGATGTCCGTAGTGTGGCTGAAGGAGACATGATTGCTGGATGTGAAGATGGGGTCGAGTGTGTGATACACAGTGTTCGATAATCCACGTTGAGTGCTCAAAGGTAGACGCGGAACGAAACAGGCAGCTCGGCAGCACACACAACATGACGATGTGACTTATCAAGGCTCCAATTGCTGTGTGCATCTAACAATATACTATATGTGGATGACACTAGAGCGTATACAGGCATCCTTAAGAAAACGAAAGGCTTGGAGGTTCAATGCCAACTTGTTTTTAGAATACGTCAAGAATATATGATGCTTAAATTGAATACAATTGTTTTTGCCTTGAAAAAGCCCGTGTAGGGTGAAACGCGCGTCGGCTGTGACAAGAGAAAGAACTAATAAAGAAAACTGTGGATTATCGAACACTGTGTATTACTATTTTGGACTGAAAGAACATTGGTTGTATAGAAACAAGAGACTTTTTGGATCAAAAAGGCAGATTGCCCATTGGATAATAGAGACTGAATAAGGATGTGCACTGATGTTTTTGTGATACGTGTATGATATTCTATCACACTTCCAGTGGGTGGTTTATCGTAGTTTTGTGCTTAAGGTGGATAAGCACTACATCTGACTTGCACTCCAACAGAGAAGTATAACTGGTATACACTAAGAACTTAACAAGGGAGGAACACTATGATGTGCTGATCGTATTTAGCAAAATCTGCCATTTGTGTTTTCCTTATTAGTTCGCGTTTTCTAATTTGTTAAAATAAATGTGATGGAAGTGTGTGTAGACTGGCACTAGGGGAGGGTGTGTGTGTACAGCCATTTGGCTGAAGGTGTGCGGGGACCAGCGCTTGGCTGGCTGTGTGCGCAGACCGGCGCTTGAAAGTTGTGAGCGCGGACTGGCGCTTGACTGGTGGTGTGCGCGGACCGGCGCTTGACTGGTGGTGTGCGCGGACCGGCGCTTGACTGGTGGTGTGCGCAGACCGGCGCTTGACTGGTGGTGTGCGCAGACCGGCGCTTGACTGGTGGTGTGCGCAGACCGGCTCTTGATTGGTGGTGTGCGCAGACCGGCTCTTGATTGGTGGTGTGCGCAGACCGGCTCTTGATTGGTGGTGTGCGCAGACCGGCTCTTGACTGGTGGTGTGCACAGACCGGCGATTGACTGGTGGTGTGCACAGACCGGCGATTGACTGGTGGTGTGCACAGACCGGCGATTGACTGGTGGTGTGCGCAGACCGGCGATTGACTGGTGGTGTGCGCAGACCGGCGATTGGCTGATGGTGTGCGCGGACCGGCGCTTGGCTGGTGGTGTGCGCGGACCGGCGCTTGGCTGGTGGTGTGCGCGAAACGGCGCTTGGCTGGTGGTGTGCGCGAAAGGGCGCTTGGCTGGTGGTGTGCGCGGACCGGCGCTTGGCTGGTGGTGTGCGCGGACCGGCGCTTGGCTGGTGGTGTGCGCGGACCGGCGCTTGGCTGGTGGTGTGCGTGGACCGGTGCTTGGCTGGTGGTGTGCGCGGACCGGCGCTTGGCTGGTTGTGTGCCGGGACCAGTGCTTGGCTGGCGGTGTGCGTTGACCGGGGCTTGGCTGGTGATGTGCATTGACCAGCGCTTGGCTGGTGGTGTGCATTGACCAGAGCTTGGCTGGCTGTGTGCGACTGCCAGCACACACACCCAACCACTGAAATGCCAGTCCACACATTCCGTCACCTTCCAGGCAGTGCGATTGTTACGTCTGGCTGGTGGTGTGTGTGCTGGTGGTGGTGTATGTCGTGGGCCTCTGGCTGGTGGTATGTGTGAGCTGGCATTTGGCTGGCAGCGTGTGTGTGTGTGCGTGTGTAGTGATTTGATGATGGTCACTACAGAAACATTACAAGCCAAACCCAAGTCCACATACCCAGTCAGCTGGCAGACTTGTGATTGCTCTGTCAGTCCTGTGGGTGTGTGAATGTGATAGGCCCTTGAATGATGTCGTTTGTTGATGTGAGTGCTGTAATATGCTGGGCCCATGGCTGGGGGTGTGAATGGTTTTGTGATTGTGATGCATGAAAGGTGTGTGAATGGCTTGTAAAGCAATTGGGGTCTTGTATGTGATTTACAGCTCACAAGCAGTGAGTCATTGGTTCAGTCTTCTGAACGTTCGATTTTATTATCAACTAGCAGCCTGCCCCGGCGTTGCCCGGGGGCAGAAGGGGGCTGGGGGCTGCATTTTGAGCATTTGTTTAGTCCCAGCCGGGCCCTACGCCCTCCCGCACCGACATTGCCTATACCGCTGCCCGCCCGCCTGCCTCCCTCCCACCTCCCGCCTCTGCCTTACCTCAGCCGTGCTCCGGACTTAGCCCCCACTCCCGGGCCCCCGCCCGCCCCGACATTGCCCGGACCGCCTCCTGCCTCTCGCCTTACCTGAGCCGCCACGCCACTCCTCGCCGCACGCCTCTCCTCGCCGCACCTCCCCGCCTGTCGTCATCACGCAGGTGTAGGTCGTGGTCAGCGCTACGTCGCGGCCGGCGCTTGTTTTAGGGGACTACTTTGTTTCTAAACTTTAATTTTTTAATTTACGTTTCTTTTTTATTTTATGCAGCCTATGTCCATCTACACACCCTGAGGATTACAACAATGTATTGGATGTGTGGATTGGCGCTGTGGTTCCCGAGTTTACCTTGCCTAAAGGTTTCTGTTCTCTCTTTATAATAATAGTAGTATATATATATAACAGATTTACATGTAGGTGAGGAGAGAATCATACAAGCCTATTTATCCGATCAATTGACTATCAAATTACATATGTAAATATTGCTATTAAGGCATATGATATTGTTTTTTGTAAATAGTTGTAAATATATGAAAGGCTTTATATGTGTTTTATAATGACATAAGATTTTCTTGGTCATGTATTTATTGATTTTTTTGATAAAATTGTATTTAAACAGTTATTAATGAAATAGGCAACACATGAATGGTCTTGTGTCCCTACATTAATCGCAACACGCTGTCAATAGCTAATTTTGGATACTCCCCCACAAATCACCTAACCAATCAGAATGTACTATTTTGAATGCACGAGCACTTTAAATTCACGCAACTCTTTCGGTGCGTCATGTGACCAAGGCCTCTGCGTAGGCCGAAACGTTATGCTGCCGTGGTGTACTGAGAAATAAAAGATCTCACCTGCACTCTGGGTCTCCCGTTCTCTTCCTGTTGATGGCTCTGGATGGTGGGCGCGTCGCTAAGAGGGTACGTGTGCGAATATATATATATATATATATATATATATATATATATATATATATATATATATCCAACCAAACGAGTCGCTGTAGACCCCTGCCGCTTGTCAAAGGCGGGCCTCGGATGGGATAGCGAATGCCAATACATCCAACCAAAACCTTCTCCAGTCAAGAAAAAGAGATCCGGGCCACTTGGAAGTGCAAAGCGTATTTTATTTAATGGCTTTCTCGACGCGTTTCGCAGTGAAATCTGAAGTGCTCAATATATACAGTCACATGGTATTCAAATCATACTCATGGAAAACAGACTTAAGGTATATCTGCGGGCTGAGTCCGACGGTTACAAAACTCACCAGGCAACAAAATGAAATACAAACGTATAAGCTGCAGAAAACGTTAAACGTAAATTGCAAAAATATTTAAACCAAGTTTAAGGTAAATAAGCAATGCGTGGAATTTGTTGTGCAAAAAACATAAGGACAATAGTTGTATATGCACGGTTACGGTCCTTTGTCAGAATGTGATATATTTGATAACACCAATTTGGCAATAAAGCCCCAGTGGGCACCGTGATAGTTCTCTGTCAGAATTCAATGACAATCACTCATACTATCATAGCGTGCTGAAACTGTCCAAACATATGGTTGCTTCACCATATTATTTCAATCAAGCCCCAGTGGGCAAAGGCACCAATTATTCCTTAATTTTTAACGTAGTCCATTCATACACTTCTTGGGTGGTCTGGGGCTCCTAACGCATCACAAAGGCAATGCAAATTTGTTGTCATTTTGTGTACTGGAGACAGTTCCCATGAGGGAAAGAGGGGGAGACCGTATCAAGGAGATGAGGAGACTCGAATCGAGATTGATTATCAAATACAAGGCAACTCAACCGAATGGTCATAACTTACATGAGGAACTTGGTGTGCATCTGGGTTAGTATGCAAGTTTGTCTGTGTATATATCTGCCGTTTCTTAACTAACACTGTTTTTAATCACTTATCACGTTTATTACAGTCACTGATTGCATATCTCTTATTTTCTGGTTTACAGAGTTGGCTGGTGATCATATTTGGGAATCTGTCCGATCTTTAGGAGCCCCAGACCACCCAAGAAGTGTATGAATGGACTACGTTAAAAATTAAGGAATAATTGGTGCCTTTGCCCACTGGGGCTTGATTGAAATAATATGGTGAAGCAACCATATGTTTGGACAGTTTCAGCACGCTATGATAGTATGAGTGATTGTCATTGAATTCTGACAGAGAACTGTCACGGTGCCCACTGGGGCTTTATTGCCAAATTGGTGTGCTCAAATATATCACATTCTGACAAAGGACCGTAACCGTGCATATACAACTATTGTCCTTATGTTTTTTGCACAACAAATTCCACGCATTGCTTATTTACCTTTAACTTGGTTTAAATATTTTTGCAATTTACGTTTAACGTTTTCTGCAGCTTATACGTTTGTATTTCATTTTGTTGCCTGGTGAGTTTTGTAACCGTCGGACTCAGCCCGCAGATATACCTTAAGTCTGTTTTCCATGAGTATGATTTGAATACCATGTGACTGTATATATTGAGCACTTCCTGTTTGGTTTCTGTCTCGTGAAAAAACAGATTTCACTGCGAAACGCGTCGAGAAAGCCATTAAATAAATTACGCTTTGCACTTCCAAGTGGCCCGGATCTCTTTTTCTTGACTGGAGAAGGTTTTGGTTGGATATATATCTATATAGATGAATGTAATTTTTGTGAAATCATTTGTTAATAAAATATACATTTTAAAATTTTCACTCACCCTAGTGCTAAATCCATCCATTAGGTGCGTCTACTTGAGGAGTAGATGGTTGTACAGTAATATTTGTCTTTTCTGTCTTTCCATGCCAGGGTCTACATTTTCTCTAGGGAAAAACTACCAACTCTACATATTTTTGTTAGACACCAAGGGACTCAAGGGTAGCTCGCATGGATCCCTCAAAGTACAGGAATCTGCTGCCCCCCCCAGAGGTCTCACATATTTCCTGATAACAATGGTACCTCACCTATGTGGTTGGGCCTAGTGCCTGCAAAAGGATGGGGGTCCAAGATGCAATGAGACTATCAACAAACGGTGTAGTCACAGTTTTTAGACCTGGGTTTGGTGGCCACCCAAGAAAACCTAATAAGTCCAATTATTTATAAAAACTAGAAAGCCAGAGAATTACAGGGTGGGGTGCCTCTTGTGTATCCCACAGAGTTTTCTCGCCTACAATGCCCTGCAAACCTGAATATTCGACTAAAACTGAGCATTTTCTTTGCATTTTTTTTCACATTCAGAATCAGAAGGAATCAATAAAATTCCTACCACCCATTCTTTACCACTTGTCCCAATAAAAATGCTGCACCACTTGTGTGGCCTGCCAAGTGCTCGTGACAGGAATCGGTCAAACTAAAATCAATGTGGGTCCTAGTAAAGGGACACTCATTGACCTTGGTCTGATCTTTTACAGATGCGGGCACTAGGCCCAGCCACACAAGGAAAGTAAAATTTTGATTGGAAGACTTGGAGGACTGGTAGGTGGTAGGTACATGGTAGGAAAGTAGTTGCTCTGTGTAGAGTCCAAAAATTTCATCACAGAAATGCGAGGAAAATGTGCTTTTTTAGTCACAGTTTGAGGTTTGCAAGGGCTTCTGGGTAGAAAAACCTGATGGGAACCACACAAGTCACTCTCACCTTGAATTCTCCTAGGTGTCTAGTTTTACACAAATGTACAGGTTTGCTAGGTTTCTCTATGTGCCGGCTGAGCTAAGACTCAAAATCCACAGCTAGGCACATTACATAAAAAAAGGTCCGTTTTCATTGGAAAAATGTCATGTGTCCATCTTGCATTTTGGGCCCTTTCTTAGTCTGGTCACTGGGCCTACCCACACAAGTGTAGTACCATTTTATCAGGCGACTTAGGGGAACACAAAATAGTAAAACAAGTATTACCAATTGTATTTCTCTGCATTTTTGTGCCTTCCAAATATAAGTCAGTGTGTAAAAAAGACATTTTAGAAATGTGCTCTAATTCACATGCTAATATGGATACCCACAAATTCAGAGATGTGAAAATAACCGCCTTCCTACTCCATATCTTGCTCCCATTTTGGAAATACATAGGTTTCCTTGATACCTATTTTTCACTCTTAATATTTTACCATAAGAATTACTGAATACCCTGTACACAATAAAAAACCAGTGCAAAGGGAAGCACAGTTATTGGTTCTGGGTACCTGGAGTTCTTGAAAAACCCACAAACCCTATAAATCCCCACAACCAGAAGTGTCTAGCAGATGTAATGATTTATTGTTTTTGTAAAATCGGACATTGTGACGAGACGTTACAAATGAAAACGTTGTCATAAATGGACATTTCCTACAATTTCTCTTTCTATTTTAAATTTCAACACTTGGAGCCGGTTACATGCCATAGGAAACTGCCCTGACCCTCGGCAGGAGCTGTTCCTACGGTATTGTAATTGGGTGTTCGGATTCCTTTCTGACTGATCCATTTTGATGGGGTTGGTTGGAAAGGAATCCAAACCATATTTCTGAATGGCCTCTGAAGGGCTCAGAGAGCCAGTCTGCCATTTGGAAAGCCTCCAGTATTCCCTCGGGTGGCTCTTGTCGCCTGAGGGATTACGATTCCCAAAGCCTTTCTGTGCCGGTCTTTCCTACAAAGAAAGGCTGTAGGAATCAGACTTTGGGGGCATCCATCCACCCATGTGTGCAGGTCCTCTGCATAGTGGCCTAGGTGGCACCTATGGTGCCCCCTGTTGATCCTGGGAGGAACTCTTTCTCAGCTCTTTACACTGAGATCATGCATTCCGGACAGAATGCATGCTCCCATTGTAAAGAATAGGAATGCCACCAAACAGTGTTCGGTTGCATGCTATTGCTGGGTTGGGACCGATGACAGGAGGTTGTTTGGTCCCAGTTACCAAATGATGACATCGTAATCGGACCCTTAGTTTCTTTGGAAAAACCTTAAAGGAAAACACAATAAACCCTTTTCAGAGATGTATACCTTTCTGGGATCCATAATGGGTTTCACACCCAGTTCCAACAAACTGGAAAGGGGTTACAAAACAAAAAAATGGAAAAATGGGCAGCCTCACAGTAAAATGCCAAAACTATGGTAAAATAAAAAAAGTGCTTTTCTGAATCAAGTCGGTCTGTTCATGAAATCTGGGAAGGTGGTGATTTTAGAACCACAAACCTTTCGTTTGTAGGGGGAAAAAAAGAAACACTTCCTTCTCCAGCACTTCCCACTGTTCCCCTACCAACATTTTTCAATATTTTGACCAATATCTCGGTCCCCTCCAGGGGAATTCTCCAAATCCTAGATATGTTCAGAATCCCCAGGTTGTTGGATGCAAATCTGGTATGAGTAGCTTATGTGGAAAAAAGTAATAAAGGCCTAAACGCAAACTATACTAAATAGCCCAATAAAGGCTTAGCACTGGAGGGAGGGGTGGGAGTTTAGGGGAAAGCCCAGTTGCAAATCGGTAAAAAAAAAAATTATTAGTATGTGTATAGTCGAAAGGCAGACAAGGGTAGATGGGGATGAACGCTCATGATATATATCATATTTAAGTTTTGAAAAGGTTTTACATGTTTTATGGGTGAATGGGAATTATCTGAAACCTCATCTCAGGAATGGTCTTCGGCTAGCAGTTTCTGCACTCATTTTTTTAAAGCAAATTTTATTGAGCATTTCATCATGGCTTCTTACATTTTAGACAATATGGTTACATCTTGTAATACTATCATAGCTACAACTAGTCCACAGTTTCCATGACATCCCACAAGCAATTTTTCGCATAATGGGGCAGGAACAGTGTAGTGCTTTGCTGCTTCATCATCATCTAATGCATTTAAATGAACAGCCCACTTCCTAACTATGTTCAACAAGATTGTGGGTCATATCATGTGATGTAACTTCTCCTAACACCTACAAAACAAACAGTTCCCTCCCCTCCCCTCCCCTCCTCCTTCCTCCCTCCCTCCCTCTAGGTGTGCCTTGGTGTGATGTAGCCCATTAGTTCCCATCTTATCCAGGCGAACCAGTTAATATTTGCTGGAGAGTGCTCACTGTCTTGTGTGACAGGGTATCATGCAAGGGGTCATGTTTGATTTCCAGCACTTAAGCCTCTATCTGCACTTTCTAATCTGCATAATTTTCTGGATGCTTCAGTAGTGTCACCAGTGCTTCCCAAGCTCTGGCTGTCTCCACGGATCAACGGCCTCTTCTGGTTTCTCTCAGTCACACTGCACCCTCGTATTCCACCCATCTTACATGTTCCTTCTTCCACCCGTCCGCCGTGGGTTCCCCCTGGGCTTTCCAGTTCCTAGAGATCTCCCTCTTGGCTAATAGGAGTGCCAGGTATTGGAATTTACTGGTTACTGTAGTTTTGGAGCTGTGGGGAAACCAATGTAAGAGATAGTATCTTAGCTATACATTCACCTCTTTCTCGGTTACCTCCGCCATTCCCATTGTCACTTCTCTTTGGTAGCTCTCTAGTTTAGAGATATCCCAGAATATGTGCAAGAATTCGGCACCAACCGCTCTACCACGGGAGTATTTAGTTGCCTGTGTCCCAAAGTATCTATTGATGCATGCTGGGGTGAGGTATGCTCTATGTAATACGTAAAAGTTGATTAACTGAAATCTGGCATTTCTAGTGACCCTGGTTGTCCGCTCAACCAGTATATCCCATGTTTTCTCTTTTAGATCTAATCCCAAATCCTCCACCCATCGTACCTGTAGTTGATTAAGTGAGGCAATGTCTCATTTCTGAGGCGAAGGTACAAACAGGTGAGTGCTTTGAATGTTCCAGAGGCGGCCACCACGTACTGGCATCCTCCCGACATTGGTGGTTCAGTGAGGCCTTTACCCCAATGTTTATGTATGTGAAAGTGCAACATAGTAGAAAATGGCCCCAGGGTACGTCCTAACGTTTGCTAAAATCATTAAATGGTAGCAGGGATCCGGACTCATATAGCATGCTAACAGCGGTCACCCCTGATGCCAACCATCTCTCCAACCCTCGCCGGTCTCCCCCATGTGGAAGTGCCATACAGAGGGTCAATGGGATCTCTGGGGCATGCATTTACTTCACTGGTGCCATCCCTCCCCTGTGTGGGCAGACAAAGCACTATGTAGGACAATAGGCTTAGACTTGGGAACTGACCATCCAGACGACAATCCCCTCACCCTACCGGCTACCCACTTCATGAGCCATTGCAACTGAGCTGCTAGGTAGTAATTAGCAGTTTCTGCACTCATGAGTGAAATGAGATGCTGTTGTTTTTTTTTCTAACATAAAATGCAACAAAGACAGGAGAAATTCAACTAACCTACAGCTTGTTGTACAATAAAGTGGGCTCATCAATGTTTTACCAAACGTTCTTTCAGGTCATTAAAGACTTGTGTCATGCCTTATTCACTTGCCACAGAGCACTTGGCTAACATTTAAGTACGACCCCATATTTAACCCATAGTTTTGATTGCCTCTGTACTTCATAGAGATCTTAAGTGAGCAGCCAAAAGTCAGGAATTAAGCAAATAGTACCGGCCTGCAGGTGATGGAGTGCTCACTTCCTTAAACAGTGAAAATCAGCCTCCTCGATGTAGTCGAAAGTGTACAGCACACTATGCTTTTCCCAAGGAAGTTCATTGGCATACAATCTACTATTACTGCAATTCAAGAAAGCCTCTGACCAACAATTGTACTTTGGCTGATGGTTCGATGGTTCTGCAAGTGTAATTTGTTTCACACTCAATATTCAAATCACTTGCTAGTACCTGGAAGAGAAGAGTTTACTTGTATAATTAAAGGCGATTAGCTGGATGCACATGTTTTTGGGTATCTTTCTGTTTCATGTGAGAAAACACACTGGCTGAAAAAAGGAAAGCTGGAAAGAGGTGAACATTGCTTTCAAGCTCACTTTAAAAATAACTCACGGTTGTGTAGGAGCAGGCAGTTCACATGCACGGATGGAATGGATGGCCCTTTGTAGCAATGCAGTGGCAAGTACATGGGCATTAGACATTGCATCAAACAGGTAATATTAAAGGAGAGGAAAAAGTTTCAGTGGTTACAAACAAGGCATAAGTAATACTTACGTACCAAGTACACAGGTCAAGGGGGTCATGAGTTATTGAATGCAAATTAATTGCTTTCCAACAGTGGGTGGCAAGGTGGATTCAAAGGGGAAAAAGTACATTATCTCCTTTATTTTGGCTCTGCTTTAGGGAGATCATCGAATCTCACTAATATGCAATTTTATTATTGTTAATGGCCAGCCAACTAGTCATCAACCTCATTTATTAGCCAGCATTTCCACCTAAGCCAAAAACTGGTGTGAATACAGGCCATATGCTGGTCACAGTCGAAGAAAACATAAGACGGAGCTGAACCCTTCACACCTGTGCAGTTATTGTAAACCTACTATGAGGTAAAGCCTCCAGGAGTCAGATGTAGGATGGAACAGTAAATGTCTTTACCACGCATGCCTGAGCAGTGTGGTCTGAGCAATGAACCTGCCTGAACTACGCAGGTCTTATCCACGCCAGATCACCACCACACACATAGGGATATATTAAAACTACCATTGCCACGCATACCATTACAAAGCAATCAAAATGTGTTAAAAAATTATAAATAAATGAGAACTATATTTTTTCCTGAAAAGTAAGAAAAATAAGCCATTGCGAAAATGTTACTCAAAACACATTTTAGCTATGAACATTAATAAAAAAGCATATTACAATACAGGTATCCCTTAAGCTTATTTCAAACTATCTTGTTTCTACATTAGTCCTTCCTTTATGTTAACACTAAGGGGTCTATTATAATAGTGGGCAGATCACCACCACCTATATGGCGGTGGCGATCCGCCCACCATTATCTACCGCCAACCTCCCATTTCCCCCCTGCCAGATTATGATGGTGGGGGACCCCAGCGGACAGAAAGACAGTCCACCGGTTTTCAGCCGGTCAAACAGGTGACCGTGGGAAAAGGGCTCAGACATGGTGGCGGTGTCCAGCCATCCAGATCATGATGGGCGGCGGTGCAGGGCTTTCCATGGCAGAGACTCTGCCATGAGAAGCCAGGCGGAGGTTACTTTTGGGGGCCCGTTGCGGGCCACTAGGGGTGGGGGATGGTTGGGTGTGCACTTGGGGGGTAACCATGGTGCCCCCCCCCACATTTGCATGCACAATGAGGCGGGCACTGCACGGTGCCTACCACGTTGTGCATGCAAATGCACGACATGCATATATTGCATTGTGGCGGGTGCTGCTTACAGCACCACCCACCACAATGCAATGTATGTGGGATTCCGCCGCCGCCACCGTAGCGGTGGCATCCTAATCTCCATGGCGGGAGCACTGCACCTATGGCGGTCGGTCCCGTTTCCCGGTAAGGTCCGCCCACCATCGTAAAAGGCCCCTTAGTGTACAGCTTACCCAAAGGTAAAATGCCCATTGTTCTATGTGAGGGAACGTTATATTTCACCTGAACAAATAAAAACAAATTCTGACAAAATCTAATGCAAAACATATGTTTGTTTGAATTATGGGTTACCAGTGAAAAAAACGTTGAAAATTAGCTGTCCACCATTTTGTGTGCCGCATTACACCGAGTCTGCTCGTGACCACACGCTTCTCCTACTCTTTGAAAGAATCAACAGTTTGCTGTGGAGATACTGCCATCTATCAGTCGAAGTATGTACAACGTTAACACAAAGTACATTAAAACATTACCAGATAAATCCAATAAACATATATTACTTTTTATTTTTCTAAATTCTTAGATTTCTAACAAGTTATCCACATAATGTATTTATGGTGGACAAACTGGAAATCTATTAATGTAAGTAAACATTACATATTTTAACTCTTAATTAAAGATTGACCTGGATTTTTTTTTATTTTTTTTTAATAAAAAAGTATTTTCCTTTAAAAGCCAGATGTTTGAAAATATAAATTATGCTGAGAGTGGGTGATGGGCTGTGGCAAATTTCTATTGCAACTCCACCGGGGGCATCCCTCAGGGAAGGTGCTTGATAGTGACAGGGGGCAAACTTGTTATTTTAACTCTGCAGGGGCATCTACTGGACAGTGATTGGGGGTCAATTTACTTTTCCTCAGAGCAGGTGCTGGACAGAAAGAGGGTGGGTGAAAAAAATACAGAAAATATATTATATATATATATATATAGTATCTGTTTTTTAACACAGCTAAATAAAGTTCCAGCAATTAAAATCTTAAAATTCTTCACAACAGCACAAAATCCTCTGAAAATAAACCCCACAGTGTTTGAAGTGAGATAGCATCCGCAAAGTAGAACAATGCCAAAAAGTGTGAAACAAATAAAATCTTTCATTTTTACTCTCCACAAACAGCCTCCAACATGAAAATCCCAACATCGTCTAAAACCTCTACCAAAGCCAAACACCCAACATTGAAAATATTCCCTCAAATTACAAGACCAGACCGTACTTCAGGTAAATAAACCTGAAATTACATTTCTCCTTGCTTAACAAAATACATTTTTGTTCTAGGTGAAACAGGTCCACACTAAAACTTCAGTTTTCAACAGGGCATCTTAACGGTTTACTTTCTTCAGAGGAGGACAAAATTAACAAAACCTTTAGCATTTTACTCTGCAGCAAAATAAAAGAAAATTAAAACTGAACACACAAACATACTTTTTTCTGTTTCTTTTTCTAAACAGAACCAACATTAATGGCATCAGCTGGGCAAGCAAGTTTTGTGAAGTCAAGAAGCGGAAATATAATCTTAAACTATGGTGTCTACCTTTATTTTAAGGATAGGCTGACGGAATCCAGGTGTCATTGGAGGTATGTGTAGTTTTTTTCATCCCATTGCACATGCAGAGCAGTTACTCTATGTGACACTGTTGAAGGTACCTCTGAGCATAACCACTCTGCCTCTGCAATGGAGACCGAAGTAAGAGAAAATATACAACAAATTGAAATGACTTGCATCCATCTCCAATGAATCCTGTGGCCCAGTTTTGAGGGAGGCATCACAAAACATTCCCATTAATGTAGCCATTAATATGCCCACAATACCAAATTTTAGAAGGATGACCCAGAGACAAAAACAGGCAAGTAGTAACACCACAAACCTATTCAGACATTAACATTCCCTCTGAACTAATTATTACTTTCTTTAATGAAACTGTATTGCATAAACCTTTTCAGATAGGAATATGAATATTGAGCACAACCCATAACCTGGTAACCCTTGACAATAGTGATATCTGATGATGGATGGAACTTCTAAGTCTACACACCCTCCATTTGCAGAAATATACACTAGTCATGCTAAAATGAACACCAAAACAGTTCCATTAGTGTGTAGCTTCCTCTCTGACAAGCAATCCTTGCCATACAAAGAATTTATAACAGTGATGAAAACCAACACATTTATTTAAACTCCTAGAAAAGTGATAATTTTCTTTGAATTGACAAAGATTAACACCACTTGCAAAATGCACAATACAACCCAAATTCAAGGATGGTTTCTCCACTTTTCTCAGACATATTGGCATAAAATAAAAAAAACATTGTTAGTTGAGGATTATGTCAAACAGCGTTCTGCTTTATACTTCCCGAGTGTGTGGAACAGTTCTACATATCAGTTACTGTATTTGAATGCTGTGCCCAAAACATGGACAAATTGACCCCACTACTAAATATTTTTGATGAATTGGCCATCTTAGCAGGTTGGATCACAGGACTGGTGGAACTGTGATGAGACCTGGTTAGAGAGAGGTTCAAAGACAGACAATGCCTTTGATGGATGGCACAACTTTAAAATAAATCTATCGGCAAACATCACCCAAGCCTATATCATTTCAGGGAAATTTCAAAGAAGGAGCAAAGTTTTCAAGAAATGAGAATTGTGCAATCTTCAGAAGGTAGTAGGAATCCCCAGGTTTCACAAAAATTTAAAGAAATGTCAGAAAGACTGTTGACAGAAAGACTATTGGTAAAAATCAAAGATTTTTCTTTGATAGGTGCTTCAGACTACTAGGAACCCATTACCTACACTTTACACCTCTAACCCACCCTAACAACCTCTAACAGTCCTTGACAGTTTTATCAACAGTTAAATTAAACAGGCATCTTTGAAATCATTATTTATTTTTCTTACAAATTCCCGATTTTTTAGGGTTTCTACATGAAGATGTCCAACTCTTGTTGACTTTTTCAAGCTACCGGTCACCAAAAGGCTTCTGAACTCCAGTAATCCAACCAGAGTATGCAACAACCAAAGAAAAGCTCAAGTCGAGAAAAATGTCGGTTTTGACGAAACGCATTCTCAACCCCCCAAAAAAGTTTAAGCCAAACTCCCAAACTGAAAAATCTGTAAAAACTAATTTCGCTCCATCCTAGTTTGCTCATGATATTCCAGAAAAAAAGATGTGAAAAAAACTGATATGAATTTTTAAAGATTAAATAAAAAAAGATTGTGCAATCTAGCGTCAAAAAGATTAAAGCGCCACTCACGGCCACCAGTTCACGCTAGACAGGGACACATTCAAAGCAGCTCTTCTTACGTCAACTTGCTCGTCAGCTGGTCCTTGGGCCTCTCAGATGCAAAGTTAGATTAGACTATGGCAGCCTGCTGCAGCACAATGCCTCAGAGTCTCTGGAAGTCTTTGTCCATGATGGCGAGGAGCCCCAGAACTTTCAGCGGGACAAAACCAGTGAGGTCAGGGTGATTTGCATGACGGTGGCAGCTTGACTCTCCACATCGAGCCGGTTTCCTCCTGGAGCTTTTCTGCAAAACATTGTAGTGTTTCCAAACTTTCAGATCCTGTTCTTTGTGGTGCCTTTGGGGAGAGAAGTGTCCAGCAGCACCAGTTGGGGGTTCAGAGACTCTAGATTGCCTCTTGGGGGCTAGTACCCAATCTGCCACAATGCACCTGCACAGACCAGGAAAAATCCAGTTGCAACTGGCCTGCTGGGGTGATCCTCTTTAGGCTTGCGGGTGACTTCTTCCAGCTCTGTTGTACCAGTCACTGATCAGGGAGTACACTCCTTTTCCTTTGTTTCAGGCATACATGAGCCTTGAGAGTGCAGAAGGTGCCTTCTGTGGTGCAGTCCAAGGGTCCAGCAGGGCAGTCCTTTTCTTCCAGGCAGTGTTCTGAGGAGCTCCTGCAGCTCTCCATTCTGGGCTGGCAATAGGAGGGGACACCCAATACCATATGGGTAAAGATACCTCGCTCTGCTAAGACCATTTCCTGCTTAGTGTGGCATATCTTTGACCTCAGAATAAGCAGTTCTCCGAAAATAGAAATTAAGAAAATCTCTATGTGTGTTTGGGTAACCCAGCCCAAAGATGTTGCTGACAAATGGCTACACTCCCCTTCCAGCCTCTCTCCTTATCTATTTAGGGGGGCTCCCATCGGGATGGGCTCAAGGAAGGGTGGGCAGGCCTGGGTCCTGTGACAACTGTTCTCCTGCCTTTAAAGTCCAGCTTATATTCCCCAGCCCCCTTACTGAACTTGAACTAGCCCTGGCTTCTCCAGGAGGCCAATCTCCCCCCACCAAATGACTATGCTGTTTCAGTCCCAGGCCTCTTCACACCTACTCGGGGAGCAGCTTAGCTCAGGATGTCAAAGATTGAGCAATCAGAAGAGGCTGCTACAGTACTGCATTAGGTAAATTCAGGATAGTAAATTCTAAAAATACCTTCCTGTAATAGTTGTAATACATCGGACTTTGGCAAGTTGTTGGATTTATTGGAAGCAGTATTTTGATACTTTTAATGACATTGCTAACTATCTCCCAAGCAAAGATAGCCTTTATTAGATTTAATAAAGCCTTCCCATGTTAGCCTACGGGATTAGCTGCACTACAATATGGAAAAAGGACTTTGTATGTTTTTCGCTTCCAGGACATATAAAACATATTTTATATTTTCCCTGCTTTTAATTACAATGCACTCTACCCTTGGGCACATCGAGCTGACCTAAGGGGTGACCTATATGTAATACACAGGTAGTTTTGGGTGCTGGAAGTAATTTTAATTGCAAAGTCAAATGTGAACGCTTTAGAAAGACACCAGACACCACAGCAGTGCACACTTAAGTGCATTAAGTCCACTGGAGTCTCTAACCTACATGCCTTACCATATACTAGGGACTAACAGGTAGGTTGTCTTGGCCAATCAGAATTGTACCAAGTAGCATATAAGTTTAAGGGACAGAGCACTGGCTCTGGGCCTCGTTAGCAGAGCACAAGCCACTTTCAGAGTCAGTAACCACCAGCATCAGTCAAAAATATGGGGGTGATCTGGGCAAAAAGGACATTGCACTCGTGGGTCCTCGGTTCATCACATTTAACAGATGTTCTCGACTCCTGCTTTGGCCCATCAGAGACTTTAACTTTATATGAACTAATCACTGTTCAAGTGCTGTTCACATTTATGGGAAAGGGCTTCTTTGCTAAAGCATGGAATAGGTTTGACATTAATGAAGGACCCTGAATTAGGTTGGTTCTATATGTCAAGCCTTTGTATTTAAACAGCGCTGCAGCTCCCTCTCATTTTCAAAAGAACAGTGGTCCTTAGACAGGGGGGAAAAATGTTGGAACAAATAAATATAGACTAAACAGAACTATATTTTTGAGACGTGTCCAGCCGGACAGTTTTAATGTGACACAGGGTGTGATGGAAGTGGGACACCAGCCGATGTCCGACTAACCAACTAGACAAACATACAAAATTTACACAGATAATAGGCAAAGAAAGCTCATCTGGATATCATAAATTATAAACAGATGATCCACACTATACACATATGCATGAACAGTAATTTGTCAACTATGCAATTAGTGCATTTCTGGTCGACGACGTTTCGAACCATACAACATTTTGGTTCATCCTCAGGACAGAAAAATGATTGCCTAAAGAACTGACAATAGAAACTTGTTCCCACAATGGGGCATAGCTGATATTGGTTCCCACGAGGTTAAGAGATGCGTGTAAAATCCACTTGATAAACAGAATTAATCGGCTGGGTCGGTGCCCAAGGCGGATATTCGAGAAATGCAGTCAGCCGGTCCACAATGGGGGTCCTGGCGAAGCAGATTTTACACGCATCTCTTAACCTCGTGGGAACCAATAGCAGCTATGCCCCATTGTGGGTTGGTTAGTCGGACATCGGCTGGTGTCCCACTTCCATCACACCCTGTGTCACAATTGTTTCATGATTCTTTTTTATCAAGACATTAAAACTGTCCGGCTGGACACGTCTCAAAAATATAGTTCTATTTAGTCTATATTTATTTGTTCCAACATTTTTCCCCCCTGTCTAAGGACCACTGTTCTTTTGAAAATAAGTACCTACCCAAGGTCCTTAGCATATTGCGCCCTGAGTTCCCTTGTTTAATTGATCTAGCAGCTCCCTCTCAGTCACTAAAACTTGTGTTAACGGGAGTACTATCAGGAGCAACTAACAGCAGCTTCTGCAAAACACAAATTCCAGAAATGGCATGTGCAGTAGAGTAAATATTATAAATAAGCACACATATATTATTAAAATTAGTGACAAGAAAATACATAAGCTCGCTACAGGGGTATGTGAAATCCGTGCAGCCAGTGATATTTAAAACTAATTGGCAAATGTTTCTGATACTGAACTCTGGTTATAAAATGCTGCGATAAATAGACAACACATATAGAATATCGTTTTTTTCAGAATATTATAATGTCAAACATGCAATACCTAAAATCCTGCTCGGTTTCTACCTGGTGAAAATGATATTGCTGCAAATGTAATGGAAGATTAACTTCAGCAAACACTAGATACATTTCCAACTTAATATAAGCCATTCATTACCTTTCAAAGACCTCTGCAACTTGTCCAAGCATTGAAGCCGTGGAAAATCCAGGGTTGCTCTCCAAGAATTCCCTAAAGACTTGTCCTAGGAGACAAGGGAGGATTTTCTTTTGTCATCCCCAAATAATAATCAGTCCCCTCATTACTTTGAAAGGTAGCGGTTAGAAATTACAAAAGCAGTATCAAGATAACATTTATCGCTACCATGAATGGTTTCACAGCACTTCACAAGAAAAGGATAAACTATAAATCATTAAATGAAAAATCAGGGTAGACGAGAGCCTACATGCTATACTCAGCAGGTTAAGTATAAAAACAGAAGTGCATATACTCACCATATTTTGAGAGGTCAATTAAAATTTGGAACCAAGAGTCAGATGTTTGATAGATATGGGACTACATATTTCATATGTGTGTATTGTCATTTCTATCACCTAAGCAGATGGCTCCATCTTTTTCATCTTGGAGGAGCAAAAGGATTACCTCTATAGTCTTTTTTCAGGTCTTATCTTAAGTAGAAGATTCCGTTGTTCCTGCGTCTGCCTGTGCACAATTTCCCTCCATAGCCCAGGAGCTTCCATGCCCTCTATCCCTCATAGCACTGCCTGCCGTGCCTCTTTTCCCTCTCTTCAGCAAAGAGGCTCCCCGCACAACATTCTCCCATTTCCCAGTCTGCTGTGCATACACTGTGAAGAACTCCCAAATATGAGCGGAAATCATTTTGAAGTAACTGCTTGTAACGTTCTTATCTTTCTTCTATTTCTATCTGTGCCCTTGCTCTCTTTCCTTTAATCTTCTCTGTCTCAATATTCTAGAATCTGCCTTGGATTCATTCCTGCCTTTCAAGCTCTGGAGCTAACAGCCGCTTTGCTCTGGGTCCAGTATTTCAATACAAAATAAAGTCTTCAACTTAAAACTACTCTCCTGGCATTCTTATGTCGGTACATAATTGGTACCAGGAGTGGGGTAGCTGAGGAATTGCCATATTTCCCATTTCCCACCAACGAACATCGGAAACGAAGAAATGCCGCAGCGGACATCGGTAGTTTTGTTTCATTGAGTCTACGTTCCTGGGATACATTGTTTCTACTCCGGACCCACAAGCATTCAGGTCTGTTTCTTTGATATTTTATCGACAGTGCTGCTTTGTTTCAAGCCTCAACTGTCTTTCAACTCCTCAAGCCAACGAGAGCTAATTTATTGCTTCTCATGCGCTTTGCCTTAAAGGCACCTCTTAGCAACCAACTGTCATTTGACTCTTCAGCCAGCGCGAGATTAATTATCTTCACACGCTTTGACTAACACGCTCTAGCGCCAATGTCACCTGGCAACCATAGAGCTCTCCGCAAGCTGCTGTACATGCGCTGATAATTAAAAGTCTCCTGGCAACTGACGTGTTGATCGTGAGTTGCTTCCCCTGCAAGTGACGTCATTACAGTATTCCTATTCTTGCTATTGACAAGGATTGTTTTGAAAAGTCTTGTCCTATTGATTTACTCAAAAAAGAATTTCCTTCTGTGTATTCAGTAGTAACATTGGTACTATCAAAGGTTTTGAACATGTCATTAGACTTAAGCCCAATGCTACACAGGTCACCCACAAGGTCAGACCTGTTCCAATTAGTGTCAAAAATGATCTTAAAAAACAATTGGAGAAACTCACTGAAGATGGCATTATTACCACTACTGATTCCTCGGAGTGGGTATCTCCTATTGTTCTTGCTAAAAATAAAAAAAAATGAGGATCTTAGTCTATGTGTAGACCTTAGGTCCCTAAATCACAACATTATTGTTGACTGCCATCCTCTTACTCACATCCAACAAATGCTCTCAAACATTGGTCACTCTAAATATTTTTTGACCATTGACCTGCATTCATCATATCACCAAATATCCTTGAATACTGATTCTCAGGAACTTACCACCTCTACCACTCCTTTTGGAGCATACAAATTCTTGAGGTTGCCTTTCGGCTTAGCTTCAGTAGCCTCAGTATTCTAGAAAGTCTTGGATGTTTTTTTTAAAGATGTTGAAAATGTTAAAGCGTTTCAGGACGGTATCCTTGTTTTTACTGAAACCAAAGAAGCACATTTGGACACATTACATAAAGTCTTTTCCATTTTGAATTCCAGGGGTATTAATTTTTAGCTGGACAAATTGACTATTTAGGTCACACTATTACTCCGAAAGGTATCAAACGCAAATTTTGCAATGTGGAAGCTATTGTCAAAGCTCCACCTCCATCTGACAAAGATGCTCTCCGATCTTTTTTAGGTATTTGCGAATATTACGCTTGCTTTGTACCTGATTATGCCTCTTTTGTTCAACCTTTGAGATCTCCTCTCAAAAAAGGTACTACTTTTGTTTGGACAAATGATATTAACACAGCTTTTATTAACATCAAAAATCTAGTCATTAATGCTCCTCCAAATTAAATGGACTTGGTGCTGTTTTCTGTCAACAAAATTTTAGTAAGGATCATACTGTTGCTTTTGCATCTAGATCTTTGTCTGATGCAGAGTCCAAATATAGTACAATTGAAAGAGGCATTAGCCTGTGTTTGGGTGGTTTCCAAATTAAACACCTATCTTTGGGGTAGTCCTTTTACGATATACACCGATCACAAACCTCTCGTTTATCTATTACAAGGAGACAGTTTAGGCAAAGCCTCTGTTAGTCTTGTGCATATTCTTTCAAAATTGCAAGAGTACAATTTTACTATTAAATATAAAAAAGGTGGAAAAAATGTCAGGGCGGATTGTCTTTCTCGTCTACCTTTACCATTAACTGATGACACTGTTGATGAGTTTGATTGTGTTGTAGCTTCTATTGTGGACTATTCTCCCTCAAATTGTGTCATAGTGGAAAAAGATTGGCTTGAAGCTACTTCTTCTGATCAGGACTTAAAAAGAATTTCACATTTCATTGTCAAAGGTTGGCCTACCATTCATAATATTTTTCATGATTTAAAACTTTATGCTCAAGTTTCTTCAGAGTGGTCTTTAGAAAATGATATTTGTAACAGAAATGGTTGCTTTATTCCTCCGTCCTCTCTCAGGAATAAATTCATTTCAATTGCACATGCAGGACATCTAGGCGCTACAGCACTTGTAAAAAAACTCAGAAAATTATTGTTGGCCCTCCTTGAATGCTCAAGTGTCCTATTTTGTAGATTTATGTCCTCAATGTGTTGTCTCTGATAAACATTGGAAGACTACACAGAATCCCCTTCGTCCAGTTTCTTTACCAGACAGTCCCTGGACATAAATTGCTTTAGATTTCACTGGACCTTTCAATCTTTTACCTAATTCTTCTAGATTTTTATTAGTACTCATTGACTACTTTTCTAAATGGATATATTTTTCTTTTGTTGAATCAGCCTCCACTCATTCAGTTTTACAATTTCTTAAGAATATTTTTTCTCTTGAGGGTCCTCCAAAAGAATTGGTCACGGACAATGGGTCTCATTTGACGTCGAATGCCATGCAAGATTTTTTTAAACGTATGTACATTAGACATATTAAAGTAGCTTTGTATAGTCCTGTTGCAAATGGCCTTGTTGAGAAAGCTAATCGCTTTCTTAAAGAAGAAGTTCAAACTGCTCTTTCTTCTGGTTTAGATTTTAACTTTTTTCTTAAAGATAAGGTCAATGCTCATCATAACTCACCTCACTCAACCACTGGTTTCACTCCTTTTGAGTTGATGAGAGGCAGAAAATGTCGCACTTTACTTCCACCTTCTTGGTTGGAGCGACATTCTTTGCTTTCCATCAATTCGAATACTAATTAGCACAAAGTAAATAAAAGTTTCATTTCGATCTTCGCAAACATGTTCAAACTAAAGATTTTATTTCTGGTTCATGGCTGCTTGTCAAGAAACCTTTTTGTGTTAAAAAAGGAGAATCTTCTTTTACTTCTCCTTACAAGATTGTGAAAGTTGGACTTAGTGCTTGTTTTCTTCAAGATGGAAGATAGTGGAAAAAGTAGACATGTTCTCATCTCTAACGAACAAGCTGAGATTCATTCAAAAACTGCATGGATTCCTGATTCAGATAATTCCATTTTGTTTGAAACTCCTAGTTTATCTTCAAACATGCTTTATTTATTCATAAAGTTTTATATAGCGCAAACTTGACCCAAGAGAGTATCAGAACCCTTTACATTTAATCAATGTATCAAAAATGCGTGGGAGGGAGGGGAGGAAGGAGAAAAAGCGGGGAGACGAGTAGGAACAATGCCCAATGATAGGCTGGGTAGGTGACGGTCAAGGGGGAAAACCAGGGCCAGACTCCTCATTAGCTGTCAAGCAGCTCCACAGGTCATTGGCCATGTTGCTCAGGTCTCAGCGTTCAGGAAACAACTGTTTTTAGTTTATTTGAATTTGCGAAGGTTATATAGCGCTATCTAGACCCGGAGATATCAGTGCGCATAGCCAGGAGAACGTTGTATTAGAAGGTACATCAAAAATTATTATAAAGCGCTGGCTAGACCCGTAGGTATCAGAGCACAATAGCAGAGGAACATTGCGTTACAAATTACATCAGTTACAATAGCGTAGTAAGGTACAGTAAACAAACATGGTTGAGAGAATTGATAGGAAAGGAGGGGAGGAAATAACCCTAGCAGGGAGAGGTGGAGTGAGAAGGCAGAGGACGAGGGGAAAGACGGAAAAGAGATAAGGGAAAGTCATCCCAAAGCCTGAGTGGATAGATGCAAAGAAGGGAAAGGGGGGTAGGGAAGGTGAGGTAGGGCAATAAAGGACAGGGAGACGAAAGTAAGTCTGCCCCGAGTCCGGCTGGGTAGGTGACGGCTAAGGGGAAAGCCCAATGCCCATCTCCGCTTTAGCGATCAGGTAGCTCCACCAGGCCAGGGCCAAACAGCAAGGTCTCGGTTAAGAGGCAAAACATTTTAAAGAGTATAGGAAGACAAGAAAGGTGGAGGGGGTGGGGGAAAGGAAATGGGTAGGGGGAGAAAAACGACAGATGAAGGAAAGTCTGCCCAACATCCGGCTGGGTTGGTGATGGTAGTGGGGGAAATCCACAGCCCAACTCCTCTTAAGCTAGCAGGTAAATCCACCGGGCATCAGTCAGCTAGATAGGTCTCAACCGACTCAACAGACAGAGAAATGACCCAAAGTCAATGTTAAGGTCGGTGAGCCAGGGTGGGAGGGTGGAGTGGGAACTCCTCCAGCCCCTGGACTCAGAGAGACAGCTGGAGGGAGCCAGTGTAGCATTATGACCCATGTCGTTATGAGACCGCCATTTTAGGGTCAGGCATTCTACCATAATCGAGGGTTGCAGAAGCGGTACCTCCATTCAGCGTTTCTTCTGGACTGCCCGAACAACATCCACCCTGCATGCACAATCGCTCAGCCTTCGCACCCCATCACCACCGCTGTCGAAACGACATTATCTGGTCTCTCCCCCCTCAGATCTCTCGCACCTGGAGGGTCACGAGTTGCAGCATGACACTATGGAGTCTGCTCAGGTGATTCCTCCAGTGAAGCGTTGTTCCCTTTATAGGTTACTTAGCGATTTCATAAGTGAAAGCCTTCCCCATCAGCCACGGCAGATGTTACGCAGCGTCGGCTCTGTGTATTTTACTGAACCATAATGAATCTCCGACCGATGGGCGCCATTTTGAATGGACGTCATCGCCCCTTGGCAGGGTGTGCAAGTGGCAGATAGGTTCCCCCCTAAAATTTTTGAGAGAGAAATGGGTTTGCGTTAAGAGAGCAGGAAGCAGTGGTGCTCTGAGCAGTGTGATCTTGCTGTTGAGATGGCTGTGCGGTAGGCACGCGGTGCAAAAACAGGACAGGGGAACACAAACCTAAAGAAAAACAACCCCTGAGATAGCTTAGGGAGGCCTAAACCAAAAGGGAAAAAGAACAAATCCTGTGCACACGCAAGTGTAATCTGTAGTCCTAGTGTGAGGACCAGTAATATTTCTTGAGAGAAAATAGATACTTCAAAGTTAAAAAAAGCCGGATACAAAGATCGTGTGAGTGAAAGTTTGTTTATAGGTCACATCTCCCTCACGGTGTGACGAAACATGTGTCGGCTGGCTACTATTTCTGTACTGACCAATATTTGACCTATAAACAAACTTTCACTCACACGAACCTTTGTATCTGGCTTTTTTGAACTTTGAAGTATCTATTTTCTCTCAAGAAATATTACTGGTCCTCACACTAGGACTACAGACTACACTTGCGTGTGCACAGGATAGGTTCCCCCATAAACCGGACTCTATTTCATTATCCTAGGCCTGCAGTAACCCAGGCAAGTAGACAGGGGGCTGGTGTGGCAATTACATCTTCAACAGGAATGCCCTTAGAGGCAGTCACCTTCTCCAGGTCAGCGGTGCTGGGACAAAACTAAGCAGGAAGAACACACTCCAATATGGCTACCAAATGCAGGGAAGGGCTCAGGCCTAGTTCTTTTTCCAAACCGGCAGTACCTAGTGCACAAGCAGGGGGGCGCCCTTCTTCTACTCCTGAGGGTGGTGGCCGAAGTGGATGCCCCACCTCCCCAGGACACTAAACGAGGAGAGTAAAATGGGCGACCATCCTTTTAACAAATGGGCTCATGGGCCATCGAGTAGCCAGGACAGCACAACCAGCCCAGACCTAGCACAACCAGCCCAGACCTACCAAATCTTGCTCGCATGCGAACCTAAAACTTAAACAGTGTATAGATTGGTAGCCACATGCCAGTCTTTCAATACACTAGAGACGGGCAGGATGCGAAGGCAGCAAGGCGATTAAAAGGACCACGGGAGGACAGACCCCATGCAGGTATTCAACCACAACTATAACCTGATCTCAACGTGTTCCGAATCTTCCAGTGTAACGCTCCGGCTCCTGGAGACACTCTGGCATCCCAACGTGAAAGGGACAGTTCCACAGCACCAACAACGGCACTTTTCACCCTCGAGCGAGTCTATCAGGACCCTCGGTCGCCGTGCTCTTACCACCTAACACAGCTGCAAGGATTACCCAGGATAAAACCTGAGCACTTCACCTGGCACCGCAATGAGGAAGCAACACATGGCCGTTCGGGCCCGAGAGAACAGAGATGAGTGCGGCACTCAGGACTATACACCGGCAGTGTTTATTCAAGCGTCTCTGGTGGCATCAGTGGCTGGTATTTCAGAAGCGGCAGCAGGGCGGATTTGGCAAACAGGACCCTCGAGCCAGATCGGGTGGCAGACTCCGTATCAGAGACAGGGCCCCCAGCACAGCTCTCCAGGCACGGGGCAAGACTGACCGCAAGGCATATCAGGCCCCCAGCACACAGGAAACTCCAGGATCATGCCTGCGGGGATGGGGGAGGGGTGAGCACTCCCTACCTCGTCCAAAGGCTCCTCATCGCCAATCAAGAGCTCCGGGATCGGTGAACTTGGTTAAGAGACTCCAGCAGGTACTGGGGGGCCTCCGCTTCCCCAAGACTGGGAAGGCTTTACTCCTCACTCCAGTCATCAGCCGTCCAGGGCACCGTCGCCATCGCAGACAGAACTTCAGGTAGGACTAAAGCACATATATTTCTTCTTTGGTGGTGAATGAGTCGAATGGTTGCGTTCTAGGCATGTTTCTTAGAAAGGAGGTGAAGAAAAGCAGGGTGGATGGGGATATATATGGGCGAAATTTGCAAATTCGCGGTACGCAACTCGCGCAAAAGCGAATTTGCGGTCCGCAAAATCTGCGAATTTGTGCAAATTTGCTGATTTTTTCTTTTTTGCGTGTGCGCTGGTTTTTTTCAGCGCGGCTACCGCGAAGTTACCCATGCGGTCTTACATGGGCGTGGCCATCTTGTTTTCAGTGTTCGCGTTGCGCATTTCCATTTCCGGGCGCTAGTTGCATGCTCGTGTTGTGCATTTCCTATGTGCGGGGTGCAATTGCGTGTTCGCGTCCGTTTTTGCGTGCTCGCAGGGAAAATATCGCGCAAACTTACCCACGTGGTCGCAATAGGCACAGCCATCTTGTTTTTCATTCATTGCTATGGTTCTGGGCATGCTTTTTCAATCCTCCTTTAATCTTTGTAATCCTTTATTTTAACTTTTTAAAAATCTTTTTTTACTCATTATCTATCTCTTTATTTTTGTACATCTATATTTTGTGTTTTTTTCTACTTTTGGTTACTTTAAAACTACTTTTTTAACTCGCTTTTCTTTTATTTACTTTTTCTTTCCTATTTTATTTTCCTTTAACTGTCCAGGACTATGGCAAAGGGAGCCGGCAAAAACCTGAAGGGGAAGGGTCCCGCACCCAATAGCCGGCTCCCTTGCGGGTGCTTAAGGGGGGAGGCAGTAACTGCCCAGTAGATCTTTAGCTCGGTGGAGGTGGCCACACTGGTTTTCTTTGTCCAGGGACACCTCCCCAAGACAGTCGCGGCAGGCCCGGTACCGGGTACGGGCTCCAGGAGGGCCATGTATCGGGAGTCTGGGGTCCGCGCACCTACAACCAGGCGATGCACCGGTGGTCCGACATCCTGGGGAACATGACCTGGTGGTCGTCGGGATCCCTGGGCTTGGTGAGTACTAGTAGCTATTTAATCACTACTTTGTTTTCTCCTGCTCTGTGTCGTGATATTGCAAATATTTGTTCTTTCCGAAGAGCAAGAATGCTGCCAATTACATTGCAGGTAAATTAGGTTTCAAAAGCTTCTGTGATTGCAGGTGCTCGCCTGGCAGTGCTACTATGCTTACTTGTTTTCAATTTTGTGCTCATTTGGCCTGAGTGATTATGTATGAGTGTACTTTACAGAACTGCGTAATGCTAGACACTAGAGACTCCCGTCCAGTCCTTCCTTTGTACTCCTGCCACTAAGAAGAGATAGTGGTGGTGGATTGATAGTTTGAGTATATAATGACTGGTTATTTAGTAGGAAACTTTTTAGTGGTCTGCAATCATGACGGACTGTGTGTCACTTCGCGTGCTGCGGAGTGCTGCCTGCCAGTCCTAGTAGAACCTTTTTGTAGTTGGTTTAGTGAGTTACATAACTCTCCAAGTAGACGATCTGCGATTCCAGCAATACTAATATCCTAGTGGACCACATCAAATAGGTCAATACATTTAGTGCAATTGTTGTCTCTTTCCCCAAAATAAATTGTTATTGTTTTTTTAAATGTTTGATTTGGTTGACAACAATCATCCATGCGCTTGTCTTTCATGTTGTACATCAGCTCCCCCCGGGGGCAAGAGGACAGAGGAGGAGGTAGCGGCGCGGGCGGAGCAGGAAGGCCAGATAGGTCCGCCGAGGGCTCCTCTGCTGGCCCCAGTAAGTTTTCCTGTTAATATTATTAATTATACTTCCCTATATTTTAC
Organism: Lissotriton vulgaris; assembly: GCF_964263255.1. Classification (NCBI taxonomy): domain Eukaryota; kingdom Metazoa; phylum Chordata; class Amphibia; order Caudata; family Salamandridae; genus Lissotriton; species Lissotriton vulgaris. The sequence continues at coordinate 615,827,727 of NC_141691.1, read as the reverse complement.
AGCACCTATTTATTCCAAAGGTTCCTCATAATTCTATTTTTTCCAAAATCGTCTTTGATCTTCTTGTAGACTGTTTCTAATTTCTTATCCTGCCTCTACTACCATGACCCTCTGTGCTACTACTAGATTATTATTAGTCTGTCTGTGTAGCTAGCTAAGCTTGCACAGTTGGCAAAAGGTGTTAAACAAAACTCCTATTCAGCAATAGCTCTAGGCACTGAGTGCAGTCCTCTGGGTTGTCCATAATGTCTATTGAAGTCTTCTAAATGTTTATGCTTTGACAATTCCCAACAATAAAATGTCAATGGCCACCAAGAATAAGATACTAGTTTACTTTTTGATTGTATAGGAGGACATACTACTACTGTTACAGGGACTATTCTGCACATAGAGAACTATGGACGAGAAATAGGGCATTGGTGATTACTAATAGGTGCAGTTAGACTTTCCACATACCTCAGTCGTAACAGAAGTTGAATCCCCAATCTCCTTACTGACTAGCTGGTGTGTCAAAGTCATTATTTAGCTCCCGAATGCAGCGATGATCCCCAATGATTATACAACCCAGAACATAAGACTACGGAGTCAGAGTGGTTCAAGTGGTTGGAGCGGCAGACCCTGATGCAGAGGTCTGGCCCGGACCAGGGTTCAATTCCCGCCTCGGCAGGTCTTGGGCTCAAAATTTCCCCGGACCTGGCAATTCTCGCCTTGGTGCCTATTCCAATCATGGAGTCCCACTCAGTAACTCTGGGCAATAGCTTGCTTAATCTCCACAACGGCCCCTCGCAGCGGGATGCCTGGCTTTCACCTTGGGGATGCCCAGTAATGGGTTATCTCGCAGGGGAATACCAGGACGGGTTCCCTAAGCAAGCGCTGGGACGCTTTCGGGCAGCCATGCGCTCTACAAATCAAATTTCATTCATTCATTCATTTCTCGACCTCTCTGAGTCACGGACTCATGCTTGCAAATTGCAAACCCTTTCGCTCACTCACTCATGACCAAAAACCACAGATTTAAGTTTTAAAGCTTTATTAAAAGTAAAACAACTAGCTCTGTGTGTACTCTGTATATTCATTTTAAATTGTGCATTAAAAACATTTATTAAAATTAACTTCATAGATGATAAATGGTGAACTCATGAAAACTGGACAGAGATTGATTTGCACAGTAATTGTGGGAGACCCCTCATCTGGTTGGAACTTAAAGTCTTGGTGGTGGTGATGACGACTCCGACTAACATTCATATGATCTTGCTCTTGTTCGTAGAAGGGAAGCTTCTGTCTGTTATGAAAAAAATGGTGCGTTAAAAAGCAAGCATTCATCAGTTGTGCCAAAAAGTGTAGTATCACATGTTATGGCTAAGCATAAATAAAAAACACCCTTCCCTGAAGAAAGGGAAATTTTTAGTTTAGACTAGAGAGTCACAAATTATTAAATTTGTTTATGTAGTACTAGTAACATATTTTTTCATTCCTAGACAAAATAGGAAGTGGTGTATATGACATCTAAAAATATTAAATGTATTTTCTAGATGTAACACCATCGGCACAGCCCACCACCAGTGCCAGGGCCAGCGCGGAGGTGGTCACTCCAGGGGCGGATGCAGTGCCACAGCGGGGATGCCACGGTAGTGGCAGGCAGTGGTAAGCTAATGTATTCCTTACTTATTGAGATTGCAGAGTAGGCTCGCTGCATGGGGTGTATATGTTGTACAGTACAAGTACACTTTACTGTTAAGAAGACTTACAAATTTAGAACTAAGTTTTTGTCAACCAGGTAGAAGACAGTCACCCTTGACTTTGCATTAGCAATAGCATTAACGGTGGGAGTTGACTAGTAACCAATGGCCTCCTCTAAATTTGACTTCAACTCAGCTGTGAAAGTTTTATCGTGAGGCCAAGTCAGATCAGAGATTACCTTGATGGATGGGAAGAATGAAAATTGAAAGAAGGGTGTAAGGAAGAACGAGCAAGTTAAAATGAATGACTGGCAAAGAATGATACATGTTTTTGAATGCTGCCGGAGGTGGCTGGGAATCTGATGCATGGCCGGTTGAAGGCTGAAGCAAGGATGGGTGGAAGGAGAAAGAAAAGAGGACTGCCTGCGTGGGTGAAACAGAAACTGTATGTGTGCGCAATATATCCTTTGGTTCAAATTCAAATGCAAGTGAAGCACGGATGCATGGCTGGCGGTTTACAAAATAAAATAAAAAGGGTGTTTTTCGGTGAGAAAAAGTAAGGTTTGTCCAGTTGAGACATTAAGAAGAATGATTGACATTTACTTTGAATGGATGGATGCCTGGATGGTAACTTCCTCGTAGATAGCATAGGTGTATGTAGACAGAGTAGACGGTCACTGGATGAAGAGTGTTACTTTGAAGAGCATGTAACACTGCACGTCCGTGCCAGAGTAGCAAAGCCGAGGAAAGTAGAAGTTGTAATATAATCTTTCAGAATACTACCATGACTAACAGTAGTTTGCAAGCACAGCATATATTGTGTATCTATATTGTATAGTTCACATTATCAAGTCAAGTAAGTCACAACTCACAAGTGCCTTCCTCCGGCGATTACAGGGACCACTCACTACCTCTGTTAATAATTTCTTTACAACTCTGTCATTCATGTGTGGCCTATCGGTGTTCACTCAATAAAAAACAAAGCACCTAAAGTCATCCCATATGTAAGCAAATATCCTGTGAAGGGATAGATGATCATATTATTTATCTTCTTAATTTTCCTTTTGTAGTAGTCAGGGTCAGGGCAGGGTGAAAGTTAAATTAATTAAGCAATAGCCCTTGTAACAGAGTATGGCCAGTGCCACCCGTAATAGAAAAGTAAGAGCTTCACCACCTGCATGTACTGGACTGGTAACAGCAACGCAAGTCTGTGTCATCATGGCTTGTGTCTGTTTTTCTCAGGTGCAAGCTGACTGCGCTGGCATTATGCCGGCTTCCACAAGTTTACGTACCAATTTCATTAAACAAGAGAGAAGAATAAGACTAGTGTACTGTCTGAGTCCAATGTAGTGAGTCCTTATAGTGCTAGTCGAATTCCTGAAACTTCCACTAATGTTAGAACAGAGGCTGATGAAGTGGGAGGTTAGATAGATACATGCCACAAATGTTTGTACTGTGCTTGCAAGTTGCTAGTGCTACTGGGACACAAATGTTTGCTGAATTATTTTGTGTTAATCTTATACAGCATTGGTTACAGTATGTTTTTATTTCTTCATATAGATACTCCTTCTAAACTAACAAGGAAGGAGTTGGCTATATGGCCAGGCAACGGAAGCTGGAGGCAATTGTCGCCGAATATCAGCAGCTGGTGGCCCAGGAGGAGGATGACTCAGTCAACAACATCCACAACAGCTGCATCCTCCTCCGCTTCCCCTGCGTCATACAGTCAGCGCAAACCTCCAGCGGTACGGAGCCGTAGTCCGGCAGCCACCCACCGCCGCTGAGCAGCAAAAACAACAGCTGCACCCCACAGTACCTGCAAGTGCAAGGCTCAGGTGCACCGATTGACCCTGCGAGTGTCCAACCTTGAGCAGGAGGGGGCGAGGCTGAAAGCCCTGCTCAAGAACCTCCGGAGAGAGCAGCGTGACCACCTGGCCTAAGGACACCGCCGGCGGAAGGAGAGACTGTCCCTTGCCCCTTTTTTAAAGACTTTTGGGGGGGGTGGGGATTGGGCGTTGGGATTTTTGGGGACTGATTTCATGGACATTGGTTATGGTTAGGGAGGGGGTGGGTCAGGTTTTCTTGTGGGATAGTTTCTTTTTGTTAGGGCTCAAATAATTATTTCAACTTAAACCTAGCATATGCGTTTTTTTACTGTTTTGTGGGGAGGCGGGGGGGGGGTTAACTGTACGTTTGTTTTCATGAAACTTAACTAGCTGGTTGATTTAAATTGTCTAATCGCCCAAATTTGTACAAAAGTGCCACTGACAGAGTTAGTGAATTAAATTGTCCTACTACTTCACTCGTACCACCGTCAGTCTCTCCTCTCCACCTACTCCATTATTCTTCCTCCCCCAAAATGCTTATCTTACCTGTGATTCGTGTTTGAGAATAGGGCTAGGCACAGGGCTAGCTGCATGGCAAATGGCGATTAAGGTTGGCTATGGAATCCTGGATGGATGAAATGTCATCGTTGTGGTGGTAGTAGTAGTGGTACACACTGGCAGTAGCAGCATATGAAAAAAAAGGAAATGAAACATTGAGTGGCCTGAGCGGAGCATTAGAACAGTACGATAGATAGTACAGTACACAAGAACAGTTCCATAAATATAGCCTAAGCAATGTTAAAGTATTCAAAATATAACTACTAGTTGCGTGGAGTATGGCTACTACAAGAAATAGTACTGAAGGTGGAGGTCACAGCAGCCGTCACATGTAGGAGGAGGATGTTGTGGATTATGAATCCACTCGATGGTGCACATGAAATTTAGATTTGATTTGCAAATACTCATGGGTGTGTGTTAGGCGGAATAAGTATATATCCTCGGATTCCTTCACCAGCCTTGAAATTGATTTTCTGTTGCTTTGACCTTATCCCCCCCAGCAAGTGTGTGGAATTATTGTTGTCATTTAGTCAGTCACACCTCAATGAAAACCACACAGCTCGGGGGAAGAGGGTTAGGGTTAGAGAATTGGATAGGAATGGGGGTTTTTGGGAAGGTTTTGTGGAGAGGGGAAAAAAACACAGCATGAGCAAACAACAAATGAAGAAAAACAAATCTTTGGATACGAAGATATCCCTAAATCTTTTAAGGGACATAAAGGAAGTGCACTGCATGCATGAAGTTGTTTGCTAAATGGATGGTTAGGTTACTGAAAAGTAGTAGTTACTACAACTTACTAACTATGAATAAACAATTTCACAGTACAGGGCTGCAGTAATTACGTAATTTCACTTGCCTATCTGCCCTCCGAGAGAATAAACACGTATTAGTACAGTAAAAAATTTGTTTTAAAAATAGCAAAGAAACTTATCAAAGAGTCGCACTCATAGAAGTTCACAACAATAACATTATTCAAAAGATAAGGAGAAGTGAAGAGGATACTGTAACTGTTGTAGTTGTCCTGTTCAATTTGGGAAGTTGCATGCATCCAGCCATTCCTCTTGTTTGCGGTACTCCTCCATTCCATCTGACACCCTGTCGATCAATCTTGGTGACCAGACACACTGTCCACTGCCTGCCTGGCGGATGCGGAATTGCAGATTGCTATGGTAAGCCCGAGTTAATGTTTTTCCCATCGCACATGGTAAAAGAAAAGCCGGACTGTAATGGTCGATGGAAAATCAGGAAGGGATATTACAACACCACAGAGAAAAAATATAAGCTACGGTGTGTAGTGCAAAAATAACACTTTCACTTTCAGAGGCACAGTATTACATACAAGCATCATTTCTAAAGTGCGTTCTCTGAGTCTCCTTTTCAAGGATAGGGACAGGGCCATGTAGACCATGTAGACGGTCAAGGCAGGCATCACTGAGTGAACCAACCTCCATGTAGCATACCTCTTTGACACAGACAGACAAAGCAGATCTAATTTTATGCAGCAAGCCACATAGCCGTAATTTTACATGAACTGCTGTCTGGACTCTGGCATAACACTACACTGGCTCGACCACTCCATACCACAACTAGACAGACATGTAGTTCTGCTGTGGTTGTTGTTGACTTGTTTACCTGTTTGCCACTCACGAAATGGCCATAGTTCTTCCATAAACCGACTATGATGATCCATCCATCCCAGTGAGTGACTGTAAAGAGATTAACTTTAATCATCAAGACTCATCATCATCATGGTATTGGCAAACTCAATGTTGTTCATGCAGTCACAGTCTACACACAGTGAGTCCAAGGACATTTTCCATATTAAAAAATGCAACAGTGGCCCCTGCAGTAGAAGTACAATTTGAATTAAACAAGGTAAAAACAGAGTAGACTGGAGTTACATTTAGTGTGTAAAAGATTACATAATAACAGAACACATATGATTCATGTCATGCACAACAAACAAACAGCAATTGCTTTCATCAGAGGCAGACAGCCAGTGTTGTCCACTGCATGCCATCTCATTCATTACTGGTTCCACTTTTTGTCTGCATCTTATTCTTCAAGTAAAGGCCCACAGGGCAGCCTCTTGTGTCAATTTTAGAAGTAACAGTCAGCATATAGTCAGTAATTCCAGTACCACTTCTTTTGAGGGGACTCGTCTACGAAGCGACAGTTTCTTGATTCTGCGTAATCCAGCCATCTGCCATGAGGGAAATGGATAGGGGGAGTCTGGAGGAGGAGAATAGAGGAGCATGACGGAATTGTGAACTTGTGAACTTCAGGAATGCAGACAGTGGCACCTTCAATAAGGAAATAAGACTAAGGCAGTGCTGCTGATGGATTTGTTGTGATTAGAGTTTAGTTGTGGTAAAAGTTGCAAAACAAAGAAAGACACAGGAATAAAAGTGAATAAGGACGAAAAAAAGAAAGTCAGTATTTCAGGCCTAGGTGTCAGGGAAGTAGAGCTAGTCCTCAAACTCTGAATTGGAACGGGAGTAGGTCAGCTAACAGAGAAGAACTTCGTCACCTAAGTCGGTGTCCTCTTCTTCTTGCGTGGATTCACGTATTTTGTACTCTGGTGGTATGAAGTGCTGATTCATCTTGATCATTGTTAATCTCTCCACATTTTTGGGTGAGAGGCGGGTCCTTTTTGAAGTTTCAATGGCACCAGCAGCACTGAAAACACGTTTAAAAGACACGCTTGTGAGTGGGCAAGACAAATAATTTAGAACCAGCTTGGTGCTCAGTGGCCATTGACCCCTTTTCCCATACCAAAACAGCAATGGGTTGTGATCAACGAAGACCTCTGTTGGGTCATCCAGATAGGCCTGCACCATCCACTCAAGGTCATCCAGGGGTGCTACACTTTGCGTACCATCTGTGGTCTTTGCATCAGCACTGGAACAAGCAAATGTGGAATTTTAGTTTACGAGCTGAACATCATCTGCGCCAGCTTGTCACCCACGTACAATGTGCACGACAGCCATCTTAGGTATCATGATCTCCCTGTCCACGATCGATCGCCAGCGCGCTCCTCTGACCCAGCAAGCATCCTCTGCGCACCCTGGCTCCCCCTCCCTCCCTCACATGAGCATAACCCTTCTCCTCCTGCATGACCCTGTCCTTGGGAGTCACGCCCGCGCCTGACCGGCACCTCCTCTCCTTCCATGAATGCCCCTCTGTTGATAAACCATCCCTCCGCGCTCGATTGTCCACGCGGCATGAATACCACCCCTTTGATGACCCCTTCCCCCGAATCCGACTGTCCACACAGGTCCGAGGCCATCGCCTAAGCCGGGAGATACCATTTACTGCCCCTTATTGTATGGAGTCGCTCCTCTTCAAAGGACCCACTATTGATCATGGCCTCCCCACCCCATGGGATACGATCAGGCGCACACATCCTAAGAATCGGCGGAACACTCAGCCGCGTGATAGGCCCCTCCTGTTATCAGCAGGGTGAGGACCTCTATTGTGGATGTATGTGGGGGTGGGTTTGACACGAGGATTATGGGGACGTCATTTCATAAGTTTAAAGAGTCTTTTATGCAATAAAGAATGCTCACATGTCATAAACCAGGGTATAAGAGGCCAGGCCTCAGAGAGGCTGTTAGAGCACCTCGAGACGATACCTTGTTGTCTGATCTGATGTGTTCTGCTCCGTCGGAATAAAACTTCTGTTTCCTGCCTTCTGGTCTCCGGCGCCTGCCTCATTGCTTGGTAATTTGAATGGTACAAAGGCGGTTAGCGCCGGGCAAATCTTGAAGAAGGTCATAGCCCTACCCTTTTTCTACAATTGGCGTCCCAAAGCGTGGGGCCCATCAGTGACACGTGGATCCAGTGGGAGAGGTCCCGACGACAGAGTGAACGACTGCAACGATCGGGAGAGCTTGTGTCCGATAGACCCTCGTCTGACAGCCGATCATCCGACCTTCACTAGTTCCGAACAGACCTCTCTCGAGTGATCTACGGTCCTGACTGGGAACCATCAGGAGTGCCACGAACATCGCGAAGAATAGAGGACGATCGGGCGCTGGATTCGGAAGACAGGAAACCGTCCATGCGGTCCGGGTAAGGTCGTGTAAACACGACAAATTGAGAAATGATTGTTTGATTTGGATAATACTAGTATTACGCTTTGTTGATCCCTCTGGAGATTCACCGTCTGCAAACAGAGAAACAACAGGCTCTCTCTTTGCAAACAGTGAAGGATAGGTAACGCAGACTTTTGTCCCCATTGTAATCCGTCGTGCCTATCTTCCTCCCCCACTGTTTTCCCGAACTGTCGTTCGTGGATTGTTGTCTGGAGATTCTCTGTCTGCAAACAGGGAAGAACCAGGTCTCTCTTTGCAGGTAGAGAAAGAGTCGGTAACACAAACCTTTAACACGTCGTACCCACTTATTCTCCCCACTGATTGTTTGATTGACCGAACATTGATTGTTCGATATTGGTTCTTTTGAGGTATTCACCGCCTGCAAACAACGGAGAATAGAAATATTCTGTCTAGTCTTTGCCCGCCGTGATAAGATAGGTAGTGCAGACCTTTGTCCCCATTGTAACCCGTCATGCCTATCTTCTCCCCACTGATTGGTAGCCTGTTCAGCCCGGACCGCTTATTAGAGATGAACCATCCAGCTCCACTGGAAGGCACCCCTAATAAGGACATGTTCACCAAGCATGGACTAGTCGCTATTGCATATACTAGGTTATGGCATAAATACACAAAAACGGACCTCAAAAGTCAGTGGCCACTGATAGGTTCCTTTGATGAGCATAAAATAAAAACATTAGAAATAGCGCTCCAGAAAAATAAGACTACGCCCACTATGCTCGATAGTATCGGCATGTGGCGCAAAGAAACGGAACAACGGAGAAAAAGAGAAGAAGCAAAAATAGGGAAAGAATTACGAAAGGCAGCCCACCTAGCCGCTAAGCAATTAGAAGAAGAAATAAAGGAAAGAAAGGAAGCTACACAAAACCAAGAATCAGGGTCGACAGGTCAATGTCCTGTTAGGACCCCCTCTGCGCTCTACCCTGAATTGCCCTCCAAACAACGGGCGAACGAGGAGTTACTGCTAGGTCCCCCAATCATCTACATGCCCCCTCCATATGCCCCCTGCCAACAACACCTGCAGGCCCTGAGTGCGAACGAGAACGACCTTAGCGCTAGTGCACCAGCCCTCACGGCCTCCGCACCAGCCATATTAGCAGCACCACCAGATGACCCCGAGGTTAGCAAGCACCCACCAGCCAGACCAAACAGGTTGAGCAAAGATGAGCGGGATGGGATTGACAAAATAGCAAAGACACTAGTGGAACGAAGGGAGAGCGAAGAATACACAATGAACATGTATAACTCGCATGCCGACAGCCACAGACGGCATTTCATTTTACGATTCAGCTACCACACCCTGAACGCATATGAGGATAGGTATCAAAGTAAGGGCCCCGCTAAACTGACAACGCTGTATAGGAAAATTGATGTTGGAGATGGGACTGAATGTGAGGCAACGGAGCTCTTCATGCAGATGCTTGAGGTCTTCCGCCACCACACGGAACAGAAACCAGAAGCCAAGGTTACAGTCCCTGAAACGACCTCAGTAGAAGTAGCCAACACTATGATGCCCATCAGAGAAGCGGCCCCTTACTGGATTCCGCCACGTGGTCTGGGAACAAACGATGATATTAATCACGCAGATGCAAAAGGGAGGGTTGTGTACAATTGGGTTTACCAACCATGGGACCGACAAGATATCCTAACTTTTAGACAAACTCTGCCCGATTTAAGAAAGAACCCGACAGCATTCTATACCGAATTGGGCACAGCCTTGGGTTCGACGATAATGACTTTAGCGGACATTGACTTGTTTTTCGGGTTATGCCTGCCAGCTGACGTGTGGAAGCAAATCCGGAAAAATGACCACACAGATCTGTTTGGACATACCTGGAACCAACTCAGTGAACTAGATAGACAGCGAGAGCCTGGAAGGAAACCAGTAAAGGACATATTAGAACTCCCAGACAAATTAGTTCAGAAGTTAAAGACACTGATCCCAGAGAAAAAGGTAGATTGGTCGATAGTCACGGCCTGTCGTCAGAAACCCCAGGAAGATGTATCAGAATACTTCTCCCGATTCGAGACAGTGTTCTCCGACTACAGTGGCCAAGACATGACCACCGCAACCGGACAACACCTGTTCGTACAAAACTATGTGAAGGGCCTATCACAGGAGGTCTCCCAAAAACTGCAGACGAGTGAGAGTAGTTGGGGGGCCTCCAAACCCGCTGCTATCCTTCAGATGGCTCAGTATTACGAGCACCAAAAGAATGAGAATGATAGGGCGTCCGAGAAAAAGAAGAAAGATTTGAAAGAAAGGGTGATGATAGCCCAGATACAAGGTATAGCGGTCGGACGGGAACCCCAAAGGGGGAACTACCAATCGACCATCCCTAGAAATCCACCTCCTAAAGATCACACCCCAACACCCCACACTGGACATAGAGACATTAGCGATGACCAATGTGCCTTCTGCAAAGGATTCGGCCATTGGAAATCCCAGTGTCCGGTTCTGCTAGAGATGAACAGAAATAGGGACCCCAAGGATGTAGCGGGTGGACCGAGAAATAGGGGACAAGGACGAGGGCACACAAACGACACCAACAACGACAGATCAGGGAGATCGAACACATTTGACCGCCCCCGACAGAACCAGTATCAACTATCCGACGGTGAGAATGCCCCCGATTTTGCATAGGACTGCCAGGGGCAAGGGAGGGATCCAGTCGAGCTCTGTGTTGACCAGCAAGGTCCTTATGTCACTGCTAAGGTCCTGGGTACAGAGTCTCCATTTTTGGTAGACACTGGGGCGACACGTAGTGTGTTGTCGAAACGACTGATTCCAAGGGCACCCTTGTCTGGCTCACACATTACATCGATAGGTTTCGATGGGACGCCCTCCACTAACCCCCTGTCCGTACCTGTCACCTTTGACCTAGAAAGCAACACCACTGACACAACATTTCTGCTCTCCTCCAACTCCCCTGACGGTATTATGGGCATTGACTTACTGAAGCATTTTCGAGCTACCATTAGGTGTTCCCCGGATGGAGTCCGAGTCATCCTGTACGACAACCCAGACATACCCAAATCTTGCCCTGCACGACACATGTGCTCCATAACTGATGCTGACCTGTCCTTGCTTGATACCCTGCCTCCGTACCTATGGGCCAAAAATGACTCTGATGTGGGACGAATGATGAATGACCCCATTCATATAACTGTGAGACAGGACGCTATGCTCCCGAAACTCCCGCAGTATCGGATACCGCCCGAGGGTGAGAAGGCACTGGTAGCGATCATTCATTCTCTGGTAGATGCAGGAGTGGTCAAAGAAGTGGTTAGCAATGTCTGCAACAGCCCTATCCTACCCATTGTCAAGAAGCAAGGCGAGGGAGATGAGAAAGCATACCGCTTCATCATCGACCTGCGAGAGATCAACAAAGTGGTTGTACCCCAATACCCCGTAGTCTCAGATATCACCACCATTCTGACCCTCATCCCGTCCACTGCCACCACCTTCACTGTTATCGACCTCAAGAATGCGTTTTTCTCTATCCCCATCCACCCAGACAGCCGTTATCTCTTCGGCTTCACCCTGAAATCCCGCTCGTACCGATTTTGTAGAGCTCCCCAGGGGTACACTGAAAGTCCCAGTATTTACAGCCAGGCCCTCAAAAGACAGCTGGACGCCGTCCAGCTACCGGATGGAGTGGTGTTGATCCAATATGTCGATGATATCCTTTTGGCGGCCGACACCACCCCACTTGCAATCACAGCCACTGTTCAACTCCTACACTTTCTTGCAGAAAATGGCCACAAAGTTTCCAAAAAGAAATTGCAGTTCTGCCAGCCACAAGTGACATACCTAGGCCATCTCCTGTCCAAAGAAGGGAGGAAACTCACACCCGACCGAATCCAAACCATCCTAGACACCCCCGTCCCAAAAACACAAAAGCAAGTCCGCTCTTTGGTTGGCCTAACCTCTTTTTGCAGACAATGGTTACCCAATTTCAGCCTCATTGTAAAACCCCTACTTGCCCTGTTGGCCAAAGATGCCCCCTTCCCGCTCCCTTGGACCCCTGAGTGTCAAGCATCCTTTAAGGAATTACGAGATGCCCTCTGTTCAGCGCCCGTCCTGGGAACCCCGGATTACTCCAAACCCTTCTCCCTCTTCACCCACGAAAGGGAGGGGTGTGCATTGTCTGTCCTGACTCTGTCTATAGGTCCAAAGCAGCGCCCTTGTGCCTACTTCTCCGCCACTCTTGATCCTGTAGCCAGAGCTTTGCCTGCCTGCCTTCGAGCAGTAGCTGCCGCTGCTGTCTCTATCCGTCAGAGCGAGGGAATCGTACTTTCAAACTCTCTCACCGTGTTAGTACCCCATGCTGTCGACACCCTTCTGAACCAAACCAAGACTCAACATTTGACTAGCGCACGACTGACAGGGTACGAATTGACGCTACTTGCACCCCACATCACACTAAAGAGATGCACGACTTTGAACCCTGCCACATTGTTGCCCCTGCCTGAAAATGACCCGACGTTCCTCCCATACACGACTGTGTGACCCTCACGGACGAACAAACTAGGAGTAGAGTTGACCTCCGAGACACTGCTTTCACCGACCCCGATGGAGAGCTATGGGTAGACGGCTCATGCATCAAACTCCCAGATGGCACCACTTCAGCTGCCTATGCAGTAACGATAGCCCGAACAGTAGTTGAGACAGCCCGCATCACGCAACGATCTGCCCAGGCAGCAGAGCTGATAGCCCTCACACGAGCATGCATCATAGCCACGGGGACCACCGCGAACGTATATACAGACAGCCAGTATGCCTTCGGGGTGGTTCACCATTTTGGGCTCCTGTGGAGGGAAAGGGGATTCCTGACGTCCCACGGCACCCCCATCCTTCACGGAGATCTGGTTTCTGCCCTGATTGAAGCGGTTCTCCTCCCCAAACGACTAGCAGTGATCAAATGCCAGGCACACAAGAAGGTGACAGACTTAGTCGGACAAGGGAATGCACTGGCCGACATCACTGCACGAACCACAGCTGAGAATAGGACGGTGACACGCATGTATGTGACCAGGTCACAAGCAGAGAAATGGACTGACGCAAGAGAAATGATCAGAGACATCCAGTCGGCCAGCACCCCTCACGAACTGACTAAGTGGGCAGGGGTGGGTTTGAAGGATGATGAGGGCTGCTGGCGAACAAAAGATGCAAACAAATGGTTGCTGCCTGACTCATACCTGATCCCCATACTGACGATGGCTCCTTCCCCCGCACACATAGGATCTGCACCCATGATCGAACTCATTTCCAAAGTCTGGCACAACGACAAAATCCCCGACTCAGCCAGACGCCTAGTCCAGCAGTGCCTTATCTGTCTGCAACACAACCCCGGGAAAGGAACTGTGGTACCCCGGGGAGGGTTTGGGACCCCCAATCACCCCTTTGAGGTCCTCCAGATGGATTACATCCAGCTGGAGAGATGTCAGGGCTTGAAGTATGTACTAGTCATTGTATGTGCCTTCAGCAAATGGGTAGAGGCCTATCCAACCCGTGACAACACTGCCATGACTACTGCCAAAGTACTACTGAAAGAATTCTTTCCTCGCTATGGCCTTTGTCGAATTTTATGGAGCGACAATGGCCCCCACTTCATAGCTGAGGTTATCCAACTAATCCTAAAGGGATTGGGGGTGAAACAGAGATTTCACGCAGTCTTCCACCCCCAATCCGCCGGCCTGGTGGAACGCCATAATGCCACACTGAAGTTGAAATTGTCAAAAATAGTGGCCACCACCGGACTTAAATGGCCAGATGCTCTCCCACTGGCCTTGCTATCGATGCGCTCCACTCCCACCAAACACCATTTGACCCCCTACGAGGTTGTATTCGGGCGACCGATGAACCTCTGGACTGCTCCCAAACCAACCTCCATTCATGACGTCCCGGACGTCCTACTGTCTGATTATTTGTGCAAGTTAACTAAAACGTTGTCTGTCATTCATCAACAGGTGCAGCAGGCCATCTCCGATGCTTCCAGCGGCCCAGGCCACGACATCCAACCGGGGGACTTCGTTCTAATCCGAAACTTCCAACGGACCAAGAGCCTGGAACCCCGGTGGACGGGCCCCTGGCAAGTGCTGATCACCACACGGACGGCGCTTCGAGTGGAGGGGAAGAGGCACTGGCTGCACGCACACCACTGCCGGAAGGTCTCCGCGACCCTGGCCACGTCAGAAAACGTCAACACCCAAGAAGAGCTCCTGAACAAAGATCGACCAACATTGAACTGTTATCCCGATACTGAGGCACTTGAACTTGCAAAATTCTCTGATCCCACTGTGCCAACCAGAGAAGGGTATTTCCTGCGTCGAAAGGAGGGAGCTTCGGCTAAGTAGGCCACGGACTAAGTTGAATCTCAGAACGGTGACCTAAACACAACCAAGGGTTACCGGGAGAGAAGCTAAACGAAGTCTGTGGTTCTGCCCGCTACCGAGCACCTTGAAGATGATGGAAGCGCCAGATAAGAAGATGATGGAAGCAACAGGAAATACCCACTATAGGAACCCAAAGACTGACAATTTGCACAAATCGAAGACAATCGCCCTCTTTATTGTCTTCCTCTTTTGCCTCCTCCTCATGACCTCCTTCTGGATCCTGGAGGAAAGCACACCGGCTCATCAAGCATTGCTGCCCACTGCACGACCAACCCCCATGAAAGAGCCCCACCTGATCTCCCTGTCACCTCAGCTCCGAGAGAGACGCAGGGAGTTCTGGAACAATTCCTTCGTGCAACTGTTGCACCAGCACAACCTTGCTGCAAATGCCACGAACTGCTGGATCTGCGGGTTGCTCCCGCATGCCACTGGACACTCCATTCCCTTCATCCCTTCTCCTTTCTCAGTTCACGGCTCCTGCCTCGCCTGGTTGATCCTCATGCAAGAGAGCCACAAGGATAACGCCACTTCCAGTCAGACAGTGTCGCACTTCTACTCTGGGTTCTGGCTGAACAAAACCGGAAAGACCTCTGCTCCCCTGTGTCCTGCGCTCACAGGCGCCACCTTCCTTAAAGACATTCCAGCCAAAGAACGTGTCGAAGTACAGGTGCTCCACAATCCAGCTAGATCCACCTTCTCTCATCTGCGAAAACAAACTACCACCACTCTCACTGTGGCTCTGTCTGTTATCAATGTCACAGGTCTTGTGTGTCTCGAAGGCCAGGGAACACAGCTGGTGGGTCACAGTTCCTGCCGAATCATCAGAACATTGGACTCAGTTGATCCCCCTTCCTTTGTTGCTTCTCCAAACATGTACTTTGTGTGTGGCACCAAAGCTTACACCTGGCTCCCGAAAGGTTGGAAGGGTATCTGCTACATTGCCTTCGTTCTCCCCCCCACGTATGTAGCCCCTGCTAACCATCACCGGCAGAGGCGTGCAGATGACATTGGACAAGCCGACTTCACTAGAGCACAGTTCCTGGATGCAGCAAAGGGACTCGTTCCCCTGTGGGGCCCAATGGCAAACAGCCGCGCTATCCGACACCTGACCCAGGCAATAGAAACAACGATAAACATCACGGCTGGCATCCTTGCTAACAACACGGCTGAGCGTCAGGCGGTCCGCCTTGTGGCCCTTCAAAACCGCCTTGTTCTAGATGTGGTTCTAGCCGATCGAGGGGGAGCGTGCCGCATCATCGGATCTAGCTGCTGCACCTACGTGCCAGATAACTCGCCTTCAGTCTACAAAGCAATTGAACACCTCCACAGACTTTCCTCAGAGGTTCACCAAGAACAAGAAGGATGGTCGCTTGGGAGCTGGTTTTGGGACACTTTGAAGGACTGGGGTTGGAGGTTGTTTTCCTTCGTACTGATACCTGTTGTGATATTATGTGGGTGTTGTTTAGGTATCCAATGTCTGCCATCTTTGTGCAGCTTCGTTTCTAACTGTATGTGCCCAAAGACTTTGGACTTCCGAAATGAGCACATGAGTCCCCTCTATGAAGTAGAAATACGTGGCCTTATGGGGATAAATCCGAACTGACAAGTTGGCGAGACATGTTAAAAGGGAGGACTGTGGAATTTTAGTTTACGAGCTGAACGTCATCTGCGCCAGCTTGTCACCCACGTACAACGTGCACGACAGCCATCTTAGGTATCATGATCTCCCTGTCCACGATCGATCGCCAGCGCGCTCCTCTGACCCAGCAAGCATCCTCTGCGCACCCTGGCTCCCCCTCCCTCCCTCACATGAGCATAACCCTTCTCCTCCTGCATGACCCTGTCCTTGGGAGTCACGCCCGCGCCTGACCGGCACCTCCTCTCCTTCCATGAATGCCCCTCTGTTGATAAACCATCCCTCCGCGCTAGATTGTCCACGCGGCATGAATACCACCCCTTTGATGACCCCTTCCCCCGAGTCCGACTGTCCACACAGGTCCGAGGCCATCGCCTAAGCCGGGAGATACCATTTACTGCCCCTTATTGTATGGAGTCGCTCCTCTTCAAAGGACCCACTATTGATCATGGCCTCCCCACCCCATGGGATACGATCAGGCGCACACATCCTAAGAATCGGCGGAACACTCAGCCGCGTGATAGCCCCCTCCTGTTATCAGCAGGGTGAGGACCTCTATTGTGGATGTATGTGGGGGTGGGTTTGACACGAGGATTATGGGGACGTCATTTCATAAGTTTAAAGAGTCTTTTATGCAATAAAGAATGCTCACATGTCATAAACCAGGGTATAAGAGGCCAGGCCTCAGAGAGGCTGTTAGAGCACCTCGAGACGATACCTTGTTGTCTGATCTGATGTGTTCTGCTCCGTCGGAATAAAACTTCTGTTTCCTGCCTTCTGGTCTCCGGCGCCTGCCTCATTGCTTGGTAATTTGAATGGTACAAAGGCGGTTAGCGCCGGGCAAATCTTGAAGAAGGTCATAGCCCTACCCTTTTTCTACACAAACCCTTGATGAGTTATCCAATCCGCTTCCAACAATTTTATGGCTGGGCCTGGTGCAGGTGATGATGAGGATACGGTTGCTGGTGTCGGTAACGGCTCTGAGCGAAAGTGACTGCCTTCAGTCATAGAAGTGGACCTTGACGCCAGATGGCCAGCGGATTCAGTGGTACTTGTGGCGGTTCCTTCAATTTCCTGCCACTCTTTTTCGAACTGAGTGGCTGACAGAGCTAGCCAATGTTTGTACTTTGAAAAATCTGCTTCATTAAAAGGAATGAATGTATTGCTGGCCAGTGCCTTTTTGTACCGTGGATCCATAATGGTGGCACAAATGTAATGTTGTTCACAATGTATTCCTCGAACCCTTGCATTGTCAAGTAGGCGGGTTAATAAGCTCTCCGACAACTGATATGCGTCTTGCTTATCAACATCTTGGAACGTTGAAGACACCGCCTTCAGTTGGTGCTCCAGCATGCACAATAGTCTAGCTTTGCCCAAAGTACAGTCCTCCCTGCTGACTTCACGCGTGAAGACCTCAAAGTACGAAGCATGTCTGTCAGGCTTTTAACTAGGTCCCATTCCTCCACTTTTTTTTTTTTTTTTTTTGTATGTTCTTATATAGCGCTCGATCACCCGGAGGCATCTCGGCGCTTGCCTTGGGAACCCATCCTGGCTTTTCCCTGTGAGATAGCCCCTAACGGGCATCCCCAAGGTGAAAGCCAGGCATCCCGCCACAGGGGGCCGTTGTGGAGATTAAGCAAGCTTAATGTCCAGAGTTGCAGAGTGTGAACCCATGATTAGGTCAGGCACCGAAGCGAGAATTATCGAGTCCGTGGACATTTGAGCTCAAGACCCTGCCGCGTCGGGAATTGAACCCTGGTCCCGGGTCTGACCTCTGCTTCAGGGTCTGCCTGCTCTAGCCAGTGAGCCACACTTCTCCACTTCCTCTATGTGGTGTGCGCTCTAGTCTATGAGCGTGTACGCGATGACGCGTCACGCCATAGACTGGAGCGGAAGGCGCAAGCATGCGCAGTCGGCACGCATTGAAGGCGCGAACTGGGAAGTCGGCAGTTGGCGACCGGAGCTGGCGGTGAATAGACGCTCGGCGCCCTAAGCTTGTGTTAAACTTGTACAATACAAATAAAGCAGTTCTACACCCACAGAGGCTCTGAGCATTGAGTGTGGGGGCGAGGAAGGAACATTACATTGGCGACGAGGCTGGTACCACGAACACCATCGAGCACAGTGGAAAGGAGCAAGCACCCTCCAACAGTCCTACACCAGCCAGAGGGACAGAACAGCAACCAGCACGAGCATAGGGCGTGGCAGCAGCGCAACAGCACCAGGAAAGCCAGAATACAAGCATAAGCATTCAGGTCAGTGCTGCCCAAGGGAAAAGAGCCCACAGCCAGCACCCTGGCAACCAAAGGCACCACCCCCAAGCCAGAGGAAGGGGCGCAGACAGACAACCCCACGCAGGCCATAAGGGACAGTACTCCGGGTAGTCCCAGAGGTCAAAGTGACACGGCAGGGAGTGCAGGAGCATCCAGTGTGCCCGACCAACCCAGTGCCCAGGCGGTAGACCCCAGAGTCGAGGCCAAGATGGCGAATCAAGCTTCAGCCCTGATGGCCCCCATCCCATTCCTGCCCAGACCGGGGGAACCACAGTTAAAATGGGAGGACTGGAAGGAATACTTTCAAAATTACATTGAGGCACTGGAGGACGAAAACGGGGAGGAGTACACCCCGGCAAGAAAAAAGAGACTGTTACTCCACAATTTAGGCCCGGAAGGGGTGAGAGTGTTCAAAAACTTGGTGCCCAAGGAAAGGGGTGCGACTGAGACAGATGTCTTCAAAAATGCACTGGAAGACTTGGACAATCATTACCGCCCAGCAGTCTGTGTCTCCATAGACCATTACAATTTTCAACAGAGGAAACAAGAGGCAGGCGAATCCATAGACGACTACGTGGCCGCGCTCCGACGACTGGCCATCACGTGCCAGTATGGTGCTCTACAGGATGAGTACATAAAGGACCAGATAGTTATGCACACCACCAGCAGGGCCGTTCAAGACAAACTATGGGCGCAGAACGAAACCTCGCTCAAGGAAGTCGTGGCAATGGTAAAAAAGGCGGAAATGTCTAAATGCGGCGCAGAGGCGGCCAAAAGGGAAGGCACGCAGAGGCAGATGATTAACAAGATAGACGAGGCCTCACCGTCCAGTAAACAAAAGGGGACGTATGGAGAGCAGAGGAAGGATACAAAATGGACAGGGAAACAGACGGTCCGCCCCAGCACAGACAGCAAGTTCTCGTGTTATAGATGTGGTAGCACGGCGCATTCTGCTCAGGATAAACGCTGCCCTGCGTTTCGCGCCAGATGCGCGTTCTGCGGCCTGGTCGGCCATTTTGAAAAAGTATGCCGCAAGAGGGGGAAGAAGTCCACGGTCAAGTGTGTCGAATCTGCCACTGCGGAAATCAGCGAGGAAGACGACCTAGAAGACGGTGAAATGGTGCTGTGCATTGAGGACCAGGTGCTGGAGGTGACAGGGAAGCGGAGAGATAAGCCTCGCACGGACATGCTCATAGGTGGAGTGAAAGTGCACGTGGCTGTCGACTCAGGATCTCCCTGGACCATCGTACAAAGATCCATATGGGACGAAGACTTTGCACCAGTAGTGGGGCCAGACCTACTGCCGCCGGACATCAAACCCATCTCGTATACTGAGAACGCCATTCCCCTGGTGGGGTGCCGAGACTTCACATTCGAATTCAGAGGGAGGTCGGCCACATGCACCCTGTACGTCGCTGAGAAGGGCCCTTCGGTGCTTGGATGGAGAGACGCAGGGGATCTAGGAATCATACTCAACCCGGGCGGGAGAGAACAGATACTATTAACGGACAAGTGGCCCCTCACGAAAGAAGAAGACTGGAAATCTGCATACCCCAAGGTTTTTGAGGGTACAGTCGGAAAACTGGACAAATTTGTTCACAAAATGGTCCTCAAGGAGGGAGCAGTACCAGTAGTACACAAAGTCAGGAACATCCCCATATCCACAAGTGGAGCGGTGCAACAAGAACTTCTGAGGCTGGAGAAGCAAGGCATCATAGAGCCGGTGGATAGTTCGGAGTGGCTATCCCCCTTGGTGGTAGTCAAGAAACCCAATGGAAAGGTTCGTCTCTGTGTAGACCTCCGAGAGCTCAACAAAAACCTCATTGTGGAGAGATTTCCCCTTCCCAGAATTGAGGAGATGCTGGCAAGAACAAAAGGTGTCACCCATTTCTCCACCATAGATCTCACGTCAGCGTACTATCAAATTGAGCTGCATCCTTCGAGTAGGAAGTACACCTCCTTCATTACGCCCTTCGGGTGCTACCAGTTCCGGAGGATGCCCTTTGGTCTAGCATCTGCAGCGGCCGTATTTCAGAAGTTGATGCATCGGTTGTTCAAGGACATCTCTGGGGTGCAGTACTTCCAGGATGACATTCTGGTGATGGGCTCCACCAAGGGAGATCACGACAGAAAGCTACACAGAGTCCTAGAAGTGCTGCAAAGCAAGGGTTTAACTGCAGAGTGGAGCAAATGTAAGATTGGGACTCACTCAGTAACCTACTTAGGTCATGAAATTGGGACGCATGGTATTTCACCCAAGGAACAAAATGTGAAGGCCATCAGGAATGCCAAAGCTCCGAGTACCAAGGAGGAAGTGCGGTCATTCCTCGGAATGGCCGAGTATTATAGCAAGTTCGTGAGCCACTTTGCCACCAGGACATACAGAATGAGGCAACTCATCAGAGACAAGGCAAAGTTTGATTGGGACTCAGAAGCGCAATCGGAATTTGAAACGATAAAGGATTGCATCAGCCAAGCTGTTCCACTGCAAGGTTACGTCCCCACAGGCAGGACCATAGTGACGACGGATGCCAGTGACAAGGGCTTAGGGGCGGTCTTGGCACAGGAAAGGGAAGATGGATCCATTGAAACCATCAGCTTTGCTTCACGCGCGCTGTCCCCGACGGAACAAAGGTACAGCGTCATTGAAAAAGAGATGCTGGCGGTCACATGGGCCATGGGCAAGTTCCGGCAGTTCATTTGGGGCACAAGATTCAAGCTTCAAACAGATCACAAACCCCTGATCAAAGTCCTGACGTCCTCGGGCCACGATACAGCGACCCCGAGAATAGCGAAAATGACACTAAAACTACTTGATTACACCTATGACGTGGAGTACCTACCGGGAACGCAAAACAGGGTAGCGGATTACCTCAGCCGAGCTGCGGCGATGGAGGATGCGCCGGAGGAGGCCCCGGACAAAGAGGAGATGGTGGCCAGCATGGAGGACCATGAGACGACGATAAGCTGTCAGGAATGGGCGGCTGCTTACGAACAGGATGCGGAGAAGGTAGAGATAAAAAGACATCTTACGTCTGGATGGCCAGACAAAAAGAAGCTCACGGAAGGAGTGCGAAGGTTCTACGAGATGAGAGAGGAACTGTCCCTGAGCGATTCAGGAATCTTCCTATACAGAGGAGAAAGGGTAGTACCACCGGAAACACTGAGACCCAAGTTGTTGAAACAACTGCATGAAGGACATCTGGGCATCGTAAAGACCAAAGCACGAGTCAAGCAAATGTATTGGTGGCCAGGCATGGATGTCCACATAGAAAGACAAGTAAGGGAGTGTGGGCAGTGCCAAGGAGCGGACAAAGTTCTACGACCACTCAGACCAGCCTTGGGAAATTTTGATACCCCACAAAGCCCCTGGGAGAACGTGGCCATCGACATACTTGGGCCCGTCCTGGACAGCAGAGGTGTGAACAAATATTTGTGTGTGGTGATAGACAAGTATTCTAAATGGCCTGAAGTGGACATACAAGAGTCCATGGATACGGACACAATACTGAAATTTCTGACGTCTGTGTTCTTAAGAGAAGGTATACCCAAATCCATTCTTAGTGACAATGGCCCGCAATTTGTCTCGGACAAGTGGACTCGTTTTATGAGGAGGAACGGGATTGAGTCAAAGCACACGGCTGTCTACCACCCGGCATGCAACGGCCAAGTGGAGCGGTTCAACCGCGTGCTAATGGGCTCCATACAGGCAGCCATCTCACAGGGAAAAGACTGGGAGACCGAAGTAATGAGCATGCTGTGGGCCTACAGGATCACCCCCACGGTGGTGGGGTACAGTCCCTTCCAAGTGCTCAGAGGACGACTTCCGTTCACCCGGGACAACGTAGTGTGGAGGGAGAAGACCATCACCAGCAAGTGGTCCCCTGCAGTGGTTCAGCACAACCTGGAGAAGGCCCAGAAGATTTATGCTGCACACTACGACAAACGACGCAACACGAACGAAACAGAGCTGGAAGAAGGAGAATGGGTCAGGGTCAAACTCCCTACCATACAAAAGAAAGGAGAAAGCAAGTATAGCCAGCCCTTACAGGTCAAAGAGGTGCGAGGCAGGGTGGCTCTCCTCAGCGACGGCAAAGTGTGGTCCCAAGACCGCATGGCCAGAGTCAACAAGATAGTAGTGTGGCCCAAGTCCGAGGAGGAGGAGATACTGGAGGAGTCCGAAGAAGTAAGGCCTCCACTGGTGCATAACGCACCAGACCTGTGGGAAGGAGCAGGAGATGACAGAGAAGCGGAAACTTCCAACACAGAGTCCCCCGACAGAGACAGTACACCGGCCGGTGTAGTACAGAGAGAAGATCAGAGAGACGGTGAGAGATAACGAGGAGAGAGAGAGGTGGAAGAGAACATGCCGGTAAGATACACCCGCAGTGGCAGGGCAGTTACGGTGCCCTCCCGATATAGAGACTTTGAAATGAGTGGACACTAGTCATGATGCATGGTTACCGCTATGGTGCCCTCCAGAGATAGAGACTTTGGGACATATGGACACTTAGTGGGTTGGGGGGATTGTTATCTTGTCACTGTTAAAGGGGGGAGATATGTGGTGTGCGCTCTAGTCTATGAGCGTGTATGCGATGACGCGTCACGCCATAGACTGGAGCGGAAGGCGCGAGCATGCGCAGTCGGCACGCATTGAAGGCGCGAACTGGGAAGTCGGCAGTTGGCGACCGGAGCTGGCGGTGAATAGACGCTCGGCGCCCTAAGCTTGTGTTAAACTTGTACAATACAAATAAAGCAGTTCTACACCCACAGAGGCTCTGAGCATTGAGTGTGGGGGCGAGGAAGGAACATTACACTCTAGCTTCAGGTCTTTCATAGAAGCACCCATTGCGGTAAAGACATACTCATTGATTACCAAGCAAATCAACCCTTTTCTGTACCATAAAAATCCCTTTTCCCTGATGGCAAATGGCATCATTTGATTTGTAATACAAATAACGAGGAGTATTAACATGGCGTCCTCGGGACCAAAGAAGTATGTAACCGCTTGTTTATGTCCATTATTGGTTGAGAATTCTCGCCATGTGTTATCTCGTGATTTATATATATGTGCAAATGGAATGACCCTATTTCGCGAATATGCCTTGTACAGTTGCTTAACATTGTTCGAGTTAAAATTAATTGATATTCTTCCTTTTTCTGTAATCAAAACTTTATTTACTGTTGCGAGGCATAGGCATTTCTTTACTTGATATACAATCTTTAGTGTGTTTTAAGATGGCGCCCGCTAAGAACAATGAATGAATGTTTGTTTTTATTATATTTAATCCCCACCCACGAGCCGCGACTGGCAATGAACAAGAGTGCAGGTGTAGTTTCTTTGTAATTTCGTCCCTCGGGGGGACTGCACTTTCGCTTTCATTAGAATGAGAGACACTTGGTGTGCATGACAAATTAGTGCGAGTTCAGTGGCTTCCGCAGTCTTCACCGGCCAGCAGAGCAGCACGCTAATTTAACTGAGAGGTGAGTGGTGACTATCATTGTGATCGACTTCATAAATAGCTATTTACAGAAGGTCAAAAGTATATAAAGTGTTTTTCTGCTTTCAGGACTTTTACCAGAACTTTACTATTTATAGTAAAGTAGCAGCATTCTGTAAACGAGGGCCACGGTGTTGGGGGATTTCTCCGGTCCGAGACTCAAACAAATTTAAATCAGTCTTGTTACCATGTGGCACGGATATTGTACACACGAGGAGGAAGTAGATATTAGGAATGTGCGGACTATAATAGAAAGTGCAACTCTGAGGCTCAAGCATTATGTGGTGGCCTGTTTGTGGAGTCAGAAAGGCGGCACCGGTCACCATGTGCTAAGTGCAGCTTAATCCAAAAATAGCTAGTGCCAGCATTTTAGTACACCTGTTCCCCTCCTGTAGATTATACTTTCGCTTTCATTTGCAAGCAATACAAGTGGTGTGTATGTAAGTATTGGAGTTCAGTGGCTGTCTACATTCTTCACTGAAACCAGCCGGCAGAGCAGCATGCTTATTTGACTTGGATGAGTGGTGATTGTCAAACAGCTTTGGTTGCAAGGACTGAAGAGGACGCATTTTCATGTTTCGATTGTAGGAAAGATCCTCCTTGTGGTGTGTTACATGTGCACTTTAGGATCTTCAACTGAGATCCCAGAGGAGGAAAAGTAAAAATCCATGATTTAATTGTACAGTGTGGCATCGTTTATTTTGAAGAACTGCAGTGACCTAGTTGGGAATTTAATGAATGCAGCATGCAATGTAAACCTGTTTATCACTGGAAGAACAGTTTACTTTGTTAATGATAAGCAGATATATGCAACTCATGCGTGCAGAAAATCCCACCTTGTTGACTTGGTCTGCACTTTGAGGTACTTAATTTCAGGATGTTTCGTGGCAAATGCTTTAAAACTGCACTGACTTTTTTTTGTGATATTGCTGTCATTATTATAACTGCTATTTAATGCTATTTCAATAAATTTCCAACCTCTGTAATCGAAGAGGAAACTATTAAATTGAAATTGCATTTATATAGTGCTTACTACAGCTGACGAGGCAGTGAAGTACTTTAACTACTCCCTCTCAGTGTGTGAGTTATATAGGAGGTAGCTCTGGTGTACAAGGCCTGAAAGTGTGGTTTCTTTTTTGTGTTCCATCTTGTACCTTCCAAGAAAATTCTCTCATTATATGTCTGATAATAAATATAGAAACAACAAGAAGGGAAAAATTAAAGGGAGTTGCTTTAAAAATGTTGAAATGTGATTGGCCGCCGTATTAATTGCATTCCCTAGATTATTTGCACTATCTGTGGCTTTCCAGCCATTGTGCTGGGGGAAATTATGCTATGATATTGTTTTACTCAGTTTTTCAAAGGGCTCCTAGGAAAATGGTCTGCATCCATCACAAACACTGCAGAGATGAGTCAAGCTTCATTGCCATACTGTTTTGAATATTCTATGAATGCCTTTTTAGAATTGCATGCCAAAACTGTGGTGTTTTAACAAGTTTGAAAACAGTGCTGCAAAATGTACCAATTTTGACACATATTTGTTTTACATTTTGTCTGGTGAGTAGCTCCTTCCACCCCTCTCAGAGAATAAGTGCCTGTGTTTGTAGCTCACTTGCAAGCTGCAGTTTGAGGTAGTGACTTCCACCTCACCACTTTCAAAGTTCATCAGCCACCTCTGCTCCCCTTGGCGCTGTCACGATCGGAACTGGCCGAGACTGGCAGCTTCTCTCAGCCAATCCTGGCGCTGCGCTTGGGGCACAGGTTACTCTTTGCCCTCAGCATGCCCATTAGGAGACCGAAGGGCTCCTAATGGGCTTGCCCAAAAAGTACAAACACAAGTGCGCATGAGTGGGCAAGGGTAAAAAATGTGCCCTCCGTCCCCACTCATGCACACTTGTGTTGCTGCCTGTTGCCCTGGTGACAAACATGTCAGTCAACATGATGCCAGACCGCCCAGCCCCTTCAGACTCTGAAGGGGGTGGGCGGTCTGAAGTCATGCTGACTGACATGATTGTCAGTTCTCCAGCCTTGGAGTCTTTGAACTTAATTTCAGAAACGCAGAGGGAGCTGCGGGCGCCCGCACCTGCGCTTTGCTGTGTGTCCGGTATTTCAATACCTTTAAATAAGACTAAATAAAGTCTTCAACTGTAACCTACTCTCCTGACATTCTTACGTCGGTACACTGCTCTGCTTTTTCTGGTTTGATTTTGTGGTCATTAGGACACAGTACTCTGTTAAACTGCCAATAAGTGTCACAACGCACACACATTTTCCCTAAAACATGTACTTTTAAATTGGTTACAACAAATTGCCATACTTAAGTTTGCAGTGAGGCCATGGTAAGTTGGCAAAGGAAGTGCATTAAAGGTGGGCAAGTCAATCTCATCTGTGCAGCAGTTTGTATCTCCACCTCTGACCCACACATATGACTAAAGTGTAGGACTCCATGGAACATCACTTTTCTTTCGCTGGTCTGCAGTTTTAAACCCACTGCAGTGACGAAGGCAAGAGAAAGTGCTTTGCCATGAATGACACCTACTTTTATATAATAGCCAAGTCATACCTACGTGTATTTTGCAGGCCCAAAGGGCTAGATTGCTTAGTGTATAGAAGTGAGGCATACTAATATTTAAGGAAGCATAGGTCTTCCAGAGGGAACAGTTGCAAAACGCTGCTTGCTGCTGAATAGGTCAGGATATGATTCAAAATGTTTTCAAATATTATAAACTCAGTCGACTGGTAAGGAAAGAGTACCTCATTTCAGTGCTGTGCGGCTGAAAGGGAACACCAGACTCTTGCAGAGGGAAGAAGGCAAAGGCCATTTTGAATTAGGAATTCTGGGAAGATTTGCAGTAAATTTGAAAAGAAAATAAAGCAAACGGAGAGGATACTTTCAAGGGAAAGGTGCAAGTATTGGGGTCAGGGCATTCTCCAGTCACTGGCCTCTGCATAGATTAAGAAGGGCAGCTCACAGCCATCGCCTTGGACAGCCCCACACCTGGAAGAATATGAATAGGAAGAAAGAAGATTCTGTTTGACTGCTGGGAAAAGAAGATTGTAGGACTCCTGACTCTTGCCAGCACCAAAGGACCGTAACTGGTATCCCAAGAGTCGGGTGCTTGACCTTCTGTTGCTACTAAAGGGAAATAAACGACTACCTTCTCTGAGGAGGGCACAGATTTATTTTATGAAAAAATTCATGGCATCTAGATTTCTGTTCCTATTGCGGATCGCCACGGTAATTCGCTAATGCTGGATACTATTCATCAGAGCAGAAATTATCACTTGGAAGAAATTCCTTTGATGGACCCAAAGTTATTCAAACCCATCTCAGCGATTGTGAAGCGTGGGTTGTCTAGAGACTCAGCTCCTCCTATTATTTTGAAATGGCCATCCTGAACTGTTTCTCCTATTATACTGGAGCTTCCATTTCTACTGGAGTAGTTCCTCCTCCATGGAAAAGTGCCATGGTGAAGACGCTGCTAAAAAAGCAGCGTCTCACTTCAGATCTCCTGGGATATTATCGTCCCATCTCGCTTCTTCGCTTCTTCAAGGAATAAGTTGAAGCATGGTAAACATGTTAACTTAGTCCTTTCTACTTTTTTGGAGTCCCACAATCTTCTTCACCCCTCGCAGACTGGCTTTTGACCCCTACAGGGTACAGAAACTGCCCTCTTAGTAGCAGTCGAAGAGTCTAAGAAGATCTTGGATGCCGGAGGTACTATAGTCGTCATCCTCCTGGATCTTAGTGAAACTTCGACACGGTTAACCACCACATTTTGGTTCATAGACATAGAAATTTGGGGGTGTCTGAGGGGGGTCCATAGTGTGGCTGCAATCATTTTTGGAAGGTAGGTCTTTTCAGGTTTTTGAAGTTCAAAACTAATGTCTCTCCACTGCGGTGTTCTGCAGGGATCGTCCTGGAGTCCCAACCTGTTCAATGTATATATGAGCCCGCTAGCGAAGATCGTGCTTTCTTTTGGGGTGCAGATTGTCACCTACGCTGATGACACTCAACTTGTTGTGGCCCTGAACCATTCTGATAGTTTCTCTCTTGACCTATGCCTTTGCTTGGAGAAGGTGGCCAAGTGGATGGATCATTCAAATTTGAAACTGAATGGTGATAAGACAGAGATGATGCTTCTTGGGAACTCCTCCATTTTTAATGCAGAAGTTAAGTGGCCAGTCTGTCTGGGTTCTGCTCCCGCAAACCAGATTAAAAGTCTGGGTATCTGGCTTGATCGTGATTTGAGCTTTAAGTGACAGGCTCGGAGTGTTGCGGCTTCCAGTTATGGCATCCTTCTTCTACCTTTCCTTGCAAAAAGGCTTATGGGTCCAGGCTTTCATTCTCTCTCGCCTGGACTATGGGAATGTTCACTATTTAGGAGCCCCTTGTGCCACCATCTCGAAGCTCCAGACGGTGCAAAATTGCGCTGTGCGGATGCTGCTCGGGATTCCAAACCGCCAATCTGCGAAACCAGTTCTGAAGTCCCTCCATTGGGTTCCTATTCAGGAGAGAGTTAAATTTAAGGCCATGTGTATCGTTGACAAGACGCTAGCAGGGAAGGGGCCATCTGTTAATCGTTCCATTATTCTGCCTTATCGCGCAAGTAGATGCCTGCGTTCGGATGATCTCCATCTTGCATTAGTCCCTAGAATCAAAAGGGCAAAAAGCGGTGGCAGTCTGTTTTCTTACAATGCTGCCAGGATATTGAACACCCTCCCACTCCAAATACGGAGTGAATCTAATCATTTGGGCTTCGTAAACTTCTAAAAACGTGGGTTTTCTCTTAATGTGGTTGTGGTGTCCATTGTTGTGCCTATGTCAGCGCTGGGATGCCCTCGGGTAGCTATGCGATTTCTTGCTAAAGGACACTAAAAGAGCCCTGACTTGAGTGAGACCTGGTGCCTACAATCCGGCAATAGACCAAAGGGAGACCAAGAGTGAAATTTCAACACCAAGAAACATCTTGGAATTACTTGCGTTTTCTGATTCTGGAGGAACAGCACAAAGTGCTGAGGTTCATTCATCTGACCACAAGCTACCTTGCCAACTGCCAAGGAACAAAAGCTCACCCACACCGTAGCCGTTCATTCCGTCAAGTACTAGAATGGTCAATCTAATTAAGGAACAATTAGGATATCGAACATGGTATAGGCTGTGCAAACAGAATTTATTTGCGGATCCCCTATACCTCCACCCATTGCCAACTCCCCCACTATAGACCAGTCTCGCAGGTCCCGCTGAGGTGACACACGCCAAGTTGGAAGAATAACACATTGTTTTTTCTTTTTTCCTTTATTTTCTGGGAGGTGTCATTCTGCATGTATTATGAAAAAACAACAAGTACTAGAAATAGGGGTAATGCTGAACTGAATGAGTGGCTCAAACGGCCAACAATTTTTCATTATGCACCAGTCTAAAAACACCAAGACATCTAGAGTTATACACTGCACCCTGGTGCTGGCCTTTGGTATGCATTCGCAAAAACGTATTTAGTGTCTCACACAGCGCCTCAGTTCTAACGTGAAATCTGCTGGTACCTCAGGACTGAGACACTCACAGTGCTCCCAATAATCCATTGGCACAACATATACCAAGAGTGGGTAATAGCAAGTAAGTCTTTCATTAATATAATTAATGGTATGAACACTTGTTGGTAGGTTTGTTCAACCTTCAGGGTCACAGCCTCAAACCCAATCTCTGACTTTGATCGTTCGTGGATACAGGCTGCCTTACGATGTGCTGTAATAATGCAATCTGCTGTATTTGTGTTCTGCAAGCTATGGTAAGCCAATTTAAATTGTGTTAAAAATGTGGTAAAAAAAATCATGAAAATCATCTGTCTCCAGGTGTCATATTGAAAGAGTGCAAGGTAGGCTAGTTACATATTTAACGTTTTTATATTGCGTGCCAACACCTGGGTGTATTTAGGTACACACGAGTCAATAGATAACCTCTGCAGACAAGCTGGTGATACAATGGCAGGACTACAAGTTTTATCAAAGTGCGGGTAGAAGACTACGTGTCAAGGAAGATGTCAAAAGAGCAACAGGAGGGAGAAGAGTTAAGGGAAGCTTCCAATTAGTGTAGGAATAGGAGTCTTTAATTGCTTCTTGTAGGAGTAGAGGATGGGGGTGGGTTGGCCGTTGCAACTAACACAAAGGGGTGATTCTAGTAAGGGAACATTCTGAACCTGAGCGCCTCACCCCTAAGAAAAGTTTGTCTTCAGACATTTCATTGGTCCACAGACATGGGGTAATGGGGTAGGGAAGGGTTTTTGTATTGCTTTGCAAGCAATGTGAGCATAGTTTGGTCAACAATCGGGGTCTGAGAGAATGGGAACAAGCTGGGCGGATTTACAAAAGGTGAGGCAATTGCCTACGCCTCATCCCTTGTGGTCCAGTGAAAGATCCTTGCTCTTCTGCTGGTCCGCTTGGCCAGCCTTTTCTGTTTTCTGCCTCGGTCTGTCTTTTTAGGTCTATTCTGCCTATCTGTTTCCTTTTATTCTTTTTATTCTTTTTGTTTTAGCCTGGTTGCGTCCTTGTCTCGTTTTTTGCCTTGTATCCTTGCTTAATTTTTTGCCTTGTTGTGTCCCTCTTGCAGATTTCCCACTGCTGCAGCCCCGCGGCCCTTCCCTGCCAGTTCCAGCCTCCCAGCTGAGTTACCCTCCCCGTTCCCTATTTAATGGCGCCCGCTGCATGACAGGTAGAGCAGGACCTCTGACCTCTTGGTCAGTAAACCCTGCTCTCCCCTCGCAGTTCCGTCTCCGCACCGCTGCCCCCAGCACCTCTCTGGTAGGTGCTTGAGGCCCTCCTCCACTGCAGGCTCCTGCCTGCGCCTCATTACTGGTGGTCCAGTGGGAGTGCCTTGCTGTTCGGCTGGTCCGTTCGGCCAGCCTTTTCTGTTTTCTGCCTCGGTCTGTCTTTTTCTGTCTATTGTGCCTATCTGTTGATTTTTATTCTTTGCCTTGTTGTGTCCCTCTCGCCGTTTTCCTGCTACTGCTGCCCCCGCAGCCCCTCCCCCCCTTGCTGGTTCCCACCACCCAGCTAGATTTCCCTCCCCGTTCCCTACTGAATGGCGCTGCTGCGTGGCTGCTCTGCTAGCGTACCAAAGGCAAGCCAGTTTGCGGCCAACTTAGACGAGCGCCAGGGACCCTGGTTCTTTGACCGCCCACCACTACCACTCAGCTGCCCTCCATGCACTCAACCCCGGAAGGAACAACAACTTCCAGCTGGCTACGCTAAACACCCCCCATGGCTGTTTCTCCTGCGGAAAATCCTACACCAACCTCAGCACATCCCCACGCCCATCACCATCCAGTGGACACCATCCACCTGAACCCCTGAAGTGCATCCTCCTCAATGTACGCTCCCTGCACCAACATGCAGTAGAGATCTGGGACCTCCTCGATACCCTCTCGCCAGACATCGCCTTCTTCAAGGAAACCTGGACCAACTCCACCTCCGCCCCCAAAATCGATACTGCCATCCCAGACGGATACAAGATCCAGAGAAAGGACCGTCCCAACCAAATGGGAGGAGGACTTGCCATCGGGCACAAGAACTCCCTCCTACTCACCACTTCCAGCACCAACCTCTCCTAATCCCCCATGGAAGGCCTCCTTTTCTAGATTCAGACCAGCCCCAGAATGACCCTAGGTGGTACCCTCGCCTACAGACCTCCTGGATCATGAACCGCGTTCACCACAAAAATCGCCAACCTCATTGCGCCCCACGCCACCGTCTCCATGGACTAAATACTGCTCAGAGATATTAACTTCCACCTCGACAACCTCAGCGACCCCAACTCCACTGGCCTCATGGACAACCTCACCAACATCAGACTGAGACATCTCGTCACCACCCCTACTCACAAGGCAGAGCACACCCTTGACTCAATCTTTGCAGGCGGGAACAACATCCACTTTAACCACACCACCCAACCACCCTGGACAGACCACCACTGCGCACACTTCTACTTCGATAAAGCCACTAAAGTACCACTCACTAACCTTCACTTCAACCTCTGTGAAGGAACTGGAGCAAGGTCACCGAGGAGCACCTCAACTCCACCCTCAACCACGATCCCCCTCCCACCACGAACAACATCAACTCTGCAGCCAACGAACTACACAGATGGATCACCAACTGTGTAGACAAGATCGCCCCCCTTCACAGCTCTGACAGACAGCGCCCCATGAAAGCCATGAAAGCCACCTGCTTCACCACTGACCTCCAAGAAATCAGATGCACCTGCAGACATTGAGAAATTATGGAGAAACAGCAAAACCCCAGAAGATCGGACCACCTACACGAACGCCATGACGGTGTACCACCAACACATCAGACCCACCAAAAGGCCCTTCATCCAGAACAAAATCCTTGCCAACTTCAAAAACTCGAAGGAAATTTTCAGCCGTATTCAGGAATTCACCAAACCCACCAGCGAAGCCTCAGACATCACACCTTCCCAGGACTTCTGCAACAAACTCTGCCCCTACTTTCACCTCAAAATCTAATCCCTCTATAACTTAAACAAACAGACCCCAGACACCGAAACCACACCTGCCTCCAGCAACGCCAGCCAGCCTACCATCTCTGCCTGGACCCCGGTCACCACCGAAGATGAACGTATGACGTTACAATGCATACATTTACAACGCATGCACTTACAATGCAGTTTTTTAATTGCAAAATCCACTACAGCGAATTCCATTACATCGCGTGACACTACATTGCATTTAAAAAAACTACGTTTACAAAAAACTAAGTTTACGTTTCTGGGGGTGAGTTTACACTCACCCCCAGATCCGTTGATGGGGGGGGGGGTGAGTGTTTGTATTGTCAACGCTCCTTCCATCACCCCTTTGGTTTTTCTTTGTTCGCCCTAAGTTGGCAGGGTATGCTCAGACGTGATTCCCTTGCTCACTTCGCCACTGGATTCAAGCAAGTCTGGCTGAAGACTGCTGGAATGCCAGAAACCGGTCCTTGGAAGCTGGATTCCGGTCCAGGGAAGACATGGCTTGGCAGTTCGGGCTGGACTGTTCCCATGAGGCACAGGGTCAGACTGATTTGCATATGGCCATGTCTGAACTGGGGTGACGGAGTGAGCTAAAGAATGATGATGGATTAAACCCAGATCAGTTGACTGGGGGAGAGTGTTTGTATTGTCAACGCTCCGTCCATCACCCCCTTTGGTTTTTTTTTGTTCGCCCTAAGTTGGCAGGGTATGCTCAGACGTGAGTCCTTTGCTCACTTTGCCACTGGAGTCAAGCAAGCCCGGCTGAAGACGGCTGGAATTCCAGAAA
This sequence comes from Lissotriton vulgaris, assembly GCF_964263255.1. Taxonomy (NCBI): domain Eukaryota; kingdom Metazoa; phylum Chordata; class Amphibia; order Caudata; family Salamandridae; genus Lissotriton; species Lissotriton vulgaris. The sequence goes on along the minus strand of NC_141691.1, from coordinate 615,794,429 downwards.
CCGGTCCTGGGAAGCTTGATTCCGGTCCAGGGAAGACATGGCTTGGCAGTTCGGGCTGGACTGTTCCCATGAGGCACAGGGTCAGACTGATTTGCATATAGCCATGTCTGAACTGGGGTGGCGGAGTGAGCTAAAGAACGGTGATGGATTAAACCCATATCAGTTGACTGGGGGTGAGTGTTTGTATGGTCAACGCTCTGTCCATCACCCCCTTTGGTTTTTCTTTATTACATTGCATACTACCATTACAACGCATACCATTACAATGCATACCATTACATTGCATTTAAGGTAAGTGTTGGATAGTATAAGGGTAAAAATTACTATTCTAATTCCAGGGGGTGCAACAGTAGGGTAAATGTTGGATAGTGCAGGGGTTAAAAATGACTATTCTAACTCCAATGGTATGCGTTGTAATGGTATGCGTTGTAATGCCTGCGTTGTAGTGACATGCGATGTATTGTCATGAGATGTAGTAGTATGCATTGTAATGCCTGCATTGTAGTGTCATTACACAATAGGGTTGACCCAATGGTACTGGGACCTGGGTATTCAATGTTGCATAAGTAGGGGTCCCGCACAAAGTAGTTTTCAAAAAGCAAACAAAGTTTTTGGAAGCCATGTACATATGACTAATAACAACTTGAATGAGTGATGTGGTTTATTCACATCCTCAGATTATATACATTTCCTGTATATATATTTTACACAGATCAAGGTTGTGCCCAGGGTGAGGCGAAAGAGGAAGGGGGGAGGGAGGTGGCAGGTGATTCGTGAGGAATGAGGTAGTTTCAGAAGTCAAATGTGGTCACACAAAACTATTTTTAAGTTGACATCACATGGGCATATTATTCTTGCCCCATGCATTTCTAACAGTTGTAAAATCCTATCCCATACAAAAAAACACAGTAGCAATGATCTGTTGATTGTGGGTAGAAGTTGTAAAAAAATGGAAAGTCGACGTTTCGACCCCTGGTCAGTGTAGGTTGAGTTGAACCTTACTTTGGGGTCTTCATCAGGACTAGGGCGTGGTGTGAGGGGCGGAGCACCTATAGTTAAAAGATTTTTAAATGAGCTAACGAGATGGCACCTTTTGTAATAGAAACAGAATAAACAAATCAAATATTTGCCAAATAGCCACCTGCGGGGAGTGGCAGCCTTCGCAGCTAGTGTTTGGGCCTGTGGGCTCCTTGTTTACAGAGAGTGTGCTTGGTCCTACGAATAGGTGAATACATAAACAAGAAACAAGTGGGTTATAATTAGCACATACCCACAGGGAAACAAGCTTGATTAATTGCAAGCGTGTGTGTTATTTTTAAACAAAAACCCAGCCGGGTTAAATACGTGGTACAAAGGATATATTGATCAAAGGAAGAAGGTCAAATCCCTTTGTCACTATTTAGCAAATTCGAGGACACTAGATTGAGGTGTTGACAGAGTGTCTAGAAGTTTCAACAATGGGCCCAGCAGCGTCTATAAGTTTAAACAATGGGGTTCTGTAGTACATGTGATAGTAAAGGTTTGTTCAATAATGGAGCACGGGAGAAAACTCAACATGTTAGAGGCTTAAGTACAGTGAAGCCTGCAGTAATTCGTAAATGAGTAAGGAATATCGTTATATGGCGGTGGGGCTACTCGTACAATCCACAAATGTGATGTGAGCATTCAAAAAACTCATCAGTATAAAACAGATCGTATTTTCCGGCGTATAAGACGACTTTTTAACCCTTTAAAATGTGCTCGAAAGTCGGGGGTCGTCTTATACGCCGGTAACCAAATTTTACCGCTCCACCAACCTTGCCTATGCCTGCCTGCTGTTGTCCTTACCGGCTATGGTAGTCGTGCCGCTCCGCTTTCACGACCCAGGTACTGATGCCACTCAGCTGGGCCAAAAGATATGCCTCCGCGTCGGTACAGTTAGTGATGGCAGCGCAGCAGCTCCAGTGGGGAGGAATTCGGGCGCCCTGTTATCTGCCACTGCTCGTGGGAGGGTGGGGGATGCAGCAGCATGTCCTGATCTGGCGTCTCTCTCCTTCCGATGTGGCCAGAAATCTCGCGGTCATCGGAAGCAGAGGAGCGTCAGTTAATGGCCATAGAAAGGGGACTGTGATATCTTCCCGCCGGCAATACAGCAACATAATGTTTTGCTGCAGTTACCGTACGGTATTTCAGAAGGGTGATTACAGTACATTCCTGTTGAATCACCAAGACACTGCGTTCTTTTTAAGATCGGATGGACAGTTCTTTACACTTCATGTCACGGAGGAGGGCTAGAATCACGGGTAGTCTTATACAGCGAATATAGCACAAAACCTAAATTTTTTCATGAAAAGTAAAGGGTCGTCTTATACGCCGGGTCGTCTTATACGCCGGAAAATACGGAAAACAATTAATTCAATTAACCACGGCCGTGTGTCTGCAAGTATACACAATGGGCCCATCCGGATTCCCCAAGGCATATAATCACGGCATTCTCAAAACAGTGGAAAATGACTCGTTGCGATTGAGGCTTGCAAATGGTAGGAACCGCACTGGGTCATGGATATTTGCTGACATTGGGGCTGATTGTTTATAACATACTAGTACAATCCACACAGAAAGTATAATAAAATAAAATACAATTACCTCGTAAGTTTGAAAATCGATTACTCGGGAGATCTGAAAGTGTACGAGCACAACTGTGCGTCAATCTAAAAACCGGGAAAGAAAACATACCAACGGGCAACAGCCATGTAAAGTCGTAATCCAAAAACAGGGGCGAGATAACCCTAACTAGCTGGAACTAAAGCTTACTGTGGTGATGCAAGTCCATCACTCATGCGCCAGTCGTGAGGAGTACGGGCGGGGCGGTGTCTGCTCCTATTTAAATATTTCAGCAAGTGCAACCGCAGCAGCTAAATGCTGGCGGGGCACCTATGCTGGGGAAATGAAAGGCAGACTAAATTGACAGTAGTGAGGAACCGGTCAGTAAAACGAAGAGACTCTGGCCTCTGACTTGTATAAGTAAGATGACTGTAATTTGTAATGTGGTGTGGAGGTAAACTTTCTGTAGTCACTTATTTTATTTGAAAGATAATGAAACAAGATATTAATGACACATCCAAAAAGGGGCAACAAATAAGTAGATTACATTGGTGGTGTGCATGTACTACTTATAGTATGAACTTAACAAACATGATGACATACATTTTCAAAACATAGCAATAGTGGAATTAATGGTGTTCATCTGTGGTTGTCCTGCAGATGGGTATAAAAAACAATATTGTACAGAGACGTTATAAAACAAAGTTCCAAAAATTCCAGACTGCATTGTTATAGGCATGTTAGCTGGGCATAGCTAGCATCCTGTTCATTCAAACCATCTTGAATAGTGTTAAAGCGGGTCCTCCATTTGCTTTCTCTCAGGGTCAGGATTGCACTAATGTTACCACCCCTTGGGCTACCTTCTCTAGTACCACCCATTTCAAAGATTCGAGTGTGTGATCTGCTGCTTTACAGTGTTCGACCAGTGGTGCACCCTGAACATCACATCTTACTCTGCTGTGGTGTTGGAGAATGTGTGCTTTGATCTTTTGTTGGGTTTGACCTATGTAGGCCAGACCACACGGGCATATGATGCAATAGATCACGCAACTGGTGTTACAGTTAATGAATGAACCAAGGTCTATTTTGTGTTGTCTGTATGTAAACTGCTTAGTTTGTATAGTGGGATCACTGGCCGCATCTGATGGCCCACAGTCGCTGACAAATTCCACATTGATTGCAATGTCGGTAATTCCGGGGTGTCCAAAAAAAGAGCAGACCACATGATCCCCCGATGCACTTTGAAGGAGTGCATCGGGGGATCATATTGGCTGATGTCATCCGCAATCAAAGCCCAATGTTTGTTGATGATTTTGTGAATCGCATTGCTCTGCATGCAATACGTAGTTACACATATCATCCTCTCTAGGCTCGCATCATTCTTCTCCTTTGTGGTAAGAAGTACATCACGGGGACTGTACCATGCTCTCTTTTGTGCACGTTTGACGTGTCGCCTTGGGTAGCCTCAAGCCAGGAGTCTAGCTCTCAAAACTTCCGATTCTTTGAAGTAATCACCTCTTCTGGTACAATTGCAATGTATTTGCAAGAATTGGCCTACTGGTAGGTTGTCTCTTAGGCCACGGGGGGGGGGTGAATATTGTATTGTAGTAAAGAGTTACGTTTGGCTGGTTTCCGGTACAGTGTGGTGCAGAGTTTGTTGTCCTCATGGAAGATGGTAATGTCTAGAAAGTCCACCTTGGTATTAACTGACTGAAGTGTGAACTGGATGGCTTTACTCTGCTGGTTAAGCCAACAATGAAATTAATCCAAAACAATCTTGGTGCCGGTCCATAACATCAGCACATCGTCGATGTAACGTCTCCACCATAAAATGTGTTCTCGGTAGGGGTTATTAAGGCTTAGGACATGTTTTTCTTCGAAGTCATTCATGTAGATAATCGCCAAGTCCGGCGCAAAGGCTGCCCTCATCGAGACGCCCTTTGTCTGGAGATAAAAACAATCTAGAAAGATGAAAAAATTCTTAGTCATGGCGATTGTCAGGAGTGCAATTATGAATTCTGTGGGTACAGCCATAGGTGCTGGTCGGTTGTCTAATACCTTACTTATAACGTTGAGGGCCTCAGTCTGCGGGATGCTGGTATATAAAGAGACTATATCGCATGTAACTAGTGACTGTTCTTGGGGGTCAAACTGCAGACCATCCACCAGTGTAATTGTCTGAACTGTGTCCCTTAGGTACGTCTGTTCCTTCTGCAATTGGTTTGAGAAATAGGTCACTGTACTTGCAGAGTGGTTCCAAGATGGAACCACATCCAGATACGATTGGTTATCCTGGGGGTTCCTGCATACTCTTGTGCATCTTCGGTAGAGTATATATCGTTGGTAGGCGTGGATTCTTCTGGTTCAAGTATTTGATTTCATGGTTGTTGACAAAGCCTTGGTCATAGCCACTCTTGGTGAGATTATAGATCTGTTGACAGATCTTTGGTGGGGTCACTGCGTAATTTCTGGTAGCTTACGCCATCATGGAGTGGTTTCGAAATTTCAAGTTTGTAACGGCCAATGTCCTGTAGCACAATTGCGCCCCCCTTATGGCAAGGTTTTATCACAATGTCTTTGTTGTTTTTCAGAGTGGTAAGAGCCTTTGTTTCCTCACTTGGTACATTGGTCCTATTATGTTTATGTACTCCAAGAGTCTTAAACACATTCTTGAGTACAGTATGTTCGTAGGCCAGGATTTGGTTGGTCATAGTACTTGCTGGTGGTACAAAAGTGGAGGGTATTCGGAGTCAAGTGTTGGATGTATTGGTTGTTGGGGGCTGTTCCTGAAGAAGTAGCGCAGTCTGATCTTGCGGAAGAACTTCATGAGCTCTGTCCTGATGGCAAATTGATTAGGACAAAGGATAATCCTTTGCTTAGGATCTTGATCTCATTATCCTTTAAGACATACAACGATAGGTTAACCAATGGGCTGGAGGGTCTCATCACCATCTGTAAACTTTCCTGCATGTCGCTATCTTTCCATGACTCTCCTGTGGGAGGTGGACTTGTTTCTGCGGTTCCCCACGTCCCCTCTCCCAGTTGGGGTTGGGAGGATGCTGGCCTCGCGATGTTCCTCTCTGCCAGTTGCCCCTGCCTCTTGGGGGGCGCCATTGGCATTCCCCTAAAAAAGGGGGGGGAAGGGTCCTTGTGGTTGATTCCAGTTGCCTTGATAGCCGTAGCCTGTGTTGAAACCTCCTCGTTAGTTATAGCTTACTGCGATGTTTGATGAATCAGAGAAAGTCGTGTAGTTCCTACGACCACGTTATCCACCTCTTCCTCTACCTGTAAATCGACCTAGATTGTCCTGCTTATAATAGTCTTCGTTGAGGTATGGGTAGGTGTTTTTCTTCTCGTAATATCTGATATTTCGAAAGTTTCTCCAGTTTCTTCTGTTGGGTGTTGGTCTCAAAATCCTTTAGGGTTTTTGAAAGGTGGTCTAATGCTTCCTTGGCATGGGTTAAAACAGTATCACCAGCGATCTCTGACCTTAAGGTTGCAATCTCTCGTTTGAGCGTTTGTACTTGTTCAGCCGCTGTTTCTACTCCCAGCACCATTGTTGAAACTTCTAGACACTGTCAACACCACAATCTAGTGTCCTCGAATTTGCTAAAATAGTGACAAAGGGATTTGACCTTCTTCCTTTGATCAATATCCTCTGTACCACATTTTTAACCCGGCTGGGTTTTTGTTTAAAAATAACATGCACGCTTGCAAGTAATCAAGCTTGTTTCCCTGTGGGTATGTGCTAATTATAACCCACTTGTTTATGTATTCACCTATTCGTAGGACCAAGCACACTCTCTGTAAACAAGGAACCCACGGGCCCAGCCACTCACTGCAGGTGGCTATTTGGTAAATATTTGATTTGTTTATTCTGTTTCTTTTACAAAAGGTGCCATTTCGTTAGCTCATTTGCATATCTTTTACCTATAGGTGCACCATCCCTCACACCATGCTCTAGTCCTGATGAAGACCCCAAAGTAAGGTTCAACTCAACCTACACCGACCAGGGGTCGAAACGTTGACTTTCCATTTTTTACAACTTCTACCCACAATCAACAGATCATTGCTACTGTGTTTTTTTGTATGGGATATGATTTTACAACTGTTAGAAATGTATGGGGCAAGAATAATATGCCCATGTGATGTCAACTAAAAAATGGTTTTGTGTGACCACATTTGACTTCTGAAACTACCTTACACTACCTCATTTCTCACGAATCACCTACCACCTCCCTCCCCCTTCCTCTTTCGCCTCACCTTGGGCACAACATTGATCTGTGTAAAGTACATATACAAGAAATGTATATAATACAAGAATGCCAATAAACATCACTCATTAGTCATATGTACATGGCTTCCAAATAATTTATGTTAGCTTTTTGAAAAATACTTTGTCTGGGACCCTTACTTATGCTGCATTGTAGTGTCTTGCGTTGTAAAGGATATTGCGATGTAATGACTGTGTTGTAAGTGTAGTGCAATGTAATGGTTGCATTGTAAAGGTTGTTTCCCCCGAAGACACCACCACAACCATGAAGAGCATTCACTCAGGCACCCCCACGGGCCCCTGCTTTCCGCAAATCTTCCGCAGAGCCGCCTACATAGCACCCGAGCGACGATGCAACATCAATGCCAACTTCGAATGCGGCACATTCCCCGACAACTGGAAATGCGCCGAAGTCAAGCCCATTCTCAAGTAGCCCTCTGCAGACCCTACAGACCTCAAAAACTACAGAAACTACCCATCTCGCTCCTCCCCTTCGCGGCTAAAGTCACAAAGAAGATCGTCAATATCCAGCTAACAAACTTCTTCGAAGACAACTCCATTTTCGACTCTTCCCAATCCAGATTCACAGAAGACATCCGCACTCTCTTCGAACCAGGGCCACACCGCAGCACTCATCCCTGTAGACCTCTACAGCCTTCGACATCGACCCCCACCGCCAGACTTCACAATGCCGGCATACAGGGAACCGCCCCCAACTGAATCCACGCTTTCCTCACCGGCTGAACACAAAGAATCAGACTCCCGCCTTTTCTCTCTGAACCCACATAGATCAACTGCAGAGAACCCCAAGGATCATCGCTCAGCCCCACGCTCTTCAACATCTACATGGCCGCCCTCGCTGCCATCGTCAGACAGCATGGTCTCAGCATAGTATGCTACGCCGACGACACCCAGCTCATCCTATCCCTCACAAAGGAACCAGACACCACCAGACTCAGCTTCCAGGAAGGAATGAAAGACGTTGCATCCTGGATGAGCAGCAGCTGCCTGAAGCTCAACTCAGAGAAGACAGAAGTCCTCGTCCTCGGACCTACCTCCTCTGCTTGGTAGAACACCTGGTGGCGCACAGTCCTCGGCAACCCCCTCACTCGCATGACCAGAACCTCGGCATCATACTTGACTCCTCCCTCATCATGACCCGACAGATCAACGTCTCCTCCACATGCTTCATCACCCTCTGCATCCTTTGCAAGTTCTTCAAGTGGATCCCCCCAATCCAGAAAGACCGTCACCCACGCACTCATAACAAGCACACTGGACTACAGAAACACCCTCTACGCCGGAATCAACAAATCCCTGCTCCACAAACTCCAGACCATCCCTAAAACCTGTGCCAGACTCTTCCTCTGCGCAGCCCCTGACATCACCACATCACCCAGCACCGTTGAGACCTCCAGTGGCTCCCCGTCAAGAATAGAGTAGCCTTCAAGCTACTCACACACGCCTACAAATCCCTCCACAACACCGGACCCAAATACCTCAACAAAAGAGTCTCCTTCCACATACCCAAAAAAGACCTTCACTCCGCTGACCTTGCCCTCGCCAAAACCCTGCACATCTACAGAGCCAGAGTGGGTGGAAGAGCCTACTCCTACATCACAGCAAAGACTTGAAGTGAGCTCCCGCTGAATATCAGGTGTTCCCCCACTCTGCACACCTTCAGATCGAGCCTGAACACCTGGCTGGAGATTACTAATGCGTGTATTGCCATTTTAGCTACTCCTTCCTCAGAGACTAGATTTTCACGCTTTTTGAGGAAGTGGGGGAATAAGTTGACAATGTTTACTATGCCATTTATGGAGGAGAGGACTCTAGTGAAGTGATTTCAGAGATTTTTGAGTGTAAGGAGGGGGTGAAGGTGGGGGAAAACAAGTTTTAAAAACGACTAGAGTTTGGATCCACAAACACATGCCAAAAAATGCTGTGTAATTTTCAAGGCTTCAATCTCAATCAGAAAGGTTGCGAGGTTGAGAATCTGTTGCTGCAATCCGTGGGGTAACCTGAAGGTCACAGGTTCCAACGCATAATATATAGCTTGGTTGCTATTGCTCCTTCTACTCCAATGTGTAACTTGAATGTTTTATGTTCCAATGACAGTCTGAGGTCATGTTCATGCATCTGCTTCAGAGATCTGTGTGTAAGCAAAGGGTTACATTTTCCTATACTAGTGAGACGGGTATTTTAATGATATGCATGTAGCGCTCAAGTGGCCAGTTCCATTCATCACATAAGGTACATTTTCGGACAGCAGAAAGGTATATGTAATCTGCAGGCGCGGATCCCCATCAATGAAAAACAGCTATAATTGCTAATGTCCATGCAGGATCTATTTATCTCTGCCAAGCACTAGCTGTCTGCTTTGTAGGATAGCTCATGTATCTCATGTATTGCATAGGTGATTGCTACAAAGATTCAGTTGTAACAAAGCCAAAAAGTTCCATATTCACCATCATGAGCTTACTCTTTCTTAGGATAACATGCGGATCCCAGTCATTCTTCCCGGGGGAACCAACACAGCCCTTCAAGGTGGACAGGATGAACATATTTAAACATGGTGACACTAACCATTGTTTTTTTGTTCATGAAAGAGCTGAGAGAGGCTCTGAACAGCTGAACATGAGCCAAAATATTATTAGAACAGGTAGTCAGTGGTTGCAGACAAACCTGGCAGATGTTAAAACCAATGTCCAATTGACTTTCATGAGTTTGGTTAGAATGTGCGCATCACTGCTTTTGACCAATATTCTTGAAAAGGTGCAGGACATGAGTTCATAGCCTGGGTAAGGCGGATTCCCGCAGGCCGGTGTATGGGAAGTGGAAGGCGGAAGCGATAAAACGGCTTGGCAGGAAACAGGGCACACACTAGTTACCACTTTGGCCTTTCTCCAGAGCTTGAGGCAGTTACTACCGGCTCATTCAAAGCACTGCATAATATGGCATGGACCACGTCTCACCTGCCATATTGAAGCACCTGATAGTTGGAGTAGGCCTATAAAGATTGATTTTTGATCGACTTGGAGCAAAAGCCCCTCATGTACACAACCTCAAGCAATTAAATGGCACGTAACAGAAATATACCCAACGTGCAAACACAACTACAACATCCCTCTAAAAAATGTACAACCTTAGCGGAAGAACATAAAAACAAAATCAGAAAATCTCTCCAAATTTGACATTTACATGAATCACATTGGGCCAAGACACTTATTTTTCCAGACATATCTGGTAAACTTAAGTTCCTCACCAAACAATGGCGAACAAGCTTCATTGTTTCCAGCCATGGTTTCTGTTCATATTTCAAATGGAGTTTTTCTAATAGATCTTCAGCTGACACCTTCATTGAGTCTGGAATGGAAGGAGAAACATTTAATGGACAATATCTGAAACCTGTCCTTTCCATATAAAACAGTTAACAGCCGCTTGACACGGATATTCTTCCTTGAAACCACTGCAGTTAATGAGTCACACCTAAATCTGATTTTGAATACATTTAGATCTGCTGCAGATTAAGAGCCCCTGAATGTTAATACAGTTGTGCAGTTTCTTTGCCTAAGCCATTAAATGACATTCTGCAATAGCATAGCTTTCCATACTGGAGAAGGAAGCAAGAATCTCCCACCAAAACCTTGATGAGTGCAGATTTTCCAAAATAGAATAGTGAAGTACAATACTGATTTTAACATTGTAGAAGCGAATATTACACTTAAAATTGCGCTCTTTAAAGGTGCAAAAAAAAGAAAAAAAAAAAAGCACTGAGTCTCCCAGAATCAATTTTTTTGTCCTCAAAATATTTCATTGAATTTTATAATAAACAAAGACAATACACCGTATTAAGGATCCACAAAAGTCTTTCGATCAAGAAAATATAACAATATCTTCACTAAAATATAAAAAAAAAAAGATCCAATATAATATGAAGCATAAATTAAAAAGGTAGAAGAAAAACATACTATCATCACTGTAGAAAAAATCTTGACAGGGCTACTCCTAATAATCATACATGTGTTACACTTCAAGAAATAAGTAACAAATTAAAAGGAAAAAATAAAATAAACATTATAAATATGAAGTTATATAATTATCAATCGGTTTCCAAAATGAATGATAAGAAAGACTGTTATGAATACCAGATAAGGATTAGCAGCTCGGCTTGTAAAAATGATCCATGACCGCCAAGTATGAAAAGATAATGACATCTTTTCAACATGCACTAATTGATTTTGAAGCGGCTGACAATAAAAAGTCTAAACGTTTGCAGTTCAAGTCAGACAATATCGTAGAAAGATCGACAGATTTGCAAATCGAAATATTGAATGACAGCATTTCAGAGAAATTGAAATGTAATATATTGTTTTAAATCCCAATCTTCCCTCCAAAATGTAAGAATTAAGGGACCAATTATGATGGCAGGCGGAAGTTCATCCGCAGTGGTGGCGGTGCAAATCGTCGACTTTTCCACTCTGGTTGCAGTTCTTGCGACCGCCATGTTACAATGGGCAAAGATAGCCCATTTTCCGACCGCCACTGTGTTTCTGGCTCCGCACGTTTTTACGTTCCTCAAGGGTGCCGGATGGAGCCAATAGAGCAAGATCGGCGTGCGGAATGACGTTCCGTCCACCAACCAGATTATGATGTATCAAAAAGCCCATCACACTGTAGCTCTAAAATCACCTCATCGCGGATGGCGGAAGCACAACTACGGAGAGGAAAAGTTGACCCAGAATAACTCCATACGACCATAGTCACCATGGATCCTACTCTACAGGCCTTTCCGCTGCTCTACCCGATGCACTACCAGCAGATAAGACAACTGCGCCCTACAGCAGAGGTACGTCCAAAACATTTCCACGCATGCAGCCCCTGTACAACAACAACTCCCAGCAAGCGTGCAGGCAGGGCCCGGTCTATGATGTTTTTGGCAACCTGCGAACTGCAATGAGCGAAGCTCCCTCAATATACACGAGTGACACCCTCAGGGGACCTGAAGGCTGCCTCGTGAGGACTCCTCCTAGCACGCTGCTCCCTACTATTCCACCTACAAGCACCACTCTCACAGCTCAGATCAGGCTCAAGGTGGCAGAATAGCTTCTGGGCTGGGAGTCAATACACTGCAGACTGCAAAGTAAGGGCAATGTGGGCCCTGCTGTGGCTCTCAATGGGCAGCCAGGTAGGAGGACATCCTGGGCCTCGGTTGGCATGGCCAGTGGGGGCAGCTTCCCAGGGCCCCATAGTCAGCCCTCCAACATGGGGCCCACAACAATGCGACAGAGTCAGACCCTGGCATGAAAGGTGCCACCTTAGGAGGCCCCACTAACCTGGCCTCACTGTCATGGTGTAGCAAGGGGAACCCAAGGTGAGCGGGCCCCCCCATTACTAGTTGCAAGAACACACATTCCACAGATCTGTTCAGAAAATACGCCTCCACCCTCCATCCACGCAGAGGCACAGCAGAATGGCAATTGCTGTGCTGTGTTGATCCCTGACAGTTCCAAATCCCTCATTAAACAATCAACCATCACAACTCCTGCCCTTGATGAGCTGTGAAGAGGTGCAAGTAGGTCCCTCAGTGGTAGGGCCAGCAGCTACAGGAGCAGGGACATCTATTCAGATGCAAACAGCCCTGAATGTGTTATGTGTGTACACCTCAGAGGTCCCAAACACATTCACTTCCTGCCCATGGACCCACCTATCACACAGGCCGCCCAGTTTAGGTCACCTCTGCAACGTTGGCCCCCATAGCCATTGAAAATTATGCCAACAAGCCCGGCTGTGGCGGTCCTGTCACCGCAGCATTGAATCTGCAGAACAACGTTGTCCCCATTGTGGTACATATACATCACACTCTCCTATGAAACTAAGATCTACATACCATGCCACACCCCACCACATATCTAAAAGACCATCTAGTAATTCAAACATACCACCAGCAAGAAGTCAAGTGCAGGCACAGTGATCATAATCACATGTCAATAGGATCAGAAACAAATGTATAGCAACAGGAGTGAGGGTTGAGGCAAGTGTCACTTCTCCGGGAACAGACAGAACTGAATTCACCACCATGAACTTGAACAGCGCAAATCTTCACAGCACTCACATCACATATGGGTAAGTGCCGCAGCAAACAGCTACACATTTTTGATATCACTTATTGCTTCACAACTCAGGCAAACATCTATGGCAGAACAAGACAAGAGGACTGTGCATGAAACCCATCTGTACTGTACATCAGCAACCATGACTGAAATCAAGTAGGGTCCAATTGCACAGGTCACATACTGAAACAGTGCTGAGGGCCACAATGCTTCTGGATAAAATCATTCTCACACAGTACAGTGTCACACCATGGAGTGGTGGGGAGGGTCAACCATTTTCATGGCATGCAGTGGTACATGTTTTGACTGAAGTGGTGTATACAAGAGAATTGTACAGGTGAGTAGGGTAGAGAGCAAAATGCCTTAGTGGAGGATCTTACATTGTGTAGGCTTCAATGGTATGACTGTGACTGCTATGAATCAGACTAACAAATAGTGGAGCACATAAAGTGGAACGTGACAGCAATGCATGTGAAAAGTCACATATCATGTTTTTTCCCCAGTCATTCAGCACAATGAGAACAAAGGTAAGCAAGAGCTAGGCCGAATCCCAAGACTCACAACACAAACATTGCAGTGACACACCCTGCATACTCACAAATGATGTGGACAACACGTAGCTGTACCCTAGGTCTGTGAGGTTACAATGACACACTGCACACTGCTCCGGCAACAACACCAACATGTGCACAATTACTCCAGGAGGTGTCTGATCATGGAAACAAACTGGCACCCATCAACTGGATCGTACATGGGTGAGAGGGGAATGCTCAAGGGCACATACACATTAACAATTTGGCCAATGACTGGACACTCACACTGTTGGATGACTCCAGTGCGCACATGTACATCCATCCATGTAACTAGGACGCCATACCTATCCAAGATGACAACACACACACTGTTGTGTGCAAATCAAGCTAGATCACACAGATATGTTGTACCCTGTCCACCCCTCAGGTAATCATGTAAATTGGAATAGCTGCTCTTGATGGAGATCAAACAAATCTGACATTTGTGAAAAAATAGAGCCCAGCCAACATAATGAACAAGACCAGAGTAGACCATCACAGACAAGCCGCTTTCCCCCATCAATCCTCATTCAAAAGTGAACATTAGTTGCAAGAACCTCTGGGAACGCCTGCAATATCAAATTAAATACATGCCAATGGTAATGTTGACTTCAGAGCATGGAACACATGAACACATACACATACATTGTACTGCATCATGAGCAAGGACAGCAACAACATTCACAACAAATATATTTTTTATTATATAAACTCTGTATCAGCATTTAAAGTGCAAAATATTAAAGGCAAAGAGCATAACAAACTCCAGTCCGCACGTGTGCTTTGAAATGTCACAGAGAATATTTAAACACAGTCCGCCATATGAATCTCACCAGGATAGGGCCAGCAAATGGGTAGGTCAGGAAGCGCTCAGGGAGGAATGGTGTGGGAAGGGAGAGTCTGCTTCAAATTTCGGGAGAACTGGAAGTGGGTGGGAGATGACTGTCTGGGGTAGTCGGAGGGCTGGACCTGGGAGGGGGAGAAATGGTTGAGGAAGAGGGATCCCTGGATGTGTGAGCCAGATGGCTTGCTGGACCAGGTGGAGTCATTGCACGTGGAGGTGGTGAAATGCAGTGGGGAAGCTCAGTGGCTTATTCTGCATGTGGAGGGCTATGCCGCAGTTGCTTGGGTATAGAATAGCCTATAAGTCTCTTGGGCAAAGGGATAGGTGAGGTGAGGTGACCACAACAGCTTCCTTCTTCCCAAAAAGTGGAGCAAGTGCTTGTGACGCCTTCCGTGAAAAGCCTTCAGATCTGGTGGTGGGCTTGGGAGTGGTTGGCCTATTACCCTGCCTCCCCTGTTTTGGAGCTACTACTACCGCACTGCTTTTCTGTCCAAGCTTCCGAGGGGTGGTGGGAGTGGATGTCTTGGGCACAACAGCCCTCCGAAGTGGGGTGGGGCTAGTTGTAGCATGCACCAGGGCCAGGGCAAGTTCCTGTGTGGATTTCGGATCAGGTTTGGGGATGGGAGGGCTCTTGGAGGGCGAGGAATGTGCGGTATGCAATGTAGATGCATGTTGTTGGGGTTCATGCTTCTCAGTGTCCTGTGATGTGCTTGCAGTGGGGCTGGAATGTATGCTCCTTGCATGCCTTGGGGATGATGTCTCAAGTCTGTGTTGCTTGAACTGCTGTTTTCGAGTGCTGCGTGTGGATGACTTGGTGCCTGAGTGCTCTGTTGTGTGCTTGTGTGCGCTTTGGTCAGGTGGGGTCACTGACACTGTGGTGTCAGAAGGGACAGGAGTCGGACTGGGAGCTTGTGACTGCAGAATGGCTGTTGTCAGTGTTGAGGCCAAAGACTGGACAGTTGAATGCCCTCCATGAACGCAACAACCTGTGACAACTTGTTGCCATGATCCTAGCGGGCATTCAGGAGCAAGGTCTGCCCCACAGACACCTGCCGCAAGAGGTCCATGGCCTCCTCACTGAGGGTAGCAGGGGCGCTGGGGCAGCAGTGCCTGGGGGGGAGGGAGGGGGGAGGGAGGGGGGCGGCAGAGACTCTACCCTTCTTAGGGCAGCGGGCCTGGATACCAGTTGGGGATCATCAAGGAGGGTGGACACAGGATGGGGTATGGAGGATGATGAAGCAGAGGTCGAACTTCCTCTTCCTGACAACACCAAGGAGTCACCATTGGACTGTGATGATATGGATGTAGGTGTTTCTGGAGCGGACTCCTCCGGGCACTCGTCACCCTCTGATGCGCTGGTCTCCTCAGTGCCGCTGGACTCCCGGGGAAGAGTGATGCCAGTAGCTTCCCCAATGGTGTTGGGCCCCTCTACTTCTCTCACCTCGGTCGATTCTGTAAGAGACACTGTTGAGGAAAGAGGCCGGATCACAAACATGTTAGGCAATACAAACTGAAATGCTTGAACTTAAGTCACACATTTGACTCTCCATGTTCTGTGGCATTTTTCCTAATGGGCACGATCTGTGCTGCTCTCTATTCCTTGGGGAGCTTGCGTTCTTTTAAGAAGCGATTTAAAATGGAACAAATGGGAATAGCGAGTTGATTGGCTAGCAAGCCTGAGATCTTGACTTGAATCAGGTCTAGAGGGGAGCCAGATTTGTTTGTTTTTCAATAAAGATTCAGTTTCCCCTGGTGAAAGTGTGGGGAATTCTTCAAGTTTATTATTACTAGCTGAAATAGTGGGGGGTCCGATATGTGGCTTAAGCTAGAGCATTTGTTTGCCGTTACCTTATTGTAGATATTTTCTATTTTTAATGTGAGGTATTCTGCTATGATGTCGCAGAGCGTCTGAGATGGCGCCTCTTTCGAGTTGCACACTTTTGGATTAGTAAATGTTTTGAGGACCTGGAATAAAGCTTTGGGAGGGTTATCTGCCTGATCAAGTTGATTTGCTATATATATTTTGCCTGTGATTTTCAAACTGCTGTGGCATTTGGTCTGGGCGGATTTAAATCGTTCTCTATCCTGGGAGTCGTGAGTGTCGCCACTGTCTCTCTAGTTTTTTGCACTGACTTTTTTCGGTTCAGAGATTAGGGGTGTACCATGGGGATTGTGGGCATTTAGGGACTGCGGGAGTCAGTTTCAGGGGTACCAACTGGTCTATCGTGGTCTTCACGCTTGATTGAAAGGCTGTTAAGACTATTTTCTACTGTGTCGGAGTGGGAAAACTGTGGTCGGACAAAAGTGTCACTAAAGAGAGTGAGCTTCAATTTATGCCACTGTCTATAGCTCCTTGGTATTTGTGTTTTAAGGGCTTTATGCTCTATAGATCCCACAATATTGAAGTCGATTTTTGAGTGGTCAAACCATATAAGGGGGCAAGTTGTTCAGCAAACAATGTTGGATGAGTTTGAGAGGATTAATTCTAGCGTGTGTCCTGCTATGTGGGATGGTTCATTATTGATTTTAGTCTACTCAAGCGCAGATGGCTCTGTCAGAAGGGAGGTGGCCTCAGGGTCGTTCAGGTTTTCGCTATGAACATTCAGATCACCAAGAAGCAAAACATTGTTAGAGGAAACAACATAAGGGAAAATCAGTTCCATAAGTATAGTGACAGCGTTGAGGAGTGGTCCGGGAGGGCGATATACCAATCTTTTCATGGATTAGGTGATCTAGTACTGTGACTATTATAGGATCTTTGTAGATAACAGCTACCTCTCCCCCCTGCCCTACGTGGTCTATCCAGTTTTTGAATGAGATAGCCATTGGGTAGTGCAAGTGCAATAGCTGGGTTGGAGGATGGCTTAATCCAAGTTTCCATCAGCAAACCGATGTGGGGAAGGGAAGAGGAAATCATGTGCCGTATATTGATGGCGTGTTTGGGGAGTGATCTGACATTTGCTAGGAAACATTCCCAGCTTGCGGTCTCATCAGCTAGACGTAACAGACTTAATTTTTTGCTGGGGTTGTGTGAGCCCTAATTCTCAAGTCAGTTCTTTTATCGTTACTCCTGGGTTGAGCAGTAAGTATACTTTGAGATCGCAGTTTCTGCAAGCAAGAGGGTCTTCTGTTTCTATAGGGAAGGTATTCACATATGAGTTGGTGATTTGCAAATTAGGCCAGTGGAGGTTGTCCCGAATACTTAGTAAATCCGGTCTGTTATATCTGATGAGGGATGCTGGGCTATTTACATGAACCTTTTGAAAACAGACAGGGTATCTGGCTCCTGGCCACGTCCAGGCGCGGACGGGCTCAGATAAGCTTGCCTTTGGCGTGCCAGTGGTGTGTTCGCCAGTCCGCCCATCTGTTTTTGTAGTGCTAGGCAGCTAAGCTACTGACCTGGGCTACGCTTGACACTTCCTGGTGGTGATTAACTCCATCCACTCAAGCAGAACAATCCAAGGTGGAACAGGGAGGCACACCATAGAGTGTCTAATGAGCGCTGCGTGATTACGAGTGAGGACAGTTTACAAGTGACTTTTGGTAAGGGTAGAGTGCAATTTTAAAAGCAAGTGACTTTCCTTTTAAAAGTGGGCGATTACAATCGTAAAGAGTGAATCACTACGTAATGTTTAACCCCTTCGCTGCTAGGCCTTTTCCCCTCCTGTGCTAAGCCTTTTTTTGGCTATTTGCCGTGGTGCGCGCTTAGGCCCCTGTAACTTTTTGACCACATAAGGTATCCACGGTAATTTTGCGTCCTTTTCTTCCAACATCATGGGGATTCTAAAGGTACCCAGGGTTTGTGGATTCCCTTTGAGGAGTCCCAGAAATTAGCCAAAATACAGTAAAATGTTTGTTTTTTTCAGAAAAATGGGAAAAATCTGCTACAAATGAAAGCCTCTGGGTTTTTCCCTGCAAATGTTATCAAAAAAGGGTTCATGGGGCTGAAATTACCATTTTCACAGCTTTTAGGGAATGACAGTCTTTTGTCGGAAACCAACAATTTTCACACAGCTTTGGCATTTTTCTGGGACATAGCCTATTTTTGCCATTTTTAGTGCTTTCAACCTCCTTCCAGTTAATGGTAAAAATGAGTATGAAAGCAGTAATGGATCCTGGAAAACTATACATTTTGGAAAAGTAGACAAAATTCTGAATTTAGAAAGGCATCATTTGTGTAGATCCATCAAGGTTTCTTTATAGAAACTAAGTTAAATATTGGAAAAATTGAAAATTAGTTGAAAAAAAAATAAACAGCCTTTTGTGTCAACGTTTTCACCTATAACTTCTTGTAATTATGACAGCCCTTTGAAAGCAATATACCGTTACATCCGCGTGACCTTCCTGGTTGTGGGTATATATAGGACTTGTAGGTTCACCAAGAAGCAGACGAACCCAGAGTCAAAAACTGAGTAGCAATTTGCAATGGCTTTTTATTATGTACAGGGTATATAGCAATTATTGTGCAAAAATGTATACATGGAAAAATCGGTATGAAAGACACCTATGTATTTCTGAAATGGGTACAAATTATGGAGTTTAGAAACAGTACATATTTGCACATTTTCAAAATTGGGATTACTCATACTAGCATGAGAGTTATTGGTCATTTTTCAAAATTACTTATTTTTTACACTTTGTCTTTCATTTGGAAGGCAGAAATGCATCAAAACTCAATAGGTAATAACAGTTGCTTTACAAATCTGAATTACCCCAAGTCTCCCGATAAAAATGGTACCTCACTTATGTGGGTAGGCATAGTGTCCACGACCGGAAAGGGCTCAAAACCCAACGTGAACACACCACATTTTCACAATGAAAATGCACCCTTTTTTGTCGTTTAACCCTTGCTCTGCCGGCACCTAGGGAAACCTAGCAAACCCATACATTTTTGAAAACTAGACACCCAGAGAAATCCAGGATGGGGAGATTTGACTGCCTGCCACCATGTTCTGTTACCCAGAATCACTTGCAAACCTAAAACGTTGTCAAAAAAGCCACATTTTCTCCACATTTCTGTGGTGGAAAGTTTTGGAATCTGCATGGATCCACACATTTCTAGCCACCCTGTGTTCCCCAAAGTTTTAAAAGAAAAATGGTATCTCACTTGTGTGGGTCAGCCTAGTGCCCGCGACAGGAAACGGCGCAAAATGAAAGTATTGATTGCCACTTCTCGTTTCTTTTAAATAATATGTTATTATATTTCAGTAAAATGGTATAATCTGTTTTTGTTTTTGCCAATTTTTATGCCATATTGATGTATACGATGTATGGTTTTAATATGAATACTTAAACAGAATAGAGTTTTTGTATCCAAATAAATTTGTAGTTTCCTTTATGCAATTACCCTTCCCTTCTGCTTGCTAGGATTGTGCTACCATATACACACAGCAAAACGCAACATGGTCACACCTCAATCTCTCAGTGAAAGATGAACCTTTTTTGGCAAAGTGCCTAGCTGTAGTTTTTGTACCCTAACTCTGCCGACACCCAGGGAAACCTAGACAACCTATACATTTTTGAAAACTAGACACCCAGGGAAATCCAGGATGGGGTGACTGGACTATCTCCCACCAGGTTCTGTTACCCAGAATCCCTTGCAAACCTAAAACATTGTCAAAAAAACAAATATTCTCCACATTTCTGTGGTGGAAAGTTCTGGAATCTGCGTGTACCCACAAATTTCCTTTCACCCCGTGTTCCCCAAAGTCTCCTGAGAAAAATGGCACCTCACTTGTGTGGGTCGGCCTAGTGCCTGTGACTGGAAACTGTGCAAAACGCAACGTGTTCATACCTCAATTTCACATTGAAAAATGACCCTTTTCTGGCAAAGTGCCTAGCTGTAGTTTGTGAACCCTAGCTCTGCCGACACCTAATGAAACCTACGAAACCTATACATTTCTGAAAAGTAGACACCCGGGGGCTTCCAAGGAGGTATGGCTTGCGTGGATCCCCCAACGTTCCCTTACCCAGAATCCCTTGCAAACCTCAATTTTTGAGGCAACATTTTGAGGCAACATCAACATTGCCTATCAAAAAATCTTTTGGGCCCTTGCCTGTCGCGGGTACTTGTACCTCCCACACAAGTGAGGCACCATTTTTATACGGAGACCTGGGAAAACACTGGGTGGTAGGACATTTGTGTGAGCCGATGATGCCACACTTTCCCACACAAAAATGTGTGAAAAAACTGTTTTATTCTGCTAAAATTGAGGTTTGCAAGGGATTCTGGGTAAGGGGACATTGGGGGATCCACGGAAGCCATACCTCCTTGGAAGCTCCTGGGTGTCTACTTTGCAGAAATATGTGGTTTGGTAGGTTTCCCTAGATGGCCGTCAAGCACGGGGCCAAAAACTCAGGTGACCCCCCCTTGCAAAAGCAGGTGGTTTTGAGATAGGCAAATTTGATGTCGCCTCACTAAGTTTTGGGCCTTTGGCTGTCGCAGGTACTTGGGCCTCCCACACATGTGAGGCACCATTTTAAACGGGAGACCTACGGGAACGCTGGGTGGTAGGAAATGTGTGAGCCCAGTGATGCCACACTTTCCCACTCAAAAATGTGTGAAAAAAGTCAGTTTTTCAGCAAAAATCGATCTTTGCAAGGGATTCTGGGTAAGGAATCGCTGGGTGATCCACACAAGCCAGTTTTCAGAAATGTGTGGGTACGGTAGGTGTCCTTAGATGGCTGCCGAGCACGGGGCCAAAAACCCAGGTGACACCCCTAGCAAAACCAGATCGTTCTGACAAAATTAGTTGTTTAGTTCTGCAGCGTGAGGATTTTGGCACAATATTGCAAGGAAAATGTGACAGACATTGTGAGGTTTGCAGGGCATTGTGGATGAATTCACCAGAGACATATCACCATGTACTCCCATGGGTTTTCAACAATATCCATAGTTATTCTGAGGTGGAATGTACACCTTGGCAGAGATACTAAAAATACCAAGATTCCTGCACAGCCATCTATTCCTCAAACACACACACACAGGTTAGATTTGGCATGAGGGCTTGTGATGGTTCAGTACATAAAATGTTATTAACAAGAGATTTCACAAAAAAGAAATTAAATGGACCGAAAAACCGAACCAGTGACTCGCAGCATGTGAGCTGTAAAGCCACTGCAAGGCACCAAGCGCTTTACAGGCCATTCACACACCTTTCATACTTGATACACAGAAGACTATTCACACCACCAGGCACGAAAGCAACACATCACAACATTCACAAAAAGGGACAAGGGGCACCCTGCTTCAAAAACACAAAAAATACAACTATTACTGCACAGCCATCTATTCCTCAAACACACACACACACATACATACTAGTTGGATTTGGCACGAGGGTGAGTGATGGTTCAGTATATACAATTGTATTAGCAAGTGATTTCCCAAAAATGAAATGCACTGTTAATAATTGAAAGGACGAGAAACTGAACCATTGACTCAAAGCTTGTGAGCTGTAAAGCCACAACAAGGCACCAACCTCTTTGCAGGCCATTCATACAGCTTTCATATGTGTGACACATACAAAACATTCACACCGCCAGCCGCGGCCCATCACATTACAACACTTCCACCAGCAGACAGCGCCATTCAAGGGCCCATCACTTTCACACGCCCACATTCCTGACACAGCAACTACACAAACTGATGGAGTGGCGCTCAGCTAGCAGTGTGTGTAGTGACCAGCAGCAAGTCACTAATCACACACCGCCAGCCGAGCACCATTCCATGTTCACCGCCAGTCAAGCACCAGTCCACGCACACTGCCAGTCAAGCACCAGTCCACGCACACCGACAACCAAACGCCAATCCCCGCACACTGCCAGCCAAGAGTCAGTACACACACACCGCCAGCCAAGCGCCAGTCCAGGCACACCGCCAGCCAAGCACCAGTCCAGGCACACCGCCAACCAAGTACCAATCCAAACACACCATCAGCTAAGCGCAAGACCATGCACTCCACCTGACAATCTCCACTCCACGCAAACCGCCATCACATTCAGGATTTTTTTTTATATAAATAAGAACACACAAACAAATTGCAAATTGATACAAATCTACTAACACAACAACTAAACGAAATACACTACACAAATGCCAACCTTGAAACTTAACAAAAATTATTAAACAATAGAGGCCAGGCTGTTCACTTTACCATCTAGAAAGAGGGGTGATGGGACCGGGAGCCAAGGAGGCATGGCTTCGGAGCCGATGGAGAAAGAAGCGTGAGCCTGCAGCTCCGCACCGAACCCGCTAATTCTCCTGTGTTTGGGACCCCCTAGAACCCCCAAACCTAATCCTGCTGGAGCGGAGGGGTAATGAAAGCTACCCCTGCACGCGCTGCGAAGAGAGATGCCTACTCAGTGCCCTGGTAAAGATTCAGAGTCCGGCCTCGGCCGCCGATCAAAATGGCGGCGCCAGCGACGTTTTCTTTCCTGTAGAGCGTCGTTGATTGCGGAAAGGGTCTGTCTGGTGGACCGCAGGGCAAGACGGGTGGCGTGAGGATCCCCTCTGTGCCTAGTCGAGCGGAGGGAGTTGAGGTGGTGCACTGGGGCTGGGCCCCGACGAGCTGCTCGTGGGAGTATTATTGACCTGCCGCCCTGCAAGGGGCCTTCAGTGGGGGAGCGTCACGAGGCCTGCGATTGTCCCAGAGTGGCACTGCCGGCCAAAACCTGGACTCTTGGTCTGGGGTGAGCCGCAGCAGGTGGACTGCGCGGGGGCGGCATTGCTGGCCGCGGTTTTCCTGTCCCACCCCCCTTCCCAGGCGGCAACGCAGAGGATGCTGTGGGAGCTCACAGAGCGGCTGGTGGGCTGTCGGCTCTGGTCTGCCGGTGTGGCACGGGTGGAGGGGATACCATGTGCCCCCTTCCGGAGCAGTTACATGCAGATTTTGCTGCATCCTCTCCCCTGGCCAAACGAGATATCACGGATGATTACCGGCTGCAGAGGTGACCTTGTGGAGCCCTGGATTTGCAGACATTTGACGCTTGAGCCCGCTGCTGAGCTGCGTAGATCTACGGAGATGATGGGTGCGGCCTCCCTGGTGTGATAGAGCAGAGGTGGTTAGTGACCCTTTACTGTGTGCTGTTTTGGGAACCTGACTGAAGTGCCCGCTGGCCCGGTAGTTGTTTCCCAAACCCGCCATCTGGCGCTGGTGCTTGCACAGACTCCGGCTACACGCCGGTACTCTGCAGAGGCCTAATTGCGTCATCACAATCTACGGCTAGACTGTGACTACTGCCTCCCCACCGGCATTACTATCTGACCTTTGGGAGTGGCAGTGTGCCTCTGCCGCAATTACCAGCCGGTGTCATCACCATCTGCGGGCTTCCCTTCGCTCGTTGAGCTGGTGCTGCTACTGGGTTCTGCTCCGTGCAGTGAGCGGAACTGGAACACAACTGATAATAACTGCGCACAAAACACTGAGGTGAGGTGGAGCAATCCCAGGGAACTTTGAGTGGCTGTCCTGTATAAATACATTTTGCAATCTACTGTACTACTGTGGAATAAGCACTTGGGGCTTAATGTGTCCATACACCTCTGTATGCGATACCAAGTACACTGGAGTGAGTGTGGCTCATACTTATGTCTAAGTCACAGTCTCAGACCTGGAGATAATACCTTAATAATCACTTTAAGTGCGGAATTGACTTGATCCTCTTGTCCCTGTGGCCAACGGCTTGCGGCTGACTGTTGTGCGGTTCTGAGTGCCAGGATGGTAGAGAACTATTACCCTACAGGGCTGCCAAATACTGTAAATCAAGCGCCAGTAAAAAACACTGAGATCTACCAGTGCAAGGCCCACATTACATCTAGAACCATAGGGGCCACAACACAGTGCTATATTCAGAGACAACCAGTGGAGCACAACAAACTGTGTTGCTAACACAAATATCTGGAAAGCACTTGGCTACTATTTCGTCACTGTGTTGCAGCGCTTGCAAGTTGCTGCTGCACGCTTTTATTTATTGACCACTACTGCTGAGAAGTGAAGACAGCCAATTCGGACGCACCTGACCACCCCCCCCCCCCTTCTGAGCTGTGTCCGTATGGCTGGACGATGGGGAAGCCCCGGGGAAAGGAGTGGGGGTGCCTCCTTGGAAAGTGTGGAACCGGAGATGGAGCAGGATTGTGAGACCCGGCGGCTATTCCTCCTGGATCACTCCCGCAACACCAGGTAGAACAAATCCTGCAGGCCATAACGGACACTAGAGCGGCCCTGCAACAGGATATAGTGCTGGTGGAGACAGGATTGGGGCTCTTGAAAGCCGATCATGCAAAATTATCCAACAGGATGCGACAGACAGAGGTCAAGCTAGAGGAAATAGAGCCTGGACAGCATAAACTGAATACTCAAATGGGTGAAGTCCTATCTATACTGCGGACTCTGGAGAAGTGAGCTGATGATGCGGAAGGCCGCAATAGAAGGAACAACGCTCGAGTAGTGGGTCTGCCGGAACTCATTGAGGGGTCTGACATTGTGGCCTACTTGGAGTGCTGGTTCCGGGATGTGGTTGCGCCGGAGGGTCTGTTGCAGTTTTACACGCTGGAAAGGGCCCACAGAGTGCCGGCGTGCCCGCCGGATCCTGGACGCCCTCCTCGTCCAGTGGCGGTACGCCTCCTACACTATAGAGACAGATTTGCTCCTTCATAAGGCTAGGACCTCGGGCCCCTACACTGTGGAAAATAACAATGTCACACTATTCCTAAGTTACACGCTCGAAGTACAGCATGCCAGAACATCCTTTATGGCGGTCAAGCGAGCGTTCAGAAACGAGGCATACAATATTCTTTGATGTTCTTAGTCCGAATGCGAATCGTACAAGGTGGTAAGACGCATTTTAGCAATAGCCCCAAGGAGGCCTGGACATGGTTGAGGAATACTGAGCTAGCAAGGGAGCGGCTGGCCGACCCTTGCGGCATCCGGTGATGGAGCAGCGGCTTCGCCTACCTCATCGAGATAGGAGATGACGATCGGTGCCTGGAGGCCCTACTGGGTCTCAGATGGAAACAGAACGATTGGTGGCACTACAGGCTGTTGTTGACATTGAGGGAGCTGAGTCAGTCATTCACGCCGGTGGCATCCACGGGCTCCGAGAAAGTAGCTGATGATACAGAAGCCAAGCTATCTGAGTCCGGCAGCCAGATTCTACCCAAGGTGACATCGGGTACGGCAGATGATATGGTGGACGCTCCATGACAGGCAAGGTAGAATGAGACTTATCCTGGGGGCACTGCCACTATGCACCTCGCGGTTCGCTCTATGCCGACCTGCTTATGATTGGGGAGACCGGGACACTTGGTGACCAGTGAGGACAATTTGTCGTTGAAATGCTTTTACTTTATCGACTGGGGGGGGAGATGTCACCTACACTTATGGTAGACCTTGTTGGGGGGTTGGTGCTGGATGCATCGGCTGGCTATTGTTGCTCTGCTTGGTTCTTCCCCACACCCACCGGATGGTTTCCCAGTTATTACGCCTTTAATACTATCTTGAGGGCATTAGTTGGGGTCAGTTTGGATAGGATCCACTATGTTAGTGCCTGTTCTGGGGGGAGGGTAATGAGAATGGTGGGATTGCAGCGGTTGGGAGACTTGGTTGGGGAATGGTACTCACCGGCGTGTCTTGGAGGGATCAGCGGCCTATTGTGTTTGTACAATTGGTTTATGGGTCCGTTACCAGATGTGAAATGTCTGACTTGGAATGTACGGGTCTACACTCTATGCAACGGCGATACAAAGTCCATTCCGATCTGGTACGCAGAGGCGCGCAGATAGTATTCCTACAGGAGACACATCTAACTAAGACTGAAGGATTGGCATTGCAGCGCAGGTGGAGATAGCAGCTTTATTATACTACCTATTCAGCTTTTGCAAGAGGGGTATTGATTTGGGTCAGAGCGGGGGTCCTCTTCCAGATGACTGACCAGTTAGTAGACCCCGAGGGCTGCTATGTGGTGGGACGCCTTCATGGGCGGGATGTGACCCTTTGCAGTATATACGCCCCTAATGTGGAACAGGCGACTTTCTTCGCCCGCATGTCTGAAACTCTGGCCATCTACTTCACGAACCTGGTACTTTTAGGAAGGGACTTTAACTCCATAGCGGACGTGGCCATGGATAGGTCCCATCCCCCCCATCTCATTCAGATGCCAGTGGCAGGATAGATGGGGACTTATGGATGTGTGGCGCGCACAACACCCTGGAGAACGAGATTATTCATACTTCTCGGCCTTGCATGATTTGCATGTGAAACTTGACGCGATTTTATGTAGTGCTGGGCTCGCTACTATGGTAGCTCATAGTGAATATTTGGCGTGCACCATTTCAGATCATAACCCGCTGCTCGTGAGCTTTTGTTGGGCCCTGGAGCGCCCGGCTATACCGACCTGGCGGTTGAGTTTGGACATGCTAGACGATCCGACCTTCCGTGCTGAATTAGAGACGGGAATAGAACGATATTTTAGTGATAATGAGGACACAGCCACGACGACTGCAATAGAGTGGAACGCCTTTAAAGTGGTGATCCAGGGCTTGTGTGTAACTAAATGGGTGGGAGTACGGAAGATGTGGTTACAAGAAATCGGCTTAGCGGAGAGAAAGCTTAGGGAGGCCGAGCGAGCCCACTCAACTAACTCTGAATTGCGAGAACTGGTTTTGAGTTCTAAGGAGGCAGTGGCTATAGTGGTTGAACGCTTGAGGTGCTTTGATCATAGGGCTTATTTGGCACAAGCGCATGCCGAAAGGGACAAGGTGGGTACTTTGCTGGCGTGGTTGGCTAACCCCCTCCCTAGAAGCACTCCTATCCTGGCACTGGCCTCCCCAACGGAGCAAATGGAATACACCCAGCATCAGATAAATGTCTGATTTCGTGACTATTATGCAGAATTTTATGATAGTCGACTGTAGGCCAATGAAACTGACCTGCGGGAATTTCTGGGAGATTTAGAATTACCCATCGTAGATGCGGAGCAGGCTGACTGCCTTGGCCAAGACATTACGCTGTCTGAAATTAGGTGTGCTAGCAAACAGATGGCGCACAACAAGACTCCGGGAATCGACAGCTTGCCCATCGAGTTTTGCTTGACCTATATAGATATCCTTGCCCCTAGGTTACTGTTGATCTTTAGAGAGGTCAAGGAGTTGGGGGTTCTGCAGACATCTGCTAGGGAAGCGGTCATCATCCCTCTGCTTAAACCAGGGAAGGCTCCTACTGACCCCTCTGCTTATCGCCTCCTGTCCATGCACACCCCGGATTACAAAATCTTGAGCCGTTTCCTAGCCACACGACTCCTCCCGCACATGGTGCATTTGATTCATCCTGATCAGGCAGGTTTCATACCTACCCGCAACACTGCGGGTAATGTACGCTGGTTACTATGCATTCGTGGTGAGGACCATGGCGAGGATAAACTGGCGGTAATCCTCTCCGTGGAGATTGCAAAAGCATTTGATAGTCCGGAGTGGCCCTACTTGTTTTTTATTATGAGAGTCTTTGGACTTGGGGAGGGCTATGTGCTCTAGACCGAAATACTAGATTCTTCGGCGAGCGCCAGAGTGAAGGATGGAACGGTTATCTTCTCCTCGTATCCAGTGGGGCGTGGTGCTCGACAGGGATGCCCGCTATCCCCACTGTTATTTGCCCTGGCTATAGAGCCATTGGCTGTTCGTGCCAGGCTGGAGAGAGCATACCAGGGCCTGCGTTCCCGAGGCCATATGCACTTAATCTTGTTGTACGCAGGTGATCTCTTGATGGTTTTAAAGGGACACTGCAGGTGCCTTGGAGGGAGCTCGTGCGTTGCTTCACAGGTTTGGAGAACTTTCTGGACTCAGAGTGAATAGGGCAAAGACTTGTGTTTTTCCGGTTGATCCATCAAGCGACTCACCCGCACAGGACATCAAGTGGGAACCCAACTGCCTCCCTTATCTTGGGACGCATATTTATCTTACCCAGGAAGACTGACTGGATGGTAACCTTGGCAGGGCGATGCAAGGTAGCATCCAGTTTTGGGGAACCTTGACCATCAGTGGCAGGACGTGTAGCCCTATTGAAAATGTTGGCACTTCCCCCGTCTGCTTTATCATTTCCGTACCTTACCAGTGTGAATACCTGCCGTTTGTTTCCGGCAGATTCGATCTATGATTGGAGGCTTTATCTGGGGGGACGGGAGACGGAGGGTGGCATTAGATACACTGATACACCAGAGAAATGAGGGGGGGGCTTGCAGTACCCGATTTTGAGTTGTATTATTTGGCTGCACAGTTCCAGGGGCTTACCCAGGCGGTAGAGCTGGAATTCAGGGGTCCTGAGCGAGAAATTGAACCAGATATACCTCCGCACGTGCTGTCGTTTGTTGTGCTCCAGCAAAAACTATGCATCGACTCGCTATTTATTTGTGGGTTTGTGGGTTTGTGACGCGCCGGAATCACACCCGAAGGTGTATCTCCGCGCAGTGCTGAGGAGGAAACAGGTCTAAGCAGGCACTAATACTGAAATAGGGTTGTCTTAAGACTTTTCCTGAAGGCTAGATGACTAGAGCACTGTCTAAGGGAGAGGGGGAGGTTGTTCCACAGGCGCGGACCCATAACAGAAAGAGCGCGTCCTCCCTGTCTGGTCTTGTTATGTCGTGGAATCTGTAGTAACAGCTGGTTACTGGACCGTAAATTACGAGGGGGGTGATGATGAACAAATTTTTCAGCCAGATAGAGCGGCCCTAAGTTATGGAGACTCTTGTGCACCACACAGCAGGTCTTAAATTCCACCCGTCTCCGGATAGGAAGCCAGTGGAGCATTTTGAGAAGGGGGCTATCCACTGAAGAATGCACTCTGAAGCTTTTCTGGAGACTATACCCAGCGCCCTTACGCCCCGGAGATACCCTTGGTTTGTGTACCGCCCTCCCACATGGTGGGGACTGGTCAGCACTAGCAGAGTGGGAGTCACTTGAAATTCAGGTAGTAGGAGACCTATACAAAGATGGTGCTTTACTACCCTATAGTGAACTGCAGGAGAGGTTCTGGCTCCTGCAGGGGCACTATTTAATTGAGTCAGCCCTGATAGTTGCCATCCAAAAGCACTGGAGGAGAGGCCTGTCGGAACCACCGGTGAGCTCAGCATGCCAATATGTAGTAATGGCAGCGGGCACCTACGAAGCTGTCACCTGCTTATATCGACGCATGCTTGGGGAAGGCTTGCCACCGCTGCAGAAGATACATGATCAATGGACGACAGATATTGATAAAGAAATGCCAGACTCGGCCTGGTCACAGATAGTTACGAGGGCATGGAAGAGCAGTAGAAATGCCAGATTCCAACTAGTTCATTTCTTCATACTGCACAGGGCACATCTCACCCCGGCGAAGATAAACCAATATTTTCATGTAGTCACAGCAAGGTGCCCCCGCTGTACGTTAGTGGATGCGGGCCTGTTACATATGCTATGGGATTGGGCACATACTGGGAAGATGTAGTGGTGCTACTTATCAATATTACGGAGCGCCAGATTCCTCCGGACAAGGGCACCTGCCTACTGCATTGGTTCCCCCACACTAGCAAGACAAAAATACCTAGTAAATTCCTGGATCTGGGATTGTTGCTAGCCAAAAGGGGAAATCACAACCAACTGGCAGGCTACAGGAGGGCCCAGTTTTGCTAGATGGAAGGCTGCATTGCTTACATAGGTAGGGAGTGAGAGCATAGTTCACCTGCAGCAGGCCCAGAGGTCCCACAATGATAAGGCACTGGAAGCAGAGAGGGCATGGGAGGGTCTTGTCACGGACTTGAAGGCTGCAGATGCGGACTCTGGGTCGGAATCAAGCGAACATGCAGGAGAAGGAGCCTCATAAATGATTGAGCCGATACACTTATAGGAGCGTGTGAGTGTGTTCCCTCCCCCACTACAGTCATGTTCTTGTACACCGACATACACACGGAGCCCTGTTTAATTAGTACTGATCCAGTATATCATTGCGATATATTACGCTGTAGTAAATGACACAACGGTGAGAGCAGGTGAGTTGAGGGTGGGAATTGGGAGGGTGGGATAGTTCGATTCATTTCTATATGGCTCTGCAGTACATACATACTTACAATGCAGTTGTGTATTCTGGTGATAACATGAGAATATTGGGACTACGTAGCTGTTACTTCACAATTGGACACTACTCATCCTGCTTGATATGCTGGTTGTGTTATCGCATGTATTATGATTTTACCGTTGCCTAAGAGAGATCGGACGAGCACGTATTGATATAATTAATCATTATGTAAGCTGATTGTGGTCGAAAAATAATAAACACATTTAAAAAATAAATGGGACCGGAAGCCAATTGTTTAAGCAGGTCCTGCACACGTTGCCCGGGGAGAACGTGCAGAACAAAGGGAATGCAGTTCCTAAAGGAAGGATGGGAGGGAAGGTGGGAAAGACCAATCTTTTGTCATGTTTCCGTCACACACCCCAAAAGGGGTCATGCTTCATCATTGGGCCTTGCTCCTAGTCGTGCCGGCTCTGCAATGCTCGACGGGCTGACCGTTTCCAGGGCTCTTTGTCGGAGATCTTTTTAGAAAGCCATTGTGTGGGTGTGGGGGCAGTGAGTGTATGTATGCACAAAAGGTGGTGAATTAAAATAGGTCAGGGACAGTCCTATAATCGATAGTTTTTGATGGTAAAGGTAGTTTCTGCCTAATTAAAATTGTGGTGGACGCCCTATGGGAGTGTTATGTTCCTGGTGGGCAGTCACTAAGGTGAGGTCGACATGTTTCATGCCTGGTTGTTCCTAAGGGAATCAGGTGGCACTTCTTTAGGACCTAAGTGTAGTGTAGTGCACAGCTATCACCAGGCTCTACGTTTGTTGAAGGTAGCCTGGAGTGGGGCCCTAGTAGTCCTGTACTGGGTGGTGTGGCAACCCGAGTAGCAGGAGCTACGACCTGACGGGGGTGTTAGGGAGCACGGTGTTACTCCACTCGGAAGGATGGCGGCAACTTGCTGGTTAGCCTACCCTCTCTCCAATTCCCACTGTTCACTTTATACTCATTGATGCGCCCAAAAATGATTTTGTGTGTGGTACATTCTAAAACAAGCAGGCACGCACAGCCCAGGGTTAGGACACTCGGGACAGTACATGCGAACCTCCTTCTGCAACAGACTCTACATCTCCTACTGGGAAAGTCTTTTGAGGATGTAGGAGGAATGCGATCAGGAAAGTGGCTATCTTTCAATCTAGCAACATCCTCCACCACTCCAACTCTAGGAACACTTGTCTGTTCCACTAAAACAAGGCTGCCTATTACAGACTCCTGAAACTTTACAAAAGTCATCTTTGACTCAGGACAAGATTCCTGGAACACAACAAAAGCATTAAAAGGTTGCCAAGTGGAAAAGATGGATAGCCAACTTCTTGTACCAAATGTAAGCCTTACGAAGAGTAGCATAAGGTTCCAACCTCTGATCTGCTCTGTCAACACCACCCATGTGCCTATTATAGTCTAAAATGAACACAGGTTTGCGCGCTTCAGCAAACTCACCCCAAACAGTCACCAGTTCAGTGCTTTCATCATGGATGGTAATCAACATGTAGACAGCTCTCCTGTCTGAAAACTTCACAGCTAGACGCTCCTTGCAACGCAATGCACTGCACTGTCCCCACACAAGTTCTTTTGGGAAACCTTAACGGTTACAGCGGATTGTGCCACAAGCAACA
This sequence comes from Lissotriton vulgaris, assembly GCF_964263255.1. Classification (NCBI taxonomy): domain Eukaryota; kingdom Metazoa; phylum Chordata; class Amphibia; order Caudata; family Salamandridae; genus Lissotriton; species Lissotriton vulgaris. The sequence goes on along the minus strand of NC_141691.1, from coordinate 615,762,345 downwards.
GTGTCCACTTTGGCCAATTCCCTTAACAACTGCACACCTGTGTAGAAGTTATTGCTAAATAATCCTCCACCAAGTTCCCACACGTTTTTCTCAGTCACTCCAAACGTAGACGGACAACCAGGGGGGTTAATCCTGGATTCCTTACAGGTGTACACCCTGAAATTAGAGGCATATCCAGTACAACTGTCACACAGCATATACAGCTTAGTTCCATTTCATGCCCTCTTACCAGGAATGTATTGCCTAAAAACCAAGTTGCCCTTGAACAACACCAAAGACTCATCCACTGCAATTTCTTTCCCTGGAGCATAGATCTCAGAAAATCAACAAAGTGATCAATGACAGGCCTAATCTTAAAAAGACGGTCACAATCAGGGCGATCTTGGGGCAAAGCTAAACCATTATCGACAAAATGCATCATCCGAAGCAGAAGCAAATACCCATCACGACTCATGACTGCCGGAAATCTAGCAGTTGCCATCAAGGTACTAGTAGACCAATATGAAGTCATTGATGGCTTCCTTAGCAAACCCATCAAAAAAGTTAAACCCAAGAACTTCTCCATCTCTTCCAGATTTGTGGGAGTCCACCGGGTAGCACTAGAGTGGGATTTAAGGCTGGCACTGCTGTCCCTCAAAAACTGTTTGGCATACAAATTAGTCTGCTCAACAATCTCTGCCAAAAACACATCATCCATAAACAACTGGAAAAAAATCTATCGGCAAAAGTTTTTCAGTGTTCACCCTACACCCTGGAACCCCAGTAAAGTCTGGCAATGCCGGCTGCGCCATGCCTGGGGCAGCCCAGAGGTCAGCACTTTCAACGGGAAGCCTTGCAGCCCCAGACTGCCGCCCAGCTGCCTCTTGTCTCACTATACCAACGGGAAGTCTTGCAGCCCCAGGCTGCAACCCAGATGCCTCTTGCCGCACATCAATGTCCGCACCTAAAACAGGCTCTTCATCCGCACCAAGAGTAGCTTCATATGCACTGAGAATATCTTAATCGGATGATGCCATGTAGAGAGAAAACTCACTGCCTGAATCTTCCCCTCCCACCTCTGCCTCAGAATCAGAGTCAGTCTCTGGACCATGGTCAGAGGAAGAATCAAAAAGCATTCCAACAACCTGCTGAGCTGTAATCCAGCGGCTAGCCATTATCCTTACTAAGAAAGGAGTCTGCACAAACAAGTCAACAACCAAAACTGTGCAAAGTAAGTAAAAACATGCGTGCCTTTATCACAAAGATCTATATACTCAAAAACTATACAATTCACTTACAAGGGACAGCTACACTAACCAGCAAAGACACAGCAAATAGTCCACTATATCCCACTAGAAAGAAGGAAAAAAAAACAATGAATCTACAGAAAACAAAATACACATCAAGCACAAATGCAAAACATTTCAGACACTCAGAAAACAGAAACCAAACATACTGGTATTATTACACACTTTGCAAAAAACACATTTACATTGTAATTGTACAAAAAAAAAAAGTCTTACCAAACCTATGCAACTACACAAACAGCAGAACCACCAGTAACAAAACCGCAACCTGCAACTGTCTAAAGAGCAAAAGCCTTGATCTAGAAAAAAAGGGGGAAATAAAACATTACAAATCAAAAGAAATAAAAACAATACACATTATAACAGGCTAGGTCACTACACAAATGGGGGCAGAAAGGCCAAATAAACGGGCTGAATACACAAACAAAATATGTCCCCTGAAGCAACCAATTTATTTATTTTTAAATCCCTGGCACTAGTGGGCTTTTCTGCCCCCCTCCAGCCCAGAAACGCCAAAAATATAGGTAATCTGTCCTAAGGGGGGGGGGGGGGGGGCAGAAAAGTCTCACAAAATAATTAAGCCCATAAGAAAGTGACCCTTGCCCAAGGGGTCGCTTCCATTTAAAATGTAAAAAACAGTCCTTGGGGTCTAGTAGGGTTTTCTGCCCCCCCCCCCCCTGGGGGCAGAAAGGCCAAGTAAAAAACCGATCTGACCCCAGGGGGTGGGAGGGAGGGTAGAATATACTTAAAAAAAATATGGCCCCTGGTAGAGAGGTGTCGCTTTCAATAAAAAAAAAATAAAAAAAATCCCTGGCGGGCTTTTCTGCCGAAAAATAAGGCGTCCCCTGGGTGGCAGAATATAATTTTAAAATGAATTGGGCCCCCTGGAAGCGACCCTTGCCCAAGGGGTCGCTTCCATTAAAAAAAAAAAAATAATTCCCTGGTGACCAGTGGGGTTTTCTGCCCCCCTCCCTTCTGCTCGGGGCAGAAAGGCCAAATAAATAAACCAATCTGCCCCCAGAGGGGGCAGAATCTACTTATTTAAAAGTTAGGACCCAAGGAAGCAACCCATGCCCAAGGTGTCGCTTCTGATTTTGTTAAATAAATAATCCCTGGCTCTAGTAGGCTTTTCTGCCCCCCCCCCCGGGTCCAGAATTGGCCAAAAAACTGATTTGTTATGTTATGTTAAAAAATTTGTACCGCCCACGTACACCGAGACGGTTTCTTGGCGCTCATAACAAACATAGCTAGCCATGGCAGAAGAGTTACTCAAAAGCCAACTTGAAAAGGTGTGTTTTTAGGGTTTTGCGGAACAACTCATATGAGGTAAAATGGCGGAAGGAAGAAGGGAGGGAGTTCCAGTAGGAGGGGCCTAGGAAAGAAAAGCATAATCCTCCATGTTTTTTACGGCGGAATGATGGAGTGCAAAGAAGATTATTGGCAGAGGACCGTAAGTTGCGGGTTGGAGAATAACGCTTAAGTTTGGAAGAAATGAACTCAGGGGCCTGGCTATGCAAAGATTTGAATAGGGTACAGCCTAGCTTAAAGGAACATCGTTTAGCCACTGGGAGCCAATGAAGGCTCCTCAGGAGGGGGGAAGACGTGCTGGTGTTTAGGTTGGTGGTACACCAGGCGCGCTGCTTTATTATGTGCCCCCGAGGAAGTGACCCTTGCCCAAGGGGTTGCTTCGTTTTCTCAAAAAAAAAAAAAATAGAAAAAAAAAAAACGATCCCTGGTGTCCTAGTGGGGGCATTCCTGATGCACGATCGCGATGCTGTGCGCGATCGTGCACCAGGAATGCCCTGCATTGGGACATCATGGAAGAGGAAACACCGCTTCCTCCCCCGATGCCTTAAGGCACCAAGAAATGCCCCCCCCCCCGCCCTACCGGAGGCCCAAACCTACCTCCTCTCCCTGGACGCACTGGAAAAATGGTTTCCAGCGCTTTCCGATGACGTCGACGCGCGCTGTGCGTGCGTCATGGTGAAGCATGGGTGGGGGGGGGGGGGGTCGGGTGGCAGCGGAAACTCTTCTGCTGCCATCCCTGTTTGTGGGAGCAAGATCGATGCCCCGGGGGGGCGCCAGCGCTCCCCACCCTCAAGGGCTGTGCTGATGAAGGAGCGGTTCAGTCATCAGCACAACCCAACCGATGCTCAAGACGGAACCGCTCCGTCATGAGCATCGAAGGGGTTAAAAACGGTTCTAAGGAGCCCTTTCCCAGGTGCTCCTGCTGAAATTTTAAGAGCAAGTGACTTTTCTTTTAAAAACAGGCGATTACAGTGGTGAAGAGTGAAACACTAAGCAATGTTTAAAAAACGATTCCCAGGAGCCCTTTACCAGGCGCTCCTGCTGCTACATTACTGATCATGCTGCTCCAGTACCTATTGGCAGCCTCAAGCGGATCAGGGTGAACAAGGCTCTACGTCATGAAATTGTAATCGTTCTGCTAGACTGACTCTCACACATATACATTTTCCTTCCAGAGATTCACATGTGTGAGGTTTTGCATCAATGGAGTTGCAACATTGACGAATGTGCCATACTCCCCACATACTCAAGTGCATCAACTAGTACATCATGTATGGGACATGCTGGCCTATAAATCAGAAAGCACAAATATTGGCTTGCAGTCTGAGGCACATAGCACTGTACAGTAACATATTGTGAGCCTTCTGAGCATTCCAAGCAAGTTTAACATACACTTACCAGTACATCTGGAGCACCATAGAGCCTGCCGAACTGTCCAAGGACCATGTTCACCAGGACCTCCAGCTCCTCTGTGGTGAAGGGAAGGGCACTCAGGTTCTCAGTAGGAGCCATGACTAGTTCCAGAGAGGAGGTGCAGCAGCAGTTCCTGGTGAGGAATGGCAGGCAGCAGTGACTCTAGGCAAGCGACAGGTGTGGGCATTATATATAGGCCCCGAGGCTTGTTCCAGTGTTTCTCTGCTGCTACCATTGGCCAGCGTCCTTTGCATCATTCAATTGGAGCCAATGCCGGGCCCCGCAGTGGCAGAACACACCTACCGCGACGGTCAAGTATGCTAGCCACTGGCGGTTCCCATCGGTTGATGGCTAATTCTCATAGTTGGGGATGCACAGCAGCGGTCAGGAAGCAACATCCGCTATCCTGCATCATTCAATTGGGGCCAATCCGTGTTACTACAGTGGATGCCAGCTACCGCGCCTGTGAACACATTTTGCATTTTTATTCTCACTTTGCTAATTGCATCACTCATCCCAACACATTTGCCTAGAGTGATGTGTGCCGCCTGTAAAGGGATTATTGAGCGGGACCGTGGAGTTAAATCTTTACACACATGTAATATAAAAGGAGTCAAAGAACATTGTCATGTCTTGTGACCATAAATGAATGAAATAAGTTTAGGAGTCAAAAGAGGACAAAGGACTGTAGGATTGTATTCATGTTGTGGATTGAACCATTCCACGGGGAACACGATTTGAATATCTCTTGCTATTTGTCTGTCACTTATTTGTCCATGGGTTGTCTTATGAAGGGCAAGTGATGTTGTCTGCCATTTAGGGGTGTCCATTGTACGGAGATCAGACATACTTGTAACCTCTAGCACTTAAAACACATGTAGTGGTGTGGCATACAGTGTACCTAGCTGCCGGTGCCTGTACATTTTTAACACACGTCATTGGAGTGCACTTGTGTAAAGAAACATCGATCGGTCTAACATCACCTGTACGTTTAAGCCATGTGTGCATGTATTCACATTCCATGTGTTTCAGTTTGGTGAACATGGCAATGTCTGAAATGCAATCTCCTCCCAGAGTCATGATGGACTGACACCATAATGTGCATATCTGTCTGTCCACTGGGCGGTCTATTCATGTATGGTTGTCCAGCTTACACTAACTGGCCTCATTTCATGATTATGTTGTGTAGTAGGTTGAGGATGTGCTCTGACTGCAGACATACATGTTGGCATTGTTGCTGTTTGCCACATATGTTGTGTCATCTACCCACATGGCTGGGTAAACATGATGTAGCAGTGTACCATATGCCACACACAATGACTTCTTTTGATATTGTAGTAGTTAGTATGTACACCCTGGCAACCACAATGACTACAGAAGTTCAAGGTGTGTAGGCATGTCACTAGTGCATTACACGTGTTCAAGAGTCCTGTCAATGTAGCGGTTGTGTGAGTCATTTGTTAAGCTGGTTCCCACATCTCATCTTTGACTCCTCTTAATTTTTGTCCCCTGCCAGAGTACATACTACGAGGCCACCTGTCTGTCACCCTATCCCAGACCTAGCTATGATGGAGGATACCGACATCATAAAAAAATTCTGTCTGAATCGCCTTACCCTGCGACAGCCATGTCCTTAGTTGGAGCCCCATTGGAAGCCTAACCGCACATATGCAGCAATATTGACAGCTACAGTGAAGGTGATGGCTGCACTGCATTTCTTTGCAACTGGGTCTTTTCAGTACACGGTGGCCACCGCCAGTGGAATGTCTCAGCTTATGTTGAGCATGTGTTGTAGGATGTCCTGTCTGCATTGATGTCCTACAAGGAAAGCTACGTTCACTTTCCAAGAAGACATGAATTGGCAGATGTGAAGGGGGGGGGGGGGGGGGGGGTTTATGATCTTGGACACATCCCAAATGTTGTAGGAGCCATTCACGGTCCCACCACAGGAGCGTGAGCACATCTACTGTAACCGCAAGCATCATCACTCCATAAATGTGCAAGTGGTATGCCAAACTGATCAGATCATATCCCACGTGTTTGCTAAATTTCCTGGTTCGGCACATGACTCATTCATACTGCAGAACAGCATCATCCCACAATTAATGGCAAATCTTCATCCAGAGCAGGCCTGGCTTGTTGGCGAGTGGGCTGTGTCAATGAGTGTGGTGTATGTGTGACATACTGCTCTTCTCACATATTTCTCTTACATTGTTGGTCTGTGTTTCTCACAACTAGGTGACTCCGGGTATCCCAATTGTTTGTGGTTGCTGACCACACTGAGGAATCCCAGTACGCCCGGGGAAGTTCACTTCAATGATGCCTATGGCAGGACAGGTCGTGTGGTGGAGCACACTTTTAGACTTCTGAAGTCTAGAGTTTCGTTGTCTGGACAAGAGTGGTGGTGGGCTACTCTACTCTCCCAGAAGGTGTGTCTGATAATAGTAGCCTGCTGCATGCTACACAACCTGGCCTTGCACAAAGAGATCCCCCTGATTCAGGATGATGGCGAGCAGCAGGAGCCCCCAGCTGCAAACCCACACATGTCCAGTGATGATTTATTTTGTTTTTGTTTTTTTATTTAGTGCATTTTTATAAAGCGCGGGCATTACCCGAAGGTGTCAGAGCACTGTACAATACAGCTAGTTCCATTACAAGAGAAAAGTGGTACAAAATATAACATTACAAAGAATAAAAATGAAGGGTACACAAACACAAAAACCAACACAGCACGCAGGGGAGAGGAATGTACAGGAAAAAATACAAATTTACAACGAAGAGCAAACTTCCAAGAAGGGCCCGAGAATGAAGGATACACAAGTACACAATCCAACACAGCACTCCGGGGTGAGGAATGCACAGGAAAAAATACAAATTTACAATTAAGAGCGAACGTCCAAGAGGGGCCAGAATATGAAAGTATTAGTTCTGAAAGTGTCTTTGGAAGAGAAAAGATTTGAGACCAGCTTTGAAGATCCGGGTAGAGGAGGTGGCATGGAGCAATGGGGGAAGTGAGTTCCAGATTCTCACCGCATGGCCTGAGAAGGATTGCGCCATCGATCCTTCCCTTTTGAAGACGGGGGCTCAAGCAGAAGCTTTTCCGCATTGCGAGAAGGTCGAGAGCCTCATGACAATTTCCGTTTATTTGCCAGGTAGCGAGGGGAGGACGTGTGCAAGGCTTTGTTTGTGATGCAGGCAGCTTTTTTTAAATAGAGCTTGACTCGATTGGAAGCCATCGAAGAGAGGATAGGAGTGATGTGGTCGCTTCGTTTAGACCCTGAAATGAAGCGAGATGCTGAATGTAGGATGGATTTGAGAGGGGAGAGGTGGGATTTCGGTAGGCCAGTCAGAAGAGAATTGCAATAATCCAGTCTTGTGAGAACCAGCGATTGTACCAAGGAAGAACCAACAGATCCCCCACAGAAGGCGCAACTGGTACTCTGCGTTCTTGGCAAAAGAGTTGATGTGGGAGATTAAGTGGAGTCTATTGTCAAGAGTGACACCTGGAGATTTAGCCTGGAGATTTAGCGCGGTTGACAATGATGGGTTTGTTGTTGAGTTAGTTCAGCTGATCCATCCACAATTGAACAGGAGGAGGTGAGAGAGGTTGAAAGGAGGAGGAATTCAGTTTTGGCGGGATTTAGAATGAGTTGGTGAGCTAACATCCAGTTGTGAATGGAGTTGAGAGTATAGACTATTAATGAGAGATCGTGTGCGGAAGACACCTTGAGGTAGATTTGAGTTTCATCCGCATAAAGATGGTAATGGATCCCATATTTGCTTAGGAGGTTCCCCAAGGTTTCCAGGTAGAGATTAAACAGAGTGGGTTCCAGGATAGAAGCTTGAGGGACATCTGACCTACAGCTAATGGAGATGAAAGACTGTTCACTATCTTAATCATTTGGGATCTGTCCCAGAGGAAAGAGGCAAACCATTTAAGCACTGTGTCATCCAATCCCATTTTCTGTTGAAGAGTGTTGAGTAGGGTGCTATGATTAACAGTGTCAAAGGCTGCAGTTAGGACTAGAAGAATCAGAAGACATGATTCCCCAGAGTCGAGTATATGCAACACATCAATCACTTGTAGCAGGGCTCTTTCAGTGCTGCAATTTTGGATGAAGCCAGATTGGAAAACGTTGAAGAGGTTATTGTCCATAATATGTTGGGAAAGTTGTTTTGCAACACATTTTTCAGTGATTTTCAAAAGAAAAGGGAGGTTGGTGATAGGGCGGAAGTTGTTGAGGTCGGTCGCATCAGCGGAGGGTTTTTACTTTTAGAAGAAGGGTAACCTGTCCTGATTTAAGGGCAACAGGGAGGGAGCCTTGATTGAGGAAGAGATTAACTAACCTGGCCCAGTAAGAGAGAGTATGGGTGTAGAAATTGATGGCGATGACGCAAGGGATGGGGTCTGAAGAGTGGTTGGATTCTAGGATGCATTTGAGGAGGTCATCTTCCGAGATGAAGTCAAAATATTGGCTGGTGACTAAGGATTTCCGCTCCTCAAAAGGGATGGGGTGGGAGACTTGATCCACCAGTGCTTTGACCTTTTCATCAAAGAAAATAGCGAAATCGGCTGCTTTCTTTGAGAATTCCTCGGGCTTAGTAGTTTGGGGAGAACAGTTTGGGTTTTTGATGAGGACAAAAAGTTTCTTGGGTCTGTTTTCGGCTGAGTCAAGGAGGGATCTGAAATGAGATGCTTTTTCATGGAAGATGTGGTTGTGGTATTTTGATCTAACTGAACATAGAAGGTCTTGACCTGCATCAACAGCTCATCGCCAACTACTTCCAGTAAGTTTAAGTTAGCATTGAGCAACTATGACAGTGTCTGTGCGCTTTGTTGTTCTGGCCCAAACTTTTAGGATGTGTCTGGATGCTGGTTGTTGTTGGCACACTCCTTAGGGTTACTCTGTGCAGCAATGTGTTACTTTTTCTAATTACCTCATGTCCATGTTGATGGTGTTTGTCAGTGTTATCTGGAATGCATCTTGTACAGTGTTGACAAGTGATCTGTTTTAGCTGTCATGCCATCATATGACAACTCAATGTTATTTTCTTGTGTCGATCTAGTTTCCACCACCCTCTCAATGGATTGTGGCATTCAAACCATGTTGTACATTGCAATGTGAGTTAACATACTACTTACTGTGATAAACATGGCACTGACACAAAGGAAAGGGGTGTGAATTGTGTGTATTGATTAATGAGTGAGACGGGAGTATCCAAGTTGAAAGCCATGGTACAAGGATTATTAGGGTGTACCACACAATGGAGGAATTCCACAGTCCAACAGAAAAGTCCAATCAATGTGGCAATGTGGGTTCAGATGCACAACAAAGTCAATGCTCTGTGCAACACTGGTGACCTCAACCAGTGTTGCTAGAACTGGTTTGGCAAGGTGCTTTGCCTCATGATCCTTCCTTGGTCTTTCTCGAGGTCCCCTCTGCCGTTTGGAAAAGGGGGGGAACCTGCGGCATGCTCCGAGGTGTCTGAGGAGTCTGTGGCTTCCGCCTCACCCCTCCCTGTGGCCGCTGCTGAGGTGTTGTAAGTATCAGGCTGGCCACTGGGTGGGGGTGCTGGTATTTGAGCTGCATGGATGTCCCTCAGAACACCCACAAGTTGTCCCAAACGTGTGTCCATGGACCTTTGCAGTAAGCGGAGTTCACACTTTGAAGAAAACAAGAAACCTTCTCAGGGGTCCCACTGATACTTGGTCCTTTTAAACAAGAAACCTTCTCAGGGGTCCCACTGATACTTGGTCCTTTTAAACAAACAATGAAGAAATTGGCACAGAAGCTGAAATATAAAATACATATTTATTAAACCTCAGATGAGGGAAGACTACGTCACACAGAAGCCTTAGCAAATTAATGAGGCAGTTTAAGGAGTACAGAAAACAGGGGCCTTATATATGCTTAGGGTTACATAGTCAGAATAATACCAAGGGGCAGTCCTGGCTCATGTAAGCATGCAAAATGACTAATATGGGCATACAAGATCTGCTTGCGCAACAAAGTGGGAGGAGCTAACAGTGGCTGTTTTTGGCAAACACATCCTGACATTTATATACTAGGAACAGTTTCAAGGACAGCTACAAGCTCAACAGAGCATGTGCGAAGGTGGAAGATGCTGAATATAGTTCGTTTCTAGGCAGATTACAAGAGCAGTCAACACTGAGGGAGGACAGAGCACATGGCGAGCATGTGGCAGCACATGGCTAACTAAAATGGCTGCCAGAAATACAAAATGGCTTTCAGGTCATGCCAACAAATCCGCCCAATATTTAACAGTTCTTCCACAACCTGGCCCATCTGTCCCTGGTTGTGTTGGCATGCACCAAGGACTGTGATCACAGTGGCCAGGGCCTCAGTCTCAGTCTCCTCCTACGATTGTCCCACAGTTGACCTCCCACCTGCTCTGTAGACCTGTCGACACCCCCACACACTGTCTCCTGCATCCCCGGGCTGCCGGGTGGTATTGGTGACAACTGCCACAGGGACAGTATTGGAGGCAGTGGTGGTGGTGGTGGAGGAGGTGGCTGCCACACAGGTCGTTGCAGGGGACAGCGTTATTGCTGCTGTTGTGGGAGTTGTGGTGGGGACAGTGAGGCCCGGAGACTGAGTTTGCCCGTTACACACCTGAAGGGCCAGGTTGGTCCGACTCATCCGAGAATAGGAAAGAATCAGCATTCGAGAGGTCACCTTTCTGGTGGGGGAGACTTTCTCGGCTCGTTGATCTCAGTGTTGCCAGGTGTGGATAGCGAATCATCTGTTGAATGGAGGTTATATTGTCAGAATGTTCAGTTCATGACAACTTCGATGTTCATGTTTTGGACATTTTATTTAAGATAACCAAACATTTGATATTGGCATTACTTGGCATTCGTAACAGTTCGTCAGCAGTCCAACATGCTTTAGAGGTACATACATTGCTCGTTAGCGATGTGATATGGCAATGCCAACACTTTCATATGTACATATAATGTATTTCCAAGGACATGTCCTCATGTACCAACTTGTTGCTCATCCACTTCAGTTTATGCTAGGATATTGGAGTCTTTTCAGTAAGCCTGTCTGCTATGCAGCAAATTTATGATTTCCGGTGGGATTTTTGTACTGAAGCTTTGATGGAGTCTACATGCATGTGTTGTGTTGATGTGAGCCTTTATGCTTTGAGACAATGGGACTGGCACATTGGATTTTTTCCCATTGCGTTCTTGCGCTTTGCTGATACATGTGACTTCATCATTGACACTGCGATTCATGTGACCTCTAAATGGGATTATATGTTTTTGCACTGGCTACAACTTATGGAGCTTTACAGAGTTGGCTACCAAGTGCGGGATGTGGTGGTCAGATAGCTACATGCTGTTTGGGAGGGAGGCTAGAGTGCATGAGCGGACTACCTGCCTGTGAGGTGTAGCAGAGTTGGTAGATGGCTGGTAGATGGCTGGTAGATGGCTGCAACATGGCTGTGGGGTGGGGAGGGTGTTCCATGCTGTTTGGGAGGGAGGCCAGGGTGCGTAATCTGCCTGCCTGCCTGTGATGTGAAGCAGAGGAAAGAAATGGTAGTCTTGTGAGACATTTTAAAAGTGTGCATTCTACATAAGTTTGATTTACTATGGAAATTGAGGCTCAATTATTGTGCACAACAGTACCCTGCATTGTGATGTGATCATTTTGCTTGTACTTACCATTCTGCCCTCCCACAGCTATTCCTGCGAAACTCTCGGGAAGCCATATGGCAAGCACATTCTACTCCCCTTCGGTGAACGTTAGTGGTGGAGTGGGAGTGCTGCCACCAGTTCTTTGAGCTGCCTCATGTTTCCTCTGGCCAGAGACTTGACCCTGCTCTGGAGGTCGGCCCACCGCTTTTTGATGTCACGCAGTGTCACAGGGTTGTCCCTACTGCATTGTCTTTGTTGTAGATCCTTCCCCACATTTGATTTGTCCTCACTAGTGGGGTCTGTTGGACCAGGTTCCCAAACAAATATGGGTCTACCTTAATTATCTCATCTACCATCACTTTCAACTCTGTGTCTGTGAATTTGGGCTTTTTCTTGGAGGGCATGTTCCAATTTAGAAATCCATTAACAATATTCCTTTTGGGATAAAGCAATCTTTTAATTGAATTGCATTTATTTGAGTTTTATCTTTTTCAATACATAAATAGGTTGCCAAGAGTCTTCTCTCTTCTGCTTAATACGGAGTTAAACTTATAACAGAGCTTTTGCACTTGTATTTTAAAATTGAAGCTCATTAGAGGTTATGAAAAGACTCATATTTTGCTATTTGTTTAACCAATTCTTTAATTTTAGAATTGTAGGATTTGTTTTCATGAGCCATAAGAGAAATGGATGTCCCTCTAATAGAAGCCTTTTAGGCATCCTGTTGAGTCACCATAGCTGTAGAGCCTCCTAGGTTAGTAAAATAATCCTGGAGTAGTGATAACATTTTTGGTTAATATTTTTTGTTAAGGACAATATGCGTATTCATATGCCAACTTCATTGAGCCTGATAATTTGAGCTATGTTGTAGAACCATAGAAATAAGAGCATGGTCAGAAATATCAATATTATAGATATTTGGTGTAGAAACTGAATGAATTAATTGGCGAGAAACCTAATCTAATCTTGAATAAGAGTTATGAGGATTTGAATTTTTTTTTTAAAAAATCTTAGTTTGCTGATGTAACCTCCAAATATCAACCAACTTGGTTGCTTTAAAAAAAAAGTTGATATTTAGTTAGTGATGAGCTATCTAATAAAGGATCACAAATAGGTTAAAATCTTCTCCAACAATAAGTGGGACATTGCCTAACTGGAGCACTTCTGTAGTAAAAAGACCAAAAATTAGGGTCATCAGTAGTTTGACCATACATATGAATTAAAAACATAACAGTCTTGTATTTTAATTTTCACTTTAATGCAACAACCTTCTGCATCTAAAGATTAGCTCAATATTTGAAAATGCAATCTTTTTGTAAAGAGGATAGCAACGCCATTTTTTTTTTACGTACAGCTGGGGAAGATGTAACAGTCCTAACCCATTTTGTTTTCATAAAAGCCCAAACCGTGTTATCAATATGTGTCTCTTGTAAAAAACAAATAGCTGCTTTATAACTTCTTAAAGTATCTAAAACTTAAGTGCACTTCACAGTATGTCTTAAACATTTAACATTCAAGGATACAATTCTAAGATTATTGAAATTAGCCATTATGGAGATAGAAAGTACAGAGAAAAATAAAGAGATTAAATTGAAAGCATAGAAGAATAATAAATAATAGGGAAAAAAGAAATTGAAAGACCCATAGAACACAGAAAAAGTTAACAGATAAACTTCATTAACAATCTTAAAACGCACACACGCTTAGCAAGCATGACCGAACCACTAATGTCCTACATGAAATTTACATAGCGTAGCCAGAAAGAACAATGAGTTTAATACTCCGGTAGCAGTCTCATGCAAATCCATGGGAAGCTGAGAATGTTGATCCAAGAATAGACTATGGTCTTCAGGACGCTGAAATGACATTGAGAAACCATCTTTACAAATCCGCATAGTTGAGGGGGTCAAATAAACCTTATTTGAAACCTTGTCTTCTCAATCGTGGTCGAAGATCAGTAAAGACTTTGAGAATTTTAACAGTTTCTTTTGCAAAGTCCTGGTGTATGAAAATGTTATTGCCATTAACCATTAGGGAAGGGATTTCTCGTGCCACTTTCCGTATCAACACTAGGTGATGAGGACGTAAAACTTAAAAGATCATTTGTCGCGGTTTAGTCTGGTGTAGATTATGATGAGGGAATCCTATGAGCCTGATCAATTTCAAAATTCTCAGGAAAGTTTAGACCTAAGAGACCAGGATTAAAATCATTACTTTCCACATCCTCCGGTAAGTTAAAAATACACAAGTTATACTCTCTGTTATGATTTTCCAAGTCAAGAAGTAGGTTAGACATACAAAATATTTTTGCTGCAAGCTGTGAGAAATTTCAATTTCAACTTGGTCCTGAATTTTAATTGCATTGTCAGCTACTTTCATTGAAAGACTAGCCATGTCTTTTCAGTGTAGCTTTAATCTCTGATGCAATAGTATCTGTGTTAGAACGAATAGCTTGAATCTCATCAAGTAGTAAAGCCAAAGAGGGCTCACTAGACTCCACCATTTTTGATTTAACTGGGAGGTGGAGAAATATTTTGTGTCTGTTTATTCTGTTGAACATGTGTATTTTTACTCTCCATACTTCCTAAGCTAGAATTTTGCAGGATAAAGTAATAGAAACGAAGACCTTTCAAAAGAAGGTAGTGCAGCATCTAAATCAGACTGTGGGAGTGTCTAGGACACAGCCTTGCTCTTTGCAGGAAGTTGCTCTGCCCCCCTCACTGGAAAACTCATCTGTACCTGACCAAGAAGACTGAGGAAGAAACAGGAATGTGAAAAGATTTTTCTGCTGCAGCGAGGAAACTCAACAAGTACTACACATGTAAGTACAGTTTTCAAAACGCCGCTGCCTGCACAAATAGAAGTAATTCTGGCTCATTCAGGTCAAAAATTGTCGATGAAGGGCAGACTCGATGAAGAGCTCACCAGGGGGCGGTCATCTTAGCTTGTGCGAATCCCACCTCCCAGAAACTTTTAAAGGTAATGAACGTGGATTAACTGATCACAATGTAAGAGCCCCTGTACAAGTGACATCTTTCTTGTGATGGCCCAAATCCAAATCAGTGAAAGAAGCAGGAAACCGTCACCAAAAGGAAACTCAGACCACAAGCAGGAGTTCGATCCTACTGTTGTCAAAGCAATCCTTATTAGGAACCTGGAGCTGAAACAATACACAAATGTTTGGCCGAATAAAGAAAGCGGGGGGGGGGGGGGCATTAATCTTTTTATAACCGAGAATAAGACGTGTGTCTTTGATAAAATCAGTGCTTCCTTTTACTAATCCATTAAGGAAAGTCTGCATTTAATGGCAATACTAGAGACTTGTATTATGCCCGTTTAAAGCAGATTGACAACTGCCAAAGGTTTATATGCCATCTATTTACAATAAAATGTTTTGAAACTTGATAAAATCAGTTGCTAGAAGAATGTCCTCCAACTGTGGACCAACCCAAAGAGCTCTGACTGCCAGAGAACCTCTAACAAATTATCCCCAAACTAGAGGTTGAAGTGCAATAAAGTAGTATGGAAACTGTGATACTGCACGCGAGTGAGTGAGTGTGTGAGAGTGGTCAAAGGTGTGGCTAAAGGAACAAAATATTCGGTAACTTTTCACGTTCAGATAACTACATATAAAAAGATTGAGCACAGCTTATATTAAAAAACACATGCAAGGTAAGTTAAGCAGTGGGAAATGCACTGTGTAACATTATGAAACAACTATTAGTTGATGCCCTGCTGAAGTCTGTGTGCAAACAGCCACAGAAATGAAAACTGTTTGGTACAGTGGAGAATAGTGATTTGCATATATTTAGCGCTACAAGGTCCCAATCTGGGATAGAAAGCACTATAAATATGCAAGTCATTATTTTAAATGTGTATTATACAGTATAAGATGGGCAGCTACAAAATGCGCAAAAAGTTTTAAGATAAAAACAGGCTTCCAAAATATATATTTTAGTAATACCCAGACTGGACGCAGTACATTTTTTTTAATAACTGGCTCAGTGTGGCTCAGTGTGGCTCACTGGTTAGAGGCGGCAGACCCGAGAGCAGAGGACGGCCCGGGACCAGGGTTCGATTCCCGGCGCGGCAGGTTTCTGGACCAGGGTCAGCAGACTCGATAATTCTCTCGCCTCGGTGCCCACTCTGATCAGTGATCACACTCGGCAACTCTGGGCATTAGCTTGCCTCATCTTCACTAACGGCCCCACCAGACCGCCGGGGATGCCTGGTCTCACCCTGGAGATACCCATTAAGAGACCATCTCTCAGGGAAGCCAGGAAGGGTTTCGCAGCGGTCGAAGCGCCTTGGGACCCTACGGGTAAGTAGTGCGCTATATAAATGCCTATACATTTGTCCTTTAAAAGCACACACTACAGAGCTCAGATGGCAACTCACTTGCAATACCAAAAAGAAGAAATGGGTATCATCATGTAGCTTCAAGTGATTCCATCAATTAAAGCCAATACCGGCTGCCAAGAGCCCATCACATTAGCACATTAAACAGTGCACATTCACATTTCTTTCAGGCAAACAGGTACCCTGGCAAGAAGGTTTGTTTAGCAGTCTGCCCCTCACAGCACAGCAAGCTCCCAGCCTTTCACATCTGCTGAAGCATTTCAACTATTGAATCAGCAGCCTTTGGATGGTTGTCTTTTCACACAAAGTAGGAAAACAGTTTTCCTTAAACCAAAAAAAGTAAAGGCATTTTGTGCTCCTCAGAGCCTGTCCACTTTGACCACTGCCCCACATTTTCTCATTTGGGTTTAGGAATTATATGCGCAATTAAGGAGAGGACTTTCTTAAATCGGATGGGTGTAATTCATATTCCTTTAATCATTTACAGCACATAGCTTATGATGTTCAGGACAGTAGGAATACTTGATGATGTTAAACCATTTTTGTTTCTTCTAGTAATGCAAGAGAAAACAGTTGGCGAGAATGGCTTAAATAAGATACCAAGTGTCCAACATCACAAATATCTTCAAACTGAATTAAACAAAGAAGAATGAGAAAGCTTTGCGGACAATGGCGTTAGGGTAAGAAAATACATTTTGGGTCATTTGTAAGATGTAATTCACATTACTAACGTAGTGAGGTTTGTGAAGATTATAATATTGAATACCTTTTTTGCAATCTACAAACCATTGGTGGGTATTTGTCTATAGATATAATATCAACCTTTAAATGTCCTGTGGAGATGTCTCACAAGTAACCAATAACTAGGGTGACCAACCGCCTGTAAAATTAACGGATTGTCTGTAATTTGGACATCACGTCCATTGTCCGTGAGGGTCCCTTTTACAGACGCCTTTTGTCCATAATTTTGGGCCTTGCAGGAACAGAGCTGTTGCCCTGCAAGAGGCCTCAGCTCCTTGACAGGGCCCTCCCAGCCCATTATCATTCTGTATGCTGGCTGATTACCACATACAGAATTATAATGGGCCAGTTTGAGCTGTTCCAGTATGTGGTGGCCGCCTTTTGTGTCCAGTCAGGTTGTACTGGACAAGATCAAGGAAAGGGTAAGTGAGGCCCCAGGGTGCCACTCCCAGCCTCTCCCTCTTCATCAACCCGTGTCAAAATGGGTAAATGGATCTTGGCCATTCTACTAATATGAGCAGATGGATTGTTTTAGGAATAGAAAGTAATGTTCGGTTTTCACACAACAAACTCACAACCAGAATTTCTCACATGCACTGTCCAACCAGCATTATGTAATATTGGTGTGAGCAAGTCTTCTCACATGACTAGGGAGTGGATGTTTGAGTGTGGGGATGCCTTGCAAAGTAAGCGAATTCTTGAAAAGTCCTGACTTTGAGGATATTTACTAACATTTGGTGGCAAGTTTTCACCATGCAAAGATGTTCTGAAGTGAAATTGCACTATTGCAAGTTATGTAGATGGAAGTAATTTTACACTAAGTGGCATCTACCAGACTGGCCCTAAAGTTGTCTGTGATAAGATACCCCCTACGTTCCTGCATGGGATCTTGGATCTGAAAGCCAATGTTTATTTGAGGTCCCATGCTGCATTCAGCCAAATATGCAAAGAGATCATTCAAAGTGCCAGGTCCCCATCTTTACAATGCTATCCCCACATGAAAGATCGACTCTTATGTGCTCGGGTTTCCAACCGGACCTCCAGCTGAGCAAGAGCCAAGCTTCAGGATCAATCCTGGTTTGAGCTTTTAGTGGCTCAACCACCTCTACACACTAGCAGCCACGTACAACAGGGGATTATGAAGATTGTGCATGTGTGTGGACTCCTCCTGCCGCCGTCTAGGGCAGGGCATTTTATTAGGGTTAGATCATTTCATAGCTGAAGCATATTTAATATTATATATAACAAAGCCATAGTTGCTGCTTTATTTCTTTTATGCAACTAACATCCATTGACATAGCAGATAGTCATGACTTGTTGCAGGTCTTAAGTTACTGGATGCGATGATAGAAACAGCAAATACCAGTCAGGCTGCACATTATGCTCAGCACATATTTTTAGCTTAGGTGTTTTAAGCTACTCCCTAAATTACATCAGACACGCCCATTGGTGAGACCCAGTTTTTTCATCCCACTTAGAGCCCTGGAAACAAATCACCTCACGTCCTTACACCTTGCATCATGCATGACTCATGACTTCCAAGTTTTCAGATTGCCTATGCGCCGGGGTTAAGTGAACCCTCCCCCACCCCACCCCTTGCTTTAGGAACTACAGCGAGAGTAAAGTTCTTTAAGGGCCTCTTCCGTCTGCAACTCAGTAGACAAAGGCTCAGCTCATATTTAATGTGAAAAGAGGAGTTAGTGAATAAGTGAGGGAATGGGTAAATGGCTGATGGATTATTGAAAGGATGAAGGGATGAGTGAAGGGTGGATGGATAATGAGAGAAAGGATGAATGTATGCTTGAGTGGAAGGATGGGTGAGGGTAAATAGATGGATGTATGGGTGGAAGGCTAGATGGATGAGTGAAAGGGTGGATGATGGGTGAGTGAATGGGAGAATGGGTGGATGAGAGGGTGGATGAGAGAAATGATGGATGGATGGATTGTAGAATTGATGGGTGAATGGATGAGTGAAAGGGTGGATGTAAGGATGGACAAGTGAGTGAAAGGGAGGGTAGATGGACAAGAGGATGGATAGAAGAGTGAAAGGGTAGATGAATGGCTGAGTGATAGGGTCATTGGATGGATGAGTGGATGAGTAAACGGATGAGAGGGTGGATAGAAGGATAGGTGGCTAATTGAAAGGGGAATGGAGAGAGAATGGGAGGATGGATAGATGAGTGAAGGCATAAATGAATGATTGGCAGAATGGATGAGCGAATGGGTGCATGGATGAGTGAAAAGAAGAATGTAAGGATGGATGAGTGAATGAATGCATACACGAGTGAAAGGGAAGGTGGAGAGCTGTAAGAAAGGCTGGATGAGTGAAAAGTTGAACAGGTGGACGGATAAGTGGAGAAGTGTGGCTCACTGGTTAGAG
Organism: Lissotriton vulgaris; assembly: GCF_964263255.1. NCBI lineage: Eukaryota > Metazoa > Chordata > Amphibia > Caudata > Salamandridae > Lissotriton > Lissotriton vulgaris. The sequence goes on along the minus strand of NC_141691.1, from coordinate 615,743,195 downwards.
CAGGCAGACCCTGAAGCAGAGGTCAGACCCAGGACAGGGGTTCAATTCCCGACGCGGCAGGGTCTTGAGCTCAAATGTCCATGGACTCGATAATTCTCGCTTCGGTGCCCGACCTAATCATGGGTTCACACTCTGCAACTCTGGGCATTAAGCTTGCTTAATCTCCACAACGGCCCCCCGCGGTGGTATGCCTGGCTTTCACCTTGGGGATGCCCTGTAGGGGCTATCTCACAGGGAAAAGCCAGGACGGGTTCCCAAGGCAAGCGCTTAGAGACCCCTGGGTGATTAGCGCTATATAAATCCAATATACAATACAATACAATACGTGACTGGGTAGATGGATGAGTAGGTGAAAGGATAAATGGTTAGATGGATGAGTGGATGGATGGATGGAAGAGTAAATGTATTTGAGCTTGTAAAGCACACTGCTACCCGTAGGTTTCCTGGCGCTGTATAACGCTGGGGAACGCGTCCTGGCTTTCCCTGTGAGATGGTCCCTATTGGGCACCCCCAAGGTGAAGCCTGGCATCCCCGGCGTTGATGGGTTAATTTGTGGAGATTAAGCAAGCTATTGCCCAGAGTTGCTCAGTGGAACCCATGGTTAGAGTGACACCGAGGCGAGATTTATCGAGCCCGCTGACATTGGCCCAAACACCCTGCCGCGTCGGGAATTGAGCCCTGGTCCCGGGCCGTCCTCTGCATCTGGGTCTGCCGCCTCTAACCAGTGAGCCACACTACTCCACGAGTGGATGGATGAGTTAAAGATGGCTTGGGTGGAAGGATAAATGGGTGGAAGGATAAATGGGTGGAAGGATAAATGGGTAGAAGAATGGATGGATGGATGGATAGAAGAATGGATGGATGGGTAGAAGAATGGATGGATGGGTAGAAGAATGGATGGATGGGTAGAAGGATGTATTCGGTTGAAGGATGATGGATGAATGGGTGAAAGGGTGGATGGATGACTGAAATGATGGATGGAAGAATGGTTGATGGATAGGTTTGCAAATGGTTGAAAATGTTTGGATATGGATGGGCACACAGATGGAAGGACATACTGAATGGTGAAAGACTGAACGATGGATGAAAGAAATAATAGATGACAGAATGTAAGTTTGAAATGGTGGATATCAGGGGTTTGATGGAAGGATGAATGACTAGATCCTTGGACAAGAGAGCGGTTCTCGGGAGGGTTGTGATGACTTACTTTGCTTTCTTGGTGCCATAATAGCTTTAGTTCAAAGTGGGAGGCATTTCCATTTTCTGGCTAATCCCTTACCCATATGTTACTAATCTGTATTTGCTGTGTGCTTATGTGGGGATCTATACATGCATATAACATTTTGAGTGACACCCAACTGCTACTTGAATGTTAGTCTAGTAATTGTAAATGTTTGCATGTTTTGTTTTAGGTGTAAGGTTTTAGGGAGAGCCTCATAGTGCCATAAGCTGTGCTTGAGATGTATATTGTGTTTGTGGCAGTAGGCAACAAAAGGGGGGGGGGGGTGGTGATGGACGGAGCATCTGAATCAATCAAACACTCACACCCAGTCAAAAGATCTGGGTTTAATCCATCACCGTTCTGTAGCCCACTCTGCCACCCCAGTTCAGACATGGATATATGCAAATCAGTCTGACCCTGTGCCTCATGGGAACAGTCCAGCCCGAACTGCCAAGCCATGTCTTCCCTGGACCGGAAACAAGCTTCCGAGGACTGGTTTCTGGCATTCTAGCCGTCTTCAGCCCGGCTTGCTTGAATCCAGTGGCAAAGTGAGCAAGGGACTCACGTCTGAGCATACCCTGCCACACTTATGGCGGCCAAAAGCCACTTTGCCACTGGATTCAAGCTAGCAGGGCTGAAGACGGCTGCAATGCCAGAAACCGGTCCTCGGAAGCTTGTTTCCGGTCCAGGGAAGACATGGCTTGGCATTTCGGGCTGGACTGTTCCCATGAGGCACAGGGTCAGACTGATTTGCATATAGCCAAGTCTGAACTGGAGTGGCAGAGTGGGCTAAAGAACGGTGATGGATTAAACCCAGATCTTTTGACTGGGTGTGAGTGTTTGATTGATTCAGATGCTCCGTCCATCACCACCCCCTTTTGTACCGCTTGTAGCAGTAGGCAAGGCGTCAAAAATAAACTATGTAATAGTGTATAGACAATGCCTTCTTTAAGAAAGCTGCAGGGAAAAGCACCTTTGTGACTTCCGTCAAATAGTGCACCTCTCTGATGTAAGTCTGATTCCATATTTTAAGTTCCACTTACTGAAACACCCATAATGCATTCCCTATATGAGTTTCATCCCAGCAATCCTCACTTTAGTTCACCTATGCATGCCACTTTACATCTCACAATGGCACTCAGATATGAGATGGTAGTAACAAAGTCTATAAGAGTAGATCTTCCTGACCACTTCTCTCATCAAACATGCCTGCTCAGGACCAGGAGTTGTAAACAAAATATCAGACTGGGCAACCCAGTGCAGTAACCATATAAATAGATTATCATATGAAATACCACAAAAAGACCTTCACATTTGCTCGAAGCTGCATACATACTGAAAAACCACAATGTGCACGATCATCTCAACCTAATATAAAAGTATTTTGACTTGTACTTAAGTGGTTGAAGGCTGGCGCTCTCTTTGTGGGGTTGGTGTCCAAATAAGGATGAAATAAGATAAGTTTTGAACTTTTCATGAATAGCTCAAGAAAAAGGAACCAAATTAGGCTGCCAAGGGGGAATTATTAAGACCAAAAAATCTAGCATCCAAGGGACAGAACTACACATTTGAATATTGTTGCAAAGGTAGAAAAGCATAAAGGTCGGGCCTCTAGCTGTGGAAACAAGATAACTGGAATGGCATAGAAAAATATTCCTAGATAAAGAACCTCAGTCTGAAACATGATGGACATTCTGAAATCTCTGGAGTATCAGTCTACTAATGTTTAGCAAAGACCGCCAGGTACTAGGCTTGGAATGAAATCCTATGTTGAAGACAAAATTATCAGGAGGCCATCACCAATTCTGCTACAGAATTGGACAATATCTCATCACTGCACTAAATAAGCCACCTTTGGGAGGTTCATTTGCAGATGCACTGGGATTGTGCTTGGTCCTTTGAAAAAGTGGGGTTGACTAGCAGTTCTAAAAACAGTTAATGTGCAATATGGACTCCTCCACAGATCGGGTTTCTGCGGTCTACAGCTGGCAAGTCTGTGCACCCTAGCCCCATGGACTTGCATGGGACTCTAAGATTAGGTACATGAATTTAGCCAAGATTTTTAGCCCTTCAATGAGTCTATATGATCTCACCTCCAGTTCAGAAACATTTCTAGGTTGCATGATGCCAAATGTCCTGCCACCCTTACTAGAGAAAGTAATGTGGCACATTATTAACATGTGATTAAAATCTTTCTAGATTGTAGTTCATATGAGCTCTGGTATTTGCTAAATGTATTTGATCGATCATACTCCGAGGTCTCAGAACTTTCCCCAATGGATAACATCATCAAAAAGCTTTATTCGAGGTTTGATCTCATAAAAGCATGAACATGCATTTAAAATACAATATTAAAATCGTACATTATAAAATACAATTTTTAAGTAAAATTTGTACAAACATAAACAGTTGATCAAGGAAAGGGAGCACAATAACTTTTATACACAATTGCACAAATGCCAAATTGGGTGCCACAACATGTATACTCTAAAGAAGGAGGGCCCTCCACACCCTGCACCACACACTCCCAACAACTAGGGATGCAACCCCAGCAGGTGGGCTGCAGATAAACACACAGCACAGAAACACATGGCCAGAGAACCCCTCACACCACACTTACACTACACACATGGCAAACAAAATGAGTCCAAGCACAAATTCAACACTCACACAGAATAGAATCAAACACCCAACTGGACACACAGCCTGACAAGTCACACAGACATACCACACACAGCCACCTACACAGACCTCATGTCACCAGCAAGGTAGGACTACAAATGTGAAAGAAAAAGTGATCTGCACACCAATGGAAGGGCAAGGAGACAACCACCAAGCATATGTACACCACATGCAAGATAAAGAACACTTTTTTTTTTTTAAATATATTTTTATTGCAGAGTTATAAACCACAGGATACAATTAATCAGCCAGTTCACTCGTGACATCCCCCCATCCAGTAAGAAATCCAAATCGTACACAGCCATTCAGCCCGCATCCCGGAGGCCGGGCGGCATATTACTTCGTTCAATAGGAAAACATCACGGTGCACGTCCCATAGGGACCATGGTTGAAATGTCGTTTTGCGTATCTGCTTTTACCCCCCCACCCACAACATCACTCCCGTCAGCCATCCCAGTGAGAATCAGTGGTATCGTCCTTGTCGGGACCTGCCTTAGGCGCTATGAGTTGTCACACCTGGCCGCTCTCTCCAGCCATTCCACGCTCCACACAGTACCCACCATCCTAGTAGGTCCAAGGTGCCCTACTGGGCTACCATCTAACGGCTTCCGGCCCACCCCAAACTCCCATTAACCAACCCCCCCAAAGCCCCCTCCCCTGGCAACTGTTAAGGTGTATGCCTCGTCCTGTCGAGTTGGATGAATCCACTACAGTGCATGGTACAATACTTTTGTGTTCGCCCCGCGGTGTCCACCGGCCTAGTTTTCACCATCCTCATCCTCTACCAAAGAATCACGCAACGCCTGTACCACTAACTCCCATGCACGCGCCGCATCCAATGCCTTCTCATTCCCCATCTTGACAGCCTGCTTCATCCGGAGCACACTCTCGCAGTCAGACCACCGCAGCAATTCATTCTTCCATCTACGCAGTGAGGGTCCCCCCCTGGACTTCCAATGCCACGATATTTCCCTCTGCGCCAATATCAGACCCAGATCAATGAATTTGGTTGTTACCTTGGTGTGTTTAGTATGCGGGAACCAGAGCAGCAGGCACGCCGCCATATCAAATTCCACCTCCCTGTCAGTTACTTCGTTCAGGAGTTCCCCTACCTCCGCCCAATAGGTCCCCAGGTGTGAGCACCCCCAAAACAAATGGTCCATGTCCGCGCCCAGAGACGAACACCGTGGGCATCGGGCATCCGGCACCTGAAAGTACCGCTGTAATTTCTCAGGAGTTAAATAAGCCCTATGAAGCACATAGAAATGCACTTGCTGAAAGCGCGCATTTCTCGTGCCCTTCCACGTGCGCCGCAGGATATGGCCCCATGCCGTATCCGGTATGGGCCGGCCCACGCTCTCCTCCCATTTAGCCTTGAGCCCTTGGAGTGGTTCCAGTCCCTCATTCAGCATCCTATTATGGAGGCACGTCACCGCTTTGAACGTTCCTGCCGCCATCACCACATAGTGGCACGCCATAGTCGTTGTTGGTTCCATGAGCCCCCCTTTCCAGTGCTTCTGTATGGCAGCCACCACCGCCGCGTGTAGGAGGAACCCCCCATCTGGCAGAACAAACTGGACCCGGAGCGCTTCGAACGGCGCCAAAGCCCCGTCTATGTATAAATCGCCTACCACCTGCAGTCCCGCCTCTTCCCACTCCAACAACGGGGACCAATCTCCCCCGTGCGGCAAAGCCGTCAGCATTCCGATCGGGATCTCCGGTGCATAAGGCCGCGATGCCTTCGCTCTCCGAAGGCTCCTCTGCCAGCACAGCCGGAGCGTCCGCTCCTCCATGGTGAGGGCCCGCAACTCGAGCCTTTGTTGCATGATGATGTAGGACAGCACGTGGCGTTGTATCCCCCGATCTCGGTCCTCCTCTGGACCCCGAAACACCCTAGCTACGTTCTGAGTAAGGACCTGCAACTGCGCCGCAAGATAATACAGCTCGAAGTCGGGCACAGCCATACCCCCTTCTAGCTTGGGGCGAAGTAGCGTGCTCAGGGCCACTCTACGGCGGCCATGCCCCCATAGGAAGCCAATGATCATTGACCGCAGGTCTCTTAAGACCCCTTGGGGGATCCAAACAGGCAGCGTTCGGAAATAATAGAGGAAGCGGGGGAGCGCCACCATTTTCAAAAGTGCAATCCTACCCAGAACCGTCAGCGGGAGGGTCGACCAGAAAGACAAGCTGCCCCTCAGTGCCTGGACACAGCGACCAATGTTGCCCTCCAATAAGTCCGCTGTCGCGTGGTATGCGCGAACACCCAGATAGGTGAAGCAAGAGGGCTCCCATACCACGCCCAAATCGCTGCCAGGGACTGGTGATCCCGCTCGCAGCGGGAACACACAAGTCTTCGTCCAATTGACCTTAAGGCCCGACAGCCGGCCGAACTCAGACAACAGATCCATCGCTCCGACCAATGCCCCCGAGGTGTCAGCTAGGTACAGGAGCAAGTCATCCGCATATAGCGATATATAATGCCAATGCCCGCCGCTGGCTACCCCCACATACCTGTCACCTGACCTCGCATGGACCGCCAAGGGTTCCATCGCCAGAGCAAACAATAGGGGGGAGAGAGAACATCCCTGTTGTGTGCCCCTGCCCACCGGGTACGCCGCAGACACCAGTCCGCCCAAACGCACTCTCGCCGTTGCCGAGGTATACAAGACCCTCGTCCACCTGCGGAACCCTTCGCCCATGCCAAACCTCTCTAATACTCCATCCAGGAAAGACCATTCTAAACTATCAAAGGCCTTCTCGATGTCCACGGACAGGACCGCCGGAGCTCCCTCCCCGTCCAAGATGGCGTCCATTATTCCCACCAGGCGGCGGATATTCAGCGCCGTGCTCCTCGTGGGTATAAACCCGGCCTGGTCCCTGTGTACCAGGCCCGTCATATGTGGGGCCAACCTGGTGGCTAGGATTCGGCTCAGAATCTTATAATCTACCGTCAGCATGGATAGCGGGCGATAAGACCTCACATCCGCGGCATCCCGGCCAGGCTTTAGGAGCGGTACAATCAAGGCCTCCCGCATGGACCCAGGCAACGCCCCAGCCTCGAAGGCTTCCGTATACACCACCAGCAGCCTGGGAGCCAAGCTGTCCACATACTGTTGATAAAATTCAATTGGCAGTCCGTCCACCCCTGGCGTCTTGTTGCGGGCCATATGTTTGATGGCCACCCGTATTTCTGTGATCGGGCTACCCAGCTCCTTCGCGTCTTCCTCGTCCAGGACCGGAAGCTGCCTCTCCCCCAGGTATTCCGCAATGTCCTGAACCCCCACTCCCAGCTGACTCTGGTACAATTCCTCATAATACCCCCTAAAACGTTCCAATACCGCTGCCTGGGAGTACACCATTTCTCCCTGCGCATTATTAATGCTGAGGATCGGGCAGCCCCTAAGTTCCGGGTTAGCTAGTCTGGCCAAGAGGGTACCCACCTTGTCCCTTTCTGCATGTGCCCTGATGATATACTGCCTGTAGTCATAACACCTTAAACGTTCCGCCTCGGTGGCAACCACTTCCTTCTCTTCCAATAACTGGGCCTGTAAATCTGGCCTAGCCGGCCTGCGGCGCTCCAAGTCCCTCAAAGTTTCTTCCGCTTTCATGAGGTCGTTCAACACAGTCGTGCGAGCATTCGAGAACCTACCCAAACACACCCCTCTCACCACCACTTTCATTGCATCCCATTCAGTGGACCTGCTCGTGGCCGTGCCCTCATTCACTCCGAAATAGCTATCAATGCCTTGCCGAACCGCATCGCTGAACACAGAATCCTCAAGCGTCTCCGGCCGAAGCCGCCATGTTGGTATCACTGAGCGCTCTCTCTGCCACTGAATGTGTACCAATAGGGGGTTATGATCGGAGATAGTCCTAGCCAGGTACTCCGCATGGGGAATCAATGGGGCTAGGGATCCACCGCAGAGCACCGAATCAATCCTGACATGCAGGTCATGGAGAGCAGAGTAAAAGGAATAATCCCTGGCTCCCCTGTGCCGCTCCCTCCAGACATCCAGCAACCCCCATCTATCCTGCCAATCCTTCCTGTGCGCGGCCAGCCTGCGCACCGGGGAGTCCACCAGGGGGGGATGGGACCTATCCAGAGCCACATCCGTGATCGAATTGAAGTCCCCCCCTAACACTATCGGGCCCGCCAGGAAAGAGGCCAAGGACCCCGAGAGGCTATCAAAGTATCGAGCTTGTTCTGTGTTCGGTGCATATACACAGCAGAAAACCACATCCCTTCCATATAACCCCCCCTCCACCGCCACAAACCGGCCATCCGGATCCACTACTTGATTCAGTACTTGGAAGGGTATCCCCGCCCTCACCCAGATCAGCACCCCCCTGGCATACGCTGAATAAGTGGTGCCAAACACCTGGCCGCGCCATCTTTTCTGCAAGGCAGCGCACTCTTTTTTGGTGAGATGAGTCTCCTGGAGCATAGCAATCTGAACCCCCCTGCGTACTAGATATGCATGGACTTTGTGACGTTTCACCATAGTTCGTAGCCCCCGGACATTCCACGTCAGGCATTTCAAATTAGGTAATGTCCCCATTCCAACTTCGTACAGTCCGATTCAAATAACGAAGGATCATAGCCCCCCCAATGCAGTTGCCCCCCCCCCCCGAACATACCCAAAACAGAAAAACTTCCCAAACCCCACTCCCCAGGACAGAGCACACGAACCCAATGGCCGCCCCCATCCAAACCTTGAACCAACTTCTCGCACTCTTACCCTGTGGTCTCCACCACAGTCGGCCTTAAGGGCCCAAGGGGGGAGAGTCACCGCCGACCCCAGCAAGTCGAGCCCGCGCCCCGCACCTTCATCCCCTCCGAAACACACAGCTCCCCTTCCCGGCATCCCGTCCTCCATCAACAGGATACCACCCTACCATGAAGTCTAGGTCTAGTCCCAATTCAATCTCAGCCGCAGAAGATACCATCCGATGTCTGTGGGGTCACCATCGGTCTCTTCGAGCTTTCCGCCTCTGAGAGTTCCTCTCCCGTCCTGCTGCCTTCCCCTCCCGAGTCCGTCTCTGCCCGTTCACTGTTCTGTTGCGACCCTGTAATGGCTGCCGTCACTGCGAGCGCATCCCTCTTCTCCGCCGCCATTTGAGCCTCCCGTTTCTCCCGCTGGCGCCTGTTGCGGGATCTGATGCGTTGTGATTGCCTCACCCGGGGCTGCTTGGGTTGGTCTCGCCTACTTTTATGCGATCTGTCCGTCCTCGCTCTATACGACTCCAGCCATTGCCAAACTTCATCCGGAGTCTGAAAAAAGTGCGTGGAGCCATCCATAATGATCCGCAGCTTAGCCGGGTAGAGCAAGGAGTACTGGATGCCTTCCTCCCTGAGCTCCTTCTTCACCGCGAGGAACGATGCCCTGTTCTTCTGGACCGCTTGAGTGTAGTCCGGGAAGATCGTAACCTTACTGTTCTCCACCTCATACGGGCCCGACATCCTGGCCCGCTGAATGAGGAGATCCCGGTCCTTGTAGTGGAGGAGCCGCACCACCATCGGTCGGGGGGGGCGGCCAAGCCCCGGCGAGCGTGCAGGTACCCGGTGAGCTCGCTCCAGAGTGAAAAAAGGAGTAAGCCCCTCCGGCGCTACCACAGTGCGGAACCAGTTCTCCATATAGGCCACCGCATCCTCCCCCTCAATCCGTTCCGGCAGGCCTACGACCCGCACGTTGTTCCGTCTATTGCGGCCTTCGGCATCCTCCGCCCTCCGCTCCAGCGAGTCCAGTCGGGCCAATATGTCCGTGATCCTGTGCTCCGCGGTCACCACCGATGGCTTCAGGTCCAGCAACAGTTGGTCATGGTCCTTGACCCTGTCCGCCAGCTTCGCGTGATCCGCGCGCAGCAGCCCCAGGCCCGTGGCCACTTGGGCAATGTCTTGGTGCAATGCTTCCTTAGTTGAGGTAATCGCATCAAGTATGGCATCCAAACGCCGGTTCAGCCGCTGTTCCTGATCAAGCTCCGGGGAAGGACTCTCGCTCAGCCGAGTTGATGTCGCCGAGTCCCCCTCAGCGCGTCCCTCGGCCATCGGCCCTCCGATCGCCGCCATTACAGGGTGCTGCGTCACAGGTCCAGGAGCCCGTTTTGTGTTGGCGCCCGTAGTTCCGTGCCAGTCCCCGGGCACCGGGCAGTGCAATGTCCCCACCGACGCTCTCAGGAGCAATGAGCAGTTAGACTAGCTCCGTTCCGTCGTCCCCCTCGGAAGCCTGAGGGGGGGAAGGATGAGTCTTATGGCGGTGGCCAACGAAGGTCCCCAAGCCCCTGGGTGAATCCGGTCAGCGTCCCCTGGTCTCAGGACACGGCACCGCCTATCCTAGTGCCCCGATCTGCGGATTGCAGGATCTCTTGCCAATCGGCGACAACTTGGCTCAGTACTGAAGTTCGGTGCCGTCCGACCTCCTCGCCGCCATTTTCTTCGCGCCCTCGGCAACACCTCGGCCGCCTCTTCAACTCGGTCGTCTCGGGGCCAGCAGTCCCCCAGCGACTCTGATTGTGCCCAGCTGTCCCCTTACACTTCAGAGGGCAGGAGCTTAGTCTTCGGGTCGCCTAGGGTTCCGAAAACAGGAGAATTAGCGGGATTCCGCGCGGAGCTGCGAGCTCACGCCGCCATCCCGATCGGCGTCCATCCACGCCCCCCCAAGATAAAGAACACATGACAACGCCCTTACCCAATCGAGCCACACATAACTGCTACAGTGAGTCAAATCAAACCACAGCAACAACATATGTAGACAGCAAGGCAAACCATATATATGCCAGGAATGAAAGGAAGTCGCATAAGTCAAACAGACTCCAGCCACACATTAGCATCAAACTACTTGATAGATGAGTGTCAGCAGCACCACACACAGGGCCCATTTACAAACTCCTTACTGACAAACACAAGTAGCATCCTCCACAAATACCCCCTCCAACCACACATGCATCACACAATACCAGTGTCAAAAACACAGAAGGGTGGCAAAAATGTCCAGTAAATGCATTGTCAGACAATCACACTCCCTGGGGGGCATAAACAAACATCAAACACTCAGATGCCTGAATCAATGCTGACACCAAAACAGCGAAACACCAACATCAATGGCAACACACAGGAGTACAACAACACAAGGCGGGACTTGTGCAACAAAAATGTAGTAAGGCAATGGTAGCACAGACAGACCAGGATCTGCCTTAAGTGGATGGGTGTTCCAGGTCTTGGCGGCAAGGTGGGAGAATGATCTGCCCCCGGAGGTCGCTCTTCGGAAGCAGGGACTGTGGCGAGGGCAAGGTCGGCGTAGCAGAGCTGGTGGGTGGGGGTGTCGAAGCAGAGTCGTCTGTTGAGGTACAATGGTGCGGTGTTGTGGAGTACCTGGTGTGCATGGGTGAGGAGCTTGAAGGTTATCATCTTGTTGATCGGGAGCCAGTGCAGGTCTCTCAGGTGGGGTGTGATGTGGCTGCGGAGAGGGATGTCGTCGATCAGGCGTGCAGAGGCGTTCTGGATGCGTTGAAGCAGTCTCAGGAGTTTGGCCAAGGCTCCTGCGTAGAGGGCGTTTCTGTAGTCCAACCTGTTGCTGACAAGGGCCTTGGTGACTGTTGTTCTCGTTTCAGTGGGGATCCACTTGTAGATCCTGCGGAGCATGCAGAGGGTATTTAAGCAGGAGGAGGAGACGGCTTGGACCTGTTTAGTCATGGAGAGGGTGGAGTCGAGGATGGCCCCTAGGTTGCGTGCGTGGTCGGTGGGTGTTGGAGCGGTTCCCAATGCGGTCAGCCACCAGGAGTCGTCCCAGGCCGAAGGGGTGGATCCGAGAATGAGAACCTCCATCTTGTCAGAGTTCAGCTTCAGTCGGCTGTTCCGCATCCATTCAGCGAAAACCTTCATTCCTTTGTGAAGGTTAGTTTTGGCAGTGTGGGGTCCTCGCTGAGGGAGAGGTTCAGCTGGGTGTCATCAGCGTAGGAGATGATGTTTAGGTTGTGCCGACGGGCGACGTGGGCGAGCGGTGCCATGTAGATGTTAAACAGAGTTGGGCTGAGCTCAGGGGTATGCCGCAGATGATCTAAATGGCTTTGGAGCGGAAGGTGAACACTCTGTTCGGCCAGAGAGGAAGGAGGTGGTACAGTCCAGGGCCTTCTCTTGGATCCCGGCGTTGTGGAGGCATGTTCGTAGTGTGTGGTGGCAGACCGCGTCGAAGACAGCTGACAGGTCCAGGAGGATGAGGGCCACCGTTTCTCCGCTGTCCAGCAGGGACTTGATGTCATCAGTGGCGGCGATAAGGGCAGTCTTGGTGCTGTGGTTGCTGCGGAACCTGGACTGGGAGGGGCCAGGATGTTGTTCTTCTTGAGGTAGAGGGTCAGTTGTTCGTTGACGGTCTTCTCAATGACCTTTGCCGGGAACGGGAGCAGGGAGATGGGCCAGAAGTAATTGAGGTCCTTGGGGTCTGCCTTGAGTTTGAGTGAGGCGTTGATCTCGGCGGGCTTCCAGCTCTCCGGGAAGGTTGCTGTCTCGAAGGTGTTGTTCATCAGATGTGGCCACTGGCAGGGTGGTGGGCCTAGAGAATGGCGCTGGACAATGAGATTGCAGTGAGGGCAGCCATTCAACTGGCCCAGAGGACAGAGACTCTAAAATCCAGTGTAGCACACCCACATCTGAATGGACGCCCTCCATAAAGGACTTAAAGGTCTTTCAAGTGAAATCCAAGAAATGTTTCTTTATTAAATAGGCACCCTGGGTAAGAGTAAAAGAAAAAGTGAGGGATGTCCTCGAGTTCAATGGTTTATACATAGGGCTCCCGGTTTTTATGGTATTTTTTTGTCATTACCGTTTGTATTTATCCATATTTATGATTTGCACATTTTACCTGTATTTATCCATTTTTATTTTAGGTTTTGTAAAAAAATGAAGCTGAAATGTGTACATTTCTGCATTTATTTAACCAGTTAATGTTCACTCGTGACTGAACACCTGACAGGTTTCAACTTGGGTGGTAAAATATGCACTTGTAAGACACCATGTACGTTTTATTATCAAGGTTGTGCAAATCTACTGCTGTGTAAGGCTCTTTACTAACATACCTATATTTTTGTAATCCCCCTTGCCTGTCAATCCTCACAGCTATTGGGCTGGTAGTAATGATCGACATCATTTAGAATCACTCATTTAAAAATAAATACAGTTAGGAAAATAAATTGTTTTCTGTCTGTATTTTTCTGCAAAAATCTGTAAAAACGGAAAACAGGGAGCTTTATTTATACATGGACTATCTAGTGGTAACATGTTTCAGCCATAATGAATGCCCAAATGGGTCAATGGCCTATATCTGGGCATAATTAGATTCCAAAATAGTCAGCATTGTATTCATGCATAGAGGGCTCTATTTGGGGAGTGGTATCATACCTTTATAGGTGCAATATGTGAGGTCATACACAGTACTTTCTGGAAGTGCAATTTAGTTTCCCTTAACAATAACTGTGAATTTCAGTGGTTTTTACATTTTGTCTAGAGTCACTGCAGTTTAACTGTGCATTTCAGTGATTGTGTTTTTGTTAACATATGTTCTTATTGGCAAAGCAAACTATAACACCACTGTAACCTTTGCTTTTTTAGTAACTATACATTCTATATACACACGCACTCACCAAAAAAAAAACCCCAAAGGTTACAGGGACATTATAGTAAAGAAATAACATTTAAAATCCTTTGAAATTCCCTGAAAAAACACCAAAGATTACAGGGATGTTATAGTTAGGGTCAGCAGTTATAGTTACCTGAGCCAACTATTGCCCCGGGAATGGACGGTTATGACCTATTTTATGACTATAACGTTCTGTAACCTTTGTTTTTTTCAGTGAAGTTTTAAGGCTTTTTAAATTTATTTCCTAACTGTAACGTCCCAGTAGCCTTTTAATTCCTAACTGTAACCTTTGTGAGTGGCTATATGGGTCAGTGAGTTGGTGTGTGGGTGGGTGGATGTGTGGGTCTGTGTGGGTGAGTGGCTGGGTCTGGGTGAGTGGCTGGGTCTGGGTGAGTGGCTGGGTCTGAGAGGCAGAATGGGTGTGTGTAGGTGGGTGTAGGTGTGTGTAGGTGTAGGTGTGTGTAGGTGTGGGTCGAGGAGTCCAAAGCCCCTCCAGCTAGCACCCATCATCGGAGTCCCAAGCCTCCCTCTTCCAGCTAGCACCCATTGTCAGTGTCAGCAAGACCCAGCCATTTTAGTTTTTGCATTGGTGGCCATAAGCCAACCCAGGCTTCCACAAGATATGGCATCCTTAGGGATCTGGGGGAGGGGGGGCAAAGTCCCTAGGCCCTTGTGGTCCCTGCTATGTACCCATACAGCATCATTCCTTTGCTCTTGCCCAGACAAGAGCAGTTTTTTCTGTTCTCCATTGGGCAGGAGCAAAAGTTGTGTTCGCTGCCCAGACGAGTGCAGGGCAGAAAACAAAAGTTGCATTCCCTTCCCACACTTTCCTGAGCAGGGAACGCCAGTGTCCTGGGGAATGTGGTCCTCGGGCCAGTGTATAACATAGGGAGGGGTGGCCACATGCCCCATCCCCAAAAGTTGTAATTTGGCCCCAGGGATGGGGTCCATTGGGCACTACAGAGATTAAGAGAGGGGTGCATGCTCTACTCATTACAAAGCATGCATTGGCAAGGGGGATGGGTACCCGGGGCCTTACACAGGATGAATGCCCCCTCCCCATAAATGATGATTCAGCCCCGGGGCAATGGAATCCCTCAGGTCTCTATAAGGGTCAAGGAGGGGGGACTCACATCCCTGGCCACCGTAGGGGGTTATTTCTCTGATCTACTACACTGCTAAAAAAAAAAAAGAATATATATTTGTGCCCCCCTGGGGGCCTTTGGGACCCTCTTACCAGCCTAGGAGTCAGGGTATCTCTACCCTGCTCCCTTATAGGTTTACTTTATACCGTTTCTAGGACAGGTGACCGAGTTTTCGAGTTCTAAAATGGCTGCCATCACATCTTTGTTGATGTGGTGGCAGGCAATCATATCTTATCTTTAGATCTCTCGACTCTTCCCCAGCATGATAAATACATACATTTTGAGCCTTAATTTCTCAAATACTACTAAGCCAGCTTGCACCACATCACAAAAGCACGTTTTCTGGAGCAGTATCTAGTTTTCTGCCAATTTTTGATGACATTCTTTTGAGCCATTTTGACTATAGTTGGGTCTAAACAAGTTTTGGGACCCTCCTATTTTCTCTGCCCCTGCTTGACAGATCACCCAAAACTTTCCAGGAAGGAGATATGGTGGATGAGACTTTTCTTTTGGTATGTTTCATGAAGTTTCATCAAACAGCGGCAAAGTTATTAGCAAATCAAAAATAAAATCAATTTCCTATGGAAACGTATTCCTAATTATGACTTGCCAACGTCATTCGCCAATGGGTAAAATATTTGTATATACACGTACACACAGTAAAGGTACAAGCAGTGTTTATTAAGCACCACATTTATATTTCAGATGAGGCAACAGTATAATTATTGTGAATTATTTTCAAGTTGCTTCAAAGCCAAATCTGAACCTAAGCCAATCAATATCAGTAGGCACATATGTAGGAAGTGGTTAGTAGTATCTTGCCTGTATAGAGAGATTAATACACATTTCAGTGATTATTTACATTTTACTACATTTCAGAAAAGTCAGCTTTACACCAAGAACGCAGAGATGGTTACAAGTACAGATTGTTAATGTATCTCCTTTCGCTGTTAGTGTTATATGCAGGCCTATCATGGTTGGTTATTGAGGCTCTCTTGACATTTTGACAACCTTTGCAATTGTACAGAACATTGCCCAGCTGAGTGAGGAGATAGAACGGATATCCAATGTCTATTTTCTCTTGTATCCCATTCCCTTTCCCATCTTTTACTATTTGTCTCACATATCATACAGTGCATGGTGAATAGGGATTGTGGCAAAGGGTAGACAAGTCCATCAGTGCCGCATGTTCTAGAGTGCAAGGATAGTGCTTTCTGCCATTATATCATAGAATTACATCTCCATGTTTTGCTTCTTGAAGACTCTTAATTTAGAGTTCAAAGTTCACTTGTCTGCCCGGCATTCCTTATCAAACCTTTTCAAAATATTCACACTCAATGGGGTTGAGAACTTTGGTCAAATTTAAACTTATAAGTCACAAGGAATACTAGATTTCAATACCAGACAAGGTAATCATCACAACTTGATAAACAGGAATGGTCTAGTTTAGAGATAATCCTCCAGTAAAAAAATTAGTATGAGCTCCATAAAAGTTTGAATTATGCTTATCTAGGGTAAAAAACAACAAGGAGAACATTTTTAGGTCTCACCAATAAAACATATTCAAAGTCACCCAAAGATGGTAGTGATTGCTATCCAAATGAGCAGTAACAAGAAAGCCATCAAACTTAATAATACAGAAACAGAGGATGCTCAATTTACAATTAGCAGGGGTATCTAGGCGTCAGTGATCACTTCAGCAGATTCCAATATATTAAGGCAGAAAAGGCCCCATCAATTTTGCCCTAATAGTTTTAGCAACCAAAAAATAATTTAAATTCATCGTACAGGAATACTAAATTTTCACATTAAATATAATTTTCAAACATATTCAGTTCAATCCATAACTTAAAGTCACCTTGAAAATACAATTCAAGTCTTCTTCTAACAGATCGAGGTGTTCTTCAGCTTAAAAGCTTGTTTACATAATTATTAATTAAAATGTCATCATACAGTTGACCAGAGTCACATAGGGACTAAAATCTCTTATAGGGTCCCATTAAATGTCAGACTAACCCGGAGACAGATATTGTAGAAAACTATATAGAAAACCAGGATGAAAATGATTCAAAGGATAATTGTTTTAATACTGGTCTTACCCATTTACTTTGCAGGCCCTACACTAGGAGTCATACATCGCTGGAGATACATGGTGTCAGAACCCCTTTTAGAGGGTGATTGGTCCCAGTTACCCCTGCATGACTATCATGGGGGTTGTGACCTTTTGCTCCTGCTGTCCCAGGGCCCCACATACTAGGAGTCCAGAGTAACTGGGCCTAGTACTCTCCCTGTCAGCACCTGAGTCTCAGTTGTAGTGTGGGTGGATCAATCCAAGGCAAGGTAGGTGTATGGGATACACAGGTGCCAGACTCCATGCACAAAAAAGTAAAAATAATAAGGTGATCGTCCGGTCAAATACTGGCTCTTTTATAAAAAAAAAAAAAGGGAGTATTTTAATGGGGAGTATTTGAATAGCAAAACATAGAAACAACATACTAAATAATCCCCACATTCTCTTAAGGTTAGAATGCTTGCTTTGTCCTTGGCAGAACCCCGTGGCATCTGCTTTTCTTTCTTGTGGGCTTCTTATTCCCCATTTGCTATTAGAGGGGACTCCTAGATGTAGCCCAAGCTAGTCCCTATGTGACAAAGTCTAAGTTTGAACTTAAGCATCAATGTTAGCAGTGCTACAGTTCCTGCAAGTCCTGATGGCCTGGAACAGTCGTACCCGACCGCACACGAGGACTGGGGGTGCATTTTCTTGGGCTCCAGTTCAAGGATGCTGAGGGCCCTTGACCTCTCGTGGTCTTTTCCCCGATGTTGCGTCCACCCTCCTCAGTCTTTTGATGACCCCAGTTGGTCATTCATTATCTCTGCTCCTGCCGCAATCTGTAAGTGTTTTTCACAACATCCTTGGCACAACAATCTAGGGTAAGGGCCCACTTCTGGCAGACAGGAGGTCACCAAATTTGGCTTGCATATAGGAGATGGCCTCCTCTTCATAGTGCCTCCCTCTTGTAACTCAGGAGTCAGTGACTTTAGATCGCACACCGGGAATGGCCTTATCTTTGTGGTGTCAACTGCAACCCCGGCACACAGGGGTCATCAACATTGACTGGCACAATATCCTCTGTGCCCCTCCCCCTTCCTGGCACACATAAGGGGTCCCTGGCTTTAATGCTCGTACAGGTGGCATCCCTAGCTTCACACTAGACCCCTCCTGGCACATGTTGGTCCTGTATCTCAGCTCTCATATGTTCAACAGCCCTAGCTTCACAGTGGTCCCCTTCTGACAAATGGGGCTCACTGATCTCAGCTCTCACAAGGGCAAAAGCCCCAACTTCTGCAAGAGCAGGTGGACACCTCACACACTTGCAATTGTCCCAACAGGAGTGTGCATCACACACACTTCACTCACTGGGATCCACTCAAAAGAATCCCTGTTGGGCTTCACTCCCTTGAGGCATGCTTCTTCTCCTCCTCCTCACAGAATCCACTGGTATTGGCAGGCAGGCAGAAGGCTGGTTCAGAGTCCAGGTTCAGAGTAAGTGGTCTCGACTTCTTGGGCGATAGCCCCTCTCCGACAAAGGAGAGTAGCAGACCATGGTCCCTAGTTCCGGTTCCAGCAACAAGGAGTCTTGGTGAACCTCTCTCCCCAGTTAAACCTGGCTGTATAATAGTGCTCAAGTACCTTGTGGGACTCATGCTCCTACTTTTAAAGTCCAAACCCAGATATGTGTGATTAGCGTCGGATCTTTAGGTACTTTTGCTTATGGGTGTCAACGTTTATATTAAGTGTCCCACCCTTTGTCAAAGTGAATCTTCCACAGAAGAAATTGCTCTAATTTTGATTGTCCCACAACACAGGCCAAGGGAGTAACCAGGTATCACCCCTGGTTGTCTGCCTCCACTGAAATATGCCTCAAAAGGTTCAAAGGCCTAGGCCTTCCCCTCTTTCATGATTCCCTGGTCCTTCCATGCTAGCAGACCCACCTTTTCCCCTACAATGAGCCCAGGAACTCTTCATTGAATCAAAGAGACCTTTGATGTGCTGAGAGGACGCTCTGCTCCTTTTTCCTCAGTGTGAGTGTTCCCACCACAGCCCTCAGGATTCACATCTCCTGCCTTGGGGTTGCAGTCCTCCCCGCCACTAACCCCTCCATGCCCTGCCCTTCCAAAATGGAACCCACCGCCCTTCGTGGTATGTATCATGCATTGTTAGACATACATCCCAACGCAAGCATGCAATTATCTCACGTCTGACACTACTCACATTCACCATTGTAGCACCCTCCCCAGCGACATGCAAATGATCATGCCACACATGGAGGTTGGTATTACACGTCTTCATTCCTCAGCTTGTAACTTTAACTAAACATTCTACATCATGAATACTATCACCCACACCCACTATTCTATGGAGTCTGTCAGGAAGCAAAAAAGGTCCCATCATCTCTAACTCACAGGACACTACATCTAACACTGTATTAAATAAAAAGAACAAATAATAGACATTTTTCTATAGCTCTCAATTCTTCATGAAGTCATTTTGGCGCTCAAATCAATTTCCCAGATCTGGTCATATGAGGCTGTGGCTATGTTGGGGAAATGTCCATGACTGGCACTGGTGACAAAGACTGTCACAGTCGTTGGGCTCTCCAGATTCTCAGGTGGATAAGTCTCACTTCTGACATTGGGAGTTAACGAATGTCAACGAAAGGTGCGTCCAGGACCGTGAGCAGTCCTCATGTGTCCTTTATTAGTCACAAACCTCAGTAGGTCAGCATCAAAAGGAGCATCAAACTTGCGTTTCTTTTTCTGCCTGACAATAACTGGTCTTCTCTTTTGAACACAGTGCTCAGAGCACAGCTGCAGCTATCTGCTTAGATGTTCATTTTGCGTTTGAGAGATGAATCAGTAGTGGTTAAGTCAAGAGATCTTTCAGAGGTCCATTGTGGCAATTTGGTTCTTTTGTCTCTCCCAAACCTTAATGTGGCAGAACTTTCACCTGCAGTAGAAGGAGGGTGGGGGAGTAGACCTGTATGCACAAAGCGTAGACTGGAGAACTGATTTGAGTTTAAGTTTTTCAAGCACAGTGAGCTGAATCATCTTCTTGTGGGTGCTCATAAATATATTAGTAACACCATTTGCCTGTAGCCAGAGAGGTGTGCGTTTCTGATGCTTGACATATAGAGGAGTGGAAAATCTTTAAATGTGACTTGAAAGGTGGGCCATTGCCAGATTTCAAAATCGACGTAACACCCCAGGTTGCAAAAATACTTCCTAATTTCTCAACAACCTGGTCATGAGTAATTAACAACAGATCTTCTACAAGAGTAAAACAGGTACATTTTTCAACGTTTACTAGTAGATGATGCCCATTGTCAAGTGGTTTAAAGAAATCAGTTGCAATCTTCTCCTATGCATGCTTTGGGAGATCAGACATGTTTAACGGATGCAGGGTTGCTTTGGATGACAAGCAGTTGCACAAATGACAGGCCCCTAACTCTTGACATGACGAGGAGCCACACTCGGCCCCGTACAGCTTGTTTAGTAGTAATAATTCCACGATGTCCCTCATGGGTCAGTTCAATCACTTGTTGTCTCAGACGCTCAGGAATGACAATTTGAGCCTTGTAATACGAGGCCTTCTGGGTTAACTGAAAGTTCTTCCTGCACATTTTTGAATTTTTGTTATTCAAAATCATCATGAAGAGGTTGAGCATGTTTTTGCAACGATTGATATGCAATAATGTCTTTGAGTTTTAGCAAATCTCTCTAGGTGCTGGTGGCAGCAATGATTTGTTCCGCTGATAAGGCAGCAGGGGCCACTGGATTCCACGCCGACATTAACACATATATCAGCGGCTTTAAAAGTGGTGCTGTGACACTGTATTGGCACACATGAGAATTAGGGTTTTGATCTTTTTCGGGACAATGTACAATCCTTTAATCATACTTCTGCAGTCACAACCCCCACCCCTCAATGCAAGGGGGCATCTTGACTTATGGATTTCCATTAAATATGTTCGATACAGGAGCAGATAACGAATGCTCACAAGCCCACACTACAGCTAGGCTTTCTTTTTCAGGTTGTGAATAGTCACATTCCATCTATGACATACTCCAGCTAGCAGAAGCCATAATGTGTCTTGGAATGTCCAGGGCAAGGATGGCACCCAACCCCACTGGGTTTGCATCAACAACACCTCAGTTTGCCATTTTGGATCAAAGTAGGCAATTTCAGTGGCGTGCTCAATTGCATGCTCTATTTTCTTGAAGCTTTGTTCACATTCACATGACCATCGAAATAGAGCATTTTGTTTTGATAAGTCTCTCAGTGGGACACTTACAGTGGCAACATCACACATATTCCTTGAACAGCAACTAAGGAAGAATTGCAGCATAATTTATTCTTGTGTGGGAGGATTGGATGACAAGGTGTCTAATTTATTTGGATCCAGACTCATTCCCCCATCAGAAAAGATATGACCAAAGAATTAGAGTTTGGTTTTATGAAACTCACACTTTGCAGCATTTAAAGTGAGGCCTGCATCTGGGTTTTATACAACAATCTAGTGTAAAAGCTTTATAATGTTCCTTTCTTGTGGCCCCAAAAAGTTCCTTTCTTGTGGCCCCAAAAACCAATACATAATCACTGTAATTAAAAGCATTTGTGAGTGGGGCTGTATTATGCGACAAATGACATCCTGAAAGTTCTGCAGTTGATGACACTCGGAAGCTAAGCCTTTTATATCTCCATAAACCAAAACAAGTCGAAAAGGTAGTAATCTGCCGGCAATTTTCTTCCAGCTCGTGTTGGTGATCGCCTTTGTTCAAATCAAGGCGGGAGAAGACTTTAGCTCAATTCAGCTGTGTAATCATGTTAGCAATGTGCAGACCTGGATGTTGCTCTCTTCAATTGCCTTGTTTGATTGTCAACGCTGATGCGCATGGTTCCCCAATATTTTTCTTCAGTACTACCACTATGGATGATGGGGTCCAACCAGTGGATCGCCCAATGATGTCATGCTTTAATAGTGGCTCAAGTTTTTTCTCAACACCTCTTGTAAGGGAAATGCAATTCTAAGAGGTCGGCAAGCAAAAGGACGGATGTCCTCATTTATGTGAAGATGCACTTTCGCTGTATTAAGCCTACCTAGTCCATGAAACAAGGATGGAAAGTGACTCACTGTCTCCTCTTGACGGGCATTGACGTAATTCACAGATATTGGTTCCATATCTGCAGCAGTATTGAAACCGAGTACACAGGCACTTGATGACATACCCTGCAATATGTGAATTGGGCCTTATACTTGTGTTTCGTGGTAGTTCGATATAAACCTTTACTTTTCAATGGTGTCTATGCAGACTATGCGAACACTTTAGTCTTCAACGGCGTGAGACGTGGCATGGGAGACATTTCGTAATATTTCTTCTTAAGCATAATGTTTATCAAAGCACCACTGTTGATAATCAAAAGGTAATGAACCTTTAGTGTAATTTTAAGACAATGTTTGAATGACTTGTGATTTTACTTGTTGACAGGTCTTTGACTCTCATGCTTCTAAGCATGTGGTCAGTGCGACAAGTGCAACATTTCACTGAGGTAAACATAGACATCGCATATCCATCTTTTTCACTGTCGCTTGACAAATATACGGAAGAACTTTTAGCTGAAGATCTAGTGAACGATCTACTTCATTTAGGGTCTATTTGCCTCAGATTATGTTGTGGTTTGGCCTTGTGGTAGAACACAGAACTTCGTATCTGGCATGTTCTGGAGGCAATTTTGTTTTCATGACGTGACACTTAGTTTTCCTCCACTTTGCAGACTTTCACAAAATGTTTCTTTTTCCCCTGAGCCTATGTATACTTGACCGATGGTTGGACATTTACCGTCATGTGGAAAGGAAAATCCGCATCTGAAGCATAACTTCTTTGAAGATGTTACTTTGTGCCCCTCAGCTTTATGTTTCTTCTTGCTTTTCACATTCATGACTGACTCACTTTGGGCACCTCCAGCCGCCATGTCAGTGGCTTGTTTGTCAGCACATTCCACAGCTCTGGCAACCATTAGGACTCGCTCTAGGCTCAGCATTTCTCTCCACAATATTTGTCGAAAAGAATCAGAAAGGCAACCATCTAAGACTCTTAGACAATTAGCTTCTTCATCATTCTACTCTTAGGAGAAAAACATGCCACATGGAAGAAAACTCAAAAAGGGAATACCACAAGGTTCATGCTTGGCAAAGTAACAACTGTAGAAAAAAAAAAGATAAAGCTCGAAATAAAAAAGACCCTCAGGCAACTCCGCCAAGATCCAAATAACACGGAAATTCAACTGCAGCTTCGCAGGTCAAAAGCGTTGTTACAAAAGAAAACTTGGGAAAGGAAAAGGCAATTGAATGAAGAATTTTGGGCTAAAATCCTACATAATTCAAAGCAGAAGAACAGCTCTAGTTTTTGGAAGACCATCCACAGGCTCCAACAGCCAGACCACAACGGCATCAACTCCGAAATACTGGAATCCGACTGGGCTAACTATTTAACAACTCATTTCAACACAAGCAACCCTGCAATGAAGAAAGTCAAAGGGACCGACTCGGAAGAGAGAGTTCTCCATCAAAAAGGACAAAACCGCCACATTTACTAAAAAATGCAAATCAGGCGCTCAAAAAAGAAACAACCAGGTCCCATCCCTCAATTGAGGAGAAAGCCAGTCCAACGACAGCTGAGCCTAGAATAAATCGAGAATGAACAATTAGATCAGGACACAGCAGACATTATTCTTAAACAAATCATCAAGGGAAAACTCGAGGGGGCCCCAGGACCAAATGGGATCCCTCCGATGCTATATAAACAGGACCCAGCTTTTTGGAGCATTACCTTGACCCCAGTATTCAACGAAGTAAGGGATACAGGAAAAATACCAACATCTTGGAGTGGCTCGATAATAAGCCCAATATACAAAAAAGGCGCTAGGATCGATCCAAGCAGTTACCGTCTGATTGCCCTGATAGACGTAGAGGCAAAGTACTACGCAGGCCTCATCCTGAAGGATCTAATAACATGGGCAACAGAAAAGAACATCATCCCAGCTACTCAGACGGGCTTCCGGAGGGGCCAGGGTACCCTAACAAACATCATGGTGTTAACCCTATTGTTCGACGCAACACAAACGGCAAAAAGCTCCCTGTTTGTGTGCTTAATTGATTACAGCGCCGCATTCGACCATGTAGATCGGCACAAACTATGGCGGAAGCTGAGCTTATGGGGAATCCCTGGCCCCCTCCTACAGCAGCTGGTAATGTTAAACACCGACACCTGGGTCCAAATAAAACTGGGATCTGGCACCCATCTATCAAGAAAAATAAAGACCAGCAAAGGACTAAAACAGGGCTGCGTCCTAGCCCCAACGCTGTTCAACCTCTTCCTCGCGGATCTTCCCGAAGAGCTAAACATCACACGCACCTCGGCTAGGAAATATTACGCTCTCAAATCTGCTTTACGCAGATGACCTGGTCCTCATTAGCCGGTCTCCTATTGGCCTCCAAAACCTTCTGGACAGAACCAACGCATTTTCGAAAGCAAATTCCTTAACAATCAATCTGAACAAAACCAAAGTCATGCCAATGAATCATAACAAAAAACGGAAACCCGCATGGTTCCTGGACAAACAAAGACTAGAACTGGTGACCGCATATAAATACCTAGGAGTCACAATGGATGGCAATGGCTCCTTTAAACAACAACTAGAGGCCATTCGCCGGAAGGGCATGACTTTTCAACTATCAACAAGGCCCCTGCAGAAAGCTCTCCCGGACAGGACATTAGCGCCACTCTTACAGGTAATAAAAGCTCGCCTACAGCCCATGCTCACCTACAGCAGCGAATCAATGAGAGGGAAAGATGCAAGTACTCTAGACAATACAATTAGCCGTGTATATAGGGCAATCTTCCATCTTCCTAAAAACTCTACTCCAGCACAAATTCGTCTTGAATTTGGATTGCAGAAACAAACTGTGGCGAGGAAAGGCCAATATATAAAAAGCTGGCACAAAATTAAAGATGCGGAGCAAGGATCCTTAAACGGCAACCTATGGATTGAACTTACCGCCAAAGAAACTTCACCAGCAAGGGCCTACCTAACTAATTCACTGGAGAGTCTAGGACTAAAGACGCTCTGGGAAACAAGAACAGCCTTTGGGACCTTCAAAAAAGCAGTGTCGAAAGTCATCAAATTAATCTCCTCACTGGAGGACAGAGCCACTCTATCCAAGAGAGCGCATGGATGGGTTGTGCTCGAAGGCTACAGAACCACAAAGCAGCAAGAGTATCTATCAACGGGCCTCACACAAAAAACAAAAAATAAGTTCCTAAACATGCGCTTAGGCAACATACCCATAGCACGTCATTTGGCCCCATGGAAAAGGCCTAATCCATCAAGTGCATGCCGCCTCTGCAAATCTGCGAAGGAGGATCTCATACAGATCGTCTGTATCTGCAAAGCTCTTGCGGACACGAGGCGGTCCATGCTTCGGCCCATATGGAACCAGAAGGGCGTAAAAACCTGCAGGCAAGCAGTGATGCTCTGTTTGAACCCTGAAGAGACTCAGTTAAACTGTAGAACAGTCAAATACTTCGACATAGTGGCCAAAAAACTAAACAAAACAACACTTGGGAGGAATAACCCAATCACATCTGGAGAATAGCAGACTTCCCTAATGGCCTTAAAAACTATAAGGCCCACAAGTACCAAACCCACGGCAATCATAATAAAACATGAAATCACTCATAAGACTAAATGAAAAGACAGTTGGGTGCAACAATTTTATTATATCTGGAGAATAGAGACTTCCCCAACGGCCTTACAACTATAAGAACAACAAGTAAACGCATAGCCAACAGGAAAAGACTCACTAATTTATTATAGACTCACTGTGATTTTACTAATGTGAAAAACTGGTTTTAAGACTTTTTTTTTATCTATTGCTTAATATTATGAGTTTTTATTAACTGTACAATAAAATAAATTCAAAAAATTCAAATTCAAATTAAATTCATCATTCTACTCATTGAATTGGCAATGTTTGAGAAGCATATCAAGTCTTTTTATAAATTCGATCATTTCCCCAACTGTCTTTCTTTGCTTAAAATATAGGTTTCATAATCTAAATTGTGCATTGGATCGAACTGGATATGGAGCATCTCACTGATATGAGGGTAAGAGACTTCTTCAGCGTGTGGTATTGTCTTTATCACTTCCTTTACCTGCAAGATTCTTGAGGTATTGGATTAACTTTTTGTTATCTACTTTTTCCAGTCCATCAATTAAATCAAACATTTCAATGCAGGCAGTCCATCTTACCCCAATATTTTGTTTCTTCGATATATCGAATGGAAGGGGTGGTTTCAAGAATGCAGTGGCATCATAGCCAGTTATGGCCCTTACGGACAAGAGTATATGCTGTGCACCTGGCTTTGCACCATTCATAACATCGACAAGTCCTTGCGATGTGCTTGCTTCAGGGTTGTAATGGTCAATATGAACTTGTATGGGTTCTTTTTGCGATGCCATTGGAGCCTTTCAACTTCTTAAAGACTTTCAAGTCGTGCGAAATGCACCCAGCACCTTCTGTAGTGTCCTCTGCTGGGAACAACACCTCCTTATTCACAACCCATGGACTTCTACTTGGGTGGGTTTGCCCAATCTGGTAAACGCGATTGTATTCTCTATACATCTGGTTATCGACACCTCCAATGTTGCTCTGCATCTACTTACAGTGTTCTCTTGCATTGGGCTATCGTCGCGCATTGCACTCTCCGTACCTGGTTGTCAATGCCATTAGTATTTCTTTGTTTTCGAAAAGTTTTCTGCTTTTAGTGCTTCCTTGCACTCGATCACGGCCTTTGGCACATTGCCCTACCCGGTTGTGGCTTCCTTTAGCATTGTCGTTCAGTATGAACGACAGCTCTGTGTTATGATGTGGTGCAGTATCTCTCGTTTCAACTTTACTGGCAAATTTCCAGCTTCACAGGCCATGCACTAGCTGGAGTTGCACTCAGTTGCGTCTCGCATTTCTCGCGGGGGGGGGGGGGGGGGGGGGGGGGGGGGGGAAGAGAGTAGGCTCGCGCAGGGGGGTGGGGTAATATAAAAACGTTGTGTCCTCCAGTGACTCTGGGAGGAGAGATACATTTGCAAGTACTTCAGCCCTAGATCGCTTTAACGCTCTGAAGCAAAAAGGACCTTAGCTGACATGCTCTGTGTGTTAGTGAAGTATCTTGAGGCACAGTTCAGAAATTCGAATTCCTGCTAATATCGCTCGAACACATGGCTGTCCCTCGTGAGCGTAGAAAGTAATTTGTAGTTTTAGTCATGTTTAATCGCACAAGTTGGCTAGAGGGTGCATGCCCAGGTGCTGCTCGCACCGTCCAGCATGAGGTATCCCCTCTCGCTTTCAAGGCACTGCAGCTGCTTATCTCTGCCTGCACGGACTCAGGACGTCAGGACCAGCAGCTTCCTCCTTGAGATGCTTCCAACGGAGAGCCAAGAGCAGTAAATAATTTGTCCGTGAGCATGTCTCTTTTGTAGTAAAGTGCATGACTTTGCTTGCCATCCTTCAATGAAAGAGGTCAAGAAACCCGGCCTTCTTGGAAGAGGGGAGGGGATAGTCTCCCTCGCCTCTTGTTTGAAGCGAATGAGAAGTGAATGCAGAGCCGGCTGCTCAGCAGCTCAGAATCAAGCAACAGCGTGGAGATGGCACGCGGTGCAGCTAAGCTATCAAATAACACGTCCACCAAATTTGAATTCTATATACACTAGTCATTCAGCATCACGTATTGGTAGGGAACGGCCATTGGCTGGGTCCCGCATTTTCCTGCTCCTGAACAGTTACAGGCATGCTCCCTCCCCTCCTGTAAGCCAATCACAATGCTGCAATGGCAGCGTTGTGATTGGTGCGGAGTCTCAGCACCTGTAGGGAAGCCATTTTCGCTATGTAGGCTAAATGCAGCCTACATGGGGAAAATGTAGAGTGTGCATGACTGCTTTGGTCAGCCCCAGTGCCGACCAAACAGTCAGGGTAATCAGAGTGATGCAAGCCACTCCTCCCTGACTTGCCCACACACCCGCCTCCAAAAAGGCATATCCTCCCGCCCGCCCACAATCAGGCATACTCCAGTTTTCTTGCAGCGCGAGTAGCAGAAAATAAAATGGTATTTAAAATACCATTTTATTTTCTGCTTCTCGCACTGTGAAAAAGCAGTGGGGTGGAGCTCCTCTGCCCTAATGGAGGAGCCGCCCCTGGTTGCACTTTGACTCCACAAAAGCCAACCGTTGATTTTTACTTTGACTGAACCACACATGACACACAAGCAGTTTGCTGGACCATGGCAAACTCCCCGGGAGAGCAATCTCTGTTCTTTGAGTTGCGGGGCTTATGTAATCACATCCTCGTCACCAATTATAGCATCCTCCCCAGCCCATGTTCATGCAAAGCTTCACGCCACACAAGGAGCTTGGGATTACACCTCTTTATTCCTCAGCATGTAACTTAACTGAACATTCTACATTATGAACTCCATCACCCACACACTTACATCACTGTTCTACGGAGTCTGTTAGGAATCAAAATGATCCCGTCATCTCCAACTCACAATTTACTACAACCATGTGGGCTAAGGGTGAGTTAAGTATACAGCACAGATACTTTACATGAGTAGGCCCATATGCTCCACTCCTGTGACAAAGGAAAAGAGGCGCGTTCACATTACTGACCACTACTGTGAGAAAGTGGCTCTATATGTACTTGACCAAAGTAAGGTACAGTGTGTATAGAGGCCACCAACCCCAGAGGTATAACAGAGGTTAAAGTCAGGGCTGACCTTACTCTCAAAAGTGGTAGCTCGGTCGAGCAGTAATCCAGTACCAGAGGACAGTGTAAAGCATTTGTTGTACACACTCAGTCAGCAAAAGGTTTCACACACTCAAAAACAATTGGCCTGGAGTTCAGTCATTATGTCAAAAGATATAGTCGTTTTATTTTTAGAACCAACAGGTATCAAAATATACTTTTCTCAGTTAAGAGTGATCTCAGGTAATGGTTTTTCAGGACGGGAATAGCTTTGTAAACACAACAGGTACAGGGGTTGCAGTAGGCAACACAGTTCTAAACACAATTTAACATTGAGCACAATGGGTTGTTCTACAAAATATGCAGTTGATTACTTTGTAAATTACTTTGTTAGTCCCAGGCCTAGATTCAGTCCTGGGTTCTAAGCTGAAAACAGTTTAATAAAAACTATCTGGTTATCGCTATGATTTTTTATTGAAATCGGTTTTATTTCCAAAAACAAGGAAGGAGCAAAGGGTCATGTAAACACAGCGTTAAGCCTACAACCCATTCAGGGCCGGCCGCGTTAGCTGCTATCATCTCTCAGAAAAGAAAAAAAAAAAAACAAACAGCATGTCGCCTGCGACCCTTGCCGGGCCGGTCGTGCGGTCAAGGAAGTGTGGTGTTAACAACTATTGTAGGGGTCTCTGAGACCTGTCTACTAACAATACACAGCGATAAGCCTACAACCCACTTAGGGCCGGCCTCGTCACTTGCAAATAATTCTCAAGATTGGCCTGATCTTATGACGAAAGGGATATCGCCTACCAGTCGTGGTAGGCCACCTGCTCGTACTGATAGCTGTGACCATAATGACAGGTTGCGGTACATTTCAGGACCCATTAAAAGAAGAATAACATTTTAAACACGGGCAATAAGCTCCTACAAAATGGATAGTAAGAGACAGAGAGAAGCCAAGCAGGGATAGATGGAGAGAAGAGTGGAAAACAGAAGCAACTACCGGGTTAGGCGAGTGAACCGGCCACAAGTAACATTCTACAATGGCCAACCGGGAACACTGTATAGGCCACAGCATGCACGCTGGGGGAAGGGAGTTATAATCAATCTGGGCATGGCAGAAGCCCGTTAGGGTTTTGCGGAAGCAGGGCATCCTCAAAGAGGGCAATTGCTCTAAGCTTGACCGGCAGGTATCGTGCATGTTCAATTTTACAGAGGTATTGGACCAAGGGGCGCCACACTGCATTAAAGCAGGTTTTTCGCATTCGCAGTGGAGCAGTAAAAAGCTCCATAGTTAAAATGTGCCACAGTCGCACTAACCAAGCAGCGATCGGAGGTGCCTCTGGCCTTTTCCAATAGAGAGCAATGGGATGCTTGGCGGCTCCGAGCATATGTAGAGCTATGGTCCAATCGTTGTTCATGAGCACTTTCAAAGTGGCAGGTTTGTTGCCCAAGAGGATCGTGGCTTTGGAGTCAGGGTGAGGGAACCCCAACACCCCCTTGATGTGACTGAGGACCTCCTTCCAAGAGGATCGTGGCTGTGGAGTCAGGCAGAGGGAACCCCAACACCCCCTTGATGTGACTGAGGACCTCCTTCCAGAGCAGGGTCAGGTGCGGGCAGGCCCACCAGATGTGAATGAAGTCGCCAGATGCATTTGAACATCTTCAACACAAGGGGGGTGCTGCAGGGAACATACGGTGTAACCGGATCGGCGTGTAATACCATTGCGTCATAATTTTATACACATTTTCTCTCTGTGGGATGCTGCGGTAGACCCTAGGAATATCGCGCATAAGACGGTTCCACTGCCCAGGTGCAATTTCAGTTGCCGACGCCAGTTACCATGGTCGTTGGTACGGGTGTAGCGTCTGCGTGGGCGGATGCTGAAGGCCCTGGTATGTCCGTTATACCATCGAATGAGCGTACCAGCCGCTCAAATGGGGTGTAAGGCCGGGTAGCCATTTGCCACATAGTGGGCGACGATACCCAATGCTGCAACTGTGCATATTGCAGGCTCGCTGCTGGCGGGAGACGAAATTCATCTCTGCACTGGGCGAAGGTCTTCAGGCATCCCCCCTCAAACATGTCCCCAATGACTCTGCACCCTCCCCGTAGCCATTTGGCAAATGTTTATGTGTGGTAGGCTGGAGGGAAGAGCGGATTGTCTGCAATAGGGGTGTGAGGCGAGGGGAATGTTGTCAGCCCCTTAAGTACAGCTAGTTTGTTCCATACATCCAGGACTGTTTTTGTGGGTATCGCCATGTAGGCACTGCGGGAACGCGCTGTCCTATAGAACCATGTAAGTTCCCAGATAGTGCGTCCCGCTACCATCCGATCCATGTGGAACCACACCTTTTCACTTTCTGCGGTTGTCCATTCCTAGGCCATGAGAAGGTGTGAAACCCAGCAATAGTCTAGTAGGTTAGAGCATGCTAGACCCCCTCTATCTTGGGGCATCATGAGGTTCTTGTGAGAGAACCGTGGTAGACAGCCACCCCAGATGAACTTGGTGATCTCCTTCTGAAGGGCCAGTATCTGTTGTGGGATGGGGTTGGGTAGGCATTGGAACAAGTACAGGATTTTTGGGAGGATAGACATTTTGACACCGTTAAGCCTGCCAAGCCAGGAGATAGTCAGCGGCTTCCACTTCCTCATGTCTTCCTGAACAGCTGACTTGCATTCCCGCCAATTCACCTGAGACCACGTGTCCAGGGAGGGGGTCAGCTTCAGGCCCAAAATACTGAATATGGTCCGCGCTCCACCGATATGGAGCCAACCCTTCTATGGCTGGAAGCTCCTCCTGCAGGATTGTGAGGTTTAGACCCCAAGACCTGGCATGGTTAATTTTGAGGCCAGATGCCCTTTCGAAAATCTGCAGAAGAGCATGGAGCGCCGGGAGGGAGGTGCGTGGGATAGTCAAAGTGAGGAGAAGATCATCCACAAACAGCGCCACTTTGTTCAGGCGCCCTCTTAAGTTTAGACCGTGGATGTCCTCATTTTGCCTAATCATCTCCGCCAGGGGCTCCACTGCCAGAGCAAATAGCAGAGGCGATAGGGGACAGCCCTGCCGAGTGACCCTATGTATGTAGAAGGGGTCCGAGAGCCGCCCGTTAACACAGACCCTCGCTTGAGGGGAGAGATAAGGCACCATAATCCTCGCAATCATGTTGCCCCCCAGACCAACCCTGTGTAGGACCGAGCGAAGAAAGCCCTACTCCACCCGGCCAAAGGCCTTCTCCGCGTCGAGCGAGAGAAGACAGGCCTGTATGTTCCAATGATAGGCTTTCCCCACCAAATGGGCAATTCTTCGCACGTTATCCGCCCCCTGCCTGTTGCGGATGAAGCCAACCTGATCTGGCTCTACCGGTCCCGGCATGTGGGGTTCCAGTCGTTTGGCTAATATTTTTGTATATAGCTTGAGGTCAGTGTTCAATAACGCTATAGGACCATAAGAGGCGCAGAGGGAAGGATCCTTTTCTGGTTTTGGGATAAGAGCTATTTCCCCCAAGCCCAGAGAAGGCGATGGGCTTTCCGTATCCGTAAAGGAATTATAAAGACACAACAAGTAGGGCTGGAGCTGTGAGACAAACATACAATAAAAGGCTACTGGCAGGCCATCCGGGCCGGGCGTCTTACCGAGGGGGTAGATCTTTCATTGCTGTAGTCAGTTCTTCCGGCAGAAGAGGGCCCTCCAGCTGTGCAGAGTAATGCGGGTGAATTGGGGTCCAAGGGCAGTGGTCAAGGACCTCATCGATTTGGGCTTGAGAGGGTGCGTCCGCCGTTAGAGGGCAGTGTAATAAGCCCTAAAGGCATTTGTCCCCCCCCCCGAAGTACCGCTGTTTCAAGGCCAGCAAGGAACGTTCGGCTTTGTTGGCAGGCAGCGGAGCTGGCCCCGAAGGTTCGCAAATTTCCGCCGATTCGCGAGGGTGGAGTGTTCCCGATCTTGCGCCTCGAGCTTCTTTATATCCGCGGAGAGACTATCTTCTAGTTTGCGGGCTTCCCGAGAGCGAGCAATCGCCAGAGACGTGATGTGGCCCCAGATAGTCGCCTTGAAGGCGTCCCACACCTTGGGAAATGGGGTCCGGGGTAGGTCGTTGCTCGCGAAATAAGAGTCTATGGCGATCCGTATTGACTCCATGGCCTCCGGATCCCGCAAAATATACGGCGGTAGGTGCCACTGTGCCTGACGCGCAGGGCCAGAGGCCGGGTCCTGTAGGAGAAGCTCGACATGTGCGTGGTCGGAAATCGAAATGTCCAACATAGCCGCTGTGAGCAGATCACCTATGAGAGCATGCAAGATGAATAAATAGTCTATGCGCGAGTACGAGCGGTGCACATGCGAATAGTACGAATAATCACGCAACTCGAGGGAATGATGCCGCCAAGCATCCATAAGGCAGAGTTCCATTATCTGGGTCCAAGCGCAGATGACAAGGCCCCTGATCCATTCAAAGAGGCGACACTACAGTCCAACGCAGGGTCCCACACCAAGTTAAAATCCCCTCCTACAATCAAGGAGGCTTCGCCCTGTGGCACCTGGTCCCGAATAGCACCAGGAGATAGGAGTCCTGCATCTGGTTTGGTGCATAAACATTACACAGTGTGAGCGGGCGTCTGCCAACCACCAACCCGCCCTGATGAAACGCCCATCCGCACCATGGAAGGCCTTTAGGGCCCCCTGCCTAATGCCTCTCCTGCAGGGAATAGCCACACCCGCCGTTTTGGTGTCCGCAGCTGCATAGAATATATGGGGGTATTTGGGATGTGCCATGCACTGGGTATCACTTTTAAGCAAGTGAGTTTCCTGAAGGAAAATTATGTCCGGGCCCTTGCAGTAGAATGTAGCGCCACACTTGCCGCCGTTTATTGGGGAAATTAAGGCCCTTAACATTGAGGGAAAGGATCTTTAGAGGGTCAGGAAGAGGCATTACCACTGTAAGTTACCTGTTAGCGCGCGGAACCTCCCACAGAACCATGCCCAAACCGGGAAAAGGGTAGAAGGGGGGGGGGGGACCTCCCCTATGTGCCAATGCCCACTGCAGCCTTCCAAACATCCAACCACTGCACCCCAGAAGCAGAGAAATGGTAGGGTAAGAGAGCAGGAAAAAAAAAAAAAAAAAAAAAAAAAAAAAAAAAAAAAAAAAAAAGTAGGAAAGAAAAGAGGAAAAGAGGAAAAAAAAATATAAAAAAAAAAAAAAAAAATAAAGAGCCTAGCGACATCGGCAAACGGGCCACTGCGTACTGTTCCTGAACAACCAACATTGGCCAACCGGGCCACAGTGTCCTGTTCCTGTCATGGGCTAGCCTACACCCTCAGGTTTGGGAAGCCTAGAGATGTCACTCTCTCAGGAACGGGCGAAGGGGGGGGGCGGATTTCGCTGCGCTCAAGGTCAACCAGGTGGGAGGCTCCGGCCTCCACCACAGTGCAGGGCAGGAGCTGGGATGGAGCCCAGCGTGCGTTGATGAACAATGATCCATACCTCCTAAAGTCATCCACAGATTTCGATAGTGTGGTCCCCCTTCCAAGGATTTTATGTGATCAATAATGTCTTGCTTAGCCTGTGAAGCTTTATGGGTATCCAGGGGCGGAGAGCGTCTGGGCCTATGCACGGTGGACCAGGAAGGCCTGGCCGGTATTCTTGCGGGAGGTGGGGGACGAGAGGGGCTGGCAGAGAGTGATGATGGAAGTTGGAGTAGCTGTGCCGCTTCGTGGTAGGATCTTACCACACTTTGTTTTGACTCAGTTAAAAAGGTAGGGGCAAAGGGGTAACCCCATTGATAGGAGATGTCCAGGCTCCGTAGCTTATCGGTCACAGGCTTGAAAGCACGACTGCGCCGCAGGGTGTTAGGCGCAAGGTCTTGGAAGATTTGTATCTTATGCCCGTCGTATGCGATATCCTGTTTGGCCCTCGCCGCCCGGAGAATAGCTTCTTTTTCTGTAAAGAAGTGCACTCTGGGGAATTGTCTTTGAGGAGGCCCAGCCGACCCGCAGGCCTGGAGACACGGTGAGCTCGGTCCAAAGCCGGCGGGTAGGCATCATCATCCCCCCAGACGTGAAGCAACTGTGCCACATGCGTCATGATGTCGCTCCCTTCAGCCCCAAGAGGGGCCCCAAGAGGGACCCCCCCCCCGGATGCAAAGGTTGTTCCGGCGGCTGCGGTTTTCCAAGTCTTCTTGCTTCACTTGTAACTCAATGTGTTGTTCTTCAAGGGTGGCCAGACTCTACCAAAATTGCTCTTGATCTTCCGTGCGGGCGTCCACCATCTTTTTCAGGCTATCCACTCTCTCGCCAAGGTCTGTGACCTCTTTCCGGACTTCTCGAACGCAGGAGTGTACTTCAGTACCCAAAGAGCCAATTTCAGTTTTCAATTCGGACATGAAGGATGCCATGAAAGCCTGTGTCACCAGGGGTGAGTCTCCCCCACCCTGCGAGGTGGCCCCGAGGAGGCAGAAGACCCCGTTTTGCCCCACAGCTCCGTCACCGTGGTATCCTAGGAAGCCGGTGCTGGGGGTTTCTTGCCTCTGTTAGTGCGCATCATCGTGCGATGCAGGCAGCCCGCAGAACGCCACAGTCTACAGGCAGTTGAGATCTGTGCGGTCAGTCCAATCTCCCAACAGCCTCCCCTCGCCTCCTCCATACTCCTCCCTGGGAGAGAAAGCAGCCCCCAGAGCATAGCCGCAGTGTGGGTGTCACCAGCCTCCCAAAGCGTTGTGGTCCGCACTGGTTGAGGGAGCCTCAGGAGGTCACCCGACAAGGATCTATGGAAGCTGTTCCCTGGAGGCGACCAGGTAGCAGGGCTAGGTCTGCGGTCGAAGATCAACTTCCTAGAGTGGCACTCCAAACTCACTATACCACTCCATACGGCGTTCAGTGTGCTGTGGTGGATTCCCCATCCCGATTGCAAAGAAGGCTGTGGTCCGTGGCTCTACACCAGAGCTGGGCGGCGCGTGTAGCACAGTGTAGCTGCCCCTCCACAGATCACCAACAGATAATGATACCAAGGCCCCAGGGGCACTCACTGGGCAGCAGGTTCAACAGGGCCCCCGGAAGGAACACCAGCCGCAGATCCATCTGCCATCAGGGGCCCCTCGATGTCCCAACACCTGCTTCATCAGCGCATTAGCCTCGGGCCGCAGCACGGCCCACAGGGCCCAAAGCGTGGCAAGGATCAGAGTTTAAAGATGGAGGCACAGATGAGTGGGAGCTGAGCTCTTGGTCACTTACTCAGGGCAAGTGGGGAAGTAGAGTAGGGTAGTAGTTGCACTTCCAGCGGCACTCGGGCAGCTGGGTGCAGTGTGGTTTTGAGCCGTCTGGAGCCCAAGGTTATTCAATGGAAAAGGTAAAAAGGGAACAAAGGCTGCAGACTCGAGGACGGTGATTCTTCAGGTGCAACACCACTTCGAGAGGTAAGTAGGGATCTTGGAGAAGGTACCCCAAAGGAAGGCACAGGGGGCTGCAGGGGTGTCTTTTAGTGTCGGGAATCATACCCTTGGCTGGGCGCGGTTGGGGTGGGGGGGGGGGGAAATCTCTGGTTCTGAGGCTGCAGGCGTCGTCTAGTTCATCGAGTAGGGTCACTGGACTTCGGTTCCCAGTCGCCGGGGGGACGTCCTCGTGGTCTTGGTTCACTGGGGCAC
Source organism: Lissotriton vulgaris (assembly GCF_964263255.1). Taxonomy (NCBI): domain Eukaryota; kingdom Metazoa; phylum Chordata; class Amphibia; order Caudata; family Salamandridae; genus Lissotriton; species Lissotriton vulgaris. Next base: position 615,707,028 of record NC_141691.1, on the reverse strand, counting down.
AGGCTGGGCTCAGCGGGTGCAGAGTGGGCTGGATTTGCGGTTCCTGGCTGGCACCAGAGAGGGTTGCTGTTGGAGCAGAGCCTCTGCTCAAGGGAGTCCCAGTCTCTAAGAGGGTCAAGGAAGGCAGGTCCTCCGGATTTCTCGACGTTTTTCGACGTTGCTGCCCGCAGGACGCCAGGGTTAAGCAGGAGCAGGTTCAAGGATCAACAGGCCGGTAGGACTGGGGCCAAGTCAGTTGTCATTGTCCTTTTGTTGGCAGCTGCACGGCAGGTCGTCCTTCTTGTTTTTAAAAACAGGATCTCAGGAAGGAAGGTTCAGGGAGCCCCCAAATACTGAATTTAGGGGCTTTGCAGGTAGGGCAAGGGACACGGACCAATAGGTCCCTGTCCTGGGTGGGTACTCCCCCCTAGACTGCTCCTCTCCAGTGGGAGGGGGGCAGGAACCTAGCTGTGATTGGGCAGGGCTCCCCATCTTCAAGATGGCTCCTGAGCTGTTAGATGAAATCTGTCTTTGAGACTTTAGTTCAACTCATCTCAGAACATATGGTTTATTCTTTGGCATCTGTTCTATATTTTTTAACTATGGACTCAAGCACCAAACTGAACAACTTTCTTCTCTTTCCAGTCTTCTAAAATCAACAAAAGATTTTAATGTAGGAGTCCAAGGAGGATTTATAATCATCCAGCGTGTATTTTTTTCAATGACTTGGGCTTTCGCGATTGCTACTCCTTGTCATTTTCTTGTCATTTTCCCTATCTCTGCAATTCTCACATACATCTTTTTTTTATTTCAAAAGTATTTTATTGATTTTTATAGAGAAGACATCATCATTTCTGTTACAAGGTTAGCCAATTGTAGTTTGTACAACAGTGTTAAGAGTCACTTCGAAGCATATGCTTAGCTAACCCCACCTGACGTGGTTTAGTGAGAACAAGAAAAAAGATGCTAGAAGAAAAGTAGGAGAGAAAGGGATGAAATAAGGACACAAGAAAGGTTCTGTGATTGTGAGACTTCTCAACGCCTGACCAAGCCGTCACATTTTTAAACAACGCAGTTGTCCCTTCTAGTATTTTCAAAATTATTATCTTTATACATAGTGGTACAGCGGCCAGATGGCCCGGTTTTTGCCAAGGGCTAAAAAAAACAATAAATTGGGGACAGGGGTCAGAAACCAACACTGGCTACTGGTCTGTTCCGCCCACACACTTGGAGCAATGTCCAATAAGGCAATTCCTTAGTTGTGAAACTAATCTGGTGCTCTTTGATGCACAGACCCTCAGAGTGAGTGTGCAATCTATTTCCCAACTTAGTAGGTTTGTATTCAGGGCACGAGTCGGGGTACCACGCGGGTGGACGGCATCCCCCCACTTATTTCCGAGGGTTGTTCAGGGTGGACGCCGTCCACCCTGCTAAATAAAAACCACGTCCACCATTAAAAAACGGGAGCGCGGCGCGCACAAAGTAAATAAAGCATTCCCGCATTTGTCCGTAATTTTAAACGGGCACAGCTTGCCCCCACCTCCCTTCTTGACTCCGATGCTGTATAGAAGCTCAGACCCCCAGCAGCACTGTAGAGGCACAGCGGGATGGCAACCCTCACACCTCCAGCCCTTGATGAGCTGTTAAAAGGTGCTCGAAGGTGACAGAGGGAGGGCGGCAGCTTCAGAGCAGCAACATCTATTCACATGCAAACAGCCCTGAATGAGTCTTGTATCTGCTATTTAGAGGGGGGCTCACACATTCCATTTCCACCCAGGGCCCCAAACATCAGAGACTCGGCCAGATTACACCCCGGCACCACGTGGTTCTCTTCACATAGCTTAATTACTGTCACTAAATTGTAAGCAAACCTCGGTTCTTCAATCATGCAGGCTATAATGTAAGAAAATAAAGAAATGGCACAATCGCACCCACACTGAATAACAAAGTATGGAGTTCAATCGGTTCTCTCGGAGTATCTCCTGTAAGTACAGTACATCACAGTGGGGGATGGCATTTTGAACAGAGAGCCTGTCTTCTCGTTGTCTTGTGCAGGAGAGGAGCCCAATATGATACTAGAATACTGCATGCCCACCCCTGTGCTCCCTCTCCTGTGATGGTTCCTGCCCTCCCCTCAGTGATGGCACCTGTCCCCCCATGTTGTGGCTCCAGTCCACCCCCACCTGTGATGGCTCCTGTCCCCCCCCCTCCCCCGTGGTGGATCCTGTCTCCGCCCTGGGTGGCTTCTGTCCCAGTCCTGGAACGGCCCCTGCAGCGAGGGTGAAGTTCTTGATGGGCCTCTTCTCAAAAGGGCTCAGCTCAAAATTAATATGGAAAGGTGGGCGTGTAAGTAAGTGAAGGGATGTGTGAATGGCTGGATGAATTAGTGAAAGGGTGAATGGATGAATGAAAGATTGAATAAATGGATAATGAGAGAGGATAGATGGATTGATGAGTGAGGGGAAGGATGGAGAGAAAATGTAAATAGCTGGATGATTGATGAGGGGAAAGATGGATGAGGGGAAGGATGAGGGACGGAGGGAAAGGATGGATGGATGAGGGGAAGGATAAATGGATGAGGGGAAGGATGGATGGATGGAGGGGAAGGATGGATGGATGAAGGGCAGGATAAATGGATGGGATGGATGGGTGAGGGGAAGGATGGATGAAAGGAAGGATGGATGAGGGGAAGGATGAAGGATGGATGGATGAGGGGCAGGATGGATGGATGGGTGAGGGGAAGGATGATAGATGAGGAGAAGGATGGATGGATGGAGGGGAAGGATGGATGGATGAAGGGCAGGATAAATGGATGGGATGGATGGATGGGTGAGGGGAAGGATGGATGAAAGGAAGGATGGATGACGGGAAAGGATGGATGATGAGGGGAAGGGTGGATGGATGGATGGATGGATGGACGGACGGATGATGAGGGGAAGGATGGATGGATGATGAGGGGATGGATGGATGGATGGATGATGAAGGGAAGGACAGATGGATGGATGGATGATGCGTGGGTGAAAGGATGGATGGATGGAGAGTGGGTGAAGGGATGGATGGGTGGGTGAAAGGATGGATGGATGGATGGAGAGTGGGTGAAGGGATGGATGGATAAGTGGGTGAAAGGATGATGAGTGGTGGGTGAAAGGATGGATGGATGGATGATGAGTGGGTGGGTGAAAGGATGGATGGATGAGTGGGTGGGTGGATGGTGGATGGGTGAAAGGATGGATCAGTGGATTGGACGGTGGGTGGGTGAAAGGATGGATGAGTGGGTGCGTGGATGGTGGGTGGATGATGGGGGTAGGTGGATGAGTGAAATGATGGATGGATTGATGGATTGATAAGTGCAAGGGTGAATGAATGGACATATGAGTGAAAGGGTGGGTGTAAGGATGGATGAGTGAGTGAAAGGGAGGGTAGATGGAAAAAAGGATGAATAGATGTGTGAAGGAGTGAAATGATAGATGGATGAGTGATAGGGGCAATGGATGGATTCATGAGTGGATGAGTAGATGGATGGGTGGGTGGATGGATGGATGGAAGGAAGGCTAAGTGAAAGGGTCGATGGAGAGAGAAAAGGAGGATGGATGGATGACTAAAAGAGTGGATGGGTGGAAGGATTAGTAAGTGAAAGGATGGCTGGATTGGTGAAAGGGTAAATGGCTGAATGGATGAGTGAATGGATGGGTGGGATGAAGAGTGGATGGATAAGTGTACAGATGGATAGGGTGAAAGGGTGGATAGATGGATGGATAATGGAGATGAGTGAAAGGATGGATGAGGGGATGGATGAAGGGATGGATGAGTGAAATGATACATGGGAGGATACATGATGGATAGGTTTGCAAATGGTTGAATACTTTTGGAAATGGCTGGGCTTACTTATATACTATTGCGCGACCTCTGATGTGTCTGTAAAACGTACCTATTGTCCTGAAGTTTTGTCCTAAATTTTGACCTCCTGTCCTGAATTTGTGTCCTGAATTTTGACCCTTTGTCCTGAATTTTTACACTCACCGTCCTGAATTTGCACCAATGCCAGTTGGTCACCCTAATTCTTTGTGCGGTAGAACCGAGGCTCTTTAACACAGCAGCATGAGAGTGACGAGAGAGAAACCTGGCAGAGTGCTGCCAAAGAGCTCTCCCACTCAGAATATTTCATTATTTAAGTGATCGTGAACAATTAAGGGTAAACTGAGATGTGAAAAACGAAACACAATGCGATGCGGCTGCACGAGACTTGAGGAGTTAATTAAGTATTAGTACTAGCAAGTGTGCTGTAAGTTAAATTAAAACATTTTACATGCACTGTGCGCCTCGTGCGTGTAGAATCAGAGTACCACTAGACCCGGCCCTGCCAATTCAGTGCCGGCGCTAAGCACTGGCACAAATTAAGCCCTGCATTGAACAATTGACACCAGGCTACGAAATGTAAGTAGTATGATGGTGTACCCTTGTGTGTTCTTCCGTGTGTCGCTGTTTCCACATGGAATGTTTAATGATGACAGCAACGCCCCCTTCTAGTTTGTGTTGTCGGTCTGAATTGTATAATTTTGTGGAATGGGGAGGTGTAGGATGGCGCTGGATTGTTCATTTAAACATGACTCCATGATGACGTCTGACTTGTCATTACGTATGTCAGTATATTTTTAATTTAGGCTCAATCCTGTCAGTGTTTGGATAATTGCACTACTGGATAGGGGGGCACAAAGTTTTGCAAAGGTTCTGCCCGCTTTCTTCAAGGGGTCCCCACAAAATGACATCATGAGCTAGGCCCACCCCAATTTTATAGTAAGTAGTCTCTGTAAAGGGTCAAAAACAACCATTACAATGCATGAGTCATAATCGGCCCTTTTTTTAGGAACTATCACAAAAATAAACAGTATTAATACAAAGTAAAGCAATGTTTATATTTTGTTGCACTGAAGTAAATGAAGGCAAATAAGTCAAACTAAAATATACCAAAACTAAATACATTTCCTAAAATAAATAGAAATAAATAAATCTGCTAAAATAAATACAATGGCCAGTTAATATATCCAAAATTTAGGCATTGACCCAAGTAAATGCCCCGGCAGCTCCATTGTCTTCAACCAAGATTCCCAATGTTCGACTAATGTTCTGATTTGTTACCTTTGCTGCAAATTGTAAAGCGTTCTGATATCCTTCAGGATCAAGTTCGCGCTATATAAAACTTTATAAATAAAATAAATAAATCTAGCCACAGCTAGAGAGGCAGCTGGGACAAAACTATGTAATACAGAGTCGCTAGTTTACAATAGGTGGGGAGATAACATATAACACTCATCGATAGAATAACGTGAATATGGAGCCCTAGTGTGTGTAATAGTCATTGTCGAGTGTGGGAAGCAGCCTCTCTGGGAACCTGTAATGTGTACAAAATCTTGCAGTCAAACTTTCCTGTAGTGTTTTGAAAATGTGTTGATGTCACCTTCGCCAAACTTCATCCACATTTGGGCTGCTAATTCCTCCATACAGGGACCTTAAGTCACAGGCTTAAGTACCAAGCAGCTTCAATTGTTAAATCTTGCATTATATGCAAATGATAGATCTGCCTTACATGTGATGTCACTTCCTGTCGTGATGTCACTTCCTGTCGTGATGTCACTTCCTGTGACCACGTCTACCTTGGAGAGTCCCCCCACTTCTTTTTTTAGGACTTGTGCCCTGTTTGTATTGCAGGTGCGTAAGTGGGAGAGAATGGGAGTTAATTGCAGAGTTCTATACATATTTTACCTATACTTTATACTCTTGTTATTACTAGGCTGGACCTGATTTTTGAAATAAGCAAGACCCTCAAAATCAGGGCAGTTTGAGAAGGGATGTAGCAGGGGTGGGGTCCGAGTTTTGGGATGGCGCCCTCCCCCCCGCCCCGTTCTTACCTGCCGTCTCGGGCGGCAATCGCAAGCCTCCCCAAACCCCCCCCCCGCCCCCCCGCTCCTCAATGCGCTCGCCAAGGGGCGGCAAATGCAGGAACTGCCACGGGCGTCTAAAGGGCTAGCCACTGAGTTTGAGTGTACAGATTGAGCACACTTGGGAAATTGAGTATAGGGAGAATTATTGAAAGAGAGCTAGGGATAGTTGAGAGTTCTTATTGAAGACAGGACTGGTGACCTCGGAGTTTGTTTTGTCCCTTCACGGTCATAATTGGGCATGGATTCATATTTGGCCTGCCATTGTAGATTAGTTAGTTCATTGTTTGTTCCAATCACCCGTTCCCTTGAGGTCATCAGGGACATCCTGCTTACAATCATGACAAAGGATTCATGCGGCCTCTGCATTCATGCAGCGAGATGTAAATTAGTCCTCTTTTTCATTTCTTCTCTACAAGTATATTGGGCTCTGGTAAAAAGTAAATCCAGTGATATGTTGCCAATACATCGTGTGTTAAAAAAGTTTAATAAGGGGGGGGGGGGGGGAGTAAAAGGGGTCGATGAGTGGCGGCTTGGATTCTACACAGACCCCGCCCCTCATCTCGTCTCAGAATCGCTTCATATTCCACAGAAAAGTTCCATGGCAAGACACAATTGAAGCTTGAGCGGTGAATAAAACAGGGTGCAAAGGAGCAGCTCACAGGGGGAAAGAGACATAGCCATATAATCTTAGTAGCTAGTCCTGGGGTAAGTTTACAGTATGGTGATAATGTAGCACCTTTTTACATGGCAATATAGTGCCTGTCGTGGAAGATGGATTCACCACATTCAGCAACAAATGGAAATTTAAGTCGCAGTAATTGTTTGTTGCTAATAGTGGCATTCTCCAAGCTGTCTGGTTCAGGGTCAGTATCTTCTGCTAGAGACAGATCAAATCCTTCATCTCCAGTGACTGGTATTCAGAATGAAGATTTTGATTTCAAATGTGAGCCAAATTAGAAGACCGAGTCAAAACGCACAGTGCAAAAGAACTCCACTTACCAAATTAAGGCCACAAAAACGAGAGACACTGACCTTCACTGTTGCGCCCAAAGATGCAGCAGGAAAAAGAAAGAGTCGAGACAACTCAATAGTCTCATATTTTGAAGGCTAGTCAGTATTGCTAGAGCTTAAAACCAGCAGAACGCCACAGCTACCAATAGCACAGGGTCATGGGTCACCCAGAAACTGAAATCCAAGCATTCCCAACTGTTAAGCTCACTTCCTGGTAAAAAGGATCATGCAGAGTGTAAGAAACCTGCTTTTTTATGATCAACCTGGATTTTCACCTTTTTGCTGAACCTTATTTTTGCGGACTTTAGCACACTATGCACTTTACCCCTGCTAACAAGTAGTAAAGTAAATGTGTGCCCCCACAACCCTTTTTACATGGTTGAATCAGTATACTTTTAATTGGCATACTTACCTTGTCTATGTCCTTAAAATATGGTACAATGTGTACCCAGGGCCTGTACGTTAAATGCCACTAGTGTGTTGCCTCATCTAGTGGGCTATCCTCTACAGTGGCAGTGTAAACAAAAAGCAATTTAACCTGTAAAAACAAACCCTTTAGAAAGGTCAATACCTCCCTTTATTGATATTATGAAATCATCCCTTTGTAGTCCTCAGAGCCCTTAGCAGAGAGCATGATATTATAAAGTAGGATATGTGGCGGTTTCATTGTAATATGTCCTTTCAGTCACTAGCACCCAAAGGCTATTTCCACTGTAAGTAGGCTGTCTGGCCCACAAGGAAATGGGTTTAATAATAAAAACCTTTTTCAATGTAAAGTCAGATTTTAATAAATAATAAGGAAAAGGTACTGTTAGAAAGTTACCCTTTCTCTGCCTTAGCCTCCAGCTGCAGTCCTTGGAGTGCTCATAACAGGAATGAGGTGAGAAACCTGCTGCCAGATCAGAGACAAAGACTTGGGTGTGGGGTGTTATTTTTATTCATTGGGTAGGATGACTATTTGGACCGTTCCCAGGAATTTACTTCACTTAAAAGAGGCCTCCCCTGCCATAGGCAGATAACACCTACACAGGCCCCTTCTTTTCTTTCCCCAGTCAGACAGGCTTCAATTGCAGTGGGAGTGGAACTGCCCCCCACAACTGGTTTAGAGTGACCACAGAGGAGGGGATGCTCATATCCTGGGCCACACCTCTGGAGTGGACACACAGGCTCTGCATTAGGGGATAAGGGATTCACCATGTTGGATTGAGGCAGAGAGGGGCACTGTGGAATTGTTTGTTTTATGGCACGCAGGAAGTGGGTACCCCATTGGTTAGGGAGAACCCCCACCGACAAGCTGTTGCCAGGCATAAATGTGGCACCTCCAGTACCCTCCTGAACTTGAAGAAAAGAATAAGACTAAACCTGCTCTCGGATACCCGAGAGGAGTCCTTAAGAACTGGACCTGCTCTAAGGACACAGAAGACGACACCAAGGGTCATTAGGCTACCCCTTGTTAAAGCTACAGGGCCACACTAGCTTCAATTGGCTTGCCCTGGATACTCGGTTGGCCTCTGCTGGAGTGAGTCCTGACCCCCGCCAACCAAGATCTGTTCCTGAGCATCTCCTACCACTCCTGAAAACCTGGAACTTAGAAACATTTCTACTCCAAAGATCTCTGGAGAACCGGGACAAACATGCCAAACTGATCCAACCAAGGTGTGTTGACGCTTGCAAAAAATTTAGCTTTTTCTGCTTGGAGCTTTTTCGCAATTACAAATCCACTGCAGCGGGACCCCGAGGAGACTGTACCCCACCTTTTGGAGTTCTCTTTGGCTATAGCCTGTAGTCTTGCCCCACTGGAGAAATCTCAGTTAAAAAAAAAAAGTGACCACATGAGAACAAAAAAGTCCTCATTGGGTGAAGGTTTTAAAAGTATCGACTCTTTACGGACTTTTCCTGATTGCGAAGTTCTAATTTCTCTCGCTTGGAGCTTTTGTGGCAAAAAACCAACTGCTTCACCAGGATCACATCCAACGCTTATCTGGTCTAGTGGATCCCTCCTTAGCTTCTGCCTGCTGCCGAAGAAGTTTGACATCCATTCTTGAGAGTAAGTCCCAATATTACACCTCTGCTCAGGTTGGACCCGTTTTCAGTATCTGACTTGTAAACCATTACAGTTGGCCTCATAACACACCTAGGTCCAGGTTTACCATGACCAGTTGACCATGGTTGGCATTTAACTTATTTTGGCACCATTTTTAATTTAATATAACATGTTAAAATAATAATTTAATCTCTGGCTCACCTCACTGGTTTGTCGATTCATGTATTAACATGTAACCTATTATTCTAAATTGTTTGGGATTTTTCTTGTGTTGTGACTTTATTACTGCATAAATACTTTACACATGCCTCTAAGTTAAGCCTCTCTCCTCTGTGCCATAGCTACCAGGGGGTTGAGCGCACAGTAATTTAGTGGCTATAATGGGACACCCTGACAAGGATTGTGTTTCTTGCACAGAGCAGTACTTCTTTTTAACTGGAGAGATACTCCTGAAAGTTTGTACCTGCTGGAGAGATGTGCATGTAATCCTGCAGCCGCAGGTAAAAATTCTGGACAGGGAACTCCAGCATCCACAGTACCACAGAGGGAGTATAATACTGTTCGGCAGGCGGAGTTTTGAAACCGCAGAGCTTAGGCTGCAAACCCTATGTAAATGCCATTCTATTGTAAACAAGAACCACTTTGCATAGCATCAATAACAAGCGTTGACTAGCGAGTACACAATACAATGAAATCTCTGAAAACAAGTGAAACATATTGGCCTTGCCAATGCTTGTTCACCCCCCTTTTCTCTCTTGGTCTTTGTTTTCTTATCTTCCCACTTTTTTTTTCCTTTCTCGCTCTGGGTCAAAGTCTGATTATAAATGCAGTGTGCCCAGAAATTAGATTTTTGTTTGCACCACCTGCACAAATTAAGCACTGTTTAACAACCATGAAACTGAAACAAATTCATAAATGCGTCACCAGAAAACAGCAGTTTAGACAATCTTCCTTAGACAATCACGTTTTACCGCAATACTTGCTGGTTTATACAATTAATTGGAGGTAATAAAGTACCGGCCCCGATATGTTTATGGTTATGACAAGAATTAATGTCATCTGGACGACTAATTGCCAGTCATTGGCTTTCAGGTGCATCCCAATGACGGGATCTGGCAAAACTAAGCACTCACAAAAAACACAAGATTGGCGAAAGGTCGCCGCCCTGTCATGGGGTCAATCTCTAGTTGAAGTGCGCAAGAGGGACTTAGCTGCAGAGTTCTTAGGTTTCCAACCAGCTCAATGTGTGAATAGCTCATTAAACATTGGTTTTTAATCTGCACTCCACTACAAACTCTGGACTACAAATCCCAGAATACAAAGAATAAACCTGGACTGAATAAGCTACACTCACGCACGGACCTAGGAAATGTAAAACCTATGCTGCTCATCTTCCAACCTCACATATGCTCTGGATAAAAAAAGGAACATCTCAATATCTGGTCATTGTACATATATTTGTAAAGAAGTGAAACGTTTGATAAACAAATACGACTTTCTGTCTACAAATATGTGAATTTATAGAAAAGACGCTCGTGCATGAAGCACGCGGCAAACAAGTATGTATTTGTGTCCCTGAAAGGACTCCTTGCTCGAGTTAGACGCTACTATTGTTCGCTTACCAATATTCTTCCTCAGTGCGACCGGCGGCTTCTGCAGGAAGAGCGATGGTTGGGGGCACAAAACAAAGCCTTTTTGTCCCCCAGTTTCCTGAGTGACCTTTGGCAGAGGCGTGCCACCACTCTCGGGTACATTCACAGCAGCCTCCATCTCGAGTTCGACTTCTTCCATGCTCCAGACCAGGAACAAGGCCTCGCACAACACAGGTGCGAAAGAGGTTCTTTTTAATCACTAAAACGTGTGAGGAAGGAACCGACGAACACAGCTGCAAATCCAAACCAGCTTGATTGTACGCGGGCCAGCGAAGGGTCATTTCACCATATTTCCTCAGGCACTGAGACAAGCCACCTGGGGGCAGCTGCTGGCGTCACGGCTTTCGTTCTGACGCAATGAGTTGAGGTTAGAAATTATTACTTATGAGTGTGGCCACATTCCAGTCTTTCTGGAACTTCTTTAAATAATGTTTATCAACATGCAAGCAATTTCCACCCAAAAAGAACACGAGTTCCCCCAAATTGACTATTGCAAGCAATTTCCACCCCAAAAGAACACGAGCTCCCCCAAATTGACTATTTTGTTTTCTAGCGTATATGACGCTGCATTCTGGGACATGTAGTTTTGTCATGTAGAGTTGCTAGGATAATTCATTGAGGAGATTGCTCGCTGAGGAAATGTGTGGCGATGTACAGGTCATGAATGTAATGAGTCACTGCAAAGATTAATAAGTCTTTCATCCGTCTGATGGCTGTTTATTGCAGTATAGTAACACTGGATTCATCTGGGTAATAATATAATTTTAATTAGTCACTCATGAACTGGTAAATATAAATAAGAATTTTTGCTATTAATAATGCATGTAATGGGAAAACGAAAATTGAGAACTCACATTAGTGAATGGATACTCGCCCAAATAATTTTCAGGGATCAAAATGTTTGGTATGTGGTGTGACCGAGGGCGTATTGATGTTAGCGCGGTGGTATTCAGGGCAAGAGCGTTGGCGTGGCGGTGTTTGTGGTGCAGTGGGTATAGGGGAAGCGAAGCATATATACCTAGTGACTGAATTCCACAATGTGAAAACAGAAATCCTAACTTCCCCACTTTACCACATTGTGTGATCCTAGGCAATTGTTTTCACTTTACCATCTTTTTCTTTATTATCACATAGACAGTCGCAGCCGGCACAGGCAAGACCGGTGGGGCAGGGCGGGGTGGGGGTCATGGTAATCAACATATGACGAGATAAGATCATAAAAAAAAAGTAAAAAAACACTTATCTTGCGCTCGCCGCATCGCCAACTCGGTGATGTGGCGAGCATAAGGTATGTGGTTTTATTTAAAAAATAATAATAATTTAACTTATCCCGTTGTATATCTCCCTCCCCGCCCTGCCTACCATCTCTTACCTTGCCACTGAACATATACAAAGACCTCGAAATATGTGACTTCAGGATGTGAGCTTTACAAAATCCTCTCCTGTGTTTGATTTATTAAACTATAAGGCTCATGTACAATGGGAACTCAGGCCACAGAGAGGATGCACATAACTGACTTCACTCTTAATTCAATTTTGACATTGTTGTCAGGGTGGGGGAAGAATCAATGTTTTTAAGTTCATGTTTGAAAACTTTCACTTTAAACAAAAAAATGCTTCTCAACTCACTGATATCTGAATTACTAAGGAGAAACTGTTCTGTATTTAATGAAATACATTTTTTGAATTTTGAAGAGACTTTATAAAACACGCATGCAAGATGGGTTTAAAAATTAAAGTGTTTAAGTTAAGAGGTGCAGAGCACCCTAGTTACTTCCTTTCTTTCACTTATCCTTTCAATAAATTCTTGCCTTTCAATAAATTCTTGCCTGTGTAACATCTTTAGGTCGAGGACCTAAAGGCTGCGCTTGCGCAGTCTGGGAGGAGATTTAATGATTCTTAGTAGGGCTTTAGAACCCGCCTCCCTGGCCCGTCTCTCCTCCATTGGCTGGCTTCGTAAACGGAGGCCAGCCATTGGAGGAGAGATGCGTCACTCCAATTTAGCCCCGTCTTTTTCGGATTTGGGGGCGTAAGTTTTGCTGTTCTTTAAACAGTGACGTCGTCTGTCACTCAAAACAGCAAAACCACGCCCCTGAATCCGAAAATGATCGGAAGCTTGCGGCCGCCATTTTTTTCTTGTCTGCGGTGAGGGTCGATCATCTTATTCTTGTTGTTTGTCTGTTCTGGAAGCTTTCGTTGCTGTTGCCCATAGTGAGCACTACTTTTGGTAGGGGGATAACACTAACATCTATGCGACTGACCTCTTTTTGGAGGGGAGGGGGACTACTCTTACCATTGAAGACCGCTGGCGGTAATGAAAATGAGCTCTCTGGGGGCTAAAATACTTTAGGGGTTCTTCGGCTTGTAAGACGCGTAATATAGGGATTTATAAACCCACGTTGACTGGTGAGTTACCGTCCGTCTTTCCATTACTGTAGGTACAATTATATACCTCAGCTTGCGCCACGCGACCCTTCTACACAAAAGAATGGCGGCACCTCTGGTCTTACGGTATGCAACCGAGGCATTAATGACAAGCCGGTGTGAGGGGGGTGGGGGCGCGCCTCTCATTGTCCGGTGCCCTAGCCTGTCACTGCTTCAGGATTGGCTAAAGCCCTTTTGGGAATCCTCCTGCAGCCGCAGCCGCCACATTCCTCCGTGTAGGTCAGCAGAGCCCCCACTCCCAGGAGAGCCCGCCAAACAGCAGCAGAGCACGCAGCCCAGGCACCGCTGCAGCGCGAGCACCACCAGCACCTGAGCCGGGCATCCACAGCCAGGGCTGACTGACCGCTGATCAGCTCCCCGCGGCGCACATAGAGCCCGTGCTGCCCCCAGCCTTACAAGCCTCAGCAGCTCCCGGGCCCGAGGGCAGGCCTGAGAGGCAGCAGAGCCCACGCACCAGCAGCCGGGCGGGCCTTGGTGCGCTGCTCCAGTGGCGTAGTCTGGACACCCCTCAGAGAGCCACTGCAGCGGGACAGCCTGGGTCCAGCTGATATACCAGCTCCGCCACAGTTTACTGCAGCCTGGGGAGCCGCAGAGGCCTCCGCATAGTCTGGGGGTACCACCACCAGGAGGCCAGCCTCAGCACAAGGGGCCCAGCCCTTAGCAGATCCCGAGTATGAAGGAAAGGCGCAGCCCCCAGGCCCCCGCCGTGGTGCAATGTAAGCTGGTCCTCGTGGGGGACGTGCATTGTGGGAAGATGGCCATGCTACAGGTGCTAGCCAAGGACTGCTATCCAGAGGTAAGTGTGCAGGGACGCGTATGCATGCAGAACATATTACCCAGACATCTACCCTCCACCCCCTCTGGCCCCATCATCATAATCCGACCCCAATTCAGCCCGTCTGTAACAACGTCATTTTAACCAGGTCGCCTTAATTCCTTAGTAGCAGACATCCTTAATCAGTCTCCCATTTATTCCGTCTGTAACCCTCCCGCTTTACCCCCTATTACTCCCAATGAGTAGACCGGGCACCTTACACAGTTCCCCATTTAGCCCCCTTGCAACAACAGATCACTTCAGCCGGACCTGCGATGTGGCCTTTTAAACCATGCTCATTTAGCCCGACCGCCTCAACTCTTCCTCTTGGACCACCGAATCAGACTACCTTTAGGCTTTAACCCGCCTGTAACAAAACCGCTTTACCCAGGTCTCTGTGCCCCTCATGATCAGACCACCTTGACCCCCTCTTTATTCCTAACAACTCCTGCATCCATGTCTCCTTTACCCCCTCTCTGAGTCCCCTTAAATATTTTCAAACCAGACCACATTTCCCACCCCTGAAACTGGGCCAGACTTTTTAACCAGCTCTCCATAGCGTCCTATAGCCAAACTGCTTCACCTCTGTGTCAGACAACCTTTACAATTCTGTGTTTCCAAACCGCTTTAACCGGGCCATCTTAACACCATAACTAGAACACTTGAGAACTTCTGAATCCACACAACCTTTACCTTCTGGAGACCTACTCCAACACCCAGACTACCTTGAACCTGCCTGTTCTAAAACCACCATCAACTAGACCCAGTCTGCTTTATGTCTCATGGGCCAAGTCCAGGCCTCATCAGTAAGCAGTGCCATAGCCAGCGTGTCCCTGGTTTGGATGTAAGCCAAAAACGCGTTGTTGATCTGAGTCCAAGCTGCCTTAAGACTGAATATAGGTCACTGCGATGCAAACCTGCACCACACCAGACAAGAGATTATACCACATTTAACACAACGATTACCCTTAAAGCGCATCACATACATTCAGCAACATTAGCATTATTGCAAATACCACAGTCGCTCATTGCAGCATCACTACAATGCATTAATGCACGTGTGTGTGTGTGTGTGTATATACACACACATATTTCTATAAAACGTTTTACTACTACTTGGCACTAACCTTCTCTTGATCCTATAAGAACCTTAGTCCCCTAAACCCTTGCCATCGATTGACCCTAAAAAGCCCTTGCTATCCCTACAAACCACCCATCTCTGAACGTTAACAACCCCTTGCCACTACCCACGCCTAAACCCAACAAATCCCTTCCTATCCTGAGTCCTACAAATCCTCCTTACTACACTAAAACCCCTTACCTATACCCATCTCTGAACCCTTACCACTACCCATCCCTGAAACCTAAAAACCTCTTACGACCCCAGAACTTCCTCCAGCCCCTAAATACCACCAACCACAGTCTGCCCACACGGAAATTCCTAAATGCCTTGTAAATGTAATGTGCTGAAACTTCCCTGGTTGTTATGGTAAATGCTTTGTAGTGATTTAAGACCATAAGAACTCCAAGATCTGAGTGTGAGCTGCCTTTAGGCCAAATAGTCAAGCATCCTTATTGCTGTAAGGTCTTTGTGGTCTGGGTCCTGGACACATTAAGGTCCACATCTTGTGTTCCGGCACCCTTAAGGCCCCCATGATCAATGTCCCACTCTTTTTTTTTTTTTTTTTTACTTCACTCTCTCTCTAGCTCACTACCTCACTCTCTCTCTATCTCACTACCTCCCTCTCTCTCTTTCTATCTCACTGTCACTTTCACTCTCTCTTTTACTACCTCACTCTCTCTCTATCTTACTACCTCACAAACTCACTCACTGTTTCTATCTCACTACCTCAGAACATCCCTCTCCCTCACTACCTCACTCTTTCACTACCTCACTCTCTGTCTCTCACTACCTCACTCTCTTTCTACCTCTCTCACTACATAACTCTCTCTACCTCACTACTCCACTCTATCTATCTCAATACCTCACTATCTCACAACTTCTCTCTCTCAAAACATCACTACCTCACTCTCACTACCTCACTCTCTAGCTCACAACTTCACTCTCTCTCTCTAACTCACTACCCCAATCACTCTCTCTCACTACCTCACTCTTTCTATCTCACTAACTCACTTTCACTCTCTTTCACTACCTCTCTCTCTATCTCACTACATCACAACATCACTCTATGCTTATATATCACTACCTCACAACATCCCTCTCCCTCACTACCTCACTCTTTCACTACCTCACTCTCTATCTCACTACCTCACTATCTAACTCGCTCTCTCTCACCACCTCACTCTCTCTCTATTTCAATACCTCACTCTCTCTCTCTATCTCACTACCTCACTCTCTCTCTGCTAATGCAATAGGTATCACATATGAAAAAAAAACTAATGCCAATAGAAATGACAATGCCATTTTTTTTAGGGATACAAAAAAAGATTAAAAAAAATAATAAGCAATACCAATAGCTCTACCTATAATATTGCCGAGACCATTGCATTGTAAATGCTTGTTTTAATGTTACTGCTAAGCTGAGTAAACAGCAGCCCAGGGCTCCTTTTGACCAGGAGGCCGCATATAAAGGTCCGGAGAGCTGCATGCGGCTCTGGGGAAGTACTTGAGTATCAGTGCAGAGGAAACCACATTATGGAAAAACAATTTTAAGGAAAGGTAAATTTAAGGAGATACAAATAAATCGAAAATTAAAGGAAACATTTTAAAGGAAAGATTAATATTAAGGAAACATCCAGAATCCCATATTGGCTGAAGATTTGGGGTAGAAAGGTTTTTTTCAGTGCAGGAATGGGTGTTTTTAGGATTCAGGGATGGATGGTGAGGGTTATTCAGGGATCAGGCATGGGTGGGGTATAGGGAAGCAAGGGTTTTTTGTGGTTTATGGATGGGTGGCTTGTAGCAGTGCTTTGTTTAAAAAAAAAGTTTTATGAATGGTGGAGGTTAGGGGTGCAGAGTATTTTTAAGGTTCAGTTATTGGTAGAGTTTTGGGGGAAGTGAAGGGTTTTTAGTGTTAGGGAATGTGTGGAGATTTGGGTGGTGACGGTTTTAATGGTTATAGGATGGGAGAGCTTAGGGGCAGTCAGATGTTTTAGGAGCCATGAATGGGTGGTTTTCAGGGGTGGCGAGGTTCTTTAGGGTTCAGGAATAGTGGAGTTTAGTGGTGGTGCAGGATTTTAAGGAATCATTGATAGGTGGGGTTTAGGGGTTTAGACATAGAAAGGTTTTTTAGGGTTCAGGAATGGTTGGAGTTTAGGGGTGTTGATGGAGTTTTAGGTTAAGAGATGGGTATGGTTTAGGAATAGAAAGGGTTTTTAGGGTTCAGGGATGGGTGCATTTTATGCGTGGGAAGGAATTTTTAGGGGGCAGAGATGGATGGTTACTATGGGTGGTGAGGGTTCAGCAAATTAAAAGCATCCAAAGTAATTGTTTGACAATGTAAAATATATAAATCCAAAATAATGTCCCCTGACAAAGGATTACATTAAATACCTTAGAAGCAATGTTTCTGAAAGTAAGACCTGCAACCATTTCATTTACACCTTAAAAATGAGTTTCTAAAAGCCAATTAAAAAAATAGAATTGGTTTCTATGAAATGGTATATGTCATTTATTCTGAAAATGTTAATTAACCCCTTGCATGCTGATGACGGCCCCGTCCATCATGCATCACGGTGGGCGCGTGCTGATGACGGCTGGGGGCCGTCATGGACCCGCCCAATCTTCAAAACGGCCGCCCAGGAGCAGAATCGCGGCCGCGCCCAAGGGGTTAAACCTTTTAGATGAAATGGATTCTCAGTAATGCTATTCCATTAAATCGTTTTTCTATGAAATTGCATACAAAGGGAACTACGTGGCACGAGAATTGGGACTTTTGAATCATACCCTATTAAGAGTATGTCTTTCATTTAAACGAAATGTCTAGAATTAACTTTCCCGCATTGACCATATTGAAAAAACACACCATTTGGACTCTACTCAGTGTTTTACTGTTCTTCTGGCTCATGCAATATCTTAATTTCACTGCATGGCTGCCAAGAGGCCCTTGGCATGTATGATATGTGGTGTGGGTCTGCCTTTTTAGCCAACAGTACAGTCGCATTATGGGAACTGTAGTTTCTGTTTTAGCATTGTAAGTAATGGCTCTAAAATCTCAGCATTCAAAGTTTTCTAACTAAAAGCCAGGACATACAAGACATGGGAACCCTTGGCAACAACACAGCTACAAAGAATAATATGTTAATGGAATTTCATAACTGCTTCCTGCTTCTATGTCAAAAGGGAAACTTTTTGACTGTCATGACATTCGTTATAACAACAGTCTGTGTCTGATTACAAGTATGCTAATAATTATCGCATCTGATAAAAATCTGGCACCAAGGTGTTTGGAATGTGGTTACTATCACCTATTCTGACCTTTTGGAGAATAACAAACAGATTGCCTGTACCCTTGTTAAATTCTGGACAGCTTAACCTGCTGACAATTAACAAAAGAAACAACCATAATCACTCTTGGCAATTTCCAGTTATGAGAAACATCACACCCCTTGTAATTGCGATCCCCGCTCAAACAGGAGCTTATGCAGGGTTCCCCGTTATAGAAGTGAAATGTTTTGTTGGAAAATAGTGATTTTCAGATGTGCTGTGCTTAGTTTCTTAAAAGGTACAGGACAATTTGCATTAATATGATTCTGGTTTTATACTAATTGCGTAGATTAACTAATGGCTTTTGCTTTCTGTAATGATACTATTACTTCAAAAAATGCAAAAATACTGTAAACTGGGAAAAACTTGCTGAGCAGGTTTTCTTAATGATCTTATCTGAGCAATAAGATTCAGGATTCATCATTTCATCCCTATCTCTCTACCTTAATTAATTAGGGGTGGAGTATCAACAGTGTTTAGTGGAGAATGAGAGAAATGGCTAATCAGTGTTTGTAAGAAATTGCGTTAGTAGTTTAGAGGGGTGAGAGCCCCACTCAGGTAATATTTACATTTCTTGTCAGGGAGAACCACAATAGGCACTAAATATAACTGTGCTCTACCCTCTGGTAGCATGGCACAAAATCAGTCAAGTTTAACTTAGATGCACCGTGTAAAGTATTTATGAAACCAGTATTTATGAAACAACCAAATAGCAATAAAGTGACAACACCACACCAAAAAAAATCCCAAACCAATTTAGACATATAAAGAACGTTTACATAAATAAAATGACAACCAAACATCAAAAATTCAATAAATGGAACCAGAGAGATGAATTGTTTAAATTTAAAGTAAAAATAGCACCAAGGAGCACAAGGCGCCAATTGCATTTAACGCCTCATACTGCACCAGTCAGTCAAAAGTTTAGGCCGATTGCAATTTCGGGCATAAGATGCAGATACCAAGGTGGTCCTGGTGGATGGTTTACCTTCTAACTTCATTCAGTTCCATTAGCGGTGTATTCATTGGAGGCACAAAGAGCTAGTTGTCGGTCAGAGCTTCACGTTGGCAGGAAACGCAGGGCAGTTGTTATCAATGCAAAGAGCACTGTGCAGGTGAGTTCTAGAGTCTATAGCCAAGAAGATTGCTTCAGCAGTTACATGCAGCTACCATTGAGCTCATGTTTGCAAGGAGAACAGTGTTGGTTCTTTTTTGATGCCAAGAGCCCAGAACCTCTGGGTTGTCAAGTGTACCCTGACATAAAGGTTTGAACTAAATACCTTAGAAAGCTTTTAGGTTGAAGGAGGGCAGTCTATCCCCAGCTAACTAAGAGTCCAGGACCTGAGAGCGGGAACCTCTTGGGGGTCAAGACCATCGCCAGTAGCAGGGTCCAGACAAGTTCAATTGATGCCGGGCAGTCGCCACTGCCCCTTAGAGTCAATTCTGGGATCCTGGGTACAAGACACACTGGCCCAGGCTACCTTTCAGCTTCTAACAGCAGGGCTGTCTTTTTGAGTTTCCACAGCCCCAGGACTGTTCTGATGAGAGGTTCCTTAGGGTGCCACCTCTATACCCAGTGCCAACCGGAGTGTAGTTTCACCACCTTTGTCTACCCCTAAATTGTCTAATTGTTCTCACCTCTTCCCTGGCTTTGGCCTCAATCTGTCTAGCGGGACAAAGAGTAGGCAGGCCCAGGCATGGGCTGCAGTTGCCAATGACAATCCAGCTACCTCCATAAGTCATGAGGGGGTGGGCACAACCCTCCAGCTGACCATCAAAGCTTAGGAAAAGCTGAGCACAACCATGCTTAGGAGAGGAACACCCTTCTCCTCACCCAAGGCCATTTTCCCCTGTCTGGGAGGAATACACATCACATCAAACCCCAGGAGACACATTAACAGTCCTGTGACCTTGGACACTGGCAGAAAGGCATATTTGGTTTAGGCAAAAAAATGCTAGCTTTCTAAAAGTGGCATTTTCCGACTAATAATTACAAATTAAATTTGACCATTAAAGAGGATTTTAAATTACAATTCAAATGAATGGAAGAAGTATTTATCTGCTTTCAAAATGAAGTAATCACCTATTAAGTGTAATAAGGCAACCCAGTGTTGATCTATGGGAGAGATAGCCTTGCTACCATGAAAAGCGAGGTTTGAAGTTTTTCACTACCAAAACATGTAAAATGTAAGTACACATTTTTAAATGCCATGCACCCATCCCTATGAGCATTAAAGGGGCCTACTTTAGGGGTGACTTATAAGTATTAAAAAGTAAGGCTACAGCCTAGCAAAATATTTATTTGGCCAGGTCAAAATTGTACTTTAAAACTGGACTACATGCTGCAATGGCAGGCCTGAGACCTGTTTTACAATGCTACTTTAGTGGGTGGCACAACAAGTGCTACAGCCCACTTGTAGCATTTCATTTACCAACCCTGGGTGCATGTAGTAACATTTACTATGGACTCATAAGTAAATTAACCTGCCCGTTAGGTGTATAGCGATTTTACCATGTTAGGAAGGGGGGAACACAGACACTTTTCTACTGGTTATCAGGGGCGAAATGAGCTGAGTTCTAATGCCACAAAAAAACAGGTTCAGCAAAAATATGGTGGTGAGGGATAACATCTGCGGTGAAGACCAAGCACAAGGTGATAATTTCCAGAAGGCCACTCCTTTCCCCTCCAGCAGATAGCGGGGAGAACTAACCACCCTCATGGGAGTTCTCATCGCTAAGGCAGAAAAACCTGGTAAGATCATCCGCATTGGCTTGGTCAGGGTGATGTTCCACCATAAAATTAATTCCCTGTAGGGAGAAGGACCCCCCTCACCACCACAGTTTGGGATTCTCACCCCTTATCTGCATCAGTCTTCTGGGTTCAGTCTGAACCTGGGAGTGAGCCAAAACATGCATGGTTTCAACTTCTTCATTGCCCAGACTACTGCAAATGCGTTTCTTTCAATTGTGCTCTATCTCTGTTCCCTGGGGAGTAGCCTCCTGCTGATAAAGGCTACAGGCTGGTCCGAGCCTTTATCATTTAGGTCAGAGAGGACTACTCCAATACCATGCTCTCAAGAATCTGTCTTCACTACTAATTCCTTGGAAAAGTCTGGTACATTGAGCAGTAGTACGGTGCACATGACTTCATTCAGGGTGTCAAACTTGATAGTAAGGCCTGCTCTTTGAATGGCTCAAAGCACTGCCTGGGGGTGGTGCAGTTAGGCAGCCCAGCTAGAGCTAAAGATACAATGTTAACTAGGTAGGCTCTAATCCACACAGGACCTGGTTGACCAGCCTCTGAAAGGTGGTAGAGGCATTCTTTAAACCAAAAGGCATCACTCTAAATTGAAAGTGGCCCCCCTTGGGTGGAGAATACGGACCTCTCCTTGTCCCCCACAGTTATAGCAATCTGCAAGTACCCTCATGTCAAATCGAAGGTACTCAGAAACTTGGCGTCTACCAACTGTTCAATGAGTTCATCTGCTTGGGGATGCTTTGAGCATTGGTCATGTTGAGTAAAATGAGGCCTCAGTAATCCTCGCAGAATATTACTTTTAGAGTGGTGCCTGGTGGGGCAGCCATGGGCACCAGTACTACAGAATTGAACCAGGGACTATAGGAAGGCTTCATCACTCCCAAATACACAATCTTGGACACCTCGTCCTTAATGCTGGTTCTCACCTTTTCAGACAGCCTGTACATTTAGTTTTTGACAGGCATGCCATCCCCTGTGTCTATATCATGGGAACACCCATCATTGAAACCTGGGATCAGTGAGAAAAGAGAGGCAAACTGCCCAAACAAGTGGTGAAAGTCCCTCTGTTGCTCTGGAGTCTGAGTAGGGAAGAGGGCAAATCAGCTACTGACCCATCTTGCTCCTTAGGAGACAGGAAGTCTAGGAAGCGCTCATTCTCCACTCCTCAATATCATCTGTCACCTAACAAGAAAATCATGACTTCGGACCTCTCAAAGTAGGGCTTGAATTGGTTCACGTGTAAGAACCTTAAAGAGTTCCTAGATGTCTTGAGGTCCATCAAGTAGGCTACCTGAGAGGGCTTGGTCCCCAGGCCTTTAAGACCTGGGTCTCCACATGGTCAATCATCCACACCTTCTGGCAAGGCTGATACTCCACCGAGTGGCCTTCTAGTCGTATCAGTGTTTCATCACTTACTGGTTGGCCTCCAGGTTCTCTGTGTTATCTTTCCAGAAGCGCTTCATTGGAGACTGGTGGTCTAAAATGTAGTTCACTACATCCTGAGAGGGCTTCTTGGGAACTTGCCCTACGTTTATAAGACTGTTAGGTCCACATACCGCATGTGTCAAGTTCTCACTGCGTTGTCTCTTACCTTATATAGCAGAGGAGATGAAGACAACGCAGAGGATTTCCGCAGAGACGCAAGTGACCAACTTCCCAAATCCCTAACTATAAACTTGCTGACTATAATAACAGCTAAGAATAGAACTAGAAATATGGGAGGAGGGCCGGTACTGGACGTTGATGTGTAGGCTTTATCTTGCTGTCGACCTGCGAACAACAAATGGGAAGGGGTTTGTTAACTCTGGTCTTTGAACCTATCTCTTCACTATTACCCTACTCTCTGATTTTCGTTGGGATCTAGGACTTAAGTTGCTCCTACCTGCGATCAGAAGTAGTTGGTCTTCGTCCAGTATTTCTTTGTCTTGTAGTGGTGGGATGATGGGATCGTCGTCTGTTTATCTGTCCAGGCGTTGATCTTTTGGGGTCTGGATTAGTTGTGATGAGTCTCTATAAATGAAGAAAATTACCTTAGAGATTGTTCCTAGAAAACTATAAACTTAAGCACCTCCTTAGACTGTGAAACTTACTTGCAAATGTTTTCAAAAGGGTAACATATGTGGGTTCTGGGAATTCTTTCTGTGTAGTAAAACCTATTTGAGCAACTCCAAAAGAAAAGACAAGAAAACACTTTCCAAACTAAAACATATTTTCCTCTAGTTTAAGGACTTCCAAAATACAAAGGAATTATCAAAACAACCACATTACAGTTCACTGATTGCAATGTCAATTCTTGTTCTGCGTCACAAGAAACCTTTACTTTCAAAGTCTCTTTTTCAATCTCTAATTACAATGTCTCTATTCTTATGCTGCGCCTCTTGAAATCTGTAACTCTCAAAGTCTCTCTCTTTCTTGCGATGGGCGCCTATAAATTAGATTAGTCACTTAACTTAATCTCCTTCTTGTCCTTGCAGGGTCTTGCGATGCTTTCAGGAAGTTTCCAGATGCAGGTCGGCGTTCTGCAGTTGAATCCTTTGGGTAGATCTCAAGCGCTGCCTCAGCGCGGCCTCTCTGTAGCAGGGAACATGAGGCAAAGCAACTTCCAGAGCTTGGGTGCGGTTTAAATAGTTAACCGCACCCAAATAATTACGTGCGCACGTAACGCCTCCGTTAGGGAAAAACACCCGAAGCGCCCTTTACATTCAGCGCGTCTGCGCGCAGCTTCAGAGAGCGCTCTCAGAAGCGGCGGAAAACTCGGAGCGGCTTTCACCTTCAGCGCGTCCTGCGCACAACTTCTGAGAGCGCTCTGAACACAATCAACCTGCAATAAATGGCAAACTTGTTACTTGGCTAACGTGGTACTTCAAAAAGATACACAAAAGTAATAGACCACCTAGAAAGAAAAACGAGTGCATGTTAAGAAGCCAGTAACTGTGACAGTGAAATTACACGTAATCATAAACACACTCACATACAGGTAGTGCAGGTGCACGGGAAAGGGGTGGGTTTTCTTACTGAATCAAGCTCTGGGCATTGCCTAGAAAAGGGATTCATGACAGTACTCCCTCCTCAAGATCCCCCCCAAAACTGGTACTATAGGTTTAGGTTTGTTCGGATGTCTTACATGAAATGATTTTACCAATCTAGGAGAATTCTTTAAGTGTTCTAAAGGCTCCCACGACCTTTCGTCTGGACCATAACCTTTCCAGTCAACAAGATAGAAAAATTTTCCTCTAACTCTTTTGGAGTCCAAGATTGATTTCACTTCAAATTCTGGGTTTCCATCAATTATAACCGATGCAGGCGGTTTGATGAAACGAGTTTGCGGGTTAAAGGGCTTCACTAAAGAAACGTGAAACACTGGATGAATCCGATATTTCTTTGGAAGGGTTAACTTTACACAGACAGGATTCACTATCTTTTCGATAGAGAAAGGACCAATGAACCTTGGATTAAATTTATGCTGGCCCTTAAGTTTTAGGTTCTTAGTACTTAACCAGACTTTATCTCCAGGAACATAATCCGGTTGTTTTGTCCTATGTTTGTCTGCAGATTTCTTTTGATTTTCTTTGGCTTGAGGTAGATGGAAGGCTGCCTGATCTTGAATAGAGGATAATTTGGAAACATATTCTGAAATTGTAGGCACTGAACAATCCTTTCTAGAAGTACTGGGAAAACTTTTTGGATGGAAACCAAAATTACAAAAGAAAGGGGACATACCGAGGGAAGTATGATCGACATTGTTGTAAGCAAACTCCAATTGACTTAACAAATCTGACCAATCCCCTTCCTCTGAGGTTAACATACAACGAATAAACTGTTCTATAGTCTGGTTGGTTCGTTCAGTTAGTCCATCTGTTTGCGGGTGATAGCTTGAGGATAATCGAACTTCCATATTTAATAGAGAGCTCAAACTCTTCCAAACATGAGAAATAAATTGAGCCCCCCTATCAGAAATTACCACTGAAGGGATTCCATGTAATCGAATGATATTTACCATCAACAGATGTGCTAATTCCAATGCAGTAGGTAATTTCTTTAGAGGAATAAAATGGGCCATACGAGAGAATTGGTCTACTATTGTTAAAATAGTCGAATAGCCTTTTTTGGTTTTTGGAAGTTCGACTATAAAATCTAGAGAAATAGTGTGCCATGGATGAGGTGGAATAGGAAGGGGAGTCAACAATCCACTTGGAGCTTGATGGGACGGTTTATTCTGAATGCAAACACCACAAGTCTCCACAAAGGACTGAACTTCCTTAAACATAGAAGGCCACCAAAAGGTTCTCTTTATGAGCTCATAAGTCTTAATCTTGCTAGGATGAGCAGAAAGAGAAGTGTCATGATGGCAATGAAGGATATCTCTTCTTATAGACTAAGTAGGCACAAAGATTAAATCATGCATGTACAATAATTCGTCTCTTACTTGTAAAAAGGGTAGCTCTTTCTTCCAATAATCAAAACCTTTTTTGTCTAACTCCTTCTAGATTTCTACTATGATATCACTAGAGGTTAAGCAAGCTTGAAATCGTGACACTGGTAAGATCGGTTGACTTTCTTCTGAAGAAGAGTCTGGGGGATTGTAACCCATTCTAGATAAAGCATCAGCCTTTAAATTTTCCTTTCCGGGTCGGTATGTGATTACAAAATTGTAGTCGTTGAAGAAAATTGACCACCTGAGTTGTCTAGCAGTTAAGGCTTTTACGGATTTTAACACTTGGAGATTTCTATGATCAGTGTAAATCGTTATTGGATGACGAGCCCCTAGCAGGTAATGGCGCCATTCTTCGAAAACTGCTTTTATTGCCAAAAGCTCTTTGTCAGCTATAGCATAATTCAATTCTGCCTGAGACAATTTTCTGGAATAAAAAGCTATAGGATGCATTTGTCCTGTGTTTTTATCCCTTTGAGATAAAATTCCTCCTAAAGCATATTGTGAAGCATCTGCTTCAACAATAAAGGGTTGACTGGGATCAGGATGACTTAGTATAGGAGCTGAAATGAATCTTTTCTTTAATTCCTGGAAGGCCTTTTCAGCCTGATCTGACCAAATGAATTTTACTCCCTTTTCGAAGAAGTTTAGTAATTGGAGTAATTATTTGGGAAAAGTCTTGAATAAAACGACGGTAAAAATTAGCAAATCCTAAGAAGCTCTGTACTTGTTTTACCGTTGTGGGACTGGTCCAGGAATCTACAGCTTCTACCTTCTTTGGGTCCATTTCAATCCCCTTTGGACTGATGACATAGCCCAGGAACTCTACTTTTGTGACATGAAATTGACTTTTTTCCAATTTAACAAACGGGGAATTTGCAAGTAGTTTTAGAAGAATGGCGCGAACCTGCTGCACATGTTCTTCTTCAGAATTAGAAAATATCAGAATGTCATCGATATAAACCACACAACAAACATCTATGAATTCATGTAACACCTCATTGATGAAAAATTGAAACGCTGCTGGAGCATTGCATAGTCCGAAAGGCATGACCTGATATTTGAAAAGGCCGAATTTTGTGCGGAAGGCCGTCTTCCATTCATCGCCTTCCCGGACTCTTACAAGATGATAAGCTCCGCGCAGGTCTAACTTGGTGTAAATAGTTGCCTTCTTAACCTGATCTAACAGAGTAGGAATCAAAGGCAATGGGTACCTGTTCTTGATTGTCACATTATTCAAGGCTCTATAGTCAATACACGTGCGCAACTCACCTCCCTTTTTCGAAATAAAAAAAGAGAAGATGACACAGGTGATCTAGAATGCCTAATGAAACCATTTGCAAGATATTCATCCAGATATTCTCTAAGATGCATGTTTTCTTTTTCGGTTAAGGCGTAAATCCTACTGCAGGGTAGGGTTGCTCCGGGAACCAAATCAATTCGACAGTCAAAATCCCTGTGTGGTGGAAGGGTGTTGGCCTTCTTTTTGTCAAATACATCAAATAGATCGGAGTAAACTGAAGGGACCCCCTCTAGAGCCAAAACACTAGAAGAGTCTGAACTAAAGTCAAATCCTTGAATAGTATCATTAGTCTTATTCAAGCGAAAACAGTTATTGACACAATGAGAGGACCTAAAAGTCACTGTTTTAGAAGCCCAATCTATTAACGGATTATGTTGTATTAACCAAGGTATACCTAATATTAGTTTGAATTGAGGGGCATCAATTATGTCAAAATGAATCTTTTCTCTGTGAATAGGTGAACAGTCCATTTCCAATAGCTCTGATTGTCTGTTGATAGGACCAGAAGTCAGTTCCTTGCCATCTACTGCTCTTACTATCTCAGGATGATCCTTCTGAATGGATTTAAAACCTAATTGGGAGAAGTAATGAGTGTCAACAAAATTACCTGTAGCGCCAGAATCAATTACAGCTTCAACTCTTCTAATTGGAGAGGAAGGAATTAAACTCTTTAATTCCACTAAAATACAGAAATGTTTACATCCCATAGGGGGAACAGTAGAGGCCAAACTAGGAATTGAACTCGATGAACTGACCTCAACCTTCACCGAGTTTTCTAGTTTTCCGAAAGCTCTTGGACCAAGGCCACATCAGAAGTTTTAGTTTTTCCTTTATTGGGTTTTGTAGGACAATCTTTAACAAAATGTCCTGTCTTTCCACAGTAAAGACATTGATTTAACTTACGTCTCTTGTCCTTTTCCTCCCTTGAAAGGG
Source organism: Lissotriton vulgaris (assembly GCF_964263255.1). NCBI lineage: Eukaryota > Metazoa > Chordata > Amphibia > Caudata > Salamandridae > Lissotriton > Lissotriton vulgaris. Next base: position 615,679,271 of record NC_141691.1, on the reverse strand, counting down.
GACCTCTTATAGAACCAATCTGCATAGGTTCCACAGAATCTAATTTAGGGGCTGTTTCTCTGGAAGAGGTACTTTTTTCTTTTACAAAAAGAAACTTGTGATCACTCTTTCCTCTTTCTCCCTTTCTTTCACCTAGACGGTGATTCAGTTTTACCACCAAATCTATGAAATCCTTTATGTCTTCTGGTGGTTCTAAAATTTGCGTAACCATGTCCTTTAATTCGTCTCTTAAGCCTCTATAAAATATTGAGACTCTTTTATCATAAGGCCACCTTGCTTCTAAGACCAGGCGATTAAATTGAGAGATGTAATGAAGTAAATCAGAAGACCCTTGCTTTAAATTGAGTAACTCGTTATCAGAAGATTGAACGAAGACATGTTTCGAAAAGATTTTCTTTAAAGCTCGCTCAAAATTGTTAAAATTATATAAAATGGGATCATCACTTTCTACCAAAGGAACTGACCAAAGAGCTGCATCTCCTCCAAAATAAGATAACATAAATGCCACCTTAGAAGAATCATCGGGAAAAGCAGATTTTTTGGCTAGAAAGTGTAAATGGCACTGCTGCAGAAAAAATGGAGAATTTGTTGACATCTCCGTAAAATCTTTCAGGTTGTGACCTATCTCTTCACTATTACCCTACTCTCTGATTTTCGTTGGGATCTAGGACTTAAGTTGCTCCTACCTGCGATCAGAAGTAGTTGGTCTTTGTCCAGTATTTCTTTGTCTTGTAGTGGTGGGATGATGGGATTGTCGTCTGTTTATCTGTCCAGGCGTTGATCTTTTGGGGTCTGGATTAGTTGTGATGAGTCTCTATAAATGAAGAAAATTACCTTAGAGATTGTTCCTAGAAAACTATAAACTTAAGCACCTCCTTAGACTGTGAAACTTACTTGCAAATGTTTTCAAATAGGTAACATATGTGGGTTCTGGGAATTCTTTCTGTGTAGTAAAACCTATTTGAGCAACTCCAAAAGAAAAGACAAGAAAACACTTTCCAAACTAAAACATATTTTCCTCTAGTTTAAGGACTTCCAAAATACAAAGGAATTATCAAAACAACCACATTACAGTTCACTGATTGCAATGTCAATTCTTGTTCTGCGTCACAAGAAACCTTTACTTTCAAAGTCTCTTTTTCAATCTCTAATTACAATGTCTCTATTCTTATGCTGCGCCTCTTGAAATCTGTAACTCTCAAAGTCTCTCTCTTTCTTGCGATGGGCGCCTATAAATTAGATTAGTCACTTAACTTAATCTCCTTCTTGTCCTTGCAGGGTCTTGCGATGCTTTCAGGAAGTTTCCAGATGCAGGTCGGCGTTCTGCAGTTGAATCCTTTGGGTAGATCTCAAGCGCTGCCTCAGCGCGGCCTCTCTGTAGCAGGGAACACGAGGCAAAGCAACTTCCAGAGCTTGGGTGCGGTTTAAATAGTTAACCGCACCCAAATAATTACGTGCGCACGTAACGCCTCCGTTAGGGAAAAACACCCGAAGCGCCCTTTACATTCAGCGCGTCCCGCGCGCAGCTTCAGAGAGCGCTCTCAGAAGCGGCGGAAAACTCGGAGCGGCTTTCACCTTCAGCGCGTCCTGCGCACAACTTCTGAGAGCGCTCTGAACACAATCAACCTGCAATAAATGGCAAACTTGTTACTTGGCTAACGTGGTACTTCAAAAAGATACACAAAAGTAATAGACCACCTAGAAAGAAAAACGAGTGCATGTTAAGAAGCCAGTAACTGTGACAGTGAAATTACACGTAATCATAAACACACTCACATACAGGTAGTGCAGGTGCACGGGAAAGGGGTGGGTTTTCTTACTGAATCAAGCTCTGGGCATTGCCTAGAAAAGGGATTCATGACAGCATGATTGTTAGACCTGGCCCTTTTTGCATGGTTATCCCCAAACATTTAGCCACCATCTTCCTATTTTTTCTGACATATTTATGTTGGGTTTAATACTCTGGGCACTTAACCACTACTAACCAGTGCTAATGTGGATATGCTCTCTGTCTAAATTGTCTTGGTGATTGGCATATTTAATTTATTAGTAAGTCCCTAGTAAAGTACATCAGGTGTGCCCAGGGCCTGTAAATCAAATACTACTAGTGGGCCTGTAGCACTGATTGGGCCAGCACATGAGCAGCCCTGTAAACATGTCTCAGACCTGCCACTGAAGAGTCTGTGTGTGCAGTATTGAACTGCTATTGCAACCTGGCAAATGCACCTACTCGCCAGGCCCAAACCTTTCGCTACATGTAAGTCACCCTTAAGTTAGGCAAAAGGCAGTCCCATGGACAGGTGCAGTGCTTTTGAAAGGTAGGACATGCACTGGTGTGTTCTATATGTCTTAATTGTGAAATGCTGCTAATTTCATTTTCACTATTGCATGGACTATCTCTCTGATAGGATAACATGGGGACTACCTTGAAATATTGTTGAAGTGTAATTTCCCATTGGGAACAGATAGAGATTTTAAGTTGGGGGTCTCTGAACTCACAATTTAAAAATACATATTTTGGTGCAGTTGGTTTTAAAACTGCGTGTTTGAAAATGCCACTTTTAGAAAGTGGGATCTCACAAATGTTTCTTCAAAAAAAGTCTAAACACATGGTGATGATGCATTAACACAAATTAATTGTGACATACAATATTTATTTGGTGAAATCAAAAAGGTAATCATGGAAAGGCAAGTACTACGCATAACAATTAGGGTGGAGGATGTGTGACAGCGCATTATTGTGTATAACGTACTTACATCATGACACTTACATTAAATACAAAAAACCAAATGACGAGGAAACATTCAAAAATACAGTGAAAGAACACATATATTCTCACATCGACCAGAAATTTCTTTACACAATTTATAAGGTCACTATGAAATGTACTACTTCTAATTAAGCGTCCACGTTTCAACCCTACTAAATCTTGTGCTTTAATGAAGCTTCAAATGAGGGTTTTTTCAGGACAGGAAATAAAAGGGTGTGTAGCCTCTTCCAATGTGGTTCAGTAGGAATCCAAGCTAGTAGTCCTATCAAGGAGCACAACCGTCGCTCTTTGAGGTAAGGCAATCTGTCCAAGTTGGGGCTCAGCGCAATTCTATGTATTAATTTTTCACATGGTGCCTTTAATGAAAAAACCCACTGTGTAGAGATATCTGTGGGCTTTCACTTCACAGGCTCTTGTATGTATCTCTAAGAGTTAATAGGCGGGCTTGACAGTCACCAAAAAGTTCCCTCTAGTCCTGGAATCAGCTCCAGTGGGCTCTTTAGGTGGCTAAAAGAAGGAGATAGGTGGTGCACTGTGCAGGTTAATTTGAGGTTCTAAACGTTTTTCTCAAAGTTCTGGGTGCTCTCAAGGGTGGTGTTTTCCGTCCAAACACCAAGAAATCATGAAGTAGGTGGTGTATGCAGCAACTGCAGATACATCCCCTAATGAGGCACTCCACGGGTGATCAATAACGTGATTCACAGAGTCAATAAAGTTTCATTATTTATTCAATGTTGTTCGTCATATGTTTTTCTTGAAACCTGATATTAACAGCATATCAGTTAAAGTAACGTTATTCCATTAGTCTGATACATGAACTTTTCTCCAATGCATTTCGGGCAGGGATGCCCTTTATCACGGAGTGCTGTGGAGGAAGGCAGAGAGAATAGGGTAAGGAGTGGGTAGACGACTAGCGTGGTAATGGGAATTATTAGTGTCTATCGGTGGGGGAATAGGTGTTGATGAATCGGAAAGGTTTGAATAGTGCACGAAACTCAACGTGAAGGGAGGGAGTGAGAAGGAAGTTTACCGCGTGAAGCTAAGAAATGAAAAGTCTAGACGCGTAGGCGTTTAGATGCGGCGAACGGGGACTTACTTCATGCTCAAGCGTAGCGGAGTCCGCTGTTCAACGGTTGCGAAGTCGGAGTCGGGTGTGGTAGTGGGAGGGGGTTATAGGTATCTGAAGGTGAACAGAGTAGGAGAGCGGGTAGAAAGGGGACTGAGGGTCGGAAAGTGAAGCGGCTATATTTTAACGGTGTGTAAACACAAGGGATAGTGGGGTGAAAGTAAAGGTAAAGTGAAAGAAATAAGGAGCAATGCAGACAAATCAGCAACAACATATATATATGTTACAGGTAGCAACTATATTCAATGCGATCATGAAGACCAAATGGTTTTAAAGTTTGTAATCGATAAATCCATTCTAGTTCTCTCTTTAACAATAGTTTGTGGTTGTCAGTTCCTTCTCTTTTGGTGAGAGTGTCCAAAACAATGAATTTGAGTTGTGCGATGGTGTGGCGTGATTCAGCAAAGTGCATGGCAATGTTCGATTTCTCAAGTTTCAGAGGTATGTTGGATTTATGTTCATTTAAACGTGTTTTTATTTTACGTTCTGTTTTTCCAACATATAGCTTCCTGCAGGGGCATTTTAAAGCATAAATTAAGTTCATCGAGTCGCATGTGGCATCAACTTGTAATTTGATGGCATGGCCCTTCATTGGGTGTTGAATGATGTTACCCTTGATGACACTGTTGCAGTGGTTACAGTTCAAACAAGGTTGAGTTCCTCAATGTTGTGGAGTGGCTAGAGTGGGTTTGGAAAGAATCTCTTTGATGTTTTTGCTTCTAGTATGGGCGTTCATGCATTTGGTTGATGCGTGTTATCAATGTCTGTTCATCAGACACTATGCAAAAAGTATCTTAGGCAGAAAGTATGAGGCAGGAGTTAAATTTGGAAAAAGGAAAAAATTATCCAATTAAAAATGAGAATTAAAAAAAAGTTTTGATGATAGATTATTTATATGGTATTTTTGATCTTATACAAATCACGGAGTGGGACTGCACAAGCACAAATACTGGATCCTACCACTGCCATCAATTTAAGAAACTGGGTTATTATTTGAGAGGGATGAGAGCCCGAGTCAAGTAATAATAATCACAACCCTTGTCTGGGTGTACTACAAAATTCACTAACTAAACCTGTGCCCAACCCCCTAGTAGCTTTGCAAAAAAGCAGTCAGGCAAGTACTTATGCAGCTCACAAACTCTCACGTGGCTAGGTTAGGCCTGGAAAGAAACACTGCTATCTTAACATGTACATATTTCTTAAGTTGCCTTCTTTTCTACACAATAACTTTCTAAACACATTTGCTTGCATGACCGTGCAGGATACATTTCTTTTAAACCACATTGCTTACAATGCCACTGTGTATGTACAGTATCATGACACCTTGAACATTTAGTACAAGGCCTGTACATACATTGTGCAAATGTTGTTGTTCGTTTTTTGTCCATGAGGGAACATAGCTATCACAAGGGCATAAACGATGTCAACCTGACTGAAGCCTCTGCAGAGGAGCACTCAACTGTCAACTTATGGTCACTGTGTTGGAGTCTCAGCCCAGCTAATTCCTGTTTGCCCTCTACAAGTAGGAATGTCCAACTTGTGACCAAGACGGGGACCTGCATATACTTACCTTCAGGTAATGGGGAGTTAGATTATCCAGTAGGATAGTCTTGGCAAAACACCCTCCCTATGCAACTTGCGTATTAGGAGCACACTGTACTCAGTACTTATATGCCAGCATATATACACTTTTTTACCACAATGGAGGAATTGTTTATCCTTTACACTGTTCTTATGCTGCTAATCCCTTTTATCTACTTCTGTCTATTAGTCATTGCAGGCCATACCTTCTATACAAAAATCACAACGGTTTAATAAATATTGAAATGCCCCTTGGTATAGTTCTTGTATACCATTCTGAATATGCACGAGTGACTGATCGAAACGGTTCTAGATCTGTTACCATGATTACTTGGGGAGTCCGGATTGTCATGTTCTGAGGTTGCCCAAACCATTTCTTACCTTACTAGGTTTAAGTGTACATAGGCTGGCACTGTGTAACGGGGTGGTACGACCCTCTACACTGGACATTGACAACGGGACTCCCCCCGGGGGCTCTTACCATCCCCACCCTCTTTGTTCCTTGTTACAGAACGAACGTCCCTCTGTTGAATTCGAAATCGGCACCTCCGGAGAACAGGAGGAACCGTGGCCCTTTAACTGGAGATCCGAAGATGAGTGGGCGGGGCTACCTGTGGAGGAGGCATGGTTAAATGCGGAAGCCGGAAGGGAGAAGGTGTGCTTGTACACCGGGAGAGGCGAGAGTTGGAGAGCAGAGTCGGAAGAAGAGCATGGTGAAGAGAGGAGGAAAAGACCGGAGGAAGAACCGAGGAGAGCAGAAGCCGTGTCAGCAACGGAGGAAACGCCAGGAGGCCAACGTTCCCACGAGCTGCCCTGCCACACGCCCGGGGGAGGTGTGTGGCTCACTCAGGTACGGAGGCGAGTGGCGGGTTGGGTCGGGAGGAAGGGCAGTTCAGCCGAGTGATTGGGAGCCCCCCGTCCCGGTGTACCCTTACCCCTGAGCACTACACCCCTCACTGCACGATAGCATTTGTGTGTTGCACTTCGGGAACTTCCTCACTCCTTTTCCCCTCAACATCACGATTACCGGACCCTACACTGACCCCCTTCCTTCTTTGTGTTTTCCTTTGCGAGAGGCGCCACAGACGAGGATCAGCCCCTAGCGAGGAGGAGAACCGAGGGGCTGCACCGAACGGATCCATCGAAACCGAAAGCCCGTCGGAGGAGCCGATGCCGATCCCCCAGACGGACCCTGTACCCTAGGAAAACCTGTACAGACTATTTGTATGCCGCAATAAAGCCCTCTCTGACAAAAACCTGTCTCCTGCCCATTCCTCGCTCCCCCGAGATAGCAGATACCGTAACACACTGTGAGCTAGCAGGACTATGGGCCAACATCCTTGTGGGGGTGCATAGAATCAGTCTGGCACAAACCCAATGTTTATGTTGTCCAACAAACGAACATTTCCTACTGAGAACGTGGAAACCATACAACAAAACTCTAATAAAGTATTTAGAATATTAATGTGCATTTTAATAAATAAAATGACTCCAAAATGATAAAAATCCAATATGTAGAACTGGAGATATGATTTTTGAAATTTTAGATATAAATAGCACCAAGAAACTTCAAGCACCATTTGCGGTTACCCCGTCACGCTGGAGTGGGTCATAGACAAAGGTTCAGGCCGACCGTAATAGAGAATGGGTTGGATACAGGAAGCAGGTTTGTACTGGTGGAACTTAGTCCAGTTCCATTTGAGGATCCCTCAGTTGAATTTCCATATTGGCAGTGTAGTCGTTTGAATAAAGAGCTGGTCCCCTGTCGAAGCTTTTTGTTGGTGGGAAATGTGAGCCGTTTTTTCGATGCGAATAGCACCTTGCAGGTGAAGTGCGGATTCTTGAGCTGGGAAGGTCATGTTGACAGTTGGATGCAGGTTCTGCGTATTCTCAGTGAAGTCAGCTCGCATTCAAGAGGAGAATGAGGAAGGATCTTTTTTAATGTGAAGATCCCAGAACCTCTGGATTTTCACCTTTCTAATGCATGAAGAAACAGCCAACCTGCTTCAATTGCACAACTTGGAGACTTCTTCAAGGCTGTTAAAAAAACTTACAAGACACACACTTAAAAGACATTTGAACAACATAGTTGTAGTAACATTTCTACATTGTTTATGGACAAAACATGTTACAAAATACTTTCAACAGTCCATTTTCTCAATAACACTTAAGACACAATTAAAAATAACATGTAGCACTGTATAACATTAACAATCAGTCTATAAGGACTGCAGGATGCTCTCTATGTTCTATAAAGAGCACCATAAAACGGCCAGCAGTATATTACCGGCACAGCCTCACATACATGCACTCAATGAAGCAACAGCACACTGCATGTGTCAGATATTATATGGCATGCCCACCGGCACAGTCTCACATGCGCACTTATTGAGGCATGTATGCCCGGCACGTGAAAAGTTTAGACATCGGCACAGCCCCATAAGCGCGCACTCATTAAGAAAATACCTCTCTGCATGTTACCGACAGTTCCGGGTATGTTAGCCTGACAATAATTTAACAAGCTACTGACAAGTGTAGACATCCTGCTGCACCACCCTTTGTTGGCCTCCTGAGTATAATGCACTATGCGCTTAACTTTCCGGAAAACAAACTAAAACACATAGGCAGCGGACCTTGTTAATACACTAAGGCCGCATGCTTAATTTAACATTTTTAGGTTTCGCTGGGGAACGGAGCCTTTAGGCTCCGCCTCCAGAGAAATCTCTTGATTGCAGTAGTGACTCTGGAATACGCCCCCCTGTCCCATTGGCTAGCTCCATAAATGGAGGCTAGCCATTGGAACAGAGAGGCGTCCGTCATGGCCGGAGGAGACTCGGGGGCGTTCCCGAGATTCTTTGGCTTTTGGCGACGTCACGCGACGCCGGGAACGCCCCCGAATCCATCGACACGTGTTTGGTGCAGACTGAAGGTTTGTGAGCCTTCCCCGAGCAGAGCGCACTAAAATAACCTGTGTGCAGCTTCACCACCGCGACCCGGGATCAGTAAACCCCCGACGAAGGGCCCCGTACCTTGCTGGTACCAACGCGACCGAAAACGAGCCCGCTGCTCTCCGATTGGACGGGAGAGCCGAGCCCCCTCACCAAACGCCGCGACGGGATTGGCCCGTGCGGCGCAGCGTCACCACTGTTGCCGTGTGGTGATTGGCTAGGGCGAGGAGCGTCATCGCAGGCTTGACCCGGGAGCCGCACTGCCATAGGCTGACTCCCGGGTGCTTTGGAGGCTCGCCCGTTCTGCCGTGTCTGGATTGGCCCGCTCGACTGGAGGAGCCGAGAATTCACCGCGATCACCGCCGGGCCCGGGGAAGACTGACCTGACCTCGCCGAGGGACCTGAAAGAGTGCTCCAGCCCCCGGCCTGCCGTCTCTGCCCCCGCTGCTCCCTGGAGAACCGAGAGCGGGCGGAGGAGCGTCCTGAGACCGGCCGGGCTGGAGCGCTAGTGAGCGCTCGCCGCGAGGTGCGCCTGGAAGGGAATCCCCCCTCCCAACAGCATTGCGGTGAGACGAGGCCTTGCGGGCATTTGTTAGCCATTTAGGGAAATCTCTGTAATCAGAGAGATGTTTTTGCTAACTTGTCCCCGGCCATCCTCCAGTAACTGGCGTTAAATATGCGGCATTACCTCTAATACCCTGCTCGGGGGGCTCTTCAAAGCTCCGCGCGCCCGCCACTGATGTGCTGCAAAAGAACCAATCATTGGTGTAAAAGGCAGACCAGAGCTTTCCTCATATTAAGGTGGCAAGGCCGCCGTTGTCTGCATATGACATCGATCAGTTGCTGCAGGCTCGTGGTTTCAAGCATTGATTAGCTATCCTCACACTGTCGGCCTAGGCCGGAGGTGTATATATCCGCTGGGGCCTGATTTACCAAAGCTGACTTTGTTTAATTCCGTTTTCTGGCCTATTCGCTATGCAGTGTTCTTCAATTAACTAGCTCAGCGAGTAGAACTGCAGCCTCGACGCAGGTCCCGGGCACTTGCGTTTGTAGAAAGGAGTTGAGGAGCGGCAATTACCAGAACCTAAGGGAAATCTCGACGAAGAGAAGGGAAGTCATTAACGGGCTGCACGGGCCTGCGCTTTAAATGCAGCTTTCCTCTGGCATGTTTCGAGAAACAGTCATGGTGTCTAGAAAATTAACACTTTGTACAAACTCCTTCCACAGTAACACATGTACACTTTGATGTTTGTTTGACAACTGAGAGATGTTATCTCATTTTTTCTTTTTAAATACACGAAAAAAGCTGTTTTATCAGAAGAGCTCAGCTTCTTGAAAAGCCATCCTTCTCTAAGCAAAATTGTCCGATGGATGTCAACGTTTCCCGCCCCCCCTCATCTTCTCCCGCCCCCTTCCCGCCGTTCGTGTACTCTCCCGCCTCCCTCGTCCTCTCCCGCCCCCCTCCCGCCGTTCGTGTACTCTCCCGCCCCCCTCGTTCTCTCCCGCCCCCCTCCCGCCGTTCGTGTACTCTCCCGCCCCTCTCCCACCCCCTCCCGGGTTCAACCACGGCATTAGGAACATCTCCGCCCCCTCCCGTGTTGCTGAGTAGCCTTACAATTACCAGGCAGGATAAGGGTAGCAAAGACCCAATGTCCGATATTCCGTGTCTAAGGGCCTGCTATAGAGATTGGAGGGACCGTAACAAACAGTGAGTCCCAGTTAAACTGCCACCGGGGCCGACAGGACCCCACTGGCATCCTGCAGCACTGCAGGCAGGGCCCAGGGTCCTCGAGGTTAGCATTGATCGGGTCTTGAGACTGCGGACAGCAGTGCGGCAGCGATAGTGTGTTCTCCTGCTAAGAGCTATCTAAGAATGACTTAGCATTAGAGGCCTTGCGGGCATTTGTTAGCCATTTAGGGAAATCTCTGTAATCAGAGATATGTTTTTGCTAACTTGTCCCCGGCCATCCTCCAGTAACTGGCGTTAAATATGCGGCATTACCTCTAATACCCTGCTCGGGGGCTCTTCAAAGCTCCGCGCGCCCGCCACTGATGTGCTGCAAAAGAACCAATCATTGGTGTAAAAGGCAGACCAGAGCTTTCCTCATATTAAGGTGGCAAGGCCGCCGTTGTCTGCATATGACATCGATCAGTTGCTGCAGGCTCGTGGTTTCAAGCATTGATTAGCTATCCTCACACTGTCGGCCTAGGCCGGAGGTGTATATATCCGCTGGGGCCTGGTTTACCAAAGGCTGACTTTGTTTAGTTCCGTTTTCTGGCCTATTCGCTATGCAGTGTTCTTCAATTAACTAGCTCAGCGAGTAGAACTGCAGCCTCGACGCAGGTCCCGGGCACTTGCGTTTGTAGAAAGGAGTTGAGGAGCGGCAATTACCAGAACCTGAGGGAAATCTCGACGAAGAGAAGGGAAGTCATTAACGGGCTGCACGGGCCTGCGCTTTAAATGCAGCTTTCCTCTGGCATGTTTCGAGAAACAGTCATGGTGTCTAGAAAATTAACACTTTGTACAAACTCCTTCCACAGTAACACATGTACACTTTGATGTTTGTTTGACAACTGAGAGATGTTATCTCATTTTTTCTTTTTAAATACACGAAAAAAGCTGTTTTATCAGAAGAGCTCAGCTTCTTGAAAAGCCATCCTTCTCTAAGCAAAATTGTCTGATGGATGTCAAAGTGAATGAAGCAATGAAATAACCAAAAATCTTGCAATTGTAGTATTTTATTACCTACACCAATCCTTTTATGTTTTCCTTTTAATTTGGTGGTTGTGCTTCCTTTTTAGGTTTCGCTGGGGGACAGGGCTGGAACCGTCACAGCCTCACATCAGAGCAGTGATTGGCGCACTAAGAAGGAAAGGGTGGGCATTTCCTGTTAGTCAAAGCCCTGCCAAAGAAGTGCAGGCTGCCTCGAGCCTTACCCATAGGTGCTTCAAAAGAATAGGAAGTGTCAGAGATCGAGCTCCACCCCTTTTATAATGAACTGTAAAAATGTACATAAACTTCAAAACAGCACGGTACAGCCCCATACTGTCTGCAAACTACTGTTACCCAAGTAACCGATGACCCCCTGGCCTCTGAACTTCAATTACGAAGTGTGTGTGTGGCTCTGGGTGTGTGTGGCTCTGGGTGGGTGGGTGTGTGTGTGTGTGTGTGTGTGTGTGTGTGTGGGTGTGTGTGTTGCTCTGAGTGTGTGGGTGTGTGTGTGGCTCTGAGTGTGTGGGTGTGTGTGTGGCTCTGAATGTGTGGGGGGGTGTGTGGCTCTGGGTGGTTGCGTTTGTTTGGCTCTGAGTGTGTGGCTCTAAATGTGTGTGTGGCTCGGTGTGTGTATGACTCTGGGTGTGTGGGTGTGCGTGTAGCTCTGGGTGTGTGTATAGCTCTGGGTGTGTGGCTCTGGGTGTGTGTGTGGCTCTGGATGTGTGTGTTAGTGTGGCTCTGGGTGTGTGTGTGTGGCTATGGGTGTGTTTGTGTGTGTGTGTGGTAGTAATTGCTGTCTGCTGAGCTCGTCCGTAGGGTACAATAGGTCTCACATTTGCAAGAGATTAAGCTAATGGCAATGTAAATGACAATGCCATTTATTTATCTGTTTTCAAAACCAACACATAAATACAACATTTGTCATTTACAATGCCAATAGCTCTAACTTTTTCCAAAGGCGAAACCATTGCATTGTAAATGCTTGTTATATTTTTATACCAATTTCGCGCCCCATAGCGATGATTATGTAATTACACTTTTTCAAGCCCCTTCACAATTACGGGACACACCTCCAGGTTACGTCATAAGCCCTGTGCATGTAGAGCGAGGGCTCGGTCATCTGTCTTTTAGGTTTTCCTCTACAGACGCTAATCACGCCCGATTTAAATCATGGCACCTGAGCCACAGCGGCACCGCATGATATTTAAAGCCCACTCCGACCGAGGACCAAGTAACGACGGAGATCCGAAGCAACCAAGTAGGTCTTAACGAGGGTCCGGACCTGTGACGAAGTAAGTGGGGCTTTGTGGGGACTATGAACCTCAATACCCCAGGGGGTCTTCTGGCTGCCTTTTTAAATGACCCTACCATACCCTGCATGTGTCTTTTTTTGGACCTACCAGAACGTAACTACCAGCCAGACCCTGTGGCCGGATACTCATGAGGTTAACCTTGTAAATCACAAGAGTACGAGCTCTATACTCATGGGCATCATTAATTAATTTTTATTGCACCATTAGATTCCGCTATTGAATTTCACCACTTAATAGCACATAACCCGGTAACCGTCCCCTTGATACCACACCGATCGCTATTTTACGAGTATACCACGGACACCACGGCAGAAAGTACAGAAAGCAAGAACATGCATAACAGCAGCTAACATAAAAACTGTGTGTTTGTCTGTCCTGTCCTAAATGTTATTTTCTTCCTTACAGGTTGATCTCTGGAGGATACTACCCTCTACCTATGAATGCACCTTAGCAAGTGCAGCACATAATTGGTTGTTTTAATTTTATTTTGACCACACACTATTTGCACATTAGGTCCTGAAGAAAGTCAGACCAGTTTCAAGACCTGGCTGAAACATGTCGACCACAATGGATGTGGGAGACCATTGCTAACTTCAGACACATCAGCTGCCTTGATTTTATTACTGTCAAAGGCCCACTTATGAAACCACCCCCGTGGGAAATGGGACCCGAGGAGAATTATTAACTCACACTCTCACACAATCAGAGCACACCCACTCCCCAAAAAAACCCGCTCTGCTGTAAACAGGCGTCGTAGCACACCCGGGGCACGCTCTGTGCCACCGGCTGGGACCGGATGATGAAGCATGCCACCAACTAGGTTGGTGGGTGATGGCTTTCATAAGAAAAAGTTTTTCTTCCCCTGACAAACTACACAGCTTATCTTGCTCCTTAACACTAGCTAGTTCTTCTTGATTGCATATACATTTCTCAGGGAAGGGAACTAGCCTTCTTGTTCCTCTCTGTTAGAATTGGGGGTCTCTGGTTGGCGCAAGTATTTACTTGTGACAAGCAGGGACCCTCTCCTCTAAGTCAGGGCGAAGGATGACCCCTTAGAGTTACCCTTGCTCACCCTCTAGGTGGTGGCGTGAGCAGCCAAAGCTATTCTTCAGGCGTTAGTTAGTTAAGCATTTGTAATAACACACACAGTAACATATGCCAATCCCCCCACAAATGGACACCAGGCAGGTATTGCAAAAAAATACGTTCCTTTATGTAAAATATATATAGATTTGAGCAGTCAGACTTATCACAAGACTAATAACGTTTTTGGTTGGGCCACAGATTAAAAATAGGCAAGCGTTTCTTCTTCGTTTACTTCAAGTATTGTCCTTACAGTTCCAGTTACTTTCAAAAGGTTTTCTTTGTCCCAGCTGCTTCCCAAGCACCCTTTCTCACAAGTTCAGGGGCCTCAGACCAGCCTTTGGCCTCCGGTGCGCTTCGTAGCGCTTCCCTCGCTCTCCTCGAGGAAATTGACCCGGACCCTACCACGGCTCATGCATCGGGTGTGAGCACGCCTACGCCGCGTACGGCTCTTCCCAGTGGCTCGGGGACAGAGTTAGCTGCGAGCCGGGCTCGACAGTGCGGTGCGTAGTGCGGGAAGGCTCCGAGGGTAGGGCGCCGGTCAGGGGGGCTAGGGGTCCCAAACGGGGAGTGCGGAAGTGTACGCTCAGCTCTCACTCACCCGTGAGGACTACGGGGGGCGCGTAGACTTCCTCTTTTGGTTCTCCGACACAGTCAGCTCCGGTGAACGGGGAAATAACAAGTTGCGGGCCCCGAGCCCGATGTTGACTTTAGGAATGCTTCTTTCGGGTCTTTGGCCGAGTCGAGCACGAGCAGCGCGACTCGGTCCGGTCAGTGCCTTGGGGTCTCGTCGTGAAGAGGAGGATCTCAGGGAGGCAAGGCGCAGCCCGGGAGCCCTCAGTACAGACGGTACCGAGCGGGGGATCCCTTCACAGTGCGGCGCGACCTCTCGTGGGGGGGGGGGGAAACAGCTCTAAGCGAGATGGCAGGGTGCAATCAGATGCACGGGCGGTCGTCCAGGCGGCAGGCTGCTCGCGTCCCCGGGATTCCGGCGGGAGGGCCTGAAGTCGCGCTCAAGTGCTCTTTTAAGCAGGCGGGGGTAGAGGAGTGGCCGGCCTTAGCCCTGGGGCAGAGAGCGACTCCGAACGGAGCGAGGCTCTCAAGGGCAAGAGGACAGGCTGGCTCCCGGGTACCACAGCCCTAGGAGGGGGCGAGAGGGGGCAGACTTCACCTCCGGTGGGAGGGAAAACTCGGCCTCAGACAGAAGACGAGCCAAAGCACAGGAGAACCCACTGGTGCTGGGGTTCAGTTCAGGGGGCAAGCTCAATCAAGCCCTTGGAGAATGTTTCAAAGCACAAGTCTGCAAAGTCTTTTCAAAGTCTTTTCCTCTCCTTCCTCAGCAAGGTAATCAGCAGGCCAGTCCTTCCAGCGTCGTCTTCTCCTTCTTGTCGGGCAGAGGTTCGTTGTGGGAAACAGGATTCTGATTTACAAGGAGCAGGGCTCCTACTTTTATACAGCATTTCTTTTGTCTTTTCAGGCCAGGGGGACCTTTGCATAACTCCTTTCAGTCTCTGAGCACTTGTTGGGTGTACTTGGGCTTCTGCTTTCAGTGTGAGGGGCAGGCACATCAGACGCTCCACAGGAGGTGGAGCCAGCATTGTGTAGACAGGGGCAGCCAGGAGTACCTTGTTGATAGTGCTTCGCCCTTCCTGGGCCAGGTGCAGGCTGAGTCATCAGTCGCTCCCCAGGGGACGGAGCCAGCATTGTGGTGGCAGAGCACAGCCCTATTAAGAGTCTAGGGGCACTCCTACCTCCCACTAAGGTGTAATCCTTGCATTCACCACCTGTCATCCCCCTGCCCTGTCACTCACACATCCCAGACAGTCAGATACACATACTAGCAGAGGCGGGCTGAAATGGTTAGGCAAGCAAATGCTAACTTTCTAAAAGTAGCATTTGCAAACACAGGATATTAAAATAAACTTTACTAAAAGAACTATTTTATTATTCTGAGTTCAGGCATAGTAAACTTTATTTTCTACCATGTTCCCTGAGCCTGCTGGAATTATAGGGTGTAATAATTCCAGCAGCCCATCTTGGCCTAAGAGAACAGGTAGCCTTACAATAGTGAAAAACAAATTCGGCTGTAATGCACTATTAGGACATGCCACACACATCAGGGCTTGTCCTACCTTACACTTACAATGCACCCTGCCCTAGGGCCTACCATAGGGGTGACTAATATGAAGCAAAGGGAAGGTTTTGAGGCTGGCAAGTGTGTGCACTTGCCCAGCCAGCATGACAGTACCACTGCACGCAGGTTCTGCAATGGCAGACCCGAGTCACATTTTTATAGGCTGCTTCTGTGGGTGGCGCAACCAGTGCTGCAGGGCCACTAGCAGCATTGGTATTTACAAGCCCTGGCATTCCTGGTGCACTTTACTGGGGACTGACAGTAAATCCAATGAACCAATCATGGAAATTAATCACATATACACTTTACATAGGGAGCACTTGCACTGCGGCACGGATTGGCCGTGGCGCAGTGCCCTGAGCGGCAGACACCAGCAAAAACATCTGAGGCACATCAGCAAAAAGTGGAAGGGAAACTCACACCAAGGTGCCAGGTCTAACACGTGTCCCCTCCAGCTGAAAGGTGGGGAGAACTACCCTTCCCCAGGGAGATCCTCATCACTAAGGCGGAAAAACCTGGACAGACTGTCAGCATTGGCGTGATCTGTGCCAGGGCGATGGTCCACCGTGAAGTCCATACCCTATAGGGAGATGGACCACCTCAACAGTTTTGGGTTCTCACCCCTCATTTGCATCAACCATCTGAGGGGCCTGTGGTCTGTCTGAACCCGGTAGTGAGACCCAAACAAGTAGGGTCCTAGCTTCTTCAGCGCCCAGACCACAGCAAATGCTTCTCGCTGTATTGCACTCCACCTACGTTCCCGGGGAAGTAACCTCCTCATGGTGAAGGCTACAGGGTGGTCCCAGCCCTCCTCAGTCATCTGTGAGAGAACAGCCCCTACACCATGCTCTGAAGCGTCTGTTTGCACTAGAAATTCCTTGGAGAAATCGGGAGCCAAGAGCTCGGGCGCCGTGCACATGGCAGTTTTCAGGGTGTCAAAGCCTTCTGACAGGTGTCATTCCAAATCACATTCCTGGGCTGCTTCTTAGAAGTCAGCTCTGTCAAGGGGGTCACAATAATGCCATAGCCCTTGACAAACCTCCTGTAGTACCCAGTGATCCCCAGGAAGGCTCTCGCTGCAGTCTGGGTCTTGGGGGGTTCCCAAGCCAGGATGGTCTCAATTTTGGGTTGCAAGGGTGCCCAATCTGGCACTTGCTGGCCTTGATTGTGAGGCCTGCTCTGCGCAGTGCCATCAACACTTCCCAGAGGTGCCGCAGGTGTTCTGGCCAGGTGCCACTGAACACTGCGATGTCATCCAGGTAGGCGGCACTGAACTCATCCAGCCCAACCAACACATGGTTGACCAATCTCTGAAAGGTGGCAGGGGCATTCTTCATTCCAAATGGCATAACCCGGAACTGGAAATGCCCATCTGGTGTAGAGAATGCTGACGTCTCTTTGGCCCCATCGGTCAAGGCAATCTGCCAGTACCCAGACGTTAAATCAAACGTGCTGAGGAACCGGGCAGCCCCTAGCCGATCAATGAGCTCATCAGCTCTGGGGATAGGGTGCGCGTCAGTCTTCGTGACCGAATTGAGCCTTCTGTAGTCCACACAGAACCGGAGTTCAGGTGGAGTGGTGTGGCTCACTGGTTAGAGGCATTGCAAAAACAACAGGTGATGGACCGAATGAGGATCAATGTCACACATTCAACCCAGTCAAAAGATCTGGGTCCTAATCCATCGTTTTTTTGCACTCCACACCTCCCTGGGTTAGACAATGGCGATATGCAAATCAGCTCTGACCCTGTGCCCCATGGGAACAGTCCAGTCCGAACTACAAAAGCCATGTCCTTCCCAGAACGGAATCAAGCATCCGAGGACCGGACCGGTTTCGAGGTAACACCTCTCATCAGCCCGGCTAGCTTGACTCCAGTGGTGTGGAGTGCCTGGGACCCACGTCTGGGCATCCCCAGTACACTTATAGCGGAATTGCAAAAACAACAGGTGATGGACCGAATGAGGATCAATGTCACACATTCAACCCAGTCAAAAGATCTGAGTCCTAATCCATCGTTTTTTTGCACTCCACACCACCCTAGGTTAGACAATGGCGATATGCAAATCAGCTCTGACCCTGTGCCCCATGGGAACAGCCAGTCCGAACTACAAAAGCCATGTCCTTCCCAGAACGGAATCAAGCATCCGAGGACCGGACCGGTTTCGAGGTAACACCTCTCATCAGCCCGGCTAGCTTGACTCCAGTGGTGTGGAGTGCCTGGGACCCACGTCTGGGCATCCCCAGTACACTTATAGCGGAATTGCAAAAACAACAGGTGATGGACCGAATGAGGATCAATGTCACACATTCAACCCAGTCAAAAGATCTGGGTCCTAATCCATCGTTTTTTTGCACTCCACACCACCCTGGGTTAGACAATGGCAATATGCAAATCAGCTCTGACCCTGTGCCCCATGGGAACAGTCCAGTCCGAACTACAAAAGCCATGTCCTTCCCAGAACAGAATCAAGCATCCGAGGACCGGACCGGTTTCGAGGTAACACCTCTCATCAGCCCGGCTAGCTTGACTCCAGTGGTGTGGAGTGCCTGGGACCCACGTCTGGGCATCCCCAGTACACTTATAGCGGAATTGCAAAAACAACAGGTGATGGACCGAATGAGGATCAATGTCACACATTCAACCCAGTCAAAAGATCTGGGTCCTAATCCATCGTTTTTTTGCACTCCACACCACCCTGGGTTAGACAATGGCGATATGCAAATCAGCTCTGACCCTGTGCCCCATGGGAACAGTCCAGTCCGAACTACAAAAGCCATGTCCTTCCCAGAACGGAATCAAGCATCCGAGGACCGGACCGGTTTCGAGGTAACACCTCTCATCAGCCCGGCTAGCTTGACTCCAGTGGTGTGGAGTGCCTGGGACCCACGTCTGGGCATCCCCAGTACACTTATAGCGGAATTGCAAAAACAACAGGTGATGGACCGAATGAGGATCAATGTCACACATTCAACCCAGTCAAAAGATCTGGGTCCTAATCCATCGTTTTTTTGCACTCCACACCACCCTGGGTTAGACAATGGTGATATGCAAATCAGCTCTGACCCTGTGCCCCATGGGAACAGTCCAGTCCGAACTACAAAAGCCATGTCCTTCCCAGAACGGAATCAAGCATCCGAGGACCGGACCGGTTTCGAGGTAACACCTCTCATCAGCCCGGCTAGCTTAACTCCAGTGGTGTGGAGTGTCTGGGACCCACGTCTGGGCATCCCCAGTACACTTATAGCGGAATTGCAAAAACAACAGGTGATGGACCGAATGAGGATCAATGTCACACATTCAACCCAGTCAAAAGATCTGGGTCCTACTCCATCGTTTTTTTGCACTCCACACCACCCTGGGTTAGACAATGGCGATATGCAAATCAGCTCTGACCCTGTGCCCCATGGGAACAGTCCAGTCTGAACTACAAAAGCCATGTCCTTCCCAGAACGGAATCAAGCATCCGAGGACCGGACCGGTTTCGAGGTAACACCACTCATCAGCCCGGCTAGCTTGACTCCAGTGGTGTGGAGTGCCTGGGACCCACGTCTGGGCATCCCCAGCGCACTTAGGGCGGCAATTGCAAACAAAACAGGTGATGGACCGAATGTGGGGCACGGGGTCAGAGCTGATTTGCATATCGCCATTGTCTAACCCAGGGTGGTGTGGAGTGCAAAAAAACGATGGATTTGGGCCCAGATCTTTGGACTGGGGTGAATGTGTGACATTGATCCACATTCGGTCCATCACCTGTTTTGTTTGCAATTGCCGGCCTAAGTGCGCTGGGGATGCCCAGACGTGGGTCCCTGGCACTCCACACCACTGGAGTCAAGCTAGCCGGGCTGATGAGAGGTGTTACCTCGAAACCAGTCTGGTCCTCGGATGCTTGATTCCGTTCTGGGAAGGACATGGCTTTTGTAGTTCGGACTGGACTGTTCCCATGGGGCACGGGGTCAGAGCTGATTTGCATATCGCCATTGTCTAACCCAGGGTGGTGTGGAGTGCAAAAAAACGATGGATTTGGGCCCAGATCTTTGGACTGGGGTGAATGTGTGACATTGATCCACATTCGGTCCATCACCTGTTTTGTTTGCAATTGCCGCCGTAATTGCGCTGGGGATGCCCAGACGTGGGTCTAAGGCACTCCACACCACTGCAGTCAAGCTAGCCGGGCTGATGAGAGGTGTTACCTCGAAACCGGTCCGGTCCCCGGATGCTTGATTCCGTTCTGGGAAGGACATGGCTTTTGTAGTTCGGACTGGACTGTTCCCATGGGGCACGGGGTCAGAGCTGATTTGCATATCGCCATTGTCTAACCCAGGGTGGTGTGGAGTGCAAAAAAAGATGGATTTGGGCCCAGATCTTTGGACTGGGGTGAATGTGTGACATTGATCCACATTCGGTCCATCACCTGTTTTGTTTGCACTGGTTAGAGGCAGCACACCCAGAAGCAGAGAATGATCTGGGACCAGGGTTCAATTCCCGACGCGGCAAGTTCGTGGACCAGGGTCAGCAGACTCGATAATTCTCGCCTCGGTGTCTACTCTAACAAGTGATCACACTCGGCAACTCATCTCCACAACGGCCCCCCACATTCGCCGGGGATGCTTGGTTTCACCTTGGAGATATCCAGTAGGGACCATCTCACAGGGATAGCCAGGACGGGTTCCCCAGTGGTCTACAGCGCCACAACGCCTCAGGGCAGCAGTGCGCTTTACAAGACACATTACATTACATGACATTACATTATAGGTGTGGCTCCTGGCGCAGCAGCCTTTGGGACCAAGACCACGGGGCTGGACCAAGGACTGCTGGAGGACTCAACCACCCTAAGAGCAAGCATCTTGGAGACCTCCTCCTTGATGCAGGCTCTGACCCTGTCAGTTACCCTGTAGGCCTTATGCCTCACAGGTAAGCTGTCTCCTGTGTCCACGTCATGGACGCACCAATCTGTGACACCAGGAACCAGGGAGAACAGATCTGGAAACTGCCCCAGCAATTGGCGGCAGTCTTCCTGTTGCTCAGGCGTCAGGGTGGGTGAGAGGTTAACTTCATCCACTGACCCATCTTTCTCAGAGGCTACCAAGAGGTCAGGAAGAGGCTCCGACTCCTCCTCCATTCCATCATCAGTTGCCAACAACATGCCCACTTCGGATCTCTCCAAGTGGGGCTTAAGGCGGTTAACATGTAGGACCCTCAAAGGGTTCCTGGGAGACTGCATGTCCACCAAGTAGGTTACCGGACTCTTGCGCTCCACAACCTCAAATGGACCTGTCCACTTATCCTGAAGTGCACAAGGCTCCACTGGGGCCAAGACCCACACCTTTTGTCCAGGTTGAAGCTCTACCAGAGTGACATTCTGGTCGTACCACCGCTTCATCTCTTCCTGGCTGGCTTCCAGATTTCCCTCAGCAAGTTGTCTGAATTGCCTGGTCTGGTTTCTGAAGGCCAGCATGTAACTGTATACATTCTGGGGAGGTTTCCTGGGAGATTGCTCCCAGCCTTCCTTTACCAAACTCAGAGGTCCTCTCACAGGGTGACCATACAGCAGTTCAAAGGGACTGAACCCTAGAGACTTCTGTGGCACCTCACGGTATGCAAAGAGAAGGCATGGCAAGAGGACGTCCCACTTATGCCTCATTGGACCTTCCAGGCCCATGATCATGCCTTTTAGAGTTCGGTTGAATCTCTCAACCAACCCATTTCCTTGGGGATGGTAAGGGGTGGTGAACTTGTATGTTACACCACACTCTTGCCAAAGAGATTTCATATACTTGGATATGAAATTGGTCCCCCTATCACTCACCACCTCTAGAGGGAATCCCACTCGTGAGAAAATTCCCATCAGTGCCCGTCCCACCACGGGGGCCGTCACTGTCCTCAGAGGGATGGCTTCAGGGTGCCGGGTGGCATGGTCCACCAAGACCAGGATGAACCTGTTGCCCATGGCTGTCTTGGGGTCCAGAGGCCCAACAATGTCAATACCCACTCGCTGGAATGGCGTACTGACCACGGGGAAGGATTGCAGAGGAGCCTTGTGCTTCCCTCTGCTCTTACCACTTGCCTGGCAAGTCTGACAAGATCTACAGTGAGCATCTGAGCTCCTGTGCATTTGGGGCCAATAAAAGTGGGTGACAAGCCTGCCATAGGTCTTGTCCATCCCCAAATGTCCTGCTAACGGCACATCGTGAGCCAGCCCCAGTAGGAAGGCTCTGAACTTCTGGGGTACCACCAGCACACGGGCTGACCCAGGTTCAGCAGCCTTAGGCTCTGCATACAGGAGGTCATTCTCCCAGTACACATAATGTGTCTTGGCCTGAACACCATTGGCCTGGTCTGCAGCCTGCTGCTGCATACCCATGAGAGAAGGGCATTATTTCTTCTCCCTGCAGAATTCCTCCCTGGTGGTGGGGCCTCCTTCTTGCTGCCAATGGATCAGCTCAGGCAGGTCCCCCCCCAGTTCAGCAATCTGTTCCCCTGTAGGCTCCAGGGCATCCCCCTCAAGGGCTGCTTCCTCCTGGACCGTGGGAACTTCAGGGGCCGGTTTCCCGCTCCCCCTGCGCCTTCTTTCTAAGGCTGGTTCCTGTGGCTCTCCTTCAGGCCCCAGGATCTCTTGATCACCCCTACTGGCTGCCATTGACTGGGTGGTCACGCACGCCCAGTCAGGCAGACCCACCATCCGTAGGTGAGTCGTCTTCTCCACCTTTTCCCAAGGGGAGTCTTCCAAGTCATTCCCTAGCAAACAGTCCACAGGCATGATTTTCCTCACACAGACCTGCAGAGTACCAGAGAACCCCCCCCCCCCACTCGAAGGGAACCTGAGCCATCAGACTCTGACTCTCTGAATTATCAGCATTGATAACCCTACAGTAGGCATGGGGTACAACCTGCTCTTGAGACACCAGGTGCTGCCTCACTGAAGTCACACTGGCTCCTGTATCTCGAAGAGCCTCAGCTTTCTTACCATTGATGGTCACCACCTGCCCATATTTCTTAGTGTTGGAGGGCAGGTAGTTCTCAGGGACCATCTCACTGTCTCCTAGCGAGACTATGGTCATCTGGACAGGATCTCCACCCCCGGGGACTACTACTTCTTCCCCCAAATGAACACTAGTTACTTACCGGGGTGGAGCACCAGTGGGTGCTGGTTTCTCAAACAGGCGACACTTGGGGTCACTGGCAATGTGCCCCAGGTCACCACATTTGTAACAATTGGAGGGCCCCTTTGGAACAGGCCTACCTGTCGGGCCCCGTTATGCTTTGGGGGTGGGAGAGGCTGAGAACCTCGCTGCTGGTTCCCTTGGGGATTACTTTGGGGGCCTCGCTGGAACCCTCTTTGTTTACCCCTGTCCCCCACACTCTTCTGCTGGGGACCCTGCCCACCCTTGGCGGAGTCTCCCACTGGACCCTGGTGGACCCTGATGCTGAGCCAGCGGTCCGCCTCCTCAGCAAGCTTCCTCGGGTTGGACAGCTTGCTATCAATCAGGTGCTGGCGTAGCTCAGGAAAACAATGATCAGACAAGTGCTACCATGCAATTAAATCAAGAAGCCCCTGAAAATCATTTACCTTACTACCATTTACCCATCTATCCAGTGCTCTGCAAAAACCAGTTACATACTCCACATACGTACTCCCAGGACGCTTTTCACTCTTCCTGTAGTTCTGTCTGTACATTTCAGGGGTAAGCCCATACCTGGTCATTAAGGCCTCTTTCATGCGGGGATAGGAACTTTGTTCTTCAGTGGGCAAGTCTAGCAGGGTGTCCCGCCCTTCGCTAAGGAACCTCCCCCACAACCCCACTCCCCAATCCTTGTCAGGGACCCGGTGGGAGGACATGGCTACCTCATATGCCCTAAACCACTGTCCTATGTCATCCCCCTTAAAGAACGCCTTAACTACATCTTTGGGTATGTACACCCTGGACTCTACCTGCACCGGCGTTGTGCTGCCACTAGAAGGAGTTGTTCCCAAACCTCTCAGCTCCAACTCCTTCAATCTCAGGTCATCTTCCATTTGGCGTTGCTGTGCCTCCATGGCCAATCTTTGCTTGTCCATCTCCATTTGTCCAGCTAACTTTGCCATCTACATTGCATGTGCCCTGTCTGCTGCCCTGTCCGCCAGCTGCTCTGGGGACAGGCCTCTGCTGGGCTCCACAATGCCATCTGGTGGTATGATATCCACTGAATTCTGTGGATCTCTTGACTCTTTCCAGGCTCTCAGCGCCTTGATGTATTGGGCTTTCCTTGAGCACCCTGGGTGTGCAACTCTAAACTTTACACAGTAGGCCTTTAACTGATCCCTTGAGTAGCCTTCCATTCCTTTGGGTGTCCAATCCACATTTTCAATTCCAGAAATCACAGAGAGTGCTCTTCCAGCAGGGAGTGAGCCAGGCATGGCTTTAGCAATGGCAGATGTCTCAACAAAATGTTAAAAAATGGAAATCTGTGGCTGCGTTATCAGTCTGCTCTCACTATGTGGTGATCAGCAATTTACTGTATGTCAACTACACATGCAAATTCGGAAATCCTCACTGCTGCCTCCAATGTTAGAATTGGGGGTCTCTGGTTTGCCACAAGTATTTACTTGTGACAAGCAGGGACCCTCTCCTCTAAGTCAGGGCGAAGGATGACCCCTTAGAGTTACCCTTGCTCACCCTCTAGGTGCGTGGCGTGAGCAGCCAAGGCTATTCTTCAGGCGTTAGTTAGTTAAGCATTTGTAATAACACACACAGTAACATATTCCAATCCCCCCACAAATGGACACCAGGCAGGTATTGTAAAAAAATACGTTCCTTTATGTAAAATATATATAGTTTTGAGCAATCAGACTTATCACAAGACTAATAACGTTTTTGGTTGGGCCACAGATTAAAAATAGGCAAGCGTTTCTTCTTCGTTTACTTCAAGTATTGTCCTTACAGTTCCAGTTACTTTCAAAGGGTTTTCTTTGTCCCAGCTGCTTCCCAAGCACCCTTTCTCACAAGTTCAGGGGCCTCAGACCAGCCTTTGGCCTCCGGTGCGCTTCGTAGCGCTTCCCTCACGCTCCTCGAGGAAATTGACCCGGACCCTACCGTGGCTCACGCATCAGGAGTGAGCACGCCTACGGCGCGTACGGCTCTTCACAGTGGCTCGGGGACAGAGTTAGCTGCGAGCTGGGCTCGACAGTGCGGTGCGTAGTGCGGGAAGGCTCCGATAGTAGGGCGCCGGTCAGGGGGCTAGGGGTCCCAAACGGGGAGTGCGGAAGTGTGCGCTCGGCTCTCAATCACCCGTGAGGACTCCGGGGGGCGCGTAGACTTCCTCTTTTGGTTCTCCGACACAGTCAGCTCCGGTGAACGGGGAAATAATAAGTTGCGGGCCCCAAGCCCGATGTTGACTTTAGGAATGCTTCTCTCGGATCTTTGGCCGACTCGTGCACGAGCAGCGCGACTCGGTCCGGTCAGTGGCTTGGGGTCTCGTCGTGAAGAGGAGGATCTCAGGGAGGCAAGGCGCAGCACGGGAGCCCTCAGTACTGACGGTACCGAGCGGGGGCTCCCTTCACAGTGCGGCGCGGCCTCTCGGGGGGGGGGGAACAGCTCAAAGCGGGGTGGCCGGGTGTAAATTGTAAATTGTAAATTGATACTTGTATAGCGCACTACTCACCCGCAAGGGTCTCAAGGCGCTTGTACGAATACCGCTGTGGAACCCATCCTGGCTTTCCCTGTGAGACGTTCACTCCTGGGCACCCCCAAGGTGGAGGCCAGGCATCCTTAGAGTTGTGGGGGCCGTTGTGGAGATTAAGCAAGCTATTGCCCAGAGTTGCAGAGTGGGACTCCATGATTGGAATAGGCACCGAGGCGAGAATTATCAGGCCCGTGGAATTTTGAGCCCAAGACCCGCCGAAGCGGGGAATTGAACCCTGGTCCCGGGCTAGACCTCTGCATCAAGGTCTGCCGCTCTAATCATTTAGCCACACTTCTCCACAATCTCCGCAATCAGGTGCACGGGCGGTCGTCCAGGCGACAGGCTGCTCGTGACCCCGGGATTCGGGCGGGAGGGGCTGAAGTCACGCTCAGCGCTCTTTAAAGCAGGTGGGACTAGAGGAGCAGCCGGCCTTAGCCCTGGGGCAGAGAGCGACTCCGAACGGAGCGAGGCTCTCAAGGACAAGAGGGCAGGCTGGCTCCCGGGTACCACGGCCCTAGGAGAGGACGAGAGGGGGCAGACCTGACCTCCGGCGGGAGGAAATACTCAGCCTCAGACAGGAGACGAGCCAAAGCACAGGAGAACCCACTAGTCCTGGGGTTCAGTTCAGGGGGCAAGCTCAATCAAGCCCTTGGAGAATGTTTCAAAGCACAAGTCTGCAAAGTCTTTTCAAAGTCTTTCCCCCTCCTTCCTCAGCAAGGTAATCAGCAGGCTTGTCCTTCCAGCGTCTTCTTCTCCTTCTAGTCGGGCAGAGGTTCGTTGTGGGAAACAGAATTCTGATTTACAAGGAGCAGGGCTCCTACTTTTATACAGCATTTCTTTTGTCTTTTCAGGCCAGGGGGGCCTTTGCATAACTCCTTTCAATCTCTGAGCACTTGTTGGGTGTTCCTTGGCTTTTGCTTTCAGTGTGAGGAGCAGGCACATCAGACGCTCCACAGGAGGTGGAGCCATCGTTGTTTAGACCGGGGCAGCCAGGAGTACCTTGTTGATAGTGCTTCGCCCTTCCTGGGCCAGGTGCAGGCTGAGTCATCAGTCGCTCCCCAGGGGGCGGAGCCAGCATTGTGGTGGCAGAGCACAGCCCTATTAAGAGTCCAGGGGCACTCCTACCTCCCACTAAGGTGTATACCTTGCATTCACCACCTGTCATCCCCCTGCCCTGTCACTCACACATCCCAGATAGTCAGATACACATACTAGCAGAGGCGGGCTGAAATGGTTAGGCAAGCAAATGCTAACTTTCTAAAAGTAGCATTTGCAAACACAGGATATTAAAATAAACTTTACTAAAAGAAGTATTTTATTATTCTGAGTTCAGGCATGCTAAACTTTATTTTCTACCATGTTCCCTGAGCCTGCTGGTATTATAGGGTGTAATAATTCCAGCAGCCCAGCTTGGCCTAAGAGAACAGGTAGCCTTACAATAGTGAAAAACGAATTCGGCTGTAATTCACTATTAGGACATGCCACACACATCAGGGCTTGTCCTACCTTACACTTATAATGCACCCTGCCCTCGGGCCTACCATAGGTGTGACTAATATGAAGCAAAGGGAAGGTTTTGAGGCTGGCAAGTGTGTGCACTTGCCCAGCCAGCATGACAGTACCACTGCACGCAGGTTCTGCAATGGCAGACCCGAGTCACATTTTTACAGGCTGCTTCTGTGGGTGGTGCAACCAGTGCTGCAGGCCCACTAGCAGCATTGGTATTTACAAGCCCTGGCACTGCTGGTGCACTTTACTGGGGACTGACAATCCAATGAACCAATCATGGAAATCAATCACATATACACTTTACATAGGGAGCACTTGCACTGCGGCACGGATTGGCCGTGGCGCAGTGCCCTGAGCGGCGGACACCAGCAAAAACATCTGAGGCACATCAGCAAAAAGTGGAAGGGAAACTCACGCCAAGGTGCCAGGTCTAAAACTCTCTCTCTTATTGATATCCAACACTACCTGGATATACCCACAATCTCACCAAGTCTATATGCAGATTTATTTCCATGGAACTATTGCTCACTAAACCGAAATTCGCCCTTCACTGGGACAGCAGACACTCCTCCACAGATTCAGCCTGGCTTAAATCCATATCCTACTGTGACAAAATCAGTGATGACTACGCACAACTCCAGCCTCTTACATCTAGGCCTATAGATAATTTGGCATCCCCTCTGTACTTATCATTTTTCATTAGATTCGGATGACACTGACTGAAGCCCTCCCCCTTCACACCATATACTGAGTCATTATACACAATCATATTACCCTCATGCACCATAACTGCTGTAATACATTCCACTCATCATCCACACTTCTACCCTCCAACCCCCCATTGTCATGCTACTGATTTTTTTTCATTTCAGTGTTTGTGATACATTCAGTTCAAAGACATGTTTTGAATGTTTGCAATTATTCATGAAAAACGTAATAAATAAAGTTTAAAAAAATACCAGTGTCCGCTTTCCATTGTGTCAGTAGACCCATCTCTTCCCATATTTGTATGCCCTCAGGTACAAGATTATTCAGAATCAGGACAATTCCTCCCAACATAAATAGGCATCTCACAATAATTCACACTCTTTGATACTACAAACTGAGGTCATTTAATTTGCTTGGTGACACCTGATTCTTCTTTACAGATACTATCAAGCCTTGAAAAAGTTGCAATAGATAAAACATGTGTCGGCTGCCAACTAGCAACATGTGAATTCTTTACCAATATTTGTGGGACTGTTTAAACACTGATTTAAATAAAAAACCTCCAATTCTGGAAATTAAACTTTGAATGCCTGGTCAACATGAATATTTGGACTGTGATTGGAGTGTGTTTTGGTATCAATTAGTTACAACTATTTCAGGTGCTCCGTTAAAAATGTTGTAGCCCATCCTGGTTTATAGGGACCAGGATGCGACCCAATGATGAAGCATGCCACTACTAGAGTGGGTAGGTATCAAACTAATACTGAAAGATTTTTCCTCGTGGGTTAACTGCCATTATTTTCTCCATGACTTGTCATAGGTCTGTGAGCAGTAGATTACAGGACACCTTGATGTACTCTCTGAAGTTCATCATGTATCCTTTCAGGGATGTTAATGAATTCAATTCACTTGAAAGGCAAGAGTGCTTCAGATATGAACTTCCAGTGTACAGTCCCAGTTCTTTAATTCCAAGTTATCTGCTAGATGTGCCCATCTCCACTTTATCAGCCAATTATAACCTGCTAAACGGAGCTGACGCACATTCTCTGCAACCCAGGCCGGATTTTATGTGAACACAACAGGCACACTTTTACACCTTCTGACCTATAGAAATACCCCTCCCCTAATAGGGACATTTTAAGGATTTGGGGTGCCCAAGCTAAATATAAATTGGGGCCCTTTGCTTGGAACAACTCTGAATTTCTTATCTATCTTCAGCTCATTTATGCCCTCTGCAACTACGGTTGGATCATTGACAACCCTCTTTGTTGGCTAGCCTACACCTGGATTCAATGATAAAACTACCAGTCCCTCTGCCAGGCCAGCACCAGAGAAGCAGAAAAACGAGCAGCCTAAAAAACCTGCTGCATATGGTGCAGTGGAATGGTGCGTTGCCATTTGATCCTGTGCATATTGAGGGTCTATTTTGTTTACTGTACTTCATCAGTTCTCTCTGAGGAACAGGAATTTAATTCAGGCTAAATTTCACCGGCCCAACAGCAGCTCCACATTAAAAGTGCTATCTAGGAGGGAGCATAATAATGTTGCATATAATGTCTCTCTGCACTGCTAATTGACACGTGGCCTACCGTCAAGCCCTGCGTCATTGCAACTGAATTCATCAGAAAAGCAGAAAGACAAGTGGTCCAACCAAGCCTTCTATCCTCAATGTGTGGTGTAACAAGTCTGTCAGCACCATTTGGGCATGCAGTGCTGGTGGGTGCTTTTGTTTATTACACTGCATGGGACTGGTATTCTGAGCCAAGGCTGAGATTAGTGGTCTGGCCAAACATTCTATCCACAATGTGTGGGGTAGCAAGTTTGTCAGCACCATTTGGGCATGCCGTGCTGGTGGGTGCTATTATTTATTATACTGCCTGTGCTGTTTGGGACTGGCATTCTCAGTCAGGTGGCAGTAGGCTGCAGTGTCTTGTGAGTTAGAGATGACGGGACTCTTTTGGTCCCTGATGGACTCCAAAGAGCAGTGGTGTAGGTGCATGGGTCTGGATAAAAGAATTCATGATATAGAATGTTCAGTTCACGGTTCCATGCTGATGAATAAAGACGTGCAATACCAAACTCCATGTGTGGCATTATCATCTGTAGGATGCTAGTATTGCACTGGTCTGGCTGCAGCTCCACAAGGACAATGAAGTCCCAGAGCTGGCACTCAATGCCAATCTCTATTGCACAGTAAGTGGCACATGCTGCATAAAGGCAAATGCATTTACAGTTGGGCTGGGTCTATGCATTTTAAAAGGTTAAATAGCTAATGGAATCTATCCTGAAACGAATAAGTATTTTTCTTTATCTCTCAGTAGCCCTCAGGTGGGGGCTATGCTGGGTGAACAGCCTGGGCTTGCTCAAAAAACACAAAGTAATTAAACAAACTGGTTTTGATAAAACTCTGGACCGTTTGGGACTGTCGTGAAGATTATTGATGGGGCTCCTAGAAAAGTTGGGGTTCTGAACCAGAGCCGACTTTGCCCATGTATTAAAATGTCTCTGTTCCGTAGGATTTGAACATGCATCACAAGTTTAAAAAAAAAAAACTTTACAAAGTTTTGAAACTTTGAACGTTGCTTCAAATAGAAACAAATCAGTAAATCCAGTGAGCGTGACAACGCGATTTCACACACATCGTTTTCAGAACATTTGAGATTCCCCTGCAAATGCAGTCTAGTAAATGCTGTTTAGAATAGCAGGCAGCAAAAAAACAAGGAACTTTTTTTGTAAGACTTTTTTTTATTGATGACAGTGTTACAACAGTGCAGACATCATAGTGATTATTCATGCAAAAATAACATTTTCCATTTTAGGTTGTATACGTATTCACCATTTGGCTATACCTTCTAGAAGGAACATGTTTTTGAGCTATTCGAGGTTCACTTTTCTCGTGGCAATAGCTACTTTCCATGAATGGAGATTCCATTGTCGTGGTTCATGTAGCATCACCTAAAAAGGATGTAGGTCGGTTTATGCACATTTCACTTTGAGCATGCATTGCCTTCCTCTTGTAGAGCTCATGATATTCTGCCTCCCTTTTACCTATATTACTAACGACTATGATTTTCTTTAATATGATATATATATATATATATATATATATATATATATATATATATATATATATATATATATATATATATATATATATATATTCTTTCCCTTCCCCGAGAGCTGAAATGTGCTGCATACTCTATTACCACGCGATGGCGGTGTAAGATTTAAAATACCCTACGGTTTAGCAAAAAAGCATCGTATCAAACACAATTCAAGCTTCTCAGAGACCACTTACTCGATGAAACCATATGTAAAGGGAACAAGTTACCGGATAATCTGTTAAATTTCAGTGCCGTTTTACGTGCACGCTTTTAACGTAGGCAAAGTGAATGATTTTAAGGGATTTGCTCACGGTGGTGTGCCCACCCTCGAGGTCCACACATGCATGTTCACATTCATCCTTGAGAACCACACATGTAACGCTTATTATGATGTTAACGTTGATAGGCATGGGCCTATTTTAGGGGACATTGTCAGTCTTCCGGAGTTTTTACTGACCCAATGCAAATTTCCCATAGTCCATTTTTGTTGTTGCTGTTTTATATAGCGCGAACTCGACCCGAAGGTTTTGGAGCGCTTTACATGAGTACTAGTTAGTTACACAAGGACACATTCATTTTTAATAGGCACAAGGAAATTAAGTGATTTGCACAGAATCGTAGGAGGTTGAGCCAATGCCAAGGCTCGAAGTTGGTTCCCCAGATTCAAGGTCGGCAGCGCTGGCCGTTAGGCCACATCCTCTCTCCTTCGAACCGCAGTCCTCAATAAACGCACGCCATCATACAGCTTTGGGGTGAAAAAGTAGCCATGTAGAGGGATAGTATGCTCGTAAGATATATTGTCATTTTAATTCAGCAAAGTATTTAGATCCAATGTTTAAAGACGTGCATGACATCCTTGCATCTTCACGCACTAAGCGAAATGAAGAAGAAACAATGTTTATTACACCCGCGGACAAGAATTCTTGACATGCCATGGATGCTTATGCTGACCCCCTCAAATTGATCAGACAGAGTTGGCCTCAACAATTTGCGGTCTTGCCTTTCGACGCCTTGAGCTTCCTTTACGTTCTTTAGTGAACATAGAAATGCTGTTTTTGGAGAAATACATCATTTACTTACCTGATATTCTGAATGCTCCTCCCCTTTTAAGGACTTTAAGCGCGGGGTGAAGTCTTCACTCATGTTACTGAAAACAAGTTAGAAGCATTGCTTCACTGTTATCACTTAGACCCAATCAAGGATGGTGCTTCATCTTTGCAATAAATATAAAGAAACTTAACCTTGAGAAGGATGTATCGCATACATTGGCGAACGTATTTTTTTCATTGTGTTCATTGCCATGTAGCATTTTTTGTCCCTATATTTAGGTTTCACCTGCACAAATATATTGTATTGAATATATCTTAAAACTAGCTTTCAACCCGCCTTTGCTTCTTATTTGTTTGTGTGCTTGTAAGTTTACTTTTCCTCCATTTCTATCAGTTCTAGCGTTCTCCCATCAGTTTTCCGTGGCTCAAGTACCTATTCTCATATGCTATGGTGAATGGAAATACATTTTTTTATGCTAAGGCAGTACAGCGTTTGCTGTTTACCTTTATCTAACTTCCCCTGTCTGCATGCATTTACAGTGTCTGACTGCACCCATTTACTGCGTGCTTTTAAATGTAATCTTGTACGGTTAGCACACATTTTTACACTTGTTGTCAGCTGTATTTTTTTTAATGTTTGCCTCCGATGCCTCTGAACTAATTGTCTCCTGCTGTCGAGGCTTAAACCTGTTTCTCCAGCTTCAAAGATGTCCGCCACACCGATTACGCCAGATCCTTTACCCTTGTTCCTGCACTCCATTCGAATGCATGTGTTTAAACTCAGTCAGCAATTTAATCTTATACTATCTCTGTGTTAGAAGGTGGTTCTGACACTCTAAGCTGCCCAGATTTTTTGCTTTTTGAGCACCTATTTGTTGAGCTGTTACTGTGGGGGAGCCTCATAAGTTGGAACTCACCCACAGTGAACTCATGATGAAAGAGACTTATGTGGATTTTACTGGTGTCCCCCTAGCTTGACTAGGCTGCTGCCCAGCACCTGGAGTAAAGGGCACCAGGCTGGTTACATGCAGACACATGTGTACATGCGTGTGCACACGTGTATGGGCTGCGCAGGGGAGATTCCTGGTTTGCGCAGCCAGGAGCAGCTACAAATTGAATGGTGTGGCAGGACTTATGCAGAATTGGGTGGTGACATGGAATAGACTTTAGACAGTGGGAAGAAACATGCCAGAGAAAGTCAGTGTATTTTACTGTATTTCACTACATTATTTTCCTATGGGGTTGTGGAGCCCATGGGCGAGTTTCACTTTCATAAGGCCTACAAATTCCAGACACGCACTAAAGTACACTGTAACTGGTGTAAGAAGAAGTATTCTGCAGAGTCCAAAGTCATATTTGTACTGCGTTTGGGTCATCCAGAAATGTCATATTTCTCTGAGTCAGCCCATAACTAGGGCCTGGCTGAAGGTGGACCCCAGCAGGCTGGATTAATGACCTTCCATTCAAGAGCAAAGGCCTCCTCTCCAAAGAAGAGAAGATGGGTGGAGCTACATGCTCGTCCATCAGCAGCTGTTACCGGGTGCCAGGCACCAGGCTGCACAAGGGAGAAGGCAGCGCGGGGGAAGGGGTTATCTGAGACCATGTGGCAGGAGACCCCTGGACAACGCCATCTTGAACCAACCCAGAGGCCTGGGCAGGAAGGACAGAGTAGGGGCAATGAAGTGATGTGGTGCTGTTTGATAGGACAAATAGGGACTTCCTACCAACCCCCTCCCCAAACTTTAAAAAGTGTTTGCACAGGAAGAAAAACTCTCTCTTTGGTGTGGTCTGCTGAGGCAGAGGGTGCTGGAGCCTGGCGCAATGGGCAGCTGGATGGAGGCACCCCCTGACTGTTCCAGGATCCTGAACAGCACCAGGAGAGGAGCCCAGGACCAGTGAGCAGATGCTTGGGCCTCTGCACAAGGAGAAGAGAGGCCCAGGAGAAGAGCCAGGTGAAAGGTTGGCGTAGGGAGTCAGTGAAGACCGCTCCCAGCTGAATGCACCCTCCTTGAGACCAGGAGGGTGAGAAAAAGTGCTCCCAGTGGCTGGGGAGCCTCACCAGGAGCAAGAGGAAGCCAAAAAGGTGCAGATCGGTACCCTGGGGGCTGAGATATGCCCCCAAAAGGTAGGCAACCTTTCACCTCCAAGAAGACCAATGACGAAGCGCGTGGGGCTCCGCCACTGATCTTGAATGTGCACATGGGGGGGTGCCTTGCGCCCCCCTGTGAAGGAGCCCCCGGGAGGTGCCAGGAACCTACCCTGGCCCCCACCGAAACTGATATCGGGGAGCGCTGTTGCACTCCCCGTGAAGATGGGGGAGGGGCCCAGGATACCAACTCCGGGCCCCTGTGCGAGGATGCGGGGAGCGCCATTGCGCCCCCCCTCACAAAGAAGTCTCGGGGCCAGGACCCCATCTCCGGGTCCCAGAGCAAAGTCAGGGAGTGCCATCGCACTCCCTGTGAAGATAACCCCAAGCGGGATGCCGGGAACCCACCCTGGCCCCCACCGAAACTGATACCAGGGAGCGCAGTTGCACTTCCCGTGAAGATGGGTGAGGGGCCAGGGATGTCAACTCCAGGCCCCGTGCGAGAAGGAGGAGGCAGGGAGCGTCATTGCGCACCCCCTGAAGAGGTCTTGGGGGCCCGGGACCCCATCTCCATGCCCCGAGTGCTGAAAGGAAGGGGGGTGAGTCATCCACTCCCCCGAGGTCCGGCACATGCGAGGAGGTCTTCGTGTCTGCCCGTCGGAGCGGGCAGACCAGAATGGATGTGCCGGGTCCCGCGGCCGCACACGGAGGTGCGGGCTGAGCGCGGAGCCGGCAGGAGCAGCTGGAGCTGGGCTCCCCAGGCTGCCCTCCAGATTGGCGATGTGGGAGGGCCTGGGTGGGGCCGGGCCTCCCTGAAGTGAGAAACGGCCGGAGGTGGCTCCTAGAGCCAAAAACCCGTACCTGGAGGTCTGGATGGAACTGGGCCCCCCAACGAGCCGCAGATTGCCTCACCTGGGGGTCCGATTGGGACTGGGCCCACCTAACTGCGTGAAGGGCGGTGTGAGGCCACTGAAGACTGCAGCGCTTCTCTCCCGGAGCAGCGGGGGAGCCGCTGCTAGGATATGTGCGAGTACGGGAGAGAATCACCCATAATGCTTGCAGGCCCGGATTGGCCTGCTATGAAAAACATATTGTTCTCAGCTCGTGGTGGCCCCAGAAGGACTGGGTCCCCACCAAGGGAGTGCAGAGGTGCAGGGGGAGCTGCAGGAGAATGCAGCCTCCCCCAACATGAAGAAGAGAAGCCCCTCCCTAAGTTTCATTGGGACTAAAAAGAATAACCCCTCCAGGCCTCAGCTAGGAGTCATCTGCATTCCCATGGCTGGAACTTTTGTTCTACAGCTGGGGGTTGCTTAAGGACTGCCTCAAGGAGTGAAGGGCTGAGTGGGGGATGTTTGGAGAAGGGCGTCCCCGGGAGGTGAAGAGGTGTAATTGCACCACAAATGCATTTAACCCCGTTATTTCTTTCTAGAGGGATTGAAAGTCATATGTGTAATGTGAAATACCTGTGTAAGCTGGGGTCATAAGCAAAGTGGGGTTAGGTTGTCAGACATTCCTGCTAGGGTGTCTGGCCGTATATGCTTAATCCGGTGATTTCATCTGTGATGCCTTTAGGGGCTGTAATTGCAATGCATTCTCATGAACCACAAATGTGATGAGTACTGTCATTCTAAAGTGAGGTTTAAACATGTATTCTTGCTGCTGCGCTTAGGTGAAGAACCCAGACTGTTAGCCCTTAAGATGTAGAGGTGTATAAATCATGGTCAGGAGGAAATGCTCCGTCAGGGTTATGTGTCACCAGGGCAGGTGTGCCTATTTTAAATGCTTGTTGAGGTAATGGGGTGGGTTGCCACTGGTATCCGCCAGTGCACAGGGCCCTCGCTACAGGTTATGTTCAACTAACTGCATTAGGGGGCAAGATGATGTGCATACATGGGAGTGGTTGTACTAAGCCCCACCCCCCTGCGGGAGGGGTGGAATCGTTATGCAATGTCACAAAGTATTTCCAACAGCTTATGTATATTTGTAAATTGGTGCATAGTATTGAGTAGTGTGTGTGTTTAATAAATGTACTCTTACTTTTTATAAAGCAAAGTACAGACTGGACAATCAATTATTTAGTGTTATTTCTGCACACCTGTAATGGCGATTGCTGGACTACACCACCTCCCTTGAGTAAGCCTCAGACTGCTCTGCAATGCTACCCTCTGTGAGTCAGGCGCTACAATTGGGTGTTTGGGTCCCAGTGAAGGACAAATGTAGTCATGTTATTTGTGCAGGCCTCACAGATACTGCCTCGTTTTCCAACACTCATCCTAAAGCGAGTTACTGGCACAACATATTTCCCCCTCAGTAACAGCCCCCACCTGCCTCTCTATGTTCTCTAGCCTCTGGTATGGGTTTAATGCAGAGGCTGTGCTATGGTGTGTTTACTGTTTTAATTTTTGTATTGCACTCTGCCCAGACGTGGGTTCCCTGCTCATTTTTCCACTGCATTCTAGTTAACCTGGCTGATGAAGAGTGTTACTCAGAAACCGGTCCCAGGATGCTTGTTTCCGGTTTAGGGAAGACCTGGCTTGGCAGTTTGAGCTGGACTGTTTCCATGAGGCACAGGGTCAAGACTGATTTGCACATAGTTGGGTCTGAACTGAGGTGGCGAATTGAGCTAAAGAATGATGATGGATTCAATCCAGATCTGTGACTGGGGGTGAGTGTCTCAAAAGTTTCAGCGCTCTGTCCATCATCTCCTTGTGTTTGCGCTGTTTGCCCTAAGTTGGCGGGGTATGCCCTGACGTGAGTCCCTTGCTCACTTTGCCACTGGATTCAAGCTAGCCTGGCTGACAAAGGGTGTTACCCAGAAACCGGTCCCAGGATGCTTGTTTCCGGTTCAGGTAAGACCTGGCTTGGCAGTTCGGGCTGGACAGTTCCCATGAGACACAGGGTCAAGACTGATTTGCATATAGCTGGGTCTGAACTGAGATGGTGAAGTGAAATAAAGAATGATGATGGATTCAACCCAGATCTGTGACTGGGGGGGGAGTGTCTGAACAGTTTCAGCACTCCATCCATCATCTCCCTGTGTTTGCTCTGCATGATTTA
This sequence comes from Lissotriton vulgaris, assembly GCF_964263255.1. Classification (NCBI taxonomy): domain Eukaryota; kingdom Metazoa; phylum Chordata; class Amphibia; order Caudata; family Salamandridae; genus Lissotriton; species Lissotriton vulgaris. The sequence goes on along the minus strand of NC_141691.1, from coordinate 615,642,428 downwards.
AAAGCATGAGTTAGTGGAAAAAGTTGACCTCTGGATCATCCTTCTTGCAGCTCCAGATAATGACATTGCCGAGGTATCTTTTGCGGGGCATTTGTTTCCTGGCTGCACACCTACCTGACCTGAGGCTCTCCCACGGGGCAATCTGTTGCTGGTCTCCCCTGCCGCCGCTGCTCTCACCAACTCCGCGGCCGCCGAGGGGGGAGACTCCAGCTTCCAGGACTCCCTGCGCACGGACGCGGCCCACGTCCACTTCCGTGCCCGGAGGCGCTTAAAAGAAAGGCTGAGCTTCCGCGTCGCGGGACGCGTGAGGGCGGTGCCGGGCTAAGCCCGGGCAATCCCTCTAAGCACTAGCTTAAGGTGAGTGACACTAAGCACTATGGGGAAACGCACAGTTATATCTGGCCCAAAAACTTCTACCGCCAATACTATTGAAAGCATGCTTGAAAAAACTGTTAGTATGGTTTCTTCGGAGATCGAACTAACCGAAAGGAGACTTTCTATGGGCCAACTGGCACCTCAGTTGCACTTGTATTAAGGAGCAGAGCAGGGTAATTTAACAGTCCCTCTACCCTTATCACCTAATGTATTAATCACCACTCCCTGTCAGCGTGATATGTTGCTTGAGGGTTATGAGCTTGATGAGGATGATGAGGACAATTCAGAACGCCAACTACGGCCTCAAGTCAATGCTAGTATTGGAAAGTTGCCCGCGGTCACTAAAACAGTGGGGGAGAAAAGGAAGAGAGGAACGTCAAAACCCACTAGCAGTAAGAGGAAACAGCCAGCCCACCTAAAAACTCAACCCACTCCTTTGAGTATGTGGAGACAAGGATCTACTGCTGTGACAGAGAGCCCAATTGAGCAAATAAATGACAATACTGTAGACTTGACTATACCAGAAGTTGCAGTTAACTCCACATCTACACCCAAACTGAGTATACAATTGCCCATGGTACTCGTGAAAGGTCGGGCGATATCCTAATTGACACCATAATGGACTCTGTTTATGACAGTTTAAAAACTTTGGTAGACAAACAATTTAATGCCCTTTTTAAACGTCTGGACAGATTGGAAAACCTGGTTAAGAAACCAGGTATGCAGAACAAAGCTGTCACTATTGTTCATAAAACCAGGGGGGATCAGCATTCTAAACCAAGGCAGGCGGTTGACCAGGGCATATCAAATGAGAGCGGTGAGTGTACACTTTCTACTGTTAATACTGCATGTGACATTTGTGGCAATTCTAAGAATAGTTCCTTTCCTAAACCCACTCCCAGTTTGACGCCTTTGTCGAATGTAGCATTTGGCAATAGGACCACTAGCAATAGCCTGTCATGAAACCTAGTACCAGCCACCCCTGTGCCGCTGGCCCCCGTCCCTACAAGTATAGCAACTGCTCTGAATGATATTTCTATTTTTGAAAATCGGGTTAAGAGTTCATCTAAAGATGTCCTTCACCTACCTCCAGACGCTTGTTGCCATCCATAGCCAGCTCAGCACTGAATCCCCGAGACATGAAAATGACTGATTCTAGACACTTATATACACCTGAAGGAAAGAGGGGAGGGAGAACTCCGCCTTTGTCGGCGGGTTTGATTGTTATACTCTGGTCCTTTGACAACAGAGTGTTGAGCGCCAATCTTTCTTCCTTGACAGATTTTGAAAGGTGTCATGTTTGGCGAGATCTTCCGGAAGAATTTTATTACGTGGGGAAGTGGTAAAATTCTTTTTTTTTTTTTTTAAACCTTTATTCTCAAACAGTGCACACAGCTATTCAGCCTTACATCCCGGAGGCTAGGCAGTAGAGCGGAACGTAGTAAATCAAAGTGCAAGAAACAGTATGTCAGAACGAATGAAGGTTAAGTTTTTAAATTCTTGTAACAAAAGGAGAAAGAAGGAAAGATACAGAAAGAGGCGCCGAAACGGGCGCAAAGAAAGAAGGCAATGAAACCAATGTACAGTGAGGCGTAATCAAGGAGCCGGTCAAGCACAATGACCACAGTGATAATCAGTACAATAGAGATACTAAGAACGCTGGGGGAGGGAAACACAGGATAACAAAGATATCAAACCGTCAGTTGGAATCATAGGCTATGGGGACAAGTGTTCTTCCTGTGGAGCGGATTCTGGAGGTACGCAAATGTCACCCCTGTACTCATTCCAAGCCCCCCTATTTTCTGCCATTTTTTAGGCTTACCCCTGGCAACATATACAGTCTTTTCCCGGAACATACACCAATCCATATTGGCCTTCCACTGTACCACCTTCGGGGCTGTTGTAGCTCCCCACATCTGTGGGATGTCCCGTTTCGCAACCATATTCCCAAGGGTCACCCATTGGGTCTGGGCATTATTATGATCTGTCGGGCCCCAGATATTCAAGAGGCATCTTCAGGCCTCCGCATGTACTTCCACCCCGGTCACCTCGCTCATAATCATGTGCACTCGCCTCCAATAGGAAGCTATTGCATTGCATTCCCAAATGATGTGCATGAAGGTGGCGAGAGCACCACAACCACGCCTACAGAGGCCATCAGTAGAGTGTCCCATATGTATAAGCCTGGGGCCTTGTGGTAAAATTCTTCTGGAAGGTTCGCCTCCATTTTTTCTTTGCCGACACGACAAGGGATGAAAATCAACCGGACCCAGACACTAACACCGGTCTTAAAAAGAAATCGACTTTCACTCCCTTATTACAACAGGTACCGCCCAAGGCTGGTGCCTTTGAAAAGGCAGGGGTCCACCAAATAGGCTCTCTGGATCTTTCCAAACATGACACCTTTTAAAATCTGTCAATGAAGAAAGATTGGCGCTCAACACTCTGTCAAAGTGACAGCAAGTTTAGAATTACTCATTTTTGTAACTGCAACACCCCCTACACGGTCTATGTCCTTGGTTGCCCTTGTGGTCGTGTATATGTGGGCAGCAGTATACGACCGTTGAAATTAAGAATTCAAGAACACCGTAGGGCAATCATCAATAGGGACACTAGACACCCAATAATGGAACACTACAACCTGGAATATGTAAATGATGATACCTTTTGGTTCCATGCGATTCAACATATTCCCCATGACAAGAGAGGTGGGAATAGGGAGCTAACTCTAAGGAGGGAGGAAGCCAAATGGATTTGTCGCCTTCGAGCGATCAACCAAGGACACAATTCTGATAACGAAATGCACTATTTTTTATAGTGTATTTCCTGCTCTAATATCTGGTTCATTTGACATGGTTTAACCCCCGATTGGATGAAATGCAATTTTCACACTGCTTGAAACTTTTATAATGCTGAAATGAAGACATTCTCATGTATGTACATTTAGTTCATTTACTCCATTTGCTCCTTTTACCTCCTCTTCTCCCCTCTTGAAGCTTTTTCTATCGCTTGTTTATATATTTGTGCACTCACCCTTTCTCTTTCGTGTTTACGATAATGCAACTATAATTGGCATATATATCTTTTTTGCGGCAATTCCGCAAAATTACGATGCGGATATATTCATTACATTTTAATACCAATCTGGCTACCCCCCATTTGTGCACTTGTCAGTCCACCGTTGGGATTTGCGTGTAATTTGCTATTGCCCATTTGTTCGGTTTCGACATTCCATCATGGCCTCTATACCCTGCATTGCCATTGTGTCCATTACCACTTTCTACATACCGGAGTTCTGAGTCATGTGACCCTCGTACTGGCACTGATGAGCTAGCCCCGTTGTTCTTTTTATCCACTGTTGCAGATATTCGTTATGGGTCTTAACGTCCGTTTTCTAATAATGTATGTGTGTCTACAACTGCTCATGCCATGAAATTACTATTTGCACTCGACACCCTGGATATTTGGTTTTTTACCGCTACCTTTATTCTAGAAGCTGTGTCCCACAGAAAACTTCTGGAATTTTAACACTGTTTTTCTATCTTTTGTATGATTCAATAGCCCCGTCGAATACTTTCCCTCTATTGAATTGTTCCAATTATTGTAACATATGTAAATTATTTTTGTTGCTTTGTAACAATTTTTAAGTGATGTTTTTAATACTGTATGCTTTTATGATTGTTTATGAATAATCGAATAAAGCTTATGAACTGAACTAATAATGTATGTTCGGTATGGTGCTCTTTAATTGATTTGAGCGTTCTGTACAATTTTGTTTATGGTTATTTAGTTTAACTTCGACTAGTCGATCATGGCCGCCACACTTTTCGACGCTGTTTTCGTCTCCACTCCCCACATATTGGAGAGTTGGATCACGTGACCGGCCCGCCGGCTTTAAAAAGTTGGCTCGGTTCCTTCGATGTTGTTTGGGAAAATCCGTCGTGGGCCGTCCCACTGACATAACCCTTTGAAGGTTAGCGCTGCAACCAGGAATTTGCAATTAGGACCACGAAACTGTAAAGTTAGTTTCTGTTTGGCCGCGTGTTTTTGCTGGTTGCCCCAGCGAGCTCATCATGTACGGTTTTGATATGGGGGCTCTCATGTTTATTTGTGTACTATTTGGGGGAGGAGGGAGCTTAGGTGCCTCACCTACGTGGACAATCTGGCCAAAACACCTTAACAATGTTAATGGGCAGTCTCGGGGTGAAGTTTGATTTATATCGGCTATGTGAATTAGGTGACCCCTGTGGACCTCTTCAGCATAGTAATGATATGTTTAATATACAAAAAATGTATGATTCAAGCGGGTACATAAGCTTCATCTACTCCATTTCTCGTTGCAGCACGTGTGTATTAGCAGCTTATCAAGGACTGCACATACGTCGCTTCGCGTTACGATAACCCTATGGATATTAATGTGAGTCGCAATTAAGCTGTTTATGATTATGTGCCTAACTTGGCTTGATATGCTTCTTCGTTCACAATTATGTATACTTTGGATTAAGATATAGCACCACGTGTAATGTTTAGTGGTTACAATAGAATTAGAACCAGGTATACTGGCACTATTTCCGCGTAGATAATCATTGATGGAAAGAATCTTCTGATTGGGTTAATATGGGGCCCTCCAATGAGGTTTCTCCTGTCGTGGTAATAGGAAAGTTCGCAATGATGAACGTGGGTTCTATTTGCTGTGTGTCTTCATGTAGTGACACTTCTCCATTTATTATTCTTTCAGATTTACCTAATGGGATAATCTGATATGCTTATTGTGTGAATAATTTGACGGTCCTCTACGCTTTGGATACTTCTATTCTACCTGGAACCTTTTACTAGGTGAGGAGATAACAGATTCAGGCTTACCCCTCATGTTAGGAAACATTGTTTATATTCCTCAATACTAATATTGTTGAGACACTTGTTTTATGAAGACTTTCCGGGACCTAATGCCTCATTGTTGATGAGTCTTTTCATATGCGCAATCCTAATACAGTCTCTTTTAGGGACTTGTGTTTGATATTAATTGGATTCCCTACTTTATAGTATATGTACCAACATGGTTGACGTGTTTCTCATTATGCGCAATTCCAATAAATTCTCTTTTAGGCTTTTGATATATATATATATATATATTTTTCATTTGTTGTTACAGTATATGTACCATTATAGTGGCCAGCTCTTTCTTCAATTTGATTGCACAACTGTAGGAGAACCATCTATTAAAATTGGTGAGAATTATATGTTTTATCTACCGGGTTAATATTGTCTAATTTACTGAGAATTTATTACATTGAGTTATCCTCGTTGTTTCTTCCACCCACAAGGGCTCCACAATAGAAAACCCCTCCCTTCTCTTTTCTCCCTTTTCCAAACTTGCCCTTCCCCCTACTCTCCACTTACTCCCATCTTTCGATTTCAATGTGATCTATGGTTGTATAAAACTTTGCTTGACAACGTAGTAGCTGTACTTACCCTGGAGCGTTAATAATTTTACTGTGTCTTTTGATTTTGGGCAACATGTCCTTACGTTAGTAGGATTGTTAATGTGACCTTTTAGGTGTAGTGTCATCTTCTTTGTTCTTTGACTCTGTATTAATTAGTTTTTAAACTTTGTATGTACTGTGATGTACTTTTTTATGTTAGTATGTGTTATTAATATATGTGTATATTTCACGTTGTTTTCAGCCCTGACGAAGCTCCCATGGTTGGGGAGCGAAACGCGTTGGCTGTCCTGTGCACTTTGAAAATACGAAAAGAAAAAGAAAAATATATTTTTTGAAAAAAAACTTTGGCCTTGTTGATTTACTTCAAGATTGGTGCTGCCTCCACGTTCTTTCAAATTTTCTATCTGGAATTCCAGTGGGACCGAACCACAGCAGGTCCTGGAGGTTGACAGCACAATAAGACTGAATATTCTAAGGGACTTTGGAAATTTGAGGTGCTTGCTTGTTGATCCGCTGTGGAGCTTCTTTCTTGTACTATTATATTTGGATCGTTTAGCACTCTTTCCTCCCGAGACATTTTTTGACACTATATCCTGTCCAGATACAATTATGGACGTGAGGAGATGGCACTTAATCTGTTTGGACCTAACAATCCTAGGGTAACACCAGCTCCTGAACAACCTGGTAAAAAAAGTCTAAAGAGCCTTTTTTTAAAATTAGAAAGATTACGCAAATTGGAGTTAAGTAGGTGGTGGTGACCTTGACACAATACATTGAGAATTGAAAAGTCCCCAGAGGACTGAGGATCCTCATATTCCCCACCTTTGAGGATTTGAGTGAGAATTTACTTAAGGAATGGGAGAGCAATTTAGTGGGAGCCTCACATATCATGATGAAAATTTTGGTAAAGCACTCTTTGGAAAAGGGTGAAAAGTTACAGGAGGAAATTGAGTTGATAGAGAAGGAGATTGGTGAGTTGGGGGAGAAGGATCTTATTGAGAAGAATTTTGCCATTTTGAAACAAGTAATGGAAAATCCTCAAGTTTACCTTACGGACAAAAAATTGTGAAAAATCAAAAGGGATGACCGTGATGACAAGGACGGTCGAATCTACACCTTTGCCAAAAAATTTGATAACCTATCTGTGGCCGAGGATAAAAAGAGAACCAGGGAGGAAAGGGATAATGGTGAAGATAATCAGTCAGTCAGTAACATCTCTATTTCTTCAACCAGTAGTGTTGCCTCCTCTACTACTACACCTGAAATCCCTTTAGGCGAGGGCTCATCGTCGTTCCAAAAACAACTGGCGAAGTTAAGAATGTCAAGCCGCCTACAACAAAAAAGGGAACAGCCAAAACCAGGAGGGGGGGCAGAAGGTGGAAAGGCAGTAGGGAAAACCGCAAGTCTGTAAAAGCAAAGAAGTAGTAAATACTGTTGATATGATAAATGTGACTGACAACATACAGGATTTGAAAATTGTGAATTTGTCCAATAAAGTTCTTGACACTATGGAAATGAAAGTTTTGAGTAAAGGATTTAATTTTTGCCCCACTCAAATGGGTATTCTTGCGGATGTACACGTTGATTTGTTCAAATTTATTAGGCTGTTAAAATTGAAGGATTTCTTTTCAAATAGAGCTCTGTGTAATGAGAACTTACCAGACAGAATGTGTGAGAGTGAACATACTGTTGCCTCGATTCATGCTGTTCACTGCCTCATGACTATCGATGAGGAGGAACAGACGGAATTACCTGCCCTGATGACGGAATTGGGTATTAGCCAAGAAATAACTGATGATAGTGGCTTGCATCCCAGATCCAAATTCATCCCTACTTTTGGATACCATCCCAATATAGATGTTTTTTATAAAAAGGTCACGGAGGATCTGTACAAACTGGACACATCTAACCATTCTAGTTTAGGAACTAGAGCAAATCTAACTCATTCAAAAAGATAAGCCCTTAAAAATCTTAAGGATGACCCCAATATTGTCGTACGGGAGGCCGATAAGGGTGGGAGTGTGGTTATTATGAACCGGGTTGACTACCTTAGTGAGATCAAACGCCAACTTGATGATCGTCACAGTTACAGAGAGATCAAGAGCAATCCGATATCACATGTAGTGAATGACATCAATGGAAGACTGTGTGAATGGAAGGATTCATGCCTGCTGACGAAGGATGAATTTAAATTCTTACACGTGTCCTACCCTTCCTTCCCTTGTATATATATCCTCCCAAAAATTCACAAGGGAGGGGGGGCTTTCCACCTGGCAGGACCATCATCCCAGGGGTGGGCTCACCTACAGAAGGGCTTTCTCACTATGTGGACCTGAAGCTGCAGAAATATGTCCTTGGTCTCCCCTCGTATATTCGAGATAGTAAGGATATCCTAGTGAAACTTAATGATTTTGAGTGGTCGAATGACCTTAGCTTTGTGACACTGGATATCACCAGTCTCTATAAGTGTATAGACAGAGCACATGGGAAAATAGCAGTCCAGTCGTTTCTGGATAGAGAGGACGCCCAGCTCTACTCACAGAATGAAATGATCATGCAAATGATAGATCTGATTCTGCTTAATAACTTCTTCCTCTTCGATGGTCGCTCGTACCAACAGACCAGTGGTACCGCAATGGGTTCCAGATTTTCTCCCTCATATGCCTGCCTCTTCATGGGGTGGTATGAGAGAGAGCATGCCTGGGCCCGATGTGCCTCCCCTTGACCAATTATATTGTGTTCTGGGGGAGGTACATCAATGATGTGATTTGCCTCTGGTCAGGTACTGCTAAGGATCTCAACAACTATTTTGTGTATCTCAATGACAATCCTTATAATGTTAAGTTCACTATGTCACACAATAGGAGCAGCATTAACTTTTTAGACATTATGTTCTATGTACAGAATGGTCAGGTTCAAAGCAAACTCTACCGGAAGGAAACTTCCTGTCATTCGGTACTGCATGCATCTAGTGCGCATGCCAGTTCAGTGATCAAAAATATTCCCTTTGGTGAACTTACAAGAGTGTGCAGAACCTGCAGTGAACAAAATACATTTAGGGAAAATGTAAATGAGACCAAACTAAGATTCCTTAAACGCGGTTATGACCAAAAAATCGTAGATAGAGCAGTATCCAGGATTGAGTCACTGGACAGGGACTCTACCCTTACAAACAAGACTGAAAGAACTAAATTGGACAAAGGCTCTAGCAGAGTTAGATTTGTTACTCAGTACATGTCGCATATCGACAAAATATTCAATGTATTTCGGAGGAATTGGCACCTGCTAACTGGAATCGAGGGCATAAAAAACCACATAGGTGAAAAGCCATCGGTCACCTATAGGAGGGGTGTCTCTTTACGCAATGAATTGTGTCCTAGCTACGTGACCACACCCCCCCCATGAAGGCAATTGGTTACCTCCCAAACCTGCAGGCTTCTTTACTTGTGGAACATGCATTGTTTGTGAGATGGGTAGGAATAAGATCACTTCCTTCTCATATAACAGTGACAGAAAGTTTAGAATTACTCATTTTTGTAACTGCAACACCCCCTACACAGTCTATGTCCTTGGTTGCCCTTGTGGTCGTATATATGTGGGCAGCAGTATACGACCGTTGAAATTAAGAATTCAAGGACACCGTAGGGCAATCATCAATAGGGACACTAGACACCCAATACAACCTGGAACATGTAAATGATGATACCTTTTGGTTCCATGCGATTCAACATATACCCCATAACAAGAGAGGTGGGAATAGGGAGCTAACTCTAAGGAGGGAGGAAGCCAAATGGATTTGTCGCCTTCAGCGATCAACCAAGGACACAATTCTGATAACGAAATGCACTATTTGTTATAGTGTATTTCCTGCTCTAATATCTGGTTCATTTGACATGGTTTAACCCCCAATTGGATGAAATGTAATTTTCACACTGCTTGAAACTTTTATAATGCTGAAATGAAGACATTCTCATGTATGTACATTTAGTTCATTTACTCCATTTGCTCCTTTTACCTCCTCTTCTCCCCTCTTGAAGCCTTTTCTATCGCTTGTTTATATATTTGTGCACTCACCCTTTCTCTTTCGTGTTTACGATAATGCAACTATAATTGGCATATATATCTTTTTTGCGGCCCTTCCTCAAAATTACGATGCGGATATATTCATTACATTCCAATACCAATCTGGCTAGCCCCCATTTGTGCACTTGTCAGTCCACCGTTGGGCTTTGCGTGTAATTTGCTATTGCCCATTTTTTGGGTTTGGACATTCCATCATGGCCGCTATACCCTGCATTGCCATTGTGTTCATTACCACTTTCTACATACCGGAGTTCTGAGTCATGTGACCCTCGTACTGGCACTGATGAGTTAGCCCCGTTGTTCTTTTTATCCACTGTTGCAGATATTCGTTATGGGTCTTAACGTCCGTTTTCCAATAATGTATGTTCGTTATGGTGCTCTTTAATTGATTTGAGCGTTCTGGACAATTTTGTTTATGGCTATTTAGTTTAACTTCGACTAGTCCATCATGGCCTCCACACTTTTCAACGCGCTGTTTTCGTCTCTACTCCCCACATATTGGAGAGTTGGATCACGTGACCGGCCCGCCAGCTTTAAAAAGTTGGCTTGGTTCCTTCGATGTTGTTTGGGAAAATCCATCGTGGGCCGTCACGCTGACATAACCCTTTGAAGGTAAGCGCTGCAACTAGGAATTTTCAATTAGGACCACGAAACTGTAAAGTTAGTTTCTGTTTGGTCGCGAGTTTTTGCTGGTTGATCACTATGCGCCAGCATTGCCCCAGCGAGCTCATCATGCACGGTTTTGATATGGGGGCTCTCATGTTTATTTGTGTACTATTTGGGGGAGGAGGGAGCTTAGGTGCCTCACCTACGCGGACAATCTGGCCGAAACACCTTAACAAAGTTAATGGGCATTCTCGGGGTCAAGTTTGATTTATATGGGCTATTTGAATTAGGTGACCCCTTTGGACCTCTTCAGCATAGTAATGATATGTTTAATATACAAAAAATGTATGATTCAAACGGGTACATAAGCTTCATCTACTCCATTTCTCGTTGCAGCACGTGTGTATTAGCAGCTTATCAAGGACTGCACATACGTCGCTTCGCGTTACGATAACCCTATGGATATTAATGTGAGTCGCAAATAAGCTGTTTATGATTATGTGCCTAACTTGGCTTGATATCATTATTCGTTCACAATTATGTATACTTTGGATTAAGATATAGCACCACGTGTAATGTTTAGTGGTTACAATAGAATTAGAACCAGGTATACTGGCACTATTTCCGCGTAGATAATCATTGATGGAATGAATCTTCTGATTGGGTTAATATGGGGCCCTCCAATGAGGTTTCTCCTGTCGTGGTAATAGGAAAGTTCGCAATGATGAAAGTGGGTTCTATTTGCTGTGTGTCTTCACGTAGTGACACTTCTCCATTTATTATTCTTTCAGATTTACCTAATGGGATAATCTGATATGCTAATTGTGTGAATAATTTGACGGTCCTCTACGCTTTGGATACTTCTGTTCTACATGGAACCTTTTACTAGGTGAGGAGATAACAGGTTCAGGCTTATCCCTCATGTTAGGAAACATTGTTTATATTCCCCTGTACTAATATTGTTGAGACACTTGTTTTATGAAGACTTTCCGGGACCTAATGCCTCATTGTTGATGAGTCTTTTCATATGCGCAATCCTAATACAGTCTCTTTTAGGGACTTGTGTTTGATATTAATTGCTTTCCCTTCCGTTATAGTATATGTAACAGCATGGTTGACATGTTTCTCATTATGCGCAATTCCAATAAATTCTCTTTTAGGCTTTTGATATATATTTTTTCTTTTGTTGTTACAGTATATGTACCATTATAGTGGCCAGCTCTTTCTTCAATTTGATTGCACAACTGTAGGAGAACCATCTATTAAAATTGGTGAGAATTATATGTTTTATCTACCGGGTTAATATTGTCTAATTTACTGAGAATTTATTACATTGAGTTATCCCTCGTTGTTTCTCCCACTCACAAGGGCTCCACAATAGAAAACCCCTCCCTTCTCTTTTCTCCCTTTTCCAACCTTGCCCTTCCCCTTGCTCTCCACTTACTCCCATCTTTCGATTTCAATGTGATCTATGGTTGTATAAAACTTTGCTTGACAACGTAGTAGCTGTACTTACCCTGGAGCGTTAATAATTTTTATGTGTCTTTTGATTTGGGGCAACATGTCCTCACGTTAGTAGGATTGTTTTTTTTTTGTTTTTTAATTTTTGGTAAACCTTTATTGTTACATAAGGCAATTACAATCACAGGCCTAGAATCATCACAGCCGGCCATTATTTCAGAGACGGTCAAGGCAAATCAATAAAGCCAAACATATGCAACATTCCACCTCCCCAATGCCCTATTAAAGCCCAGGATAATGTCCGTACCGTATTGGTACCAGGATTAAAGAGGTTTCTTTTAAGAATTTTAAGGAAGAGCAGGATCTAATGCCGTACAATCCAATCATACCGAAACAAGGGGTTATCATTAAGCAGGATATTCACGATCGAGACTACTGCAGGCAGGGCTTTGGCACTAACGCACATTAAACAGGATAGACAATAAACAGTACATTACGCCCCCCAATGCAGCATACGCCCGCTGTAGCTGAGAACTTTATAATAACATCCACCCTTGTAATTTGAACCATAAGAACGTACAGCGAGCCACCTACCACTCGGTTTCCCGAAGGATAAGAAAAAGAGAAAAAATAAAGAGAAAGCCAAGCAGAACAAAAGAGAAAAAGGGCCCCTAGAAATTGAAAAAGGAAAAGAAAACAGAGAGTACCCCTCCCCTAACCCCCCACCCTGCACCCCTGCCTAAGGCTACGGCCTCCCCCTCAGCAGCGTGCCTGTCGCCCATTGTATGGAACCCGAAATTTAGAAGAGAGAGAAAGAGAACTACCACCCACCTAGACTAAAAGAAGAACCCAAGAGAAGGAAGAAAGAAAAGGAGAACCCCGAAGTCCATGAAAGAGAGAAGAAGAAGAAAGAAGAATGGGGGGTTCTAATCTACAACTACAAGGAAAGGAGCGAAAGACGGAGAGAAGCCCCTGGCAGTCCCCCGGCCTCTCCCTCATGCAATTGTTATGTCTGCACAGGATGTAAAATACAACTGCAAGAGCCAGTACAATAGAACAATTTACAAGGTACAGAATCAGCCTAATATGTTGTTAGATAAGACAATATGTCGCGTATCCCTCACAGTCCCAAAATCAGAAAATGCCAACACGGAGGAAACACCATTTATCCTTGTCCAGTCTTGCTCATACCGCGATGGCCCACCAAATTACCACACTCCAAGTCCATAGTTGCAGGGAATCGGAATACCAAGGCAAGCCCAAACAGCAGCACTTCTGCAATGCTTCGATGCAGCCGGACCTCATCCAAGCCCGTTTCCTGCCAGTACGGTGGACCCAACCTGGTACAAAAACATGACTTCCACACTTCATTCGGCAAAATAGAGCAGGGGGAGAATGTCTCAATGTCCAAGCACGGCTGGAGCAGCACCAGAGACACTAACAGCATGACGTGGAGAGAAGTTCCATCGCTCGGTTCCAATCTAGAGCCCACAGATTGTCCTAGGCCTCCGACATCACGGACTGGAAATGGCTCGAAAATCAGTGTCTCGGACTCTCCGGTATCAGTGACAGACGCCATCTTGTTGCATCTGGGTACTAAGTAAGGCATCTCGCTGTGCGTCCACGGACCATCCGATCTCATTCGCTCCGCCGCGAAAATCACATCATCCATCTTACTCCCCAGTGATCGGGCATCCTGCTCCAGGGTGTCGTGAAGTTCAGCTAGGGTAGCCGGAAGATCGCCAAGGTGTAGTTCTGCTCTGTGCCCCCCTTTTGTCATGCTCCCCTTCTTCGTATGGTTTTCATTAGGTCGGGACTCGGTCTCCCAGAAGCTGCAATCTGCTCTCCCCACTATGTTCCGGGGCGGCACCACTCTGGATTGGGGCCGAGGCACACGCAGTGGGGCATCGGGTGTCATGGAACCACCATCAGGGCCACCGAAACCGTTTCAATGCGACCAGATCGCAGCCACCGGTGGAATCAGCCCTGCTTAATCGCGGCTCGGCACAAATTCGGGATCCTCCCGCCGATAGCGGGACGAGTCTCATAACACTCCCCGGCGGCAAGCGAGCAAAGTTCTAGTAAATATATTATCCACACAGGGGCACAACAACAGGCTTGTCCCCGACTCGTGCCCCCAATCGGCCTGAGTGAGTGTGTCAAAAATCGTCCGTTCCTTTTCACGCCGGAGCCGACCGGCCCTTCCCTGCCACCGGTGGCCGCTGTTGTGCACTTGGTGACCGGCCCTTCAATCTAATCCAGTCCCCGGTCATAGGGCTGCTGCGGGCCGCAAACGTCGTTGGCTGTTTCTCCCTTTGTGAAGCAGGCACGAACCTCGGGATTGCGGCATCAATAATCGGTACTGTTCATGTACCCGCTTATACCATTGTGCGTCAGGATATCAAGCAGGATGTACACCCAGGAGGAGATGGTACTCGGAGCCGAGGGACTAGGCGGCCATCGTGGACGCCGGCTTGGCTCCTCCTGTGACGTTAGTAGGATTGTTAATGTGACCTTTTAGGTGTAGTGTCATCTTCTTTTTTCTTTGACTCTGTATTAATTTGTTTTTAAACTTTGTATGTACTGTGATGTACTTTTTTATGTTAGTATGAGTTATTAATATATGTGTATATTTCACGCTGTTTTCAGCCCTGACGAAGCTCCCATGGTTGGGGAGCGAAACGCGTTGGCTGTCCTGTGCACTTTGAAAATACGAAAATAAAAAGAAAAATATACTTTTTGAAAAAAAACTTTGGCCTTGTTGATTTACTTCAAGATTGGTGCTGCCTCCACGTTCTTTCAAATTTTCTATCTGGAATTCCAGTGGGACCGAACCACAGCAGGTCCTGGAGGTTGACTGAATATTCTAAGGGACTTTGGTAATTTGAGGTGCTTGCTTGTTGATCCGCTGTGGAGCTTCTTTCTTGGAAGAAGCAAACTCTCCAAAGCGGTTAATTCCATCATTAGCCTTCGGCAACCAAAACAAGCAGAGGTAGTGTTACAGTTGATTCAGATATATAAATGACAATGTGTTCCAACGGCCACTTATGGAGCTGAAGTTTGGGGATATGTGAATTGTAGTGGGATCCAAATTGAACAGAACAGATTTTGCAGAAAAATTCTTGGCTCTCAAATTTCATCTCCAACTTACATATACCATAAGGAATTGAATTTACATTATGTGGTGGATTTTATCAGGTCTCTCCCAACTTTATTTTGGTTAAAATCCTGCTGCGATTTTAACAAGAGCGATAATCACAGACTGTCTTAAGTGTGACAAGGGTGGTAGCATACCCTGGCTTGCCGCATTAAAAGACAGCTTATCCAGTGTGAAGTTGGAGCAGATTTTCTTATGCCCATTGGCATCGGAAGGCATAAGTACGAAATCAGTTAGGGGGGCGTTGTATGACCATAAAGAAAGACAGAAAACTGAGCATCATGAACCATTGATTATTAGATATATGCCCCTTTTGGAGGTATAGAGCATTCAACATCACATGCCACAGCAATACCTATGGAAAAACATAGGGAGATGGAAAAGGAGCTTACTTTACCACCTTAGGGACGGCAGTATAAAATATTCACTCTACTTTCTGATAGGATTTAACAGCAACCTTGAGCAGTTGAACTGCCCCTGCGGTATTGATAGTAACCAAACATTGTTACATTTTTTGCTCTTTTGTAAATACTATGAAAGATACACAAAACAGGATTTTAAATTAGCATACCTTGAAATTTTAAAATTAGGAAGTGACAATATGATTTTTCATGTAATTTGAACAGAACAAGGGAACCCAGGGCGCCATAAGCTAAGGACCTTGGGTAGGTACTTATTTTCACAAACAGTGGTCCTTAGACAACAAAAAGAATATTATACCAATGAATATAGACTAAATAGAACTATATTTTTATGAAATGTCCAGCCGGACAGTTTAATATCTTGATAAAAGTAATCACAAAGGAATAAGACACAGCCTCACACCAGCCTCACCCCACTGGTAAGCCCCTCTGCTACCATCCTTCGAGAACATATCCTCACAGCCCCTCACCCCTGCACTCCTTCGTAGCACATCACTGTTTGCTTGACCTCTGAGATGCAGACCACTGCGTATACCCCTCTCACTATAGCGACACGCTTCACTTTTTATTATTTCCAGTCTGAGCTACATTACTGCTGTTTTGCTCCCCCGCTCGTGCTACTTTTTGCTCACTGCAATTATTCAGCATGTACAACACTCCGCCGCCATCGACACTCTGGCATGGTATAAATCATGCATAGCATGTTTGGCTGTGATGAGGGTACCAATAACTGACATGTTTTATCTCTTTTTTATGTCTTCCCATTTCTCTACTTACTCCCTGTGTTATTTTATGGCATATTGACCCCCATATAGTGGGTTCAACGAAAATTGTTATTTCTTTAGGCAATCATTTTCTGTCCTGAGGATGAACCAATATTATACATGGTTCGATACGTCGTCGACTTGAATGCACTAAATGCATAGCTGTGATGATATGTTCATGCATATGTGTATATTGTGGATTGTCTACTTATGATTTATGATATTTAGATGACCCAATTTTGCCTGTTATTATTTTTTCTTCCCCTTGTGTATGTCCGCTCAGTGTGTTAGTCGGACACCGGCCGGTGTCCCACTTCCATCACACTCTGTGTCTTATTCCTTTGTGATTACTTTTATCAAGATATTAAACTGTCCGGCTGGACATTTCATAAAAATATAGTTCTATTTAGTCTATATTCATTGGTATAATATTCTTTTTGTTGTCTAAGGACCACTGTTTGTGAAAATATGATTTTTCATGTAAGCATGTTTCTACAAGCTGCGGTATGCTCACGTGCCTCCATGAATGAATTTTAATGCGCCACAAATTCTGTAACATCGCCTAGTGAAATGCCCCTTTTTATCCTTTATCCTTGCTCCTATGATGGCCATTAACACCGCCCATAACCAATATCTTGATGATGCTGCTAGTATTGGTAGAGTAAAAAAAGGAGGGGTTAACTTAATTATATTTTTATATTGATGCCTATTATAGTCTGACTTATTGCACGTTATTGCACTTTATCTGTAACATATTGCTGATTTTGCACAATTCTTCTAAATCTTATATTTTGCACTATGCTATTAACATTGCTAGATCTTACAGGCCCGCATGTTATTGCACTTTATCTGTAATATATTGCTGATTTTGCACAATCGTTCTGACTCTTATAATTTGCACTATGCTATTAACGCTGCTAGATTTTATAGGCCCGTCCAATATTTTATTGTTATTTTACTACTGTAACTTTGCATTTGTATTGGATGATATTGTATATTTATATGTTTTAAAACTTGTACTGTATTTTGTATTGGTGGTGATGAGCTGTGCTTTTATGGATATTTTGATCCGAATAAAGATCATTTGAATTGAATTGAATTGAATTGACATTGCAACACCAAGTTAAAGAGCAGAATAACATTTTCTGCAAGGAAATGAATTGCTATTTAAATTTGAAAAAATGACAAGCTATCTTTTCTGCTGCAATCCTGTTGTGTAATCAGGTGATTAGGACAGCTGTCAAAGTTCGTTTGGACCTGCTGGTGGGAAGGGGGTGGTGTCTGGAACTAATGTTGTTAAACCGATACCTTGTGGAAGCCCACATGCTAGTTTTGTATCTGCTCTAGAATACCAACTTACCAAGCAAAACAAATAATAGGACCCTTTGTAATGGAAAGTGGAATGACTGACCGTAATGAAATTTACTTATTTGGCTGGGGTTTGCACGTTTGTGGCACACTGGGGCAGACTGAAGTCTTGAACGTGCTGTCCAATCGTGTATGGCAGCCCATTATCTCCGTCTTTTTAGAAAAACTGTTGCATCATAAGTTTATATTTAATAACTAGTTTCATTCAGGTAGTTGTAGTGACCATAATTAGACCAAGATTCTAGATTGTTTTGAAGAAGTCTGCATAGGAATAAGAGATGCCGTTAGTTAGTAACAGTACTGCTAGGGGTAGCCGAGACGCGAACCCGGTTCCCCAACTTTAAAGACTACCTTCTCATTGGTTGACTGTTCATTTATGACATACATTCTCCTTGAAAGAGAGGGCGACAGTCAGCCTTTGTTATTCTAGAACCATCATTATCGCCTTCTTGGTGGGAGCATCGGCTGCGTCAACAGCGCCGCACATTTTATTACTTGTTATTGTGTCCTCAGCGCCCAGCGTTGATTAACCTCATAGCTGCGATGGAATGTCCAGCTCCAGTGCTGGACGTTCCATTGCGCAGGTGCAGTTCGAACGTTCGACGGCCGACGGCAGCACTCCTGAGGTAGTGGTGCCGTCGGCCGGTGAACGTGCGCATCACCTAAAGGGTTAAACAAAGCCTCTTTACTTTCAAACAGTTTGTGACATTCAAATGTTGATAAAAATCAATATGGATTTGCCTGAAAAAATCAGTTAAAATATTTAATAAAAACAATCATATCTATGCCCTCTGAATAATCCACCATGCTGATTGGTATTTTGTTGTCGCATCGCTCAAGACCTATATTAATCGGAGAAATGAATTTGTTAATTTGGGAAACGTACTTTAGAAAGTTAATGTAACTTGAAAATGTATTTTGACAACGTAAGTAGGACATTTAAATTAGGTAGCATTTCATTGGATATCGATTAACAAAAATGAATGGCGTAGCAGGACACACCTACAGCCGCGGCTCTTCGAAGGAGTTCCGTGGGGCAGGCAGGCTGGGAGGGGAAGGGGCAGGGTGGGGGTGGTAAACACCGGAATATGGATGATTGCAGGTAAGTTAAAAAATTAAATAAAAAAATCGAATTTAGTTGCGCCCCCTGCATCGCAAAATGCGATGCAGGTGGTGTGCTGCCATTTGGGATCGACTCCGCAGGTTCCGTTGTTATAAGTTCTCAACTGTGTCAAGTCTTCAAATGGTCTGACTGTTTACCAGTCGGACCCTTCAACAGGGACAATTTTAGAGTCTATGGGTGAAGGATTATCATTTTGCTGCTGGCAAACCATCTTGCAGAGCATCACTTGTCATCATTTTTAGCATTTAAAGCATTTCAATACCCTTGTATTTATGATTAAAAATAGATATTTATTTGATTTGTATAAAAACTAAGCCTTTACATTACTATGCGCTCAAATGTGTGTGTGTGTGTGTATGTATGTATACTTGTAAAGCGCGCACTATCACCTGACAGGCATCTTGGTAACTCTCTCCTTTTAAACATCACAGTTGTGTTGGTTAATTCATTATGAACCCAATGCATTTCATTATGAGCCGTACCTGTTCTTTCTGAGGGGACTTTTAACATAGGAAATACTTACTGTACCAATGTGTGTGTAAACAAGGCTTTCTCTCTCGTTATAGCGGTCTGTTGTTCGCCGGGGTGTTTTTTGGGGAGTTCCTTGTGTGAATCCTTTTTTGCCAATAATCTAAGGGGCACATGGAGCTGGGGGCATTAAGGTCCACAGCACCCCTGTCATCTTGCTCCAGCCTTGCACAGGTCCCTTTGTGCTCGTTTCTCTCTGATTCACTAGTTTAAATCCTTCATTATCCTGTGGGCAATGTTTTAACACCCCAATAGCCCCCATCCTTGCCTATCCTTCATCCTCTCACTCCTGCTGACACACACTAACAATACCATCATTAGCCTGAGGCAGCTAAGCTATCCGTGATCAGTGGTGACCCGGGGAAGACCTGGAGATGTTTGTGTTCAGGGATCCATCACTGCTCAGCAAGGGACTGACCAGTGATCACAAAAGGGTCTCTGCTACCTCATTTAATTCACTGCCATCAGCAAGGGTGCCAAATTTCTCTTCACCCAAGGAGCTATATCAGCAAAGGCCAGCTCCGGGCACACCACACACATTTTGTCCCCCATTGTGACATCACATGAAATTACACCACAGGTCTTTTGTTCACAATGACATCACAGGAAAGTTTTGGTGATGTTTGACGCTAATGGCGCTACAGGAAGCGTCTAAGAGCTATAAGAAGCTAAAATGTTGTCCTGTGGGTAGGTTACTATGAGCTAAATGTCTCAGTTAGGAAGCCCTTTCATTTTATGTTTGACCACATTCTTTTGTTAGGAATTCTGATTAGCAAACTAAATACATAGTTCGCATATTATGAGGTGTTAATCATTTTATTTGCAACACATCATAAGGTCTTACTGCTGTAAACAGTACATTGATGACTGTGATCTACCTGATGTTTAAGTTTTGCCAGCACAGCACTTGCACTGTACTTGTTTGGATTGCCCTCCACTCGTTACCTAATCTACCTGTGGCTGCACACATTTCAAGCAGGCTTGTTGGCTGCATGTTTTTTTTCTTTATCCTCTGCTCTTTACCTAATCTCCCAGCTTTATACTATCACCAGTTACTGCACAATATAATGATTTTCTCAATAAAGTCATAACACCTTTACGGAGTTTCAGTAACTTATATTGCACAACTGATCACCAAGCTAAAATTTTCAGCAAAAAAAGTATTAATCACTTAGGCGAAACCTGTTACCTTTGTCAATGCTTGTTTGTCTTTAGTATTCCCCTTCTTGGAAAATCTCCACTGGATTTACCTTGTTGCAGTGCTGCTCTTGGATCTGCTGTGATCAGGGGGCACAACTAGATTCAAACCACTATTGTAACGAAACTTGAGGGGGCAGCCATGCAAACGTTATGGAGGCCCCCCTCCGGACTCAGTCAGGAACTCTCAGGACAGGGTACTGGGCTATGTGGGTCCCCTTGAGCTCAGGGCCCCCCTCTATGCCACAGAGGCCTATGTAACACCACTCATTCAAACTTCAGGGGGGGGTGGCAAACACTTTGAACAATGGGGGTCGGGGCAAAAACAGATCCCGGGTGAAAATGTCTTGCAGGGGTTCTCTTTTCTGTTGTTGAATGTTGAATAATATGGGGAGCATTTGTCTTGACAATATACAGCCACTGGTGCATATTAATGCATACTCAGCCAATAACATTGGTCTCAATTTAATAACCTTTAGTGGGATTTAAAGATTCTCCATCAAGGAATTTTAGCAGAATAAAAGGTGAATGCTACATTTAAGTGCACATTGGGTCGGTAAACCAAGAAAGATGGGGAATTTCAGGAACAATAAATGGTAAAAAGTGCATTACAAAATGCACTGGGCAAGATATTTGGGCAAACTTCCACAAAGTAAATGTTTCAACATTTGTGCAAATGGTGTACTTTAGATGTATTTGTTTTATCATTGTTCACATGTTAGACTACAAGTTCATTAAAAGCAACCACTCTTTTGCTGTCCCTTAAAAGGATGCCTTATGCCCAGGTACTGTAACGCTCAAAATAATGAACCTATATTCAGCTGCACTACATGGTAATCCTGAGTTCCATCTTCCATCAAGTATTCATTGCTTTGATACACTTGGCTAGTACCATTGCCTGACAAGCATCTATTATTTGGAGAGATTTTGGTGTTAACAGCATATTCAGTGTAGAAACTGAGCAGAAAGTGTGATTATCAATGGTGCCTCTAACCACACAAATGAGACGTAACTAGCACCATAACAGATAAACCTTGTTATGTAATTTGCTAGCATGGCATTGTCCAGTCAGCTGTTGGTTTTGAGGACCATCAATACAGTGGTAGGATCAGAAATTAACCCTAGTTCAAAGGTTCTTTGGTTCACACTCCTTTTCATCCAGCTAGACTCTGGAGTCAGTCTGAAGAGTCAGTGTGGAACTCAAGGTGGATGAAGAGGTCAGCCATTAATTGCCATTTGTGGTGAAAGAGTATTCAATGTCACTTCCACTTTGGTTTTTTAGCCATTTGAATTCTATTGTAGCACATAATCAATACCTATGCATGTATCTCATTCAGAATATTATCAGGAAATTTTGAACAATAATATGATCTAGAAATATGCGGCAACAGTTCATGGAGAAAAAATGCTACAACGTAAAATCTTACTTCTGTGCAATTTATCTTAATGTTTTAACCTAATGTTTTACAGATGGTGTGGTGCATATGTTTGATTAGAATCCTTGTGTGGGGCAAAAGATCATAAAATATGATGTCTCAGGGTAATGTTCAGTAGAAGTCGAAAAATTTATTTGTAGAACAATGGCATGCTGGCTTCTAACAACGGTGACATGTGCTAAGTTATTACTAAGGAGCATTGCTCCTCCTCTTAACCTTGCCCATTCACTCCCACTCCCTAAAGAATTGTAAAGAGACCTAATCCCTAACTGTGATGCCCTCTCTGCCCTCCTATGATCTCATTTATTCCTCCAAAGCTCCATCTTCAGCAGGGGGCACACAGTGAAATGTTACTATTAGTAAAAGGCACATGAGAGGTCAGCCTTTAGATATTGCAGAGTGGCTGAGCAGTTTCCTACCTTAGCATTGATTTAATAGTATACTCCTTCCCTCTCACACATCGCTTCTGACACTCTCTGTGCCTCCATTTCTTCACTCTCTACCTGTTCTAAGATGCCTAAGAATGGTTATCTATAAATCACTGCTGCCTATCTAGTGAGTTACCAATATCTTGGACAGTAACCACATCATCTGCAAGTTTCCTTTCTCATTCTCTCTGCCTTATCCACGTTTTCTCTCTCCCATCCCCATCGTGCTGTTTGAAGATCTTGTGGCAGCTTAAAAAGGTATGCAAATAACAACACCACATCTCAAGACAAACAGAGACAACAACTGAAGTCCATTTGGTCTAAAATGATAGGTTAACACTTTCTTTACTTTAAACCACTAATATGCTTCTCTCTCTTCCTCTTTGTGTCGCTCTGTGTATCTCTCTATTAACGCAAAATTTCCCTTTTTTTGTCACTTTCCCTGTATCTCTATTTCTAGACTTCTTTCAGTCTGTTTCTTTCTCTCTCTCTCTCTCTCTCGCGCACTCTCTCTCTCTCAATCAATCAGTCAATCAAGCAGGAGTGCTGTGCTGCTTCAAGGACTGTCACTCTGTTGGACAGCTGCTCTGGAAGAACTGCTTTTCTGCCTGTGCTTCTCAGGTACCTGCTTCCATCTCACCCGGCTGAGGAAGAATTCCACTCTGCTTGAACTCCGAGTGATCTCCAAGGGCTTGTTGGCTTGCCACCTGTGGTGAATCTCCAGGATATCAAAGTCTCACCACCTCCTCATGTTCCTGATCCATTTGAAATGCACTCAGGTGCAGGTGCTTGCTCCAATCGTTCTGACGCATCTCCTGCTTGTGTGCAGCCGAAGCAACACATCTTCGCTGTTGCAGGAACAAAATCGGCGCATCGCACTCAAAACCAGTGCATCGCCTTAAAGAAGCTACACCCCAGAACCAAGGCATCACCACTGCTGCAGTGTGGAAAGATTGACACATCCCTTCAACTGTGTAGAGAAACCCGGCACATTGTCCATGGAACCCACACTTCTCAGCTGGAAGCATCGTCTTCAGAACCAGCGCATCACCACTAATGCATGAAGAAAATCTCCAGGATCAACACCAAGTCCTCGCTAGGCTGCACCACACATCCTGCTGTTGCGATCAAGATCAAGGTATTTTGTTCAGTGGGCCTTGTGTGGCTCCTGTATCCGGCCCATACTCCATGGTGGTTGGCATGAACTCTTGACTCTTGACTTTGCCCCGTCCATCATGACTCGATACTCTCCATATGTGCTCATTGCTCCTGAGTGTTTGAATCGACACATTTGCGAATGCAAAAACCCATTTTGGCATTTACAAAGTCCAATTATCAATTCAGTAACTTATTTTCTAATTGCAATTTGGGTTTCGGGGTTTGGTATTAGGAAGGGGAGTGTTCAGGGTGTCCCTTCTTAACAGTGACTTGCTGTGCCATGTACGCAATGCGGTCGCAAAGCATTAATGTTTTATCACCACATTCAATTTGGTGACAACCCATCCGCAAACGGGAAGGGGCCCGAGGGGATCCCTTTCCCTTTGTAAATGCATGCAGAACCTTTTTTTTTAAGAGCAGGCAATTGTCCCACAGACCACAGTCTACTCCTAAAAAACGAAACTGAAACGTTTCCTTTTCTTTTTGAAATGCATCCCATTTTAGTTTAAGGAAAACAGTTTGCATTTTTTTAAGTTGCTTTATTTAAAATCAAGCACAGACAGCCACAGCAGGCCACCATCCCAGTGTTTTAGTGATTCCCAATGAGTCGCAAATTACAACCTACCTCATGAGTATTAATGAGGTAGGTCTATTTGCGACCCACTGGGCATCGCAAATGAAACTCAGTAGAGTTTCATACATTTGAAATTGCAATTTCCAAATTTGAATTTCGCATAGAATCACAATTAGGAACTGTCAATTTCATGTGGCCCTTTATCTTTAAAACCCCATATCTTGACTTCTACTTATTGGATCTATTTTTCAAACCTGATGTGAAGTCTTTTTGTGGTGTTTTCCTGTGTTACGGGTTGAAGTGTTGCACAAATACTTTACACATTGCCTCTTAGGTTAAGCCTGACTGCTCTGTGCCTAGCTACCAGAGGGTGAGCACAGGTTAATATATGGTGTGCATCTGATTTACCCTGACTAGACTGTAGTGTCACACGACGTGAGTAAGGTGGGGAGGTTGTGCCCCCGTCCTGAAGAAGGAGCCTGTCTCCGAAACATGTCGACAACGCACACCAGAGGTCCTGTTCCTTAAATCAACAGGTTCGACCTCACACTGCACTTCTTTTAATAATACCAGCCAGAGTTCAGAATAAAATTTTTCTTTTATACTCATGTGCCAGGTACTTTTTAATTTTTCACCACATCCCACCACTCACTTATGACAATATTCCCCACACACTGCACACCACACATAGTCATCTCTATAAGTGCTCCCGCGTAGCCGCAGGTCGTAGCACGCCGCATCCCGATAGTGGGATGCGAGGACCCCAATGATGAAGCATGACACCAAGGGGCCTTTTGGTGTGTGAGGGGTATTCTACAGAACACTGAGTGCTTCAACATTCGCTGATAACTCTTCCCTTCCCTTCCTGTGAGTTGGATTCCTTTTGTTTATTTAAGTATCACTGTGGAGCAAGAATCCAACCCTTCGCTCTACCTCCCTCTTGTGTTTTTTGACATAATCTAGGCAGCGTGCAGCTGCGGGAGTCATACTCTCAACACAACACATATTCACACAACACTAGGTAGTTATAGACCACAGCGGTCTCAAGAAAATGGAGGACGAACATGGCCTAACGTTTGGTGAGGATGAAATCGATAAAATTCTTACTGCAGTCAACCCTTTTGAAGGCCTCAGCAACCCAGAGACTGGTCCAAACATTAATGATTGGAACGAACTAGTCAACCTAAGACGCAACCAAATAAAAGCAGCACTGCATGGTCTAATAATGACAGAATACCTCAGGAACAAAATGGGACCACCGGGTTTGATTGTTAAAAACGAACCTTTTATTTTCCAGTCTGATACACAGTTCAAAAAAGAATGGTCGCTGATTTCTTGGCATTGCACCAGGGACTGGCTAGTCCTGATTGTAAAAACGGCAACCAGAATCACACAAGAACTGAAAATTGAAATCCAAAATATTGAGGTAAAACTGAGTAGCTACATCACACCAGCCGACCTCAAGATCAGACTAGATGAACTGAACCAACAGATGACCGAGTTTGAATTTAGTCTCAAACAAAGCAAACTAAATAAATTGAGCAAGGATAAAGACAAATTCACACCGGAAGGAGCCTACCCCTATACAAAAGCGGACTATGTACCCCCGAACCGTAATAGTGATATGGACAGTGATGGGTCAGACAATAGTTCATCTAGCTCAAACTCAAGCAATGGCCGAAGGTACCGCCCAAATAGAGGTGGATGGCGACAGAGAAAACAACACTTTCCGAGACAACGAGGGTGGAGAGGATACCCACCCCAATTTCCTCAATACATGGGACCAACACCATTCCCACCGTTCCAGTTCAACCATCCGGGAAATGCTCAAGGTTTCACACAATGGAATCAGGATTTCGAGTGAGGTTTTTATGGTCCACAGCCTTTTTTAGGCACCCGCCCTGGGACACGGGGAAAGAACCGGAAGGGCAACAACGTCTCGTGGGAAGAAAAAGACCAAGGGAACTCCCGCCAAACCCGGAGCATGACAGGCTCCCTGCCCAACCAACCGTCAACCAGCAACCAGAGAGGGACCTAGTGGTGAATCTCACTCAAAAACCTTTGACAGAAATACAACTACAAGTGCTAAATAAAGGCCTGGGCTTTGTACCCACACAGAGACCAGACATCTTCAAAGTGAACGTTGAAATGCAGGAATTTATACGGAAATTGAAATTACAGGCCTACTTCATGGACAAACCATCCACGACAACAACAACTGACACAGGCCTCAGACAAAAGTCTACCTTCACTCCACCTGACGCACTGCTCCCTATTGAGCTACTAGCTTTTGAAAAAGCCCTCATGACAGAAGTCAACAAACTGGATGTATCCTCTACACGTGTTTTCCATAACACGACAAGGGAAGAACAACAAGCCTTAAAAGCCCTATCTGGTGATACCGACACCATTATAAAACCGGCAGACAAGGGGGGAGCAATTGTCCTGCAAACGATTGATGCCTATGACAACGAGTGTATGAGACTACTGTCGGTTCGACGTAACTACATGATCCTACAACAAGACCCTACAGAAAGCCTCAGGATAAAAATTGGAGGTTTGATCGAAGAAGGACTGGCACATGATTGGCTGAGTAAGAAGGAAGGGGAATTCTTGGAGCAGAAAAATCCCCGCATCCCCTACTTCTACTGCATCCCAAAGATCCATAAAAACCTCACCAATCCACCGGGTAGACCGATAGTGTCTGGTATCGGCTCAATTTTAGAACCTTTGTCTAAATTTGCAGACGCCTTCCTTCGGCCTCTGGTACAATCCACCAACACGTACCTAAAAGACACAAAAGCGGTCTTACAACTCCTGCAAGAAACAACCTTCGACCCAAAAACTCAACTGCTCATGAGTTTAGACGTAGAAAGTCTCTATACGAGCCTCCCGCACGACGAAACACTCGTGATCATTGAAGAAGTTCTTTTTTCCACACAATGGAAATACCAAACACCACGGGGGCTAGTTCTGGAGTGCATCTCTTTGGCTTTACAAAAAAACAAAACCACCATCTACCAACAGTGCCATGGGACCAGCATGGGCAGTACTTTTGCCCCGAACCTGGCAGGGCTCTATGTACACCATCTTGAGACTACCAAAATTCTCCATGATCAGAATCCATACAGATCCAATATAAAATGCTGGAGAAGGTACATAGATGACGTCTTTGTCATTTGGGAGGGTGACCGAAAATCCGCTGAAAGCTTCCAACTATGGCTGAACAACCAAAACGCCTATCTGAACTTCACGAGCACAATTTCTGACAACTCATTGGTGTTTTTGGATCTAAATATCTATGCTGAGGAAGGAATTTCAAAAACCACTACCCACTTCAAGCCAACAGCCAGAAACTGCTTGTTAAGATATGACAGCTTTCACCCCAGACACCTACGAGAAAACCTGCCGTACGGACAATTTCTACGCCTCAGGCGTAACTGTACAGATGTTTCCAATTTCAAACAGCAGGCAAATGACCTAAGAGAAAAGTTGAAACAGCGAGAGTATCCCATCAGAATCATTGACAAAGCAATGAAGAGGGCTAAGAACAACAATACAGAGGCATTATTGGAGGAGCGAAGCAGAGAACCAAAGGAGAGCAAACGACCTATATGTGTGACGACATTCAACACAATGTCCAACGAGGTATCCAAAATCGTTAATAAACATTGGAGGATACTAACCTGTGGCAAACTGAACTTTGAAAAACCGTTATTTGCTCACCGCAGGGGACGGAATCTCAGAGATATGCTGGTACATACCAGACCAAGATCAACAACTGTTGCCTCACAACCATCTATAGGCATCCAGGGTCATTTCCCATGCAGGAATTGCAGTAGCTGCCACTTGACAGAAAAAAGCACTCAACTCACCTTCCGCAATGGAACCACCTGGGATCAAAGGAGATTCACCAATTGCAACTCTAAAAATGTGGTCTATCTCATAAGGTGCCCATGCAACCTTGAGTATGTAGACATGACTACACGTGCAATGAAAACAAGAATGAACGAGCACAAGAGCAACGTGCGCTGTAAAAAGACCACAACAAAAATGGCCACCCATTTTTTGACTGCACAACATTGCGTTAACGATCTCAAGTGGACCATTATAGAACAACTACCCACAGACGCTGGTCTTTTCCAAAAAGAACAAAGATGAGTGTTCAGACTTGGGACCCACTTAACAGGGCTGAATGATGATGTACCCTGGAACCAACTGTCCAACTAAGAGATGATCATCACATTGACAAGACACAAGGTTGCAAGGTCTTCATGGACCGAAACTAACTTCTGTTGACGTACCCATATGAAACCAACACGCGTGCGCTAGACTCATACATTAGCGTCACACAATAAACACTTTGGCCCACTACGCATGCGCGGAATACAAGACTGATATCCACACGCATGCGCAACATCCGTCTAGCAAGACGCTGATCCCGTGAGAACCCACTTTTTACATACAAGGATTATGTATGGTGGAGGAGCGGATACTCCATACATCGGCACATACTTAAACACCGGAACACCCATATATGGTCACATAGATCCTTCCGCCCTATGGTTTTTCAAGGTATAAATAGATCTAACCAGTCTACCACCTCATATCAGCGGAGCAGCGCAAGGGGTAAGACAGTGATCAAAGCGTCCCGATCATGTGAGTACGATGCAGCATAACAACTAAAAACCACCATCCGGTTTCTCCCGCCTAAGTAAGTGAGAATGATTAATTAAAACCTGTATCATTCTTCACTACAGAGTGCATATCATGCAACACCCCTGACATCCTCATTCTGCTCATGAAGCCTACAAGCAAGCTTCGCAAGTATGACTGCAAATAAGTATAACTACCAGTATCTTCTGTGTTTTATGCTGTTTGTGTTGTGAGTCCTTTTTAACAGGCTTAATACAAGCATATGGTAAGGTTCCAGGTGACTGCACCTGCTTGAACTACCCGCTACATGGGTAACCATTAGTTGTTCTTTTTTTGTCTTTCTGCAGGTCATTGTACCTGTAGCAGACCGCTGTAGGCACACTTAGCCTAAAAATATTGTCACTTTTTTGTAAATACACTATTTTTTATTAAAAACACGACGTGAGTAAGGTGGGGAGGTTGTGCCCCCGTCCTGAAGAAGGAGCCTGTCTCCGAAACATGTCGACAACGCACACCAGAGGTCCTGTTCCTTAAATCAACAGGTTCGACCTCACACTGCACTTCTTTTAATAGTACCAGCCAGAGTTCAGAATAACATTTTTCTTTTATATTCATGTGCCAGGTACTTTTTAATTTTTCACCACATCCCACCACTCACTTATGACAATATTCCCCACACACTGCACACCACACATAGTCATCTCTATAAGTGCTCCCGCGTAGCCGCAGGTCGTAGCACGCCGCATCCCGATAGAGGGATGCTAGGACCCCAATGATGAAGCATGACACCAAGGGGCCTTTTGGTGTGTGAGGGGTATTCTACAGAACACTGAGTGCTTCAACATTCGCTGATCACTCTTCCCTTCCCTTCCTGTGAGTTGGATTCCTTTTGTTTATTTAAGTATCACTGTGGAGCAAGAATCCAACCCTTCGCTCCACCTCCCTCTTGTGTTTTTTGACATAGACTGTAGTGTCTGCATTGACAGGGTGCATACCTCTGCCAACCAAAAACCCAATTTCTAACACTTACCAATAAGAGGGTGAACATAGTCAGCCGACCCATCATAAATCCATTTAGAGATTCACTGGTCATGGCATTTTAATGTTATTGAGATAATTACTTGCAATTTTCTGTGTAAATGAAAGGGATAATCTGTCCACCATATAGGTGTACCCTAAGGTAATAGTTGTCCACTATCACCAAAATGATAAATGTCAAGCAAAACCTGGAAACGGCGGCACCTAAAGTAACAATCAGAATGCAGGTTCTTTGAATTACAAAATATACATTTTATTTCAGTATACAAGATTATTAATATATATATATATATAATCTCTCTCTCTCTCTCTATATATATATATATATATATATATATATGAAAGCTCAAAGGTTACCCTGTAATGGAAGGCACGCCGACGCTGTTCTTAGTGTAGCACCTTTTTGCTGGTATGAGGGCAATAGTGTCACCAAACGCTTTTAGCACCTTTCTTTTCTTTGGTGCACGTAGACCCGCCCTGTATGGGCCGTCCCGATAGAACGAAGATTTCTGGGCCTCGTAGTCCTAATGGATTTTTTTCTTTAATCCCACACAGGTGATTAGCTGCTGCAAAGTTCCAAGCCCCCAGATGGGCTCGTAAAAATCCATTAGGACTACGAGGCCCAGAAATCTTCGTTCTATCGGGACGGCCCATACAGGGCGGGTCTACGTGCACCAAAGAAAAGAAAGGTGGTCCTAAAGACACAGAACTTTCACCAGCAGCCATGCCTCTGAAGAAGAGGGTTTACCTCGAAACGCGTCAGGCGATATGGACGCTGTTGAACTGCTAAAAGCGTTTGGTGACACTATTGCCCTCATACCAGCAAAAAGGTGCTACACTAAGAACAGCGTCGGCGTGCCTTCCATTACAGGGTAACCTTTGAGCTTTCATTTTTGGCGGCAGCCCAGCCGTCGGAAGAGCACCACCCTGCAACAGGGGGCCAGAAGATTGATTTTTGATCTTCAGACTGGAGGCGCTGTCATGGATTTAGAGGGGAAGCGTGTGCATCGAGGCCCATCTGGGGGCTTGGAACTTTGCAGCAGCTAATCACCTGTGTGGGATTAAAGAAAAAAATCCATTAGGACTACGAGGCCCAGAAATCTTCGTTCTATCGGGACGGCCCATACAGGGCGGGTCTACGTGCACCAAAGAAAAGAAAGGTGGTCCTAAAGACACAGAACTTTCACCAGCAGCCACGCCTCTGAAGAAGAGGGTTTACCTCGAAACGCGTCAGGCGATATGGACGCTGTTGAACTGCTAAAAGCGTTTGGTGACACTATTGCCCTCATACCAGCAAAAAGGTGCTACACTAAGAACAGCGTCGGCGTGCCTTCCATTACAGGGTAACCTTTGAGCTTTCATTTTTGGCGGCAGCCCAGCCGTCGGAAGAGCACCACCCTGCAACAGGGGGCCAGAAGATTGATTTTTGATCTTCAGACTGGAGGCGCTGTCATGGATTTAGAGGGGAAGCGTGTGCATCGAGGCCCATCTGGGGGCTTGGAACTTTGCAGCAGCTAATCACCTGTGTGGGATTAAAGAAAAAAATCCATTAGGACTACGAGGCCCAGAAATCTTCGTTCTATCGGGACGGCCCATACAGGGCGGGTCTACGTGCACCAAAGAAAAGAAAGGTGGTCCTAAAGACACAGAACTTTCACCAGCAGCCACGCCTCTGAAGAAGAGGGTTTACCTCGAAACGCGTCAGGCGATATGGACGCTGTTGAACTGCTAAAAGCGTTTGGTGACACTATTGCCCTCATACCAGCAAAAAGGTGCTACACTAAGAACAGCGTCGGCGTGCCTTCCATTACAGGGTAACCTTTGAGCTTTCATTTTTGGCGGCAGCCCAGCCGTCGGAAGAGCACCACCCTGCAACAGGGGGCCAGAAGATTGATTTTTGATCTTCAGACTGGAGGCGCTGTCATGGATTTAGAGGGGAAGCGTGTGCATCGAGGCCCATCTGGGGGCTTGGAACTTTGCAGCAGCTAATCACCTGTGTGGGATTAAAGAAAAAAATCCATTAGGACTACGAGGCCCAGAAATCTTCGTTCTATCGGGACGGCCCATACAGGGCGGGTCTACGTGCACCAAAGAAAAGAAAGGTGGTCCTAAAGACACAGAACTTTCACCAGCAGCCACGCCTCTGAAGAAGAGGGTTTACCTCGAAACGTGTCAGGCGATATGGACGCTGTTGAACTGCTAAAAGCGTTTGGTGACACTATTGCCCTCATACCAGCAAAAAGGTGCTACACTAAGAACAGCGTCGGCGTGCCTTCCATTAGAGGGTAACCTTTGAGCTTTCATATATATATATATATATATATATATATATATATATATATATATATATATATATCTTATCATCTATTTATTAAAGGTTTAATTAATGAATTGTCAATATAGTTTAACATCACACAAAAGAATATCAAGGTGATAGATAATATAATCAAAAACAGTTGAATCGCCCAAATGAAATACCTCAAAATGCGAGCCAATACATGTTTCTCAACACCTGATGCTTTCTAATGGCTGAAACCACATGAAGATAAAAAAATACTTTATATAGTATCATGTCTATACATTTTTTTTACAAAGCAATGCCCTTTCTAGGGCTGTAATTTTGAAATAAAACACTTTTTAAGAAAGAATATGATTTAACATTCACAAATATTTCTGAATGGAAATCATATTCAGAAATTAGATTCACACATCAGCAACATAAGTCTATAACCTGACCAACCACATACACAAATTAATCAAAAAAAGATATATAGTTTATAATTTCAATTACCTGAACTCCAATAGTAAGCCTCAAGAAAAATATTTATGTGCCATTCTTAATAAAAATGTTCAAATAAGTCTCAGATGATAGTGCAATTACTTTTCGCAATGCAATAAGTGTTACATTTAAAATGACACATTTCTGACTGCATTGATGTATATAATAAAGTTCACTACCTCAGTACAAATCACAAGTATAATCCAAATGCTACTCCATTCACAATCCTCATGTCCAAATTCAGACAAAGATAGATCCAATCGCCAGAAAGTTGAATTTTTATCATTCTTTTAAATTGGCATGTATACTAAAAAAAAAAAAAAGTACTACAGTAAATATGAGCCACACATAGTATAACCATGAACTATCACTAATTCATTATTTTTATATCCTATCTCACATATCACTTGGTAAAGTGAAAAAATATTAATAAAGAGTGAATAATCCAGAAAGCCCTAAGATTTAAAGCTCAGAGACCCCCCTCAGAAGCCCATATTTTAAAATGACAAATGTAACTATATTATATATATATATATATATATATATATATATATATATATATATATATATATATCATACAACATTCACTCTTATAAGCCATCATTCTTGAGTTGAAAGCAGGAAAACATGAAGTGAAAAGACAAAACGTGAAGGACATGTATTAATGCGCACAAAACCTCTTTCAAATATCACAAAAAAATCATACCGTCTTGCATCTCAAAAATATTAATTCGTCATCCCCCACTGAAAAGTCAGCTTAATCACAAATGTAAGAAAACCTATGATAAGGTATCTGCATTATTGTCATAAAGAAATTATTATATCAGAAAAAGCAAAGCACAAACATCACCAAACTCTCTTTGTGTCCTAAACTCACCATCGCACAATCTTGGCGTCTCTGCAGAACAACAGGAAAAAAACTGAAAGAACCCTTCTCATGGTTTAAATAAACCAATTATCCAATTCGAGAGTCAGAAAACCAGTGCTAAACATGCCCACAACATGTATCCAAACTGGCAAATCATTTCAACTGGCCATGGTGGGTGAAGATGCTGCAAACAAGATGTGATAAACAAAAGTAGACCAGCAGTGCACCTAGAATGAAAACAGACATTCAAATATATTTCATGCAACCATCTGTAATATTTTACATTCATGTCACCCAGGTCATCCCAAAACTTATAATATCATAGGATGGTAGTGATGGTTTAGACAGGTCGCACATCAAATTCTACAAAAAGTACAAAATTGTATTTAAAGGTAACAGAGGCATCCCATTACCAGGGATGTCAGGTCAACAGGTAAAAAAATTGAAATCTATATATATAAAAACAAATGTATGTCTGTCTGTATGTCTGTTTGTCCTTTATGCATTACTACACCATTCATCCGATCGCCATGAAACTTTGGGAAGTTGTTGAGTACACTCCCGTAAAGGTTTCTGGCATAAAATGTTTTAAAATATCGGCCCCCCAGGGCCCAGAAATCGGCCCCCCAGGGCCCTCCTAATCTTTCAAAAACTGAAATAGACAGCGAATTTGCGAACATCGTCGACAGTTATGACCCCTAAATGGAAATCGATTGGTCAATCTACATCAGAAGCACGAAAGAAAAAGGCATTATGAGCTAAAGAAACAGACAAGCAACGGGAAGCAAGATTAGAAGCTGTTTGAATACAAACTGCTCAAGCACGTTCTTCTCAAACGAACGAGCAACGAGAATCAAGATTGGAAACAGATCGATTACGCACTGCTCAAGCCCGCACGAATGAAACAGGAGAGCAACCAGAATCAAGATTGGAAGCCGATCGAGTACGCACTGCTCAAGCCACACTTTGAAATGTTTTCCATATTAAAATGAATGTTTCAATAACAATTACACAATGTAAATTAAATGTTATCATAACGAGTTTCCTTGAATTTCCTTTCTTCTGAGATCGCTGCAACATGCGACGGTTAAGCTAGTATATTATATATTGATTGTACCTCGGCACTCTATGGTTTTTACTTATGCAATTCTTAATTTTTCTTTTTTGTCAACACATATATGTCTAATGACCAATTGTCAAATAATCATGTAACAAGAATTAACTCATACGTGAAGGAACTTCATAATTATTGTTCCAAGACGAAGAAGAGAACATCAAGAAAATTTACATATTATCTTGTTCCATTTGATGTTGTTTCAGTTCAAAACATTCTATGATATCAAATACAGTGAAGCTCTGGGCATTGTGCCCCAAGAGTTCCAAAAACAAACAGAACATAGGATATTAACAGTACATGTGATACATAGGATGTTGTCAGTAAACGTGATGTTCACATAAAATTTACAAGTTGCTAAATCTTTTGGCAGTACAAAGAGATGAAAAGTAACGGCCGCGTTGGGAGTCCTAGTCCTAGGACCCTCCAAATCGTGATGGTCAGAAAACAGCCGATGACAGCTGACACGTGTTTCGTTACTTGTTATGTAACTTTCTTAAGGCTCACTCTTAGTATGTTGAAGTAGTTAGTATATTTTCTTGATTGTGTACTGTAATGTCTGATGCGCCGCCGCCCACATCGAAAGATTGCCCCGGACACGAGACATTACGGCCCGTCCTTTATCAAGGACATATCACAGTCCTTGTTTGTTGCACATTACACTAATTCTCTCCGCAACTGGTGAGATTCGAAGAACTGAGAGTCTTCCGTTAGAAATTACCCTTACAAGGTGTACAGAAGCTAAATACGGGGCGAGACCTGAATGATTCATTTATTAGGTCACTTGACAGTTCTTATCTAATCACGCTATACAACGTATGGCATCCCATATATCTTGAGGGGGTAGTCTACGTAACCTCTAAACTATCAGATTTTGAACTCACAGAGCCAGTACACAGTCAAGAAAATATACTCACTACTTCAACATACTAAGAGCGAGCCTTGAGAAAATTACAT
This sequence comes from Lissotriton vulgaris, assembly GCF_964263255.1. Lineage (NCBI taxonomy): Eukaryota > Metazoa > Chordata > Amphibia > Caudata > Salamandridae > Lissotriton > Lissotriton vulgaris. Next base: position 615,606,892 of record NC_141691.1, on the reverse strand, counting down.
AACAAGTAACGAAACACGTGTCGGCTGTCATCGACTATTTTCTGACCATCACGATCTGGAGGGTCCTAGGACTAGGACTCCCAACGTGGCCGTTACTTTTCGTCTCTTTGTAGTGCCAAAAGATTCAGAAAATTGTAAATTTAATGTGAACATCACGTGTACTGACAACATTCTATGTATCACATGTACTGTTAATATCCTATGTACAGTTTGTTTTTGGAACTCTTGGGGTACAATGCCCAGAGCTTCATTGTATTTGATATCATAGAATGTTTTGAATTGAAACAACATTAAATGGAACAAGATAATATGTGTAATTTCTTGATGTTCTCTCCATCTTCTTGGAACAATAATTATGATGTTCCTTCACTTATGAGTTAATTCTTGTTACATGATTATTTGACAATTGGCCATTAGACATATATGTGCTGACAAAAAAGAAAAATTGCGAATTGCGTAAGTGAAAATCATAGAGTGCCGAGGTACAATCAATTTATAAGACATCCCAAAACTTATGCAAAGAAAATATATAATAATAAGAAAAAAAAGTTATGCAGAAAATATTTGTCTAGATCCTCACATGGAGATGGTGGAGACTCAAGCCCCTGTCCCTATCCATAACGTAGCACTGACTTACTGTATGATGCTATTTGCACATATCAAGAAAATTTCATATTAAACTCTGATCTAGGTTAAGCATTTTCCAACATCCAAATAACTATAAAGTTAAATTTCCCCCCAGTTTATATTGGAGTCAAGTGATGTCGCCTAAATCACTATGAAACATGAGCAGGAAAAGTAATAATGCAAATAAATATATACAAGAACATATGTAAAAAAAGTAATCAGCTGAATCCTCACATATAGAGGTAAATATTCAAACCCTTGTACCTGTCCATGACTTTACTCTGAGAAACTGTGCTGTGCTATTTTCACACCTGATGCACAAACTCAGGACATGGTTTATACCCAGATTAAAAGTGCCGAATCATCACTACCCCCATCTCATATCGATCTCAGCCACAATTCCCATTGCGATCATTAAGCTATCTCAAGAGATTAATGTAGAACCGGAATAAAATTCCAACACATAATAACATAATATCACAGACCATAATAGAATTCAGCCCTCAAATAGATTTGTACAAAAACTGAGATTTATTAAAGTACCACTTCAAAGAAAATTTCCAAAAACGTTCAATAATACCAGCTTCAAAGATAACCTTTATCAATATAATGAATACATAACCAAAAATGGATGATGGGAAGTCTTAAAGGACACCTTTGTAAAGAGGTAGACCATCATGTTAATGTAATTTCCCCAAAAATATTCTGTTCAATGAAATAAAAATGTGTAGATTTCCCAATCCAAATTCAAACCGCAATCCACACATGTAAGTCTCTCGACCTATCATGTTTTACACCTCTTCACATTTTGTATTCTATCTCCACCTCTTATATCACATTTCACATATTGAATCCCTAGAAGTCTAATATTTGAAATTTCATGACTCATTTTTTTTTTTGAAGACCTTTATTGTTTGAAGAATAAGGAAATACAGTTGTGCATGTCACATAGCCTGCAATCCGCAGGAACAGCAGTTGAAAAGAAAAATAAAGGATATTCAAGAAAGCCATTGATAAGTTAACACAGCCATTCAGCCGGCAACCCTGGGGTCCGGCGGCGCAATTCAAGAGAAGAAAGAAAAACATGGATGTAACATTAAACATGCTGTATAATGGCTATCTGGCCTGTGGTTTTTGTGTGTTTTTTTCTGTTCCTCAGCTTAAACATATCATCGCATTATTAGCATCTGCATCATGTGAGCTGTAAGTTAAGTCCACATTTCAATTCAAACAAAAGGTGGCAATAGCTCCCAGGTAAGGTGTGGACTCAGAGTAGAGACCCTAATGTTTTTGTGTTTGCGATGCCATCTTGTCGTGGGCAGGTGTTCAGTGGTATAGCTCACTAATGCAAGGTAGTAGGCACTTGTGGTAGACGACATCAGGTTGCGACTGATTCAGCGGGGTCCCAGGTGACTGTTGGCCCAGTATAGGTTGAGCCCTCCAGTGTTCACTGTCCATATATGGATGCTAGAGGTGGGGGTTCATATGAGGATGCATTCACCCGGCGCCAGATGGCAGTCATTCCGAGCATGGTCCGCATCCTACATGTGTGGTGCGCTGCGGCCTGCCGTGGCAACAAAGATGTAATGTGCCTACAGGTATATAGCATTCTGCGACTTGTCACGGCATGTAGGCCGACTCCGTTAGTAACAATATCAGACTTGGTCAGAAAACGTGACCGGTTGATAAACAATAACAAGCATCAACGCGATAGTGAAAGAAATAGGGAAGGGAGGGGAAAGAGTTTGCATGTCCAATGGCTTGTTAGAAGAGGGGTGGTAGCAGTTCCGGCGAAGGGTCATCGACCCTGCGGCGGGGCATGGTGGAGCGATTTCTGAATCGTGGGGGAGGTCCGGGTGGGGGCGTACGTGTTATATCCCCAGATTATAGCTATCTGAGGGATTTTTCTCTAAAAAGACATGGTTTGGAACTGTCATGTGGGAGATATCATGCGGCATGTCAGGCATGTCAGTCTGTCGACTGCAGCGGGGCGTGTACCGCGAACGGGTGGGAACGTGTGTTTGAAAGCAGTTTGGTGCTATATAGTGTTGCTCAAGTTATTCCCTGCTCCTGACAGGCTTGTTGGAAGGATGCAAGGAGATCGCCCCAGAGCTGCGCGATTGGGAATTTTCGAAGTCCAGCTGTTTCCGTGGCCCGTGCCCAATAATGAAGGATGTGTGCCAATGTCGGGTGTGTGGGGGGGGGGGGCGCTCGCCTTCCAATGTTTGGTGAGTAAGCGTTTAGCTGTGATGAGGCCCATGTCCCAGAATCTTGTTTGTACCTTGTTGAGCTTCGTGTGCTTGTAAAGCCCCAAAATACAGGCTTCCCACGTCTTCGGTACTTGTTCATCAGTGCACTCCGTGAGTAGTGTTGTGACCTCATCCCAGTATGTCTGTATGACAGGGCAGTGCCAGAGCATGTGCAGGAGATCCGCCCCTATCAAAGAGCATCTTTGACAGGCAGTGTCAGTGGCTGAGAAGTATCTGTTTATCTTGTCGGGTGTGAGGTAGGCCCGGTGTAAAATATAGAATTGGATACGTTTGAAACGGGGGTTGCGTGGGATATTAGTCGGCCCAGCTAGTATCATCGTCCACTCTGTCAGTCCAATCCCTTCCTCTGTCGGTCGCCCATTTCTCTCTGAGTGGCAGTGTGGAGGGCTGCGTGTGCAATAGTAGGGCCTGCGCTAGCCAATGTATAATGTGTGAACCGTTGCCCATGACATGCAAGTACCGCACGAAATGGTGCATCGGCAGTTCGTCCGACACATCGCCCCAGGAGGCAGTCAGTGCGTGGTTAAGGGATGCGTGTAGTAGAAACTGCCCAGCAGGGAGATCCGTGCTGGTGGCGAGATCCGCAAAAGAGAGCAGCGCGCCATCCGCATAGAGATCGCCCAGCGTTTCCACCCCTGCGCGTGTCCAGCTAGTCAGATGGGCCTCCGTCAGTGTCCCTGCCATTCCAGGATTGCCTAAGAGTGGGAGTATCGGGGCATATGGCTTAGTGGCGCGGGTGAGCCGCAGGCAACGCAAAAAGCATCGTCATGCCACCGCCAGATGTAATTGCGAAGGACAGGGGGTGCGAGTCATAGGGTGAAAGAATGTGCATATTTGTGTCTGGGTGTAGATAGTTGTGTCCGAGGAAGTGTCCCCCAGGTTCTTGCCGCAGAGCCATCCCAATACCCATTGCAGCTGAGCTGCTAAGTAGTATAGTTCCATGTTGGGGACCGCCAGGCCTCCTAATTCAGTGGACATGCATAGCTTGGTCAGCGCCACTCGGGGTCGGCCTGTATTCCAGATTAGGTCACGGATCAGGACCTCCAGTTCCCGAAATATTTTGGTAAGCACATATGTCGGAATGTTGACGAAGTAATATGGGAGTCTCAGCAGGACAATCATCTTGGTCAGCGCCACCCGGCTAGGCACATTCAGGGGTAGGGTCTTCCAGAAACCAATTTGGGCGCGGATGGAGGTAATCGCCCGTAGCAAGTTTCCCTCTAGGATGTCTGCCGGGGCCCGGTAAATATGAATTCCCAGATACCGAAACGTGGTGGGGTACCACTGTAGCCTCTCCCCGCCGCTGTGGATGTCACTTTCAGGCATATCTGAACTAAAAGAATAGGCCCCCGATTTGGACCAATTCACCCTCAGTCCCGACATGCTTTCGAAGGTTTGGAAAATGTCCGTAAGGGATTCCGGTACTTTAGTCAGGTCTTTGACTTATAATAGCAGGTCGTCTGCGTACAGCGAGACTACATGCAGTCCATCAGCCATCGGGATTCCCCATTCATGTACCCTGTCCCCAAGGATCGTGGCCAGGGGTTCCATGGCTAACGAAAACAGCAGGGGTGACAAGGGGCAACCCTGTCTGGTGGCCCTCTGCACACGGATGGCGTCAGATAGTAATTGACCGGTGCGGACTCGGACCGCAGGCCCGCAGAATAGCAAGTTGACCATAGTCTCGTAGCCATCACCCAGGCGGTACTTCTCATCACAGCCGTCAGATATGGCCACTCAATCGAGTTGAATGCCTTCTCAAGGTCTAGTACCAGGCACCTCGCTCGCTGCCACCGTTGGACAGCATATTCCTGCATCCGGAACAGTCGGCGGATGTTGTATGAGGTGTGGCGCCTGGTACAAAGCCATTCTGGTCATGGTGCACCAGGTGGGGAATCAGAGGGGCCAGCCTCCGAGCCAGAGTGGAGGCCAGTATTTTATAATCTGTATTCAGAAGGGCTAGGGGGCGATAAGAGCCCACTCGTACTGGAATACCTGTCTCTGCCGGGTTTAGGGATGGAGATCAGATTGGCTTCGTTTAGAGTGGGAGGGAGGGAGGAGTCTTCCGTAGTCGCGGTGTAAATTTTTAGAAGTTCCGGAATGAGGATGTCCGAGCCAGCCTTGTAAAATTCAGCCTATAGACCATCCGGGCCCGGGGATTTACCGTTGGATAGGTTGAATACGGCATCACGTAGCTCCTCCGGCGTGAGCAAGGCTCCCAGATCGTCCTGTTGCGCAACAGTAAGTTGCGGCATCTGGAGGAAGGATAGGTATTCCAGTATGTCGGGGTGGGGATCGCGTAGTCGGGAGCGATAAAGGGCATCATAGTGGGATGAGAACGCCTCATGGATTTGGCGTTGTGAGTATATCAGTCCCTTCCCGTCAACATGCAGCGCCGCCACCGGATCCGCTCGGTCCTCTTGTGAAATCAACCAAGCCAATAGTTTGCTGGGCCTATCGCTTAGGTGATGCGTTCGCGCCGAGTGTGCAGCGTAGTTGAGGTTGCGCAGCCTCTCTAGGAGGCGCATATGTTCCGCACGTGCTCCGTTAGCGGGCTGTCAGTGCTACCTACCGCTCCCCGTTCTCGATTAAGCAGGTCAGTCTCCAGTCGCGTTAAGTCGCCCTCCAGTTGACGCCTCATGTGTCCCTGTGTTCCTAAGCAATGGCCCCATATCACAACTTTAAAGGCATCCCATTCAACCTGGGCCGCATCTAGTAGCAGCGCCGGTTGGAGTCGCCACGTGGGGATGGGCGGGTGTGGGCGCTCCCATGCTATAGTTAAGAAGTGCGGGTTGTGATCTGAGTGTGTGCGCCCCATGTATCTTGTGTCCGTAACAATTGGGAGAAGTTCTGCAGACACCATAAATCTGTCCAAGCGCACGTGTAGGTTATGTGCACCCGAGTAATAAGAATACACTCGTGTTGCAGGGTTGTGCGATCGCCATGCGTCATGTAGGTCCCATTGTACAGCCCATCTAATCAGTGCCTTCATGGCTCCGTGTGTTGGCGCACCCGGTGGAGGTGGGGTAGAGCGGTCTAGCGACGTGTCCAATACACAATTGAATTCGCCCCCGAGTATCCAAGGGACTGCATGCCAGGTCACCATTGTCATTGAAAGGCGCGCCAAGAAAACGCCCTGGTCAGTGTTGGGTGAGTAAAGGGAGGTCAATACCACTTGTTGCCCATCCAATCTGCCCTGCGCCGCCACGAATCTACCCTTGGGGTCTATATGTGTATCCGTGGCTTTCCAAGGGGTCCCAGGGCAAACCCATATCAGTGCGCCGCGCTCGTATGAAGAATAATCTGTGGCATAAAGCTGCCCGCGCAATCTGCGATGTAGTTCTTGCGCCTCTGTTCTGTTCAGGTGTGTCTCTTGAAGCAGCGCTACATGTATCTTATGGCGTTTTAAATATGAGTATATCTGGTACCGCCTAGTCGGTGTGAGCATGCCTCTAACATTCCAGGTACATATCCGAATTTCAGACATAATCTTTGTCCATGAGTGTCCTGCCCATGTACGCCAGACCCCATCCCCCAGCCCCGGTTCCCCGCCAGTTCCTCAATTCCATCCCCGCCTTCAGGTTAGTCGTAGCTGCTAATACATTATGCAATAATTCCCCTTGAAACAAAATGGTGGGAAAAGAGGGGAACTGAATAAACCAAAAAAAGAGTAACACAGTAAATAATACCAAAAGGTCGGCTGCACAACATGTCGCCGTCCAAACACTCAAGTGAGCTATAGTAAACTATACAGTTCTATGGGGAGATAAGTGGCTTATGCAACAAGGGTCTGTGTGTCAATCTTATTGATGAAAAGAGGTATCACCTCTCCCGGGCTGGCAAGGAGCGGCCGTGTGTGACTGGCAGGCCCGCCTCTCCGCCCGCCCTGTGCAGTCTAGGTACTGCCCTCCGGTGCCAGAGAATGTGGAGAAGAGTTCTCACAGGGTCCCCGCCGCTGGCAAGTCCAGCACAGGGGCTGCTGGTAGGTCTATGGTGGCAGCCTAGGGGTCGAATCCATCAGTGTGGCAGACAGGTTCGTGTGTGTATAAGAAAATGTTACTCACTGCATCCTGATAGGTCTCAACTCCTCAGGGCAGGGGGACCCCCGCATCAAATAGTTCTGCAGGTCGTTCACCTGAGGTAAGTCCGGGGACAGTTGCGTAGGCATATCTGCCCCGTATCAAGAGGGAGCAAGTTTTTCTGGGCCCGTCAGCCAAGAAGGTCCACTGTTTGCGGTGTGACATCAGGGATGTCTGCAGAGTGCTGGGAATCCGGCAGGCCATAGATTGCCTCATCATCGCTCGGGAGAGCGGTCGGGCTAGTATTCGGAGCGGAGGATGGGGCCGGAGAGCTGCTGATCTCTGTAACCCTGCGGAGCGCATCTTGTTGTTCCTGCAGGATCAGATCCGCGGGCGGGGAGCGGTGTGGCGTGTCCTGGGCACGGGTGGGCGTGGGTGTTCTGCGCCTGTGGCGTCGTCTTGGCCCGCGCAGGCGCGAGGACGTCGTGGTTCCATGTGCTTTTCTAGGTGTCTCAGACACTCCTCCATCCAGCCAGGCCTCCACCTCTTCAGGGCTGGTGAAAAAATGTGTTTTGTCCTGCGCCACTACCCTCAGTTTTGCAGGGAAGAGTAATGAGTATTTGAGTATTGCCACAGCCTTCTCTTCACTGCCAGGAAGGAATGGCGCTGACTCTGTACCTGTATAGTGTAATCCGGGAAAAACATCACTGTGGCGTTGTCTATTTGGATGTCACCGAGTTTCCTGGCGTCTCATAGGATTGTGTCTCGATCTCTTTAGTTCAGGACACGGAAGATGAGAGGTCTGGGGTTAGAGCCAGGGGGAAGGGGCCTTGTGGGCACCCGGTGAGCACGTTCTACCACAAAGTGAGGCAACAGTGTGTCTTCAGGCAGCAGTTCGCGTAACCACTCTTCCACTTGCCGAGTAGGGTCCATCCCTTCCCATTTCTCCGGAATGCCCACAAGTCGAATGTTGTTTCTCCGTGCCCTCCCTTCCGCATCCTCCGTGCGTTCTTCTAAAAATTCCACTCTATTAAGCAGATCTCGGATGTGCTTGTCCGCTTGGGTCACTGTGGTTTCCAGCGTCGCCACCGCCCCCTCCAATGTCGTAGTGCGATCTTGAAGTTTCTTGTGGTCTGCTTTGAGATGTGTCTGGTCGATCGCTACGCTGTCTATCTTTGTCTCAAGGGAGGTGCGAGTCTGCTGCATTGATTCCTCAAGTCGTTCCATAACAGCTAGCACATGATCGAGCTTGGAGGTCACCAGTTCCGCATCCATCTTGGACGCCGTTTTGGAGAGCTTCCCCTTCAGTATCGTGCCTCCGGTTCCGGTCCGTGTCTTCACTCCTCCAGACATGGGCCAGGTGTGGCAACTGTGCTCGGCCTGCATGCCAGCGGGATTGCCCCAGGTCTCTCCTCGTTTGGTAATTGTGCAATTTACCTGGAAGCCAGCGTTTCCCAACAGTCCCGGCCGGGAGGGGGGACAACTGTAATATCACTACTAAGCTTGTATAGTGTCGCGGCAGCGTAGTCCTCCCAGGCCTCATCAGGCACCCGTAGACGGGCTGGTGAGCGGGGCGGCGGTGAGGGTGTCTTGGCGTAGCTACAAGAGGGTCCAAGCAGCAGGTCCAACAGCAGCCGATAGCAATAGGGCGCTCAGCCAGGCAGGGCAGTCTTTGAGGGTTGAAATTTCATGACTCATGATGAGCCCAGAAATGACTAGCAAATGGATAAGACATATCCCTATTAAATATGGCTTGTAAGTGCTCTTTACAATGTACTTACAGTGTTCCTTTTGTTGAACCTGCATATATTTTGTGACAAACACAAAAAATATTATCCACCCGGTTCCAGCGGCGATGGGTAGGTGCATATAAATGAAGCTCAGGCATTCACCAACGTCATGGTGGAACATCTCCTGAAGCTTTACCTGCTGGACACTGTTGTTGTCTGATTGTTTTTAACTTTAGGTATTAACAATCGCAACTTGAAGAAGGGTAATATTCACCTGTTCTTTCACTAGGATGGTAGCCTAACGAGCATACATACACCATACCAAGTAGCAATAGTGTAGACAGTTACATATACTCTCAGACACTTTTTCACTAGTCCCCTTGGTCCTGAAGAATCGCTCAGTAAATTGTAGAGTAGCGAGAAACATGTTGACCGGACTTTAACATCCTCCAGAAGAGAGTAGGAAACATCACTTTCCACTACTCTCCTCTATGAACCCCCCCTTTTAACTAAAGCAGTAGCCCTCCTGAATAAAATTGACTCTGGTACTACTAGCTTTATTTTACTTCACACACTAACGTCTACCCTGAATCCTGGCCCCATACCCGCACTTCATCTATACGGCAGTTGGAAAAAGATCTCCGCCAAAGAGCCCCTCTATGAGGTGTTGCCCGTTGGGTATTGCACCGCCGACCCAACGAGGAGCAGGCCCAAATGATGAAGCATGACACCTGAAAGGGTGTGTGAGGGCATTAAATCCAACAAAATGGATTCCCAGGGCGACCACTAGGTTATCCTGTTCTAATCCACTTGCATTACAGACTACACTAATCTCTTTCTTTGTCACTAGGAACAACACGACAACTTTTGCATTCCCAGAAATGACTAGCAAATGGATAAGACATATCCATATTAAATATGGCTTGTAAGTGCTCTTTACAATGTACTTACAGTGTTCCTTTTGATGAACCTGCATATATTTTGAGACAAACACAAAAAATATTATAAACAGAATAAGTTGAATTGCAATTCATGAAAGACAAAATAGAATGTCATAAAAGTGATCCTATCCTACAATTCAATGCACTTGTCCTTAACATCTTTACAACATGCGCATTTGTAAAAATTTGTAAAAAAAGTCGGACTTAGTGTTTTTTGTAGTGAGTTTGTTTTCTGGGTATCAATCATTTTAATCCACATCTAATTTCAATAGATTCCAATTTTTTTCAGAATGTGTTTAAAAGTTCTACTTTCCTTTAAAAAAGTAGTTATGAATCTCATACATTGGTCTTGATTTTTGTTTGTCCTAATTTTTCAGTCAAAAGACATAATCTATCAGTTTTTTTAGCCTTCGCTTTAGCTCTTAATAATGTAGTCCCTTAAATCCTCTTTCTCTAAATGGGTTGGGTGTATTTACATATTCAGACGGAATTGGCATGATGTTGTATGAAGTCCATTACAAGCTGTTGGTTTTCTGTTTATTCTACTTTGTAAATGTTCATATTCAACATAAAGTTCAAAATCCATGGTCACAATGCTGGTAGCAGTATATTCTAGTCCGCTTCATATTGAGTTTATTTCTATGTAACAATCTGCAATATTCAACTAGTTCACTTGCGGTACAATTCCAAATTAAGAAAACATCATTAATATATTGCTTATCATGAACTCAGTAGAGTCTATAATTACCCGCGTATGTTTTTTAAAAAAAAAAAAACCTATGAAAAGGTTTGTGTGCATTGGGGCAAAACATGACCTCATCGCTGTGTCCGTTTTTTGGTGGCACAGTCAATCCTTCGAAAATTATTCTTCAACGTAAAGTCTGTCAGGTCTAAAAGCATTTGCATGTGCACCGGCTGATCTTGTATAAAAAAAACCCTCTCAAGTGCATTCAGTCCTTGCTCATGATCCATTATTAGGTATAAACTTTGTATATCCATAGTGGCCAATAAGTAAATAAAGTCCCACGGGATGTCCTAAAAATTGTTCAGCAAATCTTTTGTACATTTAGAAATGAAGGGTAAGGATTGAGCACATTGTGAAAGATGAATATCAATATATTTAGAAAGAAAACTTTTCTGTGCAGAACCAAATTCCTGAGATATTGGGCTTGCATGTAGGGAAATTGCCAACCATATTTGCCTTGGGTAGGAACTAAAGAATGAGAATTTGCAGTCTTCACACATAAGTACTTCTATTCTTCCTCCGCTTGCAATTTCAAATCATGATAATATTTTAGTTTATCCAATAGTATATTAACACATTTAAGACATTTCCTTCTCTCCACTAAAAGAATAGTCTGTGTGAATATTCTACTGTCTTAGTGCCTCTTGTTTATAATCATCAACATTTATAAGAACTTTGTCACTGCCTTTGTCTGCCTTTTTGTAATTACATTTTTGCCAGCCTTCAAATCAGATAAAGCTTTCAATCCAGATGTATTCAAATTCTTACCTAGTTTAGACCATTGGCATTATTAATGTTCTGTGATACGGCTACATAAAACACATCTATAATATTGTCTGATTTGAGACTAGGGGTAAAAGTAGATTTATTTTTTGACTTACACTTCTAGAGGAACTGCATTCTGGACCTCCATGTCACAAATAAGGTCCTCTATTTCCCTTTTCCCCCCTTCCGCTAGTCTGCCAACCAATGGTTTGTTAAAAAGTTTTTGGATTATAAATAGTGTTTTTTGCACACCATCTGATGCTTAGGATCACAATTAGACAATAGTTTTTTAAGCTTGTTGGAGGGATTCTGTTTGGAAACAGAACTATGCCAGGGACCACATGAAGTCAGAATGTAGGGACTGAATCACCATACCACATTTGTACCTATGGGCCCAAATCAGACTAGCTCATAGTGCCTTACCTGCCCTCCTAACCGTCACAGAGTAACCGGTAAATTGCCACCCCACAATACTTCTCCCTAGTCCCCAGTGGACTGTGGAAACAGATCATTAACTTTCATTTTCTCACTCATGCATTTTCATAATAAACAATAAAAAGACACGAGGGAAGATCACAATATTTATTGAAACTATTGTGCTCTATTATGAAGCAAATGTGCTGCAATTATAAAGCATATTCAACTGAGCACAATAATCAGCATTACCAGTAACCTGTATACAATGAAGAGCTTTACCATGGTGAATAATATATCTGCCTAAGCCTATCCTCACAATGTGAGCACAGAGATCTCCAGGATTAGAACTGCCCCCTATACCTGCCATTTGTATTTAGGTGGTCTTATTCTCAAATTGTGCAAAGCTAGTGTGTCTGTCCCAGGACTTTTCCCCTCTGCAAGAATCCTCCTTTCTATTTTTCAAAGGGTACGTCTCAGTTTATATGCTAAGAGTGCAGTGTTGGAAAACAGCAGCTGCACTGTTTGTGTCTGTATGTTAGTGTCATGAGCGCACTATATCAAGCACGCTAAATTAAGATAATACGGAACATGCCTTTAACCCCAAGAAAGCAACCTCTGTCACTGCCGTGAAGGATGCAGACCGGAAGACTGCACAGTCTGGAATGGGTCTACTATTACCATGATTCCTAGTGAGCCGAAGCACAGTGGGAGGGTGGAACCATCCATAACCTGGAAGACGGCCTGTGCTGTACCTTCAGAAATTCTGGTTTTGGGAGTTCATGCTGGCTGATTGCTTTTGTTTTCCCCGGTCTGGTAAGGGTACGCTGCACCGCTTATTTCTCATAGACCCATTCTGTTGGGTGCAGAGAAGCCAGTCTTCCTTCCGTTGTCGAGTGGTCCTCAGCTCATGTGGAATGAAAGGTGTTCCTAGCTTCCCCATCCGCATTGCTTTGACACTCACTAAGATTCCCACCGTTGGTGAGACACAGTCCTGTGGCTCTTGCAGTGGGAATATTATCTTTTTTTTAAAGACAAGTGGATCTTAAGACCTTCATTACCTTCCACAAATTTGTCATTCTTGGTTGTGATGGGATAACCATGAGACATTGAGGTACTTTTTGGAATTCACGTATTATGTGTGGTAATATTCAAAGGCTCCATATTTACCTGTTTTGGAAAGTATTTTCAAAATATACTGTTTCTTTGGCTCTATTAACATGGGTGATTGCGAGAGCTGTATAGGACTACGCTCAACCTTTGTAATGTCTAGTGGAGTCTATTAATGATATGTTTCCATGTGGATTAAAAAATTGGTTTTGGTGAGGCCTGGGTGGTGAACTTCACTCTGTTCGCAGAGTTTGCAGAGTTTTCTGCACTCCACACTTAGCGGAGCTCGGGCAGTGCAGAAAACTCCGCTTCGCGATGTGCAGCGGACTTTTTTTCCTTCCTCATGATAGCGAACGGTAAGTTCACGATTGCGAATGGTAAGTTCGCAGGCACGTGCTGCAGCTCGGGTAGAATTTCTACCCGAGCTGCAGCAATACCAGTACAAACTGCAGTTCGCACTGCAATCCGCCACTCGCTGAACTTCGTAGAGTTTTTTTGTAACTTCGCCGAGTTCTGTGTAGCAAAACTCCGCAAACTATGCCCAGGCCTGTTTTTGGTAACAGTAACTGAGAATATAGACATACAGTATCTAGATGTTATATGTATGTTCTTTTATATATTCTATCACCGCAAACGTAATGGAGTGACTGGTGTTTCTACGCAGGAGCTACGGCCTATGTGGAACCCTTCTGACTGCAATTATTTTTCGTTACAGTTAAATGTAGTTTACATCACATGGTTAGTTGATGTATTGTGGTATACCATACTCTGTGATAAACAGGGTTAGAGGTATTTATGATTCCTTGTGTCCTTTCAGGTCTCCCTCCCTGCATTCTGGATAGTGGATCACCCCAGGCAGAGGTGCCATGCTGCTGCGCTGCTCAGCTGTACATGTATTAACCCATTTGCACCTGTACTTGTATTTTTAGATTATTACTGTGTGCTCTGTGGTGAATTCTCATTTTAAAAACAATTTCCTTTTAACTTGTCTCTTACCGCATCTTTGTGGGATTCTCTTCCTTTTTCTCTCTGGATTGGGGGGGTTGTAGTGGGTCTCTTGCTCCTTCCCCAGTCCACCATGCCTTGACGATTGTGTGGAGGGAAGTGAGCAGTCTACCTTTGTTCCTCCCCCTCACTTCCTGCCGCAGCTCTCCGGGCTGCGCTCTAGTCTATTTCCAGTTCCAGCTATTTAACCAGCATGCTGGGCCGGACGTGCCAAAGGCACGCCAAAGGCAAGCCCGTCTGCGCCCGTCCACGCTGAGTCTGCCCCTTCGCCAGACACTCTGGCCAACTCTTTTCCTACTCTGGTAAGCCCATGGTCTATTCCAGGAACAGCTCCTGGAGCTTCATTCACAGGATCATGGGCATTGCCGTCCTATGAACCTTGAGGCTCCGAGTGGTGGCCAGAGGTTTAAGTGTGCCAACTGTGAGACAGCTTTTAGGTTGGATGGAGCTCACAATCCCCTTGAGGATAGTTGTCGGCTCAAGCCCTTGTCTTCGAAACACTCTTTTATGGGATATCTCCTTAATGCTAGAGCCATGATTGAACATGCTACGGAATTTAATGACTTTGTGTCCCTTCGCAAACCCGATTGAGTTTCCATTACCGAAACCTGGGCTAGAGACTGCTCAGGTCCAGATTTAGTGGAGGCCATTCCCTTCAGGTGTGTTTGGCTACACTTGATAGGGAAGGGAGAGTGGGTGGGGATTTAGGAGTAATGTATAAAGACATTTATTCCTGCTTTACCAAGGCCCTCACTTCTCCATCAGATCCCTAGCAGGCCCTTTATTTCCCCTTGAAGGTTCTACCCACCAAGAGTTTCATTGGAGTGGTCACCTACCAGCCTCCTGGACCCAGAGCTTTTTTTTGCCAGAATTTCAGTAACCGAATTGAGCCCTATCTAGCTAGCTCTAAAGTTACCTTTCTGGGTGACTTTAATTTCCACCTGGAGAACACTTCGTGCCCTGAAACGAAGGCCTTCTTGGAAGTTATGGACTCCTGTGGTTTCCCTCAGCTAGTGAGGAGCCCGATGCATACGGCAGGACACATTTTGGATGGGATTTTCTCCAATGATCCTGGGATAGTGGTGATGGATCCCATTCCACTCTCCTGGTTCGCCACTGTGCCATCCCTTTCATTATGGAAATGCCAGTACCCCAACATGACCCTCATTTTAAGAACAGGGTGGAGTTGTAGAGAAACCTCAGATGGATTAGGAAGGAGGATCTCCTTAATAAACTCAGCAATTACTGCTGTTCCCCTCAGGTATATGTCAATTCCGCCTTTGACGATTTCTTCAACTGGCTGGCGGCAGCGTTGGATTCTCTTGCCCCTCTCAAGAAGCACTATGTGGCCAGAAAGCACCTTTCAGCACTATGGTTCTCTGAGAGGCTGAGGAAGCTCAGACAGGTCTGCCAACATCAGGAAAGAAAGTGGTGCAGGGACCCAACTACAGTCAAAAGGGATCTGTATAAACTTAGGTTTAGGGAATATAAGCAGGCCATTGATGAGGAAAAGGTTTCCTATCATTCCATGATGACGGAATCTATTAGATCCCCAGGGAACCTTACACTATGATCAACTCCCTTTTAGCTCCCACAACCAATGTTAACACAGAGGTTTCACAGGACCTCTGTGATAAAATGGCAGGTTTCTTTTATGCCACAATCAAGGACATATACTCTTCTTTGGAGAAGTCCAATTCTGTGGAGAATTTAAATCCCCTATCGGATCCTCTGGTAATACCTCTGAAGGACTTCCACCTGCGCTCCTTTCCTTCCATTCTTCAAGAGGATTCTGAGGTGATGTTAAGGGGAATTAGATCTGGCTTTCCCCCTCGAACCCTGTCCACTTAAGATCCCGAAATTGGGAAAAGAGGCCATTGCGCTACCTTTGACCGCCATCCATAATACTATCATCTCCTCTGGCCAATTTCCTACCGCATGGAAAACGGCTGTGGTTAAATGGCTTTTAAAGAAGGCTTCTTTGGACCCGATAGAATTAAAAAACTATCGGCCTATTTCCCTGTTACCCGTTCCAGCCAAAATCCTGGAAAACATCTTAATCTCCACCTCCGTTCGTATTTGGAGGAATACCAACTGCTCGATGGCTCACAGCATGGGTTTAGAAGTGAACACAGTTCGGAGACGGTGTTAACCGTTGTTTTTAACAACATTCAACAACAGGTTGATGCTGGTCATACAACCCTACTAATCCTTCTGGACCTGACAGTAGCCTTCGATACAATTTCTTCCCGTAGATTGGTTGGAAGGCTTCAGGAAACAGGGATAGAGGGTTCTGCACTCAATCTGCTCTCATCGTTCCTCTCAAACTGCTCACAAAGAGTCAAGATGGGCCAATTTCTTTCTGCCCCAGGTCAACTGTTCTGTGGAGTCCCCCAGGGATCCTCGTTGAGTACTACTCTTTTTAATATTTATGTAGCCCCGCTCTCCAGCGTGGTAAGATCCTTTGGCCTACAATTGCAATCCTATGCTGATGACGCTCAGATCATGATTTCCATCACTGAGAGTGTCTCAGCTTCAGCAGTAAATTTTAAAAACTGCATGAGGGCGGTGGCTTCATGGATGGTTGAGAACTACCTAAGACTCAATGGGGATAAAACGGAGGTCCTAATTTTTGGTGACAGAAGGACATCTGGTCAGAGGCTTGGTGGTCTAACACGCTTGGATCCTGCCCTTGCCCATGTCTCAGTGCCAAAAATGTAGCCATCATTGTTGACTCCTCCCTTTCCCTGGACTCACAAATAAATAGAACTGTCTCTACCTGTTTTGGGATGAACCGTACTCTCAGGAAGATCTTCCGCATTCTCTCCCTACCATCACGGAAACAGGCAGTGGTGGCCCTTGTGGTGTCTAGATAAGTCTACTGCAATGCCCTTTATGTAGGGATAAACAAGGGGCTCCTACACCAAATTCAACTGGTGCAGAATGCTGCTGCTAAGCTGGTGATGGGCCTCCCCAAATTCCATTCAGTTACAGCCACCATTAGAAACCTTCACTGGCTCCCTTTCGGAAGGAGAATTGTCTTCAAAGCCCTATGCCTGGTTCACAAAGCCGTCCACAATATGGGGTCAGAAGGCATCAATAAATTGTTTCAAAGGTACCTCCCGGCAAGGATTTGAGATCTGCAAGCAAGAACCGGGTAACAGTGCCTAGGATTAGGAAAGCCAGGTGGGGGGGGGGAGAGCCTTTTTGCTTATCAAAGGTAATTTGTGGGACTCCCTTCCTTCCCCAATTTACTCGCTGGAAACTCACTCCCTATTTCGTAAGGCCTTGAAGACCTGGCTCTTCACCTGTCCTAACCTCTAAGCCCGGAAAACTATGGACATCTCTGACTCTGATCTCTTTCTGCAGTGCCTTGATTACAAAATGTATATTACTTCAATCATTCATTCCCTTCCTATCCTTCCCTCGCTTGATCATCCCACCAACCTGTGCTATCACAGCAATTCTGGCTTGGGAATATCAAGAGGTGGATCATTCTGAGCAACAAACCGACCCTGAGGATGTTCTACTCTGACAGGTGATGTTGCTTTACCAACCACAGAAAAACAGTGCACAATGTTGTTTGACCTTGTACGAAATGTTCAGACTGAATCCCAGCAGAAGAGCTGAGTAACAATAATAACATGTGCAGCCTATTTCTAAAGTAATATTGTGGCACAAAAATAAATGTGTTACATGTGGCTGTTCAGAGCAATTGTGGACTACAACATTCAAGTAGGCTGCAATAAGGGGAAACTACTGTGGGCCGAAGGCGGAGCTCACTACAAGCTTGCTTTTATGAGTAAATCATAGTGTATCAACCTTAGTCTTAAATTTGTCTCATTGCTGACTAGGACCGAAAGAGCGTAACCTTTCCAATACAGAAACTTCATCATCAGTAAGTGTTCTAGATGATAACTGTATTACTATTTTTTTCTTTAATCCATGTTGGCTAACCTGGTTTGTGATCGTTTTTTTTTAATCAACCTCCCTTAAGCTGTTTTAGTTTGTTTCTTCCACCTTTTTTCTTTTTGTCTTCCCAGAATCCTTTCCTGTACTCTGTTTCCTGTCCAATTCTACATCCGTCAATCTCATTTGTTTCAGTTCTGCTAAAAAAAGATGACCCAAGTATTAGTATCTGCTCCATCACCACTTATATATGTTTCAGATCCACCAACTTTAGTTTCACTGACTGAATTTATGCTAACTGTAGGTTTGGGTTTCAATCCCATTGTTTGATCAAACGTACAAGCAAACAAATACACCCGTCCCAACCTGCAATAGTGCTCATCCCTTATAAAGTTGCTCATGTGTCTGCTTCTCAATTCTTCCTGAAATTTAGACAGAACGTCCTTGAATATGTCACCATTTCTTCTGGTATCTTCATCTAATTTGATATCTGACCTCCGTTGTTTTACTTTATTCATATCAATTTGCAATTTTTTTATTATTTCTTCCTCATGCTCAATCATTTTTTTCATCAGCATCATAGATTATTCTTTTAAACTCTTCTCCCATTTTTCTGAATGGGCCTCACTCAAACCTTCTACTACTGGGAAAATATTCACACATAATCAACAAGGAATTCTATCTACATCAAAACATTTACATGGAGTTGTAGTATCCCACCACTTGGAAGATTCTTTTGGATTACACTTATGATTTGTTTTGAGGTAAGGAACTTTAATGCATTTGTGGTACATCAATACTGTTGGAAATGCTGAGGATATTGTCTTCATTTTCAATATCACACTTATTACATTGTGGAAGTTAATTTCCCTATTATCTGCAACTTATTTACATTTTTTTATAGAGGATAATATATAGGTTTTCTTGAGGTTTAGGATTAAATTTCACAGAATTGAAATGAATTGAAAGCATAAACTACATATGCATTGATTAATTCTACTACTGTTATGCATTTTAGATCGTATTTACTTACAGTGGGAAATGTTATGAACCACTCAAAACTTTTTTTTTGAGGTCACATGGGATCCGCACACCTTGCATTCACGAAGCACGCACCCGACGCCACTTCGCGTAAATATTATTAAAAATAATATAAGTTTATTATAAGTACAAATATATTATTTTCATGAAAATCTTAGATAATCTCTTGACCTAATATGTATATTAAAGACACATACATATCATTTTAGAACATAAAAAAAATTTGTGGGAGTTGCGCACCCCAGCACGTATATGACGCCACGCGTGACCCGCCTCCGCTCAAGCATCGCGTACCGTAAGGCGCATGTGTCGCGAATGGGGGGAGCAGGAGTCGCGGACCGGTCACATACCAATCGCGCACATCATGTAATATTAAATGTATATGACGTAACTGAAAAACACGCAGCTGTCGCACACCGTACGCGGATCCTTCACGACTTTTCTAAAAATGCTGCTAGAATCCACGCACCCATTGTGATGGGGATGCTTTGGGTGCCGACTCACAAAAAATTTGACATTTTAAAAAAAAAAGAAAATAATATAAATATAATAAAATCAAAAAATAAAACAAAACAATAAAACAATATCTGTTTCAAGGTTTTTACATTTTTTTTGCAATTTTCAGAAAAAATAAATAATGTTATTTCATAAATAAAATATTTATAAATAAACAGTTAAACTGTAGAAAATCAGTACAAAAAATACAAATTACTCCTATTACAGAAATTAGCATTTAAAAACATTTGAAATTCACTGAAAAAACCATAGGTTCAGGGACGTTATAGTTAGAAATTAGCATTTAAAAAAACCTTAGAAATTCACTGAAAAAAACATAGGTTTCAGGGGTGTTCTAGTTAGCTGGACATTTCACTCGAACAAAACCATAGAAATTCCTCTGTTATAGTTAGTACTGTTAACTATAACTCGCGCGCCCGCAATGCACTGCTGATGATATCACATATTACCTCATTCATTACATGGTCAGTGACATCACTGATGACATCTCGAATGACATCACTGATGACATCATCCATGTGACAATTTGATACACCTCATCACACACTAGTATAACCTTTGATCACTCACTGTAAAATGGAGTACTTTTTTTGAAACCATTGATGCACCAATACCAGTTTCTACATACCCATTCACTGTTTCCTAGGTCTACACACACATCTACTCACTCACCCACAGAATCACTCATACATGCTGTGACTGATCAATAGAACACTATCAAATGCACTCATACACCTATATCAACATTGACACACCAGCACTCATCCTAGTCGGTTATGCAATCCTCCTACTCACTCATACAAACAATCACACTTACATTTACTCACCTACACACTTATAAAAACACCACCTCATTTATTCATACAGATAGTAACTCATTCTTAGTGTCTTATAGAACCTGTAGCCAACCAGATCGATTTCTTCCTTATGCCCTTTGTGTTAAATCTAAGTTGATATTTGAAGGACACGACTGACCTCTAAAGACACCTCCAAGAACTAACATGGCAACCATCCTATATGCTAATAACGATGGATGTAACAACGCTTTACACTAATATTGTGAACAATATTGGCGTAATGACATGTGCCCTTTTTCTAAAGGAAAGAGATATCCAATTCAAACAACATAATCAAATGCTGATGGACATGATCGAGATGTGTCTCACACAAAATGTGTTCCTCTTTGGTGATGAAATCTACCAGCAGATAAAAGGATGCACAATGGGTTTCTCCTTCAGTCCAGGATACGCGTGTCTCACAATGGGATGGTGGGAACAACAAATAGCATGGCATCCCAACAATGACAAATTCGTCAACAAAGTCATAAAGGGGCTAATATATATTGACGATCACCTAATAGTGTGGGATGGTACAGCACAGGAATTTGAGGAGTATTTTAAAATCATAAACTCAACGGATGCCAATATAAGATTCACGTACAGCATCAGTAGTGAAAGAGCAATTTTCCTAGACACAAAGATTTACATCTTAAACAACAAGTTGGAAACCACACTTCATAGAAAGGAGACATCCACAAATGCCACCTTACATGCGGATAGTTTCCACAAAACAACAGTGAAG
Organism: Lissotriton vulgaris; assembly: GCF_964263255.1. NCBI lineage: Eukaryota > Metazoa > Chordata > Amphibia > Caudata > Salamandridae > Lissotriton > Lissotriton vulgaris. The sequence goes on along the minus strand of NC_141691.1, from coordinate 615,586,219 downwards.
GATAATATCCCATATGGAGAATTTTTTAGATGACGCCCCATCTGCTCTGAACAAAAAGAATGGGAGGAACACAGCAAGAAAATGGCTAAAAGATTCAAACAGCGTGGTTATAAGGAGGGAATCATCAAAAAATGCTGGAAACGCGCCAACGAGAAGACGAGACAGGACACATTGGAGGCGAAACATAAAGCATCAGATAACTGCAAGACAAATCAATCAGAAGAGGCAACAGTGAGACTGATCTCTGGTCACACAAGGGAATCAAAACAAATAGTGGAAATCCTCAGAAAAAAATTGGAAACTCTTACAACTGGACCCAACGGTGAGCAAGATAATAGGCAACCACCCAAACATCACTTTCCGCCATGCCAAAAATCTAAGAGACAAGCTGGTACGTAATCACCATCAAGATCAGGAAAAAATGGAAAGGGACACAGTGGCTAAAAACAAAGGAGTTTCTTAAATGCTATACCTGTAAAGTTTACAACAGAAGTAATGTTGCCAAATAACAAGATGTGACAAATTAAAGAACTCATAATGTGCAAGAGCCAATTCGTCGTGTACCTGATCGAGTGTCCATGCTCACTAAAATATATAGGAAGCACGAAATGTGAATTTAAAAAAAGAATATTCGAGCACGTCCGAGCAACTATCAACAGGGACAGGAGCAACGCAAAACACATGGAATCCAGCCATGAGGGAGATTAGAAATCATTGCGTTTTTATGCACTGGAGACAATATCCCCACATGTGAGGGGTGGAGATCAAGAAAAAAGTTGAGGCACAGGGAATCCCGTCAAATATTGAATTTAAGGACTTTTTCTCTGGTGGATCTTAACCAAAGTGAAGCACTGTATGTTTATCTTTAAAAGGAATGTTGTAACCTTGAGTATGGGACTGAAATACTACTCCTGAGGAAACTTTGCAATTAACGTATATGGTGGTTGTGGATTAAATGTTTGAGTGGCATACACAAAGACACTAATATCAAAAGTTGGTTAGCCTGACCCAATCTAGTCAGTTATATAGGTAGAGGCTTCTTTTTTCTTTTGTTTTGGTTTAAAAAAATGTAATCAGTCGTTATATTACAACATAACAACAAGTTGGCCCACTAGAGGGCTTAATCAAAAAATGGCTGAAAATAAAGGCTGCACAGCCATGCAGTCGGAATAGGGAAATGTGCCATTATATAACAAAATGTGACAATTAACCGATTAAAAGCCCACTAGAGGGCTTAATCATATGATTGCAACATACAAAACTAAGGTTGATCTCTGAAATAATTTCTGAACATAACCAACATGGGTTAGGAGTTTCCGCACCCACAAAATCCTTAAAATGGATTTATTGTGAAACTTCTTTTAAAATAGACATTTAAAACAGGCACCAAATTGGAGCTCCGATCTAAATCGGTCAGAAGTGACTCATAGTGAAGAGTAGTTGTTTGTGTCCAAATTATAACTTTGTCTAAATAAAATATAGAAGTTTCTTTTGAAAACCAGACTGGCGTAAACATAATGCGGACTTGCCCGATATAGTTGTGTTAAATACGGGCATAGTTAAATAAACCAATAAAGTTTTTGTTGCAACTAAAATACTGAGAAGGAAACAACATAGAAATTCCTTCCCTAACAAATAGTCGCACAAAAAAACCCAAATACAAAACAAAAGAAATAACTCGAATAATGAGACAAGCTGATGTAACAATAGGATTGCTCCTGGTTTTTGAGACATGCCATTGCCACTGTTAACATTGATGAGGTGTGGCTCACTGGTTAGAGGCGGCAGACCTGTAAGCAGAGAACGGCCCAGGACCAGGGTTCAATTCCCGACGCGGCAGGGTCATAGACCAGGGGTCAACGGACTCGATAATTCTCGCCTCAGTTCCTACTCTAACCAGGGAACACACTCGGTAACTCTGGGTATTAAGCTTGCCTCATCTCTACAACGGCCCCCCACAGACGCCGGGGATGCCTGGTTTCACCCTGGAGATTCCCAGAAAGGGACCATCTCACAGGGAAAACCAGGACGGGTTCCCCAGCAGTCTGCAGCGCCAGGACATTCGGTTAGAGTAACAGTGCGCTTTACAAGTACCCCACATGAATAATACAGACAAACACATTTAACTGTGACTACAACTATCAGAAGGTTTTGCAATGTAATATGGAGTGACATCAGAAGTGTCAATGCGTGTCTCTTGAACCTCAAGATACACATTCACATCCGCACTCTCTTGACATTCATATACAAGTGAACATATTTGTTTCTTTGGTTATTTGAAAAAAACTTTTTCCACTCAGTTATTCATCTGTTCATTTCATTTAATTATCATGAAATTGTCAGTTTTCCATTTTCTTATTCCTTAGATAGTTCACCAATTATCATGATGGTGTATCACTGTTTATATTGCCCGATGCATTTCGAGCTACACAGCTCTTCCTCAGGGGACTTTTTATCTGTAAAAAATACGTTCCTTTACTAATAATGTACCAGACATGATTAAAGCAAACAATTCATTCAGATAACCATATTGCAATTGTATCGTAGTCATCACATTCCCTCTGCATGAAAAACGTGCGAGAGCTTAAAATGAAGTGTCACCTTATAACCCTGGCATTTGTGAAAGAGAGCATGTTTGTGTCAATGAAAACTTCTGCATGACTAACCTGTACCCTTTGTGGTTGTGAGCTGGTCTGTGAGCTGTAACGAAAATACAAAGTGGACACGGCTTGTAACCTAGATCGTGATAGACGCGTGATGAAGGCGTTTTCTTCCCTCCCCCCGGGGGTATGCTGTCAGTCTCTTACCGTATGCGAGATTCGAGTGGTTTCCCAATAATCGCCGGTTGGCGTGCGACGCTCTTTCCGTGCGATTTCTATGGTTATTTATGCCGGTCACGTGGGACGGGTAAAACTCTGTTGTTTACTTCCTGCCTTCCAACGTATATGACGTGTTACGTCGTGAGTGTGGTGCCCCCTAATCTATTACGTGTAAATTCTCATGGTGACTACAAAGTGTATGACATGTGGTGGCTAGGAACAAAAGATAAAATTAAAAACAAAATTTGTGCGTATACAATATTTCGGGGAACATGATATCAAATGATCATGATAATTACAATGGCCAAATAAGTACATGCGTGTTGTTTGAAATAATACATGTTGCCTGAAAATTAATGCAAAAAAAGGACTGTACATATCAACTTCGATCATAATGAGTGCCTCGCACCCTACAAAGTCCATTCAAATTAGGGTGTGATTTATAAGAAGCAACTGAGTTCAATCCGTTCGTTTAACCCTTTCGGGTGTAGGGTGCACAAGAAATTAATCCAGAACGTTTCTCTCCGTAGCAGGTAATTGTTATTGTCTCTTCCTGGCAAATTCTCAACTTTTTCCAAGATGCAAAATTTTAATTGTGATGGATTATGTTTTGCTTCGTTGAAGTGCATCGCCACTGTGGATTTTAGGTTTTTTAGCCTGATGTTACTTTTGTGTTCGACCAGTCTGGTTTTTATTTTTCTCTGGGTTTTCCCCACGTATGACAGGCCGCACGGGCATCTCAACAAGTATACAACGTTGCTGGTATCACATGTGCCTGATACTTTGAGTTTAATTGGTGTACCTTTTGTGGGGTGATTGATCAAATTCCCCTTGATTATTGCTGAACAGTTTCCACAGTGACATCAGAAGTCACATGTTTGGCTTACTATTCCTTTAAAGGCTGGTTTGAATGTGATGAAATATCAACCGTGACCAAGTTATCTGTCGATAACGAAACGCGTCTGTATTTCTTCTTGAAACTAGATGCTACTGTTTAATTAAAGGAATTGGGAATACAAGATCCTGTGAGTGCGTACTGTTTTCCTGAAAAGGAAGTAGTTGGTAATATATATATATATCCTACTGGCGGTAGTTATAGTTAGGACCTATTATCCATAGGAAATCAGCAACATTCTATTTGGAATAACTTTGGCGCCAGTTGACGAATCTTTGCAAAATGTTCAAACCTGGTGGCCTGCTCCGGTTCGCTCCTATCCTAAAAGTCTCGGGGTGATTTGTCAAGTGAGGAGTGAGAAAAAAGGGGGGTCCCAAAACGTTCTTTTCCCCATGCAATTTTCCATAAGAACCGTTAATCGCGGCTACAGCCCGAACTGCTGAATGGAATTACACCAAATTTGGCAAAGAGGTAGACCTTGATTCAGACTTGTGCCTTTTGGTTAAATGGTGTAAATTTGTTCAGTAGTTGCTGAGAAAATCAAAAGTAAAATCATATATATATTATGGCCGTGGTGGATCCGTGCATCCTGAGCGCACCGTGAGCGCACCCTTATGATCACGAGCTGCATGCAAATTGGCTGTCAACTGTTTGTCAACATTCCAAACTCGGAAGTGTTGGCAGCCATTTTGTGCTTCGGTAAAAGCGAGGCTCAAGAAATCAGTGGAACAAGTGTGCAAAATGTATTAAGGGGCAGGGTAGAAATATCTTGACCCTCTAGACCTGCTTAGGGGTTCTCACAAGGACCCCTAGGGCCCAAAAAACAAAAAATGTTTTGTTTGGGGAAAAACTGAAAAATGTGCACAGGGTGCACAGATTTGCCATAAAAAAACATAAAAATGAAGCGTGGCGTCACGCGCTTGTTGAAAAATTAGCCCCCGGGAGGGGCCAAATCCTAGGGTCTAAAATATTAAATTTGATGGGAATCCAGAGGGGCCCCGTAGCCCGCGGACCGCCAACTCTCGGTGCTACAAAATAAACGGGGGGAGGGGGTGCTCAAAGGCTACTATCCCAGTAAAATACTTGGGTAGGGGGGGCTTAAAGGGTCCTACTAGCCCCGGGGACCACTACTTTCCGAGGCTTTCAAAAAAAATAATTTTCGCTTTAGCGTCAGGGAAGTGACGCTAAAGCGGCGATAATGGGCTTAATAATAGGCTCTTGAGAATTCCAATACAAGCCCAGGTTTACCCCACTACATTTTAACGCTGTCCTTGTAAATATGCCCATTACAGACTCATAATTTTACCGTAAAAAAAATGATCACCTACTACTAATTTTTATTCTTCCCCGGGATCCCATCCAATGGGCGTATATGCAACGTTGGGAACCGTGGGTGGAGCCCCAATGTCCCTATGGTCACAGCCAGCTTCCTGCGTCCTTCGGAAGCCTCCATTATTTTTCCACACAGGGACCTGCTAATATTCAGCTACCCGTGGGGAAAAGCAATCTGCTTTGCATTTTGGAAGAGAGAGCAGGTTTCCCTGTTCTCTCTTTCGAAATCCAAACCAAGTTTGCTATGGCACGGCAGGAGCCACAGCAAACAGCAGTGTAGAAAAAAACTACCAGTAGGACAACAAAGGATTTTCAGGTCCATTATCGCCGTTTTAGCGGCAGTTTGCTGCCGCTAAAGGGGCGATAATTTTAACGCCGTCCTTGTAAATATGCCCCTAAGTTTGGGAATGTCGCCAATCCCTTCTCCCATTTAAATAGCCACGAAGTATTTAGTGAAGTGCCCACTGTGAAACGTGAAGCAGCAGTGTCTGATTGGGATCGATAAAGAATTGCCCATTGTTGAGTACAGAGTATGCAAATTGTACATGGGGTTATGAAACGTCAGTGGCTATTGCTCGCTCCATCTCTTGAGGTTAATTCGAAGAATTGTGTACTTCTTTTGCTCCTAATGTACACAGTGTTCTGTTGTCTCAGTTTGCTTTCCCCTCTGTCATGTAGACGATGTTGGGTAAATATAACGGCTTCTGTAGAGCCAGCACCTTTGAACCCTACCCCCAAACTACTTACTGCTTGTTACCATAGTAACAGTTCATGGAACACTCAACTCAGCACACAGGTCACAAGTTCAGCAGGCAATATTGCTAATCCAAACAGCAAGTGTGCTTGACTTTTCAAAAATTTCCATAGGAGCCGTTCGTCGCAGCTACAGCCTCCTATTGAAAAGGTAGAAGAGCTGGTAAAGAGTCAGACCGGGTATTAAACTTCCAGTTAAAAACACCATTCTTTTCTTAGTAAAACTTTGAGCCCAGTCAGTTATTCTTTTACAAATTAAGGGGTATAATTTTAACTGCTTCTTTGTAAATATGCCCCTAAGTACTGTGTTAATGTCACATGTGAATTGGGCGCAAAAGGGTACAGAGAAGTTTTTTAGTCTAGGAGACGGCCACCTTCACAAGAATTATTTATTAATTGCTCGAGGAGTTCTAGGCAATTTAAGTCCGGGGATTGTCATACTCAGGATCCTTATTTTAATATGCAGGGTGTGCCTCAGATGTCTCTGAAGCCTTGGTGGTGCTAGGCAGTGCCTTATTTGTTTTGTTTTTATTTGTTTTGTAATCACACGGGCAGTACTTTTGGCAGTACTTATGGTGTTATAAAGTGATAAAGTCACAGAACTCTTGTAGTTGTATAATTACTCAGGGTTTATGTGCCTAAGAATTACTTACGTTACTTTGTGTCGGTGCACTGTAATGTTAAATAGTTTAGACTTTAAAATCTTCTCTAAGCAGATGATTATCACACTAAATAATAGTCAAATGTTGTCAGAAAAAGAAGACGTATACACTCAGTTATTTATTTATTTTTAATTATCCTTTATTAAAACATAAATAAATAAATAGAAACGTAACTTTAATAGAACAATATAATAAACAAAACATTGAATGGACTCCTGGTAGCAGCGTAGGTAACCTGCAAGACAAAAATGAAACATAAGTATGTGTGCTATGTGGAAGAGGTAAAAAAGGTAGTGGGTGGAAGTGAGAAGGGGAGGGAGAGTTAAATGTAGAGAGGCAGGAGGAGATAGAGCATTGTCTTATTGCACTCAGTCCTTAGTGTCTACTGTTCGTCAGTCGTTTGTCTATGACACAGGGATCTGCAATATAGAGTGTGGTTTAAAAAGTCTTTAAAATTAAATATATGAAGCCAGATATTTTGGGCCATATTATGAAGGAAGAGCGATCACATAATCACACTGCTAGTGGCAGCAAACTGCCGCTAAAGCGGCAATAAGGGGTTTATAATATGGTGTTCTAAATTTTCTTAGAAGGTAAGGTTTTGGTGTGAACCTGGAATTCTATGGGAATTTACAAAGGAATATTATCAATCCTTTATAGTCGCTTAACGGGCAGTTTCCTGTCACTAAAGTGGTGATAATTTTATCGCCGTTGTTTGATAATATAGTCGTACATTAGTACTTACTATAAAATTGCTTGTATGCACCTGTGGACCCAGAGTGTTGCATCCCAGTTCCTACCCCACAATGTGTTCAATTGTAGGTTGCACACTGAGGCTTCACAGCTCACCTACCACCACGGGTATCCCACGACGTGTTAGTGCAAGCTCTGAGTCTGGGGTACATTTGTATAGAAAAGCAGGTCTCCATAATGGAACGGTGTCTTGATACTGCAATGGCAGGTATTAGACTGCTCAGGGCATCATTGCAGGTGAATGTTCACTATCAGCCCCTTTCAGCCAATCTGTAAAGAGAGACGTAATTTATTGGTGGAAACGTTTGGAGATAAATGAATGTTTACTTTAAGCTTGATAAAAAAATAGGAGTTGAGTGCATCCTTCGTTTTTGAAGTACGATCAATTGTTAGTGATAATCGTGGTTCAAAGAGGAGTTGGAGTGCACGATAAAACACAAGGTTAAATAATAATATACCATGCTAATGTTTATATACATAGGAATAGAGCGTATTCCAGAAGGTTAATGTTTGCGTGTAATGCAGTGGCGGGAGCCTGTGTGCATGTACACTCAGTAAGGAGCTAACTACTGTGTCCTAAAAGCCAACAACATGTGTCTGTGGAGCAGCGCTTGATGCTGGCTGATGTCTATACTATGGTGCAGGAGGTCCGTAAAATTAGTTCGATGTGATTGAATGAGGTGAAAGAATACATGATTACTGACGGCAACATCGCTTTTTCTCACATGCACACTCAGGGTAGTGCACCCCACATCTCCCGCAGAATCACCCTCAACAGGAGTCTGTAGGGCAGCGCTGCCCGTAGGCTTAGGCCTATCTTATGGTACAGATGGTATTTAAAATGAGACAGAGATGTGACTGAATGAGGTGAAAGATCACAAATTAACATAACACTTGGCAATATTGGTTATTCGCACGTGTGCAGTCTGCCTTATGCATCCCACCCCTCTCGCAGACTCGCGCTGAAGAGGTGTCTGTAGTTAAGTGCCCGCTGGTTGAGATCTACAGTATGGTCAAGCAGGTCTTTAAAATGATTCAGGGATGAGACTGAATGAGGTGAGATATCACATCATTATGCAGGACAATATAGTTTGTTCGCACCGCTTTTAACTGGAGGCCTTGCGCATCTAGACCGCTCTGCTTACCTGTTGCAAACATTACTTTTAGCAGAGGTCACAACTTGAATTCTGCTTTGGATCTATACAGCGAACAGCGTTGAATTTAGCCTTGATTTATTAATCTGCACTGTAGACAGCAGGGTTCATAACTTGAAAAAAGAAAGAGAAACAGTGTGAGAGAGAGGAAGAGAGAGAAAGAGTGAAGAGAGGATGAGAGAGAAAGAATGTGAGAGATAGAGCGAGGAAGAGAGAAAGAAAGACATTGAAAGTGTGAGAACGAGAAAGGAAGAGATGGAGCAGGATAGGGAATATTGACACAGGAGAAAATCTTCGCAACTCACATTTTTGCCACCGGTGTGTGTCTAAATACGTGCCGGGTTATAGTGCACCCTCAAGTTTAGTGATCTGAAAGATAGTATACAATTAGTAATTGCAGAGTACACACAATTGCACACATATTTTTCTGTGTTACGCATATGCACACCCAGCCTGATGTATTCCATCAACTCCCACTGCAAGGAGACGTCTGTGCACTCTTTTCTTCCCAGGGTTCTGTACCCCATACATTCCCACTACACAGCGGTGACTTGCCATTACTGGGCACCCAGACTTCTACACCCAATCCACTCCCAGTGCCTGGAAGTGAGTGCCCGTTCCTGTGCACCCAGACTGCTGTACCCTATCCACTTCCACTGCCCGGAGGTTATTGTCCATTCCTACGCACTCAGGTTGCTGCACACTATCCACTGTCACTACCCAGAGGTGACTTTTCCCTGCTGCGGAAAGAAGTTTGTCTGCTCACCTTGTGCCACTGAAGTGATCAAAGACTGTCCGCCACATGCTGAAGCAACCTTCTCAGGTGTTGTTAGGATGGCCACACATCATCACAGATTACTCAGACGTTGAGCTTTGGTGGTGTGGGGGGGGGGGGGAATGGTGAGGGACGCCAATTCGCGAAGCACAATCTGTTCGATAAAAAGGAAGATCAGATTGTGCGTCATGTCTTCATCAAAGGAGAGAATAGGATAGAGAGTCTTAGAGAGTGACACTGAAAAGAATATTCGCAGCTCACCTTTTTGTTACCGGTGTGTTTGCCACCATGTGCCGGTACATAGTGCACCCTGAAGCTCCCCATCTAAAAGATAGTAGAAGAAAGATGTTATGATTGGTAATTGCCACTATCTTAATGTGAAGTCGAATAACATCGCCCTCTCACACACCTCCCCTCCCCCTTAAAAATACAATCATTTGTATGGTTCTAACTTGTTTAATGGACTTCGATTTATCAACAACTAGCAGCCCGTCCCGACGTTGTCCGGGAGCAATCATGGCTTAGGGCCCCCGCCCGCCCTGACGTTGTGCAGTATTATGGCTGTATGTTAACTTTGAACGCTTTTGTAACCTGCCCACGTCACTGCCCACGTCACTTTTTCCTCCTGTAATGGCCCGTTTGGTACCTGCCCACGTCACTGCCCACGTCACTTTTTCCTCCTGTAATGCCCGTCTATGTTTAGTTTGTACGCTTTTGTAACCTGCCCACGTCACTGGCCACGTCACTTTTTTCTCCTGTAATGCCCAGTCTATGTTTACTTTGTACGCTTTTGTAACCTGCCCACGTCCCTGCCCACGTCACTTTTTCCTCCAGTAATGGCCCGTTTGGTACCTGCCCACGTCACTTTGCTACCCGCTCCACTTTGTACGCTTTTGTAACCGGAGAGAGTTTGGGATGCAAAAAAAGGAAATTATATGCCAATGAGTGATGAAGAGCTTAAACATATGATCTGTGTCAATGCCGGCTAGTGCAGGTAGGCAGGTAAAGCCAAGGGTAACAGAAAAGGCGATTTGAACTATGCCCCCCCTAACCCTAAATGATTGCATGCATTAAAGAGACTATGGTCGCTGCCTGGCTTGATGGATGTCTTTGCCAGGACGTCTTCACATTGAAAGTGTTTTCTGAATGCCACATCACATAGGTTGTCCCTTACTATACAGCCACTTATACAGTCATGTGGATGGATATCCTCTGAAGAGACATCCGTTTCTGAGCTCAGGTCACGCCCACTAGGTGTGAAATTGACGCTATGGTGTGCTTATTCAAGTTGGTGCGATCTATCACTTTACCATCAAGTGAACAAAATGTTGCTCTTCACACTTAAATATTTACTGCAAAGTGATACATTTTATGCAGTATCTTTTTTCAGCCTCTTAAAGCATGTTTTATATTTGCATAGATTGAAAAAAATGTTTTTTTAAACAAATTGCACATCTGTTGAATCCGATTAAGGTGCAACATTGCTTGTGCGTGATTTTCTGAAAAAATGTGTCATGCCAATAAATAAATGCAATTCTGTAATGTAAACAACTGCTCCCATTACCTTTTGTAACTAAAAAGCATATAAAAAATAAGTCAGCGCCACTGTCACTTCTCCAGTCGAAAAACTCAGGAGTAATGTTTATTTTATATTTGAAAAGAAGGAATGGCAAAGAAACTTAACAATGGCTCACGTTTGCCTCTGCGTGCCCAGCACAGCGCTGGCTCCGAATCCAAAGGGGGATAACGCACGGCTTCCTGCACGTTATGAAAAAATGTGTGATGCCAATAAATAAATGCAATTCTGTAATGTAAACAACAACTGCTCCCAACACCTTTTGTAACTAAAAAGCATATAAACCAGAAGTCAGCGCCACTGTCACTTCTCCACTCGAAAAACACTGGTGTAATGTTTATTTTATATTTTAAAAGAAGGAATGGCAAAGAAACTTAACAATGGCTCACGTTTGCCTCTGCGTGCCCAGCACAGCGCTGGCTCCGAATCCAAAGGGGGAGAACGCACGGCTTCCTGCACGTTATTATACGCTTGGTGAAGGGCACACAGTATGGCTTTCCGGAGGTGGGCCGGGTGTTGTGACAGTGCGGGCAGCTGCTGAGACTTTTGAAGATATTCGCGTGAAATAACGTCTGTCCCCGTCTTCATGAAGTGTGTCTGTCCCCGTCTTCATGAAGTGGGCTGCACCAGGTCTCGTGCAAAGCATGGACGCGCCATGTGAATGAAACCAATAAACAAACAAACTAATGGTTCACAAAGTCCCGCAGCTGGCCTAGTAATTACGACTTCGAGAAAACATAAGTTAACTTGCTTTCTCCTGCATTCTCCAGCGCCGCTCTTCCTGTTGCTTCTACGCCGCTCCTCCCCGTGCTCCCGATGTCATGACGCAGACGTCGCGGCCGGCGCTAGTTGCAAGGGACTACTTTTATTTATTTAAACATTTTTAAAACAATGTATATTTTTTATTTTTAAATAGCCTATGTCCTTCTGCTTGCCCTGCGGTTTTCAATGATGTCTTTGTTGTTCGGATTGGTGGTGTACTTTTCGAGTTTACCTTGCCAAAAGGTGCAAGTTCTCTCTTTATAATAGTAGTATAGATTAGTAGAGTAGTAATGTTCTCCATCCGGTGATAGAAAACAAGTGGTGCGCAGCCAGACACGTGGTTTCAATCATCATGCCCATGTCTGTGCACGATAATTGAAACCCCATGTCCTATTGGAGTCTATTACGTACAGCAAGCATGTAATAGGCACCAATAGGCCATGGGGGGAGCAATGCACCTGCCTCTGGCCAATTGCGTGCAGTCTTTTAGAATAAGTCGCATGCAAAGGCCAATGGGGTAGCACGGAAGGAAACGGACATGCACGAGCGTCTATGATTTGTAGGTTAGATTCATATCCCCTTTTTTTTCACTTAGGAAATGTCTTCCGCTGCGTGAGTAGTGGTGTGCACTACAACAAAGGCACAAGCTGTACTGAGCACAGCAACGGAGGCTCGACTCCTAAATGAATTGAGAAAGGAAAGGTTGTCAAAATAAGATGGTAAATTTAAGGGTACATAGTATAAAAAAATAAATACTCATCTACTTTGCTACAGATGTGGGAGCGACTATAAAAACGTTCCTGCTATTGGAAAAAGAAATCCAAATGCAATAAGACAGGGTATGTAGGACTGCGTACGCCTAAAAAGCTGCGTTGTCTTTTTGTATCCAGTCTGTTGCATCCCATCTACTCCTTCCGCTGCGCACCCAGGCCTCACTGCTCACCTTTTTGCGGACAGGGCACCGTCTAAATCATGCAGTCCCGCTCTGACACCAAGAAGTCTCACATATGGTGCTGAGTCTTGATATCACTATGGCTAAGGACATACTCGTGCACCCATCATCATCGCAGGTTGCTCATCTGCTCAGTCCTTGCAGTGCCACTAACTAAGTGACCAAAGAGGCCACACACGTAGTGGTGGGCCCACCTGCTCGGTGGTTCAGGCCTACATTAGGCGTCCAAACCACCAGGACGGGTCATTACAGCGCTTGAGATGGGAGCAACTCTAAAATGGCATAGAGCATGTGCACCCGGTATTTTTTATTGGTATGGTCACATGTCTTGTGACGCCTGTGCTGGATGGATGTGGTGTGGGTATATACCAGCCATGAGGGAGTGTGTGCGCCGTTCTGACAACTAGACCTGTAACTAGCAGATCACTACAATGAAAATCTGGACCATGTAGCATTGTGTTTTCCTGTATGTGTAAGCGGAGTGTGTTGGCCTGACGTATGCCAGTGCTGCGTGAAGCTGTGAACAATGACTCCAGAGGTATGGGCGTGGTCCGTTGTGAGCTATTTGAGAAATCAACTGATTTGGGTGTTTGTATTGTAGTTATGCTGTCACCAGGATCTTAAACGCAAATGTGTCACTATGTCTGTGAAGTTCCACAACATGGAAGGTACGGGGTATCACTGACCCTATATTCATCCATAGTTTCACACATAACAGATGGTGGACATGACGCATTTCTGCAAATATGAATGTTTGTTGTATATTCAGTGGAGTGTTGTAGCTGTAGCAATACAGGGCTATGAAAGCTTTAGGTTGCAGTTTTTGGCACATGAAGGGCAGCTAATATATATACTTATGTGGTCGTTTGGGTATACTGTCGAACTTGGTGCTGGAAATCAGTGTTCGAGCCTTGGAGTCGTGTCCACATCCTGTTATTGTAGACAAATCATGTAATGTGCCTGAAAATGTACTGTAAATACGGTGGTCATGTAAACCGCTGAAAAACTTTTGGGTCGACTTCGCGCTATATAAATATGCTACAAAAAAAAATCGAGCAATCGCACACACTTATAAATTTACTATACACTTTGCTTGAAGTACTGTAATGATCCAGTTTCGAAGTTCGTATTTGTAGAATGAGCGAGAGAAAGTTATATAACCAAAGTTTTTCTTACTATCAGAGGTAAGATGGTTGCATACGCAGTTTACAGCACAATGTAATGTGGTAGGGCCCAGGGGCAGCATTTTACAAACATAATGAATACACAGACACAGATAGATAGTTGAAGTGGGTATGGTCACGTGCGCTCAACTCCATTTTATTACGTTGCTGTTGGTAACCAGTACAATAGTAATCATCATATAATACACAGAAGATTCTATCGTAAAGGGTTCATGAGTTGTGGTGCACTGAGGTAGGGGCGGTTTGTGTGGAGCCTGCGATGATGCGTGGTGCACGCAGGCCGCACTGGTAACAATGTCTTTTACCTACTGAATTTTGCCTTAATACGGCCATGTGGCGATTATTTATGGTGTACTAAGTTAGTGGTACGTCTGGTGCTCAGCGTGTGCTCACCCTGCGATGATGCGTGGTCCAAACGGGCTGCACTGGAAGCATTGTCTGTTGCCTACTGAACTGCATCATCTGTAATCATGATTCAAATTTAAGACGAAACATATATGGAATACATTGTCGAAATATGTAGGTTTCAGGGACATTATAGTTCAAATTGTGACCTGTGCTGTCCGCAGTATAGACTGCTATTCAGTGTTACTTTGGACTTGCAGGGTGAATTTGGTTATTGAACTACACCTATAACTGATATAATAGAAGTTCTTGAAGGAAGGATACTAAAGGGATATTGTGTAGGTTTGAGGGACGTTATACTTAGTTTGGTACTGCACTCTGCAAATAATTAATCAAGAGTCTATTTAATTGTGAGCTCTGATGACAGCAGTGTAGGCAGGAGGCAGTGGTTAGCAAGAGCCCAAGGCCACATGGCGTTGAGTAGAGCCGCACAGTATTGGTAATTTAGTGTGTCTACAACCAGCGATGATAAGTGGTGCACTGAGTTAGTAGTACCTGAAGCAACAAGGTTCTGTGGAGCCTGCGATGATGCGTGTTCTGGGAAGGCTGCACTGGTAGCAATGTCTTTTGCCTACTGAATTCTGCCTTAATAAGGCTACGTGGCGATGATTTATGGTGCACTGAGTTAGTAGTACCTTTGGCGCTTAGCGTGTACGTACCCTGCGAAGATGCATGGTGAGGGGGGTGCACCGTACTGGAACTAATCTCTTTTGTTTATTGAATTCTGCATCAATTCAATTTTAGAGTGATAGTATGCCTCATTGCTGACATAAAACTGTTCACTCTTCTTTGTGATGATTTATGTTGCACTGAGTTAGTAGTATCTTTGGCGCTGAGCTTGTACGTACCCTGCGATAATGCGTGGTCCAGGGGGGCCACATTTGGACCAATGTCTTTTGTCTATTGATTTCTGCCTGAATATGGCCATGTGGCGATGACTTATGGTGCACTGAGTTAGTAGTACCTTTGGCACTGAGCGTGTACGTAACCTGGGATGATACGAGGGCCGGGCAGGCCGCACTGGGAGAAATGTTTTTTTGCCTAGTGAATTCTGTCTAAATAAGGCACGTGGAGATGACTTGTGGTGCAGTGAGTTAGTGGTTCCTGAAGAACTCAGCGTGTGTGCACCCTGCGATGATTCGTGGTTCGGGCGGGTCGCACTGGTATAATGGCTCTTGCCTACTGGAATGCATCATGTGCAATCGCTATTCCACCAGAATCGTGAGCCCTCACAATGTAGATCGAAGGCACAGACATTGAGGAATGGTTTTTGTCACATCCTGTAACAAAATCTGAAGACATATAGTACAATTGTCTCTGCATTAAATAAAGCAAGGCTGAATTTCATGCTGTCCGTAGTGTAGATCCAAAGCTGAATTCAAGTTGTGAACCCTGCTGTCCGTAGTGTAGACTGCCATTCAGTGTTCCTTTTGGACTTGCAGGATGAAATTGTTTATTGTAGTAAACCTATAACTGATATGAAAGAAGTTCTTGAAAGAGGGATACTAAAGGGATATTGTGTAGGTTTGAGGGACTTTATACTTAGATTGGTACTACAATCTGCAAATAATGAATTGATAAGCGTGGCTCAAATCCACCCGAGTGACTTACCGCACTCACCTATAGTAACTCTGTAGGAAGTCAGCAGGACAGTGGAGAAGAATAAACAATAGTCTTTATTAGGCCAAACAACACTCATATGAGAGGGCCCTGTCCGACCTCACTCCTAGGAGTGCGAACGAGAGGACTGACTCTCTGCATCACAGCAATACATCATAATGCAACACAGTTCATTAGGGTACGCCCCTTCTGGAAAATTACTGAAACCCAGACCAGTGAACAATGCCATCATGCAGCAGGCATCTGCACCTGCAGAGGATACATCGCTATCTTTACTCAAGGCCATGGAGCTAGGCTTCAGCGTCTCTGGGGCATGAGAACATTACTGATAAAGAGACTTGTTAGTTTCGGCCACAGTAAGCTGAGAAACGAAAACTGCTGTCTTAGTGAAATTCTCTATTCCTGCGGGAGGGGCAGATGAGCGAGTGAGGCTCGCGGACACAGAGGGATACACAAAATGGCGGCACACAAGCTAAGCTAAGGAACTAATATCGTCACACATACATTTGAATAATAAGATAGCAAACGAGAATAATTCAACATACGTATATATACGCACTCCATTAGTTAGCCATATGATGCTAACTTACATATGAGAAAGGGGATGGTTGGGGCATCGAAAAGTGAAAATCAGAATGAAGGGTCAACTTAATAGTGATGAGCTCTGATGACCGCAGTGTAGGCAGGAGGCAGCGGTTAGCAAGAGCCCACGACCACGTGGCGTTGAGGAGAGCTGCACAGTACTGGTAATTTAGCATGTGTGCAGTTATAGCGTGTGTGCAGCCAGCGATGATAACACTGAGCTAGTGGCACTTGAAGCAAGGTTCTGTGGTGTCAGCGATGATGCGTGGCCCGGGCGGGCCGCATTCGGAACAATGTCTTCTTTGTAAAGAATTGTGCCTTAATAAGGCCACGTGGCGATGAATTCTATCAGCCCTCCTTTTAGCATCATTGGCTAACTGCGGCCACATTTATTTGCCAAAAGGTAGCGTCAACACATCCATTCTAAGGGCAGAGCATCATTTTTTTTTATTCAAAAACATCATCTGCAATAATCATCAACCAATTTGCGTCAGGAATATCAGTAATTATTGAAGCAATATATTGACCCGACACCTTTTTTTGGGGTCGCAAGTTTGTGGCACACATTGAGCAACATGGAGGGAGGCAATATACACAAAGGCAACATGTCAGTATTACGCTCACCACACCAACCAAACCTATCAATATTTTCCAACCCCAGGAGGAGAAAGCACCCCAGAGCCACCCTTGCAAGGACCATGTCCCATTATCTTGATGGAGTTCAGTCGCTAATCTATGGAGTTTCTGTACTGCCAAATTAACAGTCGGGGCTGAGTCTGGAATATACACGCAACAAGACGTCCCGATGACGCGGCAGGCCCCGCCCCTATCTGCTAGGATGACGTCAAGCACCATCCTGTTCTGAATCGTGAATAATCTCATAGCCTGAATCTCAACGGACATGTTAGTCGCAATGTCAGCCTCAGTGAGGACTACCTTTTCCATCACCCTGGACAGTCGTCGAATGGCTCTACTATTAAATATCGGACCCCAGAAAGGCAGGAGACCCTTAGAGAAATCAGTCCATTGCTGTAGAGAGGTGTCCGTCTGGTCAACGTCATCTACC